>NC_060215.1:64422500-66932500 GCF_021130785.1 Homalodisca vitripennis
TTTTAAACTAATTAAAATATTCAACGTTAATATATATTCTAAGACCCACTAAAGATACACTTCTCAGCTAATCAACATTTCCTTATAAAAACCCCTGATACAGTTTCAAATTTAAATTCTCTTCCTGGATCGCAACTCCTTCGAGTCATGGTAGTAGCCCTTATCGTCATTCATGTCAGCCATTGACATATATTTCAGCCTCATTACTACTAAATCTCTACAATCATTCCTTACCACTTCTTTAAATTGTACCCCATCCATTATTCAATACAATTTCATAACATTACCGATTATTCACTGAGAAGTTACCTATTATCAAACAGCTGCATACGGAAAACGCTTCTACCTTCGCTGCTAGGATAAGAAGAACGATTTCAACGAAAGGTTCCTTGAATTCCATACTCTTTACTTTACCCTTGGTGTCTTTCATACGTTAGTTCTTCACTATTTATTTACTGTACAAAACGTCTCTTGAATGCCTAATATTGTTTCTAGCTTTAATCAACGTTTTACATTGAAGATGTTCACCAATTAATAGTTTTCAATATAAATTTATAATAATGTTACGTACATTTAAAATCTTTAACTAAAACGTTATAACGTCTGCAGAGATCCTTGCCCCATTAAATTGAATTTGCCTAAAATATTGGGAAAAGGTTTTTTTTTATATCCTACTCCATACAAAGGTTGTGTCTGACCTTTATTTATCATAGATGCAAAGGTGCGGGTTAATTGAAATTGCTGTCGTTGAAAAGGAAATGAAAGGGTTGAGCTTGATGCATTTGAGTTAATCTTTGGGATTAGTACTCGGTGTCTACTTTGTATTCCTCTTAATAACCTGTATTCCTGCATTTCCATACCCTTGTTTGGTTCTGAGATTCTTAGCAGCTTTTAATTAATGAGAGCTTTCTTATATTATGAATTTCCATAAACAACACTATTGATCATTTAAAAGCGTAATTTGTGTCAAAGCAACCCAATAATATCATTGTTGTTTGGAATATTTAGTTGAAATTGTTGGTGAAGTGTTAAATGTCCTCAATATCTACATAATTAAGATTACAGGCATTATTTCCGTACTTGTTCCTTAAATAGCATTCACTCATAGTCTCTTTAAATCTCACATCTCACAGTAAGTTTCAATTAAACAGAACATTCAGTGATATTGTAAACAATTCCTGAATGTCATATGACGGCTTAAATTTAGTGGTTCGGAAATAGTTTCGGCCAACATTGGACATCAGTATCGATCCTAAACATTTTATAGTTCTTTTACACAATTTTACAAAGAAACACATATTTATAGTTTACAATCATTGAAAGATGTTGCACCACGAAAATCCAAAATGAGGCGTCTCATAAGCTTAAACACAACTCACAAACCTTCAATCTTTAGGAATTAAAGTGGTATAATTTCAAAACAGTTTAATAAATCTACTCCGAGAATATAATTTTTGTCCAACCTTGGTTCTAACTTTAGTGTTCTGGATGTCAATATAATAGATTGGCCTGTAAATAACTTTTTTCGTTTTCCGTTCATTTAGTTTCTATGAGAACAGATCAAAGTCAAATATGTTTGTGTTACAATCAGCTTAAGCCTATCAGTGTGTGCCCTCCATTGCACATTCCTATACTTAGTCTCTTGAGAAATCTTCCTTGAGTTTTTGTATTTTTCTCTATTAAAGAGCAAAACTAATAAAGACATTTGTTCTCCTATAAGATGGAGTTTTAACAAAAAGGCTCAGACACCATTCATTAAAGAAGTTTCTCCTGCATTTACCTGTGTAGTGGTTTCTATCACTTGTATTTCTTGCTCTACATTTTTTTCACAGACGAGTTGTTTTTCTGAGATTTATAGAGCCCCACAACAATCAAGATTCAATTTTTTGCTTGAAGTCAGCTCGGCATATGACCAATGGGACACCTATTTCTTTTAAAGGTATAAAAGTTCTCTTTCAATTATCGAGCCTTTGAAGGTTTTTAGTAGTTCTTCCTCTTTAGCCTAACAAACTGTATCTCAAGTGGGATTTAAGGTTCTTAAGTGGGATGCTCGGCTATAGAAAAACGACCTTGAGTTTTCCCCCATAGTAATAATGCTAAACATCATGCACTTTTTACACCCTTTTTATCGTAGTGTTAAAGGAAATGTTTTATTTGAAAGGTATAATGAATACAAATATAAACGCTTTTTAGTTTTTTTTTGTAACATATATACCATTTTTAGTATTGAAACTATGAAATAAAAAAATACTTGAGATTTTGTCTATATAACCAATAAAAATTTGAAAAAACTAAAAATGCTTAATATTATGCGTATTAAAATATATCTTTGAAATTAGATGTCTCTTATAAACCTTCGGCTAAAATGAGGTTGTAAAAGTGTTTTAAGTTTAAAACTTTAATGGAGAAAAACTCAACGTTGTTTCTCTACAGCCTCCCATTTCGACCTCCACTAAAACTAGCAGCAAACGATCGATTTCAGAAATTTATCTATCGATTTCAAGAAAAACTAGGTTGTGTGCGTATACAATAGAAATTGGCTCTCGCCTAAAGTATCCCTTAGTTAACGGTATTATTTCTGTAGAGTTAGGCTTAAAACTATATCAATTTGATAGATAAACGAAAACCGTTGCAATTAATGGAATATAACGTTATTTAGTACAATGTATACGCATACCAAACTTAAAGCGCGTAACTTCAATCTGTCTGTACGAGTAATAATATAGTGTAACTTCCCGTAAAGTAATTCTCAGGAGTAAAGGCAAACTGTAGAGAGACACGCCTCATGGTAATGTGTCTTTACGACCCCAATCGTATGAAATGTCGGTCAGGAAGTAATTCATAGGTTCATACCTTGTCCCATGATTTAAAATAGTTTTCGTATTAATACTTTTGTATAATGTGCAGGTGAAATCGGGGATGGTGGGAAATCCTACAGTATATTTCATAAAAGTTATGTTGTATAGCATAAGTAAAACAATATAGTCTTTATTTGTAAAATGACCTCAAAAACGCTAATGTTAAGATTACACCATACCTGACCATGTAAATCAAGCGACCAAAAGTTCATAAGAGCTCGAAGAAAAGTCATTTATTTATAAGGTACTTACAGTTTTGGCATATTGCCAAATATAAAGGTTTCAACTATTTTTATGTAGAGGTATGAGTTTCGGTTCACGTCACCTTTTCATACTAAATGAGACACAGTTAAAATTCAAATGATTTATTTATGAATATAATACATGAATATACGAATATTCATTTATATCTCAGACCTCAATTACAAAACAACCGTACATGCTAAATAACTTTAATTTTTTTAAAATAGTATAAAAGAAGGAACTAAATGCATTGCAAGAAATCCTCCAGTGAGTAAAACTCTTGCTATGGCACATTTTAGAATGATTTCATGAACAAAAACCTTGTTAGATCTTTCTTTTGGATATAAACTTATTGAAGTACAGAAATCCTTTACATGATAAATATCCCTCAGGCTCTCAGATGGACTTCGTAGACCCCCTTTTACTGTGATGTGCATTTATTTTCTGGAGATCTGTGGGGTCAATTAAACATGTTTATAACAACAAACAGATTAACACTTGCTTTGTAATTTTCATCTCCATAGCATACAGTTTTCAGTTTTACGCTATCAGTTAATATCAAATTTATGTTATTTTCTCTTTTAAGAGTGTGTACGGAATGGAAGCTGGATGTTTTTGTTTCTTTTGTTTATAGAATACTAATAGACCTTTAACATTTGTAGACTTTTGTAGTCGTATTCTTTCAAACGCCCTAATGTACACTATTAATAATAGTTGAGTAATTAACCTTTGGTGTCCATAAAACATCTACAAGCCGATATTTTTTAATCGGGTGGTGAATTAATAGTAACTTTTCATTTATCTTTTGCTCATATCAGAATGTGGGATTTTAAGCCAAACCCATAGCCCGTTTAAAATTTATATTATATCATATTTGAGATCATCTACAAAAATAAAACACAAACAAACTAAAACATCGTTATGAATAAGTTGATGTGTCTGAATCATACCTATTTTGTATAAGTTTTAAAACAGAATTATAAGGAAATTTTAAATACGTTATTTTACTGGTCCCAAACAGAATCTCGTTTACAGATCCATATTAAGACTTATTTTTTATAAACGAAACACGAAACATAAATCCTACAATCCTTATAACGATACTGTAATATAATTAGATTACACTTTTATATTTTTAATTCTTTTCATGAATGTATTTAGTTTTTACACGATAAGCGATAAACAAAACAAGGTTATAAGCACTCCAGATTTCGGTCAAGCGTGAGTCGCTTCGCCTCATAGCGGACGACGTCCTGGCTCGGAGAGCAAAGTCCAGTGGACAGATGTTTAACATTTTCAATTTCGAGGTGAAGTTTCACACAAAAATTTAACCCTCTAAGATTATATATAACGTGTTCGAAATGTATCGTGCCTTCAGAAGAACCCACCTATAGGCATAAATCCTCTTTCGTCGTCAACAGGTGGGAGAGACTCCGTTAAACGATCAGTCAATAAAGCTTATATTAAATATATGATTTCGTTTTAAAGGCACTACCTTCAGCTACTTAAAATAAAACCACTCATATTTCATTCTGAAAAATCAACTATACTAATCAAATGAAAAACTCGTGACAGATTATCTGCTGTTGATATTTAGGATGTTGCTTCATGTAATTTTATAAATGAGGTCTTTATGGGTTTTGTCAACGTGATTCATTCACATTATTTAAACCATTAAAATATGCATCTTTATACGTTTTTGTGTACAATATTTGTAGTAAACAAGTACATGACGGGTTTTGTGTCCAAGGTCACTTCCTTATTAATGTAAAGCAGGCCTCCCACCTTACGTTTTAGCAGCTGGGCTCCCACAAAACGTTGGTTGACGTGTTTCTCGGAGCTTCCTAACATTTTGAAGTTTAGTCTGGCGACAATCATTTGCAGGACGAATCTGAATCAGGATACTACTCAATTAGTGAATTCCTCAAATAATCAACTAAATGTGCGATAGTTTGATTTTACCAACAGATTGGTGTTTGATTAACATTAGTTAACCTTAATTCGTATTTTTGAACTGTAGTATGCTAATTCATATCGTATCGTAATTCATATGTGTATGCTATTTTTAATATTAACTGATTCATATAATATTCTTGACAGTTATACGACAGTTTATTTTTCTAAAACAATAAAGAAAATACATACATATGTTATTTTATTAGAATTGGACTGTGAGCAATGTATTTTTAAATGTTTCAGAGGTTCCAGTGCTGCAGGAGAGTCTAGTGCTCATAACCATTTATTATTTGTTCTCTCTGTTTCTGTGTTGGTCTCTTTGTACGGCTAACAACATAGCTGGAAACAAGAAACGCTGGTGTTAGTATAAGACTGAAACAAACATATTATTTTAACATTTTTATTGATAACATATGTATTTTATAGTTTAAAATCCACAAGAAACATTTTTATATAGAAAACTAATATAGCGTTTATTTTTAACGAAACTTTTTTGATCTTATAAGCAATTTATTTTTACTGTTCTTGGATAGATATTATTGCGTGTTGTTTGCATTTATATTTAAATGACCAATACAAAAAGTATTGTAATTAGAGAATACAAAAGGCTTTACTCATAAGTGTTCACTCGTCTGAGTATTACATTTCACACCTTTAAAGTAGTCAAGAAATGTTAAGACCACAATAAAAAAACAAAACCCTAGCAATAAGGGAGAGACGATGTACACGCCTTGAACTCGAGCTGATTAAACAGTGCTTGTTGCAATCAGGCTCAGATTGCTAATGGATTCTCCGCCATCTTCACCAAGCTTTCCTAACATTACCTTGACATTATGAAAATAACACTCATTGTGTCATATGACAATAACCCACAGTATCTGCGGAACAATTTTATACAGCATATCACATTTCCTTCAGTACACAACGTAACCCTATTCTCCAATATTCAATATACGCGTAACAACCTTATTGGCGTTTTGGAATAACAATACAATGATCGATCACACAATCCATTTTTATTTGTTTGCAAAGATCTCCTTATTTTGTCCGTATTATATTTAAGAACTACTTCAAAGTTTACAAAAAATTCTGTTTGGCTCACGAGCAGTTATGACGTAAGTGTGAACCGCGACAGTGCGTGCGGACATACTCGCATCTCACGCCTAGCCTTTTGGTGATATATATTACCACTTTCCTGTAACCTAATTTTATGTAAGCTAGGAAAGCTACTCCGGTCGTCTGACTGAGTCGGGCGTTAGAGTGTGTGTGTGTGTGTGTGTGTGTGTGTGTGTGTGTGTGTGTGTGTGTGTGTGTGTGTGTGTGTGTCGTGTATACACCCTTTGAATTTTGTAGTGGTCTCGAGCTGTTGCTGACAACGGAAACTGGCTAGGCATATTAAAGTCACGAAATTTAGTCTTGGTGTCACGGAATCTCATTCATACTATGTTAATGTTATGTACAAAATGTATATTAAAGACGTTCAGCCGTTGACGAAACGTCCTTGGACCCAAATTTTGTCGAAACCTATGCGACCAACTTTTTCTACCAGAAATACCATTCCAGATAACTTATAAATTTATTCTTTTTGTTTACAACATTTGTAACTTAAAGTTACAATAATTCTATTCTTTAATAATAGCGTGATGTTAATGACTTTTCACTTTCCTACAGAGCTTCCGTGTAATGTTATTTGTCATTTAGGTTATGTAATCTAAGTACAAAGGCCTATGTAGTTTCACCGCTAATTTTCTATTGCTTTTAATTTATTATTCAGGATTTTGTATTTTCCATAGCGCTTGATATTAAATGGACCCAATTTATCGATGTTAATTTCGATGTAGCTGTCTACTAATATTATGATTTTGTTTTCCACTAAATCGGATTCTTCAGATAAGATCAAATGTTTTACTAATTTTAGTTATTTAGTGGTACAGCTAAAACCGATGTGTCTCTTACATCTGGAAAACCCCTATTGATGTCAAGGAGCATGCATATTTCAAAATAATGAGGTAAAAGGGTGGGTGTATAGGTCTAGTTTACTGCGAAGGATGATTGTTGGAGTGGATTAAGCTCACTAGTGTTAAATGTGCTAGCCTAAACGTGAGGGCAGACCATTCCCCTACCTGACGGCTGGAAGAGGCCAGAACAATGCTAGCCGCCGCTTCTTCCAATGTGACATGGATGAGATATAGAGCCCGCTATCCCTCCTCGTGAGATCTCGACAGTAGTCGGCCCTACCACTTATTTTACCCATCCTGAAAATCCTTTCACTCCGGAAGCAAGCGTAATGGTGCTTTTAGGATTAAGTGCAATAAGGGATTTCAAGCTTACTAGCTATTTATATTTCACACGAATTTTTATTCGTACAAACTTGTAACAATTTGCCCTGCTATTTTACGGTAGTTGATTGATTTTGGCTGATGTATCTGGCTAAAGGTTTAAAATACCAGTTCGTTCTTGAACCAGACTATTTATAGTGACTAATTTGCTGCCTATGGTAATTTTAAATGGTGTAATATAAACTAGTGGTCTCCATTTAAAAAACATGATGGTTCACATACTAATGAAGATTAGTACAAAAGGTATGTGCCAAAATATAAGTGGTAGTAACATTAGTAAATCAGTGTTAGTCTTTTTAGCATTTTCAGTAAATATTCTGAAATTGGACTGCATTAATATTGTAGACATACACTATGCCCTGAAGAATAATTTCGGATTTCCTACATGCAGCGTAAATTCCCTTACAATTATGCTTTAAACACTTCCCAGATATCACGGAACGTACCAATTAATTTTGTAAATAATGATTTTCCTGATTAAGGGACTTTTCCCTCCATACGCTGGAAAAATTGCGTGCTAACTTTGCTGGAAGCTCGTAAACCATAGTCTCTTGCAAACTCGTAGTGCAACTGCAATTCCAACAGCAAAATACTTCAGTTGTAAAAGAAAATAAAGAAAGGACATGTTTTGCACATGGATCCTGCGAATAAAGAACAAACCTGAAGCATCTTAAACTAATCTTAAACTGAAACAGTTATTGAAATATAATATAAAGGACTTCTTCACTAGAAGGTGACGGTGCAGGTGCAATTTGAACTTCTTCAGCTTTATTTACATGAAAAGTTAATTACATTGTTATTCAACTTAGAGTTTATCAATAAGAAATTGATTTACATGAACCTATCGCTTAATAACTATTTCTCGTATTTTCTCATTTATATTTCAAGAAAATGAATATTTATGGACACATAAATAGAGGAATAGAAACAATAGAATAACCTTGCTCTGTTTTCTTCTGAGGAATCAGAACCTATTTCAGTTACAGTATTGTAGTTTAGTATGGTTATTTTGTTGGCGTTTAATTCAGTACTAACAGCAAAAACAATATTGTTCATTTTTTAAATAGTATAAAATAGTGGGATATAAAACCATTAAACAGAGTTAACATCGCTTGATGGTTTGATACATATCAATGGCCGTGACTGCCAGAGGATGTGTCTATGGTCTTTTCCACACTACCTTAATTACCAGTAGCGTCGGTGAATTAAGCGTCCCGCTGAAAGTTTTCACTATCTCTAGGTTAATGTGGTGCAATCAGTTTTTGGTACATTATTTTCTAATTTTATAGACACAATCCTTCAAGATACCTTCTTTTAAGGCTGTGAAACTAAACTTTCTAGTCACTGCATGAGGAATTGTAGAAATTAGAAGTAGTAATTTCAAAATCAGGCCTAACAGTACACAAACGGATGTCAATATTTTACAGTGGGTATATGACATTAGGGAATTACATATCATTACCTTAATAAAAACAAGATCTGCAAGGTTGCAAATATTACGGGAAGTCATCATTCCCGATCCTTAAAAAAGTTCTCCGTTCCAGTTGTATAATCAGCACGACTTGTCTGTTAAATATGCAGCTTATAATAAGAAAATAAAATATTAACAATAACTGATTTCAGTTCAATTAAAAGTTTCATGATGAAGCGAGATATTAACCACCAAACACGATCACTTTAAATGGCGCTTTTACAATTTGAGCCAACAAGCGTTGTCAGTGAGGAATGTATTGTTATATTTGGGTTACAGGCAGACAGAGAGGAACAACGCGCACCTCGTTTGTCGCATCGTTCCACTGGTTGTTAGTTATATGTTAGGTGCAACACGAACATTGATTTACTCGCGTTACTACCATAAATTGGCGGTGAGTCACAAGCATTCGTAGCTGGTACAACAAATATTAGTTACAGTAAAAATACGTATGTGTCAAAAATTAAACCTCTAACATAATCTATTTTGAAAGAGTTACCAACTACATCTTTCCTATTCACATTGCGTTGTTATCCGTACATGCAGTCAGTGGATGTCATTAACAAATCATTCCAATTTGTTGAAATATATAAAATGGATGTTTTGACCCTCTATTTTACTATTTTTATTAATAATAATTGTATATTTTGTTGTTTTATGGTATTTTAAATTATGTATTTCTACAGAAAGTGATGTTCATTAGCAACATATGCGGCTACATTATTGCATGCTCGATTTCCAAGGCCGGTCTTAAAAATTACTTTATATGATACTCTCTCTCTCTCTCTCTCTCTCTCTCTCTCTAGCACCAACAGTATATTTATATTATTTTGTTTGTCATTGATTTTTATAGATTTCACTTTACCTGGGTCAAATCAGCTGATGTTTTATCGTCCGATTAATGTCAGTTGTGAGGATTTCTCTGTTACTCCCATATTAAATTTACATTCCTCTAGAACACAATTCTAGTAGTTATTTAGGTAAAGTATGAAGTTTCTTTACTCAAAAATAACATTCTATGGACGTTTCTCATTGTCAGTGCCCGAAAGTCAATAATAACGTAATCCACAGAATTTAGAGCTTCAGAATGTTAACCGTCGCCAACTCCCTTGACGGCTTGGTGTTGCTCCTATCAATAGAGAAATATATACCCAGTTTTATATATAGAGTGAGTGTTTTTTCATTTACCTTGGGCTAAAAATAGTTTAAATTATATACTTACTTCTTAACAAGGTACTGCGAGGTTTATATACTGGAGGTGAAAACATTGGTATTATTAACCTAGTTTACAGGACAGGAACATATAAGGTACTTTTTTAAACACCTGAAGTGTCTATAGATTCTATTCGTTGCATTAAATAGATCCAACAGTAATTAATCAGTTTGTTTTTAACCGTAAACCAATCAGTTGGACAATTTTTTGTCAATTTTCTCTGTTAAAAGCAAAATATTGTTTACATCTAAAACATTACTTGAACTAAAAGGCCTGAATAGCTCACTAAATACGCTTCAACATCACAATCGGATATGTTAGTTTTTAGAAACGAAACGTGTGTGTGTGTGTGTGTGTGTGTGTGTGTGTGTGTGTGTGTGTGTGTGTGTGTGTGTGTGTGTGTGTGTGTGTGTGTGTGTGTGTGTGTGTGTGTGTGTGTGTGTGTGTGTGTGTGTGTGTGTGTGTGTGTGTGTGTGTGTGTGTGTGTGTGTGTGTGGTGTGTGTGTGTGTGTGTGTGTGTGTGTGTGGTGTGTGTGTGTGTGTGTGTGTGTGTGTGTGTGTGTGTGTGTGTGTGTGTGTGTGTGTGTGTGTGTGTGTGTGTGTGTGTGTGTGTGTGTGTGTGTGTGTGTGTGTGTGTGTGTGTGTGTGTGTGTGTGTGTGTGTGTGTGTGTGTGTGTGTGTGTGCGTGTGTGTGTGTGTGTGTGTGTGTGTGTGTGTGTGTGTGTGTGTGTGTGTGTGTGTGTGTGTGTGTGTGTGGTGTGTGTGTGTGTGTGTGTGTGTGTGTGTGTGTGTGTGTGTGTGTGTGTGTGTGTGTGTGTGTGTGTGTGTGTGTGTGTGGTGTGTGTGTGTGTGTGTGTGTGTGTGTGTGTGTGTGTGTGTGTGTGTGTGTGTGTGTGTGTGTGTGTGTGTGTGTGTGTGTGTGTGTGTGTGTGTGTGTGTGTGTGTGTGTGTGTTGTGTGTGTGTGTGTGTGTGTGTGTGTGTGTGTGTGTGTGTGTGTGTGTGTGTGTGGTGTGTGTGTGTGTGTGTGTGTGTGTGTGTGTGTGTGTGTGTGTGTGTGTGTGTGTCAGAAGTCAGAAGTCAGAAGTCAGAAATCCTTTATTCGGTAATGTACAATATAATTACATGCAAAGATAACCCAGACTCCAGAAATGGCGTGTGTGGGCATTATAACTACTCAGTAATTAAACCAATTTTCATTCTATGTGCCTACTTCCATATTAATATTCCAAATTGCATGCCTAATACTATAACCAATGTGTACCTATTTATACATTCTCAGTACTCTATATTACATCTATCACTAAAATATATAGAGAAATAGTTTATAAATAAATACTTTATAAACAGCAATAACAATAAATAGAATATTATACCTAAATAACAATAAATAGAATCTTACATCTAAATAACAATAACAATAAAGAAAACAGAACAGTGACAATGCCTGACGAATTCATTATGCAAAAAGAATGTTATAATTAACAAATAAATGGAAAACAAGAATATTACCACTAGAGCACACAACAGCTCTCATGCCTATCACACAGTCAAGACCATGTACCGATTTTTCCCCAGCGTTACTTTCTGTTTGGAAGCAGAAATACTTTCGGCTAAACTTTATTAAACTTAGAACTCCATAATTAATTAAGCAACAAATATACACAATAAATTATATATAACAACTATAAATAAACTATAAAACCGTAAAACAAATATAAACTCTGAATAACATAACAACAATATAAACTCTGACAGAACATAACAACAATATAAACTCTGACAGAACATAACAACAATATAAACTCTGACAGAACATAACAATAATATAAACTCTGATAGAACATAACAACAATATAAACTCTGACAGAACATAACGACAATATAAACTCTGACAGAAACATAACAACAATATAAACTCTGATAGAACATAACAACAATATAAACTCTGATAGAACATAACAACAATATAAACTCTGATAGAACATAACAACAATATAAACTCTGATAGAACATAACAACAATATAAACTCTGATAGAACATAACAACAATATAAACTATGCCATTAATGAACAATAAAATGCAATAGCAACTCAATTCATTACTCTAATAAATATTTCAGCAATAAAAAACAAATAGCACTATTTGGTTTTAACAAGATATTAGACTGTAATATTAACAAATAAATTACGTAGCAACAATAGTACACAATCAAGAATTATATTACATACATAAATAAATAAATAGCAACAAAAATACATAAATAAAACCACAGAATGAAATGTTTGTTAACTTATTAAAAAAGCTATAATTTTCATTTTAAATTTAGGTTTCTTTTCATATACGATGCTATTACCAAAATGTCTAATTATTTCATTATAAAATTTTGGACCCAAATAACAGAGTTGCATTCTGCTGCGTTCCTTGTTCAAGTTTGGCAATTCAAGTGTAATATATTGTGCAAATCTCGTTACTCTATTAAACTGTCTCATTGGAAACTGCTCAATTCTTGCATGTACATACATCAGACAACATAACTTGTGTATTTGCTCAAAAGTAAGCAGCCCATTCTCCGAAAAAATGTAGATTAGTCTGTCCCTCTTATTAACTCGAAAAATTATACGTAAAGCTTGCCTTTGACACATAATTACAAGCTTTTTTACCGCTGGATATGTACCCCCAAAATGTAATATCCCATACCTCAGCACGCTTTCAAACCACGATATGTAAAGCTGTATCAAGTGTTGGCCCTTTAGACAACTTCTCATGTGGTATAGACCATAGTTTGATTCTTCTCAACTTCTTTCCTAAATAATCAATATGATGGTCCCATTTAAGTTTGTGATCAATTAAAAGTCCCAAATATTTCACTTTTTCTACGACCTCTATGCTGGAGCATGTACATTGATATTTACAACTATGTCTGTGACATAACAATTCAAAATTATTTTGCAGCTGTTCCCTAGGTTGGTTAGTGTCAAAAAATATTAAACATTTTGATTTTTTTGTATTTATTAACATTCTGTTTTCAATTAACCATGTCGAAATTTTACTCAAATCACTATCAATCTTTCTTTTTAGCGATTCCTTACTGTACGCTGAACATACAAGGGCAGTGTCATCGGCATATGCGAATATTCTTGAATTCAATTGAATACGTAACATGTCATTTATAAATATCAAGAACATAACTGGTCCTAGGACACCTCCCTGTGCTGTCCCGTATTTTAGTTCAACCATGTCACTAAACACTTCATTTATCTTTACAGTCTGTTTTCTACCCCTACAAAAAGACTCCAACCAGGACAAAGCTGAACCTCCTATTCCACATTTTTTTTATTTTCGTAATAAGAATATCAATATCCAAAACATCAAATGCTTTCCTCAAATCAAGGTATACAGATAATGTATAATTATACTTATCTGAAGCATTCACAATAGTGCTGACATGTTTCTCAATCGCTGTATCGGTACCTCTACCCGGCAGGAAACCAAACTGATCAGGAGAAAATATTAGCCTCTCATCCAAGTATTTCGTTAATTTATCTTTGACTAAGGCCTCAAAAATTTTGGCAACGGTACTTATCAATGACACTGGCCTATATGAAGCCAAGACGTTATCATCCCCCGCTTTATACACTGGTACTACAGTGGCTATTTTAAACTGTTCTGGTATTTTGCCCTGACTTAATGGCCTTTTATAAATACTATAAAATATTGGTGCAAGCACATCTAAGTTCTCCTTAACCGTTATAATACTAATTCCGTCAATACCACAACTACGTTTGTTTTTCATTTTATTAATTGTGTTTATTACATCAGCAAACTCCAATTCAAATCGCTCAAAAAATACTTCACATTGATATTGCTCTTCAAAAAACAAATCCTCACCAAATTCATTAAACCTTAACTCAGATATAACATTACTGTAGTATCTATTAAAATAATTTGCAATTACATATTCATTACCTTTTACATGCATTTCTCTACCCTCAACTTCAATCTTTTCTAAGCACTTTCTTTTTTTCCTTACCATCTTTCTTACCACATTCCAGTACTGTTTAGAGTCGCCTTCACATTGATCAATCAAATTAGAATAATTATTCACCTTTTCATGTTTAATTTGTCTCTTTACTTGTTTTGCTAACTGTGTGTAATAGTTTTTTAAAATTGTGTCATCCTTATTTCTCAAATAGTTTTTAAAATCTTCAGCTTTACGATTAATTAATTGTATTAAATAGTTGCTTACCCATTCATTTCGCTTTCTATTCTTACTACTCAGTTTTTTCAATGTACAAGAAGCATTATAACATCTGGTGTAAATTTCATAAAATTTAGAAACAGCCTGATCAGTATCAATGTTTGCATCATTCAAAATAAAGCCCCAATCTGCTAACCTTAGTTGCCTAGTAAACAATATTTTATTTAATATTTTGCAAAATAATGGACGGTTTTTATTACTTAACACTCCAGATAACTCAATGTCTATACCATAATGATCAGTTATATCTAATTCTAAAACAGTACATTTTACATTTAAACCCCGGGAGTTGCGAATTAGTACATGGTCCAGACATGAAGCGGAATTATGCACAACTCTAGTAGGAATATTGATACAATTTTCAAAACCATAAGAAAATACTTTGTTTAAATATTCCTCACCAGAACCATGTTTTTTTATAGTACAAATATTCATGTTTCCTACAATAATCGTGGGGTCATTTTTTAAAGCTAAAATATTTTCGAAATCATAATTAAATTGTCTATAAGTAAATTTACATTGCCTATATATTCCAAACAATGACAGATTAAAAGGAAGATTGTTGTAAGTTATCTGAAAGATGATGTTGACAAGCTCCGCAGTCGGCAGCAAGATAAGTCTGTGGGTACATTGAATATCAGAGTCCACGTAGATAAGAACTCCACCTGCTTGATTATCTATCTGGCCTCGGCTGGAACAACATGTTGTAACCTGGTATGGAATACCTGTCCTCTTCTCCAATCTTAATCCACACTTCGGTCAATACTATAATTCTGTATTGTTTAGTTTGGCAATTTAAATAAGCAATAAGTTCATTATAATGTTTTCTCACACTCCTAATGTTCATACAAAATATATTTAAATTATCTGATTTTAAATTTTGATTAACCATAAAAGAACCAACAAAAGTACATATAATTAACACCTGAATGCATCTCAGTTTCACTCCCTAATGTCCAGACCCAATTTCTTCAAATCGCCAATAGTAGTTACCCTTATTTTTCTGTCATTTTCGGATTTTTTCACAAAAATTTTACCCTCAGAGACCCAAACAAATTTATATCCCAGTTCTTTCAGCTTTTTAGAATGGAACAGTATGTCTTTGAAGTAAGGTGTCAAGTGTTCATTGACATACACATTAGTTCTTGGAACGTTTGGCACAAAATCAGTAGACTTAATTTCTTTTAACTTAGATGCATTTTTACTCTTTTTTAAGAACGAATCTCTTAATTGACGGTTAGTAAACTGCACAACTATGGGTTTGGGCCTATCATCTCGCCTGGATGGTATTCTGTGCATAGTCTGAATGTCACTTTTGAAATCAATTTCTACCCCAATTATTTCAGCCAATTTGTCAACTATAGGTTTCATTTGTTCCCCCTTATCTTCTGGAACTCCATCAATCTGCAAATTCTTGTTTCTATTGTACTGTTGCAAATTTTCAAATTGGGTCATATATAAATTTAGGTCATTTTTTAGTTCCATATTTTTTAATTCAAGAGATCTCTGCGACTCAGATAGAACATTCATGTCTTTTTTAAATCCTTTAACTTCCTTATCATAGTCATCAATCTTTTTTGAAAAAAATTCCAAGGAGGTCTTAAACTCATCTAATTGAGATTTATTCCTTGCCTCAAATTTAGAAAACTGTTGTTTGATAGTATCCTCCATCTTTTGCAAGAAATCAGCATGCATTTTTGAAATAAAGTCTTGACTAATGTCCTTAGTTTTAACAGACTTACTTTTACAGGATTTGCATTTCCAGTTATTTCTTCTGTCCTCACCCATACGATTCCATGTGGTTATCTGAACTTCTGCACACTCAAAATGAAGTCTAGATTTACAATTTGAGCACAATGCACAATCATCAATATCTTCCGGTAAAGGATCGCTGCACAAGTTACAATCACTCATGACTGATAATCAAGAAGCGGGAACAACTGATAAGAGCGTCTGTACTGCTCGGCTGCTACGTGCGTGCGTGTGTGCGTGCGTGCGTGTGTGTGTGTGTGTGTGTGTGTGTGTGTGTGTGTGTGTGTGTGTGTGCGCGCGCGCGCGCGCGCGCAATATTTTTTAATTTGTTTTACCGACTGTCGTTTTATATTGTGATGATAGAGTTATAGTTTTACAGTTCTCAGAGATTACTGCTGGATCGTAATTGAAAACGTAGGCATCTATGAGTGAAATAGTTTAACATATTTAGATCCAGCACAACACATTTAGGATTATTTAAAATTTTGAAAAAATTAAGGAGGGTATATAAAAATCTGATATACAAACAAAAATTCTATTAAATAAAAATATTAAAACTAAAACAAAATCCTACGTACGTTTTTAAATTTTTATACAGGCTAAACCCTAAAATGAAACATATACATTAACTTTTTTATTTTTAAATATTTTATAGTGTTTATCATAATATTTTGATAATGATACAATTACTATGATATTGGGCTCAGTCCAAAAACATTTCACTGAATAAAATTTAAATGTTTCAATGGCTACGTATGCCTATTTTCCACACCTTATATGCCCCCATTGCTAAAACACACATTTTCCAACTAAACTGGACAATGATTTTGGAAATAGATCATTACATACCGAAAAATGTATATTGTCGATACCAATCTTTCTAGTGGCCGTTTGAAGACATCGTCAGCCGCTGATATCCCATTAGCGGTAGCTTTAATATTTGTTTACTCTCTGAGTATTAGTAGTCGTGTGACGATTTTGTCAGTAGATAATCATAGCAGTATGAATATCCTTTCAACTACGCAATACGTAAAAACCCAACTAACCCAAAGTGCACAATATAAATTGTTCACTTGATTGTTAGTGGTCAAAATACCATTTTTGAAAGACGTCCCTGACATTGTAGAACTAGTAGCTATGCCCAAAGGGTAGCTATACCCAAAGGGTTATATCAACAACTCCTTGATAACAAGGCCTCAGAACTCGACTACGACGTGACGTCAGCACATGTCTCATCAAAACTGATGGCATGTATTTGAAGAATGACAGGTTTTGATCGTTACTCTAGAAAGTATATTGAATGTTATACTAATTTTTATCAATAATAAACGTTTTTGCATGAGTGAATAAAAAATAGATAAAAACTCTTTTCTAATTAAACTTTCATAATTTTTAAGTTGTGGCGGTACTCAATATAATACTTAATTATATATGTAAATCATTATGATAATTTGCACAATGTAAATTGGGATTTTGTTAGTATTTAAAAAAAATATTTATTGTACAGTAAATAAAGTCTACGTGCATTTTTATTCAGAATATTAAACTGTTCCGAGAAACAATGTTATTGGTACAAGTATATTTATTGTTTATTATTTAACAATTAATGGAAATATCCTGAAAACAATAATTCATCGTTAAGAATGTGAACTTTTTCACCTAAGGTGATATCTGTAAAAGACCAAGAAGACGTTTACAACCTAGATATAAATATTAATCTGTATCTTTAAAACATTTGGGTTGTCTACATTGTACTTCTCGACAGTTGTACGTTTCCAGTATCCTTAATAAGGGTCATTTATTTTAAGTCTACTTTCAACTGCACATAAAAGCACAAAATGTACTCTACTTCACTACCAAGATGAAGAAAAATTGGCGTAGCGTAGAGACTCTTGTGTTGAACAAGCAAATAAAGTGTACTTTTAGTTCGTTATTTACCCGTATATGAAACGACATATTCTCGAAGTGTATTGCAGTCTGTTGGAATTGTAAGCAGCTTTCAATATTGAGATCTCGATTCACATCCATAAAAATGAGTATTACATTTTTATTAGGATATTTACGAGAATGTTTTGCAGTACTGAGTAATAAACCACCACATAATAAACGACAGTTACTTCTCTGTGCTTACTAATATCCGAGTATGTACCAACAATATTAACCAGGTGTGATTGTAGTTGGTTAGGAATTCATCATTAGGAAAGAATATTAAATATTAACCACATGTTTGAATATAGAAATCAGTACATACGCACCTACAACGAATTGTTCATGGTTGATGTGAGAGTTAGATGCTGATAATTCAGATACTTAAGAATTATAAAATAATGCGTATTATAAATCTAAAAAATATCCAACATATTACCATCCACATTTGTTATTTTTCCAAATGCTTCAAAATTCCATCTAATATCTAACCACAAGCTCTGAGCATGATGCATGTACGTATACTAAAACCTTATTATCATGTAATTAAGGCTATATACTGTATTAATATGCTACCAATTTCATCCAACAGTATATCGAAATTGCAGTCTGATATTTAAAATAGCAATATTAACAATAGCTGAGGTCACTATACGCGATTATGCCAAACATGTCATTCTAAACATTTAAAAGAGACAGTCTACATATTTACTTGCTCCCACTGTTTACATTCACTCAGGAGGTTTGCTATTGAAAAGTGTTGGTTATTAAGAAAGTTGATATTTGGTCCCGTTGAGAAAAAACACTTTTCATCGAACACTCGCTTAATCCAGGAAACAGTTTTGTAAAACTAATATATAGGAGGAAAAGCGGTAACATACCGTACAAGTTTAATTTACGTGGCCTAAAAGGTTTATACAAATATAATTAATATGCCGATAATTTATATTGAGGTGAGATATACGCGTTATTCAAAGTTTGGGTAAGATTAGGCTTATTTGGGGCCTAGCCTTAATAGTGCAACTAATTGCCAACGTTTATAAAAAATTAAAAATCGGTCAAGAAGCACAATAATTATGTAAATAAATTACTTTTAACTTTTTTCTTGTTTGATAGGGTAATTGATTTCGTACAAATGCAATTGTGTTACGAAAATTGGAATTTTGGTTTCGAGGGTTGCTATCTATCCTACTTATTGATCTCTATTAAGACAATGCTTCAATGTGGTCACGTGACTGGTTCTGCGGAACTATCGGCGCGTCCCGTCAATCCAAGGGAGGACTTGAACTTGAAACTCAATTTCGTGAATAACAATTGTGGTAACATAAACCAGTCAATCTATCCTAAATGGACGATAGCTGACCACGAATGTCTTCAAAATTCTAGTACATTATTTTAGCAATTTAAATTTTCGAAACATAATGTTAGTTTAAGGTTGTTTATCAAAATAGTAAATTAGAAACCATATACATTAGTATCTAACTTCCTGGTAACAATTTAAACTAAAACTATTTAGAATACTATAAAGCTGTGTATATGATATTGCACTTTAACCTTATATTTACATTAAGTATTAAAAGTAAACCATACTAAGAACCCATTAGTCGAAATGCTAGTTATATAGCTCGTACTTTTAAACACTATTCAGCACTCCCCCCCCCCCCCCCCCCCCCCCCCCTACTTAACCATACCATAGGTCCTCTGGAGTGGCCTCTGGATCTCTCACTGGTGAATCTTCACGCAAGTTATGATTCAAATTTTGTTTTAACTAAAGGAACACTCGGTAAGCTGCACATGGAAATATTGCGTTAAATTCTATAAACTCTGTTATTTATGAACCGAAAGGAATGCGGATTGTTTATGTACGTAATTTTTAAGTTATTTTTATTATGAAGTCTATTAATTGTTATTATTCATCCTTAAAGAATTCGGCTTTTGAGAAGTATCTGCTTTTCATGGTAGGTCCAAATAACGATTTAATGTGCTTATGAAGAAGCTTAAGAATGTGAAGAAATTATACCATAAAATAATAATATTCTGTATATCTGAAGTTAAGGGTAAATGACATAATTATGTCATTACGTGGACTACTGCACCTTATCTCTACAATTGTGTAAATAAAGAGGCTTTAGGGCATTCAGATTTTTAAAGCTGTTGTATTTAAGCAAACACTTACAATCACGGAGACAGTTATGATCCTCTGTAAGCTCCTTATCTCTTAAAGCAAACAATCCTTACTTCTTGCTGTTTTGACTTTAGATAAATGACTCAATTAAGCTTATGGCTTATTCCAATCAATTTGGACAAGATATATATTGTAGCAATCTAGTTTATATTGTTTCCATAGCAGAATATCCCCATTCTGGGTTTAAAAGATTGTTTTTATTGGGATTAATTTCACATACATACACGCACACATATACACACGACATGTTAGAAATATTTATACTTTTTCGCTTTATAACTACCGCTTGGTAGTAATGCTAATGGTTATAAAGTTTTCTAAGGTGAGAAAACTACTAACTCATATATATATTTGTGGTGTAATGGTAGCACATTCATCCGGCAAGTGAGAGATCCGGGTTCGAGTCCCGGCGGAGCAAGTACTTTTTGTGATTCAATGTTTATTGAAAAATTAAATAAGGCTATTGCCATTTATACACATTTGAATAATGTAAACAAAAGTCGTTTGACAGGTATTTGGTCTTCCGATCATATGTTAGTTTGGTTATTTAAACGCATATGTGAAAGAAAAGGCCAAATACAAAATAATTGAATCGTAAAAAGTGATGGCTCTGTGGTGTAATGGTAGCACATTCATCCGGCAAGTGAGAGATCCGGGTTCGAGTCCCGGCGGAGCAAGTACTTTTTGTGATTCAATGTTTATTGAAAAATTATATATATATATATATATATATATATATATATAATATATATCATACCAATCAGTTAGTTGACGTACTGTTGTATTAATAGAAGGTCGAAACTGATTGCCTCCGTGGACTTATGCAGGCTTAACTGATAGTGCACTAACACGTATGACCCGTGTATACCCACAAATCTTTTCACATATCTCACAAAATATAAAATTTATATTGCAATAACTAAATAAAAGTAAAGAGGACTTTTTAATAACATTAAGAATTAAATTTTGTAATGACAATTGATCTTTTAACTATGGCCCTTAAACACTAATTATAAAATATTTCAGCTTCCTAGTTAGTGCGTAATGAGATGTGAAGAATGGTAGGTCAGCTCCTTCGTCTAATTGAGGTAGGTAACATGCACAATATCAACTGTAGTATCCTAAGAGCTTCAAAATCTTATCTGTATTCCTTGAAGTCGAGATATGTGATGTTGCTGATGCGGGAACCACACAATAGATAAGTATTCGAGAATCCTGTCTAATTATCAAATTTTAAAGTTGGAGAAGAATAGCAATATATAGGCCAGATCGGAAACTCTAATGGGAAGCGTAATGAGTTTAGATGCCCAACATATACAATCTATGGGGTATTCAGATGTTAAAAAAAGTGTTGCGAAAAACGCTGAAGTCATTTATTAACGTACAGCACGAAAATGTATTATGTGAAATCGTATAATGGATTGTTACGACAGTAGTTTTTCTAGTAAATTATATCACTTTCATTTTGAATCATATAGCATAGCATTTTTCTGCACCACTCAGTCTTGTTTACTTCTGCAGCGCGATCCCATCAAGTTCGTCACTCAGAACCTAAAAATTTTACATCAGCGAAGAGCAGGAATCTCATATCAATAACGTCTTTCACGTCTCTCAGAAATAGAATGAATAAAAAAGGGGCCCAGGATTTGACCCTTGAGGAACACCTCACTTCACAGAAAATGTAATACAGATATTCTATTCTTCAAATATGAGTCATTCCAAGATATTAAGGGATCAACAATTCCGTAAGAGCAGAATTTGGCAATCAAATGGTTATGACTCACCTTGTTTAACTCGAGATAAATGGAATAAACTTGAAGATCCTCGGACAAAACAAACTCGCAGAATCCTGTCAAATTGAAAACTGTTGAGCGTTCTGAGGAAATCTATGCTGTTCCTGAAGATATTCGGTCCATAAAAGAAGGGCTTGATATGTTCCAAGATATTCAGCTCGAATACCTTGGAGATATAGGACTGAATAGTTATGAATCTCCAATTTCTTCTATCGTCTGACTCCATCATTGAAAATGGCAACCACATGCCAGGTCTTCGATGTTGCAAGAAAAGCTCCACTCTTCAGATTGAGATTGTAAAGGTCAATTAGACTAAGTAGTCCACTACAATTCTTCACCACGTTGGATGGGATACCATCTATACCGCAACCCTCGTTTAGATCAGAACTGCTCAAGCATTTTCTTGATCCCTTCGGAAGTTTTAGTGATAGACGAAATTTTTCTGATACTGTATGTATCATTATTTGAGGAACACTATTTTGTGCTTCAGAGTAAATACTTGAAAATTACTTGGTGAAGAGGTCAGAAATACTTTTAGGAACGTCTATAACTTCATTATCAAGTTTCATTTGGATTATTGCTGAAGAATTACTCCGTAGCTTTCTAAGGTGACTTCAAAGGATTTTGAGACTGCTAGCAATAACAGCATATAAATGTGACATGTATATTTGGTAGTCTTGTGAGGATTTAATTCTACATGTGATCCCACCCCGGGCAAATTCAGCATACCGAAAGTCACTAACAGTTCTCTTGTACAATGCATGGAGGCATTTTTTTTCCAAGGGTTTTTCCGAGGCTGCTTGCAGGATGATTGAACAACGGAGGAAAAGATGAGGGTAAAACACGTTTCATTGAGGTATGGCTTTTATTCAGGTACTGATACTGGATATTAAGACATAACACTCCAGTAATGATTAACTTACTTACGGGATGTTGCCAAGTTTCGTGGTCCAATGGTATTTGGCTTATATATAGGTGAGCCTCGCCAACTATATCCATGGTAGTACAGATTTTGGCCGCATAAACATGCCCTTTAATACTATTTATCTGGGACCCGATTGTAATAACAATGATCACGAAGGCGTCTGCTCTCTGTTTAGGGATTGAGAGTAGGTAAACAGAAGCCAGCGAGCCCCTTCGTCAAACAGAGGAAGGAAACATGCATAACATCATATACTTTTTATGTTTAACATAGTTAATGACTGAATAGACAACAAGGTATATTTGTGCCAAGTTTCATGGCCTAAATTATATTTTTAAGAAAATGTGATCAGTCAAACAATGGTATTTGACTTTTGTGTATATAGATATTCGTTTGTTGCAGGTTCAGTAAGCGTGTAGTTAAAATGTGCCAAGTCGTAAATTCAGTCCCTGACACCACTGTTATCCTCGTAGAGGGGTTTTATAGATTTGATTTACCATAAAATAATTTTTACCCCTTTCATTTATTGAGCAGACCTTATAATATTAACTGCAGTTTGGTCAGATAACATACCATATAAATAACTCAGTGAAGTGGTAGTGTACGGTTTTTATATTTTTTTCATGATAATCGTTTAAAAATAATTATTATCCTTTAATAAAATGAAAATTGAGTACAATTATAATATATTAATACACGCTAATTTAATTACCTTAAGCTAGCTAAAGTATTGTTATCTGTACTGTTTAATTATTCGTATATTTCAAAAAGTACAGACTTTAAGTTTTTTAATTTGTTTGGAACTGCAACATGCACATAGCACAATTTCCTCAGTGATGTTAATTTGTGAAAACAGCTTAACTCTGAACAAGATTTTAATAAATTAAAATAAATAAAATTATAAAATTATATTTTAAATTATAATAATTTAAAATTACTACCAATTAAAATTTGTTTAGTGAATTAAACGTTCTCATTTAAAAGTGACTTCACTTGTTACGAATGCAATATTTTAATGAAAAAAATTAGGCGACACGAAACAAATCAGCCAAGTTTGTATCAACTCGGACGATAAAAAGTCATTTTGAATGGGCCTTGAAATAGGACACGTACGAACGTAATGTAGAAACTTTATCCGTTTGAAAAACATTCCGCCGTAGAGAGGAGATTTGCTGATGTTGTTCGTGATTGGTTTAAAATGTATGGAAGTTAATGCAGTTGCAGAATTAGTGTTCGAGTGTAATAAAAATTTTTTAAACTGTAATAGGTCTTAGTGGACTGTTCGATATATTATTTAGATATTCATTTATATATATATATATATATATATATATATATATATTTATTTATATAATAATTAAATCAAATTTGTGGTGTAGATTTATAGTACTTTAGACCGAGATTGGGAATTATTTCCATAGAGCATACAGCATTGGTTCACGGTAATTTGGGCAGGATTTTACATTTATTTTCTATCCGCACCAAAAGTGAGCTAGGACCGCCATATTCATATATTCGGTCATATATAAATAAATTTAAAAAAATATATATATACATATCCCAGACACATGGAAGGGATACTACTGCCTTCTCTACGGCAATTTAATGTCACCTCGTTGTGTTATCCAGTCGTTCCTAGGGATACATATAACTGCCAAAGGTGGCAGATTTCTGGGGCGACAAATGTTGTATAAGAAATTAAGAAATATATGTAAACTAAAAAAAAGATTCCGAAGAAAGTGATAAAATATATTACAGTGAAACTTGTAAAAACACTAGAGAAATATGGCCCAAAAAGGCAGGCTCTATGCGTACGTACTATAATACGAGTAGTATCGTTGCTAAAATTAAACCATTCGATTGTTATCCTTCTGCCGGTTACTGTGCATTATAATACAGTATATCTTTTCGAATCACTGATTAATTATGAATCGACTCGACATTGCCGACTTTATGTCTCCTACAGATAACAATTATCGTACACATTTTTGACATCGAACGCAATCTACAGACCACGCAATGGCCTGAGCGATCAGGAATGGAATTCTATCTCAAGCAATCATCCCTAGCAATCACACCTTAGTTCTATTTCACACTGTGCGGTATTTTATAGATTTTTTAAAGTGCTAATGTCGTCTAATAGGCAATTCGTTGTAGCTTGTCTAGATATTATATGAAACAACTAAACCAAAAAGATGAAGATTCTGAGTGATGGGTTGGTACTCAATAATTCTGAAGTATATGAGAACTAAGGAAGCATTAGTTAAAAAAATTACACTACCACGTGGACAGCTATTAATCATTATGAAAGCCGTTGATCTTGAGATATCTGGCAACTGTTCACAAAAAATTGAGGATCTTAATAATGAGATATAATTTCTCCTCAAAGTGTAAGTGAAATCGTACCAAAAGTGTTGTGTGATAGGTTTACATTCCTTAATATTATTAAAATATTATTGTATTGTGTTAAGTAATAAATATACTGACACAAAATAAAGTGGTATTAAAAGCTTAATTGTGTTACGGTATTATATTAACTATATATTTTTAGGTCAAACATCTCAACAAAAGTTTTTTAAAGTAATATTCATAAAGCCGAGACAAGTGCTGACAGTAGTGGGACCCGAGCGTGCACAGTGCTCTATCTGATAACAATATTAGTCATTACTCTTAGTCATATCATGACTGTTTTGTATTCTTAGATGTAGCCTTTCACAAAATGGAGCCTAGTTTTAGTTTTAATCTTATATTTCTAGTTATACTTATATTTCTTTTTAGTGCATGACCCGTTATACATTAAATCAGTGCAGGAACCTGAACTAATGCACACTGATTTGTAATTCTTAGTTAAATTTGTATGTAGTCTGGATGTAGTCTTTTACAAAATGTTGGTTAGTGTTTCGTTGATATATCTGCATGAATGCTTAGTTTTATATTATATTTTTAGTGCATGACCTGATGGACATGTATTAGTGAACGGACGCAGCTACGTTTTTAGTTGAATGTTACTTTCTCCAAACGTAGCTTATTACAACTTGTAGATCGGCTGAATACGCCATTTGAATTTGAATCTTATCGAGGTCCTTTCTACAAGTGTTCAATTTAGGGCACGGTATTCTTCCACCGAAATTAGGTGATCTCGGTGACATTGGGTACTAGAGACCGATAACGATCTCTCTGCATTTAGAAAATCATCGAGACATTAGTTTTGGATTAATGAAAAGCCATTAACAAAAGGAGAGTCCTCCCAAGTTAGCACGAATTCATTTGTGGTAAACTAGCAGTAACAAATCTCTTATCAATACAGGAACGTGCTCTATCCAAAGTCAGACTGGGTCTACACTTAGATGTTATATATGTTGATTTTACTAAGGCATTCGAAAAGGTTAACTATAAGATCCTCATGTCAAAGCTCAACTGTTTGGCCGATCACAGGCTGATTGTCAGAATCAGTTCCTGTAGTCACGTCAATTTCCTCAATCTTCTGGCGTTCCTCTGGGTCCCACCTAGAACCTCACTTACTCAACTTATTCACCAATGAACTGCTTGCGGTTACTGAGTAAGTTCTTTGACGTTGGCTAATAATTTTAAAATGTTTTGCAGAGATCTGTTTGGAGGACGATCCTATTCGCCTGCAGCTGTGTCTCGACAGCATTATTGACTTTGGTGTGTATACTATAATACTGAAATCAACACCAAGAATTATTGTTTGAAGAATTTTCCACCTATGTAGTCAACTTTCATTAAGCGATTCTTAATGTAAGAAAATCTAAATTTTTCATATTGAAACATAATTGAATTAATTGTGATAGAATCAGTAATAAAAAATAATTAGCAGTTTAATCAGATATGAAGAAGTTTTCACTATCTTATATTAACAACAATTAATACATTTTTGGTAGCATTACTCCTCAAATTGTTCAAAGTTAGTCTTGTTAAACTCAAAGTTGAAGTATCTAAGAATAATTTTGATTTATATATTATAAAATTGTAATAAATTACACCTTGTGATACGTTAATGTGTGTATTTAAATGTGCTTTTTATCTCCTTGTAAACAATCAAGGCTTATTCTTGATCAGGCTATCATCCCGGCGAATGCCGAATATTTGGAGATGCTTCCTCAGGTAACCATCTCTCGTAATAAGAACCACAACTTGAGAAGACACTAATTTACTTTAGGAGAGATGGACAGACACCGCCCTAGAGGAAGGTAACTGCAGTACCATCCTGCTCATCCGCAGACCTGGATGCAGTCTCCACTTTCTCTAATGTTCAACATGAACCCACTATGAGATAGATCCAAAGGATTCACACCTATAAATACCATAGAATCGCTGAGACCCTTGGTGCTAAGTCTAAGTTGATCAGGGCATCCGTTCTTTCGTTCCCAGAGACCTCCTTATGACCAGGAATCCATTGTTATTCAGTATAAACACCACCCTGGATACTCTCCAGGATAGAGGAATGTACCTGAGGGCCACAGAGACCCTGAACAGTGCGCAGCTTGGGAAGGAGAACATCCAACTCCCGCTGCAAGCAACTTCCCAACTTCTAACTCCTGGTCTTACTTCGTCTCTCCAAGGAGATTTGTAAGAAATAAACGAGTTGATAACCCACTTGATCCTTCTGAAGGTTATGCCAAACTCCATTGTGAGTGAGTGGCGCGTGCTGCAGCTCTCTCTACAGCTAAGTGGTTGATCCTCGTAGTTCAGTAATATGGCTGTCTACCTTGATCGCCCTTGAGACCACCAAGTGATGAAATGGGATTTTTCACTATTAGCTTCCGAAGTCTTGCGCAATCCTGCACAAGTGGAGTTTCTTCCAGGCTAATCTCTTAGCCGTACGAACCTTGTGGTTATACTGTGCAAAAGTCTCATGAAAGGTCTCCCAAGTACTCCAGAGCCCTGACCTTCTTCCTCAAAGAGGCGATTTAAGAGCTCCACCAGGCTACTTTGGACCTCCTATTGTTGATGACAGGATAACTGAGATCAAATTAACCCATGTAAAAGTCAGACTGTCGCTAGAATTGTTTAACTGTACTGTATTGTAAATCCGTTTCTTATTGTTACCATCAGATTGCAGTTGTACTCTTATAGCCTTTCCTTGTATAACACCCAGTCTGTATTACTCGGATTCCTATATTATACTTTTTTTAATTCTAGGTCTCAGATTTTAAAGCAGATGTGGGCTTGATCGGAGAGGGAAGGCTTGTCAGACACATGTCAACCATGTATCCGATCAACCATACCTACGTAATACTACGTAATTATAGTCACCTCTATCATCTTCCTTTGTGTCCACGAGTCAAATGTAGGAGCATTACCTATGTTTGCCTTGTAATGAACATTCTTCAGTTCTTCAAATTAAGAGTTGCTTCCGATTGTTCATCTACCAACATTACTATCTTCCTGGAACTTCACGTTTAGACATCTCCAATGACCGACCAGTCCATCACAGAAATTTCAGCAATCTGCTAAGCAATGGCCTTAAGGATAACTGCAGGGTTCTTCTCGACCACAGGACCATCAACCTTGAGGAAGACCTTGATAGATCTTATGAGGTTCCTATGGTCCCCAAAGACCACACCCATCCCATCAATGTCTCCAACCTTCAGCTCCAGAGCCAGACTCCGAGGCATCCTCCTCCAAGAAGAGCCTTTCAGGAAAGTTCTCAAGGACCAAAGCAACTCTGAAATAAACTTTGTGTCCGTTAAAACTTCTTTGAAGGGTCCTCCACTCCCTCATCTCTTGAAGGAGCAGTTTTATAAGCTGCCTGCTAATGAGATGCAGTCTGACATCTCTTCGGCTCATTCTTTTCCTCTAAAGAACCACCAGATCATCCTCTCTTCCCGTTTGGACTAAAGTAAATTTCTTCAATTTCACCCAGTTCCAACTTCCTTTGTTTATTTAGCCTTTTTCTTTCATTGGCTGATTTCTTGCCCCTCTGCCTCCTCTATTCGTTGTCCGGAATCCAGGTACCATATGGCATCTTTTGTTCTTTCACCCCATTGCTTGTGCAATTTGAAAGGGAGCTTAAGGTTGTAGTCCAGTTCACATACTTCAGATGCTGTCTCTATGGACTCACCCTCAACGTCAACACCACCAACTGCTGAGTCTTCGTCAATGAGTAGTTGAGCGTGATGAACAGGCAGAGACATCCAAAGCTAAACTGCCGGATGCAACTGCTTGCTGTAACCGTTCTAAATCAAGATCTGTTGAGTTTTGTTTAGTGTTTTTGTTTTCAGACTCCATGAAGGTCCAACAAATACCAAAGAAATAACAGGTCCATATGATAAAAATTTACATTAACAGTATCACATTTTTTTCAATTCTCAGCATTAGTTTGCTATATCTTTCAAATAGTTCCTTACTAAGGAAGTATTACCCAAGGTTAAACCACTCTTCACATTTCAAGTCTCAGCACACATTTATGAAGATTACGTGATAAGTTGATACCGTAAACAAGGGCTACTTTGGCCCTAGGGTTCTTCTTTGGCCCAAAAGCAAAATAAAACGAAACAAGTTTTTTTAGCGATTTGTGGCAGTATCTGAATTAGTTTCTTTTGGTTCCGTTAGGTGGTAGTATCAATCAAACTGCCTGATAGTTTAACTGATTCCCCAGTTTGTTGCTGGGCAGCAACACCACAAGTTGTGTGTCTCGTGTAAGCAAGTGAAGTTTTAACCTTCAAAACTTCTTCCTGCAGAAGACGCATTTCTTCAGGAACTACTAATGTAAGTATGTTTTTTAGAACACTTTTAAGTTACTAATGTTGTGCTGTAGTTAGACCTTCGTGAAACACAAAGTGACTTCCCATTTTCATGTATTTTTAAATCAGGTCTGGTAACCTACAAAGTACGACCTACTTTGGCCCAGCTTTTTTTTGGGCCAAAGTAGGTCGTACTGTTATAAACCTGTTTTTTTAGCGGTAAAGTTCTATAAATAGCTTGCAAAATGGTTAGGTAGTGAATATATTTCTATTGCATGTGTTTGGTTTCAGCTTTTTCAAGATGCCCAACAACTACAAACGTCTCCCCAGGAGCCGAAAATATGCTGACTACAGCTACGAACATCTTCAAACTTGTCTAGAAACCATCAGATCTGGTGAAATGACAGAGGCAAGCTGCAGAAAATTTCAGAATACCCAGAAGCACTATTAAAAACAAATTGAAGAACTCATTTTCAAGTTCCCCAGGTCATCCTAAAGTATTTTCTCAAGAAGAAGAATTAGCTTTTGCTAGTCATATCGCCAAAATGTGTTAATATGGTTTTCCAACGGATGAACTTCATTTGAGGTACGTCGTAAAGTCCTACCTAACTAGAAAATGAAAGACTATACAATGTTTTTGTAACAATATTCCGGGCCGTGACTGGGTTGTCATTTTTAAAGAGACACCCTCAGTCAAGTTTTCGTCTAACATCAAACGAAATCGAGGTCCCAACTTCAAATGTTAAAGACCTAAAAGGAAGCAATGAAGACATGAAGGAACTTGTAGTAAAGGACAAATTTGTTGTTGTTCATTGGAATGGACTCCGATTCCCAGGGTTGGTGCTCTCTGTGGCGGAGGAGGAAGCGACAGTGGAGTGTATGGCGCCGACTAAGAAATTTTGGAAGTGGCCCCAAGAAAAGGATACGTTATTTTACAAATGGTGTGACATTTTAAAAGTTATTCAGCCACCAAAGCTTGTAAAAAGAGGCCTTTTTAAGGTTGATTTCATTTAAACATAAGACATTCCTTTTTTGAAAGAAATTTAACTTTTTTAAACGGTTTTTTTACATTTTTTACTCATTTATGTATTTTTAAATTGGTGTTAAATATTACTATTATCATTAAATAACATGTGTTTTTAAATACCCAGGTCCTTCCTTATCCCATGCCTTTATACCACTATTTTTCTATTGAAAAACTACCTTGGGCCAAAGTTACCCTACCCTTAGGGTAACATTGGCCCAAATCTTAAAAATAAATTAAAAATACAAAACAAATTTTTAGGTCAAAAAGTGTGCAGCATCTAAAATATAACATGTTAGAAAGGTTACCAGGACTTAAATTAAGTAAAATATTATTTTCTTATAAGGTAAATCGTATGAAATTATTCAAAAGTGGGCCAAAGTAGCCCATGTTTACGGTACACAAGTATTATTAATGCTTTCACAGTAGGTTATGAAAACATGCAAAAAAACTCATCTCAAGCGCATCTATAAAACTCATGTGGGATCCAAAATGTAATTTAAATGTCTTAACAAAACTAAAATGTACCTAATAAAAGTTGTCATTTAAAAAATCACTGTGTTTTAGGATTTCCGTGATTAGATTACGAAATTTTCAAACCCATTTCTTAGCAATAGGACCGACTTTATTGTATGATTATGTACAGTGTTCCACCATTTTGTAGTTTTAGAGATTTTGTGATGAGAGTCAGTGGCTTTTCCACATATAAATAACATGAAAATGTTTGCCAAAAACTTCATTCAATATCGAGGTTCCATAATTTTTGTGCTACTTCATACAAGAATAACAATTTATAATCTTATTTCATTAGTTTGAGTTTAATTCACAATGAACGATGTGTGACTAAAACTGATAAGGTGTAGAATGTTTTCATAAATTCTATTTAATTATATTGAATAAATATGTTGGCTTACTGAATCACAAAATATACCACAAGTCCAAAATATTTTATGAAATCATGTATAAATTATCAGAGAATTAAATACGTTATTTTTATAATATATGTTTCTATAACTTTTCCAGCCATTTAAATACAAAAAATGGTTATTTTTAGTGTACTATTAAATAAAACTTTCTTGGGGGAGTGTCCCCAGGTCCCTTGGGGTTATTTTCTGGGACTTTACATACCTTCAAGGCCCTCCTTAAATATAATTTTTTTTATACGTCACTGATAGTCATTTCATTGATGACAGCATTATAGTAGCAAAAGTAAGGGAGTATAAGTACTTTACTAAAAAGCAGTTTAATGTGAAGCGACAAGAACCTAGGACTTCTTTGAAGAGTGTATTAAAGGTACGATCTTATTTCAGGTGTGTTATCTCTCATTCTAATTAAGAGAGTTATTATGATTACTATTATTACTCCTAGCTTTTCTGCACAGAGAATCTTGTTGAGCCATCAGACAAAATATAATTACTTCAAAATTCAATATTTCTTCATCATAAGTTATTGAAAATGTAGTCATATTGCTAACAATTTTAAATTTTAAAACAATAATGCTGGTTACGATGAGTTCCCACCTCAAAGTTCTTAAGGTATCAGCATTGGCTAATCTCCCATAAGTTAAACTTGAAAATGGATAATTTCCAAATAAACACGAAGTAATTAATATTTTAAAATACTTCTCAGCTGGATCACAGAGACCACGGAACTTCAACTATGTGTGACCTCAGCATAACATATGACAGTGTTGATCATACAACTGCTCTATAGGCTGGAATTCTACGATCTTAATTTTGTTTAATCTAACTAAGGTATATAGAGTAGAAGAATACATAAATGATCATCCAAGAGGAATGTTTTCCAAAACATTTATTTTTTTGTAGATGGCACAACCACCACTTTTTCCAACAGAAAATGATAACTTTTTAGAAGCTTCACCAACTATATTATTTATATAGTTTTCTCTGTATAAATCAATGAATATAACATTCAAATCCACAGAACAGAGAAAGTCATACCAATTAAGAATGCTGAATTCTATTTAGGTTCATAATTGATCAAAACTATAATTGGAAAAGCCACATTCAGGATCTTCAGTCTAAACTGATCTCGGCTAGTTATGCTTGCGATTATCTCCCATGTTACCAATCTCTAATAGCATCAAGCTGCACCTTAGTGCTAATGTTTGTATATTACAGGATTATTTATTCCGTATTTGAGAATTTGGGGTTATTCTTCTAATTCTTAAAAAATCTTTAACCCTCAATTCAAACAATGTGCAAATTAGGATTCAGAATCATACAAAAAACAGTCGAAACTATCACTGTTAGAGTGAAACCCTGTAACAACATTTTCCTGTTGATACAATCCACACCAACGTATAAAACCAACTCAGGTTTCTCATCTTCAATATCACTAAAACTCACTGTTTTAAGTAGTTAAAGACTATCTAGAGCCCAGGAAATGCTGGGTGGTAGTGATATGTCGATTCCAAATCCCGAATCTTCAGTAAAGATTCGATTTAATAAAGATCTGGGTTCAGGAAGTGATGAATGAAATTTGATAATCAAATATGCCAAAATGTGTGCGTTACAAATCATTGTCTGATAAGCATTATTCAAATTATCCATCACTAAAACCTGTTTCTGTTTGAAAAACCACATATAATTAATTTAACCAACACATTATCATAGAATTTTAAATAACATTCGCTTGCAGTTTTTATTTAATACATTTATCTTCATACACTGCCAAACATCTGATGTGTATTTGTGAATTTCAGCTGCTCAACAGCAAACAGCTGGTCATTATTTTTGTGTACCTGGCTGTTTGTGTAGTTGTTTATATACATATTTCTTCTATAAAAAAAATATATATATCTTGATTGTTTTCTTGTGGATGGTTTCAAGATTAATTTATTATTATTAATCAATAAAATCGAAATATTGACAACTCATATGTTTACTGTGATGCTACAAATTATAGACCGATTTGAGAATAGTCAAATTTCATTTCATTTTGATCAATTTTTAATGCCAATAACAATTCCTCAAATCAACAAGAAGGAAGAATTTTAATCCTTATCAAGATGGAAATGGTTATCTCCCTTTGTGTATCTGAAAATAGAAGGAAAATTGGTTTTCAAGATTAAACTTTGCTTGTCAAACAAGGTTTTGAGGTTCGTAATAAACTACAATTCTTTCATAAAATGTAGTAACTAATGTATTTTTAAAAAAATATTAACACATTCAGACAACAACACAACTTAGTCATTATGATCACAGCACTATTTAGTCGTACTTTATAGTCTATTTTTTTACTATTCACAACAGCTGAGTATTTTTTTAATGATTTTAAAACAATGTTAAGTCTTCATAATTCATTTTATACCATGTTAATAAACAACATTAAACACAAACCTTGAAATATCTTATGAGACAATGGACACAACATTTGTTTAATTCTAATGGATGGAATGTTTAGTCTTCAAAATTCATTTTATACCATGTTAATAAACAACATTAAACACAAACCTTGAAACATTTTATGTGACAATGGACACAAGATTTGTTTAATTCTAATGAATGGCATTAATGTGGTTGTCAACTTCACACAAAGTGCACTTATTATTATTCTATTCTAACCAACTAGTTGGATTTACATTATTGGTAAAATTAGGTACTTACATTAATATTCAATAGCACAAACAAATAAATGTACATATTAGACTATTTGTATTATACACATTTCAAATACATAGTATGACACTAAAACACATACCATTTGGTACTTAATTTAATATCACAGCATATCTGGTCGAATTTCACATATGTACAATAAATTAACTTAACTGCCACACATGTACCTCAATTACAATATTCAACATATTTAAAGCTTGTATTTAAAACTAGTTTTGCTAGAATAATAAGTAAACTTACAACACTTACAACAATCTTAAACTTAAACAGAACAACATAAATATAGATATATAAACTCCCACAGAAAAACTGAACCAGGAGATGATTAGAAGAGAGAACCAAACTCCTACCAAACAACTAAGCCAGGACATGACTTGGAGAGACATTCAAACTCCTACTAAAAAACTTACTCCAAAAGAAAGTTACTCCACCTATGACTACAAAAATACAAGGTGATCAAGAAACTCTCAGACTTTTTTATGAAACACATAGACCACTTCAAAGACATCAATGTTTAATATCAGAAATGGTTATCAGACTCAATTTGTAAGTATGAAACCCCAGTTTTTATAACAATAACAGCCTCTAAACCAGATCAAATAGTTACCTGTACACCAACCACAACGTTAGCTGATGATGAAAAAAATACTCTTCCGAACAAGCACCTTGAACGCCCTACTGGATGATTTATTTTTTAGAAATACCTCCAAAGACCAAACCCCGGCAAGAAGATATGAGCAATCCTCAGCGCCAAAGATGATACTTCAACATAAGCTCAACTCAGCAGAAGAAACATCCCTTACCTCCATCAGAACAACCAAAAAGTATCCTACAAAACAGAAACACTAATATATCTAGTTAAAGACGAAGCACCAAATGTACTTATTATAATCAAGCATGGCCTAAAATCAGATATTATTGAAAAATACCAAATTACTTCCAGGATACTTTTTTAAAGCTCATCACAGCAGAGAAACCCATACAAAGGGGAGTGTTTGAATTTATGTTGACGAAAAACTAGAAAATGTTAGTGAGCTCATTGACCATCTCTTACCTCAGCATAGACTTCTTTGAAGCGGTTATCGTAAAAACAGCAGAGAAAGAAAAGATCTGTACATTGTGGGCACATACAGATTCCCTGAAGAGCTTTAGAACCCAAAACAGAAAATTCTTCGTTAATTATTATGGGAGACATTAATTTAGACACCGTAAACTCTGACACAAGAACTACAAAGCTAAACGAAAAACTAGCATACCATTACATTGTGAGGCTAAACCTGCCACCTACCAGAATAATTCCTTACTCACACGTAAATAGACTGGATCTGTTCCAACATAGACAGCACAAATCTGACAGCAAATTATTCACGCAGGAATGTCAGACCACAGTTCAAATGTGTACACTTTTAACCAATCTGACAGAACACATCCATTCAACAAGACACAGAAAATTTAATGAGCGTAACCTTACTGAACTAAAAGCTCTATTCCAAGTTAAAACATGGGAAGATTTTATTCCTTGGTGCTTTTAACTCATTCAGTAACCAACTGGCCCTCTACTTGTACACAGTATGTCCCAAAAGAAAAACTAGACATAAAAAGTCCAAGTCAGACTCAGTCACTATCTACTATACTCGTCACGGGTCCCCATCAACAGGGCTACATCAGAGGGCGGTCTACAAGCTCTGCTATCATTGACCTGATAGAGACAATTATTGACAACCCAGAAACTGGAGAATTTAAAACTGGTGTACTATTGAACCTGAGAAAAGCCTTTTACTGTTTCGGCCACAACCTAATCCTAGAGAAGTTGGAGGCATTAGGTGTAACAAACACCATACCATATTTGAAAACAAGCCGACATACATGGGAAGAAGATTCTACAACCATCTACCTCTGGAGCTGCAAAGCACATCAGGCATGAAACTGAAGACAGAAATTCATTAATGGCTGGTGGAATGACCATTCTATTCAGTACAAGATTTTCTTCAGCAAAGTTTCAAATTGACTTTGAAGTTGTTTTAATTTTAAATTCTTTGAACTTGTCTTATTTGAAATACGTTTTTTACTACTTAACTGAATTATTAGTCAGTAAAATATTCTTCTCTTGATTTCACCAGCCCCTTTTAAAAATATTTATGTGGACAAGATTTTATAGCTATATGAACATTTTATGTAATCAAGAATCAAAGAGACTTGGATTGAAACTATTTATGTAAAATGCAATAATGCAAAAACTATTCTTAAAGAATATTAAAGAATAAAGAAGTTTGTCTACAAACAATATATAATTTTAGTTGGTACACCTATACCTGGTAACAAAAATTGTATAATTATATATAATGGGGGTCCTACCAGATACATTCCAAAATGCCAATACAAAACATTCTTTCACATTTTTTTAACATGTCATTATTTTTTTATTATTATTATTATCAAAATTACAATGAAAATATGTGCCTAGGTAGGCTATTATGTCAAAATTCATTTGAAATCATTGATATTAGTCAATAAATTCAGATCTTTTCTTGGAAACCACTTCATGAATACAACATCCTATCCCTTGACTTAGGGTATAACAACTAACCAATAAAGAACTGAATACTCCCAATAGATAAAAATGAGGTAGGATTTAAATGTTTGAAATATTTAGGGTTTACTCACAATTTTGGACTTTAAGAAATTAAACACTTTAAACATATAATATATTAAATGGAATAAATTTAGAACAATTTTTACAGATGCAATGTTTTTATTGAATTTCATTAATAACAGTAATACTTAAATTAACAGACCATGACAATTTATTTCTTAATTACTTAATATATATGACGGAGCTGGGTCCCCGCGACCTCTCTCACACGCTAAACGTCTCACTTCAAACATCTACATTATAATATACACCTGTAATGCCTCAGAAATAAAGTTTTACTGTTTGGGTAGTATTCCAACCATGTATTCATGTAAAAAAATATTTGTGTGTATTTGTTATGGTAGCCAAGAATATGAAGAAAACCGTTTTCTATATAATTTTTTTTTTTTAATTCTTATATACATTTATTGTATGTACATATCTTGAAGAACTACATACTACTAGAAATTGTGAGTTCTAAGTTAATAATTAAAAGTGTAATTATTTTTTTTGTAAACACTTACGAAATCAGTTACTATACATTACAAGTATTTTGAGATTTTGATATACTGTATCCTCTCCGATAATTGGGATACCAACATTCAAGCAAAAAAGTACACAATTTTTCTGCATTGTACATTTCAAATAAAGATTATATTCTTTGTCTTTTGTTGTCAGAATTTTGTCTTCGAGTTGTGTTGCTAGTAAGCTTCTAGAACAATGGATTTACCTTCTATAAGTGAAGATGATGTTTTACCTACAGACAGTATGTGTAGGGGTGTTCTATCAAGGTTTATGTCGAGTTCTGATATTGTATCGTTTTTAGTTCAACATAGAATTTTTCATTTTTTTTCTTTTTGCTATAATTGTGGTGGCCATTGTCCTCTAGCTGCAGATACACTTTTGTTTTTTTGTTTTAGGTGAGTTTCTAAATCACAGAAAAAGAAGCAGGAGTGTACATTTCATGTACGGGTGGGTTCTTTTGTTGAAAGGAGTTACTTGAGTTTTCAAGACATATTTACATTGTGTAGTGTACTCCTTCCTGGAATCCCACCCCCCTCCAACAGGACTTAAAAGAAAGAGAAATAGGTCTAAGCAATAAGTCACTGGTCGACAAGTGGTATTCATTTACCAGCGAGGTCATGAGTACGTTTGGATAGGTACATGTAACTATTACACAGTACAGAATCATTGTAACAATTTAAAGATATAATAGAATAAATTTAGAACAATTTTTACAGATTCAATGTTTTTATTGATGATAAAAGGTCATGGCGTCAAAGATAAAATGATTATATTCACAGTGGAGGAGAATCGTCCTCAATGGTGTCACCTTGAGATAAAGGTTCTTCAATTACCTCTATGCTATCAGAACTGTCTGTTTCATTTATAGTTAAGTCTTGTACTTGAGATTGTACACTGGAACAGCCAACAGCTTCATTAACCTGTAAAAAATAAAAAAACATGTTGACATCTTCTAAACAAATACAATAACACATTTATTATTAAAAACAAAACACCAGCGCAAAATGTAAAGTTTCAGAACATACAGATTTAGTAGTATTTAAAATTAAGTAAAAGTGTTTACGAAACAACCAGTTCCAAACCGTACAATTGTATTTAGAAGCAATTTTAATATGTGGTTGTTCAAAATGTAAAGTTTCAAGTACAGTTAACCTTAGATCAGGCCGTGTAGTTCATTGTGCACATTGTAGGCACTATTGAACTACAGAGTGCTGCACTCCAGGAAGACTCTGCACTACTAGTTCTTTTGTTTGAGGAAGTGCAGAAAACTACTGTATTATACAAACATAAGTAATTTAAGTACAAAATGATGTTTTAATACAAACTAAATAGGTTTCTGAAAATAATAGTAAAATAGTAATTTATTAGAATTTAGTAGAAACAAAACTGTTTATTTATTCAGATATTAGTTCAAATACCAGTAGATTAGACAATATAATTGCTTTATCATTTGAAAAACCCTGGACCATTGTAGTTACAGTCACGGCCAATTTTGATTGTCATCCCATATTAGTAATTACCTATCGATTTCCTATTGAATAACAGAGACTTCATGGGCAATTTTAATGACATACAAAACACTACTGAGATAGGTGATGGTTACTGGCAAATATTCCAAACTTCTCATTCATTTTTGAATAATTGGACTTGGTTGAAATATATAAAAATAATCATACTAAGCTTAAGAGGTGCTATCAATTTTTTGTTAGGAAAATATTGATTTATGTTAAATTCTCATTCCTTTAAGATAACTTTCCTAATACAGAAAAAGTAAATAAAAAGCTTTTTCTATCACTCGCACGTAAAATCAGAGGCATTAAAAGTAGAAAATTTAAGCAGTTTTGTAATCAGGCTCAAATAGAAATGGCTCAAGACAAAAATTTGAACATTATACTGTATGTACTTATGTTATAGTTTCAGGCAATGACATGTCTTTTAATATGTGTTTTCTTAACTACAAATAAAAAATATTTAACTCCTTGATACTGTAACTCATGAACTTACTGACAATATATATAAAATGTATTCAAGGACTTTATCTTAAAAGGCTAATTTAAAATAAAATAATATTTTCCTAACCCACAATCACTATAAAGAGCAGTGTTTTGAGGCCTGAAGTCGGACAATGACACGGTTCTTATAAGCACCACTAATTCAAATTTCTTTGGAAAATTCCATTATAATCATGATTGGATAGCTCCAACGATTTCGGTATCTAATATTTGAACTATAAGTTTTAGCCCACTAGGGAATCATAAAATTCTGGGTCTGTAGCTACCTTAGTAAAGCACTTATGATTTAATATGATGGAGCCCTCTGATATTTTAGAACGAAAGTAGACATATTTACAATATAAATTATTTTACTAACTATGTAAAATTTTAACACAATTTTAAATAGTAGTTTATGCGTCCCTTCAAATCATCTTGGGCGCTTCAAAACCGCTTAAAACATTAGCTTTTAATCACCAATAGCAAGTTTTGTTAAATTTACTAAATCACGTTGCATAACATTATATTTCAACTGTTTGTCCCTGCAATTAACTCATAACTTTGCATTTATAATCTTTAAATTAACTACTCTAGGTACTTGTTTTGTGGTAAAAACAGAATTATTTAATGCAGCTTTATGATTAAGACTTTTTTATGAAATCTGTGAATGAATTTTAAAAAATTATTAATGAAAATATAACAAATATAACAGTGTGCTTAAGCAAAATAATACAAATGTGTTGAAGTTATGTAATGCTACTTTTTAAAACTCAATGTTATTTATATATTATATTACCATTGACATCCTTGAGAACCAACATTTATTAAGTTATTTTTTACGGAACCAAAAATATTTATTGTCTCATAAAAAGGGATATGTGAAAAAGACTGCTGCTAAAAAAGTTGTTAAAAATCATAACTTTGGTATTATTTGTAATTACGTAATCCGCAACCTCCGGGGTTTTTCGTGTTTCATAAACTTACAGAATCGGCATTCAAAGTATTAAATAAATATGAGTTTGTATTGCAGGCCCATATTATCGACACTAAAACGGGCCAAAGGATCGGCAGTCCTCAAGAGAAAAAAGGTGAGGCCAACAGATCAGCCCTTACTTCTCAAAGGGTTAAAAACAAATTACTGTAAATGCTAGACTACTCTAAAGTACAAAATTATAAACTAAAATATAAATAAAAGCATATCAAATTTTGTAAAATGGATTTTATTATTAAAACAACGTTGTACATGTTTCTTTATTCACCTCTTATAACTTTCAAACAAATATCTTAAACCTTAAACTCAACACTATTATAACAACAAAACACTAAAAGAAAGAAATTACGGTTTTCAACACACCACATTTTTAAGCACGAAACGTGGTGTAGTGAAAGTTATTGTTGACATGAAATAACATAATATTAAAAAATCCTTTACAATTTTTTATTCTTTGTATTCAGTAAACACTTCTTGTATAAAACCGACATACAGGTATATCGTATACTAGGTATTAGTATATCATGGTATTAGGTTCACAAAGAATTAGACACAAATTTAATTTTTGGGTAGAGTAACAATTTTAGTTTTTCTTGAATCATATAATTTCATTAACATTGTAAAAAAATGTTATTTTTACAAAAACTGTTTTACTACTACAGTATAATATGATACAGCAGTGGTAACTAAGAAATGTTTTTATCTTGTCCTCTATATGAATATTTTTCGATATACAAATATAAAAAGTTAATATACTTTAAGGGATTATAAGTTATAATATTAATATTAAATCAGTCTGTGTTAATCTGTAACACAGTAGCACAGTGTTTCTGTTTAGTCCAGCACTCATAGTGCATATACTTACATTTGAAAATACACACAGTGTGTGGATCAGTATCTAAAATAAGAATAAGAATAGCAGCAATGCAATGAATTTTTTAAGGATATTGAATCAATCATGAGATTAGTAAACTACAATATTGTTTCATGTTAAAAGGGAGAGTTAATATTACTTATATTACAATTTGATTACATGTCTGGTTGCATATACAAAAGATTTAAGGGGAGCACTTCGTAAAAATCTCAAAAATTACAAATTTTTTTTTTTTTTTTTTTGTTATTAAAGTTTGGAATTTCCCGATAACAATGGTGGTATTTAAATTTTTTTTTATGATGACTAGAAGTGTCCGAAATATTTTTTTTTTTAAAATAGGCCTGCAGGCAGCTTCGGGCCTGTAGCAGTCACACTTTGAATGGTGCTGTTATAGTACTACTTCGTTGCAGTCATGTTCATGATTTGGTTGGCAGTGACAGTTTTGTTATGTCAACAACTTACACTAACCAACAAAACATCTGTTTTATAACCATTGCTTATAACCTAGGTAGCATACATGTTTTGGTTACTGACATTTCTGTTTTAAGAGAGTGAAAATTACGTAAATGATTATGGTTTTTGTGAGTTTAGTGGAGAGTTCTGAGTATTTTTTGTTATAAGTGTAGTGAATTTTATAATGCCACGTTCAAAGCCTGCTTTCAAGAAACGCGTTTTCAAAGGAAATCAACATAACCCTCCAACTAGTCCTAGGCCTAGTTTCTCAGGATCAAGTAACAATCGAGGTACCAATACTCCAAATGTGGATAGGCCAAGACCTCAAAGTGCATCTTCTAAGAAGGTCAGTCCTTTTTGAAACAGTACCAATTGAATGAAAATGATGAGTCTGAAAACTGTATAGTTTAATATAGGATTGTTGAATGAGGCTCTTAGTAACGTTTCAGTGTGTAAAAATTGCCATGGCCAACTTGTTTACAAAGTAAAACACATTGTAGGCCTAGCATCAAAAATTATAGTCAGCTGTTCTGATTTGTGAAAACACTATTACTGTGACAAACTCTGAATTAGTCAGGCCTAACACTAATCAGAATGAAGCAAAGTCTGATAGGCCTAACACATTTTATGACCTAAATCTTCGTTTGGTTTATGCTATGCGTAACATAGGCAAAGGTAGAGTGGCTGCGGAGAAAATTTGCGCTTTTATGAATCTTACACCTCCGCCTTTGAGATATCATGAAACATGAGCATTACTTGGGTTCAATTGCTGAGTTAGTGTGTAAGAAGTCAATGCAAAGTGCTGTTGCAAGAAGCTGTATCGGATAATGATGGTTGCAGAGACCTCGCTATAGCTGCTGATGGCTCATGGCAGAAGCGGGGTCACCTTTCATTCTACTAAATGGAGTGGTATCATGACATCTTTATCAACCGGGTAAGGTCCAAGACATCGAGATTTTATCTAAATATTGCAGATGCACTAATAGACTAAACAACACGCATGGTGATGGCTGTATCGCAAAACTTTGAAGGTTCTAGTGGAGCCATGGAAGTTGCTGGAGCAGTCGCAATTTTTCAGCGCTCGCAGGCATTGTATGAGGCTCGTTACCTTGAATACCTTGGTGATGGAGACAGCAAGGCGTACTCCAGTGTATGCGAAGCCAAGCCCTAATGGTGATACTGCCATAACAAAGATAGAATGCATAGGCCATGTCCAGAAACGGATGGGATCGAGATTAAAAAATCTAAAAAGCTAAGACTAAAACACTCCCTGACCGGCTCACGACTTGGCGGCAAGAACAAGCTAACAGATTCTGCCATTATTCAGCTCCAAAAATACTACGGATTGGCAATTAGACGCAACACAAACTCTGTTGAAGACATGAAAAAAGCCATTTGGGCAGAGTTTTTTTTTCCATGTGATGTCTTCTAATGAAAGGCCTCAACATGGACTATGTCCAGATGATGAAGAAACCTGGTGTAAGTACCGCAAAGCCGTAAAATCCAATGAAAACTATGATCATGGCAGCCATTTTCACTTGCCTGAAAACCTAATGACATTTATTAAACCTATTTTTCAAGATCTAGCCAATCCAACTCTACTGGGCAAATGTACTAAGGGAAAAAACTCAAAATCCCAATTGAGTCCCTCAACAATGTCATTTGGACCTACATACCTAAAAGAACATTTGTGGAGATTAAAACTTTGAAATTTGGCATATATGAAGCTGTTACAGCTTTTTAATGATGGCTACATTGGCAAATGCAAAAGTATTTCAAGAAATAGGAGTGTCACCAGGGCAGCATTTTATTACAGCAATGAAAAAGCTTGACCGGCGGCGAATTTGGAAGGCAGAGAAAGCTCAAGAAGATATAGAGAAAAAAATTAGAACAGAAGAAAAACTTACTAAAAAGAAGTCTGGAGGATGAATATGAGGAGCAGGAAGGAGATCAGCCAGCCTATGCACCTGGAATGTACTGAAAAAGGTAATAAAGCAGTATTTTTTTTTTTCCGTTTTTTGTGTTTTTTCCGAAAGTTGCGGTTTTCAATACAAAAGTACATTTTTTCTCAAAAAACTACAAATGGTAGGAATATGAAATTTATTTTTTGTATGTTATGTAGCACTGTTTTACATATGTGGAACCACTAAAAACATCACATTTCACTGAGTTTCAATATTTATATACATACATATACACATAATTTATATAGGTTTTTGACAAGCGTTAAAACAAAAATATATAACTTTTAGGGTATATGCCAAAAAAAATTTTTTTTTGGTTCCACGTGTTCCCCTAGAAGCCCTCTTTAAATGAAAAAAAGAATTATGAAGATACCTCAAGTAGTTCTTGAGATAAGTGTACCTAAGTTAACATTACGAAGATAGGGCGAAGTGCTCCCCTTAATAGATTTTTTAATTTAGATTAGTTTGGTTGTATTTATGATTTGATGATTATGTATTTTAGTACATGTTTAATTTTATTTATTTGGTCTATTTATTGAACAGAATACTGTTTGCACAATCTTTCATATAATCTAAACGCCAAATATTCTTGTCTTACAGTAAAATAAAGTTTAGTACTTTAAAACAATAACTGAGTATGTCTACAACTATTGTTGAGTGAAATGCCTGCAATATACATAAAGCAAGATCCACAACAAGTCTGGGAACAGACTGTACTGGACTTTATGAAACTTTACATATTGAAAAAGGTTGTTGTTAAATATATACTATTAGACACACTTTACGTTTAGAACCACTATTTTTACGACATAAATTTAAATCTGAACATTTAGAAACTGTATGATTTGAAATCACAATATACCAAACTGAAATAAAACACAAACTTTATGTATTTAAAATGGATGTTTTGAAATATCTAAAGAAGGATAGTTTTAAATTATTTTTCTGTTTCTATTTTTGTATTAATTAAATATAAATAATTGATTAGATTATTTGAAAAGCATTATTTATCTCGTAGATTAAACCTATTGTTTAACTGCTGTGTTTTAATATTTATAATTGGAAATGTTCATAAAAATCTACTTAAAATATCTGAAAATAAAAAGAATTACTGAAGTAATTATAATTTATCTGCTTCAAATGTGATAGCTTATACAATTTATATTCTCAAATATTTTAACCCCAGGTGGTAATTTAGTACTGCCAGCAGAAGTACCAACACAAAAGACAGTACAGCGGTTTACTGCTGCTATAACTTTTAATTCTTTATAACAATCAAAAATTCAAAAGACTTTTTATGAATATTCTTATTGTATATAAACTAATTGACAGAAATAATCATTTGATGTATTATTATAAAATCCTATCTGTATGTTTTGTATTATTGAATTAATAATAAATTTGTAATATTTTACTTGATTGAACATTTTGCATAGTCAATAGTCAAACTACTTTATTCTGTAATATGTACAAGGTACAAAGAATAGGGTCCCTACAATGAAACTAAATACTAATATTAATTTTAAAATATAAGTAAAAAATACAATCGTAACATCTTAACAATTTATCTTCAATTCTTCTTTAAATGAATTAATTGGTTTTTATATTGAAATTTTCCTCAAAAGAATATAGAGACAAATTAAGTTAAATAATCTTTGAATTCTTTTTTAAATTTTAACAGATCTGTTTCCATTATAAATTTTGTTGTTAAATTACATAAATATCTAACACCTCTGTAATATGTTTTCTTTTCAAAATAATAAGTAAAATTCAAGATTGTGTTGATTGACACGTCTATTAAAACGAGAATTATATGTATGTTTATTGATTTGTAGTATCGGATCAAAAAATTGTTTTACATAAATTATTGATTCAAATATGTGTAAACCATATACTGTCAGAATTCCAAGTTCAGAAAAAATTATGTTTAACAGAAAATGTATATCTTAAATTTTTCATGATTCTCAAAGATGTTTTTTGTAGGACCAAAGGCCTATCTAAATTACTTATTGTTGTTGCTCCATAAAAGCCTATTCCGTAAGCTAAATGTGAATGGATCAAAGATAAATATATTAATTTCAGTGTATGTAAATTACTAATTTTTGCCATTTGTCGCAATGCATATAGACCAGTAGACATCTTCTTAGTAACATGATCTACATGTTTATCCCAAGCTAAATTTGTATCTATTATAAGTCCTAAAAATTTTGTGTGGTCTACTTATTTAAGTCTGTCATTGTCTAGAAAAATGTCACAGTTTAAATTTGATCTGGATTGCTTTGTAGAAAAAGAAATATAATTAGATTTATCTGAATTTAATAAAAGATTATTTTTGTCAAAAAAATCCTTAATCCTGCTTAGACCAATATGATGAAATTTCAATATTCTCAAGCTTCTGACCAGAAAACAAAACATTTGAATCATCAGCATACAGACACACGCCACCATCCAACCCCTCCATCACCCCAGGCAAACCTCCTATATAACATAAAAACAATAGAGGTCCCAGGATAGACCCCTGGGGCACACCATGCCGTAGTGTCTGCAGCTGTGATCTATGAGCCCTCACATAATGAATTTTATTGTGAAAAATTGTTTCTTCTATTTCTACATATTGTTTTCTATTTGTTAAATAGGAATCAAACCACGTTTGCTCTTTTCCATATATACCGAAGCTGTTTAATTTCCTTATTAACTTTACATGACTGACACTATCAAATGCTATGGTAAGATCTAAAAATATCCCAATTACTTTTTCTCTTTTATCAACTGAGTCAATAATGGACTGGATAAATTCTATACCGGCCGTTATTGTTGATTTTCCATGACGAAAGCCATGTTGTTGTTTGTCCAACAGTTCATTAGACTCTAGGTGTTTTAAAAGCTGATCATAAACCACTTTTTCGAATATTTTTGAAAAAATTGGGAGCAATGACACTGGCCTATAGCATGCTGGATCAGTCACATTACATTTTTTAAAGAGAGGAATCACTTTGGCAACTTTTAAAATATCAACTTTTATATTCCTGAAATTAAAGAAGAATTGATTACATGGACAAGAGGTTTTAAAATAAAGTTAGCAGACTTTTTCACAATATCAATTGGTATATCATCGTGCCCCACAGAAAACTTAGTTTTAAATGATAAAACAATTGTTTTTAACTGATACTCAGACACCGGTTGAAATCTGAAACATGGCCGAGCATAGGTCAGATACTCACTATTGGTATAAATAGAGTTGAGCTGAGGTATGTTAGGTAATACTAACAAGTCAACGGCTGTCACAAAAAAATCATTAAAAGTGTTTCCTACAGTAACAGGATTAGTTATTAATTTTCCATTTGCAATAATACTTTTATTATGATTTACATTGGATTGTTTGTTTACCTCATATTTAATTATTTTCCAAGTTGTTTTTGGTCTGTTGTCAGAGTATAGAATTTTATCATTGAAGTATTTTTGTTTATTTCTATTCATGCACTCTTTCAGTACATTTTTCTTTTCTTTTATGACTACTTTCAAATTTGTGTTTTTGGAAATTCAAACTTTTTTCTCAAGTTCAACTAATTCATTCTTTTTAATTTGTATATCATCTGTAATCCATTTTTGTCCTAAGAAATGTTTTTTAACAGTTTGACTAATTTTAGGAAAATTTATTTCGAAAATATAACTAAAAATACTATGAAATAGTTGATATTTCATATCTACCGGTGATTGATAAACTTCTATCCATGTCTCCTTTGCTATATCTCGCAAAAATGTTTCAGTGTTATTCAAAGTAAATCTTCTGCATAGTTTTTTTATATTCATTTTACTCGAATCACACAATTTAATTCTAAAAATTCTAGAAGTTGACCATCATGATCGGATATTTGAGTTATGATACCTGACATATTTAATTTTGTACAATCTATATTGGTAATAAAGTTATCTATGGCTGTCTGAGAATCAGCTGTAACTCTAGTTGGGAAGTCCACCAAATATGTCATATTATACACTTTTAATATATTACTAAATTTAGTGTAAATTATATCTTTTTTTAATACATTTATGTTTATATCTCCAGCCAAAATCACATTTTTGAATTTATGACATAGTATATTACACAATATATCTAAGTTATTTAAAAATTTATCTACTAGACAGTGTTGGGGTGATCTATATAAAACTGCCAATACAAAAGAAAATTGATCTATAGTTATTTCAGACAGGCAGCACTCAAATTCTTTTTCTTCTAAGAGAGCTTCAACTGCTGGTAATTTAATACATCTGAAATGTATATGCTCTTTAGCCAATATTAGCACTCCACCTCCAGATGAATGAGATCTCACAAAAGACGAGCAAATGTTGTACTAAGGAATGTGTAACCCAACCAATTCTGCTGCTGTCAATTTATATTCTGTTAGTGCTAAGATATCTGGTTGTATTTCCTCTAAATTTATATTTAATATATTTAAGTAGGATGACAAATGTTGAACATTTTGATGAAAAATAGAAAACTTAGATAATGATTGACAGCTCCTTGCCTTAGTATGCCTACTATCTTGAGAAAAATCATGTAAACTTTCAGTTGATGAGGGCAGGTGCTGTATGTTGTCATGAAAATTGGTAATGTTATTTGTATTTGTTGTATTTTTATTGTTGTAAAACTGAACCTTTGATATTACTTTTCTCTGCTCTATTATTTTTCTCTGCTCTATTTTACTGGGCTCTTCTGCAATTTATTTGCTAAAAAAGGTGACAGTGGTGACATTAATGAAGGTTGTGTTGACAAGTGACTACATGTGTTTTTATTGCTCATGGAGTTGCTGTTGTTCTGGATATTAGAGATTCTATGTGTGGTTGAATTGTCTTGTGTGTCTGTGTTACTCTGAGCACTGCAATGATCTTTGTTCACATTTTGTCTTATCAACTTAGCTAGTAAAGCTTTACCTCTTCTATTAAAATGAAAGCCACGATTTGTATAGTAGTTAGGCTGAATGGTTGACAAATCTATAAAACCTCTGATATTAGATGTTGACATACATTTATGTAGTTTTGCATTTACACAGTGAATAGCAAAGTTTTCTTTAGGCCTATCAAAACGGAATGGAATGCTTAGAATATGTACATTTGTTTTAGATGCTACATTTACTATTTTATCTAACTTAAAGCTATTTACAAGTAATTCATGATCCTTGACTCGATCACAGTCATTGCTTCCACAGAGAAATATTGCATGGTCTTCAGCTGTAAAATTAGACGTCATCTCCACCAAATTTTGAGCAACATAGTTAAAATTTGCTCCTGGATTTGTGACAACTTCCACAGTGAAACTTTCCCCCAGTTCTTCTTCCAGAAGTGGTGACAAATGCTTCCCATGACTATCTGCCACAAACAGCAATCTGGGCTTCTTGGTTTTTGCTGACCTCGAGTTTGTTGGCTGGTTACATTTTTCCAGTATTCCTGTCATTGTTGCCTGTGATCCTTTTATCTCAAAAGTACTCTCCTCCACTTCCGACTCGCTTAATAATTGAAATTTGTTGTTACACATTATGGATTGTTTTGGCTTTAGTAATGGCAAACTTCTTCGGACATCTTTATTTTTAAATTGTACTTTTACAATACAAGAGTAAAGCTCACTTGCATTATTTACATTAATACTTTCTTTTTGTTTTCTATCAATTTGTAATTTAATTATAAATTCTTCTCTTTCTATAAGTAGGGTTTCTAAGCTGGTTATCTGTTTGCGGAGATTCTTTTCTGCACATCTTGATACCTCCAACTGCTTACCCATGTCAGTCAATATCAAATTTACACTCTTTAGTTCATTCCTTAGCTCCTGATTTAGCTGCAATAAATCTTCATTGATGTTGTCTGTGTCATCTAGTGCTACCTCTTCAACTTCCTGCTCATTATAACTCTTTTCGTTTTTATTTTCCTTATGTAAAATAGTCTGCTGATCCGATACTGAGCATCTATTACACTTCCATCCAATATCTCTCTTTAATACCTTACACTGCTTAACGGATAAATCAGTACAAGTTCTATGAAACCAATTTTCAAAAGTAGTGCATTCTACACTGTATCCTCGGGTTCCCAGTTTCTTATTGCATTGTTCACAACTGTATATGCTGCTCTTTCTGTATTTTCCCATGTTTTAAAATAAAAAATTAAGAAAATATTTGTTAATTATTTAATTACATTTATTGACTGGGAAGTTTATTTGTAAGTTATTTTATGGTTTCTAATGACTTCATTTCCAAAATTTTATTAATAAATTAAATGTAACTACTTAAATATGTCCTGTATTCTATTAAATTAATTTTGGATAGTTTAATAAATTTAAATGACTAAGCAAAAAGAAATGCCAGGTGAATGATTTGAACCACTGATCTAATATTGAACTTTGAGAGATGTCCACCTTACACACTGAGCTATCAGTACTTATTGATAAGAGAACAAGAGTCACTCAGTATCAACTAAAACCTGCTCACTCACAATCAGATAGGGTAATAAACCTGTCGTGACAGCATTACTGCACAGTAAAAGTGAAAGTGAAAATAAACATTATTTTATTGTTACAAATGCCAGTACAGTTTGAAGATATTTTAAACTTGTGAGTATTGAAATAAATGTTTAATAAAATCACTGTATTAAATACAATTAAATAAAAATTATTCTATTTCAGGTTAGTTAGTAAGTTACCAATATTTGTATGATTAAAACAATTTTAAAATGTCAACTTTATGGATTAAAATATTCACTCTTTAACACTCTTTCACTTTTGAAAATATGATATAAAACAATTGTTGAAACTTCAAATAGCACTGATATCAAAATGAGCTGTAAAACAACACTGTGACACTTTCGAAACACATGTCCAAAAATGTGCATCAAATTGGATGTTATTTGTAGCGTTTTCAAAGCTACATTGGCTAATTTTTTAATTAAAACTTAAATTAAATGAAAATTTTGGGAAAGAAATATTAGGATTTAATTTTAAATTAGATTGTGAGAAGTTAGAATAAAAACGAATATGTAATCCTTTGGAAAGTTACTGCTAGTAATTTTAAATTATTAGGAAGGCGGTTCACTGCCTTGAATTGATCAAAAAGTTTCTCCAGTTGGATGCGGCTGGGCCAATAAGAGAACGCCGCGGATGACCATCAGAAGGGAAGGAAGGAGAACTATATAACCACCAACTCATAATTTTCGCCCTTCTTTTGGTAATTTATCGTGAATTAAGTTAATTACGGTGCGCCATGTTTCTAAAATTTTTTCTGCGAGGGATTTTGAGGATTTAACGCATCAAATTTACTGTACGTTATATTGAAATAGTCTTCCAGATCTGATATTAAATTAATTTTGTTGTCTTTTTTATAGGAAAAATTAAATTCATAGAAACTACAGAGCAATCTGCATAACTGATTCTCGATGAACAATAGAGCACAATAGAATCGTACAAGCTATATTTGGTTCAAACTTGCAAGAAAAGTGAATTAAAATTGAACTTTGTTAATAACTTTAATTGAAATTTGGAAATTTAGTAGTTAATTAATGTTTAATTGGAATTGTTTTATTGTGAATTATTAATTGGAAATGAATTGGACTTTAATAATTGTTTGAGAGAGTTGTATCTGAATTGCATAGACTTGAAAGTTAAGGTACAACTAGTGGAAAGAGAAGTTTGATTTTTTATTTTGAATTTTGAGTGAACTTAGAAGTGAACATTTTTATTTTAGTTATTTCCAAGTGGTATTTGATTTTTATTTGAAAACTTTATTATTTTATTTCAGAAGAAAGCTCTGATTTTTAGTTTGATATATTTGATTAATATTTTTATTTCTTGCCAAAGGACCTTTTAAAATTACTAAATGGTTTGTCAATTCTTTGTGGAAAATAGAGTGATGAAAATTCGGAAACATTGGACTTATTAATTTGCCAGTTTAAAATAAATCCATTATTTTTATTTATAACTGTGATTTTTATTTAAGACAAACCAGATTATAATTAATAGTCAAAAATCTAGTAATAAATTTCACTGAATATTCACTCGGAGCTTACTAATAAAAAAATAGTTTATATTGTCTTACATGTCTGGATATTAATTTCTACAATCCAAGTCGGTGTATTGGTATAACCATCATTTACAATCATATTTTTTTTTATTCTTTTAAGGGGCAAAAAACACTGTGGTTATCATCGCCCTCAAGAAAGAATTGGCACCTGCTCGCATTTGGTGGTGTCAATTAAGTAAATAAAGGTTACATTCTATATAAAAAAAAGAAATAGTAATCACGACTAGGAGGTGAGTAAATAATTTACTCACCTACTACTTAAAACTAAATAACAATAAATGGAATAAGGGAAAGACTGTAGAGTGGTCTTAACCCATATAGAGGCTAAAAAGATAAATAGAACATACATGAAAACAAGATTCAAGATTCAAGATATTTTATTGTCATTAAGCACAATACATATTATGCAATAGACAAAGTCAACATATTATATAGCCTACTTTAATCTAATCTTTAATCTAGGCACAGTTATAGGACAAAATACAGTATTGCCAGCTAGAACTAAATAACAATAATATAAATGTGAATAAAAACAATAAAATTACAATTAAATAATTTAAAAATCTATACAATATGTGCTAACAATCCTAATCTTAAATTAACAATGGATTAAAAACTTAATGAGCTAATATCACAGGCTAGGTAATCTTCAACAGTGTAAAAAGCTTTATTTTTCAGCCACTTTGCAATGGTAACTTTAAAATTATTAAGTGTAACATTCCATGCCTTCTCTGGTAATTTATTAAATAATTTTATACTGAAAAATATCTGGCTGTTTTTGGTCTTTTCGAGTCTGACTGGGGGTAGATCGAGTAAATACTTTTTTCTTGTGCAGTGTGTATGAACATCTTGTCTATTTATGAAACTATTCAAATTTTCTTTTACATCAAGTAATGAGCAGTAGATGTATAAACTTGGCAAGGTCATAATTTGAAGTTCTTTAAAAAAAGGTGAACAAGATTCTTGTTTAGAAACATTTTTTAAAATCCTAATAGCTTTTTTTTGCCATAAAAATATTTTTTTGGCACTGGAACTGTTTCCCCAAAGAGTCACACCATACCTCAAGTGTGAGTGGAAAAATGCATAACAAGCAGTTATCAACATCTCCTGAGTAACAGTATTCCTTAGTTTACATAATAGGTATATAACTCTAGATAGTTTAGTACATAAATAATTAACATGATGTTGCCAGCTTAATTTACTATCTAGGATAACACCCAATAACTTAACAGAATCATTACTGTATTTAGTATTATTGTGTAGAGATAGAGTTAAATATTCAGTTTTATTATGATTCACTGCCAACCCATTTGCTTTAAACCATTCTAGAGCTAATTTAAATGAACGTTCTTGATCAGATTTTAAGGTTTGTGAGTCTTTATTACAGTTTAAAAGAGTAGTATCATCCGCGTACAAAACAGAATTACAAGGTAGGCTAGATGAAAAATACTTGTTGAACTTGTTGTTAACGACTGCCTGCCACTCGGTATTCCATTTGGCTTTCAGTTTGCCCTTCACCACCAGGCTAATATCGGAAGAAACCATCCATGCGGTGTAAGGCTGGAGTTCCAATGCTTCTTTGGCTCCTCTATCTGCCAGCTCGTTTCCGGATACTCCAATGTGTCCAGGTACCCAGACAAGAAAAACAGCAACACCTTCGGACTGAAGGGAAGACAAAGAGTGCCATATTTCGCGGATGATTATGTGTTTAGAATACATATCGCTGATGGCTTGCATACCACTAAGGGAGTCGCTGCAGATAACTAATTTATTTGTCATGGCACACGTTATATTTAGGGCGTTTTTGATGGCTGTTAATTCGGCCGTGAAAATGGAAGAGTCATTGGGGAGACGAAACCCGTATCGTCTAACCCCAGTGACGAAAGCACATCCAGTTCTAAAACGTTCCTTTGACCCGTCAGTATAGACAACATTTGCGAGGCTGCCTAGTATTTGACGGAATTCTTGTTGGTAGACTGTTTCTGGAGTGGAGACTTTTTTAAACCTAGAGAGATTTAAAATAATTTTTGGCATCGAGACGCTCCAGGGTGGGATATCACATTGATGGACGACTTTAAACTCATAATCGTTTAGGCCTATTTCAGAAGCGTAGGATTTGGCCCTAACGCCTAAGGGTGAAGGATGATTTGGTTTCGCTAGGAAAGAATTTTGGAGTGGATTTCGCAGGACCGGTTCAAATGCAGGGTTGTCTGGCTTCCCTGAAAGAGCATGAACATAGTTTAGGGACAGTTGTTGCCGTCTATGCGAAAGAGGAGGTTCTCCCGTTTCTGCAAGAAGACTTTTAATAGGAGAAGATCGAAAAGCTCCAGTGGCCAGTCTTAAAGCAGAATTATGGACAGGGTCAAGCATTTTTAGAGCACTGGGTCTTGCGGACCCATATGCTTGACATCCATAGTCTAAACAGGAACGGATGGTGGCTTTGTAAAATCTGAGAATGCATGTCCTGTCAGCCCCCCATTTTGTTCCGCTAAGAGCTCTAAGTATGTTCAAGCGTTTCATGCATCGATCTTTTAGGTCTCTCAGGTGAGGCACCCAAGTTAGCCGGGTATCAAACGTGAGACCCAGGAATTTTATTTCCTCGACGTTTGGTATTCTCTGTCCCATCAAACTTAGTGTTGGCTTCCCCATGGTTTGGAGCCTAGAAAAGACCATGCACTTAGTTTTGGATGGGGAAAAAGAAAAACCCGTTACTCTAGACCTCTGTTCAAGCCGGTTTATAGTCAACTGCAAAGCTCTTTCTGATGTAGATAGTTTCTTTGCCGAGATGAAAATAGCAAAATCGTCTACCAATAAAGAACAGCGTACAGGAGGTATTACATACGATGCAATTTCATTTATTGCAATGGTAAACAGAGTGCAGCTTAACACACTTCCTTGCGGGATTCCATTTTCTTGAATAAGAGGACCAGAAAAAGTTTTCCCGAGTCTTACTTGGATGGTTCTGTCAGACAAAAAGCCATTTATGAATGCCACCATGTGACCACCAACACCCCAAGATATTAATTTATTTACAATACCCCTTCTCCATGCAGTGTCATAGGCTTTCGACAGGTCAAAGAAAACAGCAGCTAAGTGTTTTCCTTGAATAAAAGAATTTAGGATGAACGTCTCCAAACACAACAGATTGTCAGCAGTAGACCTGCCCTGCCGAAATCCACACTGAGTAGTCGCCAGAAGATTGTTTTTTTCCAAATACCACACAAGCCTTCTATTGACCATTCTTTCAAGGACTTTGCAGAGGCAACTAGTAAGGGATATAGGCCGATAGCTACTTGGAGATGCTCTATCCCGGCCCGGTTTATGTAGAGCGATAATATGTGAACGACGCCAAGATGTAGGAAATACATTTTCAAAATAAATTGTTATATAACGTTAAAAGGTCTTTCTTAATTTCCTCCGTCAGGTTCCGCAACATGGCATAATGTATATTGTCAGGACCTGGTGCGGAGTTTGATGTGGCCTTATTTACAATCATATGTTGTCATTAATGATGAAGTTTGTTCTGCTGCCTTCAGTTTTTCTAATTTGGAAGTGGACAAAAAATTTTTAAATTCAAAGAATGAACTCTTTCATTTAGTTAACACCATTTTAACCATTTCTCAAAGTTGTGGTTAAGAACAAACATTTCCCATAATCCCCTGTACCTTTACATTACAACTTTCAAAAGAGAGTAAGTCAAAATATGAGATAATATTTTATGACCCCTCTCACTTAATCCTTTAAGGATGATGTGGCTATATATGGGGAGTCTCCTCAGATTGTATGACATAATATATTTTGATAATTGCACTAATTTACTGAGGAAAAAAACTGTTGTAGTTTTATGAAAACTATACTTTACTAATTAATTATAGGATTATTAATATTTTGTCAATGTCAAAATAAGAACTGCATTTATTAAAAAAGCATTATAAACTTTTTTAATAACATTTTAATTGTGATTGTTGTTTCCTACGCCTGAAAAGCACAATACATTTTTATTGTAAGCACCAATATTATTATTTTTAGTAGTTATTTTCAAAAAACAAATCTGGTGAAATTTGAATAAGTTTTTGAGCTTATTTTTTAATGAGAAGTATTATGCCTTGATAATTACAGGTAATTATTACATGTCCTATTACATGTACTATTCAACTGAATGGCTCCCTAAAACAATGTAGTAACTGATAATTTTTTCAAAAATTAATTTTTAGCTGAAATACTTTGTAAGTAACACACTACATTGTGTTGTATATTTTGTTTAGGATAAACCTCTGTTGGCAACCCATTATTTTCCAGACTTTAATAATTATGAACTGAGAGAAAAACAGTACAATACCTGAGAAGAGCAACGCCTCTTGGCTGGTGGAGTAATGGGGCTTAATGAATCATCGCTACTATTTGTTGTTGACAAGTTGCTGGTCTGTAATTTTGATAAATAAGACATTTTAGTAGGTTGAAACCATGAGCTGCTACTCGTACTTTCTTGATCACTACTCTCATTAGCACAGGAGAGTAAATTTTCTTTTTCATCTGTTTGTAGTTTTAAAACAGAGAGTTGCAAGTTTTCAAGAACCTAGAACAAAATAAAATACTACTGTCTTAAACATTATATTTTTTTTATTCACGATATTATTGATTGAAAATTATATCCTATAAAATTTAAAGATTAGTAAAAATATAATCATATGCCCTATATCAGTATTTATTTCCTATTGCTGCCTTTGTAGTTATTAATATAAAATAATTATTTTGAACTATAAAACCTATTTGTTTTAGAAAGAATAAAAAAGTGTACAGTTTTATGGTACGTTAACAAACTATGTAAATAATTATATTTTAACTACTTTGTACTTATTAGATTTCAAGCAAATTTATATCTTGAATCATACACTATTAAATTTACCCTAAAATGATTGGTGGTTGATTGGTTCATAATTGAGTAAAATTAACCAAAATTAAGAAGAAAAAAACAATGCTATTACCTGTTCATGACTAGTATTGTTAGGCACAACACATGGATATGTGTTCTCGGGTTTGAGATAACTAACTATCTTAATTAGCTCCTCCAAAGAACAATGAGTTGCATATGCAACTCTCACAACATTACAGTCCTCTTTCACCCTCTGTAAACAAACAAGTAACATCAGTGTAAACATTCACATGTTGCAGATTTAATTAACTATTCATTTTGTACACACATTGTAGATCACTACTCCTTGCAAACTTTCATTAATACATTTACTTAATACTGTAGACTACATTATAATGTCCGATACCATTCCTTGCCGTCAACTATCATACAATATAAATTGTATTGATTCTATGCTAGGATATTGGAACAGCTGTTCGTATTTTATTTTTAATTTTGTTTACTCTTCTCCAGTCCCCAGGCTAAGGTGGTAGGCGCTCTCTGCAGTTACTGGTGCTCTTTTTTAAAATACATAAGTATTTTATAAAAGTAGCATAATTAGTTTTTATACAGACAACTGCATTATTCATATTGTATTTAACAGGAAATAATAAGAGAACATTCACTCAATACAATGTATCCATTTATTGATATATTATTTACTCTATATACTATGATTACAAATTTTAAAGGTAAATTAGAAACTAAAACCAAACAAAATGTTTTTTTCTGGTTTTTAACTTTTCGATTATATTTATGACATCAGGGATCAAGTCTTTTTCTTAACACAATAACACTAGAGCATCAAGTTCACTGTCTGAAAGAGTTGATATTTTCACATTCTTTATTCCAATCAAAACAAAATATACTCTTTCTGCAGTGCAGTTTGTGACAGGTAAATTCAGAAAATAAAACCTGTTTCTACAGTACGATTAAGAGTGAAAACTATGTGATCTTCTGCACTTTCTTTTACTCGGTTCTTTTGGTTCTTGTTTCTCACATTCCTTTTTGGCAGCATGTTTCATAACATCTTTTTTGTTCCTATTAAATTTATATTTAAAGAACTGTAACACTAAATGGCAAAAGTGCTAAGTTATGGTTACAAGATTATTTGGAGAATCATAACTATATCCCCTGGTTGATGACAACTCAAGCCACAGACAGACAGTCTCCTGTATTTAGTTTTTTTTTTAATATTACTTTGATTGTATGATATTATATACATCTATTCCAGAAACAATTTTCCTTTTTGAATGTGGTTATCAGTTTTATGATCATTAAACCTCATATTGATTTTTGGCGATTTTTAGATACATCTGGAAAATTAACATAGGCTCTTTTTGATCATTTTATTAACTTCTGTAAAAGTGTTAAATTTGATTCCCCACATGAATATGTTTTAACACCATTCAATTAATCTTTTTTGTACTTTTGGACTTAATAACAAGTTAATAAGAGTAGCTGACTTGACACTTAACTAAGCCACAAAAGTGTTCCAGACATACAAGTCGTGACATAACTCCAGCTCTCGCTTAACCTATCCGCCACCTCATTTCTCATAATCCCCTCATACCCCAGCACTCACAACAGAGTGACTTTGTTGCAGGTTTATCGTAAGAATAAAGAGAGACTTATCCAAATATGAAATACTGAGGTAGAGAGATATATGCACAATATGAAACTTACGCTTTTCTGTAACTGTTGTAGGTTGAACGACATAGCACAGGGTTTTATTGTCTTTATGAACTTTCCTGTTCTTAAACATCTTTGGCATTCACCTTGAGAAGACACCTGTGATTGATAGCAAATATTTTTGATAGCATTAGTTTAAATTACTTACATTCTCCAAACACAACATTATTGTATATTATATCTATACTACAAATATATGGTGACATCCTATTAAAATCAGAAAATTTAGTACTAATTATTTTATAATAATGACTAAATTTAAACACTTTTATTGTTGATTACTACTGGACAATCACACTGTTAACTAAACAAAATCAATGATGTTCATTTCATGTAAGATCCATAAATATCTTTGAAAATAAGATTAAGGCTGGTTCCATACTAGCTAGATCTACATCAAACCACATCAGTTTCTTGTCATTAATGCAGGAAACAACTCATCCCACACTGTGTGTGGAGTGCTAAGGATGTATGTGAATACATTTTAAAGATTTTTGTTACTTTCTTATTTGTAGGTATATTGTTTTTTAAAACATCCCATTCATTGTGTGGAAAAAATAAAAATGTATACCATGCACACACTATATATATATATATATTTTAGACAAACAGAATTCTCAAAATCTAATGTGTTTTCTCTTGTTTTGTATTTCCACTTTAGTAACATGACACCTGTTCTGAACTTAATGTTCATGAATAAAGTTATCTGTATTTTGTATTCATTCCCTACTTGTATTCTGTTACACCCTGAAATCCCCATTTTCAACCAATGTTATTAACACACCACATAGTACTCAACATAACCCATAAGATAGATTTTTTTATCACTGAGAATTTTTGACATTCCTCTTTCTTCCCCAATATCCTTCAAATGCAAATTTGCTTGGCAAATTATTAAGAAGAACGGTATCCTGGTAAATAATGTCAAACCCAACATTGATATTTATACTCAAACAATTATTTTATACATTCCATAAATGAAGTTGAACAAACTACAAAAAAACCTCTGTAATAATGTTCCTTGCCATTATTTGTTGCCATCTAGTATATATTTTCAAGACAACTATGTCCATATTATACCCAACATATGACAAGGATGCAAATATCAGTATGTGAGCTATCATCCCATTTCTGTTGTTCTGAATTGTCCAAAATGATTGAAATTTTGGTTTTACTCAACAAATTATTAATTTTATGAAGAGTAATTTTCTTTTAAATACATCTTAATTTTGTTTTAGAAGGACTAGATCTTCCTTTGATGCAAAATATGATGTGATCAGCACATTAATCAGGTATTTCAAAACAAGGCCTTTGCTCAGGGCACATTCTGTGACCTGATAAACATTATGTTCTTCACTATTTTTTTTTTTTTTTATTTTATTTAAATGGTTGCAACAGATTGTTAGCATCAATGGTGTAAGATAGAAGGACATTATAGTCAAACATGGTTTCCCACAGGACCATTCCTTTCTAATCAGTATAAACTATCTGCCATGACAGGTAGAACAACACTTTATGCTGATGACATAACTTTTATCAACATTGCTGATGTTTTATCAGAATAATGTTGAAGAACTGTCAAGATTGCCTGATGACTCTTTGATAGGCGCTTCCCAGTGGTTTAGACCTAATAAATTTGTTTTCAATGAAAAAAATACAAAGTAATAATCTCTAGTTTTTAACCTTATTCAGCCTCTAATGATAGTAATATTGCCAACAATGTAAATTTTTTTGGTAATTGACATAGATAATTAGTTAAAGTGGAACCTACACAATACACATAAAATATATAAGTAAGAGGTTTTCTAAAGTTATTTATATTTACCTTTTAGTTCGCCTTAAAGGTACTGTTTCTACAAACTATGTATGGCCTGCTTATGTGAGGAAGTAATCTTTCAATATGGCTTAATATTTTGGATCAAAACTAAGTGATAGTCTCAAAAAAATTATTAGAGTAATGACTGATTCTCACCTATTGGTAAGTGAGGTGATAAAACACTTTTCATTCGATGGAAATTCAAACTCTACTTCTATATTATATGAATTATTTATTTGTATTTTTTATCAAAAATTCAATAATGTACCACAATAACTAGAAACAATGCTGCAATTGGTTTTCACTGTCTCGTTTGAACCTAATAAATAAGTACCCACACAACATTGTTACTGTTACTAAGCTTTTTCATACTTGGCTTTTGAGACACCCCTTCCTAGCTTATTTAAATGTTTAGCAGTTATGGAATGCTCTCTAGATACTGGTGGAAATTGCAGTGCAAACATTTCTAAATATGTGTTCTTTTATGTGTTTCTTTCAAATCAGTGAACCCTAACAGGACATTTTCAAGGTAAGTGTTGATTTCTCTATATATTAGTAATAATGCTTGGTTTTCAGTCCTATTAATTCAAACCCAATTACAAATAGTGGTAGAAATAGTAAAGAAATGAATTACCGGACATAAATGAATCTTAGCCGATAGTTTTTCAGAGGTCAGCATATCATGCAGCTCAGGAATAACAGCATAATTGGCATATGACCTTTCATCGGCAATCCAGATACGTTCCTTGATACGCTGTGATATCAAAATCAGAATTGGCTCTAAGCCATGGTAAGCTGCAAAAGAATGATATAAGTTAAGTACAAATTTGGACTTTCTCATAGGCAACATTTTAACAATAATGACAGTTGAATACGTTAACGGGGCATTATAGACTACAATGGTATAGGCTGTGGCCGTTACTAATCCACTATAGATAACAACGATAAATTACAAAAACACAGTTTTTACAAATCTCTAATTCAAAATATTAAAATCATGTAAAGTTACATTTTATTAAAATAAAATTGTTATTTAATTTTATAATCATATATGTACAACATATATGATTAACTTAACTTAACTTGGTTTGTTTTCTTAACTTAGAAAACAACATAAATGTTTTGTAACCAGCACTTTTGTGCATGCACTACAAAAATGTCACAATTCAATATTATTTACTTCGTTTTACTGCTTAAAAATACTTTTTACTGACATACCCAAGGTATGTTTATGCAAAGAAAGTAAAAGTAGATGTTTTTAATACAGAAATCATTTGGTAAAGAAAGATAAAAAATTCCTGAACCAACAACTAAAATCTCAGAATAATCTCCACCAAATTATACTCATCCATGTTTTATCAGAAATAGGTAGGTTTTGAACCAGTAAATAAAATTTAGAACACCAGAAATTACCTCAGAGAGGTGATGTGGCAGCTCGCCAGACACCTTTTGAAAATCAATATAGATCAGGTAAATGATGGCAAGTTTATGAATGCAACAACCTCTCATGAAGCCATGCTGATAAGAAGGGAGAAGATGAGAAACTCTCATATAAATAAATGCATAAAATCTTTTCAAATATTTTTGAAAACCATTGGTATTCTTGGTAAATATTGCTCAACTAAAGTATTGACAACGGCCAACTACGAGCTCATTTATTCATATCTTGGCAAATATAAACTAGACAGATTATTTAGGCTCCAGAAACTATGAGACTAGGGGCATGGTACAACTACAGAACACTATAACACAGAACAATTTCCTTTTGAAAAGCTTCCATCGCAGCTGGAAGATGTCCAAGTTAGTGTCAGAATAATAAAACGACTACATAGGGGTATTAACATTTTTTCTTAATAAGTCACTTCAAAAGCTCATCTGGAACGCTTTTTGTTGTCCTAAGGCATTCAACTCCAGTTAAGTTTGCGAAGGGCCGCAGGGATTATTGAGAACCAGTTTTGTGCTCCAGTGCCTATCATTTTTTTATTTATTTATTCTTTGAAATAACAACAATTACAAATAATGTTATTCATAAATGTAAACGCTCTATTTGTATTTGTCTGCATTTTCACTTAATACTAATTACTAATTATATTCTTAGAAACTAGTTTCTGGTCAAGTCCATGTAGTTTTATTACAAGAGTAAAACACCTCACCACTAATGCAGTAACAATAAAAATAATAAATACAAATTTCAAATTAACATAGCAATAATTAACATTTTCTAAAGAAAACTTTAATCTTAACAAAAAATAAAAAAATACTCCAGGATAATAATAAGTAAAAAATAGAAGAAACAATGTATAATTTAACTTGATAAAATACATCCAAACACATGCTTTTTAAAGGAAAACTATATTGATTTTCAAAAGGTGTCTGGCGAGCTGCCACATCACCTCTCTGAGGTAATTTCTGGTGTTCTAAATTTTATTTACTGGTTCAAAACCTACCTATTTCTGATAAAACATGGATGAGTATAATTTGGTGGAGATTATTCCGAGATTTTTAGGTTGTTGGTTCAGGAATTTTTTATCTTTCTTTACCAAATGATTTCTGTATTAATAAAAACATCTACTTTTACTTTCTTTGCATAGACATACCTTGTGTATGTCAGTAAAAAGTATTTTTAAGCAGTAAAACGAATTACACAATCATTTATTACTAAAAAAACTTAGAAATCATTAAAAATAATGAAGTCTTATGTGAAAACGAAGTGCATGAAAACGAAGTGCATAAAAACGCGGGAAAAGTACCTCCTGAAGAGCGAGAAAGACGGCGTTGTGATAGCTCGAGAGCTGGCCGCACACTGACCTCATTTCGGAACAAAGACTCTGTGGTAACCAGAGTTACCGCCCGCTCCTAGCGCAGCGGTAACCAGAGTTACCACCGCAGGGAACGTGTTAATAGACAGACCAAACTTGGTAACATGGACAGCATTTGTATATATACTGGACAAGTGAGCAATCTTAAGCAATAAAACATTTAGGATGACAGTCACTCGCATTTGGGCAAAATTTTTGTCTCAATGTACATAAACCAGAAGCAATGGTCTTTGTTTTTCTGCAGTTGTACTACGTACCTACCCCACGCTCAGGAAACACTCGCCATTCATTCTCTCTCTTTCTATTTTGCCCTTCTAAATTTGTAAATTTTAGCCATTCTATTGTTATGTGAAACTAGTAATTTAGAAAATCCCTCTACATTTTTTTATTTAAATATATTTTTTATTTGTTATCAATCAGAGAGTTTAATTTAAATAACCCGTTCATCCTTCTTCAAACAGACCTGAGTACATTCTAATTATAGCCATCTAGGTTATACTATGATCATAAAAAAAATATATATATACACACACACACACATATATATATATATTAGGGTGGTCCACAATTATATAGAAAAAATAAAAAGTTTGAAATATGTATCTCCACACAGCTGCTTTTGTTCCCACTATGCATACTGAAATCACCAGAAAAAATTGGGCCCAATCAGAGAACGTTTAGAGGTCCCTATGATTTGAAAGTTCTAGTTTTTAATTTAATTTGTATAAATTAACCGTTTAAGGGTTACTTTTAAGCAATTCAGCAAACAATTACAACAAACTTGCTTTTAATAAGTTTAATTAGTTGCACCAACTTCACCTACTTTATATTTATAAACTTTCACTTGTGAAAAGACCCATTATTCTTACTTTGATGGTAAATTACTCATAGGCATTGCGGGGGGTACTGAAAAAGTTCACCAGAGTGGCGATTCTTGTTACTGGATACGGAAAATCTGATAGGAGTCCCAAAGATTGATCTTGATCTGGATGACTGGAAACTGAGAAAAAATTTGAAATAAAAAAAAATTAAATGAAAAATGTCTTCATTAGAGGCGAAAGTTTAGTTGTGTGCGTGCTTTAATATTTAATACAGGGTTAAGGAGTGGCAAACGTTCCATTCTTGAAGACAGTTTAAATTCTAGCCATGAATAAATTCCATGTAGAAACCATGTATTTTGAATTTGTGCTCTCCTCCGTTTTGAGTACAGGTTTTTGGAGTTAGTGACGGCCCTGATGTTGCCCTATTTAAGAGTATTAAGAAATACCGACCTCAGATTGACAAGGAAAAATTTTCTCCCGGCAATAATGATTTGTTTGAAGCCAATGACCAAACAAAACATCTCAAAAACAATATGACGGACTATTATGGTGCTATTTTAGAGGACCCAAATCAATCAAAGCAGCCTTGAGATGACTATTTAGAGCTTCTACAGTTGTGTAATGTTTTTTTTAGTGATACAAGCTTAGAATCGAAGTAAAGTTCCGAGCCCCAGAAGGTTTGCAAAGTGCACGTTGGATGGCTAAGGCTATTTATTGTCTCAAAAATATATTTATTTAAGGATCAGTTTACCCTCACATCTAAAGAAGAGAAGGGAATCACTGAGGTAAAGTTTTTTGTAGCACTAATAAATGATGACTTTGGAAACGAGGCCGCTCAAAAGCTGAGAAGGCAGTTATGGAATGAGGTTCCTTTTTTTAAAGCAAGTTGAAGCATATTCTAACATCATCGTTAGGAAAGTCGCTTTAATAGCATTTAAACGCCACCTATGGTTTTTTTTTTCAAATCACTTGATTGGATTAGCATTTTTTGATTCCCGCATCAGTAAAGAAACCAAAATTGTGATGGTTAAAAAACCTACAGTGTCCACCAAAGCCTAAGACCCTTAAGCGACTAGAGGGTAAATAATTTAACTATGAGAGTTCTCTCGAAATATATGTTACACAGCGGACAACGGAACTGTTCGACATCCTACTTAAAAATGGTAAAGAAAAAGCTATATATATATATATATATATATATATATATACGCTATAATCTAAATAAAATATAAAATACTTAATTATAGGGTTTTTTAACCAATACTTACAATTATACCTAATGCCCACTTCGTTTAAACAGTCCTCATTTAGCCAACTAGCAATCAGATCTACAATATCTTCTAATGATTGGTTTCGTGATGGAAACGTAAGATATTTTGTATGACAGAATGTTGTGTCCAGGTACAGAGTGTCGATTTTTTTCACCATTCCACTTCTGTCATGTAAAGCTTTTATTTTTTTCACATCATTTGGGTGGATTCTAAAATCCCCAGTGTAAAGTATACAAGTTTTTCCTTGTTCAAAAAGAAACCTGAAAAACACATAGGATTAGATTTTGTACAAGATGTAGGTAAAAAGTGATTGATATAGTCAATCAATTAGAAAATTTAGTTATGGAGGAGACTAATAGAACATAGACCATGTATCAAAGACAATACTGCAATGACTTGAACCTTATATCACTTGATAGATGTATAGGCTAACTAAATAAAAGAGGGCATATTTAATATCTAAAAACTATGAAAATTACATTACATTTTGAGTTGTTAAAAAATTTACAAGATCTTAATGGCAAATAGAGATGTTAGGTTGTGGAGGATTAGTAGTACCAGCACATAGGACTTCGTACAGTCAATGGAGGGGAAATGTAATTCTCAACCGATACAAGACCTTGATGAAACAGCAACATAATGTTTTATCGCCTTTTCCTTGCACACAACTGGTTGAACAAGCATTTTCATCTTATATTCCAAATTATAAATATAGGAATAAGCTTCATGCAGTTTCTAATCTGAAAATTTCTATAAAAATCTGAATCAGATTTTAACCCTTTGAGGAAATATTTATTAAGACCAGTAGCAGCAACTAAATTGGGGAAAAATGTAAGAGCTTTATAAATCAAAATCGATAAAAGATAGAGCAATAATAATTGTTTACTGTAAAATCTTTACTTAATATATAAAATACTATATTTGTAATAAAAATAGCACTTATAAAAAATTGCTACTTTTGTAAATATTTTTACATATATGTTTGAAAACAAACATTTTGTTACTTTTTGGTTAATTTCTAACTAAATTTAACATAATTTACCTAAAATATGACAATGTTGTTATATAAATAAAAAGTTTGATTTTATATCTAAAATAATAAGTTAAAAAATAAAATAATGGAAAATATTATGAGTAATGTGTTTTTTATAATTTTGCTATATATTTCCTTAAACTTCTTGTTTCCTAGGAAATTTAGATATTTTTATTCACCGTACAAAAAATTACTTTACAAACAATAAAATATAGTGTACAGTTGTAAAATAATCCAAATAATCTTTATCTTGGCCTTCAAGTTTTTCATTCTCGCACAAACCGTGAATTGGCAAATGGTTTTTTTTAGCAAGGGAAATATTTACGTCTTCCACACTATCACTGATATCAGAATTGCACTCGTAATCACTGTCTAATAACAAAGCGACAACAGAGTCCAGCAGTTTTTTCCAACCACTACAATCAATCTCTCATCTAAACAAAAACAGACAACAAACCTAACCTTGCATGTACTAGCTGACAAATCAAAAACAATTACAAAGCACTCGAACAAACAGGTGATGAATTCAGTGTTGCCAGTAACAAAATAAAATGAAATTTATTTTTATAATAGTAAAAGAACTAGTGAAGACCACAGCAACAATAACTAGCAGGTAATTTCAAAAATAGAACAGCCCATAATAATAAAAAATGGCTAAACATAAATGACGGGACCAGGTTGTCACTCGGCATACCAAGCGGTCTGGGATGAATATCCCAGTCCGCTTGGTATGAAACCCAAACCCGCTTGCCTGTCTTCTCCAATGAGTTAAAAGCTATTTAATCAAAAAGAGAGTTTATTATAGATTTAATAATATAACTCCAGTTGCTTCCAGGACCTGGGCTGCTGTATCAACAAGGACACTAAACAGCGTTGTATGTTTTGACATTCCTGATTCCATCAAGAGAATGGTCACGAACAATATCAATAAAACCCTAATTTAGATACTGAACACCTTCCGTGCAGTCAATACCTCTTACCTCACTACCAAATATAACTCTTCCAGAGCCTATATTCGTTTGCACCTCATCTTCAAGTACACTTCAAGAATGTCCAGGTCAAGTGAAGGTCTTACACAGTTTAGGCACTGAAACTTGTCAAGAGCTCCATCAAAATGAACGGGATCAGAAATAGATGGGTTTGGGAAAGAAGCATCAGTGGAGAGATCCAAATCCCTTTGAGGGTACCTTTAAATTATTATTTCCTTTATCCAGAACAGGGCTAACTTATAAAAGAGAGCCTTGGAGCCATCCTGGTAAGTCACAACCCCAACTAAGCCTTCTGCAATATTACCTACAATTATAACCTAATACACTCTGTCACCTCGTTCAACATAGTTGCCAGATTCCAAGAACTAGGATTAAGAGACAATCACATACAATGCGTGGCTATTAAGTAACCAGATTAGTATTGGCAAAGCCACAGAACCAAGGCAATAAGGCAAAATATCGTACGGCAAGTCACGTGACCCCTCCCACCCCTCCTCGTGTTTTGTATGTCTCCCATTCTTATTCTGCTCTAAGCGCCCGTATGTGAATATCAAATTTCTTTTTAAACTTGGAAAATCAATCTGTAATGCAAGTGAAACATTTGTAATGATACGAGTGAATGAAATGACTCTTCACGACTATATCAAGTTTTTGAATGGTTTAAATGATTTAAAAATGGCCACGAAGACACGAATGATGATACTCGCATTGGCAGACTATCGTCATTAAATACTGATGCTAACACTGAAAAGTTCGATAACCTTGTTCGGCTACATTACCAATAATTAGTAAGAAACACTACATTAGTGTCTTGACTACCCTATGTGAGCAAGAACAAAGAAAACGGAAGGTTTTGTGGAAAAACAAGTCATGGATCCTCCACCAGAACAATGCTCTTACCTACAAAGCTTTTTTAGTAAAGACGATTATGGTCATACACAACATCTCTGTCTTAGATAATTCACCTTACTCACCCGACTTAGCCCCCTGTGACTTGTTTTGTTCCCTAAAGTCAAGTCAGCAAAGAGATTTGAGACTGTTGAAGCAGTAAAAGAAAAAGCTATGGAAGTCATGAACAGGGTTACAGAAAATGATTAGCTACGGGAGGAATAAGTATGGGAGCCAGACGAAACAAAAGGATGGATGGTAGGGGGAGCTTCATGACCGTCCTTACAATATTCAGCCTTTACCTTCGTTCTGCGGCTCCACCAATATTAATCCGGTTATTTTCTTGCCACACCTCATATATAGACAAGACAGTCAGTATCAGAACAGTGGGAACAGAATCTCTCCTATGTTATCTTGATAAGACTATGACGGACAAAAAATCAATAAGTCCTACACTGTCACTGCTTTGTAATGAAAACATGAACTTTATCCATAATAGTATCAATTCACCCAAAGATATTTATAACAGTTTTTAATGTATCATTCTTGTTTTATTTCTACTTATAATTAATTGAAATACACAATGCAATAAAATAATATTACATTTAGACTGCTTTTATAATTCCAGAATAATGCAGTTATATTTATTACTCAATCTGTTTTGCTAATTTTAGCAGCAAGTACCTTGTGTTACATAAGTAGATCACAGATTAACTGTGATTTTAGGTCATTTATGGTTATCTTATTTACTTATTACTTGGGCTTACTTACATTGTATTTAATCAACACAAATACTAAAATTAATACTTGATGAATTTGTTAGAATGCCATATACATTTGAGCAACATAACTACATATAGCAATTGATAAAAATGTCCAATTGATGAAGGATTCAATGTGTTAATAAATGACTTATTGCTAGAATTATATTCCAACATACATTTTCAAAACTGACTGAATAAGAAAATATACTTACATTACAGAACCTGGGCAATGGCCAGCCGGGATGGCTGTCACCTGAACAGACTCCCTGTTGTTGTGTTGAACAACCAGTGTAGAGTTAACTTCTATAGCACAGATTTTCTCCATAGGAATTTTACAACAACGGTCCTTGCTCAAGACCATATACTTAGTAAACATTGAACAATAGAGCATTTTGTTGTCGTCTTCAACTAATAATTTTATAAATTCACTGCTGTAAAGTCCTCTCATGTGATCTGTACAACAAAAAGACAAACACGCCTATTATATGTTATGCAGTTTATACTGTAATATATGAAACTAAAAACCAAATAGCATATAAAGTTATTAAACATTTTAATTTTACTTAATACATTACAGACTCTCTAATCTGGCCATTTAGTACTCCGGCACATCCAGTAATCAGACACTGTAACGGCACGGATGAGTCATCGGTAGTTTGAAGTCTCAGCCTGTCTTTATAGCGAAATGCGCGTATTGTACTCTGCATAACAACAGTGGTGCATTATCGTCTGTTACCAGTAGTTGTACGCAGTGAGTGTCACAGGTGAGCTTAGTGGAAAACGAATAGTCAGATCAAGTATACAATGCAGACAAGAGTGGTTTGTTCTGGTATCTTTTGCCGAAAAAAACCTTTGTTCATAAGGTGGAATCTAGTGTCTCGGGTCACAAATTGGCAAAAAGTGAATAACTTTTACGCCGGGTTCTAATGCTAGTGGCACTCAAATTGGAAAATCAAAAATCCCAAGGCTTTAAAGAATATGAATTTGCAGATTTCTTACACTAATCAACCTAAGGTATAGATGACAAAAAGAGGAGACAGTTCTACACCAGCTGCTGTTCCTTCGCCACTATCACTTTGGAAGATGAAAATGGGACTTTTGTTTCCAATATACGAACACTTAAGAGACTTTTTGTTTGAAGGTTATTTTTGACGATGGAAGGATTGCGAAGGAAACAGGATTTTTCCGGACATTTGCCATCGTTCAGTGAAACAAGAAATCAGTAACACTACGATTCGTTTCAACACCATCATTATCAATAGCTTTCGTAAGGAATTATATGGTTTTTTATTAATAAATTGTTTGATTTCATAATGTACCCCCACTAATCCGGCATTTTTGGTATTCCAACCCTACTAATCCTAAGTAAATGGTCTGTTGACAATGGGTTAAGGCTCAATGTAGGCAAATGCACTGTCCTTCATGTCATCCCACAAAATCTGGAAGGGGGTTGACGGATAGAGGTGTGGGGATCGCTCTTGATGGTAAGTTTTCGCAGTGTGTGACCAGGTCAAAACTCTCTGCATCTTGCTTGATAGCGACCTAACTTTCTCTGATCACGTCACTCATGCTATCCAGCGTGCTCTTGGCAGATTAAAAGGCCTGTACAGAGTCAGAAGTCTGTTGCCGGAATTCGCCAAGCTTCAGCTTATGCAGTCGATGGTCTTTTCTGTCATTTACTACTGCTATCCTGCTTACGGTAACAGCATCTCGCGGAGTGACGTTGATCGCATTCAGAGATTTCAAAACTCTGCTATACGTTTAATTTTCAATTTGAGATGATTTGATCATGTATCCCCCTTTCGGGATGCTGCTAAGTTGCTGCCAATGGAATCCGTCTGCAGGATGCTGATGTGCTGCATGGTCCACAAAATCCTATCACACAAGGAACCACGGTACCTGAGTGAGGAGTTGTTGTTCCGGGAGGAGGTCTCGCAACGTAGCACCCACCATGGCTATCTGCTAAACTCTCGTAGAGTCAGATATGAAGTCGGAAGAAGGAGTTTCTCATACTTCGGCCCTAAGTTGTAAAACAACCTCCCCCTTAGCCTAAAAGAATGCAGTTGTTCCTCATTTAAAAGGAAACTTAAAGACTTTTTGATTGTTGACAATTAACTTAATTAACTTAACCATTAGTATGTACGAATAACAAACTTAACAGTTTTTACCACTGCATTATTTTAAATTAGCTACTACATTTTATTGTACCTGTTTAAATTAAGTTTAGTTTAGTTTTTGTTATCTAGTTTTTAAGGCATTCAGCGACTTGAGTTATTCTGAAAAACAGTAGCTGTAAAATGTTAGTGTTACAGCATGAGTGGAAAACGATAAAGGTATGTGATTTTTCTGGAAGGAAAAATGAAACCATTATAACATTTAGACAATGGCAAGACAATTAAAATGTTAGCTGCAGATCTAGAAGTTGGTGACTGTTGGTTATTGGATACAGAACCAACAAAACAATGTTAGTATAAGTGTGAGTGGGGGTAGCAGTTTATTGCGGAAAATAATGAAGAAAGGCGAATATGAGCTGACATCAAAAGCCGTGTTTTTATGGTTTTCTCAAATAATAATAAATTCTCATGCATAATACTGCAAGCAAAGGCTTTTTTTTAATGTCATAAGAAGTTTAAGTATGGTGATGACAGTTTTACAACCAGCGGTGGGTGGTTAGACAGGTGGAAAGAAACGGCACGGTATTTGACAGCTGAATGAATATCGTTGGTGAAAAATTATAGGCAGATTCTTCAGAAATTACAGAATTTCATAATTAATTGACAGAAGTTGTTTTAAAGTCTGGTCTAACATCTGACTAAATATTTAACTGCAATGAGACTGGGCTCAATTTTCGTATGCTGCGAACTAAAAATTTGCCAGCTAAATCTGAAAAATCCGCTCCAGCATTTAAGAAGAACAAAGAGCGTGTTACAATCTTTGCATGCTCTAATTCTTCAGGAACATTTAAACTGAGATCTCGACTGATTAAAAACGCCCACAAGCCCAGAGTCTCTAAATACATCAATGTTAACTGTACCCACCATCCACCAAAAAAGTGTATGGATGAACAGCCAGATTTTTAAGGAATGGTTTTTTAGAGAGATTGTCCCTGTTGTTTAAGTATTAAAAAAAAAAAAAAAAAAAAAAAAAAAAAAAAAAAAAAAAAAAACAGAAATCTTCCCCGAAAAGCAAACCTACTGTTGGACAACGCACCTTCACACCCCAATGAGGACGAGCTTTGTAGTGGTGATATTAAAGTAATGTTTTACCTCATATTGTGACCTCGCTACTACTACCCCTAGATCAATATATTCTTGAGACAAAAAAAACTACAGACGTAGACTTCTTCAGATGCTTATTTCATGTCTAGACGATGGGATGAGTGTTACAGAATTTCTAAAAAATAGAACAATCAAAGATGCAGTTTTTTAGATCAAAACAGCTTGGGATGAAGTTAACAATTTAGCATTTCAAAAAACATGGAGAAAACTTTTTAACGTAACAAAGCATAAAAGAAAAGTATCAGCAGAGGACAATGAAAGTCTATCTGAATTAGCACAACTAGCTAATCAGCTTCCTTGTTATCAGTAGAAAGAAATGAAGATACCCGTGTGTGTTGCAACAAAGAGGTTCAAATGGAACTTAGTGATGATGCTTGTGCGCACTGTGAACTATTCGCAAGAACCTGACACAGACGATATTACACCTAAAGTGTCTCATTCCAATGGACCGAACGCGATCAACGCTGCAATTTACTACATTGAACAGTAAGAGGAGTCCACACCACTTGACCTAAACACTGCAGCGGTGGCGCTACATCAAGGCAACCAAAAGGGAAAAGAGGTTAGCACAAAAATCAATCAAAGACTTTATCTCAACTTAAAGTTTTTTTATATTTTCTATATTACAGTATATTATATAATAAATGTTTATAGTTAAGAGTAAATACAAATTTGGCAAATCCAACATGTTTGTAGTTATTTATAACCTATTTTAACATTGTCTCTGGATTATCCAAGTTTTTCCTTATCCAAGGTGGTCTCAATCCCATTCTCCTCAGATAAACAGGGTTTTTGCTGTACTACCTAATTGTGACATAACTTTTAGAGTAATCTTGACTTTTATATATTAATAATTTGCAATATTTCTGATATACATGTACTAATGTAACAAATATGTATAATGATGACAATTCATGTCTTGCAGATGTTGAATAAAACATTCTGATTTTGATTATGAAATATTTAATGGCTTATTTTACTTGTTACTCTATTAATCTTTAGTCACTGTGTTACAAACATTTACTTAAAATAAATAATATTTTCTATTTTCTATAAATTACCTGAGTGGAAATGACTCAGGAAAAAAGCAGATCCATCAAAATTTCTTGTTTGAAAATCATCTATTCTTATGAAATCAAGAGATGTTTCTAGCAATTTTCCTCCAAATGTTGACATGTTCCTGTTAAGAAAGAAGCAAACACATAAACTCTCACATATCGTAAATACACATATATTTTTACACAGTCCATAATACATAATAATAAGAATCTTAATTTATTAACTTTATTAACAATATACTTAACATCGTCATGTTCACTTGTCCACTTACTGTTATAATAACACACAAATATCACCCTGTATGTACGTACATATTTGTGCGTGTGTATGTGTTTATATGAACTACTGTTTTAATTCACCGTCCCCATGATAAGAATGTAATAACTATTGAATTGTTCATCAACAGAGGAAAAAATCTAATTGAAATCTTAAAACAATCTAGGGCTTACATGATTTATATAAGCATTATTTTATTTATTGTGTACAGAGATGTTTATTGGACATTGTGTTAAACAGATAACTGTTTAATAAGTATTATACTGTGCTTATTATTAACACGTTCGCTGCGGGCCACTGTCCGGACAGTCCCGTGACCCTCGCCAAAACTGCGAGGCACTGTCCGGACAGTGCCGATACGCACAATGCATTGCTTATTCGTTTCGCTTGTCACGTGCTGCGATCTTGCAGGAATTGTCGGAAACTTTTCAAGCTTGTTCTAGATGAAGTATACTTACTTTCTGATACGTCAGTTCGTCCTGGAAATGCGGACCTACTGTCCCGACAGTACCAGCGAAACAGCTGAAATTTCACATGTTTATTGCTATTATGAACCAGTAGGAAAGCAATAAAACACGTGCTCCTAATTTCTTTTCCCTTGTGTTATTGTTTTCGTGAGTAGACGTATCAGCAGCTAGGCTTGTTTACAAATTGGATAGGTTATTACTACTAAATTAAAAGTAAGGTAATCTTTTACCGGTATTGCGATTTTATCTATATGTGTGGTGTCAATATTTTTCTTGTACATAGTATACACATATTTTGCTTTTTTGTATACAGTATGTAGGCTATTGTCTCCTTAGTAAATTCATTCAAACGATACTTTTATTTGTTTTACTGTGCGGACAGCACGCGGCGGCGATCTGCACCGCGGGCTCTGTGGGTGTTTACGCTATGTGCGGGACTACTGTCCGGACAGTACCGTTGTCTAGCAACGGGACCTGATGCATATCAAAGTCGATTGAAGTACTCTTGCTACTTTTGGACATCACACAACACATTTGGTTAGTTATAGTTAAATTTTATATAGCCCCTCATATGTTAACATAAATGATGCCATGCCAAAAATGCGGGCCACTGTCCGGACAGTCCCGATGATTACGAACGCATAAGAACGTAATATAATCGAATATCATTATTTTATAGCGCATCAAACCAAACTAACGCCAATTCAACGAAAATCGCAAGTTTGAATTTTGCCGCATATCGGGTACATCATTGGCCGCTCTTGCCGCAGCGAACGTGTTAAATAAATAATATAATAAATACCGTAATGTAATGTTTTAATGTTCAGTTTGTGTGCTGTGTCTGGATAATCTGTTTACTTGAATATTATCTGCGGCCAGGACTGATAGCAGCCTGATAACGTATCTGTTATCTGAGTTCTCCGGGGCATAGTCAGTGCTTCACAAAATATCGTGTTCAGTAGATTGGATTGAGTGAGTGCGTTACAATCATGAATCAACCATCCACTAGTTCGACCAACCCTAGTGAATTGTGTGTGTCAAGAGTGTTTAGTAGGGCACGTAAAGAGTTTACATTTTAACCGAAACGAAATTATTTCCATTTTAATTGAACATGGAATTTTTAATAATGAGTGTATTTGTTCGTCATGCAGTCGCGTGTTGTTTTTAAACCGGGAGACTTTGTTGTTTCGTTGCGAAAGGAAAACTAGAAAAATTAGTAAGAAAAGAAGTTTTAAATGTTGCAATTTTTCTAAATCCACTTTTTTGTTGCTGCTGCTCAGCTATATCCGCCAACACGCTAATGGTAAGTGTTCTCTGTTAATATCCATCTATATCTTTATATTTGAGTTTTTCATGATTTATTAAGTTTCTTAACTTTACATAATTGCCTTTGCATTACATTTCAATTTATATTTCTGATCAGCCCCTCTAGAATTTTATATTTTACTGATAGGTACTATCTCGAGGGATGTTTTTCTTTAACCCTAGAACTGGCGGTCATTTCATCCTGTAGTGTCGGGCTGTTTTGGAGCTTCGCGCAAGGTTTTTTTAAAAAAATTATTAAAAATATAAAATAAAAGCAATATAAATAAGAGTATATATTTTTGTGTTCAGAATTAAACGTAGAATTGCACTATATTGTAAAATTAACCATCAACAATTTTCTAATAAACACTTTTTTTAATCAAATATAAAATTTACGAAAAATATTTCTTAAATTTGGGGGGACCATACCTAGCAAATGAAGTTATAGTGAGAAATATTTATAAGTGAGATAGCCATTCTGTGTCAAATTTTATCTAGTTTCAGAAAAACATAAACATTATACACATTAAATGAATAAATTTTATGAAAGCATCATAAAGCTATAGAACAAAAAGCAGCGATGCGTATAAATTCTGAAAATCGGGTGTACACGTAAGACTTTGGTAAAACAAGTTTTGCTAATACATTTATCTATGAATACATGTTATTTTGCATATTTTATTACTTAGAATAAAATAGAATATACAGTAGTAATGAAATAATTACCATAAATTATTTTTTGAAAAGTAAAAAAGTTAAATTTTGCCATTATTCAAAAATTTTGCGAAAAATTTTCATTCAGCAAAATATAAAATAGTTTCTAAAGCTTGTACTATATCAAAATTTATGGTTTATAAGTAATAGGAAATATTATGTAGTTAGAAAACTATAAATATAACTAAAGATATTGAAAAAAATATAGAATAACCCAAACAGTTATTATATATAACCAAAGAAATTACAGGCAATATATATATATATATATATATATATATATATATATATATATATATATATATATATATATATATTATTGTGAAAACTATCTATTTACCAAAAATAAATAGTTACTTCAGAGCTAAAAGAGTGCTATAAATAACGTTTAGTAAGTGAAAACAATAACAAACTATGTGAAATGAATTTTAGCCAAGTCATTTTGCCATAGCCTACACAAAGCCGGTAATTTCTCAAACATATTTCAGTAAATAGAAATTGATTTATTCTAAAATATATATGTTTACACTACTACGACATCAAACAACACACTACACATTAAATACGACACTAAAACACGCGTAAAACTATTAAAACTTACAAATATCCACAGCTCGGCACGAAAGTGATACAGAACGGCAGCGGCAATATGGCGGTCACAACAAACGGCGTCGCGTTTTCTTTTACGTTCAAAATAACAAGCTTGCTACGTCATAACCATAATACAAAGAGGAATAAAACTCATCTGTTCCTTAGCATTTTTCTTCCCGAATCCAATGGTGCATGAATTATATCGATACGTTACCGGAGTATATTATAAAAAGTAATTATACGAGGGAATGTTTGATCGACAAAATTTTGACGGTTAACACCACAAAAGCGGCATTAACCGACATAATTATGTCGATTAACAGTTCTAGGGTTAATTGACATCAGCGCGGGGCAGCACCGAAGCCAGCACTGATGGCCGGAGGCACTCGTCTCATTTCGATAACAAGTAATTAATTTGTTGCTCGAAATTAAGAAAAAAAATTGTTCATTTTGATCAAAATTCTGCTCATTTCAGTATTATTTTTCATTTACGTTTGCAAAGATGGCGACCCATCCGATGACGTCAATACGAGGTTGAATCATGGTCACAAAAGGTCACGTGACGCTCGACGTCGATGTACAACATGGAAATATTACTCCGCGCGTGAACAGTTGTTCCATTTTTTATGTTCTAGAACTTCGTTATTTCTCATTTCCACCCCATCAAACCGTATATTTTTTTTGTTCTATAGGACGATTCCAATAAGTTAATAACGCAAAACTCGTATTTTGCCGCTCCGGCCGTTTATATGATAATTACCAGTAATGTTAACCTATAAATTCCAAATTATATGTATCACTTAAACAAATTTAATTAACACATAAATTACTTGAACCATTCATTAGCTGACAACCCTCCGAGAAACAAAATCATATCTAAGTGTGTGCTTGAAAGCCTATTACTTGTTTCAGTTACTGTAACCACCAGCTTCGGAGAATAAACTTTCACAAGGCCCAGAGGATGCAGTAACCAAAAGAAATTTTCTGGCTTCTTTGTACAACCCCGGCAAAACATACCTCATCTCCTCCCATTGTACAAGAGGGTTTGTTGAGAGATTTCCTTCGAGCCATTTTAAAAATTTATTTTTGGCAAAAAAATCAACTAAAGCAATCTACAATAAAAATTTAAGTTGCAAGTGTGAAAGTGTTTAAACAACACTAACAACAGGCTAAAGTACTCATATGATTCCGATACCAAGTACTGTCTTCCGATACCAAGTATTGAAACAAGAGTATCAATACCAATTGTACTTGGTATCAGAAAAGTATTGATACTTTAATTGTATCAGAGCAACCCTAGATCTAGGTTAGGATTTAGTTAGAAACTAGATCGGGTAATCTTCTTTCTGTGGATGAAATTTAAACTAATTTTAAACCCAATAAATTAAAGAACTGTGTATAATATTAGATATAACATTGATGAACTATAATGACAAACCACTCATGGCATAAGTCATGATAATACTTACAAGTTTATTTTGCTATGTTAAATATTAATCTTTACTTACTATTTTAGTTGACCAATGTGTGCCTTTTTCAAGATGGTGATCGTTAATGTGTGCTGTGCTCTGAAATCTGGAGCTTACTGTCACCTGTAGCCGTTTTGTGAATTTTCAATTGATAATGTTATATTTTCATTACCACTTATCTGATAAACCAGCCAGACCTGATACTTTCCATTTGCCGCTTGATTGTCCTAGTTGACATGACATACGTCACTATGAACTGAAGATGTTTTTTTCTGTTTATAATAAAGGCTCGGGTATAATCCCATGCAGCCTCGTGGTTCACTGTGTTGTTAAACCTCTGTGGTAATTTAATTGGGAAGAATTAGTTATTATTATTAGTTTATGGTTTAATGTATTGGACATATGTTTTGTGTACCTATACTGTTGTGTTTGTTAATAAATAGCGGGATTACTATGGGATTCTATAGATGGATATTCAGGATTTGGGGAGTCTTCCCGCCAGGGGTCCTTCAGGCATTCCTAATCCGAAATATGGACCACGGATATAAAGGCCAAAACCAGGATACATATATGTATTGTGTTTTGTTGATTTGTTATTAAATGTATTTGTTTATGGTCATGAGAAATTTATTTATTTCTTTATATACTTTTGTGTCTTCTAATTTCATTAAATACGTTAAGTTAATATTAGATATTGATGTTAAATTTTTAATTACCTTAAAGCACCGATCTCTTGCATATTCGTAGGCTGGGCATTGTAAAATTACATGGTCTAGTGTTTCTCGTTGAGCTTGAGTGCAGCTTAGACACAATGGTGTGAAATATTTTTTAATATCATATAGTCTAGCGTTTACCTTGGCATGTCCAAACCTTAATCTAATTATATTTACCATTTCCCTTCTGTTGAAGTCTGCAATACTATACCATCGATTATGAATAGTCGTTGTCTGAATTTGCTTATACCATTGCGCATTTTGTGATAGTTGGTACTCCTGTTCATTTTCTGCTGCAGATTTTCTCCGTTGGTAGGCTTTGAAATCATCTGGTGGAATGTAAATATTTGTTATCTTGTTGCCGTTTGTTATTGAGTCTTTGGCTAGGCTATCTACATATTCAATACAATAAATACCTGAGTGTCCCGGGATCCATTGAAATGTTACATTTTTACCACTTTTAATAACTTCATAGATAATACTCACTGGAATGCCTTCTCCTTTATAGCTGTTATAGACTTTATCGAGTGCTTGTATAGCTGCTTGTGAATCAGTAAATATTACTATATCTTGTTGTTCTATTGAGTTTTTTTTTTTTTTTTTTTTTTTTTTTTTTCCTTTAAAGGCTATGGACTTTGTCATTTAGCCCCCGTTGTCCACTGAGTTTTTATAATTAAAATTTCTTCTGTGGTTGAAAGGTCATTCTTTTTCTTTACATCTGAAAAAATTACATTTAAATATTAGTTACATAAATGTATGTGTTCATGTTAGAGTATAATATTAGTAAAAGTGGGATGTAGGGAAGTTAAAAGTATGATAGAGGTTAAAAGGAGTCTTCTCGTCATGGGTCTATATGACATTTCTAACCCGAAAGGGGACGACCACGGATGAAGAATCCCAGTGAATAGGTATACATAAATGTTCTTGTGTTTTATAAATGTTTTGTATTATGTTCAAAAAGTCGCATAATTTTCTGTAAATGTCTGTGTTGTTAGTTTGCAAAATGTCTTTCACTGGATGTGTTTTATCTTGAAATGTCTGTTTGATTTTATTTAATTCTACTCTAGCATGTTCATATTGGGGACAATCTATGATGATATGGTCTATTGTTTCCTCAGTTCCCATGTTGCATTTAAAGGCAGAGGGGTGTAAAATATTTCTTTATTTTTGTATAATTTACTGTTGATGTTAGCATGTCCAAATCTCATTCTATTAATATTTACTATGTCATTTCTTTTCCATTTTATGTGTTTAAAACCATGGGTTGGGCTTAGTGATGTCCTAAAATGTGTTTGTACCAAATGGCTTTGTTTGTTGATATTAGTTGATTATTTACTTTTTCTTTATAATATCTCTTTCTGAGATTTTTAAAATCTTCATGGGGAATAAATGAATTTTTTAGCTCTATTCCTTCTATAACTGCCCTTTTTTGCTAATTTATCAACATGTTCATTATGGTTTATGCCACTATGACCTGGAACCCACATAATATTTATATTTTTTGCCTTCTGATAGTACTGTTTTGAAAATGTCAAGTACTAATCCGTCTGTTCTTTTGCCCCCGTTCACCGCGTCTATTGCTCGAACAGATGATAGTGAGTCAGTGCAAACTATGATATTATTTTCGTCTATTTCATTAATAAACTGCAATGCTTTATATAATTGCAAGCATTTTCTGCGTTGTACGAGGAAAATGTGCTGTTTAATTTTGTACATTTTTGCTATGCCGTGTTGAGGTATATAGAAGGCAATGCCCACGCCTCTAGTAGTCTTTGATGCATCCGTAAATACTTGTAAACAATGGCCAAATTTTAGGTTAAGCATTTCATTGGACCAATTGTCTCAGATAGGTTATGTTGTTTGTTTCCTTTTTACTTTGATTATAATTTTCTAAGGTTGAGATACATTTAACTATTTTGTCTGTCATAAATAAGGGCAAGTCAAAATCCCAATATGTTGTGTTTGTTGTCCTAGTGTGTATATTAGGGTTATCTTGTTCTATATTGTTTGTAAGTAATTTATATACAGTGGTTGTTTTATCTTATGTATCCAGTATTGTGAATGAGTGCAGAGTAGATTTAGATAACTAATGCTGTTGAAAATAGGATGGTTTTTTTTCTGTGACAATCTTGTATACAAGTCTATCTGTAAGCATTTTGTCTTCTCAAGTTTAATGGCATGAGGGAGGATTCGATTTCTAGTGCAACAATTGGTGTAGATGTAAAAGCACCCAATGAAATTCTCATAGCCTGATTTGTATAAAATTGAGTTTTTTCAATTCACTATAAGGTAGGTTACCATAAATAAAAACAACAGTAGTCTAGTTTTGGACCTTATTAAACTTTTGTATATTTGTAGGGCAAAATCTGGGTGTGCACCGTATCTACCACCTGTTATTGATTTAATTATATTTAGGTCTTTTAAACACTTTTTGAATACATTGTTAATTTGGGGTTTTAAAAGTAAAAGCTTTATCCACTATAATGCCTAGTATCCTTAGACTGTCTACAATGGGCACTTTTTCGGTGTGAATAAGGAAAGGCGTTCTCAATTCATTATTTTCTTTTTCTGGAAATTATGATGGTATTACTTTTACTAGCATTAAATTCAAGAGGCCAATGCTTTCAAAGTTAGTACACCATGTTATTTAGGGTGCATTGCATTATTTCATGTAATATATCAATTATTCTTACCGCAAGAATATATTACAATATCATCTGCGTATTGTAAGCACTTTACGTTTCTTTCAATTGTACATTGTATGTCCGCTAATAAATAGAAAATAATAGAGGACTTAACACGCTTCCTTGGGGTAAGCCCCTACATGTTTGTCTTGTAAAATTGGCTTTTGGCGTAATCATCTGTATTTGTCTATCCATCAGCCATTTCTGACAGTACGTCACAAATCTTTTTGGAATCCCAACTTTGTTCATTTTATTTAATAATGTTGGTATATAAACTTTGTCATAGGCATTAGATATATCTAACGATGTTACAACTATATTTTCATTATGTGACAAAGCTATGTTTGATGTCGCATATAAGATTAAGAATGTAATCGTTACAGCCTCGTTTTTTTCTAAACCCATATTGGAAACTGGGTATAATGTTGTGCTTTTCAAACTAACCATTCTAGTCTGTTTTTTACCATAGTATTAAATATTTTCATCATGCAAGGTATGAGTGATATCGGTCTGTATGAAGTGGATAAATGTTTTTTCTTTATTTGGTTTTAACAGGGCTATTACTTTAAATTTTTTCCATACTTTCTGGGATGTTACATTGTTCATCCTCCAAATCATATTGTATATATTAAGTAAATATTTTAACGCTATTAAAGGCATATGTCTTAACATATGCATATGTAATGCCATCTGGTCCTGGGGCCGTATCTTTATTTTTGGAATTTATAGCTATTTGTAATTCTTTAATAGTAAAGTTAACTTCCAGATTATTATTTTGGTTTGTATTCCAATTTATTTTGGGCTTAAGTTCGGTTTCATGCGGGACATAGTCTTGTATTATATTTTTCATAAAACTATTACATAGTTCCTCATTATATTGTATATCTGACATGTTAATAGCAAGTTTATTTGTTACTTTTTAGTTTTTTAATTATTTTTGGCCATGTAATAGAGGTGGTATTTTTTTCACTAATTAAATTACATATGTTTTGCCATGCAGTTTGTTTTGCTAATCTAATTGTTTCTCTGGTGGTATACTGGGCATATTGATAATTTTTGAAAATTCAGTGGTGTCATGTTGTGTTTGAATTTAGAAAATGTTAATCTTCTGTGAGCGACAGCCCGGGAACAGTCTTCATTCCACCAAGGTTTTGGTGAGGACTTTCCACTTTTTATTTTAAATTTGGGAATGGCTAAATTAGCTGCATCTTCTAAAATGTTATATAAAAATTTTTAATACAAGGATCTTGTACATTTTCTAACACTTCTTTAAATTGTTTTTGAATAACTTCAGTATATAGTTCCCAATTGGCTTTTTTCATATTTCTTTTTATTATTTGTTTACCCAAGTGTAGTGGGGGTTTTCGGTTACGATAGCTGAAGTTTGAAATGTTATAAAATTGGTAAATGGTTGCTTCCTACAGAATCTGTTCCAACTTCCCAGTTTTTGAGAATTGCATGTAATTTAGGTGATGCAAATGTTAAGTCAATAGTCGAAGACTGTTGATTTATAGTGGGAATTGTTGTATGTTAAATTATTATTTAATAAAATAAATGCTGAGTTTGAATATGCATTGAAGATATCATTTACCCCTTTTGTTTGCCTTTTTATCACTCCAATATGGGATGGTGGGCATTAAAATCCCCGCACATAAGACAGTGAGACCATTATCATTATTAAATATGTGATCATTCCATAAATCAGGTGTTATCTTTTTGTCTGTAGCATATATATTAAATATTTGTATTGGATGATCATTAGTTTGTTGATTTTTTATTGCTAAAACTTGTATTACATTGTCATTGTATGAATAGATTTTTGTAATGGATATTGATTTGTGTATTATAAATGCTACACCGCCATAGTTATCATTCCTACACAAGTTTGTTAGTTTATAATTGTTGTCATTTAAATTGTCATTTTCGTTCATCCAGGTTTCCTGAATGACTCCAATGTGTATGTTATTTTTATTTAAAATATATTTATCAATTCAAGGAATTTTGGTTTTAAAGATCTGGCATTCCACTGTAATATTTTTAATTCATTTGGTTTTTACCTGAGACATTTCTGTCAAACTGTTAAACCATGAGTAGAGTTTTTACTACTAGATGTTTTCATATTTTTATCAGTTGATTTGTTTTTAGAAAGTATTTCCTGGTCCATGTACGGTATTAATATTTCTACATTTGTTTTTTTTAAGGTGGCAGATAATGTTGTGCTGTTAATTTTGTAACGTATTTCAGCTAATTTTTCATGTAAGAGATTCTTAAAATGTTCTCTTAATTTGAGGGTCAAGTTTGTAAACTGGCTTGTGTAAATTTTGTAGTGAAGTGGTTTTTTATAGACTTTTCTTGTGTTTTATTGGTAGTTTGGGGTCTACTTATGCTACTGTGAAATTTATCAAATTGTTTTGTGTTGGGATTACTAAGTAATTTGTTTATAAAGTTTGATGCGGCTTGATTATTTTCAGATGTTACTTGGATTTTCATTAGAGGTGAGTATTTATTGTAATTTAGGTAGGCCTGATTTGTGAGTTTGTAAAGGGTCACATGGGTGTATTGAGTTTTTCAGGTAATCTAGGGAAAAAATTTTTCATCCAAGTTAGTTCTGGTTATTTGAGCATATGATGGGTTTTTGTTGTACTTTATGGATTTATAAGTAATGGGATACAAAATACTAGCCGTATTGAAGTCTTCCTTAAATAGACTCATGCGGGTTTTTATTTTTCTCTGTCTGATATACTCAGGGCATTGTTTAGAGTTACTGCAGTGATCTGCAAAGCAGTAAATACATTTTATGGGATTTTCACATTGATCGGAATGATACTTATTCTCCACAGCTGCGACAAAGGCGCTGTCTCTCACACGGTGCACTTGCTACGTCCCATATGCAAAAGCAGCGGTAGCATTGTTTTACTGGAATTATATATGTTTCTACTTTAAAGCCTTAGATAATTCATATAAACTATACCTCTGGTAGTTCATCTGTATCAAATGTTACTTTAACAAATTGACTATTGATCAGATCTTTACCTACTTTCTTTTTAATTCTTTGCACCGATAAGATGTCACATTCAGTTACCAAATCTGTCAAAATGTCATTTTCGGTTATAAATCCGAGTCTATGTTTAAAACTCCTATGGAGGTATTTTGTTTGAGGGTACAAAAACATTGTAATTCAGGAAGATAAGGTGAGTTAACCAATTCATTGGCAGAAGTATAATTCTTACAGATAACTGATAAAATTTTTACCTGAGCGGTTACTATATTCTATGTCATTATGATGGGTAATTAGAATTTTACCTACTTGAAAAATGGATTTATCTTTTTTTTTATCTTTACGTTGAACTATTACTTCAAAATGGTCCTTTATGTTCGGGTTTGTAAAACACGTTGGATGTGTATTCGTTTAGTGTCTGTGAGGGGGTTTTGTCATTATTAGAGGAATGTGTTTTTTTTCATTGTTAAGTGCTAATGCTGTACGCTTTCGGTTTTGTGTTGGGGGTTTGGTCTAAATGTTTAGGGTTGATTTGTGTCTGTTTCCATATTTGTATTTCTGATTTAATTCTGCATTTAATGTTAATGATTCTGAATTGTCATCATTTGTACAATAATTATGTTCTATTATGGAGTTTAATGGCTATTTCTGTTTCCCTAATGAGGGCAGTATCCTGTCCCGCCATGGCTAGACCTGTTGCTGTGCAATCAGGTCCAGCCTTACGGAAGCGGTGTGGGGTTTGTATTAAATTGGATAAATGTTACTGTATGTCTAATAAAATGTATTTGTTTTACTTACGGTTTTTTTTACACCACCTAACTTTACCAGGTTAGTTTTTACATAATTACAAATTAGTTACAAATTACAGTGTAAGTTATAAAAATTGCGTGCTGATACCGGTTAAAACACACTTTGATTATTCAACCACAGATGTCTATTCAACGAGGTACACTACGCGACTGTTTCTATTGAGTTAAAGGTTTGTGTTGCTTTTAAAATAGCAAGTAGTTCAGCTGAGTAACTAGAAACCTGATTTTCTAATGAAAACTTACCTGTGATGTCCAGCTCTGGGACATAGTAAGCTGCACCTGTCCCCAATGTGGATTTTGATCCATCAGTGTAGAAGTGGAAATGTTGTTCATAGTTGGTATTGATTAGTTCCAAAAAGGTTTGTTTGGTAATTGTGCTATTGCTTACCTTTTTTTAAGTATGTGGATTGTCTATGTTGTGCTTAAATTTAATATTGTTGTAATAAATGTTTTAAACACTGATAAGTGCATTCAGTTCGATGTACTGTGTGATAGGAGGTTCTATAAAGACTGTTAAACTCTCTGCTGCTGATTATGCTCATTTTACCAATGACAATAAACGTACTTGAAAATGTACTCGGGAAGATTGTATTAAATCAGAAAATCAATTCCAAACTCTTAATTTGAATTAATGAACTATTTTAACTGCCAAAATATCAGATCTTATCTGTAAATTTGATTCACTTCAGAGACTGTCTTGTAAGCTAGACAGTATTTCAACCAAACTAGATGAACTAAGCAGTAACTGTTTGTTCTTGGAACAAAAGGTCAATAGCAATGAGAATAGAATTAAAAATATTGAGGAGCAACTTGGGAAATCCAGGAGTCTCGAAGAGTTTGTGATCCTGAGTCTGTGAATTATAGCATGTTTACAGAGCTAAAAATATTATGTTGTTTAATTTACCAAAATTTACTAACCATGATATAAACTCTAAAAAAGCAATGCGAAATGAAACTTGTCAGTAAACTTTTTCAGAAGGCACTACCATATACTGCTCTAGAATCTGTTGAGGACTTTCGGCTTCTGAAACATTTAGATAAGATAAACCTCTCAAAGTAATATTGAAGAATGAGTCAGATGTGGCAGCCCTGATCAGAAACTTCTCGTCAGCGGTTTCAGCTTGAGTTGACAAGAGGCTTTCTACTTTGAAAATTTTCAGAGATATAACTCCCAGAAAACTAAATATTTCAAGTTTCTAACAGCTGAGTTAGAGAATCGGAAGAATAGTAGCACAAATATATTCAGTTTCTCTACAGGAACAATGTTCCTCTAATTCAACAAACTTAAAAACACGCATAAATCCCAATAGTGTTTCCCAAAAACTCAATTGTTATTTTTAAAATGTTAATGAGTTGAGGAGTAAACTGCCTGAGTTTTCAATAAATGTTGATGCTTCTTAATATGGTATAATTACATTGGTTGAGACAAACCTTACTTCTAACATTAAAGACACACGCACAGACACATGTGTCAAACTGAATCACCTGGTGTTGGTTATGTTGTTGCTTTTCACCTTTTATCACTCAAATGTGTGAAATATGGAATGTATTGATACATTCCTTTTGCTCTGCAAAGTGTTACATCTTTTTTTTATTCTCTAAAGTGTAATTCCTATGATTTGATATTGTTGGAACATTATTATTACTATCAAATTATTTATTACTGTGATACTTTTATTAATGTTATTATCACTTGCTATATTGTTAAATTATTAAAATTGTTAGTTACGTAGTATAATTGTTATTTTTTTAATAAAAGGTGTACACTAGTAAGATAGGTTATATATGTGGTACTATGTAACATTGGTGACACCGGTGAAAGAATAAATAAATAAATTGAATCTCAAAAAATACAAGTTAAGAATTAATTAATTTAGTAGCACACCAACTTTCACTCAAAATTATTATTCATTAAATCCAATAATATCCACAATAATTACTTAATCCTGCAAGCCATCAATTTCATTTTGTACCGACTCAGGTAGAAAGGAGAATATAGACAACTGTTTGCGTGTTTGGGCAAGTGTGGAACAGAAAACGTAGCCCTAATGATAAGATTACATTACCATCATTGTTTGTTTTTATTGTACTAAAACTTGTCAAAGGCATGTAATGATTTATATTATTGTTTATGTTATAAATACTAATTATATATACAATTTATTGTTTGGTAACCCATTCCGTTAGACAATATTTCCACTAATATTACAAAATATAAGAAGAAACTTGAAGACAATTTGAATAAATGTTTATGACATCGAGAACGAGTTAAATCAAATAACAGTTCGTGGTTCCATGGTAGGCTTCAGCGGCAATGAAGGAGGGTATTGGGGGGCTTAGACCCCCAGAAATGAAAATGTACAAAACTTGTCTTTTCTGTTAAACTAAAAATAATCCATAAGGCAAATAGGAATAAGTTTAAATGGATGTTCTTACTTTAACAAATACCCAATTATTACAAACCATAAACATGACGGTAGCTCTCATAAATATTTACTTCTTTATGGGTTATACATATTTATACATGATGGGTATCTTATTCTGCCGGGATATAAATGCCACCACAGTGTAGCGGCACGAAGTGGAGTAGTAGTGAACTGTTTTTCCCTACTACCGAGCTTGACCTTGTCAGACACTCCCTATTATAATAAGTATTTGTGCTCAAAAAGTGTGTAAAATTGGTTTTAAGTTATTATCACTCTTCTATTTATAACTCAGGTTTTTCAGAAAACTGCAGCAGCTAGCTCTGTTATTCTTAATTAATATGATTACATTTAATTATGAACACTACCATCATAACTAAAATAATTGATTTATGATTTTACTTCTGATTTGTTACTATTATTTCATTTAACATTCAATTATGTAGACAACTGTGTTATTGTTACGAAAAGCTAATTTAGTAACGTTCAGTATGAAAACAGTAAAACTTCAGAACGAATATGTCAAGCGTACAGTGATAATACACAAGAAAAGATCATTTATACAACAACTGTTTTAAGTTGCAGAATATTTTTAAATAATCGATTTACAAAATACCATTACACTTGACTCCATGGGGTCGTCTGCAGAGAAGCTTCTACCAAATCCTCCAAATGTTTCCTGAAACAAACAAAATCTTTAATTACAATTTTAATACAATAATTTATTATTAAAAACGCTGTATAGTAATTAAGCGATTTGTACATTTAGACAAATTTCCATCTATAATCCATTTATAAGACAAATAAATGGCTGCCACTGATAAACAACTCTCTTTCGATTTGATAGAAACCACTAATAACTGAGGCCAAGATACTGTGTCAGTTTAAAAGTTAGAAATAATGCCAACCTGCACTTTGTGGGAATTTAATTTTGTGAATTCAAATAATTGTTACTATAGTAAATAATTTGTGATAAAGTAAAGGTCTGATTGAGTTATTACAAACACATCATTAACCTACAAATCGGTAAAGACCTGACATAGTGTGTTTATGTAGCATTCTTGTTCAATTGTTAGTATTTCATGTTTTGTGATTTTATGCATTTAAAATATTATGAAATAATGTGCATATTGACTGATACCAAACATAATAGTATCAGATAAAATGAAATGTTTAATGAATAAAGATAGTTAGTCAAAAAATATTACAAATGACAATAAATATATAATATTTAGTTTATGGAGGCACTACACACGCACGCGCGCGCACACACACACACACACACACACACCAGATGTTTAAAATAATCCCAATCTCCCCGCACTGTAAATGTTCAGATTTCCCAAATCTACCCTTTAGGGTATATCACCTAAATTATTTTTATGGACTACGAAATGTTTTACTCTTACAGTAGGATGTGGGAATTAAAACATTTCTAAATGGAATGCCCATTGAATACAATTAAATAACGCATTTTCTACAGTTAACTCTTCTTGAGACAAAACCAAAGGCATCAATAAAATAAATTTCTGTCCTCTCTAAATGTTTAAACAAAGATACAACTGTAATTTCAATTAGGCACTATACTGAATTGAGTCAACTATTCATGTGGGTAGACAGATCTATTCATAGCATAATTTTAAACAGTTGTATGATTCTGAACAAATAAACGTAAAATAGGAGTTATACTTCATAGTAAGTTGCAATGTGAACACATATGACTGTAATCTTCTCTTACACATTGTGAAAATTGTTTCTAGGATTATCTTAATTAATAGTGAGAGTCAACATTGTTGTTAATTTATGATAATAACTGAGGAAACCTCTCATTGCACTTAGTCCTAAATGGACACCTGCTCGAAAAACTTTCAGCAGGAGTAACTTTGGTGGTAGGGGCCGCTTCCTGTGGATATACCAAGAGAGTACCAAACAGACTGACCCAGTCAGTGAGTGTGGTGGACTTAGTGGGTTCTATATCTCAAGTCGTGTCACCTTGGTGGAAGGGGAGGCTAGCTCTGCTTTATAAATCCATAATCATGCACTATGAAGAATAAATATTAGCACTGTCTGAATTGGTTTGTTACCCTTCTTTTGCCATGTCTCAGCCAGTTCTTAATTTAGTTTATAATTTCTATTTCCGTTATGTTGTTATTTATATTATTATTTATTTTGCAAGTATTCCTTCTTACCTAATTCATTATTATCACTCACATGAATAATCTTAATAGTTTTTTTTCTTATTTCTTACTCTTGTTTCTACATAGAAAAGTAAAAAATAATTACAAACCTGAACTGTAAACAAACATTATTGTTACATATGCAATCTGATCTTTTGTAGCTTTGCAGGATAATTGTGTATTATTTCTGGCATATTAAAAAAGTTCTAAATTAAAAATCTTTAACATGTATTACTTTTACCTACACATCGTATAGCAAAAGTTCATATTTATCATCTTACTTATTAAATGCAAGAGGGAAAATCAAGAAAATATACAAGCTGCACGATTAAAAATTAAGTTCTAAAATTAACGTGTATTACTATAATAATGCATATTATAGTCAAACATACTTACTTATGATCACATCAGATAAAATAAGTTTGGAGAAAATCTTCTTTTTTCTTCCCTCCTACCCATCTGTAAAAGCTGCCAAATTATGAGTCATAGTCCTTCGCAAGATTGATTTAAAAGCAGAGTGCACTGTGTGACAGCCCACAGCAGAGAAGTACCTCACTTAGAAAATTAAAGGATGATAATATCCATATATTAGATAATTGTCAAGTCACAACTGCATTGTTATAGATTCAAGAGCGAGGTTTGGCTCCAAAAGTAACAAAATGTGATTTAGGGTATATAAGTAGAACAGAAAAGGGTAGAGTCAAAGTTGAAAACAAGGTGCTCATCAGGTGTTATAAGAAAAACAGACAATTCACTACAAAAACCAGAAGAATATTTAGTTTGGTGGGTTACCAAGCCGAATATATCTCTACAGAATGAAAGTAAAATTATCTGGCAAGAATCCTATTTTTGTATTGCCCCTCCCAGTATTAATTAGGACTGGACTGGTTCCACTTGGATCTGGACTGTAGCGTCTGGAGGGATTCTTGTTGCCATCTGCCCCATATGTGCTAGGCGAAGGCCTGAACTAACTGTAATCTTCGTAGTCTATTGGAAGGTGTAGTGAGAAGCTGAGGCTCCACGTTGAATGTAAGGGGTCCTTCAACCAGGAAGTGTCCGAGAGTGAGAGGCTCCAGGTCATTCGGGTCTGCGGAGAGCGGCACAACTCTGAGTCAACTCCAACTTGACCTTGAGTCTTGAGTTCAACTTTGCCTCAATGCGAGATGTCAGTGTTATACATTCTTCATAAGTTAAAATGCGGTTTCCAACCACACGATGTAGGTGATGTTTTGCACTTTTAACTGCTCTTTCTAATAATCCTCCTTGATTTGGGGAATGTGGTGGTAAAAAGTGAAAATTTATCTGGATTGTTTCTGCAAAAAGTCGAGTTTTTGTTCTTTGAACAGTTCTTGGGAGGTCTTTTAAAGTTTAGTAGCCGCACCTACAAAGTTTGTGCCACAGTCAATATGTAAATTGCTGACCAAACCACGTCTAGAAATAAAGCGGGTGAGTAAAGCGATGAAAGCATCTGCATTAAGGTCTGTAACTTCCTCTAGGTGTACAGCCTTCATTGTGAAACAAATAAAGAGGCAAATGTAAATTTTGACAGCCTGCGCTCGTAAGTTCACTTTAACTTGAAACGGCCTTACGGTAGGTCTCCCATGAGGGGCAGTTATTTTAGGTTTAACACAAAAACGTATAATGCATTTAAATATTCTCGTGCGTATTATACTGCCTGCGCATACTATTCAAAAGTTTTAGGACAGCGTGGATTGAAGTAACAGGGGCCCAGCGTAAAGGTATTGTATATGAAAATAATCAATTAGTATGTTGATCACATAAAGACGGTTAGGTAAGAGGATTGGATGCTTATAGCTGCGGGGTGAAGTGTGGAGTTTCGATATCTGCTTCCGACTTGAATTATTCCTTTTTCGTCTAGAAAGATAGCGTGTTACTGAATGCGTGTCGACATGCTTTTCAGTTTTGCATACGTTTTAAGTATTCAGACAAATTTTCATTTTGAACTAGCCGGCAAATTTTATGCGTTGCGTTTTCAAGTTCTGTAGAAGTTAGCGGAACAGAAGTTTTCCTTTTCTTGCAGCAATCAATGACGCGAATTACAATTACTTAGGCCATGACATGCTTTAATTTAAGCCACAATGAACACTCTAATTGTGGCAAGATTACGGGTTACTGTACTTATATGGGTTTGAAAAGCATATCTTTTCAGTTCCGGTAATGTTGAGTCTTCAATGGCTTTACATTGGGAGGGGGCCAGTCGTTAGACGAGCTATTGAACCAAGGGAACCCTGACCACCAGAGCTGGCGAGAAAGTAGACTAGGAGTAAGGTCGCGCGATGCGCTGTCGGCGGGGTTGAAATTTGTGCTGATATGTTGCCAGATCTGTAGGGGTGTGTTTTCCTATATTTCTGATACTCTATTAGACCCAAACACTTCAAGCCTATAAGAAGGGGTAGGTATCCAGGCTAGAACAATAATCGAATCACGCCAAGCTGTGATAGAGTCGATCTTGCATTTAGTCGATAAAATGTCAGAGCAGAATGTAAACCAGTATTGACAACAAATTCTAGTTTATTGAGGCTAACTTTTTTAAGTGGTGCGACTCGCGGCTTGGCGGCGAGTAATTATACGGAGACCTGGCCTTTGGAGTCTGTAAGTCGGAGATAAATAACATGAATAGGCTGTGCTGCTAGCATCAGAGTACCCGTGCAACTGGATGTTTGAGGCGTCAGAGACATCTAACAGGAGAGTAATTTTAAGGTCCTCTAACATGTTGTTTATATTATAAAGTTACTCCAATTACGATACAGATTTTCGGGTAACTGATCTTCCCATTTAAGCGCCAATGTCCATAAGTGTTGCATGACTGCTTTAGCCCACATTACAACAAGTGTTAGCCAACCGCAAGGATCATAAATACGTGCAATAGCCGAGAGAGTTTGGTATATGGTTGGTTAGGTGTGCTTGTATAGGAAAATACATCATTCTGCTGAGACCATTTCAGCCCTAAAACATTGAAAGTTAGTTGTATGACGAGTTGAGTTGAAGCGGAGATTCCCGGAAGTCTTGAGACACCGAGCTGAGAAGCAGTTGACTGTTGGATGCCCACTCACGAAGTTCGAAGCAACCCCTTTTGAGAATTTGAATCTCACTGGAGTACAAGTGCATTTTCTTCCGTATTGCTGTCTAGAAGCACGTCGTCGACGTAGAGTTTGTCTTGGAGAGCCTGAGTAGCTATTGGATAATTCTGTCCTTCATCTATGATGAGCTGTTAAATCACTTTATTCGCCAAAAATGGGGAACATTTCATACCATAAGTAACGGTTTTAAGCTGGTAAATTTTTAGAGGCTTTGTCAGTTCGTCTCGCCAGTATGTTAACTGGAAGCGCTGATCATTAGAATCGATTTCTATCTGGCGGAACATGTGTTTAATGTCGCTTGGTGAACACGATTTTGGGAAGGCGGAAGTGACAAATAATGTTTCTTCTTTCATTGTGTAATTTAGGGCCTTGGTGAAGAATTTCATTTAATTCAATATTTGATGAGGTGGGAGCCAAAGCGTTGAAAACAACTCTAAGTTTATTGTCTTTCATTACACCGTGGTGAGGGCGAAAATAATTTGGTTCGTTTGGAAGTGGTGTAGTACTCAATTGCATATGACCAATTTTCAAGTAGTCATTCATGAAACTAGTGTACATATGTTTAGTTTGAGATTCACCAGCAAATTTTATCTGTATAATAAAAACATTTTCAACGCCTGCTATGTAAGAATTGCCCATTGTATTGGGGTCAGAGGTAAAGGAAAGGCGACATACATGTAAGTATTTATCAGTGGGGCGATATGTAGATAAGAAGTACGCCTCTCAATGCTTATCTTCTAGAGACAATTTTTGTAGTGTTTGGCGGTTCCTCTACTGTCCAAAACTTTTTAGTTGACTCATGTAATTTAGTCAGTAGTATAACTAGAGAATTGAGTGTTGGTTGAGAGGTGAGAGCTGGAGCGAGCCCGTTAAAAATTGTTCCAAAGACTGTCCTGATTGTAGAAGGCATATCCTTACCAAGCGAGACAGGTGTACATTGTAAACAATGCACAAATAAAGCTGCACTTATCAATACATCAATAGGGCCAGGCGTGTCAAAGGTTGGGTCAGCGAGAACAAATGTTTAAGTTGTGATTTTATATTAGGTGAGATCAGAGTTTTGGTAGATTGTTAGTAATATTATCCAAAACAGTAATTGGGTGAGAGACAGGCTAAATAACTCCACTAAGAGAGGAGATTGTGAGATTTGAAGATCCTTTGGTTTTCACGTGTGCGGTTGAGATACCATTAATAAAATTATTTCCTGCTTGAAAGCGGCTAAGTATTAGGTTGTTAGCACAAGCTTCGGAAATAAATGGGATTGGAGATGCGGTACGAGTACAGCGCGGGCTACTGCAGTGTGTCCCCCATTGGATGACAATAGTACTAAGACAGTTGCAAGCAAACCAGTGTTGTTTTAACCTTAAGAGATTCCAACAAAATTAGAGAGTTAATATTTGTTATCGAAATAATCGAGGCGTTCCCACCACACGGACGGAGATGGCGTATATATTGTTTTATGTAGCATGCTGTGGTGACACTTGTTACAAACAATACAACTGAGTTGGGACTTACAGTATATCAACTTGTGACTACTAAAGCAGTTAATGCATGGTTTGTTATTTTTAATAAACATTTTCTATTTTGATCTGACTTATTAAAAAATGCATAGCAGCGATAATATTATGCACTGTAGAGAAACAATATGGTGCACCAATGTGAAATGAAATGAAGTGAAATAAAACATTTCTTTATTTGAGGCGAAATAAGGGCCTCATGGCCCTTTCTTACATTTAACCTCATATAGAAGCTAGAACAAAATATTCTTATTTTTTTAAATAATAATAAAACTAAATAGTTTGCTGTAAACAGTTTAAATATGAATAACAAAAAGTAAAACTTTATTGAAGAATATAAACCAACAAAAATGTATAATGATTAAAAAGGTATATAAACATATTTATAAACACATACTCACACAAAATAATAACATATACTTGTATATAATGAATATTAGAAACACACTACTCATGCCAGTGCAATCGTAGCGAAAGAGACCTATGCCGACCCCGCCCCAATCATCTGCCCCAGATAGTGCTGCCTCAGCGACACTACGAACCGAGGACGACTCTCTAAGGATGTTATGCTACGAGGAAAGGAATTCCACAGACGACATGCCGTTACTACAAAAGACTTGTCATATACAGCAGTTCTGTGCAACGGCATGCGGAGCACAGACGAACCAGAGCGAGTTCTATCCACACCACTTTTAGAGACAAATTGGAAATCGTTTAAGAAATAATTCGGAAAGCCAGAATTTAAAATTGAATGGACCAATGTTAAGATTTTTATTGATCTGAGGTCATTTAACTTACAGATCTTTGAATTAATATAATAGGGCGTTATATGCTCATCCCTCCTGAGATCAAATGCATATCTCATACAATAATTTTGGGTTCTCTGGAGTTTTTCACCCAGATCCACAGTCATGTCGTTCATCACACTGTTACAGTAAGAAAAATGAGGCAGTATGAGTACTTTAACCAACAACAGTTTTATGTGAAGCGGCAAAAATCTCTGCAGTTTTTCAGGGAATGTATTGATGCAAAAACCTTCTTACAACTCTCTGTCACTGTATCAGTTCAGCTAAGAGTAAAATTTGTTGACAGTCCTAAGTTCTTAACTTTATCGTAATAAGGTAGTACATGTGGCCGAGTAGAAGAGAACATTGCTACTCTTTTGTATTTTTGAGAGCTAAGTCTTGTTTGGAGAATACTTGGTTTCTTAAAATGCGTGGATTGTGAAAAATATTGTTGAAAAAACATTAACAAAATTTGCCGCCTCTAAGTGATAGCCGCCTCAGTCTCAAGAAACTTAATGAACTCGTCTATGTTAAAGATTTCTTTTGAGTTTTCTCGTCAGTGTTCAAATTCAGATCTAATTTCTTGGTCAAACTTTCTTAGCATGTGTACAGTGAGAATCAAACTCTCTTTTGAGATATCATTACCTAACGGTTTCAAGGCTTAAGCCTTTTTATTGTAAGAGTTGAGAAACGCAGGCATGTTTTTCACTGAAGGGGCATTAATTTCATGCGGCTCTAGTATATTGTTAACATGTAATAAAATAAGAAACCTTGAATTATGGTAACGTTTAAAAATGGTCGGTCAAGCTATAAAATAATTAGCGTCGGTAAGCGGCAAAGATTTAATCATAATTAGCGGCTCATCATACAGGCAAGACAGTACGTAAGTGAAATTTTCAACGTTAGGAATACTTTCATTTTTATTTACAGTATTTTCAAACAAACTGTGAAATGCAACCCAGGTTCTGGTTTGGCCATTGAAAGTAGGTAAATTCAGTTTAGGCAATTTCACAGAGAGTGCAGAGGCGTTAGCCGATTGAGATGTGTTTAAGTTACTTTAGTCAGCTGAGTCGATAACAGATGGCAACAATATATTGGTGTCGGTTTGAATTGACACAAAACAATCTGAAATAGCTGCTTGTAGTTTCATAACTAATTGGTCATCAATGTCGTCAAGGAGAGGTGAAGTACTACAAAGTTTAGAAACTAATTTCTCGAGCTCGATATATTTATTACTTGTGGTAAGTAATAACATTTGAAGCTTAGACGTCTGGTGTTCTGTAACGGTGTCCGTAGCAGCTTAAGTCACAACTTGACCTACTATATAGACGAGACTGTATAAGTCCAGCTTGCCGCACAAAAGTAGTGAACCTCATTTTGCAAATTATTTTATTTTCCTCTTATTTCAGAAAAATAATTGGAAAATTATCCTACAAGGGACAAAAAGTTTATTTGTAAAACATTTTTTAACACAGTTCTAGTATAAGTAGCACTAATTTATTATCAGTTTGGCGTATTTATTTTTAACTCAATAAAGGATGTTCTGTTTGAAATAAAATGCAGTTTAATCTTCCTTCTGATATATTTTTATTCTTAGTAACAGAATAAAATGTGACGTAGAGTTGCTTTTATCAGTTGACAAAAAATATTATTTCTTCGTTCAACATAATTTAACTATTTATTAGAAACCTAAATACGTATGAAATAAACTATAAATTCAAGAAGACTCAAAATAAATTAAATATCCACTCAAAATTCAAGAACAATTAAAATCAATTTAATTAAACGACGACAATATAGTATTAAAACGTATTTTCAATCATTTTCCATACAAATTCTCTAATCCTAGTAAATAATCTAAAACTACCAAACAACTCGTCCTGAGAAACCTGACTTGTACATCATATAGCATGCACCTTTTTAATACGTGTCTCCCTAAATCAGAAACACACTGACGAGTCTAACAAATACGGAATTCACTGGACAAGGATATGTACGACGTAAGAGTTTCGACTGAATAAGACCTTATTACGAACTTACTTGTTTTATATTCTATGTTGCCGGGCAATTGTGCCATTATACTTGTCACAGGTTATGTATACCTGTCTAAGCAGAGACCTTAACAGGACTTAAAAGTTTTTTCTTTTGTTTAAAAATCCTAACTTGTATTTACAATTTTTTATCTCTAGTTATTTTTGTAACAATCTGGCTATCTTTACTCAACCTATAACGAGTAAGCCGCAATAAACAATTTATTTTAAAACATGTATTGTAACACATTAGGCACAGAGTTAGGTGATTTTGTAGCACCTAATTTTGTAAAAAATATGATTATTGGGAATTATAAGAAATTAGGATTAGGCGTATTTTTCTTCTATCCTTCTTTCTGTTGTTTTTTGTAAATTAATAATACCCACCTGACGGAGAGGATAGGTTCCAAACCTCCAAACGTTGTGTTATACCTTTTGTAATATATAACGATCGCAAATGTCCGAAATCCTATTATTTTTTCAAACTTCCCATTTTCAATAAAAAACTTTAAACAAAGAATATTAGGTGCGACATAACACATGTCAGTCAATAGTCATTCCATTTTAATGTGACATTCATACTTCAAAAAATGTTTGTTTGCAATAAAAACCTTTTATCATTACCTCAACATTGCCGGTTGGGTTGCATGCATATGTGAATGGTGTGGGTAAAAATTTGTTACGTACAGCTAGTTATTTCGTTGACACGTAGATTACGGTACTGTACAAAATCGTTTGTTTCAAGTTTTAATCTATTTAACCTCATAGTAATTAACTCATTTTAATAATTAAATTTAAAACGTTGTATATTTTATTATGATCAGAGCTTAATCGATATAACGTATTAAATACTTTTCTTTCTTTTATTTATAATCTCCAATTCTTTTTTCCGCAACAAAATAAGACGCAACAACTATGTCTCATAATGTAACCGATTTTAGCGTTGGATGATATAATATTACCTATCATAGACTTTTTAATGTACCCACACAGTTCACACACTCTTTATTCATTATAATATAAGGTCGCAATTCATTGTTCCAATGCACCTTGCAGGGTACCCGTTGCATAATTGTTCCTTCAATAACTGAGTCTAATTCGATTGTTCAATAAATATCTTGTTTTTCACTGTGAACTAAAGGTAATTTATTTATTTACATTTCCACGGTATAACCATTTTGCAAAATTACAATACTTAAGATGACTAGTAATAAACAGTAATAAATTCTCATAAAAAAAGTATAGTATGAAAAATCAAGTTCAGCAATTGACCATGCCTACGAAATAGTGAAATAAACAGATATAACAAGATAAAACGAAAACAATGTGAAACATAACGAAAGTGGTACCAATAACAATAGTGCAATAACAATAACAAGTAGTGATATAACAAGTAATAAAAAATAATAATACAACAATAACAATAATGATAACAGTAATAGACTAAATCATCAAAGATAACAATGGAGTAACTATTGTAATACTGTGCAGGACTCGGCAAGCTCACTCTGACTCAAATGTCTCCAGCCTCACTGTCAACACAGCACGTCTCAAAGCTCCCAGTCGATTGCAGAAAAAGTCTACTTCACTGCACACCTCGTTGCCAAGCCGAAGTATTCTTGGGACAGAGCTGAACTGGAGATAGTTGCGGTTTAAGTGGCTCAGCTCGAAGAGGAGGCGCGACCTTGTGCCAGAAGGGAGACGAAAAGCAATTCGCTCTAAAAGAGGGGGCGGACTACCACAAAGTTGAGAATCTTATAAAGAAAGACAACATCTGCAACCTCCCTTCTAACGACCAGTGGATGTAGCCGAAGCAAGTTCAGAGGCCTATCAGGCTCTCTCCAGTGCAAATACCCAAGGAATTTATTTTGCACGTACTGCAGTCTGTCAATGAGGCCCACTTGGTAAGGAGACCAAACAACTGAAGCGTACTCGAGCAGCTGGAGGACAAGGGACTTGTAGAGGAGTACAAGAGCATTAGAGCCGAGGCAATGCCTAGCAGTTCTCATAATCAGCCCCATCATACCAGACGCTCGGCAGCATAATTGGTCAACATGGAGACTGTAGCCAAAAGAGGAGTCGAGAACTATTCCAAGATCTTTGATGGATGTACAATGATCAAGAAGCTTGTCATCAAGGGAGTAGTTGAAATCAATTGAGGAGGTGGTTCTCTTGAATGTCATAAGCTTGGTCTTGCTGGCATTAATGGACATCCCGTTGCGCTGATACCATTTCGATATACAGTTTAGAGCTTGCTGAAGATGTTCGAAGTCTGCGCTGGAGGACACTTCAAGAAAAAGTTTTATGTCGTCAGCAAACAGTAAGAAAGGAACTTTGGTGACCTCCTTGATGTCATTAATAAATATGGAAAATAAAAGCGGGCCAAGGTGGGAGCTCTGAGGCACACCAGAAGATGGGACAAAGGCGTCAGAAGTCTGATTTGCAAAGCGAACCACCAGCTTGCGCTCGGTAAGATAGCTACGGAACCATGCCTGCATAGTTCCCAAGACACCATAGCCCTCAAGTTTATTAAGTAGGTGATTGTGGCTGATCCTGTCGAACGCCTTGCTAAAATCAATGTAAACAGCATCAACTTGGCGCCTACGACTGAAAGCCTCAAGAACATAACTTTGGAATACGAGAAGATTAGTCACGGTGGATCTCCCCGCCATGAAGTCATGCTGTTCTTCAATGATGATGTTCTTAAAGTACGGCTGAAGGATGTCCAGTACCAAACCCTCGAATACCTTGCCCAACACTGAGAGGATCACAATCGGCCGGTAATTAGTTATGTTCTGTCTGTCACCAGATTTGAAAATGGGTACGACGTAACCCTCCTTCAGGATTTCAGGAAAGACTTCATTGGCCAGGCTCAGGTTAAACAAAAAGAGAAGGATGGGGGCTAATTCGGCGCGGCAATGCTTCAGGACTCCAGGAGTAATGTTATCTGGGCCGCATCCCTTAGAAGCGTCGAGAGCTTTCAGCCTTTTATTGATTGCTTCAGCAGTAACTAAGACCTCGGAAAAGGTAAAAGGAGTCTCATATGCCTTTGTTGGTGGTGAACTGTTGTCAGCAGGCGCATACACCGAAGAGAAGAATGTGCTGAACATATTACACATCGTTCCTGGATGGGAAGACACTGAGTCACCGAAGTTCATCTCACTCGGAACTGAAGATTTTCGTCTTAAATCGTTGACAAAGCTCCAAAAGACTTTTACATTAGAAGAGATAGCTGAGTCAACAAAGTGGACGTAGTTAGCCTTAGAAGCTCTAGAAAGGATCTTACATTGATCACGCACACTGCTAAATGCACAGTAGTCGAAGTCCGTGAGGGTTTTCTTATATTGTGCATGCAATATTTTCTTGAGGACAACCATGTCTTTTAACTCCTTGGTAAACCATTTTGGAAACGGGGAGCTCCCAACTCTCTTCAAGGGGGAATTCAATTTTATACAGTTACCGAGTTGAGAGCAGAAACTGGAAAAGACACAGTTCACATCTTTGCAGTCGTAGTCAATAACAATTGCGCCGCCCAAGATTTCATTCTTGACATTCTCGAGGTTACATTTCCTCGTATCGTGAACATATTGTGGGCGTTGAATAAGGGGATTTATACTGCCCATGGTGCCTGTGAAACAAAGGGGAGGATGATAGTCTTCGAATGGCAGAAGAGGATCACTAGCGAAAGTGACAGAGAAATCTCGCCGAGTGGCAAACACTAGGTCTAACTGAACTCCTCTTCCATTCAGAACTCCACTCATCTGCCTAATGCCAAGCGACGAGGCCATATCCAAGACGGTTCTGTGTGAGGCAGAAGCAGCCTGTGGAGTGTCCGACACCCAGTTGAAATCAGGAAGATTGAAGTCCCCAATTATAAGGATAGATTGAAATTCTCTAGAGGTTGCAATGATCTCATCAAGCATAGCAGAGAAATTAATATAATCTTGAGAGGATGAGTGAGGAGGTATGTAGACGCCACAAACAAGGAGCCTAGTAGAATTGTCAAACTTCAATTCCACAAATAGAGCTTCACAAACTGAATTAGCGTATAATATTTCATTGGACTGAAATTTATTGCAAACTGCTACTAAACCCCCACCACCGTCCCCCTTGCGGCTGGTAAGCTCCGATCTGTCTTTGCGATATATAGTGTGATGAGTGAAGCCCAGCTCAGAAGAAGCAACGTGTTGATTTAGGTTTGTCTCCGTAAATATAATTATGTCATAGACGCATTGAAGCAAATTTTCAGATAAAGTGTGAGTCTTCTAGCGAATGCCATTTACGTTCTGATACAGTCCTGTAAGTGTATAGGGTTTACCGTGGGAAGCTACTCGTTTTTTGACTGCATAATCTTAGGAATACCATTTAAGTATCTTATGGTCAAGTTTACTTCACCTTCCTTCAAACGGCGTGATAGTTCCTTCCTCAAGGGATCCAGATGGGCCAACTCCTGCTTAGTCTTGTCTCTGGCCAAACTTATGTTTGAGAAGTCTGAACCTAGTCCTCGAATGACATCTTTAGTGCAAGCTTTCAAAATCTTGTTAACTCTTTCTGCGCAACCAATAATAATCTTAAGAGGTCTGGGTTTTGAAGCTGATCCTTTACCCACACGAAAAAATCTCAAGCTGCTCGAATTGCTGTTTGGGTCTGCTGATGACAAAATAGCCTCAATATTACGCTTGTCACGTTTTTCATTTGGATTTGTCATAAGGCTTTCAGGTAGGCCAAATATCATTATATTTTTCGAGCGTAACAACCTCTCATTCACCTCCTCAACAACAAGACTTACGTCAACTTGACTGCTGCCTGCCAGAGACTTTGCGCTTCCTACGTTAGAAGCAATTCCAGATTCAATGCTGTCTACTCTGTCTCCTATATCCATGACCCGCTGTTCAACGGTAGAAACACGGGGTTTAAGGGACGAGAGACTTGTGGTAATCCAACACACGATACACATTAAAAGTTTCTAATGGTTTTCTTTAAATTATATATATATATATATATATATATATATATATATATATATATATATATATATATAAATTCGTTATATTATTAAATTCCATCTAATTGAAGAAACTTCAATTTTTTTCCGATAAATTGTATTTTAATACTGTTCTGGTGTTGTAAGGGAAGAACTAAAAAGCTGCATGGTCAACAATCATCTCAACCTCGCTTTTGTTAACAATAACAGTTGAAGAAAATGAACTAGGTATTTCCGGTTCCACTTCTCTATGCTTTTTTGCTATTCTTCCATGAGTGATCGTGATCTGTTTGTGTGGTTTGTGGCTGGTGAGAGTGTTGGGTAGTTTGTTTGTTGCGAGAAGGGATTTCAAAATTGTGTAGGAATTACGGTAAGTAAACAAATTATTTCATTTTACTCTTTCATACGGGATTACCTATTAATGATTTTTCTAAGCAATACAGGTAATTGGCGTTACAATGAAAGAGATGCTCTTCATGCCGAATAACCTCAAATATATCACAGTCCCATTTTGGTAACAAAATAATGGAATAACACTTTACTCCTTTGTGCGATCTACTCAAAATCAATGAGATAAAAGGTGTCTACCATGCAGTTGTTAGTCGTTCCCTCCTAGAGTTATAAATTGCTAGGCCTAGGCCTTAAACATTGCAATAGTGAATTTTTGGCATCTTTACCAGGTATATTTAAAAAATTTAGATATAGTTTTTATGTTTACACATGCTGCATACTGTTTAACCTTTTGCACTTAGTAGGTTATTAAGTATGGATCTTTCACTTAGTTCAACAGCCCCAGCTAGAGACCTGGATGGGTCTGCACCATTGCATAACCATTTATTTCACTCAGACTCCTATTTAACCCTAGTACTGCACCATGCTAAATTTCTTAGATGGAGTCCAGTTCTGTTTATGTTGCAAACCTGTCTTTAAAAATATAATCAGTAAAAAATACTAAACCTGTTTAAACACATTATGACATCAGGTTATTTCCGGACTTTTTTATTTGCCATAAAATGTTTCAGGGTAATTCTCAGTAATTACTTGGTCAACCCCAAACTTTTTCATATTTTACCACGGTCATAAGGATGTTCTCAGAACGCAAGAAACATATAGTTCAAGCCCCACAAGGCTGTCCTACAGGTTGCCGAGCGATAAGAAGGTTGAAAGTCCACGCGATAACAGTGGCTTGCGGGAGACGCGCAGAAGGCCAGTTGTGACAGTACCGTTGTGGCTATTGGTTCCTCCGATAATCCTTTCTTATGTGACGGGTGTGAGAACACGTTACTTAGTTTCACGGTTTCGAGTGAAGAATCAGGAAAAGTTAAAATGTTTTTTGTACGAACACAGCATTTTGCAACGCACCAAAGTTTGCCCTCTAGAATTTGATATTTTACTGATAGGTACTATCTTGAGGGATGTTTTTCTTTCGTTGACATCAGCGCGGGCTTCAGCAGCACCTTCGGCACTCGTCTCAACTCGATAACAACTAATTAATCTGTAGCTCGAAATTTAAGAAAAACATTGTTCATTTGGATCAAAATTCTGCTCATTTCAGTATTATTTTTCATTTACGTTTGCAAAGATGGTGCCGCATCCAATGAGGTCATCACGAGGTTGTATCAAGGTCACGTGATGCCCGATGTGGATGTAGAACATGGAAATATTGCTCCGCGCTTGAACAGTTGTTCCATTTTTTATGTTCTAGAACTTTGTTATTTCTCATTTCCACCCCATCAAACCTTATATTCTTTTGTTCTGTAGGAGGATTCCAGTAAGTTAATAACGCGAAACTCGTATTTTGTCGCTCCGGCCGATAATGTGACAATTTCCGTCTAAATACAACGGGAAAAGTATGTAGATTTCACAATTTTGTACAATATAAATTATATCAATATGTTTTTCAACGTTTCTGCATGTACCTCAAAGGGTCACGTTATTAAGCTTATAGTCATTATTTTTTGTTTTAAAGGCAATATATTTTTATAAACACAAAGTGAAAGTTTTTTTAACACCACTTTAACTTAATTAAACAGATTTTACTCATTTGGGGCCTGCTCAGAACGTGCGAACCATCAGACCGTGTTGCAACGATGGTGAGCGGTCCACTCGCGGCCTTAAATGCAAGATGAAGCCGTAGTAAATTATATATTGTTATAATATAATGGGTTATGTACCATCAGTTTTTTCATACGAGCTTTGGGTCTCCAATGGCAAGTTTAACGATGAATAGTGTAACTTTTAAAATTGCAGTTTAGTAGTAGTGCAGCGAAAAAACCGGTACTTTCTTTCATTGTTAAAGACACAAAACATGGTTATTGTTTGTAAATAATTTGGTTTATACGTCTGGAGGCAGAATTAAACAAGTTTAAGTTTAATGTAACTCCCATAATTTTAGCTCTATTAGTTAGTTTGTGGTTAACGTTCAAACTCGGGTATATATTCTTTTTGATCTGAGAGTAGGCAGACGTTTTCCAACCAGATAGTTTATCGACCAGTGGTGACAGTGTCTATCCAATATTTTATGTATATATATATACATGAAATTAAATGTGATAAGGAAATATATGGTCTTAGTATCATTCAAAAACAGTATTTGTATCGATGTAAACTAATTTTCAAAATACTATATACTTTTTGTGGTTAGTTTGTCCTTTCTCGCTTTCGTCACAATTTTTTTAAAAGCTTTTTTCAATAGAGTTGCATTTTCTCAGCTCGTTTCGCAAAATGCGATCATAGCTTAAACCCTGAAGACGGATGTTGTCACCAAAGTAGATCCCATAATCCAAAGTAGATCCCACAATCCAAGCTGAAGAGTATACCATCTTACAGAGTTAGAAAGCTCTAAAACAACGAACAAACTCCAATCAAAAATATAAATAATGGAAATGCTAGTTAAATAAAATCTCCAGAAAGATCAATTATATTTAGATTTGTTTAAGTGTAAAATATTAACATGTTTTAGGAGTGTATTATCTAAAGTTATACAATAAAAGAATTGAATAAAAATAAATTTGGTCTGGGAAGTCTGTTTTTACTGATAAATAATCCATATTACTTTGTTATTTTCCTTTCATTTGAATTATTTTTGGTTTACTTTCTTGTGGTTACTTATACAAATGGTAATTACAAAATAACTATTATGGCTCTCTGAAGTTCATTCAATTCAGTTTCATTTTAATTTTGATCTTAACACTTGAATTGTCTTGGCTTGATTGCCCTTTTTTTGATGTTTGCTTCTTATATTCTTTTAACAGTGGAAGATTGGGCCATACGTTCGCCAATGAGCAGGCAAGTGTTTTCTTAGTTACTTTCTCCCAAGCATTCTGCAGATTGAAAACGTTTTTGAGATTGGCCTCCTTAAGAAACTGAAAAATACTTTTGTCGCTATTCAACACGTTATAAAGAAGACATTTTTTTGTAATTAATTTTAATAATCTAAGTTACATTTTTATCCATCAGCTGTAGGATTGCGGTAACATTGGGTGGTAAAAATATTTTAATACAGCCATTACTTGTTTTTAATTCGATTTCATCAGGCTGTTCAGGGCAATTGTCTAAGATTAATAGGCCTTCTGAGGCCATTTCTTTTCCTTCATGTGTCCTTTAAATGTTTGGACTGCTGGTACAGTTTTGATGAAACTCCTGCAAAAGCAAAGATTTCATCATCTAACCACGGCTCTGATTTATATATATTACAGGGAGATTTACATTTTTGAAATCTCTTGGATTTTTAGCCTTTCCAATAACAAGCAGATCTAGATTATGTTTATCTCACCACTTTTCAAAGTTTTCCGTTTATTTGAAAGATCATCATTCTCTTTCATACAGGCTTTAATTTGTTTTTCTTGATATTATGTATGGTTGCCCGTCCCTCACTATACTCTGTCGCTAGCTGTGTGATTGTTGTACAATTTTCAAGTTTATTTACAATCTCATTCTTTTCAATTAAAGTTAGTTTTTTATGTTTTAGTTTTTCATTTGACGGAATTTTTAAAATGAACTAATTAAAAAAGTCATAAAAATACTGATCCCAATATCAGATAATATTCAAACCAGAAATAAAGTCTCATACAATACAACGAATCAAAGAATAATCAAAGAATCAGTCTTTATTACCAATAAGGCACAGATTTACATGCATGAGGTATAGTCAAAAAACGGAAACATGTTGTTCACAATTATCAAAAGGAACTATAAAATTGAGATTGAAAGTACACAAATATGAAAGTTTTGTGGTTGAAATTTAAGAAAACAACCTTAATTATTTGGTAAATTAGAACTAAATAACAATGTACAGGCAGTGAGAGAAGTGAAAACCTTAGGTTAATTACTTACAGATTTCAGCAGCAGGAAAGTCAAAAAATTCTTTTACATGATAAAAAGGATTACTTATTAGCCAATTTTGGAGTTTTATTTTAAATTGTTTAAAAGTAAGATTAAGCACTTCTTTAGGCAGCTTATTTAACATTTTTATACCCACTATCCTATGACTAGATTGATTTTTTCCAAGTCTAACAAAAGGTACATCAAAATTGTTTTTATTTCGGGTGTTGAAGTTGTGTACCTCAGCCCTTTTTACATGTAAGCAGAGGTTCTTAAAACTAGTTAACAGGATATTAAATATGTATAAATTAACAACAGTTAAAATCTTAAACTTAATAAAAATAGGCCTGCAGTGTTCTCTATGGCTAACTTTAGCTATAACTCTTAAAACCTTTTTTTTTATGACTAGAACATTATTTAGGTGTGGGCTTTTCCCCCAAAAAACAATTCCATAGCTGAGAACAGATTTAACGAGTGAGAAGTACACTGTCTTAACATAGTCATCAGGTAAAATGTCACTTAGCCTACGAAAAAGAAATGTTAATCTACTTAGCCTAGTACAAATATGCTCTATTTGTTTTTTCCAGCTCAAACTTTGGTCAATCCAAACTCCAAGGAACTTAACCTCTTTGCTAGTGTTAAAATTATTTATTGGAGGTACTGATCTCAGTCCAAAAATAATAGTTTGGGTTTTCTCCTCGTTTAATAAGAGCAAGTTTGCAGAGAACCACTCAGAAACAGTTTTAAGTGAATGATTAGCCATGTTTTCAAGTTTATTTAGGTCTCTATTGCATGTAAGTAATGTAGTGTCATGTGCATATAGGTATACATTACTTCTTAGACAATATGGTAAGTCATTAGTGGCTATAATGAACAGAAGGGGTCCAAGGACCGAGCCTTGTGGAACACCATACACCCCCTGTATATACCGCTTGCCTTCGATTATGGAGATAACTGTTGAAAAATTCAAGAGTTTTATTTTTTATCCCATAGAAACTAAACTTATGAAGCAAAGTGCCATGGTCCACTCAGTCAAATGCCTTGCTAAGGTCAATAAAAGAGGCCCAGGCAAAGTTTTTATTTTCAAAGGCATTTCTAATATCCTGTTCCATGGCCCCAATTGCATCCATGCAAGACTGTCCACTTCTGAAGCCAAATTGTTGTTCATTAAAGAGTGACCAAGACTCAAAATAGTGGTTTACCTGATTGTGTACAATGTGTTCAAGTACCTTGGACAGGATAGGTACCAGACAGATAGGCCGATAGTTGCCTGGGTTGTATTTATCCCCCTTTTTGAATTTTGGAGAGATTTTGGAAATTTTTAGGCGTTCAGGAAAAATACCTCCTTGAAGGCAAACGTTAATACAGTAAGTAAGAGGTGTACAATATAATGTACTATTTCTTTGATCAACCAATTTGAGAAACCATAGTAATCTTGAGATTTGGAGTTTTTCATCTTTTTGATGACCATAAGGACATCATCACAAGTTACAAGTTTAAAGTTAAAATTAGGCTGATCTGTTTGTGTTAAATTAAGAAATTGCTCAAAAGTAGTCTCAGGTTTTACAATGTTATTTCTGATGGAACTGACAGATTCAATAAAAAAGTCATTAAGAACACTGGAGTGTAAAGGAATACAGCTATGGTTGGACTTAGATTGCAGGTTAGGCCTAATTAGGTTCCAAGCTGTCATGCATTTATTGTTAGATTTTTCAATTAAGTTAGCATTGTGATTAAGCTTAGCTTCTTTTATTGTTTTCTTGTATTTATGTACTAAATCCTTATAGGCTAGTTTGTTGAGGTTCTGATTTATTTTAAAATTATCATATGCAAGTTTAACTTGACCCTTGAGCCTGATAAGATATGATGTATACCATGATTGATTTGACTTATTAACATATTTGGGTTTAGTTTTATACTTACAGAGAGGGAAACATTGTTCAAAAGCGGTCTGTATACTTTCAAAAAACAGTGTAAAAGGATTATTAACCGCATTTCCATGTGTAATCAAATTGTACAGAAAAAGCTGATTATGCCAATTGATTTTACTGATTTTTACCTTGAAGAGGTCTAGTTTCTGTTTTGAAAATAATCTGCGTAGAACAAAAATATCATCAGTCTTATCAGGTCCAATAGACTGTTTAGACAAAAACCGAAACACTAAGCCATCATGATCTGAGAAATAACAGGGCACAGTATGGCAAAAAATGTCATTTTTGTTTATATTTGAAAACACATTATCCAGGCAGGCTTCTCCTCTAGTAGGTTGGTAGTTGTGGTGGTAGAAATTAGACTGCCGAATAACATTGAGAAAATCTACTACTGATTTTTTGTCCTTGGTGACGTCAAACTGGGCGTTCACATCTCCTCCAATGACTATTTTATAATTAATCCATTTCTTGAGATAGAGGAGAATTTTTTCTATGCTTTCAAGAAAGACCCATTCGTTGCTTTCTGGTGTACGGTAAATAGAAATAATTATGAGCTGAAGTGAGTCGATTTCAATAGCGCACACTTTCAGAGTTTTTTCAAGGCTAAAACTAGAGAGGTCTATAGGCTTAAAATCATATACATCCCTAGCAAAGATGAGAGTACCACCCCTGCAAAAGACTGTTCGTGTGTAGCTAGTAGTTAGATTATACCCACTTAAACAGCAGAAATCAATCTTCCCGCTCTGCAACCAATGTTCTGAAAGACAGATGAAATCATAATGCTCCTGCATTGCAAGATCTTCCAAAAGTGGAAGTTTATCACTGACTCCTTGTATATTAAGAAAGAGTATTGCAAGCACACAATACTTTGAGAAATGCACAAGCCTTTCTATTTTAGTTGGTGTGCCAGCCATACTTAGTTCTGAGTCGTTTTTGTCACTGGATCTAAAAAAACATTTTCATTGGGTTTACAAGTAGTATTTACATTTTGGTGATTTTTGTTAGACCTAGGAGGGAAATACTTTCCGATTAAAATTCCAGTTGGCCATAATTCAGGGTTCATTACTTCATTTTCAAGTTCTGGAGGGATTCCTATTTTAAATGAATTGTAGGAATTATGTCGTGTTTGTAGCTTTTCACAGTTAAAATTTTTGAAGTTTAAGTTGGCCTCAAGGTGACTTATAATATCATTTTCATTTACAGATACTTGGAGCCTGGTGATATATACCCAAGACTGCCTAGTCACAGCTAAGAGTTGATTGCTATTATTTTTACCAGATATAAGTTTATTAGGTTTCTTGCTTGTGGTCTTTTCTTTATGATTAAGTAATGGTTTAAATGGCCGTCTACTTTTATAGGACACAGTGCAGAAGTCTTCATTGTCTGCATCAGAATTATTACTACATTGATGTGGGTTAGGCTTAGGCCTGCAGGCCACGTACTGCTTAGAATTATTTTTAACCTTACTTGCATAAGTAGGGGCATCCTGTAGATCACTACTTGCACTATCACTGACTCTCTTGTCGTTATTGGGAGTCTTATGAACTTCAACAATGTCTTTAGCCTTCATAGGCCTAGGACTAACGTCGTTTGAGGTTATGGTCAAACAGCCTACCGGCAAGATGTTTTTCGATTTACCTACGTCAAAAGCGTTGTCGAATTTTTCATTTAGGAGCAGATTGTCAGTTACCCTTTACAATCTACAATAAGACCCTTTACAATTTCGAAGAGCTTATCAATTTTTTCTTCCAGCACTAAACCAGAACGTTCACTGTCAGAGTTTGCCGAGGTTAGCTCCTGGCAGGGTTCACAAGTCCAGTTTACTCCTTTGACTTGTAAGGCAATTTTTACGTTGTTATATTCTATTTTAGAAATGTTAACACACTCGATGTGGAACCACTTTTCACAGTTAATTCCGCACTTTAAAGCATTTCCACGAGGTTTAATTGTATTTCCACACAAGCCGCAAACACTCAACTTCTCATCTCACGCCATGCTTCCCATTGATTGACCAACTTAACTGTGTCACCATCATTAACTATACAGTACAAAATGTATCAACGTACTACAAGTACTAACCACCATAAATTATGAAATTCACAATAAGAAAAAAATAAAATTATCACCAAAATATCTCACAAACTTACTCTATTATTTTATTTTTTTTATTTTTATTTTATTTATTTATTTCAACGGCAATCGCCAATTTTATACAAAAGTAACAAAAAAATAATTATGGACAAGATGTACTAAAGTTTTCTTAGGAGCTAATAAGACAGAGAGTAAATAGTAACATACAACAAGGAGGCATGACCAGCAAACAACACAGGTAACAACTGTACAAGACTGGAAATTGTAAGGCTAGTAAACACTGTATAGCAATAGGACATAGAACATAGAGCCTAATGAGAGCTATTTAAATAAGAAATAACAACAATTAATTAAATACTATAAAGGAAAAACAGTAAATAAACTATATAAAAAGGATTAACATCAGTAAAGAATCTAAGATAACAGTAGGATAAACTAGAGTGGGATTGAGTTAACAGTGACACTGTTATGAAATGGATTGAATTATATCTACACTATTCAAAAACGGGAAAACAATGCTGTTAAATACTATGTTGTTATATGATTACATGACCCAGTGAATGGCCGTCAATATTAAATCTACATCCAATAAACTCAAGACCTCTTGTCTGGCTCTTTAAATTAACTGTACTCGTGGAGGTTTACCTTGTACTTTTGACACCCATTCAAAACTCACATCGTTGCTAAAACGTAAACAATGGAAAAGTGACTTATATTTTCAAATTGTTATAAAAAGCTTACTTTTATAACATGCTTACCGGACTGCATTTTCTCCCTGAACTAATATGATTATGTTTTTGCAGAGCACTAACAAGAAGGAATGTCTTTCAGAGGCCGAGGAGGTGGAGGAGGCAGAGGTAAGTGAGAACATACATCAGTCTTGAACTTTGATTGTATTTTAGTGCTCTCTTTTATATTTAAAGTGTACTTGTAAAAGAACTGAAAATATAAAGTTTGTCTCCTTAAATACAATATAGAAGATTGTATGCAAGGTAAATGAATATACAGAGTGTCTTGGAAGTCCTATTCCCCTACTAATCTTTCTTTTTTAAACTACTCAAAGAGGTATACTTGGACTCTTTATATAACCAACCAAGGGTTGTAATACGTATAAAGAATTACAACCCCTCTCTCAGAAATGGGATGGTAGACGAGTAAGTCAAAAACTTTTTATAGGAACCTTATTAGATGTTTGTAACCTTATTGCACATTATTGCTATATCCTCCATTTAGTAAGTATGTTACCCTCTCCAATACAGGGCTAATTGAAGTTGGAATATTTCCCTAAAACCCCCTATTTTAAGTCACATTTTAATGTATTCCTAGGCAAATAAAACATTTGTTCACCAGTATTTTGAGAAATTATGAGACCAAATCTATATGTAAAACACATTAAACAAGAATTAACAAAGATGAGTAACGTAGCATTTATTTTGTTTTATTCCTGACCAAAGCTCAGTAGTACTTGGAAATGCAGTGGGCCTGCTTTTACATTTTATCTATTGTTTATTACTGAGAAACATTCAGGCCAGTTACTGTGCTACGCTTTATTGTTGTTATTTGTTACAAAAAATAATTTAGTCAAATGGAGATAAAGTAGAAATAATTTTGTTTTATGGTGAAGCTAGTGGAAATTTACACAAAGCAGTATGTTTATTCAATGCTGCATATCCAGATACATTAGTAGAGAGGGCATACATTAGGTTCTCAGTTTGTAAATTTTTAACAACATTCATTACCAAAGATGCTTCACTATTAGAACACTCTTGCATTATAACAGAAGAGATTCAGATTGAGGTTTGATCAAAATATGTCTCAATCCAAATTATTAACTGTGTTATAGTGCGTTTCATACCAGCATTTCAAAAGATATTGTACATAAAAAGTTAAAGAAAACTATATAAAGTACAACTTCATCAGCAATTAAAAAAAAGATGATCCTGATGACCTAAGGCTTCAGTTTTGTGGGGAAATGTTGCAGGAAATTTAAGAGAATGATAATTTTATTTTATAGCGATTTTTTTTTAGTGTTGAAGCTTTATTGTCTTTACATGTAACAGTCAATCATCACAACTGATATTATAGTGCAAACGTTACCTTGCACTGAATGGTTTAAGCCTATATGCTATTACCACAAAAATTAAATGTACATAGGTAAATATTTTGGGAAAGTCAGTTCTTGGACCTCTCTTTATTGATTGAAATTTGAATGGTGTGAAATACTTAGACATGGTACAAAAAGACATTGTCCCTGTAAGTTAATAAATGAGTTAGTACAAGGTGCTCACGATCCTGCATTTCGACAGGACTGTGCACCACCACATTACAATGTGCTTATTGGAACTTCCTTAACCCCCCGAGTGGCAAGGTTGGAAAATATACTGCTAAGTTCATTAGCTAGGTTGTATAAATCAGAAATTTAAAATTTGGCACTCAGGTGGCTTTTGCCATATAACCTATAGGAAAATTATTCAGTTTTGCTTAACCCTCCGAGCGTCGGCCAACTTGTTTTAAGTCAACAGCACCTTTCTCCAAACGTCGCCGTCTTATTTTAAGATGGCGGGCACTTGCCGATCAAATTAATTTAACCCGCACTATTATTGGCATAATATTATATTTATATAACAACAGTGTTTATTTTAGAAGAGGGCCTGTGTTAGCAGTAGGGTACAAACAAACGAAAAACCCGAAAACCAGTATACCTTTTGTCAACAGCTTGTCATGCCCAAGACCTACGGGTTCAAAAGTCACTGTGAGGCTGTAAAGCCATACATGATACAGCAGTATAATTTACACATGGGTGTAGTGGACATGAAAGATAAATCCATCTATCACATAACAGTATCATGCTCGTGGACCACCACTCGCTATTAGAAAAAAATCTTTTATAATCTCCATGACATGGCAATTTTTGACTCCTTTATCTTATATTCAAAAAACACAGGCAAGGCTATGCCCAGAAGAAAATTTGTGATGGTTCTAATTGATGAACTCACAAGAACAGCACCAGAAGAAGTAGGCTCTCAGCCTGCTCTAGCATCAGTAGAACATTTTATTGTTGTGTTACTTAGCAATACCAAATAGGCAAAAATTCAAATTGTGCATATCCATGTATGTTTGTATAACATTATGAATATATTCACAGAACCCTATAACCCTGTATATTTATGTGTTCATGACTAAATTTGCTATAATTTGCATATTATGAAATTGTACTAGAAGTAATATAATAATAACATGTGAATACTTTTATATTAAAAAAATATTTTCTAAAACTTTTTTCCCTTTTACAGGCTGTTGCAAAAAGAATTTTTTTTTTTTTTTTTTAATTTTTATATAATCATATTCTGTGATTCTTTACAAGAAAAATGATGTATAATACTCTATATTTAAACCATTCTTAAGATTTTTTATGAATTATGCAAAAAAAAGACTAGGTGGACGTTTAGGGAAATATGATGGACGCTCGGAGGGTTAATAAACATTTATTCATTTTATAAAGACCATACAGCCTACTACTCTTAACAATGAATTTTCTATATGTTCCTTGTACAGAAAAAATGTATCACTCTCACATTTAGTACAATATAAGATATTTCTACAAATTATTGCTTAGTGAACTTGGGATTCAAAAAGAGCATGGAATGCTGATTTTGTTGTTATCTTATATTAAGTTGATTGGATATTTTTTCAGGTTTTCACAGTGGTGGAGGGAGAGGAGGTGGTGGAAGGTTTAGTGGTGGTCGAGGAGGATTTGGTGGAAGAGGAGGTGGCTTTGATCAAGGACCACCTGAAACGGTAAATACTTAAATTGTCATAAACCAAAAAAGTACAAACAAATAATTAATTATTTCAGATGTATTTACAATTTTAATTTTTACATAGCTATAATTAAAACAATTGTTATTTCTTAAACAAATTAAAAAGCATGCAGAAAATGCTGCTATTGGGGTTTTATAAGTTTGCTAGTGATAACAGTGTAATTTTTTAAATTCATGCCCAAGTTTCAATCTTTGATTATCGTATTATTACTGATTCAACAAAGTTGTTCACACTGTTTTATATGCATTAAAGGCACATGTTCTGGTAAAATTTGTTAATATCTGTTATTTCTTTCTCTCAAGATTTGGCTAGAACTTTGTCATTCATATTATCTAAATTTATACACGGTGAGGCATACGTAAGACTATTCTATTTTACTTGGAAGTGGGGCTTTAACACTTTCACTGCTGACAACGTCATGAAATTCTATATACTGCCAACAACGTCTTTTGACGGCACCGACTTTTATACAGTAATAAAAATACATTTAAACACGTTTGGACTTTGGCATTGATATTCATTCGCTATTTCCAAGTTTTTATTTCTTCCTTTATGGATTATATGATCTATAAAATGTTGTTGGCAGTCATCTGGAATCTAGGAAAAACGTGTTTGGTTTATGAAATCGTCTCGTCGGCCATTGTCGTTTTGCTAATTCGTTGCCTGCAATGTTATTAATTTGCTTGCTATTACTATAGTTTACAGTAATTGTTTTGAGTAAATACAATGTATCGTGATAGTATTGAAGACAATCAAGTGCTAGAAGAGTTACTCAGATTTTCAAGTGACAGTGCAAGTGATGATTTATTCCCAGGTGACAAATAATGATCCTGATTTCACTACCGATGTACTTCTTGGAGATGCAAGTAAAATGTTGACAATTTTTTCAACAAATATAAAAAATAGTAATAAAAACTTAAGCTCTTTGATAAAAAAAAAAAAAAAAAAAAAAAAAAAAAAAAAAAAAAAAAAAAAAACGATCATGCAAGGCTACAAGAAGAGACATTTCCTATCAGTGTAGCAAGTGCAAAACTGCCATCTGTAGAGAACCATGTTTCAAGACTTTCCACACTAAAAAAAATACTTAGAACATAAGTGGATTTCAATTGTGTGTGTGTGTGCGTGCGTGCGTGTGTGTTCAAGTTCAACACAACATTTCCATAACATAACATTTTATAAACATCTAGGAATTAATAACAATAATATAAAACATCATTTCCAATCAACAACAATAAACTTTAAATAAATAACAATAACATATAAAAAACTTAAAATCTATTTAACAAAAATATACTTTGAACAAACTACAACAATATATATATAACATCTCCACGTAACAAAAGCAAATCAGAAATATAAATATATACCAACGAAGTAAAAACAGTAAATATGTGTTTATTAAGAAATATTCATGCAAAATATTATGAGTATTCCACGATATATTGACGCGCTTTCATTTTTACCTTCGGCTTTGTTTCAAAATAAATCGCATTATCACAAACTCCACAAAACCATTAAATATCTTTGGTCCCAAGTAGTAGAATTGATGCCTGTTCCTTTCTTTCCTCATATCAGGTACTTCTAATATTATATTTAGTGCAGACCGTGTAGTCCTAACATTTTCTTTAATTTTAAATTGATGTAAGTGTTTGTGTACATACATTATTATACTATACACATAAATCTGATTAAAAGTGAATTTTTTTTTTTTTTTTTTTTTTTTTTTTTTTTTTTTTTTTTCAGAAAACAAGTGGCTTACTCTATCCATTCGTCTTAGCCCATATAATATTCTAACAGCATTTCTATGAGATATGATAACAGGTTTTAGCAATGTATGTGTGTGTGGTGACAGTAGTAACAATGCTGAATACAACAAATAATAATGATATATATATATATATGTGTGTGTGTGTGTGTGTGTGTGTGTGTGTGTGTGTGTGTGTGTGTATATATATATATATATATACTATAGACTAGTACATGGTGATGTTTTTGGTTAACTTTATTTTTTTTTAAATGTTTTCATACTAGACTTTCGGTTTGAAAATATTTATGCATGAGCATTTGTGTACAAAGAGGAAGAATACAACTTTAAAAAATTGTTGTAAGTTCCATGGTTTTCTTGTAATTGATTTAAAAAGATTTTTTTTTTAAATCATTAAAACGGGTGGCAGTGTAAGAAAGTTGTCAAATTTAGGAGGCGGCAGTAAAAGTGTTAAAATTTCATATAGTATTCTTTATTAAAAGTATATATTTTAGTGTACACCACCTCCATGATGTACAGAGGCTGAACCCAAGACAGGTGTCTTGACACTGTGTCTTAGGTGTCTTGACACCTTTGTTTTAAACATCAACCCCCATATACTGACCCCAAAGGATTTGGGAAAATAAATGTTATCACCCAAACATAGCCCAAAGTGGCATTTTTGGAGGGGTAGGGGTCTTTTTTGAAAGATTTTAAAATGAGAAGATAGGTTGAGCTTACCTCATTTTAAAGGTCTTTATTGACTGATCATTTTGATTATTATCACATTTTCTCCACATAAAATCCATTTCCTTTAGAACAAATCTTGTGTCCAATCGCTCTAAATAGTACCGTATAGTACCAGTAATGATTTCTTTAAAGTTGGAACAATTTTATCCAATTTAAATTACAGTCAAACCTCAATATAACACATATTTTTAAATCTCCTAGAGGTCTCCATAAGAATCAATACAAATTTCACCTCTTCATAACGAATAAAGCATACTCACAACCTCAATATAACTAATTTTTAATAATCCTGGAAAAAATAAATCAAAGTGTGGTAAAATCTGTAACTGAATTGGATTGCTCATTGGATATTATCAACGTCACATCACATAAGCAGACTACTATTACTGACTTTTTCTCTAACAAACAGGGCGAAAACAGCATCAATAATGATGCCATTGAAACACAAAATGTAGATTAGGCCATTTAACCTTTAACAATTTTCAGTTTAGTAATACTGTACAGTACAAGTACTGTATTTTATTTGAATGTATTTTTTATTATCTGTAGCGTAAGATTTTTAAGTTTTGTTTAGGTCATGTTTGCTTTTCAACTTTCTTTAAATGTGTTTTAAAAGTACATAGCTACTGTATTACGGTTTTTCTGTTTTACATACTGTATTCTTAATTTAAACAAACAAATAAAAATAAAGTTTAATTGTTCCAAATTAAATGCATTTTTATTTTGTTTTACACACTATTTAAATACAGTACAGCATACGATTTCACAACGTTTTAACACAACCTAGCCGATAGTCTGTGAACCTTGATGTTGCGAAATTGTACCTAACCTAACCTCAATATATCGAACCTCATTATAACAAAATACTCAATATAACAAATTTTCTGTCCGGTCTCTTGAGGTTCGTTATAATGAGGTTTGACTGTACCTTTATATCAAAGTCATCTACAAGTGCGTTGTGATTATCAGGTCACTTCCTGTTTTTACGAGGGCTTTTTTTTTTTTTTTTTTTTTTTTTTTTTTAACAGAGGGCCAGGTTTCCTAGGCCTGGGTAGTTTGCCTCTCAGCCATCCGGCTTATTGTGCACCCTCTCCCAGGTTTAAGCTGTATCAAATCCCAGCCTTTACAAAACCATGAGATCTTCTGAACAATGCCTTCCTGTTCCAACCCCTCTTCCGTATGCATAAGAACACCTAGGGATCTTGAGCGTGTTTGATCTGTAATGCCGGACATTCAAATATGAACGTTGCTTGGCTGCTGTTTCGTCAGCCTCGCCACATTTCCTGCACAGTGTTTCCTGAACTGGAATACCTATTCTGTTCAGGTGACTTCAGAATATCCAATGACCTGTAATAAAACCAGTCACCTTTCTGATCTCCGTTCTACTCATTCTAAGGGCATCTGCTGCAATGTTCCTTGATGGTCCCTTGAGCATCCGCTTTGCCTGTACATTCCCCCTCAGTGTTTCTCCAATGTTGTAGGTGTTTGTTAGCCATCCACTTGGTAACTGATCTACGTGCTAAGTTATATGAGACCCCACACGTTGGTTCAGGACCGGTAAGAAGACGGTTGGCTCCCAAGGTTAGCGCAACCGTCTGCCCCTTCATTTCCTGTGATTCCTCTAATGTCCAGGCACCCAAGTTAGAATAACTTTATTGGTTTTCGCCAGCAATTTCAAGACCTTAGGGCATTCCCCAGACTGCCTTCGAATTACAGTCCATGGTTGGCCAAGGCCTGCAGAGCAGCCCTGCTGTCCGAGTTAATGTAGATGTTTTTGCCTTTGTAAGCCCCTTTCCACATTAACTCTTGCACATTCTGCAAGGGCTGTAACTTCAGCCTGAAAGACAGTTGCCAGTTTTACCTAGGCTAAAGCTTAAGTTAAAACCCTCGGTCTGGCTCCACCAGACCCCTGCGCCCCAGTACCCTTCAGAGTCTTTGAACCCGTCACGTGTACCAGGTTAGAGCCTTCTTCATGTAGTCAGGCTCACCTTTTGACCATTCCTTCCTCTCAACAATGTTGACTTGAAATGGTTTTTTCCCAGTCCGTAACCTTTTGCCATTCTGTCAGACATCATTTCTAGAATATCCAGTTTGAGAATGTCAACGATCTTGGAGTGCTTACTAGCATGGTGATAATGCCAGTTTCCCATTGCACTTTCAGTCTGTAGGCAGCCATCCTAGCCTCTCCTATGACGAATATGTCTAGGGGTGGGAGGTTTTAGCACTACTTCCATAGCAGTCGGTTGGTGTTCCTCTCATGGCACCGTTGTCCCCAAGCATGCCAACCGCTGTACCTTTGACAGGTTTTTTGCGGCAGTCACCTGTTGGACTTTTGGCCACCATACCACTGAGCCATACAACCATCATTGGCCTAATGACTCTGGTGTACAGCCAGTGTGACATGTCGGGTCTAAAGCCCCCATGTGCATCCTACTGCAAACGTCTCACCATCATCAATGTAGTCCTGAGATCGTCTGATTATGTATTCCATATGACAATTCCAGGTGAGTTTATCATCCAGTTTGACACCTAGATATTTGAACTCCCTGCTTAACTGTATCTGGCCCCCACATAGGACTGGCTGTGTGATTTCCAGTTTCCTTCTTCTTGTAAATGGTATCATGACGGTCTTCGAAGGATTTACTACAAGTCCTTCTTCGTCACACCATCGCTCCACAATGGCCAGTGCTCTCTGCATCATTTCCAGACACGTTACCATATGCTTACCTCTTATGAGTATAACAACATCATCTGCATAGCCTTGAGCATACATACCCTGTTCATTCAGAGTCCAGAGTAAGTCATCCACAACTATGTTCCACAGGCTTGGTGATAATACACCTCCTTGTGGACATCCTCGCTGCGTTTTGACCTCTCTTGTGATTCCGCACAGAGATGCCTGTGCTCTTCTGCTCTTAAGCATGTTACTTATCCACCTAACAACAGTTTCCTCCGTACCCCTGGATGTAAGCTTAGACACTATAGAGTGAGTACTCGTATTATCAAAAGCTCCTTCTATGTCCAGGAACACTGCTTAAAGCTATTTCCTTTTGTTCAATAGCTTGCTCCAATCTTGCCAACCAGACAGTGTAGGGCTGTTTCACAAGATTTACCTTTCTGATAGGCATGTTGATTTGGATGTAAGGGACGATTGATGAGGACTGTGTCCCTTAAATGCCTATCCAGAACCTTCTCCATGGTCTTGACAAAGAAGGATGTTAGGCTTATTGGTCTATAAGCCTTTGCAACCTCATAGGAGGGTTTGGCCTGGCTTCGTGATAAATATAACCCTAGAGGTCCTCCAAGATGAGGGTATGACTCCTGTCGCTAGACTAGTTCTAAAACAGTCGTAGAGCAGGGGATACACCAAGTCCCCACTCTCCTGCAGTAAAAGCGGGAAAAAATGCCATCGGTACCTGGTGATTTGAACGGCTTAAAAGACTCCAAGGCCCCGTTTTATCCCTAAGTAGTTGATGACAGTCTTTGCACAGTTCCAGTCCACCTTAGGAACGAGCTATCTCTATCTAGGTTCTCGCCGCCATTCACTAACAACTGTTTCACTGGTTTGAAACGATCCTGGGAAGTGTGTATTCAGTAAACACTGAAGAGTCTCCTCAGGATCCTTGGTGTGAGGTCCCATCTTCCCTAAGTATAGTACCCACCGCATTTGTGGGGCTTCGAGCTAGGACTTTTTGGAGTTTTGCGCAGTCAGGAGCCTTATCAATACTCTGACAGAATTCTCTCTCCACGAGTTTCTCTTAGCTCTTCTCACCTCTTTATTGTACTCTGTTAGAGCAGCAGAGTACCTATCCCAGTTTCCCTGCACGTTTGCATGTATTATATGCTCTGCGAAGGTTTTTTCCTCAAGGTTTTCCAGCCCCTGGTTCCACCAACATGCTTTTTTCCTTGAGTTTTTCTCAATCACGGGGCAGGCTTTTGTGGTACGATTCTATCATGGCGTTTTTCAAAGAGTTCGCCATGTCCTCGACCCCTTGGCCCCTGATACCCATTTTCCCTTACTAGATTGTTTTTTAGCTCTGCATTGAAAGCTACCCAATCTGTTTTTCTTTGGGTTTCTATAGGTCTCCTTTATTTTATACGACCTCATGTCAAAAGGAGATATACTTATGATCTGAAGCAGATGCTTCATCAAGCACACTCCAGTTTAAAAACTTTAGTTGCAATAAAGTTGCTAGTCAGAGTTATATCTAAGACCTCTTTCTCTTACCCCTGTACCTCTTCTTTGTACAAAAGTAGGTTTACAGCCTTGATTCATAATAACTAAGTTAGATTCTACTATGAAATTCAAGAGGCAACTCACCCCGATTGTTGATGTTGCTGCTCCCCCAAGCGGTGTGGTGGGCATTCGCGTCACAAACCGACAATCAGGTGCCTCCGCGTAAGGGTTTCCGAACTCCACTCCACAAACCGAGGGCTACAAAGATGTTTATTTTGTGCATTCTTTGCTGCTTTCTGAGTCCTTTTGACATTTTTCAGGCATATTATAAATCTTTACAGCAAGTGCAGTTGCCTTTTATATAGAACAAACTTCTTTATCACAATACTCAATTACTCTCCTGATCACTTCTCTCTCACCACTACATATCGTAACACCAGTCTTCGAACAGTAGCTGAAAGAAAACAACTAAAGTGTAAGATAAAATTAATCACATCAGCGTAACAAAGATATAATTAGCTTATAGGCTTGCCATTGAATCTAAAACAAAAATATCCTCCTATATTAAATTAAGTCTAATTGTATATAATAGCTTATAATGTCCGATATTTCTAATATGGATATTTATTATAGGTAGTTTAATGTATAATGAGTGATTTATTGTTCACACATTAGAGTAAATAACGGCATACTAATTCATTAATATTCTCCAGTTTTATAATGAATGAAATAATATTTTTAACAAAGTAATTTGTGCATGTTACTGATGTAAGTGCCTCCTAAATCACGTGGTAAGCTACAATACACAGCAGCACCATGTGCTAAACCAGGGGCCATCCCAAGAATCACCGACATTAGGGTTTAGCTAGTGTCAGTGTTCCTTAAAATTAAAACTGGTGTAAAACAAATAGTAATATTACTAATCATATTTTAAATCTTCTGCAACACAAATGTACTTTTATTTGTAAAGGTCTTTTTTTCATTTCAATTGACTTTTGATAAGGAATATATTTTATTGACACATTAATTTATTTTTCTTTTCAGGTAATACCATTGGGATATTACAGTTATCTTTGTCAGAAAGATCTTGTATGTAAAGTGGAAATAGAAGACGTTCCATATTTCAATGCTCCAATCTACCTTGAAAATAAGGAGTGTATAGGAAAGATTGATGAAATATTTGGCAATCTACAAGATTATTATGTTTCAATTAAACCAAATGAAAATGTTTCTGCTTCTTCTTTTGAAAAAAAGTTAAAGGTGAGTAAAAAAAAAACACATTTTATGAAAATTATATAAGGTTATAGATATTATTAAGTCACTTTGAAACAAAATTCTCCTAAAATTTAAATTTCTTGTTGTGATGACTAGAATTATCAATTTTGTTAAGATACTAAGGTTTAAATTATTGAGAGGCAATATCAGTAATCTGATGTTATATATCTATATTTCGTTCATCTACTGCTTTCATTTTTACTGCCTCAATGTCGAACAGGTATTTCAATAATGTGTCAGTGGATGGATCTTGTAGCATTACGGCGCGCACGTTCATTTTTAGATGGACCATTTCAAAATTACGCCACAGTGGCGATGATTCCAAGCAAGCGTTGATCAACAGAATATCTATGTGCCATAGTGTGTTCATCCCACATTATCATTTTGAATTGTTTGAGCGATTTGGCCATGAACGATTATTTTTTCATGTTGCATACGCATTTGGGTTATTTAGATTATTTAGGGGCAGTTTAAATGATGAGGAAGCAGTCACACCTGCATCCAATAAAGTTGCTGCATTGCCAGATGATACAATGCCCAATTCGATGCCATTATTTGTCGTATTCCGGCAATAATTAGGAAAATGATAAATGTTTTGCCAGTTCTACCTGGTGCATAAAAATAGTCCACCTTGTTTCGCCAAAACTCAGCATAATGTGGTCATAAATTATTTTTTTTACAAACCAGTAGTGGGACATTGTTCGTAAAAATTGCTGCCATGTCTGCAGTATTGTACTGCAGTTTTCAATTTATTTCAGTATTCATTAAATCAGATGCATTTCGATTTGGCATATCCATACCCAAATGACAGAGTGGTAATTTGGCAATGACAACGCAAAGAACCTCAATAGCAATCAATCTTTCATTGTACATAGTGTCAAAGTAGTCAATAGATTGTTACACCATGAATGAATTCAATGTAATTTATCATAAGTCATTGAATTTGTTTGTTTATCCCTATTTACACTATTTGAAAGTGTTAAATTTAATGGAGGAGGGAGGTCAAGCCTTTACCAGAGGAATAAATCTACCGGGGGTTATTGAAGTGAGAAATTTAAATATTTGTATTGGAACCTTTGCTGATTAATATGCTCTACTCTTATCTACTAATTTCTCATCCATAAAATTTTGACCATGCGGCTATGTTCATAAGGGGATGTAAATGGATCATTCCATATGAAATCAACACACTAAAATTTTTAAAAAATACTTCACTATCTCATAATTTGATGAAATTTGGTATGAAGGTAGTCCTCATGCCAATTTTCCCCCAAAAATTTTTAAACAGTTTGAAAGTTACGGCTATATCAAATTTCTTAAAATCCACCAAAATACCGGAACCAACATATTTTGAAATCACACAGCTTTACTCATAATCAAGCTAAAGAGATGAGAGTGGTGTCATTTTATTAAGTTTTAATGCTTTTTCTTTTGGTATATAATATGACATACTTTATCATACTTTAATTTTCACAAAAAGTGCATTTTTGAAAATAAATTTATTTATATAAATTCTTTATATTTTTGTTAAGTAATTCTTCAAAATTTCAAAGTAGGAGGCTAATCACAGATAATAATTTAAGGAAGAGTGTTTACAAGTTTTAATTTCATACTATGTATCTTTACTTTACTTAATTTCATTATGATGGTTAGTATTATCATAATGTTAATTTGAGTATTTAATATGGCGCCAAATATTTAGCTAGGAACATGTCCTGAAAGATATATGACCATGAATGAATATTTGATGAAATGAATTCAAAAACAATCTGTCCCGATCTACTATTGTCATTTCACTAATGGTCAGCCAATACCCGTGGGGGGGGAGGATATCAACCGCCATTGAACTGTATTATTAAGGGGAGATGGACTTCCTATCTTCTTAATGTTATTTAGCACAAATTGATGACCAATTATCTCAAAAAATATCAATTTTTTTGTTTGGTTAGCTTTACAATTTTTATTTCATTCTATACAGATGTTTCTTCACACACACTGAAAGCAAAAAAAAAAAAACAATTGCAGGTAATTTTTTTCATTACTGATTTCTATTTTTGTAATTTTTTCAAACTTTTGGAAAAAAGTATTATTTTACTTGGTTTTTTTTTCTTAAATGTTAGATATTCAGATTACTTTAAATACACATAGTTAACTGTGGACAAAATTTAAAATGCCTATCTTTAGTACTTGCTGAGATAATAGGTTATAATTAGAAAACTGGAATTTTGAGGAATCACAATGAAAATGTTGCTAGGTGCAAACAATATATATTTTATTTATTAAAATAGCTTTTAAAACATTCCAGCATCATATTCAGGTTCTTCTAACTTTTCTACATCTCTCTTATTCTTCTTTTCAATTCTGGCCTGTTGTCTGGATATATTTGCTCCGGGTTGACATGCCTTTTTCGCTTTTTGAACTCTCTGCCAATCTATGTCACCAAGCGTTTTTTACACAGTTCTTACCGGTATTAATTCCTAGATAATGCAAAACTTTAAGCTTGCCAGCATTGGCATCATTGTATGTTAAGATAGCATCCAAGGTTCCACATTTCAATGTATTCAGACCAACAAAATTTGTCTTTAGTATTTGAGATCATAACACAGAGTTGAAACTCTCGTTTAGGTTCTGAGTGTTATGTAGGCATTTTTGTAACAACTCCTGGTTGAGCTAAGTGCTGGTATGTGAATGTAATAGCTTCTATAACAGCTTGATCAAGTGCATTCTTATGGTGGTAGTTTCATTGTTTTTTAAAGCTTGTTTATACTACCACAAACAGCTGCATAGATAATGTTGAGGATTGTCGTCTGTTGAGGCCTTATGAAAGAATGTTGCCCAGACAACCTTCTTCGTGTTTTCTAAGTAATTCTTGTTTCTCCTAATGACCAGTCTGTAATAATTTTGCAGAGAATCAATAGCACTATTCGTAAGTCTACCTTTTTCCCCCTCATGTCATGCCGTTATTTTCACAACCAGCCCTCTTTCCTTTTTTGGACATGTCCAACACACTCTAGTTTTTCTATATTAAAATTCTCACCAGCCTGCCTGACTGCGGATGCCTCGATAGAGGTGTCCACGGATTGGTCGGATCGTGTATGGGAGCTTTTAATTTTATTTGCACATCAAAATGCACTTAAGGCAAAGTAATAAAACATGTTTTACAGTAGGTACATACTGACATACAGTATAGTGAACTATGAAACTAAACTTAAGCTTGGGTAAAAAAAGTTTGTGATTGTCTTTTGCTTTCCTGCTTCCTGTATTTTTGCTGGTAACAATTTGTATTGAGACCAGTCTCATCATAGTGAATATTTAATCACCTGATAGGCTTTCACTATCCAATATAAAGTTTGTCCCTAAACGATTGAACAGCTTCACAGTTTGCTTAAAGCTTCTCGCCACAGATATTAAGCTGTCGAATTCCATTTTTTTTTTCCATCTATCGATCCAACTTACACTAGCTGTGAAATCAGATTCACCTTCGTTAAGTTCATTTCGAAACTTTAAGGCTTTCTGTTGTAAAATTGGTCCTGATTATCAGTATACCTTTATCTCTATGTTGAGTAAACTACAGGTACAAAGCTTGGCTTACTTTTTCGTTCTCACATTTTTTTCATTGTCTTCTGATTTTCCAAAGCAGTTGCCGTGACTCAATGAGAACACTATTATTCAATGTCATTGTGATTCCTCTTCCAATCTCCTACTGTTTTTTTCCACGTTATAATCTTGTGCCACTTTTAATAAAGTTTCACCATTGTGTAATCTTTTTGAGGCTTACAGTTTTTCTTCCTTTAACTAAACCACCTTTTAACGTTTTGAAGCCATCGCCACAACTTTTTATAGACATGACAAGTTCAAAACATAACTAACAGTCTAACAAAAACGGCAGAAACATAACAAGTTAACTATGTACAAGACTACCTCTCAGCAAAAAAGCTACTTAAGCTTTGAGGACTGCCAGTACAGTTTGGTTTGACAAAAGGGGTTGTCTCGCGTGACATATTGCATAAAATCATGTTTACATGACATATTGCTCCAAAAGATCGGATAACTACCGAGACTCTACTGTATTTCTGTTGCCCCGAATGATGTCATTTGGATGCATGAATTGAATGTGCGAATGGACTTCAAGAGAAGTTTTAAACCTGGATCCATGCCGATGAGCTAGCCGTTCAGTGGTTCTGGTGGTTGCACTATTCCTGAAGTACAACACATGTCTGCTGACTCATATTTGAATTTGATTACTGACAATGGGGACATTCTTTGTCTATAGCACCAGTCAGCACTTTTGGAAGAGTGGAATATGCAATATCTGGCTCGTACTCGAATATGAGACAAAGGAAATTTAAAGTCTCAATGTACTTTTTGGCGTTATCGGTCATTTGCTGTGTGTGTGTCAATTACGAACTGACACGCTTATCTCTGTTCAAATTGTTGTTGACATTGTACTACCTCTTGTAATTGAGATGCATGTAATTGTAAAATGCTCTCAGCCACATTTTTGTTATCTTGTGTTTTTTTGTCTGTTCTTTCTCTCTACTATTTTGCATGTTTGTACTTCATGTTTTAGTATTTTACCAATCTTTCACAGTCACAAAACACGTACATCTTTCTTCTGAATGAAAATAAATTCAGAAGAATTAAAATAAATTCAGAAGAATTAAAATAAATTCAGAAGAATTAAAATTTTTCACACACTGTATTTAATGAAATGTCAAAAGTGATGCAACACTTCACTACAATGGCTTGCGCATTTGTAGATGAAAGTTCAATGATGCAAACGTAGCGATATCTATTATTCAACAACATAATGTTCTGTTTGATAAACAAACCTCAGTTAAATTATTTATATTGTTTATACAAAAGTACTAAAATCACAATTAAAAATGGGGCGGGTGTGGAAGGATGAAAATTTGGGGTTATAGGTACTTTTTTATACCAGATCAAAGACAGGTATTTTCTGGCTAGGGACACCCTAATCAACTAGCTATATGAAATATAGTTTACAATATTCTCATACACAAAAAGTCATAAAAATCGGTCGAGCCAAGGAGTGCAAACACTACACATGACATGAGATTTTTATATATTGGAGGGTTTAGAAGAAAGTGTTTTTGGTTTTTTTTTTTAAATATATGTTAAAAAGCAATATATTTGTTTGTTTTCATCCATTAACTATAATGTCAACAGCGTTTTATTGATCCAGAAAGAAAAACGACAGAAACCTTTGCTTATGTACGGTCTTGGACTCTTATTTAATCAAACCATAATCAACCAATCTAATAAGGGGCATGGGTAGCATTTAATGTTTACAAAGAACATACACTCAGAGTCCTAGCCTCCATACTACTCAGTTGTCAAGTCTTTTAATGTTACATTTAAAATTATTCTTTAATAACAGTCAGTGATTAAAATACCAAGTTGTTTGACTAAAAAGTAACATTGATAGTATTAACTTTAACGTTTTGTCCAAGAGATCTGATTCTTATGCTAACAAGTATGATATGCTCAGTATTAATATGACTGAGCCTCATTGAATGATTTCTGAAAGCGGGACATAGTCTTCTGATTTAATATATTCCAAGAATGTTGTTCGTTTAACCTTCCTGCTAAGTAGTAACCATATCTATTGCCTAGAAAATTAAACAAGAGTACTAATTAAGCTACTTTGATAATTTAAAGTCATTTTTTATATAAATAGAATGGGAGTTCTCTTCTTAAATAAATACTTAGTTTAAGAGCACAATAAAATTGTGATTGCTTGTAAATTTAGTTAGAATTTAATTTACAAGTGTTCCACATTACTAAAGTAATTTTAATATTTTGGTTAACTCATAAGTTTTAGTTGTGATTTACCTTTAATTGTCATGTTTGTTACAGCTTTTTATTGATCCAGCCAAGCTCTTACCACTGAAGCGATTCCTTCCACAGCCTCCAGGAGCTAAGCGTGGAGGAGGTGGTAGAGGTGGCCCTCGAGGGGGCAGAGGTAGAGGTGGTTTTGGAGGAAGAGGTGGGGGAGGCTTTGGCGGAAGAGGTGGAGGAGGTTTTGGAGGAAGAGGAGGAGGTGGTTTTGGGGGAAGAGGAGGGGGTGGTTTTGGGGGAAGAGGGGGAGGTAGGGGTTTTGGGAGAGGGGGAGGAGGAGGAGGAGGAGGAGGATTCAACAGAGGGGGCGGAGGAAGAGATAGTGGAGGATTTAGGAAAAGTTTTGGGGGTGGTTTTAAAAATTAATGCTGTAAAACAAAATATTTGTTTTATCTATTGACTATTTTCTGTGTACATATACTATAATTTTATCATTATGGATAAAGTTATTTTAATCATTTCGATAAATATATTTTATACAAAAAATTGATTTACTACTTAATATTGATTTTCTTTTTCCCATAACATTCCCTTGGAAGTGAACTTATAAAAATTAATTAATGATGTTGATACTCACGATGGATGGATGTGATTGTGTTTTCAGATTTGTGTCAAACTGTGTTAAATTATTCCCTTTTTTAATTTAACTATTGCTACCGTAAGATGGTTTAATGGACTGATTTTTTTTAAAGGACTGGTTACAGTCTTAAAAATAATTCCCTGAACATAAGCTATGAGGTATATGTGTTTGTTATTTGAGCTTAAACAAAACAGGCGCTACAGGTTGTTTTTTTTTTACTATTTTCAAAATGTTTTTGAGAGTTGAAAGCATTAAAGAAAGTGGATAATATTAATACTGTGTTTGCTGATTGTAAAGAAATTTTCTACCTGAAATAAAAACTATGAAAAAAGGCCACAGTTGTACTTAAAACAGCTTACTGATAATGTCTTGTTTTATTTAATGATAATGCTATTTTTAAGATGGCTGTTACTGTAGCTGATGTAATCCTAATAAGCAAAGGGAAATAAAAATAAATTATCGTTTATAAGGGAATTTATTTTAGTAGAGGTAAATAGCCAGAACAAGAACTGCTTGATGAACTTAAGGTGGTGCAATCACTTTTGAGTTGAGTAAATTTTTTTAAATTTTACTGTCATAATCTTTCAAGGTACCCTTATTGAATGCAGAGAAAGAACAAAAAATTTTGATCACTTCACAAGTAGTTATAGACATCTGAATTAGTAATTTTCAGCTATTTTATAATCGGGCACAATTGCAAACTGCTGTTGATAAAGATTTCAAATTTTTACAGTAAGTATGTGAAATGTGACCTGAAGGATTGACATAAATTGTATTTTGAAGATTTAAAAAATACGGTTATATAATAACCGTTTATAGCCTGGTTACACAATGGCATAAATTCTTGACTTAAAATTCCTGTAAAGTGATCGAAAAAAAGTGTCATTGAGGAAATTACATGTGTTTTATTTAAAAATCATTCATTTTTGTTAAGAATAACTTCATTAACAAATATTTAATTTTCTAAAATTATGAAAAATATCATTTGTTCGAGTTAAAATAATTTAAAACAGGTTACTAGTTGAAGTATTGATTGTATTAGTTACACAACTAATACTGTCGAAGGTTTAACCTAAGTTTATTTAAAATGAACCACTGATTTCAACTTTGCAACTGGATGTTCGAATTCGATACAATCAAATGTTGGAATTTATTGGACACATGAAAAGAACAATCAGCAAACATCGTAAGTTTGAGATTTTTATTCCAAGATTTGTAGACTGGAATAATTTTACTGATTTTTAAGAGGTTTGAAAATATACCTGAAGATAAATTGGAATTACAAATGTGAGAGAATACTACACTTATAGAAGGAAAAATTTTCTTTAACACTGTGCAAGGAATCTCATCCACTCCAGCAGCATTATTTGTACTCCTCACCACCATCTCAACCTTTGAAACTACACCTTGGAAAGATACAAAATATTCAAGGGTGCAGCGATACCATCCACAGGATTGTATGCCCCACTTAGCTGTGAGGGGTTGCAGCCCCAGTCCTGAAAAAGAATGTTAAAATATTCAGCAACTTCATTACAATTCCGTATTTGTTTGCCATTGACACTTAGTTCAATATTTTCCTTATTTTTTTGCGGTTTCAATTTCAAGGTGACATTGACTGTTTTCCAGATTGATTTTGAACGATTTTTTGAATCTATGATTTGGTTATCATGAAAAGATTGCTTTGCTTTATCAACCTCAATTTTTAATCACTTTTCCTCTCGATAATTGTTTGATTTCAGGTGTCCATGATAAGGAGAGTAAAAAACTAATGTTCTCTCGGTCACGCTTTAAATCCAGAGTTATCCGCTTATGTGGCTGTTTCTTTCTAACATTGATTTTTTTGTTTTAAGCGGGAAAGCTATATCAAAATAATACCTAAAAATTCTTGAGAAAATAGCAAATTTTTCATTTGTGTCAGTAGCATTATAAACTTTGTCACATATCTCCGCCTGCAATAAGTTTTAAATTGTTGCAAAAGCATTTTCTGTAAAATAACTTTTTTTTTTTATTTGGGTGTGTTTTTTAAATGGCACACTTGGTGAAATATTAAAATATACTACTTGAACTCTATGGTCTGGAAAAGATACCTCAAGACTTTTTATCAGTAAGATTTTTTTAGAGTCCATATTAGTCACAATATTGTCAATAATACTGCTACCAGTGGATGTTATTCTTGTGGGATCTTTTACAAGAGCTACAAATCTATATAAATGAAACATGTCATTAACAGTTGCACACTCTTGATTAGTCAGATTGTGAATGGGTGTATTAAAATATCCACATAATATTGTGCTATAACTAGAAGACTCGAAACAAGGAAATAATTCATTAAGTCTATTTATAAAAATTGAAAAATTACCAGTTTGAGGTCTTTAGATCACAAATACATTAATTCTTAGGAAAGAGATTGATACACCTGTCAGCTCTATATGTGATTCCACACTCAAGCGTTTTACATTTTCTATGATTTCAGTGCACAGAAAGGTTTTTGAAAAAATTGTGTCACTTCCACCTACATGGTTACTTCTATTTTCAAAAGAAACTAATTTATAACTGTGAAAAAAGCATTATTTTTAGTTATCATCATGTAACCTTGTTTCAGAGATGCAAACTATATCCGGATTCGGTCATCCAAAAAAACATTTATTACGATCAATTTTATTACAAATACTCCGAGCACTGTAATTGATTAAACTACTTTACACTCTGCTTTTTATAAGAAATATTTTTTTGTAAAGAAGATGAAGTAAAGTTTAGATTGTTAGGTACAGATTGTCCCAAAAGAAGAGTTTTTCGTTATTAAGCTGGTTACACGATGAGTATTTGTTTTGTTAGAGTAAGAGAGCAATTCACATGTACAAGGCTTAGGCCAAGAGGAGGAAAGTCCACAAGCGAATCTATTGACATCGTAGCGGAAGAGTCTGAGACCATCGGCAGCGATAGGGTGGCAACGGGCGGTCCCACTGAGTCGAGGCCGGGGCAGGGCTCAATGCGGTCGAGATGCACAGTCTCTCTGCGGCAGGTGGTCGTGCTGGTAGATTTTGATCCATCAGCAGGCAAGGCTGGACAAAGTCCTGAAGATGAGTGCACAGAAGACTGGACTCGTGATTAGACAGTTTTAGCAAACGCACAGCTCAGAACCTTCTTTCCACGCTTGTTTAGATGGAATCCGTGGCGTGTGTAGTGGCTTCTGTAGAGAATGCAGTTCAACTCACCATACGTCAAGCTGAGTTTATCCTTGTATTCCCGGATGAGTTTTGCCATTGCCAGGTTAGCATAGAAGATTGCATCGTTAGGTGGTTAAAATCATAACTATAAGGAACACTGTTAATTATTACATTTGTATCTGTTTGCAGTGTCAACAGAGCTTATTAGTTCCATGAATGATTGGACGCTGACTAGGGTCGTGGTAATTAATGTTGTTTATGCTGGCTAACAATATCACAATGTCATCTTTGAACAAGTCTTTCACAAAAGGTTTACCCTCAGAGATGATTTCCTTCAACTTAGCTCCCGGCTTAGAGCTCACGAAAACGTCACAATCTCCAACAAGGTCTTGAATGTAGGGATGCATATCCTTCCCCTGGCTGTCCGTCAACACAAAGATTTTTGCAGTGTTTTGGTTCACGTGGCTTACGTGTTACAGATAGTGGTGGGGCATTTTCAGACCGATGGACTTGCGCTTTGGTAGTAACCTTACAGTCCTGGCGATCTCTTTGCGCTGGGGAATTTTCTCTGTCCAAAGAAGAAAACAAATTTGATGTTTCAAGTTTAAATCGTTTTGAGGATCCATTTTGTTGTATAAATGTTCTTCTTGGCGTTAGAAAGATCGACTTATTTTCAGACGCTGCATTATTCTTGACATATCATTCTTTCATTTTGTAGTTTTAACTTTATTTCCAATTCAATGTAGTCGGATCGTAATGCATACATTTTTTTATTTAGTGAGTCATTTTCTTGCTTCAGAAGAGATTCAGGCTCAGTCGATTGTGTGCTACCCCAGTAATACCTCTTATAATCAAGCCCAAGTGCCTTCTAATGCTGGCTCCACCAATAGTATCCATGTAGTCGTTCCAGGTGATTGTGTCATCATTGACTATCCTCTACAGGAATCAATTCTACGAAACTTTACTTAGATGATTCAATAAGTGTTACCAGTAACAGAATGCTTACCGATAACACTGAGGGGGGCCATTGGAGCCTAGTGGTCATCGATCTGATTGCTGGGCAGTATCTCCACTTGGATTCACTATCTAATTTAGTAAAAAGGTGGCCGAACAGTTTTCAAGGTGTAGGAATAGTATATCGAAGTTCAAAAAAATTCCACATACTCCCTAAAAGATGTCACCAGCACTCAGATAGCTTCAGTTGTGGGTAGAGGAAATAATAATGCCCAAGCGAAATGTTACCATTCTAAATACCAAACTAAATCTGTTACCTCTTTACTGAATCTATCACCTATTGGGAATACAACGGGAGAAACTCAAACTGTGTTCAAACATAAAATGGTGTTGGCCCTGTTGCAGCCAAGTTCTGGAACACTGTCACCCTAACGCTTCAATACTGCAGGTTCTGGATAGCTTGAGATCTCTTCGGAAAACATTCATCTAGTCAGGATATTGTCGTTCTTATAGGTGGTACTAATATCACTAACACAAACTACTGCTCACGCCTTAAAGATGTATTAACGCATCTGAGCAACTTATTTCCATGCAAAATTGTATTAACAGAAGTACCTTTTTTATCGAAGCTAATGTCATTGAAGCTGTTGGAGATCAATACATGTAAAAGTATGCTATTCAACAGCTCAACCCCTGTCTTGTTACTAAATCATTTTCTTACACCAAAACGTTTTGTGAGAAGTGATCTACACTTAAATAAATCTGGAAACCCCCTATTATGTAATAAACTTGCAGGCTGGCTTAGATATATGACTATTAATACTGGGACAAGTATCTTTAAAGCTCCTAATCAGTTTTTAAGGAGGCCTCGTATAAAACAAAAGTCCCAAAATTATCAACTGAAACGTACATATATTACATCAGAATGTGCTGTCAGTTACTAATAAAATCGGCCCGATTGAAAGAGTACTACACAGTCTCGATATTAACATAGCTTGCCTGTCTGAGCATTGGCTCACTCCAATTTCTAGTGACGGACTATGTTTTCAGGGCTACGAGACTGCTGCTATATATTGCATATCGAGAGGCGGTGGTGTCTGTGTTCTTGTAAGAGGACTTCCCTTATCCTGTAACGGATCGCGAAGTCATTTCCCGACTGAACTTGGAGCGGCACTTCAAGTCTTTAGTCATATCTGATCCTGCTCTGGCTTTGTGTGTCATGACTTTATCGTTTACCGGATGGGAACTCTGAGGTGCCCTTTTACAGATTGAAGGACGATTTTCGCTTCCTTATCACCAGTAAATCCAAGGTTATTGTTTGTGGTGATTTCAATGTCCACTTCTGGGAGCAGTCAGATGGAAAATTCATTTTTCTAAATATTAGTATTTTCTCTTTGAGAAGCATCTTTCAAGGAATAACACGTCCTTCCGTGAACGGTGATTTCTGTATTGACAATGCGATTACTAATATTGAGATTGAATTTATTTCGGATACCATCGTGCATACTTGTTTGTCGAATCACGAGGGTCAGCTTTTAACTCTAGTCCCTTTCTGATCTGTTTCGCCGAATATACCCTGTGGCGTTCCCACAACCTAACTATTTTTTTTTTTCAAAGGGAAATATACGAAACTTTTATGATTTAATCAGTAACGCAGACTGGTTCTTATCATCCAACGACGTTAAAGTACTATTCACACATTTTTTCAGAATTTCGAGAGCTTCTTTAATGCAGCCTTCCCCTTAGTTAAATGTAACAAGAGTAGGAAACAACGTCCTACATGGATGATATATAGTGTCCAAAAAGCCAAATAGGATCTTAAAGACAGTTACCTGTTTGCAGCGTGCCTATCCTATAGATATGTTAAGCCATTTATATAGACTCAGGAAGAGAGAATATCGTCACCTCATTTCCCTTGCAAAGTCTTCATCTGCTGAAATTTACATTATAAAAAGCGGCAATAAGAGTAAGGCTGTGTGGGAGGTAATTTCAGATTATTCTGGTAAGAAGAGGGGTAATAGGAAATTCGTCAGTGAATTATCCATTAGCAGACACTCTCTAAACCAACCTAGTAAAACTTCTGAAGCCTTCAATAATTATTTGGTTTTGACAGTTCCGTCACCTACAGATCATTTTAGGAGTGATCCACACTCGTTTCCACTTTTTACATACGGAAAACAAAACCCTCTTTCTTCGTCCAGCCATTTGTGCTGAAGTACTGTGTGCTGCTGCTCAACTCAAATCTAGTTCACCAACAGATGTTTACGGTATGAGCCCTTCTTTGATTAAAGAGGTAGCCATCCCTTTGTCCACACCTCTTACAGCACTATTTAATAAGTCATTAGCTCATGGTGTCTTTCCATCGGCTCTAAAGCGCCCAAGAGTATTACCCATCTTAAAAAATATTAAAGAAACCTTCCTGAAAACTACAGGCAGATTTCCATCCTCACCACCACGGGCAAAGTGTTCGAACGTTAGGTTTATGACTGACTCATGGATTATCTCAATTCAAACTCCATTATTTCAAAATCTCAATTAGGATTTCTAAGACAGTTTTCTCTGATCCATTAAGCAAATTTTCTGGTATCTGTGTTATCGAATCTTGATTTTAGGCGACCTGCTGCTGGCATATTCTGTGATCTTAGTAGGGCCTTTGACACCGTTGGCCACCGGCGCTTCTCGATAAGTTAGGGGCTTGTGGTGTCAGAGACGTTGCTCTGGACTGATTTCGTTCTTATCTTTCTGGCCTAACACACTGCATACAAATTACAAACTCGTATGGGACAGCCGTTTCTCCATTTTTTCCGTCACAAAAGGTGTCCCTCAAGGTGTGATAATCGCCCGCATCCTTTTTGTTATTTATATTAACGATCTACAGAACTCAGTTACAGGTCACATTGTTCAATATGCCGACGATACAAGTATCGCTATAAATGTTGAATCAGAAACTGCACTCAACCAGAAACTTTCCTCAGTTCTGAATAACCTTAGCATTTAGTTAAAAAATCATTATTTTTGAATATGGATGAAACAAAAATAATGCGTTTTCGTCTGAGGACCCATTCTGATGATGCCGCTATCCCGAATATAATTTCCATGATGAAATCAAATGTCGTAAATTTCTTGGGATTTCATATCGATCCAAATTTAAATACGAACCATCACATAAACGTTCTATGCTCAAAACTCAGCTGCTGTATATATTCTTTGAGGGTACTAATAATAATAATAATAATAATAATTTATTTGCCGTTAAGCAGGGAAGCATTGACAAAGTCATAATTCACATGTATACATACAAGCATGTCAAGTACAACTAAGTCTAATTAAAATTATAACTATACAAAACTTAAATAATATTAATTCAAAAGTCTATGATATTCAAATTAAAAAATTCGTCAATGGAATAAAAGGGATTATTTATCAGCCATTTATACAACTTTTTACAGAAGGTTTTCTCAGGATATTTAATGATTAAGTTTTGTAATTTATTATATATTTTTAGTGAGATGACAATGTGGCTATTCAATGTTTTAGTCAATCTACAAGAATTAATGTTTGACTGGTTTTTAGATCTTGTGTCATACTTATGACTGCTTGGTTTAAGCATATCAGAGTTTTTAAAAACATACAGGATCAAGTCAAAGATATACACATTGATCACTGTAGGAATATTTAAGCTTACAAATATGGGTTTACAATGTTCTAAGGGCCCTGCATCAGAAATGGTTCTGACAGCTTTTTTCTGTAGCACGAGAATTTCCTCTATCCTACTGCAGTTTCCAAACAGAATTATTCCGTATCTGAATACCGATTGAAAAATTTGCAAAGTACACTGATCTAATGTAATTTTGATGAATGCAATAAGTTAACCGCTTTAATAAAAATATTACTCGAGATAATTTAATACTTAAATAATCAATATGTGGTCCCCAAGTAAGTGTCTTGTCAACATAAATTCCTAGAAACTTTACGTTAGTAGAAGGGTTATCTTTTAGAAAGTTTTCATTAAATTTTCTCAAAGAAAATGAGATTTTTTGTGTTTTTTCTTCGTTTAAATGGAATCCATTCGACATGAACCATTCTGAAGCCTCTTTTAAAGTATTTAGACAAAGAGATCTAAGTTCTTCAAGGTTTTTATTAGAATTAAAAAATGTAGTGTCGTCAGCATACATATAGGTTTTACCTTTAACCGAATTTGGAAGATCGTTAATACTAATTAAAAAAAGGAGCGGCCCCAGTACAGAGCCCTGAGGTACACCGTATGAGACCACTAACTCCTTGGACCATTCTCCATCTATACAAACCTTTTGTTTTCGATTGCTAAGGTATGATTTAAAAAAACTTAATTGTGACCCTGAAACACCATAGTAGTTCAATTTCATTAACAGTTCTGAATGATTTACACATTCAAAAGCCTTGCTCAGGTCACAAAGGGTGGCCTGAGCAAAAGCCTTGTTCTCAAAGGCTGATAGCACATCTTGCACCAACATATCTACAGCGTCAATAGTAGATTTTCCCTTTCTAAATCCAAATTGAGAATTACTTAAAAATTTGTTTCCTTCAAAATACGCATTTATCTGGTCATAAACCAACATTTCAAATATTTTGGATAAAACGGGAATAATCGAAATTGGGCGATAACTCTGCGGCTTGTCCTTGGGCCCCTTCTTAAAAACCGGACATATCCGACTTAACTTCAACTCGTCAGGAAAAATTCCCTCCACAAGACATAAGTTAAAACAGTAAGACAAAGGACTTGCAATGGATTTTATTATATTTTTTAAAAGGTTATTGGACATTAGATAAATGTCACAACTATTTGAGTTTTTAAGACTGCTGGCTAATGTAATTACTTCATTAGGAGTAATTGGTCGCCATGCAAAATTTTGAGAATTCACTGGCAAATTTTTAATAAGCTCCTTATTATTCACCATCCTTGACAAAAACATTTTGCTGGTTGTATACTTCAGCTACTTTTACTCTCTTTTACAATACGGCATTATGTTCTGGGGATTCGATGCTAAGTCTTCAATTAAGAGAGTGTTTAAATTAAAGAAACGAGCAATTCTAATCATTTGTGGGCTGGATGTCGTGACAGCTATAGAGATGTTTTCCCTGCAGAGAGTCTGTTGACTACCTTCTGTTTTCATATATTCTGTTTGTTCACTTTTAATAATCTCTCCAATTTTCCAATTCATAGCCACAGATTGGAAACTAGGCACAAGAGTAATCTTTCGTACCTGTGTTTCTGACTAGCATGTTAAAAAAATCAAATCAATACCTTGGATCTATATTGTTCAACAGTCTTCCAGAAACAATAAGGAATTATGCAAGCGCAACTTCATTCAAAAAAAATCTCAAAGTTTATTTGTGCCGGCTATTAATCAATAGAAGAGTATTTATGTGACTTGTCCTAGCTTGTTTTACTTTTATACCCCTTAGACCTTTCATAGACTACAGTAGTATGTTTTAAGTTCTAACGTTATGATAAATTAATTTGTATGTCTTTGTTTATTGTATGACTATATTCTGTGCAACGTTTTGTCTATGAACAATAAATGATTTGATTTTGATTTGATCTCCACCGTAGAGGCACCAGCTCACGCCTTCAGAGCAGACTGGGTCAAACTGATCCTTCAACTGATGAGGTAGGGCAATGTGCATGTACGGAGGTTTTAACGGGATACAAAGTTGCTTTGGTCCCCGGAAATTTTGTTCTGACAAGCGCTTCTCGGAGGCCTTGGATCTGCTATGACGCATCCTAGACGAGGGTTTCTCATTATATGGTGTGTTTATGCAGTTTCAAAGGTGCTTTCCTGAAAGAGGAGCTCTTATCATGTTGAGTGGCAATGACGAAACTAGGGACTGGCAGCAGGGTCTGGCTCCGAGGCTGAGGGTTGGTAGCACTGAGGGGATATATGTGGTCATTGGGAGCTATGAGACCTTAAAGATCTAAGGTTTTCCTTAGGGTCGACGGTACTGTGGCCAGGAAGGGCTCTACAACCACCCTTAAGGCTATTGCCATATGCTGGAATTTCCGTGACGGAACGGAAGGTCGTTGGAGATGTCCACACGAGAGGTTCCTGGACGATGGTAATGTTAATAGATGAGCAGTCTGCAGCAACTCAAAGTGAGGAACTGGAGGGTGTTCATTGGTATTAATCAGATCAAGCTGAGGACGCGAGGTGTGGGGGCTGGACATGGGGTTCAAGATCCTTTAGGTCAAACTTTAGCACAGTGAGGTTTCAGCTGTGTTCTGCAGACGCTATTTGGCAGAAGGTTTTCACGTGGCCCTGATACAGGAACCCTGGATTTGAAAGGGTAAAATATTAGGGTTTTCCATGACAGCGGTGAAAATTGTTAGCGCCCATGTTAATAATGCCAGAGCTTGTACTGTTGCAAGCAACAATTAAGGTGAACAGCATTTCTGTTCTAGGACTTTTTTTAGTGATCTCTTCACCAATCAAATTAGCAGGGTTATATCACAATAAACCAAAATTGGTCAGGTAACAGTGCCTAACGACACCTCTTTATAATATTAATAGTAAAATAATATCCTAGTTCAGAAAATATGAACAAAATATTTTATTTTATTTGTGATATAGTATGGTCATTAACCCTTTCCGGTCGTATGGCGCAGTACGGCGCCAATAAAATATTTCAACATCGCGCGTATGGCGCGGTACCGCGCCATTATGCAAGCCCGTGAACTGTTGCGCTCTAGTGGCCGATTTTCGAACTTCTAGAGGTTTTTTCTTTTCTGTTGACAGCTGTTTCCGGCGTGACTCACGGCCCACGTGCGTCTGTTGCTATGCGAATGCTAGCCAGTGTTTACTTCTCTGAGTTCACTGAGTTCGTGAGTGTTGTTGAGGTTAACGTAATGTTTTTAGATATTTGTTTTATAAATGAGTAGGTGTTGTTAGAAGTGTATAAGTAATAATGTGTTCAGGAATGTGTCTTTTTATGTAAATAAATTATTCGTGTGCAATAAGGAGAGTTTGAAGACAAGTGTATAGTTGTAAGTTTTGAGCTACTAGCCTCAGCTGAAAATTAGTTTTTATTTAGTTACAGACTAAACAATATTATCTTTTAGTTTTTCAATGAACAGTTTATATTTTATGACATTTATCCAGTGATTATAATAAAATGGATAACCCAAGGCCTTCTACAAGTGCTCTTAGTGACACTGCAATTGCAGATGATGACTAGGCCTAGAGGCCTAGATGAAAACTATCAGGATTCAGTAGTGACAGTGATGAAGAAGTGATTTTACCAACGTTAGAAAATTTATCTGATGAAGATAGTGATGACAGTGATGAAGGCAATTTAGGACAAGGACCTTCTCATCTAATAGGCCCTCTACTGATTGGTGTGCTTACAACGGGCCAGACTTTGTTCAATATTCATACACAAATGCAAGTGGGGGCTACAAACCACCATCTACAAACAAACCTGTAAGTGTTTTACAGTTTTTTCAATTGTTTTTTACATCAGAGCTACTGTCAAATATAGTCAAAGAGACCAACCGATTTGCATCAGAAAAAAATTCATTTAGCCCAACCTCTAAAGCCTAGGTCAATCTGGCAACTCATGGATTGATGTTACTTTGGAAGAACTAAAAGCTTTTATTGGTGTAATTCTGGCTATGGCTCTCTCTCCAAAACCTTCACTAAAAAGACTACTTCTCAAACAATTGGCTTTTTGAGCAATCATTTTTCCATTCTGTTTTTTCTCGCACGAATTTTTCCAAATATTTTGGTGTTTTACACTTACCTGCTCCAGTGACCAATCCAAATGTTAGGTCAAGAAGTGACAAAATCAAATCTGTTGTAAATTATTTACAAACAAAAATTTATGGAATATTTTGTACCACTTTTTGAAAAATAGTATTGACGAAAGTACTGTTGCCTTCAAAGGTCGAGTAAATTTTAAAACATATAATGCGCTCAAGCCTAACAAATGGGGGCTCAAAGTGTTTGTTTTGAGCGATTCTAGATCTGGTTATGTGTATAACTTTGAACCTTATTTTTGGGAAAACAACCACAGAATCTCTTCATTCGACCTGATTTACCATTTACTGCCAGAATTGTGGTTACACCTTGCTACAAAGTTGAGTGAAAACCATCCTGGTTGTGGCTTTCATTTGTTTACAGATCGGTATTACACTGGCTTAGAATTGGCTTTAGAATTAAAAATCTAAATATACATCTGACTGGCACAATTAACCAAAACAGAAAAGGGTTACCTGATGGTATAAAGAAAAAAAATTTAAAATTGCAACAACACAAAACAAAAGCATTTCGACACAATAAAGATGTTTTACTTTCCGCTTGGCGTGATAAACGTGATGTCCTTATGCTTAGTACTTTTATATAACAATGATAAAACAATTGTCAAAAGGAAAGGAAAAAATGGTGCTACAACAGACATTGAGAAGCCAACAGTTATTTGTGAATATAAATAAATTCATGGAGGTGTTGATCTCATTGACCACTACCTTTCATCATACAAATTTATGAGGAAAAAACTGTAAAGTGGTGGAGAAAATTATTTTTCTGGCTTCTAGAGGTCTCAGTTGTTAACAGTTACCTTCTATATAATATGGAACAGTTGAATAAATCTTCCAAACAAATTGAACACCGAAAGTTTAGGAGTGTTAGTAACTGAGCTTGTTGGAAAACGTTCGGAGCTCAGCAACTCGCAAGCGCAAGTCCACCACCGACAACCCTGAACGTCTTGATGGTAAACAGCACTTCCTAAGAAGCTTTGAAAATAAGAAAAAAGACTGTGTTAAGTGTGCAGCAACAGAAAAATTAAGAGGAAAGAGACAATGTTTTATTGCGCCACCTGCACCCAGAAACCAAGTTTGTGTCCTACAGAGTGTTTTGAGAAGTATCACACTCTCAAAACATATAAATAATTATAGAAAATTTGATTTTCACAGTTTAGAAACTTTATAGCCTTTTATTGTAAATATGTAATCTAATTGTTTCCATAGTGTAAATTATTTAGTACCAAAAAAAATTTTTTGGTTGTGTTCCAAATGAATTCGATAAAGTGACATATTTAGTGTTATAAATAGTTTTTTTATTATACAATGCGTATGTATTCAACCTTCAAAAGATCTTCATAAAAGGTAAGAAACTATCATAAAACATTCATAAAAAGTTATAAATAGGTTATGTGTTTAATTTTTAGAAGGTAATGATTAAAACTAATATCAAGTTATGTAAAATTTTGTATACATATATTTGAATTTTAGATATATATTTTTTAACAATAAAAAAATTACCAGTTTGATAAAAAACTGTATTTCATTTATATTTTAATAATTTTAACAGTCCTAACAAAAAGAATATATTTTTGTTTGGCAAATTAAACATCTACAGTTGTTTAAACAACTAGAAATGTATGCATGCTAAAATCACTAAAAAACAGTCGCGACCTGGCTGAAATCAAGGATAAAAAAAATTTGCGACCTGAAAGGGTTAAGAGGTTTAGTACAATTACAGCGTATAAATACCAAATTCTTACTTTTAAAACATTTATCAGACATTAAGTAAAATTCATTTAAGGATTAAAAAGGGTTTTTAAGCAACCATGTATGAAATTTGGTTTTTAAATATTTTAACTGAATGTTTACTAATAAGGTGATTAGCTATATTAAACACTTTCACAGTTAAACACATAACAACATGACTAGATTATGATTTGCTCAGTCTACGATACTAAAATACTGCCTTTTACTTTTCACAAGTATTATGACCATAAATTTCATTTGTTAATATTAACAAGCATAGGCGTAGCGTGACCTAATAATTTGGGGGGGCACGGGGTCTCCGGGGGGTCCCGTGGAAACTTTTTTGAAAACTACCACTTAAGAACTAAAGTAAAGTATATGTGTATTTTTGTTAAACATTGGTTTTAATCAATTTTTACTATATTGATGGATTGTAAAAAGACTCAATTTCAAATTATACAAGTTTATTCTATTCTAGACATAACTGCAAGGACATTTATAACACAAAAACAAATTTGTGTACAAGACAAAGTTTTAAGGTGAACAGAACTACAGTAATGGTTTTCAACGAACCAATTTTCGTTACTTCTAATGAAGCATTAGCCTCCTATCGGCTAGATTTGAAAATCTGTCAACTAACAGATCTAGTTTTTTATCTTTCATGTATTCAGACGTCAATTCTTGCTCAATAGACATCAGGGCAAGCCCACTTAAGCGGTCTTCTGTCATGGTGCTTCGAAGAAATGTCTTTAGCCTTCGTAGTGTAGAAAACGATCTTTCTGCGCTTGCTGTTGTGATAGGCCACGAAAGTGATATTTCTAGTAGCTGCCAAACATCTGGTGCACTGGCTTGAAGATCATTCTCAATAAAAAAATCAGCCAACTCTTGGAACGTTATTCTTGTGGTTGCTTTGTCTGTTTTGACAAAATTGTTCTTTGCATAACAGTGAAAAAACTTAAGATGTACAGAGAAACTTAAAGACAAGTTATAAAACTTTTGGATTGCCATAACAGCGTTGTTGTCAATTTCGGTCCAATTAAATAGTAACTGGGCAATGCAGTTGATTTTATCATAATCGTTCTTGGAAAAACGAGATTGCAGGTTTACAATTACTGTGTCTAAAGCAGCAAAGTAAATGCCAGTCTTGAACATCTGTTCAGGTTCAGGTTCAGGTGATTGATGAAATGCAGCATCTGAAGAGCTACTACTAGCTTCAAGTTTTTTCGGAATCTTCCGTTTGCGTGGTAGTGAAGGCCTTTCAACTGACAAACCTTTCATACCATATTTGTTACACTGTTCTTCTGACTCATTCCACATCTGAATAAAGCCATCATCATTTCTGTCCAGTTTTAAACAGTCAATGACTGATTCAACTTTTGCAAAAACCTTAGAAATGTCAAGAGATTCACTCTGCAGTTCTTTGGAGAGTATATCAGTCTGACTCAAAACGCTGTGCAATAGTTTTAAACTGAATACAAATTCAAATGTGCTGATTTGTTTGGCTAGACCATCAGCTTCGGCTGCAATTTTACGATTTGATACATCGTTTGCAATAACTTCCAAAGTTTCGTACACTTCAGGGAGCTGCTCTAGAATTACATGGATTGCTTTGTGTCGAACTGTCCATCTAGTTCGAGACAAGCTCACCAGTCTTTTCATTTTTGTTTCTCCGCTTTGCTTACATATTGATTCAAATATTGAAAACCTGTTAGCTGATGCATTAATTAAGTTATACAGGTGATTTACTATGGATAAGCAATTCCGAAGCTGTCTTATTTCTTCACAAAATCTCTGAACAGCCAGATCAAGCAAGTGGGCATGGCAGTGTGTGTACAAAGCTTTAGGCTCTTCTTCTTGGAACCTTGAGGCAACACCTTTGAATTTGCCGCTCATGTTACTAGCTCCATCATATGCCTGGCCGTGCATTTTATTTAAGCTTATACCCAACTGCTGCAGATACTGTTTAATAGTGTGATGTAAATTTTCACCAGTAGTGTCTGACACATCAACGAAGCCCAAAAACCTTTCATTGATTTTAATGTGTCCATCTATTTTAGGATGGCATACACAGGGTCGTACTTGAATCCACCCCCATTAAAGACTATTGGTAGACGGAGGTTTCCTTGTTGGTTTTCAGCTGACCTGAGACATCTTGTGGTTTAAAAAGAAGATACTTCATAAGATCTATAAAAGTAGCCTTGGACTCAATGATTATAATGAATTTTGCAAGGTTAGAAATCAATGCAAAGCCCTCAGTAGAAAGTGTTTATTCTGACTATATAGGCCACATCAATTCTGCAATTCCCACCAACGTTAAGTCTTTCTGGGCTTTTGTGAATAACATGAAGACAAATATTCAGAGTGTAGATGAATATTTTTACGAAGGCAGAAAAGAATCTTCTCCTAAATCAGTATGCAATCTGTTTGCTGCCTTTTTTTCTTCTGTCTTTTCTTCCTCTGATTTGCCACCTTCGCCATTAAACATTGAGTCACCTTTTCATATTTCTACCTGTGTTCTCAGACAAGAAGATGTGAACGCCAAGCTAGCGTCTCTTGATCCTTACAAAGGACCTGGACCTGATGAAATTCCATCTAGTGTTCTAAGATATTGTCATGATTTGCTTGCTCCTCAGCTGACAGTCTTGTTCAACCGTTTTGCTTGAACTGGGAATATTCCCGGAGAGGTTGAAATCTAGCTTCATTGTCCCTATCCACAAGTCCTCTGATCTTAAAAACATAAGCAATTACCGTCCTATTGCAATCCAATCAGCTATTGGGAAGGTATTCGAAAGCTTAGTGTTGGACCAGTTGTCTTTTACATTTCAAGAGTATAATTTTCGAAGGAGCAACATGGCTTTTTGCCTGGAAGGTCCACTTCAACTAACCTTATTCTATACGAAGATTACATCATCTCAGCATTTTAGTGACGGACTACAGGTTGACAGTGCATACATTGATTTTTGCTAAAGCCTTTGATAGTGTCAACCATGATCACTTGATTTATAAACTCAGAACCTATGCATAGATGGCTCCTTGTTGAAATGGTTTAACTCCTACCTTATTAACAGGAAACTTGTGGTTAAGTTTGCGGGTGCATTATCTGAACCCTTTCTGCCAAATCAGGTGTACCCCAGGGATCCCATCTCGGACCCTTTATGTTTAACATCTTTATTAACGACATTGTTAGTGCAATTGGTCTTAAGTGTTTATTATTTGCTGATGACATCAAGGTTTTCTCTGCAATTACGGGTCCAAATGACTGTCAACAACTTCAGGATGGTCTCGACAGGATTGAAAAGTGGTGCTCCCTGAATTGCATGAGGTTGAATGTAAGCAAGTGTGCAGTTGTTACATTTCATCGTTCAGCTGACCCTGTTATGATCGAGTATAAGCTGTGTGGTACTGTGTTACCAAGAAAAACTCAGGTAAAAGGACCTTGGTGTAATTTTCTCGGCTGATTTACGGCCGGACAAAACACATTGACCATATTTGCAACAGAGCCTCTAGAACACTAGGCTTCATAATCCGCACTTCTAGAAATGGCCTTAGCACCAGAGCCTTGATGTCCTTTGTACACTGCACTTATCCGCTCCATCCTGGAATATTGCTGTGTTGTTTGGGCCCCTTATCAAGTTGATGATACAGATCGATTAGAGAAGATCCAGAGACGCTTTTTGCGGATAATAGGAGTTAGGCTGGGCTATGATTATATGGCAGCACCTGTTGACACAATAGCGGAGTCTCTTGGGCTGTTGTCCCTTTCTGTGCGAAGACAACTTGCTGATGCTGTCTTCCAGCGTAAACTTCTCACCGGGCAGGTTGACTGTGATGATCTTTCTTTCAAGGATTAGTTTCCGCATCCCTGGATCAACCAGATCTCGAGACTTGTTTTTTCGTCACCAGTACTCCACATCCTACGCCTACCATAGTTTGTCTGCCTAGACTCCAAAGAAGAGGAAATGCACTGTCTTCGGGGCTGGGATATGATTTCTTCTTTGATTCTGAATCAGCATTAAGAAGACTTTTTAAGTTATAAACTACTTACTAATATTTATTCTTACTTGTTATTGTGTACCAATTAGTCTTGATCATATGTTTACCATATCATGCACTTATTAACATTATTTATTGCGTCCAGTTCACATCTAAGTTTGTTGATTTGTAGATTAATTGGTCATTGTTGTTGCTTATATAGTTTATTATATAATATTGTCATATGTTATGTTATTGTTTAAATTATTTATATTGTTGTTAAACTTATTTTATTTTTATCACTGTTAAATTTATCACACACATCAAATTATTGAATTTTTATCTATTTATTTATTGTTAAAAATATCATTATTATTGTTTATTATTATTATTATTGTTATTGTTATTGTTTCTAACTTATTTATTTATACATTGTTAAATTTGATGCTTTTTTCTGTTAGTGTAACAACATAAGTAAAATTGGTTGAGCAGTGTATATGGTGAGAAGTGATAGGTGGCGCCTTTATAGGGTCACAAAATTAAGTGAAATTGTTTGGTCCTGTGTGGGAACTTCTTTACTAATTGGATTAGTTCGGAGCAGAATAAAGTGCTTGGTGGCGCCTTTAAAGTTCCACATACAGAAATTCAAATGTGGGAAAGTTCTCCTAAAACTGATCGTAATTATGTCCAATTGTTAGTTGCTTTTTGTTACTATTTTAATTTACTCGTTATTGTTATGGATTTTAGTCGTTTTTGATATTCTTATCAATGTATCTGTCACTTATTTAGACTATCTTGTAAATTCTCATTGATATAATATAATTAATAAGTAGTATCAAGTATTCTTGAGTCTATAATTTGTGTTATTGAATGGAAATGGTGTAACCGTTGATACAATAAATAAAATAAAATAAAATAATGTATCGAATGCAAATGCTAAGCTGTTCACGGGTTGAAATATCCGTAGTTTCATCACAAATAATTGAGTAGGCCAAAGCCTCACTCCCCTCTTGGACAATTTGTTGAAGCATTTCACTTTTTATGCAATCTATTATCTCATTTTGTACCTGGGCACTTTTGTATGAATGGACTGGGGATTTCATTAATGTTTGGATTCCTTCCTCCATTTGAGTAGATCTCAGTTGTAGCAGTTCTATAAAGTTCCCCCTGTTAAATGAAGCAGTACTCTCATCATGTCCTCTTAAGGCAAGATTCTGTTTTCCAAGGAATAGGATGTTTTCAATTATGAATTTTAAATACCTCCTATTCATCTCAACCATTTTAGTATGTGCCGAGGACAACGAATCTGCTACCGTGCTTCCTGCTTTTCTATACTCATTGAGAAACTGTTTAGATTTTTGATGCATTTCACTATTCTCATGTTTCCTGAATTTTTCCAAAGCTTTCTTCCAATTGTTCATGCCCAGTTTAGTGAATGACTCCTCCCCGCGACCAGACTTATGTTGACAAAATAGTCGGCATGGGTAACAAAATGCAGCGTCTTTAATGGGGCTATATTCGACCCAATTAAATTCACTGTACCAGGATTCTTTGAACTGCCTCGATTTGGATTGAATCTTGCTTACCTTAAAACAATCAACAGGCTGAAATGCTCCTTTTGCAATATCTGCACTTTGTACTCCCAATGAAGGATCTCTACTTTCGCCCTGGAATGTAGCATCACGATCTGGGCGTAAACAAGATGGCGATTCATCACCAACGCTACCTCCAGTGCTACTTCCCGCTAAATGTCTATCTTCATTTACACTTTCACTTGAATTTCCAAGTTTTTTAAAGAATGTTAGTACAGAGGACTGTTTCTTAGACATGATAACAAACGAACATCCGCAAAAATTACACAAACAATAGCAGCTCAGCTAGTAACAATAAGCTTATTGAACGAATAAAACGTGGCGACCACCTACACAACACAACACACGCGCACTGAGGCCTGAGCTGGTATGATATCCCTCCGCCAGGCGTCGTCAATGCTCGGAGGCCCTCGGCCGGCGTCGGCTGGGCTCGGGTGCATTCGATCGGCTGCTCCAGCTCGGGCGCAACCGGCCAGAGTCGGCTCACCGGCACTTGTAAATTTAGTTGTAACACGCGCATACTTTACACACACAGAATCAAATTAGATGCATACAGAAAAATAGACTAACGGGGGATCTATATTAGTTATTCATTCGTAACTTTTAGTGTATACATATACGTAATTTAAAGATAATTTATATTATTTTTTTCTTTTTTTGCATAATGTTGGGGGGGGGGCACGTGCCCCCCCGTGCCCCCCCGGCCCGACGCCACTGTTAACAAGTCATGATTCATCAGAAAGAAATTAATTAAATCAAATATATGTACAAGGTGAAGTTGAGTGGTAGAGGGGGCTTGATGGTCATAACTCCGCCTCTTTATTACAGGCATTTTTCATTTCATATGTATATCTGTGTGTGTGTGCGTGCGTGCACGCGCCCTTTTTCAAACCTCAACGATAATAACAATATTCTTTATTGCAGGAAACAATTAACAATAATTGTATTGCAAGCGTCATATAAAAATAAAAGTCCTAATCTAATAACTAACACAATTTTAATTCTAAGTAAAAATAATAGATAAATAAATATAAAATTAAAATTACTTTTTATGTATGTGATACCTGACACAGTTTCCTCGATCGTGGCCAAATTTTCTTGGATATCAGAAGGGGAGTTGGAATTTCTTTTAATGTTAGTGAAGACTATCCCAGAGACCCATCGCAAACTCGTCAACTGAGTAAAATGCCTTAGACACTAAGAAGTGTCTAAAAAAGCGGTGACAATTGTAATCGAGATTTAAATTGTTTGTGGTTATTGACGCGTTGATCAATGCATGAGTTGAGTTCTTCAAAGGCTTTGATTTCAAGATCTGGTTTGGTTTTTGATCTAATGCAGAGAGTCGTATTGTCAGCATACTGAATCATCTTTTCATTATGGATTTATGAACTCAATCTGTTGACGTAGACGAGAAATAGGACAGACCCTAGAATCGATCCTTGTTGGACTCCATAGGGCATTTTAACTTTGCCTGAGAGGGTATTCGCGATCTGCACACACTGCTCTCTATCATTTAGGTATGACGACATTTGTGAGGCAAACCACGAACACCGCTTTACCATAACTGGTGCAACAGTATTTCATGATGCACACAGTCAAAGGCCTTTGAGAGGTCGAGACATATGCTAATCACATGTTCCCGCCTGTCCAAACCATCGACAACAGAATCAATGAGATTCGTGACAGCACCAATAGTCGATTTGTTTTTTCTAAATCCAAATTGTTCATGACAAATAACTTCAAAGCGATTGAAGAAATCTTCTAATCGTCGAAGGAAGGCTTTTTCGAAAATTTTGCTGAGGACCGGAAGAATGGAAATAGGACGATAGTTACTTGCGACATAAAGATCGTCCTTTTTAAATATTGGAATGACGTTTGCTGTCTTCAAAGTGGACGGGAAGACGCCTTAGGCGAACGACAGGTTAATCAATTTTGTGAGTGGTACTGAAATGTGCTTCAAGCTACCACCGCTTAAGTAACCACACAGATATCCCGTTGATGTCACCAAACTTTTTTGGCTTCAGCTCCCGCACTATACGGACCAACTCCGCTTCGCTCACAGGAGACAGGACATGGGCGAGACCGGTCCTGTCAATGAGTCCTCTCGGGTGCTGTTCCCATTAAAACATGGGTCCGGCTCAGCAACCGTGGAGAAAAAGTTATTAAACTCACTGGCCACTTCAAACGGATTTTTTGTTTATTTACTGTGTATTTTAAACTTAGGTTTGAAATTTTTGGGACTTGTGTTTGAGTTGTATTTTTAATTATATTCCACGCACTTTTATAAAAAATGTTCAGTATTCATTAGTCTATTTTCGATATCCCGAGCCTTAGCGGCTTTTATTTCTTTGCGGTATTTTAGCTTGTATGCTCGAAAGAAATTTTTGATCCTTTGTTTGAAGGTTATTTTTGACGATGGAAGGATTGTGAAGGAAACAGGATTTTTCCGGACATTTGCCATTGTTTAGTGAAACAAGAATCAGTAACACTACGTTTCGAGATCTGCAATCTGAGCTCTTCTTCAGGTAATAACTAACCTAATACATAATGACAAACTAGGTTAGAATAAACAAATCATACCAAAGCGTGGTGGCATGCATAAGTCAGGAATCACAACCACCATGTTGTTTGTCAACTTCGCTAACTCTAAAACATGCACTTAATAAAAAACTATACACAACACTAATCATTAAAACTTAACTCAGAATACAGGTCACAAAACGTCTGCATTCGTCTACCAACAACCTACGACTGTGATGAAAACAGGATTTTTCCGGACATTTGCCATCGTTCGGAGAAACAATAAATCAGTAACTACGTTTCGAGATCTGCAATATGATCTCTTCTTCAGGTAATTTTTGTATTCTTCATTTGTCGATTATATTGTAAATTGAATGATAAAATTTTCAAAATTGAGAATGTTTTGATTAATCCAAGTGTTGTGCTTTTTTTGATCGCTCTTTGAATTACTTACAGGGCCAAGTGATGTTCAAATAAAAGTTCAAACGGTCTTTAAACGCAGAAAACGCTTCCTCCTCATGATCGAAGCTATCTATAAAAAAACCAGGATTCTCCTTGGAGAAATCTGTTAAGAATTTGGATATTTTGAATTTTATGATCTCTTTTTATATTTACCGAAAGAGGTTCGATCTTCGGACTGAGGTTCCCGATCATGGCCTCCTGCTCAAAGTGGTTGGAAACGCGTCCAGAATGGAAACCGAAACGTCTAATACGTTTGTAATGACGTTGTCGATGGCCGTACCCGATGTAGCACTCACTCGTGTTGGCGTGTTCACGGACCAAACTAAGCCGAAAGAGGTGAGAATATCGCGTAGCCGCTGTGTCAGGGGGTTGGTGTGGTCCAAAACATCGATGTTAAAGTCACCTGAAATGATGAACTTCAACGAATTAGAACAGAGATAGAAGGGATTCAAATTTTTCAAAAAAATTATGGAGCAACCATTTGGGGATCTGTATAAACCAATGATTGTAATTTTTCCTACGGAATTTAGATTGAATTTTATACCTTCCACTTCAAAGTATAGATCACAACTGTAGTCAACCTTCAAGGGTTGGAATATCAGTCTTTTCTTAACGAAAGTTACCACACACCCGCCTTTAATGTTTTCTGTGAAATATTGCAATTTTAAACACAATATCCGCTTCGGGTGAGAAGCTACGCTCGGTGACTATGAAAACGTCCGAATGGAGCTCCCCAGCCATGAGCGATAGCTCATCAACCTTATTAGAAGCTGTTTGTGCGTTTTGGTGCACAACAGAAAATTTTTATTGTGAAAACTGAATTTTGTTATCTTGTTTTTGTTTAGGATTTAGGTTATTCTTTTGTACATCCGATGCTGATATCCTTGATTTTAAGTTACATTTGATGTCACTAGAATTAAGGAGTTTTTTTGGTAGTAGCCGCTTTTGTTGTTCTTAAACTTTACTGTATCCGCAAACGTCTCAAAGGGCATCATCTGGGGCTCCACTGCATCCGGTGTCTTATAGGCAACCGACTTCTCCGACAGGTTGTCAGTCCAGGGCAGTGACGGTCTACAGGACTTGAAAGGAGGCGGACGCGATGTAACAGCACGGCAGAACCTTCCCATACACTCCACCAGCAGCTCGGCCAGCAGACGCTTAGAGTGAGGTTTTTGATGCATCACATGGTTAGTGAAAGCACCCCTTCCGATACGGTTGAAATCCACCACTTCCACTCCACTCTGCCTCACGCAGAGCTCCTCTATGTAGGCGTTAATTAAGGATGTCTCCCTGTTGATTGGATGTTGGGTGGGTAAGTCGTGTCGGTGAGGCAGAATGGATACCACTACCTTAGCTGTCCTCAGTTTGGAAGTGATGCAGCGCTCCAGATGTTTGTAGATGTTGCGCTGCTGACCGATGGCGACGTCGTTGGTACCCGCAATAATTATATAGCAGCTGTCTGGCGGAAGAGGACTGTCTGAAGTAACACTCAGCAGCCCAGCCCCGGGTCTGCAGACATCTTTCAGTGACGTGTCAGCAGTCACCATACAGCGGGCGAGGTTGACAACATCGCGGCTATGGCTATCCCCGGCGATGTGGATGGTATGAAAAGGGAGAGATCTTATTTGATTGGGGACCGGCTGTCTAACTTGTTTGGTCCTCCGTTTCCTTCCCATAGGTGAACCTCTTGCTTTAGATCATCCAATACGCTGTTTCGCACAGTAAAGCTGCTTGTCGTCTCAAGTGGTAGTGGGCTCCTTCTTCCGCTGTCTATTCGACTTCCCCACCCCCCACACCACACTCGCGACTCGCTATAGATCCCTTTAGGCATTTCAGTTCGGCCTCGAGCACCTCCATCGTGGTCCTCAGACTGCTCACGAGCTCTTTAGCTTCGTCACACAGTTAATCCGTAAAGGTTACCGTTAATTCACACTGAATTCCGCATTCAGCTCTGGACGCCCGGGAAGTCACGAAAGGCTGCGGTGAATTGGCGACAAATATCTGGTCAGTATATTGTACCAGGCGCTTGTCATTCTCTATCGTGTGGTCGATAACACTCTGCAGTTGTTCTTTTAGCTCGCATATCTTGTCTTTGAGAACGGCGTTTTCTGCTACCAGATCGACTTCTACTGATTTTTGTTCAGTGGGTAGAAGGTGCACCAGAGAGGAGGGTTGCGAGATCTGGGTGCGAACTATGGACAGCGCAGCGACGAACGGTGAGGATGGTGACAAGGAGGTAGGCGACGAGGAGACCGGCGAAGAGACATTAGGTGTCATGGAAGCAATAGAGAATGCGGCCGTGACAACAGGCATCGAGGCGACCGGCGGCGGCGTCTTGTCAGATAACGAAGCGGCTGGTAGTGCAGGAGTGGACACTCCGAGAGACGAAGAACCCCGCCGTGATAACAAGTGTCTTATGGTAACCGGGTCCATGAACCTCCACACACGTGACCAGTGTGTTTGTCATTGCCACTGTCAGGTTTTTAAATTTGGAGTCGGTTTTAAAGGTTGCACCGCAATTTCTTCCAAGGCAACGCCAGGAAACATCTCCATTCTTCAGAATTCTGTTATGCCTGAATTTTTTGTCATTATAAAGTACACAAGGTTTTCTCAATTGTAAAATTCATTACAATGTGTGTGCTGATTTGCTAATATAAAAAGAATTAGTTGGTTGTGATAAACAAAATAAATAAATATACCAATAAATACTGTAAACAGACGAATAAATTAATTAACAATAACAATAAGACAATAAATAGCACAAGAATAACAGTAACAATTAACTACCAAACATTCAGTAAATAAAATAGACAAAAGATTAAAATGCCTTAAACAGATTTACATATAGAGATATAGACTGACAAGAGATATAGGGGCATGACAGTGGAGCGCTGTGATCTGGAAGCTCGGTATGAAACCAACATAGCTAGGCTCAGTTCTCAGTTAGCAAGATTTAAGGAGGTTAGTGTATTCGTGACAGTGTCTGCTTATCATTGCGCATCAGAGAACACAAACAGACTTCTCCTTGGATGTAGAGAGACGATAGCTGTGTTGACAGCAGAGTGCAAGCAACCGATAACAAGTGTCAATATGATGGAGGCTGACGTGAGATGTCTGCGACCAGTGCTGAGGCCCAGGCAAGGTAGCGACGTATGTCAGTTGATAATAGTTTGCTTTTCGTGTTGGCATTGGCAAAGACAACTCCAGCGTCACAGCAGCAGACGCAGGACTTGTAAGAAACCTGTAACATAGAACTTACAAATGACCCTGTTCCTTCTGTAAGCTGTCCAGTGTCTCAATCTCAAAATATCACGACCGCAATAGATGTAAGATAACTGAGTACTAACAATGTACTTTTGATAGGCGACTCGCCCATAAGATATTCAAGTGAGGGATGTATCTTTAGGGGCGTATCTACAGTGTTGTCCTCGAGCAAAGATTTTGGATAGTAAGGATCGATTTATAACTTCTGTAGGTTTAGAGTTATATGTAATTTTTATTAATGTAGGCTGTAAAAATATAGTCGAGGCCATCAATAGCGTCTAGGGTAAAATAGTGGCCATAGAAAGCATGAGACCCTCTATAGTATCCAGGACCCGTATAGTTCTTCGAGAACAACTTTGGTCTCTGAACGAGTCTATAAACTTCATTGCCATCAGGAGCAGGGGGGTACAGGCATCTCAAAGTCGCGCATCTGAACATGAGATCTCTGATTTCTTAATAGAGGTTTTGACCAGATGAGCTCTCTTACGTGATTCTATTTTCGGTTTATGACACATGGAGTTATCCTAGAACCTCATATGCTGGCTACACGACACTAGGGTACACTCTTTTTCGAAGCGAACGCAATACCAATCTGGAGGATTGTTCAATAGAAACAATATGTGGGAGGTTTGGCCCTATATATTAAAGATGATGTTGCCTATTAGTGATGTACCATAGGTGATGATGTATGCATTGAAACTCTTTATACGAGTATAATAGTCAAAGTTTAGGGAGTTAGGTGCGCGCGCGCGCGCGCGCGCGTGTGTGTGTGTGTAGTTTACAGGCCGGCACACGTGAGGTACACTTTGATGTCAGTTCTCTTACATTCTGTCCTTGTCGGCCTGGCAAAAGAAGTGAACACTATACTGTGTTTAGGCGACTTTGTTATTGATTTACAGTAGAAGATTAGTAATAAAGCTACATTTTTGCTGACTCTTGAAGGAATCAAATGCAATACAACTTATAAGCGAGCCAACAAGAGTGACTGCAGACCTCAGCCGCCTCATCGATATACCAAGTTTTGTTAACCACATGAGTAAAGATGATGACTTTGCATCAGCATCTCTTGTGGTAATATAGATAGAAAAAATACCCTGCTTTAGCTTCATTTTTCAATTTGAAACTATTTGATCATGTATCATCTTGCCGAGATGGTTTCAAGTTGCTGCCAGTGGAATCCGTTTGCAGGCTGTTTACATGCTGCAAAGTCTACAACGAACCGCAGTATCTGAGCAAACGATTGTTGTCCCGGAACTCACATCATGCCATAACTGCCTCCTTGATTTTTGTAAAATTAGACATGACGTAAGGTCGCGAAGTAGTATATTTTCATATTTAGGCCCTACATTGTACAACGATCTCCCTTCTAACGGCAAAAAATTCAGTTGTAGATTATTAAAGTTAATCTTAAAAACGCATTAATAGTTTAAAATTAACTTGGTTAAGCTGCGAGTTTACAAGATTTTTAGTTTTAGTTTTTAGTATATGAATTTTATATAAGCAGTTATGTATTAATTCATTTATTTATAATTAAGTTCAGGTGTTAATGTCTTAAACTTGTATTTGTAATTTAGTTTATAAGTCCATACTTGACATGAGTTGTCCTGAAAACCGGTACATATACTGAAAAATGCATATAAATAAAGGCATATTTATTTATTAAATGCCATAATATTTCAGCGTTAATAAAGGTCTCCATGACTTACCCAAAAGCCTTGCTCAGGTCACACAAAGTAGCCTGAGGAAAGGCTCTATTTTCAAGTTCCAAAAGAATTTCTCTTATCAGCCTGTCCACAGCATCAATCAAGGATAGCATTCAAAGTCCAAACTAGAAAAAATGTAGGCAGTTTTTGTTTTGAAAGAAGAATCAAACATTATCATATACTATCAGTTCTAACAGCTTGGCTAAGACTAGGACTAAGACATTAGTCGATAAATGTCCATCTCTCACCTGTTATAAAAATCGAGCTTATTTTAGACTTTTTAAATTTGTTTAAAAACACTATTTAAGTACTGGTCAAAACTACATAACGCGAGTTTAAGCAATAGTAGGTATTACATCTTTTAATAATTTATTAGAGAAATTGTATATATCTTTGCTATCTGTATTGTTAAGCCCTTTTGTTGCATTTATAACATCATTTGTTAAAATTCAAACCCCATGAAACGATTAATACTAATCTTGTGTACTAATTCATTAACAATTACGCTTGGTTTAGTTATTGTTTGTGTAACATCCTTAACACAATTTATAAAATCATTAAATGTATTTGGTATTATTATTTTCCATTCTGCCTTATGTTTACTTTTACTTTGTTCGGGTGTATTTACAGTGTAATTAAGTTTGGCTTCAGTAATTGCATGTTTGTATTGTTTTTAAAACGCAGCCAACTGTGCTATAGAGCTGCGTTTTCTCAGTTTGCCTAAAGACAATAAATTTCTGGCATTTTTTCAAGATCCATATTTGTTATTCCGATACTATTTGTTATTTACCTCATTAGAAGAACTGGTCCCAATTTGTTTTGAAACTTTAACAATTGCAAGAACTTCCATATTACTAGTTATACATTTAAATAGATCTGTTTTCATACGTAAACTTATGATATAGGTTATGCCAGTCGCATGAGACTAGGCTGTCTATCAAATCTATCACAGCAGAGTTAAGTAATACACACTTCAGAAAATCGGTTTACTTAGAAATAAAATCATTAAAACATAAATCCAGACCATTAATATTAAAGAATAAACCAACATGATTAGAGTGTAAAAATTGAAAACGTTACATGACTATAACTAATGCCTAGCAAAATTAACAAAAATATTATCCAGGCAATTTTTACCCCGATTTGCAGCTGAATTTAAGCAATACAAATTATTTGGTCTCAATATATTGACAGGGTGACCACTAAAAACCTTTTTTCAAATTCTGATTTTCCCGGTCGAAGATTTCCGATTCTTTAGTCCTAAAACTAACTAAACAACTATAATACTTCTGTATTTAACCCTTACGCCGAGTGGAGAGGTGAAGATTTATCGTTACTAGCTGTATTTGCAGGAAATGCCACGAAGCTGCAGTGATCAAGCAAATTTCGTCGCTAGTATGTGCGAGAAATTTGGCGACCACTTATTTTAAGGTCCTTAGTTTTTATCTCTGTGTCTTTTGACGTGTCCAATATACATCGTACATACCTAATAACTTTCCGTTCCCTGATGTTTAGAGAATACCTATATCCAATTTGGAAGATTAGAGAGATCAAACAATCGGACCGTGGAGCAGACTGCAGTCCAGCATTGCATGTCAGAGGTTTGCGGTGCACGAAATCTCGGTAGCAGACAACGATTTGCCGGTACTCTAAATCGGTTCGGAACAACAAACAAATTAACCAAATACTTTCACCTGAACTCTACTTTTAAATTTAACCTTTTGGGGAAATCAAGCCTAGGAATACCACGCTACTTCAAAGGTATTCGCAGAGATTCATGAAGGTGAATATATTTTTAAAACTACAAGTCCTCTACCTTCCCCTTTTAAATAACAGAAAATGGTAACTTATAAAATGAGCTTCCATAATATATTACATATGCGTAAAAATGTATGGATAAATATTTATATAGAACCTATTTATGTACAATTACACAATGTACGACATATAGATACGATAAAAATAGGCGATCGTCTATCTACCGCCGAGCAGCTAACGTCTGCACATAGAACCAGCAGACACGTTGGCGTTGACAAATACAGATAAAGAAAATACAACATTCAATTAAAATATTACTTTTATATTACGTTGATTTGTTACTGGGTGTTTCTGAATAGTTTTTATACACAAAGAACTTTAAAAACACGTTTTAGCAATCGATAACTTGCGTAATGCCGATGAGTTGTCCACGAATAGACGAAGAAGACTCGCGGCGATGCGCCAAAATAAATATAGAAAATGCCAGTTATAATAAAAATATTGTTTGTCAAACTACAGTAATTCGTTAATTTGGCTTTTTAACTACTTTTTTATACAGAAAGTAAAAGATTTGTTAATAATCAGTAATTTGAGTAGTACCGATCAGCTGTCGTCCGTGAATACTTATTTGGTTCGAGATTCAGCTTGCACACATCACTAGTTAAAATCGTAATTTTCCAAGCGTATTTAAGCGCTTCTGTTGGTATCGGAATTGAGTGCATGATAAGAGCCGGAGTATCGGAATCGATCCATCCCAGTTAAAGATTTTCAGGGACATTATAAAAATTCCCGCATAATCCACGCATGTTTTCAATGGGTCCTAAATTCACGCATAATTAAAGTTTTTCCAGATTATCATCGTTGTGGCAGCCTAGGTTACAGTCCTAGCAGAAAGTATCGTGCTTCCGAATATACCGCACTGCCGGCCAGTATATGAAGAATGCATCAGAAAGTGATCTTTCTGCTACAGAAATTACCGAATTGCAGCCAATTCGCGATCTGCACTATAAGTAGACACTAGTACACAACAGAAACTTCCATAGTTTCCCCAGAACACGAGCACAGATTAATCTTATCAATTACTGGCTCTTAAATATTTTGTGTTTGTCCTATAATATAATACAAGAATAGAATTACCCCATAACGACAACACAACTAAAAAATAAATAAACACAAGAAAGGCTGTGGTTCAAGTCATAATGTGTTCGTTTGATTATAGTCATGAACTACGAAACTACAAGACGAAAGGCTCCACATATACGTTGAACTATTTGGTTTGGACGGTTCGAATACTGTCCGACCGATCGTCACGTATGTGGAGTTGTTCAGATGGAGTTGTTGAATGAATTGGTTGGGGAATTGACGAGATTTCTACCATCCGTCGTACAGCCAGTGCCACTGGGACGACGAAAACTGACGTGCGTGGTTGATTCGGTCGGCTGGCTGTCTGCCGTCTATATAGACTGAGGACAATATTATGCTGCGTCTACACTGGCAAGTAAAGTTGCAAGAGAATTTGTGCAACTACTGTCGCATAATTGGAATAAGATAAGCAATTTGACTCGCAAGAACTGTAGCAAGTACTTGCTGCGGGTGTATAAGTTGTTGCAGGAGCCAATACGAAGTCTGTTCACACAGTGATGTCTCGGCAATGTTTATAATTGAAATTGTAATGGCCGACACTGCTCTCCAGTTCTTGCAAACTACTGTCAGACACTGATTGTGGCAGCAGTCGCGAGGTCTCTTGCACTTGTTTAGACGATTATTACTTTCGAACATTAAAACTTGCGCAACATTTTGCCAGTGTAAACGCAGATAGTTCAGTCGGGGTTTAGGTGTGCCATGATATCAAAACATAACATCAACTTCTTGTTTTAACCTATGTAATCTGACATCCAATCGGACCGTGTGTGAGAGAAGCATTCGTTCATAGACAAACTGAGTCCTCGGCCGCGATACGAACGGTAAGCGGTGGGCGGCCAGCGCTGCATCGAGCGGCGACTTAAAAGTTTAATGTTTGTACTGCACATACGGAGTGCACTCGACACTGGCCAGACGTGAGTAGCATGGCGGCACCACAGCGTTGCTGATCCAACACACATTCCAGACATTAAATTATTCTCTTGCCGCTCACCCCTCAGCTCATTCTGTCATTGCTTTGATCTCGTATGTCGGACCACACGCCAAAATCTCGGCTTTACTTGTAGCAAATCCACTATTTTCTTCTCCAAAAGGTGTCTTATCAGGTCTGGTAAAAATCCAACTGACATTCTGGTGTACGGTTCTCAAAAAACCGGGTTGCATCTCATAAATCCGTCAGACAATAATATAAACCGAACCGAACTCTAAACCTGTTTGTAGAGTGAACACTATATTTAAGGCCTGATCTAACAAACGCATTATTTAATGGTATTTTAACTCAAGAATAAGAGTTAGACAACTTCGATCGGAGACCCATTTCGGCGACTGAATAAACTTAAAACGGAAAAAACACAGTTTGTATCGCGACCGCTACAGCTTTGCCGTTTTACCAATTACATCTACCGCTCGTATACTGTTACCGATTACATCCACTGCTCGCATAGTGGCCTAGGCCCGAGACGGTGAGTCGGCCGAATTTAATATTGTTCTATGGATTACGTGTTCAATGGGCTTGTCGCGAACCATGGGTTGAAGTAACTGAGATAAACTTCACTACACAAGTGGAGGTAACCGGCGTCAGATGGGGCTCGCGATCATAATATTATGTCAATCTTCATTCACAGTTTCACGGACCACATCGCATAAAATACGATGTTTTGAGATTAATAAGGTGTAATTATTTCTTGATTTCATAATTTCTTAGAAAAGGAATAATTAAACTTCCGGCTTATTCGTGGTTGGGTGGCCACCCTAGTTAAGGATTTGTGTCACTGTTACTGTACAACTATTTGTATTAAATTTATTGTTTAGATTCTCGCGGCTAACAATGTATGATCTTTTATTGTGATATTCAGTTACAAGTGAACATGTTTTCTACTTATATCCCTCCTCTTGTTTTTTTTTCTTTCATGCAGAAGGCACTAACCCGGCACTGGTAATGCTAAAGTAATTTCAAACTGTTTAGCCAATGCTCAATATACAAATAAAATCTAATTTGTTTAATTTAATCAAGAAACTTTCTAATAAAGATCATCATCCAGACTATTTAAAAATAAAAAACCTACTTGTGCATACTGTACTGTTGTATGTTTATTTACTAAATTATTTATTCCACAGTTTCTCTCTAAACTAAAAAAATATCTTGTCCAAAAAGGTTTTTGTACTGATAGTAAGGAATTTTTCCAAATTATGCTCTTCCTCTTCTTCAGGTGGTTCAGTTTGTTCTTCAGATTCCTCTCCAAGCAAAGAAATATTTGTCTCTTCAAGTATTAGTTGTTCTTCATACTCAAACCTGTTACAGTTGCATTAGAAAGATCACTGCAATGATAATATTATGAGATAGTTTAGGCACATAAACAAGGCAAAGATCAATTCAGATCACTTCTCATCAGAACTTATCTTAAGACCTTTCTTATCTGCTTTTAAGGAAACAGATATAAGTGTGAAAATAATTATGAAAAGCTTAAATTTTGCAGTTCTTGCTAATTTGTTCAAAAATAAAATATTGATGTACTTACTTGTTGATAACTTTTATATACAATTTATATAGTAATTTAGAAAATAACCACATGAACTAGAAAGGAAACAGCAGATCTTGCACACATGTATCACTGTATAGTTGGGTGAAGTATACTGTAAATATATTATATATATAGACAATAAAAATAAAGATCATCAAGATCTAGATAGAACTGATGTAACTGTTTTTCATGGTTTTTTTTTTCTTTTCATCAACTTTCTTGAACAGCAGTTAGTGATAATTTAGTAAAATTAACAATAACAGGCTTTTAAGCTTTAATATCATCTGAGCTACATTTCATTACAACCAAAAATTAATTAATTAATATACAGCCATCATATAAAGAAATTAGCTACTTTTTGTAGCAGTACATACTCTTATTCCATATTTTATTCAGTCTTTTTTAAAACAATTTAGTCTGCCTTATAATAGAAATTTAAATTCATATTATCAACATTCATAAAAACAATTAGCATTTATCTGGCATGCTATGTTCAAAGTTTCAACCACATATATCGGTTGGTTGAGGATTTATAGCAAGTTGCCTTGAATGTTTAGTGATGAATGCCAACCAGCTATCAGGTACATTACGTCACGTAGCAGCAATGGAATCCGTCTTCATTGATGCCTCTACCTGAAATCTAAATCTATGCACACATTGGAAGGCAAAATGTCCAAATCAACAGGTTTTAGAAAGATTGGTACAGTTTCACATCTTGACAAGTCCACCAAAGGACATCCCAATGAGTGAGCACATTTGTTGTTGTAGCTCAGTGATCTGAACTAAAGTCCTTACAGACATATTGTGAGATCTAGCAGAGTTTTACTTAACTTAATTTATTACTCCATTGAACTGCTGTATTAATTTTAGTTTTATATCGTGGTGGTTTTTGTCGGCATGTGTAAACTATTTTAAATCTTAATGTATAATAGTTTTTTTTTCCAAAGGTCTGCATGGCATATGTTTTTCTAAGTTATCAACTGATTAAGAATGTTAGAGATACATTTTTAAATAAAGGAAATCAATAGATGCAGCCATGTACTATCATCAATGCCATCAACATGTATGATTTTCCACATCTTAGCTGAATGGATGATAAGGAGCCTATTTATGGATGATAAAGAGGTTTATTTATAAGTGGATACTGAGTGAATTACTTCTTTTTAGAGAATTATTACATTTTGTTAAATTCATCCTTGCTCAACTAACTAAAATAGTAACATTAAAATTTGAATAAATATATTAATAATATATAGCACGTTACTAAATTGGTCAAGAATTTCTGTTTCTATGTGTTTCAAGTCCTATATTTTTGTTTCCTTTATAACATTATTTTTATAAACAAATTTACAGTTGAAAAAGTGTGTAAATGAGAATTACTTCAAAAGAAAACAAAATAATAATTAAACATAAAATTCTTATGGAATGTAAATCTTCTAAAACTAATGTGCTGTGCATAAAACTTGAAGAAAATAATCGAAAAGACATTGAAGCTATGCTTATATGAACTCACTAAATAAATTATAGTAACATTTTAGGGAATTTACAATCTTAGGTCAGTAAATAGTTTCCATGAATGTAATCCTGGGTAAGGTTAAATCAATCAATGGTAGAAATCAATATACACAAACAATTTATTATAAAATCAAGTAATACACAGGCAAACATGAAACTATAATGTACTAACATGTTATTTAATAGTGCAATACAAGATTATATACATTTTATATTTATGATGAAAACACATATGGTAAAATATGGCAATACCATTAAAAATATAAGCATTTAATTGTATAACATAATACACTTCAAATACAGTACTTAAATAAAAAAGACAATATATATAAACTGGTATGTATTGCATTTTAATACTTATATTTCTATTTTGTTGTGATTTATTAATTTATTATGATATTTTATTAGATTTCTATTTAATCATTAGACGATCTATTTTATTATGAAAAAATAAATAAAAATACATGTAACTTTAGTTTAGGTATAAATCAGGTAAAAAATTAACAATATCTAAGATTTTCAGTTACAACTTCATACATTAAAATTCTTGATACCCGAGGAAATAATATGAAAGACCTATTATGTTGACATGAGTGTTAATTAGCTCTTCAAGAAACAGTTGGCACAATTTGTAACTGCAATATATCTTCTTCCCTTACAAAGAATATCATTCTCATTAATTTTCTATCAGCAATTTTCTTTGTGTAAAAAATCTAATGAGATCAATACGTATCTCACAGGAAGGTTGTGATTGTGGCAGCCATCTGAATACCAGAGTTTGAAGTACCTACAATAGCGTAACAACATTCTCTGCAACTCTGCCAGATGTCCACTGAACACAGTGCTACCCTCACTTAACAACTGTTACCAATGGCGCAGTGTAGCGGGTACAACGGTTATCGCAAGATAACCAGATTAAGCAACGTCAAGCGTAGTTGCTGTTTGGATGGGTGACCGCTGAGCAATCCTGTCCTTGCAAGCAGCCCGCCTGCCTGACCATTGGTGGTGGTTTGGAAGTCACCTTTAAGCCGTTGGTCCCCGGGTTATGTTAGAGAGAGCTTCTTAGTCCTAACTTCGCCTGGTAAAATAAGACATCTTTACTTTACTTATTACGATCAGATGCCTCAGCAACTTAATTTTCGAACAATCCTCATAAATTATCTCTCAGCACATGTTGGAAAATTAGAAACTAGATAATGTACAGAAACAAATAAAACTAGAAGTATAAACAGTGCTCAAGAGTTAATTTACAAAGAAGAATGCCTATTGAGAGAAAAAAGTGTGTTGTTGAGCCTTTAACTGCTTGAATGCCAGGTTTTAACAGAGCGTAAAACTTCTACACCAGGTTATTTTTATAATAATGCAACCTTATTATTTATTTTGTCAATAGTAGACAATAAAAATGTAATCAAAATAATAGGTCTGATATTAAGAGAATGTGGGGCAAATTAGGTCTACATCCCAATTAGCACAGCATTCAAAATACTCAAATTACCCAAAAGAGTTTTTCATAATAATTGCACTACTCAAAACTAGGTAAATCTAAGGAAATTTTTATATTAATCCCTAACATATCTGAAATAGTGAATATTTATCTCTGTTGATTGCATACCATTAAAACTCAACATTTGCTTTAGAAACAGCTTCATAGTTAGCCGTAATAGTGCAGCATTAATCAAACAGCACTAATCTCTAATTCTTTTTATTTAACCCTAGAACTGGCTAAAGCCTCGTGGCGAGTCCTTTGTATACATTCCCCCATTGGCAAAAGACTAGCGGCAAGTCTTATGATCAAGGTTTTTAAATATTGTATTTATTGCCATCCTAACATACTTTATGATTGAATCTATATATCATCACACTTAGAAAGTATGCTGAGTATTTGAATATAAGATACTTAATGTTTGCATAAACAATCAATTATATAGCAAATTATAAAATATCACAATCAATCGTTGTGGCATCACTAATTACAAATATTTTGGCAAAAGACTCATGTGCATGTATTTAAGTTTTTGCTGCTTACAGGAAACTTATAAAATGCCCTGTTAAAGTTACTGTATTATAAAAAAATAGAAGAAATTCTACATTAGATAATATTATAATCTAATAATTTAGTATTTGTTTTATATTTTTCTGTGATGTATTTAATGTGTAAATTGTATTATTTGTAAGTTATAATGTATAATTTTGTGTATAATGCAAACATTACAGCCATTTATGTATACAGGGTGAATATAAAGTCAGGATCCCCCCCCTCTATTTTCTTCTATAGGTAATATAAGGAGATATCCTTTGGGTAGTGGTGCAATATGGAAAGGAAGTTTCATTTTATGATATTGAAATTTTTTTTGTCCCCCAAAAATGCGAAATTTTGGGGGCAACCCAAAAATTTCAAATGTAAACCCCTATCAAGTGACCCCTCATTTTAAAGAGCATGAAAATACTTAAATAGTGGTGAAAACCAGAGATTGCTATCTCTTTTCTAACAACATAGCCAATAAAAATTGTAATTAAGTCTTTACACCTAAATTTATTTTGTTTGGGTACAGTTTCCGTCTGCGTGGAAACAGGTTTATTGGTTGTTTTTGTTCTCAATGAGTGAGGCATACAATGGACGAAGAATCCAATATTAGAAAGTAAACTGATAAGGAGTTTATTGTCAATGAGTGACTGGGCTTTCCCGGTTCGAAGTACAGTTAGTACAAACTAGTCCATTTTTGCTTATTTTGAGAAAATCGCGTTCAAAGTTTTGATATTGTACAAAATGTACATTAATTTTAATTATTGCGTAATTTTCAGTAGGTTTGTTCTTGAGGTCAATAGCTACACCTGTCCACTAGTAAAATAAAATTATTTTAAGTAATTTCATGATTTCTGGATATGCAATTTTGCAGTTGGAACCTTGTCTAACTATAATTTCTCAACTTTTTGGGATAGGAATTTCCAGAAGGATGTAAAGTAAACCGAAACCATGTAAGACTTATGTTTTATTTATTTAAATATTGTGCACAAAAACTTTTCCCAGAAGAATATTTTTGCGCTTGCAATGTTGTTCCCACTTCTTCCAGCCATTGTCTCATTCCATATAGCACAATATACTTGCTTGGTTACACTGTAGTAAGCTGTCATATTGTACACATTCAACTTTCTTGTATAGAAAAATGAACTTATAGATGCTCTGGGACATGTAATGACATTCTCTAAGTCAGAAAGTAATACTTTCTTTATAATATTTTTTTTATTTCTCCAAATAAATCACTGGATGAATTACTTTATAAATCACTCTGTGCCATTTTTTAATTTCAAAAATTAATAAATATTCACATCAAAATCAACTGGACTATTATCAGTACACATAACCTCAATGTAAATAAATCGTCAGAACACAATAAGCAGTATGAGCCAGCTGATGCATTATTATTTATAATAGACAGTAGAGCTGACACCAACAGCTGATCATGCAGTTGGAACATTGTCACTTTCGTATCTTTATTATTAATAAACATATGACAATGAGAGTTAGTGCATTAAATAGAGAGCATTTTAAATAGAATAATTGCAAAATAAACTCAATTTTCATAAAAATATCAGTTGGAACCTTGTCAAGCCAAGGTAGCGAGTAGTTATTACCTTAGTAGATCATTATTATCCAGTGGTATTGTGTGGTTACTGTTCCGTGAAGTATTTTGAGAAGGTTTTATGTGTTTTAGTGTTATTACAATAATTTATTTAGATGCACTTTCGCATTGTAAGTTTTAAATAATATTATCTAATTAATACTGATTACGAGTAAAAATGGCACGTAGTCATGAAGATAAAGTAGAAATGATATTTACTTTCGGGGCTTCGAATGAAAATTATCATGAGACAGAAAGGCGGTTTAATTTGGCACATCCTGATAGACCTGTGACAAGGAAATACTTAAGAACTTTAGTAAATAAGTTCCGAGAATTTGGTTACATCAAAGATGCCCCACGCTCAGGTCGGCCTCCTTTAGGCGGTGACAAACAGTTTGAAATTGTTGCACAATTTGTTGAAGATCCGCAGCAGTCCACCAGATTAGTAGCAAATCTTTGTGATGTTTCCCAAATGTCTGTGGTAAAGTTACTGAAAAAAAATAAATTTCACGCCTATAAAATTAAGCTTATCCATGAGTTAAACGAAGACGATCCAGACCGTCGTCTACAATTTTGTGAAGAAATGGAAGCACTAATTTCTGCTCATCCATTGTTTGTTCGAAACGTTGTGTTTAGTGATGAATGCAGTTTTTTCGTCAATGGAGATGTGAACAAACACAACTGCAGGTACTGGGACACAGAAAATCCCCATGTTTTCCGTGAATCTCGCACCCAGTACCCAGAAAAAGTTAATGTTTGGGCCGGGATTTTTTGGAATCACATTATAGGACCATTTTTTATTAATGGAAATCTCAATGGTCAACTGTATTTGGAAATGTTACAAGAATCAATATTTCCTGCAATAAATACCGTTATTGAGGAGAATCAACATGAATTTGAAGAAGAACTCGTTCATTTCCAGCAAGATGGTGCCCCATCACATTATCATCGTGCTGTACGACATTTCCTGGGAACTCAGCTAAGTGGTCAGTGGATTGTTAGGCGTGGTGTAATAGAATGGCCTGCACGGTCTCCGGACCTTACACCCATGGACTTTTTTATATGGGGTCACATAAAATCCGCAATTTACAAAACTCCGGTAGCAAACCTTGAAGATTTAAGAAACAGGATTATTAATTCTTGCAACCACATACCACCTCAGACTTTCCAAAACGTCAGAGAGGCGTTCACCCTACGCTTATCTCACTGCCAAATAGTAGGAGGGTTTCAGTTTGAACATTTGATTTGACTTCGTGACGTGGTGAGTTATTAAAATTGTTTTGGTAATACTGGCTATTATTTCGGATTAGGAAAGAGATTTCACATTTTTGGGGGACATAAAACATTTTCAATATCATAAAATGAAACTTCCTTTCCATATTGCACCACTACCCAAAGGATATCTCCTTTTATTACCTATGGAAAAAAGTAGAGAGGGGGGTCCTGACTTTATATTCACCCTGTATATTTTAACTTTTATGAATGTAAAACAATTTGTATTGTATGTTCAATAAATTTCGAATTTGATATACAGAATAATATGGTTTTATTGTAATTTTCCATAAAATTCAAACTTCTGATTTAGCAGTGAAAATTAAATAAAATAACCAATTTATTCAGTAAAATGATCATAATTTCTGTGGACCAACTCATTTCCTTCAAATTTAAATATATGAATAATAATTATGATAATAATTTATTCTTTTAATTTTGCAATAAAATGCACTTATTTGGTTAGTTAGTATTTTTTGACTAATATTTCAATTTTACTTTTACTATATAAAACTACATAAATTTTATTTTTAATTCTCATAAACATAATTTGTTCTTATCTTTTGAATGTAATAATTTTTTAGTATTTTTTTAAGGACTATACTTGGAAGTTTTGTTTGATGACAAATGTTTATTTGATTTCACACATAAAAATAGTTACAAATAATTACAATTGTGATATAAAATTAAAGAGCTTTTCCTTGTGTATAATGGGATAAGTATGAGAACAACATTTCAACAATAAAACAAGATTCCTTCAATGTTTGGAAATTGCTGCTGAAGATAGTCAAATGTGTAGCAAACCGTAATAAGTTTGTGACATTATACATGCGCTTAGAGAAAAAAATTATCCCAATTATTTATTTGAAATGAAAGGTATATAACATTTTTATTTAAATGTGGAAGTTGAATTAGCCTGTTAGCCTATTAGTTTACATTGTATTATTGTTCAACTATTAGGAGTTACGATGAGTTATGATAAGTTTAGTGTTGAAAATACCAATTCTAACAAATATATTCCTGAATGTGGTATTTATTTTCAATAAAAGTCACATGGAATAAAAGAAATATTTGACTTTATGAAAGAGGTTTAATTTAGTATAAAAAATGGATTACATTTCAAATTCTTATAGCTGTTTAAATCATGATTGCTGATAAGCCAATTACCTTCAAGGTATTACCTGAAGAAGAGATCAGATTGCAGATATCGAAACGTAGTGTTACTGATTTCTTGTTTCACTGAACAATGGCAAATGTCCGTAAAAATCCTGTTTCCTTCACAATCCTTCCATCGTCAAAAATAACCTTCAAACAAAGAATTGATTCTCCGTACGGACCCGGAACCAGTAAACATACCTGAAGAAGAGATCAGATTGCAGATCTCGAAACGTAGTGTTACTGATTTCTTGTTTCACTGAACAATGGCAAATGTCCGGAAAAATCCTGTTTCCTTCACAATCCTTCCATCGTCAAAAATAACCTTCAAACAAAGAATTGATTCTCGGTACGGACCCGGAACCAGTAAACATACCTGAAGAAGAGATCAGATTGCAGATATCTAAACGTAGTGTTACTGATTTCTTGTTTCACTGAACAATGGCAAATGTCCGGAAAAATCCTGTTTCCTTCACAATCCTTCCATCGTCAAAAATAACCTTCAAACAAAGAATTGATTCTCGGTACGCACCCGGAACCAGTAAACATACCTGAAGAAGAGATCAGATTGCAGATCTCGAAACGTAGTGTTACTGATTTCTTGTTTCACTGTACAATGGCAAATGTCCGGAAAAATCCTGTTTCCTTCACAATCCTTCCATCGTCAAAAATAACCTTTAAACAAAGAATTGATTCTCGGTACGGACCCGGAACCAGTAAACATACCTAAAGAAGAGATCAGATTGCAGATCTTGAAACGTAGTGTTACTGATTTCTTGTTTCACTGTACAATGGCAAATGTCCGGAAAAATCCTGTTTCCTTCACAATCCTTCCATCGTCAAAAATAACCTTCAAACAAAGAATTAATTCTCGGTACGCACCCGGAACCAGTAAACATACCTGAAGAAGAGATCAGATTGCAGATATCGAAACGTAGTGTTACTGATTTCTTGTTTCACTGAACAATGGCAAATGTCTGGAAAAATCCTGTTTCCTTCACAATCCTTCCATCGTCAAAAATAACCTTCAAACAAAGAATTGATTCTCGGTACGGACCCGGAACCAGTAAACATACCTGAAGAAGAGATCAGATTGCAGATATCGAAACGTAGTGTTACTGATTTCTTGTTTCACTGAACAATGGCAAATGTCCCTGACTTTTCCCTGATTTCCAGACCAAATTTTTCATTTTTTTTCCCTGACTTTTTTCGACGCAATCCCCAGGGGTTTTTGGCAATTAACAGGTGGAAAAAAGCGGTGTTGAGGCTAACAGGGTGGCAAATATAAAAAAGCAAAAATAAAGTGAACACAGTTTAATACGTACAAAAAGATTGACTTAAATGATCTTTTACAACACAGAAGTAAAATATGCGCCGCGTCGTCTGCAGGCTTGGACTCGGCGCGGCGGCAGTAAGTTTATTTGTGTAAAGGGATTTTATATTTTTCCCTGACCAACGTCGAAATTCCCTGACTTTTCCCTGACTTGAGACCGGATTCCCTGACTTTTCCCTGATTTCCAGTCCTGTTTTTTTTTTTTCCCTGACTTTTCCCTGATTTCCAGTCCTGTTTTTTTTTCCCTGACTTTTCCCTGACTTCCCTGATTTCCCTGACCTGTAGCATCCCTGTAATTTCTTGTTTCACTGAACAATGGCAAATGTCCGGAAAAATCCTGTTTCCTTCACAATCCTTCCATCGTCAAAAATAACCTTCAAACAAAGAATTGATTCTCGGTACGCACCCGGAACCAGTAAACATACCTGAAGAAGAGATCAGATTGCAGATCTCGAAACGTAGTGTTACTAATTTCTTGTTTCACTGAACAATGGCAAATGTCCGGAAAAATCCTGTTTCCTTCACAATCCTTCCATCGTCAAAAATAACCTTTAAACAAAGAATTGATTCTCGGTACGGACCCGGAACCAGTAAACATACCTGAAGAAGAGATCAGATTGCAGATCTCGAAACGTAGTGTTACTGATTCTTGTTTCACTGAACAATGGCAAATGTCCGGAAAAAATCCTGTTTCCTTCACAATCCTTCCATCGTCAAAAATAACCTTCAAACAGAAATGTATTTATTGTAATCGTGTCATTGTCCGCCCGTCTGTTTGATAACTCTCAATGGAAAGGTCCTAGGAAGTTTACGTTTAAAGTTTGTAGGTACATATGTTCCTCTTGGTCCAAGGAAGATTGCTGTTAGATCAAAAGGGCGATCTGTCTGTCTATCTGACCATTTGTGCAATTATTTTTTATAGAAAGGTTCTAGAGACGTGAAACTTGGTATGTTCCTTTGGTCTAGGGAATAACTGGGTTGACATGGGGTCAAAAAGTCAAGGTATAGTCTGTCCATCTGCCTGACTATTCAATAACTCTCGACACAACGTTTCTAGAGACTTGAAACTTGGTATGTTCCTTTGGTCTAGGGAATAACTGGGTTGACATGGGGTCAAAAAGTCAAGGTATAGTCTGTCCATCTGCCTGACTATTCAATAACTCTTGACACAACGTTTCTAGAGACGTGAAACTTGGTATGTTCCTTTGGTCTAGGGAATAACTGGGTTGACATGGGGTCAAAAAGTCAAGGTATAGTCTGTCCATCTGCCTGACTATTCAATAACTCTCGACACAACGTTTCTAGAGACTTGAAACTTGGTATGTTCCTTTGGTCTAGGGAATAACTGGGTTGACATGGGGTCAAAAAGTCAAGGTATAGTCTGTCCATCTGCCTGACTATTCAATAACTCTCAACACAACGTTTCTAGAGACTTGAAACTTGGTTCCTCTTCGTGACAGAAATAACCCTATCGATTTTGGAGTCAAAAGATACAAGGGTAGTCAGTCAATCTGATCGATAACTCTTTTGTAAGGTTTTGTCAGGTCATTCGATACTCTGTTGTATTGGTTTGTTTTATTGAAAATAAAGTCCATGAAACATCTAGATTTAGACATACATGTATAAACACAAATATTCTTAATAAATAAACCCATCCACTCCTATACTTATTACTTATGTTTGCATATTTCATCTTCTATGGATTTCTCTCAGATTGCTTGCAATTATCATAATTTGACACCAAAAAGATAGATAAATAATGGCGGTATTACAGTAATTATCATCTACTTCAGTATTTCTTTTCTAAAAATTATTGAGACATTAAAATTTTAATCTAATTTGTATGTCTTGACACTTAAAACTAATTATTATTTCCTCCAACTACCTGTTTACTTCTCTACATTTTTATCCAGCTTTCTTTAATTTCTCGTATGATAAATGTGTGTTTTTGTTGTGTCAACAAAAAAGTTAGAAAATTTTTACTTTAATAATTGTTAATACTATAGTTTGGTTTACTTATATGTAAAAACCTATTATAGGATACTACATTATTAGTGATAAGAATCTTTCTGAGCCTGTGTTATTACACAGGCAGCAGTTGATATTCCCTGTATCACTATGAGTGTATTTTGCAAATGTGTTATGTGTAGTTGACAAAATATTTCCAAAATTTACAATATCCACATTGTATAATTGTTAATAAATAAAACTATTAGGAATTTCAAGAATGTTTCCATACAGGTTTGAACTCGTATATGAGCACCAAAATATATATAAATAGTCTTAATTACACATTTGGTTTCAGAGTTTCATATAAATTTCCCTTACCACATATATAACTTACTAAAATCAACCTCAAAAGTGAACTTAAAATAACAATAATCATCGTGTATAGTAGCAGTATTACTGATATCTACATAACCTAAATTGTCTGATAAAAACAAAGAAACTGCTCCAGCACAATCTTTGGAATCTGGCTTAAGCAGTGTAAAAAGTAAGCTTAAGTGTAAAAATTATAAAAACTGTATTAGTTATCATTTAAACAAGCTTACTTGTTATAAATTATCTTATTATAATAAAATTGATAATCAGTTTTTAACTCAATATAATGTGAATCAAAAGGAATGATCTAGTTAATACACTTCTGGACAAAAGTTTTGCATCAATAATGTTTTTGTACATTAAATTTAGTAAATATTTGTTAACTAAGGTTAATATGAACTTCTTTCCTTCATTTCTTACTGACGAAATAGAGATTAAAAAAAATAAATTACAAAAGCTATTTTATCCCAAATTATAAACATCAAAGCTCTATGTTTATTTGTATGGATAAGATCTCATGAGTCCAACATGCACAAAAACCTGAGTCATGGTAGGATTATTGTAGAATATGCCTTGCTGCCTGAAAGGACAAGTATCAGAAGAGGCAGCAGAAACCCAGATTAAACATTTCTGGTTATATCACCTAAATTATGCTCAAGTTCACAAGGGAAGGTTGCAAAGAGGACATCTATAATAGACTACTCTTAAGCTCAGATCCATTTATGAGCAGTATACAAAAGGATTAAGAAACCAACGACAAAATAAGTCTGTCAAATGAGGATGATGAAGTAGAAATCCACAAGACATCATAACACTTTGACCTCATATATCTCCGTTATTAAAGGAATTTTAAACAGTGACAAGAGTAAAAGTCTTAAATTTGATTTTTCTATCTAAAATAATAATAAATATAGGTTTATTCATAAGAAAAACAAAATTGACGCCATATTGAAAATATTGTGGAATTGCTTAAAAGTTTGAAATTTATATTTTTAAATGTCTCTCAGAACAGGACAATGTTTCCCTTTTAATGTTAGCTCTCAGATTTTTGGTCTGGAATACCACAATAGTGGCCTATTTGAAAAAGAAATTCTGCCTAATTTTTGTAATATATCTAACGTAACAATTTTTTAAGTAACCTTTTTGATTATTTAACACATCAAATATCATATTTAGAGATTAAATTAATGTATTTTTGTTTAGAATTTGGTTTGTAAACATAACAATCCATTAAATAAATTTTGTGGCCTAAATTAACCTATGTTCGACGGTGACATTCATGTTAGTCTTATAACTGTACAGTTTATTGGTTGCAAACATGAATAGAGTTCCTTACAATAGAAGCCTGTTAAGAAGAATAGAAAGTAAGATATGATGGAAATTGTAAAAATGACGTTCATTTGGAATTTGGACTCTATATTAGATAACAAACAGAAAATATGATAAGAAAGATGTTTGTTGAAGAAGTAGTAGATCATGTCCTTTAGAGGACGATCATTAGTTAGTGTTTTGACAAAATGATAACAGCTCCTCCATTATCTTAATTCTAAATTATTTAGGTTGGTGCAAAACTTTTGGCCAGGAGCGTATTTTGGATGCTTTCTACTTGAGTTAGTTATCTAGATTAAATAATATACAAACATTGATGATATTCCCCAGTATTGTTCTAAATTATCAGTTTTTAAAGCTTATATTACAGAAAGAAATTACAAAAGGATATTCAAAGCAACATATTTGTGGGATATGTACATTCATATACAAAAGTACTAACTTAATATCAACCAAAGTGGTTAGAAGTGACATACATATTTGGCATTGGCATAGGTGTAACAGAAGGATAAGGAGCCAACTGTGGAGGAGGCAAGTAGAAATTTGAGCCAGAACTACGACTAGCCTGAGATATCGAGGATCTTTTGCGGACCATTTCTGTCATTTTGTCAGCTTTCACTCTTCTAAGATGCATAAGTTTACGACGTGAAGAGAATTGCTCAAGAAATCCATCAATATCCAATGAACCATCCAAGAACTTCTTCGCCAACTCCTTTTAAAAGAAGAAAGATATATATGATAGTCACGATATTAAATGACAAATGCTTATGAATATTTATGTTATTTAGAACTGATTCATCATAACATCTTAATAATTCTACAAACAAAAAAGTGATCTATTTTGCATCTTAAAACTCTCTCATTTCATCCCAGCTGTAAAGTTTATCAATATAGTTGACAAAACAACAAACAGCCTCAGATTGAATGTTGACTGATATTTATATGCTGCCTGAATTATTGGAGTAATGATTCACTTACCTCTGACTCTTCTTCCATCTCAGCTGCTGCAGTTTGCAATAAAGCTAGTGTTGTTTCTAAGCTTTGGTTCGGACCTTTATTATCTGAAAATTATGCAATAAATTTATTATATATTTAATAAAAGAAAGCACAATCAGTATTATAGATGGGAGGTGCTTATATAATCAAATTTCATTATTTATGTTGTGAATTATCAAAAGTGAACCAATAGATAACAAGCCAAGCATTAAATTCAAAATATACCCCATTAATTAATTATAACAAAAATCATGAAACCCATCAGGGGTAAAGTTTAATTTACTATTACTATATTTTGGCGTAATTTTCCCCCTATATTCTCTTTAACGATAGACAATATTTCCTTTTTGCTTATCTTTAGCATTTATCTATTACATTTATACTGTCCTTATGTAGCCTCCTTCAACACACTCTTATAACTGCACCATAAAGAACAAAAACCATTTCTATAACAAGCTAAACCTGGTTATTTGAACCGATCATACATACACAAACACTATTTATTCATACACCTAAGATCAGAATCGTAACAATAATTATTAAGATTTAAGTCTGGTTAAAAATACAGCTTTGACAGGAAAAACAAAATCAACAATAGTCAAGAGGTGACAAAGAAAACAATTAAACTTATCATCTACAGTAATTAGGGTGTACAGATACAACAATGTGTTCTAATTTAACATCGTAAAATAAAGTGAAGTAATATTGTCAAAAGGTCTTATTATTGTAGTCCTACCTAATTTAACACTCAGCTGAAGGCTCACAGCTCAACTGACACTCTAAAACAACAGTTTGATGGTAAGACACCATCAAACGTACAACTTTAGTTGACATAATCCTATCAGAATGGATGAAAGTAGTTATTTTATCAAGACAAGAATTAGTTAAACCGAACCTCGATTCTAACTCTTCAAGACCTAACATAAATTTCCAAATATCTATCCTCTTTGGCCAGAATATCTACAATAGGTACTAATCAATTTAAAACTTTGTATCTGATTGTAAGAAATGTTGTCATGAGGAAAATTCACAGAATTTCAGGAATATTTCAACTTATCTGATGAAACGTGGAAGATTCTGTATGCAAAATGAAGGAAATGTTTTCTTCTTCTGAAGGAAGGAAGGGTTAAAGACCCTGGACTTAACCTTAAGTCTTCTTCGACTCCCTTGCTTCTTTTTACCCATAAAATTTGAGCCCTCTGCAAAAACCTATAAAATTTATGGATTTCCATTCTTTATTCTCCTTTGATCTCAGCACATAAGCCATTAGACACCTTTTCCTTGTTACACAAATAGCAGGATATTCTAGCTAAGTATATTCTTTGGCTTCTTCACAAAGTCTGCATTAATTAGTGTGGCTTAAAACCATCTTCATTAATGTTTCCGAACAAGGCCATATCCTGTATGTTAGTATGCAAAATACCAGTCATGTTTCTTTTTACCTACATCTAATAGTCTAGTCTAGCCTTTTTAATAAAGATCGATAAACATTATTTATTGTCTAAGACCTAAGATCTTCTGCCATATATCGGATTTGACTTATTTTTTTCCAGTTATGCACTAGAGCTGTGGTATAGAAGAAAAGTACTCCATATCCTGGCTTTGAACCAATCAAGATGCTTTCAGAGCCTTTCTTGGCCAAAGCATCTCCTATTTAATTTCCTAGTAATTTCATTCCTTATGGCCTAGCACTCAACCAACGGTCACTTTGCTCTTCTCTGCCAGTTCTATTACAGCATTTTTACAATACCATAATATCCTTAACTTGACACATACTTGAATGCCATAGCTTGTTTTCCTAAGGGCAATAAATAACTGACTCCTGGTCTATATACTCCAAAACCTGCCCTTGAACCCAAGCATGAGCCATCAGTTGATAGCCTTTATTTGACAGTTATCTCTACTCTGTTATGGGGACACTGTATACTTTACCAAAGGAGTATTTTTTTATTATGCATAGAGACTTGTATTTTAGAACCAGTAAATTACTGAAATTTAAGGATGAATAAGTCTCTCTAGCAGAGTGTTTGATGAAATGGATTTAAGTGTCATTTCTATTATAGAAATGGGTGAAAGAGGTCTTCCATTAAAGGCCAAATATATTTTGTCTTAAAGGAGTTGGGATTGGGAAGGAAGAATATAAAAAATTGTGAGACACATCTCTAAAGCTTCACTGGAGGCATATTTTTGCTTGTGAAACAGATAATCTTGTTCTTGGGGTGATAATGGTGAGTGAAAAGTTGTGGCCGCATAAGACTACTTTAATCCCTCATTTCAGATCTCTGGACCATTTTCTATTCTTCACTGCCTCCATCATCAAGTGATTCCATTATTCTGGATTTTGTTAACCTTCTTATCATATGATCATCTGAGATAATATCCATTGGTTATTTGATAAAGTTATAAGTTTCATATCTTCGGTTTGTAATTTAAAACAAATATTTTTGTATCAAATTCAATTATTTCCTTTCTTTTTATGAAGCATACATATTTTGCTTTTGGGAAAATATATTTATTTAGTTGATACTATAGTCCGAATGAAATATTAAATGATACATTTTAAACCGTATTAAAGTATATTCAACAAGTTAGTTAACAAAATGGGTTAGTATTACAAAACAAATGCTTGTATATAGCACAAACATAAACTCTTATAATCAAAGTAGTCATAGGCTTAATATAATAGTAATTCACAACAAAATTAATTGTATAATCATTAATACTTACTTAGCTCTTTTGATTTAGCTTCAATGCTATTAAAAATGTGTTCCCCTTCTTCACTAAGCTGTTGAATTTCTTGCTTCCTTTTGTTGAAATGAGGTTCCTTGGACAGGTTAAATTCTGCCAAGGAACGATTACTAGCCATCACAATTTCTTTCTCAGTTTCAATGTCCTTTAGCTGACAAAATAACATTAAAATCATTTATTGTCATAAAAACTAAGAATCACTACTAAATTAGCTTCTAATCATAAATTTTAAGTTTTAACGATCTTTGAATTGTACAAATATTAACTTACAAACGTCTACTGGAATATATTTAATATGTAATCATTTATAAGGTCCCATTTAGTAGAAGATCTACATAAAGTAATTGTAATGACAGTCTAACATGTTCTTCCAGGATTTGTTATGATAAATCTAACCCTGACATTTGATGCTGTGTTTCGCTCCGGAAAGACCCATAACTTTTATCAACAACAACATCTTATATTTTAGTCAATTAGATATGGTTATGAGACCAAAGATACTTCCATACAACTTGGAAAAAGATTCGTGAAATTTTGGAAATCTTCAGCAAGTTCTGAATCCTCAATTGATGTTAATGTTATATTGAGGCCCAAGTAAAAATCAAATGTTTCCTTCTTAATTTGACAGTGTAAGGACTGAATTTATATTTTATAGTTTGCTGAAACCTATTGGGGAATTTTAGAATCCTCTCTCAGCACCACATTCATGACTTATGGAAATGTTACAAATATCAGAAAAGATTCAGTGGCAGTACGATGCACCTTAGCATCTGTATAGCAAGAGCATTCCTGTCATCATCATACCGCTGTATCATAGTATGCTGGAATTAGGTTTGCTGATTTTGAAAAATCTAATAAAAGCAAGAAAAGTTGTTCCACTTTTTCTTGTTCTTAAATTCATTATTTATCATTTGTATACCCTAAAACCTGATATTGTTTTGTTCAGTAGCTTAATAACATGAATCTTCTGTCTGGAGTGTATAAACATTTTTTTTTTAATAATAAATACAGTTTGAATTACACTTTCAACAAACCAATACATAGTGTAACACCTAACATAAGTTTAATAAATGAGCAAAACTAACATAACCATAACTTGATATGCATTTACTATGTACTTATGTACCACATAACTTTCGATCACATTACAATAGCTTTTCTTGATTTAAATATCAACGATTACACAACAAACTTCTACTCTCACTAAAACAAAATATAAAGACGAATTAAAACAGAATAAATCAATTTCCTAATATTTTATTTGCTCACTTAATCTACAATCAAATACATAAATAACTTTTAAAAATAGTCAACTGTATTAGAGTTAACGTGCCACAATTGAGTAATAGACTTCTTTGTTATTGAAGAGGCAGTGAAGTGCAATGCACAGGATGGTTGATGTTGCTGTTCTGACTATAGAACTCAGATAAGCTATTGGCTGCAGATAACACTGAAAATCATAGATAACACAGTACACAAATATAACCACAAAAACTACAGTATAATAAGCATCTAACACTCGAATGATCAAATGAACTATTGATTAGAACAATTTAAATGCTGTCAGACATGTTACCCTGTAAAGTAATAATTATAAGTAGGTACTACACTGCTCGAACTTTGTATAAAGTTGTGTTATTTTCTATAATCTAAAACTTTATTATCAGTATAATACAATCTTAAAATTCTATAAAGTAATTCAGTTCGACGTTATTGTTCCAAATTAATTAAAAACAAAGTTAAATCATGTGTATGGTATTTGAATAATGACCACTAGAGACAGGAAATATTGTTGTTTGTCAACAACCTATTATTTTGCAGAAACCTGTAACCGAGGTAACATGTTAGTTTACAAAACCTTGAACTTACTCACTATAATGTAACATTCAGACTGATGATCTAATAAAATTATAAACAGGTTAATTCAAATTTTCACTATACGAACACAATTATTGGGTACTACTTAGTCCTTATCTACTAGTTGTTATTAGACTATACATACGTACGTATTATAAATATAAAAAGTTACAGATAAACTTTACAAGCGCTCATGTGATCTGAGCTTGAATTTGAGTATTATCTCAAAAGATATTTTTCTTTTTACACCAGAAGGCGCCATTGAAGCCTGCACTAATGGCTAGAGGGCATTTCTAAATCAGTACTTTCCCGACCTCAGATCACTTCCCACGTGGTCCAACTTCTCCAAAATTAGATCACATCATGACACTAATACTGTCCGCCTGTAATGACCGCGAGTACAATGGTTATGTACACGTTTTATTTGTGCCACAAGTGTCAGACACGTTTATCCTTCAAAATAGTAGGTAAATGTTAAATTGTATCGTTTGTTACATTTTATAATAACACATAGCCTAGATAGTTAATTTTTAATCGTCATAGCATTATTGCTTAATAGCCTATACTGTAACTTGAAATACATATAACAATTTTGTTTCATATAGTTATTTTGAGGATTCTTTACTCATGAATATCGATGATTCGATGATTATGAATATTGATCATTGAAGTGTTGGACGCTTATTGTACTGCAGCCACCACAAATTTATATTTACATTTCAGTTATTAAAAGTTATTTGTGATTTCCCACCCCCTAAAACCATATATATTTTAGTTCAGGAGGATGAGTAGTATTTCGGGAGGATGAGTAATAGTTCAGGAGGATGAGTAGTAGTTCAGGAGGATGAGTAATAGTTCAGGAGGATGAGTAGTAGTTCAGGAGGATGAGTAGTAGTTCAGGAGGATGACTAGTAGTTCAGGAGGATGAGTAGAATATGTTAATAAAGTTGAAATTTTGATTGGCTACTTCGGGCGTTAAGCTCACTGATACTACCCGTTTCACTACTAGTACCTTGTCAAGATTAAAGATCTTTCTGAAATTTAACTGTTACCTGTTGGTTTTTTAAATTTAATTTTTAAACATTTCTCTTTTGAAAAAATAAACTAAACAAACATCATGAAGTGGCAAATGTAAACCATTACCAAACAGTTTTACAGTTCACTGGAGAGCTAATCTAATTCAGCCTTAGCCAGCTAAAGGGTCAATTTTATAACAGAAGACTAATAGCAGGTACTATCATAAAAATATTTATATTATATTAATTATAAGCAGAATTTTAAAACTATAAATCAATATATACTATGTTTTTAAGACTAAACTTTGTAAATTAACCTTTTAGGCCTATCTCTTTTTAAATCTTTCGGAATGAGAAACAAGTCATCTTACCTCCTTTACATCCTTCACGATACTTTCAAATTTGTCATCATCATTCAAGTAGGCTCTTAGTTCATCAACTTCAAGATGAGTTAATAAACCGAAGGTTGACGTAAAATTAGGTTTCTGGTGTTTTGTTTCCTGATACATGTGATTCCATTCACTTCCAAATGACATTTTTACTCACAATCTTTACTTCCAGGACTGAAAGGATAAACAGATTATTAACTATCGAATGAGTTGTCAACCTGGTCCCTAACCTGATCTAACTAGCCCACTTTACGTTTACTCTACTTCTACTTAACACTCAACACGTAACAAACATTACTCAACTAGTAACTGATACCAACATTGTAATAGTTAACACTTACTACAATGAATAATAGTAATCGTAATTTTAATAACCTTCCTTTCTTATGCCTGGTGGTTGGAACACGGTTGCCAATGAATTGCCAAATCCATAACTACCCTCTTTTGAACTTTAACGTCAACACACCTTGCTATATTACAATATAAATTAGTGCTATAATAAGTAACTCAATTCCAAAGTATTATAATAAAATAAAAAAATTATACTTTAAATAGATAGGTAATTCATTTCAGAAATTACACACACAGGCTCCAGGGATTAGTCCATGATATAATAATTTTGAATTTTTATATGGGGACCCTCCTAAACCCGATGGAAAATACTCCATATAACTGTATACGCTGGAGTAAAATTGCAAATACTCGATATAACTGTATAGCAGGATGCGCCATGATAGGGTCAATGTCCTGGAACTGGCACAGACTATCGGTTATGGGACAAACCTGGATAACTTAAAACTCTATCGGATTGGGAAGCCTGTGTCTAATCTCGCCCCCTTAAACTTGTCTTCAGACCAACTTCAGATGCGGCTTCGTTTTTAAACGAGTTTGTTAAGGCTAAGCTGATGGATGGCAACAGTAAGTTCTCAAGTGTTGGAGTCTCCCGTGATAGGACCAATAGGGAACGACAGTACTTAAATTCCCTAAGAGCTGAACTTGATAGCCGGATTAAGAAAGGTGAAGGGAATCTTACAATCAAGTACAGGAATGGAGTCCCCTCAATTGTGCAAAAAAACTAATTAGGCCGTGTTCTACTCGGCGTATTGGTGTATATTATCAGAACGTGAATGGTCTCAGCACAAAATTGCAGCTGTTAAGAGAATCAATCTGTTCCTGTGTTCATGATGTCATCACACTTACAGAGACAAATTTATCCTCTGAAATACTTACTCCGAAACTTGGTCTCAACAACTATTGTGTCTATCGCAAGGGTCGCTCTTCTGTGAGCAGTACCAAGGAATCAGGTGGCGGTGTTATGATTGCTGTATCAAATTTGTACCCTTCCTTTGAAATGCCGTCTTCTATCGATAACATCGAATGCTTGTTCGTCACCGCTCGGATCTTCGGTCAGCCTACTGTCCTTGGTGGATTATATATCCCGCCTCAATCTCCAGCCAATGTATTTTCAACTTTCAATGACTTAGTTGAGGAAGTGTGTGGTTCTTGTGAACCTGACACCAGGATTGTTATTGCTGGCGACTTCAAAATGCCACAAGTGGACTGGTCTTTACACTCTCAACCTCCGGGGAATGCTGCAGAGTATGTTTGACCTGATTAATTTCCTAAGTCTGCGGCAGCACAACACCATTCTAAACTAAAGAGGAGTTCTGCTGGATCTATTTTTTTCAACGGATTAAGGGTTTAATATTACGGCTGCATCTGATCCTATACTTTATGAAGAGGGCTTCCACCCGGCACTGGAATTTGTGTTACCTTTTGGCTGTTCTGGTGTTGATAATTGTGATGTGTTTTTCCATGATCTCAGACAGTGTACCATCGACAATGTCAGAGCCTGGCTTGCGTCCCTGAATTACCCTGATCCCAGCTGGCCGGACATTGAATCCTCCTTCAACAGGTTCTGTTTGAATATGGGGAGTTCTATAAAGACCAATTCACCTGTAAGAAGAAAGAATGGGTCTACTTATCCTCGATGGGTTACCCGGGAACTTAGACAATTGATTTCACGGAAGAAACTACTCCACCGAAACTACAAAACTTCTCTTCTAGACTGTAATTATGAAGCTTTCAGAGTGGTCAGGCGGCAGTGCAAAAATCTTGCCAGCGCATGCCAACAGGAGTTTTTGTTACTATCAACAATATCATAAAGGAAAACCCCCGATCCTTCTGGGGTCATATGAAGTCCTTAAGTAAGGCTAACACTGTACCCAGCAGACTTCAATATGGCTTAGTCTCGGCTGATGAGCCCCAGGGAATGTGTAACTTATCCTCTGATTACTTCTCAACCGTCTACACTCCACATACTGACTGTCATACTAATTACAATTATGAATCCAACATCAACGTTTCGTCCTGTCTTTTCTCGGCCACTGAGATTGAAAGAAAACTACAGGATCTTGATGCCTCCAAGGGACCTGGACCGGATGGCATAACCGGCCGTTGTGAAGTCATGCAGTGATCTTCTGGCTCCTCACACAGCTGTTTATCTCAACAGGTTGCTGCGTGATGGCTCTTTTCCGAACTCGTTGAAGCCTGGTTATCTTGTACCAGTTCATAAATCTGGATCTACATCTAAAGTAACAAATTGCTGTCCTATTGTGATTCAGTCAGTCTTTGCCAAGATTTTTGAAAGTTTGATCCTGGACGTATTATCCTTTAAATTTAAGAGTGTCTTCATCCCACAGCAGCATGGTTTTCGCCCTGGAAAATCAACGACCCCCAATCTTTGTGTCTTCAGTGACTATGTTGTTTCCTCCTTCTCTCGTTTCCACCAAGTTGACTGCCTGTATTTCGATTTCGCTAAGGCATTCGACAGGGTTAGCCATAGCCATCTGATAGCTAAATTGAGGGCATACGGAATTATTGGGCCTCTTCTTCTGTGGATGCAAAGCTATCTAAGTGGCGGAACCCTGCAAGTCAAATTTGCGTCATCACTCTCCAAGAATGTTGTGAGCGTAACATCGGGTGTGCCTCAAGGGTCCTCGGTCCTTTTCTATTTGGCCTGTTCATAAACGATATCGAGGAGTCACTAGCCGGCAACTTTCTTCTATTTGCCGATGATGTTAAGATCTTCAAGGAGGTGACTTCAATCCATCAACAACATGAGCTCCAGGAGGATCTGCTTAGGATAGAACAGTGGTGTGATAGGAATGCTATGCAACTGAATGCTCATAAATGTTAAGTAATGTCATTTGGAAGATCAAAAACTTTGCTGCTCTTTGACTTCTCTTTGTATGGCTTGTTACTGGATAGAGTGACAGTTATAAAGGACTTGGGGTTGTACACGACACCATCCTGGGATCCAGGTATACAGGTATACAAGTCTTGTGCTAAATCCAATTGTGTTCTAGGGTTCATTTCCCGAACATCAAGAAACGCCCTACCTCCTGCAACATTGAAGACCCTCTACGTGACTCTTGTTCGTCCCATTGTTGAATATGGTTCTACTGTCTGGGCTCCCCACCAGATTGGACATTGCGACCATCTAAATAAAGATCAGAGGCGTTTACTGCGATTGGTAGGAGTTAGAAGTGGCATCCGTTATCCTGATGTTGACATACAGGTTATTGCAAGCCAACACCAGATCCTTTCGCTTTCATCTAGAAGAGTGGCTCTAGACCTTATATTTCTATTCAAGATTGTCAACAGTTTGGTTGATTGCCCTGAGCTCCTGCGTTGCATAGACCTCCATGTACCTGCCGCAACCCGCCTTCTGCAGCCTTTCTCCAAGCACTCACGCCAAACTGTCTACGCCTACCAGAGTGTAATTCCACGTCTGCTGCGTTTGGGAAATGCTGCCCACCGGTTGGAATTCTTTGGCGTATCCATGCTGGTGTTTCGGAGGCGGGTCTTCTCTTGGGTGTCTGAGCATGATTCACATTGAAAGCAAGAGTCTACCTTTGGTTGCTCATCCCTGCTAGTATTTTGTTATATTGTCTATTTTTTGTTATATATTGTTTAGTCATTTCACTGTTAAATTTTCATAGTTTATACCGTCAGCACACACTTATAGCATGTATTTATAGCACTTATAGTATTTAGTATTAGCATGTGGTTGTCTTGTTGATTTTTCTCTTGTTGTATATTGACCCATGCACTAGAGTTAGCACATGCTTAGCATGAAGCATGTAGTTATTATCTTGTTACCTTGTTTTTAATTTGTATTTGATGCACAAGTTGCACACACTTAAGGGGCCCATACACCTGCGAGTCTGGCTCGCGAGCCTGGCTCGACTCGCCTAGAAATGGACCAAATCCGTCAGTGTATGGACAATAAAGAGCCGAGCCGAGTCAAATTCAGGCGAGCCGAGCCGGATCCGCCACTGCTTGCCGTGCGGCTCGGCTCGGGTATCAGTTCGCCAGTGTATGGCGCATTACGGATCGGACTCGTGCCCCCACCACCGAAAAATCTGTTCATTCTGTTTTCACTACTGCAGGCCAAACGTTACGCACCACTCGTTCCGCAAAGGTTAAGGTATTTTGTTTGTTTTGAGTTAACATGGCTGACTCCAAGTTATTTATGAGCCCTGATTTTTTAACAACATTCATTGAAGAGTATCGAAATTTGCCGTGTTTGTGGAAAGTACGAAGTGCGGAGTATTCCAACAAGTTTAAACGGGATACTGCCTGGAAACATCTCCAAATTACGAAAGAAAAAATTCCGAATGCAGACACTAACTGTAAAAAGGAAAGTTGATAACCTTAGGGCAGCATTCAGGAAGGAAATGAGGAAGGTTCGTGACAGCACAAGAAGCGGAGCTTCCGCAGATGATACGTACACCCCAACTCTGTGGTATTTCGAGCTCATGAAGTTCACCGCAGAGCAGGAGCAGCCTCGAAAGACCAAGAGCAATTTGGACGAGGACGAAGAAAATATTATTGAAGAGGAAGGCAGTATTGTTGAGGTAAGTTTGTAATAACTGTTTAAAATGTTATGACAAGTTTATTAATACAGATATTAATACATATTCATGTTATTAACGACTTATCATAAAAATAACTAATTTCAACAGTTAGTGCATGTGTGTATCTTTAAAAGTTTAATTTTTAGTCACCATTCTGTCTTGAAAGGGAACCTTTCCTGGCCCATTGAAATATTTCACATATTCATCTCGACTTTCACAAGCTTCCTTTGCAGCTGTTGTGTAGGATCTGCGAAGCGTGTGAAAACACCTTTCAGGTTGATCATTTCTCCAGTCACCTGCAATGACACTGGCGCCTTCTATATCTTCCTTGTCTAGCATTGAACTAGGCGTATACTCCGCTCTGTTGTTTGCCCGGAGAAAATTATGTAGAACCACGCAAGCTAGCACAATATCATCTACTTTTGAAGGGTGAAGATTGATAGTTGTATGAAGAATGCGAAATCTAGAAGCTAACACACCAAACGCGTTTTCCACACACCTTCTCGCTCGTGATAGCCTGTAGTTAAAAATTCTTCTTCATATGTTAATTTTTCTCGAGGAAAAGGTTTTAGTAGATTTTTTCGAAGTGAAAAAGCTTCATCAGCAATAAAAACAAAATTCGTATTTGTAATGTATTGAATTACAATAATAATTATTATACATAATATATAAATTGTTACTGGCAAGTTAAAGCCACAGCCAAAGACCAACTGTATGATCTATGATGCTGTGACGTCATATGGGGTGATTAGTTTGAATAAATGCCATTGGCTGTTCTCATCACGCCACCAGATCACACCACCTACCACTTCCAGTGTCCTGCCCTTGTCTCTCTCTCTGTTACCCTCCAACCTTAACCGAGCACAGTCGATGATGTAAACTAATTCAGTCTTTTATATTCCGATTCCCCGTAACCCGTACACAACAATTGGCGACGAGGTATTAATGCGATCCCGCGAGTGCAATGCAACCTGTTCGATTGTGCGTAAATAATTTCTCCGAAAATTATAGTGGGAGGAAGTGTGTCTGTAGTTTGGCGTCACGTGGACTCAAAATCGGTACATTTTGATGTTGGAAGACAAGGTCGTAAATTAGAACATTTCGTCTTTATTTAGTTGAAACAGTAAAAATGGCGGGAATTATTGGCGGAATTGGTGACTTCGACAACAGTGCAGAAACTTGGAATTCGTATGTTAACCGATTTGAATTATTCGTTGACTGTAACAGTATTAGTGACGACAAAAAGGTTAGTACGTTACTAAACAGTCGTGGGTGTGAAAACGTACAGTTTGTTACGAGATTTATGTACGCCGGAAAAACCTTCAGTGAAAAAGTTTGATGAATTAGTGAAGTTAATTCAGGACCATTTGTACCCGAAGCCATCATTCATAGCTGAAAGGTACAAATTTCAGCAAAAGGAATCAACAGGAAGGAGAATCAGTCGCAGAGTACATCGCCAGCTCAAGAAATTGTCTGCATACTGCGAGTTTGGCGCATCCCTCAACGACTATCTCAGAGACAGACTGGTGAGCGGCATCAGGAGTGAGTCGACCAAGCAGAGGCTGTTGGGAGAGACCACCCTAACCTTCGACCAGGCTGTGAAAATCGTCTGCTCAGTGGAAGCGGCGGAGAAGAATGCGGCGGCATTGACAGTGAACGGCGGCAGCCGGGTCCAGCGGATGGCAGCGCAATCACCACCCACATGTGAGAGTCGGCGGCAGCGGGTGGCAGCGCGAGCTACAACGCAAGGCCACGAAGTCAAGGTGCAGTGTACGTGCTGTGGCAGTGTGGTCACTATAGGAAGCAGTGCAAATTGTTTGGTGTTGTGTGTCACAAATGTGGGTAAAAGAAATCACATATCTAAGGTATGTCGATCTACTGAAATTAGTAAGTTACCAGACAATCAGCTTTCGAAAGTTAAGAAAGGTATATCTTATCAGTCTAATTTTCAAAACAAGAAAAAACAAAGATTATAAGATACATAATTTTGTAAATGAATAGTTCAGAACTGTCAGATTCAAATAATTCTAAGGAATTATGTTCAGAGTGATGAAAATCTTGAGAGTTATGTCGAGGACATACAGAATTTATTTTAAAGTAAAGGAAACTCACTGTGAAAGAATTAGAGTTGACCCAATTAAGATTAAAGTCCTAGTGCAAGGTCGAGAAACCATATTTGAAGTTGATACTGGAGCTAGTGTCACAGTGTGTAGTGAGGATTTTTATGAAAATAATTTTAGTTCTTGTAAATTGTTAGAAAAACGACCTAACTTTGGAGTTCGTACACTAATGAAACCTATTATACCTGTGGGCAAAGTTAATGTTGATGTTTGCTATGAGAAAATACATAAATGCTTAGATTTGTATGTGATTTAGAGGAGGTTCACATCCTTTAATGGGTCGTGATTGGCTTAAAGTACTGGGAGTTGACATTTCGTTTAAAAAAATAACTTGTGTGTTATAAACAGACCTATAGATAACAAGACTAATTTCGAGACAATGACGTCCGAGCTAACTAATCAATTTCCAGAAGTGTTCACTGAGAAACTAGGTCAGTATACAGGCGAACCAGTAAAACTAAATCTAAAAGAAAATGCTAGACCTAGGTATTTTAAGCCAAGACCGATACCATTCTCATTGAAAAAGTAAGGTAGAAAAAGAACTAACAACGCTTAGTTGACGAACAAGTGTTAATTCAGTAAGCAGCTCGGAATGGGGAAACGCCCATTGTACCAGTATTAAAAAAGAACGGTGAAATTAGGCTATGTGGAGACTTTTAAAGTTACTCTAAATCAGTATCTAGAAGTAGACAAGTACCCTATACTAGAATAGAAGATTTATTTGCAAATTTACAGCATGGAGAACGTTTCTCTAAAATAGATCTTAGTCAAGCCTATATGCAATTAAAGTTAGATAGTGAGTCACAAAAATTATGTACAATTAGCACGCATAAGGGTCTTTTCTCATATAGTAGAATGCCTTATGGAATCTCATCAGCCCCAGGAATATTTCAAAGAGTTATTGAACAATCTTTGCATAATTTAGAAGGCATATCAGTGTTCATGGATGATATTCTTATCACCGCACCTAATAACGAAACTCATGTAAGTAGGTTGCAAGAGGTTTGTAAACGCCTGAGTGAAAAAGGATTTACCGTAAAGAAAGATAAATGTACATTCTTTGTAGACAAAATCGAGTATCTTGGTTTTAGTATCGATAAAGATGGACTGCATACCTCTGAATCTAAAATTAAAGCTATAAATCAAGCACCTGTACCTAAATCTGTCACTCAAGTCAAAGCTTTTATTGGCTTGGTAAATTATTATGGAAAGTTTATCAAAAATTTGTCAACAATCTTGAGTCCGTTGTACAACTTGTTAAAAAAGGACGTGCCATTTGATTTTGATGAAAAATGTCTCAAATCATTTAGCCATGTCAAGGATGTTTTGACTAAAGCACCAGTTTTGGCGCATTATGATTCAAAGTTGCCTGTAAAACTAGCAGTAGACGCAAGCTCGACAGGGCTGGGCTGCGTACTTAGTATCATAACCCCTGAAGGCGTTGAGAAACCTATTGCATACCACTCTCGTACTTTATCACCAGCAGAATGTCAATATTCACAAATAGATAAGGAAGCTTTAGCAGTAGTATATGGAGTAAGGAAATTTCATCAATATTTGTATGGCCGAAAATTCACATTGTGTACTGATCACAAACCTTTAATTAGCATATTTGGACCGAAAAAGGGTTTACCTGTTTTCGCAGCAAGCCGATTACAAAGATACGCATTATTTTTAAGTGGATACAATTTTGATGTACAGTATGTAAGGTCAGAAAAGCATGGTAACGCAGACGCATTATCACGCTTACCATTAAGCACTAAACACGTTGTAAATAATAACAATGAACCAAGGTGGAAAGGTACCTATTTACACTGTATCGCTGAAAGTTCAGTACCTTTAACTTTTGAAGATGTAAAAGCTGAAACCCAAAATGATCCTATTATAAAACAAATACATAACTATGTGATGTACGGATGGCCAAATTTTTTGTCAGGAGAGAATAGGGAATTGTTACCTTATTTCCAAAGGAAGGACGAGCTAACAGTTGAGCATGGCATTGTTATGTGGGGATATAGAATTGTTGTTCCTAACAAGTTGCGTAGCTACATATTAAATGAGTTACACGCGAGTCACTTGGGAATTGTAAAAATGAAGTCAGTAGCAAGATCCTATATTTGGTGGCCAAATATAGATGAAAACATTGAAAGCCTAGCGAACAATTGCTCTTCCTGTCTTATGGAACGTTCTAGTCCTAGTAAGAGTAATCTACATGTTTGGCACTATCCATCTATGCCATGGGAAAGATTGCATATTGATTACTTGGGTCCTTTCAAAGATAAGACCTACTTGGTAGTAATTGATGCTTACACTAAGTGGTTGGAAGTATTTGAAGTAGGCTCTACTTCAGCTAAGCTAGCTATAGAAAAGTTAAGAGAACTATTTTCTAGATTTGGATTACCTGTCACTATCCATAGTGATAATGGACCACCATTTACCTCAGTTGAATTTAAAAATTTCATGCAACTTAATGGTATAAGACATACATTTTCACCAGCTTATCATCCTCAGTCTAATGGTCAGGCTGAGAACTCAGTTAAGTATGCTAAACGTAAAATAAGATTGGCTTTTCAAGAAAATATTGATACTAAAGTAGCCTTGAATAGGATGTTATTTGATTACAGAAACTCCGTTCATAGCACTACTAACGAGACACCTGCCAAATTAATGTTTAATAGACCACTAAGATGCAGGCTAGATTTACTCAGACCTAATATAGCCAGAACTGTGCAATTAAAACAGGACAAACAAAAAGAATATTTTGGCGGTAGAAAAACGAGAATTCTATTTCCTAATCAATCTGTATTAGTGAGAGATTATCGCTCTAAAGACAAATGGATAGAGGGCATTGTAATAAAACAGTTAAATAATGTAATGTATTCTGTTATGACAAAAACTGGTCTAATTTGGAGTAGACATATTGATCAGCTGATAGGACTACACAGTAGTATTGTTGACAGTGACAGTCAAATTCCACCATCTCAGGACCGTACAGTTGCGGAGCGTGAGACAGGCGCTCAGTGTCCGCCAACTCCAAGCCCAGTCAGAATTAGTAACACTGACCTCACTAGATCAGCTGGTCTCTCCCCCTCCTCACCGCATCATACCTCTCCATGTCACATCACTACCCCTCATTCTAGACCACGTCTTTCTCTACCCTCAGCTGTTCCTTCTCCTGTCACTAGAACAGCTGATCATACAAACAGATACCCAACTCGTATTAGGAAACCTGTAGAGAAATTAAACTTGTAAATAACTTACAGTACTTAAGGATGACATTTAATAATGATATGTGTTATTTATATTTATATGTGTTTATTATATATTTATTATTACACTTGTATTGTTTAATTTATCTATGACTTGTGTGAATTCAATTTATTTTGAAATTTGGAAGGGAGGAAATGTAATGTATTGAATTACAATAATAATTATAATAATAATTATTATACATATTATAAATTGTTACTGGCAAGTTAAAGCCACAGCCAAAGACCAACTGTATGATCTATGATGCTGTGACGTCATATGGGGTGATTAGTTTGAATAAATGCCATTGGCTGTTCTCATCACGCCACCAGATCACACCACCTACCACTTCCAGTGTCCTGCCCTTGTCTCTCTCTCTGTTACCCTCCAACCTTAACCGAGCACAGTCGATGATGTAAACTAATTCAGTCTTTTATTCCGATTCCCCGTAACCCGTACACTACAGTATTATACACTGTATTTTCTTCCTTAGGAAAGTCTAATTCACCATATTTCAATTTATTATAAAATGTAGGCTCTTCTATTACCCCTCCATCTGAAACTCGTCCGTTGCAGCCGACATCTACCATTATAAAATTGAGATTGGCATCTACAACCGCTAGTAATACTACACTGTGGTATCCTTTATAGTTGAAGTAGTACCAAACTTCTTCAGCTGGTTTTACAATACTCACATGTTTTCCATCAATAGCACCCCCACAATTTGGAAAGTGCCACAAAGATTCAAATTCTTTTGCGACTTTTTGCCATTCCTCGCACGAAGATGGAAACTGAAACCAAACACAATGGATTTAGATTAGGTTATGTGAATGCTCTTAGTACATAGAGTTTGCTTTACCATAATTCCAGCAGCGCCGATCTATTAATATTTCGTTTTCTTCTATAGGAGGAATTAAACGAAGGAGATGTGAACAATGGTGATAACGAACAAACTTTGAATAAGGGTTCTCCGTCAACAGCTGCAAAAAGAAGAAAAACGTCGCCAAAAAAGAACAAAACCAAAAATGATAGAGCTGAAGAGGAACGGCGCCAGCGTAAGGCTATTCTAGAAAAGGCTTCCGCTGTACTTAATCAACCCGAGGACGACTACAACGACCTAGGTAAAACGTATGCAGCGAAATTGCGCCGCATGCCTGCTTCCCAAAGAGACATTGCGGACAAGTTGATAACTGATGTTCTTTTCAAAGGGCTGCAGAACAATTTAACAAATTCCACAGTTATTATGGATTATGGAAATTCAACTACTAGTTCCTGGCGTGTGAGATACACCTTCTCCATATGGTGCCTCAAACAATTCAACTTACACCCCATCTTCGACTCCTGAACAAGCGAACTATCCAATGCAATCTCAAGAAGATTATGCTTTCTTCTGATAACTTTTCTTTGTTTGTTTGTTTAATTTTGTTTTCAGTTTAACCGTAATTGTAGTTCAATCATAGTTGTCTATCAAAAAATAGAATAAACATTAAATAAAACTAAAATAATTTGATAATAATGTGCAGTATTCTTAACTTCAAGTATTCTCCTTTCAAAGTGTTGTACAGGGTGCGCCAGTGAAACGGGCGATTTGTAGACGAGTCCGGCTGCGTGATGGGAGGGGGGAGAAGTGAAGGTCACCGCTATTCTTGTCCTCCCTACTGGGAAGTTTAGTCGCCATGCAGCGTTGGTCCGGTGAAGAGCGTGCGTTCGCTGTTAAAGCCTTTTACACTGGCGGTGAAAGTTACGTCGGTGCTCAACGTGCTTTTCGCTGTCATTTCCGCCTGCCTCCTCGTGCTCCTGTGCCATCAGCCCACGCTATTAAAGGCTGGATTCAGAATTTTGAATCGTCAGGTTCAACAACCAAAAAAAAGGCGGATCAATGAAAACAGTGCGAACACCTGAGAATGTGAATGCAGTGCGCACAGCAGTGGAAAGAAGTCCACGTCGATCTGCCCGACGCCATAGCACAGCATTAGGGATTTCCTTCACTTCGGTAAGAAGAATTTTGCATAAAGATTTGAATTATCATCCCTACAAATTACAAATTGTGCAAGCTCTAAACGTACAAGATTATGGTGTTCGGTTGCATTTTTGTGAGCAAATGTTACAGTTGATTGAGGATGAACTAGAGCTCATCCATAATCTTTGGATGAGTGATGAAGCGCACTTTAATCTGAGCGGATTTGTAAATAAACAATATTTCCGGTATTGGGCACCAGAAAATCCTCAGTCCATGCATGAAAGGCCTCTCCACTCAGCTAAGGTCACTGTGTGGTGTGCGATATCGTCAAGAGGAATAATTGGCCCATATTTCTTTGAGGACGATAATGGGAATGCAATTACAGTTAACTCACAGCGTTATCTTTATATGCTGCAACACTTTTTTGTTCCTACACTTCAAAACTTTCCAGTGAATGAACAAACGTTTTTCCAACAAGATGGAGCTACCAGTCATACGGCAAGAGTAGTTATGAATGAACTGTCAGCTTTGTTCCCGAATCGTGTTATCAGCAGGAATGGGGACATTTCTTGGCCACCACGATCGCCAGATCTCTCCGCATGCGATTATTTCCTGTGGGGTTATTTAAAAGCAAAAGTTTTTGAAACCCGACCAGCATCTGTAATGGATCTGAAGCAACGAATTCGTGATGAAGTGAATGCTATTCCTTTGAGAATGCTCCGAGACACTATGGATAACTTTCGTTCAAGACTGGATCAATGTCTAAATTCTAATGGGCATCACTTAAGTGACACAATTTTTAAGAAGTAAACTATAAATCACGTTTGGGTGAGTTTAAACTAAATTTCCAGTTGTGTACTTTAAATTTTTAGTATTAAATGATTTTTCCAATATGCAGGTCAAGTCATTACACCTCATTAAAAATCGCCGGTTTGACTGGCTCACCCTGTAGATAGCCTTACAGGTCTCAGGTATTATTCTACCCAATGCTTGTCGTGATATGATTGTAGTAAATTTTAAGTCTTCAAACGACCGTCTGGTAGCCAGAAAACGGAGAGTAGCAGTGAGGCGTTCCTCTGGTGATATAGCGCTTCGCAGTATAGTGTCTTTTTTTTGTTATAAGCGGTTTAACCTTGTCCATTAACATGTTAAAACTTTCAGCTGATATCCTTAAATAGTTCTGATAGACTTGGCGACTATCATTCCTAATGAAATTCAATAAATTCATGTGACTAAATCTCTTTCTATTTAGTAACCAACCACATTCTTCTTTGACCACATTACCCTTTTCTTCCGTTTCTTCTTAAATCCACCTAGCTCATCTAACACTATGACCGCAGCTGCAACCTTCTTCGAAAAACTCATGTTTGCAACTGGGCGAGCAAGATACGTAGGTGTATGGTGAATAATCAGCGGATCCGGCTCGCGAGCTTGGCTCGCGAGCCAGACTCGCAGGTGTATGGGGCCCTTTAGCATGTACATTATTATATAATTATCTTGTTGACCATTGTTTTCTTTTTTTGTATCTTGTCCTTGATGTTCTATTTTATTAACTTTAAATGTATACCATATTCAATTGTTCTGCAACCATGGCTAGTCCATTAGTACTAATATCGCATGTAAGTGGCTATGCATGAAAAGTGTACTATCAATATTTCAAATACCATTTTGTAAACATTTCTGTAAAATGGCGATTGCCGTATGTATGAATAAATGAAATAAATGTACTAGTACAACTAAGTTGCAAATGTATAAATATGTTAGCACGGAATAGGACCGTGTTGACTATGCCTAAAAGGCCATAAATGGGTGTATCACGGTTGCCTATTTTTAATTTTTTGGGGTTTCACTAAATCCGTAAGTATGATAAGATTATAAATAAACTACGTGTAATAACCCTGTAATAATCCGTTCTGATTTCGTGTTTGAGAAGAAAGACACACTACTTTTTTCTTACTTTCTTTTAATTTCACTTACTTCGTTCTAGTAGAAAATGTGGTTATATTTCAAGTAATATAGTAAAAATGTCTTCAAACAGATTAACTTTTGGCTGATGTGAAACAATGAAAAAACCTCCAACTAAAAGAGTTAAACGCCTCGTTAAAAATGTCATCATTGTTAACTATGTATAACTATGTCATATTGTTTGCGTGGTCTTCTGATCCCCACAGAGTAAGTTGGGATGTAAAAATATTTAGCGTGGACATTGAAATGCATGTTTAGAAAATCGGACATCTTTCTAAAGTGAGGGCCATGGTAACCTCCCAAACCATGGGAACCTTTTGGACATAGGCAACACACGTGTAGACTATAAGGACTTCTTCCGTGCTTATAATATAAACATCTATAATAGAATTTGAACTCTATGTAGCCTACCTACCCCTAACAGGTAGGTTTGATAACCCTGAACGTAATAACTTAACAATATTTTTTTCGAGGCGGACCAGAATAAGTGCTGCTTATTAAGCAACCTCCAGGTGCCCCCCCCCTCTCATCACTCTCTCTCTCTCTCTCTCTCTCTCTCTCTCTCTCTCTCTCTCTCTCTCTCTCTCTCTCACACACACACACACACACACACACACACACACACACCGATAGATAATACCAAGTTTTTTTAGATTCTAACATTTTTATTTAGAACATTAAGATACGAATTTTCAATCAAAACAGGTGTTCTCTCCTAATGATTTGAAGTATCTAAAGATTTGAGTTAATTTAAATGGAAAGATAGAGTCACGACGTAAAACTATCAAATAGCGATCTGTGGTTTTCACCAAGCATTCATTAAGTGTGTTTATGCTCATCAAAATGAGTGTCATCTTTCCTGACTAATTAATTACGTATTAATCCTCCCGGATGTTTCGTGAGGAAACAGTTCGAGTTTCTAGGAGGAATAAGTTGTGATATGCATTACATATTGGAAACAAGTTGTTGTTTCCGTAGGCTCGATATCTAGAAAACGACTTGGCATAGGGATTGGTAGGCCTGGTCCTACGTTTGCACAACAGGTCGTCGGTGCTCCGCAGTTATTTGACCTTTATCATTAATTAACAAGTTTTCGTTAATTAGCGAATGTCTGACATTGACTCTTTTACATCTAATTCCTTTTACTTTTGAACAACCAAGAGAGAGTTTTTTGTCTGTATTATGTAACCTAAAAATCAAACCCAATGAACAGCACTATACATTTCCACGCTTCATAATCTACCTGCAGTAAACCTTATCAAGAACAAATGCCTACTCTGATAAGCTGTGGCGGCTCAGTGAGATGAGCGTCCGCTCAAATGCTAATCTCAGTTGTGGCGCCAGATCGAATACAGCCACTGGTATTAACTTTTTGTTACTTATTGTACATTTATATCAGATATCAATAATTTTACTTTAACTGAACTATTTTAATTTATTTTTTTACCATATTGACAAAACACGAGACAATGTTTTTCATTGAAACATCTAAAACCGTCAAGCCCCATATAATATTTAATAACCACAGATACAAAAAAGTTATTATGAAAAAAGTTGTGATGTTGTTTGGCGATATTTGGGAAAATTAGTGGTGCAACACTGAAGACAGATGAAAATGAAATAAATTTATTGTATATTAACGCTCAACATACAAGACCACATTATTTTAGCATGAGGAGTCTGTCCTCTCCACAGCGCAACACTCCAATACCGGTTGCGTCTCCGGCGGTTGACCCGATCTCTTCTACACCGCACTGTTCGACATCCACAGACACACCACATCTTCTCTCGGAACTGACAACTCCAAAATCACTCTGGTCTACTCGGGACGGGGATGCGTCCGGTGTTGTGACATGTGACCAGGCCACGCAGTATGAATCGTCGACCGACTGCTGTTTGGACCAACGTTGCGCTTTATTTCGAGACTGGGTGTCGAGTCTCAGGACAACGATTGAAGTTCTTGAAGCAGAAGCGGCTGTCCTGAGGACTGAGAGGATACCCTGTTGAAGGAGAATACTGTGGGGAAATGTATAGTCCAAAACAGCAAGAAAGGCCCTATAAAAATAAAAAAACCGATATCACATACTTCCCGGAGACAACGATCAGATGAGGTCACAAAATCTATCAGACAACACTAATAATTCTCAAAAATCAACAACAAATAGCATTAATAAAACTTAAAACAATATTAAAAATCAAAAGAAGAAAAGAAAGAAGAAATCACATAAAACAAATCGTGAATCAAAGGAAACTAAAAAGATACATGTGGTGGAAACCATTCCAACAGAACCACATATCTAAACTTCAGATCGGTGACAATCGAAGGTGACAACCACGCACGTGACTTAATCTCCCTAGTCCAGCAGCGAGTGAGCAGAACGACTGCGGTGACTGGATTCTGCAAGCCTTGGACCAAGCTACTTGCTGTTACTTCTGGGCGACACCGCCACCAGGGAGCTGCCATGTCCTGTTGGGCGACACCAATGACACAGCTTCCGGAGAGTCCTAAAACTCCTTGCGGGACCTTGAGCAGTGCATCTCCACCCGCATCAGTTCGGCCAAATTTATTCTAGCTACTGTCTCTCACAGACACGACTTGCCTGAAAACCATTCAGTACACCAGCAGAAAAACCTCGTTAACAGCTTCATCGAAGAGTTTTGATACATATATGAAGAGTTAAATCTTCTTGATTTTAACACCAACAGACGCTGGTTTACTGGACATGAAGTACACCGAGTTGATCATTCAACATCTGGTGATGATCGATCTTCCTGGGCCACGTCGAAAGAAATTGCGCTGTCTGGTGCATCGCCGGAACCTGCATCACAGGCTGAGTCACCTGAACCACGAGTACTTCCCTTCAACACGTGTGCACAGGCAATTAAATACTCGCCGATCAAGCCCGCCAATGGGGGCATACACAATGTCCCAAACACTCACCACGACTGCAGCCTGACACCAACTCTTAATAGACAACTATAAGGACATCTATTGTTTTAAATATAGAAACCCCTGTTTATGGCCTCCACCTCTAGCAAACAGATAAAATTGACTGACCCGAAAATGAAATTAAAAATTCCAATTTGAAAAATCAAACCGATGAGACACACAACTGTGGTACACCAAAAGGCTCAAATAAGATAAACTTTCACTCATGTGCGAGGAATTAAATCCTGATTTACTTGTAACCAAACACGGTTTAGCAACAGTAACATTGAAAGTTTCAAAATTCCAAATTGGCTAACTGCTATTGTCGAAACTCCACCAAAGGAGGATTAGCATTTTACTGAGGCCGTACAAGCCTTTGAAATGTTGCTTAGCTTTAGACACAAGAAACAGTCAATTTTTTCTTTTCTTAATATCCATCTTCTGAGTGTAGGTAGGTCATACTTGGTGAGTTAAAACAATCCTTTGTATCATAGTTGGACTTATCATCAAATAAACAACTTACGTTTTTGTTTTAGTTGTAATTTATATTACTTTTCTCTTTTGTAGCAACTAGGCTTGACGTTGTCGGAAGAGTTTCTTCAATAGTTACAATGTTTTTCTTTTTGATTAAGCTATGTGTCAACTCTTTTAAAGCCTGATTTAGCAATATTCTTCCTTCTCCTTCTACTTTGAGAAATATCATCAATTTGTTATAGTTTGGTTGTATAACTCCAAAATGTTTCGTCAGAGTCTTTGGATAAGTGCACAGCATCGCTGCACATTTATCTTGTGTCAAGCCGATGTATTCTAAGGCTCTTAATTAACTTTCTAGTTTATAGTACAATATTGTTGTTTACTTTGGTGTTGGTACCAGATATATTTTAAACTACCAACTCAAAAGTTCTCAAACATAAAATTCTGTAAGTTCTTCCCTACCAAATCTAGTTTGCAATGATTTTATTCCTTTTTCATAATTTCCTGCTGTCGGTGGGTAGCTAGCTACTATATCCCTATTGTTGTTACTTGAATCAAATATTGATACTTATTTTCTGGTTCAATTTTTTATTAATTGAAATTGGGTCCAGAATGACTACCGATCTTTTATTTCACTGCTACATTTTCTTACTTTTATTTTGGGTAGCATAAGCTTTTGTTCTTGAATTGAGTGAACTGCATGTTGAAATATTACTTGCTAAGCAAATTATCAACTTTGATTTTTGCATTACCAAAGTATCTCCTGTATCTAATACCTTATTCATCTAACTTGCTAAGTTGTTAAATGAGTCTACTTGAGGTTCCAAGAACTGATTGTGTTGTATCTACTTCAATTTCAGGTCCTTTAAGCTTTTTTAATACATTATTGTTTGTTCTTGTGAAGTTTGCCCAGATCTATGTGCTTTGTTTTGATTTTATATATCAATCTTCTATTTTTAACTCATCAATAAAATTATATTTCTGGAAAATCACATAGGTTTTCACAAAATATTATATTTATACCTCGTCATTTATAATAGTCCCACTTCATGTTTAAATAAGTCTCAACTTTAATAAAATATTACTATTTTATTGTTTCATCTGAGTCCATATACAAATTTTTATAACAACACAAACATTTTTCTCTCTTTATATGAAAACACCTGATAAGTGATAAGTTTTAACAAAATATTTTCTAACATTTCTTGAAAACACTATATAGAAAACTATAAGAAATTAATATGGTTCATTTATAACAATTCCTCTTTTCTGAAATCAGTCTAACAGAGCTTAGTGAGAATCAGAACAAGGATCAAAATACTTCATATGGCCTTTTCACAACTTGTCCACCTTTAGTTGAAAGTTGTTTCAATCCGAAACATCAAATGAAGAAATTTAAAAAAATTTGGTCTTTGAAACCCAAATATTATTTTGGTTGAGATGGTATTTCGCCATATGTACTGAGGCAAGTCTGTGATTTATTGTCAAAGCCACTTGCATGTCTTACTAATATGTTGTTGAAAACTGTTAAGTTCCTAAATGCTCTCAATGAACATTCAACAGTTAGACCTATCCATTAAAATGGTAGATAGTAGTGTGAAAACTACAGACCAATCGGTCTCATCACAACAATTTTTATGGTTTTTGAAAGAATATTAATGACAAGACTTGTCCTTCGTGATAAAAATAATATAGTATCCAGCAGCTCCTTCAGCTTCACAAAAAAATTAACATCTGATGCTATTAATTTTTTGTCTCTTTAATAGCAAGTGTACTTTATGCAGGAAAACCGGCGGTTGGACTTTTCTTTGATTTGTAGAAAGCCTTTCATTTAGTTGATCCCGCTTATTGCTTATCAAGCTTCACAGGCCAGGAGTAACAGCTGTTCCCCATTCTTGGATTAACAATTCCATTAGCAGAGAAACAAGTCTGTTAAAATACTTTTTGTAGGTAAAAACGATTGCATTGCATGAGCAGAATCATTACTAATGCATTTAAAAGGATTCAATTAGAGTCTGTGCTCTTTCTTTATTATTTCTTATTTATTAATAACATTACTTTTCATGTATCAGATGAGGGGAGTAAGTTGATTGTTAACAGATGATACCTCTCTATCACTAACATCTGATTGTTGGCCAGATCTTGAAGCAAAAGCACAAGTATAATAAAACATCTTACTTACTTGAGTAGTTTTCTCAAAACTGTCTTGCTGTTAACAACAATAAAACACATTTAATTGAATTTCATATAAATAATAGAGATCATAGTTACCTTTTCTTGTTTCGTTGGTGATTCACTTATCAATTAGTCTCTCATGAAATTTTTGGAATTTACATTGACAAAACTAAGATTTACTGATCACATTGAATCAGTATGTAAAAATATTTCGAAAACACTTTTTCATTCTACAGACCAAGGATTTGTTGGTAATGATAGTGTATTATGAACTAATTTACTCTTAGCTACGGTGTGAAATCTGGGGATACAAAAATAGGAGAACAGACCTGGTCTTTTAACATCTAACAAGAGAGTTATTCGAGCAATTTTTCATCTTCTGCGCAAGCACTCTTGTTATATTTCCAAGAAATTAATTTAACTCTTGCAAATTGGCCACAAATTAGGCTTGCTGTATAGAAGTTATTATATAGCCAGTCGGAGGGTTAAATGTGTAGTAAAATATTACACTTCTTTCAAGCAATATCATATATGACTAGTTCAATACAAATAACAATCACAGTGGGGTATATCTCAGAATTATTTAGACCACAAAGAAAATATTGATTACTTTAACAAAGATTAAAAAAGTATATAAGATTTCAGTTTTGCAGGATGTCCCATTTAAAAGTCGTATTGATTATCCACATGTCATTTATTTTTCCAATAAACGTATTTTTAAAAGAGTACTGAACAATCTGAAAGTTCATTTCAAGAAAATGTTACACATTTTACAAAGCCCTTAGGATAAACAAAAATTGTAGTTTTTAAATGACATATTGTTAGATTTAACATTGTAGTGGGTCAAACTTCAAGGTTGTCTCAGAACAGCTGACATAAAAACAAATTACAATAAATCTAAACAACATTAGAGAAATTGGGAGCAAGGGTAAAATAAATATCAGAATCTGAGAGAAAATTATTATTTCAAAATAAGCAACAAAATAAACATTCACATATTGTTTTACATTAAATACAATATGGCCCAAATTTACATTCTAACTAAGTTGTCTCTAAGGAAATATATGATTTATGCAAATAATTTTAAGTCAAATAGATCACCTGCTAACATTAGTGTTAAACCAAAACAAAATATTAAGAGTTGACTTAAAAATTGTAACTAACACAGCAACTATAATACATGGACATTTTTATTATGTACATCAGTTTATGTTTTAGGCTGGATAATGTACGGCTACTTTACAATTACTAGGATGTTTCAACATTTAATTCTAATGTGAACAACCTGTCATCAGTGCCTTAATATGTGTGTAATAAAGTAACTAGCTTATCATGAAAAATGTGTACTATACATATAATTATACATACATAGTTATGATTTCAGGATGGATAATACCCTACAGCTACTTAATGATAACAAAAATTAACTGACAACCACGCATCAGTGCTGCAGTTATTATAATAATACTTAACTAAATTTGTTCATAACAAAATTTACAAACAGAATTTTACAATTTTAAGTAAGGGTGTTTACTATAAAGTACAATATTTTATAATCTTCAATGTGTCCTAAACATAAGTCAGCTCTCTACAGTAACTGAGATAGGCTACAAAGCTGCCTCATACCTTCTGATTTGCTTTTATTTCCTACTTATCTCTTTCAACCCCTGGAACTTATTTACTCAGCTAACCTTCAATCAAACTTGGTTTGCATAAAAAAAGAATATCTAGTAAGACTTTGAGTGCCATGAGTTCTATATCGGATTCTGTATAAAGAGCCATGAAATTTGGTAATGATTTAAAATATGAATTTAATGACATTATTTATTTCTGGTTCGAAACAAACTTTAGTTTAAGGTACTTATATCTGATTGTTAATTTAAATGATTTTCATTTATAACTCATACCAATATTTATAAATTAAATTAAAAAATAAATTTACAACAAATATGCCTAGAAAAAAATCCATAAGCAATAATACCTCAAATGTAAACTGAGATATTTTACGGATTCATTAATTTAGTATTTTTTCTATTAATAATTTAAATCTTTCAGAAAGGAACCATACTAAAAAAAATACAAATGAAGTATCATGAAGTTGCATATTTTATATACATGCCAGCTGTAATAAAGACTTCCATTGAGTACTAACCAAAGTAAGTCAATGATATGACGAACACAAGAGACTAATATGATTCATAATCACATTAAAACTCATTGTTCATAAACTTTTAAATCTGAAATTAAAATATAATTATACTAATTATTATGACATTATGCAACTGCAAAACAGACGATTTGATTAATATTGCTTGATAACAGATGGAGAACAGAAAACCAGCTGACAGAAAACGTCAATAAGAAAAAGGAGAAAACATAAAAAAGAAATCTTATACAATAAATAGTATATAGGCTAACTGTTGATAGAAGGTGATCCCTGATATAGTGACTCTCAAAATAAACAATATGAAAAATCCAATACATTGTTATTAGTATCATTGTTTACACAAGTTTTTATATTTCTATTTAAAAAGTAATAACAATTCTTATCTGACTGAACTTTAAGATTAAGATCAAATAAAAAATGAACATAAATATAATTTTCTCAATAATTTTAAAGACAAAATATAATGAATAAATTTATTAATCTGAATTTCACGTCAATTAACTCAGTACATTAACATTTCTTTGGTAATAGTACACCTATTCTGGAAATGAGCTTATTTGAGCCAACAAAAAAGCTAATTTATTAGCATTTTCAATTTCAAACAAAACAGCCACAGTGATTTCTTTTATAGATTCTCATCCTTGCTTTTAGCTGCCATTAAAATGGATGCAACATGAAATCTTCAGCAGTTAACCTAATAGCAAGTGACTACAGTGTACATAATGATGCCCAAAAATAGTTTTAGTATTTATAGTAGTTACTATATACTATTCTTTTGTAACTTGTAATTATCTTATTATTATGTCTTAAATAACTATTATGTACGAAAACAAAATCCATTTAGGAAAGAATAAAGTGATTCATTATCAGTGGCAAACAAAGAGAAAATTTATCTAAAATTAATATTAATAATATTCGTTCCAAAGATTACTCTGAAACCTGGAGTGCAATGAAGAGTAGTAATAAAGATTACTAAAAAACTAACAGCCTTAGATTTTCCAATAAGGTCTACAATTAAACTGCATTTTTTACTTTGCATGCCTAACAATTTTTCATGTTGTTCACTGTCTAAAATATTCACAAAAACTTATGTAACCACAGCTTAAAGTTGTAAAAGTAAATGTCACTTGATGTTAAATGTGTATCAAACATAAAAGAAACTGGAAATATATACAAAACATTAACAAACACATACTATAAAACATAAAATAAGAATAAATGAATGAGTGATACAACTAGATCAATTAAAGCACGCTTTCATGAAATATAAAACTCAAAAGTAATTAATATAAAACCTTGGTTTAAAACCAATTAACGACAAATAGTGAAAATGTACCTATTAGCAACAACAAAACACACTATATACAATAAATAGATGGTATCATCTTTGAAAATAGTTCAACACAAACTTAAAATAATTTTCTGACTATCCTTACAAATGGTACTGAGTAGCATTACCTGAAGGTCTTGTCATTAATGCAGTTGGCAATTCTTAAATTCATTACATAATAACTTTAGAGTAGCACAAAACTAATAGTAATCCATAATGATTGGTACCAAAAGGTCAAACAGTATGAATACAACATTTGACATGTTAATGATAATACAAAATTAATCCAAAACGGTTACTGATAAAAGTTGGACGATCTTAAAATACCAATGTGTGTGTGTGTATATATATATAAAGCCTAAGGACTAAAAGTTTACAATATTAAGAAGTAATACTGTGTAGCCAACAAAGAGTCATCAGAAAAACTTAATAATGCACTATTCTAGAAAAATATATAAAATAAATAAACTATTCCTATAACAATTAATTTGAATTATAGTAGAGGAAATATATAACTAAACAATTAAATACCTAGTGTTCAGACTGAAAGCCATGTATATTGAGATTGCCCCCAAAGAAGCTTGGATTGCAAGAAAATAACAAATTGTTGTGTAGAAGCATTTTGAAAGCAAGTGTCAGATGGTGGTCCCTTAAACAATATTTATACAGCGGTAATTCATACAATAGTGTATATTTGTAAATCTACCTAGCTTGTAAAATGTAGAATGATACAATGTGTTAGCAATACAAATTTGGGCCTATCCAGTTTTAACAATATAATAGTTGTCAGATAAAGATATCTTCAAGTTTAAAAACACAAAAAACAAATGACTTTGTTTTAACAGCCTTCATTGCAGCGTGTAAATGCTGCTACCCTAGGAGGGTGATTCAATATAGATGAACCCTCATTCACTTGACAAATAAACATGTATCATCTTGTATTAGGATATAAAACACCAAAATAATACATTAATCTCTTTTGATTTATCTCAATAATTCCAACACACAACGAGATATTACTGTGGATATTAATAGAAAATAATTTTCTTAATACATGATTGATAGAATGAAATACCTATATTAAAACAAACAAATCTGAAAAAGAGAAACATCTCCAGCTTGCAGAGGAATTACATTTAATATTTTAGACACACTCAACATTGTGATGAGGGTTCATAAACAAGATCTTTAACCACTCTTAAACAGTAGAATAGCAACCTGTCCTAAGTAGAAATATATGAAGTGTCTTGTCTCATGTGTGACGTAGCTTCCAAAGTTGCGTCCAACAATGCAATGCCATGTGGGATTATATTTCTTGTCAAACTCTTTCTTTATATATGCAGCTATGTCCTAAAACATTACATACCAATATCAATTTAAATATAATTAGAAACAACTAAAAATAAATAAATCACAATTTTTTACCACCAGTTTTAAAGAAATAACTCAACATTTTATTCTAATGATAAAAACTAAAACTTATTAGTTCTAAGATTGATATATAGTAGAGCGTCAATAATCCAGACCAATTAGGACCCAACCACAAAAGAAGAGCTAATGAAAAGTTAGGTGCAATCGATTACAAATCACGTTATTGTTTACAGAAGTGGAGCAGATAAATAAAACTAAATTACTGTGACACATAATATAAAAATGTGATTAATAAATAACATAAATTATGAAAGATTTGAAGTTTAAACAAATCTGTTATGGATCTCTGAACCATTGTATTAGTTTGGGTGCTTTCAGTCTGTTTTTCAAACCACGTCATCAAGTCTCTCTTGTCATAAAAGCTTCAGAATGTGTCCACCCAATTTCTCAGATTTCTTTTTCATTATTTTTTTGTTTAAATTCTTCTGTTTCTGCATTCCCTTAAAACAAAAAAGGACGGCCTAAGTAATAAGAAATAATTGAATCTTGCCAGAATAATCACCAGAATTGAATCCGGATTATTAACGATCTGGATTTTTAACGTCCGAATGTTTGACGCTCTACTGTTAACATATTTCTGGCATAACATATTCTCTAAAAAAATTATGTACAATATAACCATATTGAAGCATAAGAAAATAAGTTTAACATACTGTAATTACATGTAAGGTTTATGGTGTATTCTGGTAGATTGAACGATTTGGGGGGGAAATGTTTTTTTCCACCTCATGCATGATTTAACCCTCTGAGTGCCACATACCCACTCCCTTAGTGCAACAGCTTTTTTGGTGTTTTTACAGTTCTCTTTTTAAAACCCGTATAAAATACAATAATTTTGTAATTAAATTGTTCATGTTATATATCAATGTATTCACACAAAAATAAGGAATAAAAGAAGTATAACAGTATTGTACTTATCCTCTGTCTGTTCAGGTACATAACCCTTCGAAGTAAAGAAAAAGACTCAAAATTTTGTCATGTCCTAACATCCACTACTCAAGATTTCACTATGTATACAAAAACAAAGTTTCAAAATAGCCATATTAATCCAAATTTAACAAGTTTTACATATATATATATATATATATATATATATATACTTTGTTTATATTTCAACTAAAAACCAATTTTAAAATTGAAAAAAATCCAAGTATATACACAATTCTTTCCTTGTGTAAACTCGGTGTCACTGCTTTGTGATGCCTTTCTTTTTCTCCCAGGCCTAAGGGGTCTCCAGAAATGTTCTAATAAGTGGAAACATTCCCTGTGCACACCTGTATTACAGCCAGAGCACCAAAATCTGCTTCAGCCTTTTTTTTTGCTTTAGCAAACTGTGCACTGGCGTAATTTGACCCTAGCTTGAAAGTTAATTAGGGCCCGGTTCGTACTCTTCACCATTGGCACTTGAAAAATCACGAAGTGAAATGTCTGAAAGTATATCAGCTTTAAAGTCACTGGCATCGTTTTCACTACTAAAACATACCGAACTTCACTAGAATGTTCCAAAGTGTCACGATCCATGTTTGTAAAATCACGCAACACAGCAGTCAGCTGTACACAGTTGTGACATATCGTCAAAACAAAGTACGGCGTAATGCACTGCCTACACAATTATGCATTGTCGCGACTATATGTACTATAACAAATCATCATCTTTCAAATGATACTGAATTTGACTATTTTGCTGCCATTTTAATATGAATATAACACAAAGCGGTTATATAGCTGCAGGCGTGACTTGGGCCGTCATAATAGGCATTAGTTAGTCGCGGCCACGATGAAAAGAGTTTGGAGGGTTAAGGCCATGCTCTCTACATAGACTACTTTCACAACAACGTAAACTCCTTGCCAACAAAACTTATTGCACAGGCACCCTACTAGTTGACTGAAAGATTAATCCACGACCTGTTGTTACAGCCAAATTGAAAAAGAGTAAAACTACCTGCCTGTAAGAAAATGCGATTTTAGTGGGAAAATGGAGATATGAGTGGAATTTCTATACATTTCAACTTAATTTGAAAATACCACGGAAAACAAATAGAAAGACCTAATCCTGTACTACATCATAATGCCCATATGAAGGAATGAACAGAGCAAAGCAGCTGATGTTTTACTAACTTACAGAAAGAAAAACCATCATGTGTTATAAAATATATTTGTACTTTTTATTCAAATGTCTATGGCAAATTGTTCTTCCTGAAAATGAATAGAAATAGTAAAGAATACATTTTTAGATTTTAGAGACAAACTGGTAGATGTTCTTTTACCCCAAAAGCCAGTAGAGCCTGCTCGAACTCTTCCGAGGAATCCTCTTCACCACCTAGTCCAAAATTAACAACGAAACCAGAAAAGGAAAAGAAGCAGAGTTTGTGCAAAAAATTGATTGAACAAGTGTACATCCTAATCTATTGGCGCATTCCATAAAACATATATGATTTTTGGGAGATCGGAGGGCTGTAAATAGTGTAAATATTTATCTCTGTTATGACATTATAAACAGTATTTAGAAGGAAGTAAGTAATGTGAGTCTTGTGTGCTGGATTGCCATGCTGAGGGTGCGCAGCACAGAATTGTGGTGACGTCTACAATGACTCATATTTTGACTGGAAACCACTTTTAACTTAATTTATTATCTGCAGGAGTAATTTGGGTAAATTATCATACATTTCAATTATTAGCCATTTTGCCAATTGTGATTTTTACAGCAGTGAATATGTTAAACCACAGATTTCTATTTGAAACACACTCTAATGATTTGACTAGTACATCCTCATTCATTTAAGACCTAAGCAGGTGACCATGACATTGGTGAATGTATAATACAGTAGAATGGGGAAGGTTTAATTAAAAATCGTAGTTGCATTGCAACATTTTCTTTACAAAAAATAAGAACATAATTGACCAACTGACTACTAAATTAACTCAAGATGAGAGATAAACTTGACAAAGTCACAATATCTTTGCAAAATCAAGGAGCAGAGGAAGAATATAATCCACCACACAACCATGTTGAACATTTCTCACCTCCTTTACCTTGTACTATTGTATAAACATACATTATGAATATACAGTACATGATTCTATAGAATTATATGTAAGACTTGATGTTTCCTATTTCATTTTGTTATGATCAATGGATATAAAATCTTTTCACTTTGTACTTTATATGTTTACATTTGTTATAAAGTTATGTACTATACAGTCTTTTTTTGTTTCAGTTTTTGTTATTTGTATTTCAACGTGATGACACCATTCTAATCTCAAAAATTATGAATACAGGATATTGTTTGTTGTATATTCTCTATGTACAATACTATCAAATAACCTACCTTTTCAATATTGTATTTTTCCAATGCTTGAGTTGCACAATCTACAGCGTCTTGCTGCATTTCTTCTGACATATCAGCATTTTTTATGACAGCTTTTCGGTCCGACATGTTGAAAGATCTGTAAAGAAGTCAAATGATAGAAAAAGGCTATGAAATTTTAAAAAATACAATACACAATAATATTGAGTCACAACATTTCATGATTACTGCCCTAGTGTATGCACAGGGATAAAAAATTCCTTTGTCATTTATTATTATGCTTTACCAATATTGCTTATATATATACATATATATACATATATATATGGTTTCTTGATGACTTTATCATAAGAAATCGAGAGGATAAATAGTAATGTTATTTAACTTTATTTAAATGTGCTTAATCATTCTTAATCACAGAATAAACTTTTTTCAATGTCTAAATAAGGTTACCATATCACCTGATTTACCCCACAGTTTACAGCATTTTGAGAATTTCAACAAAAAACTAAAAATGTTCTATATTTTAAATTTTAGTACAAATATGTCTCATATAACGGAAATTCTGTATTAAAATCGTACAATTATCAATCAAGATGTAACTAAATTTATACATGCTTAGTAAAGGGTTTTAATACGTTGTCGATAACTGAGGATACAAAGATTTACAGCTCTGCACTAGCTAAAGCGACAGGAGTGAACCAAACTGAAACAAGCTGTTTTGGTATTTGTCCTGTAATATATATTATATAAGATGCGGCTGCTTCATCAAGTTGTTTACAACAGCAGTTTAGCAAAGGTTAAATCATTCTAGAATTAATAAATTGTGACAGGAAACAAAGAAATAGGTCAAAGTAATAAATTCAGAAAAGACTACGGTTGTTTTTTAAATTGGGGCATGAGGAAAAATTTCTGAATTTGCATCTGTAAAGAGGGTGTTATAGTGTCTGTGCAATAGTATAAAAAAAGAATCAATACCTAAACAGTGGGAATAATATAATATGAAATAGTTGAAATAAATAACTTCAAATTTATTTCAAGAACTGATACGAAAACAGCTAAAACTTATTGGACGAGTGATTTTATTTCCTGTATGCAACTTTCAATATCTTGAAATAATTTGTTGACTTTCCATAGCAGTACTGACATCTGATTATTTCCTTCAACTGTTATCAAACTAAATTATTAAATTTGTATTGCTAAACTGTACTCTCCAAAAATTAAATTCAATATATAAAAATTAATATATTTAATATTTTACATAACAACTGAAAAATACACTATTTATTTCTGAACTTCTGCCAGATGAAACATTGTTACAGTAAAGAAGAACAATTACTGAAAATGCAAACTCAATTTTTCAAGTGAGTGTTTGCTACTGTTCATAGATACACAATATTGCTAGCCAAAGGTTTGCCTTTTTTGTTCAAATGAAACTGCAAAATAAAAACAAAACAAAATCTACAAGCATTTTAAAAACAACCTCGGTACCCCCTAAGAAAAATAATAGTAAATTTAATTTGGCATTGGAGGAACTAGAACAAATATTAAGCACAACAGACTTGAGGTTAAGTTACCTTAAGTTAAAAAAACAATAAAGTAAAAACTGTATCACCACACAGCATCAAATTCTCATTTAACACCAAAATAAAAGAATACTCTAATATACAACTACACAGAACAGTAAACTGTGAAAAACAAAGCGACTGGAATAAGTAGAATAATATATACCTGAAATCCCTTGGACTTGCGATTTAAAAATATAAAAAAAACTGGTGAAAATAAATATTGGGAAAGAAGTTAGTCTATATTTAGACTGTAAGTGGCGCTCACATGATTTATTACATATAATTTGACAGTAAAAAAATTTTTATGTGAAAATCAGCATTTCCTTCATTCTGTTGTTACTACAGCAATAAAAAATCTGGAAGACCTCTCTATTTATTACTTTTTAATATTCCTTCACAAATTGGTTATGATTGTGGAGTTCATATACTTTTAAATACAAATACTATTGTTACAAGAATCATGGACAAAGACTATTTGTTTGCTACTGACTGTTTGCTGGGTCAAATAACACGTCGTCGTTATCCATCACATTTTAATGTCAGCCAGCATTACTGTAATAGTTCATTCCCTACCATAACAATTCAATACATATCCTAAGAATTGTTACCTCAAACAAATAGCAATGCTTGTAAAATTGCACGAATCATGATGTGGTGGACTGAAAAACAAGACGTATAGAAGAGCATATGGAAGGACCTAAATATAGAAACTTCTGACCATTTCCAACACACAGAAGGGGAAACCTCAATACAGCCCAAAAAATTGCAAGTTACAGTAAAGTTAATTAGCGAAAATAATAGTTGACATTCAATATCGAGAGATATCAGCTAAATTATTGAAACTGTAAGACCGATTATTAAAGATAAACTGAATCGGTTTTATCCAACGTTAAGTTACTGTAAGTTGCTCACAAAGTTCTTGATTCAAGAGACAGCGAAGTGTTTGTACTCAAGGGTGTGACAAACACCATTGAATGAGAGTTACCACAAGTGTATAAGTCTCTGGAGCAAACATATCCAACTACAGAATTAACTAAGTAATGTGAACAAAAGATAAAATTCACTGTTGTTAGGAAATTTTATTCCCTCCATTGCAGACTACTCTATAACATAACCTCTAAATAACTAACTTACTTCTTGAAAACTTATTTATACATCTCATGGATTTTGAAGTTATATGTGGGTTTTAACACCTTTCTATTTGTTTTACGTGTACAGTGTTTGTGGAGTGTATTTGTTTGTGGTGGATATAAAATATAAGATGATCAGCAAAGTATTTATATAAAGCAATGAATCTTGCAACAATTTAGCCACAATGGAAAGGACATTGTGGAAGAAAATACTTAAGTACGGCCTAAGATGATAATCTGCTTAAGTCTACTAAATGGCCACAAAAAAAGCATGTTACTGAAACAACGATAAAGAAAACTTTGTTGAGCAAACAATACAAAAATTGGGACGTAAATCAATGGAGAAGAGTTCTCTTTTTCAGATGAAACTCGTTCTAGTTCAAGGCCCAATATCGCATGTTCGAAGGAGTGATTGTGAAAAGAATTCACTAAAGCACAATAGGCAAAACTGTAAAACACCAGTGAAAAAAATGTTTTGGGAATGTTTTTTATTTTCAGGGTCAAAATCTTTACTATCTATTTCTGGCATGATGAATGGTCAAACATAGATTCCTACTCAGAAAAAGGAAAAGCAAGCCCATAAAAGATGGTGCAAGTTTTAGAAACTTCACAAGAATGAACCCACAGATTTTGAGATTCTATTAGGCTTTGTTGGGCCAAATATAACAGAAATGTATGCACCACAGAGGTTCCATTTCAACCAAAATCCAACTTGCTGTAATTTTGAGATACCTAGCAAGAGGCGTTTCTTATACGGAATGACATTTGTCTTCCTTTCTGTTAACAGACACATCCAAACATGCAGAATTGTATCTTGTTTCTATGTTTTCCATTGGATTGGGAAAGAGAAAACATTGTATTTTGTCTCGAGAAACTCAGACTTGTATACAACTAGTCTGCAGATTAGTTGGAAATATTTCCAGACTTGTATACAACTAGTCTGCAGACTAGTAGGAATATTTCCATATCTACAATTGAAAACACAGTGGACTCCATCGGCAGAAATGTTTCTAGAGACAAGTCTGCAAGTGTGGACGAGGTTTAACAATGCATTATTTCCGCCAACTGTGAAATCCATTTTATTTTGTTTTTTTTAACAAAAGGTACATTGACCAACAAATTAGAAATGTATGGAGAATACGTGGATGGCAAATGCTGATAATGCTATATGAAGTTCACACCGATATCAGTGAGCAAATACTTTCCAATATACTGCTTCAAATCAGTGCTCAGCCTCACGTTGCGGTTAGAACAAACTGTACAAGAGTGTTACTGACTTGATACTAAGACTAAATAGGTGTTTATTAACAATGATTAGGTAGAAACATGAAATAATAATACCTATAAATTCATTTCCTATAAATGACTGTTAAAAAAACACAGTAAGGTTTTCTTGCGTATTATAAAAACATTCATACATAAAACAGCACTCTTGTCATTGGCATTGTTGGTTAATTATTATTGGCTAACAGTACATGAGTTTGCCCAACAGCTGATGACAATAGTTCCAAAAATAGTATTTTTGCTACTTGGGAAACATCCTACTTTCAAAAATCAAATGTTGAAAATACAAATTTGAATATTCTTACTTTTTTAATAAGCAATAAGTATAAAAATAATGGATACTGTGTTGTTATAGGCCATCATCAAAATGATTAAACTTCAACACAAATATGCATCTAAAACAAACATGCCATATATAAAATGATTTACAGATAAAAAAATTACTGGATATCACTTAAAATTGCACATCGCTTTATGGGTTGGTTATTTTTAAATGTCGCTTATTACAATTATTTGAAGTTAATGAAAATAACGAGTATTGATGCTTGAAAAAGTAGTAAAATGGAAAAATCCTTTAGCTCACTTATAAACGAATTATAATTATAATTCATATTATTTTAGCGGTTTAAAATATATGATATATAGGCCTATGTTTCTTAGATTACAAAAAATTTTGAATACTAAAAGGAGATTTGGGCCTGTATCTTCAATCAATGTAAATTTGTTCAACTTTGATATAGGTTACTTTTATTTTTAATTTTCCATGCATACAGAGATGCATAGCAATACTTTTCTGAAGTTATTTTTATAGCTACTTTATAGCGTTTGAACATAATAATTTGTAACTATTAAAAACAGCTTACTTTTTTGAAGAGATCAGTAATGTGGTTTGATAATAACAAAATATTTTGGCAATAAAATATCTTCAAATACCTGTAAAAAATCATATTCTTGGCCTAATAGAAAAAACTTTTGTTTAGTAGAAAATAATACTGTATGTTTGTTTCATATGAAATATTGTGACCATTTGTATCAAGAAATTTGCGCTTCTCTAAGGTCTCAGTCAGCTCCTGGATCCAACAATTACTAAGCTAAAAATTTTCATTATGTAGTCTAAAAATAATATATATATATATATAGTCAAGAGTTATCATAATTGTCACAGACAAGACAAAGTAGACATTGAATTAAACGTTTACCAAACTGTATTGGCAAATAGTTGTATCAACAAATTCTGTACCCCAATATCTTTAGTTTATCAAAGGGTTTTGAATACTGAAATAAGTTCTAGTCCCCATTCCCACGGACAATTGAGAATCTAATGTACTTTAAGGAGATCAAAGTATATTCATGTACCTATGTTAAATTGTTTTTAATATGAATGAATATAGGCTAGACTATTTTGCGACTACAATTCTGAACAGTATTTAGACTATGGCTAATTTTAGATACGTGCCATTAGTAACTGATGTTGTGCGTATCCAAAATTAGATTTTTAAACCAAAGCATCATGCATCATGATATCGTAATTATGAATTGATAACTGTATTTTCTAACACAAAATTTGTTGATAAATGTATACAGTTAAACCTTGGCCAAATAAAGTGTTAATTATGCCTTTTAATGCTAGCACAGTTATCAGCATTTTCACTACAACTTCTCATGTCTCATAGATTAAATTCAGGAAAAATAATTCTATTTAAAGGAGCTTTTGAACCCATCACTTGAAGTAATATTTTTTTTAATACATAATAGTAGCATATCCTAATGTTATTACAATATTAGTTTCATGTGAATTTCAGAAAAGTAAAACTATAGGAAATATTGTTAAGAACACAAAAATGGACAGTGTTTATGGATTTTAAAATTTTCTTATCAATTTTTAGGCTTATTGAGGAAAGCGGTAAATGGCAACTTTTCACTTATTTGCTGTTGCCAAGCAATACATTAATGAACATATCACAATTTAAAATTGCATAATACTTAACACAAAATACAAGTTTTGACACACCAGCCAAGCTTTTCAAACACAACTTACAGCTTACATTATATAACATTACAAAGACATCCAAACTTGCCAAAATAAACTATTTAAGGATATATTTTTTCCTGTTTCTTATATTTTCTACTTCACAGCTGGTACTCATCATTGCTTGTGACCAATAAGCATTTTTTTACACGTGATTTTGCTAACTGTTGGTTTCCCACCATACAAATTGAGTTTATGTTCATAAAGTCTGAAGATTTTTGTATCAGCATATTAAGTTACTCACTTAGGCCAGACTGAACAAGTTTAATTTAGTCTGAATATGCAGGAGGGCCAGCAGGGATAATGAAATACAATAAGCTCTTCTAAGTGAACAAAGAAGGTAGGAAAGGGGAATTTAAATATTAGAGAAAAAATAATACTGGTAATGCTCCAGAGATTTCTATATTTAATCTTAGGTCATACAAAAGCCTTAGGTCTCTAGAGAAAGCTAATAAGAGGGCCCAAGACAAATTACTACTGATGAATGAATAAAGCTGTAAACTAAAGTAATAACAGCGACGAGACAAGTTGGCAAACAACTATTAAAGAGATTTTTTTTTATCCTCTAACTAAAACTGGTAATGGGCATTGAAGAAGTTTATGATCAGTTCAAGTAATTCAGGTAGGAGCATTTCAAAATAAAAATTGTACAGTTTGTAACAAAAATCATTTTGCACGTCAGGTGAAATGTCACACACTAGGTGTTAATAACTAAACATCAAAATTTTTCATTTCTGATTGAGGTCATATTAAAATCAGATCCAGCATTCTTCGATAATACAATGATAAATTGGAATTTGTATGTGTACTACACAATTTTTAAGTGATAACTATAAAAACGTGTTAGTGATTTAGAAACTGCTTAATACCAACGTAGATGTTTAAAAATTGTCTAGGTAGAAGAACCAACAAGTAAAACTGTACAATCTACTAGGCTCTTTACTCCAAAACTGGAAGTCAAAATTACTAAAGATATGGAGATATTTATAGAAACTCTTCTGACTGTGACTGTTTTCAACAACATTTATTCATAATTGCTTAACCCTTATAAGGCCGACGGCTACAATAGGTAGCTGTCGTCAAAATATCGTTCGCGGCCGGCGGCTACAATAGGTAGCCGTGATCATAATGGCGTTCGCGGCCGACGGCTACAATAGGTAGCCGTCCATTATTTCCGGTTTACTGGCCAGTAAACTTTCCAAATGCCACAAACCATGATATTTTCTTGTTTGGGGTTAGATGGGCTTCATTAATAAACGCAAACACTGCCGTTTCTTGCATCATTTCTATTATTATACACCTATGCATTTCGATGAAATCGTCTGTCTTACTACAACGGCGTTGTGGTGTATAGGTTATAGTTGTTGTGGTTATATTTTATTGATGCAATTCAGTAATTATGTGCGATGTTATAGGTATTTTAGAGTATTTGCAGTGAACTACTAAGTGTAAATATGAGCAAAAGAACGAGAGTCAAATCACCTACAAGTGAAAACACTTTAGTCAACACTTTATTTGATAGTGGTATCGGTGTTCAGTTTGTTGAGGTGTTTGGGGATTTAGGTGATAGTGATTTAGATGCTTTGTACGATGATAATTCTGAAGATGAATTAGAAAATGAGTGAACTTTTTAATTACTAACAGTGTTTTAGGTTTATTTTGTATGGATTCTTGTGAGTTGTATGAAGAAAAAATATATTTTGTGTATAAACTGAAGACAAGACTAGCTTTTCTACAATTTTCACAAATAAGCCGCAGTTGCAGATTTTGAATAATTCGTTCCTACTTCACTTTTATTATTGATAAGCACTTGAAAATTGGCATGTGTGTTGTAAATAATATGTAGTTTTAGAAAATAAGTGTTACTTGGGTGCAAAACAATCCTTTGTATTTTTTTATGAGGTGTTAAAACCAAAAAAAGTAAACTACGCTTACAAATTTTACATATAAACATGTACGTAAAAAATATTTTTTATTTTATATGACCAACCTTATAGTTTCCTGTCTAAGCCTATAATGTTAAAACAAATTAAAAAAAGAATTATCAGTTTTTACTAAGTAATATGGAAGTTGCAGCTTATTTACTAAAACTATGCAAAAAGGAACAAAAATAGCCTGGCCTTCAAGGTACCTGAGCAATATCAGGAGATGGCCTTTGAGACTAGTGCAACTCAATTGGTCATAGTCATAGTCATAGTCAAACTACTTTATTCTGTAATATGTACAAGGTACAAAGAATAGCGTCACTACAATGAAACTAAATACTAATATTAATTTTAAAATATAAGTAAAAAAAAATACAATCGTAACATCTCAACAATTTATCTTCAATTCTTCTTTAAATGAATTAATTGGTTTTTGTATTGAAATATTCCTCAAAAGAATATAGAGACAAATTAGTTAAATAATCTTTGACTTCTTTTTTAAATTTTAACAGATTTGTTTCCATTATAAATTTTGTTGGTAAATTATGTAGATATCTAACACCTCTGTAATATGTTTTCTTTTTGTAAAATTCAAGATTGTGTTGATCGACATGTCTATTAAAACGGGTATTATATGTATGTTTATTGGTTTGTAGTATCGGATCAAAAAATTGTTTTACATAAATTATTGATTCAAATATGTATAAACCATATACTGTCAGAATTCCAAGTTCAGAAAAAATATGTTTAACAGAATCTGTATATCTTAAATTTTTCATTATTCTCAAAGATTTTTTTTGTAGGACCAAAAGCCTATCTAAATTACTTATTGTTGTTGCTCCATAAATGCTTATTCCGTAAGCTAAATGTGAATGGATCAAAGAGAAATATATTAATTTAAGTGTATGTAAATTACTAATTTTTGCCATTTGTCGCAATGCATATAGACCAGTAGACATCTTCTTAGTAACATGATCTACATGTTTATCCCAAGCTAAATTTTTATCTATTATAAGTCCTAAAAACTTTGTGTGGTCTACTTGTTTAAGTCTGTCATTGTCTAGAAAAATGTCACAGTTTAAATTTGATCTGGATTGCTTTGTAGAAAAAGAAATATAATTAGATTTATCTGAATTTAATAAAAGATTATTTTTGTCAAAAAAATCCTTAATCCTAGTTAGACCAATATATGATGAAATTTCAATATTCTCAAGCTTCTGACCAGAAAACAAAACATTTGAATCATCAGCATACAGACACACGCCACCATCCAACCCCTCCATCACCCCTGGCAAACCTCCTATATAAACAATAGAGGACCCAGGATAGACCCCTGGGGCACACCATGCCGTAGTGTCTGCAGCTGTGATCTATGAGCCCTCACTAATTGGCCTTAAAAGGGTTAATAAAAACAATTAATAACATGATACCACGTTTCAATCATAAAAATTCAATATTTGATCATCAATGAGTTGTAGATATTAAGTGATAGCTGAGACCACAACTAAACTGATCTTAAGCATGACAAAATACAATGCCAACTTGCAATGTTTGTAAACTGATTCGTTTACCCACCACTATAATGAATCCAGTGCATTTGGACCTCTAATAAACCAGCTACATTAACATTTGGATACAATGGACGTTGATCATTATAGTGACACCACCGCTAATATAAACACTAGAGTTAAAGGGTTAGTATTCATGATTTTTGTAACACAAATTCATTAACCAAATAACACAATGTTATTAAATTTCATATAAAATGTATAAAGTAGACATTAAAAAACCAGTGTTTTTACCAACAGACTAATTTAACCATTTGATGTAGGCTATTTATTAAATTTACTGTAACCTATTCATAGGCTACTGCCAGATTGACATTTTACTACAGATAGGTCACAAGGTTTGTCAACTACCAAGAGCCTGTATGTAGACCCAATTAAAAAACCTATATGCTTCCTGTAGTTTTACTTGAAACTACATTTTTATTTTATTCATAATTTTACTCAAATTGGATAATGTTTAGATTACTTTAGCCACATTAACTAAAACGATTATCAATTATACCATTTTCTTAAAATAGTATTTTTTTATTACGAGAAAGAATTTTTAGGTTGTTGTAAAACATACATTGCACAATAATTAATAACGTGTATGAAATTTAAGTTATCCCAAACAGCCCATTGATATAGGGGACTGAGGAAATCAGGGTTTCTGGATGGAAATAGGGAGTACCATGGGAGTACGGAATAACAACTGGGTTATCAACATTCACATGTGAAAAGGGCAAGAAATTGAAGAGGGGAGAATACAATTACTAATTGTATATAAGGGTAATTTAAAGTTTTACGGTACTATTATTCGTTTACGTCATTTTCCCCAGTTTCTACTACCTCCAGCAATACTCCTAGGTGAGTATTTTTCCCTTTGTTATTTCAGTTTTGTTTGCCACTGCAGAACTTCTTTGGGCATGTACTGATTGGCTAGATTTATTTGCGTATATAATTGAAAGGAACAGATATTCTTCGTTCTCTTTTATAGAGTTAGTGAATGTTTTTTTCTGCTTTTTTCTGAATATTCAATGTTGTGGGTGTACTTTAAAGTAGACAACAATGATTGTGTCAGAATGGATGCTGTGCTCTTTTTTTATACTTTGTAATGGAAATTTCAAGAGCTTTCTGTACTTTATCAACAACACCAAATGTGCTGCCGCAGCCCAGAACGATGGCGAGAGGCATTTCTGTGACCCCATCAACTATACACGTATAGTTAGTTTTAAAACCCTTCACAAGGTTTTGAAACAAAATTTGAGTTCAGAAATGCAGTTGCTTTTTAAATATTAACTTCTTAACCATTTGCGGACTAACATTTACAAGATTTTTGACTGTGCCAAATATATTTACTGCTTCATAAAAAGGGGTATGGGCTATGTGAAAAGACCGCTGCTAAAATAGTTCTTTAACACAGTAAAAAAAAAAATAAATAAATTAAAGCCTGGTAATATTTGTCATTTTATATATTTCCCACTAAAACGTTTTGAAATATACTTTTTGAACAAAAATAATATAATAATATAATTTTATTTAGGCCTACATGCTAAAAAAAATAGAAAAAGCTAGTGGTTACAGGTAATATTTTATGAAAAAAGTAGTAAATAATTTCTTTTTACAATATTTTTAAATGTTTACGTATAATACAGTAGCCTATAATGACATAAGTACGATTTTATTATAGTTGAAATCTTTTGGTGCATCCACGACGCAATTTTTTTCAGACAAAAATAAACAAAACACCACTGCAAGTCCCTGGCTATTACTTTGCGAAAACAAACTATTGTCCAATAACGGGCACGTCATTGTAGATAAGAATAATTTTATAAACAAAACAATGAATGTCAAATTACACAATTTATATTCAATTGACTACATATGATTACTGACTGCATAATTTGCTAATATGAAAATAATACATTCCGTAAAATTAAGTTGTCCCCTTTCATTAGGATTTTTTGTATTACGTAAATTTATGCTATCCACATTCTTCAGGTTTTAGCGTTGTGTAAAATTACACAACATGCACTACGTGTTTAGTAAATCCGTAGTACATATAAGTTAAATTGTAGACCCTTATTACCAAAACTAGATTAACCTGTGGTCTTTTTCGAAAAAGAGTATGCATTTTCCTTTAAAAAAGTTGCTAGAGTAAACATTTCCATAAAATTAATATTTTAATAGGCCTAGTTAACCAAATATTAAGAATGTTACAGATTTTGTGTAGGCTAGTCTTTACGAATACTAGTATATAGGCCTAGTCCAACAAAGTCAAAACGTAAGTTAGTGTCCTTAACCTGCCATATGAAAGCCAAGGTTTACTAATTTTACACTTAAATGTTTGTTTTAGTAGGTTACCTAGTTTCATAGATTATTAGCTTTACATTAACTTATGCGTATGGGTCTACAAATAGGCTGAGTTATATGGCTTATGAATTAAATTATTTTGAACAAATTGACTAGTATGTGAAAATACACATTTTCATGATGTGAGTATATGTAAGCACTAAATAAATAGGCCTAGGCTATGGCACAATACCTACTGTAGAACATGCTTGCCTAAAGTCTGACTAAGATAGATTAATATAGATTGTTTCACTACCTAAATGGCAGCACTAGGGTAAAGGAGTCAAACCTGAATTTTCTGCCAATTTTAACCGTTGCCGATATATCTATTCCCGCTGTCATGATAGGGAATACAACATTGGTTGTTGCATGATACGATGAAATCTATACCAATCAATCTTTGGAACTGCCTACATAAAATCCCTCACCCAGGTTACGAATTGCATAAAGTATTGAACCTTCGTAACTTAACCCTACACAGGTACAGAGTGGTACGAAAGTTCAATGATCATCATATGATAATAATAATAAACAGTCACATAATAACATGTACTAGTCACATATAGGTTTAAAATTAAAATACACAACTATAAAACTTACTGCGTTATTCAATAATTCCAAATTTACAATAAAGATAGCAGCCGGCGACAGGACAAGTCCGATGCTTCCAACACGGGACGGGACCAAGACCAACAACACGACAGTTGACCGCTTATTCACGCATTCGTATTGGACAAGAGGCAGGGTTTTCTATCAGGGTCTTTTATCAACCCACAATGCACTGCAAAGACTGTCTTCAAGGACAACTAAGTACGTACTGTTTTTTTCTACAGTTCTTTCTTGAAGATAAATGATGAAGAAAAGGTGTTTTGTTGTGGGCTTTTAAATCATTGTATCACAAACACTGAAGAATGGCATTAATGAGTAAACTGTATTTTCCCTCAACTCCGTGTTATATAATAAACCAAAAGGATATTTCCGAATTAAGTTGCATACTATCTTTCATGCTTAAAAAGCTATACCGTCATATAAAATCAAGAATCTGTGATCAATCATGCCCCCGAAAATGTTTTAATCAAGATCGGCGAAACATTTGGAAGTGATTTACAACAATGACTATCGCCAGAGTTATTAGGAGATATTATTTTGAAGTATTCCAATCCAAAATCAGATATGAAATAATTCTCAGGGGTGGTGCTTCCGAAAAATACATTCAATAAGTTTTTGACCTAAAAAGCACGCTATAAGAATGTTTTGATGTCTACAAAAGCGAACATAGCTGCAGACATGTATCCAAAAATCTCAAAATCCCAACTCTAACCTCTATCTATGTCTATGAGTTAATCTTTGTCTTTGCCCCCAAGCAAGTGTTCCAAAGAAAATGAAAATTTTCAGGGATGCCACCTACTTTATTAGCCTACATATACACAGATCTTCAAATTCTTTGAAAAAACGGCCCTACGCTGGGCCGTGGTATTCTTTTGCCTTCAGAAGCATCAAACACTTGCCATTATGAAGATAATCTAGACTGGCAATTCTAAGACCTCATACTTGCATAATGGCTTATCTGCCATGCAAACAACCCGAATTTCCTTAAGAGAATATGCCTGCATGCACTAGCGAATGATGAGTGTGTCACAGAGTACACACTTGCGAGCCGTTATAACGATGTAAAGGTACAGGCCACATGGAAGCGGATCGAGGATCCCGGTGCCCTATGGCTAGGCCAAAAGAAATGTTCTTAATTTGAGCCCAGCTTTTTGCCAGGGTGCGTGGGTCTCCTTGTACTCTGGTCGGGGTACTGGGAGGTGGTAGGAAAATGGTGTAAAGGGGGTTACCTTCAAGTCGAGGTCAGAGGAAGACGCTGGAACAATTGATTGGAAGCTCTAAAAAGAGAACCTAAAATTACTCTAAATCAAATATAGTTGGCGTTTGTGACCCTTAAGTGAAGAAAGTGTAAAAATTGTTTATCAAGTTGGCTTGCTTATACGTAATTCTAGGTAAAACAATAAAGAAAGTAAAACTGATTCAGAAGATCAGACGTAAGAAAGTTGAAGAATTTGGGAAGGAAAAGGCAGCATAATGGTGAAGGATATTCTACAAGTTTTTGGAAAGTCTGAGTAGCGTAATGACTCCGAAATAGAAAGGAGAAAGAGAATGAAACAGGGAAGAAAGAACCTACAATCAAAAGGAAGAAGCTGAGAGCGTAGGACATTACGGAACTTGATGAATAAAATATACTAGATACTAATCCATTGGAGAATTATTAAGTTGTGCCATTCAGAGTCTTTCAAAGTGGATCAAGCAGATACAGTGTGACGGAATCTTTCGAAGAGAAAATTGTGGGAACTTTTTGGAGGCAAGTTGCTAAGACATGAAAGGAAAGAGTCTGGCAAGAAACCAGGATATAGGAACGAAGAGATTTGACGAAAGCAGTGAACCCTTAAGAGAGGAATTAGAAACAATTTAGAAGAGTGTGGCACCAAGTGAATTATCATATGTAGAAGCTACAAGTGGTAAAAGTAAGAATGAGGAGAGGAGTACTAAAGTTAATGGAATTAATGAGCCGAAGTAACGGCTCGCGTTACCAATATTAACAACTTCGCCTCTTCGCGACCGAAAGAGGGTACATCTCCAGGTGATCAATTATTTACCGTGGATCTGCCACCAGATTTCCTCCATCCAAACCTAAGCATTTTTGATGATAATATTGTTAGCTAATAATTTAGATCTGAGTCCGAATGTTCCCTAACTATAAAATTGGGCCTAGCGATCTACATACCCTGACACCCGGCCTACTCTACACGATAGCTACACAACGACGCGACCCCAAATCCACCCCGGCAGCTTGCCTATCGTTGGCAGGCATGGGCTTACCAGAACATGTCCAGGAGTATTCCAGGTAGTAGGGGGCTCCCATTGTGAAAGTTATTACTAATTGGTCGGTCGGCCCAGCTGGCTACCTTGTTCGCGGCCACTAATACATTACGTGCATAATTCAAATTTATAGTGGGATTCGCCGCAACACATCCTTGAACTCCCCGCTTATATCATAAATCATAACTACCAGTTTGTTTCTTCACAGCTGTTCAAATTCTAGTGTCCTTCTACGTTCGATTTCCAGTACCTTTTCTGCTCTGACCATTTCTTATACTATTATCTGACTAAGCTTCTTATATTGTTAATTCATCTCATTGGTTTTCCCAAACCCCTGATATTAGGAGGTCTTTCAAATTTTCTTGGCCCCATCAACCTCTGTTTCGTCTTGTGGGATCGTGACCAGTTTTGATGCTGGGTATATCGGCTCATTAATTCCATTAACTTTAGTACTCCTCTCCTCATTCTTACTTTTACCACTTGTAGCTTCTACATATGATAATTCACTTGGTGCCACACTCTTCTAAATTGTTTCCAATTCCTCTCTTAAGGTTTCACTGCTTTCGTCAAATCTCTTCGTTCCTATATCCTGGTTTCTTGCCAGACTCTTTCCTCTCATGTCTCATGAGATGGTTCTCTGCAGTAGCCAGTTCTTCTTTACTGTCTTCATTTTCTTAAGATTATTTTGATTATTCTTGATTTCTTCTGGCAGAGCATTAAAGAGTTTCTTCCCAGCGTAGGTAGGATTTCTCTCAAATAAGGCTTTTCTGTGAAGAGGTGGTGGGAAGTCTTGACCATGTCTTGTATTATGCTCATGGAGGTCACTATTTCGAGGAAGGTCTCTTGTTAGGCAATTCAATATTGTTTCTATTATGTAAAGGGATGTTACCGTAAGTATTTTCAATTCTTATAAAATGTCTCTACAACTTTATCTATGTCCTAGGTTGCCCATTAATCGTATTGATTTATTTTGGATTTTAAGGACTTTTGAACGGTTGAGTTTTGTTGTGCTTCTCCATGCTGCTATTCTATACATAAGATGACTTTCAAATAGCGCATAGTACGCTATTTTAGTGGATTCAAGGTTGCTAGTTGCATGGATTCGTCATAAGGCATATAGAGATGATATTAGCTTTAGGCATAAATTGTCAATGTGATTTTTCCAAGTTAAATTATTATTTATTGTTATTCCTAAATAATTCATGCCTTCTGCTTCTTGGAGGTCAGGGAGTTCGGCCTTGATTTATATAGTCTGTATTGGCCTCCTTTCTAAACTCTCTGAGTTTTAGATCATAAGCTGTCTTCTTCCGGTTTGCTTCAGTCTTATCTTCTATTCTTCCTGTGAGATTGAACTTGTCCTGCGCCTTAATACATTCTTTCCGTAAGCTCAAGGCTTCTTCGTTGTGGTATGTATTCCTTTTAGAGTGGTGTTATTTCTTGATTTTGAATGGACAGGCAACATTTAAGGCCCTAGTAAAGGTGATAAGGAAATTGTCATAAGCGTCACCAGTGTCGTTTGATTGTGTCACATTGTCCCAAGTTTCTGTGGCTAAGAGGTGTTTTAGGTTGTTTAGATTCCTTTAGCTTGTATCCCTATATGTTGAAGATGTTGACTTGTCAAGTATTTTAGGAAGATCAGCTGTGCAGTATTGACCGGTATGATCTGAGAGACCAGTGTTACATACTTCTATATTTAGTTAACCTGGAGGGAGGTTAGTGCAGATAATGTCAGTATAGGAGTTAGAGGTGGCTGTGACTCTCGTTGGTGGCAGGGCAAGTCTCCTAAGGCCAACAGCTCATTTAGTGAAGCTCGTTCCCTGTTACAGGTAAGATAATACAGTGTCGACATTGTTATTTTCCAATATCTACTTTATGTGAAACATTAATTTTTGTGGCGTAGTTATCTCATGACTTAGAAAAATGTTTGATGTGATTTAATTAATTTTTATAAACACAACTAGGGTCTATAATGTTAAATACTCTTTGGAAGCTACAAATTCTTAGCCAATAATTTGTAAGAATTAAATGTTTTGACAATATCTGAACTAGCAGCTGCCTTTGTTTTAATAGGACAGGTTACGATAATCATAGGTTACGATTCTCTTTTTCAATGCAATATCAAAGAAAGTTATGGAACAATAGGGTTTTGCTGACATCAACAACGGTGTCTAATACTTCCACAGCCTCAATCTTACAACAAAGTCTTAAAAAACCAACGTTTTGAATGTTGCCTTGCGCACTGCGGGCAACCAGTTTGGGCCTGCCATTTTGTTAGATGACTCCACACTGGAAGGAGTCAGCACTTCAAAATTCCAAGGAATGCACCTTGATCGAGGGCTGACTTGGAATGAGCATATTGACTGTGTTTACTCCAAATTCTGCTCAGGAATTCTTGTTCTGAGATCTTTAGCGAAATACTGCCCTAGTCCGATTACGGCTTACTATGGACTGATTTATCCCATCTGGCTTACGCTGTGGTTTTTTGGGGACCTTCGCAAACACAGTTTCAAAGAGCATTCAGACTCCAAAAAAGCAATTCGAATAATCGCCAAAATCCAATGTAGAGAGTTATGCAGGGAAGCTTTCAAGAAATTGCAGCTGTTGACTCTGCCGTGCCTTTACATTTTGGAAACGACTTTGTTTTGTATGAGTAAATGTGCCTTAACTAGAGGCCGAGACATACATATGTATGAGAGACGTGGGAGGGCTAACTACCGAATTGGGAGACACAGAATTGAGGTTTATGAACGCCTGCCATCGCAGACGAGTGTTCATTTCCTCAACAAGTTGCCAAATTCAATTAAAGATGCTCCAACGCCCAAGGCGTTAAAGATTCATCTTAAACGCTACTTGGTATCACAAGCATTTTATAATGTAGGTGAGTTTTTTGCATTCGACTGGGAGACCGCACAATTAGAAGACTGACTCCGCTGTACTAAGTGGGTTGTGTTGGCGATGAATGAAAGAAGCGTAACTGGAAAATTGTATGTTTGAGTGTGTATTATTGTATGAATGTCAGAAAATTAAAAACCTATGAGGTTTGCCATGCAATGTAAATATTGTCGCCGCAATAAAAAAGATTTGGTTTAGGTTTTACATTACAGTGTCTCAGTATCCTAATAAGATGACTCAGTTATATTTAATGGATTCATCTCATGCTGTCCGAGTAGGAAATCTGTTTATTTATGCATAAGTACAAACAACATCTTGAAAAATACTACCAAATGAATTTTATTTTATCAATACTTATCCCTCATAGATTTATAATGAAAATACAACACAACACTTTTATTTATACAAAAGTTATCAATATTTTAGAAAGTGCGCTTCAAACAAGAAATATTTACTTTTTCAATGTTTATTTGGCATCATTTGCAGATGAAACAATAAAGCATATACCTATTAACAACTCTTGGCATGAACCGGACGCAGATAGTCAATATAGAATAGCAGACTAAAAGTATTATTTTTGAATGTAAATATTGGATTGCAAATGGTTGATGAATTACATGTGAATATGGATATGAACCATTGTTTCAGGTACTTACATGTTTTTTTTATAATAATTATAATTCTAAAAATGCAAACCTATTACAATAAAACTTTATATAATCACAAGATTTTTAGTATTGAGAAATAATAAGCTAGTATGAAAAATAAATGTCTTATAAATAAAACTATTTAAAATTATCTATCAAAACACAATTTTATTTTTCAAACAATAAAATGTTGTTTTAACTACTTGAAAATTTTCTTCCCATTAGGTATTGGTTCACTAAATCTTCCCCAAAGATAGGTCAGCCCAATTCGTTATATAGGACTTGCAAATAATTACCTTATTACTCTTATTGTCTCTAGAACTTTTTGAAATATTTTTGGGATACTCAACCCGCACACCTTTAGAAAATAAATGGAATGTTGTTCAACTTCTAAAATCTAATTCTGAACCAAGAAACATGAAACATAGATGATATAAAGCTCTTTGCAATCTGATCCGTCCTAAGTATCCAAACAGTACAATAGAGGTGTAGTACAAGTTCCTTTTAGAGTGGGCGATAAAGTGATGAATCGAATATTTAACCGGAGTAGTGCACCGAACCACATCTCAGCCAAATTGCAGCCCATGTGGTCTATACCGTTAAAAAGTGAAACCTTTACATCCCCCGTAACATTGGCATTGCGTGACCCCCCAAAAAATTGTGAGGTTAGCACACGTACCTCATATTAAAAAGTACATTCTCACAACTCCACAACCACGATATGCCACTAATGATTTCCTCTATTCCAAATAAGCCATCTGATATTAGGTTTAATTTGGGTTTATTTTTATTCTTCTTTCTAATAGCACCTTACAAAATAAGATTTATTTTAATTCTTCTACTATTCATTGGGACCCTGCATTGGTGGCTGTGGCTTACACTGAGGTAGATCTTAAAGGGTTCACCTGCGTGTGCTCTCTTCTTTCTACCTGGTGTTAGGATTGGTAAATCTAGTGTTTGGTCCCGAACAGTATTATACACTTAAACAGGAATGGTTGGTTATGAGGTCTGCCGTTTAGATTAATTCTTTGTAGAATATACATCTTCCTCTAATTGATAATATTTATTTATATTTTTTGTAATCAATATTGGGGGCAGTGAAAGTCTCATTGCCTCCTATGTGCAACTCCAAACACTCTCCATTGACACATCTTTTACTATCTCTATCCTGTTAAATAAATGTTTGTTAAGTTATAACCTAAGGCAATTATGAATAGAGAATGATTTTGATTGGTAACTGTAGCAAGAATCGATATTATTTAACATTTATCTTAGAGTCGACTAATCAACAAAGTAATCTCTTGTCGACAACTAGGCTAAAGTTATAGCAAAGCACACATGCCAGTTAGTCAAACATTAGTTACAGCAATAAATGTTTATATCTGTGTAATTTAGTGTTCGTATATCGTGTATCGTTGATAAATATTACGTTGTAGGTTTGAGCATGCGTGTTGATTTGAGACCTTCTAATGGTCAGTTGTAAGTATATTTATTATTACGTGTTAATTATATAGAGTAGTTATCCTATCCACAATTTAATGGTTATTACCAATGCTAACCCAGCCAATTAACATATCATAACTCTGATCTAACAGAAGAATTCTGTTCTATTTTAAGTTATTACTGTTGCTGGCCCAAACATTCTCGATCTGAACACTCATTTACTGTTCTTAGTACTCGTTTCTCGTAAAAGGAAGTAACAAATATTAACATAAAAAGATGTATTCATTGATCACTTATACAAAACTCGCAGCTATAAAGTAATAACACACATGATTGCGCACATTGGATTTACTAGAAAACGTATTATTTTCTTTTGTTTTTGTGTTTCATTGTTTTCTTATGATTAAATGAGTAGTCATGCTTCTTTTCGACGAACATGACATATCTAATGCAGTTTATAATTTATGTTTCTTGATGTACATTACTGCCTGTTGTAACGAGTTTTTTTATCAACTTGACTAAATAGCCATTATTATATTCTTCTTTAAATGTCAAGTTTCTTGACTTCTAGATCTGTTATCACACCCTGTTCAATCTCTTCGTATGCCATGTTGTCATTGGTGACTACGCCAAAAGCTCTAACATACCATTCCTGAACACCCCTTAGTTGAATATAATTTTAGTTATAAAGTATTTACAAGTCATTCATAACAGACGAATATTGCTATCTGTCTCTTTCAATTAATCGTGTCATCAAAATAGGTATTGGATACAATAACTTTTTCTCTGTCAGGCCATGCTTTTCTCTGTGATTTTACGAATGTTGAACTTAATAGTTCAGCAAAAGATTTCGTCATTTCAAAATAACCTTTTTTAATTGTACGGATTTTAAGTCATCTAGGAGGACTGTGTGTATCATAGGTCTTTGTCATTTAAGCATAAAGCCAGTTTTAGTTAGGAATTATGAGATAACATTTATCTGTTGTGTCTATTAATACAGTCAATGATTTCATGATGCATTTGATGGATGATATTTTGATGTAAGATGGAAGGAAAAGACACTTTATTCTAGGCTCCTCAATACAGTAAATGTTGTAAGGATGTTTGGGCGCACCATCTAATTGTGTCTCTCTACAGTTCGACCCAGAACCATACACAGGAAACATGTGTAATACGCAACTAAATTCTCTTTTTAATATTGCCAAGATTCATAAATGTCAAACATTATAATTCTTTTATGTATTTGTAGTTTTTCCGCTCCATTCAAGCTTTCAGATAAATGCTTTGTTACATTCCGTTCAAACCCGTCTAGAACTGACACGAGAGTAAGAAGTTTTGTTTACTTTCGACTTTTTCATATTATACACTCTCTTGTTGCCTAAGAATTTGACACCCTCTGAGGTGTTAGACTTCGCTGGGGGTGTTCCATTTTAAGGGTACAGTAAAGGGAAGAGATCAAGTAAAACTATTCACTTGTTTGTGTATTTTACTAGTGACTGTTATCTTGAGTTTTAAAGATCAATAACAGCAGTTTAGTCCACTTAGTTGAAGTGGTCATCTTGATTTCTTTGTGTTGACCAATCGGTATCTACGGAGAAACCAGAACTTGGCTGAAAGTGAGTTTGAGCTATACAATAATACAAAGTAAAATATATATTTTTATACAAACCTTTACAAAGAGTTTTATTGTTACAGATATGCTAGCAATATAAAAATTTATGAAAAAATGCTGGATACTATTTAATTCCTTTGGTACAAAAGGATAAGTAGTAAGAGAGTATAACTTATGCAACAATTTGTACATACTTTTCCTGTTGTCCTTCCGAATATTTACAAGAAGTAAATAATGTTTATTAGTAAATATAAAGGGTTTTCTATAAAAAGGTAAGTAATATTTTCACCATTCCTTTATTGTTGACTTGACATCTTATTCCTCGTACTCAACTGACAACCGTTTTTATATTAGTACAATTGTAATATATAGTTTTATTTAATTATAACTAGTTAAACTTCTTTTGTTGTGTCAGATAAATTTTGAGAGAAGCCAGTACCGCTTAGACATTTCTCAAGGAATAGCCCCTAGTCCTCGTTATTTACATTTAGGACTTTCTTGGCCCTACTCCCTAGATTTTATCTGTACTGACGGAATATCCCCTCCTAGTCTCGCCTTTCTCTGTATTCTCTAAACCCAGGACTCAGATTTTCTTACAATGCTCATAAAGGCAGAGAAATGTGTTCCTAATAATTCCTTCTTTTTAGGCTCGCTAATCTTTTATTTCTATTCTGCCATTGCTTGTTTATGATTTTATTATTTTAACTGTCAATTATTAACTACACAACTTGAGGATTTACGTACTGAACGAAAGATAACAAATATATTTCTTTATGGGGGGTTTTAAAGCTCACCTGTTCATGGAAGCTTTCAGTCAATTGGTCTTATGGCTTTGGCTATTAGATAGATCTTCCTCTGACAGCTTTAGTAAAAAGCCACCCTCTTATGATTACAGCATTCGCTAAGGGTCAATGTGTAATTCACTCTGGCCCTATGTTAAGTATGTATGTAATTAGACTGTTGCTTAAACGCAGTAACTATTAGAAATGTTAACTTATTACCAAACAGAAAAACAGAGTTCTGCCAAGGCCGATTCACAAACGTAATGACAATTACAGCTTTAAACTCTCTTTTTTAATATATTTTTATGAAGTTTCCTTACAGCACTGTAAACAATACTGTACATAAACATCAAACGGGCTTAGCAAACGCACACAAAAATGTACACAGAAGTTTTACTTATTCTGAAAAAGTACTTCGAACATAACTTTTTAAGATCTGCTTTTTAGATTATAATTAAACGTTTATTTATTATGTTAAGTGTAATATCATCATTGCGGGTTTTGTTTGTGTTTAGACCATACTTAGTCGCGATATAGTTTATTGCAGCCACTCACATTATCTCTTGGGATTTTGTATCATGTAGATAAGAATTGTAATGTATGCAATTTATATTTCGTTGTGGCTGAAGTAGATTTATTGTATTCATATTTTAAATATATATAACGAATCACATGAAATAAGCTGAAAATAACGTAGTAATAAGGATGTATGAAAACAAATTGAGAAATACAATAAATCTAATTCAGAAATAATGAAATATATATTGTATACAGTAACATTCTTACATATATTATGTAAATTAGATTAATATAATAATGTGTAATACGTTTTTAACACAACATTTCTACCGCAACCCCTGTAACATTATGTTTCTCATAATGAGAATTCAGATTATGATTTACAAGAAACTGCACATGACCAAAAGCATGAAAGATTACGAAAATATATACGTATATCTCTACTACTTTCGTTTCTATGTTACTAACAGTTGAGCTAAATTTGTAGACTCTATTCACTGACAGTCTGAGATATGTTTAAAATATTTTTGAACAGACTCTACAGAATAGAACAACAAGACAAGAATCCGATAAACATGACCTTAAATCTAAAATTATTGCCATGTCTTACGTTGTATTAATATTATTTGGATTATGATTGTTGTTGTGAACCAATATTGTGTGTTTTAAGTTTAGGTTAATCAGTCAATGAATTGTGCCTCACAAGGATCTCAGTGTTCTTTAATTTAGCCTTAGCATTTGAGATGTCTCTTAACCTCAAAATTTACCACACCCTCTTTAAAAACATTGTTATTTGGTTTAAGATAGCATTTATTTACGACCGTGATTTTCTCTCGTGTGGAATAGTTAGTCTATGGCAGTAGAAAAGTAAATGTTTTATTGAAATGGTTCGAAACGTTTTTAAAATGTGTTGTGGCATAGGATCCTGCCGTTAAAATGGCTAGTGCTAATTATGAAAATGAGCACTTAAGTTGGATAGAATTTTGTGATAGACATGCCAAAGTAGCTGCTGCTGACTTTGCAAAAGCATTGTGTGGTTATGTTGAAGCTAATCTTCCAGAGAATGTAAGACCAACTGTTGCATACAAGGACTTTTTGTCTAAGTTTGTAGACTTTTTTGTGGATCACTTTGAAAATGAATATTCTTTGAAAATTCAATGTAAAAAAGTGCCAAATGGTAATGTTCTACCTCCAGGATCTTCCAATCATAATTCTCACAGTCATGAAGAATTCAGTGATTATTCCGAGCATGAAACAGATTCCCCATCTCCTAAAGTCCCATATAAACCATTTTTCCGAAGATTATCTTTCAAAGGGTTGCGTAAAGGTAAAGGGTTTTTTCAAAAACAACACTCAGATGAAGTAGAACTTTCACATGATAAGCACATGAAGAATGATAAACATTCCAAAACTAAACTAGCAAAAATTGTTGTCGAGTGTAGGAAAGAAGGTATTGTGAATTATTTAATGGGTGAAAATATTGATGGCTGCAGTAATCAGAAATGGGAAAAGTGTCGGTTGGCTTTAGTAAAGACTGTTGGAGGATATATGTTGGAATTTTACTCTCCTCCCAAGGTAGGTCTCATCACTAAGCAATATGTACTAAACCAGTAGCTTACTAAGTTATTGTTATTAACTCTTTTTAAAGCTTCATCTAAGTTCTTTTACGGTCTTAATTTCCTTATGGACATTGAGGATTATGTTGCAACTTAAATAATAAAAAAAGTAAATTAGAACATGTCCAAGATGGATTCGTTAAAAGATACACACGTTACGCTAACAGAGTGTCAATTAAATATAGTTCATAATAAATAGTAATAGTGATGATAAAATATTAATAACAAAGACAGATGCAACAAAGACAACAATGCGATACAACACAATAACTTTAATGGATACATGCTCAAACAGTAGTAAATAATAAATACTTGTGACAGCCTGCTATTTGCAAGATTTAAACTAGCTTGACTCAGATGCCAATTTCATCATAGTTTTTGTTTTTTGGAAAAAAGTTCGACTCATACTAAAAAACTCCACGTATTTGGGTATATTATTTCCAACCTCCTGTATCCTTGACATAGCCTTTTTCAGGCTGAGGAGAGTAGGGTGTCTTCATGCATAACTCCTGTGACCTTGTCCCCATTGATACTCAGAAATTGACTCTTGAGAAGTAGTTCTGTAGAGTCAACATGGCCATTAAGCAGCTTAAAGAGAAAGATGCCATTCTATACTACTCTACAACCCTCCAGTGGTATAAGTCCCATAACTTAAGGCAATTTAGCCATTGGCACTTTCTTATGAACTCCACATATCCTGATGAATTTGTCTTGTACTCGCTAGATGTCCTTTATGTGGCCAAACTGATTTATAAAAGACAAACGGCTGTTTGATTGTCTTGACATAGATTAAATACAAGATATTTTGTATGAAAAATAACATCAATTAATGATATCGCACAAAAGATATATTCTACAAATACTAGTACAAATTGGTTAAATTATGGATAAATATGAAGTAAACTACTAAAAATGTGTATGATATCACTCACTTGCCCTAAGGCGGAGTTTTTATATGTAGAGTCATATATATTTATTTTAATTTTAAATTTAAAAAGAGCAGTGACCTAAATTGGAAAATTTGATAATTGTATATAAGTACACTTGCCTTAAAAACGTTTCATTCTGACATATGTAACTTAATAGAATATACAAATTGCAAATAATAGGCAAGAACATTTTAATTGCTGAAAAAAGAATTCTTGAATATTTTATCTTAAAACTTGTTTTTGGAAACTGTCGTCTTTTTCTGAAATATTTAATAAAAACTAATTGAGGTCTTGTTTCTTCCTTATCACTGTGAGCTATATGACATTATTAAACTCTCTAGAACATTTATCCATTACTTGATTAGTACTGTCATGAACGCCTCCAGCCAGCACTGTGGGCTCTGGCTCTTCATTAACCACTGGCTTCATTAAACAGATTGGCAGGCCAGATTGATATTAGGCCTACTTAACATTGCTGATAAGTTTACACAATGTACCTTTAGTTATTTGAATGGTTGTGTAAACTGACTTTCTTGCACTTAGCAGACCAATAAATAAATATTTCTTTCTTTATGAATAACATATATTTCAAAATTAAAAATGTTATACAATTACCGAGAACTTTTCCTGCTAAATAACACACCAATCATACCATTTATTTCAAGTACCAAACACTTTTTTATAAATTATCATGGAATCAGAATGTATTAGTGTAGTAATTCGTTTTTGAAATTAATACACATATTTTTTATCCATATTGTGAAGGAAAACATGAAGTATTGAAAATATATTAATTTATTACTGATCACAGTTGTACAGTGCTAAATCCCCATTGAAGCAAATTTTCTCAGGAACAGAAATATACAATTTTGAAAGGTGTTTTGAGTAATTCATAATAATAGGCTATTTATGTAGTATATAGAAACAAGAGCTGATGTATTCCTGTCAGTTGCCATAAGAATATCTGTTATAGTTTAACTCACCTAGCATCGTTCACTACTTTCTTATAATGTATAAGATGTGGCTATTAAATAACGATACTGACATTGAAAAAAACTTTAATTTTAATTTTATAAATAATCACTTGTCTTGATGGAGAACACATGAATAATCACTTTGTCCTTCCAAATTACGGGAAGTTTTTTTCTTACTATTTGACGTAGTTTAGAAAGTGCCTCAAGGTAGTAATATTGATTGATTGTTTGACCTTCAAGAACCCAGTGAAGGAACACAATCCCATGGATATAAAAAAAACAATAATTTTTGTTTTAAATTTAGACTTGCTCATTCGAGCCTTTTTGGCTCTTGGAAGTTGGGCTCTTTCGAAGTTGGGCACATTTATTGGCGCTTTGTTTCTGGATCATAAGTATAAAACCACGTTTCATCACATGTTATTATTGATTGCAAAAAATTTGAGTAATTTTCAGTCACTTACAAAGTGTCAGTTCAAACCTTTTTGTGAACTTCTTGCTAAAACTTTAGAATTTTAGGCACCGTTTTAGCACACACTTTTCACAATTTAAAATTGTCATTTAAAATTTTCCGTACTCATTCTTTATTACCATTCCAAAAATACCTAGTTTCATCTATTGCGCGAGTAGGTACTTAATAGATGGTTAGACCGAATCAAATTACTGATTTTTTCAACGTTTTCATTTATTATTGGCGTTGCAGAGTAACCTGGCTACAAGTCATCTTCAACGACTTCTCGGCCATCTTTAAAACTCTTAATCATTAAAAAACACGTGTCCGTGATAAAAATTTACTGCCATACACTTCTTTCAGTAAATTATAAGTTTCAGAAGCAGTTTTTCCAAGTTTAAAGTAAAATATCACAATAATTTATTGCTCTATTATTACACTAAGCATTTTACCTGGCAAAACAACAATAACACGAACGTAGGCTCTGACTAAACAGTGTTTATAGAAGGGAGACTAGCTGCATACTAAAGAAAAAGGTTCTTACTAAACAGTGTTTATAGAAGGGAGACTAGCTGCATACTAAAGAAAAAGGTTCTTACTAAACAGTGTTTATAGAAGGGAGACTAGCTGCATACTAAAGAAAAAGGTTCTTACTAAACAGTGTTTATAGAAGGGAGACTAGCTGCATACTAAAGAAAAAGGTTCTTACTAAACAGCTGCTGATTAATGGCGGTTGAAGCGTGCCTCCTTGATCCATAGCATCGTCAGTCTCATTATTTAATAGCCACACCTCGTATACAAATTTTACAGACCATACTAACTCGTAATGATTTTACATCAAAACAAATAAGTAAATTAGAAATGGTTTTCTTTAAAACAAGTAAGCTACCGAAACAACTATAAACAACAAAATACAAGTTTATTCTCAACAACAACAGACATTGCATATAACCTCAGAACAACTGATAAGAACAATTTAAATTGACATCCAGAACAGAGTACAAGGAATCCAAAGACTATTAAACATGATAAAGAACTAATAAGTTTTTGATAAGTTTATGTATAATTTCTGTGACCTGCAAAGAAACCGGTAAAATTAACAAATATTGTTTTATGTAAACTATGCAATTGCATTAATTACACTTCTTTAAAATACCAGTTTGACACAAATAATTGTGATGATGAATATCTGGTGGTTTAAAGTATGTCTCACATTTCTTATTAAAGAACTGAGTAAGTTTTGTACATTAATTCAATTAGGCACTTTATTAAAAAATTGAGATTGACTTGATATAATATGATTAAAATAAAATACCATCTTTTATTTAGAAGCATAGAAGATGTTTTATTTAACTTATTTGTATTTAATATGACACTTTATAATATAATACAATAAATATAATATATATTATAATACTTATATATATATAGTAATATATCTCTATCTATATTAATTATCTATCATTTAGATATATCTATATTTTTATTTGTATACAATTCAAAAGGCAATCGCTATTATTTTTCTGTATTATATATTTTTAAGTATTTTATATAAATAATAGCGATTGCCTTTTGAATTGTATACAAATAAAAAAATAGATATATATCTAAATGATAGATAATTAATTAATGATTCTGCTTGAAGAAGTGAATTTATCATTACTTTTACCATGATAATGTAGTGATTGTAAAAATCTTGTTCAATTAATGAGATAAAAAAAATGGTGTGATGTTTAGTTTCTAGTAAAAAGTGTATTAACCTTATAATGTTATTCTACATTACACTTGGAGCATAAAAATATGCGTTTTTTATAGTATGTCTGATGGCTCAATATTTCAGTTTACCTGTTTTCCACATTATATGATGGATTCTGTAGAATTGACCAAATCTTTAATAATTTGCCATAACTTATAACAAAGATCATCACTTTTAATGTAACATAGGTCATAATCTAACTTTCTCATGTCGAGAGTCATTTTAAAGAAAACTAGCCTAAAGTGTAAATATTTACAGACATAAACATTACATAATTAGCAATTAAAATGTGAGTGGTTTTAAGAATTGCTCTCTTATTTATGTTCTTAAAATGAAGAGTATTGTTTTTTAGCTTAACTATAAACATAACATAGCCTGATTGTTCTTTATTTAAGATCTTGTTTAAAACAAAAACATATTATCATGTTCAATTTTTACATGATATTTTCAAAAAAGTATTTTCTTTTACCTAAATGTTTCTGTGCTGTAACGTTAGGTAGTCATAACACAAAAGCAGGATCTTCTGTCAGATTGAATTCCTTTGTCTTGTATATACTACTACCTTTAGTCAGTCATGTTGTAAATAATTAATCGTTGAACTATTCCAAAGCGTTCAAAGATATCCTACATAAATTGTGGTATGCTTTAAAACTTGTTGTACAGCCTACTATGCAATGTAACTCTTTATTTAAGTATCACATTGCAAATGAGGTTATATAACTCATTGCTGTTTGTGACAATGAGAACTGTTACTAAGTTGTGATTCAAGATACTACATGGAGTTTAATATAAACAGAGATACTTCGTATTAATTCAGAAATCATATGGAGGCTAATTAAATTGTAATAACATTCTTTACATTATGACAGACCAAATGATATGATTTTCATTTCACTGTAAAACCATTTTTTTTGAAAACCCTACAGTCTGTATTCCATTCATGAAGATTTTTTTTTTAACATTTGTTTTTCAACAATTTTTTGGATAGTTTTACAAACAATAAGGTGTTAGTGATTAAATAATGCAAGAACATATTTTTCCTCCTATGTTTAAAACAAGTCTGCATGGTTTTAAATGGTCCTTTTAAAATAATTTTAAAATTTTCAGGCAATAAAACCAAAAAGCGGAGTGTTCTGCTTTTTGATAACGGAAGCAAGAGAAACTACAGCTTTAGAAATGCCAGATCACGAGAATACATTTGTCCTTAAAGTAAGTAATTAGTTAAATTTTAATATTTGAAAATGTTTTGTTTTTCCAACCTATCATTAATTTTTATAGTCTGGTGTAGTACAGTCACTGAAGCATTTTGGCCACCAATTGTTTCGGTGATTAGTGTAAAATTTGGACTGTAGCCAGGGAGTAGCCCATGAAACAAAAGTGATACAGTGTCGATGTGTGCTTACCCTAAGGGTGGATGCCACCCCTTCTAATGGTTAGAAGGCTTTATAAAAAATTAATCCTACCATTAACGAGAGGGACAAATTCTAAGCAAAAAATATTCTATATGAATTTTTTGTACAGTCAATAGTTTTAGAAATATTGGCTCCTAAAGGTGTTTGTTTTTATCACAAAAGTGCATGTTTTATAGCGATTGTTTAAAATATTTTTAAGATATCTAAATCAAAACTTTCAATGTCATTTAGCGGAAAAATGAAAGCTTTTTCTTAACCCTAGAACTGGTGGTGTCTGCTTCTGTACTGGCACTCTATTTTTAGTCGTTTGTAAGAATTACATTAAACTGTTATGTACCTCTCAAAAGTTCTTCAGATATACAAATTATTATACATAATTTTTTCAAAATATTCCAAATAATAATAATAAATGATATTCAGAAATATTTTCATATTTTGAAAAAAGATTTCTAATTGAATGTGCTAAAGATATGAATTTTCTAAAAATACTTTATAACTTTACACTATCTATGTATAAAAGATTTACAAAAAATACAAAAGAAGCACAATTTTATCCTTACCCAAAATATATATAGTTTCAGTGGCTTTACTTAAAAAATGTTTGCTATTTTTAGAAATTTTTGAACTTGAGCGCAAAATCCACTAAGAATGATTTTCAGCCATTTGTTCAATGGGTTTACAACACTGGAAATTCAGCCCACATATGGCTTATTTTATATAATTGTTTTCAGAATATTCCAAATAATATTAATAATTATCTTCATTAACATTTTCTTACTTTCATAAAATTGTTGGTGTATGAATACTTTTGATAAGAATTTTTTATAACTGCACTAGCTCTTTATGTATGTGTGAAAGGTATATATAAATTCCAAATCATATTAAAAGAACACAATTTTATACTTGCTAAAAGTATCTATAGTTTTAGCTCTTTTACTTAAAAAATGTTTACTTTATTAACAAGTTTTTAAGTTTAGCGCAAAATCCACCAACATTGTAATTTCAGCATTTTGTACAATTGCTTTACAACACTGAAACTCAACCTTTATATGACTTATTATGTATCATTGTTTTCAGGAAAACTAAAGGAATAATAGTACTCCCTTGTTATTGTTGCTATAGTTTTTTTATTCACAATCAAATTTAACCATGAACAAGCCTGTAATTTTTAACATTTATTAACATGTTTATTAGTAAGACTTAAGCCAGTGGGAATCATTCTTTCACTGTCAGAGAAGAAATTATAAATTTTTTCAATACTTCTTTTTAAACACTTAAACAAATCATACACAAAAAGGTCATAAAACAAAAAGAATAAAGTATTTTTTTTTTAACCAACTGGAGTGATTGTTCACTATCACTTCCTACACATATGTTTCATATTTCAAGATTCTAGCTCAAGTAGTTTTTGAGAATAAGCATACCTATATGTAAATAACTATGTTTTTCAGAAAACATGAAATAAAAAAGATTGCTAGGTTAGATTAATTAAATTACAACTGACCATCTTAATAATGTCCAGTGGCATAAGAAGGATTGTCTGGATCCTTATCTTCTTGAAATAGATCCTTATCCAAATGTAGTTCATACATAACGAGTTGTAACTGTTTAATGAGTGTTTTCAGTTTTTTGATAAATAATAGAAGAGATACAATATATTGCGAATGCACCAAAAGTTCATTTAAGCTACTAAAATCTTTTTTCACTACCTTTTCAGAAAAGGGGTGGTTTTTAAGAATTTTAAGGGCAGGAAAGTAATTAAATTTAATATATTATATTAAAAAATTGGAAGGGAACTTTACCCAACATATTTGAACATGAGTTAAATCTTTAAAATTCGTAAATCTGGACTTTTCAAATTTTTTTATACAAGGGTAGATATTACCTCCAAATTGCAAAAAGCACACATACTTATCCCAATCGAAACCCTGTACCTAAATAAGGAGTTCAAGAAACAATCCCACGTTTCCAAGAAACAGCCAGCGTTAAAGACTGCCCCAAACCTGGACGACCGAAATCGGCTAAAAACGAAGCATTGTCACAAATTGATGTTTTACCGTCTGTTGTAGAAGATCCTCATGCCTCAACAAGAAATGTTTCTCAAATATTAGGTATATCTCAAACATCAGTTGGTAAAGTTTAACATGACAGTGATTAAAAAGCATACACAATTTGTTTAGTTTGTGAGGACGATTTTGATTGTCAAGTAGAATTTTGTGAAATAATGATGCGGAACATTGATAATAATACAATTAGATAAACAAAATTGCTTTCTCAGATGAATCAACTTTCATGTTAAATGGTAACGTTAACGGACATAATGAGTTATTGAGTTGATGTTAACCCCTATTGGATGAGAGAGCAACATACCCAGCACCCTGAAAAATAAAACGTTTGGTTTGGCATTGTGATTAATGCTGAGGTATACCAGGAAATGTTACAAAATCAGGTTTATCCAGCTATTCAAGTAGCAACCAACAGCTGTAATGAAGTTTGGTTCCAACAGGATGGAACACCTCCACACTATGGCCTGCATGTTCGCGAGTATTTAAGCAATATTTTTCCAAATCGCTGGATAAGCAGAAGAGAAATTATCGAGTGGCCAACAAGATCACCTGATATCTCCACTTGACTACTTTGTGTAGGGTCACATTAAAAAACAACATCTATAAAACGAAACCCCAGTGTATTAATGACCTTACATTTTTTAATATATTTTAAAGCTTTTGTTTGACTATAAATAATAGGGTTTAAAAAAATTGTTTTACTGGAACTATTACTTAGTTGTGTATAAGTTTGCCAAAATAGTTATTTTAGAACAAATGTTTTCGAAATGGAACGGCATGTAATAATGGACCATTAAAGAGTTTTTTGATTAACTGCAGTGAATAAGGGAGCTATTATCTGCCGGCACATGTGCATCAGCGATTCCATCTACCTTACATACATGGCACTGATTTTTTGGAGGATGACTGTATACCTAAATAGTAAATTTAATCCTTGGGTGCCAAGGGCCTTATAGCGTTTAATTCAATACTAAAACACTGTAATTTGCAATATTTTAATTGAAAATGTCAAGATAGATTGTTTCATCTAATATAGCAGAATTTCATCTTTAGAATATAATGACAATGAAAATAAAGTCATTATTTCGGAAATACAATATTGTAGTGAAAATGTTACTGACCAAATTATAGAAACTAATATAAAGAATAAAAATAAAAATGTATAAATATTTATTATTTTAATATTTAGAAGTCAGTGATCATTGTAATATATAAAATATAAAAAAATATTGCAAAAGTATGTATAGAATTAATAGAAAATATACAACTTTTTTATGTTAAAGAATCTAGTTTCTCATATTATTTTAAAATATTAAAAAACGTCATTTAATAATTAGGAAACATACTTTTTCAAGATATATTATATTCTATCGGTTAGTACCATGACTGCCTTCCCATTTTTTTTGCTGTTGTGTTATTGTGTGTTCCAATTGAATATTTTATAAACATTGAGTTCACCTCCATTTCACCTTCCGCTTAGTTGACCGTCTGAAATTTGATGCTGTCACAAACTTGACTCCTGGAATCTGGAGTCCATGTGTGTCTGGAGAAATTAAAAAAGTCTGTGACGAAGAAGCTCAAAACAAACTCTTTGCATCATTTCGACATCAGAGATACCTACGCTACAAACTCAAGTGTACTCTAGAAATGTTTATGATAACTGAAATAAGAAATACAAATTCTGGAATACAATCTTGCTAAATATCTTGTAAACACAGCATCTATTGTAGTTTTATATCTTGTTGTACTTATGTTTTTATTGTTTTGTTTTGTGGCGAGTGCCACTATAGATTTGACATTGGTGCGTGCAATCTGTCAGTAGAAGCGAACATGATAACCAGCTGCGCTGACCTTTAGGTCATAGTTTTAACAATGGGAGCCTCCTACTTTCAGGAATTCTAGTGGACACGTTCTGGTAGGATGATTCCTGCCTAGGTTAGCAAGTGGAGAGCGGAGGTTGTGTCGGAGTCGTAGTGCAGCTATTGGGTAGAGTAGACCGGGTAGAAGTGAATGTACGTTGTCTAGGCTTAAGTATAATTGTTAGGAACCTTCCACTCCCACTTCTGCGTCCGGTGGATTCGTTTGTTGGTAGCAGGCTTGTCTCCCGTTGCGGGAGGGGGAGAGGGAAGGAAGGGGAACAGGACTAGGATAATAGCCAGCTACGAAGGAAGAAATATTCTAATGAGTTACACAGGAATATAATTTCCTTAACTTCTCCATTCCAACCTGGCCTCTTTTGGGAGAGAAATCCGAGTCTGATGATGGGGCTGAATGAAGGTTGTGATTCTCAGTCAAACACGGTTTCCTGAATCCTGAATCCTTTTACTTAGATTATCTTCTATAAATTAATTAAACTTTTTAAAGAAGCCCAACCTTAACTTTGGAAGAGTTAGAAGTATATAGCAGGCATGTGACATATTGGTGATTGATAGCTCTTCGTTGCTTTCCACTTATGGGTTGAAATTGTCTGTGGTTGAGGACTGGAACTGTTCAGCGAGAATGGGTGCGGTTTCTGCACCGCCTTTTGCATGGTAGTTTAATGAAAATTTTAGCAAGCTCTGTGTTCTAGTTTAAGATATTTGGCTCGATTTAACTACAACTGATTCACTTCTATCCAGATAACATTCCTTATACCCATTCTACCACTCGTAATGACTAACCAAATTTCCTTTGAACTCGTCGGAGCAGAAGGGGAGGATGCGGCGAGTGCCACTATAGATTTGAAATTGGCGTGCGTAATCTATCAGTAGATGCGAACATGATAGCCAGCTGCGCTGACCTTTAGGTCATAGTTTTAACAATGGGAGCCTCCTACTTTCAGGAATTCTAGTGGACAGGTTCTGGTAGGATGATTCTTACCTAGGTTAGCAAGCGGAGAGCGGAGGTTGTGTCGGAGTTGTTGTGCGGCTATCTGGTAGAGTAGACTGGGTAGAAGTGAATGTACGTTGTCTAGGCTTAAGTATAATTATTAGGGAACTTTCGGAACCGTATCTAAATTATTAGTTTGTCTTTCCTCATCAGAGCTGGTTAGGTTTGGATAGGGAAAATCTAGTGGCGGATCCACGGTTAATTATTAGTCCTCTGGAAAGGTGCCCTCTTCCGTTCGCGACGACACGAGGTCGCAGTTTAACATTGTTAAATTTAATTTATTAAAAAAGTCAATTAATGGTTTTAATGTTTCTTCAGTAAAATTTGTATTAAAATCTGTTTTTACGTAACTTATTTTTTAAGTTTATGTAAGGTAAGGCCCAATGTAATTGAGTAAAAGTTTAATTCTAATCAACAGAACGACAAATTTTCTTCCAGGATTAAATTTTTTCCCTGTGCAAAACATACATCCATATAGCCCGCCCAAAGAAGTAGTCACTTCAACAAGGAGAGACAGTAACTTCTCAATAGCACACCTGGATAGTCACGGAACGGAGAAGAGAAACGCATTGACATCAAATCTGATAGTCTCGCCCCTAGCGGATGCGGAGCAAACATGTGTGATGTTTCGTGACATGAAACAAAAGTTTCTTCCCCATGCAAAACATACATCCATAGTTCGCCTAAAGAACTAGTCACTTTAAAAGTACAAGTAACTAACAATGTACATTTTCAAAATAAGGTATCAAGATTTCATATATTTAAGTGACAGTGAATGATAACAGTATATGCAAGTTGTATGCAGGATCTGCCCTATCTTTTTCAAAAAAATGTAATAAATTTTATCAATCACAGAAAATATACATAAATAATATGCCTTTGTCTTGGGATAAACATGTGAATCATGTTTTAGAAAACATTATCTTAGGTTTATATGCCCTTTACAGTCATTCAAAGTTATGTGCATAAAAATCCTTAAAAGTGGTTAATTTGCTTTTATTTACTCAGATATCTTATATGGTATTGGTATTAATGAAAAGAAATATGGGTGAAAGTTTAGATAAGATACTAATCTTACAAAGTATGCACCTAGAATAATTTTAAATCTGGACCTTTTTGCCTGTTTAAAATTACATTTTGAAGACCAAATAATTATATCTGTGTGCACGCTTTATGTATTTGAAACAGTAATGCTTATCAACCAATAATTTGAAATGTTACCAATTCTGAGAAACTCACAATCTTATGACACAAAGCATTGAGGGAGAGTTGCTTCTGTTCAGCATAATCTGGAACTCTTTAAAAAGAAACCCTCATATTAGGGTGACAAAATTTGTTATTATTTTGTATTATTATTATTTTTTGTATTATTTACCTCAGTATACAGTATTAAAGACACAACTAAGAGAACTAATTTCAAACAAAAATTAAAAGGATGTTTATAAAAAAGACTATTGTATACAATTTTATGATTAATTTGAAACATGATTTAATATTCTGAAGACAGTAGAAATGCTCTCTATGTAGTTTGATTTATTTATTACTGTATTTTAATACTGTTGGTAATAGTATTTTTCTACTATTAATTGTGGCTATGTAAAATAACAGATGTTTAAGTAAGCTTCCATAATTTCTAACCTTGATTATTGTCTTACACTTTATATTTATATACTGTATAATTTATACATTTTTGACTCCATTCTTGTGCATTCTATACTTATGTATATGTTCTGTACTTTAACGAATTAAGAATTATTGAGTTGAACTAAATTAAATAAAATATTCTTGTATTTGCAGGCAGAGAACAACATGGAGTACGTTATAGAAGCTCATGACACAGATGATATGCGTTCTTGGTTAGCCACTGTGAAGTATTGTATGCGATCCATGCAACCTGCCACAGACATAATGGAAACCAGGTAATCCATAATTTGTAATTAAATATTTAAATGCTGTACATTTAAAGACGTAATTGTCGCTAGTGATAACAAGTTGAAAAACAGGTTTAATTTATTTTGAGACTTTTAATTTAAATTGAATTTTTAATATTATTTTATCATCCTCTACTTTCCTGTAGCAATTAATATTCTCATTCATAGACACAATTTTAATTTAGTTTGAAAGTTCAACAAACGTTGAACATTTCTTGATTTGGTCTTCATCATAATAACAGTGTGATCTTTATTAGTTCATACATTAGTTTTTGTAAAAAAAAAAATGAACTTCCAGTTTTAACGTACAGTGGGACTAATACAGGAGCTTCGTCATATTGATGTTATAGAACTTTAGTTCTGAGACTAGTGACTTCAAATTACAGGTTTTAATTTTTGTTTGAAATTAGTGGGGCAGAAATCATAATGTTTATATTGTGCAGCCAGAGAAATAAGTGGATTAAAAACATGTACCTGTATAATCAAACAAAGGTTAAGTGGTGTTACTTATTGTTTGATGCAGTTCTGGCGATTAAGGTTTGGTGGTTGGATTCTGTTTAGTGCTTTCATTTCCTAGTAAGAAACACTCATCCCCTTTGTAGATTGCTCTGAGAAATGTCTGTGTAGGACTGAAGGTATGCAGCAATTTCTAACCTCCTCAATTCAGAATCCAAGTCATGTCTTGATACTTTTACCAGGTCTTAGTAGCTATATTCATTGTATCTTCTGGCCAAGGACAGTTTCCTGTAATTTATATTTTCAATTGCTGACAGAGGTATTAACTTTAAATTTTATTAATAATGTTAACTCAGAAGTTTCTTTGATTTTTCTAATTTTAACACATTAACTACTGTAACACACTAATGGTGACCCTTGATGTTTCCTTGTATCTGTGCTCATCTATTACAATAAATATGTTAATGTATTAATTTAGTAGAAATTTGAGCTAAGCTACTTTTAGGCAATTCCTGTCCCAAGTGTAATGGCAGTATATATGGTAGCCTATTCAATTATCGGTTCTAATAATGAACATGCATACTTTAAATGTCTTGCTTTAACTGAAATACAATTTGCTTTAAAGAAAGCAGTTTCATATGTGTTATATCTTGAACTTCTACAACATAAACCAGACCCAGTCTTAAACAAAATATAATATTTTCCTCGGACAAAAAAAAAATACTTGATTTCTTAGCCTAAAATCAGTGTCCACTCTAAGGCGCAACCCCCACTACGACCGGCTCGCCCTGGCTCACTCTGGCCTACCTCCGCTTACCGTCTAGCTCTGTCCGCTTCAACTGGCCTGGCATACTCTGGCTTACCAAAAACCTGAATCCTTACATCGCCTACCTGACCACTGCGACAGTCCCTGGCCCGCATCCTGGCCCATACCAGTCATCGTTGTGATGCTACATGTGATGTGATATAAGTGTTGTTTAAGATCAGGGTCATTGAGACATCAAAGAGAATCCTTTACACCTCTTTAAATTAATCTTAAATTTTTAAAGCTGGTTCATACATGATCTCATAAGTAAGTAATTCTCATAATTTGTAAGAACTAATTTTCCTTACAAGTAACTTAAGACACAGCAGTAGTCTTATCTGAATGGATATTTGGTACCTATTTAGAATTTAACCCTGCATCGGGCGCATACTGGAGGTTAGCTCCAGGTTGCTTTATTTTTCTAAATATCTTCAAAAGCGCGTGACCTTGAGTGTCGCCAGTTTTACCCATCCCCACTCCTTTCTTTATTGATCGACCACCTAGCCGGTTTTCCCGCTTTCTCTTTTTTGTCAGTGTGAGGACGTGTTTACGTTGGGGCTGGAGGCTGCTTCCCTGTGCGCCCGCGCGTGTAACAGTTATACCTGGAGGTAAACTCCCTGTGCGACCAACTGTATTCTGTAATATCATGAATGTTCTATTGATTGGACTTAGTGATTATTTTATTTATTGCTGTTAAAAGTGTTTAAACAAAGTTTTAATTCGTTTCTTTCTTATTTGTAGACAGTTTTACGTATGTTCTGTGACGTTTATAATTTTTATTGTTAGTTACAATGGATGTAAGTGAGGAAAACAGGTTAGCTAGGCTTCTGCTTAGTGTCGAAAGAGAAGAAAACGAAGTACTAGGAAGACCTACTGGTGCATTTGCTTGACAACTGTTCAACGAATGAATGAAGAAGACACCAATGTGGCTGGATCTGACGACGATGAAGGAAATGTTCATCTTGCTCAGGAGCTGGAAGGCAATGATGTGCAAGGGCATGAAGAAGGTGGTGTATTTTTAGGAAATATATTAGACGATTTTGATGAACTTGATAATATCTGTATTCATAATCGTTTACATGGTGATATTGTCACAAAAGCAGATGGGTCTCAAGCTTATATTAGCAGGAACAGAAAAATGTTATGGAATATGCAACCCAGTCAAAAACGTAGAACATCTGCCAGAAACATACTGAGAATGAGGATGGATTGCACTGTTGGTGTAGCAAAGACGCTAAAACTGCTTTAGATATTTGGAGCTTGTTTTTCACAGATTCCATGATTTTAGATATTACACAATCAACTAATGTTTGGATTAATATTAACAAGGAACGGTACAGTCGTGAGAGAGACGCAAAAGAAACCACACCAGAGGAATTAAAATGTGTATTTGGTATTTTGTTTATGGCAGGTGTCATAAGTCTTCACACCAGATACTTGAAGAGCTTTGGAGTAGTGATGGATTTGGTGTAGAATTTTTTAGATGTGCAATGTCTATCAAAAGATTCAAGTTCCTGCTCACTGCAATGCGGTTCGACGACATCACAAGTAGAGAAGATAGACAGAAACTTGACAATTTGGCTCCGAAAAGGGATTTGTTTTAAGAATTTGTTGAAAATTGCAAACTTCATTACAGAGTGAGCGAGTTTGTAACTTTAGATGAAATGCTGGACTCTTTTCGTGGATGGTGCAGTTTTCGACAATATATCAAAAACAAGCCAGCAAAATACGGACTAAAGATCTATGCGCTAGCATGTGCAAAAACATTTTACACAGCAAATTTAGAAGTATACGTGGCAAGACAACCCCCTGGTCCTTACCAAATAGATAATTCTGCGAGAAGTGTTGTGCACCGCATGATCGAGCCCATATCAGGATCTGGAAGAAATGTCACCATGGACAACTGGTTCTCCTCTGTACCATTATGCTTCGATCTAATGAATGATCATCGTCTTACCATGGTCGGAACTTTGAGAAAGAACAAGCGGGAGATTCCAAGTGCATTTCTGGAAACAAAGCACAGACCCGTGAACAGTTCTATGTTTGCTTTCAAAGACAAATGCACAATGGTATCCTTAGTCTCCAACAAGAAAAAACATGTAGTGCTTGTATCGACTCTACACAATGATGATACAGTTGACAACAATCCAAACTCTCCAACTGTAGGGAAACCTGAAATTGTCCTCTTTTACAACAGTAGTAAGGGTGGAGTTGATACGGTGGATAAGTACAAGGAGTCCTATTCAACTGCTAGAGTTTGTAATCGCTGGTCAATGCGAATTTTCTACTCTCTGTTGGATATAGGAGCACTAAACACCTTCATAATACTAAAGGAAAACGCCAAAGAACCGAAAATGAAAAGAAGAATATTTTTACGAACCCTTGCTAAGGAGTTGTGCCAAGACCATATGCGCTCAAGGATAACTATCAGGAGCACACCAGCAAATGTAAAGCAGAAAATTTGTAAAATCATGGAGATTGCTGATCCACGTCTAACAAGAACTGCCCCGCCTGAAGACGTTCAATCGGCCAGATGTTACAGCTGTGATTGGAGAAAACATCATCTTTCCAAGACCCGGTGTTCAAAGTGCAAGTTTTTTATTTGCAGAGAGCACACTGCTCCAGCTATCTGTGTCATGTGCACTGAGTCTCGTGTGCCATCCGAAGAAGACATGAGTGAGTAGTTCAGTTTTCTAAGGAACTTTGATTACCCATTTTTGTAAGTCTTTTTTCAAAATTTTTTGTATTAGCTTAATTAAATAAGGTCTAATATTGTAATTTTATAGTTGACAAAGAAAACAAAGTAGCGCTTTTTTCATTTTTACTAACTTCAAAAAATAATATTTTTTTGTTTATTGGTGATTTTGTTCAAATTTTATAAATTCAAACCTTATAATTTCAATTCTTGTTTTAATTTGTATTGCTTAGTTAAGTTTTAATAGTAATCATTAGTTACGTTTAGTTATATTGTTAGATAATATACGTTAGTGATACATGCGTTAGCTTATTTCATAAATTATTGCTTACATTTGTATTTTATTTAACAAATATATTTATATATATCAGATATTTAGGGAACTTTTCTACAAACAATTGAGTTTTATAAATACACTTTTTATTGCGTGTATGTAAAATAAATCTTTTTAGAAAGACGTATTTGTACTTATTTCTAAACCTGGAGGTAACTTCCTGGTGCGCCCGATTCGCATTTCAAAATTGATGCGCCCGACCAAAGGTTAATATTGTTTCTTAGTATTATCATGTATTTAGATCTCAGATGGAAAAGGATTCCTGCAAGCTGACACTACATTGCTTGAGATGACAGTGAAATTTCATTCATTGTTGGACTATGAGGGCAGTTTATTTTAGTCAATTCCATCCTATTCTCAGTTAGAGTGAATGTTCTGGGGAAATGTTTTTGTTCTCTTAGGACAAGAAGCTTATAAATTGCACCTAGTCCTATAAGAACCTTTGTGCTGCTTCTGTAGTGACAATCTGGATGGGTAAGGTTGGGGGTAGAGGCCACCTCCTATCGAGATCCATGAGGAAGAATTAGGGGACTAATCTCGTCATGTCCCATCAAAATAAGGGGAGACCAGCTCTGAACCAACCCCTCAAGTCAAAGCAGGCAGGCGGTGGCACATCCTTATATTGAGGCTAGCAAGAACCTTTGACACTTAGGGAATGAACACCACCAACTCTAACAGTCATCTCCCGCAGTAGACTAGAGCTATCGAATTACCCTTGCACTGATGTAATATCTCTGATGCTTCTTTAGAACCGATACAACAGAGTATCAAATAACCCAACAAAATACAACCAAGCGGAGCCTATGTACCAAGTTTCAAGTCTATAGGACCTTTCTACCAAGAAAGAGAAATATTACACAGACGAACGGACATACAAACAACACAATTGTAATTTGTTCCTGTTGTGTCCTTAATAACTCACATTTTTGTTAATCTTATTTTTATGTTTCTTACTCACAAAAGGATATTTTCAGTTACTCACTAGTAGCAGCGTCAAACAAAAGCCTCATAGTCATTCCATAAGAATTCATTAAGGATATTAGGCATTTCTTTATTTAGCAAACTCTTTAGATCCCATAGATTTATATATTGAGGGAGTACAATTTTTCTTTTAGAGATACCCCTACAGAAAAAAGTTACAAACTGTTACGGCGGTGATACCTTCTTCTGTGTCAGCCTTGACCTTTTGACCTTTACTTTCCAGCTATTTAGTGAAAGGTTTTGTTGACTGTCAAACTCTCAGCCATAATTATTCATTCATTGTTTTTTATTAGCTCCCCATCATGATCTTTCTTGTCATATTGAGGAAACAACTTTCACACAGAAAACTTCATTTTTCTATTAAACTTTAGACTGACAACCTTTGTAAAAGTATGTAAAGAGTTTTAGAAAATTTTGGTCAAAATTTCTGTACATGATGTAATTCAACACACTTGGACTAACAAACTTAAAAGTGTCTGCAACCTTTAACCTTAAACTTTTAAATTCAAGAGTTTAGCAAAGTGGGTTTTGAACTAAAATCTTAAAATTGAAGTTGTTACTTTTCCTTTATTGCTGAGTAGTGAAAAAATGTGGTAGATTATGTAAATGTAAATGAAACAGGATTTTTCCGGACATTTGCCATCGTTCAGTGATACAAAAAATCAGGAACACTATGTTTCGAGATCTGCAATCTAATCTCTTCTTCAGGTAAATAACTAACCTAACACATAATTAATATTTAAGTTAAAATAAACAAATCATACCAGATGACATGCATTAGTCAAGAATCACAACCATAATGTTGTGTGTCAACTTCACTAACTTTAAAACACGCATTGAATAAAAACGAAACACAACACTAATTATTAAAACTGAACTACAGAATACGTCTGTATCTGCCGACCACCACCTATGACTGACCAGAAGCCAATAGTAAATGGCAGTCGTCACAGCAAAAACAAGATGGCAGCACAAAGGAGCGAACGGAAGTGGGTCTCTTTATTATTGGTTCATTCTAGATGAACTTCTTAAAACCATACTGTGACTCTGCATTTGATTTATTACAATTTTATAATGTGTTTGAGATTTTTGGCATTCTTTTTAGTTAATTTTTCAGAATTGGCAACTAAAGCGACCTAATTTTGACTGATGGTTAACTGATTGGTTGGTCTGCCAATTTAATGTATGAAGCCTTAAATTAATTTCCTTTTAAAGAAATGAGGTTCCCAATGTATTTGTAAACCTCATTCATACAATGATCTTTGGGCCAACAATGATGTGCAATTTTTGACTTTTCTGTTAGCCCCTTCTTCGTGTTTTCTTTGAGTTCTTTAATTCTTGCGTTTAATAGTCTTTTTGTCTTGCCTATGTATTCTTACATTTTATACTGTAAACACAGTTTTGTAATCCTGTGTGCCATTTTTTTCTGAGACTTTGTCTAATAGGATTGTGTGTTTTAAACACGTTTCTAATGTTATACTTTCTACCTACTTTTCTAATTTTATACGATGATTCCGGCAGGGAATTTACATAAGTGGAAATCACTACTCTAATTTATTAACTCAGGAATAATTCTTCAGGTTCGTTTGCATTTATTTATTACTCATTGACGGTGTGCGTCTAAGATGCGATTCAACTTTCTTAAATTTCTCTTTTAATCTATCTTTATCTGAGCATAAGCTCTTTGCTCTATCAAATAACGAGTAGGCCACTCCTTCTTTGACAGACGTTTGATGGTTTGATTGATAATTTAAGTATTTTTCTGTGTGTGTTTTCTTTTGAGAAACAGTAGTCTTAAAGACATCCCTGTCTCTTAATACACACACACATGCAAAAAAGGAAGCTTGTTTTGGACTTCCACTTCCATTGTGAGGCGGATGGAAGGAGAAATACTTTTAATGTGATTCAAAAGCTCATTCAGCTCAGTGTCTCTATGATGAAAAACAACAAAGGTATCATTCATATACCTCCACCAAATCCTGGGTTTGCTGAGCTAAAGCCAAAACCTTCTGTTCAAATTCCTCCATAAATATATTGGCGAAAATAGGAGACAGTGGAGAACCCATTGCCATCCCCTCATCTTGACAGTAAGTTTGTCCCTTTAATTGAAAATAATTGCATTGAGTGCATAGTTCTAACAGTTCCATTATTACTGGCACAGGAAGTTTAGTTCTTCCCTTCAATGTGTGTTTTTCTTTAAGACGTGATTCAATGATTATGTAAATATTCCCAAAGACATACTGTTCTTTAAGTTTTAAGAATTTATGATTTGAATATGATTTTTAAAATAATTTTAATCACATGAAATATATGCAATTAGACATATTATTCAAAACAGTTAATAGACAACTGCAGTGTTTTTAGTTCAGAAAATCTTGAGGAAGGTAGAGGAGACCTTGTAGCCAGGATATCTCCTTAATTAACCTACCATCACCACTGTCCTGGTCTTTCTTGAAATGTAGAAATGCAAGTAATCATATGGACACCTACCCACCTTCTGGACCAGACCAGTGTGGCCTATCTGGCTTCGGTCGGCTACAGGGGTCTGGCCAGTCACAGTAGATGGTGGATGGGTGTTCATTTGATTACATGCAATTTGGTGTTATAAATAAGGCAGGTTTGGGCTCTATGCAGTAGGTGTGTGTTCATTTAATTACATGTATTTTAACTTTTACAAAAAGGGTGTGCAGGGCTGGTTGCAGTGGGTAGATATCCATTTGAGTATATATTTTGACGTCTTTAAAAATCTGGATTGGGTTGGCCTAGTTATTGTAGGTGGCATGCTCAACTGGAACATTATACTGTTATCAAGAATCTGATTGTATGTGCAGAGGCTTAATTTGAACTTCTTTTGGCTTTTTAGAGAAGGATCTTTAAGAATATATAATTAAAGTCTTATAGAAGAGTTTAAAAAAATGGATCAACCATAGCAAGAATTTTTGTGTGTTGAAATTTGTGCTATCACTAAATTGGGTGTACTTTAATGTGATAATTCTTTCAACAGTGGAATAATGATCGTTGTAATGTTTATCAGAAGTCTGTTGGGTGTTGTGAATGAGAATGAAAGACTCCGCTCACCCTTGTCAAAACCAACAGCACCTCCAGACTCAGTTGAAGACCCTCCAGAGCTGCCTCCCAGACTGCAGGCCTCTGCCTCATCCAGGGGGGACACTCCTGTCCTAAGGCTCTCTAGTAATAGCAACTTTGAACTGTGCACTTCTCGAACAGATATTGAACACTGTAAGTTTTCACATTTTATAGACTGGCCTATCATCTTAACACTTAACTGATCAAATTGAGAAATCTAATACTATATTATCAGAAGAAAATATAGCCGTGCAATGTTTAAAAAACTATATATATATATATAAAAATTGCAGTATTTTACAAAACTGTGTTAGTAATGAAAAAAGTAAATTTATATACAATATAATATATACTCTTTATTTTTATTCTACATTCTATAATGGCAAATGGCTAATACAAGTATTATAACATAGAAAATGTTCATTAATGAATAATGTGTGTCAAAATAACAATGTATCAAAATTAATAACAAATTAGCACTATTAAATAACAGTAATTAGTTAAATTTAGTCCAATTAACCCTAGTACTGATGAACCAACACAAAAGTGTTATACCATGCAGCAAGCCAGATCTGGTGAAGCAACACATACGTGTTTTTTGTCTGTACATTGCTGCAGACAAAATGCAGAGTGCATAAACTATTTATTATGTATAAATATTCTTGTAAACGCCTCCAAATACACAATATAGAAGTGCTATTTTTGCATTTCAACATACTATATTAATTAGTTTCCAACATTATTCTTTGTTGAGCAACTGCTGTAAAACACCTGTTAGACGAAAAGAAGCTTTGAAATAAGGCTAGTTTATTTTGGTTTATGGGTAGGCCATCCTGAGCGTGACCTTATACACGCCAAATAAAATGATTGTTGAAACATAGTCTGTGTTTCTTCTTGCTTCATAAATGTATTCATGAAGTGTTTTAGTACTTCTGTGATGTTTTATATTTCATAAGTGTTCCTAACTGATAATTTAGCACATAATGTAATTATTTTTTTGTTTGCAAAGAAAGCTATTAACAAACTTTCTTGTCTTCATTTGACATTATTATATTTTTCTTATTTTTAATTCTTATCATCTTAGTGTAGAAATCACGAGTCTAAACATTTTTTTTTAGTTATTATGAGGCTATTTCTTATGTGTTCTTGGCTATAAAGTTCAAAAATTCCATTGAAAATATCCTAGGATATATAGAAATTTTTTATAAGAGAATTTCTGTTTGGAGTATGAGTAAATTTTGTATTCTTTCAATGTTTATTTTGGATAAAAACACACATTTGTTTTTGTATTTCATGAATATAAAAAACACAGAATCAGATTAAAACTGGATTTTGTCCTATTTAACATTAATTTTTTCTTCCTTTTGTGATATCTTGGTGAAAGCGTTCTCCCTGCTCATCATTGCACCAAGATTTGTGGGAAAAAAAGTCAAGCTGAAAGTTCCTTTTAGTTAAGTTTTTCCTCAAATTCAGGATCTTGAATTACTTTACTGATGTACGGTCCAGTAAAAATGCCCTCCTTTAGTTTTGCTTCACTTAATTTAGGGAAATGGTAAACCAAATGCTTGAAGCCTGCTCCTTCTTTTTCTATGGCCTTTATAATACTGTTCATCAACCCAAGCTTGATATGAAGTGGGGGAAGAAGTACTTGACTATTGTCAATTAGGGGGGTATTAGAAACATTTGCCTGGTATTCACCTGGTAAATAAGAAGTTCTTTCTGGCCATTTGTTCTTCAGAAAATGTAGCTCTACTTTCCCATAACCATAGGAAACAACAGTATTTTATGAAGCCACCCTGTAGTCCCATAAGATTCAAGATTCAAGATATTTTATTGTCATTAAGCACAATACATATTATGCAATAGACAAAGTCAACATATTATATAGCCTACTTTAATCTATCTAGGTACAGTTATAGGACAAAATACAGTATTGCCTATTGCTAGAACTAAATAACAATAATATAAATGTGAATAAAACAATGAAATTACAATTAAATAATTTAAAAATCTATATAATATGTGCTAACAATCCTAATCTTAAATTAACAATGGATTAAAAACTTAATGAGCTAATATCACAGGCTAGGTAATCTTCAACAGTGTAAAAAGCTTTATTTTTCAGCCACTTTGCAATGGTAACTTTAAAATTATTAAGTGTAACATTCCATGCTTTCTCTGGTAATTTATTAAATAATTTATACTGAAAAATATCTGGCTGTTTTTGGTCTTTTCGAGTCTGACTGGGGGTAGATCGAGTAAATACTTTTTTCTTGTGCAGTGTTTATGAACATCTTGTCTATTTATGAAACTATTCAAATTTTCTTTTACATCAAGTAATGAGCAGTAAATGTATAAACTTGGCAAGGTCATAATTTGAAGTTCTTTGAAAAAAGGTGAACAAGATTCTTGCTTAGAAACATTTTTTAAAATCCTAATAGCTTTTTTTGCCATAAAAATATTTTTTTGGCACTGGAACTGTTTCCCCAAAGAGTCACACCATACCTCAAGTGTGAATGGAAAAATGCATAATAAGCAGTTATCAACATCTCTTGAGTAACAGTATTCCTTAGTTTACATAATAGGTATATAACTCTAGATAGTTTAGTACCTAAATAATTAACATGATGTTGCCAGCTTAATTTACCATCTAGGATAACACCCAATAACTTAACAGAATCATTACTGTATTTAGTATTATTGTGTAGAGATAATGTTAAATATTCAGTTTTATTATGATTCACTGCCAACCCATTTGCTTTAAACCATTCTAGAGCTAATTTAAATGAACGTTCTTGATCAGATTTTAAGATTTGTGAGTCTTTATTACAGTTTAAAAGAGTAGTATCATCCGCGTACAAAACAGAATTACAAGGTAGGCTAGATGAAAAATCATTGATTGCAACAATAAACAGAAAAGGTCCCAAAACAGAGCCTTGCGAAACTCCCAATTTCACTGTTCTGAAATTGGACTTGTTCTCCCTCTGGACAACCATCTGTTTCCTGTCAGATAAATAAGATGACAATAATTGTAATTCTTTATGTTTTATGCCATAACTAAACAACTTTTTTAACAACAACTCATGATTAATACAGTCAAACGCTTTACTTAAATCTATCAATGTTGCAGATGATATAATCTTTTTCTCAAAATTATTTAAAATGTGTTCCACAATTTTTCCTATTGCTTTCACAGTGTTTGATTTTTTATAAATCCATATTGTTCTTTGCAGAGCAAATTGTTTTGAGAAAAGAAATCATACAATTGGTCTTTTAAACAACACTCAAAAATCTTACTCAGTATGGGAACCAAAGAAATGGGACGGTAACTAGCAGGATCTGCCTTGCTGCCCTTCTTATACACTGGCACTACTTTGGAACATTTCAGTGCTTTAGGAAAAATCCCCTCAGATAACATCCAGTTGAATAGAAAAGTCAATGGTTTTACTATGTAGGGTATAATATCCTTGATGATTTTATTAGAAAACCCAAAATAATCTTCGCTTTTTGATCCACTCAACTTAGATACATATTTTATAATTTCAAATTCAGTTATTACATTTAATTGGAATGTTTTACTAGCATTATTAAATCTAGATAAATAAATACTCAAAAGCTCAATAGCAGTGTCAAAATGATTTTGCTTGAAATGTGTAGTACTAACTATATTTATAAAATAATCATTAAAGTCATCAGGCTTTATTAATTCTTCAACGCTTTCTTTCTTACAATGAATTTCCTTTTTTATTATACTCCAAGCAGCTTTACATTTATTTGGAGCTCTCATGATATATCTGTCAGTGGCTAATCGTTTTTCTTCCTTAATTCTATTTTTATACATCTTTTTTATTTCTATATACATTTTTTTGTGTTCAGCTTCATTTTCTGTGCCCTTACTTATCTTGAATCTATCATAAAACACTGTTACTATATTTCTAAGTTTATATAGTTCAGGTGTAAACCAGTCAACCTTTGGTCTATTTCTACTTTTGATTTTGACATCTTTAACAGGGCAGCATTCTTTAAGTGAACTTGTTAATATTTGTATAAAAAAATCAAAAGCATCATCAACAGTGAAAAAAAGTAAGCTGCCACCAGTCAATCTGATTCAGTCTATGTTTCAAACCTTCAATGGGACCAAAAGACAGATCTCTCACTTTTCTTTTAAGAATATTTTTGTCTGGTACTGTATTTGAAAAATGCAACTCATAAAACTCTGTGTATATACCAGCGTGATCAGATACATTTGGTTCGATAACTTGACATTTTACTTTGTTTTTGCTTAAATTACTAACGACATTGTCAAGGTTCAAGGATAGCTATAAACCTTTAAGTCACCACAAATTTGCCATTTAAACTGGTCATATTTTATTAGTTTAAAAATGGCCACCATGTTATCATAAATTTCTTTTATGGAGACTGAATAAGCCACTGAAATGGATGGTTTTTCATTTCCATTGTGAAGTAATACTGCTTTCAGACTGTATTTAGAAGAATCAATAAACATATGCCATTCATTTGAATTATGATTTATTTCAAGCTCTTTCATCGAACCCTCATAATCAAAACATCCACACAAACTGCCTTCCAACTTATAAAACACTGAAAATGCAACATTTCTTTTTCTATAGGAAGTTATGCTTGTTCTTTCAGCTAAAAGATTCCATTCTTGTAACCTGAAACCTAGAAGTTCAGCTTGTTGATTAGATACCACAAACCTCTTTCGACTACCACAGAGATTACAGATATTGACAACCTGACCCCTGGAATCAGTCAAACCAGAAGCAAAAAACTGACCAAACCTCTTTTGACGACCACAGAGATAACGGATATTAACAAACTGACCCCTGGAGCCAGCCAAACCAGCCAGGAAAAACTGAACCATCACTATTTGACAAATACTGAGATAACTAATAATAACACCTCGATCCCTGGAATCAGTCAAACCAGAAGAACAAAACTGAATCATCATTCTCTGATAAAAGCTCATCCCATAACACGATACCAGATGGAGGAGGACTTTAAACAACCACAACAAACCTTGAAGAAAAATGTTTTTAGTGTCTCCCTCCAAGCAGCAAAGTATCGAAATGCATGTAAAGTTGACTCTCACTCCGACCAAATAACAAATACTTTCAACGTTCAAATTGGCCCACCAGTGACTGCCAAACTACTACGGGAAAATGAATAACTTGAAGAATTTTTCACAAAAAATATAGAAGAAGCTATCAAATTGCATATCTCCTTCTCTTCTATCACTAACCCAGGATCCTTGAGCACACCAGTACATCAGATGAACTGCCAAACAAGAGAATCTTTTTTAACCCAACCCTCAGAGAAAAAAAACAAAATTCAAAACTGGACAGCTATAAAATACAACCCAAAAACTATTTAACAATACTTCACCAAAATATTTGTGGGTTAAGAAAAAAATTAGATAGACTTCATCACCTTCTTCGTGACATAAATCCAGCTATTGTGGTCCTTACAGAACACGGTTTAAAAAGAGAAGAATTAGATCTAACGTCAGTTGAAGGGTACTCTTTAATAACACACTATAGCAGAGAAACTCCTAAGTTAGGTGGAGCAGCCATATACGCAAAGGATGTGTTAGCCCCCAGCTGTAAATCAATTGACATATCCCACCTCTGTCATCAGTTCAGTTGTGAAACAGCAGTGGTATCTATTGAGTCTAGGGAAAACATTGTACATATTCTCGGAATATACAGATCACCAAGTGAAAATGTAAGGGCAATTGTAATCACTCTAGCAAGCATCTTCGAGCATATACAAGCACACAACAAAAAACTTAATTATACTGATTGGTGACATCAATATAGACAGACTGAAGAATACAGTGGATAATACCACTTTAGAAGATGAACTTACTTCTCACCAAATCAAAAGACTGCCTTTACCAGCCACTTGTATCACCCATAACACTGCAACCTCAATTGACTGTATATGCACAAATTTACCAGAAGACAACATCGACACGGCCATAATTCAGTCTGGACTCTTTGACCACACTGCACAAATTTGCAGGATTCACAGCTGTGAATTGAAAACTTCGTCAGAATATGCTTACAAAAGGTGTTTCAGTCAATGGAACCTAGATACTCTTACATCTATCCTTTACAATAAAAATTGGGAACCCAATTCATCTCGCTAGTGACTCAGATGCAGCATACAATATCTTTCAAGGGATCCTACAAGCGTCTCTTGACATTGCTTGTAGCAAAAAGAAATGTATTAAGAAAAGAAAAAAAGAGAACCTTCCCCTATGATAATGAAGCAGAAAATTTAAAATCTGACTTTCTAAAGGCTCTACATAAATATGAAAAAACAGGAAATGTGCAAGACAAAGAGATCATGGTAGAAAGGAAGAGAGATTACGACAAGAAACTCAGACAATTAAACCAAAACGCAAATGCAAACTACATCAAATCAGCTGATAACAAGAGTAAAGCCCTATGGAGCCTTATAAACAATGAAAAAAAAGGAAAAACCCAAGTAAAATATCCACAAAAGCATATTAAAATTAATAATAGAGAGACTGATAGCCTTTAGGAAATAGCTGAACATTTTAATACTTATTTTACTACTGTAGCCGAGCAGACGCTGAAATGAATAGACAGGCCATAGGGAACCATGACATAAATGCACCTGACCTTCTAACAGAAATAATCTGCCAAGAGTCCTTAATTCTTACACCAACAAACAATGACGAGGTCAGGGGTATTATAAACTCCCTTAAATCAAAACAGTTAAGTGGAATGGATGAATACTCATCTAAGCTTGTAAAATACTGCAGAAAAGAACTGACTCTACCTCTTGTGAGTATAATAAACAAATCATTCAGCCTAGGCCAGTTTATCTCTGCACTAAAGTTATCAAAAGTATACCCGAAGCACAAAAAAGGATCTACAAATAATGTGCAAAATTATCGTCCTATCTCCCTGATCTCAACATTTTCAAAGATTATTGAAAAACTAGTCCTCATCAGACTTATGATACACCTAAACAAAGCTAAATTTAATCAATGACTGCCAACATGGATGCTCCAAAGGAAAATCTACCATTTCTGCCATTATCAGCCTAATTGAAGACATTATTGACCAAATAGACAAGGGACAATACATCTCTGCACTTCTTCTCGATTATAGTAAGGCATTTGACTGTTTGGGACATGACCTCATCTTAAGGAAACTAGCATAACTGGGAATCACAGACACAGCAAACAACCTGTCAGGACGAACCCAAGTAGTTGAGGTACAGACAACCACACTTGGAATTACAAAAACACGCCAGTCAAAACCACTTCCTATCCTCTGAGGATTTCCACAAGGGTCTGTACTGGACCCAGTCCTCTTTATTCTATTTGTAAATGATTTCCCAACACATACCCAAGATAATAATACATCATGTATAATGTACGCCGACGACACAACACTCCTGATAAGGAATCACACTGCAGAAGGTGTTTGTGCAGCTGCTACAGCCTCTCTAAACAAGGCTCTGAATCATAAAACAAATGACCTGACTATAAACCCACAAAAAACAATACAAATTAATTTCAGTAAGAAAAGAGACACTACTCCTAGCATCGCTGATGTAGCAGTTGAAAACCATGTAAAATTTCTTGGAGTCATTCTGGATAGAAATCTAACCTGGACTGAGCAAGTGAACAATGTCTGCAAAAAATTAGCATCTGGAATATATGTTGTTCGACACATTAAATGGATCAGCAACTTGGAATCAGCCAAAACAGCTTACTATTCATTAGTAACTCACATGAGGTATGGACTTGCGGTTTGGGGTGGCTCCTCAGTTGGAAACCTTAATAGAGTTCTTACCCTACAGAAAAAAGCCATCCGAGTTTTAGCTGACTTAGAACCAAGGCAGAGCTGCAGACATGCCTTCCAGACACTCCAGATAATGACTGTTACTGCGCTATATATCCAAGAAGTTATCATGTATGCACACTAGAAGAATCTCAAAACTGGAAAGGACCTTCATCACTACAACACACGTTATGCAACAAGTTACACTCTACCCATACACCGCACAGCACTTTTTGAGGAGAAACCAACCTACATTGGGTGAAAACTATGGAACCATCTACCAAAACCATTAAGAGAGCTTCAGGGTAACGTTTTTAAAAAAGCACTTCATGACTTTCTTGTTGGACAGCCTTTTTACACCATTGACGAATTCCTAAACCAAGACTGGAGGCCTCAACTGGAACTCAACAATCGCCCTCAAATGTGATGCATCATTGGACTCAAAAATTATTTTTCCAAAACAAGTTTATCTAATTTCTGACTCTATTACTCTTCTTGATGAATATGCTAATAAAGAAGTTTGTCTATTGTCTATTGATAGGCCTAAATCACGAACCAAGTCGCATAGTTAATTTTTCTGGATAATATGAGGTTCTTTACTACATGTCCCGGATTCATAGTTAGAATCAACAGTATCATTAATCAGATCTTCAATTTCATAAGGCTCAATAACCTCATTAGAATAGAATAGAATAGAATAGAATAGAATAGAATATATCTTTATTGAAATGTTTGCACGCTGACTGTGCAAACATCAGCAAACTCCTCACTTGACTACCATATGCTGCTGCTGGAGCACTGACCCTGAGCTGCTGACTGTGCAACTGACAACGGCACCAACACTCTGCTGTTATTTATCTACATCTGACTTCCATCACCTATCTAGTTTAGGCTGTCTGGATCTTTCTACTTGACAAGGAACTAGATTACTCCTCAAAATCAAACAAAATTGTACACTTTTTTTACTAATTAAGTATTAATACAACAACATTCTATTCATCATGACAATAGCAATCAGGCAAAGCTAGAATAAAAGACTGTTTACCATTATTTTATTCATCAGGACAACAGCAATCAGCCAAAGCTAGAATAAAAAAAACTGTTTACCATTTTATCATCACCAGAACCACTATATTGACAATAGAAGCCAGCCAAAACCAGCTTAAAAAAAAACTGCTAACTTTATATTTCTCCAGAAACCATTATATTGACAAACAGGTGCCAGAAAAACCCCCAGAATGTCAAAATATCCATGTGGAGCTTGCACCATAGGAGTGAAACACAAAGGAATACTGTGCACTGGAAAAACTGCAAACAGTGGTTCCATGCAGGACTGTGTTAATCTTTCAAACAACAAGAGTTTAAAAACTTGACCAAAACACATTCAACAACTTGGAAATGTAGCAGTTGTGTGGATTTTCACTCCTACATGAAAACCGAGAATCCACTCCTGTTTCTTTCAAATAAGACTTCAAACATCAAAAATGACTCCCAATGTGACTCACTTAAAGAACTTGAACAAAGTCTTGTGAAAATGAGGAGCAAAATAGTGAAGAAAGTTTAATAATGGCAGCTAAAATAGGATCTGCACTTTTACATGAAAACAATATTCTTTAAAAAAGAAAATTGTACCCTGCTAGCCCAATTAAATAGCCTTGAAGCCAAAAATAGAGGAGCTGGAATACAATGAATCAAAACATATATCCAATATGGAGTCACTACAAGGAAAATATCCGAACTTGAAGCACAGCTAACGAAAGAAAAACAATGCATGATTGAAGCACAGGATATTTTTGAAGAAAAATGACAAAAAACTCTCTGAAGTGATATTTGAGTACGAAATAAAAATTAAAGACCAAAAAGAAACAAATTGCAATGCTGAAACAAAGCAAGTATCTTATGGAAATCACACAACAGCACAAACATAGCAATGTAGAAACAAACTGAGCTCTCTACTGATCAGACCAACTCTCTCCTTCCCCCCTTCCACCTCACCCTCCCTTCTCCTAGAAATTGGCAGTTTAAAAAAAAAAGTCACACTTCACTTGAAGAGAAATTCTCAAGCTTAGAAGCATCCATCACGAATTTATTAAGAATTAGAAATGGCAAAGAAGAAACCTCTGAAAGGGAAAATACCAAGGCACAAACACAAAACTTAATCCCAAAGCCAAATATAGTGCCTCCTTAAAGTGCAGAAGATGAAAGCATCCATCTCCCAGGCTGAGCACCCTACCAGTGAGCCCATCCCTGAAATAGCCCAACCAATTCATTCCAACAGCAACAAAGAACATCCTTCTTTCACCAGTACTGCAAACTTTACAAAGAAACTATCACCCCCTATATAACAGCCATCATAAGGCCTTCAAGTCAGACTACAGAGGATTTCTTTAATGAACACATAGAATTCTTTAAAAGGAATATGCAAATTAGTTCTACAACTCATCAAATAACACTTAAGGCAAGTAACCAATGCTCAACAGCTTTTCTAGGTCAAGCTCCAAACCAACAACACACTTTTTTTAGAAAAAAACCAAGACAAAGATTGTGAAACCATAGTACAAATATTAAAAACCAGTAACAGGAAAAAGTAAACAACACAAATTTATCATTGCTCACCAAAACATTGATCGGCCTTCAGAAACAAAAAATCGAGAGACTGACACACTTCCTACACAGCTCTAATCCAGACTTAATAATTCTTACAGAACACGGCTTAAGTAGTCAAAAGTTGGAAAACACAAGAATCCTGGCTACAGTTACTAGGTGGTTTTACCAGAGAGCAACACCGGAAAGGTGGAGTGGCTGTTTTTGCTAGCTTAAGACTAAAAAACAAGATTACAGTAGTATCAATATCAAGCAATACATCGGAACTCATTTGTGAAACGATGCTCCAGAAAATTGAGCTGAGACAAGGATTTTTACAACTGCTAAGCGTCTACAGACCACCCTGCAGCAACTTAGAAAATGCAATAGACATTTTATCAGCTGAGCTTGACAAAATTGTAGCCATTAATGACATGGTACTGGTGATGGGGGACGTGAATGTAGACAATCTTATTGAAAGCAATGACAGAAGAAACCTGGATGAAATGCTCCTTAGCCATGGCTTGAGCAGACTTCATCTACCGCAACCAGAATAACAAATCATAGCCAGACCTCTATAGATTTTATATGCACGAACATAAAAGAAACGGAAATTAGCTACCAAAAATAACACAGACAGGCCTCTCAGACCACACGGCCCAACTATGTACGATTCTCACAGATTCTACGAAACAGCCACTGACCCAAACAAAAAGAAGACAGTTTAATGCAAGAACAGTGCAAGAATTGAAGCACAATCTGGAATCCCAAGACTGGACTAAAGTCACTCTCACCGAGAATGTGGGAAACTGCTTATAAAGCATTTAGTGGAATTTTTCAAACTGCATTGAACATAGCATGTCCACTCAAGATAGTAAAGAAGAAAAGAAAACCCCTACAAAAATATATGGGACAATGAAAGTCAGGCCCTAAAATTATCATACTTAGAAGCACTGAATAAACAAATCATTACTGGCCAACCCTGATGACAAAAAAGAAACAGCTCGAAGGAAAAAATGTTATGATATTAAAACTCAAAACTCTTCGTAAACAGTGCAACTCTTCATTCATAGAACAGTCGGACAACAAATCAAAAGCTGTGTGGAATGTAATAAATAATGAAAGAAAAGAAAAAATCTTCAAAAAATCCACTAGAATGCCTAAAAATAGAGGAGAAGAAATCGTTGACTCTCCAATAACTATTGCCAATCATTTTAAATTACTTCTTTGCTACAGTCGCTGACGAAACACTCCTCAGAAATGGAACATCGACACTTGTAATAGCACCAAAACAATAACAACCCAAACACTTCAAACACCAAACCTAGCCTTCTTGAAACCAACAAACAAGAAATTGGAAAAATCATTGACTCTTTTAAAAGCAAAAACATTCAGCAGGGGAGGATGAGATCTCATCAAAATTGATCAAAACAGTGCAAACACGAAAATAATCACCCCACTGACTCACATCATTAATAAATCACTTTCACAAGGAATATTTCCAAATGAACTAAAATTCGCAAAAATCTATCCGAAAATTCAAATGTGGAGCAACAAATGAAGCCACCCGCTACAGGCCAATTTTCCCTAATCTCTACTTTTTTCTAAAATACTGGAGCGAGTAATACTAAATAGGACTACTGAGCCACCTCAAGCAGCACGATCTTCTCACCCCTAGACAACACGGTTTTATAAAAGACAGATCAACTTCAACAGCAATAGCTCAACTAATTGAAGAAATCATCGACAATCTGGAAAAAGGAAAAATTGCAACCAAGCATATTTTTGGATTTTTTAGTAAAGCGTTTGACTGCCTTGACCATGAAACTCATACTGAAAAAGTTACACTCTCTTGGGAGTCATTGACAAGGAACTTGACTGGTTTAAGAGCTACTTGAGCAACAGGGAACAAGTAGTAGAAACTTACTTACTTGGGAGAAAAACACTGTGACGAAAGTAAAAATCCAAGCCAATACCAGTAAGCAGAGGAGTACCTCAAGGCTCCGTGCTTGGACCCGTCTTGTACATTCTCCTAACAAATGACTTCCCAAATTATCTCCAAAAACCACTGTGAAATTGTAATGTATGCTGACGACACAGCTTTGATTTTAGCAAATAAGAACAAATCTCAGCTAGATATAGACTCTTTTGTTGCATACAATGTGGCTAAGCAATACTGCCACCTCAATGATTTAGTCTTAAAATGACTCAAAGACCCAACAGCTAGTCTTTACACCTAACCCAAACCAATATTGACGGGCTCCCAGGAAATAACTACAATTAAAATCAGGAAAGTACCTTGGTCTAACTGTTGATCAAAACCTCTCATGGGAACCTCACATCAATCAACTCTGCCACAAACTTAATAGTAGCCTGTATGCAGTGAGAAGAATAAAACAAATCAGTAGCCTCAAGTAGCTTTGACAGCATTACCTTTCCCTATTTGAATGTCATCTCAGATATGGACTGATAGCCTGGGGAGGTACGACAATTGGAAATCTTAAAAGGGTGCTCGTTATACAAAAAAGGGCTGTCAGGACTCTAAGTGGATTAGGACCAATGGACTCATGCCGAGCAGCTTTCAGACATCTAGGAATACTGACGATCATAGGACTCTATATCCTAGAGACGATCTTATTTGCCACAAAAACAGGGCACGCAAGAACTGGCGACATCCACCCCTACAACACCAGACATAGAAACAACTTCCTCCTTGACCCTCATCATCTGACTCTGTTCGAGAAAAAACCATCGTATAAAGGAGCCATGTTTTTTAACAATCTACCTGACTACCTAAGAAAGCTTCCAGAGTAAGAACTTCAAGGCCTCCTTAAGAAGCTGGCTGCTGGAGCATCCATACTACAGTGTCCAGGAGTACCTTCAGTGGAGGACAAGCGCTTTGTAATTTACATTACACTGACTCACACACTGATTGTGACATAAACACTGACCTAGCATTAAGATCAATAATCTAGGTCTTCAATATCACTCCATTCCAATGGAGGTATAGGTATCGACAGGCCTTTCCCATGAGGAACAGGCCTAATTGCCAATGGCACATTAGGGTAGTCAATTTGATTTTTTTTTCTTTTTTTGAATAGCCTTCAGTATTAATCAAACAGAAATAGGAGTCGTTGAGTGATTACTTGATTCACGCAAACCATAGGTACAGCAAATGGCATAGATCTTTCATCCATTTAACGAGAGTTACGTTGCAGCTGACATAACAAACATGAGCAGCCCAATGTTTTTCTTAATCTCCAATCTTGCCCCAAAGTACAATAAATATGCTTTTTTCACATCTTTAGTCATCAGCCTTTCTTGACCTTTTATTAAAAATCGGCCACAAACATGACAAAACTTATCAGGTGAAATTTTACACCTTCTTTGTGATGTATCTCAAATCAAATCAAATCAAATCTGTTTTATTGCTGAGACAATAATACATCGTATGGCAAACGTCAATTAATAATAATATCCTAAAATTTCAGTCATTCATACTATAATACACATACAGACATACAATGTTTAAAGTCACACCTCTTTCATTCATCGCCAATGCAACCCACTTCGAACAGCGGTGTCATTCTTCAAATTGGGCGGCCTCCCAGTTGAAAGCCAAAAACTCACCTGCATTATAAAACGCTTGAGACACCAAGAAGCGTTTTAGGCGAGTCTTAAACGCCTTTGGTGTTGGAGCATCTTTGATTGGATTGGGCAGTCTGTTGAGGAATTGAACACCCGCTTGTGAAGGCAGGCGTTCATAAACCACTGTTCTGTGTCTACCAGTTCGGTAGTTTGCTCTGCCACGTGTCTCATACATGTGTATGTCTTGTCCTCTGGTTAAGGTACATTTATTCACACAAAACATAGTTGTTTCCAATATGTAGAGACATGACAGAGTCAACAGCTGCAATTTCTTGAAAACTTGCCTGCACGACTCTCTGAATTTGATTTTAGCGATGATTTGAATTGCTTTTTTTGGAGTCTGAAAACTCTTTGGAACTGAGTGTTAGCGCAAGCTCCCCAAAGGATCACTCCATAGGCCAGGTGGGGGTATATCAAGCCATAATACGCCGTAATCAGTACCTGACTCGGGCAGTATTTTGCTAAAGACCTCAGAACAAAGATGCCTGAGCAGATTTTGGCGCAAACATGATCAATGTGCACATTCCATGTCAGTCCTCGATCAAGGTACATTCCAAGGAATTTTGAAGAGTAGACTTCGTCCAGTGTGGAGTCAGCCATCAAGATGGCAGGTCCGCACTGGTTGCCCGCAGTGCGCAAAGAAAAATTTAAAACGTTGGTTTTTGAAGAGTTTATTGTGAGGTTGAGGCTGTTGAAGTATTGGATACAGTTGTTGATATCAACAAAAGCCTGTTGTTCCAAAACTTCGCTTGATCTTGCCATTGATGACAAATATGAAAGAAAACCGCACAATTTGAACAATTCTGGTGACCTAAATAACAATTTTATGTACTTAAGTAATCAAACATAACCTCTTCTTCACTACTACTGGAAATGAACAAACAGTTAAACAACAGCTGTCAAATCCCTTACCATTGGCTGACCAGTGCTGCCAACAGTGTTCTTGGTGTTACAAAATAAACGTATAAATATAGAAATCTAAAGTGGATGGAACAAACAAATATGACATGCAGGGACATTTTTAGTTATTTATCTATTATATGTGACTTAATAGAGCAACAAAAATGATAAAATGATTCATGTTACAAAACGCTGTTGATCTGTGTAATTAACATAGGCCTATTCAAAAATTTCCAATCAATTTTACTATTTATGAATATACAGTTTGGTATGTTAGTATCAACTGGAACTTGTGGTGATGTATTATTTTATTTCTTATTCTAACCTGTGTTATCATGGTTTTTAACTGGGTTTTTAAAATTGTTTGTTTATTTTTATTATTTGTTAGCCTGTAATTATATATAATAAATGTACTTTTTTCTTATAAGTTGTGTTAAACTTATATATTATCATTAAAATCCCCAAAATACTATAATTTATTTTTTTGTTGCAAGTCAAACAACTAAAATAGGCGAATTTGGTTCATTTTTTGCATTTACATTTCTATTTGTATTTTAAAAATTGTTCATGCTATTTTTATAAACTTTATATGTTATTTCAGTCTGTGACATACAAATAATGAAATAAATGTCACTAAAACTAAAATTTATTTTTATGACTGCTTTCAAAGATATTAGTAAAACATAGTTAGTTTCTAAAGAAATATTGGTTTTTACAGAAATAAATAAAATAAAGAATACAAATAATTTTGTTGTTTTCAAATAAAATGTTTTGTGACCTATATAAAAATAGGTGGAAATAATTTTGGTAGCTTTTTTTAGTGATGAGGAAAGCTTTTTTTTATTGTACCCTTACATTTTTATTCATTTGTGGAAGTTTTCACGAAATAATTTTTTGGGCAAACACTAAAAACTGGTACAAAACTAATTGCATACTCTTATATAACTTATTAAATTTTAGTCATTGTATCTTGAATTTCTTAGTAAAAGTTTTTCTACCACTAAAGGGGGGCTGAAGTGGGAATTTTCTTATAAATTTACGAACATTTTTCCATTACTCTCATAAAACATTTTTTTTCCAATCTACAAATATTATTGCATATATTAGTCCTGAAATATACATTTCCTGGCAAAAAACAGTGTATAACAATGAATAATTTAAGTTGGCATTCTATTTTTACAATGTAAAAAAAGGCATGCAAAGTACTAAAAGTATCATGACTGTTATGAACTGCTAACAGTACCAGATCTAGGGTTAAGCAGGATAGTTCAATTCCAATGTCTCAATCCAATATGGTCTAGAAGTCCAGCAGTCTTGACCTGATGGTATAATCAGTAACAAGGAATAACATTTTATGATAAACTGAGTTGCCAGGTCTCTGCTTCTTGGTAAGTGAACAATAGTATGTGTATTAATGCCTGACAGAGAGTTGTAGTGAATGAGTGCTAGTGAAAATTCTGAAGTTGATTGCCCTCAACAACTTAGGACAGTCAGTAGAACCTGTCACAAAATCGTGGAAGAAAGTGATGTTACTCACACATAGCTTAACTTGTAGGATGGGAAGGTTAAGTGATACCTGCAGGATTGTAACCTGAACCTCTCTATAATAAAAGCCCTATCTGAGTCACAAGCTGCAAAACTTCCTCTAATTAAACTCACTTTGGCCTATAAGTTATAGGCTCCACACAGGATTTGTATACTCAAACAATTATTAAATAAGAAAGGAGTGTAGTGCTCAAAGTCCATCTGGACTTCTTCGAATAGAACATGTGAGAATATATGTATCATCAAATAGATTTCATCAATGTAGTTGTCGAAAGAGAGGTTACTTGTAAAAATTTCACCTTATTGAGAATTGAATTGAATCATAATTTATTTCCAATTTCGGTACATGAAATAGTGTACAAACTAAAACTTAAACTCCTTAAAACATAAACAAAGAGTAACAATGTAAAAATTAAGCAGTAATTATAAGTTATTTAATAATAAACAATTAAGGAATCTATTTATATAACTAGTTGTACATTCGTTAGTAGTAACAGTTAATTTATTTTAAGAAGTTGAACTCATTAATAAAAAATATTAGTGACCTAGGAAATAAGCCTACATGGGCCTGTAGAAAGCCTGTGCGTAGGCTCGAGTTGCTGCCATGAAACCGTGGACGGATTGTAGTTTGCTGTCTTTATTCAATATAAATCATTTGAACTACGTGGTGCGCTCGTCGCGCGCGCCCACACACACACACACACACACACACACACACACACACACGCACACACACACTTCATGGAATATTGTACTAATGTCAATCTTAGCGGATAATTAAAAGTATTAAAATTTAGGATGGTGTATTCCCAGAATCAAGAAGAACGACAGAGTATTCACTTATATACAGTAGTTGGTTGAGAGGATTAAAGTGAAGCAGTAAAGTTAAATATATAAATTATACTACGAGCTATCATGAATCCATTCATAATTGTCGGTAGTGGAGTAACAGGTTAGATAAGGAGGGGGGGGGCAATGTTAGAAGTAGTCCCGTCTGTATTCAGCCGTAATAATTGATTCAGCCTCGTCAATACTGATAAGAGACAACCATTCATTTGAACGTTTTTTACACATAAATACCGATGGTGAATCAAAAATGTGGTGGTCAGGAAAATATCGACAAAGATTTCTAAATAGAAGATGGGATATATAGAAAGAGTTAGTTGATGATATGGATTTACTAATTTGCATTGGGACAACACCCAATATTCCGTGCATATCGAGTATTATGAGAGTGTGAAGTTGTTGAGAAGATTGTTGTAAAGTTGTTATAAATATGGATGAGGATTGTTTTTATGAAAATTTTACGGATTGACAGAATAGCGGTTTCTTTGTATAAGGTATCAGTATGATATCTCCTACTTTTTTTATACCCGGCCTTTAAAATTGCGTTCTGAACCACCTGCAGTGGCTGCAGAAGTGTTTTGTACGCTCCACACAAAGCAAGAGAAGAATATCAATAGTGTAATTAATAAGTATAGAAGTTCAACATTTGTAAAATAAGCATTTAGTGATATTGAGGCATCTGTTATAAATAAAATTCAGACTCTTAATTTGTTGCCTAAATGACAGTTTTCCACAACATAAAATCATAGCTTCATCGAGGGATAGATTCTTACCAGGACTAAAAGTTTCTGGAAATTTATCCAAAATATGCTTAGCAAATTTTCTATTTTGTGTAGCCTACTTTCAATTGGATCATTTTCAGTGTCATAAAAGCAAACATTGCAAAATTGTCTGAAAACAGTTTCGAGACATTGTGTTACTGAAAATAGTATGTTCGTATAAAGGTGAGGTTGACCAAAAGTGTTGAATAGAGGGGAAGTTTCCCATAAACATACTAAAGCCTAAGAAAATTTGTTTAGCTCATCTATATCAACTGCTGTCCATTTGTTCAAATTTGGGTGCCGTGGCACACTGTCATCTTGTTTGTTCACACAAAAACAAATTTTTTTTAAGAGGACATCATCAAAGAGCTGTTAAAATATTTCAATACGGTTTTTAGTTTCAATGTGAATTTCTTGTAGGCCAAGAAAGTTGTGAATTTTAGGAGAACTGCTAGTATCTTTCCCACTAACCTTTTTACAGTTTTGTAATTATGATGGATACTGTTAACTGCAAACATTACATTAGGATCATGGAGACCTTCATCACTATCATTATTTGTTTCAGAAACAAACAAAATAAAAGGATGGATGCGCTGTTAGGGTGCATGCCCAATGAAAATTCAATTACTTCTTGGTGGTTATCATTGCTAGGTTCGCTCACTTCACAATCAGATGCACTTGGGTCAGGCAATTGTTTGTATTCACTCTCTCCATTTGAACTAAACAACGAACTGACATCAGATTCATCCATTAGCTCATTGTCAATATCGTCTTCATCACAATAGTATTCTAATAATCTTGGTCTTTAAGACCAAGGTTCCATGGTTTATTTTGTTTAAAAAGACTTTATAAACACATAAGTAATGCTTGTAAACAAAAACTCAATAGAAAACCACAATCAAACACTTTTAGGTTAAATTTATTACATTACATCTGACTGCAAAAGTGACATGAGACTGACATTTCTACCAGCTCAAAACAATAAATTTACCTGGTACGTCTGCATAGCCAGAAACCAAATGGCACTCAGTTGTACCACACATATCTGTGAACTGTATGCAAAGTTTCAGGTCCAATCTATTCACTCACTGTACATAAATTATTTCATATTATGTTCAACAGTGAAAGTGGCACATATTTGTTCATCAGTTTATTTTACCCCACCAGACGGCACAAATATGTGCTGCTAGTCTGTGTTAAAAAAACCATGTGCCACCTCGTTTATATTTATGGAAAAAAATGTACATGGTGGGAGGGATGTGTTAACGTTGCCAGCAAACAGTGGGTATCTAACTGGAAAAGCTGCCACTGCTGGAATTTTGATATCTCAAAATAAAGCTCTGTAGGATACTAAATTTATGGAAGAACTCCTGACAAATAGCCTCAGGTATTTTGACTCATAAAGTATTATTTGTCTAACGATTAAGCTTAATAAGGGATCTAGTATGCCGTTGGCTGTAAATTTACTGATGAAGATATTTTAATGAAATTTATCAAGGAAGTGACTGATTTGTTTGTCTTCACTAAGCTGGAAAATTGATAATTGTAGCATATTAAAAGCTTAGCTACATTTGATCTAGCTAAAAATCCATGTTGATAAGAGTTAAAGCAATGCAAGAGTGGCTTTCATGTAGCCAGAACAAGGCCTTTGAACAATTTCCCAATGAAAGATAAAAGAGTGATTGATCTAAAATTTTTAACAATGTATGGGTGACCACTCTTAAGTATTGGAACCAAATGGTAAACTTTGAGTATGGAAGGAATCGTAATAGAGAAAGTCAGTGGCCGACCCGCATCATGCTTATAGTGATAAGGGAAAGAGAGTGGCATGTTGTCAGAGCCAGTTCTGTCAATAGACTCCAACTTGCTCAATGCCTCCACCAATTAAGTAGATGTAAAGCTAATAGAAGATAAGACTGAGGAGCTATGAAACACATAGATGGGAGGAGACACAATGGAGTAGAAAAATATAGATGAAAAGAAGTTAGAAAAAATGCACTGTGAATTCACTGAGTGTTGCTTACAATTTACAATTTTTAGCTACTCCAAAAGGTTACTTATGCTCCATTTTGAGTTTGTGAACGAAGTAGTAATAATGCATTCCACATTCTCTTTACTTGTGATAAATTCTGTAATCTGTTTATAGTATACTTCTTTCATTTAAAGTTTTAAGTTTTCAATTATATGTTTAATTTCTTAATAGAATTGTTAGTTTAAGTATATCCTAGTGTACACTTTGTGAATACAAACTTTAGGTATCTAAGTTGTAACATTTGTAGCATCACCATTATAATAATCTAGACGTTCCACCGTTCTATGGATTAGTTTGGCACATTGTCCTCTTCATTATTGAAATCCAATGTTTTTCACTGTGTTCAAATTCAACTGCATGTATACAGGGTGAGTCAGAAATATGGTAAAATATTTTAAGAAGGCGTGATTTTAGAGCTAAAAATAAGAAAAAAATGTTATATAAAGGTAGGTCCGAAAACGCTCCATTAGTGAGTAATGGCTGGCGAAAGATTTTGCTTTTGTTTTCAGTTCACCTGGTGAAATTAAGTGATTCCTGAATGTTTTGTTCTTACTTTTAACCCAAATAAGGCAGATTTATAAGGAAAATCACCTGAAAAATCAAATAAAACCACTCTAGAGGTTGTAGTGTGAACAGTTTTTTGAGAAAAAGTATGAATTTGCCAAAAAACTAGTAACAAAAAATATCATCCTAAATGTTTGATGTCCCAATAACATTGTTAAATGACCAATAAACAAATTGTTTTTCCTGATACAGATTGTAGAGAATTTAATTCTGAAAACAACCATAATTAGCAAAGTTAATTAAATATCTGAAAAAGTTATGAAATTGACTTCTCACGTATTACACTTCACAGCAAACTTTTGCTGTTTTTATAATAAGGAAATGAGTATCTGATCGGTGACAGCTGGTGAAAAACAAACATATTTTTAGTTAAAAATTTTAATTACACTAAAAATATCTACAATCGCTCAGGAAGATTAAAGATGATGCTCAAAATGACCTCCGTTGTTCAAAATGCTCGCGTTCAGGCGTCTTCTCATTGAGTTTCGGACCCGTTCAAAACTCCAGGTGGTTTCTACCCCATTAAAAATGTTTTAATCGGAGTTCTTCAATGGTATCTGTTGGGAAAGAGTAAACTACTGTTTTTAAATGTCCCCAAAGGTAGGTAAATCCAAAGGATTTAAGGTCCGATGATCTTGCTGGCCATGAAAATGGTCTACCTCGGCCTATCAATTGATTTGTGAAACTCTCATTTAGGTGTCCACGAACACTCAGACAGTAGTGCGCAGGTGCCCTGTCATGCATAAACCACATGTTTTGGCGCAAATGCATAGGTACATCATCAAGCAGGTTAGGTAGCTCTCGTCTGTTAAAAAGTTCAAGTACACCACGTCATTAACCCTGGGAGGAAGCACGAATACGACTAAATGATCTGCTAAGATTCCAGCCCAAACATACACTGAAAACTGATGTTGTGGGTGATTAGGTTTGATAGCATAAGGATTTCTGTCTGCCCAAGTGTGGTTGTTATGGAAGTTAATGATAGCTGTTATTGTAAAGTGAGCCTCATCGGTAAACAAAAATTGTATTTAAAAAGTTTGGATCAGTACATTTTCCCAGAAGCCATCGACAAAACAGCAACACGGGGAGCGTAGTCTTGTGGCAAAAGAGTTTGGGACATGCTAGAAGTGGTATGGGTGTAACTGGTACTCGTGTAGTATTCTCCAAATACTAGTTTGGCTGACATTGAACTGTAGTGACAATTCTTTAGTGCTCTTTTCAGGATAATCAGAAATTTCATTAAGAACCAACTCTTCTAATCCAACAGTCCCTACATGATCGACAATGCCTGCATTACTATGCTCTAAAGACTTCAAAGAACCTGTTTCAGATAGGCGTTGATGAATAGTGGCAAAAAATCTTCCGCTTGTACACCTGCGGTTAGGAAAGTTCTCTTGATACAGATGTCTTGCTGCAGTACTAATGCAGCGTCCCAAACCATACATTAAATTGCACATGTCTGCTAATTCAGAGTTTGAATACACATGAATATAACCTTCAATTTTTTATAAATGAAACACAACACGAAATCACTAATAAAATGGATGAAAATAACTGGTTAAAATACTTAACACAAACACACAGTATCTTTAATGTTTGTTGTTTTGTTTAAAAATGAGGTGTCATATCATAAATGCATCTAATCATAAATGCCCAGCTGATTATTTACTATTTAAAAATGATTAAAACAGCTGTTGTTTTAAATGATTAATTATTACCATCTGTTACCAATCTTATACTCATTCCTTATTATAAAACAGCAAAAGATTGCTATGTAGTGTAATACGTGAGAAGTCAATTTCATAACTTTTTTACACATTTAATTAACTTTCCTTATCATGGTTGTTTTCAAAATTAAATTCTCTACAATCTGTATCAGGAAAAACAATTTGTTTCTTGGTCATTTAACAATGTTATTGGGACATCAAACATTTAAGATGGTATTTTTTGCTATTAGATTTTTGGCAAATTTCATAATTTTTCTCAAAAACTGTTCACACTACAACCTCTAGAGTGGTGTTATTTGATTTTTCAGGTGATTTTCCTTATAAATCTGCCTTATTTGAGTTAAAAAAGTAAGAACAAAACATTTCAGAATCACTTAATTTCACCAGGTGAACTGAAAACAAAGCAAAATCTTTCGCCAGCCATTACTCACTAATGGAGCGTTTCCAGACCTACCTTTATATAACATTTTTTTCTTATTTTTAGCTCTACAATCACGTCTTAAAATATTTTACCATATTTCTGACTCACCCTGTATAATACATTTATATCACATTTAAAAATGTTAAAGTTGATTTTGAGTAGTATGTGATTTGTGAAAGTTATTTGTGTATGTTTACTGATGATATAACTAAAACAATACAGTTTTTAAAATAATTAGTCTTAAACCAAAATTATTGTTCTTTTTTCATACCTATCTGACTTTAAGGTAGAAAAACTTAAAAGTTTCATAACCATCTCTAGTGCATAGATTTGAAATAAATTGAATTATTAAACTAAAGTAAGAATGGTTTTAAAACATTTTAGAATGTTATTTGAATTTAAAAATACATTGTTACAACACGTTCTTTGTTGACAGCAGCAGGCTTGTGCGATTCTGATGTTGATCTGTCTCTGACTCTCCGAGACTACCCATGGTTTCATGGGACTCTCCCTCGTTCTGATGCTGCATCACTAGTCCTCCATGGTGGTTCTTCAGCACACGGAGTCTTCCTTGTTCGTCAAAGTGAAACTAGAAAAGGAGAATTCGTATTAACATTTAATTTTCAAGGTAGAGCTAAGGTAAGAAAAACAGTCTTATAAATAATATGTGATACCAATTAAAGATATATTATTACTTATGTTAACCTAAAGAGAATCCTTCCTCCATACATAATCGATACTCACTCATCGTATCAAATATTTCAAGAAACTGCTGAGTAAAATTCCAAAGTCTGAATTATTTAAAACTTGATTTGAAGTGAAAAAAATTGTATCCAGACAAAGTATTGTATTCAGTAACCATAAAATAAGCATTGCTTTTATAAATGTTTGTTAAATCATAATTCATAGCTAGTATCAGTTGAACAGTATTTTACTTGCATTAAACAATCTGGAATGGTGTTATCTGTTTAAACAAGTAAATAATATAATAAATTAATTATACAAGATTAGATATGGCCCGTTTATATCATATTTACAATCCACAGAACATTTATGATCATTAAGGTCAGATTGTGCACATTTTTTAGATGAAACATACTACATTCCATATTTGAGAGTGCCGATGGCCGAGCGGTCTGAGTAGTTGGACTTTGGGTCTGAGTTAGAGATAACGCAGGTTCAAATCCTGTCAGTGACCATTGCACTTTTTATCAGTATAATAATAATAATAATAATAATAATAAATCTTTATTGTCACAAACGTTTCATGATAATATAGCACAGCTATAAAACAGATGACATTGTCTGATATAACCTACACTACTCTTGTTTGACTAAATCCAAACAACCTAAGACACATAACAATAAAACAGCAATAAAACAGGGTATTAATTAACTTATCACAGGAAAGAAATATGCCAACTTGTAAACCTACTTAAAAACACAAAAATCAACATTAACAAATAGTAATATAGTGCTTAAAATAAAAAAAATGTCATTTGAAAATTCACATACATTATAATATGTTTTTTCAAGTAACAACTCCTTAATGTTATCTTGGAATGCGCCTGAATATATTAATTCCTTAAACCTTAAAGGTAATTTATTGAAACATTTTTTCCCCATGTAGGATGGTGTCTTTTCCACCACTTTCAGATGATGTTTGGGATATTGAAAATTAGTTTTATATCTAGTATTATGACTGTGTTTATGGTTTTTACTAAAAAGGTTTTTGTAATTAGACTTCACTGTTAATAACGTTTTGAAAATTATTTGGCTTGGTACAGTTAAATTTTATGTTCATTAAAGATAGGCTTTACAAGAAGCCTTCCAAGGTGAAAATGTCATTATTCTTAAGAATTTCTTCTGAATTTTAAAAATGTTATCTATATCTTTTGAAAACCCCCAGAACTCAATTCCATACTGAAGGATTGAATAAAAATAAGCATAATATATGATTAAACATGTTTTTAAATCTATGGTATGTCTCAAAATAAGCATTTGAAAGCATGCTGAGTTTAACCTTCTTAAAATAGTTTCAATGCGCTTAGTCCAATTCAAATACAAATCCAGTTCTAGCCCCAAAAATTTTGCGTTTCCACTAATAGAAAATCTCTGATGTTCAAATTCTAAATCATTAAAATTAAGTACCATTGACCTTGTACTGTATCGACTCTCCCCCTTATTCTGTTTGATAAGATCCTTGCACAGGCCAGTGGCCCATGAGGGCGGACAGAATAAGGCTTAAAAGGAGATCGGCCTCTCCTTTTTATAAAAAAAAATATATCAAATAAAACATGGCAAAATAATTCTCTATTATTTTAATTTTTTGTTATAAGGTTTATTAAACACAAGGATATTAACTTATTCCTTATTCAAAACATATAGCCAGTGATGTGCTTTCTACACTTAGGACTTACGTGCTGTGAATTAAGTTTGCCAATGAAAGTGTTTCTTAATAAAATTAATTTACTGAGTGGGATTCCATAACAAAACATAGTTAGATTTCATCCACTTAGATGTATTAGGATTATTGTACTTAATAAAAAATGTTTTAAAATTACTGCTAAAAGGTTTGATGACGACAAAAAATAGTAGTTCCTTTCAATTCTTCCTGCTCCAGCTTACCTAATGATTAAACTCACTTCCTAACTTGAATTTTCTTGTTGCTATTTATGTATATTTATAAGTTCACGAAGTGTTTATTCCATGTGTTGGGTATATTCTGTATATCATACATATGAGTATGTCCTTATATTTATTGAAATCTACCGTTATTATTGAACAGAACATTTTTATCAATACCCCATTTTACATTGAATTTGATTCCTCTCAAAATCAATATTTTTTTGCTATTAAATAAATCTAAACATTACATTTCTTGACATCATTAATTTGCCTATAGACTCCTTTTGTATGCATGACTAACCATAGCTGCCTACATAACACTATGTAGGCGTTGTGTAGAAAATTGTATCTACGATGAATTTGTAATGGCATCAAGAATCTCGTTATTATCCACAAATCTTGGAAACAACTTTTACATCTCATCATTTCCACAAATTTGAAATATACCAATTTAATTAAAAAGTGCTTTCATAATACTTGTCTCTCAATGAAGATAGATTTAATTTTATATGCTGCATGTTACGGACCTGTTAGCTATACTGCATAAGAGGGCACCATTTAAATGCATAAAAGAAAACCACATAGTATTGCTACATTTGCTGAGATGTCAAAAGTGATGTGCATACAAGAGACCTTCTGTTATCCAAGCTCATATATTTTAAAATCATTACAATTAATATCTCAGGTGCTGTCATTTTACTTGTTCCACCTAATATGAACCGTGCAAATTTTTGTGTAAAATACTTAGTATTGATTTTTTTTCTCTTTTTTTACGCTTTTCAAAAATGTTTGTATTAAAAGTATAATATAATCATTAACTCTGTTTTAGCATTTAAGAATGACATTGAACGACCAAGCCCAGTGTCGGGTTCAACATTTATGGTTCTCAACGATTTTCGATATGTTGGAACACTTCCGCCAGCATCCAATCCCACTGGAATCAGGGGGCACAGAGGATGTGACGTTGACAGAGTATGTGGTGGCACCTCTAGTCACAGTCCAACTCCCTAGGCTGGCTCCAACTGGCACCCCTGCACCCGATAGAAGACCCCCTCCTCCCCCTGACACAAGAGAGGTAATTGTCCTTCACTTCATGATAATTATAGTACATGTTATAGTTACTATCCATTTGTCAGTGCAGTATAAATCAATCCATAAAATCAATTAAATTACTAGTAATTTTATGTATGGAGTAAACTATTAAAATTCAGAATCTCACAGGCATTACAAATATCTGGTAGTTAGCAATGTGCTTATCATTAGTTTATTAATAAAAAGCTAAAATTCTACCTTTCAGTGTATTATTTTAATTATAAATTAGAATTATTATCACTGGATGTCCAAGTTCCAGAACGGTTTAGAATTTTTTTAAAGATGACTGATTGAAACAAAATGGAAATTTGTAGATTATTAATAGTGGAAGTTAATGTTCTTCTATGTGTAAGGGGTAGCCCATTATGAGAGTAATGAGAAAATCTTTAGTAACCTGTGTAAAATTATGTTTAATTTGAAATATTTATTGCCATTGATAGATAGTTCTACAAATAAAAATTAAAACACCAATTCAACTTAAAATGATAGCCTTTAAACATTGAGATTGTGTAGGAATAAATGCTTATTTTTGTTATGCCTATTCCTGAAGTTGCTATTGTGATCTCAGTTTCCAAATTCTTGTTTCCATTCTCAATTCTGAATTCTATTTTATTTCTTTATTATAGCCTTAGTTACTTAGAAATACTTTTTGAGGCGAAAATACCTAGGTTATTACTGCCTGATTCTTCGGAGGAAGGGAGTGTTTTCTCGAAGCTAATTGTGTATTGTAATGTAGACCAAGAATGACTATTTCTGTTATAAGGGTAGGATTGATGTATTATTAGCATACATTATAATATTGGTGTCATTATTTTTAATGTAGAATAAAAGTCATTGGTTAGTGGACTTTCAAGTATTGAACCCAATGTTTGGCCTAGCCTTTAGCATTACTCGATTTATAGGAAGTTATGAGGCCTGTATCCACATGCTCGATCTCAAATAGCTGTACTTAAGCATAAAGTAGCTTTTAAACTGCTTGTTTGCAGTTTCTATCACTTCAGGCTCCTTTAGTTTTTCTTACTATCAGTCATCATTGATTGCTCTTACATATTTTTTGTTGACTAGTGATAGTGAGAAGTAGTGATAGTTAACCCTTTGAACGCCGATATAAATTTAGTAATTTTTTAGATTACGCTCATTTAAGGTGAAAAAATAAAAATGAAAATTCCTTAAAGCTAATTTTTTTATTAATTCCTAATGACTAATAGTCACACAAAAAAAAAAAAAATTTTACAATAATGTAATACTTTCATAATAATAATATCATTTTTTCATAATAATGGAATATTTCAATCAAAATCAAATTTAGGTTACAGAGTAATCAAATGCATGTGATGAAAAATATGAAAACTATGTACAAGGATAAGAAACAATAAAGTGTAATATGCTGATCTTGATTAGTTTTATAAGTTCTGATAATAATAGATTTAGGCAGTTGTACGGTAAACTTCAAAACAAAAATCGGGATGAAGCCATGGGGTCTCGGGACATGACTTGCAGCCATAATTACACAACAGAAAAGAAATAATAAAAACTTTATTATAACACCTAAAACATGGTAACAATAACTTTTTACAACTGTTTCTATAAGGAATGACAACGCAAGAACACTCCCCAAGGCACAATGCGTGCTCCACTGACAGTCGGTAATGGCGGATAGTATCGTCATCGGTGTACAGACGGGAGTGGGAGAACAGCTGCCAGCAACAAAACAATTTATTGTTTACCTACTGCGGCCAGCTGACAGCTGCAACTGGATTATTAGGTCAAGCCAGTACATTACTTTGTATTGTGGCTTATGTATTGAACTTATAAACTTCAAAAACAGTAATAAAATATATTTTTATTGATCGGCGGATTATTTCGTCTTTGGCGTTATAAGACCAAAAAACATCGCGGATTATTCCGTCTACGGCGTGCTAAGGGTTAATTTAATTTGTTATAAATTCATGCTAGTACTGTGTTAGGGCCAAGCACCATCTCTTCCCACCAAATGCACATTTTCATCTTCTTATGTGACTTTAGAAGATTACTCTTGTTCATAGTCTAAACATGTGTCACTGAGATCATTATCACTGCCACTAAAATCTCTGCCGTCATCACTAAAAAAATCAATTTTCATATATAAAATTATATATTTCACTGCTACTTAATCTACTAGCTACTAGTTCAATTACAGATGTTCTTTCGTATCCATTGTCAAAACAACAACAAACATGAGTCGGCTGTAGGTAAAGAAAACATAATATTGATGCTGACACAAAACATTGTATAGTTGTTGGATAAGGTTATGACTAGTTCTCTGCCTATTAAGTGACGTCATAGACAGTCAAAACAACTATGTTCCGCTATAGCATGATTGTCTCGTTTTTACTGACAGATCTCTTTCATCGTAACATGTTGGTGTGTTAAGTATATCTTTTATATCACAATTAAACTTAATTATTGTACTTAACACTTTGGAGATATCATAAAAATGTCATTTGATGAGAAACATGAGGAAATGTGAGATATTATAATGTTGAATATGTAAGCAATTGTGAAGTATGGTTTTTTAATTTATGTTAGTCCTCACTGTAAGCTTGTAGAATGCTGTCACGCATGCTTGCGGCTAGTGTGGGCTACTACTGCCATCTCTTGGTGACCCTCGCATCTACTGTGAATGCATGTGGGCATGTTAAACAAAATAACTAGATTTTTGTTGAAACATTTTTGGAGACCGACACTCCAAATGTGATATTTACTACACCAAAACAGTTTAATTTTTTTATTTTTGATATTATTAAAAGTGCCTGTGGTACTAATAACATGAAGCATTTTAGAATGAATTATATTGGAATTTGATTACATTATTTTTATAGGTTTTAAAATTTTTTAAATGTTAGGTTGTTTATTTATTAATACATAATGTACAAGTTTTGTATATACTGTATAATTGTAGTGCCTTATGTTTTGCAACCATAAGTTAATATCTTACTTCGCTTTAAATTGTCCCATTAACATTTTTTAATTGATTCAACCAAGTCAACTAGTTTTTAAGTACAACTCTGAAGCATTTAAACTATGAAGTTTTAAATGTGATATAATATAAAGTGTTAAATAAAAGATATATTGCTTTTAGTTATATATAATTTTGTTCAAAAAGAAACAACTCATTTTTATTTGTTATTTGACATGTTAAAAAGCATAGTGCAAAGATTAAACTAGCTTCAAAACTACAATAACGTCGGTCATGTGTTCAACAAAGACTGAGGTGCTGTTTTGAGGCTTATATTTATTGTTGAGTTTGTTTATATTGAATTATTATTGACAGTGTTTTGTTGTCAATATATAGTAAATACTGCCTTGTATTATTGTGGATCATTGTGATCATTCTTGAAAACACAACGAGGAGGATTGTTGAAGAACATTACTTTGATGGTAATGAAACTACTGTTCTTAACAACAATAGTAATAATGACAGTAGCTGTAGCCCATAATGTTTCAGTAAATGTTAATGTATTTTTAATATTTCCATTTGTTTATTGTGGGATGTGAAGTATTTTTTGTATGGAAAAATTGATGATTAAACTTAAAACTCAATGATGGGGTGTTTTTTCAAAAAACTAAGTGTAAATAAAAGAAATAGTGTGTATATAATACTGAAATTTTATTTACTTAAACAAACAAATGTGATTTTAAATTAGAAGTAAAATTTTGACTTACCAAAATTTAAAAACTTAAAAGAAGTTTTAGAAGCTCTTTAAAATTTTGTTCGGTTATATTTAGGGTTTGTTTTGATATATTCACCACAGTCCAGTGTGTTGTTTTTCCAGTGATTTAAAGTTTCTAACAACAAGCATATTATGTGTATAAATAACAGTGCTTAGAAATATTTTTCTGAAAATACTGTAGGTTTGCTGTATGAGGTGTGGCTTACAAAGTTAGAGTGAGAGTGGACAATGTTAATTAATTTCTATCTTCAACTTTTACTCTATCCCTGTAAAATACCATTCTTTTTATTATGTATAAACAAATCTAAGGTCAGTCTCCTTTTAGCTTGGTTCTCCCTGTCTGCATGAGCCACTGGCCTGGGAAAGGATATAATCAAACTGAATAAAAGGGAGGGTTGATACAGTAGCAGGTTGATGTTACTTATAATGGTTACAGACAGGATTGAATCTGTGCTATCTCTAACTCAGATCCAAAGTCTGATGACTTAAACTACACAGTCATTGAATCTCCCATCTTTCCACAAATCAGACCAATGCCTTTTTGCATAAATCTATTATTACCAAAATTTTTTCATGGTCACTTTAATTTAGGTCCTTTGGTTTGCTTTCACTGCTTAAACATACAAATATTATACCTTTCAAAACTGGCTTTCTAACAAGAAGGTCACAGAGAGACCAAGATAAATCAGACCAAGAAAGCTGATGTATATGTGTGTTGTTGTACTTTGGCAAAAATATCTTAACAAAGAACATTGTCAGTCTGAGTATTGTTCTGGTGAAGGATCCTTGAATTTATTCCACAAATTAGACCATTTCTCCATGCCAATACAAGGAATATCAGATTGTTAATATAGGGCTTGTTTACAGTTTATAAATTAAATTTTCACATAACCTCTTATAGCATTTTCTCCAAATAATTTACAAACTTTGTCCATGTTAGTGTTCGCCTTTACTGAAATGGGTGTTCCAGAGCAAGAGTATTGATAATGTCTTTGTAGTAATTTTAAACCAACTAAATGACTCAAAAGGTTGTATGTTTGAAAGAATTCTCATTGTGCAGTTATTTCAACGTTGAATATGTTTATGTCGTGGGTTTTGTAAGAAAACTTTCCCATTGTTATTTTTGAAGACAGCATGTTTCTGATACAGATTCAAGTTATAGACCACTTACTTTTTCTTTTTTGGGTTAGAACCCTAAAATTAGAACCTGGAAGTTCTTCTGTACAATGTTATTAAACCTTTATACAATAAATACAAGGCTCTTATAGTAATTATATAGATGGACTGCATATGCAACCATTGGTTTCATTAAATCTAATAAATGAGCCTGGGTTCAAAGCCCAAAAGAAGTTGAATGGTGGTAAATGCCTTTTTGGTTGCTAATGCAACAAAATAGACAGCAAAAGCCGTCCCAAGCTTTTTTAAATTTGGTATTATATTTTCTACATACTCATTCAAAAGTTAATTTACTGTCTAGAATCACCCATTTGTATAGTTTATTTAAGTAACTTCTAAAATTGGTTGATTATGATTGAAATTCCTTTCCTGATAAAATACTATATTTCTTTTATTTGTTTAATCTTAAGGCACCAATTGCTTTTTAAGTTTAGGCCTTTAAGAATAAAATTCTTTAAAATATCTGTATGTCTTCTTCTAGTTATAAGCACCAGACCAACAGCATAACATTGTAAGTTACGGCTTTGTTATTTTGCTTTGTCCATAGATCATTTACCACCAACACCCGTAAAGGTGACACAGTTTCCCATCTTGGAGACACCTTTTGATACAAAAATTGCGGCCATTTCCTACCCCTTCTAAGCAGTAACATTATAATTATTTAAAAGACACATTGGTAGTATGTAAAGGAACATACATAACTAAAAGTCTATACAAAAACTTAGTGTCTTAATAATCTTTTTATTGTTACAATTCTTAGAGTTTTGGCCATTTTTGAAGGCAAAGTTTCGTCAAGTGTGTAAAGAGAGAAATTGCCATAGGAAAATTTTACAGTTAACAACCAAAGTTATCCTGGGTACAACTGGCACATTTATGAAACTAATTGTATGTACATGGATTGGCTTATACCATTTCCTAACTTGAGAAAGGGTTTCTATATGACTTTTCATAATAATTTAATTCTTTTCACACTTTATACTTACCTGAACAATACAGATACGAGCAATCTCAGGTATTTAAATTACATTTTGGTGCAGTCTTGAAATGCATTGATAGATGTTGCTAGTTTAGGGTCTCAAGCCTTTAAATTTGTCTAAGACTCTGTTTGTTAAATCCAAACTTCTTAAAGCAATATTTATAGTGTACAGATGATTGAAATTTAAAACAACCAAAAGAATAGCTGAATACTTGTTTGTTATTAATCATATAAAATGATAAAGAGAGTTGTCAGCAGGAACTATTTTATTTGATTTCCACTGTTTAGTGTATAGCAATACAGTGAAATATCTTAAACATAACTGTATGTAAAGGAATTAATAATTTTAAAAGTCTACATAAAACGAGAACAGTAATGCGGAAAAGAGTAAATTCGGATCAATCACAAATTATCTAGATGTTTAAGCAGAAAGAGCCTGTTACTCACTCAAAACTATGTAGAAGGTTCCATCTTAGATAATACATCTAATATTTCCACAAATTGCGAAAAAAAAAACTTTAAAAGGGATATGCTTTACAATGTTGTATGTGACAGTTTTGTTGAAACTGCATCTCTGTCAGAACAATATTGTAAGTAGTATTTCTTATCATGAAGTATATTTAGGTTTCAATAATTTTGAGGTTGGAACACTAAAAAGCTAGCCTAAACAGCAGGTAAACAGCTTGCCCATATAGAACAATGTGTTATTAACTTGAGTCAGGGAAATTGCCACCTGAAGTGGTAAGTAGAATGATGTTATGTCTACGTTTATTGAATAGTAAATAAAAGTTTTATTATTTTAAACATTAAGATATCTTTTGTAGATTTACTCATTTATAAACTCTGTGAAACTTCATGAAGTAGAAATTGTCATTACTCCTCTAAGCATACATCAGTTATCCAGAAAGTAACAGATGTTTGAGATTAGCTCGGCAGTGGGAGGAGCTAGAGTCATCATCTTGGGGTAAAAAGATTCCTATGCTCATTACACATCGAGCTGAGGTAGCAAGTGGTCTGTATTTCTCCTACTTTTCTTACTGTGTCAAGTTAAAATATTAAAATACTAAAAAAAATATTACTAAGTATTGTGACAGATTAGAATTCACTAAGCTGTTTGTATCAAACGTCAAGTAATATGAGACAAAAAATGTTTAATTTAAACAAAACCTTCAACCTGTTATTTGAATATATATACCATTATTACAAACAAAAAATAAAAATACTCAATTTTATTTGTTTTCTGTTTTTTATTAGGTAATTTTTTTATTAATAACAATATGTTGCTCCACACATTCTTTAACGAGGAGATCAGAGAGGGGGGATGAAGACACTCGTAATATCAGACACTGGTAGCCAAACTAATATTGTCTACTGCAGCGAGAATAGTATTGGCGTATAAGTTCATTTAACAGTTTTCAATTTCAAATTATAATAGAAGTTCTATACTGCAATTTTGTTATTATAAATAAAATAGCTGTTCTGCTTCTATACATCAAATTCTATGATCACCTAGTTTACAAATAAGTTTTCAAAATTAAAAATAAACGATAATTAAGGGAAAAAACAGAAAAGTAAATTTGCTTCATTTTGGTGCCGCTCCCTCGTGGCTCAGTTTGGAACTTAATCCTGGCACGTTTAGTCTTAAGTCATAAGGCATGCATCTGCCAAACTTCAGCTTTCTGTTATATCAGCAAGTTGTAGAATTATTGATGAGTGAGTGAGAGAAGGCTCTGTCTTTAATATATGTGTATGTGTATATATATATATATATATATATATATACATATATATATCTGTCTAATATATGTGTATGTGTATATATATATATATATATATATATATTTATATGTACACATAGAAGTATTTACATGGTTTACTGTACTTTCTTTAGTTGTTTACCAAAGTATATAAAAACCTTGAAACTATTTTGTACAACAACAAATAAGGGTGTAGCGGCACTTTGCAATATTTACAATCCATACTATCGTTTGAATTATATTCACAATCATTCTTCAAAACCTTATCGACTTGAGAATCATGCAAGTTTTCATTATCCATCTTGTCAGACAATATAGTGAACAGCTGAGCTGCCAGCTGATGACAAATGAAGCAGATAATAAAAATCAACAAAAATCAGGTTAGCCATACTCATGACAATGAAATAATTTGGTTGATATTCCATTAGAACTTAGTAAGGAACATCCCAATGATAGTTAGTAGTTAGTGGAAATACGGTGAAACAAGTGTACAGTTTAATATCAAATACGACTATGTAACCAGTGGTAACAAAAAATGTATAAGCACTGGTAATGAATAGATACATTTATTTATATTTTAAAATACATGATTTAATAGTGTGGTTTATTATAAATAAGCTAATGAAACATAGATGATCCTGATCTGAAAAGTAGACGATTAAACAATATAATTAAAACATAGTTTAAAGATAAAATTCATAAATTATTATAAACTTCTGTTAAAAGATTAATTAGGATATTGGGAACTAAACTGAGTAAACAGTATTCACTGTTATTTTACATTATTTTGGTTTAACTAATATTTATTTTGGTTAATGTTATATTAGTAAGAACAGAATGTGTTTAGTTGTTGCATTGTTTGTGTAGGTCTGAATGAGATACATTTAGAATTGCTACTGTATAATGTATAAAGCAAGGCAGAACAGTCACGGCCAACTGCAGAGAGTCAGTGAGTACTCAGAGACCTGAGTAGTGATTAGCTCATTAGCTCGCAACTGCATGATATTAACATTGGCATTGCATTATTAGCATAAGCTCACTAATCTCTTAGTAGTTGGGTTTCACTAGGTTCTATATGGGCTTGCTTGATACCACTTAGTTTAGGATTTATATTTTCTGGCTGGAAGATTACTTATTCTGTAATGTGCAAATATGAGTAGTTTTGTTTTTATAAATAATATTCAAACAACATATACAAAACACATGTACACTTTTTGTTGGATTTGGTATTATATTTGTAAATAATACATAAGACAGAGAAACTATAGCACATATTTTTTTTTTAACTTGGTTAAGACTTAAAAAATGGATTTAAAGAAATTTTTTCCCTTTTATCCAAGGACCTTAAATTTCTACTTTGAAAAGAACAATATCTGTAAAAACACGGCTGGCACTGTTTTACATGATTCACTAGTCTTACATTTTTTTAAGTTAATATTTTTTAGTTTACATAATTTATCTTGGTAGCATGTATTTGCTGATAAAGAAGGTGTTGGAGAATTATCATTTTCAAAATGTGTACACTGTTATTAATGCTGACTTAATTACATTCTAAATAGAATTAATGGAGGTATAGTTTAAAATTTTCTGTAGAATCTCTGTTGCTTTGCTTTGTTGTATATATGAAATGAAACATAACTTTATTGGTAACACAGTTATAAAGCCCTGTCTTCCACTAAATGCATCATCTTTTGTATACAACATTTTATAGGATACACAAAATTCACAAGGTAAGATGATATTGCAATTATAGTTCAAACAAGTGGTGAGTTTCATGATTTATATAAAACATTTTTTCTATGTTTTAGAATATTTAAAAAAAAACACACAAATTTCTCAGTAGTTTTGGTAGAATCCAGTTTTGGGCTGATTAAAAAAAATTAAATCCTAATACCAAAATGGCGGTTTCAATTCTCAATTCTGATTCCTGTGTTATTCGTTACTAAGAAATAGAAAAATAGCATGATAAAAAAAATTTTATCACCATTTTATTAGGGATGGGCCAATACTAATAAAATGTTATTGTTATTTCGATACCAAAAATTGATCTCAATTTTCAATTTTGAATTCAATACTAATTTCTCTATAAATAACAAGGTAACATTACGCCACACCACATGTTGCTTAACAAGCTTCATTGAGGGTACATACAAAATTTAAAACCTATAGATAATTTTGATTCTTGAGAGGTCCTGCGGATAAAAAGACAGACAGACTATAATAAAGAAAAGAATGTTTACATCCCCCGGAAGACAAAAGAGAACTTGTGCAAACCTACGGAGAGATAGGTTTCAATTAAGCTCAGCCAAACTCCATGGTTAGCCATGCACCATCATAGAACCCTTTCTTGTAGAAATTAAGTTTCTTGTAAAAATCTACAGATGAAATCTTTCCCAAGCTATATTGCTACATGATACATTTTATCCATCAAGGTTGGTTTCATAGCAATGTTCAAATAATAAAAGTACTGTTAAGCTAGGGAAGGTATAAACGTAAAAGTGCACTGAAATAAAAAAAGTCACCCTTTTACTTAACTTTTCACCCTATTATTTTTTAATTTTACACTATGAATAAAAATATCACATGTTAAAATGTCATATTGTTGAACCCATCCTGGAGGTCAGTGTCACAATGACCACAATAGCATTAAAACAATTGTGTTTCAAAGGCTGTTAAATGAGGTACAAATTTCTAAGACAATGGTTTACAAAAGTTTGTTGTTCGGTATACATGTCTTAATATTGGTGGTGCTTATGTAGAAAGGTAGTTAAAAGTATGGGCTTTCATGACAACAAGTTTCAATGAGTTTTTTTGTTATATCAAAAAGGTACTCACTTAATAAAAAACACCTTGTAAAATAGTTTATTGATAAACCACGTAGTTAATTACCCGATCATCCTTTCATGAATCTCTCACACATGTTTAGGAATATGGTTATTTACTTAATCTACCAATGTACAAGGCATATTCATAAAATAAGGGCTGTTTGGTCATAGGAAAAAATAATCCTTTATGTCCCAAAAAGCAGTAGCTATCAATTTTCAGTTTGGTTGAACTTTTCTTTTTAGGTGAAGATAAGTGTTGCCACTGCATCGATTGCTGTTTGTTTCTGGATTGATGTAGGATATCCATGTCTCATCTTCGGTAACAATGCAAGAAAACAAATTCTCTCCATCTTGTTGGTAATGGCCCATAAACTCTTGTCTATTGTACAATTCTTTGCTCTTTGTAGTGGGCCGGTCAGCATTTTCGGTACCCATCTAGCACACAATTTGTGGTATCTGAGGTTTTCCGTGACAATATTGTAGACAGTAGTGCATCTGAGTTGAATAAATTGTTCAGCCGTTCAGGTCATTAATCGTCAATTGACGATCAGAATCGCAGTTTTCTGGTCCACTTCAAGTTTTTGAATTGATTTCATTGGTCAGTATACTGGATCTGCCACTCCACTGTTCGTCATGGACATTTGTTAGTCCATTTTAAAAATCATGGCACCATTGTCTAACTTTCGTTCACTTATGAAACTGTAGGTCCATAAACTAGGCCTAACTCCTAATGTTTTTTCAGCAACCAACGATCCTTTTTGCACACAAGAATCGTATCACAAAATGTACTTCACAGCTGGTGGGATAAACGATTGTCGTGGACATTGTTGTATGCATGCATGGACAAATAAATGACTTCTAAAACAAAAACAAATGTTGCTATAGCATCGCAATGAATCAGTAGATGGAGTTGCAGGAGTAAAACTATTACTAAATAATATTTAAATACAGTAAAATTCCATTAATCTGATATTCTATAGTTTTGACACACTTGGTGATCCGGCACTTCTTTTGGAAAAAGTAAAATTTTCTTAAACAGTGCAAAAAATTAATAATTTAAATACGCAACAATGTTTTTTTTCCGTTCAAGGTGGACACAGCGTTTAGGTGGGCGTACGAAGAGGCTAGGCGTCTTATTTGGTCGACTTCGGGTGATATTGATTAGACTCGAGTCACGTGACTGACCATGGCAGTCGGCCTGTCAGCCAGATTAACCAGTGTAACCAGTTGCACTTTTGTATAAATTAAATTGAGTCTAGTAATTCTAGATACATTTCACAGTTAATATGCTCAGTAAAGGTTTGTGATGGAAGGAGGATTCACACCTCAAGTCCTGACCACACCAGATTAACAGATGTTTATTTTATAAACAAACCCCTTACTTTATGAATATGCCTCATGTTCACTTCACAAACTGTGGTAAGAGAAATCTAGATGCATGCTTCACATTGCAGTGGTGGGTATCTTGTCCTCTTGGTCTTGCTGTGGTAACTCCTTATTTACAAACAAGATTGCTTCTCTGATGTAATGATAAATGATATTTATAATTTTATCAGAGAAAACATTTCAAATAGTATTCCCTGGAATAAAGAACTTCCAGTATTTTCATAGATTTTTATGTAGCAGCAATATACAGTACAATTTAATTTGTCTCGTTATAAGCTCTCTGAGATCACAAGGTCTTATCGGATATGGTTTTAAATAATGCATGATAGGTGATGTGTGTTGTATTATCATTGCTGATATGCTTCTTTTTATTACACACAAGACAAACTAAGCTTTTTGGAGAATAAAATTAATGTATTTTATAACAAGACATTAATTGTTAATAATATGCCAATAAATTTATGATTCTTCTCATTTTCTGCTCTTGCACTATGATACTGGGCATTTATCTTTTATCCTTGAGAAGCCCTGTTTTTGGTTTTTGAAGTGGCAACATCTTAGTCATTTTTATTGAGATATTGTTGGGTCTCATAAATATATATGAAATACATGATCATTTTATGGTCTTGTTATAACTAGCATATTTCAGACAGGAGTAAGGTTGTGTCATCATTGTGAATTACTGAGTTTCAGTATGTTTCTAGGTGTAAAGGCAAGTTAGTAAAAGTAATTAATAGATCTCATAACTAGGAATGCTGTATTAATGGCAGGAGTGTAGATCTTCTGTATTCTGTAGTTCCTTTACCCTGTATGCTGAACTGAGGACACCTGAGTTCTATCTTTGACTTTACAAGAGTCTCTCTGAAAGGAGGGACATAATGGTAGTGCTATCTTTGATTTAAAAAATGGATTGACATATTTTCATAAGAAGATTGTGTGAGAGAAATACTGTGAGGAGATAGACCATAGCTGATGTAGTTCTATGTGGCATTGCGTAGATTGAGCTGCCTTCCCTGTCCTACTGTTCACTCATGTATTTGTTTGTAACCTGTCATAATATTGTGATAAAGAGCCCCTCAGCTACCTGCTTCATTTCTTGTAGGTATCCAATGATCAGTTCTGTGGTGAGTTCAAAACATTTTGCTTTGACTTAAAATTTCATTCTGAAGGACATTTTGATGAACTGAATTGAAATAGAACCTAAATTATTTGTTTTTTACTATCAGAGTTTACTTGATACAGTAAGGTTAAATACCATTGTGTAATATTTATGATTAGTTTGTGTAGTATGTAATACAAATTTATATAGTAAAATCAATTATTGGTCAATGTTTATACAAGATTAAAATTCCTTATAACATAAAGCCAAATGTTGCTTCATTTTTCATTTGTTCTTTTTTTTTTACTAAAACATTAATTTATACCAATGAGTGTTAGATAACAGTCACTTCAGGCCTGATCTGATTATGATGAAATACAAGAGCTATTAACTAACATTTAACCATTATTAAATCAGTTTTTCCAGTTTTACACAATATCAAAATATTTGTTCACACAATTAAATTTTTTTAGATATTTCGGCTTTGCTACATAGAACCATTTTCAGTCAACAGGTGTTAAACTGAAACTGCCAATAATACATTTCCCCCCGTTACGAGTGAGTTGAAGGTGTGGAACTTATTGTGATTGTCTGAAGGTTAACTCAAGAGACTTCAACTATTGCAGTGGATTATAAAAAAAATTATCAACTTAATATAACACTATTTCCTTAATGCAATAACTTCATACTAGAACATTATAATTTCCAATACTGAAGAAACCTTTCACCAGAGGGCATGGCTTGAAACAGTCAGCTTAATTTTTTGACATCTTGCAATGTTTTACATAAATATATATTTTAACCAATATTAATGATCATATACAGATAGAATTTGCTTTATTGTTGTTCTAACCTTGGCAATGGAAGCTGTCTTAAAACTTTCTATTTTATAATTTGAAATATAAAAAATAAATTTTCTATTTCTTTGTGAAGAGTTAAACAATTTTTTTAGTTTTGCCTTTGAAAAGAATATCAAAGATCCAACTCAATATTTCTATCACACTTATTAGTTGATACACAATTGGCGAAGTGAATAAAAAGTAGAATCTACTCACTAGAATCTAATGTCTAGTCTTGGCAATAACTAAGGTGAATAAACAAAAACTAATTCTAGGTAGTAGTAACTTTTTCAGTCTAGAATAAAAGTATCCACTGGATAGTTACTACTACTAGATTAAAATCTACATGGAAGTTACATCTTCTTAAGGTGAAGATATAACTAGTTTAGCTTTTATAAAATATCAGATCTAACTATAGCACAAATCAGGACTAAAATACATTTTTTATTTACCACTACAAATGATTAATTATTCCCTTTGCTTGAGAACGAAATTTCATTTTCAGTATACTACACTGTATTAAATTATTTTTATATTGTGGAGTACTAAAAGGCTATTTTAGAGACTGAATATGAAAATTTTGTTCATCATAGTTGCAAAATTATAAATAAAAATAATCTAAAAAGAATTACAAACTACAACTACAGACTACAGAACTTATAATTAACTACGGAGAACAGAACAGATATGTCATTCACATCCAGTTAACATATTGGTTTTAAATTATTTCATTCTGGCTTAAAATTTAAGAACACCTTTCCTTGTAGTAATATTAAGAAAAAAATTAATACTTTACATTGTTATAAAGAAATTTTACATGAATCTTTCAAAAACATTTTAGTCTGGACTATATTAAACAATAATTTTGTTATATATACCATTGATGTACTAAACAAATTTTTTTTTACTATAAGCTCCCTTATATAAAGTTGAAAGACCTAACTTATCTTTCTTGGCCTCTAAAAGGCTCTATGTTTTGGTTTACAATTTAATTGCAGACAATCAGGTGCAAATTTTTAACATCGTAACAGTAGATTACTCTTATTGACACACTTTTAAATACAGTAAAAATTTTCTCTGATGAATATAAAACAGACAATCTGGTACAAACTAATATGTACCAAGAAAAATAAGTGTGCTCAACCAAAGGCTTAAACATTATAAAATAAAACTAGAATGAAGAACTAGAAACCACTTTTTATTAACTTCAAAGGTAGTAGTATGTAGCCCGTCCGGAGAAATATCAGCTACAACTAGGGGTAGTCACTACTACCTTTTTATTCAATGTTTGAATCCTTGATGCGGTATGCGAGGTATGGGGTACAGCCACTAAGTCGATCATAAACCGGGTGGATATCTTGCAAAGAAGAACACTATATCAAATGGTGGGCGTGCCACAATTGCAGCGCAATTTCCAAATTCCTGATAGCCTTTTACTATACAGATACAATACCTTAAATTCCAAATAACTTTTAAAATTAAAAATCATTCAAAAATACTACTTATCTGATTTGTTTAAAACAGAAAACACAAAAATGTGCAATACATTTAGAAAATTAGATAAATATAAACTGCCGAGAGTTTGTAATACATACGGGAAAAATTCGCTGAGTTACATTATTCCAAAAATATTTAATCAAATCCCTATAGAACTGCTAAAATTTAAAAAATTTTACATTGCTAAGCCAATACTTGATTGGCTACTTGAAATGGAAAGTGATGAATAGACTAGGGAACGTTTAGGCTTAGGAAAATAGATTATATTGTATAACCTTTCATATAATTGTACCTGTGAATAGCGTTCTATCTTATACATTGAGGTTGGATTTATATTCTTACAGAATAAAGTGTGTGTGTTTGTGTGTGTGTGTTGCAGGTAAATTTATTGATATATTATATTGAACTATTGTTGACATATTGTAATACATTTCAATGGAATTAGTTGTAGATGGTCGTGAATATAGAATATGTTGATCATGTATATTATACAATGGTTTAATTCAGGCACTATGTTTCTGCTATTACTTTATCTGTAGTCTGGTTGTGCATTCCATTGGTAATGGCTGAAAGCACAGACGCCAAAAGCGCGCTTCAACGTTTTTCTTTTTGTTATTAGAACACATTTATATTAGGATGTTGTATATAATAAAGATGGGAACCCAACGATAAATTATCTGTAATTTGTTGGGACCCAAGATTGTAAATGTTTATTGCAAATAAATTTCTTGATTCTTGATTCACATCAAACCTAGTTAACCTTAACCTTAACTTAAAAAAGTTAAGCATTAGCAACTTTTTATTCACTTTGCCGAATATATTTTAGAACTTATAAAAAAAATCATGGAGATAACTCTATAGATAACACTTTTTTGGGTGTTTTTATGAAATATTATCAAAGACAATTCACTCTTGGGCAATTATAAACTAAAAATTTTAAATTACAGATCACTAACAAAGTGTATTAAAACACACACACACACACACGCACAACGCCAAGAGACACACACACAACAACAACAACCCAGAGAGAGTGTGTGTGTGTGTGTGTGTATTTTGTACTAGTCAGGATTCCTAACATTTAGCAGGAATTAAGAGTTTAACACTTAGTGTGAACTTCCAATTTGAATTTTCACACGTATGTGGATTTTTTTCTATAAAAGAAACTGTCTATATATAAAATGTTTTATTCTATGTTGGATGCTCCTTTTAATATTCTTGGTACCTGGCCTAGTTCTTTTTATCCTTCCAACTAGTGACTTCTCTTCTTTCATTGACAGTCCCAGTACTTACTGCACAATTTATGCAGATGAAACTACTCTTTTCATACAAAATGACAGAGCAGGAGAACTATCCCTTAACTCATTGACTTCTCTCTAATGAGCAATCAAGTAGAGCACATTAAATGACCTGGCAATAAATAATAAAAATAAATGCAAGTGTATTTCATAAGGAAAAATTTAAATACCAAAAACGTTCCAGACATATCAGTTATCACAAACACAATTTCTGGGCTTAACTATTGATAATACACTATCATGAAGTGATTGCGTGAATACAATTTCTAACAAAATATTTACAGTTTTATAAATTTTATGAGGCGTCTAAACTCAGTGGGTACTCAAGCATCTGCAAAAACTGCTTTATGCCCTAGTACAATCCCACATTAGATATGGTCTAATCATCTGGGGCAGCTCTAGTGGAAACTTGAAAAGTGTGCTTACAATACAAAAAAAAATGCAAATAGATCCCTTGCCAATCTCAAGCCTTAACAAAGCTGCAGAGAAGCTTATAACAAATTGAGCATACTAACTGTCTCAGCACTTTACATATACAAAGCAGTTCTGCATGTTGACAGACTCAAATTTTTATACTTATAACAATATTCACGATTAAAACACTCGATAGACCTCCAGATATGTTCTACCCCGCCACCTGACTGCCCTCTGAAAAAAACCATCCTGTATGGGAAGAAAAAACTAACTCAGAAATTAACTGCCAGAAGACCTACAAACGCTAACAGGAAATGTACTGGAGAAATCCCTTCAAGATTTCCTCGTCAAGAAACCATTCTACAGTTTGGAGGAGTTCCTGGACACGGCAAGCACCTAACTGTTTTGTTTATTATAGTACATGCATGACTACATTACTGTACTTAATGATCATGTAATGGAAAAATTAAGCAAAATATGTAGTGACTTTTAGTTTAGTTTATAATTATTTTTACAAACATCTAAAAAAGTAGAAGTTTGCAGTTTATGCATAGATAGTCAAAGTCTGGAAATCCGAATGTTGGCAGTAAAAGGATAAACAAATTCCCCAATGCAAGATCCAGAATATGATATAAATATTCAGTAACTGACACTTAGAAAAATAAAACAATTCTATAATAAAGTTAATTGTGATAAATAAAATCAACAATTCTTTGTTTAAAGTTTGTTATTAATAATAGAGGGTTTGACAGAATAACAGGATTTTGGACTTTTGCCATCGTCATATGTTACAAAAGGTATAACATAACGTTTCGAGGATTGGAATCTATCCTTTTCTCTGGTGGGGGAGGTATTAGTACTTACCTCCAAACACCGAAATGTTGTGTTATACCTTTTGTAACATATGACGATGGTAAAAGTCCAAAATCAAGTTAAAAACTGTACCAATACTAACCAACAGCCAATACAACGAATAGTGATTAAGACTTCTCTATTACAGGTTGTCAGATTTTTGACAATTTTACATTATCTTCTTTGTTTGTAGATATTTTCCCTTTTGATTATTTCTAGTATCTAACATTACTCTTATTAGCTGGTTGGTTAAGCTTCAGCAAATCACGATACAGTTCCATCCCCTTTGTACAGGTAAAAGTGTATTATTTGCATTTTCAGTTAAACATCTGTTGATTGATGATAACTCTCCACAGTGAGGTCGAAATATTTCAAGTATTTACTATCTGAGCTTTCAACATGGTATAAACAGGAAAACTTAGATGTTAGTTATGCCACTGACAGTGTAAGCATAAGAACTAAGAAAACAACTATTCATACTATAATTTTAACTCTTTTGAGTATAATAACGGTTCATTCTTCTCTCCCTGTTTTGTATTAGGACATCTCTGTCAGAAAGTGTAAGCTGGTGATAGTTGCCTACAGACGTAAACTGTTACATCTAGTATCACCACCCTACACTGTATCCACTGCCCCTTGCCAACTCCATTTCCTCAAGTTCTCAGTTAGGAGTTAGTCCTCGGCAGACTGTACCATTTCACTTGATTGCAAAATCTTTGCATCTCCCCTGAATGATTAAACTGCATTTTGGACATGTTTCGATGACAGACAACTTCTTTAGTGCTAATTTTTAACATTAACTGTAGATATAGTTTAGTGTTAAATAATACTTAATCGCTTTGTAATATTATTACTAAATAAATGCTTATGTTTTTAACAGTGCTAGATATTTTTGCAGTTGTAAATGTTTATTAAAGTAGTTATTTTGTAAAGAAACAAATACAAATATAGTGAATATCTGATATTTGTGTTCGTACAATAACTACTAACTAGGTTTGATATGAATGAAATGTAATAACTATTCCTCTAGTTGTATCTTATATTTCTCCAGAACTTATACTTCAAGTGAATAACCACTAGTTGCTAATTCTATAGTCTAGTTATGTCATAATTTTTTAGATATTTGTTAGACATATTTACTTTTTCTTAGCTATGATGAGTTTTTTTTTGGTAACCTACAGAATATGAGAGTTAGCCTAATTCCCATGATCCATTTTTTAAACATTTTGCAGGTGTGTTCCTTTGTCCAGTAGTAAATACATACAGTTTACCCCCTGATTCCCTTTGGAGGATAACATAACCCCCCCAGTTTTAATGTTGCCCGATTTTAACAGAATTTTTTCTAAATCATCTATTTTCTAAGAAAAAAACACCAAAAATATTTCATTTTCCAACTTAATTGGGGGGTGGAGATTCAAAAAATCATGCCAAACAACATGACAGATGACAGTGGATGTGGAGTTACAGTATTTGAACTAGCTAATTAAAATGAAGATGTACATGTATGTAAGGATGGCAGAGGTAATTAAAAATCAGTGTAGACAACGTCCAAAAGTAGGAAAGGTAACATGATCCTCTATTTTTAAAAGTTCTTAGATTCTCACAAAATGTTTTCTAAAACATGTGTGTCAATATCTATTTTGTAAAAACAGATTGATTAGATGGAAAAACCTTCTAATAAAAAAGCATTTTATATCCAGTTTTTTCCTATATAATGAAAAAAGTCAAATAAGTCTTGTGCCAAGAAAACTAATGTAGATACTTCTGCCACATATGATCAAAACTTAAAATTTCTTTATTTTTATACATAATAAAGCATAGCTTCTTGTGTCCTTTAATCATATGTTTAACAAGATGAAAGTTTCATAAAGCCAATACACTGTTTCTTGAGGGCTTCATGCAATTTAAAATGTGTTTGTAATGAATTTTTTGAAGTGTGACTTTTGTCCTAATTATTACTGTAGTGAAAGCTGTTTTTTATAGTTTAAGGTGGAGAGTTACAAAGTTTAGAACCAAAGTAAAGAAAAGAATTTTTAATACATACTTAAGAAAGTTGTCTATTGTTACCTGATTTTTGTTTCTATTGTGTTGAAAAACTGTGATTTGGAAATTTCAATAAATAATTGTTGTAATGAATTCCAGAATAAGCTGGTGGTAATTCTTGCACTGGAGAAACCAACAAAGGTCCATAAAAACAGAAACAGTCAATCATAGGCAGTAAACAATTTATTTACTATTCGTTGTTTATTTCAATGATTACAAAACTGAGCTACTTATTATAAAGCATATGGTCCTAACAGTTCTGAATACAGATATTAAAATGAAGTCTTGCTTATCCTTGGTAAACCAGAGCAGAGGCTGCAGCAGGCTCATGCCAATCTTCAAACTAATCTGCTGTTCTTTGTTTAATGTTTGTTATTGACGATGGATGATATGAAAGGATATTAAGATTTTGGACATTTGCTTAATGTTATATGTTACAAAAAAGTAACAATTATGTTTGAGGATTGAAATCTACCCTTTTCTTCAGGTGTAAACAAGCCGTAATGCATTAATAAACACTAAACACTTTTAGTGTACCAATAACCGTGCACGTAGAGTGTGAGCTAAATGTGAATGACTTAAAAATGAATATTGAATTAGAACAGAGGTTCAGAAAAGAAGTTGATTTTCAGGTTTAAATAGTTAGAATTACTGATTATTTTCCATATTTTTTTGTATGAACAGGCAAAAGGTTTTTAGCATTGTTGTTGATCATTCAGGGTGCTGCAAGTAGTATATGCTTGATGATGTAGCTGAACACTTGATGATGTCTATCGGGATAATGACACTTGTGAATACTGGTTGCTTGGATGGCTGGCTATATTATTGATAAAATAGATGAGTGCTGTTGGTTCATATTATTGTTGTGTTATGTATGGGCTTGTAGCAACGATGTTAAATTTGTAATTGAACAAGTTTTTTTTAAAGGGCAATGACAACATTAGAAACACAGCTGTGTAAATAATGTTTTTATATCTAAAAGTCTTTAACTTTTGTTCTCTTAAACAGGAAGATTACTAAAGTATTCTTTTTAAAATTTTACATCTGTACAATTAAAAATTAACTTTTAATAAATAATTAAGTACCTATATAACATTCGAATCACAGAAATCATGACTTATACCCTTAAAACGAATTTAACTATGGCAGGCTTGTGGTTTTTCATCTGGTGGTGATATTGGTGTCTGAGGATAATGAATCCACTCATATGTGTACCTAAGGACATAACGATTTAAAAACGTTAATTTTATTCCATTGAAAGTTAAATAAATACCTTTGGATACTGGCAAGAACCTCAAAAGACTCTTTGGATCACAGTTCAATAATTCAGGGGATCAAATTCCTGTAATGTGAGGGAAGTTCACTGTTGTGGATTCAAAGCTGTCTCACGTGGAGGGAGTAGATGGTTGGAGTAATAAAAGTACTGAATAATACTGAAAGAATCGTAAAATGGAAACCACAAATGAGTTTGGTTATGAACTGGGTCCTGTAAAGTAAAGGGGGGGGGGGGGTTAATGAGAAAGGAAAGTAAACGTATGACATACGGACCTGGACATTTAAAAAAATAAGTTGTTAGCTGATAAAGCGTACGGTTTGGTTGGTATCACAGCTCAGCATCTAAAAAAGATACAACGATCATCCCTTTTACTTTTGTTTTGTTCATTTTCTTCCCCTCTGTAATTTGTAGGACAGATTAGAAAAATACAGAACAAATTTAAAAAAAATTATTTTATTGAGATTTTTTACGCAAATCTAGGCTTTAAAAAAATACAAGTAGCCCAAAAAGTCCTGGGACGGTTAAATATTTTTTAAACAGTTTAAGATAGAGCTACTTAACTTAGTACAAACTTTCTGGGGAAAAAATTTTACTTAAAACAAATCCAGTTATCCGCAACTTCCTTAGAGACTCTGCCCATAAGAAAGACATTTTTAAATGTAATTTTAAATGTAAGCATAGGTTGGTATGAACATCACATTAAAGGTCTTTATTAGTACAGTACAATACCACAAACCTGACCTCAATTGGAAAGCTTAGCCAGAAATGGTAGCCTTTAAAAAAAGATGGCTTGGATGTGCAATTATTAGATACACGTAACCAAGGTTATGGTAGTTTGTTCGCAGATAAAACTAGAGAAGTTGATTATTGCTTAATCCCATTACAACAACATAATATAGGAATGAAATGGCAATGATTCAAGCATCAGTAATTTGTTATTTACATTGTTTAACTGAAAATTAAAGCCATCTTTGAACGAGTGCCATTTCTGTCACTGTTTTAGGTCAGGTTTGCAGCATTGTATTTATTAATAAAGACCTTTAATTTGATGTTCATGCCAACCTATGCTTACTTTTAAAATTTTCTTCTGACACCTTGTGGGACTTACCCCTGAGGAAGTAGCAGATCACGGGACATGTGTATATAGGAATATACAACATACCTTTAGGAATACTAAAATAATTATCCAATTACCATTATGGTTTTTTTATCTGTACAGGATCTATTGAACCCTTGTAATATATGGGAAACCTACTTACTCCCCCTTCACCCACCAAGGGTTAAACATTTTTGTATTTATTTTTCTGTTTCATTGTTCCATTGTTATATTTTACAACCTTGTGTCGTATAAATCCTTAAAGCATATAATTAAAGATTTGTACATTTTCATGAACTCTCTCTTAACACCTACATCACAGTGAGCATGGCACAACAGTATTGTGATAGCAATGATCTTGTTTTTAACTCGTCCACTTTTAGGGTCATTCCATGTTGAATCAACCAATAAAAAATAGTTTTCAACTGGACCATTTCAGATTTGGCTGAAACTTGGTTTATTTGTACTCTCTGAGATCCTGAACTAAAATATAATAAACAATTCTATCCTTCATAGTTTTTTTAGTTACAAATATTCAAGTGTCTCAAAATGCAATGTTTTTAATGTGTGCTTAAAACAGAGATCTAAAAGATAGCTAATTTTAAAAAGGGTTTTATGGGCTTTAATTTGATATCCAACAACTTGTATACATTGGGTAAAAAAATAATTTGTGAAACTCAAAAAAATGAGTTGAAACTGAAAAATTTGAGTTTGTGTTTTTTAATTAAAAAAGATTATATATGTTGTAATGCATGGTTTTGTGATTACAGCATAAAGATTTCAGAGTGGGACCATGATGGGATCAGGAAATATGTTAAAAATACATCAGTGATGTCAAAACATTTTCAGCAAAAATAACCTGGTACCAATATAAATAAATAAATATATATATATATATATATATATATATATATATATATATATATTTATATGGTTTGAGTCCCGGCGGAGCAAGTACTTTTTGCGATTCAATGTTTATTGAAATTAAATAAGGCTATTGCCATTTATACAAATTTAATGTAAATAAAAGTCATTTGACAGGTATTTGGTCTTCCGATCATATGTTAGTTTGGTTATTTAAACGCATATGTGACAGATACGGCAAAATACAAAATAATTGAATTGTAAAAAGTGAGAGGGCTCTGTAGCACATTCACCGGCAAGTGAGAGATCCGGGTTCGAGTCCCGGCGGAGCAAGTACTTTTTGCGATTCAATGTTTATTGAAATTAAATAAGGCTATTGCCATTTATACAAATTTAATGTAAATAAAAGTCACTTGACAGGTATTTGGTCTTCCGATCATATGTTAGTTTGGTTATTTAAACGCATATGTGACAGATACGGCAAAATACAAAATAATTGAATCGTAAAAAGTGAGGGCTCTGTGGTGTAATGGTAGCACATTCACCCGGCAAGTGAGAGATCCGGGTTCGAGTCCCGGCGGAGCAAGTACTTTTTGCGATTCAATGTTTATTGAAATTAAATAAGGCTATTGCCATTTATACAAATTTAATGTAAATAAAAGTCATTTGACTGGTATTTGGTCTTCCGATCATATGTTAGTTTGGTTATTTAAACGCATATGTGACAGATACGGCAAAATACAAAATAATTGAATCGTAAAAAGTGAGGGCTCTGTGGTGTAATGGTAGCACATTCACCCGGCAAATGAGAGATCCGGGTTCGAGTCCCGGCGGAGCAAGTACTTTTTGCGATTCAATGTTTATTGAAATTAAATAAGGCTATTGCCATTTATACAAATTTAATGTAAATAAAAGTCATTTGACAGGTATTTGGTCTTCCGATCATATGTTAGTTTGGTTATTTAAACGCATATGTGACAGATACGGCAAAATACAAAATAATTGAATCGTAAAAAGTGAGGGCTCTGTGGTGTAATGGTAGCACATTCACCCGGCAAGTGAGAGATCCGGGTTCGAGTCCTGGCGGAGCAAGTACTTTTTGCGATTCAATGTTTATTGAAATTATATATATATATATATATAAATAGATTTTTTCTGTAGCTATTAACAGGACAGCATATCCTATTATTAAAAAAAATACTTTTAATTATAAAAGATGTGTTAAGCCAATTAATAATAATAAATTATGAAACTCATGTTACTTATTTTTTTATTGAAACTGTAACTATTAATTATGTAAATAAATTGCTTCTTACATAGAGCTTAACAAATTTATTTTTATTTACTTCTTTCATAATATAATTTTAGATAATACATTCCTTAAACACGTTAATATTTTACATTTATACAAATTTAAATATAATTTATCTTTCTGGAGATTGTTTAACTTCACTTCCTAGTTTTCCTTTTTTCATTTTCAATTGGAGTTTCTTAGTTGTTTTAGTGCTTTCCAACTCTGTAAGATGGTACACTCTTCCAGTTTGGGTTCTGGGATCTACTTTGGTAAAGACATCTGTCTTATTTACTTAATTATTAAAGATATCTTATTATTAAATACTCAATAATGTAGCTAATTATGTTCAGATTTTCGTATTTTTTCATTAAAATACTCATAATAAAACACAATAAATCTGTAGTATTCTAATTATATAGTTATATTTGTATACTTAAGATTATTTATTACAATCAAATAATAAAGCAAGATTGTCCATCCAGTATCATTTCATTGTACCGAGCTGTCATTTTTACAACTTTTCACTGCTTTGGAATAACAAATCACAATCTCAAACACTTATAAAAAAGAAACAGTTTCTCTGAAATAAAAAACCAACAAATACTCCTTATCACTTCGTTTACTTATGCTGCCATAACTGCAATCAGCAGTCAGAAGCCTGTGGAATATTTTGAATAGTTCCCAAAATATAACAACTAGAAAAGAAAATAATACAAACGTGTGATTCTTGTTTTGTCTACAATGTTCTCTAATAATTTAAGAACTAGTTTAAAAAAATGGCCACAAGATAAAACTGTATGATGGGCTGAGATATGGATGTCAACACAATTTGGCCATAAGTTGGTGCATAGAAGTAACTAACTTCAAACCACGTTGATAAGTTAAGTGATTAAATAATATAATTTGCGTATCTTTCTTTCTTAACCATTAATACTGACAAGTATTAAAGAAATTGTAAACAAGAACCAAATATCACTATAATATACCAAATAGCAGTGGAATGATGATACCAACAGAAAGTATACTTTGAGAAGACGATACTAAGATAACAAATATGCAACTCACATACACAACATCTGTTACAGCGAAAGCCAGCCCATCCTGCAGCCATCCAGTCATAGAAATATCTCTTCAATGTGTAAGTTTAAACCTTGACTTGACAAGAGCACTTGTTATCAGAACTACCCACTTCTTCCCCTTTCACCTCTACCCGCTTTCCCCTTCTTCAGCCTGATACGATCCTTACAGAAGTATATGCTCTATGAGGACGGGCAGGATATGGCTAAAATGATTGACCTTAATAAAGTACAAATAATATATGTTATTCTCAAGAATACTTCCCAGTTAGTCCTCTTGATTTAACCTTTTCAACAATGGCTGGAAACAAAATTTGCAGCAAAGTAAAATTTTACTATAGTTTTAGTGTAGAATATAAGAATTGATATAATGGTGAATGTAATTAGCAGAAAATATAAATTGTAATTTTGGGTTCAGGTTATCACGTTGGGTGGCTCCATACGCAGCAGGACTGAATCTGTGGAGCGACTCCAGCAACAAGAGCGGGGTGATCGGCCTGCAGCTGTTGGACCTCTGGTTACCGCCTCACAGGGCAGTCGGGCCATAGAAAACACTTATAGTTTTGTCTAGTGTATCTGTAAGCTTCATTATAAAAATGTAATTTTAAATAATGAATTGAAAATAAGCTTTAGTATTTTTTTAACATAAAGTAGCAGTGGAGCCTTGAACTGAAATGATATTATGACATGAAATTATTTATTAGCCCAAGAGTGCATTACCCCATTTAAAAATCACCAAGAGAAATGAATATTTAATTTTATATAGAACTAAAATATTAATTAAAATACCATAGATAAATCTATATGGTTTACGTAGTTACTTTCCCAGTTGACTAATTTTCTGATACATGGGATTGAATAATATTATGCATTTATTTTTGAATGTGTATCAGCTTTAAAAATGGTTTATTAAAAAATATTATATGAAAATGGTATTTTAAAGTGGGTTGTTCTATACTCATACATAGGAACAGAAAGAAATTGAACATATTTTTATTGTTTAAAGTTCATTATTGACAATGGATGAATTGAAAGTATAATAGAATTGCAGACATATGCTATTTGTATTTGTTACAATAACAGTACAGAAAAATGATTTTTTGATAACTGATATCAGCTATTTTCTTTAGCTATTGAATCCTAAAACAAGGTTAGGATTGCAAAAAAAAATATATATATATATATATATATATAATTACAACGAACGACCACACTAAGTCACACCAAGTTGGGAGACACCCAAACAATAAAGTATGACACATTACTAATGTATAGCATGGTACATGTTTATCACAACTGGCAAGTTAAAAATGACCATGATTTGAGGTAGTTGAAATGACACATAATGATGGCAAATGTTCGCAATTCTGATATTCTTAAACATTTGTGTATAATACAAATGTTTCATAATGAATGTCAGTGTTTTAAAGCATTTTTGTATTTATTATATTTGACTTACAATTATAAATGATACATCAAATGAAAGAGCAACTTTAACATTTTACATGTTGCCAACGTTAGTTCATTGTAAGCCCTCATTCGTCATATATCAATATCCAGCCAATAGGTGAGTTCTCCCATTATGGAAGACATGTAAGACAAGCCAAGTCATCTGGCCTCCATTGTCAGCCCAGCTGATGCATCATTGCTTAACAAATGGTTTACTTCATTATACCAAGGAGGCTACACACCATCTTGGTATCAATTTGAAATTATGAGGATAATCTTCCAGTTGAGGAAAGAACCATAGATATAGCTCATCAACATACAAAATATAGTATACTATAGAGGTCAATAGTATAATCTCATTTATCCGGACCTTATTTATCCAGTTCTTGAATTATCTGGATTTCTGGATTACCCGGATCGGTTTTAAAGAGTGGAGAAATCAAAATTTTATGGTGGGATAAACAGTTCTTGATGAATTTACAGTGTAATTTGTTCTTCTGATATCTCATATCCAGTGTTCAGAATAATGTTTAACACAACACATACATTAGACAAAACAACATTTCCAATCCCCGAAATAAAACTCTAATAAAATTAAGCCACGTACCTGTACTGACATGATCACAAGCGACCAAGCTGTTCTGTTAAAGTATGTGACCACTGGCTTGTGTGACGCGTCGTCACGAGAGACAGTACCACCCAGTAGTCACATTGTTTTGTGTCTTCACTTATGGGACTTCAAGTGACAATCAATGAATACTATGCAGGATTTGGTTTTAGAGGCATTTAGGCATAATCCCACAGATAGTAGCTTCACACCGCTGACCACTTGATCGAGTTTATGAGCCAAATGTTTGAACCTGCAGTTTTTCTCATAATGAGCAGGATTAGCAGGACCTACAAAAGCATTAGTGCTATGACCAACAAAAGTTGTGTCAGCAGCTTATTCTTCAACGGTAACAGAGGACATTGAAACAATTCTGATAATGAAGAACGGGAAAATGTCATGACTGTCATGTTTGATGCCATGGCACAGCTAGACTGGCTGATGGTTTATTTTGAGTAACAGTCTGACACTTAGTCATAAAAAATTATGAGCTAGAAATGTCTGTGTTTTTATTTCCCAGAATGAGTGTACCAAAGTTAAAAAAAAGAGACTGGCGAGTTATTTTTTTCAAAACATTCAGACATTTCTTTTTACTTGTTTTTTTGTTTGTTTTCTCATTAATTAATCTTGTAAAACAAAATAATAAATGGGTTCTATATTATAGTAACAATTAAACTCCTTGTTATAATGTAATCCATTTTAGTTTTGGTGTATTTTCAGTTTATCTGGATCACTTTCGTGCCCAATTAATATGAGCCGGAAAAGAGATGGCTCATAAACGTTATGTCAGGGTATAGCAGAAAAATCATTTAATTGTGAGGAATTGAGATTCAACTATATCACCTTGTGGGCAATTTCTGATTCCTAGGTGCGCTTTTTATTTTCCCCTTAGGTACTGAATATGACTCACTCAATAAAGTCTATCAAGTTAATCATGCTAAACATTTTTTTTGCAAGTTGGGCATAAACAACAGTCTTTAGAGCTTGTAAAACTATCAATAGAAATACAGCCGGTGTTTTCAAACTGATGATACAATCTACAGATGCTATTATCACATGGGTGATTATAATAGAACTTGAATACATTGAACTGTAACAACAGTATTTGGCCTTTGCGAACGATAACACACAAAAAGGTTTCTATACAATGTAAGTGTAACGGTGTACATAATGAAAATGTTGCTTTAGATTTGCTCTTTCATTTGATGTAAAATGTATTAAGTCAAATGGTATAAATATATTATAAGACCTTAAAACTCTAATATTGATTTTGAAACACCTGGTACTTATAGAAATTGAAATATTTAGGCAGTATCTTTATAAGATTGAATCAACATGTCCATCTTATAAAAATAATACTCTCTGTGAAATGTCTAAGACTAGGTACATTATTTCCAGTATATTGGTTGAATTCTGTATTTTCTAACATTCAGATTACTTTCTGTTAACCGTGAACAACCCCCTAAGAACAAATCCCATACATCGGAACAGTTAAAAAATAACCGAAATTGATAGCTTTTATTGTTCTTAAATCACTCAAATTATAAGATCCCAAATTGCACTAAATAATTTATATGAATTTTCCGTCTCAAAATGTCATCCTTGATAACACCAAGAAATTTTCAGGTTTTGTGGAAGTAAACATATTAAAAAGTTTCAATTTAAATATTTGTTCATAATAGAGGTATTGTTTTCAAATATAACATTATAGATCATGTTTTATGGTTTTAGATACATGAGAACTTCTAGAAGTTGTAAAAGTATTCTTGTATACATTTTCCTGCCAATGTTTTGTGTTATTTTCCTGAATCTAAACTTTGAACTATTTCCCATAGTTTTCAACACAGGAATTTCATAAATATTTCCAACTCTTAATACTTAAAAATAATACAGATACTTGAAATTCCAGAAGTGTTCTTACTATGGGGCTGCCTCATTATCATATAACACCATATATTCCCGTCATCATTAAGGTGGTTTAGGGTTATTCAATTGAAATAGATGTAGGTAAACGTTTGCTTCTTTTATCTGGATACATTACATAAAAAAATATAAATAAAAGAACCATAAAGACAATTTTATTGACTGTTATTGATGCGGAAATTTTCTTCATCTATCCAGAGAACTTCAGTCCATGTTTTAATATAGCACAATATCTTGTCAAACAGTTCCAAACACAGTAATTTTATATGTACGTGTTTTGAAATCAACTTCTTATCCTCAGGTATGAAGAGAAAATTAAAAATACATTCATAGTAAAATCATTATTATTATGTTGTAAAATGTTAATAATTTAACACACATATTCACGTGAAATACAAACCCATGAACAATGAACAAACCAGTAGTAGAAGACAGTCACCCAGGAATATTATTTTTACCGCTGGGATTATATTATTATTGTCATTGGATTAAATTAGTTTTGTCATTAATTGATTTCTAGTTAACTAACTAAATAAATTTTTACATAATATTAATTAATTCAGTAACAGTAAATAAAAATTACACTAATGTAGTTTTGTAAATCTTTCTTTTAATTAATTACAACAATAGTAATTCTGATTTAAAAAAAAATTTAAAACAAATATGCCATTTTGGACTACCTACAAATTCTGTCAGATTTATTGCTACTTAATAATCAGTGTTGGAGTTATTAATAATAAATAGTGAGTGTTACTAGGTTTGACCATATATTATAATTACTAACTATTATAATTATTAACTCCTAATATTATAATTACACTTCCAATACTTTATTCACAAAACTATAACACTGTATTACTTTGTGACTCATAAGCTATTATTTTAAAATGAGATTACTGATTATATTTTTAAAACTGTTAGATGATTGATTTAATTGGGGAGTTATTCGAAATACTAATCAAGAAAACAAATACTACAAAAATGCCTACCTGCATCATTCTAAGTTCCATACATAATAAACATCGGTAATCAATAAAAGTTACGTAGCAGTAAATTTTTATAATTTATAGTTAATTACTATAAATATATATGATGTAAAGAATATTCACATTGTTAAGAAAAGGTGATTCAAAAATTAATTATCGTATATTTTGACTTTTCATCATAAACACTGGTCAAGCCGAATATGTGTGGAGGTATAACTAAAAGGTTATAGTAAGCATAATAGTAGTATTTTAAATTGAACTGTATATTAAACACATAAAATAATGAATAGCTTTATTTAAAAGACACCAATTGGAAAAGGCTAATTTAAAAATCAATTATTACTTATGATTCCAATAATGGAGACTCCTAGTTTTATAATTACACTTCTAATACTTTATTCACACGAATACTTTATTGCTTTGTTACCAAAATGTTCATGTCATATATTATAGCTATAGTATTGCTAACGAAAATCACATGATAATCCATGGTTATAATAATATTCATAATGCGAGAGTCAATTTTCACATCTAAGGACACAACATATTTGTTTTAGAAATCAGTAGAATAATTTTCCCTAATAAAGGAATCAATTAGCAGGCACTCTAATTTGTTGGGGGTAATTTTAGAGAATAGCAAAAAATTCAAAACTTCAAATGATACATTTTTCACAGGTCATATTATTTTAGCTTGACTTGCTTAAAACAAAATGTCAGACATGTAAATAATAGTTATATCATCAACAGCCAATGAGACAAAGAGTGAACATGATTTGAATGTTATCAAGTAGAAACTTGTTTTCGCCTCTGAAACTACAGTTGTATACAGTGACACTACCAATATTATACACTGTCTCTCGATAGCCACATATTTTACACTTGAAATAAATGTAAATTCTATGTGAGTTCCTTTACATGTGCATAGCAGTAAAATCCATTACATGTGCATAGCATTAAAAATACATTTCCTTAGTTATTCATCATTCAATAGTGTAACAAAGAGCTATTCAGTGTTCTGTATTTTATAACTAATTACTGTATATCTCTTGACAATGTTTTGCTCTTATATTGAATTTTGTGATATTTTCTCATGAAAAGTTTTAAACTTTTCACTGTTTTTAACAAGAAATGTATAAATAAATTAGTGTTTGGTTCATTGTTTTAAACAATTTTATACCCAAAACATTTAGGTGGCAAGAAACAAAACCTGTTTTAACTACTTTAAGCCCTTTTCTAAAGTATCCACAATAACTGAAAGTAAAATTCTGTCTCAAAAAGTTCATTTAATGTGTTTTTAATATTTAAAACGTTTTAACATATAATCAGCCATTGAATGTTCACATTTGTAACCACTCCAAAAATTACATTTTCAAATGTCAAGCTGTGTCTTCTGCTAAAAGACATTTATAAAAGGATTAAAATTGAAATTTAATCATTGTACTTAAAAAGGTAAAATAATCAAAAGTACTTTTTAGGATTTATGTAATAAAAATGAACTGTAAATCAAAGTTGGTAACGCTATCAGTTTGGATATAAAAATGGGTCTAGACCAATCTGTACAAATTTATTAATATTACCCTACAAAAAATTGCTTTTATCATTCAAATCACTCTTTAATCCATTTACCTTCCTTGACATTGATAAAAATATCTAAGCAGTTAATTTTTTTTAACTTAATAAACTACTTTATATTCAAATTATAGGAGTAGAGTTCTCTCTTTTTATTTTATCAGATAGGCACAATGAAATATTCTGTAAAGATTGGGTATGTCTTTATTTGAGCAGTGAAGATGTATACAGGTATAAATACAAATTTCTGTGAATCAAATTTATTTTACAATTTACTTATTGTTTGTGAATAAGTTCTGTAATTTGGTTGTTTTATAGTGTATTTCTTCAATATGGATTTCTAATCCAAACTATTGGGTGTGTGAGTTATTGGAGAACTTTGTTTGCATTTTTTTGTAGTTATTATCTCTTAATAACTGACTGTGTTATAATTTTCTTTTGGAATGTTTGTAAATGTTCTTTCCTTTTATAGTTTTGTTGTTACATAAGTTATGGATAATTTTTGCAATGAACATACTGCCTGTTAATCACCTTAGTGTATTGACAATATTTTATGGCAATGACATCTGGATGTTGTTTAATCCATTGTGATATTGAAATAATAACGCTTTTTAATATGTGTAACTTATTGAAATGAAATGTTAAAAAAATACTGACTCATGTTACTGAAACCATTAAAAAACTAAATAAGTTTTTAAAATAATAAGCCTTGTTTGGCACTTACACCATAGACCATAATTATAAACCATAATGTATTTTAATAGTTACTTTAATCAGTATAACAGTTATTAAACTTTATATTATTTTGTTTTCTGTTCCAAACCTAGGGATAGATTTTAAAACTCATATAACCTAATTTTAAATACTCAAGAATGGAATTCAAATTCAAACTCTGTTCTGTGGTAAAAATTTAATTAACAAAGTTGTCCGTGTGCTTGGGAATTTATGAGATATTTTGAATGTTCTGTTCTGTTTAAAAAAAAATAAGAACTTTTTCATCTTTAAAACTTTAATTGTATAAAGTAAACACAATATAATTGGCTCGTGAGGAAATTTAAGTCAGTGTTCCAATTTTTAGGAGTAATATTGATGAGCACATGGTTCTTACAATCAATCTCACGATGATTGATTCATGATTCTTACGATGTCACAATATGGCCAAATATTAAATATATGCTATACAAGATATACTAAAATTTGGATATCAATAAAATACTGTATATTTATAACAGATCCGCAGTTAACTGAACAAAAAATATGTTTTGCACATAAATAGGTTCAGTACAAGTTACGGCTTGACTAGAAGATAATTTGCTTTAGGTACTTAATAAAAAATCCATAAAATTATATTGAGTGTTGTGTTGAGTGTTAGTTTATTAAATATAACACTAGAATGTGTAAAAAATCTCACAATCATTATAAACATAAAGTGTTAAACATGAAAAAAATCTGTTATTGACGGTTGAAAGTCTTTTCTGTATGCAATTTAATTTTACTTTTCTGCTGAAAAGGTAAAAATGCCCTCAAAGCTAAGGATCATTGACAATGTAGATTAGTGTTACATTGTACAATTTTGAACTGTCCCCTTCCATTTCAATGATAGGAATATAGAGTTTGCCTATACTAAAAGAAAAATGTTTACCTATGGACAACATGTACAATAGTCAATGGCGCAGTGTAGCGGGTGTTGTCAAGCAATGTCAAACGTGGCAGTTGCTTGGATGGACGACATCTGAGTGATCAATCCTCCGCATGCCCGGCTATTGATGGTGGTTCAGAAGTCACCTTTAGACCATTGGTCCCCAGATTAAGTATTAGAGAGGATTTCTTAGCCCTAACTTTGCCTGGTAAAATGACATTCTTAATGTTTACTTTTTACTTTTATAAATTTTAGTGTTCTATTTTTAAATTAATAAGGGGATTTAATGTCTATTTGATACCCTGCATGATAGTGAACTGTAGACTGTTTAATAACTTCAGATTTGCTATTAAGAAGAAATTAGCCTGCATATCAGGCTAAACCTTGTTAGTTGTGTTTAGTTGTTGCTTAGCTTTTGGTCTCATTATTCCTCAATGTTCAGCTAAAAATTTGTAACTATAGTCCCACTGATGCGAGATACATATTCTATGTATTCAAAAACCCAAAAAATCTATTTTTGGATTCATGAAGATACTGTTTAAATTTGATACCCTCACACAAATACACATCTTTATATATATTTCTTATGTGCGTGTGTATGTCACTAAACTCCTCCTAAACGGCTGGACCGATTTTAATGGAATTTGTTGTGTGTCTTCAGATGGAGTTGAGAATGGTTTAGATTTACAATTCGGTCCCATTTAAATTGTTTAGTTAGTCAATTTTTATTTCTAAACTGTTGGTGATTTTGGAGTGTTTTATATTGGATCCGACAGACTGCGCTACAACACATAATACAAAGTGAAGTGATTGATACTTAACAGCTGTTAACACTTTCAGCTAAAGTTCATTAAAGAGGCAGAAAAATTTGTTTACATTAAAATTTTAGAAAATATTTTATTATTGTAAACTGCTTGATCAGTAGTGTAATGTAGATTTGTAAAGATGAAGTTATTATCTAATTTTAAATTTTTATTGTGCCAATGATCAAGAAACCATCTAGTGCCATGGAAATGATATTTATATGCTGTTATAAAAACTACCTTAGTACAAAGCTGTGAATGTTTGAAATAAGGTAATCAAATCTGGTTAGCTCCTTTGACATGATGAATGGCATTTTTACTGTAGTTGAAGAAAAGCAAATTGGGATAACTTAATCTTGCCCTTATACTTGAAGCATATACCCTTATACATATTTATTAATTGGTGAAAATATCAAAATTACTTAAGAACCAAATCTTAATCTAAGTTGGATTTCCAAACCAACATATGAGACCATTTTTTGTTTGTTAGTGCAACAGCATAATACAATTGTGGAACCGTAAATAGATTATACCGGCAGTGAATTTAAACAACCGGAACACTCATATTGACCACAGCAACTTTTTAGTTGTACAATACACTTTCGTCATTGAGACAAAGAGGTAAACTGTTATTTTTATTGAAATCTTCGGAGAACTTCAATAAATTATTATGGCATGTTGGAGGGAAATACAAATCTTGTATAAAGTGTTTAACTTTACGACTTCCCAAAAAAACTTAAATCTAAAATGGATCAGGAGATTGGAATAGCTTTGATTGATTATGGATTATCGCAGGACTGTTTATTATGTCATAGAAAAAGAATACATGAACACATTGTCCGGTTTTTCAACAGGGAATTGCGTGTGAAGCCACGGGTAACTGCTAGTTAAATTATACAGTTTAACAAAATATTGAACAAATGTTTTCTCTTTCGAGCTGTGAAGGGTACATGCTGTAGAATATATGGAAATTAATTTTATATTAGGACTGACATTGAAAATATTTTAATTTGATATCACACACAAAATATATTTTGAAACATTTAACTTTTACAAAAAAGGTGGACATATGTTGGGGTTTGACAAATTTGGATTTTGTATCGCTCCTCTTACCCCTAAATTGAATCATTGTTCTATAGTTTCTGAAAGTACTAAGTCTACTTTGTCAATGATTGATCCAGTGACCATGTCTAGCTTTATTGAGGTAGAGAATAAAACATGTAAAGTCTGAATGAATATTAGTATTTATAGCTCTTTTCATCAATTACAATCTTGTGAGATATGTGTATGTGCATTATGAATGGCATGTTTTCATAATAAACAAATAACTGCTAATTGTTATATGCCAAAATAATAATAAAAAAAAACATAATTTATGTGTTTAATTAAAATTAAGTATTGGAGGGGTAAAATTTGATAACGTAGCCAAGAGCACCGTAGAGCCTAAATTCCCATGTTCATACACGTAGCATACATAATTGATGTAAACATAGTAAACAAATGATATTTTTAAGTTATAGAGTAAGTTAATGGTGTTTTGGTTATATATTATGTCCTGGTAATTAATCATTCACCAAACTATAATGGATTCAGAGAAAACTCATCTATCATCTCATTATCCATGTTTTAACTATAGAATGTGTTCATTTAGCAATTCCCATTATTATTAATGTTGAATATTGGTAGTTTATTTTAAAACAGAAGAAATATAAATATATTGAGAATTGTGTTTGATGTAACATTCTGAATAATAGTTAAATGTGTATATAAAACGTAAGAAATCCAATGCCATAATTTATCCATTAACATAATCTGTAGAATTTGTTCTTTTGATCCCCATTCACCTCTTAGGCAGTATAACATTATGGAAACTTAATTTCATTGTGATTGTAGTTGTAAGTGTATATATGTAAATGTTAATAATATTTGTCCGTAACCAGATGTTATGTTTTATAAGATAATGTAAACACAGGCATAAAAATGATACTAGTCTTTGTTGAACGTTATTAATTACTTGAATTATTTGCTCAAAGTTTATTCATTTATCATTGGCATAAAAATATTGTATAACTTACTTTGCATGACGAAAATCCTTGGTTTATATTTACCTGCATGATTGTTCAACCAAAGATTGATTTTGTTTTAACATTAAATTAATTTGTGTAGGCCAATGACCACACACTTTATTACTGCGGTAGCAGCTATTGGTGTATGTTGTAACAATTTTTGTGTCAACAAGTTTTTATATACACATTAGCTGTTGTAATATATACCCGGGTTCATTTCAACAGTACATAAAAATATTTTAATTTTATATTTAATTAGAATACTGCAAGTTTATGGAATTTGTTGTATATTATTATCAAATATCAGATAAATTTACCACATGCCAAAGTGTATAAGAATGTGTAAAATATATTAAGCTTTACAACAAAACTGTGTCTTTTATCTCCTAATATGTGATCTAAGGTTCCTTGTAGACAACAGGCCAGACAAAACACATCTAAACATAGTGAATAAAAGTACATTAGCTTAAACGAGCTACGATATAAATGTCTCAATAACTCACAATTGTATAAAAAAGTATTCTTCAGTAAATTATTTTATCGAAGCACAGCAGCAAGGTTACTGTGACCAACCCGCAGTAGTCTAATTCACTCAGTTTTTCAGCAAAAGCCAGACATTACCCAAATTCTAACTATGGTGTGCAAATCTAAATCATCCAATTGAAAAAATGTAATTTTGCAGCAAATTTTTGGTATACAAAATCTTAAGTTCTTTGAATCAGATATAACCTTATGTAGAAGTCAATACAATTGTTCTTGAATTAATAAATGAAATAATGGTTTATTTCTCCTTCCTAAGACTAATTTACAACATTTCTTAAGCCTAGAAAAAACCTTAATGCTATTTTAATTAGTGTTCAGGTGAACTATTTACAAAACTTTAAAATAATATTTGTCTCAGGAGTTCACTTCTTATCTTTGACAAACAACCAAAAGATTCTGCCATTATCTGTATTTACAAAAAAATCACAATAAAATTTAAAAAAAACTTTCTATTTACTACATAAATTCAATATCTTCAAAAGTGTACTAAGAAGAATGTTAATGCAAATCTAACACTAAAGTAAATCTAAATGCTTATTCATTTTACAAATCAATGTAAACAAATTAAAAATAAACTTTCAAACTAAAAAAGTAACAAATATACAATTATATATAAATATTTATTTGTTTTTTACTAACACATCTCCAAAACATTTACATTTTCAAAATTTCAGAGTCATAATTTAACTTTATACAAAAAGACACTAATAGAATTGCACTTTTAAATTTAATTAGGAAGACTATTAAAATATTTGGGCCCTAAATACATAAATGAATTCTAAAGTAATAACTGAACTTTATTTCCACTTCTCTCGTAAAACACATGTAATACTTCAAATATAAATGAATGTTTTACAGGTAAGATAGTTTGTTCAATGAATAATGGTAACGAACTTTCTTGTACTCGCTTCTTCAGAATTATCCGTAGAAAATGATTTTAGGTCATTCTTAATTTATCTATATACGTTTTGAAAGTTCCACCACTAGTAGAACCCATGTAAAGTAAAACACTCTCAACATATTTACAATATAAAAATTCCTTAGAATGTATGGATTTGTTGATTTTGTAGTCTATTGATTTGTTTTTCCAAAGTTAATTTGTCATCTAAAATGATTCTGAGATATTTAAATGAATGCACTTTTTCCATTGCCTGACAACTGCGGATATCCTGAGCACACCCTTGTGATAAATTACATTATTTTAAAAATCAAAAGGCTTAAAATGAAAATTTGTATATTTTGTTTTTGAAATGTTTATTTCCATTTTATTAATCATGTGCCAATTCCTCAATCTTCGTAAGTCTTGTGTTATGTCAGCAAGCAATACCTCTATCCTTTCCTGCATAAAAGATTCCTGCGTCATCAGCAGACAATAGCATTTCCTCGCAAATTTTGTGTCGGAAGGTCATTAATGAATATTAAAAATAAAGTATCGATCCTTGCGGTACCCCCACTCGAATTGGGTGAGTTCTAGTGAGGTGGTTACCAATTCACACTTGTTTCCTCCCTATGAGAAAACATCGGGAACTAGTTGAGCACAACTCCTCTCACTTCTAGAGCCTTCAGTTTATTAAGTGATCAACCATGTCAAATCCTTTTTTAAAATTAATAAAAAGGTGTGTAGTTTTGATATTGTTGTTAAAATGATTGTATATGTAATGGGTTACTTCATTAAAATCGGTTTCCGTAGATTTTCCTTTTTGAAATCCGTACTGTTTTGGAATAAAAAAAATTGTTCTTCCAATAAAACAACTAAACCTTATTTTCATTATCTTAGAAAAACTAAGAGTAGGAATGTATTTTGTTTCTTTAAAAGAGGACAATCACCCTGAATTTAAGTTTCTCTAGAAATAGACCTTGCAAAAAACTTAAATTTACTAAACCTTCCAGAAATGGCTCCATTTATGCTACTGAGTCACACATTTTTCAATAACATTACATTGAACATTGGATAACATCAAAGCCTGATGATTAAAAAGAAATGTTTAGCTTTTCATTACTTGCACCACTACCAAAATTGTAGTTGTTAAAAAGAAGGAATGTACATTGTTTTTTACTTGGGGTTCATTTAGAGTTAATAAGTCAGCCGGATCGATATCAACGTGGATTTTAACCAAAAACAGGTTTATCACGAGTGCAACTTCTGCCGGTTCCATGATGACGGTTCTGTTTTTATCTTCTATTCGTTCAGTGCTCTTACTTGTTTCTACTCCAGTTAGACTTTTTATAATTTTCCATTGTTTGTACGGACCACTCCAACTATTCATTAATAGACTAGAATAGTAATCATTTTTTACACAGTCAATTTCAGTTGTCAAATTTGCACACAGTTTGTTGAAATAATTTTTTAAAATACAATCATAAGGTCATTTTTTTAAAACCTAACATACAATGGTCAGTTAAATTAATGTAAAAAAAAAACAATTTTTGTAGTTTTATACAATTATTGAACTCTTTTCTTTATTCTTGACAAAAGTGTGATCTATACAGGTGTTAGAATTTTTTTTTTTTTGAGTAGGTGTGTTGATTAATGGTAAAAATCTGTTATTACACATTAAATGTATGTAGCTAAACGTTTGAGGGTTCGTATCTAAAAGATTTGTATTTACATCTCCTATAAAAACTGTGTTTGTATTGAGGAAATTGATATAATCGGACAGTTAGACCATGAATCCTTTTTCACTAAACTCTAGTAACATGTATATACAACATAATTTAGAATGTGATTTACTTAATGTAATATCTAAAACTAACCTATCAGTTGTTCTCATGCTATTTATGTCTACCTTTTTGACCAAAAATATCATTGGCCACAAAACATGAAACACCTCTAAACCTGTAGTTGTTGTTGCATTTTAAAAATTTATTATAACTTTGAATATTATACAAACATAATCCATCTTAACCAATCCAAATTTCAGTAAGAACAACAAAATTGACTTTGTTTTTAACTCAGAAATGTCTATTGATAAATTATTTGTTAATAAATTATTAAAGTTTTTTTTTTTGTTAAACTTCTAATATTAGCATAAAATCAGAAGTAATAACTGCTGTTTATGTTTAGGAAGGAACAATAAATCTTGTAAGTTATTTTGTTAATCATTATAGTTGTATTGAACATTTAAAAACCAAAAAGAACTACATATTTTTACAAAAGCTAATTAAATTCCAAATTCTAAAAAGTATTTTAAGATTTATAATTTTCTTAGTTTCATTTCATTTTATCCGTGTCATTTAACTTTAATACATTTTTTCCCATTTTTCTTCCGAATGTAGAACTTTCCATCCCAGCACGAAACATGCTCCTCTTCATTTTAGACCAAACCAACTTTTTCTCTGGAGACAGATGCTCGTTCACGTAGATCTTTTGTGGCGGGTTAGAAGTGTGTACAGTCCTTGTGAACTTGGTGATCCAGGTGTCTCTCTCGACCTTGGTGCTGGATTGTACCACCGGTGACTGTCCTCATTCCTTGTTGAATGATGGTATTCTATGTGTTGGTTGCCTAGATATCAACTCCCAGTGGTGTTCCCACATCCTTCAATATGCTGTTTATATCTTCTTGCAGAGTTACAGGTATCCCACTTATCTCGATGTTAGACCTTGAGCTAATTGTCTATAGCAGTGGTTCTCAACTGAATTATTTGAGGATCCCCAAAACCCAACCTGGACACATTTTTGGTGGACTCACTTAGTAACAGCGTTTGAATGTAAGTTTAGAAAACTGAACAATGGAAGACATTTTGTTATTTTATGTTTATTTTTTATGCTTACAAATTGTAAGTAGAATGTTTTGTACTATGAAATGCATTTTTTATATTATTTTTTTGTTTTATATTGTCATTAAAACAATTATAATAAAATCACACAAAAAACTAATTATTTTATTTATTACATTTATTTTGTATTTGAAGTAATAAGGATCATTTATAACAAAAAACAGGAAAACTTATTTCATGAAAGTACAGGTAATAAATTAACATACGTACAATGCCCGATTGGTAAAAAAGAAGCAAATTGTCATAAAGTATTTAAAATTACATTAAAAACCTATATCAATATTTACTTTGAAAAATTGTTATTAAAAATGTTCTAATAGAAGTGATTTTTTAATCATAATTACAAAATCATTTACAAATATTTAACACTAACTAACTACTTATTTAGTAATAAAAAGTTGGAAGAAATTTATTGTACAAAAAAAGGAGAGTATCGTGTCTTCATTTTAGTTGTATTTACTTTTATACAGGGTGAAGCAGACCACCTATTTGTGAAGTATAGCGGCCAAACCGAGATACTTAACTACTTTAAAAAAATTAAATTCCCAAATTTCAACCCCAACAATTCTGGAAAATAATTTTTGACACCCAAAAATGCCCCAATATAGCATTTTGGGGGGGGGGGTGTGTAAAGGTAATTTAAAAACTATTTTCAAATGTAAAAGTATTCAAGCTGTATCTTATTTTAAAGGCCATTCACTGATTATTTTGAAAAAAGTTGTAATTTATTTCAATTCTTATATACTGAAAAAGTAAAACAAAAGTAAAAGAAAACAATCATCTTTCGTTAAAAACACTAATTATATTGACTTTGATATTGCTGGTCGTCTTGTCTCTGAAAGAAATTGGACGCCGATTTTAGAGATCGAGGATGTTAATCTGTCTGCATCTGAGTTTATTGAATATTTGCAAGATATTCTATCACAATCCTCAATTAATAAGAACCCAATTTCTTCTAAGCACGTCAAACTAAAGCCGTGGGTTACCGCTGGACTAATTAAATCAATTCGAGTTAGAGATAGAATGAGTAAGAAGCTCAAAAGTCAGCCTTTTAATACAATGTTAAAAACCCGCTTCAAGCACTATAGAAATCTCTTAAATAAAACTATTAAATTGGCTAAAGAAATGTATTATAGGAATAAAATTAATGAATCAAAAAGTAATAATAAGCTCTTTTGGAAAAATATTACTGAAATTATGGACATGAATAAAAAAAAAAGAGTCCTTTCCTATTGAACAGTTTCTGGATGGCAAAATTAATATTGAGACAAATGATATAAATAATGTAGCTAACCCTTTTTTTCCCCCCTTCTGAGGGAAGAGGACACTTTGTCCCCGCACTTAGTCCTAAAAGGACCTTTGCGCCTCCCTTACTTTAATTTGTGCCCTCAAAAACTGAGGCTTTTGCAAAAACCAATCAGATTTAAGGGCTCCTGTTCTCTGATGTCCTTGGGGCTGAGGAGATATGTTCCCAAGTATCTTTGATTCTGCTCCCTTTTTGGCGAGGATGTCCGCTTTTTCATTCCCATGAATTCCTTCATGACCCGGCACCCAACCGAGTGTTACTCTGTTATTTGTTGCTAGCTCTGCTAGAGCATTCCTGCATTCCCAGACCGCTTTCGAATCAATCGAACAGGTATCCAGTGCCTTCAGTGCAGCCTGACTATCAGAGAGTATTAGGTATGATAATCCTTTTGTCCTCAACTGTGTGAGTCTTCTGGAACATGAATCTATTGCCATGACCTCCGCCTGAAAAACTGAGGCATGTCTTCCTAGGGGCACAGCCATATCAACTCCAGGTCCATGTATTCCATATCCTGCCCTAGAGTCTAGGAGTGAACCATCGGTGAAAAACTTCAGGACTCCTTTTTTAGGGTAGGCCTCCCTTTTAATCCATTCCTCCCTACTTCCGATAGAGACTGTATATGGGTTTTCAAAGGAGTATTTCTTAACCATAGTATCAGATACTTTGGTTAGCATTTCAGCCTCAGGAAAATTTTCCAATATCTTCATGTGGCCTTCTAGGGAGGTAGCATTTATTACCTTTGTTCCTAGTAGCTTCATTGCGCTCATCGCAGCTGTTCTCATCACTTCCTGGCCAAGAGGAGTGTAACCCAGAACCGCTTCCATTGCTAGTGTTGGGCAGGAGCTCATTGCTCCCGTGATGATTAAGCAAGCTAGCCTTTGAAGACTCTGTAGCCTTTTTGCAGCTGTTGTTTGTTCGACCTTCGGCCACCACACTAGAGCAGCATATGTGACCATTGGTTTTACTATGGTTTCGTAAATCCAATATATCATTTTGGGTTTAAATCCCCATTTAAATCCAAAGAGTCTCTTACAGGCCCCAAGGGCCATTATTGCTTTGGATGTCTTGTTTCTAATATGGGAGTTCCAAGTGAGCTTCTCATCCAGGATTAAACCCAGATACTTCACTTCCTTTGTTTGGTTAATGCTGATTCCCTCCAGGACCGGTTTTGCTAGCTGGAATTTCCTTTTCCTGGTAAAGGTAATCATATTAGTTTTTGATGGGTTGATCCGCAGACCTTCCCCATGACACCAGTTGCTTATGAAGTTCAGTTCTGTTTTTATTAGGTGTTCCAGCCTGCCTATGTTTTTCCCTTTAATCATAAACACTAGGTCGTCCGCATAACAAAGTAGCCTTATTCCCCTCTTCTCTGCTTTTCTTAGGAGATCATCCACTACCATCGCCCACAGGAGAGGAGATAAGACTCCCCCCTGGGGGCAGCCTCTTTGGGCCGTGATCACAGCCGATTCGTCCCCGTACTTGGCTTTCACCTGTCTGCTTTTTAGGAGGGCTACTATCCATTTGACTACGTCTGGGGAAACTCCAAAGCGTTCCATCGCAGTCTCCATGGATTGGTATGCTACTCGGTCGAAAGCTCCTTCAATGTCCATAAAGACGCTGACTAGGGCTTCCTTTTTTTCGAAGGTATTCTCCACCTCTCTCACTAAACTGTGGAGAGCAGTGGTGGTTGATTTTCCTTCTATGTATGCGTGTTGTGTGGGACTAAGTGGGTGTTCCAGTAATATTACGTCCCTTATGTGTCTATTTATTATTTTTTCCATAGTTTTCACCATGAAGGAGGTTAGGCTTATGGGTCTGTACGAACTGGGTTTTGTTGGATCCCTGTCATTTTTTCGCAAGAACACCACTAGTGCTATCCTCCAGTTCTTTGGTATATATCCTAAGGCGAAACTGCTTCTAAATAGAATGCTAAGGGTATTTAGTAGAATATCCAGCCCCTCTTGAAGAAGGGCTGGAAAAACTCCATCCGCCCCAGGAGATTTAAATGGCTTGAACGATCTTATAGCCCATTTAATTCTTTTGTGTGTGAATAGTCTGTTAGACAACTGTCTGGCTTTTGCCACCTCCCGACTGGATCCCTCCCCATATAGAGAATAAGTATCCTCATTACGAGTTAGCTGACCCCCCGGGAAGTGTGTCTCCAGAAGTAGTTCTAACGTCTCCTTCCTGTTCATTGTTAGGTCTCCATTGTCCTTTACTAGAGTCCCCATAGGATTAGTATGCTCCGTTTGGAGAGTTTTTTGAAGCCTGGATGCCTCGGGAAGACTGTTAATATTTTTACAGAAATTCCTCCAGGTTCTTCTTTTATTTGTTCTAAGTTCTTTTTTATATTCATTTTGGGCCTGTAAATAAGGGAGCCAACCGTCTGTCCTTTTTGCCCATTTTAATAATTTCCTCGTTTTGTTTCTTAATGTTTCCAACCTCCCAGTCCACCACGGCACATCCCTCTTCAACCGGTTTTGCCTGGGAGGACAGTTTTTCTCGTAGGCCTTTATTATAGCTTGCTCTACTATTTGTGCAGACCTTTCTAATTCAAATTCATTTTTCTGAAAGGGTCCTATTTCTTCCAACTCTTCTGCTAGGGACTCTCTGTAACCTCTCCAGTTGGTAGATTTAGGAACCCTGTGGGTCACGTATCTTTCCCCTATCTCCTCTATGTCGAACCTAATTGGACAGTGGTCCGATAGTGAGGCCTCCTTGGAGACGTGCCACCTTACAATATTTATGTTTTTGAGTCCTGTAGATAGGGTTATGTCTAGGACTTCTTTCCTATTTCTAGTTATAAAGGTTGGGCTTGACCCTCTATTCTCTAACACTAGGTCATTGCTGAACATAAAACTGTAGAAGTTCCTCACCTCTCTTGTTTATGTTTGTGCTTCCCCAATACGTATGGTGAGCATTGCAGTCGCAGCTGAGAATGAGGGCCGAGCCTCTGTCTCTGCAGCTCTGCAATAGTCTTTCTATTTCTTTCGGTGGGCAGCTTGTTGACGGGTTGGGGAAGTAGGCTGAGGCTATAGTAACCTCTCTGTCCCCTTGCAGTGAAGCCACCTTCACTGTAGCCGCCACCAGATCTCTTGTTATTAGATCTGTAATCGGAAAGGCTGTTATTAGTTTTGAAGTTAGAATACAAGTTCTTGGGTTCTCAATTGTTCGATCATAAATGAGATTACCTACCTGAGTTGTCAGTCCTCTGATGCAACCTCTATTGATCCAAGGCTCCTGGATTAGGGCGATATCCAGGCCTGTTGAGATAAACCTTCTTCCCAAGATGTCAGTTGCGCCCTTTGCATGGTGTAGGTTTATCTGTATTAGGCGCATACTTATGCCTTTTTCCCACCTCCCCCAGGTGGTCCATCCCCGTCTCTTCTTTTGGATTGCTTGGAGACTTTGTCCGCTTTTCTTCCTCGAGCCGAGACGAATGGTCCTTTGAGAGAAGGTCCCCTCTTCAAGAAGAGAGAACAGGTTGGTCTTTCGTCTTCGACCGCTGCACTGGCTTGTGGAGTAGACCTTTCAGGTAAGGTATGTACAGATTGTTCTGACACCTTCGTGGCCTCCTCCACTTCCATCTCTTCAGCGGTGCTTTTTTCTGTGGTGACCGTCTCAGATTTCTCTGAAGTCCCCTCTTCTCTTGTGGGTTGTTCTGTGTTTCCTTGGTGTTTCTTTTTCAGTCTAAGCTGAACTTTTCCCAAACTTGTAGCCGATCCATGGACCTTCCTTCTCAAGCTTGTTCGCTGTAGCGCAGTCGACTGCCAGGGTGAGTAGGACAGACTTCCCCTCGTCGCTTCTCCGCAGAACGTTCCATTCTCCGACAGATAGCTCTTTGTTTTGTCCTTTTAGGAGCTTCATTATCTTGTCGGTAGTATCGTGAGTACTATCAGGAAGATAGACAGTCGCAATTCTCACACGAGGGATTTCTTCCTCTGGTACAATCCTTAGACTGGCCTCTTCCCAAGGCTTGAGGGAGTCTTGCTTTCCTTTAAGCCATTCAGCTGTTTCGGTATTTTCGCAGGTGAAGATTAGAACCCCTTGTCTCCTGTTGATACCGTAGAATCTTGGAGAGTAGGGACCCTCCTGTTCTTCCACGATAGCTTCCAGGATGAAGCTCTGGATCTTCTCCATCTGTTCCGTTGTAGGTAAGGTCTCGGGAAAATTGGAGTGCAAAACCCCCACCCTTAAACCAGCTACCGCTTGTTTGTAGGAAGGTTTCTGGGGTTGTCCAGATTGCTCCTTGTGTTTCCCTTGATTTCCTTCGTTCTTTGTTTTCTTCCTCTGATGGGCCTCCGGAGTGGATCCATCAGAGTGAGGTCTTTTCGGTTTCTTTCCCTCCTTTTGTTTGTTTAATTTTTTATTTCTTTCTTCTGGAATTGGTTTTAAGGCCAATTCCCTGGCTTCTTCTTGAGAGTACCCTCTTTTTCGAAACCAGACCATGCGTTTCCTGGCGGCTCCACATAACTTAGGCAGTACTGGGAGCTAACACATTATGTCGGGGTGGGTGCCAACTTAGCCAGTGCTGTGCCTCCTGTGACTGAAGTCGTTATGAATGACGAGGATTACGTGGCGGATTCTTACTTCCAGCTTCCGAGGATGTCCTTGCTCGTGTTATGCAAAACCTTAAGAGCGGGTCTGCTCCGGGAGAAGATGGAATCCCAGCTACTCTTATCAAAAAATGTTTTAATTTATTAAAGCTTCCACTTCTACACATTATAAACAATAGTATGTCACTGCAGGGAAATGTCACTGCAATGTATGCAGGGAATTTTCCCAGCATCTTTTAAAATGGGTAAAGTAATCCCAATCTATATGGAAGGCCCAAAAAATCAATGTGTTAGCTTCAGGCCAATAATTTTAACTAGTGGTTTATCTAAAGTATTGGAGAAGTGTGTTAGAATTCAACTCGAAAAATATTTAAATATCAATAATATTCTCGTACAAAATCAATTCGGCTTCAGAAAAGATAAGAATTTGAATGACGATTTATATTTGCTTACTAAAAGTGTTCATGACACAATTAGCCGTAATAAAAAACCATTATTGATTTTTATAGATTTAGCTAAATAGTCAATAGTCAATAGTCAAACGTCTTTATTCATGAATCATGTACATTGGTGGTACAGTGAATAGTGTCAAAATAAAATATAAACCTAAAACAAGAAATAATACATACTACATACAAAAATGTTGTGTAACTACAGCTAACTATGGGAGGTGGAAAACTCATCTAATGAATAAACTGCTAAATTTATTACATATTCTTTGAGCATTTTCTTACATTTTGACCAATCATTCTCTTTTTTAATATTTTCAGGAACATATTTTAAAAATGTGTTACCTGCATATGAGGGCTTTTTCTCAAAAAATTTTAACCTGTGAGGCTGAACTATCTCATTTCTCCTCCTAAAATTATAAGAGTGGGATAATGGTATTGATTTAGTCTCTAATTCTTGTTTTTTTGGCAATAAGAATTGTTTCAAATATATATTGACCAAAAACTGTAAAAATTTTTAATTTTTTAAAATGTTCTCTGGCCGAATCATCACGTTTCAGCTTAAGCATAATTCTAATGGCCCTTTTTTGTTGCTTCAAAATGCTATCCATATTTAATTTTTTTGTTGATCCATATAAAACAAAAATACCGGATATCCGGATAAAATATCGGATGGATTATGTAATGTTTTGCTTGAGGAGTTGCAATTTGAATTTTGTGCCTGTACTTGGAGTTTAAATAAGGAAAAATATCTTATTATTGGTATTTACAGGTCACCTAAATCAGATGTAAATATTTTTTTGGATAGGTTAAGTATTTTAATTGTTTATTTTTGTAAAAAATATGATAAAATTATCGTAGCAGGTGACCTGAATATTGACGTTTTAGTGTTAGATAGCAAACATAGATTATTGAAATAGATGTTAAAAAGCCATAATATGAGGTACCTTGTCAACTTCCCAACAAGAGTTACAGAAAACTCAGAGACAGCAATAGATAACTTTTTGATTAAAAATATAAAATTATCTAACTTAGATGTAGAAGGCCTAATTACTTTTTTATCTGATCATGATGGTCAGCTACTAAATTTAAAGTGTAAACATGCAGTGAAAACTGTAAATTTGCCAATAAAAAAAGTAGTACGCAAATTCTCACCCGAAAACATTAATCTTTTTTCACAATTACTTTCTAAAGAATCGTGGTCTGATGTCTACAACTCTAGAGTAGAAACAAAATATGACGTCTTTTTCAAAATTTTCATTTTCTATTTTGATCAGGCTTTTCCCAAAATATTGGTTACAAAGAGAAATAAAAAATGTACATGGATTCCTAAAGTATTAAAAGATAAACAAAAACACGTTATCCAATTAACAAAGGAATATCAAAATAAAAGAAGTAATAGTTTAAAAACATATTTAGATCAGGAAAAGACTATTTACAAAAAAGAATTAAATAAAGCTAAAAACAAATATTAAAAAAAAAAATTGAAAACTCCAACAACATTAAAAAAACTGTCTGGAAAACCAGACTTCCTTATTAACTCTGAAGTTGGGGAAAATGAAGGGAAACCATTTAAAAACATAATTTTAAAACAAGATTCAGAAATAGTTGTAGACCCTAAAAAAAATTGCAAATATGTTTAATGATTATTTTAGTAAAATTTTTACAGATTTGAATGTAAATAGTAATAATCAAAATGGGGAGATTGATGTGGAAACTGATTTTATTGATGCAGTGTTTGTAAAACTAAAGTTTGAACTGAAACCGATTAATGAAAAGGAGGTGGAAAAAATCATACAATCTTTAAAAAATAAACACTGAAAAAAAGGCATGATGAAATTCCTGTGACGGTAATAAAAGCTGTGAAAACCAGCATCAGTAAAATTTTGTGTCACCTAATAAATTCTTCATTTGTGTCAAGCATTTTTCCAAATTAAAACAGGCAAAAATAATCCCTTTACATAAAAAAATGACCCTGAAAATATATCAAACTATCGCCCAGTATCTGTTCTCCCTTCAATTTCTAAAGTATATGAAAAATCAGTCCATTTACAATTATCTGAATTTTTGGAAAAATTTAATATTTTAGATGATAATCAGCATGGATTCAGGAATGGAAGATCAGTTGTGAGCGCCGCTGTTTCTTTTATTGAGTCCGTTGATAAAGGAAAATATACAGCTGGTATATTTATGGACCTTTCCAAAGCGTTCGACAGTGTAAAACATAGTAAATTATTAGAAAAACTTCATGTCATTGGAATATCTAAAAGGGCTCTTAATCGGATTTCTTCTTATTTGACAAATAGATCTCAATCTGTGGAAATTACTCATTTGACAAATCATAACAGAATTATCAAATCTTCATCAGCACATCAGCCAATTAAGTTTGGGGTGCCCCAAGGTTCAATCTTAGGGCCTCTGCTTTTTTTGTGTTATCTTAGGGGTATAGAAGATACCTTAACCTATAGGCAAAATTCAAAACTATGTCTTTATGCTGATGATTCTAATTTGATCATGTCATCTAATTCTCCAGAAGAAACAGAAATCTTTACATTTGTGGAACTGAATAATATTGGAAACTATTTTCAAAATCACAACTTATTGTTAAATTCACAGAAAACCAAATTTATAAATTTTAAAACAGCACAGAACGAAATCACAACATAACCAATAATAACTTATAACTCATTTAACATTGAAAAGGAAAATCAAATTAACTTTTTAGGTTTAACAGTTGATGAGAATTTAAATTGGGATGAACATGTACAGAAAATTTTAATTAAAATTAATTCCGGAATCTTTGCATTATAAAGGTCCTTTTATTGTAATTTGGAAACCTTAAAAAGTATATATTTTGCCCATATTCACTCCCACCTTTTATTCGGTAAACAGTGACCCTCCTCAACTCAAAACCCTTCTCTGCCAGAATAATAACTCCACCTTTAGTTTTCAATTTTCTAGAGAAACCAGATTTTGTTAAATAAGAATCTATATTAAGCCGTTTTATTTCTTCCGCTTTCATGTCATGTTCTGTCAATACAACTATTTGGGGATTTGTTTCGTCTAAAATTGCCTGTAATGAATTTAATCTAGAAGGGAGATGTTGAATGTTTTGATGGAAAATTTTGACTAAATTATGTTGTGTTTTTATTTTATTGGTGTAGTGGTTTGGAGAATTAAGTTTAAAGTTGAGAAGGATGACCAGGCCGCACCACAGCTGGATATCATTGTTTCCAACCCAGCACTGACTCCACCACACTCACCATTACTCTGCTTTACCACTTCACTGTATGAGAAGTCACCAGGTGCCACAGTAACTTGCTCACTTTGTCTTGATGTCTGCGCTGTGAGTTGACCAGCTGCTCTCGCCGCCGCCATGGCTGATGGAGTTAAGTGATCCGCAGCTGGAGTAGCCGGACTCTGACTTGACTTCTTTGATGTTTCCTGGATATCTGCCGGAGACTGAGACTCCTCCACAGTTGCTGTAGGGAAGTGTGACATTTGAGCGTCTAATTGGTATGGTTCAGGATCAATGTCATCCACTTCAAGATCGTCATTTACTTTGGCTGCTATAACGTCTGCCATATGAGCTTCAGTTATTTGTATTGGCGCAGTTTTGTTTTTTGTCTTCAAATCTGGGAATTTTTCCTCCTTCTTCATTAACGAATCTTCATTTAATGGAAATATTTTTGCCAATGTGTCTCTTATACAATACCCTAGTTTTTTTTTTTACCTGTTCGATTTAAGTGCAGTCCACGTTTTCTAAAGTGGAAATATTTAAACTTGTAAACATCCAAATCAATAAAATGCATGTTTTTAATCCTATTTGTCAATTCTCCGATATAACTGTTAACTTGATCGATTTCAAGATGCACTGGGTCCATGATATCGGCGTCAAACCGCCTTGGAACAGAAGTAATGAGTACAGTTTTATTTTCACTCAGCTCTACTAGATTTTTTTCCAGCGATGTGAATACAGATTTAAAGCCACTGCAAAACGAATCATTTGTCCCTCCCATTATAACAATAACCTCATCAGATGATCGCTTAGCTGAATCAACTACATTTAATAAGCGGGCATTAGGGTAAACAAACCCAACTGCTTCGATTTCCCCCACTTTACAACTCTCTTCAATGAACTTCTGTAGATATCTTCCTTGACTGTCTGCGAACAGTGAAAGCTTAACCTTTTTACTTAAAAATGGTTCTGTTTCTTTCTTCTTCTTATTAGATTTGTTCCCTGCTTTAGATATTTTATTATCATATTGTGCCCGTTTTCCGATCAAAGTGTTTTTGAAGTGAAAACTTCTTTAGGCGCGTTGAGCGTTTTGGTAGAGGGTAAAATCCTCGGTTCGCGTCACCGACATGCTAATGATACTAACCTGCATGAAAAAGTCAGTCTCGCTGTGTTTTTTAACCGTAGACTTGGCCGCGGACTACTAACCTGCATGAAAAAGTCAGTCTCGCTGTGTTAAAACTGTCCCGGCGGAGTATGAAAACAGACTGCGAAAATCAGTGACCTTTACGGCTTCCTCTCGCGATTTAAAAGTGAAGCCAATGTCGTACAATTCTGTAAGATGCGTCAAATTAAAGCTCTTAATATTGGCAATCTATTGGTTACATTTTTAAATATTAAAAGAATTTCGAAATAATTTTGATTATTGTTTACATTTTACATAGCGTTTACAATGACAAGAAAAAAGTAGTAAGCGAGGATTTTTTTATTTTTTGGTCAGACAAAATTTGTCAGCGAGAAAGTTGTGTGAAAATAGATGAATATTTTTTTTGTAATTTATCATTTTTTTATTGGAAGTTTAGTTTAGCCTGTAGTAGCGTATGAAGTGATGAGTGAACGTTTCTGCCGGAACTGTAGTTGGCGCATTGGCTCACTGATACCGTATTAACTCAATAAATTAGTTTATTGTGCAATAAAAATACCTTTACGAAAGAACCAAGTTAATTTAACTAATTTATTAGTTTTAAAAATATTGTGGGTTTAATTGTTATTGCAATTATATACTTTATCCGTAGCAATAACTGTATTATTTACAACGGTGTTCAACTCACTGTTGTTCACTCGGTGTTTACTCACTTGTATTCTATGTTTAACTAACTATTAATATTGAGCAATTACAACATATTTTTATACAGATAAATGAATAATGAAAACAACGAATATATTTTTAAACATTTTTAATATTTGTACGAATATTTGTATTTAAAATTTAGCATTATTCATTTTAATTATGTTTTTAATATTTAACCTCTTCATCATGAAATGAGTATTATTACGGTATAAGATTTATCTTACTAGCGTGGTAAAATAGATTTCTAGTTATTTGATAACATTTTTTCGTGGATTTTAAAATTGGAAAATTAAAAACGCGTCACATTTACAATTACAGATGTACTGCTACTATAACGTATTGTTAATTACTCTCAACTTAATAGTTCCGTTTTCACTTAGTTCATCGGCAGTCCCACGACTGCTACTGTTTTTTTTTTTAATATCTGTAAATGATAGTTGTAAAGAGTCAAAGGATTCTTTTTCCTTTTTGATTTTTTGTACAATTATTTCGGTAAACAGGAGCAAGTAGATCTCGCAGTCAAAACCATTACTTTGCTGAGGAACGTTTACCGGAGTGATTTTACATTTAACATTTTTGTTTAGGAATGTTTTTAAAGCAGAGCTTATCTTTACTGCGTGATCAAAGTTTTTAAGACCCAATGAGTCATAGTACAAAAATTCTTCCATTTCAGCCACGTAAAGTAAAAGACTCCAGTGTGAGCCGGAACCTCCAGGCTTATCCACCGCAGGAGAATCATTCACCGGAATGACTATATGAGTTTTACCCTGCAAACTCTACCTTATCTAACACATGTTCAAAATCTGATAAACATTTAATCGCTTGAGAAATTATTGGGTTCATTAGTAGAATTTTTGTGTTGTCAATTACTTTTGCAGATAATACTTGGTAATAAAAGTGTATGGATTCATCAGTTAGCCACTCATTTCCCAATATTTCCAGACTAATTTGAGTTCTTTCAGGTAACTTGTTCTGCTGTTGTGTATCATGTGTTGTAAAAACATCTTTTTTATCCAAGTTATTAGGGGCTGTTTTGTCAGCAACTATCGACTCATTCATGCTCAAGGATTGAGAAACTTCTCTACAAACCTTTGTGTTTAGTGGAGTGCTTGTAGTATGAGTAAATTCCGGTAGACTTTTAGAGCTATCTGCCAATAAATTAACCTTTGTTTTTAATATATTACAGTTGGTTGTGTCGTTAAAACTTATATTCATATTTTTTTCTGCCTCCTTCATTGCCTCATTGAATTTAAAATTTCTCGCCCTATGTTTTCCATAAAGTGATTTGTTCTCTTGAAATGAAGAAATATCCACTTCTTTAACTACACCAACTTCATTTGTGCCATAGAAATTTACAGTGTATTTTTTTTATATTTTTTGAACAATCTATACCAATAATTGCCGCTGGCCAGTGTGGATACCCTTTAACTTTTGCAAAAACGGTGTCACCATGATTAAATTTGTTTTTTATTTGGCTCATAATTAGTAATAAAACTCAAATACACAATATCCAGTCAATTATATATAAATAAAGGTTAGTAGGGATTACAGCAATGCAATATAAAAAATAGCAGTGAGCTGAAGTCTAGATAATAAAATAAATATTTACAATTTAAAATCAATTTGGAAAGAAGAGTAGAGTAAAATAAAGTATTTTACTTTATTTCTTTCCTCCAGTCAGGTGTATTAGTTCATTAATTGAGTGCAGAAAGATAAGCAAACCAGACCAGATCAGGTGAATGGATGACTCATCCATTAAGACTCTGATGTTATCAGCTGTAACCTTGCTCCAAACTTCCTGGTTATCTTGTCAGCCAGTCTTATCTTGTGGGACTTTCCAATAATCACGATCTTGATTTAAATAGTTAAAGTACTCAGCGTTGTAACTCACACATCCTTTCATCACTAATTCGTTTCTGGTATGTAAAACTTTTCTCTCTGACAATTCATTATCAATTTAACATTATTTAACCACTTGAATTTTAACTTTTCTTTAGAGCCAATTCACTAGTAATGTACAATATTCGCCATCTTGATCAAGTTAAGATTGATTTAAGTTTTTGATAAAGTTGATAGACAATTATTAGTACAAAACTTAAAATATATTGGAATACAAGGAAACTCTTGGAGATGGTTCAAAAGTTATTTGTCCGATCGGTATCAAGTTGTTTCTGTTTTAGGCCATACAAGCGTTCCTAAAAAAACTGAGTACAGGGTTTTGCAAGGCAGTACTCTTGGACCCTTGCTGTTCTTAATTTTTATTAACAATCTAGGAAGATTGAATTTGTGTAAAGGACAGATATTTCTTTATGCGGACGACACCGCTTTGTTGTTTGAGGGTGAAAGCTGGGAGGAAGTGAGGGATGTGGCTGAGCACGGTCTACTCACTGTCAAGCGCTGGTTTGATCAATGTCGGCTCACATTTAATATAGCCAAAACTAAATGTATGCCAATATCTATACGAGCTGACGGTTGCCTACATGTGGTGGCCAGTATGGATGCATTTTGTGTGAATTTATTGATAGGGTGAGTGAGTATAAATACTTGGGTGTAGTTTTTGATAATCGTTTGAAGTGGTGTAATCACGTAGCTTACATGTGGAATAAACTTTATAAATTTATTTTTATATTTTGTAATCTACATAATACACTTACAATAGATCTTTTAAAAACTGTATACTACGCTTATGTGCAATCAATTCTTCAGTATGGTAATTTACCATGAGGTGGCTGTTTTCAAAATAACCTTGCTCCCTTAGAAGTCGTCCAAAAATCTATTATAAAAGTAGCTCTGAAGCTAAATTGTACTTATCCAACCAACTTATTATTTGCAGAATTTTAAGTTTTTAACGTCTCGCAATTATATATCCGAACATTAGTTTTGTACATTTTTCAACATCGAGATTCAATTTTCCTCACAGTAACCACAGCTATTTTACGCGTTCTTCACTTCATAACAGAATTATTGTTCCTAGACTCGTTAAAGCCTTTAATTCAACATCATCTCACTATATTGTTCATATAATTTTCACAAAATTACCAAACTTTATAAAAAACTCAAGACCTTGCACTATTAGTACGTACAAAAAAATAGTCAATAAATGGTTAGTAGATGCTGGGCGAGAGGGGTTTCGTCAGTATTTTTCCTCAATCTACACCTAGGTATGCTGTTTTTTTATGTATTAAATTTATGTTATATTTTTGTAATACATTCTATGTTAGTCTGAGTGCTTGGTGAGTTGGTATAATCGTTCGAGTGCAGGCCAATGAGGGCGTGTGGTGCTACGCGCATGTGTGCGTGTGCGTGAGTGGTGTGTTTGTGTGTGTGTAGTGTGTGCATGTGTGTGAGTGGTGTGTATGCAGATGGGATGTGCAGGTGTAATCCAAGTCTCTCTCTACTTATATTGGTTAATTTTTAATTAAAGTCTTTCTGATTGCTCTTTTTTATGTAAGTTATTACATTACCTTTTTAAGTCTTCAAATTTTATTTCATACATAAGTTATATTCCTTTCAAATTTTAGATTTTTTATTAACTAAATTTACTCAGGTATTCCATGCTCTAGCCTTGTATGGTTTATTTTAGAGGTTAAATTTTCTTTTTTCATTTGTTAATGAAAATGTTTGTATTAATGTAAATTCATTCCTTTATATTGAGTTATGATTTTTGAGTGTTAGTGGTAGTGCAGACTGATGAACTCGTTTCCCCACACACAGGCTGATGCCCATGTGGGGATAATTTCCTATAAAGATATTTTTATGTATATTATTTACTCTGTATATAAATTTTGGAAATAAATCAATCAATCAAAACTGAGCGGTCCAAAATGCCAAAGTTGTACGTTTTAGTTGTTTGTTTTCTGTTACCTCATTAAAAGTTTTAGCAAACCCAATTATTTATCCAAGGCTACGTAAGACTAGCTTTTTCTAAAAATATATTACAGTTGTCACTTTTCAGCACATTGCCAATTTTTAAATAGTTCAAAATTCGGGTATTTAAAACTCATAGAACCTAAAAATTTCAAGTAGCGTTGTATGACTTTCATTACACCTATCAACATCTCTCTTAAAAACTGAATTTTTTTTGTATTTAAAGTTTGGCATTATCTTGAGTGGTTGAGAAATGGCGACAACAATACTATGACAAAACAAAACAAAACTCAAGCAATCCATGAGTTTTGCTTTAGTGTTTTGAGCTCCTGTATTTGTCGTAAGTTCTAAGTGAATAAATTTTAAAATATTTTTTATCTTTTAAAACTTTTTCTCTGTTAGATGCTGTAATTTAAGTCATTATTATACCTTCAATTATCTAGGTTGTAACTATTTCGGTCCAACAATTATGCTATTTAACTAAGCATATTTACAGATGTTTGAACTGTAATCCGTTGTTTTGTAAACAAAGTTCTACTCTGTATTTAAAGTTGGGCTTTATACACCCTGTATACAAGAATTGAAATCAATTAAAATTTATTTCAAAATGATCAGTGAATGACTTTTAAAATGATGTACAGCTCTACCTACTTATACTTTCGAAAACTCAAAAATTACCACTACCCCCTCCTCAAATTGCCATTTTGGGGTATTTTAGAAGTTTTTTATCTTCCAGATTTGTTGGGGCTAAAATATAGAGGTTTTTTAAAACAAAGAAAATAGGGTTTGTTCACATACAGTATGAGTTAAAAGTATGGATACACTCTGTTTAGTTTTTGATGGATAAAGATGGAACTTGGGACACCTTTCTAGGATATAGAAGTGAACCTTTAAGTCACTGTTACAACTTCAAACCAGAAAATGAACATTTTACTGGACTTCCTCAAAACTGGTAAGATAAGAGAGGCCTGCCCTGCAGCAGATAATAACCATAAAACAGATTTGAGTTAGTGAGGAAATTGGTTGTCAATTGAAGTTATTTACCTTCTGAATGTGGATATTCATGATTTGCCTCAATTATTACTTTTTAAATAATTTCAATGAGCTGCCATTTTGTACTGGGTTGAGATAGAAAGTTCTAGTTTCCGCTGTTCTTCTTCTTTAATACAAGAAAGGCATGTTAGTAAAAGGCAAATAACACAGTGAGATTTCGGATTATCTTCAGCTACAGAATATGTGACACCAAACATTAAATATTTGCTGTTATATTACAGAATGTACAGCACAAATGCACAACCATTATTTCATGCAACGTTTCTGCCAATTACTTGACAAAATGAGAACAATTATATATAACATATTAAATCTTCTTAAGTGTTGTCACCTACCTCACTAATTGTGTTGACTGTATCTTTAGTTTCGTTGAAAACACTTTAAAATGAAGTTGTAGTTCTAACATAGCAGAGGGACACGGATCACTAGTTAGGAGCCACTGGTCTGTAAAGCTATGCACATCCATTTAATTTAATTTATTTCTAATGGTATAACCATTATCCACTTGATAGATAATGCAAAACACAACAATTAAATTTAAATTGAAATAACTGACGGATAAGTATAATATTGAATAGTTGATTTTAAAAATGATGTGAGATATTTCAGGTTGCAACAAAAAGGCATACTTTACAAAATATCAAAATTAGAATAACAAGCAATAAGTATATTATAAATAACATATAATGAATAAGTTATCATAGATAACATAACAATAAACATGCAATAATTATAATATTCAACACTAATAATAATAAAACAATCTCATATATGGAAGCCAAATGAATAGCAGACAACTTGATTGCGCTAGTCAGAACTGTTATAGGATATGCATTAACTTTGGCTACAACGAATGTAAGGTAGAATCATACAAGTCCAGATCATTTGGTTCATCTGCTCCCGGAATGTTGGATCCTGATCAAGGTACTGTTGGCCATGTAGGACGAAGACACTGTGACTCTAGCGAATAGGGCCTTATATCTTTTGCCAGAAGGAACTCTCAGATTTATTCTTTGAAGCAACTCTGGAGGGTCTATATCTATATTTATAATATTGTGCAAGAAAGGAATGTCCTGAATTACCCGTGTTGATCCTGAGATTGACAACCGTTTGGCTTTGGTTTGTTAAACCTGTATCGGTACTTCAAAAGTCACATGAACATGAAATTGGAAAGGGGTCATTTTTTACGTCTGTTATCATTACTGGATGTTGCCCAATGTCTGTTAACAACCCTTGTGTGTCCCTGACCTTAAAATTTCATATGGATTCGCCATAAATAATCTAGGAATTTAATTATAAATTGATATTACAGTTTCATATTCAGCTTTAACGCTATCTGGACTACACCATAAAACAAAAGATCTAATAAGTATAACAGCAAGCATATTTTATTTATTTATTTTTATGCTCCCACCCTTTTTACATAAAAAGCAATAAAAATTAAGCAAATTAATTACAAAATAGCAATCTGCACAAAAAATCTATAGTCTTACTAACTATCCAGTAATGTGATTACAGTCTGAAAATAACAATAGTAATTATGTAATGAAATATGAATAGCAATAAACAGTATATATAGGAAAGTAATAAAAATATAACCTACAGAAAAATAAAAATATAAGCATTAAACAATAACAATATATACTTAAAATAATAGAATAATTTAATATATAATAAATGTACGTTAAAAACAGGGCAATAACAATGAAAATAAACAGTAAGTGAGTATATTTTAAAGGGACAAAGAACACAACAACAAAATTTCTGGTATCAACTTGTATTCCTTTGATATTAAACACAATGATTAAATGTGAGATGTAACAATTATTCTTAGTCAAGCAATTGAATTCGAACTTGAAGAGTGTTTTTTGTAAGTACTGTCATGAGCAATAAATATGTTGCATTTGTGATAACATTATGATAATCTGTGAGGTTGCACTAATATACACACATACCCATATGTTCTGAGAATGTACAGACCTCCAAGTAACAGTGCTGGAGTAGCTTTAGGTGTAATTTCCAACTCACTTTATGATAATCTGGGCATTGAAAAAGGTAAAATTTATTCTAACAAAGTTAAGTCCACATGACCCTTTCTTACATTTGCATCTCATCAAAAGTAAATTAATTAAAGTTGTGTTATGAACTAAACTAAAAATAGCATTTCAATTTATTTTACATAAAAAAACACTAAAAACAAAGCAAATTGAACTAAATTTAAAAAAGCGTTACAATTTCATTTTATAAAATTATTTAAATAAAAGGGGATTTTACATAAAAACCACTAAAAACAAAATTTATTGTATATCGTCTTACTAACTATCCAATATGAAATGTGATTACAGCCTGAGAATAACAATAGTAATGATATTATGAATAATGTCTGTTGTGTATTATGTTTGAAATAAACTCACACAACAGATGATTGTGATTGTGTATATACACAATCACTCACAGATGCAAATATCTGTCAATGGTACAGCTCAGGTCAATTAGGATGGAGCAATCCCGGTCATCTGCTCTGTATACAGTTTCTATAGTTCAGCCACAAACCGGGGATGAGACTAAGTAAGTCAGAATGTTAATTGATTGCTTATCTTCAAGTTTTGAAATTGTAGCTGTACAATTTGATATGCTCCTCAAATCTCAAGTTGTAAGCATAACATAAACAGTAATTCTGAGAATTTTGGAGCTTTTCGCCAAGCACTACTGTTATGTCATTGATCACAGAGTTTCAGTAGTAAAAATGGGGAATAACAGGAGATTATAAAAAAGGTTTTATGTCATGTGTAAAATTATTTTAATGACTGGACTGAAGAGAAAACCCTCTTACATTTCAGTTATTACCTCATCTTATGTGAGAGTAGAATATGTCAGAGGCTTTTTACTTCAATAATAGTAATAATAAATTCTTTATTTGTTGTTTGGGTTTAACAATCTTTAACAAAGTCAAAATTCAGCATAATGTCAAGTCAATAACAAAATATACTTCTACTAATAATAATCGTTATTATAAGTATTATAATACATATAAAATAAATATGACCATATATAGGGTGTAAATTAAGTCCTGATACACCTAAATATATTCTAAATGGATTGAGATATAATACTTACTTTAAAATACTTTTTTGGATTTTTGTAATGATAAACAAATTTTCTCCTCCTTTCCAAAGGGGGGTTACTTTAAATGTTCAAATTGCAACTTCTAACTTTTGACATTTCATTTTAAAGGCCTATTTAATAGAAACACAATTACACTAAGAGCACACCTCTACGCATTTTATAGTAAAAGTTATGGGCAAATAATACAAAAAAATAATACTGTGTAGGGATAATACCATGTCTTGTGCATTTTAAAACAATGTATGCGTGATATCTTAATAAGACAAAAAAAATTTTTTTTTATCCAAAAAGTACTTTAATAAGTATGATGAAGGTTGTACATCGATATCTCAATCCCTTTGGAATACATCCAGGCGTATCAGGACTTAATTTACACCCTGAGGTTTAAGGCGTTAATTACCCATAACTTTTGCTTGGAACGTTGTAGAGATTTTTTTCATATCATTGTGTTTCTATTAAATGGGCAATTAAAATGATGTGTCACAAGATAGGGATTGCAATTTGAAAATTTATCATTCAAAAAATTATTTTTATAAGTATGGTAAAGGTTGTACATCGATATATCAATCCATTTGGAATATATCCAGGCGTATCAGGACTTAATTTGCATTCTTTATATACATTAACATTAATTGATAAAAAAGTGATGTGATAACATTTAATTTACTATAAGACTATTTAAACATTTATTTTGGGTACACAAAAGAATTCATATGGATTATAGAAAGAGTTTTCCAGTAGCCAATACAAAAAATTTCTTAAAAGTTATGTATTGATACTTCTTGATTAAATGTTCTAAGTGATTATATAATTTCAATGATAAGACAATATGACTTTTGAGTATTTTGGTTAAGCGATGAAATTTAATGGTTGTGTCATTTTTTGATCTTGTATTGTAATTATGCATGGAATGATCAAATTTTAATAATTCAGAGTTTTGGAGAATGTACACAAAAATCTCATATACATAAAGATTGATTATTGTCTATATCTTAAAATGTGTAAACCAAGATTTGCAGTGATCTGTTGCGCCTGAATTTATTATTAATCGAAGAGGTTTTTTTGCGAATGTTGAGTTTAGCTCCAGCTCCATACCAAAACGGTTTCATGAGTAGAAGACTTGGTTGTTCCACTGTGCTTTGGAATCGTGTCAGCCAACATCGAAGTGCACTCAATTGTGCACCTGATGGGACAATGAGTTTCAACTAGATTGCATTATACTTTGTTGTCTGGGGGTCTCTGATGTCAAAACGATGCAGGGGGGGGGGTGTTCGTTTTGAACTGCTTCCTTCTTTGTTGCCGACTGCTTTTGGATCCCTTCAGACGAACATGACTCCAGATTTCAGGAGTCAAGTCTAAAACAGCATCAGATTTCAGATGCTGCATGTAAGAGTAAGGTGAACTGTAGCTAAACTCAGCATTAACATCATATCAGCCATTCCCACCATATCTGCTTTATCTGTAGCTTTTTCTTGGAGTATTAATGTATTGTGGATTCTACAAAAAATCCCCAAAAATCAATCAATATCTTAGAATTGATTTGAAATATGGGAAATATGCAGATCTTACATAATTTTACACTAATTATAAGGCAACTTAACAAATAAATTACTCTTGAAAGTCTGCTGCTTATATAATCAATATGATTGTTTAAATTAAGCTACTTAACTGAATTCCCAGAAATTAAATTAAATTTATACAATTATCAATTGATGTAGTACCAATGTTGAAAATAAGCTGAATAGTATATTTTTTGGTTTTTTCCTTGTTTAGAAGAAATCAGTTGGTACTAAACCAGGAAGATTCAACCAAAACTGTATCATTAGTACATTTCTTAAGTTAGGATAAGCCACAGTTAGTATTCTAAAAATTTGTATCATCTGCATATAAAATAGATTAGATTTTGATTATATATGATAAAACATTCATTCATAAACGGAAAAGAGCGGGCCAAAACTGATCCTTGTGGAACACACCATTTTACTATAACTTCATTTGACCATTTATTTTCAAGATATACTTTTTACTTCCGGTTATTTAAATATGATTCAATAAATGTAATTGGTGATCTTGAAAATCTATAAAAATTTAATTTTGTAATAAGATCTTTGTGTCTTACACAGTCAAAGGCCTTGCTCATGTAATAAAAGGTAGCCTGAGTGAAGGTCTTGTTCTCAAATGCCAAATGGGTATATCTAATGAGATCATCTAACAGATCAATTATTGATCTCCCTTTTATTTTACCAAATTGAGAACATTTTATAAATTGTTATAAAAAACTTATCTAATCATATACTAACAGTTTGACAAGAGAGGAGTTATGCATACTGGTCTCTAGGGCCCTTTTTATAAATAGGGCAAACTTTGGAAAGTTTCAGGCATTCTGAATATATCCCTTCTTTTAATAAATTATTTATATAAAAATTCAAGGGATCAGTCAAGCTTAAAATGATTTGTTTCAACAATTTTTTGACATTTTGCAGACATCAATACTGTCGGATGCTATAAATGTTTTACTTCATTTAAAATATTGTTTGGCACAATTTTTTTCTAGCTAAATACTGTAGTGCTGGTAGTAGTTATTGCACTCTTATCAATTATGATGGTACTTGGATGGTTTTTAAACTACATATTACATAATAATTTCTACTGAGGTAAAGAAATGGAGATTAATTATTAACATCAATTTTGGGTTTAATTTGTCTCAAAGTTTCTGTATTTTTCATAATTATGTTCCATGTTGCCTTAGGTTTATTTGTACTATCCTCAATGTAATTAGTGTTATCCAAGAGTTTAGCTTTTTTTATTGAATTTTTATACAAGCTCTTTACTTCATTGTACTTCATTTTTAAATCTATGTCACTATTAAATTTTTGTCATAGTAAAGCATTGCACCCTAATATGTAGCATATCAATCATGTTGTAATTTATTGTGTTCCGTAAGTACGTGTGTCAGGTAATAATTGATTGAGTTTAGTTGTAATTCAGTCTGTCTGTGATTTTAAGTCCATTATAATTACACAGTTTATAAAATTGGTTTTAATTTTTACAGTTATAAACAGGGCCGCATTTACAAATTCGGCGCCCCTAGGCCTACAGACCAAAGAGCGCCCCCCCCCCCCAGAGGACTCTGATTACACTGACGTAGAAATCCAGTAAATTTCTTAATTACGTAATTTTGATGAAAGATAATTACAATAGTATATATATATATATATATAATATATATATATAATATATATATTATATATATATATATATAGGAGTGTTTTGAATAAATAAAAGCATTAAACCAATGAATGAGTCAACGTCGCACCCCGGACCTAGTTGACCTTGGCCACCCGCCCCGCCGAACGCCAACACCACCCGCCGCCGCAACTTTTTTCTTTTGTGTACTTTAAAATTTATGCGCCCCCTAAAATTTTGCGCCCTAGGCCTGGGCCTAGTGGGCCTATAGGGAAATGCGGCACTGGTTATAAATGTTATGAACATAAAAATGAGTATAAATCAGTAAATTGCCTTCTTGCATGTGGTATTTATAGTAAATAACGACAGAACTAATGTCATTGGCATAAAATAGACACAGCTGAGGATCAAGAAATGAATCCTGTACTACACTACAAGAAACATTAGCCCAGTCAGATGTTGATCACAACTCACTGCCCATGTTAGATAAATATAATCTTAGCTACCTGACAACCTCATTTGTAAATCTTACTCCTCTCAATTTTTTCAAGAGAAATATTTAATTTACACAGTCTAATGCTAAATAAAAAATAAAAAAGTGAGAATATTGTACACTGTCTATGATTAATTTCATCATTAACTTATAGAAATACCTTTTCTATGCTGTAACCAGGACAAAACCCAGAGTAGTAGTTAGTCACCATATAATTTGCATTAAAAAAATTCAGTAATTTTATACTGTGACTATTTCATGGTCTTAAGATGAAGAGGGCAAGACAATAATTGGCTTGAAGTCCTGGCTAACTGCCAATGTTGAGATCTTACTAAGGGAAAGGACAATTAATGACCTCCATTGTGATGAGAAAATACGTTTCTTAATGATATGTTGAAGATAGGAGTGACTGTAGGGAATATTGTAAAGAAAATATTTTAATAAGGCAGATTGGAATTCTATCAATGGCAAGAGCATTGCTGCAGACAGACATGTTGGATTGAAATGAAATGAAATGAAATGAAATGAAATGAAATGAAAAATGACTTTATTTACAGAGGCGAAGTTAGGACTTAAAAGTCCTCTCTACCACTTAACCTCCAAACAAAACAAACAAAGTAAAATATAATCATACCTATACACACATCATCATACATTGTAAGTGACACGTAAACTAAATCACTTTAATAGTTACTTACATATTGGATTTAACATAATAATGTATATATATATACCAATTATAATTAAAATAAACCATGACGATTAAACTCTAACAAAAATCTCTTAATGCAACAGGCAACTAATAAAACTACCCTATCCTAACAGCATTCATTCCCCATCCACGCAACTTACATACAGTTACCCCAAGTGTGACCACAAGAACCACCAACCGTCACTCCCGCCGAGCCCGCAGCAGAAAGGCCCTAACCTCCGCCCCAAAGCGATCGCTCTTGTCAATACTTCTGATGTTGTCTGGGAGAGCGTTCCACAATCGACATGCGGAAACAGTGAAAGATTTATTATATAAGGCTGTCCTATGAATTGGAATTGATAATAAAGATGCACCCCTACGAGTTCTACGTGCACTAATATCAGACATAAAAACGAAACTTTGGGCCAGATAACTTGGACAACCATTGTGGATTGAATGTCATTCTGAAAAGAAAAAGAAGGAAATCGAAATATTTGATATGAGAGTTTATAGCATCATTTAGAAGATCATTTTCTTGATTTTTGATTAATGTTGAGATAGGTAGTAGAGTGATGTAAGTAATTAATTTATTAGGATATAGGCGTAAGTTGTTTTACTCTACTCTTAAGGTGACAACAGCCATGAATGAGTAATCCTGAGACTGCCTCACTCTCCTATAAATACAATCACAATGATCAATGTAATGTAATGTTTATGTAGCGAATTGTGACCTTAGTTGTTTTAAAATTAAAACACAATCTTGAGATCATGTATAGAAAAGGCTGGCATTGGAAGTTGCCCATGATGTATGAACTACCATGAGATCAAAAAAGTCTGTTACAGTGATGTGATGTTTTGGTCCAAGTGGTGGTATACGAGTGGTGGTACTATTCTCGTAGTAAAGTTACATGAATCGAAGAATAGTCAACTGTCTGTAGTAAAATTTTGATCAGACAAAAGTAAATCAGTATTATAATTACTCCAAGTCAAAGCACTACTACAAGCAGTCATGAAGATCAACAATGCAATTCTAGATGTCATATCTTAAATACTTTTATTACAACAATTATTACAGAACATCACGGAAGCACACTACCATGGGTGTGGAATAGTGGCCAACTCACTACTACTGAATAAGGCGAGTTAGGAAAATCTGGATGGTGTACGCAAACTATTTATTTAATGTGTTTAAAAAATTTGAACAAGACGAAGAAAACAACAGTCATCAACAGTTAATTTAGATAAATGTCATTCGATCTTTATAAATAATTATTACTACTGCCTCAGAAGTAACTATGCCGCTTCATTTGTTGCACGGGTTTATAAAAATATTGTTTGCCAAAACATACCTAGTTACCTTATGAAATATTTATATTTGGAACTACTATAATTTATAGCATGAATAGCAATTCAACCCAGAATCCTGTGGTATAGGATGAGTTCCTAATGAAGGAACATGGATTTAATAAGTAAATAACTTAATACTAAATAATAATAAACTTTCAAAGACAACGATAAACAAAATCCAAAGAATAAGTACAACGGGCACACTGAAACATATACAACTTGTTACGTGGTACCAATCACAGTCTATTGTTCTCAGGAAAGTAGTGATCCGCCGCCGTGGCACGGTGTAAAGGGCGGCGCGAAATGAAGGAAAGCTGACGGAGTAGTACTCCCGCATTTACACCTGATCAGCAGAGCATTCTAGGCTTAGCCTGACATAATCAAGTAACTTTATAAATTTGAAACGTGATACATACAGTAAAAGGAAGAGTATTAAGGAAGTTGGTAAAAGGTTGACTGGCCGCATGCAGAAATTCGGCTACTCTGACGAATTGAACGAATTGGCATTTCATGTTGGAGCCGCCAGTGTCCACAGGAATCCAGCGAGATACCACAGGAAACCCCAAAGTAACGAGTTTACACACATACTACAAAAAAACATAAGTAGTCACATCCGAAGGGCGGTGTAAGCAACTGACCGTGCCGAATAGAAATAAAATATCCGGCGCTAACAAAATTTGGATAGGATAAAAACGCGGAATTGTTATAGTTTCTCTGGACTCGTTGCAACGTACAGTGTCACGGTTATCTCGTCGTTTCTCTACTAGTACCAACCAATCCGGAGTCCGTTGCAATGGCAGGCATTCGTTGCAACGATCGCGCTATCGGAACAGTTCCATTTGGAACGACCCGCCTCTTCTAATCGAGTTGCAATTGTTGCGATGTCTTGAAAGTTCTAGAGGAACTTTATAATATTTTTCGTTTTCGCGGTTCCGTAACCGTTCCAGTTACGGAGCGTCTCGACGAGGCACTTCCAGTTGCAACGCACCACCTGTATTGCTGAGAGACCTACCTGCAGCTTGACTCTCCAATAGTACGTAGATTTTAACCTCTTTGGTTTCCTTAATAAGTTGATCCAGGTACAGAGATGTATTCCAAGTATTTATGCTTGAAAGACTGTCAGAAAGGAACCAGGGATAGCCCATAGCTGGAAAATTAACCCATGGAATTAAGACTTTAATTCAGCGTCTCCCATCAGAATGTATCACCTCTCCTCGACATCCATCTCTCCCGCCTCTATTCCACCTCTCTCACCTCTTCGATTTTTATAACATCTCCATAATATTAGTTTTTGCACTGTATATTTTTTATTTTTTATACCAATTACATGGTATACTTTAAATAAAAATAAAAATTTAATAAATAAAATTTTATTTTAGAATTGTAAATGGATAGGGAATAAAAAAGTAAATTTATATTGTAATCCAGCGGCAGGCACAACGCGCTTGGAATCTGGTCTAGACCTGACTTGATGGCAGTGAATGCTAAACAATAGTCTACAGTGGACTCAATCTTTTGTTAGGCGGCGAACCTGCGTTTGAGAGTGATTCAAACAGGCCTGCAGGAAACAGGAGCGTAGTCGGTGCAGGCCAAGAAAACACGCTCTGCTTCCATTCCGAGTTGAGAAGCGATAGAGTAAAGTCTTTAGTGCGAGTTTAAAAGTAGTGTCGGGCGTAGGAATCCGTTGGTATAGATTATTTTAATACCGAACTCCAAGACCTTCACGACTAAAGAGCTAAGTACTTTGACTGAATTATTAAAATTTTCTAAATTTGAAATTTGAAAATTTAAGAAGTGAATTAATTTGAAATTGGAATTGAAATTTGAAATTAACGATCAAATTCTGTTGAGTGTGGACTAATATATATCTAAATTGTAAAGGAGTTATTTATTTAAAGTCAAACGTTTTTTATTAAAAACAAAAAATTTTGTATATTAACATTTAGTATACAAATAAGTGCGCCACTCTGCTTTTATTCTGGTGAACCTTAATAAAATTGAACTTAGTGGTTGTAAATTAATAAGTGGCTTGGATACGGAAAATTATATAAAGTCTTTAATATTAAACTTTTAAAATGGCACTTAAGGTGGACTTGTTAACCAAGGAGGAATTGGGACTATGAAATTAGGTTAAGAGGTGTGGAAGTGTCTCCTAGTCTTAAAAGTGATAGATTTAAGGAAAAAGTTACGGCAGTTAATAAGTCTTGATGTAAATAGTAATCATTTGAACCTGAGTGGAAATGGTCGCTTTCAAGGAGGAATGGGATAAAATTAAGTTAGAAACCCAAGTATTAGGAACTAGACTGGAGGAATCCATTGAACAGGGACTAACATTGGACATAGTTAGGTGTGAAACAAAAAATAAATCATTGGCAGCGCCGACTGACTAACTTAAGTAAATTGTTTAAAATCGAAGAAAAGGATATAAGCTAAACATGTTGAAAACCGAATAGTATATTAAGTGAATTATTGTTAAAAATAAAAAACCTAAAAATTGACAAGGAAACATCTGATAACTTGGTGCGTAAGTTATCTGATTCCAATCTGGAAATAGAAGGTGAGCTGGAAGAGGCTGGTAAACCGGAAGTGAAAGATAAGTCTGGTCTAAATATGAGAGATGAGGTGTTTTGTTTCGGGACGGCCACATTTAAGTTATAATAAACTACCGAACCCCAATTGAGCGTTTATTTGAAGGAGTTAAAAATCTGCGATGGATTAAATGTTCAAGAATTATTAGAATTCTTTAAAATAATCTTGAAACTTAAAAAGGAAACTAGATGTACGGAAGAGGACATTATGGAGATTGCGATTTTCACATAGTCAGGAGCCTCTTTTGTCGAAACTATTGGAAATTAAAAACAGGACAATGTCACGGTCAAATTAATGCTTGAAATATTATTGAATTATTTCGTGCCATATCATCAGCGTGAACTTTTGAAATTTGAAAAGGTGCACCGTCCCCAAAGATATAATGAAAGCTTATCCAACTACATTATAGACATTAAGGAATCAGTAGAAAGTACTTTGTTGTAATATAAATGAAAGGGATGTTGTGGAATTAATTAAGGTGGGAATTTAATCCTGAAACCAGAAATAAACTAGTGTTTATGGGAAATCCGAGCACATATTCCGAACTGGATGAGATGTGTATAAGGGCGAATAATGTAGGTTATGCTGACAACGTTGAGGAAAACAGGGAATAATTTGAATGTGAATAGGAAGTATAATGTACCGGTTAACAGCATCAGGGCGAGGCAAGAAACAATAACTTGTTATAAATGTAATAGACCTGGTCATTATGCTTATCAGTGCCGGGAGGTAAAACAGGAAAACCTGTTGTAAACCAGCGGAGACCCATTGTAAACCACAACTCCAGCTATAAACCCCGAAAATGTAGCTCATAATGTACAGGAGTCAAAAAACTAGTTAGTAGGGAAAGTTCGAACAATGAGTTAAGCAGAGTGGCGCACTTATTTGTATACTAAATGTTAATATACAAAATTTTTTGTTTTTATTATGATGACCCTAAATAGTCTCGAACTCATAAGATTTAAGTAGATACTGGTGGAAATTAAAACTGCACCTTTTTTGAAATATTCAGGTTTATTAAATCAATTCAAACTTCAATTGTTAACCTTGTATTCCACCAATGAAATGTTTTGCACAATAGTTTAAAATTACTACTTCCTTAGGCAAGGCACTTTCGATTTTAACATGGACTCACTGTCCTCTAAATACGTGTGTATAAAATATAAAAATAAAATAATAATCTTGAATAAATTTGTATGAAATAAAATAAAAAGGGCTTCTTCTCAAAACTAATAAAATAAAAAATTATAAACTTCTTTAAAATAAAATTCTCAAACAAAACTAAAACAGTTCTCAACAGGAATTTTTCACAAGTTCCTACAGGATATGGTGCAGCACCTGCACTCTTAATTTTAACTAGAATCCCTATAATTTCAATTAAATTTTTTACGTTTGACTTTAAAATAAATAACTCCTTTACAATTTAGATATATATTAGTCCACACTCAACAAAATTTGATCGTTAATTTCAAATTTCAATTCCAATTTCAAATTAATTCACTTCTTAAATTTTCAAATTTCAAATTTAGAAAATTTTAATAATTCAGTCAAAGTACTTAGCTCTTTAGTCGTGGAAGGTCTTGGAGTTCGGTATTAAATAATCTATACCAACGGATCCTACGCCCGACACTACTTTTAAACTCGCACTAAAGACTTTACTCTATCGCTTCTCAACTCGGAATGGAAGCAGAGCGTGTTTTCTTGGCCTGCACCGACTACGCTCCTGTTCCTGCAGGCCGGTTTGAATCACTCTCAACGCAGGTTCGCCGCCTAACAAAAGATTGAGTCCACTGTAGACTATTGTTTAGCATTCACTGCCATCAAGTCAGGTCTAGACCAGATTCCAAGCGCGTTGTGCCTGCCGCTGGATTACAATATAAATTTACTTTTTTTATTCCCTAATCCATTTACAATTCTAAAATAAAATTTTATTTATTAAATTTTTTATTTTTATTTAAAGTATACCATGTAATTGGTATATTTTTATAACAAATATATTCGCTCCTTGTCGACCACACATCCAAATTTCTTAACAGCTGCAAGCAATTTTAGTACAAGGAGTTTTACAGGGAGGGAGTTAATAACGTATGTAATTATACAGTGAATTATTCAGAATTGGAGTGGGGGAAGGGCAAATATTAACTTTGAGAAATTTATTCATCCATTGTATGTCCCTCATTATTACTAAATAAAGTGCATGAAACTATATGTATATACAGCTATCTACTATACAGCTAATGATATGGACAATGTCGTTAACTAATGAACATATTCACCTTTTGTAGTCTTAATATCAGTGACAGTTGGCTTCGGGAATATTTACAAATTGGGTTTAACTACAATTAAATTCTAAGGCCTATCAAGTTTAACGCATGAACCAATTAGGTAATGAAGAATGCAAAATTTAAAATTATGTATAATTTAATTTCTACAGATATCTGCAAACATGTTTATTACGAAAAAAATTTGGTTATTACAAAATATTTAAGTAACGAAATCACTACGACGTGTGCTGTATGCTATCCACTTCAGACCGGAGTTTCGTTCAGGCGTAGGGTTAAAATGAAATGTCTAATATAAAATTCTCATTCCTAAAGTACTATTGCAGAGATTTTATTTAATAAAACTAAAGATTCTTAGTTTGTAACGCAGGGATATTCTGAAACGCATTAGATTTGTGACATTATATAACGATATAAACTCACGTTACGTACATAATTTTAAAGTGAAATTAATTTTTAATGGCGAACATTTATTTGAAGCCCTCCCTTAAATGGCACCCGATACTGGATATCACAAGTAATAAGGGTGATATGATTTAGGCTCACCGAAGGGTCGAGGGCAAGCCTTGGGAATGAACATCCCCTCCACCCCTTCCACACATTATACTGGGGCGTGTCTCATCACAAAACTTTACCTAAAGACATCCAGCAAGGATGGTAAAACAAAATCAAACTCCCGCTGTAGCAAATATTGAAAGATCCAGTCTCCCAGGAGACAAGAAAGGACTCAAGTAGTTCACTGCCCAACAATGCATTCCTCACTACATAAGTACCAATATGTTAGAGCAAAGGAAGTGAGTTTCCAATAGAAAGCTGATAATGTCTATGTACTCATTCCTACAGGAACCATCAAACTTTCTCAAGAGTTTGTGGTTTAAAACAACCAATAGGTTTGTGGTTTCTTTACTTTCTGCAGAATGGACGTTTCGAGAGTCGATTCTGTCATACTGCATAAACCCCTGCATGTCATCTGCCTGAAATAACGGAGCTCTTTATATTCAATAAAATTGGTTGAATCCCACCGACCCAGGCCTTTGGCTCCATTAAAGAGCCTTCTTTTCCATGTCACCGGATTTTGAGGATAAAATATAGCTCTGGGGAATTTTAGCAAATCTATTGAAAACCTCCTTCTTTTCAAGTTGTCCAAGAAATGCTTTGTATAATGAAAATTTCGTTTTAAAATTGTAATTGAGAACGAACCATTAGTTTTAAATTAGTATTACATCATGCAACGATTCCCAAAGCGGTAGATAACAGTCATGTTTCGTACAGCAAGGACGGTAAACGCTAATCAAGGTCCTACGAAAAATACGTAACTGGATTTTGTGCATGGACCATGAATAATAAAGCATGGCTTTATATTGATAATAAAGCCTAATGTGTCTTCAGTAATCAATGATGGCTGGTTACTGACATTTGCAACTTCCATTGTGATTCTAACGATCCATATTCTTGGTTAGTAAACACGTATTATAGAGAACATTTCTCGGAGAAATGATAAGTGCACTCTTTCTTGTAAACTCTATTAACGAAATAAAATAAAGGAATGCAGAGAGCCCGGGGATCTTAACCATGAATGTCCTCAAGACCAATAATAATACGGGTATAAGTGGTTACCATTAAACACAATATTTTATTAACTGCTAGCAGTTTCCCAGCTATTTGTATTTATAATAGATACATTTTTCTAGTTATTCTATTATGCTCAGACTGATCTCTCTCTCTCTCTCTCTCTCTCTCTCTCTCTCTCCCCCCCTCTCGCTCGCGACATCTGAACTTTTAAACTGGTATTAAAATGCTTGCTTATAAGAAACTGCATTATCTACAAATAACACTATTACATTGTTCAACAAAAGCTGAGTATTCCGAATTCATCGCCTCTGAAAACCATATTAAGTGATTATGAAAATTTAGAGTACCAATGTGGTGGTTCATAAACAATAAAAAGTGTAATTAATCAGAAATTGTGAAACTTAGGGAAAAGGAGCATACACGTACCTGTTGAATTTTTGGGTTTAGTGTGGCTGGATTTTAAGCACCATGTAATATAGTGACAGTTAAGACAATGGGAAACAAATTTCATTCAATGATTCGTATTCCCGAACAAATTGTGTATTCCCAGGTTACACGATAGAATATGTATACTGAATAGCATCTTTAATAATTAATGAGATGATTTTTAAATAAAGGTTGTTGTTTTAAAATATTACTCTCTAAAATAAATGTGCTCAAGAGAAATGTGCCTATAAGGTAAACAGGAAAAATTAAAATTATATCATGGAAAGCGAATATCAAAACAAAAAAATATGTGTAAAGTTAAAATAAAAGTATTAAACCGTAAGTAAAGTACAATAAATTGCCCTAACATTTTAATTGATTTGCCTTTACTTACTAAGTTTAAGCTTATTCAAAAGTAACAAGGCTGTAGTAGTAAACAATCTACAACGCAGTGAGAAGTGACATCGCGCTCGCTTCTGTCATAACTGTGGCAACTCCATAAAACAACCGTTACTTTTGAAATATGAGCTACGTCTAGGAATGATCTTTGCGCGATTAACTAGAGACAATTGTGTTACAAATTTGTTAAACAAAACACAACAAAAATTTGTCTTCGTCATTTCGGACCACGCTCTTAAGCAATATCTTATCTGACAGTCTAAAACCAATTTGATTTGATCCCTATCTTTCTGAATGAGGCAGCAGTGCGACAATAATGTTGACATGCTGATCCGTCAGCAGTGATACATTACAATGGGGGTTTTAAAACGCCAGAACAGGTTATACCTGGAGTCCCAGATCTCTCTACCAACCTTTTCAGGCATTATTCTTGGACCAAAGACAAACCAATATATCATATTCGAACTTTCGAAAACCCAATAGTTGCCCGAAAAGCCGCCAGTTAGTATTGTTCACTTAACTATTTGAACTATTTGAGAACGGCTTGTTGTAATACGTTAACATTTCGTATATTGCTTGTACAACCTAAAGGCCTAATTACAGAAAGAATTACAATTATGTACAAGTCTTTGGTCCAGGAGTAATACCTTAAAAGCATTCAAAGAGAGTGGAACTCCCTGTATAAATAGTTTGCATGCAGATTGAGACAATTCAAGAAGCTTTAATTATAAATGTTATAAACCATGCTAAGAGTTTTTATTCCAGTTCAATTATAAGAAATGTAGCGAAGTTCCGTGGCACAATTTAATCGCCAAACTGCTCCATTTTTGATTTTCAAGACATAAATACCTACGATAAGTATCAATTATTAAAACAGACAGAATGTAAATATATCTTTTTATTCCAAAGGTTGTACGTGTTATAGAGAAAGTATATGATCAAATCAAATTCAGAGGAGGAATAGCATTCAATAAAAAAGGAAACTAATTAATTAAAGTAACACGTTTTAGTGTAAAGTGGTGTGTAAACTCTCCGAAAACAACTTAGAGTGTTTTAAACTATATAAGATAAAATCTACAAACTTTACATAATGTTATACGGCTATCCTACTTATTTTTTAATGCAATGACCATCACACGGCTATATTGTCATATGAATCTTAAACGTAATACTGAACGTCTTGTTCAATATGCACATAATTTTAAAGCTATTTATTATTAGAACATAATGCTGCAAACCTCACTTTATAACCTTTATTCATTACAGAATGGCGGCTGTTGAGATAAGATCAACACTAAACCATTAACTGACCAACATTTTGTAAAACATAAACGTGTAAGAAATGACTATTAGAAAATAGAGCACTTAGAGCTTTGAATATTGGAATTATTAAATGTCTTAAAAGTATTGAAACTTTGGTTATTGAATTTCTTTACTTTTTAATGTATGTATATATGTGCTATGTACTACGAGTACTATAATGTCTGTACATACATGTATTAAACCTAGTATTAGTTTTACGTCATTAACTTCGGTTAATCTCCAAGCTACCTTTTCAAAATTTTACTGAAATTTATAATCTCAACGGTTTACATATTTAAAATAATTTTTATTTGATTTAAATAAAATTTATTTACTAAATGATTAATATTCAATGTAAAATTAAAACTATTTAAAATTGATGAAAAGTTTCGTATCCTAACTAATTAAGAACAATCAAGAGGAGATCAAGTTTCATCATAAAGTTACTCTAGTAAAACAACAGAGAGTTACAATTTAAACTTTATTGTCAACTAGTTTAAATTGTGACTCTCTGTTGTTTTACTAGAGAAACTTTATGACGAAACTTGATTTCCTCTTGATATATTTGTGTTCAAAAATAAATATGGGGGGAGGCGAGAATTGTGGGACACACATTGTGTGTGTGTGTGTGTGTGTGTGTGTGTGTGTGTGTCCATTGGGATTGGTATGACTAAATATTATGGTTTTTGGGATGTATGAGAACTTCAAACCTCAACCATAAATTATGGTTGGGGGAGGGGGTAAGTTAAAAGTTTTAAATTGTTTGCAATTAAAAACTATACATAATAACCAATCCGAAAAAAACAACCTGCGTTAGTGTAGGCGTTACAGGGTAGTTTATTTTATTACGCCTCAATAACAACCATTTTTACGACTCAAATTTGTTTTAGGTTTTCAAATTTTAAACAGCATTGTCTTCGTTCTTTAGAATTAGAAGCAAATATATGTATGTTTGCATTAAAAATTTTTCATGGGTGGTCCATTAGAACGTGCTTAGTCACTGAAGCCATATTAAAGTTGAGTAGTGGACCCGCTGCTCGAAAATATGTTTTAAATTGCTATTTTATGTTGAAATAAGAAAATGCATACATCAAAAGCTTTAAGGAGTACGCCGATACTGTTTAGCAATAATTTGTTAATACTTCCATATTACCAGTTTTTCTACAAGAGTTCAAACAATACACAAATCCTTCATCATTGACACATTTTTTCTAAAACTGATAGGTAAAATTATCTGCTCGAGCCCTCATTATATGATGGAAACTCATGTGTAGTTCGTCTATAAGTTTTTACTATTTAATTTTAATAAATGCTCTTCTTCAAGAGTAGTGAACTTACCTACTACGTAATGCGAAGACAATTTCCTACGATAAAGTTGGTTGAAAATTCTCGCGTTATAGTCTGGGTGGAGTTGGGTCACAATATTTCGGTGTAAGCATAGGATTTCGTATTGGACCAGATCCCGAATAATGAGGTACATCTAATATCATGCTTCAGTTTTCGATACAACCCATATTTTGGATTGCGATCAGGACAACCGTCATCAGCTTTAAATACAGCAGCAATTCCATTAGCTGTTTACAAATTGTAATGTCTTTTGTATTTACTTGTATCAAAATAAAAACTATGCATATATCTGACGATGTAAATGACGATGGTTTCCTATACTGCCAATCAGTATCACAATATTAAACTTTAAGACTAATGTGCTCCAATATATTGGATATTCTATCATCAAGTTTTGGTTAAAATTTAAAATGTTTCAACAACGTATTTGTGTCGATTCTTCTGTGCAACAAAAGTAAATTTGGGCAAACCAGCAAATATTGCAATAACTTAAATACATTTGGAGTAATTCCAAATTTGAGTGAACCTAATCATTATCTACATGTGTAAAGTATCTTGTGTACCACCCTAGCAGTTTCACTGGAACATACCATTGCAAAGGAGGAGTTGTGCTTACAGCGTATTATATATATATATATATATATATATATATATATATATATATATATATATAAATGTTAAGGTCGTAGATTTTTCGAATTTTATTTTGGTAAATCAAGCTATACTAAGTTATTGCAATTGCTTTATGAATTTTGGATAACCACGTACTTTATACATATAATATACGATATAAAATATTTATACAATTTTTGATGTCCAATTCCATAAACTGTACTATTCTATTGAAAGAGGAGCTGTTCTTGTTAGAAAAACTAATTTCTATTATTTTATAAAAGAAAACTCACAGTTATCCAATAATTTTTATATTGGTTAACTGTGAGTTTTCCTTATACAAAATAATAGAAAATGTAATATTCAATGTTTCAATTCCAAAATGAAGTTTACTCTTAAATACTATTACCCACGAACAATGATATTCGGTACGATAATTAGAAACACATACCACTAAATATTCCGAGTTGAAAATTAAAACAATATGTGTATAGGTGTTAGATTCCCGCTGGGTCTATTTATTGAAATCTCTACTTATTGCTCTACAACTGTAGCTATCTTCAAAAATACAGGAAATTGTCTAAATAAACTGACCCATTATAATTATATCAAATATAGATGCCATTTTGAACTGATAACAATATGTATACATGTGTATATATATACACACACATACACATATATCTCAAACTACATATAACCATGCATGTAGGTACATATATCATTACAAATTTAAATAAATCCAATCGAACATTGTCTATCAAGATAAACGTAAACCTAAAATTTCAAGCTCAAGTTTTATTATTAACCAGGTTGAATATATTGGCTTTGTGTTGTCTTCAAGATAATTTTATATAGAAAATAGTTTTTGATCTACTTTAAAAACATTTTACTAAATTTTGTGTATATGGTAGGTACAAACATTATCAATTTTTGTTGGCTTAATTGTGGTATTAGTGGCTTTACATTGAAATACAAATATCATTCACGACTATGAATTATTTTGAAGACAGAAATAATGCACGTTTTAGGACTAATGCATGCGGCCATTTTGAGTGGAAGGGTTTGCCCCCTGAACCCTCCTTGACTTCAGTCTCATATAGTTGTCAATTTAATTTAGAGTGTAAGTTTCACTAGTAGGAATTTTCACGCCTAAAACATTTGGTGGTTAAATGAGTATGTTTTCGTTTGTTTTAGAAGTTGGAATTATTTATATTTACTGTATAATAAATATATATTTTGGTTAATTGTGAGTATTTAAGAGTGCTGCAATCGCGCATTATTTAACTAACCACCTGTCCACGACCAAGCTGTTCACTGGCAGGGGATGAGAGGTAACGGTAGTTAATCTGGATAGACTCATATTTTTGATTGATTTTCAAGTCGCCGCGTATTGTTCAGTAGGTAGTGGGTGAATGGAAGTGGAGAGGGTCGATGTCGGGGCTGCCTACCCACCACCCCGTCACCTCCTCACCCCTTCACCCCCTCACCCATACCAACCCGTGCCGATAATGAACGGTGACACTGGCGCTGTGGCGGCTTTTGTGCGTAACCCGGCAATCCCGGCGATGTGAGATCCCGCTGAGGGATATTCGGCTGCAGAATAACATAACGAACATTACTTCCTAACGCGAGCTGAAACGTTACATATTGACGGGAGAGGGTCGTGCTGATGCCAGACGATGTTTTATCTGCTGATGAGAGCTTAGAGTGTTAATAACCACCGAATTTTCCGTTCTCGGCTCTCAACGGGGAATTGGTCGGGATTTTCCATTCACGCCGCGCCGTCGGTTGGCGGCCTGCATGCGAGTGCACAGAATACAGTTCACACAGTCGATAGCATAGATGTCTCTTTAGAATTTAGAGTAGGACTACCGAGTATTATTTTTGTTTTGATAAATTCGATGTTCGATTACATTAGTGGGTCTATTTCGTTGATAGTGACCAGTGCGTATGTTGTGTAGTGGATATTGCAAATTAAGGTAAGACCCTTTTATTGATTCATACTTGTTAACCAAATTTCTTCTTTGATGTCAGTTTTAGCTAACACATAATTAAAATTTTTATTTAAAGTTCACACCCATTTAAAAAATCTCTTCAGAACATTTAAATGTGTAAATGCAAAAAATTGAATTTAGTTTTTTCATGTTTCAGTTACCGTAGTCCTCCAGAATTAGCAATGTAGAATATCTATAAAACTGCTAATTCAGGCCTTCAAAGATTTTATTTAAATCTACTTTCACATAATAATTTCTCTTATTTTGAACTATCCGGTCGTTTTAAAGCAGAAATGAATTTTTATAATTTTGAATACAAGAATTTGTAGTTGTATGGAATATGAAGATAATTCTGCATACTAGCTATTTGATAATACATAACTTTATAACCCTGAGTGCAGTAACAGTATTTATAAAAAATATTTACAATTGAAAAGTGGATCTACTGAACTTAATTATTGTGCAACGCTGCTGTTGCAACTTGGTCTGCTTACATCTAGTTTAAGCAGTAGTAGTACGGTACTAACCGCAATAGTTATAGGCTTACGAGTATTTCAGATCTGGAGTGCAGTGTTCGTAGTCATATGAATTTTGTCCAGGTATACGAATAATAAGTAAAATTGACATGCAACTTAGTCATAACCGTGCAAATTTAGATCACAGAGTGTACACTTTTATTTCTTCATAGTAAATTTGGAAATACAGACGTAGTGTTAATTTCCCACTCCAGTTGAGGATCTTGAATCAATCATTTGTCATTAAATATTCTTACACCTTTTATCAGTAAATGATAGCTTACCTATTAGTAAATAATAATTTATTGCAAAATGACAATACAATTACTTGATCTTGTGTAACAGACAAGGTGATTCAACTACACCCAGCGTCTTTGGAGAGGTTAGAATTCGAAGTTACAAATTACGTTTTCACTACTATAGTAAGACTATACATCATATAACTGAACTTGGTAGTTTCCTATAGCTTGCTGTTCAAAATGTTCTGTCCTCCTAAAGAACGATTTAATGCAATGGTATCGTTAGGTTTGAAACTAATTTATATTTTAGGTTAATTAAAGAATTGCATTACTTAAGAACTTAAGCTATAAGGTTTGCATCGCCCACTTACTGCAGAATCTACTTATTATAACGAACAAGAGAATGAAATAAAAAAGATAGCAATAAATCATGAAAAATTAGAGTTAATGTTTGAATAAACCTAGAAGAAATGTATTAAATACGCACCCGGATTGAATTGAACTTAGTCGAATTTAATCTAATTCTGGCTTTACATAAAATGTAGTCTTATATTTAATTTAATTTAATGTTTGCTTGGGTACATATACAAATATATGTATGTTACTTGCACACGCAAACAGCTACGAAATTTGGTTTACACATCACAAAACCATTACGAATTTGTGCCGTTTTATTCTACTTATATACGTTATGAGATTTAAATAAGTAGTTCCGATTCGCTTTCATACTTACGTAAAACTAAGGTAAGGTCAGAAAATCTGATAATTTTACCTAGGTTAAAATTAATATTTAATGAGTACACTTTCTATATAGAGAATATTTTGCCATTGTACCTTGTTAATAGTTTTTATATTTTAATGGTAACCACACCTTTATACTTAAAATAGGGGTATTTCATGTTTAAAAAGAAAATATCTGCTACATTTCTTTTAAATCTTACCTTTGAGAGTGAATGATTCGTACCCACATTAAAGTATTTTTAGGAGGTATGTTTTTATTTGTTGGGATTTGCTAAACACAAACTTATACATTTTCAAAAAATGAAAGAAAATTCAAAATTCTGAGAGAATGTATATCTTCTTGTATTTTGCATGTTTTGGTTTCAACACTTATGTTTATTTTCAGATTCAGGAGAGTCTTCATTGTTTCATAAAAGAGGTTTCGGGTTTCACTTTTTTTACCCGTCTACAAGTGCCATTTGTCTGCGACAGGATCTCATTAAACCGACTAATGGGAGAGTCGGTACAGTACAAGTATGCTCTCTTACAGTAACTGCCCTGCCCACAGTTGCAGACAGATTTGAACCTGCACTATTGCTAACTTATACACAAAGTCAATCATCTTATGTCGTGCAGTCAACTGGTTCTTAAAATACAACATTCAAACATTTTAATGAGCCATTAGGTTTTTTCAAAATTAATAAATAATTTTTTAATTTGGATTTGGTAATCACAGTTTTTGACAAATAAATAACAAGTGTTCCCAAATAAAATTTTTTATTTTGGCTATTAATCCCCAAATAAAGTTACGCCCGTACATATAAGCCCGTTTATACGACAAGTTACTTAGCAAAGTTACTCTAATCCTTTTTGATATGAATATAAAAATATTTCTTTCCATTATTCTCGTAATAAATTAATTTGACCTTCTAAATTTCCCAAAAACGCTACTAAAAAAAAGGAGAAAGCTTCGAATTCTGCAGTGCTCACACACCAATGCTTACATATACTCCAAATTTCACATTTATAGCACAGCTGGTGTATTTAAACAGTGGACCGCGATCGCATCTGAATGGTTCAGGGAAATCATGATAATTCTATGTTTCAAATTTCAAGTTTAGTAGTATATCGATGATAATAAATTATAATACAGAAGGATAAAACAATCATACCGAGCGTTTTATACCACTCCAATTTTTATCTGGCTAAGTTATCTGGACACCCATTTCCGGTATAAGTATGGTGAATTCCGTCAGACAAAATCGGCCTGCCTCAATCACGAGCACAAATATAGCGAAGTCTGTCCGTAAATATTTAATATTGTGTATCAGATCAGTTCCACGGATCAGTTGTGTACGGATCAGATATTTGTAATAAACCAATGCGGAGTCACAGTATGGTTTTAAGAAGGTAATTTAACATGAAACAATAATAATAATAATAAAGGACCATTCCTGTCCCCCTTCCATTTTATTTCCGCCATTTTGTTTTGGTAACAATACGAATAGAATTGATGACTTATGATGGATTGGTAATTGATTTCCGTAACCATCTCATACCATACCAATCTAAAATCAGCGTGAAAAATTGTACTTCCAGATGTCGCTGAGTGAAAATGTAACTGTTTAAAATCTAGCAAAACTGTATTAAATCGACAGAGAGAAGTTCGACCCATCAAAGTAAGTGATATATCAATCATTTAATACGTATTTTCAATCTGTAACTCTCCAACGTTGAGTCCTGTCAACTAACAAATTTACAAGTCAGCGAGTTAAAGTGTTGCCGTATATAACGATCCAATAACATAAACCTAATTTTAATACATACATAGTAATAAAAACACAATTAAAATATATAACTGTAGATATCTTAGAATTCTTTACAGTTCCAAACTTACTTTAAAGCATAAACACATAAGTACTCTTAAACATGCATGCTCCAATGTGCTAAAGCTCCTAATCAGGAGGAACATTAGTAAAGAATCCGGGCGAAAATTGTATATCGTTCGAAATGTTCTACTTGCGATAGTAAGATTTCGATAAGTAAGGAAGAGAAGAATCAGAATAAATAAAAAATTGTGTTATAGTTTATAGTCCATATTTTTAACTTACCAGGCCTGATTTAGAAACATTAAAACAGATACAACATAAATACAGAGTAGTGTACGAAGTAATAAATACTAACTTAAAAATTAGACCTCTGTGGTTCTTATTTATTGTATTTTACCTAACTTAAAATAACCTGGGGAGGTTAAATTATATTCTTTCTTTTAGTATTTTGATGAAATTGCATGCCAAAATTCTTTGATATTGACTTGAAGTTCAAACATTTTAAGTCTTCAATCGGTCACAATTTTAAAATAATGATATTGTATGCATTTTTAATAAGCTACACGTAGCATAGCAATAAGTAAAAAACAAAAATTAATTTATTACTTAATTATTAGTAAAACTATAACTGCACACTTGCTAACTCGACATTACTATCAGGAGAAAGGAGTATAGGTTAGAAAGGAATAGAATTTTCAATTTGATGAACTCTTATAACTCTACTATACTTATTTCCCTTTACTCCTAACTTTACAGCTTTTTAGCTCAAATATTTTGGTGAAGAAAACAACAACTCTTTCAGTTCCAAGAAAGTAGCCAAAAGTATCTCGAAGTCAACACGGGGTGACTTAATAAGTCACAGTTATAAAGCATAAACAGATTAAAAAATGTAAACCACCTATCGATTTTATATGTTATACCTTTCGTAAGAGCTTTAAACTTGTTGAAATGATAATCATCTCTTTCGATCACAGTTTTTGGGTGATTGAAATTATTGTCTTAATTAGAGCGCTAGAAGATACCGAACACGCCGATATCCATTGAGTACCTGAACTATTCAGAATAGTTTGTCCGATTAGGATTGAGCGCGCCTTCACCTTACGGAAACCAAAACGTCTACAGCATCAAAGTTGCCTATCTAAACGCCTTAAGGTAAATTATCTCATAGAACGATTATATTTGTTGTTCATCACATTAGTAGATTATGAAACCGACCAATCCTTTTTGTACAGTTATTTGTTTGGTTAACTAATACAGACCGCTATATAACATCTTTATTTTTAGCCTTTTCTAATTTTTTTTCTTCAACTCAATATAATACATACAAATATATCCTTAATAACTAAAAACACATGTTTTATTATTCGCATATCAAATGTTGAGTTATATCTGTAATAAACAAGTTAAGTTTTATTATTATTACAACGGATCAGCTGGCATATTTTTAACTGTTATGTATTTTAAAACACTACGGCTAGTGACAGCCGTAAAGCGTATAATAAGTCAGTTGAGGAGTCAAGATGGAGTTGGGATGTCAAAAGACCAACTAAAAATGATGTCAAAACTTAAACTACTAACAGTTTAAGTTTGATTCACATCAACTGTGATAAAGAAACTTTTCTTATTTGTATGGACTTGACCTACTAACCTAACCCTTCTTACGTAACCTAATTTGATTTTTATAGAAGGTACCTTTGGTTAAACAGTACAAGTTAAAGATAATTTAACTGAATTGGTAGATTTTGCAGTACATAATGCGACTTCAATTTAAACATTGGAAATAAGAACTAAAAGTAAGAAGTTTTAGTTGCAATCGTGTACCAGTAAAAGGCAGATAAGATGTAAAGTTTGTTCAGTTTTGTAAGAAACATGTTTTCATTCTTATTCATAAAACTCTTGACGCTTGCTACTTAAAGCTATTTTTGTGAGGTAGTAATTGTATATAAAAAATTATAATTTGGTTGGATGGATACATTTTTGTAAAAGTGACTGAATTGAATATTATAAAAAAATATGACAGTAAGAAAATGCTTAAAACTTAAGATATTTAATACGTGCTCCGCCGGGACTGTTCTTTATTCTTCCGTAACACAATTTAAGGTTTTTAACTATATATATATAACATATATATATATATATATATATATATATATATATATATATATTTAAATATAGCTTATTTATAACATTATAAACATATTAATAACATCCAAGATATTATGCGAATTTGTGAAGTAGACTATTTTACTTTAACAAGCCTCGTGTACCTAAATATCTTATTTTGGGTATTGTGATAACCCCCATTCATTAAATTTCCACTTTTATAAATTCCTGGTGGCTCATAGAAAAATTTAAGCTTTTGCACAATATAAGTATTTTGTTTTAATATTTCACATACAGAATAATTAGGAAGTAAATTACATAATGTAAAAATAATTTAATTCACGAAAACATATGAAACACTCATAATAGCCTCGCGGGAACCGTTATACTACTATTATACGATTAAATAGATTAACACTTTGGGTACTGAGCAGTGTAAAATATATATGTGTCTACGAAAAAATATTGGCAGGCATGTTAAAGAGTACTCATAAGACCATTGTAAGTGAACATATTATATTTGGACACCACTCCAGCTACAGTATACCACGTTAGCACTCGACTGCCCAGGGGGACAATACCGAAAATGGCATTCAAACAAGAGAATGCTCCTGTGACCATTAGTAGCGTACGTGTTAATGCGTTTAGATAGGCAATCTTTTTCTGTAGTCACTTTCCGTAAAATGATCAAGTACTCCATCCTAATCGGCCAACAGTATTTGAAATAACTCATGAACTCTTATTTCTGAATATTGGCTTATTTTGTATCTGCTAGTGTCCTAATGAAGACAATAAGTGCACCACAAGTATGAATAAAGACATAGGAATATTCCATTTTTGGTTATCAAAAATGTATGAAAGCCCTATATATACTGGTTTAAATATGAAATTATTTATAAAAGGAACTAGATAGAATTTTCTTGTTAACTTTTGTAATATTTTTTAACGATTCGTTCAGTTTTATGCGTATTTAATCAATTAACAAGCATAACCACTTTTATTCATAGTTGTTTAATGTATTTATAATTTCTTAATAGCCTACGATAGTTAATATATGTTAAAATACTCAATACTGGTTTTAAAATATTTTATGTAAAAAGAAACACTCTAAGAAACACCTCTAAGAAAACACAATTTCTACTTAATATAACTAAGTTTTTATCACAGTTTTTTATGCAATAAAGTTTCAAAGTTATAAATTTATTTAACTCTTTCATTATAGTGATAAGTTTAGTTCTTTATGTTACCTGGCTAGTAAGTGACAATGGCAGTATTTGGCATTGTTGTTGGAATATTGAAAAGAGACTTCCTATATTTTGCATTGAACTTCGCCTGTGTTAAGAACTTTGAACAAAGAGACTTTTGACCCTGTTCCAATATTTAAGTCATTATTAAATTAGTGTTTCAATACCAATTTTATTTGTATAAAAACCCCAGTTAATTAAATTTCCATTTCCAATTATTGTATTTACGGCCACTATTATAAATTATTGGTGATTATGGACAAATTTAGGCGTTTGAAATAATACTGAAATTGTGTTTTCGTATTTTAAGTGCAATGATGATGAGGGAGTAAATTACGAGTACATAACACATAAATAGTATTTTAAAAATTAAACAATTAGTAATTTTGTATGAGCCGTTATAACCGTGTTATAAGATAATATAAATTTAGGCGTGTAGATAGGCAACTTTGATGCTGTAAGCGTTTTGCTTTTCGTAAGGTGAAGGCGCACTCAATCCTCAGGGGAAGGATTCTTGGGCACTAGGTATATTTAAACGATAATAGTGATTGCTAATGGTTGAAATCTTTACTGCATAATATTATTTAGTGTTTCAATACTATTTCGCAACAATCTTTTCAGTTTTTCCATTCTGATTTTCAAACACATTTTTGTGTTCTATCACACATAACCTTTACGAAAGCCTTGTAATTGGTTATTTCATTATTCACAATGCAAAATAACATAGAAACAATAATTGTAATGTTTTCAATGTGTTCATTTAATTTCGTGTGATAAACAGGCAAGCATTATTAAAAAGCTTTCTTCCAAAATGTTCCTTATTATTTTTATTTGAACTTAGGGAACACCCTAAACTGTCCCTGTGAATGTAGACGGTAAATATTTTGTGATACTATCTGAATAAAGAAAGGTACCATATTAAAATTCAATCGTATTATTTTTGTGCTAGAAGCTTCTGAAAGATTGACGACACGCGTGCCAAACCAAAGATAGTTAACAACTGCTCCAAAATATGAATCATCCACCAGGAACCGAAAGATACGTGTGAGAGAAGAGACCATAGCGTCCAGTGAAGAAGCCGAGAAGTAAGATCTGTCCGTGCGGAGTTTTAAACAGATGGCGATTTTAGTGATCGGAAAGATACGGCTGAGAGAAGAGATGATTGGATACTGCAAACAGAGTTTTAAAAGCCACGTAAAAGAGCTGAAGGTATTTGATTGAGAGAGACATGCCTAATTCAAAGTTATTTCTAGGGGAACTTCCAAGAGACATAGTCTGTTCTGTCTGGCCTTCGATAGGTTCTGCTCAAAAGCAGTAAATAATCTTGGCGATTTTTTTCGTTTTGGATAAATTTGTCATGCAAGTCTATCTCAGGCAGAGAGAATAGCGAACCATCTCATATCTCAGGTTGTTCAGAAACACAAGATCAGATTTAATACCTTAGAAGGAAGGTGCCAGATTGGCTCCCAGCCACCTCATACACTACTGCAATGTAGATGAAAAACAAATGTGTTCGCCAAGATTGATGTTAACCAGCGCGGGTTTTGTCTATATGAGTAATGATAAACAGTAAGTTTGGCTGGTTGCTCTTGAATTATGCAACTTCTAATTAATGTCATCAAATGCATTTTATAATTAGTTTTTTTATGTCATAAGACTCCATTGTGCGAGCCTGTAACACTTGAATACATTAGAGAAAACACATTAGGTAACAAAGAACCAGTGAAGAGGTGCTCCTAGAACGCACACCTCCTACAGTGGGCGAAGAGGGTACACATTTTCCAAGGCTGTCATGGAAAATTCAGGGCTGCTAGACGATATTTCTGTTCCATGAGGAAAATTGTAATTTCCAGAACATTTGCAACCTTTCCTCTCGTGTTTGGATGTATGGTAAGTAAAAATGAAGATAAAATAGAAATCAATGCGATAGCACCGGTTAATTGTTGTAAAATGTATTTTTTTATAATTAAAATTTAATGATAAAGGTAGGACGACAATATCAATGTAAAGTATTATTTATCATCCTTAAAAGCGAAACTTTTTAATAATGTCTTGTTATTCTTAGTATCGAATGCATGCAAAGCAAACGTTTACATCATTTCTACTTAAAAACACATTGTATATCAAAGGTTTCCTTGCAGAAAGGACATCATGTCAGATCTATGATCCAACAAACCACATACAGTAAAAAACACAACAAGCTAACACAGTCATAAATGAATGAAAACATCGTCTTTATTTTCTCAATTAGTTTTTTCCGTTACATAAGTTTTTATATGGTTTGACTCTTTAAACGAATTTTAGATATATATTGCCATACTGTGAAAATGTCATAGTTTTATAATTCAGTGGTACACTTTTTATAGTTTACAGTACTGTAAACTTACTTAATAATTTACTGAACTTAATTACATGTTAATTTACATTTCAAATTTGAAGATATTTTACTTACTTTACTCTATTATTAAGACAACGGAAAATTAACATCCACTAAATTAAGAAAGAACATAATAGGTGATCTTAACCAAAATGTTTTGTTAGAATTAAGAATGTTTGTATGCGACTTTAATTTATTAACTCAATTACATACGAATCCTTTTCTTTCGTTGTATTTGTAAACTTCGTTCGTGGAAAAATTACCTGCAACAATTTTATGAATGTTTGTTAAAAAATACCAATACAAAATAATGTATTGATAAAAATCATATACAGTTCTTATTTTAGTTTTAAATAACCAATTCTTATTAAAAAACTAGAAAATTACTTTATAACTTCACAGTTAGCTTCAACTATGTCAGGTAAAAAATAGACTACGATAATATCATTAAAAATAACATTTCAACTTTCATTAAAATTTGTCAGAGAATAGTAATTCCTGCTTCTTAGTATTTTTGGTGTGCGAAATGTATTGATATTCACATACATAGTTTATAAATGTAGAAGAGGAAACAGACAATCCATCTTATGGCCACAGCATGTTTTTAATTACATGGTTTAGTACTGCCATTATGTTATTTAACTATAACTCAGTTAGGCTACTTTAATGTTCGAGAAATCTCATAGATTTTAATTGTAATTTTTTAACTTTTGAATATTTTTTTCAAATGCTATTAATAATATCAGATTGAACTTTTACCACATGCTTTATATTATTAGTAATATTTGGTATAAAGCCAGCTTCCTTTAACATAAGGATATGGCCATGGAATAAAATATAAACATCATAACTCTTATTAAATATAATTGTATGGTGAAATCTAATGTGTTTCTTTAAAAAGTCATAAATTAAGAAATGAACAAAACATTACAAAATCCCTGTTTTTAAGTGTACACTAGGCATACTAAGGTAGATGGTGAAAAGTTCATTAAGATATCTGCTTGTATAATAGTTTTAGAGAAAAGTGGTCCAAAAATTAGTTTAACATGTATAGGATAGGACTTACCGGGTTACAATATACGTAAATGGTATTTTACAAAATAATAATAATTTTGTAATGTGCTCTTCAAATTACTTTCTTCAAAAATAAATGGTCTTCCCTCTAAGGAAATGTTTGTTTTGCCTTACAGCCTGTGCTTCTTAACGGGCAGCTTTAGGTAAATGGTTTGATGTTTGTGTGAGCATGTGTGTTTTCAACATGGGGAAAATACTAAAGCACCGGCAGCGTTGGCCAAGGCATCACTGCCTTTCTGAACTACTTTCTGCATTACTTCAAGAGGGTGCCCACTTAAGCCGACAGAGGGTTCCTACAATATCAGTGCGTCGGTTGGGCATCGCCGTGGCTGCATTTCGCTTCTAATTTATGGTTTTCAAGAACATATGCAGAGACACTGACCCAAGCCCGTTTCTCAGAGGCGACTTTCCGAATGATAGTGTCCGGTGAGAGGTGCCTGTGGTAATCTCGAGCCCCTTCTTCCATTTTTCCATCGTCTGCAAGAAACATGTGGTTGGCGTCATCGTGCTCAGCATCCCCACAGGGACATTACGAGCTTACAAAACTTACACATCTTAAACACATATTTTATTGCTGTTGAGGAACTGGGTTAGATAAAAATTTATCTTCTAGTGTTTCCGCTTCATCCATTCTCTCAGGTCTCCGATCAGCATGGCCATCCAATGTCCTCTGCCTTCTAGTAGCCTTCGTTCCTGCCTGTCACTCATGGTCCGTACTTGGACTTCGATGCATGTTACCGTTCCCTTCAGTGTGTGCGAGTGTAAATGGGTTTTAGTTGGAGATAATAGATGTTGAAAGGCTATATGTGCCAAATCATCGGTACTGATGAAAAAAAATATTGATATGATATTCAAAATCTTCCTGAGAGAGAATGTGGCTGAGAGAGAATGGAAGTGATATAGTATTGAGAGTTAATATGGGGCTTTTTCCAACTACTCAGTTAAAACTGGTCGAAAAAAGTGTGAGACAAAGGTGCGCAATTTATTTATTGTACTAACCCCTTATATAAAACATTCAGGCTGGTGAAAAAATTGCTAAATTAACACAGAACAAAAATTACTAGATTAGAAGATGACAGTTTTACACACAGCTATCGCATTCTGTTTCGGGTAAACCCATTCGTCGGAGGCGTGTTGTAAGATCCGGTCACTCTTTAGAAAGTTTTTGTCTCCAAGAATCCTCTTTTAGGCGAGTAATGTGTAATGTGTTTTGGAAGTAACTGGATATAATGGCGTCTCCCCTAGGCATTGGTATGCAGTTCCATAATCTTAAGTAGTCCTTTTATTTAACCCCTCCTTTGCTGGAGGTTTATCCGACAATATTATGGTTAAAAGGACGATTTCTCCTGCTAAAAGTGAGATTGTGTTCAGAAAGTTAACGTTTTACAAATGTCATCCAGACAGTGGTCATCAGGCATCTCAATAAGTATTTCGGCAGCGACGCAGTCGTTAGCGTTGGTTTGATGATGGAAATAAGAATATCATATTTGTTTACAGTTATTTTAACGAAAGCGCGTTGGGAACTGCGTCTGCTTCACTTTTCTGCGTTATACGTTACTAAGGCGTCTTGTAGTGTAATTTACTTTGTTATTGATACCGTTCTGTACAGTTAAGACTGCTACTTTGATGCTAGTCGAGTCGTTCTGAGAAGACTCGACGGTGGTACAAGTGACAGGTGAGGGTCCCCGGTTTGTTGAGTGGTGTTTGTAATCAATACAAGAGGCATCATAATTTTTTACCTCACACGTGACGTTTTTGCTTAATCGAGATTTCGGTTTGGATAGGTAGCGCTTATTCTCACTCGTGCATGATTTTTCAAAAGTTGTGCGTATAGTGCCAACTTTACGAATTAATTTAATTATACGTCTGGGATAAGGCTTTTGTGCTGTCTGCACTCATTAGGTATGTAACATGATTGATGAAAGTTGTTTTTATGTTATCTTCAGCAGAATTAAAAAAATAAAATTTCGTTATTAAAAACCAACTAATCAATCTCAGACTCAGCAAACAAGGAAGTATGGCATTTGGACAACTCTGGATTGGGTGGATTAGGTAGCTCGGCGCTCGCCTTACTGTTGACCCCTCTAAGTGCAAGTGTTTTATCTCTTAACTATTTTTAAGCACCAAGACATTGTTAAAACAGCCCATCTTGGGATTTCGGCCTAGCTTTGGAAAACCGTCTTTAGCCAAGAGATCTTAAACCGAAACTCTAGTAAACTTAACCATTGAAATTTCAAAATGTGTTCTCTTATAATTTCTGGAAATGATATAGGATCATCTTAATTACAGCTCGCACATTCAGATTTGGAAATCATGTATTTATTCCCCAGAAGTATAGCTTTTGAGGAATGGCGTTACTTCAATTCGGAATCTAAAAGCGAGTTTCAATTAACGTTTGATAAGATTACTGGATAGTATAGTTGCTGTATGCTTGTGTATAGTTAAGGTTGCTTGATCACACTGTCCATCTTTAGTGTGAAGATACCTGCGGTTTCCACAGGTTTTGCATACTAACCGTGAAGATGAAGTACGGATAACCGCTTCTTGCTCTCATCGTCTCTGATTTGACGCTTTTTGTGTTGCAAAGTTAATCTGAGTTATTATCCCGGTGGTTACACATTTTTCTGTTCTGAATGGGCTTCTGAAAGAGCTTGGAATACTCTTAATCGTGGTGGTTTTAAGTGGTCCAAACCATTCCACAATTCGATGAACAATTCATTTAACTTAAAACAATGGAGCTCGAACATCACCGCATTAACTGTATATGCAGTAGGAAGATTAACAGAATTTTGAGCATTTGCAATAGTTTAGAAACTGAAATGCTACGATACAAGAACAGATATCTGATCTCAGAAGTAAAAACATAAAACAACCGCAAATAAAGTTAAATGTTAAAAGTTAAAGCATTAAAAAAATTAATAAGCCTTTAAAGTAAGCTAACAAAGCGCAAAAAAGTCATATTTGATAACAAAAACATTGTCGTCAGAAATTCTAACATATACCTGAAGCCCAGCTTCAGTCAGGAGAAAAATAAAATTCGGTTTGTTCAGGTTTCTATCGACTACCTTCCAACAAAAATACGCATGACAAGTGCAGGGTATATTTACATGTATTTTGCCAAGTAGGTCGTTTATACACAAAATGTTGCTATGGTGGGAAGGATTGATTCAATGCGAATATAGATTTAAGCTCCATTTCACCTCTCGTTTAGTGAGCGTCTGAGGTTTACACTGGTGAGGGATTAACTCATGGAATCTGTAGCTACGTCTGTCTGAAGAGATTAGCTGATGTTGGTTAGGGCGGGGCACAGTGACAGTTATTCACCTCTCGTTTAGTGAGCGTCTGAGGTTTACACTGGTGAGGGATTAACTCATGGAATCTGTAGCTACGTCTGTCTGAAGAGATTAGCTGATGTTGGTTAGGGCGGGGCACAGTGACAGTTATTCACCTCTCGTTTAGTGAGCGTCTGAGGTTTACACTGGTGAGGGATTAACTCCTGGAATCTGGAGCTACGTCTGTCTGAAGAGATTAGCTGATGTTGGTTAGGGCGGGGCACAGTGACAGTTATTCTGCCATGAGGAAGAAAACATAAGTCAGCTATGGCCATATAAGAAATGATGAACTGAGTGGCATTGCCACTCAATATGCGAAAGTGGCCAAGTATCGTGATAACCAGCCGTTAAGTCTGACATCGACTCGGTACAATAACGAGGCCAACAACGTTGTCTTCTCTTCGAGCACGATCCCTTTGCACGAAATTTTGTCACCTCAGTATTTGATGCATTTTGGTCTAAAATCTTAATCGCTTATAGGAATGCCTTCTAGGGTTCTCCAGAGCAACAATATGAGTACTAGGCGGAGAAATTGCCACCAGAGCCCTTGGCAGTGCGAGATCATATAATCCGGCCACAACTCCCTATGTGTGGGAGTCGGTTGGTGAAACAATGGTACCAGTGCTCATTTTCACATTAATTTCTTTCCTGTATATCATCATTGTGACCATATCTACTTAGACACGTCAGTAGACTGTTGCAATGACGCAATCTATTGGATACAGACTGCGCCATTGCAACAGTCTAATTAATACAAACTAACCAGAGTCAAGCCGCGTCGAGCGATCCTGTCCTTGCAGGCAACTCGTCTACCCGGACACCCTACCAAAAAATGAAGCGTTATAAGTTTAAACATTTCTTCAGTTTAAATAAATTATTATTTATCATATATTTAAGTTAGTTTAACTGTGTTAGTCTCAAATATTACAATATCTGCGATACTGTTCAGCACATTCTGTTTGTTGTGATTGTTGATTCTTCTTCTTTTATGGAGCGGCCTATTGTCATGCACTTAAGCATCAAGGGCCTTTTGCGCGCCGTAAGCTTTATTTAAGCAAACCGCTGATAATTTAACTGTACTACATCCTATTTCCTGAGTTAAATATATTTCCTACAACCTAGAGGTATACATATTACAGTAAACAGTTAAAATCAGTTGAGAGGTATGTACTGATGGTATACCAAAAGCGCCAAACTGATGTACTTGTGTACTGGTGAATATTTGTCCATATGTCTAGAAAAAATACCTGGGTCTGACGTTTAATATTTTAAGTGAAAATTTGCTCTGTTAAACAAGGTCGTTTTGCCATTGTGCTCATTCGGATATAAAAGTTACATAATAATGTTAAAATAAGTAACAAATTCTTTAACCTCCAAAACTCAAATGATCTTTTTTAATTTTGTACATCAAAATAGATATTGGCTTCTTCCTTTGACGGGGGAAAGAAATTCTTTAATTTAAAATTTAAGATCAGCTATAAGCCTGAATGTAACAATTGGAGACTCATAAAAGTCTTAAACAAGTAATTTGCAACAAACAAATGTAATATTCGCTCAGTTGTGATGAAGTGAATCTAAATTGAACTAAATTGAATAAATAAAACACAATAAATACGATGTTTTTTTAGTTTTATTTATTGTGTTATAAATTTATGACGTAATTTGCTAATTTAAAAATTCAGTAAAAACACACTGGATAGTAGAGTGAAACGCCGCCAACCGCATCAGAATACGACGATCCAGTCAGAAATGGCAGCGCATAATGTACTTCACAATGTGTACCTAAAACAACCCGCCATTTCTGATTGGATAAACCTTTTGAGATGCGGTTTGCGGCATTCAACTCTACTAAGTGAGCTCTTTCAAATGAGGTATCACTCGACCCATGCTTCAATTTAAGATTTCCATGTTTTCCTCTGTGGGCCGTCCCCCCATGGTTGGCATGTCATGGTAATAGCAAGGAAAAATAGTTTACATAGCCATATGACACTGTGCAAAGTTTATAGATGTTATCTCCTATGGTTTTTAAAATATTAAGCCGTACCCATACTTTTCAAACACCCTGTATATATGTATACTCACTTCGGGTGTATAAATGCAGAATTGCTCTATTATAACAATTATTGGACTTCTTAGTATAAATTTCCTTTAATATTTCGGCTTTTCCGTTTTCAAAAAGGTATAATAAAAGGTATAAAACAAAAATAACGCAGCAAACAAAATTTACACAAGTAAATAAATAAACATTTGCATAAATAAATAAATAAACAGGAATATTTGAACATGTGATTAACACCAAAGAGAATGATCATGAACAGAGAAAGAATTTAGAAAAAATAATAGTAACAAAAACAATTGATCATTTCATCTTTTATTCAGACCAAAGGGTACTTTTGATTTTAATATTCTAAATTTTATTCTGTTCTAAATTTTCTAAGTAAATTTTGTTTCCATCTTCTGGTACTTTGCAAATACCTTTTAATGAATAACATTGTTCAAAATTTTATTGGTGGCCTAATGCGTGTTGTGAAACCAATTTTTCATCCTGTTTTTTTAGACGAACAACGATGATTATTCATTCTTATGTGCAGTGGATTTGTTTTCAATCCAACATAATTCATTGCACAATTTTTACATGTTAATTGATAAATTACATTTTTACTTTTGCAATTAATTTCTCCTCTAATAGGGTAAGTTTTCTTTGTTTTACTACTGGTAAAAAAATTGGACGATTTTATAATTTTGAACATACGTTTACATCGTTTGTCTTTACAGGGTTGACATTTAAAACTTTTCTTCTTTTCTGAATTTTGAATGTCAGTAGGTGGCAATTTGGGCCGTACTAGAAGATTTTTCAGGTTAGTATTTCTACAAAACACTAGCCTGGGTGGTTTTGAAAATAAGTGTTTAGTAATTGGTGAAGATTCAAGAATTTTGTGTGCCGTTCTTAGAATATTGTTTGTTTTATATAAACCAGGAAAATATTTTGTTATACATTTTACATCATCACTATTTTGGATTTTATGAACATTAGAGTGTTTAATTTGATTATTTATAAATTTTGAAGGATATTTTCTTTTGACAAATGCATTTCCAAGTTTTTCTAGATAATTTTGAAAATCTGCACTATCAGTACATATTTTTTTAGCCCTAACTGATAAACCCTTTGGTATACTGATTTTGTGACATGTACAGGATGGCAGCTGTCGAAATGTAGATAATCCATTGTGTTACTGTCTTTAATGTGAATTTTTGTTTGTGAGAAATCCAGATTTAATAAAAACATCTACATCCAAGAATGTTATGATTTCTTCAGAAAATTTCCAGTAAATTTCAAAATAGAGAATTTGTTCAGATTTTCTAAAAATTCTTTTAAATGTTCAAAGCTATTATTCCAAATCATAAAAATATCGTCAATTAATCTCAACCATACAAGAGGTTTGTAGGTTGCCATAAATAGATTAGCATACGCAGGTGCCATCCTGGTGCCCATAGCTGTTCCATTAATTTGGAGGTAATGTTTATCTTGAAATTTAAAGTTGTTCATAGTTAAAATAAAATTAAAGTAATGTCATTATAAATTTTGTGCTGGGACTGGCTTGCTTAGGTCTAGTGCTTAAAAAACTATGAATTGCTTCTTCGCCCAAATGGTAAGGAATGTTTGAGTATAGAGACTGGACATCAATGGTAACCATAATTACATCGCTGGGAATGGGTTGCTTCATTTCATTCAATCTTGTGATGAAGTGATCGGTGTCCTTGATGTGTGACTTCAAATTTTTCACCATTGGCTGCAAAATGTCGTCGATAAAGCTGGAGATTCTTTCTGTTGGAGAACCATAACCCGAAACTATCAGTCTCCCTGGTGGTGGCCTTGTTTCCTTATGAATTTTAGGTAAAATATAGAAAACAGGGGTTCTTGGTACATTAGGAGTTAGGAGAGTTAAAGTTTCTTGACTTATATCTTCCTTTGGTCCCTCAACTGCGAGAAATTGCTTAATATTATTGTTAAAACGTTCAGTTGGGTCATAATCGATTTGTTTGTAAAATTTTGTATCATTTATTTGTTTCTTAATTTCAAAAATATAATCATCGAAATCTAGAAGTACTATTGTGTTGCCCTTATCTGCTGGTAAAATTATTATGTCTTTATTATTCCTAAGAGATGTGATAGCTTTTCTTTCTCCTGCTGATCAATGTAAAGAAGGTATTTCGGAAAGAGAGGGTGGAATTAAATACCAAAATAACACCTTCTAATACAATTTGCTACTGTTACTATGTGGGTCCTAAAGAAACTATTTTTATGCGTATATCTTTAAAGGGTTCAATTTGGCTGGAAGTCTGTAAGGTAGAAAAGTTCTTTAAATATGAAAAAAAAATTGTAGGACTTTGAACAGAACTTCAAGTGAAATGGAAAGTTTTTTAAGAGCTCAGAGATTTTGAACAGTCAGTAAATTATAAATTATTCAGAGAATAGGAACTGGTTCCGGAGTATTGAAAAATCTAAGGATAAAATTAGAATGTTGTGTATCAATTTCTAAATAACAAGCAGCAAAGAGCGAGTTGAAAGCCTTGCCTGAAGTTTGAAAAGAAATAAATAAAAGAAAAGTTTTTTGAGAAATGAAAAAGTAAAAGAAGTTAGGTTCTATTTTGTTGAAAAGAATACACATGGAGTGGGACTGAACGAAATCAATGAACAAATGGAATATTTGTTGAATAGATCGTGACTAAGACTGCAAACAAGATCAAGCGTTGATCCAAAAGAATAGAACATTTTATTAAAATTGATTTGCTGTATATGAATCTGTTTGTTATTACAACTAAACACAGAATATTAGGGGAGGGGAATTTGTACTTATATTCGAAATTATCATTTGATGACATTACAGTGAAAAAATTAAAACATTTTGAAAATAGTTTGTTGGCAGCAACTCGTAAGAAAGTTTGCGTATGTTGGCAGTTTGCGAACCATCAAAATGTAACAAACAGATATTTATAGAGGAGATGTAGAGAGTGGGTATGAAGAGGAGGGAAATTCGAACAGTTGCTTATTCCGATTTGAACTAAAAAGATATAATTCTCAACATTTTGAATGTATACAGAAATTAGTTGCTCACCAATAGTTTCATTCCTGTACAATCCAGTATATACCAGACCAGGAGATAAGACAGAGTAGAGTGATTAGGATAGACCGTATTGATCATATTTGCGTCAGGTGATATAACAGCTGCTTTAGTAGGGATAAAGATATCTGACTAAGTACCTGCTATAAATAGGACTTGGATTCTATGGCATTCAACTTATAATGATTGGTAACAAGACATTCGGAGCCATCAAACATATTTCTAGCCAGTATGTTAAAATAATTCAATTACAGTTGATAACCTTAAACAAAGAGGAGGGACTTAACCTTTTAAAGTCACAGAAATTTCAAGGGCTTCTGAACTATCCCATGACTATCTTGTTTTAGTGTAAACGGTTGTTTATCCATAAAGTTATAAACCGTTTCGGATTTTTTAAAGTTGCTCTTCACAGATGCTACTTTCAATAGGGAGGGTATTTTTAACTCTCGAAACTCACATATGCGGACACATTACTCCACATGCAACTTTTATAAAACGACACCAAATTATATTTTCCGCAAATCCCATACATTTTTGTAAGGGTTTTAAGTAAAGGGTTATATAATAATTACATTTTTAATTGAAATCTCTTTGTTAGGTGAAATTAAAAAATCACAAGTTCAGATCTTTTTATTTCCAAGTGTCCATATATAAAACAGCAAAGCTATGTGCTAAGTTAAATCCAGTCATCTTGTCGCTCTATAATTAATTTTGGTCGTCTAGCTTTGAGAATTGTAGCTTGTATCTATAAAGTGTACATAACAGTTTAAGCACATGAGAGCCATCAAATCAATCATGAGATAAAATTGAAGGTTAATCAAGTTTATGAAACATTACATAAGTTATGAAATACTATAATTAGTCAGTTTAGGATAATTTTAAAGTCCAACTATTAAACTAAAAAAAATGTAATTAATTAAACTAAAAAATATAACTATTCACAAAATCTCGTATAAGGTTTTCTCGTGAAAGAATAAATAAGATATTTTTCTTTTCATCAACAACGAAATAAACCCTCGTGTCTTTACAAAATATATTGAAAATCAAATTTAAACTGTTCTTTCAATAAAACATTAAAATTGTTTTTGAAACAATATAGAAACTTACATATTAAAGTGCAATAAGTCAGTAATCAAGTAATAATGAGTAATATTTCGAAATATAACAATATGTATCTTTAATTAGCTAGTTAATGTTCAATATCACGTCCGTGTTAGTGTATGGAATCTGAATATTCCAAGTTGTAAGTTTTATGCATTCTCATAAAAATAGGCAAATACTGGCAATACAGTACAAAATTAAATTTTTCAGCAAATATCATAAAACACATCCCTTCTATGAATATTCAAAAATTCTTAAACAAATATCACTGGAAGTTTTGTCGTATCTTTTCCCAAATTGTTGGATATCTGTTTTCCTAATCTCAACTTTATCCAAAATTATTGTTTTTTATATTATGTTTATTGCATTTCTCATCAATTTCACTAGTTCCTACACAAAACGGTTCGAAAATTACAGCACTACAGACACGCTGTGTACGCACTCAAAAACGTCACCAAGGAGGCAAATCTCGAAACTACGTTTATACTACTCCCTTCTAATAGATCAAACTAAGCTTCTATCAAGTTACCGCCACCCATTCACTAAAATGCACCAAAAATCCAGCAGACTCGTTTGTTTAGTGTATTTTTAGGTATGTTTAGCATTAATGTGCGAAATATATATAAAAAGGTGATTGTTGGTATAGTATAGTACAAAATGATGTGGTTATAAGAAATTTCATAATATCTTTTTCTTACAGAAAGCTGTTTGTATGAAGACTGACACACCTACAACTGAAACTAGTATCAACGTAGGTAAGTTTTATATTTATCCTAATAATAACCATACATCACAAAATTATTCAAAGACTGGATATTATATGAAGCCTGGTCTTAATACTGACAATATGTGAGATCGGTCTTAGTCACATAGTAAAGTATTGTTTCATTGAATGAGATGTTTTGATAATATTATGTTTTTTGATAAATCTTAAATCATGGGTATACGTGGCTTTGTTCCTACTGAAAAGCACTTTATAAAAAGTAAGGCTTTTTGATGAATTCTCGCAGTTTCTATAATATTATGAGGATCAAAAACTGGCAGACCCGATAACCGTATTGAACCAGGACAGAGTAGTACATAGCGTTCGTTATTTCTAGTAACATCGAGAATTAAATCTCTAAAGACAATTATATCTGCTGAGCAAGTGTGTACTGTTAACAGGCCTACCTCTTAGTTGTGTGAGAACATCTTTGCTAAAGTATGCGACTAATGGCTAAGAAGAATAAAGAAGATCGCTTTATTATAACAACAAAACATTTCAACAATACGTAGTAAAATTGAACGAGATACTGAACTATTAATTTTATTTCACTATGTTATTAAGTGTATAAATTATAACTATAATTCGTGGTTGTTGTATAACTATAATTCGTAATTTCTAGTGGTTGTTACTGTGAATCGCTATTATACATTTAATTGTATTGAAGTGTAACGCTAATGAGCTTATCTCCTAACTAAAGATTAAACGAGAAAACTATTCTGACAAGTATTTTTTAAGTTTTATTAATAAAAATAGGTCGTTAAGGAATTGCGTTTCGCGTTCTAGTTTAGGAGGCGAGAAACCAATCTGAATTGTATGAGAACACAACCACGTTTTTGTGATATCGGTAGAGAAATTCCCCCTGAAAAATAAATTTGTCGTTCCCCGAGCTAGTTTTGTTGAAGCTTCTAGTGGAATGTTGTCGGAACGTTAGTAGACCTACTACCAAATGATGAATGTTTTCATAGGCTATATTTATTTAGCTTCATCTATTTATAACTAATCGTGAGACACCTAAATAATAGTTATAGTATACCACTGTCAAAGATTAAATGATACTAAAAGTCGCCATTTTCGTATAGTTGGCTCAATGCTTATTTATTTATTACTTACCTTTCTGGTGGCTAAGTTTTAAGAGTGTCGAGCTGAATAATATGTTATGTCGAAAGATTTATCGTGTTATATTATTTACCCTGTCCAGAAAGTATCACCAAAATTAGTAAGGCTGACGATCGATTTCTCTTCAGGTAAATTTCTTCAATCGATTTCACGAAAATTAAATCGTGTTCCTGTACAATGCAAATAACTACTTAGCTCTTAAACTATTCAGAGTATTCAAAAGTTTGCATGTGAACTGTTTCGGTTCATTCTAATACATACGACCATACAGAGGTACTTAATGTGGGGTAGAAGATTCATTGGCCGTGAAAAAAGCAGATACTCACATTGTCCTCTTGTATTTTGTAAATATCGTGGCGTATCAATTGTTAACTGGAAACTAAATTGGTCGTAATTTGGAGTACTAACATTGTTCGAGAAATACGGGGAACGAAAACTTTATCTAAGTTGTAGAGTTGTATGAAATTGTGTTGAGTTTCTACTGCGGTACTACCAAGCACCCTCTACCGTAGGCACCCTCTTGAAGTAATTGGAAAACGGTCCTGAGAGGGAGTGATGCCTGGGCCGGTGGGGTTTTGTGCTGAGAGCCCTACTCACCAGCGCCAGTGCTGACGATGCATAAAAACATTTCCCCCAACGTAATAAAAACTGTTTAAGTATTTTATTAGTACTGGTACTGTTCACTGAAAGTCACTTCTTTAAGTAAACCTACGTTAAACGTTGTATCCTCGAACCGTTTTTAGAGAATACTTATGGGAGAAGGTAATATTTTAAAATATGTAGGGTTTTATTAGGCTGCCTATAGTTAACCAGATAAGTGGCATTTTAAATACGTCTAGGGTCTATTTAAACATATTAATAAGGCTGTAGGTTAATCAATATTAATATGAATTTAGATACATACATTTAAATTCACATATTATATGCAAATTAAAATAATTAACAAATTAACAAAATAAAAATATACATACATAAATTTAAAATTAAATATACATACAGTAACAATTTATATCAGCTTATTGTTGGCTGAGATTCAGTTGATTGTAAATTTAAAAAAACAAAGAAAAACTGTACGAAATAGGGTAATAGTAAGAGAATTTAACGCGACATAATGTTTTATACAGGGTGTTTGAAAAGTATGGGTACGGCTTAATATTTTAAAACCCATAGGAGATAACATCTATAAACTTTGCACAGTGTTATATGGCTATGTAAACTATTTTTCCTTGCTATTACCATGACATGCCAACCATGGGGGGACGGCCCACAGAGGAAAACATGGAAATCTTAAATTGAAGCATGGGTCGAGTGATACCTCATTTGAAAGAGCTCACTTAGTAGAGTTGAATTCCGCAAACCGCATCTCAAAAGGTTTATCCAATCAGAAATGGCGGGTTGTTTTAGGTGCACATTGTGAAGTACATTATGCGCTGCCATTTTTGACTGGATCGTCGTATTCTGATGCGGTTGGCGGCGTTTCACTCTACTAACCAATGTGTTTTCACTGACTTTTTTTAATTAGCAAATTATGTCACAAATTTATAACACAATAAATAAAACTAAAAAACATCGGTATTTATTGTGATATGGTATACTTTTGAGATGCGGTTTGCGGAATTCAACTCTACTAAGTGAGCTCTTTCAAATGAGGTATCACTCGACCCATGCTTCAATTTAAGATTTCCATGTTTTCCTCTGTGGGCCGTCCCCCCATGGTTGGCATGTCATGGTAATAGCAAGGAAAAATAGCCATATAACACTGTGCAAAGTTTATAGATGTTATCTCCTATGGTTTTTAAAATATTAAGCCGTACCCATACTTTTCAAACACCCTGTATGTTCAATATACATTCCACTAAAATATTTTCTGTTTGGGCATTCGAATTAAATGCCTAATGTAAGGTTTTGTTTCCATAATATCTTAAAGGTAAGCAAATTAATTCAATTGCTGCGCTTCGGACTAGCTGTTTGAGCGACATAGTGCATGCGTGCACAACTGTACATGTTTTACGTAACTTTTGATATTTTCCATCCAATTTCTGAGAATGAGGTTTCACTGGACTTCACCTTTGTGTTAACCTTTGCAAATTAATATAAAATGGAAATTAATCTGATATTTTAAATTAAAATATTTTAAAACGGACATTATTTTCAGGAAACATCAGATTTGGACTGTTTAGAAAGCGTTGAAATAATTAGAAAAAAATTCCGCAGCTACAAGTGAGATCAAGTTGACGACTTCTATCAGGTAATATGAGAGTAGGTGTCCTGTATCTAGACCTAATACGCGATAAGATAACGGAACACGCAGATGTTGTCAATAACCTCTCTACTGCATATGGTTAGCTATTCTCCGCAGTGTAACATAAACTTGATAGACGACAACCCTTTTTTGAAACACCGTTTCAACTGTCGATAATATTATATAAATACCTAATGGAGTTTGTCTGTCTGCCTATGTGTAAGTGCACATGGGTTACTCAATCGCGTAAAAACTACTGGACTGATTGTTCTGAAATTTTTCGTGGTCATTATTAGGGCTACTCATATAGTCTAGATCTGGTCATATAGGTCTATTACTTTTTCGAACATTCCTCCGCCCTACGTCCCACTGGTCTCTAAAGTATTGCAAAATTCAACCATTGAAAGATTTGCATTACAGTAAAACAATATTATTAGTTGAAAGAGTCTGTTATGTAATCAAATGTTGCGTGTAAACATTGTTTTATGACAGCACAACCATATGTTCCATTATTTTAACGACTACTTTCAATTTGTTTACATTTAGAGTTTTTAAAGTATAGAGTAAGAACACTTCTTATTTAAACCTTTTCTGCAATTGCTGTTGAGCACAAAGTAAGAAAATTCTCTGATATGAAATCAAAAGACAAGGGCTTAAAACATAATTGAACTGTACATTTTAGTTTTAGCAAATATTAAGGATGCAGTACTTGGGTACTGTAATGCAGATATCAAAGGTATATAAAATTTATACTATCTGACTTTTAGTATAAATTTACGATTGTTACTCAGGCCTGTATATATATATATATATATATTCTTAATCGAACAGATCGAATCTTTCCAACAGTCATCTTCATCAGTAGACTTAGGCCTATTGAATTACCCTTGCACCCCAGAATCTCGACATTTTCTGTTAGTGATGTTCCGCTCCTGGACATCAAATAAGGTTGCCCAGATTGAAGTGAAGCACAGTTTTTTTGCTGTAATAATAATAATATATTTAAATTTAATTTACAAGCAAAGTTATTTAAATTTTATATTATATTTAATTATCCACTGTATACATATTATTACCCTCCATGTCACGATAATACACTTAAATAAATCTAAATTTTCACTATTTTAAGAATTTATTTCGTTATTATATTGTAGTAATGTTTACATTGCTAACAATATGAATTGAAACACACGAGGGTAACTTAATATAGATCCCTTGTAATTAACCCAATCCTTACATGGGAAATTAATACAGGGAATACCTTGGATCTGCAAAGCTTCCAGGGCTCTCTCTAGTGGACGTCTTGGCCTGTGTAGATAAGTTGATTTAACCAATAAAATTATTATGAACAAAATCCCCCTGACATAAATCTGGTAATCCCATATATATATATATATATATATATATTTTCTTTTCTTAATCGAACAGATCAAATCTTTCCAATTTGATATATATCCCTATATATATATATATATATATATATATATATATATATATATATATATATATATAGGGATTTTATATATATATATATATATATATATATATATATAAAATCCCTATATAATATAATAATATAATATAAATATATCTCACTTTAACCTTTTGATTGTCTTTGTGACAGATGTGTTTTAAGTTATCAAATGGGGTAGACTGTAATAGATAGTGCACAAAAAATTTTGTATGTGCTAGAATGATTGCATGTCTACGTATGTGCTTACTTTGTAGAAACTCTACTGAAAGTGTGATTACAATGTGTATACGAGTATAAAAAGTTCAAAATATCTTGTAAGTTAAATATTTATCATTTATTTACGATGGGTGTTGACTAGTTCTAAATTTATTTAACACTATCTCTAGTTTTTTTTATAATTCCCATTATGTACAGGGTTAAAAAAAAATAAATCAATGGACACTTTTCAATGAACACAGTCAAAACGAATTAAACTAAAGTTGCATTTTTGCTGCATTCAAGGACGTAGCCAGCGAGGGGTCCAAGGGCTCCGGACCACCCCCAAGTTTCAATTTTTACAATTAATTTTTTAGTACACGATTATTATTATTTAAATAATTCAGTATTACTGGCATGTACTGCTGAAAGATCGTTCTTAATAAAGAAACGTGTAAATAACTTTTTAGGGAACGAAATGGGGCCTTACTCTCTGTCCACTGCAGGAAAATATCAGTTGTCTGGACCCCCCCCCCCAAATTATTTCCTGACTACGTTCTTAGTTACATTTGGAAATTTAATACACTTGTGTCTATTTTGTAAATATCCACCTGGGAGTGTGATTAAAAGTTACATATGAGTAATTAATTAAAAATATATTCTCGAGGCGAGAGATACTACATCCATAATTCATTTACGATAGGTTTAGATTGGTTCTTAACTCATTTACTATTAACTGTAGTTTTTGAAAAATCCCACTGCATACAGGGTTGTTAAAAAATGAACGTTTTTGAATGAACATAGGAAACGGGTTTGATTAACAGAAAAAAATAAATAGTTGAATTTCAAAGAGATATTTTCAAAGTTTTCTTGAGCAACATTATAAATGTTGTACAGTACATGAACCCCTCACTGTTTAAAGACAATGAATCAATAGGCAAGTTCTGGTTAGGTCCTGTTAAGGATATTGACGTCAACACTTTCTATATCCTTATTGATCATAAAGCTGCCTTCATTCCAAGAGGCTCAATGGGGGGAATCAAACTTTGTCTGTAATATAACACTACAGAAATAAGTTCCAAGGAGGCAAGTCCGAACTGCTAGGCGGCCAACGCACGATCTATCCTGCAATACGATAATTGCTTATCCATGATATACGAATATCTCTTATATTCTTAAGAGTAGGTAAACGTCAAGGTGCCAATGCGGCGAAGCTATATCTTGAACTAATACGTTTGTATTAGTGTCTTTCTCTAGCTGAGAGATAAGCAGTTCACTCACCATGTCCAAAGCAGGTTGTACTTCTGATCTTGAAAGAAGAAAGGCTCATACGAGTATATCTTTTGCTTTGATACAGTACAAAAGGCGTTAAGCTCCTTATTCTGCTAAAAATCCTTCCCATGTCCAGCATTTACTCTAGACTTTTCTATTTTCCAGATACACACGTTGTGTTTGCTGATACACCTTTCTAATGGTTTGAATAATTCCAACACATAATTCCAAACGTTCCTCCTTTTATCGTCACGTAATGTTAGCAAAAGCTGTAGCTTGTAAGGTTATCTTCAAACGTTTTCTCAAAATCCCCAGAGTTGTGGAGAGTTTGAAGTTCTACATTTACCCTAGCCTTTTACTTTGTTGGAGTGCGCAGGAAAGAAGCTCGAACCTGTTCCACACGACCTTCGTGCAGTGATGGGCTTCCAAAACTTTTAGATTTGTATAAACAACCTGTATTTTTAAGTTTGTTGTGCCAATCATGAATAGACTGCAGAAATTTTAGTTTTTTGCTCTAAATTAATTGATAACAAGACCAGTTACTATAAAACATTTCTGATATTATTTTTGATATTTTAAATACGGCTGCCATTAAATCTTTTTAACTTAGAATATTTAAATAAAACAGTAATTTGACCAAACAATTACAAGAAGAGCATTTTTAGTGAATTTTATCACAAATTTAAAAAACCAAAGATATTTAAATCGAATAATAATAAATAACTGATTTTAGAGGAAATTTGTTACATATCATTTGTAAATTCATAGATGATACAAAAATAATAGTAAATATATACAATCTGGTTGACTTTAAAAATGACGTCATGATTTATCAAAGTGACTTATTTAATAGTTATCTAAAATGAATTTTGTATAATGCATGCTAAAAATGTACAAATGTTGGTACAATAAATGTATGTGTTTGGTACAATATGTGCAGTGAAATTATCAGATAGTCTGGTCTGACCTGAATGTAGAGAAGATGCTCAGATGGATATATGACTTTGTGCTTATACATATCGTAGTATTATTATCAATTTGTTGTTTTTTAATAAAAAGTGCTGCGTAGCCTCAAACTATCAGGGAAAATATAGGTTTCAGGTTATACCTTGCCCAATTTTGGAATAAGTTATTCAATTAGATGTACTGGCATCAGAAACACATTTATGTAAAGTATATATAGTTTATGTTTAGTAAACGATGTTATAAGTTGTATGTGAAGCGTTAAAATGGCTAAGTTGTTACTGTGTGTCATATTCTCACATTCAGATTGGTTTTACCATGGCCTTAATTTTCCAAGTGTTTCATGTACACACATGAAAGTTAAGAAAATGGGTTCCTTAATGAATTCGCAAAAGTACTCAGTTTTCAGTTTCCCTGCCTGTATCTTTCACATCATAGCGTAACCACGCTCACACCATAGATGTTGAAACTTATATATACAAATGTATATATATATATATATATATATAAATATATATATATATATAAATATATATATATATAAATATATATTTTTTAACATCTATACATTATTTCTTAAATCATTATAAAACATTACATTAACATTGTTCAAATAGTTAATATTACATTTTGTTTTAATTAATGACTGATTTGAAAACTTTCATGGTAACATAATATCTTGTACTTAACCTATTAATAAAAAATTAAAAAATTCATATCGTTATTGAGCTAATAACGGAATTTGAAGAAGTTAAACATTAATAAGAAAGATCACAAATGTTTACAATTGCTGAACACACTAATACAAAGGAATTGTGTAACATTTTGATTGATTTTACGTGGACTTCTAAGATTTTAGAAACATAGTATAGCCAAGTAAGTATAGCCACCGTTAGTTGTCAATTAAAATAAATATCACCAGCTGTTAAATAACATCTCGACTAGTAATTTTTAACAACGAACAAACAATAAAAAACAGATTTTATAAGCAGGTAATATTTAACTCGAACTTATAATCAACTGTGGTTTGATGAAAAGTTTTTGTAGTATTTTGTTTTATGTAATGATTAAATGCGTATGCCAACATTTACTTTACCATACGACAAATTACATAATTTATTGATTTACAGTGTTTACAAATACTGTGAAATTTGGTAGCCTATTATAGAGAATATTATTAAATTTATACACGTGGCTCAAGGAAAATATAAAAAATGTTCAGCTTTTATAATTTAAATGACACACACAGTTATGTTCTAGTACAAAATTTTTAAACATTTATCATTTTTTAAGAGTTTACAAAAGATGAAGGTTTTGCAAAATTTAACGTACATTTTACAGACATAAACAAGTGTAAAAATAAATAATTATTCTAAAATCATGTATTGCGTTGTAGGTTGGAACCGTACTTGAACAGTTAACTTTACTTGTCTTACGAACTCAAAACAAATTTAATTAAAACCAAAGCAACTCAGGCTACAGTGTTGTATTCACTAAAGTATACCCCTTGAGAATTTGTTGAAGAACTACTACAGAATGGCTGTTCCCTCGTTGTCGGCAGCCTCAGGAGCTACAGTCAACGAGGTGGCGCTCCAGGCAACTTCATATAAAGTTAGAATATGAACACTGAAACCCCTTTCTCTGAGTTGGTCGGACTCCGTTACACTTTCAAATTTATCTTTCAGTTACGAGACAACTGTGCATATTACTATTTGATTCTATAAGAAAGAAACTTATAAAATTTATAATGGTCTGGAGATGTGGTTTTCCTCTAAACTCACCTCACAGGTCCTGTTGAAAGATTTTTAAAATATGTAAAAAATAAAATATATTTGTATATATTATTTTAACATATCATACCGTATATGGTTTGGATTGCTCCCAAAACTGCTCCACTGTATTAAAGTACCATTAAAGAGTTTGATTTATGAATAAGTCACATACAAATTTAAATAAATTACCGAAAATATGAGTCTATGCAGATATGTTTAGAACGGTCATTAAATAAGTTTAACGAAATTTTTAGCTGAAACGATCTACCAACCAATTCCAGGCGTTTCAAACAAAATTTTGTATGACGGTTGTATTGATATCTAGGGTTCAATGTCAGGATCCATTATTGAGTAGGACCATTACAAGCTCATTTTCTTACTACAGAAAAATTAAAAACTATGATATATTCCAAAAGCGTTATGCATAGTCTTGTTGCTCTACATTTAGATTTTCAATATGTATAACACGAGGTATGACTTATTTGGCAAGTAAAAAAATATATTAAAATGTTATTTTAGTTTTTCGATGAGATGCACTCTTCCGACTTCGATATGGCTCGGCTTTGGACTGTTGGTAGTCTCTAGGGGGACCTAGTTGGGCTCGATAAAACCAACCCAAATTAATCCAGTAATTTTAGAAACCTACGACATTTGAATAATACTTTACTGTAGGTGCTCATGAGACACGGGACAAACACACCCACAGAAATAAATAAATATAATTACACTCTGTAGGTGAAATCTACAGATTTTATTATTCTGCAGTTAATATGTACTCTAAATTTACATAAAAGAATTCATTTAGACTTTCATGACGTTCTCATACCTGTAAAATAGCTGACAATAGAAGTACCATCGTATTCAAAAGATACGAGTATATTGAGTTTGATTGGTTAGGCGGTTGCTGGGGTACTGATACGACTTATACACAATAGTTCAGATTATTGAGTGTTTATTTTATTGTGTGTACTGTTATTGCTTACTACTATTGATAAGTTTTTCAATATCTCAAGCCATTGTGAATGGAAAATTCCAATAATCCGTTTCTGCTACGAATGAAAAATATTTACGTTAAAATAATCCTGTATTATAAATATTTCAACAATTGATTTAGGGCATGAAATAAGAAAAAAATCAAATAGAATGTATGCCCGAAATACTTGTTTGTTTCTCTGTATTCATTTAGTTGGAAAACATTTTTATTAAAGTGTAAGCTATAGCATTAAATTAATTTCGGTACACATGTTGTGAGTATCGTTACGTATCACTGTGAAAAATAACAACATAGTATAATTTACAGTTAAAAAATGACAAAAGCTTTCAGCTTTCAATAGCACATTTCAAGAAATTGGTGGTTTTAAATATTACTGTAAAAGATAGAAAATTTAATTTGAAAAACAATGATACTAAGTTTGCTTAAATTTGTCAGGGGTGGACTGGGATATCACCTTCTCTCAAAGCCACTATTTTTGTTTTAACATATTTTTGTCCAACAAGACATATTTTAATTGGTTGTATTTTATTTTTCGATAAAAATGTAACATTCTTAGATAAGAGTATGTTTAAAACAAAGCGTATCCTATTCACTGATCGTTTCATAGAATAGTGCCAGTTGATTACATTTTTGCCAACATTTGAAATATATTTAAACCCATTGGTATTAAAACCCCCTATTTCGTCATTTTGAAACTGTAAGTGACACAATACTGTTGTTTGACAGGATTACAATGTTATTCCATTACCTGGTACCAATTTCTGAAACGTTGGTTACGCATTATGGGACACTCTTTTGTACTTAAGTCATGATCAAGTATTAACAGACGAGAGACGACCATATAAGAGAACGCTGTATCTGTAGCTCATGAAAGTTGCGCTAAAAACATATATTTACGTTTGTAATGTCCTATTTGATATACCAATGGTCACAAGTGAATCAGAAATTGTATTATAATGGCGTAGGTTCCATATTGCGTAGACAGGAATATTATAGTCCACTTACAATAGTTAGGTTACACTATATTGTGTTGGGGGAATGATCAGAATAACTTCAAAACGGAGAATAAAATCTTTAAAATTAAAAAAATGTTACGTGAATAAGCATAATAAAAGTCCTCTTATACTATTTGACGCGATAAAAGCTTTATCAAAGTTGTCGCCGTCTATTAAAGTAATGATATATATATCAACTAAAGAAATGAAATCTGTTATCCTTTTATAAATATGTTGTCATCAAAACACAAGACTAACATAAGAAAATCTAATGTTATATTATTATTTTAATAAATGAAGTTTCTTATAGCTTAAAGTAAGTGCTATTGAATATTATGATAATATGATATATATATATATAGTTCCTAGTAGACTTTCGAAGTAATCCAAAATTAAAACGTAAATACTGTCTAAAATATCATAAATAGATTTATATAATCATATAGTAAATGTTCCTACGACTATTTGGAACCATATAATAATGACTGAAAACGCTACGGCTATAGTCGTAAAATGTACTAAAAATTAATTAGGAAAACCAAACTCTAAAAGTGAAAGAAAACCCATAACAAATCTGTAAATAAAAATCAAAGCATAAAAAAATCTATAAATATTAATTTATTGGAATTTTAAGCATACTTTTAAAAATCGATAAACATCGTTAAATTTCAACAAAAATCTATCTAAAACTTACGAATCTTTAAAAATATTACTAAACTTTATGAACCAAAAGTCTTAAATACAAAATTAGTTCAAAAACTAAATAGTCTATTTACATTAATGTAGGTATTAAATTAATTGCGTTAATTCCCTACAGCTTCTTACGCTTAAAAACCATGTTGAAGAAAACAACACAATATAATTAGTTTAATTAATTTCCAGAACATGTTAAAAAATGTTATATCCTACTCCGTTACCTGCTTTAAACAAAAATATTCTTTTTTTAAATCTTCAAATGACTGTAGCCCACAAATTGTAGGGTACATATATGAATATTACTTGAAAGATACTGTACGCAATGTAAGCAAATTAAAACAATTACAACTATCACAAAATCTTAACCTATTTTTATGATGTTCGTTTCATGATCAGTATCATACCTTTCACTATCGCATACCACATAACTTACAAGAAACCAGTTTATCATATTATACGAATTACTTGAGATTCTTTGTAAATATTAGGATTTATCAACACAATTTATCACAAAAACCTTTGCTTTCCGACTATGGTGAAATATATATATATATAATATATATATATATATATATATATATATATATAAAGAAAACAGAAATTATATTGATAGAGATAACGTTACTCGTGATTCTGAAGATTAAAGACCAAACCTACGAAGAAAACAAGTTTATTATTTTTATGACTACCATCCAGAAGATTTGTGACAAATTTTAATTTTTTGAAATGAATTCTATAAATTTAATCATAATATATGCTTTTTCTTTAATAGTCTTTTACCGATTGCCATTAACTGTAAAATACCTTGTTTATTTGTTTCTTTAATGTTTTTATCATCTAAAACATTAAAAAATCTATTAATTTAACGTCTTATATACTTTAAATGTAATTTCTCCTATATCGTTCAACTCTCTGCAAATATAATTTCAAAAAGGTGTAATTCTAAATTTGTACACTTTAATTAGGGAACTGAAATTAAATAATGCAAATATAAAGTATTTTTCTTACAAAGTGCTTTATTTCTTTCCTCTAAATGTACTACGAAGTTATCAAATATTTTAAATTTAAAATCATATTCAAACTTTATATCCAAATAAGAAAAAATCACAGGAAATATCTGTTCATACCAATTATGATTATTTATAGAAGCAAATGTGATGCATTCTTTAAACAAAGTATTGATATTTTCCAAGTCACCATAAGATAGTCTAAGATATTAATTCTTTGATCTGAATTCTTCAAAATTTTTTTGTTTTTCTTGTTTTCGTATTTTAATTGTCTAAGCAGTTCAAATGTTTTAATTTGTTTGAAAATTTCTCTGGTTTTCGTTTCTTATACAACATTAAATTTAAATGTTTACAAACCATCTTTTATCAATAATTCCTTCTCTGTTAGAACATTTATAGCATTGGGGTGATAATTACTTCACTATATATTTATATAGTAAATTATTTTATTTAAGAATGCAAAAAGAAATAATATAAATTCATGAAAAAAGTTTTATTGAAATGCTTATGTTTATTATGCTATTTAGGGTATTATGTCTATTATTACAAAGATTACCAATAATTTAACATATTTTAATTTGTATAAGGTAGGAAAAACAGTATCCTTTATCAATTATTGTTAAACAAAAGGAATAAATGAATGCTTGAGTCCTTTGTGCAGTGTTGTTAGTTTGGGTGTTTCTATTCTGGGGTTTCTCGTCACATTCAACTACTTCTATACCTTGTACTGCTACTGTCCAACGTTTACAATCAGGAGCATTATTCGCGACTTTTATTATCTGTACAAGTTGAAGGAGAGAGATTTTTAGGGAATAGTGTGAGGTGTTAGTGAGTGTAATGTTGAATTAATGAGCTTGCAGTTGTGAATGAATGAATGAATTAGATTGAAATTATAAATTAAATGTCAAGGATTGCGGAATTTAGGAGTAGGGGAAGGGTTCGGTAAATGGATCAACAACCACAGTTGCAACCATGGTGCTACTCTGCTTGTTCGATAATAATTTACTCTGTGGTTACACGTGTAAAGACAGTTAATGACAACTTTGTCCTTATTACACAGCGCGCTCAAGGCTTGAGATTTGAGATTTGAACCCAAAACTCCGAGCTTTAAAGCTCTTCAAGTGCCGAGTTTTCAACAGTGCTATCACACTGTACTGCCGGGCTCATTTACCACACACAGAACTGCTCCACAGTAAACATACATGTAGCGTGTTTGTCGTCCACCATGATCAACTTCGGCAACACCTTCATTTATCAAACTGCCGCCAGAATATCCTGACTCGTCACGTTAGGTCATGGCTGATAAACTGAGTCGATATCCGGATCGCCGTCATTCTCAGAAAAGTTACACACTGCTGAATACTTAACTCACAAGAACGTGTCTGGTCAAAATCTAAAATTGATAAAATGACATTATCATTATTATAAAAATAGAAATTAAAAAATAACTACAGTAACAACTTCTAACATGCAATTGAAAAAACTAGAAACAATAACGTTACGTTTCTAGCCCCCAGGCAAAACGTCATCACTACTTTCGTGATAGTTCCTTAGTTGACCGTCAGAGTAAAGTAGTAATTAAACAGCACTACTGTGGATTTGTATTTCTTCAAATACAGACTACTATAAGCCAATGTGTATAATCTTACAGTTGCCAGGTGTCGTGTAGCGAAGAAGCTGTTTGGCACGTTATAAAACAAAGTGGGATTTCCCGTTTTAACACGCGCGTGGCAGTCAAGAGGTTTAAATGCGGACGCTCTACCACTGAGTTGTCCAACTTCCAATAATTTAAAGAAAATCAGTAACAAATATCTCAGTGCATGCTATTACAACTGTACACGTATTTATGTGATACAATTTGATTTAATTAACCAATTCTCATAACATTTGGTATTTATATCACTTATACGTGATAGTCATATTTGGTAGTCATCACTTCCGTTCCAACCTTAAAATGACGGTAACATAGATGTTTTTAAAATCAACCTCATTTTTTTAGATAAAAAAGTTAAAACGAATACTTCCATCAATGTCCTTAACATTTGTACAAAAAAATTAACGAACAGTTTATACAATATTTATAGAAACTTTAACGAATCTACGTACGGTAATATAATTTGAAATCAAATTATATGTTAAAATTTTCTCAGAAACAAAAACATACCAGGTTGAGTTTGTTACAGCGCTTTGACTGTTAATATTGATAATTATACCAATCTTTGAGCCAGAAATATTTGACAAACGTATCGTTGTATCAGTAACATAAATTGGTTGATTATCTATCAATTCTTTTTATTGTAAAACATTTATATATATTTACAGTAAAATTGAGTAAAATCTTGATATATCTAACACTGCTAGAAATGTTTAAATTTTGAAATTCATCTGTATAGTAAGAACCGTTCAATTTTACTCTAATACTTTTTACATTCAAACTATTTAATTTTGAAGGATTTTGTATTATCTTGTGTGTCTGTTTGGAAACCAATAATAACATAACTTTGATAAAATATATTTTGATCAATATTTGTAATACTGAATTAATACGTTTTTGATGTTTGTAAAATATTTTAATACTTTTCTTGTTCTTCTTTTAAAATATTTAAAAGTGTCCCTTTTCTAGATTGTATGTCTATTCTTTTTAATTCTTGGCTCTTTTTAATACTTTAATGGGAATTAAACGGATCAATAATTTGAAATGTATCAAGAAATTATTAATTTGTAATAATAAATCTCTTACAACAGATATTTGGGACAACGATTTTTGTTGTTATTAGTCCGAATTTTTCTAAATTTCTTTTATTCACAATTGTAGAAAATAAATGTGTACTTCCTTCTTTTGAATAACTTTTGAGTTTAAATTTTGAAAATTTACCTTTTTTATATTCTACAATCTTAATTAAATTAATTGGTAATAAATTAAAACTAAATGCAGGTATTACATTTTAACCAGCGTATTCTCTTTTTCTGTCTTTTCTGGTAAATGTATCTGTATTCCTATCAATTTGTTAGTATTTTTATTTCCCCGATACACATATCATACAAATCATTAAAAACTATACAACTACTTTGTGATGTATTTGCTAATTTTATCCACATTAAAAAACATTCTAAATAAAATTTAAAAATTCTTAAAATATTTTCCATTTTGTTTTAATAAAGTTGTATAATCGTGTAACGGATCAAATTCTATATCTGTTTGGAAATTTTAGTTTCTATAGTTATAAATAGTTGCTTCTAATTTTGTACTTCCATTCATTTGCTAAATCACAACAAAATGTTTATTTTAATCTTTTATAAGAACAATTGCAAATTGTACTATATAATTACCTAAATCTGTATTAATTCTGGGATTTATCATTTGCAATATAAATTTATTGTGTATTTATATTTGAAAACTTAACCATGTCAATCAATATTTTCCGACAATTTTACTATGATCTACAATAGTTTTACACTTGTGTTTTTATTTCTTTTTGTATCATTTTGTATTAAAAATTATAGTTTTCTATTAAATAATTGAAAATTATAATGTTTCGTATAAATCATGTCACCATTATTGAAAAAACCAAAATGTAGTGCGGTATGTCTTAATGTAGTATATTATAATGTTCAACATATAATCAATCTAATATTCCTGGTAGTTTTAATAATACTAATAATTTTACATCTGCGAGTTCTTATTTATATGGTATTGCAACAGGTTTTGACATGCATTTTTTATAATTTTTAATATTTCTTTATAATTTATTTCGTTTTTTATTCTTTCGTTTGGTTTTGTATTGGAATCCAAAAATTGTGATGATCTGTCTTTTACACCATATTTTGCTAATGGAAATCTAGATAATTTACTTCTTAAATAACTACTAAATTATCCACAAGCATATTTTATTATAATTTATCTTCTAAATGTGTAGAAACAAAAAAATCTTAATATTATTGCAAAAAGGTTCTGTAATTCTTTGAAATTTTGTTAACTTTTCTTCAATTTCTATATAATTTATATCCCCAATATTTTAAATTAAGTCATTATTATAACATTTTATTGTAAAAATCATAGTCCAAATTTTTTGTTATATGGTTTTATTTTATTTTATAACTTTTATAAAACTTGTAAATAGATGTCAACAGTGCTTACACTGCTCTGAAAAAGTAAATGAATCGTATTTTTTATTGTCATAACCACATGGAATATCATCTATAACAATACCAATTGTTTCATATAAAATATTATAGTTCAAGATAAGAAAATTCATTGTATAATCTTTAATAATTTGTGTTGACCATTTTTGATAACTACAACAATTCTTAATTCACTCTTTTGATTTGATAAACCCATATCTAAACGATTCATAATAGAAATAGTCATTATAATAAAAAAGAGAAATTTCATAACAAATCATTATCACAAAAATAATTTTTTGAGTGCTACATTAACTTAATCCTTTCAAAAATTCAAAGAATAATTTTAAATTTAAAGTTGGCAATCAACATTTGTTACAAATATTCCGGTAATTTATTGGTCTCTTGTTTACTTAATAAGGTTTTTAAGCACAAGAAACCGTAGAGATTTTGTATTTTCGCAGTTCTCTTTTACGCTTTATTTATATAGGACTAATTTAACTATTTAGTAAAATAATTTTTTTAATTTAAGAACTGTTTGCAAAAAATTTATTATTTTGCAAGATTTGTAAGTTTTAAAAACAAATTTTGTTGATTTTGATAAATTTTTCATCATATTTCTGAAAATTTAGTTAAAATTTCGTGAAATTTTATTATAGATTCCTCGATTCAAAGAAAAAATGAAGAAGAGATTTTCTGTAAATCTTTAAACAATAAATTTGTAATAGTTCTGGAACTTTTTAAGGTTTCAGTCTTACGATTTATTTATGGTATATTATATACAGGTTTATCCTTCATTTTTTATGGCTCCAAAAGAGTCGTAAACACTTTTACTGTACGATTAAAGATCTGATTATGGTATTTTAGACAGTATTTACTATAATTGAATTTTGAATGGCTTCGAAAATGGACTAGGAATGATAATATATGATATAATTATATACAGTATATATTGCACAGTTGAGATAAAACCTGCACCTACATAGAGTTTTTTACGATTTCCTGTTTCCTAAGCTTCAATTTGTTTCTCTTTCTGTGAATGAAAGCTAATAAAATAAACATTTAACATATAAAATTTCATGTATATGAAGCAGCCTTTGCGATTGATTATACATAACTGTTTCTGAATAAATTAACATTTCTGATATAAAAAAATAAGGCCGTAAGAAAATAACATTCATTATCCACCATCAAAACCACAATCTGTTTTGCCACAAGTAAAAATGGCGTATGTTATGTTCCTTTCCTGTGTTGCTCAACTAATCTGAGTAAAAGTTACCAGTTTTATATATGGTCATCACGAATTTTAATTTCATGGTAGGTACTCTGGTATCGATCAGCAGCCACTTCGCTTATCGCCTGAGTACACGCGGTCGGATAAGGGGTTGCCTCATATCATATTTAGTGGCTCTGACACTGCCAATATCATAGCTATATCATCCAATACAGCCATCTAATTGTGTGTCAGGCATAATCACATTTGGATCATCCGTTTATATTAGGATGTTGAGTTTAATTAACTCATAGGCTTTATCCCAAAACGGTGGAGCTTAGATTGTCATATATTTATTGTGCTTCCATTAAATATTTATTCAATACAGTATTGTTGTATAATGTTTTCTTTTCGATGTTTCTTTTGCATTTTATCATCCGTTTAAAAAATCAAGGTCTCCCTCTTTCGTTTTCTCCCTAGAAATATTAGAGAACAGGTCGCGAAGTCATTACGCTTATTGATAAGTAACAGCACGGATTTAAGAGGAAGCCTTATACAATCTAAACCAACTTAAACATGTTTGACAGCTAGGTTAGCTCTTATGGATAGTATACCAGTATTAATTACGTAATCGAGTCTCTCAGAGCCAGGGATATTGTGATAGGTTGTCATGGAGACAACTGTAAACTGTTTTGTATCAATTTACAAAATCTTGACATCAAACATACAAGACATTAATGAGTGATCTTTTGCATACAATATTTTAGACGGATGACTCAAAAATAATATTTAAAATTAGAAATTAAACCATTCAAACTCACCGTGTAATTGATTGAAAGTTGAATGATTCTTATTTTTTAGCATATCGATATTTAGCTGCTAGAATCCGAATATTTGTGTGATTTAAGGAAATGAAGTTTGATATGGCATTCTCATATTCGTTGTTTAAAGTTGGTTTGTGATAAAGGGTTGTGAGGGAATCAGGATTTTTCGGAAACATTATCTTTAAAACAAGCGCCTAATAAAATCAAAACACAAACTGTAAAAAATGAACTAACAGTATACATGTTGCATTCATATGTTGTCTGCACGCCACGTGCTGTGTCCAATCTATAACCATGTTGACTAGGGGACGCCAATCATACCACAGCCATTGCGAGAATTGAGACAAATGAACCGTCCATCATTGAATATAATCAATTAAACTACGATGCATAGCCAATTGTTTTTACATTGTTAGCAACACAACCAGCTACGAATGAGACTAAGGGTATAAATAGGAGAGGTATAACTAACAATATGATGCTTGCGTATATAAGCAAGTACGGAGTCCTATAATATGAGTTAACTGACGCAAAACACAAGAGAGTGACGTAACTTGTATTGTTGTATGTTATGTTAGACATTGTTTAGTAATTTATACCTGCTCATCTGCTAAGCGATCGAATTTAGTGTTTTGAAATATTTAATTTTTTATTTCAAAGAAAATGGAATACGAGTGACCAAATTTGACTGTAGGATATATTAAAGCTTTAATAAACTGTACATTCTTAATTTTTTCAGAACTATATTTGTTTCCGGAAGACAATTATGTAACTCATAAAATTATATTATAAAACATTAAAGCTTTTAATAAATGGATGTTTTTTTTTACTTTTTGGGGATGATACCAGTTATTTATATTTTTAGACACGGACGATCGTTAAATTTGAACTAATTTTGTAATTATAATACGGATGGAATCTTACGGATAGAGTCAGAAACAAAATACCCTTAAATTAATATCACATTCATGTACGTTTTAAAAACATTTAGATTTCTTGAAACACTGGCAATATTTGTTATATTTTTTGACCCTGGTAACCAAATACAGTATTAGCCAAAATAAACAGTACTGAAATGGTAATATTTTATTATGGTAACTACTGTAACGTTACATATAGATTTTACCAATAAATACAAGTCAAAGGAAGCAAAATCGGTTAAACTCGGGTATTAACATGTTCAATATGGCCCCCGTTTAGTTTGAGGCAACACTCGTACCGTTCTTGTAGGTTTTGTTTCATTCTTATGAATAGAGGTTTTTCCATTCTCCTAATACACATGGTTATTTTTTCTTTGAGTTGAACGATGGTAGATGGTGGGTCCTCGCGGAAAATGTTTTCTTTCAACATTCCCCAGACGTAAGCGTCCGGTATTGTAACATCGGGGGAGTGGGCTGGGTAAGGAAAGTTTGTTCTAAGGGAGATGAGACGGTTGCCAAAGGTTTGTTGGAGGAAAGCAATGTTGTTAACGGCAGTACTGGTTGCGTCTTCTTGCTAGAACCACTGTGAATTTAACAGCAGGTTTCGTGCACGACAAAATCTCCTGAGATCTCTCACAAACCAATCAAGAATGTGGCCCTATATAGTTTTGGTCATTATGCTTCTTTTCGGTGACTTTAACACTGACTGTAACACTCTTCCGTGGTTTTCATTTGTACAGACAGTACTTGGGCGACCCGAAAAGCACTTTCGCTGTGTCAAAACACTACCTCTTCTTCGAAATCTTTCAACAACACTAAGAGTCACAGCATTAGTAGGCGGGTTTTAGTGGAAATGTTCCTGAAAACGTAATGCAGTGTATGAGAAGCTTGGCCCACTCGCACGTCCAATTCCGTATGAGCGAAAATAATGCTCTACGATAAAAATTTTCTCTACTGTTGTTAGAACCATGTTAGCAAAAACTAACCTCAAATAAGAAAGAAATAATGACCACGAAGCCGTGGCAAAAATCGAGAGATGAATCAGCTTATCAAGAAGGCAACTATAGCTGATTCAGTGTCAGTACTGTTTATTATGGCTAAATACTGTATTTCCTTTATTACAATCCTAACTGGATTTTCAGATTCAGTTTCCGCACTTCAGTTCGATATCCATGTCTTAAAACATTTCTCTTCATAAAAATGTATATAGCACATTTTTAGTTCCTGATAACCAATAATTTTGAGTTTTATTAGGGTAGGAAACTTTTAAACATTGGGAAAATCGAGAAGTAAAATTATACACGTTTTTTAAATGTTCTATTAAAACACAGGATGATAACAAATACATGCGCATTTTTACAGTTCGTAATTGCTTTAACTAGTATTCGGTGTTCAATTGTAAAATCTACACTCTAGCCAAATTTGATAAGGAACTCTAGTACTTTTCCTTTGCTTCCCCATAAGAAATGCGTAGGAACCTTTCCATGAAACCATAACAAGTCCTTAAAATAAATGAACGAGCAAATTGTGGAATACTCCAATGTTCAGGACCCAAAGGCGATATATGTTCGAAATTTACGTTCCTAGCAAAATATGCAAAATTTAATGCCTGTCAGGTTCGTTTTGTTGTATATCCTTATATACTAGGCAGCATCTTAGCGCTCCTTATTTTTTAGCTTTCAGCCTCGACATCCAGAACATGCATAGTTGTTACAGCCATGTTGGAATTTTCTAGTTTCTTTTACTCTCCCTCACTAACTAGGTTGGTCTTTGGAAAATGTCTAATTTGAGGTTTTAGCATATTTGCAGTTTTAGGCCCGGTAATCCCTATATACTTTGGGTACCTATTCAGAAATCTAAAAAGTGTATTCAAATTCACGCTGGTTACATGCATAAATCAATACAGAAAACGATGAATATAACTTTGATTTTCTACTCCAAAACAATACAAAATTGAACTAATTTGTGAAGTGATGTTCTAATATTTGATTTTCTTGAAAACTTACATTTGTATTCTGAATTTCTAAGTATTCACTTTTTATTTCAACACACTTGGCCCGTCTAATAATAATTTAATTGGGAGTAGTTGACATAACTTTCCATTATGGACCTAGTGCTAAACAACAAAGGTTATATGTACGTTATATCAAAGATTATATCTTCAAATTCAAGAGTATATTTAAATATATGAAACATTTTTTGAATATATCCTTCTTGAGTATAAAAAGTCAATATTTAAGGTTTTAATATTTTCACACAGTACAATATATACCGAAAAATATTTAAAAAGTAAACGTTGTAAAATATATCTCAAGGACATCAAATTACTCGATTTGTCAAGGCGTCTGCATGAGGTCAACAAACACTAAGAATTTAGTACCTATACTAATTACAAACTAATACTAAAAAAAATACTACGACTTATGTTTTGAATATTATGAAATTATACTCAAACTGGCTGTTATTTTTTTTAGAAAGCGTGTCTTTAAATTAGGTATGAAATATTTTTGAGTGTATCTGAATCGGGCATATTGGGTTATTTCCACTAATCAATTTAGAAATATTGTGATCACATATTTGTTTCTCTGCTTATGAATATTAAAATTTGTTCTTACAACAAACATTATGTTGTTTATACTGTATAAAATATATTGTTAAAATTTACGGGTTGAATAAAAATCTAAGTTCCACCACAACAACCTCCTCACGGCTAGCTAGGATTGGATAGGATACACTAATGACTCTTTTCTGCCAACTTGGAATTGTCTGGAGATTTTCCCTGTCTGGACCTCGGAGCACTAATGACAATCTGGCCGCCTGTCTGCTCGAACAATTTACAAAAAGTCAGTCTGGACGAATAACTGTTTTACAACGGATTGACATATGAAGGATTAACAGACTGTTTTCAAACTTCCCTATAAATATTAAATTGTGCAATCCAAACTACGTCCACATTCACCCGCAATAGGTTTGTACTCCTCTGTGTTTTAATTGTGATCTTTCCATAAACGTTCATGAATGTTTTCGATAAACAGGCATAAAGATATGAATTTTAGAGTTGATTCGTCTTGAAGGACATTGTATTTAATATTTCAATCCAATGATAGTCAAATATAGATTTCAACAAGATAGATCGTCAAAAACGATCTTTGGCAATAGACTCGTTGATTTCTGACTCAAAGTCCTCAAACAACATCCCCAAAAAACGTAACTATGACTACCAAATTTATTCTGTAGCCCACATAAGAAATCCGCAATTTCTCGCCACTTTAAAGACCTACGAACTTTTGCTATAGAGGGGCTCTTCTTACAACTCACAAAACTATTTCGACACTCCTAGTTTTGCCCGAACTTCCACTGCCGAACGTTATACCAACATCCATCATATCAACGTAAAACTGAAGCAATATCGATCAGCTTTCAACAAGATAACATTAAAGATCTATGACGCCTTAGCAGAACCGTCGTCTGAACAGCGGTGGCACACAGTCTACTACGTCCGCCATACTAAGGCGTTGAGCCAAGATCTTATGGAGTCTGTTGACCATTAACGTGATCGATAGTCAGAAGATGGGCCAAACGTCTGCTGGCTGGTCTGAGTTAGTCTTTTTAGCAATGAAAGTCGTGTAATATCCAAAAGATTGTCAGAGAATCTTTTAAAGCTGTTTCCAGATTTAAAAAGAGATTCAATGTCCTACTATTAAACTGTCTGTTAATTGACGTTTAATATATATTCACATACTATTACTTTTCTTTACGCCTATACAATTTTAATATATAAGAGAGCGTAAGTTTGACTCAAATTCATTATCTATAAGTGCAAAATTGCGTAATCATTGATTGCAACTGCAGCTATCTTAATAAGTTCTACCGGTGCTGTATATAATATTTATATCTATAAAAGGCTAATCCCTTGCTCGATCACTTGCGTATATGATCACTGAATAATGATTTTTGTAATTAAAAAGTATTAAAACGGAAATCCCCGATAAAGAGCGTTTTTATATTACAAAACTACGTTGTTTATAACTCAAAAAACTTAAAAGCCGCCAATATAAATATCTTTTTAGTTGAGTCTTATAAATGGTTCTTCTGATCAAATTTTATCAACGTCGTCTATGCTTATTTATACCTGTATAATTAAATCAATAGGGGTCAGAATGTTCAAAAACATGCCGTATGGATTTTGAGTTTTATTTCGTTGGATGCTAATTTAAAAGTTGGAATACATTTCAAATAAGGTATTTGGGTACTTACCCAATAGAATTTATTTTATAAATCGGCCCAAACATGCAAAACATTGCAAATACTGCATTGCATATTGTTAGAGACAGGTACAGGTAGTAAGCGATAGATATCTTCAGCCAGTTACGACTGTAATGGCTTTCTAGAAACGTCAAATTTATCCCTTACTGTTGTACACCTATTGAACTGAATCATATGACTATTTTGCTTCTTTTTTTCATTCGATTACTGTGGAAAGATTTTAAAACAATAATATCCGTTATTTGTATTAAGGGTATACCAGGTGATTAATTTATAGTAAGCTTCCAACCAACTTGGCGGACAAAGCCTCTTGGGAAACATTTACAACAGATGCTTTATCAAGGGACAATCCATGCTGGCCAACTTTGGGTATCGAAAAAGAAAAATACTTAAAAGTAGACTCGCATAGGTAATATCCCTCAGGGTTTCTTGAATTACAAAAATATAATTATAGTTTTTATTAAATCAATACATCTCATATTGTAGAATGCTTTCCTTGATTTGTAAATGTGAACATTGCTTCACAAGGTTTCATAGTCACACAGTACGTGTCATACTTTGTAATACATAAGTTTGTAAATATAATATTAGCAATTAGGGATTGCGGCTGGGCCCAGGTTAACACTCACACATACGCGCAGACTCAATACATACATAAGGGCAAGGGATTAGGACCAGCCGTATTTCCACCCTATTGGTCACCTTGTGCATTTTCTCAATCAAATTCAGATTTTTGTATTTGTAATTTTATTCTAAACTGAAGTTTTTATGGATTGTAAACATCATAATCAGAAAAATTACTGAACAACAGATAATACACTGATGTTGTTGCAGAGTATTGCATAGTCATGAGGAGCCACAATCACTAATTACTAATACTATGGTGTATTAATAAATGTCCAAAAATTGAGTATATACAGTAATATAAATATCTGATGAAATATCTTCACGTACAATTCATGTGCAAGATTATGAGTTATAATTAGGTAACTGTAGATTATTTAGAAATTAACTCTTAATTCAAAGTTCAAATTATTCATAGAATTGTTTATGAAATCTTATGTAAGGTATGAAATGATTTAGCAATCACTAATCCAATGAGACACTATTTTTGAAATTTTACCTCAACTGGAAAGCAAAGTAGTTGTGAGAAGACATGAGTGAATTTTATTTGAGAGAAATATACTCTTATAAATTGATACTTTTCGCGATAAAAATGTTTTAACCACAATCATGAAATATCGCAAGCAATGATAGGTGTAACCACTACTACACCTTATAGCCATAATCCATATATTATACCTTGATCCATTCATAGATTACAAAACTAAGTAACATGTATTAGTTTCAAATAATGTTCACGGCACATTCACGATGAACTGTGATGTACATAGCATTTTATTATTCATTCAGTCCGTAATTTGGTCGGAGACACGCTTTTCTATGACGTCTAAAGGAGTTGGTGGGGGAAGTGTTCCAAAACATATTTTCAGATCTAAAAAATTTTTAGTGCATAACACACGTCATGCTGTACGTCATGTTATAGGTTGCATCCTAAAAATTGTGACCAAGAAAGTTTAATTATCTCTATTCGTTTCAAAGAGCCATTAAAGTATATAGAAAAATGCGATTTCGGGGTTTTTTTATTGGCACCCCTATGATTTGACACCACACCAGGATAAGAATTGTTATCCTACCGTATTGTTTCTGTTTCGGATTATTATAGGACACGAGCTTTCAAATTATACTACGTTAAAAAATGTTTTTTTACTGTAAAATTGACTATTTTGAAAATAAAACAATGCCAATCATCTAAAAACGTCTAATAATAAAGAGGGGCTTCCGCCACATCAAATTAAAAGCCGTACAAAACTCAACAACTTTCAGAGTTATTTTCTACCTATTTTATAACCATTAAAAAAGTGCGGCAAATGAACTAAATGTATGGGTATTTAGAAAAAGTTGAGCAATTAAAAAACGAAAAAAATAAAATAAAAAACTATTTAAAAATCTGTATATACTACGTTAATAAATATTAAATGTTTATATCCTCAATATAAACATCTATTTGCACTCGGCAAATTAGATAATTTAGATTATCTTAGAGTATACTTTTCCCTCGTGTTGTATATTTAACCTGTAATATCACTTGTTATGTAAATATATATTACAGCATACATTATCGTGGATCTATGTGTTTTAACCACTTATCATTACGAATTGGTTATTCTTAGATATAACTAGTTATTGCACCTATCTTGTATGAAGTATGTACGTGAAACACAATTTAATTTCAATTAGAAGGGATACTAAATTATACAGTATAGACGATTACACATACGGATTTGTTGTGTTTCTTATTAACTTTGTATAACACTTTGTATAAAAGAGTTACTCTACTTCACAAACCTCACAATACGATGATCGATTTAGTATACAATTAGATTTTTTAAATTCTGCACGTATTATTACTTTTATTTAAAATACCTTTAATTTTCTAATCTGGAATAATTTACTGTCAACAGATAACGTAAAACATTTAACGGTCACTTCAATATTTAGAAATAATATTTTTGACCGAATATTTTTAGCTTATTCTGAAATTGAGATTTACTAGATTCAATTACTGTCCGTCACAATTGGTGAGAAGGGGATTCGGGGTTGCCAGAGCAACAGAGTTCGAACTGTGGGAGCCTGGGCCAGGTAAAAATAGATAATTAATAAATGTTACTTGCTCAACCGTTGGACGGCTAACTTTTTGTCTGGATACGTGAATGTAAAATATTTATTTAACGTTGTATATAAATCAATTGTATATATATCAATTTCTCTAGCTCGAGAGAAATTGAATGCACTTTTGTGTCTTCTGGTCACAGTCTACGTTGGAATTTACCCAAGAATATTTATTAAAATGTGATTTACGTTTTTCCTTGCTCAGTGTTTAATAAAAATGAGGGATAAACGCCTCGTAGTAATGTGAAAAGATAACTTTGTATTCAGTTGCTGCTTATAGAGACCTTAAAGAATATTCGTTGTTCTCGTTTTTCTTTATTTTTGCTTACTCGACAGTAGAAGACAATTGTGAGTATTTCAGTTACAATCGTCTTTAAAGCTGTATTTAATACTTACATTTATACTGTACTAATCCTGAGCCGTCACTCTTTTGAATGCCCGAGAACAACGATGGAATAATCCTTTCTATAAAGATTGCTTTTTATGTTTCGGATTTGATTGTCTAACAATAATTTTCCATTGTTTTAGAAACAATCTAACCATTATTTATAAAAATGAAATAAAGTAGTTTAGAAGCAAAGTAATACGTATTTATAGTAGGTCTAACACATACAGAGACTTTACATCTTCAAGACTAAAGCACCGGTTGTGCCACCAAATGGCCACCACCCAACATAATATTGAATGGTTTAGAATTCAAATTTCCTTGAGGGATATTTAATAAGACCACCGGAGGGGTTTTAATGGGTTTCAAAATCACATTCCTCTCAATCTATTTAGTGGGCACAACTCAAAACTTAAAGGGCCTCATCAAGTAACACTTTCAGATTAAAGGTCCTAATGAAACAAAATCCATTTTTAGTCACTCTACCCAGCACGAAACATAAATTGGATCAATTTTGTAGTAGAAATCATTATATTTTATTTTCTATATTTGTGTTTGGAGGTTAAGGGGCAGAAGTACTTGTAGGTTCTAACTTTGCCTTTACAGTAAATATACTTTTCACTTCATATCATCATGAATAGAGTTTGAACAAAGGAAAAATCTAATTTCAGTTTGAAGCTATGTAGATAGATTGAACTTAGAGACTTTTACTACTTTTATTCATTTACAAAATTTTGGTTTCACGTTATGGGTTTACTGTTAAAGACCTTTCAATTGTTTCAATAAAAACCTATCTTTGTTATACATGGCATTCGGTACATATATATATATATATATATATATATATATATATATATATATATATACACGAGTAATAAGTATACAAAAGTACATGATTTGAACTTTTCGCTTTCCATAATTTGTTGAATTTATATCTTTCATTTGTAAGATACAATATACTGCACGTAAACAGCAAGAATATCTCTTATTAAGACCAGGCCTTGTGATATGCAGCAATACATAAATTGCTAAACAATACACCACTCCTTTAGATTGTGAATAAACAAATATATCGTCAATCTTATCTATAAAAACAAATCTGCCTGTACGTGTCTTCATTAACACAAATCTCAATTCACCTGACAAATCAGTCTCTCAGATTACAACATATATCTAAGTAAACAATGTTTTTTTCCATGTAAATTGATTGAAAGTGTACATTATCAATAGTCCTACTTACAATATTTATTCTATTTTGAATTCTTATAGTAGACTTATTTTTATTATCACCCATATATGTCAAGCCCAAATGGTAGACTCAATTAATTATTTATAGACTTTATTCAACAATAGAGTCCATTATGAGAAGCCATTGTATTGCTTATTTGGAAAATGATTTTCTATCGAATGGTACTTTCTACAAAATGAAACCAAGTTCCAGCCTTCACTGCCTGGGTGGGTACGTCACGGACTTGCCCTGTTTTGTTTCTTTTCAATATGAATCTTGGTTTGAAGAGAGACGCTCACTCTGCCGTCTGCTGATGGTACAACACTCGTTTTGAGAGAAGTTATTGGAATATCTAAGGCAAACACGTAAACACGTATATTTAAGTTAAATTTCATTAAACCTAACCCCGTTATAAGCACACAAATCATGTGTTTTACCTGTACACATGTTTAGTAGAATGTCAGAAGATTATATAACACATTTTTAGGCTACATTGTTTTAGGCTACAATTTGAGTAGTTATGTGGAAAATAACATAACATAGCACTCAAACAAAGGTAAAGATGATACCTTTCATTACCCGTAAGATGATTAGAATTTTAAATCATGTAAAACATTAGAATATTGTTTTAGCTGCAGTATTGGGTTCCAACATTGATTAAAAGGAGACTTAAAATTCAATTTGCAAAAACAGTCTGTACATTAAGAAAACTAAAAAATTGTTTTTAACTAACGGTATTAAAACCTTATGTTGAGTGCTGTGATTCGATGTGAAGTGGGAACGCTAAAGTATAGGATGTAGATTATTGATGGAAAGTAGACGTTAAGCAAATGTTTTCGTTTAGATCCTTTCCGTTCTACGAACATACCACTCGAAAGTAGTATTGCAAAGAATTTAGCACCTCTTGTTGCAAAACACAACTCGTCCTTTCACCGATGTAACAAAAGCATTTTAAGACAAACTGTGTTATTTAGAGAAATCAGTTACTGATCTAGTGTAAAAATGCACTGTGTAGCATTTGACTGAAGTTCTCTCCTTACATCATAAAGGAAAATGTATTTTAACCATAACCTTGCCCAGACAAATGGCCAAATGTCCACTTGGATACAGTATATCAAGACTGATGTCTATTATTTTACTATTAAAATATGCAAAACATCACTCATTAAATTTGGATATTTGTTCGTAAAAGGTGCTCCCATGGTTGTTTAAAGTGTTACTATTTTTCTACTTTTATGTCCATAGGACTTTTCGTTCAAATTTTATACAGAATTGAAGTTTAATGTATATACACTTACTCTAGTCAAGTTTGACATAGTAAAACCACAGAGGAAGTTAAAAAAGTAAAAAAAAAGTAAAGAATGTCTTATTTTACCAGGCGAAGTTAGGGCTAAGAAGCCCTCTCTAACACTTAACCTGGGGACCAACGGCTTAAAGGTGACTTCCGAACCACCACCAAAGGCCGGGCAGGCGGGCCGCTTGCAAGGACAGGATCGCTCAGCGGTCACCTGTCCAAGCAGCAGCCACGCTCGGCGTTGCTTGATCTGGTTATCTTGCGAAGAACCAAGTTATCTTGAGGAAGTTTTGGTTGCTGTAAGAACGGTTGCTTGATCCATGAACAAGAAATTGAAAAATGCGTAGAAACGAATAGTTAGTTGTTCAATTGATTGGTCTACTAAATCAGTTTACTAGTCATTGATTGTACCAACTATTAAAAGAATAACACGCGGTATTTTATAAAGTTTAGTCGAAATAATGTAAAATAATTATTGTAATCACTATATGGGAAATATGGGACAAACATACAAAATAATAAATTTTCGGAGAGTGCGGAAACATTTTGTGGAATCGAACCAAGGATGTATTTATTGAATTCATATGTTCCACAATGGTAGTGAATGATTGATCAGATTTTTGTGTGGAACAAACTATCTTGCGTTATCTTCGTTCATGAGTAAATTTAACAGCATAGACGACAGCTGGGAAAACATTCACAAAACAATAAACAGAAGTAGGCCAAGTATCGAGTCTTGTGGAACACCGGAAAGCACATTGTAATATTTTAGTTTTATGTCAAACTTTAACACAGATAAAAACATAACTCCTATACTGAACTAAGAAAAAAGGATTATATAGCGAATGGAGATGGCAATAGAAGGACGCACACTGTCAAGTAATGTGTACGTACAAACACGATTTACGCGTGTATCAAGTTAAACGAAAATCGAGGACCGAGGACCAAATGAGGACAACGAGACAGGGGTCCCGCGATACATTGTGTCCTTGTAGGGATTTATAACTGCAAATATTATATATGTAATATTTTGAATGTTTGTGTTTCTGTCACGCAAAAGCTACTATGTACAAAGTAAGTATAATTGTACAATTGTGTTGAAATTTTGCACGAACGCTGAATTATTATGTTCGTCAAATATATATACTTTCGTTACAAAATTATCAAAGGGCTACATCATATCACAAGCGATCTCACTGAGAAAGCTACCGACTATTATTTCTCCAATTATTCTAAAGTTTATTAGAATATCTAATATCTTCCAATGACTATCACTTAAATAAGGGAATACCGTAGCATTTAGAAAGGATTGGTTTATTATTCAACGTCCTTGATATCCAACAAGAAATTTGGTGCGAAGGTGACTTTTTAGTGCTTTTATGACAGTTACAGCTTTATTATAGTACAATATCGTAGTATATATACCATGTTAAGAGCTGTGATAGCACTATAAAGAAGATATTCGAGTGATATCACTTATCTAAGGAGTGTTTGATATACCAATAAAACAATATTTTAATATGAGCATATCTCTGTTATCTAAAAATTAACTTGCATACGAAGCCGAGGGTAGCAGATACCTTTCTTAATGTAATTAATGATTTGGATTTATATACACTCTTATGTAACAAACATATGGTTAAATTAGTTAAGTAAGTATGACAATTTAAATACACTACACAATTTTTATGATGGTTCCGAAATAATGCAATAATTCCTTTTGTCATAGAAGGCGTAAATACAATAATTAAATGACGCAATTAAAAATTGCACGACATTGGTATAAATTTTTCACATCATGAGAAATGTTCCAGAACAATTGTTCTACGCATCCTAATTATATTATTTATTACAAAATATTTAGTTTGGTAAAGAACATCCTTATATTCTAATACAATTTTGAACTAATTTTACATTTCAAGTCATTAAAAACTTCTAAGTTGTGAATGTTGAACAATTGTAAGCTATTTATACGAGATAGAGCCAGCGCTTTGATACTCATTGCAACTAGTCACAGAGATCAGGTGTCATGAAGTCACAATGGTTTTCATATTAATTATTTTAAATTTCATACACCAGTTATCTTTACATTTTCTGGCTGCTAACAGCCTTACTGATCATATGAATTTCATAAGGATAGCAGAAATGCTATGAGCTGTTGTGTCGCAAACATACTATAAAATCAAACCCCATTTCTCCTCCGAAAAATTAGTGGATATTGGAGGAATATTTGTTGCCTGATTTAAATAAATTTAATATTAATAAGCCAATCATAAATTTAATAGCAATTAGAGTTTAAGGAACTTAATTTAGTTTTTGAAAATTCAGTTCACAAAGTCGCTTTGAGAGTACATGTTTGGATCATAACTCCATATGCAATACTCCCCTATCCATAGATTATTATAGACGAAAAACTAGGATTCGAATTATTCTGCAAAAGTAAATATTACAAACGGATTGTCATATTATACACAATTACGTAAACAAAATGGGTTTTAAATCAATGCCAGTTTCCTTTCTCTCCTGAAGGGATAGAGTGAAACAATTTAAAATTGTTATCTACTAGGGAATTTTATCAAACATTTATATTATTAATATTGTTTTTGCTATCAACGACAATTTAAATGTTCCAAATGCTACGGGATCAAATTATAAGCTTATGAAATTCAAATGCTATCCATTTTTACCAAAAAGGGGGATGTTTAATCGTAATGTTACGATATCAATACTGATTTACAAACTATACTGAACAAAATGTAATTTACTACCTAAAAGAAATCAGGTTTTAGAATTATGTTATATATAAGAGTTCTTACATCTAATTTGACTTAATTCAAAATTCTTATATACGTTAATAAAATAACCTATGTTTATAAGAGAGAGAAAACAAACGATTATCTACAAAACTCAAACTGTAATGGACAGTAAACAAATAGTTGAGATAAAAGTAAACTGTTTGTAGGAAAAAATTAAACTGTCACTGGGACGTAGTAAACTGGTTTAAAATAATAACCTTGAATTATGAACCTTTTCAATTTTCTGATCTAAGAAATTAATTAATTTCTTCTATATCTACATGAGCAGATAAAATTATATAGCTATATAAATTATATAAAACTAGGTAGCTATATAATTAATTATTGCTTGTCGAGAAAAAGACAACAAATTTAACAAACCTATAATAGCACATAGTAGAAACCGGGCAACATTTCCCTAGGATTTTACGGGAGAGCCAGTGGTCCAAGGCGTTAGAGATGTAATAGCTAAAGTTCTGATTCTGCCAGTGACTATAAGAATATTTTTACAGTACTGTCGACCTTATATTATTGCATACTGTACTATTGTACCAACTCTTTCATCTATTCTGTTTTATGATATCTTTATACGTATTCCGTGTCTACCCTTTTCTTAAAACATGTAAATTTGTTTGGCTTCAAAAATTATTTCATTAAAAAAAATAATATAAATATGCTTAGTTCCCAAACTAACAATAAATGTTTGTAAAATACGTAAAAGATTGAATTTCCATTGATTTTATTATTTTGGATTTTGACAAACACCGTAATCCGATTTCAACATATAACAATTTGTTAGTTGCCGTTCGTTGACAAAATCCTACTTCCTCAGCGTTCAAAATTGAAAGCACAAATTTGTGGCGTGATCATGTCTCCTCGTCTCCTTATAGAAGACAGAAATTTACTTGAGCTCAACCCTTGATAAGTAACGTGATAAGTCGCCGCTGACTACCGGAAAGGAGACCCTGGACAAAAAAGGTATAGTCCTGTAGTGAGAGCAACACTCTCTATTTATTTAAAAGTCTTAAAATCCAAACAATTTCAAGAGAAAAAGAGTGCTGAATTGTGTACAATTATGTGACTAAGTTTATAACAAATCTGCTTAACTTAAGTCAAACAAGAAAAAAAGAGAATATACAATTCTCACAACAAAGAAATCCATATTATTCCTGCAAGTACAAAGGTAAGTATTAAAAAAGTAATATAAAGATATGTAGAGCAGAATGTTAATGGCAAGTATAATTATAATTAGGTACGCGTATAGTAACATTAGTAATATTTAGATATTTTGTAGGTAAGTATGTTAATTATTTGAAATTAAAAGTATATGTATATAAGTGTGTATATTAATATCTAAACAAAGGAAAGTATACGATTTAAATTATTTGTCAAACTACTTAGATATACAGGTGGGACGTCCCGGCCGCAATAATCCCGACTAATGAAGACCAGTATAATTATTGTGTATCCCTGTGCCTGGGGTTTTTTGGCATTGCGCTTGTTGTTGCGGAGCCCTCTTACTGTTACTTTGCCGGTTGATGTATCCGATGGCTTCCGAACGTCGTCAATGTCCTCGGCACATACCTCGGTGGAAATACAGCCGTTTAAAATGGAATTGCTTATGAATTTAATAAACATGTATTAATATCTCCATATATCTAAAAGTCATTGTTAAAAATTATGAGTTCAACGGAATTATAAAAAAATCACTCTCGATTTCAGAAAGCTTTGGAATATAAAAAAAATAGTTATATAAAATATAAACTAAGTCGATTAAATGAGGAAATTGTATTGTATTGTATTAGTAACGCAACTACTAGTAAATAATAGTACTACTAACATAAGCAGTGGTTCATGAAAGGATAACATGATTTCGGACATTTGCCCTCGTTATTTGTTACAAAAGGTTTAAACACAGCGTTTCGGGGGTTGGAATCTATTCTCTTCGCCTAATGGGGGTTGGGATGTATTAATGCATGCAAAAATAAAGGAATGAAATAAGAAAAGAAAGGAAAGAAAAGAGTTTAAACATACCCGAAAGCTGCTGGGAGTCCAGTATCCTATTTCTATATTTGATTGTACGTGAAACATTTGGTACGCATGACATGTACGAAATTGTGTAAATAAAGTACGCAATGTTTAAGCAATGAGTAAATTATAATATTTAAGAAATAACTTTTTAAGATTAAAAATGAATGTGCAGATAAATTAAGAGAGACTTTAAAACAACCAACAAAACATATTAAATTGCACTGAGAATTTGGATATTTTCACGACTAACTGCTAAAATATGATACATACATACAAAAACTACAAATAAATACATACATTATGCCACATACACATATCAAATCAAAGGAGAATTTACAAAATATTATTAGCATTAATTCCAAATAGTTAAATCCGTATAGTCACTTCCTATATGAAATGAGGGCCTTATAAATGTAAGCTACGCAATGGGGGAGAGATTGTTTGCTGTAGGAAAAGTGGGTACGATAGGAAGAGTGGATCTATAGTCTAAGGAAAGGTTTGTTTCTACATGTTTATATGTTAAATTCAAAAACTAGCAGTAGTGTAAAATATATGATATGATATTTTATAAAACAATCAAATCCAGGTGTTTATTTGATGTATTATACATACAATGTATAACAAATTATGTAGAATAAATTACGTATTATACATTTATTGGCTCCTACCTAGTGTATAAATTTGTTATTGAATTTAATAATGAATCTGAACTAAGCTATCTATTAAGGCCTCCATTATGAAAGACTTATACCTACATACAAAGATTAATACAGTACTTTATTGACAGAAATGGTTTACTGAATGTTTACTTCTATGAAACAATGGACTGAAATTCAGATGTCATCTCATGATAGAAAATGTCCCTTATGCTAAAGAAGGATGTACATGTTTTATTACAAAAACTAAAAATAAAGTGCCCTACATGGATATAAGAATAAGGTCAGGAAAAACAAAAGGAGAACTTTGGAGAAACTTGTAAATCTATTATGGATCTACCTGCTGTTAGACTCTAAAAACTTCAAACCAATCATTCCAACCCTATGGGCGACCATCATTAAGTTAAGTAAAGTTAGGCCAAAGTAGGAAAGATACTCTATGGGGAAAGATTCGGTGTCGTCAGTTCTCTTTGACTTGACGTAGAGGTTTTATTGAAAGCCTTGTCTCCAGATTTGAGCTTTGAGATTGAGAACCAAAGGACAATATACATGTATTCTCCACATACCTGTGGTGATACATCGGCGTGGATGTTCAGCTGATCGAGTAGGGGCAAAATAAGATTGTATTGTTAAAAATTCAGTTGTATTTTTACCAGATAACAAAGGAAAAAAACTCGGCAGCTCATCATAATGGCGTGCTTATAATTCGCCTTCTACGCACTTTTCACAGTATTGGTCTTGTTAAGGTAAAGTTAGGATAGTTTGGATCGCTCTATGTCTACCCAAGATAATATTACACACTTTTTCTACACTTCTGGCGTCCACTCCCAGGCTTTGTGCCGCCCTTGGTTTGGTGTTTGACAGGCGGAAAATCTAATATGGGTCACCGGTCGTCAACGGCCGTTGCGGCACTTTCCCCATTTGGAACGGCTAGAAGCAAATAATTTGTACTCGATATGCCATTTACTAGTGGTAGCTAAAGTATTTTACAGCTGTTTTGATTTGTACAAATGTCTCTATAAAAATTTCTTGGGTCGATAGGAAAAACTTCCCAGGGGACTTGTTGCCATTGTGATAAGCAGATTGCCTATTTTGAGTAATAAGTATGCTGTGAAAGTGGACAAGTTACATGTTATATACAAGATATATGTTACTGAGACTGTGTCTGTTTCAGACGTACAATTTTGAGGTCGGTATTTATTTGATTGAATTTTCAGTACAATTAAAGTTTCACTGTTTGTTTCAGACCTGTACCCTGAGTGTTGGAAGTGAGGGACATTCGGAAGGTATCGCCCACCGACTCCGAACTGGTAAGTCATATAGCATTTCTTTAAATATTTGATTGCCCTTGTATGTTAATTTCAATGAAGTTGTTCTTAAATACAAACATTGCCTAAGTGAGCTGTTGGGGTGATATAAGTGGAAACCACTAGCAATGACTTTAGGTGGAGATATGAGTATATATTTTATAATAGGCTCTCTAAAAACCTAAATAACATGTATTTGAGGATTTGAGGTTCGTTTGTAGGATTCAATACATTTTAACAGTAATACCTATCATTCACCTAAATATAACACTGTTTAAAATCAATTGTTCCTATTATATCTGGAAGTCATAATAGCTGTTACAATAGCGTAAATATGAGAGAAAAGGCAGATTGGAACCCGATCTACCGAGTCCCGAATGTCCTTCTCCGCATTTTAACCAGGTACGACATTCTAATATGAGATAGTTTATCTGCTCAGCGGATATCTAATTTTAACGTTTGCATAAATGCGTGTAACAGGTTACATATTTCTGGTGAAGAACACCCTCCTGGTCTGCTACCGTCAGGGAGGTAATCAGTGTACTCAATAGAGCAACATACCATCAAGGTCTCTGTCCCGGGTTGGCCTAAAATCGCCTCTACCAGTGGTTGCCAACTTCGGTGTGATTGGCGCGAGATGGCGTTGTTCCAAACGCAGACACAGTGGCATAAAGACAAGAAAATTGTTCATCGGCATTGTGTCGAGGGCCGTGGTTATTGGCATTGAGATTAAGACCCAAGTGAGACAGCGCTTTTTATTGATAATATCTCTTGTATACAAAGTCAAAATAAGGGTCTTCGCACAATAAAGCATATCGAATGAAGCAAGCGGCGACAGCTCACGGATTAACCTCCAATCCGGCCAAGTGCAGTGTTTTGTCCCTTGTCCTGACCAACAATGTAGGATTAAGCAAATCAAGGAAGTTAGAGCTTCCACATTCACCTAAAGCACGGGTCACACTAGGCTGATTGTAAGCCACTGGCTATCAGCGGCTGGCAGTAGCGCCAGCAAGCAGCGGCTGGCAACCCGGTCACATTTCGCTTTTAACTCGCCTGGTTCTAGTTCTAGTCAGCATGTCGTCTGTGGGTCCACACGAGTAATTAAGCGATTATTAAGGATGTGTGTGAAGGAGCTTTGTGAGAAAATGCTCAACCGCAAGAAGAGACGTTGGTTGAGTAGACCTTGGATTATGAGAAGAGAAGAATTAGGAGCATCTGCAAGACTTCTCCAAAAGTTACAAGAAGAGGACCCAGAAACATACAGAAATGTTTTACGAATGTCAGCTCCTAAATTCCAAGAATTTCTGGAATTAGTTGAACCGTTGATTAAAAAACAAAATACCAAGTTCAGACAGGCGCTTCCGTATAAGATCAAGTTGGAAATTACATTACGGTATCTCGCAACTGTAGATAGTTTTAGGTCTCTAGTGTTGTTGTTTAGAGTGCTGCACAATTCGATCTCTGCCACTGACAGCTCCATGCCAGAATACTTCCGCTGTTGGAAACCACACAAGCTTTGGCTTGTATACCTCGTTTGCACCAGCACCACTTTTTATAGATTTTTTTATCTTACTCAGTTCTTTTCTGTAGGTGTCGCGTAAACTCTTAATCTTCTCTTTCAAGAGTTCAACTGTCGCAGGCATCCCAGCATTCATTACGTTTTCCAACAGTTTATTGTAGGCTGTCTCTTTGACATTCCTATTAAGGTAATACTGTGATGAAACGTCCCATAAGCACGGATAATTTTGAAATAAATTAAAAAATTCAATGACCTGCTTCCCCGACCACTTCAACTCAGCCATTTTTACACTATAAATTAACAGTTACCTACGAAACAGCAGTAGCCAAACGAACCCAATGAACAAAACAAAGGATGGAAACACAAAACCACGTGTAGTTTACTCGCCGCTGACACGCTACTGGGGTGGTCAGATTGCGCTGTAAGCTGGCGCCAGCTTGTGCGAATGAATCACGTGACCTGCTAGTTGCCGCTACCTGCGACCAAAAGTTGAACATGTCCAACTTCGCCAGCCGCTGACAAATACTCGCCGGCTGGTAGCACCTGCTGCGGGTTCTGTGGTCACATCAAGCTGGTAGTAGCGGCTTCCTTTAATTCGCGGCTGCAATCAGCCTAGTGTGACCCGTGCTTAAGGAGAAGGTGTGTACGAGTATATCTTAGATTTCTGTTTTCAAGGATTGAAGCTACCTGGGTATAGATTTCAAGGTCGCCCGTAAAAGTCAGAATCTTAAGATTTCAAACTTAGGAAGCCTCATTTGATACACGAAGAGCGCTCGAAGATTCAGAGTTAATTTTCGTTTTTCTTCTTTTTACACAAAGGCTTTGCTAAATAATAGTTGGAAATGTTAACATTAAAGTATCTTGTGTTGTAAAATTAAAAGTAAAAGTGTACTGTGTGATAACAGCGATAACGTTTTAAATATGCCCTAGTACGTCTACTGTTGCGACTACCAAATGAGGAAGCGGGAAATCTTACACCTAATTTTTTGTATAGATTATTTTGTGGCTGTTGTACGTAAATTGTAATCTACACGTGAAATCTCATTTTGAAATGAAGAAAAATTAAGAGGGTTTGTGAAGGTAGATTTTTCGGACAATAGCTGGTCGTTAATAGCAGACCTATTGTGACCTGTATTCTTTAGTTCAGTTTTAATATTGGCGATGTTTTGATTTTGCTAAGATCATTGTTTAAGATAGTGTGCAAGAAGTTGGCTCACAAACATTTTTTGTGATTCTAAACTTGTGTGTGTCACAACACTCTGGTATGATTTGTTTATTTTAAGCTAGATTTTCGTTATAGATCTCAATAAGAATGTTTCAGTTTTTCCCAATATCTGTTCTTGGTTGACAGTTTTTAAACCCATAAACGTATCCTCAGATTATGTTAAATGCGTTAAAAGGAGATTTGAGTGTAAAGTTGAGTGTAACGTCGTACAATGATCACCAGAGCTGTTAGTGTTAAGTAAGTAAGTGTTGTGTTAAGTGTAGTGTGAGTAAGTTAATTTGTCCTTATGCCAGGTATAGAGACCATTGAATTTTAACGGGTTAGTATTACAGATAACAGTGCCTGTCCTATTTTCTATGTTACTTATTTATCCTGTTCCCCTTATCTTTTTGTTTGTGCTACTGCCTATAAAATGTGAGAAGCAAAAGAAGAAGGTAAAACTTGAGAACAGTCATAAAGTTTGTAAATAACCTGAACTCCTTTGTTCATAGCAACATTATCACACAGCAGAATAGAATATTTAAACATCGGCAAACATTTGCAGCCGAGAAAGTTTTCACGAATGTCTGTTTCAATAAACAAAGTCTTTCTCGTTGGAAGATCAATGAAATCAATTATTGTTGCATACTAGAAGTGTAATTTTAATTTATATCAAACTTGGTGAACTTCGTCAGAACTATTTCTCAATAGTCTCGTATTTACATAAAAGTCTACTGTACACATTCCATGTTCTACTTATTTAACATATTTATGATTTTATTTGTAATTCCTTTAAAATCAACTCTGCACATAATTATGGTTAGTAAATAGTAAAACAGTGACAATATTATGTGAAAAATAGATATACTCTAATAGTGAGCATTTGTTTTGCAGGAGGATCAACTGGTTCGAGTATTAGAAAAGAATACAGAACTGACTATCCAAAATAAGGATCTTCAAAAGCAAGTTCAACGACTTCAAAATGTATGTACTTAAGGTGCCCTATAACTTAAGTGAATAATATAATTGATGAATAAATAGTATAATATAAAGTGTCAATACAAATTTGTCCACATTAAAAATGTAGAATGCGATGCATGTCCGTAAGGACATTTTTGGCCACAATAATCTGTTGCATTTATTTAGATACATAATAAAATAAGGACATTATCAAGTATTAATGCATTAAAAATGGACAGTGGCATTTTATACAATTAATTATATTTCACCAGTATCATATAACGTTATATATATATATATATATATATATATATACATATATGTATATGTATGTGTGTATGTATCATATGTAATAACAATTTTGCTGTCAGGGATATTGTTGGAATCCTCTAAGCACACTCGTGCCTTAGTGAACACCTCTGATATTGCATGAAAGAGTACAAAATTCGTTATATTCGGGTTAGTAATCTCAGAGCTTTCTATAAGTTTTAATTCTCTTTAGTTAAATCCGACGATCAGAGTAACTGATGCGTGATACAAAATTACTTTCCGATACATCATGCGATTTCAACATATGTTTTAATGTTAAAGAGCGGTGAGTACAGCCAAAACGTCTGAGCTCCTTAAGATGGGTTTTGGTTGCAATACGTTTTGGAACTTTTAAATTATGGTCTCAGCTCTTTAAGATGCAATTTTTAAAGAAAGAACAAATAGAAAAAATAGTTTGATCATCCATAATGAGTGGTAGCCATTTTAAGTAGAATTCAGGGGCATGTTAAAATAAGGTTAAAAGAAAAACTGTGAAGATAAACAAAATAACTTGTTACAGTATGAAATAAATTTACAGTTTTGTTTAGTGGTTGTTTTGACAAACGGAAGTATCGTGAACGAAAGAAGATTTTCCGGACATTTGTCATCGTTTAGTGTTAATAGTAATCAGTAACACACCAGTCTTGTATCATTAAGCAAAAGTGACATATTTTTATGCATGCAATTTTAATTTTAATCGCTCTCTATGGTAATGGGCTACTTTCCGATACAACTGACATTTGTGAAAGTTGTCCTTTCTCTCGTAGGAAGGATAGCTGACGTATTAGTCAGCTATTCCAAACTTTACTTTCTCTATGTAAAGAATTCTTTCTCAGTGTAAAAATCTCTTTCCCTCTAGATAAGCAATTGAACTATTGGTTTGACAGTCCTGCCTATGTTCAAACAGCTGATTGATAACACCAGAATTATAAAATAGTGCTCTGTTTGCTACGAAATAATTGTATAAAGCTGTTTACATGAAAACACTCCTTTAGCCACACGAAATTAAACCCACCTGCTCCACTTTATAGCAAGTGTTTTAGGTAGGCATGCAACTGTAGACTGGTAGTGTTCACAACTGTCTGCAAAAATTGTTTAAAGATGTGGCCTCCGTTAAAAATGCAGGGATCTAGACGCCTTATCATTGTGCGGCGAACCCTTTTAAAATACCGTGTGTCTGTTTTCTGGATTGTAACGTTGTAATTTTAAATCCTGGCTCTTAACTCATTTACAGTGTCTACAGGGTTGACATACACAAGTTATCCAAGTCATATCAATGACGAATCAGTATAATTGTATAAGTATTTCAGTAGACAATATATATATTTATGGAAATTAAAACTCATTAGTCTTGTAAATTTGGTTTAGTTGGAAAAAACCCATTATACTCAAGACATTTTCACTTCTAATAGTTATAAAGTATCAAAACCGAAAAGGCCAGATCCGTAGTTGATGATCTCGTGGTAGCAGTCAAAAACTGTTTTAACATGAAAAGGATGAAACTACTTCCGGTATAAATACATTTAAAATTGTTGAATTACTAACATGGAACTGCAAAGTAAATCCTCGATTCCTTTTTTGAGGTGGTTCCATAGTTATGGAACCACCTTTTTCAATATCGCATCTTCAAATTCAGTTTTTACTATAAGGGTTAACCTGTTTTCTTGCGTAGTAGTCCCATCCATATTATTTCCTCAACTGTCACGTATTATTACCACATATTGAAATTAATTTCATACATGTCATAAAGAGTGTTTCCGTATGTCAGTTTAACTTTGAGATAAACTTATTAGTCATGGACTAAAACATTACCCATTTATGTTCTATTTTGTGTTCTTGCGATTTTTACCATAAGTTTGCCTATCTATACACTCGTAATTCAATTAGTATAAATTTTCCAATATACAAAGGTGAGTCGCTCTGATAATAAAAGAATATGCTCCCAGGAATCGATTTTGGGATCCAGTTATTCGTAGTCTCAATTATTGGCACTTCTAAAAACGAAAATACAACAGCATCTCCAAACATTAATAACATGATTTGTCTATAAACAATTCTGCAGTTCTTACAACCATGAAACGACATCATTTGCTGACACCGCACCTTTGTGGTGGAATTACTCTGCACAATGTAGGCTGGTTTCAAGTGTTTCAAGATTACGTTCCGCCTAACAGTTCAGGTGGAGTAGTTGAAATTAGTTTTGTAATGTTGGCAAGAAGCTCACAGTTTTTGGAAGGACGCTCAAACCTGAAGGAAGTAAGCAATGAATGGAAGGGGTTGATAGTGGAATAAGGAGAAGGTAATCGGCCCCTCCACCCCTGCATTTCCTCTCGCTCCAAAGTTCGTCGATCGAGTAGGTACAAAGCTAGATAAAGGCTGAATTAATTTTAAAATATATTTTTCCCTAGACTCTTATAATTGTATCCCTCATTTCTTTGGGATTGAAGGTTTTACAGCAAAATATGGAGTATTAACATAAAGAACCGATCCGGCTGGGAGGATGGATTGACCCCATTCCTTCCATTTGATACTGAACACAAAACGACACTCTAACTTATATGCTTGCTTAGTTTCAAGGTTATAAAACAAATAAATTGTATATTTATTTTAACAAAGACATTCTGTGTTATTTTAAACTGGCGAGTATCCGTCAAGATCGTCAAAATCAAATATAAAAAATTAATACTATACATTTAAATATAAAAATCAACTTTAAGGTATGCTTGTTACATTGTTCATTACATCACATACGTAGTGTAATTGATCTAAAATTTATATTTATTGATCTATAAGAACAATAACCATGTTGTACTGTAATTTCTATTTTTTACTTCTGCTAATGTTTTTATTTGCATTAGCTCTCCTCAAAGTTACATGAAGAATTTCATGGACACATGCTCGTCTTACTCATTGTAGGACGGTAAATTCGTACCATTTAAGTTTTTGCGCTCGAAATGTTTTTAACTAGAGGATATTGAATATTATTGATTTTATAAACGCAATATTTGTATCATTTTCTGTAGTAATAAGTCACCTATATAAGTCAAATAAGTCACCTATAAGAATGCGGACCATGCTTAAATTTTTTCTACGCAAACCTTCAGAAAACACAGACACACGCACGCGCGCGCACACACACACACACACACACACACACACACACACACACACACACACACACACACACACACACACACACACACACACATGTATGTATATATATATAGGTATAAAAGAAAACAAAACACGTTTCTTCAACTCAAAATGCTTAATATTTCGTTACTTTTCAGTAACATTATCAAAAGCTTGTAGGCTATAACAAACATAACAAAATATAAACAAATATAAGAATGAAGGTTATAAAAACATTGCAAACAACAAAAGCATAAGGTATCGAAACAAGTAAATTAAACTTGTAACCTTTCCTAAACACTGAGATAGATAAAATGTTTGAATAATAAATTTAAATTTACTTTGTCTCAAATTTAATCCAACTGGTGATTTTGATTGAAGAGCCATTATGTATGCTTGTTCATATCTTCTTAATAATAATTTTGTGTATTCTTTATTGTCATAATTTTTAAACTTCTTCATGCCAATTAGAGAGAAACAATTTTCAAAGGTTTGGTTGTGTTGGACAGCGTGTGCAGATACGGGTCTAAGTAAATTTTGATGTCGAACATCGGCACGATGATTTTTCATCCTCAGTCCAAGTGACGTAGATGTTTCTCCAATGTAGTCTTTAGGGCAATATTGACAGGATAATTTATAGACTACATTTTCACTGTTACATGTGATGTCTTCTGCAATAGAATATTTTTTTCTGCGTAACGCAGCTTTTGAAACAGTTTGTAGATTGCATCATACTGCATATTCCACAGCGTGGTTTATTGCATGGATGGCATTTGTGTTTGAAATTTTGACTGTTGTCTTTATCTTTAATATATTTTGGATGAACTAATAGACTTTTCAAATTTGGTGGTCTTTTGAAAATAATTCTAGGGGGATTTATTAAAAAGATTCTTTGTTTCTGGAGATTGTTCCTATATTTTGTAGGAGGTCTTTATAATCCCATTTGCTCTATGTAATGCAGGATGGTACTGAGTTACAAATTTGGCATATTTTTCCACAACACTTAAAACATGATTTGTGTTTTTAGGCTTAGCTATTTCACTGTTAATCAATTTTGCAGGATATCCTCTGTTAATTAATGAATTTGATAATGTTATTACATAATTTTGGAAGTTATTGTCATCTGTACATAGATTCTTAGCTCTTAGAGCAGGACCCTTGGGTATAGATTTCTTTACATACTGTGGATGGCAGCTATCATAATGTAAATGTTGTATACTATTTGTGTCCTTGACATGAGTTTTAGTTTTAAAACGACCGCTATTTAATAAAACGTCTACATTAAGAAAGGTCACAGAATTTGGTAATATTTTCTAGGTGAAATTTAGTGATGAAAAATCATTTAATTCTTCTAGGAATTGTTTTAAATTTTCCATTCCATTATTCCAACACAAGAAATATATCATCAATATAACGAAACCAAGCCAAGGGTTGAAAGTGTTGGGTTGATAAAACGTTTTTCTCGAGTAACCCCATAAAAAGATTGGCGTATGAAGGAGCCATTTTTGTCCCCATCGCTGTGCCCTTTATTTGAAGAAATTTTTTGTATAGAAACTTAGAATTGTTCATAGTCAAGATCATAGTAATTAAATGAGTGATAAAATTAGAGGTGGGTAAAGTGTTTTTCGGTCTTTCATCTAAAAATGTCCCAATTGCTTCGACGCCCTCATCATGTGGAATATTGGTGTAGAGTGATTCTACGTCAACTGTAGCTAATATTACTTCACCAGATAATGGTTGAGGAATTTCCGATAGTCTTTCTAAGAAATGATTAGTAATAAACTTAAAATATATATCAACAGACGTAACTGTTTTCAGGCAAGTTTCTCTCAGAGTTTTTCAAATGGTTTGATCAATAATCTTTCTACAGTACACTCATTTATAAATTAAAGTTCAATTTTAGTTTAGGAGTAATTTACTTAAAATTGCACTGAAAATGTCAAGTCCACATCCAATTGAGGATGAGGAATATCAATATTAAATTAAAAACTTAATTTGTGTCATTGAGCTATTTATTTTATGCCATTATTATTAGCATGGCAAAAATAATTCTCAACTTAGTTTTGCGAACTGAGAGAGGAAAAGCTGCAAATACTTATTGAGAATGTTTTTGAAGGATAAAATAGATACCAAATATACTTCTAGAGAATGGCAGTTCGTTATAAGTCAAGTTCGGAAACAAGGGATGAACGATGTGCCTTGTACTTGTTACGATCACGTATTGTAGCGATACTTGTGCAACTGCAAAGTATCGGTTTTATTTTTCAGAAGAAATGTAATAATGAATTATAGGTTAAAATGTTCTTCCCACTGCTTTCAGCGAAAAACACAATGAGTGTTCGTTATAACTTGTTTATAATGAGGCACTCAGTTTAGTTTTGCAAGGTGGTCATAAATAGCTTGTCCAATATCAGCTTTTAGTATAACGTTTCAAAGCTTTCAAACAAACTTTTAGCAATCTTATATAATATAAAACAAACTGTCATTAAATGTACTATTAAAGTGGCACTATTAGTCTTTTTAAATTTAATCTGTTTGCCATATAAGATTTACACTTCAACTTTTACAAATAAATGTTGCCAGGTATGGAGCTCAACTACGTTCATGACTAAATCATTTACAGATTGATTTATCGCTTTTGGTTTAGAATTTTATTGCTAGAAAAGATTTAGCTCACTAGATGGGTGTGGAAAATTTAAACGTATTTAAACCTTGGAAGTCTCAAGCAAAGGCTAAAGTTATGGAGGACATGATTTTTATTCGACGTTTCACACTGAAAGTTCAAAATTACAATTTTTAATTTTTTAAGTAATTACATTACAATTTAATTACTATACATGCATCGCTTTCTTCAGTGCACGTGAGGGTAGACATTGCACTTGGAATCTTGGTTCGAGATTCTTTATAGTTTATGTATATTCGAATTAATTATTTCTCGAAAAGAAAAAGACAATAGGAATGTGACACTAGGATGTCTGGTGCTGAATGTAGTAGCCACGTCTCAGCTTGTACGGATACGGATTTGCCAACAATTTGCCAACGTGGTGGCACTCATAAGTCATGATGCTTTTGTGTCACGATGGTTGGGGCTTTTTCTGATTCTGGCTACAGCCGAATACATCGTGGCACAAGAACGTATTCTTGAATACATTAATTGCTACACAAATTAGTAACAAGCGAGTAATAAGTAAGTACTTCATACTTATATTCTGTAAAATAGGCGTAAAAGTATAGTTTTAACTTAGCTTTTAAAAGTGGTTTGCATACTTTTAACAAGGCCAAAAGCAATGAGAGAACCAGGCATAGATTGTAACTAAGTACTTTGCCTTGGATATACAATGTTGAATCCAATAAACCGATACGAAGGACGTAACGATGTATTTACAGAACTGCTGTAACGCTTTCCCGGATTAGTGAAATTGATGTAGGATCTTACCATTAAGAGTTATCGCACATAGGACAGACAGAAAAACGTGTCGGGTCCTAAATATCTTCTGATATCTGACGGCGAGTGTATTACACACATGTGGAAAATAGAACACCAAGTAGTGCTCATGTGTTGAGTCGATTGCTTGCTGCAAAGGGACCAAATAATAACGTGTTAACCATCTATTGAAGCTGGCTTGCTCTTTTTCAGAAGTACAATTTGAGCGTAATAGCATAATCGTCTCTTGGTTCTCTTATACTAGGCGCGAGATCTGGTCATCCCACAAGGCGTAGTTAGATCTACGAGTCTGGTGATTCTGGTGAGTCTAAATTCTCGGCTGCTTGTGTAATCACGACAAAGGTTCTTCGTGAAAGCCATTCCAGTAGGAGAATAAAATAATAAAAAAATAAACAGATCAGCATTAGCTGTTCGGGGCAGGAATCCATGAAAATCTCACACTTGTAGGAATCAGGTGAAATAAACGGGGTGAATTAAAGTACTCACCCGTATCTCTCAAGTTTGTGCTGGTGGTAATATGAATTTATACGTTTTTGATGGAGAGGAAAGTAGTGAGCCCAATGGGTTGAGATTCGTCCGTAAATCAGGTAGGCGCGATCTCGTCTGATTATTTTACAAAGTTAAAACACCTTGGCTAGAAAATTTACTTTTACAACCTATTTGCCTATCTATATACGTTTGGTTTTAGAAAACCCAAGCAATTAAGAACTTTTTGGTCAGTTAAAAGAAGTATAAATTAATAAGTATAAATAAAGTATAATTATTTTTGTTTTAATATAGTTGGTATACCAAATCACAATAAGACCGTTTGCTTTTTGGATTTATTGAATTTCCTGGAGAAATTACAATTCACATTCACAAAATGTGTATTAGCTTTGTGAGATGCTGCTCACAATATCAACCAAAGACCCTGGATCCGTTCTGTTTTGACAATGGTCCGAATTACCATGAAACTTTTGACTGAATTTTATTTGTAGTTTCAGATAAAGTAATAAATATTTATGCGTATTTTAATGAACATTCGTTTAGCCTTGCAGACATCTCAGGTCTAAGTCGGTAGCTTGGATGATTGTTTGCTAAGTGGTGGTCACAAGATCTTCGTGAAGATTTCAGACTTTGATTTTTACATACATACAGGGTTCATACCTGTTAACCAGAGTCAATATGTAATTAATAAGGCTTTAACATTACATTAACATTACATGACTTTCAGCAATCAGTTTGTTTATGCCCGACACGGTTTATTCCTCATCCACAAATGAAAATTATATCGAACTTTCCTATACTTAGGATATTAAAAAAGTCAATAACTCGGTTGAGGGAATTACACGGTACAGAGAACATCCAGGCATCAGATCATAACGTGAAGGAGGAGAGCAAAACGCATCGATCGAAGCTTCTTACAGACCTCGTCCACATGACGTTCCACATGAGATGACATCAACACGAGACCTAAATATCTGAACGATAAAACCTACTCTACCGTACCACCATCAAGATGGATTCTATTTCATAATTGGTTATTGTGGTTTGTATGTATTTCAACCTAAATTACATCAGTGTTATGATTAAATGTTGAAAGAGTTTATGTTAAGTCGCCTTTTACTTTTAACCCTTGTGTTGGTTTTTACAATTGCTCAACGTTCTGATTTATAAACAAATGAGGTTTATAAAAATGTGATTTATAAACACATGCTTGCTATATTGTCTGCAAGCATGAATGTATTATGTTATGTGTTGGGAAAAATCATAATTTTAAATAATTTCTTAAGAGTGGATTCTTGAATCATACCATAATTATATTTTGTGAAGTTATTATTAAAAGGTGAATACAAAGTGCTACTGTATGTACTGACATGAAGGAATAACACTCTACTGGTTCTGATACAGATTTCTAAAAGAATTCTAATACAGGTGCAATACAGCCACGCAACATGTTTTCCCCCAATTTTAAGAGAAAATTCGCGTAGTTTATTTGGGATCATAAAATGTGAATTATAACGTGAATTATCTCATATAATATACGAGATAAGTTGTTATAATGCATTAGGATATGCGGACGTTGCCATTACTTTAATTTTACTTTGAATTGCTAACCTTTGAATAGATAACTCTCGTTGAAATTTAGAAAACGTTGTTAGAGATTTTTAAAAAGCTTTTAAAATGCCTTTGGAAAAGGGTAAAAGTAAAAAATTGGATCTACATTTTAAGACGAATGTGAATTTCCTGTTCTGGTCATTTTGAGGGTTTGAGAAGAGTACTGATTTGAAAAACACATATATGTGTGTCAATACTACGTTAGAGCGTAGAAACGTGCTTTACCTAAATTTCAGTTAAATCTTAAAGGCATACAGGATTTTAAGAAGCACTACGCTCAGCAGAAAAGTTTGCTAATACTAGCAAAATGCACTGCGCTTCGAAAGTCTCACCATAGCCTGCACAGCCACTTATTATGTAAGATAATCATAATATTCTACTGTGTTTTGGTAAAAAAAGGTGTGGAATAGTGTTAATATAAATAAATGACAATACAGAATGTTGGCATCCGTTGTGACATATAAAAACGAATACATTTGTATTTTTAATCTGCTTTGTGAAAAAATTGATCTGAATCTGTAAATACATACCAATATCTATTTTATATTATTTTTATTGAGTAGGAGTATTTAGATTTGATTTTATAAATGTCACTATATATTTCAATTATCTTACTTTGTAGAAGTTTATTGGATAAAATTAATGGTTTCAAAAGACATAACTTCTTATCTAACATAAACTTTCTAAACGCGAACAAACCTTCTGTGAGACAGGATGAAGTGCACAAGCAGAACTTTATTATTTGTGAAGTAAGGAAGGAATAAGAAAGGACAAATAGCTGAAAACCCACGAAAATATATGTCAACATTGAGCGATATTTCGGTTATTACCGTGACAAGGCGCTTCGGTAGGTGCTTTCTGTATGAAGCGTATTTATACAATCCAACATTAACTGTAAAGATAATATGATCATATCTATACATTTGGATCAATAATTTTATTATTATCAATATAGTTAATGTAGTGTGCTGCAAATTATGTGAACTGAGGAATAAGAATACAATCTAGGATAAGAAGTAGTAGATATTTGTGTAAAGGCCCCTACAACCCACATCAGGATCTTATAACAGCAGATTAATGCTTAGAAGGGCTTCACATTGAAGGTCGGTGGATGAGAATATATATGAATATGTTATTTTTATCACGTATATTTTATGCGTTTAACTTCCATATTACGTGGTTAAGGTGATACATTTTTTAACGTACAGTTTTACCCTAATTTCGTTCCCTTCCCGAATGGGCGTCAAAAAGTACGTGTCAAGTGTAGCTCATCGTCTAGGTATAGCTGATCACACATCGATCCACTGCCGCTGCTCTTGCCTCTTGCCCTCTCGTTCGCCTTTGTACTCTTTACAATAACAATACAGCCATTTAGCGTTTATTACTTTCTCAAGTGTTAAATTATATCGCTAGTAAGTGCAGGATCAGTTAGTAGGATTTATGAATATTTTATTACAGAATTACTAAAACTTTAAAAAGATTATTGGCCAATTATTCGTGTTTTAAAAGTTCTGAATTTGTATGTACTTTTGAGAAAATATAATCTCACCCCAAAAATCAAACATGGAAATAACAATTTTTACTACTTAAAGTTTTCCAACTAGACATATTTTACGGTGCCATGTACAAGCTAATGAATAAATTTATCTTTAGGTATTACGTGTATTTAATAGACGTAACAAATAATGTATTTAACTGACAACTCAATCTTAATAATTCGAAAAAATTAAACGATTAAACAAAACCACAAGATTAAATAAATATGAGTAGATTTTTTATCGCTGCAAAAAGATTCTATAAGACTATGAATAAAATCTAGAATAGTAAAGATAAAATTAAGATCTTCTTAAACAAACAACCTTTCAGAACTCACATTTTATACATTCTCCAAATACTCCATAATATTATGAGACGTCTTGAGTGAGCGTAAATATAATTAGTTACAGTTCGACTGAGAGACCAGCAAGCTACAAACTTTCTTTACGCCTGACCATCAACTTCTTCATTTTATTTTAACAACCTATAGTTTCTACAAACTTTAAGGTACTTCCATGCTAACCCATGGCTAACTCTTTGACAATCCCTTTTTCATTAGATTTTTAGAAAAATATTTTCTGATCACATCCCCACGCTACTCATCTTGAAGTTTTCAGAAATATTTAGTGGGATGTACTGATTTAGAAGTTTATTACTGCGGAGATAGTCTTTGTTTTATTAGTTTTTTTATCACTGTTATCCAGCCTACAAAAACAACTACTTGAAGGAGGATACAGTAAGATATCAAAGAAGGAAAAATATCCTTATTCGTTTCGTATTCAACTTGATAAAGAAAGTATGATCACGTACCTTCTTGACGAATTACTCCGCTACTAAACGCTTCCAGTGGAAATAGTAAACATAATTTTCATACATTTCACGGTTCCTTTTGATCTCAAATAAGGGATCTTCACGCTTCACGCTTTAGGCTCATATACCGGGAGTAGATCTCTCAGGGCAGCATCCGTTCAATCAAATAGATTCAGTTACCCATCCTGAAATGTCTTACTTTGGTACAACATTTATAGCAGCTCTTGGACATATAAAAACAGATCTAAAGACTGATCAAAAATAGGGAAAAAGCCTGTTAAACAATATCAGTATTGAATGTGTTCGGTTTTTATTTCTACGAGGTCTATGCTAGTTTTTACTTGTCTTCTCAACTTAATATTATGCAGTTTTTATTTTCGAATGAGTTTTATTGTTGTTTTTGTTATAAGCTTATTTTAATGTTTATTCCTTGTTAGTTAATGTGCGTGAGTTATTATGAGAAACATTTAAACCGATTAACAACTCTCGAAATAATCTGTTTTCAATCTGGCTTCGCTTTATATACAGTTTGTTTTTCATAAGGACTCATAGTGAAACATTTCATCATGAATTTTGAGATGATGTTATACTACACTTCCTGGGGAATTTGTTTTATAAAACTTTTACTTTCTGGGTAGTAAATCGTTGATTGAGTCCAGTTAAAAAACTATATAACTCATTAAAAGACGTGAGTAGCTCAAAAATACTCATATAAAATTTTAACCCCTAACACTAATATAAAAAATACCTAAACGCATTTCTTTTTGTGCTAAATATCCGTCCCTTAAAAAATCGTATATGATAAACTACGGTAATAAGTTGACTGTTAGGTAAAAAAGTTAGGGTATCACAGTTACTATCTATATTTTTATGAATTAATGCTAGTTCGTTGCACTAATTTGATAAACATTTTATTTTTAATCATAAACTTTTAAACTGAACATGTTCTTGCATATTAAATTTAAAATGCTTTGATACGATATGGTAATAAGAGTTTTCAGATGGTCTATATGCAGGTACCAGGAAAATAGGGATTTCTGACTTCGAGCTAATCGAAAGACCTACTACAAGATATGCTATGGCAAATATTGTGAATATTAATTATTGGGAATAAACTGTGATAAATTCGGGAGACAGTCAATCTTTGGAAGTTTTTAGAAACCTCAGGAAATATTAAGTTTTATGTCAGCTCACTATAAGACGCTCTTCGCTACTATGGTGTTTTGATGAACCGAGGAAATGTTGTCTCGTGCCCATCCTGGATATTTAATCTGTGGATAATTTAATACATAGTAACAATATCCGTCCTCACACTTGGTTCCTCTCCAGTCCTTCTTCTATGACTTGGTGTACTCTGTAGGGCTGCTTTATCATCTTGGTTGAGTGAGAGATACCCTAGTAAGCCTCGGGAATTCAGCGGGAGCTATAATTGGCTGGGCAATTTCAGACAATATGACTAGTGACTTGGGAGGCATCATGCTACCGAAAGCTATTACTCTGGTAAGGCAGAACTTAGAACAACCAGGCTGGATTGGAGTGCGTGACGGTACTAAAAAAGAACTACTGTATTGCTTGTGGGGAATTTAGGAATTCAAACACGGTTATGGATTAAACAGCCAATAGTAATTGGTTCCATCTGACCTCCGCAATCTCACCTTAAATATCATACAATTCTATATGCCTGTAAGTTTAGCAGTTGATGATTGTGGATACCTGTTGTGGATCAATTTCTTCTTATTCGGTTTCTAAAGAAGTACAATATTGGGAACGTGGTTTTCAGGCTATGCTTGGGGCTTGCTAATCCTCCACAATCCAATATTTGGGTTTGACAGATCTGTACTTTGCCCCCGTAGTAAGATGTTAAATGTGTGGTATTCATTTGCTATTACATTACATCAGCCGTACAAATTTTCTGTCCGGAAACTTCTGAACTGTTTTAATTTAAGTGCTTGACCACAGTGTGTAGGAAGTTGCGTTGTGTTAAAGTTTAATTGATATTTAATTTAAAATAATATAGTTATTTTAAATATATCATTTACATAAGTTTAGAAATTTTCTCACTGTTAATATGAGCCAGGATAAAGTGACTATAGATAGTGCCTAAATTTTAGTAGTTAGGATGTATTTTAGTAATACTATATTATTATTAGATTTAAATAGTTTTTTTTTTTTGAGTCAATAATAAATATATAATTTGTAGCCAAAATAACGTGTTTATGTTTGTAGGTGAAGGGAGCTGACAACCTCCGTCAGGGGGACAAGCTGGAGGGCATCCTCAAGGTATACTATTCAAACTAGTTATCTTACTACATAGCAGTTCATTAAGTGTAATATGATCATGATTTGATACTTGCAGAAGTAACAGACTTGTTTATCGTGTAAATAAAGTGCTACATTAGCAACTTTTCCATTACACCCGCAACAGGTTTGTATGACTCAAAGACAAGAACTACTTTTAAAAGGTAAACTAGTTAAGTATAATTGTATACAAAATAGAGAACTCATGTGACATCTATTACAATAAATTTCAATGTAACTATCTATTAGCGCCAACTTTGCAGGTCCGTAAGGAAAACGGACATTGACAACAATTGTTTTATTTAGTGTTTTATTCCTTCAAATTCAGACCGATAACGCGTAAACTATTAATGTTGTTTCTGTAATAGTTCACTTCTATATAAACGTTGTATCATTGTTTTTATTATTTTATTGTATTTATAAGTACATTATAATTGTAAAATATTCAGAAATGAATACTTCCAATCCACTAATGAGTTTAATATAAAATTTCTCGTATTTTCCGTTTTAAAAACTAAAAAAATACTATGATTTAGGAATAATATATTTTTATTGGTGGTGTTCACCTAGCCGGCTGGCCTTCTCGTTGAATTAGAATACTTACTATACTTATTTAGCTCGCTTATAACCTATTTTATTTTTTGTATAACGTGTTAATAAAAAAAGCCACAAAAATCAATATAAACTTAAATTTGGCGCTATCCATTTCTTGCATATTCCTTGCCATGACTTGTTTTATTTACGATTAGGAGTTGTTATTACAGATGGAAAGCGATTCTGTTTTTTTTTCTAAGGAAGACTTCAAAACTAAACTTTATAAACCGAGTATTTAAAATAAAGAAATCAAATGTTACAAACACACCAATAAAGTTAGTTTAGGCTTATGTTTTTAAATATTTTCTGAGAAATACCCCAGACCTCTTCTTCACAATATTCTCCCATTTTCATAATTTAATTAGACGTATGGCGTAAGTAGGCTACAAACAATCCACAAGTAGTTCTTTATTTTTAAGTATTGCACATTCTTGTAGATTCGTAAAGTAATTATTATAAATTGTATAGACAAATTGGTCTTACCTCAAATTTAAGCTTCATCAATACAAATATAAAACGTCAATAATTATTTCACTTTTATACGGGTGCTGTGGAAAAGTGTGAGACAGGAGGCATAAATGAGAGGGTAAAATCACATGTATATTATTAATTTAAATAAATATTTGACTTTTCCACAAAACAAATCAATCTATAGCCTAGAATTGAGACAATGTTAATATGTATTGCTTAAAAATGACTTTAAAAAGATGAACTCAGTTATGAGACTTTCAAAACGATATAATTTAAACAAGCGAAAAATTAGTAAAAGATTTAATACAACGGGTAAGAGTACAGGATCGTGTTATGTTCCATAATTAGCAGGCACGAATTGAGAGAGTGAATTAAAGAAGTGGAAGGAATGTGCGGGACTCCTCACTATAAAGAGCTCTTCAATGGTAGGGTGGGGTGAAGACACTTCCGAAACCTGGTGAGCAAGATATACACTACTTCTCGACAATAATTAATAACAAGCATAACATTAATTCATAATTATTACAAGCGTAGCTTGTTTGATCTAGAAGTCAAATGTTTGTGTTCATTGATATACAAATTTGAAGTAATCAAAGATCAGGGGATAGTAAACAGTATCAATCAGTGTTTTTAAAGTTGATATCGAAATAACTAATACTTTGTTAATATATTTATATTTTCTACAAGGTAGAAGAACGCCACACCAAGTGTAGCGTAGAAGGCTTCGCTGAGGTTCAATGCAAAATTTCAAGTCTACTGCTCATTTTATTAACGCTCAGCCAAATCCTTGTAGAGTGACATGCACCATCATTGAACTCAGTGTTCCTCATATGGATGAAGCTTCACATATGAACAATCTACAGACCAATTCGTTATCGCGATATCATGCAGAAAACAGAAAGAAATACAGAAATGAAATTTTTCAATCTCCTCGAGTAATAGGCTTTGCTAGCGCCAAGCCAATAACGAAATGGAATTTTTATATATTTCGTACATTAAAAGTATATTATTATATTTAAATGTACTTCTTTGTTTGAAGGTTATTTTTGACGATGGAAGGATTGTGAAGGAAACAGGATTTTTCCGGACATTTGCCATCGTTCAGTGAAACAAGAAATCAGTAACACTACGTTTCGAGATCTGCAATCTGATCTCTTCTTCAGGTAAAGAACTAACCTAATACATAATTACAAACTAGGTTAAAAAAATAGGTTTGTAATTATGTATTAGGTTAGTTCTTTACCTGAAGAAGAGATCAGATTGCAGATCTCGAAACGTAGTGTTACTGATTTCTTGTTTCAATGAACGATATTTAAATGCACTTATATATAGTATATATGTATAATTATTATGTTATATATAATATTATATATATAACACACACACAAATATATATATATATATATATATATATATATATATATATATACATATATATATATTTTATTTTAATGATTTAAACAATTATTTCACTGGTTTAATAAATTATGTGCCGGTAAAACTAGGGCGTAAACCACAAGAAAGCACACTGAGTATATATGTATAACAATAAAGAAATAAATGTAACTTATCTTATTTATAATTTTCTTTAAAGAAAAATTACACAGTTAATTATTGGCATTAACAAAATAAAGGGTGAGGCAGACCACTCGTATATAATGTACACCGGCTGAACCGAAAAACCTACCTTCTTCGTTTTAATGAAAATCCCATATTTCGACCCCAAAGAATTCAGGAAAATAATTTTTTGACGTCCAAAAATACCCCAAAAAACACTTGGAGGGGAGCTATTTTTGTTAAAGATTTTCAAATATAACGGTGGTTCAGCCATGCTTAATTTTAATAAGCTCTCTATTTATTTGCCAATGACGTAGTGTAGCAGGTACAACGGTTATCGCAAGATAACCGGATCAAGCAACGTCGAGCGTGGCTGCTGCTTGGATGGGTGACCGCAGAGCGGCCCTGCCCTTGCAAGCAACTCGCCTGGCCGGCCTTTGGTGGTGGTCACCTTTAAGGGGGTTCGGTATGCCCTATCCTTCCCATGTTAATTTGGCCAATTTTATGTACCTTTTTCTCAGAAACCTTTAAAGCTATCATCATCAAACTTTAGGACACTACTATTTAGACCTTTGTTAACATTTAGAGCGGAACAAAGTTAAAAAAAGAAGTTTTTATTTAATTTGTAGTAAATAAAAAATTTATTAATTTTTTGTAAAATAATTTATAATTATAATTTTATTAGTAAAAGTTTAAAATAGATTTTTATAATGTCTTCCGCTCTAAATGTTAACAAAGGTCTAAATAGTAGTGTCCTAAAGTTTGATGATGATAGCTTTAAAGGTTTCTGAGAAAAAGGTACATAAAATTGGCCAAATTAACATGGGAAGGATAGGGCATACCGAACCCCCTTAAGCCGTTGGTCCCCAGGTTAATTGCTAGAGAGGGCTTCTTAGCTCTAACTTCGCCTGGTAAAATAAGACATCTTTACTTCACTTTACTTTTACTTTATTGATAGTTTTGAAAAAAAAAAATATTTCGCTTCTTGTATACAGGGTATACATCTTAATTCAATATGTCAAAGTTATAAGATTTCATAGTTTTTCTACTGTTACCTCGTTAAACATTTTAGCAATTCCAAATTTTCATCCAAGCTACTTTTTTATCAAAGAAGTACTCTTTCTAAAAACATGTTACAATTGTAACTTTTTAGCACATTTCCAATTTTTTTTAATAGTTTAAATTTAGGATGTTTCAAACTCATAAAATCTTAAAAATTCTAATGAAAAGTCATACCTTCTGACTTTTATTTAAACCTATAAATAGCTATAATATTAATATATTGCAAACAATAACATGCTTGAAAGTTGTTTGGCAGTGAATTTTGTTTTCAGTTCGTACATTGACAATTCGTTACCATCATAATTAAAACCTCATTTCCTTTTTCACTATTTAGTTAAAATTATATTTAATGATACATCTGATTATGGTTATTAAACCATAGTGAGTAGTATGTAAGTATTTCGAAATACGCAAATTATGATTTTACACATCACGCGTAACACTCACTATATAAGACCTCAAACGTTTTAAAATATTTACAGGACTTACAACTTTAAAGGAAGGTAGCTTCCCTTTCCCATAGGTTCCCGTTGAAATCTTTAAACTTTAGTATATCAGAAACACATGGTTTTTAAACCAGATATTTATACAAATTTTAATTATACGGTATAGACTGTTCTCGAGGGGTTTGCACTGTTTTCTGCTCTCAGTTCCAAGTTACACACTTTAGATTGGGGCGTAATAGTTTACATGTATGTTCAGTCCGAAAGTTCATCTTTTGCCAGTAACTTGATACATAGAAATTTTAGTTTTGTACAGCCAAAAGCGGGGTATTGATCTTATTCCAATGCTTATTTTTTACTCACTATATTCACTATTTTCTTTTTTCATGTAACGTAAACAAAAAATGTACCGAACTTATGTCTTAATTCATACTAAATATCTCAAATCGTAGTTGTTTTATTCTGTTATAAAATTTTAAAGAAACATAACAATCGAATGGAAAACTGTATGGTGAGTAATTTTTTAGTTTATTTCGTCACCTATATTTCTACTTCCTTTCCGTAGAATTCTCAACATTCGTTTTTTTTTTTATTTCGTTATATCTGTACGCGATGTTAGACTTATTCACAGTACGAATCGTCTTATCAATCTATATTTAGAATAAGTGTTGTAAATTATATAAACAAAAGAAATGCATTAAATTTTAATGCATCTACAAAATGTGTATACGAGAACAGTTTCACAAAATCTTTAAAATGTAATTATAATATGGCAAAACAGTTTATGTTTATGCTTAAATTCAACCTGCCGTATCTAATTTTGCATATCTACAGTTATGTTCTTTCACATGTGACGTTTTCTTTAGTAATCTTAGTTTTCTACGCTCTAATTTTTGGGACTTCTCGTACTTGCTCTATTATTCTATTTTTATAGATAACATTTTTATAATAGTTGCGTTCGATTTAAGGGGACACATCAAATTACTAAGTTAAATACTAAATATGTATGAGAAATAACACAACCTAGAGATATATGAGAAATTTATTACTAAGCAATTAATTTTGTGGTATTTATTTACATTAGCGTGACCATGGAAAATGGACTTTTTTCATGGGTTGGGGATTTATAGCCAAGTATTATTATCACAGGTGCATATGAACTGGGGGGAAAGTATATTATTGTATTATATTGATGCCTTTCGGACATTATTGCGTTAAGGAGCAGGGGCATCACGTGATCTGGGATTCGACTTTTGCAAGCTCGAGTTAATTTTTTTTTTCTAAAAGAGCAAGCAGTGCGCAGCGGGCAGGCATCGTTGACAGGATTAACGTATTCCATACTCGTCTTTACGAATTTCTTCCACGTGAGATACCGAACATCCAACACAAAGGTGTGCCATTACCACTACTAAACTAGGAGGTTAAGAATAGACGCGGAGGAACAACAGTAGTTCAAAATGGCGTCCCTTCTTTATTTGAGAAGGCGCGGAGTAATACCAAACTGTCAAATATGGATAGTGTTGCCAGAGGTACGATAATTAGCGTAAAGGTACGATAATTATTGTATTCATTGATTTTAAGCGCCGGTAAGATACACGATGGGTAGTTATTATCGTACCATGAAAGAATTTTGTCAAATTTATACAAGTAACAAACCAAAAGTTAATTATAACATAATTTATTATACGAACATAACATACTTTTTCATTAAATGTGTTTGGTACGATTATTTTATATGAAAGTATGATAATTTCTCGTTGTTGGTATGATAATCTGTTTTAAAAATCTGGCTATACTGAGTTTGAGCAGACTCGGAGTTATAGGAAACTGTCAAAAACGGAGTTTTCAGAGGATTTAAAAAAATCGTAGCTCCTTTGATTTTCGTTGCCGACAAATTTTTTCTTCAATATTGTTTTCAGGAAAAAAATGAACATACCTTTCCATGGTCACGTTAATGTAAATTGATACCAATTTTGTAAATATTATAAAAGTTGTAACTTTTAAAATCATTACATTTCTATATTTTTTGTTAAATGTTCTTGATTTGACTTATATATTCTTAAAACATCTATAAGTGTACATGATGTAGCTATGTTGTTTCCGTCATACAGCTATCTTAGATGCAAACTGTTAACAAAGAATTACTAATGTGATACGACGCAGCTAACCTTGTGGTAAACAAAAATAAAAACACGATTCGATATGAAGTAGGCAGGTGCCTTCGATCACACTATCCCTTGTTTTGGACCTCAGTCATCGTGCCCGAATAGTATTGGAAGTACTTTCTTCAATTTGTATAAGCTGATTTTAAGTTTCCATTTATGGTTCTTTTAAGATTTCTGGTTAACACTTAATTTGATAGCCAAGGTGGTTTGACTTCTGAAGGTTTACAAGGCGTTTGATCTACCAATTTTACTTGTAGATTCCAATGGGAAGAAGATCTCAATGTTGGTTTGCTGACTTACTCTGATCTAATCTTTAAAATCACATTTTTCCATCTTTGGCTATTCCATATTTGATACTCAATTTTCTACGCAGTGCCTGTATAATATTCTATAATGGAAACATTCCTAACAGATTTGCGCGATCTCCTAATTCTACCAACCTAACATCTGCAGTTAACATGACCTATATGGATATTTCTAATTTTTCATGTACAAGTACATTATGTAAGGTTGGTAACTTCAAATTTAAAGCAGCAAAAATAGTGAATGAATAGGTTTTGATTTTGGAAGAGATTACTTCTATTTCATGTCTCTAGATTCTAAACTTCTGTAATGGAGCCGTACTAATTCCATAGATTATAAAACTTTTTATCTCCCATTACATCAAAATGTCACAAGAATTCCAATTTCCAATTTATATTCCATCCATTTCTGTATATAACCATGCTAAACGAGTTATATAGTACAATACAACATTACTTATTCTTACATTTATAATTTTTAAGGTAGTAGGTAAAGCTTGAATAAAATATTATAAAGGAACTTTCACCTGTATTTATAAAAACAAATAATTCATTTGAATTGTAAATATGTCAAAATAAATGTAGTTAAATAGTTTTAATAAAACAAATGTCACTGTTCACTGGACAATATTTGTACCGTATAAAATAGACGGTGCACGTACGTCTGGTGGGAATATCACGTACACACGTGATAGAATATTCCTTGAAATTAATACATTCAACATTATCAGATACACCCGTAATGTAACTCAGTTAGAAGCAACGCCCGACCATTGACGTAACTCAACCACATGAACATGTTCAGCAACCATAAAATCCACAGTTCCTGATTACACACAGGCTTATTTTAGTTTAAAGAGGAAAACTAATTGAAAACTAATAATATTAAGCATTATTAGAAATATAAATTCGCAAAATTAATTTAATGAATTATTCATAAAGTTTTCATGTTTTACTAAATGTGTTTAAAGCTTCCTCCATTTTAATGTTTTTAGTTCTGACTATTAGTCACTAACTACCCATGCCCAACACGTCTCAACAAACGCAACAGAACCTACGATAGAATATTTGAACTACGTGGTTCATGTACATTATACTATTCAACTAATCCTCTCCAGTTGTGTAATTTTCTTTCTGAAAATTTCAATGTTAAAATCTGTTTTTGTTGTGTTTGGAGATGAGAAAGGTTATTTAATATGCTACGGATAGTTACTACAACGTATATGAGACTGGAATATGTCTGAAGATCAGAGAAAATTTTAGGACAAGTTTTACCCACACCATATTTAAGTGTAGTCCTGCCTTGCCAGTTATTATTACGAAATCTAGTGTTGGCAAAACATTATTTATGTATACAAAACATTAGACGTTTGCCATTTAAAATAACAGTATTTTCAAATTGATTTTAATTGTATGTTGTTTTTCTAACATCGATGTTTGTATTCAGGAACATCGATCGTTTACCCTCCCGTGTAGATAGAATTTATTATGGAGTTTTGCTATTTAGCCGAACCAATCCACACCGAAGCGCTATTAATACTTTTGTTTTGAAACAAATTAGCATTAATTGTGCTGACTAAATCAAGATGACAATGATTTTATTTTTCTCCTGGTTCCACTTTCCTCAACTCAATCTCCCCCTTCACTTTCTACCAACCCGTACCCTTCTATCACAGCAATGAATTCATTTCCTTTGTCAATTCGAATGTTAAACATTATTGCCAGATAATATTAATCTCAGTAGTTATCTCAGTTTCCTCCGAGAGATTCTTCTTCAATATTGGAGTCATTGTTACAGAAAAAGGATAGATTTTGTAACAAACCTGTACTAACACTATTGTCTTCAGAATATTAGCTTTAAAAAGAAGAAAAATAGCTAATATCAACTTTGTAACTATAAAATACAAGCACATTTGTTTTACTTCATATGTTTTGCTTATACTCATCGCCTGAACGTATTCATTCTACTGCACATTTTTTACGTTATCTTAATTTTCCTTTAAATTAGTCTTATTCAACTAATCATGCAACATAGAGTATTAAAAAATAGCTTTAAACGTTTATAAGTCATACCAAAGAAATTAAATGTTTGGATTTTTCTGCTTTTAAAATGTATTCTCATAAATAAACTGTACTTCTTTATTATTTAGTTGTTTATATCACTGAGCTTGAAAAATGTACACCTATTTTTCCCGTTTATACTAACAACGTTTTCCATTTCATATCGAATTTCTAGACATTTTGCTGTAATTAGCGGCCATCATCTAGTTGGCCATCTCGGCCCGCTTCAGACCAACACTCGTGTATGAAAGTCCTAAACATTATTCATAAATATGGATTTTACACTAAATCTTTAGAGCAGTGAATTAGTTTCCGATTAGGAAAAGTGTCTAATAACCCAGCGTAATAAGTTAATCTTTAAGTCAAGTGAAGTAAGAAGTAATCTTAAATAATCTGCAAGTTTCATAGGTAATTATTAATATTTCTATGATGCTGTTTTACGATAGACCGATTGTATACGATTCGGTTACCCCACACGAAGCGTGCCTGCGATTGTTACTATAAAACGTACTTTACGGATGAAATTCGCACACGTGTATGTAGCTGGCACAGAGAGTTTCGGAAATAATTATAACTTTATTGCAACTATGACCGACAAAGAAACCCGCCCCCACTACTCTAAGTAGCTAGGAACGCAATTCAACTAAGTTGGTGAGTCCGCGGCGCGCGCCGGAGGGTGTCTGCGGCTGACTGGAGTTTCCCTGCGACTGACTTTCGAAACAGAACCCACGCGCTCAGTTTTCTTTACAGCAGTACCATTAAAAATCATTGATTTACTCAATCATCGGACTTAATGATGACAGGAAAAGATTATAATATCTTGAGAAAAGACACGGAAGACTTTTTTATGGGATTGACAGCAGAACTAATACACAATGAAATAATCGACTATCCTGTTGTAAGCATTCATGGGTTGCTTAATGTCACATAAAATCATTTTTTAAGTGACGCTTAATTTGTTATTCCTTAATTAACAATAATAATTTTTAAACCGTCTTGATGCTAGTTTAAAAGTTACCGAAGATCTGCTAGAGAATCTTAAAGTAGGTTGCTATGAAAACGATACATTAAAAATTGCTATTGAGGCAGATAAATAAAACACGAAGCTTAATTTGAAGCGTCTCTTGATTTCGAGCAATAACTAGAAAACAATATAAATAATCCAAAATCGGAACTGTTGGAACTCCAGCACGGACTTTAGAAGATGAATTGCAAACCACTAAGTTCTATCGTACGATCAAGATGTTCATCACTACTGAATAGGAAGCTCGTCCAGTATTGTATGCGGATGGCATGACTCTTTGTTTCGGCTTGAACTTAGGAGCAATCCTTGAAATTCAGACTTTTATAAAATTGAACTCGGCCATTCAGTCATTCAATGACACCAATTTGATACATCAAACACATCAAAATCATATTTCATCAACTTAGTCTACATTCCTCAGACTCCGGCTTAGGTCCAGCAGTAGTGTGATGTGTGACATCTCGAAGAAGTAGCCTCCAGTAAATTCCTTGCAATTCACCTCGATCGAGAGTTGACATGGAATTACCACATTCAGAGCGAATTTTCTTTGTATTTATATTACATATTAATAATTTTGTAAACCCTTACGAAATCAGTTTATAGTTATTATTTTGAGATTTTTTAAATGCTGTACGATACTATACGTTCTGTGTGTAAATACTGATTTGAATTTATACTCATTAGACTTGTACTTATTTATAGATCAATTGAGCAAACTGAACCGACCTAGCCTCCATATTCACTACATTTGTTTAGAAGCCTATGAATGAAAGAAAAGAGTAGATGGATGCTTTCGTGAACCTTTCAAGATCGTAAAATATCTTAGAATCAGCATTCCTAGCTGGCCAAAACAGCAACACTCCTTTTGATTAATGTGCTAAATTGCCTGTATTGCCTCTAACCCTAGGATTACTCTGTTACGTATGATTCTAAATCAGTACTAGTACATTTTGTAACCGGTTACTGAAAGTATCAAGTATTGGTATAAACAACAAGAAATAGTAAGAACTAACCTCACTCTCGTAGTTGCTACGTAAAGCAAAAATTCAAATATATTTAGTGTTTTGAACAAAATTGAATTATTATATCTGTAGTGTCGTATATTTTATAATTTAAAATATATGTAAAGGCTGAATTTATAAATATTATTATGACTAATTTCAAAATTCCGACATAACTGATTTCCGTAATGTTTTTAGCCGAAAAATACTACTATACAATTAATTGATTGTTTTTAAATAAAATGCTCTTGGGGGATATCGGTCCCGTTCGCCTGCCCCTCACCCTGTCGATGCGCCCGTGTATCGTATAAATCCGAATTAATCGCAAAATGTGTTGCTAAGTGCCAATCTCGAGAACTCAGATTGGCTTGACCAATTCAGCTAATTCTTTAAGTAAAATATTCTTTAAAATCAGAGAAAAGTTTATATAAAGAGAAAGATGGGGAAAGTTACCTGAAATGGTAATATTGATGTTTAATAATCTAAATTTAACTGACTCTAAACAACTGTTGACGCTTTCTACTAACATTCGACAAAGTAACTAAAACACTTGTTCACGTCTAAATTTGGTAAAATAATATGTATACAGTGCTTGATCAGTAGTACAATGCATATAGCAAAGACAAAGTTAATATCTACCTTTTACTTCAGATTGCGCCAGTGACGAATTTAAAACATTGAATGCATTGTAAATACTATTTAAAATCTGTTATAAACCAACGCTAATAAAAAACCTATAGCTTATGAAGTACTCCAAACTCGTGGACTTCCCTAACATTGTGGTGTGTTATTTTTACAGTGGCTTAAGGGAATACTGTGAAATGAACAATAACATGCCTCCATTCTTCCTAACTAGACTACAGTCCGGAAACCAACAAGACTTTTATAACGCAAAACTTTATAAACTATTATTTTGAAATGTTCCATAATCTTAATAATGTTTTCCTTCTTATGCCGGAAATAGTTGGAGTTAGGTAGGGTTTCCCTCTAGACCATAGTAGGCTTTTCAGTCCTATGTATGTACAATGCAAACTCAACCGTGGTACTGGAAATATCTTGGACCACAAGTAGATTACAAGAGTAGACGCTTTTTCACCGAAGTAGATTTCCGAGAGTTTTTTTATAGGGACAATAAGGCACCGACCAAAACAACATCGTAAGTGAATTTAAACAGCTGGAAGTAGGCACCTTTAAACGAAGTAGGCCTCTAAGTCCTAAGTATGTATATGTTTTTTTATTTATCGAGACAAGGCAAACTCTATTGACCGGAAGTATATGACAAGGACTAGAATTAAACGCAGTTCAATCTTAATTAGGTTTCCGAAACGAATGTATTTGCATTTTGTTGATCGGGGCAACAAGGCAGACTCAGCTAAAGTGACGGAAATATAATAAATTCAAACCAGAAATTCTTCTACATGTGCATAACATTATATAAGAGTCACGTTAAACTCTTGAGGTAAAACAATGACTACTTAAATAATATGTACCTGATGTATGCCTATTTATGTTTAAAAAATGTCACAGGACTCCATCATATTACACCATGAGCGCTTTCACTAAGTAGTGAAAGGACTTCGATTTAGAAAACTGCGTGTGAAGCCATGAGTTCCAGCTAGTATATACGTGTATAATATACCGTGTTTTATATTAAAAAAAGAAGCACTCTACCAAAGGCCATTAGTACAGCTGTTTCTAGTCTACAGTCGCAGTTTACGTATAACCCAGTGACACCTGTCAAAACACATGATATTTTGTTGTTAAAGATCAGCTGGTTCAGCGTCTAGGTTCAGGTTATGTTTGAATGGCCAGAAGGCGATTGATTATACTGATAAGGCTATAGTATATTTATTGTTGTTGTGCCGGCTATTTCAAAGTGTTATTAGTTTGCGTATTGATAAGTAAAAAAAAAGGCAAGAAAGATAATCATAGTGAAACATCATGATACTGATATTTCACAAGTGATAATGAAATAAAGTAGGTAGTTAGATTCACAAATTACTTAATGTGTAACAACAATAAAACATTTAGTTGCAATTGATGATATTTCACAACTTAATTGGTAGTAAAGCAGACAAAATGGGTAGGATTCTGCACTCACTGTATAAGTTAATGTTAATATTGTTTGTATAATGTAGACTTATGTACATACACTAACATGTAAATATCTTGATTTATATATGATTTGTATAAATAGGTTTTAAAAATATAATTTTTCAGTCTATTTACTTTATTTTAACAACTGTCCAAAACTTCAGAGAATTTAGGATCAGTATGTGTGGTAAATCTTTATTTTAGCCACTTCACAAATTGTTGGATTTTTTAAAAAGAAAATTATTAAAATATAAATTAAAAACAAGTAAGTTTTGGAAAACTTGCCATTTTTTTAAAGTCTCTTTTAGAGGAATTAGTACTTGAACACATTGACAGTAATGTCTCCGGCAATGAGTGTGGGCTGAGGCATCAACTTTGGTGTCGCACTGCGCACATGGCAACAAAAGAAAGGTACCCTTGAGGTATTACCTTTCAGTAAAATATAAAATTCCAAAAGGCTGGTCACTACTACTTGAGAGCTAAAACTATTACAGACTCACCTAATCTTATTATTCTACGTAGCAGGAGGAGAATAGCCACTATACTTGAAATAGGTACACAAAGAGTTTAAATTCCAATTGTGAAATATACGAAAACTACAGAACATCTTTTCTGTCCTTTCTGACACAGAAATAGTAATCGTTATTGGCTGAGTTTTAGTGAAGCCTATCATTCGTTGGGATGGAAAAATTGATGATTGATCGAAAAAAATGATGCCCCTGGTCCTCTTCATCAATGTATTCATTTTTAGATAGATATTTAAACAAATTAAAACTTTGTGCAATTGATGGTTCATCAGCATCTAAAAATTCTTGAAATGAAAGTATACTATTTTAATAAATTGTTTGAAGTGGTTTTAGACATTTTAGGTATTGTGGCTAAGATACACGTTATCCATATGTTTTTATCTTCTATTCAGACCTGTAAATTTAGGCTTATTACTGTGTTTTTATGTTTTTGATAAATTCTTAAAGAGGACAGAATGAATATTATTTGTATAGTAAAAATTAAATATTCTAATGTGGATTTTGAGGATTAAACTAGCCTACCTGTAATGTTTATCAGACATCACATAGAATTTCGTGTACAATTTGCACAACTTCATTTATTTAATGCTCAATTAACTCAATTAACTTTATTGAGTAAGATTATTGATTTAATGAGTAAACTTAATACAAGATCACAATCTGAATAGATATATGTATATATTAAAAAATCACTATTGAATATATAAAGCATTGTGAGTAATTTATCAGAAGATGGTAAAGTAGTGGTTAGCACTGTTGATGTTCTCTCCAGGTCAAAAACTCCTCCAGGCTGTAGAATAATTTTCCCAGCAACCACTCAGTCAGTTTCTTCTTGAGCAAGTTTCGGCTGGTACTCTTGAGTGTTTCTGGCAGGTTGTTGAGAAATTTGGGTTTGACTTGTAGCATGCTATCTTCATAGTTTGTGGCATTTCTGTTTCAGTAGGCGTGCCTGTCTTGGTGTCTTGGCAGGTCTTGAATAGACACATACAGTATTATTTTCAGGATGTAGAGTGAGAGTGCAGTGAGAATACTTAAGTCTTTAAACGCTTTTCTAGAGCTGTCTCTTGTGCCCAGGCCGGATATTGCTCTTACAGCTTTCTTTTGTGGGATCAGTAAGGGCTTCATATATCTTGCTGTTGAGCCTCTCTGTAGCATAATGCCATACCGCAGGTGTAACTCAAAACAGTACATAGTATGAGGTTTTGCTATCTACTTGTGTGCTTATTATCTTAATCCTCTTTATAATAACAGTAGCTGTACTCAGTTTTTGACAGAGCTAGTTTAAATGCTCCTCCCAGGACAGGTTTTATATATGACGATTCCTAAGTGCTTCACTTTGCTGTGATATTGAGGAGCTCTAAAATTTTCTCTCTATTTATTTCCAGAGCAATCTGCTTTGTCTTAGATTCATTAAGAATGAGATAATTTACAAAAGAGTACTCAGCCCCTTCATTCAGTGCAATATATGAGGCAATTTCAAGGTCTTCTGTGCTTTTCTTACCAGAGAGCAGGGCCGTACTCAGCTTTGGCGGACTCCGGAAATGATATTCGGCCGGCCCCGTCATGCGTCACCATCACGCCCTCTGTTGACACGGTCCCTTGAAATTGACGTATGGCAGGGCCTTGTCTGGGCTCTCGAGAATAAGAGCCCGGGCACAGGTAAAAGTTTCTGAAATAACTGGTCTGATTACGGGCCTGCCTGTGAGCACTACTGTGTCATCTGCTTACAGAACATTGTAAGTATAGTCTTGGAGATATTGTGGTATGTCTTCGTAAAAAGCATAAGCAGAACCGGTCCAAGCACAGATCCTTGTGGAACTCCTCTTTGGATAGGAAGTCAGTATGACAACTGTGGTTGTCAATTTCTTCAGGGTATGCTCTACTTCTACTACCTGGCTTCTTCCATTGAGGTAGTCTTTGAACCATTTAGTCTCCATTCAATGGATTCCAAGGGCATTCAGTTTTCTAATTATTAAGTTATGGCTCAAGCAATCAAGAGGTTTACTGTAATGTATAGCAGTATGCCAACAATAGTGCCCCCAGCTTCTAGGTGGTCTATACTGTGCTCAATCCAGTCAATACGTAAGTGCTATTGTAGTTGATCTTCCTCTAATAAAGCCATGCTGTCCTGTTAGTAATCTATTCCACTTACGATGCTCCAACAGTCAATTAGGAGCAACCCTCTCTATTACTTTAGAGAAGGTTGACAGAATAACATTGGTTTGTAGTTTGAGGTCTTGTCACCCTTCTTGTGTTTAGCATATACCTTGTTACTTTTCTAACCAGATGGGAAGGTTCCTTGGGAGAAAGATTTGTTTATTATGTGGACCAGAATGGGGGAAAGTTCATTTTTGCAGTATTTCAGTAGTTTAGCTGATACTTCATCATTTCCTATCAAAGTACTATATTAGGTTTTAGAGAGTCAACAGTCTTTTGGACTTCTTTGAGAGTAGTTGGCAGTTGGAGTGACATGGTTTGGAGACTTATAATATCTTTCTTGTCTGAAGACCGTTGAGGTACCATATAATTTTGCTTAATGGTGTCATTAGCAATGTTGACTAAATATGTGTTCATGTGGTCAGCAATTACATTGGGGTCGTTTACCAATTTCCCTGTTCGTAGTTGCATGTTCGATGCCTATACCTTTTTGTTCTTCTCTCACTATATACAATGTCCCACAAAGCTTTACTCTTATTGTTCGGTAGTTGTATATGCTCTTCACTAGCCAGATGTCGAGGGCCCTGAGCTTTTGGTCATGATTCTTTTTCTTTTCTAAAGCGTATTTTGTCCTCATATCTGCCGGATTCATTTTATTTTTGTTATGCAGTTTGGAAAGCTTTTCATGACCATGGCTTCGGTGTCATTTACTAATTCTCCTTGAGTGCTGTGGCTCGCTTGAGATCTTTTATATGGGCATGTTTTGTTTAGTGCAGAGGCTATGATTTGGGAGTTGGTAAGTTTCCTCCATACTTCTCACTGAAGTCACCCTATCCCAATTGTGAGTTGATAGGTACTGTTTGAGGTTTTCAAGATTTCTCTTATTAAGATGTCTGCGATTAGAGGTCAGCATCTTTTTTGCCCCTGTTGGTATTCCAATATTGCTGTACTGTCCAGTATGGTCTGAGAGGCCTGTGTGAACAACCTCTACATCAATATTATCTGTGCTATGTTTTTGCAGACACAGTCTGTGGTCTTCAATGCTGGGGTTTTATATGTTATTCCCCAGTTCATCATTTTTATAGATAGTGACTCCTTTTAGATGACTGACTCTGCTAAAGCCACTTACTAGAGAGTATCCTGATACAAGGACTTACATTTCTTTGTCGTGAGTACATTTTCGTAACTGTCCTTATTCATCCCATGCTCTGTGAGGATAACGATGCCCGGTTTTCTAGTACCAATCTCATAGTTTATTCTATTCGTCATACTGTCAATGTTCTGATGTAAAACTGTTAATATCATATGTTTCTCTAGTTGTAAGTTTTAAAAAAACCCATGATTTATGGTGGTTTTTTGTTTTGTGGTTTTTGTCCGATTGTATTGATTGCTGCTGGTGGTGTGCTATAGTCATTTAGCCACATCCTGTCAGCTGAAATTTAAAATAGTGATATCTTTGCTTTTAGATAGAATTTAAAAATAAATAAATAAATAAAATTAATTATATAAAATACAACCCTAATAAGTGTTACAAAAAAGGTAAAATTTGTTTGGTGTTCACCACCAAAAGAAATGCAGCTCTTTTAAACCAAAAGTGTACTTTTTGTTGGCACTTAAAAATATATGTTCTGTTTGAAATTTTCAGCAAATGCGAGAAGCTTCAGACAAAAGAAAGGAGTTGGAACGTGAGCACACAGAAGCACTTACTCAGCTAAGAGAAAAACAAAATGAAATCCAACGTAAACTTGGAAACACCAATGACAAGACTAAAGCCTATGAGAGTATTGAGAGTTTACAGGTAATATTATTAACGGTTAAAATGCTGTTCGTTTCAGTTTTTAGATTATTACACAAAACTAATGCTAAATAAGCTTTAAGTGTAATCTATATTCTGGACACTTACTTACCATAACATTGTGTATCACTACGCACCATTACTGTTAAATGTAATAATTCAAAGTAGAATACAATTTTTTTAACTGTTGTAAGAGTTTATTTTTTCTGTCTACTAGTCTAAGATCCGAGAGCTTGAAAAGAAGGCTGAATTGCAGAACGTTAGACATGAGGAACTTATGTTGGAAATGGCAGCTATCAAGCGGACAGCCCAGAACAAGACGGAGAGAAGCAACAATTCAACAGCCGGGTGGAAGAAAAGTGGCCTTCACCAGGAGGCCCAAACCCCACCTGACTCTGTTCCTTCTACCCCAGGTATATTATTGTAATAAACATTATTAAAAAAAGCTAGCACACAGTTAAGGATATGTCTTATCAAGTTTTTTGCTCATTAATCACTAATATCTAATTCCTTTTTTTATAAAACAAAGAACTAAATGTTGACCTTGACTGTGACTTTTGTTTTCATATATAGAATTGAACAGTTAGTTCTAGTCCTTAGATCTTATTATTTCCTATGGCAGTATGTTGTCCAGCATTTCTTCTCATTCTTGGTGATGTCTGACACAGAACAAGCAACGTCTATCAATATTGCTCTCTAACGTCATCAACGTCTATCAATGTCTATTGTCTATTGTCAAGCAGTATTACAAGATTGCAACACTTGAGTATAGACTATGTCTAATCTGGCATATTTAATTAACTGTAAAAGGTAAAATACCAAGTTTCTTGTATGCATAGTAGCAGTCTATAAAAAACAAAGTTTATATAGACTGTCACAATGTATACAAGAGAGTTGTATACAAATTATACTTTTTCTTGCAGCTGTCTGAAGTTGAACTTTGCTGAACCAACATTCATTCTAAAGTTATAGGATCTCTGCTGGTTTTTGAGACTCTTGTCTGGTTGTGTAGACCTGTTTGGTTGTAACTTATCTTTGTCTACAGAAATTAAATCAAAACATTTATTCTGAATACATTTTTTTTAGGAATAAGTATGACCACATTTTATGATGTATTTGTTGAAATTTGTTGGTTAATTTAATTACGTCCTATTGGATAGAAAAAAAGAAGGATACTGTTAACTGTGATTATAGTATATTGCATTTGAAAGTATTGTAGTTTAAAGTTAAAGAATAACTAAAAGATTTCTGTAGACTATTTAAAGATGTACGAGGTAGGGCCAGAAAGTAAGTTCTGTTTCAATTTATCACCGCTGCAGCACTGCGATCGCAGTTCTGCACATGCACGGTAGATGCTCTGTATCAAAGAGAAATAAACCTGCACCATTGTGAGATTTCTGTCAGCCACCTACGCTTTGTTGTGCTTTTTTACAATGTTGGTGGTGATTGAAAATCCCACCGCTTGTAAAATCAGATCTGTGATTTGTTTTCTGATTGCTAGGAAAGTGAAACCAATTGAAATTTATCAGAAAATTTTCAAAGTTTACATACAAAATTGTGGTGAGTGATTCAATGGTGAGAAGATGGGTCCGACAGTTCAATGAAGGACGTAGTGAAGTGCACTATAAATAACAAAGTGGGCGTCCACCTTTGGTTACAGAAGAGCTGGTTCACGTGATTGATGACTAGATCCAGAAAAACCACAAGTTTACAATTAATGCTCTCGCTATGGAATTTCCTCAAATCTCACGATCATTAATTCATGAAATTGTTACCGAAAAACTGAAATTTCTTAAACTTTGCTCACGTTTAGAACCAAAGATTCTTACTGAGCAACACAAACAAAATGGATGGGTAGTGCACTTCAGTTTGTGACCCGTTATGATGAAGGCGGCAAAGAATTTCTGACACAGATAGTCTCAGGAGATGAAACTTGGATTTCTTATGACACCCCTGAAAGTAAGCGGCAATCAATGGAATGGAGACACACTCCATCTCTAGCAAAGGTTAAGGTGAAACAAATCTTGACACCTTGAAAACTGATGTGTACAGTGTTCTGGGACTGGAAAGGCATCTTACTCATTAATTTCTTACTGCGTGGTCAAACAATCAGAGCAGATGTTTATTGCGAGACACTTAGGAAATTGTGCCATGCAAGCGCCGAGGATTACTGCCAAAAGATGTTGTTTTTTCACAACAACGCACGACTACAGACTGCAAATGTGACGAAACACCTGCTACAAGGATTTGGCTGGGACGTGTTTGACCATCCTCCGTACAGCCCTGACCTCACTCCTAGCGACTTTCATCTGTTCTTACATCTCAAGTCGTTCCTTGGCAGTCAACACTTCAACAATGTCGAAGAGCTGACAGAAAATGTTTCCAACTGGTTGAAGACACAGGGGGAAAACTTCTATGAAGCAGGTATACAAAAACTTGTGCCACGCTATGACAAATGCCTGCAAAATTTTAGCGGTTATGTGGATAAGTAGTTGGAGTTGTAAAATTTTGTGCAATAAATAATTTTTCTGTATCTGTACACACTTTAATTGTACTCCCAAACGGAACTTTACTTTTTGGACCTACTTGTATCTCCAGACCAAAACCATGATAATCAGATTACCTCATTTGTCTCCAGTAACTTGGTGATTGCTCTGATAAATTTATATCTAGAAGTTTTAAATGTAAACCCCTAATTTTGAATAGCATAACAAACTTAAAGAATGGTGAAAACCATAGATCACTATCTTTTTCCCATACACAATAATATGTTGTTAAAATTCTATTTAAGTCTTTACACTTTCATTTTTGTTGTTGCAAAGTTACTGTTTGCTTGGAAACCGGTTTATTGGTCATTTGTGTTCTGAATCAATTAGGAATGCAATGGACGAAAGATATTAGAAAGATAAATATTAGAAAGTACACTGATGAGAATTTAATTTGCAAACAGTGACCCATTCCCTAGTTCGAACTACTGTTTAGTACAAACAAATCCCTTCTTTTTTCAATCTTGTCAGAACAAGTTATACTTTTAGAGTGGTTATTATCCAGTAGATCATTATTAACCAGTGGTATCATTATTGTGTGGTTACTGTTTCGTGAAATCTTTTTGTGTTTTATAGTTTTATTGATTTTGAATTGCTTTGTCTTTCTTACTTTTAAAAAATATTATCAAATTATTACTGTCTATGAGTAATAATGCCCCGTGGTACGATGATAAAGTAGGCATGATTTATTTAATGATTTTTTTTATTTTCGGGGCTTTAAATGTAAATTATCATGAGGCATAAAGGCAGTTTAATTTTGCACCTCCTGATGATATATCCGTAACAAGGAAATACTTAAGAATTTAAGTAAAAAAGTTTGGAGTATCTGGATCCATTTCAGATGCTCCACGCTCAGGTTGGTCTTCCCTTAGGCGAACACAAACAGTTTAAAATTGTAGCACAATTTATTGAAGATATGCAGCAGTCCACCAGATCAGTAGCAAAGTTTTGTAAGGTTTCCCAAGGGTCTGTGGTACGCTTACTAAAAAGAAATTCACACTTATAAAATTCAGCTTGTACATGAGTTAAATGACGATGATCCAGACCGTCGTCTACAATTCTGTTAGGAAATGGAAGCACTAATTTCTGCTTATCTATTATTTGTTTGAAACGTTATGTTCAGTGATGAATGCAGTTTTTTTATCAATGGCGCTGTTAACAAAGACAGCTGCAGGTAGTGGGACACAGGAAATCCCCATTTATTCCATGAATCCTGCACCCAATATCAAGAAAAAGTAAATGTGTGGGCCGGGATTTTTAACAATCTCATTTTAGGACCATTTTTTATTAATGGGAAACTTAAAGGAGAACTATATTTGCAAATGTTACAAGAATTAATTTTCCCCGCAATAACTACTGTTATTAGGGAAAATGAACATGAATTTGATGAAGACATCGTTCACTTCCAGCAGAATGGTTTCCCAGCATATTTTCACTGTTCTGTACGACATTTCCTGGGAACTCAACTACGTGGTCAGTGATTGGTAGGTGTGATCTAATACAATGGCCTGCGAGGAGTCCGGATCTTACACCCATGGACTTTTTTCTGTGGAGTCACATTAGATCCATAATTTACAAAACACCAGTAGAAAATGTTGAAATTTAAGAAACAGGATTGTTGAAGCCTGCAACCAAACACTACTCAAAACTTTAAAAACATAAGTGAAGAAGTCACCATATGCTTATTTCACTGTCAAATATTAGGAGGACTTTATTTTGAACATTTGATTTAACTGGGCAACATGGTGAGTTAAATATATGAGTGCAATAATATTGTTCTGGTATCTCTGGCTATTATTTTGGATGGGAAATAAATAGCGATCTCTATTTTCCACAATTCTTACAATTTTTTTATGCTCTTCAAAATGTGGGTCACTTGCAAGAGGTTTACATCTACAATTTTTTAGTTGCTCCCAAAATCCTGCATTTTTTGGGGGACACAACAAATTTTCAAAATCATCAAATGAAACTTCCTTTCCACATTGCAATACTGCCCAAAGTATATCCCCTTATATAGACTTAGAGGGCAAAATAGAGGGGGTCTGACATTTTATTCACCCAGCATAAATTATAGAGTGGTCAATTAATGGTGTTTTTTCTATGTTTGTAGATATGTTGGTAACTCATTTTAATTATTATTGTCCATTGATTAGTGTCAAATTAAGTTGTAAACCAGGTGATCACTTAACAAGAAGTCAGTTTACTCCCAAACTCCGGTTGATGCGCACTTTCTTGCTCGCCTTATATGATAAGTGGAAATTAAGTTCAGACCAACTTGACAAGAAATAAATACATGCAGTTTAAAAAAAATTGTACTACAAAGCTAATCAGTGAAGCTAAAATAAGTCTCAATGATAAATTGATTCAAAATGCAAAAAATAAATGTAGAAAGGCTTGGGAAATTGTTAAAAAAGAATCAGGGCATATTGAACACACAATAAAAAAATTCTCTCTCTGCAGATGTATTGAACAATTATTTTACAAATACACAAATTAACACAGTAAACTACATGTCAAATAATGTTAATTGGGCGGATCTGTTGAGGAATTTTCCCCCCCCCTGAAATATGTAAAAATGACTTCAGGTGGAAATCAATTGACAAAAAAACTGTTAAAGATGTAGTTAACAAGATGAGCAACTCTCGAAGTGAGGATGTATTTGGTTTATCCAATTATGTAATCAAAGGTATAATAGATGTAATATTAGTTCCACTTACTTATCTTGTAAACCGCATGTTTTTCTTGAAGGTAGTTTTCCTCAGTGTTTAAAATTTGCCAAAGGTGACACCTATTTTTAAGAAAGGTGACAGAAATAACCCTGAGAACTATCGTCCAATTGCAATTGTCCCCATATTAAGTAAAGTAATTGAATCCTGCATTTTGAAGCAACTGTATGATTATTTTGTATCTAACAATTTGCTATATCCCCTTCAGTTTGGTTTTAGACCTCATCACTCCACTAATATGGCCGTTGAGTCTGTTTATTGACATTATTCTCAAGGGCTTTGAAAAAAAAAAAAAAACTTGTTACTGGGCTGTAGTTTAATTGATTTGAGCAAAGCATTTGATTTAGTGTCACATTCAGTGTTGTGTAAAAAGTTAGAATTTTACGGTATTAGGAATAAAGAATTGCAACTACTTGAAAGTTACCTTAGCTATAGAAAACAATTTGTATGTGTAAATAACTGTTTCTTCTGATGTGTTAAATGTAAGTACAGGGGTACCTCAAGGCTCAGTCCTTGGACCCTTTTTATTCTTAGTGTTTACAAATGATTTTAGTTATAATGTACCTTCAACATCAGTGCTATAACGCTGATGACACAACATTGATATGCTCTGATGTTAGTGTTTCACAAGTTAATTCTCAACTCACCAATTCATTTGAAACTAGCGAAAATGTGGTATTCTGCCAATAATCTGGTTATAAACGATAGTAAGACTGAGAGTATAACTTTTTTCATTGAAAAATAATTTAGACACAATTAATGACAACTTTTTAAAATCGGTTTAAACTACTTGGTATTTCCCTAGACAGTACACTCTGCTGGGATGAACATGTCGATGGCCTTTGTAAGAAATTGTCAAGAGTGTTATTCTTACTAAGGAAACTAAAGTATTGTGTGAGCCCGGATGTTTTATTGATGGCCTATTTTGGTCTCTTTCACAGCCATTTAAGTTACGGTGTACGCCTCTGGGGTAATTCTAGTGCTGCAAAAAAATCCTTTACATGGCAAAAGAAAGGCAGTAAGGGTATTGGCTGGGTTATCTAATCGAGAATCCTGCAGAGCAAGTTTTGTAAATATAAAATCATGACACTTACCAAACTTGTATATTTTATAGCAATTTTAATATTTGTTAAAGTAAATATAAATAATTTTAATACTCACAGTTTAGTGCATAATTATCAAACAAGAAACAAACAAGACCTGGTTGCACCAAATATTAGATTAAGTAAAACAATGAAAAGTTACCAATACCAACAGTTGAGATTCTTTAATAAGTTACCTGTTTCAATTAGATTGTTGCCAAATAATGAGTTTTACAAAGCTGTATCTAAGTGGCTTTAAGTGTAATGTGTTTTTATACAATTGAAGAGTATATGTCTTGTGAAAATTTTATATCTTAGTTAACCTTTTTTAAATTGTTAACATTTGATCTAGTACATAATATAGGTTTAGGAAATCTTAGACTTACTCTGACGAAGCCTATTGTAATTTGTAAAAATTATTTAATGGCTAATAAAGATCTTGATTCTTGATTCTTGATTCTTAACCACTCCTTGTTAATTTTGGACCTAGATAAATGATACTTTATGGAAACTTAAGTCTTCTTGTCTATATTGTGGATTCCGTGAATGTAGCAATTTTAAGGATTCTGATTCATTATCATATTTTTCTTTCAGTGAATCATAATAATGGTAGTTAATAATCGTTTTGTTTGTACTATATTGGATTGTATCTGTCACGGTGTTTTAGAGTTAAACTGTGTGGACCAGTCTACACCAATAACTTCAAGTGGTCTGGACAGTTACCTGGAGCAACAGCAACAACGCACCACCTCCATAAAACTCAGGAGCCAAACTTCCGGTGAGTAAGCCTACTCATAAATATAATGTGTCACCAAATTAGATAATCATATGGAGTTTAACAAACAATCTGCATTAATATTCCTGAAGTAATGATTTGTTCAATTTTAGTTAAATGTAATAATGTATCAATTCAAAAATAATATTATTTGCATAGTATCTCAATCTTTAAACCACAACGTACCTCTTTAAGTTGTTGATTTTTGATAGTTTCTACTTGAAAAAGGATTTCTTCATGGTATTTATTTTCTTATATTCAAACTAATTATTTAGTATAAATCTTAAAAATCTAACTGGGCATATTGTATGGCTTCATGAGGAATCCAAATTAAACATTTTATTTTAGTGTATTGTTAAATATCTTTTCTCTCTATGAACACTTATGAGCTTTAAGTTATAGTGGTAGATTAGACTTCCATGGGCTCCTAGGTTCCAATATATTCTGTGGCTACTCTTCAGAATTTTTTTTACAATGCCTACGTTTAACTTTGAGTATAGTATGTTTTTATGATTCAAGGGAATTAAAAAATAGACTAATCTAATTTGTTGTGTATTTTAATATCTCCCAATGCAGTGGAAATATATAATATTTTTGAAAAACAAATAATTGTTTAGCTTCTAGATATCATTGGCTTATCAGGCCTATTGGTTAATCTACCACTGTTGCTTTAAAATGTATAAAAATTGTTTGATTCCTCACATATAGTCATCACAAATTTTCATTAATGATTTTTTATTGTTCATGTTTCATCAATAAAAGTGTGTTTATTAATATTAAAACTGATCTGTTTTAGATTTTGAGAGTACAACTTATTAATTTTGTTTAAATATGCACCATACACAGATTTGAGTATGTAAATACAACAATATATTGGTTTTATATGAGGCTATGAAGCTAATTAAGGTTGCAATGTGCATTAAAAAAAATCATACTTTGTATGATAGTGGGTAAAAAATATAATAATATCTTTGAAAAGCAATACATTTTATAGATTGAAGAATTTGATTGAAATTCAATACTTGAAACATCATACATTGTAAAATTGGTTTAAGGTTATTGAAATCAATCGAGTTTTATATGTAAACTTTTGAGTTTTCAGGTAAAAACCCAAGACATATCACACATTAGTTGCTTGAACGTTGCGTATTGAATTCGTCACCATAGATAAAGTTGGTGAATTAAGCTTCAAAATTTTTAAAATTGTGTAGTAAAAGTTCCTGAATAGCTAACTGTGCAGTGAATATAAGCACAATACGAAATATCTTAACTGTTTTTAATATCATTCTGTGTGGTGTGCTTTAATTAGCTTAGAATAAAATACTAATGTTATTAAAATCAATCTACTATTTAGAAGTTCAATAAAGTTTTCATCAGTCAGGATGAAGGATTCAGTTTGTTGTAGTTACATTTAAATTTATGCATTTAACTTTTAATACATTTTTTACAGTATTTATATTAGTTAAAAACATTGCTAAAGCTATCATAAGCCAAAAGAAGTCTAAACAGATAAGTACTCATAATTACAATGTTATTTGAATCTGAGGACTCTCATATTCATCTGGCAGCTAGATAAACGGCACCTGCTGCATGGTTGGAGAGTCAGGTTGGAGAGTCAGGTTGGAGACTTTAAACAGTGCTTCACACTTGAATGGTGCCAGCGGCTTTCTCTGACTAGACCAGATGCTAGTCTCATCTCTTGCAGCAAGATAATGTGCTGCACATTACCCAAACATAAAAATATGGTTTGTTTCAAAATGGACCAATTCACAAACCCAGTGCTGATGCTTTATACAATTCTTGATTTCTATGTATACTGTCAAAATTTGTATTTAGCCAAAAAAAGTGTTGTTTCATTTAATTTCTGGTAAATTACGATGAATAATTTCAACCCAAAGTTTTTCTTTTTTACAAGATAGACTCACTGATCCTATCTCTTATAATATCTTTACAAAATAATGACTATTTCCAAATTATCTAAATTCATTTGTTAATAGCTATTTAACACAGAAACAGTAAAAGACCAATTTAATACAATACTGGGTGTCTATACTGGGTAATTGAGTAAAGCTATTTTCTTGCTGGGACTAAGATGGTGCTGGTGCCATTTACCCAGCTGCCAGGCAAGTGTGAAATAGTCTTATTGCCATGTAACTATCATATTCCAGAGTAATCACTTTCATTATATTCAATGCCATTTTGTCCAACTGGGGTAGTGAAAAGCCAGTAGATCTTGGTGCACTCCACCTCGCAAAGTCCAAGTTCCTTGCAAAGTTAGTGCATGCCAAGTGCATGAAATAAATATTAGCACTCTTATTCACATTATGTTTAAAGAGAGGATTAGATTTTATGGCTGTGTTTGGTGAGAGAATGTTTCTGAGTATAGAGCCAGTGGCAGATTGAAATTGGCAACACTATATTGTACACCAGTTGAAAACACAAACCCAGCAGATGATGGTTTTATTCCAATTCCAACAATTTGTCGAGAGATAGTGGTTTTGAATAAGATAACTCACCATTAATTTCTCTATTAACTAATAATGAATGTTTTGAAAATAACTTGTAGGGTACACCATTATAGAAATTTCCATGTTGTCTTTGTGAAGATAAATAAGTTAACCTCAAAATGTAGTTTGCTACATTTCATAACCTAAGAAGAAATATAGCAACTTTAAAATTTGTAATGTTTAGTTCATATTGTTCCTTTTTTTAAATTATATATTCTTGGGTGTTCACTAAATTTTACACTGATGTAATTTTAATATATATATATATATATATATATATATATATATATATATATATACACCCAAAGTTTCATTTTCCTTTTTGCAACATTGTTTAAATGTTCCTGAGTTGTGAAAGACTGAGAAAACCCTGGATGGATCTTACAGACTCTGGTTTTTGCTACTACAGGTTTGGTTTTGGCTCATTTAAAAGTATTAAGGGTGGTAAATTATTTAAAAATGAGTTTTTCCAAGCAAAGAAAGATCAGTTACAAATCAGCTTAGTTATTTGTTTTTATCTTTGATGTTGACATCAAATAATTAGTTCCGTTGTTCAGACAATATGCAAAACTGAACAGTTTGTGTTTTACATTTCTTAAATTTTAACTTGTAAGTAACATAAACTACAACACTTGTTTTCATAAATTACAAGACACTGTCTTCTTTCTGGTTCAAAAATGTTTTTCAAAGTTATTAGTTACTATAGAAATATAATTATGCCTTATAAACTTTTAAAAATATACAGTGTGATTCTTACTATATACTTTTTGTAACCAACTATGTAAAAAAAATTTGGCTATTTTGTAAAAAACTTAGAACAAACTAGTTTGATTATTTTAAAAGTAGAAATACAGAATGTAAATAATATTCTCACTTCTAGTACATTACCCAGTAACTTCAATTAACTTGTTATTGTATTGTTTTGTATGATAAACATGAATTTTCCTAATAATATGATTATTTTAAAAATTAATATATTTACTAATCTTATATTGAAAAATGATTGATATTAGAGTTTGAAAGGACCACTTCTTCCTGCCTGAAACAGTTGATATATCACAACAATAAAATCATTATAAATTTTATTAACACATATTAATGGAGATATAACTTTTAGTGAGAACTTTATACTTTACTTAGTTTAATGCACTAATGTCATATTTGAGATCATCAAACTTTTTATGTAGCTATCATTCATGAGATGGTCAACTAAAGCTTTTATCACCGTTTAAGTGATGGGTTTAGTGCTTGTGTATATTACAATAAATTTTACTTTTGGATAATACATAGGTAAAACATGACAAGTGGTATTAATAAAATGAAGAGTGGTATTAAAATTAAAGTAATTAAGGTTTAAGTTGTAGGGTTGGGATCATGGTAAAATCAAGAATTGAATAGAATGGTGTTTGAAATTGAATAGAAGATCAACTCCATCTAACATAGTATTTAAAACACATGAAATTTAATGCAAATTTAATTGATCACTAAGTTTTTGTTTAATTGGAAATTAGATCACAGTTAAATGTATTTTAAATGGAAATATAATTTTTTTTAAACTACTGTTTGAATAATATCAAACCTATCAAATTGCATAATGTGTTATAACAAGTAGCTTTAGTACATGTTTAAGATTTAAAATAACACGTAAGTATCATAATAGCTTTACTAAAGTTTACAATTAAATAAATCTATTAGTATGGTAGTATTTTCAATAAGATATAGAAATAATCTATGTTTTTTATCAAATCTGTAGATTTGAGCAATTTGTCTTGTCAAATAGAATATTATTGCATATTTTATGTTAGGATACATATATATAAATATCAGTTGAAAATAATCATATATTGACACAATGGGATTGAATGCTACTTATATGTTTTCAGTATGATTCAATGTTTAGTAAACAACAGCCTTGTTTGGTAACATTTAAATAGGTATACAATGTAAAAGATAGAGAATGGATAATTAATTATGAGCATGTGAATTTACCAAATGCTTGAAATTTTATTTTTGTTGACCTAAAAACAATATATTTTGGCTTATGAAGTATGTTTAGATTTCATTTTTACTTGCTATTCTTTGTTCTGTTTGCTTACAACAGTTTTACTATTTAAGCGATTTTCTTATATTTGAAATCTTTTGTTTTAATCTTGAATAATTTAGATAATTTTAATTGGTTATGGTACAGTACTATTGGGCTGGCAATATATTTATGATTTTTACTCATGATTCGGATTAGAAGCTGTTTTAATCCAGCTTAGTTAAGTCTAGCCATTATTTTTAATAATAAAAGTGTAGTGTATTTACCAAACCAATAAATCAGTTACCACTGAACTTGGTAAATTAATTATTATAAACGTTGTGAATGATAAAAACATTGTTTTATATTGTGTCCATCCATTTCAAAATGGCAATCTTTAATGTTTTTTTTTTTTTAAATCAAAACTTGAACTAAATGGATATAAATTTATCAGGAATACAAAAAGATGCAAAATTGTAAAAAGTATTAATTAAAAAAAAACTTCTGATTATTATTAAAGGAGATAAGAGCAATTAGATAGTTAATTTTGGTAGGTTCTGATAGGTAGTAGTGTAACATAATTATCTGCTCAGTTACGCATTGCTGCAAGCTTAGACAGTGAAATGGCATGTAACAGAACCAAATTTGGCTTAAAAACTTTTTGTAAACAACATATTCTTCTAGACAATAATTAAAACTAGACGTATGATTTAAATTGCTCATATCTTCGTACAATCATAAAAATTCAAAGCTTTTGTATTAGTTGTTCATTAATTTATTTTACATCTTTGTACTTCTGATAAACATCTATTATTTTACTTGTTTTTATTTTTACTGAATTATTGGAACTTATTGACATTAATTAACAAAATGGTAAAGGTCATCTGTCACCTTAAACTGAATTACCAAGTATAATTATATTTTTTAACGAACTTAGAGTGCCCAAAACAATAAAATTTCCAAAGTTGGTGTTAATTAGTCCCTGGTTGAATAAATTGTTTCATTGGTAAATTATACAACACAATGTCTAGTATCTAATCTATATGGAATTTCAAAAAATTCGGAACATTTAAAATCTAGAATACATCTAGGGTATGAAAATATATATATATATAGACTTAATATTTTTGTTTCACTCTTTGTACAGTAGTGCCTAAAATAACTAGTGTATTCTGTTCTCTTTTGGGTGAAATTAATTTGCATGATAGTCATCTGGTAGGCCTGTCTTAACAAAATTAGCATTAATGAATATAAATATTTCAGTGTTGTGTCAATTACGTCATGAATCTATTGCTCCACTTACAACATAAAATCGTTTCCATAGGACTTTTTCTGTTGTATTCTTTGCTGTGAACATACATTACAATCTTTTGTATTGTATAAGTATTACCTTTATATATTTTCTAAGGTGCTAACATCATGTCAAAGCATTGCCAGTTCAATAACTACTATCTTGAGATATGTCTGTCTCACTGTGTAGTCATTTTCAGTTTCATATTAAACAAACTGAGTTTATATTAAGCATTAACTGAAACACAATTGTTGTGGTCCATGTTGTTCTGTTTTTTTTTTTACGAGAATCAAGGAAAATTTAAATTTTTTTATTTTATGAAATAAAAAATGACTTGTGCAAGGTGGAGAATTTTAAGGAAACACTACTAACACTGTACTTTATCGTAATGAATTGAGGTCTTATAAGTAAAACAAGAAAAAAAAAAACATTCGAATAAAAATACATTTATATATATATATATATATATATATATTTTTTTATTTATAATTGAATATAGAATAATTCTGAACCTGATTTGAACATATTGTGAAAATATTATTATCTTTTAAAGTAATGTGTCTTTTTGGACAGAAAAAAACTTTTATCCATATTGGAACCAAAGAGCATTTAGAAAGTTTGCTTGGTTCAGTATAAGGGCTCAATATTCTTAAAATATGGTATATGGGTGTGCGTGCGTGGGTGCATGTGTGGGTAGGTGGGTGCATGCGTGTGCGTGTGTACACGCACGTGTGTACACGCACGTGTGTGTGTGCGTGCGTGCGTGCGTGCGTGTGTGTGTGTGTGTGTGTGTGTACAGGGTGTCCCAGAATTCTCTACCATTATTTTTAGGTATAATTACTGGACCAAAGACAAACCCAAATTCCATATTAAAACTTTCTAAAACTCAATAAGTACCTGAATAGCCGCTATTTTGTTTTTTTCACTATTGTTATTATTTTACTATTTAACACGTTCAATGCGGTTGCGGTAGATCTACTGCACGGCTGCCTCGCGCCAGGCGCGCATGACGTAGATCTACTGCACAGCGCCATTGTTTAGAAACTCAGTCAGTGTGCTCTCAGCACTCGTCGTGTATGGTTGTCCGTTTTGCAGCAGCGAACGTGTTAAAATTTGAGAACGGCTTGTTATAATTAGTTGAAATGTTGTTTATAGCCTTATAACCTAAAGGCCTAACTACAGAAAAAACATTTTCATCTTTTTGGAAGCTTTATTTTCAAAATGGCGGCTGCTTAAAAACTTTAAGCGTAATATCTTAAAAATAACATCTGATAATAAAGTAACAATTACTACATTTTAATTAGAAAATTTAATTACAAACCCAATGATACCTTGGAATGAAACTTGTTTTAGAAAATCGGTTGATAAATAAAGGAGATAATGCGCTATTAATGTAATTATTGAGTTTCCAAAAGTTTTAATGTGTGTGTGTGTGTGTGTGTGTGTGTGTGTGTGATTTTGGAATATTTTTGCAGAAATGATGATTACTAAAAACAAATTATTGTTTCTATATAATTTTGGAAATTGGAGAGATATAAATAGCCCAGATAACATGTGGAGACCATATACTCTCAATCCTGCATTGAAGTTGGTTAAATTGGATTACTGGTAAAGCCGATGTATTTCCAATAAGACTTTGTAACTTACAACACAAGATTTCCAATGGAGTTGGTGCATTCCCAGTGACCCCATGAGGCTGAAAGATAAAGTTATTGGTGATATTGGTATATTCCCGATCCAGCAATGAAGTTGATAAGACAGAACTGCTGGTGAAGCCAATGTACTCCCAATGCTGTTAGAGTTGCTGCCAAAGCCAGTGTATCTCCAATGCAGCCTAGAGATTGATGAGATAAGGTTGTTACCAAAACCAGTGAATCCTTAATCTCACCTTTAGAACCTGACAATATGTGAGTGCTAGGATATCCCATGTGTTCCATAATCTTAAGGTTAATGAGAGGATAGTTGGCTAAGCTAATGTATTCCTTAAGACTCTAGGGTTGCCTGTGAAGAATATGCGAGATAGGATTGCTGATGAAGCCAGTATATTCCCAGTATTATCTTGCATTTAGTAAAATAAGAAACTTGTAGATATATTACAAAGCTACCAAGATAGTATAGCTGTTGTATTCTTAATTCAGCCTCTATTTTGGTGAGTTTGGTTGCCACCAAAGCCTTGTGAATTAGCGAGATGGGTTTGACAAAACAATCAAGTGTATTCGTGATAATACCTTGTGGTTGGTAATGTATGATTGACAGTGGAGGCAGTTTATTTCCAATACCACCTTAGGGCTTCTGTGATGGGGTTGTAGGCAAAATTCGTGGGTACCAATTTTTAATATATGTGCATTGTCATCCAGATAATTGAAAATAAAGACGAGTAAAGATGTAAACTGAAAGGGAAAGGAGTGGTATGATTGGTGCTGGTATCCAAAATACTGACTACATTTTATTTCAGCCAAACCCTATATACAGGAGAAATGTATGGTTTTTCTGCAGCTTTAATGGTAATTTATTCCACATGGTATTTAAGAATGAGATGCTCCAATTAATTGTAAATCTGGAGTGAAAGATCTGAGTAATTATTGATTGACTTACCCAATCTTTCAAAGTTAATTATTGTTTTATTTTTATTACGGGCGTTGTAGCTATGCACATCACTGGCAAGGGTTATTAACTATAAGTTTCTTATTATATATAAAATAAAAGCGAATATATAAAGGTTTATTACAGATTGAATTTCCATCTTCATAAACAGAGGTTTATAATGGTCTCGTACACCAGCCTTGGCTATTACTCTAATAGCTTTTTTTTGAAACAATAAAATACTGTCTATTTTACTACAGTTTCCCCATAGGGCCAGGCCATATCTCATGATTGACTGAAAGTATGCCAAATAGGCAGTACAAACATACTTTTCAGGGAGACAGAAAGTGAAATACCACAACAAATAAACAACTCTGGATAATTTTGTTGAAATGTAATCAATATGTGTCCACAGATTACATGGTGATTAATATATATTCCTAAGAATTTTACAGAGTCCGATATGTCATTGTCGAGATAATTATTGTAATTCAATTTTAAACTAAAATCTATTTTTTGAGTTCATGACTCATTAAGGAGAAAACCACTAGATTTAAACCAAAAGGAAGCTTAAGTGCCATCAGATTGTGTGTGCTAAAGTTACGTCTACAAGATGAGGATTTTATATGATTTTGGAGTGGAAATCAATGCTGGTTATTTGTGCAGTGTGATCAGAGATCCCATTGTTAATCACATCAACACAAATCATATCGTGGTTGGGAGTAGTACACACAATGTCAATTGATATCCTGGAGACCTGGGTGATTCTAGTAGGTTGAAGAGTAAGTCTATTAATTTTGTAGATTGCCAACATTTGTATAATTCTAATATTATCAATTTTGTTAGTAGAGTTTTCAAATCCGTTTACATTAAGATCTCCAACAATACATATGCCACTGTTATTTAGGGCAATAGTATCTAGAATATTGGAAAGAAGATAAAGAGCCCTTTGAAGTGGATCACTTTGGAAACCAGTAACTGTGAATTATATATAAATGTTATTACCAACTGATAGTTTTAATACCGCTGCTTCATACTCCACTTCTTTGCTAAAAACCTCAATGCTCAAGCTCTTAACTGTATTGGCAAGGATATTGAGTTTGTAAATGACCACACCTCTTTTTGATGTGTTGGCAATGGTGGGCGGATTTAGACCATGTTCAGTGAGAACAGTTATGTGAGGATTCATTAGTGTCAGCAAGTGATTTAGACTCTCAATCTTGTTATTGAGGTAACCAACATTGTGGTTGAAGATTATTGTTTTTTTAGAGCTGAATGTATGAACACTCACTGTTTCAGTTCACCTGTTTTCTATTTGGCTAATCGATAAAAAAATCTTCTGGTCTATGTGGGCATAGTCGATAAAAAAAACTCTCCTGGTCTATGCGGGCGTCAGTCCTTGATGAGAGGACAAATGTTTCCATAGACAGACTGGAATGTATCAAGCTTTTTAAGACTTTTCATAAGATTTCTTGCAGTGTTTATTTCATTGTCAGGAAGGCTATTCACTTAAGCCACCACTACAATCTCATTATATCCTTCATCTTCTCGGAGACAGTGTTTTGACTCTATTGGAAGTGTTTGGCAATTTACTGACTGTGATGAACTAAGCTAGATGGGCAGGTTTTGGCTGGTTAGGTGGGAACTAAGTGGCAGATGTGTAATATCTTCCCCTGTTATATATATGTGTTAGTTTGTAGATTTAGTTGTAGAATTTTCGGGGTTGCGGCAGCTTTTTCCACTTGGAGGGAGACACTAAACATGTTTCTCTTTTTTACCTCTGATTAAGTTGATTTTGTTCTGTTCAGTTTTTCCACTTAAATTTAATTAGTTCGACTTAACCAGGGCTATCTATGGATAAACAGTGTGTTCTGTTTAGCCTTCAATGGGGTATCCGCAAGCTTTTGGTTATTGAATTCTTGAAGTTGTTTTTGGAATACTTCTGAAAATCGCTCCATATGCTCTTGGTAGACCTTCAGTTGAGCCACATCAAGTAGGGTAAAGAAAGGTTTTGAGTGACCAACTCTGGAATTTCCTGTTTGTGTATCAGATGAATGATTTCTTTTTTAATTTCCATCATGTTTTTTTTGTCTAAGTTTCTTAATGCTAACTTAAGATTTTTATTTTCTTGACCAAAGGCGTGTAAGGCAGCTTTTTTTCTCTGTCTTGATCTTCAAATAATTAGCTCAGAGTACAATGGAGATTTTTTTACCTTAACCAGTTGAAGCTTCACCTCTTGAAGCATTTCAGTTAAAACTGTATTACATTTAAATAGAACCTTGTTTTCATTTTCTAGTTATTAATATTTTGAGTTAGACGTTCATTTAGAGATATTATTACTAATACAATAGTCCAAACTTCAGTAGGTTGTTTTAAATTCCTATTTCAAATTCAATCACTTCAAAGCTTGTACACTTGGGAGCTCCCTTTAGAAAATCTTGGATTTGACAATGCCTAATTTTCACACAAAACCAATAAACAGTTCTTTCTAGCTAATATCTTTCTATTTCTGTACAATTTTTTTTAAATACATGAAATATTTTTTATTTTCATTTTGACTATTAGAAAATTGTGAATACAACATTTGAGATTAATAATATTAGAAGAATAGTTATAATAGTAATAATGATTGTTAATAGTAAAATAGCTTGAAGTAATATTTATATTCAACTCTTAGAAGAATGTTTATGAGTATTTAACTTGTAATACAATATTCAAAGGAAGTTTTACAGTCTACTATTGACTATCTTACAGTTGACAGTACAAATCACTAGTCTCTTTAGTTTACGATTGATGGGTTTAGATCTTGTTCAACAGTAAAAACTCAGATTAACTAAAGATTACATAGAAGATATGGAACACTGCTTTTAATAAGGTAATATTATCATATGTATTACATAAACTTGAGTTATATCAGGTCAGTTATTTTATTTAACAAAAAAAGGTCTGTGAGAATATTTCTGACAGTCTGTGCCCGGAAAATAAAAATGACAAAGACATCAATTGTAACATATATGAACTGAATTGCAACAGCTAAAAAAAGGAAAAGGATATAAGCTGAGTCTCATCTAACAAATGTAAATAAAGCACTGCTATCTTATTATTATGTAATAAATTCCTCTTTTTGGAGTCCAATGTCTGTATGAATTTCATGGAGTAGAAGTTTTTTCTTTATTGCCAGTGAATTAGATTAAATATGGTACAAGTTTTACAATCCACCTGTCCATACCCTTTGCCCTAACTGCACACCAAGCATGTGCATTTATGCTCAAACCTCTCTTCTGGTAAAACAGCAATTGTAGTATGTTTTATTATAATCAGAATGTGTTAGTTGCACAATATAAACTTCTAGATTAGTGAGCCAAACATTCACATCATAAGTTATCTGTAAGCACACAGTTATGTTATATTTGCAAGAAATACACCCTTGTTGCAACTACAGTAACAAACTTAATTTGTAGTTGTAAGTTTTTGCATAGTAATTTTTCATTATAATATTTCCTAATTGTCAGTTCTGATTATAAAATCCATACTCTTTTTCTGCTAAGAGTAATAAGCTATGTTACAAAGAAAACAGACAATGTATTCCAATAAAGCAGAACATTGCAAATGTACTTGTCCTCTTTCATTTTTTATCTTAATATATTGGACATGGTTTGTTATTTTAAACGACTATTAAAATTACTATATTTAATTGGCTGAGCATTAGCAAAGTATTTCACTCAAGGGGCTGAAAAATTTAATTTGTCTGTTTTGTCTATCTGTCCGTACAATATCTCGAAAACGAACATACCTATATACTTGAAATTTTCTATGAGGCTTCATTTCTGTACAAGGAACATCGGGTTCAAGTATGGGGCATATCACTCTGTAGGATTTGGTTCAGCGTTCCATGGAAAATAAACTTGATCCAGTTTAGTTAAAATTCTTGTTTTTAAATTTTTACCATCAATAAACCATAAACAAACCTTTTTGCTTGACGATGTTGAGTTAGCCCACAAATTTTTCAATTTTCAAAAATGTATCACTTTGAACTAGAAACATATCCTAGGTTAAATTTTGTCCTGCATCCATAAAATATAAACATGAGGGGTGAACTTTTAGATCATCCTGTAGAACAACCCTAATAAATTCTAAGCGTAGCTGCATGAGAACACTTGTTGAATATGTAATGTTAAAAGTTGGAAGAGGCATTTTTTGGAATATAGCCAGTTTTTTAGACTCATTTTTCTGCAGTCCAGATTGTTGTGACTACAAGTAGTACTTTGATTATGAGGTCAGTGAGGCAAATAAAGTAACTGGGAATATTGTTAGGCAACTTCCTTATATTTTATATATTTTACTCCTTTAAAGTTGCATTGTTACCTACCATACAGATGTAATCCTTAATATCGTTATCCACTTTCAATATGGTTGATCTAATAGTAAGTAAGTAATATGAAAATTTATTAATTATTAATGATAATTATCATGTTCTTCATTGATACGTGCTTGTGCGCCTGGCATATGTTAATTAATTCTTCATTCCACATCCTTCAGTACTTGTAAAAGCTTTATTATCAGTGAGGATATTTAACCAATTTCTTTAAAAACTACTTTATGAAAGCCAAGTACAAATAGAATAACACAAAAATAAAATAATAGGTTGTTGATTTCATTAAGTGAATTCTTGTGGCTAGTATTCTAACTGAATTGAAGTACAACTAATAATTTGATAGGTTATGTCTGTGGCTTTCTATTATATTTAAGATTAATTTTTCAGAAATTTTTCATAATAAATAACTCAAATATAGTGTTTCATGATTCAATTCTTCCTTAGTTGGAAAAAGAATCTAGAGCTTTTGATGATAAAATATGTTTATACAGGTATTTTTGTTTGTAAACAATACTAATCTCAAGAGTACTTTAGATTGAAAGCTTAAGTATTATTCTAATTTGAAAAGCATATTTACATATAGGGTTCTGTGGTGTTCGTACTTATGAGGTTATATGGTTATGAGACATTTCGTATTAGTTAATATTTATTTAGGCTTGACGGAGTAGTAGATGTCTGATAGTAAGTTTAATAGATTATTTCCCATTTTTGTTTAAAAAATATTAATACAAACAGACAAATGTTACTTTAGCTGTTTGAAATAACTAAATCAACCTTAAAGTAAGTATTAGATTACACTACCTACTTTCTATGTTTATTTACATGTTTGGCCAGTTTCAAAGGAGGCTTTTATGTTGTCAGTTTCTATAGGTGTAAAAGGTGTGTGAAATTGCTAAAGTTTCATGTGTTTTTGTTTAACCCAGTGAAGAAGAAATCACTGTTGAAACAAGCTATGAGAGAAGGTAGGTGTTTAATAAAGTATAGTGCATGTTAGGCAAATAGCTGTTTCTTATCCCTAAATTTCATTTTAGACCTAATTTCTTACCTTTCTCATTCTCTCTCTATCTCTCTTAGTTTATTATTCAATATTCTGTTGATTTCCATTACAGAACCGTCCAATAAAGTGGTAGTCAATGTCAACTCTTTTATTTGGTATGAAACTAATAAGAGTAGTTGCCCAACACTGTGTCCATATATGATTGTTTATCTCCTGCTGTTTAGTATTGATGTTTAGAGTTTAGACGTAATATATATTATAGATTTAATTGTATAATACAAGTATATAGTATGTAATAAATAAAACACATATTTTTGGATATACAATTTAATTTAGAGTTTTATTATACAGTTTATTATTATTCAATAGTTATATTAGAAGAGATAAAGTGTGTTGTATAGTATACATTGTTATAAATTGAAAAACAGTTATTTTCTGTTATTACTAATTTGATGCTCAAGTCATTAACATGAATGTACTTTTAATAGCCGTAGTTCAAAAAATTATTAATGATAACTGGGGATGTCCTCATGGCTTGCAGACATATCTGAACAATGTGCTTGACCAGTCTTTTCCTTAGATTTGTTAATCCTATCTCCCATTCCCTTATCCCTACACCATGCATCTTCTCCCGCAGTTCTTGAAACCTTATATCTTCCTTGCCATTTAACTGATTGATTATTTAAAGCAACAGTATGAACAATATAAAAACGCTCTAATACAATAAACCATGAAGTTTAGTTTTAAACTTGGGTAGAATTTGACCTCTTCTACACTTCTACAATTTTTCACATTTTCAAGGAGCCTATAGTAGAACTTCAAGGCGGTGCTTTGAAAATGATCTAGTAGCAATCTGAGAGAAGAGAACGGGGTGTTCATATCTTCACAGGTTTCCATGTCTATTATCCTGGGCTCTTAACTGAAAATATTTGAGGTTCTGTTTTACACAGATTACAAGAATCCTATACCGGATGTCCCAAAAGTTCCACATCTTCCACCACTTCAATTTTTTAACGGATGAGTTTTAAATCTTATCTTGGGATATTTATATACATCAGCTGAGAATTTTTTTGATGGGGTTAAAAATTACACCTTTCTCTGTAAAGAAGGGGTGGTAGACAACTCAAAAATTTTAAATTGGAGGATCCATCAAATGATGCCTCAAATTAAAGGTCTGGGTAAGACAACTGACATAAAGAAAACTAATTTCTGACATTTCTATCCAAATAACAAATTGGACGCTATGTTAAATGGAATCAAGAGCTGTAATATTCACTATTTTCTTTTTCCTTTAAAAATTAGGTATCAAACTGTAAGGTTAATTTAATACATATTTTCACTTACCACTAAAAACCTTCATATTTGAGGGGAGGCAACATTTTGCAACAATAACAGTTATTGTAAAAAAAGTAGACTATACTTTCATATTCTGAATGTATTTGTTATTGAGTAGCCTTATCTTTCCATCATAATCTTCCTCGTTTTCTATTGATTTGTGTTATGAATTTTATTGATTTCTTATTAAATATCAACGGTTGCTCATGCTACCAAGGATTTGTTCCAAAATTTCATTCAGAATTCGCCAATCAATTACTTAATTTTTATTTGCTCAATAAATAAGATTTGGCAGAAAATATATTAACACGTCATAAATGTAATGAAAAACTATATATTCATTTAAATAGTACACATATGTGTAGTATTTGGTTGCTGGCCAGTTTCGATAAGTTGTAAAACTCCCCTTTCTCAATGGTTTTCATGGGTATGATTCCAAATCTTAGTTCTATATGTAGACTGCCTTTTCTAATTAAATAGAGGTGATTACCAGATACGGAGTAAGTTAAAATTTAAAATGACAAAATTCATTGAGATGAATAGATTATCATATTAATAAATATTTAAGGTGTTCTTGTTGTTTGTGTATTTGTTTCTAAGAGCATGTAATGTTGTGTTAGTAACTGGAAATAATTCCTTTATAAAGATGTTTTGAGCTGGAAAAATCAATCAGGGCAGACCAGAGAACTGAAAAGTAACCCAGCACTAAATAGGTTGAATAAACATCGTTCATGATAATCTTAAAATATAATTGACAATAGGTATGTATTTTTTTATCTGGACAGAAACAAACAATATATGAAACAAAATTAGCAAATGTAAGTGAAGATATGTCTTTACGTGTTCATACATGTTTGTAAGCCATTGAGATTTTCATAGCAGTGATATGTAAGGAAATTACCACTTCAATTTGCCGACAAATAGAAAAATTCATGGCAGTGCCGTTCAGACAAAACAATTGCATAAACTCAATGCTTTATACTGCCATTACATGATGACTCATTATAAATGTTTAAATTAGCGGTGTCAACCTGGCATTTAACTTTATTTTAAAAATATATTTTATAGTATACAGATGTTTCAGCCACCTAATTAGTTAGCAGCATTCAACATATTTTAAGCTATTGCCATTTTCTTCTCCCTGCATCTCTTGTCTTTTTGCTCATAATTAACAATTTAGTTTCTTAACAGCTAATAGTTTAACTAATGCATCATGGTGAATATTAGGTCTATTACACTGCTTACATGTGCATTAGTTTATTTTTAGTAAAACCGAGTTGTATTGCCGCATTGATATTTGAGTTTTTATGATGAATTGTGCTTGTTTTAGTGATATTGTTGCCAAGCAACAACATATTTGAACTATAATTGGTGAAATTTTAATTTTATTTATTTTTATTCTCTACATATTTTTATAAATACTGTTTGTATGTTATGCTATTGAAGAATTGAAGAAACATTGAAGAAAATGAGGCAATTACAATGCTATTTCTAAGTACTTGAATTTGAGATAAAAATTATATTTGAGTTTATTTAGCCTTTAGGTATTTTACACGGTATAAAAACTTAAAAATATTAGAGATGTAGCCTCGAAAAGTGTTTTATAAATATGTATAACACAATATGTATAAACCTTTTAACACTTTTTTTTAACTTTTATTTTTCATACTATGTACATTTCGAAATCTGGGATTTCATCTTCAGGTACTAAGGTTAAGTTCATTATGAAAATAAATAATTCAAACCAATTTGTCATGTGTTTTTTCACTACCTTGGTGGCTAAATTTGTTGTATTTAATTTTATGTGTGATCAACGTATATTGTTTAAAATAACACTGGCCATACATACACTAACATCGAAAACAATCTTGAAATTTTACACACATACAAAAAAGTCGCTTATTATCTACTTTAGAACATTTTGAAATTTACAAAAGTGCCAAAATGAATCATAATATATTATTAAATGACAAAGATTTTCTAACAAAAAATGTATTATTCGATGGACTTTTAAACAATATACATTGATCACACATAAAATTAAATACAACAAATTTAGCCACCAAGGTAGTGAAAAAACACATGACAAATTGTTTTTAATTATTTATTTTCATAATTAACTTAACCTTAATACCTGAAGATGAAATCCCAGATTTCGCAATGTACATAGTATGAAAAATAAAAGTTTTAAAAAAAGTGTTAAAAGGTTTATACATATTGTGTTATACATATTAAAAATATTGTATACTCATCAGTTTAATTTTAAGTTAGTTTACAGTCAGTGGCATATTCAGAGAGAGGATCCAGGGGGAAGACCCCCCCCCCTCCAAACAATCTGAGAGAAATTATAAAATAATCTGACAGAGGTATACTTTTGACTCATAACTCAGTATTAAACCAAACGCTGGATTTCATTCATTTTTAGTGTCATTGAAAGTCAAAAAAACTAAAGTATTAATTAAGGACTGATAAATTTACATTAGTTACTTCCACCCAATCCTAGGATTGAGCCAAAATCCCTCAAAATAGTTGCAATTAGTATGGTGATCGATGAGGATTGGTTATTGATATGGGGGGGCAGATGAGCAGAGAAACACGCTTCAAATTGTGGCATGTAGAAGCTATAAAGAGCAGTTGTATTAACACATGTTAAATTAATTATTTGATCAGTATTCCCTTCTTTAAAGTGGGTTTTGGGAAAATGTGGGTTACTTAGTAGGGGACAAGGAAAAGACGTGAAAATGGAAGAAATGTTTTGTTTAAATTTTTGTTTGTTGCTTAATCCATATAACAATTTCTTGAAGGTTTCATCCTTATTTTATAAACAACTATATCTTTCATGACATTAAAAAAGAAGAGGTTGATTCATACTATCCCTACCATAAAATATCAGATTATAGATTTGTATCTCTACCTTAAACACAAATATTAGAGTTTTGAGTATGCTCATTACTTATAGTTGTTGTTATCATATTTCTTCATATTATATTTTTCGCTAGACATCATATTAAAATTTTTAATTTGTTCTTTAATTTATTGTATAAATTTGTTATCTGTTCTCAAATGTTACAATTTTACTGAATAGTTATTTTAAAATATTTGTCCTAAATGCTTGCTGATATGTGGAAAAACAAACTGGCAATGTATGCACATTACATAGCAAATGCCCATGGCACTGAAGCAGCTAATATACATAATTATTCATGGAAAAAATTAATAACGTTCAAAATGTGTTTTACTTTAAAGAATATGATGGATTTTCCTTTCTCTTATGAACAGGGTGTGAATTATGTTCCAGGATGGTATAATACCTTAAAATATATTACCGCAGATGCCAATAAAAAATATACAATTATATGCTTGAATGAACTTAGAGAGGAGGGTATTCTAATGAGAAACACAGCCTTTTGTGGTCTGATGCTCATTGTAGTCCATGCTAACTTTTCTCATAAGGGCCTGTCGTATAATCATGGCAATGATATTATGGTGACAGTTATATTTAAGTTATGTGTGTCTATCATAAAGGAAATATTTAGTTACTATTTTTAGTAATCAAATTAATTTTAAAAGAGGTATTTTAAAATACCTGTATTCCAGCATTAACTCAGTGTTCAAAAATTATAATTCAAGACTTTAAAACTAAAATAATACTATAATTGAATTTGAGAATAAAATATTTAAGTACAAGTTTTTAAATTTGTTAGCTTTTTTAGCATTTTTGGTTGTTTAATGCTTTTATTGTGCTCAAGTCTGCAGTCATTGCTTGAAGCACAAGGACAGACTGAAGTTGCTCAGATGCAACAATTGAGACTGTGCCATAGAAATTCCTCTTGTGGATGCTCTATATTGCCTGGAATTTGTGAAAGTAGATGTATGAGGTCTGTCCAAAAAGTATCCGACCGCCGACTAGTAGGCGGCCGCAGCGTAACCGACCGGCTCGAACCGGTTATTGGAGGAAAGGGGCGAGCCTACACCTTCCCATATTAGGCATTGAATACAATCCAGTCACTCAGTGAGTCACAGCGCTCTGCCCCGTACAGTACTGCCGTATGTGTGCATCGCATTTCAATATGACTGAACGTGTTGAGCAGCGCATTTGCATTAAGTTTTGCCAACAACTTGACCATTCAGCATCAGAGATGATTACTATGATATGGAAAGTTTATGGTGACGTGTCTATGGGCGATACACAAATAAAAGAGTGGTTTAGGCGGTTTCAAAATGGCCGCATATCAGTGGCGAGTGATGACCGATCTGGCAGGCCTTCAATGGCCAGAAACGCTGAAAATATTGAACGTGTTCGTGCAGCAATTAATGAAAACCGTCGATTGACTGTCCGAGAGCTGGAAGAAAATTTAGGAATACCAAAATCGTCAGTTTGTAACATTTTACATGAAGATTTAAAAATGAACCATGTTTCGGCAAAATTTGTTCCTCAGCTGTTGACAGAAGACCAAAAGAACTGTCGACTTGAAATCGCACAGGATGATCTGGATTTGATAAAAAGTGACCCAGGGCTATTTAAAAAAGTTATTACTGGTGATGAGTCATGGGTTTATGGCTACGACCCTGAAACAAAGGCTCAATCTTCACAGTGGAAAACTCACGAAGAGCAACGGCCAAAAAAAGCAAGACAAAGTCGAAGCAATGTCAAGACAATGCTGACAGTTTTTTTTTACCAGGACGGCGTTGTTCATCACAAATATGCTCCAAGAAGCCAGACAGTGAATAAGGAGTATTATCTTGAGGTCCTAAGGCGGCTACGAGATGTAGTGCGAAGGAAACAACCTGAACTGTGGACAAGCCGTGACTGGATCCTGCACCACGACAATGCGCCAGCTCATTCCTCAAATCTTATTCAGCGTTTTTTGGTCAAACACATCAACCAACTACGCCAGCCTCCCTACAGTCCTGACATAGCTCCTTGTGACTTCTGGCTATTTCCGAAATTAAAAATTCCTATGAAAGGAAAAAGATTTGACGATGTTGAACAAATAAAACACAATGCGACGAAGGACCTGTTAGCCATTCCGCAAAATGAATTTAAGGAGTGTTTCCGGAAGTGGGAGGAGGGTTGGAATAAGATAGTGTCTTGTGGAGGGGAGTACTTTGAAGGGGACCAGATTGCTGTTGCCGCCTAGTAACGTCAGTTCATGCCAGACGTCAAGGTCGGATACTTTTTGGACACTCCTCGTAGATAAAGACCTTCACTTAACTCTTACAGCATTGTTGATTGGAAGTACTGCTTAGTTATAGCATTTTCAGAGTTCCAGGATATAATCTTCAATTTCAGAGAACTGTTCACTTGCCAATAAGTGAGCCAGTAACGACATGTGTTACCATTGCAAACAAGTTCAATAATTAAAATGTTTTCTTATAATCACCTTAGTAATTTAGAATGGAGAATTAAATTGGCAATTTTTTCAGCCAATTTTAAGACCCCATTCTCTTTAATTTTGTGTGAAGGCACCATTAAGCTTTTCCAAAGGCTGTTTTTTTTTTAATCATTATAGAGTCTGTTGACCATATGTTTTTGAACTGTGGGAGGATATTAAGGATGTAGAGGTGAATGGAAGCCTCATAAACAAGGAATATAATAATTTTATTGCTAAAAATGTTTCTTATTAGATCTCAAAAGATTGATCCAGCTACAAAAGTTGATATATCTAACTGGACTATCTGTGGTGTTTTGCATCCTAAAATAAAAAAAAATGGATTTTAAGAAATATTTTCCAAGCATGTGTGTGAGTGGGTGTGTGTGTGTGTGTGTGCGTCATTAGAGATGTTTTACGATTTAGATGAGGTTGCTAATATGTTGTGTATCCTTCATAAAGTGTTAATGTAGTCTCAGTTTTAATAGTTGTTAACATCCTGTACATGGCTACAAATAACTATCATATCTTTTATATGTGTGTTTAAATCAAATATATATAACAATCATTAATTTATAAATGAAATATATAACATTTTTCATTAAAGCTCCTGAGGTAAATAAAACAATATTTTAAGTAAATTAACAAAACCTTACAATTTGAAGACAATATAACAAATATTTTCATTTTAAAGTATAAATATAATAAATAGACATCATTTAAGTATGCACATCCTCATCCCTACACATCACACACATAACTTCTTACTTGCATGTGATTTACATGAGAATAAAATATCAAGCATAACAAGATTTTTTACTATTATATCACAATTATATTGTTTTTATCAATCTCTGAGATAAAATTCATAGCTTAGTTATTCATATCACTCCTTATTTAATTGAAAAATTGTATGTTTTAGTGCATTGTCACAAGCCAACATTGGTAGCTAATTCTTCCTAGCCAGTCTCCTGCTGAGTATTGTCAATACTCTTAATATGCCTGTCTGGGTTAAAATGCTAAAAAGGTGTTTTACAGATTTGTGTGCAGCAGAGTAATCAGTAATATGAATGTTTAAACTTTGCCTCCAAAAATGGTTTCTATTATTCCTTATGAAAACATGGCCCAAATATTTAGAGCTGTATTCCCTTATCCATGGTATTTCATTAATATAACAGGTGAAACCTGAAAGCATAGTGCATTTAAATAATCAGGTGAAACAGAGTCCCCAATATGTATTAAAATCCCGCCACTGACGAAAATTTGACATTTTTTGCTTGTGGACAATAAGCTTAGAAACAATTCCTACTCTTTTAACACAAAATTGTTATGTATCATTAGATTAAATTCCGTCCAATAATATTTGATTTTAATTTTGAATTATTTTAACCTTAACTAATTCAGTGTTATGGGATGAATACCAATTCTTTTTTACAACTAAATGCTACAAAAATATAAGCAACAACATTCACTGTAATGTCAGTTCAATACTCCTGCATCAATGATTTGTTTCCATGTATCAAGACCCCAGACTAAATCGTTCACTTGTATAACTAAAAGCTACCAAAATGTAAACAACAATACGTACTATGATATCAGTTCAATACTACTGCATCACTGATTTTTGTACCTGTAACAAAACAGAGAAAACCAAAACCTGAAATTTTTACTTGTGGTGTTATGAAATAAATATAAATGGTTAATAGTTCAACTAATGTTAATTTAACATGTTATGAATTATGTAAACATTTTATAAACAATCTGAATCGTTCCAAGATTTATTTACAACTTTTCCATGTCTCTGAAATTGTTAAGTGGTGCAACCAAAATGTCCATTCTTTTCTTAAAAATGTTTTTGACCCTAACCCATAAATAGAAATATTTTCTCAACTTTCAATTTCTTGCCGTAAAAGAGAAATGTGTTATAGTGGTGACTAGGGTTGTTAAGGAATATGATGGTTTCTAGAAAGTTGGCAAAAGTGGTCAGTAAACCTTGAACTTCTTCTGCTTCACAGTTTGAGAACTGAATCTCAATGCTGGCAGTATTTTTCAGTGATATTTCTGTTTGTATGCATGTGTTATTTATCTCTTAATTAAAAATATATTCAGCCATTCTAGTAATAATATTACACTTAGTATGGTTTTATAAAAGCTAATTTTTAAGTTGAATAATTTTTATACATTATTTTATAGAATAAGCTGAATAGCAAACCAAGCATCTGATTAACAAAACAATGACCAAGTATATCTTGTTTATGAAACATTTAGTGTGGATCTGGAGATTCAATATACTCATAACATCCACAATATAATGTAGGATACTGTAATTTCATATTATGCAGAACTGTTACAATGGATGAATTGTATCCTATTTGGTGATGATTTATTTCAATTTACTCAATAAAGTTGATTTAATTCCTTAATTAATTTGATTTTTATAAACATAATTAGTTGTTATAAACAAAGTTATATTATGTTTGGGTCTATTGCCATAACTTAAATTGCTGGTGACATTTCACTCATAACAGAGAAATTGAGACAATATAATAAAAACAGAGTATTTCTCTGCGGCAACACTGATGACATTGTAACTACATTTATATTGTAAACTTCCAAATCTGAATTCTGATATACCCAATTTTATACTATTATTTCTTTATGTATTCCTAAAAAGTAATTTTTTTGGATATGTTCAGTTACAAAAACAGAACTTAAAAAATATAAATTATATTTTCATACAACTTCTTTCTTTATATATAACAGATTTGGATGCATCTTTACTTTATTTCAAAGTGATGAAACATTTCAATATGAAGGTTAAATTGTAATTTAGTCCACCTTATATTTGACTAGTTGTTTCAAATCTGATTCTGTAATCTCTTAACACCTTGTACAGCAGATTTTAATGTCATTGGTGAAATATTGCGGAATGTTTAAAATCACTAATGAAAATTTGTTATTTATTCATTCTTATGTTGAATTCTCCAACTGGTTTATTCCAGTATTGTCATAAAACTTAGTAAAGACAAAGTATGTGTGTAGCATACTGTGTAAGTGTAAACATATAGATGTTCCATCTCTTCTTAAGGGCAGTGAACAGCAGTAATGTCAACAATGTTTTCGTTAAATGGGCGAGTGATAAAATATGCTGTCATGTTTCCTTTAATATTAAAAATAAAAATTGTGATGATGCAGAGTAGTCAGTTATAAATTCTAATCACATACTACATTCCCTTTGAGAACTTTCAGAAGTCATTGTAGAAAATTCCATAGAATAAAAACTGTTTGCAATGTCAGCATATCAAATTAACAAGCCACGTTTTATACCAAAGTAAGGCTAATCAAAATTATTTCGTGATATTTATCACTAGGATGGATTGTATAAATAGAGTAAATCAGCCACAGGTCAAAGAGATAGAATAGACAATAAAACTTGCTGAGGTAAATCTTTTCCAATAAACTCAACAGATCAGCAGACTATCCACTAAAGGATTTTGCTGATAAAAACGTGTAAATTCATCAGTTTATAGTTGGTCCCTGTTCCAGAAAATGACAGTATATTCAAGGTGATTAATTAACAACATGTAGAACGCGCACAAGACAACTTACCTTTAATAATACGGTATGATTTACATAAATAGTCCAAAGTGTCTCCATGCTTATGAAACAACACTTTTTACCTATTCAGAAAACATCAATATGGTATGGGAATGACCAAAGAAAAAGATAAAACTAAGAATTCCTCTTGTGACACCCCACACTTGATATATGTGGATTTGCTAACAAAATTTAAGCATTAAGTCACCAAAGGAAATTAGCAATGAAAACTTGATATGCTCAGCTAAGAGTGTTATGTCATAATTTTGGTCAGATTTGTTCTTAAAAATTTAAAGCAAAAGACTTGATATCATCCGAACCAAAAGCTTTTATAATACTTGTAGAGAAGACTCAATTAAATTAAATTTAGGATACAACTTCCATGGAGAATTTGATTCAGCGAATAAGGCCTCAATAAATTCTAAAGCTGGAACTTTCCTCAAAAAATTACAGTGAGGGATGTGTGGAATACTTTCTAAGAATGTTTTACTGTCTTCAAAATACTTATAATCTAAACAAGATCTTAGTTTATATAGATGTCCAGTGCTTAAAAGACCAATATACACTCTCAACTAAAGATTTCAAACTAAAAGCCAATAAGCTTTTGGAAGTGAATAAGGCAAGTGAATATCAAAAACAAATCACAAGTGAAGGAGACAGAGATGATCAACTACAATGCTTTTACATCATGTGTAGTTTTCTGACATTAGTGCCTACTTTAATACTTGCATATGTTTAAAATTACATCTACAAGAGTCATTAATAATTGGATTCTGGCCACCTCAATATATATATCATGCCTTCCTCTAGTCATGCTTTATTGTGTTGGAAGGTAGATGGAGGAACATAAACCAATTAGATGTAAACTTGACCTAGAGTCTCAAGCATAACTGTGTACTCAGCGTCCTCTATGTGCTTAACAGGTGTTGCAAAGGTAATTCTCACCAATCTTAAACTGAAGAAAGAGTCTTCCAGGGTTAAATAGACAACTTCGTAGTAGATCATATCTTCATGATCTCATACAACTATAAAATCCACAACTGGAACACCGAGTGGGCTAAGCAATAAGAGCATTAGGAATTAAGACACATGTATGGGGATTTGATTCTTACCTTGCAATTCACCTTCCTCAGCATTGTATCCCAGTAGTGGTATTACTTCACAAAATTTCCTCTCCTTTTTCCAAAAAATTTAAATCTATCAGTCTCCTCCCTGTAAGATCCTTTCCAATTTAAGAGTAATTTTTTATTTTGCTTTAAGTTTTTGTCTGTGCTTTAATATTTTCCCATTTGCTTGCCTCGATTTGCTGCATTTTAAGCTAATTGTACTTTTTTGCAAGAATTAGATATTGTAGGTTGAGTAAGGATGCTTTTATCTTTATTAAATTTGTATACGTTATTCAGTTTTATTTCTTTAACAGTTTCTTTAGATTAGGATTAATATAAATCCGAAATTTAATATTTTTTGAGTTACCAAGCCTTTTATGAATTATTTTATTTGTAATGGGTAAAATAATATTGTAAAAATACTAGTAAAACGTGTAATAAGTTGTTCAGATTCCCACAAAGCACTCAATTTTAAATCTAAATCTCAAATATTTAGCAAGGGAGGGCTTCTGGACGAACATACCTCCATGAATTAAATTGGGAAGTATTATATTCACCCCTTTATCTCCGCATTATGATCATTATTTCTGCCTAAGATTGTTTAGATTCACTTCTACCTGGGAGTCATGTTATTTTGTAGTCTTAGTCATATTACAATCAATATACTGGAGGGTATAACGAAATTCTGGGGTGTTTCAGGGTAAGTAGAGTTGCTATAAAAATGTATAAGATTGTTCATGGTCATACATACAATTTTTGTACCCCTTTTCTTACCATGTATCTAATATGTTTTTAAAATACACATGTAAAGTTTGGAAATAAATAAATTATTTGTTAACATCTTATTAATGGTTGCATTAGTCAAAAGCAGTACCTTCAGCAGTTATACAAGAGCCACTTTGAAAGTTTTGAGATATAAAAGTAAATATAAAGTAAAGATGTCTTATTTTACCAGGTGAAGTTTGAGCTAAGAAGCCCTCTTTAACACATTGGAGTCTGGCTTGCTATTTGCTGTTTTTATAGCCTGGTCTGCATAAATTAATTGGTTTTCAGATTTTTTTTTTTAGAAAACTGTTAAATATTATGTATATGATATTATATTTTCTTGAAAGTTCTATCTTTCCTCTTTAAATTGATATGCAAAACTGTATTCCTATAAAATCTAATTATTTTTTTTTTTTATTTCAAAACTTATCTTTTTTGAAGAAAAATAAAAACTCCTGCATGTCTTGTGTTACTTGAAAACTAACTTTTGAATAAATAAAACAACTAATTTCAATTTTTTTAAAGACATTTACTATATACATATTTACAAATAATTTTAATTGCCAAAAACATTTCAAATGCTAAAAAAATTATTGTTGTCGTAGACAGACTGACGACGCGCCAGGCCACGTCAGTGGATAAACAAAAGCCTCAAGCGGGTATGACGTAGTAGCGCCTAGCGGAATTTTTCTGAACTAACCATCAAAGCCGGCTTTCTAATGCAGCAGACGGCACTCGAATATCACTCGAGCAATTCCGTATATCAATCGGCAAAGCTGTGCTCGAGTCATGCTCGAGTGCCGGCCAGGGGTTTAAACAATGGCGCTCGAGTCTGGCTCGAGCGTAGACTCGAATGTGTTAACACTTAACCTGGAAACCAACAGCTTAAAGATGACTTCTGAACCACCACCAACAGCTGGGCTACTCGCAAAGACAGGATTGTTCAGCGGTCATCCATCTAAGCAGCAGCCACACTTGACGCTGCTTGATCTGGTTATCTTGCGATAACCATTTTACCCACTATACTGCGCCATTGGCAAGATATATGAAGAGATTTTGTGCTACACTTACCAAACTTTATGGTTATACAAACAATCCCCTTCAGCATAAATGCACTTTTGAAGTTGGATTTTCCACTCATTGAAACACTCAATCACTCAATTTTTGGATTAAAGTCAGAATATTTATGAATATCATCATCAATTTCAGCTTCCAAAGAAAAGCAACAACCAGAAGTCACACATAGCGAGATCAGGTAAATAAGTGAGGTGCCATTTTCGGCCAAAAACTCCAAAGTGTTTTCAGCAGTATGAAAAGAGGCATTGTTGTGGTGCAAAATTAAACCAAGTCCTGAATTAGTCCAAGTTTTTGTGTGGTGCTCAAGTTCTGAAGAACATCTGGCAAGCATTGTTCATTGTTCTAACTTTCTATGATAGTCTTTTGTCTCTCCAGCTTAATAGCATTCACCAGTTCCTTACTCCTGAAGAAAAAAGCATACTTTACGTTCACTGATCGTTGTTTCTTGGCCATTGTGGGGGACGGCATGTCTTCAAACAACCTTACACAACTCAACTCTCTTCCCGAGATGAAATGTCATGAAATGGTATGTATGTCTCATCACCAGTAACAATTTTGGAAATAATTTGATGACCACCATCATTAAGCTATTGAGGGTCTGCTGGCTAATTCTTGAACACTTTTCATCTTGAAATGAATTAAGGCCCATTAAAAATTTTGAATACCACCTAAAAACAGCAGCAAGGGAGGGTGCTGCAGAACCAAAGACAATTTTGAGACATTTTACACGTTTCCCTTGAGACGAACCGATTAGAAAATCATAATCCGGAAATCTCTCGATAACTTCATGAGTACAAAACATTTATGTTTCCAAACAGATGACACAAGTACACTGATGAACCAAATTGCTGTCAGGTACTCATTAGCACTCAGATAATCAGATAAGAATGATAAGATTTGTTGCAGTATGCACTGTCTGCCAGTATCTCAAAACTTTCAGAGTGAGCCTTGTATCTCAGCTTTACTGTCATATAGTAAATGGGAGTAATATGTAAATGTACTATTGGAAGTATTTCTCAACAACGCTTCAACGCCTTTTAGTGGTCAAATAATTGGTTAGTAGTAAATAATTAACAATAGCAATTAATTAAATGAATTTAAATTTACCAGAGAAAAAGCTGACTGCTTGGGTGGTTATAACCAGACACTTTTGTTCTGGAGCGCATAGAATACAGGGTGAGGCAGACCACCTGTCCATGATGTATAGCTAAACTGAGAAAACTACATTCTTCAAAAACCCCCATATTGTATAACTATATTTTTATTTTTTATTTTAGAAGAAGTATCATATTTATAATTTTTAGTGTTTATATTAATGTTTAATTTAATGTCTTTAGTAAAGTAGATCAGTGTTAATATTAATTTGGTTAATATTTGTTAATAATTATTGTTCAGACAGGTTAAGTGTAAGTTAGGGCCATGAGGCCCTAACTTTGCCTGTTTAAATAAACAATTTTTCATTTCATTTTCATTTCATATTTCAACCCCAAAGAATTCGGATAAAAAAACACTCAAAAACACCTCAAAATGGCACTTTTGGAAGGGTACGGGTTATTTTGAAAGATTTTCAAATGTAAAGGTAGGTCGAGCCATAATTCATTTTAAAAGTCTCTCTATTCACTGATCATTTTTTAAAGTTTTATTTTATTTCACTTCATGTACACAGGGTGGTCCAAAATTTCAAAGTTGTAAGGTTTCACAGTATTTTTTTATTATTACTTCGTAAAAATTTAAGCTGATCAAAATGTTTATCTAAGGTTACCAAAGAAGTACTTTCAATTAAAAACATGTTGCAGTAGTCACTTTTCAGTACATTTAAAATTTTTTTAAATAGTTCAAATTTTGGATTCTTCAAACTTTTAAAACCTAAACAACAGCAAGATATGACTTTCATTACACCTAGCAATAGCTCTGTTAAAAACTAAAATTTGTTGTATTTAATGTTTGATTTAATATCTCTCTTAAAAATTTAAAACCTTTTTGATTCAAGTTTGGCTTTATCTTGAATGGTTTAGAAATGGCGTCAAATATACTAATTTTCATGACATTAGCATCCTAGCGTTGCTTTTGATTTGTTATCAAACAAATCCATTACAGGTTACTAATAGATAAATCATAATCAATGTTTAAATTTGATAGGAATTCACACACACTTTTTGTGTATGGTTCCTCTTACTATGTGGAAAGTGTTTTAAAACAAGTGGTAGACACTTTTGAATACTCTAAGGCAAAGGCAAGAGAACATAACAGCTTACTAAATGCTACAAAATGAAAATTAGTATTTTTTGCGCTATTCCTCAACCAATCAAATAAAAATAAAGCCAAACTATAAATAAAACATTTTTAGTTTTTAAGAGAGTTATTGGTAGGTGTAAAGAAAGTCATACCTTACTATTTGAATTTGTTACGAAATGTTATGAAAATGTGCTGAAAAGTGACAAATGTAATATATTTGTAGAAAGAAAACTTTTTTTTAAATGATCAGTAAAAAGAAACCTTTAAAATATGGTACAGCTTGACCTACCTTTACACTTGAAAATCTTTCAAAAATAACCCCTACCACCCAAAAGGACTATTTTGGGGTATTTTTGGGTGTTAAAATCTTTTTTCAGAATTGGGCGGCTGAAAGGCAAAGTGGTCTAAGTCACTTTTTTTGTCATTTTGAGTTATGGTCATTTTTGGATTGCCAGCAGCTGATTTCATTTTATGGCAAAGAGACCCAAGTCGTAGTAGTTCGCCTAAAAATCCGCTAGAGCGCAGAAGCTTACTGTGCCTGACTGATGTCAGCTGTATATTCGGCCGGCAGAGTGGTCTAAGTCAGACTTAGACCAGTTTGCCTGAAATCGATTTGTTCATTCACTTGTCATACCAGCTGAGGCTTGAAACAGTTGCTTTCTTTTGCCAATTATTGTTGTGTTTATAAAGTTCACGGTGATGGAAGACGATGATACACCTAGTGAGCCTAGCGTTCTTCAGTACTCAGGATCAGATGACTTCCAACCTTCTGATGAATTTAGTTCAGGTAAGAAAATAAATAATTATGAACCTAACCTCAAAACTTGTACCGGGCTGGGCCTAGATCTACACATTACTAGGTACTTTTTTTAGAGCGTACAGCTATAGTTCAATCTGTAATAAACGAATATGTGTTTTTTTGTTACAGATGACTCTCGGCACTCTGGAAACCCTGAAAATTCTGCTGGTGATGGTGATGGCGAAGGGACATGATGAAATGATTCCAGTTGCTGTTCAAGAAGAGCCACCCAAAAGGACACGAAAACGTCAAAGAAGAGAAAGCAAGCGACAAATTAGAAAGAAGCAAAGGAATTCTGATTCGTCCCTATAAAACAGAGAAAGGTAAAACAGTTGTAGCAAAATTATTTAGAAATACTCCGTGCTTGTGCAAAAAGAAATGTGACAATAACATTGATGAAGAAACAAGGAAACATGCTTTTTCAGTTTTTTGGAAGTTGGGATCTTTTCAAATTGCAAAATGCCTATTTGTGTGGCTTGGTTAAGCAAGAAAAATCCCAAAATGTCGTCGGCCAAGGGATGGTTCCCGCCCAAACAAGAGCTCGTCCAACCATTTTTACATTCATAATGTGGATGGCAACAACATCAATGTTTGTAGACAGTATTTTGTTGACACTTTTCAGATCAGCCACGGTCGATTGAAGAAGCTAAAAGATGGAAAAAGCACATGGATTTGGACGAACGTGGCTGTCATGTTCCCAGCCAACAAAATTGCTGTTGATCGTATGAATGTTGTTAGGGAACATATATTCTTCTTTTCCTGCCGTACCAATTGCATTATACTAGGACTCAAAACCCTAACAGAAAGTATTTACCATCACACTTGACCATCACTGCTATGTACAAGTCGTATTTAGAATACTGTAATGGGAAAGGCGATCATGTCAGTGAGGCGGTGTATCGTCGCACATTTAAACACTGAGTTCAACTTACATTTTCATTCCCCTCTAAAAAAGATACTTGCGTGAAAATGCGATGTGTTTAAAAATAAATTGAACGTATTACAAAATGAGCAGGAAAAACAACATTTGAAAGCAATGCATGAACTGCATTTAAGAAAAGCAGAAGCTGCTAGGTCAGCAAAGGACGAAGACGCAAAGCAATCAAAAGATGATCCAAACTATTATGCGTTCACATTTGACCTAGAAAAAGCTTTACCATTTCCTAGACTTACTACTGATATAGCTTATTATAAGCGAAACATGTATTTTGTACAATTTAGGGTGTCACGAACTAAAAAATGGGTTAGGGTTTATGTACACATGGGACGAAACCCAAGCTTCCCGTGGTTCCCAAGAGATTAGTTCCTGCGTAACCAAGCACTTGCTATCAAGGGCTAAAGATTAGCAAACATATTGTTATGTACAGCGATACATGTACTGGACAAAACAGAAATTGGAACTTTGCTCTTGCTATGCAAAAGTTGACACAGATGGAAACGTCCTATCGATGTTAATTGATTTGAAATACATGGTAAGTGGCCATTCATTTTTACCAAATGACACGGACTTTGCTTCAATCGAGTCCTATGCGCAGAAAAGCTACAGGTAATTTATTCCCCAAATGAGTGGAATGAGGCCATCCTGAAATGCCGAAGTAAGAAATCCGTTATCACTTAACAAAAATGGGCAGAGAGGACTTCTATTCCACCACGGAGTTAGTTGATGCTGTAACTAAACGGTCAGTGAACGTTGATAAAGGAAAATTCAACTGGCTGAAAAACCCAGTGGATCAGATTTATCAGAGAAGAACCTTTTGTCCTTTTCTACAAGGAAACTCTACAGAAAGATGTACAGTTTGAATCAGTGTCTCTCACTTGGTCGAAACAAAAGACAAAGAAAAATCGAAACAATGACCAAATACCTGTTGGGTTGATTGAACAAAGTCACTTGTACAATGCTCCCCGTCCTGTGACTAAAGAGAAGAAAAGGGATATGTTAGACCTTTTGGACTATATTCCACCCGTTCATCATGAGTTCTACCATAACTTGATCACAGGTGATGATGTTGAGGACATTGGACTTCTGGAAGAGGTGGGCTGAACCAGAGCAAGACGAAAACATTGATTAAAAAAAAACATTTATCTGATGTAGGCCTATCATGTCTTTTTTATACAAGTTGAACTGTAATAAAGTAAGCTACTTTTTATTATTACCAGTTTTTTTTTATTTTTCATTTTCCCAGATAGCTAAAAGTATCAACTAACGTAAGCCAAAAGTGATCTAAGTCACGTTTTACGGTAAAGTGGTCTAAGTCCTGACTTAGACCACTTTTACCCATCTAATTAATTAAAATTGGTATTAAAACTTACTTAAGGTAAAGTGGTCTAAGTCAGTTTTTTGGCTATAGCGTTAAGGAAAAACACACTAAAAAAAACGTTATATGCTTTAAAAAATAAAAGATTATTGTACAAAAGTAACTAAAAAATAATTGTTTAAACTAAAGTCAGTCATTACAAAATTATTGCAAAAAATCTAAAACATCAATTATCTCAGAAACAGGTTTGTATGACTTAGACCACTTTGCATTTCAGCCGCCCAATTGTTTGGAGTAGAAATATGGGATTTTTTGTTAAAATGAAGATGGTAGGTTTCTCGGTTCAACCACTATGCATCGTGTACAAGTGGTCTGCCTCACCCTGTATTGGTAGTTACAATGAGTATAACACTAGGGGATCTAGAGTGTATGTAATAACCAACCCCTTTCATTCTAGGGAAAAAGGATCGGGGTGGAGTCTGCCTTAGCAAGTTTTAAAATATAAAATCATAAATTTTTAATCTTTTTGAGATAATTTTTTTAAACACTATAACATATTGTAGTTTTAGGTGTGAATTAAAATATTGTTTTACATAAGTTATATCGAGTTGATCTCCCTTGTGTCTTTTTTAATTCAATTTTTAAACTAAACGTTATACAAAACTAAAATTCTGATCAGTACACAATGAGGTAAGAATCTTGAAATTATACTAACTGTATTTTTATGTCAAATAGTCTGCACATAAAGATTTATTACCATCCAAATATCAGTTTATGATATTTAACATAACAGTTCATTTGTATACAGATTGGGCCATAGTAACAACCAGTATCTCAGTCCAACAACTCACTGTATTTTAAAACAGCATTATTTTATTGTGTTGAGAAATTACAAGACAACAATAATTAATGAACTTAAGAATCAACAGTACAATTTGAAATTGTTATATTTACTGTGGTAAATGAACACAATATAAAGAATAAGAAGAAAACCATATTTGGTTTATAGATATAATTCAGGCATTCTCTTTAATTTCGAAGACACTACTAACTGATTGTATGGTTTATTTGAGCTTGTAATTTAAAGCCATGTTGTTTTTGTTTGTATCTTGTCTATAAAAATAGGACAGCTAGTGTCCATATAGTGTGTGAAAATCTAAAACATATATTGTTTGTACAATTCACATTTGACTGAAACTACAATATGTCCAGTATTTCTAATATTTTTCATCTAATTAATTTTTGTGGCACATAATAAATAATTTATTAGTATACTTTAATATTTTAACCAACTTGTAAATTTCACTTCCGCTAAAACTTAAATATATCTTTTATCCTCTTTTTTCAATTATTAAATTAAAACATTTTAAATACACATGGTTTTTGAGACATTTAAAATAAAAAAATATATGTCGCGAATGCATGTGGGTTTGAAACATTTCTAAATTTTGTATTGTTAGCATTCAATTAATAACTACTAGTAAATAACCATTAATTTAGTGCTTAATTCTTTTTATAAACAGCATTTTAATACATCAAACCTACACCAGAAATGAGTAAATGCTGGAACACAATCCCATTGCAGATTATAAATGTAAGTAATATATTATGTATAGTGTACCAAGAAGGTCATTCTTACCAACTAAGTTAAACCCTATGAAGTTCCCACAATTTCCACTACCTTCCTTATGTAACTTGATTAAGATACAGTCATTATAAATGTTGCTTTTAATACTATACATCGTCATTTATTAATTAGTATATAAAGATTCAATCATTAAACGCTTGAATTAAATTTACATACACACAAAAATGTAACTTGTTTTGTTCAATTCTTTTTGTTATTTTATTCACATGATGATTAATAGGAGAGTTGGCTGTTTTCAGGTATAAATCCAAATTATATTTAAACTATAATTTATTGTGTAAAATATATTCTACAAATTAATTTGTATAACATTTTTGAAATTATTCAAAATTACATAACACCTATGAATAAAACCTATTTGCTTAGAGTATTCAAACTACACTTATAAAGCATGAATTACTTTTTCCACTTGTGAAAGTAACCGAATTTCTAAGTAAATGTTTTAAATTTGGGAATTTATCATGTGGTATTTTACTAAGAAACATTTTTGTGAAACAACATACGTTCAACCCAAAAAAATTATCAAAAGATATAATCAGCAAGCTGCAAACTTGATGGAACACAAGTAATAAACATAAAAAGTAATCTTCCAAAAATGTCTTAATTAATTTAAACACTATTTAAATTTAAAATAAGTCTATAATTTAATAATAATGATTAAATTACATAAATAGTAAAAAAAGAGTTTTAAAATGTTACCATATACATGTTTTATATGTTAAGTGTTTATAGGTATGGTTTTTTATTAGTAACACCTGATGGTGTTACTGATTTTTTGTTTCACTGAACGATGGCAAATGTCCGGAAAAATCCTGTTTCCTTCACAATCCTTCCATCGTCAAAAATAACCTTCAAACAAAGAAGTTTTTTATTAGTTTGACTTGAATAACAGTTAAATTAGTTTATTATTAATATTCATTAATTTAAATGTATACTGTACATAAATAATTAATATTCATTTAAAAATATCAATATTATTATTTCAGTAAACTTACTTAATTCAATACTTGTATATTAACTATTGGTTATGATGTATACTAATTCACATAGGATATAAAATAATATACAAGCAGCACATCATCCAACCATTTAATCATTAAATTGTACATTATTATGAATATCGATTTTATATACACTAATAAAGATGATACCATGTTCAATAGAAGACTTATTTCCGAAAATGTCTTCTTCTCCTATTTTTATCAATATAATATATTAAAGAAGAAACTTTTACCTCTTTTACTTTATTCTTGAAATTAATGTTTATGGCTTTGACAAGACTTGCAATTTTAATTATTATTGGCCTATTTCATTGTTCAAAAGAAAATTTTACTTACAAGTAAAACATTACAATAATTTTTATATCTATTATTGCATAAATAAATGAAAATGATCATGTTGGCTACCAAAACATGACATTTTAAAATATCTTCAAACTGTTGTGCAATTTTAGTTCGAAATAAATCTGATATAATTTTGTTTAAAACTGGTTTAAATAAACTTAAATTTTTTGGAAATATTTTCATATAAGATGGTCTGTCACAATACCACTATAATCAACTGTTTAGAATAAATATTGTACTGTATCTGACATAACGTTGTGGATTTGATAATCATGGTTGTTATTAATTGCTAAGCTAAGAAAATAAACAATAAACAATTTTTAGACCCATTCAAATGCAACAGATTATGATTTATGATTGTTGATACCACTAAAACAAATGTCACTTAGGCCCTGTATTTGATTACTCGTATTGTATGACGATATGTAGCTGGTATTAGATAGTACGAAGGTATCTTCTTATACTAGACTGTTTTATAACCAAAGCCAAGACAGGAAACTTGGACCAGTTCAGGCTGAAAGTGTGACTGATCCTTGGAAGCAGTTTGCTTACAGTATTACACCCTTGTATAAACGTTCCTCAATTTTCATGTATCTTCATGTTGGTTAAATTATTTATGATAAACTTATTATTTGAATTATTAATAATTAATTGTGATCTGTTTTCTATAAGTTGTTTAACAAATAATAGAAACAGTTTTTTTTATAGATAACATTTTATAAATGATTATGAATTTATAATCACTGAATCGTCTTGTTGTAATGTACTTTAAATGACACTTTCAAATAATCATCGGATTACTGGCCACCATGTTCATTTCACACTAGAAGAGTAGTTTGAAGTACTGGCTTGATCACAGAGATAAGAGAACTGGTTTGCATCTAGATTATTTTCAGTTAGTAGCATCTCTACAGAGAATGATATTTCAATATTCAGTCAAATTGAATTTTTACTCTGTAATTAGCTCTAGTTTGAGAAAAAGGACAACCAAATAGGTATTTGTGTCCACAATTTCATAATGGTTTGAGTAAAAATCACTTTTTGACAAACAATTTTTTTCATAAGGGAGGATACTCGTATGTGGTAATCCAAGGGAACTATATCTTGAGAATATGGAAAATATGGACTGTTTGGAATCCTAATTCTTTAAATTTTGGAGTTATAACTTCAGAATCTGGTGTAGTTTTGTGATGGAAAACTACATTTTTTGGCAAGTCTTTGGATCTTTTTATTATAGTTCTTTTTCATGTAATAGTGCATACTAAACACCTAACTCTTGTAATCATTTTGCTTTTTTTCCAAACAGTCTTTGAAGATTATTTCTTAGTCAGTACAAAAAAAGAACACTGTGTCCTAAACCTTTTCTTGTGAAGAAATGGTCTTGCCTTTTTCGGCACAATTTACTCTGGCAATGTATTGTGTAGACCGTTATTTCGATTCAGAAGTAACCAAAAGATTACTTTTTAAATTGCCTTTTACCAAAATCTTTTAAACAAATATGAGTAGAATAATTATAGTTTTAAATTTCGTAAGGATTAGCAGATCGCAATTATATACTGTCCAATAATCTTTCTAAATGTATATATGTAGGTTTGTTTTGTATGTATGCTTGATCTTTTTAAGTTTCTTGGAAGACTCATTTTCGTTTTACTCATCCTTAATATTTGTATCTTTCTTGGTTAAGCTGGTTTCTGAACTGTTAATAATTGTTTTGAACAGATCCTATCGCAAACATTTTTCATGGAGGATGGGTATAAACAAAAAGTTCACAAAATCGGTTGCCTTTTTGGATGTCTCAGCTGTGTATGATACAGTATATAGATTAAAGATCTTCTAATGAAGTTTTATGACTTAATTCTTTGACCACTGCTTTTACAGTTAAAAAACGTCTTAAAATCATAAGATCTTCATTAAATGATCCATTGGTTAAATTGTGCCTGGGATTAAAAGAAAGTTGCTTTAGACAGCTTCAGCTTGGCTTTCCTAGAGTACAGTACTTTTATTATTATTTTGATTGTTTGTACTGCTGACATTCCTGAAATGCATATATATACAAACTGGTGATAAAACTCAATATAACATTAAATTTAGATAATTATTCCTACTAGGATTCTTAGACCAATCCCATCGTTTCAATACACTTAAAACAGCTTTCTGTATTTGTGCTGTAGAAAAACATATGGCTTAAAGAAAGATAAGAAAAATGTTCCTAACTCAAATATTTAGAATAAATTTTATGCTAAATTTTAAATGTTTTAATGATTAGTCTCTCGTTATTATGTTGACATTTAATAGTTTTAAAATCAAAACTATACCTATTTTTCATGGTTTTTTTTATTTTTTTGTAAAAGGAATAATATTTTTAATTCTATGATTTTAATGATTTATAAGGCAAATATTACATGGGTTGTAATAAAATAATTTTTAATTCAGCGATTTCCTTGTCATATTAATGTACTTACTAAAAAAAGGATAACCTTACCATAGCCATGTCTGTGTTGGCCTGATTATAAGATACGCCTAAATTCTACTTTAAATACCTATCACTCCTCATGAATTATCATAATTGTTCTAGTTTTCCTGTATTCACAAATAGTATTTTATTTAACAAGGTATCTTATCACAGTTGAAAATTGATTGTACCATCTTATTAATCGGTTTAGGGAAACTCACTAAAAAGTAGGCAGAAAATTCCTTTATCCTCATAAGGTATTGTAGTGTGATCTGCACCATCTAAAAAAATTATATACAAGTAAGTGATAATTCACTTGTTATCAAACAAAAAGTAATCCAGTCCAACGCATTATTTATTGTATGGTAACTCTCAAGGAAACCATGATAGGTTGAAAAACATTGATAAAACTACATGTAATGACACCCAACTTCCTTTTGAAAGAATGCAGAAGCATTATTGCATGCCTTAGATTAAAAGTATTTGAATTAGATATAGCTGAATTAAATAAAATTTCCTGTATTTTGCTAAGACATTTGTAGATCATTACTAGCCCTGTAGGTTTGTGCAATTGGCAAGTTATAAAATCCAGTAGTAAACATATAGTTTATGTAGATGTAAGCAATATAGTACATTTTAAACACTTATTTTAGCTTGTGTGGTTCAATGTGTTAAAAAAAAACTTTTGTTTATTATTAATAAAGTGATTTGGGTAGCCTTCACTGTTGTTCTTAAAATATGTAATGTTTAAAATTATAAACCACTGATTTGCATGGATTTAATCATTAGCTATTGACCAAATATTGAAAATAAAATGATTATTATATTCTTAGTGTGTCATAAGAAGTGGTATTGAGTTGACACAGCCTTCCAAGTTGTATAATATAGTACCATCATCAACTGTTACAGTGATATCCAAGTATAATATAAACTATTAATATAATCCTTTTTTATAAAATCATTTAAATGGTTGTTATTATGGTTTGAGACTTTTTATGCCAGTAGCATAATTTATTGTCACAGCTGTAATCCTTGTAATTATAAATATTAGGTTTATAGGTACTTCTAAACTAATCCAAAATCACATTTATTCTATTCTTTAAAAATCAGGCTTGTGTTGTTTTAATCAAATGAAAACATTGTATTACTAAATATTAAACCAACACAAAACCAAAAAATATGTAATGATGTGATCCAAGCAAAATACAAGCCAAGTAATAAATACTTAAAGTTGATCATAATATCTTAATTTTGATATATTTGTTGCAATATGTTTCAGTAATCAATATTTTAATCTTTATATTGTCATGTTAGCCTCAATTAGGCTAATGCTGGAGAGGCAACCCCCTTCTAGAAATTTGTGAGTGCAGAATCCCTGTTCCCAGAACTATGAACCATAATTCTCTACACCACCAAAATTCTGATGCCTCATTGAAGGGATTTATCTACTTACATTAAATAAATTGTTCAATTATATAACTTTTTTAATACAGTAAAACTCTGTTAGGCTTATAATAAGTTTTAACAAAAGTAACATTTTGAAATAAATTTTGTTAAAACTATTACTCTTTGAAGAAATTATTCGATCAGATGAAAATTTATTTCAAAACATTTTAGAAACAAATCAGATGTATAGAAAATAATAATAATTTATTGCAAAAATATTTAACTAATAAGAATAGTCCATTTGTAATAAAACACAAGCAAGTGCATGTATTGATAATGTTAAAAAGAGAAATTAAATGTATGGACAAAGCTAAAAATATTAGTAATATATTACTTTAGAGTTTAACGTTAAATGTTGAAAAATCTTATAATGTTTTATGTTTTTAGGGTTGTGTTTTTATGTTAAATATTTAATTTCGTTTTTAATACTCAATTGCTTTGTTTAAGTATATTTATGTAAATCTAAAATTGTTGAATCTTTTAATGTGGATGACATTTAGTTTAAATGCTTAAGAAATTTATTAATGTGATTGAAAGAGCTTTTTCAAAAGTCAAAATGATTAATTTTATTTATACTGCATTAAAATAAACTTATTACAGTAGGAAATTTGTCAGTTAAGTTTTAAAACATTAGTGTTATAATTGATGATAAACAGTTATATAAAAATCATGTAATGTATTTTTTTATTATTGATCAAAATAAACCCTTATTTGGACCACTAGAGTTGACTTTATTAAAAGTCAATGAAGTATTTTGTAGAAACACATTCAATATGAAACAACCAATCCTCCAACAAAAATTGTATGGTCCAAAACTGATTATAAATCATTGGGATAGTTAATTATATTAATGTTAAAGGAGAATCTCAAAATTCCTATTTTCTGAATAAACACATTGTGAGAGGCTTGTTTTCAATAAACTGGGTTTTAAAAAAATATATAATTAATTGATGGGTCTGCTGCAAAAAACATTCGGTCCCATGTCATTCTCAGAAGACAAACATTTTTTTTTGTATATGGCTAATTAATTATCTTTTTTAGGATGACACATATCATAAGGGTATACCATAACATTTATTTTTGTTTAGAAAATGAAGAAAAATTAAAACTTGGCTAAATATTTTGCACTCACATTATAAAAAATAAAGATTTTTCTTTTTTTGTGCTTTCTAAACTGAGACCCATAATTATAAATTATGTCTTAAGAAATATAAAGTGTTTTATGAACCCATGAATTATTTTTATACGAGTTCACCAAATGCTCCAACAAAATTTCCTTACTCATTTGGTGTATCATCAGAGTTTCTGCTGCAGGAGTAGATTTTATTATTAGAACCACCAAAATCTGTGAACTAAATCATTATCAGATATATTTTTCAACCAATCTGAACCTTTGTTGCACCTTTTATTGGTAGATAAAATTAGTTTTCATATAATTTTGTGACAAACCTAAAACTGAGAAAGTGGAACTGGACAAATTTTTATTGAACTGCTATCTTTTATTAATCCAAACATTGTAACAATGTTTTCAAACATTAGGAATAGGAAAGGAATATTGGAAAATCTAATATAGTAGTTAAATTTAAGAATTATCTCCATATTGGGCTTTGTATAATGTATAGTTTACAACCAGCTTTGAACAGAATAAATTTCACTTTCTAATCAGTTTATATTAGAGTAATTAAATATTATAAGAAAAACTATCCTTGGTAAATAATGCATTGAGCTAATTTGATCAAACTGGAAAACTATTGTAAAAGAAGGAGTTGTGAATTTTAAAAGTAAATTTTCATGTATTTTTAATGTTAAGTATATGAAAAAAGATAATTGAAACATATTTATGAATGAATTTATCAATGAAATATTTAAGAGGTTTATGGAGACATCGTTATATTAAAGCTTATATTTTATGTATAGAAAAGTATTCCAATTATAAAATCAAATAATTATAATTATAAAAAAACTTTTACAGTGGTTTGATGAGGATAGTAACGGAAATGGTTTCCTAAAGATCTAAAAGAATAAAATTTAAACTTAATTACTTTTAAATGTATTAAATACTTTTTTTAGAAAATCTTTCAGTATGGGTAGGATTGTAAGATTTATGTTGAACAATAAACATTTTCATTTACTTTTTATCTTGTATGTGAGAGCTATTACGAGTAATGGATTTTATTATTGTAGAATTCCAAATGTATAGATTTAGATTGAAAATTTTAATTTATATATTTTGAGAACAGAGTACTGGAAAATTTACAATATAATTAATGCACTGAAATAGCCTGTTCTATTTACTACAAGTGTAGAATAGACTAGTTTGTAAGAATATTTAAGCAAATAAAATAATTTAAGCTGTATTTGTAATGCTATTTTTGTACAATGTACGAGTAAAGAATATTTTAATTTGAATAGTACATTTTAATATTGATAATGTCTTAAGACTTAAACAAAATTGTTAGTGTTAGATAAAGAACTATTTGATCATTTTAAAAATTGCATTGAAAGGCAGATGCAATAATTATTAGTTTAACTGTAACTGTTCAAAAATTAATATTACAAGTAAGTAAGAATAAGAGAGTTGTTGGTGTGTACCAAAGTTATTAACAAATACATTATTCCTTGAAATACATTTTACAATGCTTGGTAATTGTTTACATTTTTTTATCTGGAAGATCAAATAAAGCCTGTAACATTTGGGATGATATCTTTTTTCGCTTATTACTGCGAAGGCTTTTAGATCTTGCTCATATTTTGTAATAACAAATATTCTTGTGTGGTAATTTACAGGAATTACTTTGAAGCCATGTTCATTATTTCAGAATAGTTTTTAAATATTTTGAAGACACTATTAAATTTTAGTGTCTAGAAGAAATGCACACCACTGCTATATCCGTATACATGCTGTTTATATTTATTTAATTCCAATGAGAGTTGTACTTCAAAGTGTATGTCCCTGGATAGAAAGGAACCATTTTTATGTTTAGGAGTTGATCAAATGTAAAGATAAGATTTACTATAGACAGTTTTTAATCTTCTTAAGAGGTAAAAGTGTTAAGTCAACCATTGATATAATTCAACTCTCGTCACCAAATGCAAAGAATTAAAAAAAAATAATACTATGTCAAAGATCAGAAGCGTTGATTTTCCTAATACCAAATAATATCACTCCAATTCTTACAGTGGAGTGCAATTATTCTACTTTTTTATTGATAGGAATTTGTGTCTCGTATATTAAAAAGTATAAATAATGTCTCACAAGAGGTTTGCAAAACTTCAGGAATTGATAGGAGGCACAAAAACAAGCTAATAAGTTTATATGAACATATTACATTTTATTCCTCTTCCTTTAATGTCTGCCTGTCTATATGTGTTATTTTTTTTAATCACATTCCAAAAATGGTTTAAACGAATAACATGGAAATTTGAAATTATGTTAAGCTAATTAAAGAGACTAACATAAACTTGAAATAATTAATTTTGTTCTTTTTTATAATGGCAGCATTTAAAAGTTTTTTAAATTAAATATCTTGACAGTTGTTAACTCTATAACAAATGGCAAGGCTACTTTTTGGTTATAAATTACTCGTAAATGGTAAATCCAACACTATCCTGTTTATGTAAATCAGTTGAAAATTAAAAGAGTAAAGAGTTATGGCTATTTGAAATGTTGGATGTTTATTCTTTCTTACATGTAGAAAAGGTACTCTCAGATCCAAATGGAAAATGTTATACATTATATATCTTTATATCATTAACAGGAGTTTTTAATTAAAATATAACATTTATACCTAAAATAAAATTTATTTTACATACACTTAAAAGCTAAAATAGCCATAACTAGTTTATCCATGAACCAATTCACACAAAAATAGGATACTGTTGGATCCTACAACAATACTGGAATGAATAAATTAAATACAAGTTTTCCATGAAACTTCATAGACATTTAAGTGTCTGTTATCTAGTATATCTATTATTTAAGTATCTCCAGTCACCTCCAGACCTATGTTCTGTGATTCAGTTCAGTCAGTTTAAGAATTAGGGTTCCGTCTGGATCACAACTTTGACCTCTGTATCTCTTGGCAATCATCTGAATAAATAAGCCTATTAGTCAACCAATTTCAGCAAGGTACTGCACACAAAAAGACACGGTCAGCTACCATATAGTTGGATAATAACAGTTGCTGAAATATAAATTTTTTTAGCCCATTCCTTATGTACTTCTATTGGCTCTACTAAATTTATGCATCTTAATGAGTGGTGTTTTTGACCTTATACATCCATTGACTTAAAATATGGAACAAGTATAAATACAGTCAGTTCCTAATTATCTCGGTAGAATCAACTATTTTAAAAGTGACTCAATAGAAAGAAAAGTAATATAAATTCCAAGACTTGTATAAGGTATATGATAATTGTAGACAATGCAGAAGAAGAGTAATTAATGTGCCATTTTTTAAGAGTCAAGCTATTATCAAAGATCTTATTTTAAGTATTTATTCAATTAATTAAGTAAAAGAAATATAACAGAATTTTTCGATTACAACTTTATAAACTTCTATATAACTTCTTAATATAACATGTATCTTATTCATATTTATTTAACACAAAAGTTATGTTTTAGTATATTTTCTAGTTTAGTATTTTAATATGTGTTTAGTTTTCTTTTTAAATTTATTTTTATTATTTATGCATAGTAACATAGTAAGTAAATGTTATAATTTACTTATACTTTTTTGAGTGAGAATAAAATGTAATTTCATTGATTTTTTTTCAAGCAAATATTTGGTATTATGAACAAATATTGTTAATATTTTAGAAAAGTATTATATTTTTATCTTTAACTGGCTTTATAATTTGTTCTTATAAACTTTATTTATAGAGTCAAAATTAAATATTTTACCAGTTTACATATTGTATCGCTGTAACAGTTTATTGTTTCAACAAAGTACTAAACCTAATTTATATCATATAATGACAGTGAAGGCAGGAATGTGCTGAAGACAGCTTTGCATGTTGCACATTAACCTGACCAACTGGCTGAACTGATGCAGTAGGTATACTACTAATAACAACAGTATTGGCCAATGTACCTGTCAATACTAAAGCATGAGTATATAGACCATCCCTTTTGGACTGTCTTGTAATGCCCTAAGGTCAGGTTAATGCACTTGCACTAGACACTATGTATTTAGATTAGTATAATTTAGCATCCTTCCTCACATTTGTTAGTTTGCAACATTTATTTGTCTGTTTTCTTTGTTTCTTTCTCTCCATACTCTCTCTATCTCCACCATAATTACTATATCTAGGATTTCACCAGTTCGGGTGTACCCCTTATACCCTGCCCTCAGGGAATGTTGTTTCATTGCTTGACACATCATTCCAATCCTCCAATATCCATATAGATCCTCAGTACTTCCTTCCCGGGAACAACAACCAATTGTGGTCAGCGGCTTTGCCCTATTGGGTTCCAACCGAAGGACCATTGAGGATGTGTTTGGGGGCGGTAGGCGTCGGTGGCAGCGGTGGTGGTGATGGCGGTGTGTCTGCGTCACCTGCAGCAGTCTCCAGTAGTGGCGGATCCTCCTCTGGCTCTGGTGGCCATTCCCTACAGCCGACTGCTGCCATTTCCTCAGAGATCGACCGAATCATGGCCAAAATTGACCAAGACAACAGAATCTTAGCGGAGCTCGACAAAACTCGATCTACAATAGGTAACTACTCAAAAACCTCTTAATTAATTTTCTAACTTACTCTTTTCTTAAAGTTTTTTTTAATTACTATTAAACATGTTTGTTTATACAAAAGAATATTTGATATTGAAGGAAAGGATAGAATAACGTCCCTATCTCCTTTCTTCCAAAAGGATGTTAAAAAAGGTTAGGTACAGTCAAGTAACGGTAGTTCAAATATTTTGGTTTGATATTCTAGACATTATAAAATCTCAAAATCACCTTCGTTATCTTGAGGGTCAAAAATACCTTAAATATATTTGAAGAATGATTAATATCTACAATCACAATGTGTTTTTTTATTTTACATGCTCTCTTTTCTGCCACCTTTTTGTCGAGTGATTGTCTACTTGCACATTATAAGCAATATTCAATCACCCCACCACCCACAACTAATGCTATTCTGTTTACTGTTTTAATCTCCCTATATAGTATGAGTTTTTTTAAATCAAGATACTGTCAGCTCCAATAAGATCAAATTATTGAAATTCTACTGTACTTTCAAAAAGTGTACAACTGAAAAACTACTGCCAAGCTATTATCTTACATGGCCCCACAGTTACACCAGCAAAATTGTTTTGTATCAAACGAATAGTGTCGGATGAAGATCTGCCAAAACTTGATGCACACCTGATAGTCAATACGTTCTGTTACAATGCAATGTGATACAAGTGCATACAGATGTTACAAGACAGAAACATAGTACCTCACCGAGGTGGTGGTGGGCAAACATTACACCCCCGCCTTTACACTAAATATCTCTCCGACAATCACATGCTCCAAACTAAAACAAAATTTAACTGGCGATAGTATACTTCCCAGACGAATCTCATTCATATCCTCATCCACACACTAATGTATATAGCTCATCAACAGCTCATCCAACCATCCCCGTAACAGCAACTCTTCAACAAAGTCATGATATGGCCTTTCTCATCTATATTTCGGATGTTGTCATGATAATCTATAAACTAATAGTTAAACTGGTTGAAAGGGATTCTTTTAAAGAAGGTCAACAAACGTGTTGATGCTGTAAAATATAATAACAAGTTTTTATTTTATTTTTGTTTGATGAAACAACAAAAACATCCAACTCAAATACATAAATCTGATATGCTGACATGAATCTTGACTTAGCCAGTCAGATACTCTGTAGAAGGTAATTTTCAATAAACTTTATACATAAGTAAAGACAATACATCTTTTATTCTTTTTAAAGGAGCAAAAAGACCTTTTTAGTTCCTTGAGGTCAAAACTTACTATATGTAATGAATGATCCCAAAACTATAAAGTAACTGTGCTTTGTAGCATTATATTAATAAATACAAATTTTCCTCCAATATATGGTCTTGGAGGGGTTATAAAAGTGTTAAAAATCTAAGATTAAATTAAATTAGAGAAGCTTCTCTACATCTTATAACACTACAAAATTATATTTCACTTTTGGTCTCGAGTGAGCAATTTTAAGACCAAGCAAGGTTTAAGATTCAATGCAAAGATCTTCCTGAGGACTTTGGAAAATTAAACACATTACAAGGATTTGCTGGTTATCAATTTTTGAGATCTATTTACAGAAAATCTTTCTCTCGCTCTTGAAGAATTTTAAGAATGTATCCTGTAAATTTTTGTGTTAAAAATGGTAGTAAGGGTGATAATTTATTTAGCAGCAATATTTAATTAGATATATCAATTGTTATAAATTGGTTCAATTTTAAATTTGATCTGAAATATCTAAAATTACAAAGCTGTTGCTTAATCCATTTCTGAATTTGGAATATTTAAGGAAAAGACACAAATCAAATGAAATCAATAATTACAAAATGTTCCATATCTATACTTATATGTTTTGTGTTTTTCTTGATCCAATGAAAACCTTCCCAGAGAGTTTAATATCTCACCATACAACTACGCAAAGCTTGTTTCACTAACCCCAACTGCTCAAATGCAACGAGAGCTAAGTGACAACAGGGAATGTGTTCTGTATTTTTACACTTGGGTTAAATGTAAGATTTGGTCCTGTAGTCTCAAATTTGCTGTATGAACAAATATTTTTTTCTTTTCATTTTATATTTCTCATAAAGAGAAAGTTATTTTTGTTGTTCCTTTTTATTTTGAAATGAAAAAGATCTATTGCATACATCTGGATCAAAACTGATTGTAAATATGTAATCGTCCTTTCAGAAAGTATGTTGAAACTGAGTTTAAAACAATTTATTGATAAATACAATTTGTAACCTTTTCTTTTTGTTTCTTATAATGGATTCAATTGTAACATAATATATACACTTTTCTGTTGTAAATAACATCAAGAGGGGTCTGTCACCAATTTTGCTTTCTATAATCAAGTTCTTACATAGAGGCTAACGTTTTTTGTTCTCGTCTACTTCTCTTTACGGTATTAGAATGTATTGTCTGATCTTAAATTGCTTCTTCACATAGAATCTTTACAAACTCCCTGGGAAGGTTTTCATTGGATCAAGGAAAACACAAGACATATAAGTATAGATATGGAACATTTTAGAATGATTGATTTCTTTTGATTTGTGTCTTTTCCTTAAGTATTCCAAATTCAGAAATGGATTAAGCAACAGCTTTGCAATTTTCTCATGACTTTGTATCTTAAAAATATAAGTAAGAACAAATATTCTATATGGTTTGAAAATGGCAGCTATTTTTAAATATGAATTTGAAATATCAAGGAAACTAACATAACCAGAGGTCAACAGATATATCAGAAATATCTGAGAGGCACAACATTTATTACATAATTTCAGCATTGGTTAAAAAAATAACTGAGAAAATATTTTCCTTTGTTTAATATAATTATAAAATGTATTGTCATAAAACATTTTGAAATTGCCTTTGTCTTCATTTTGACCTAATATGAATTTTACCCAGTCTTGATTTGGTCAGCTGCAAACTGAATCTAATTATTGATTAACAATCTAAAAATTGTTTTGAACTTTGTTATTCCCCTACAGAAACTCATTTAATCGTATTTCACCAATTTTGTTTTTTAAGGGGCCAAACAAAGTTTATAATAATAATATTTAACAAAAAGCTTAGATTTTCATCAAAGCATATCATGTGTTTAACCACATTAATAATAAAAATAAAATAATTTAAAATAATCAAGTTGTAAACAGTATTTTTACCTCCTCTTTTAGAAATCATATTGAAATTAAAAGCCCCAGTCAACAAAGCTTGAAATATGCCAAAAGTAATTTCCAGAGAGATAAATTTCTCTTTGTCAGTAGTCTGTCATACAATGTTTTATTTACAAAAATTCCCTTGTCTTTAACCTGCACTGACTGGGCTATAAGCTAAATAATACTTTTGGCACTTTTACATATTTATCTTGAAACAAACCTACTACATCATGATCAATAGTAATAAAATGCTTACCTTTTTAAATTTACCTTTAAAAAGGTAGATTTAAAAAGGAGATTTAAAAGGGTTGGTAAAGTTTAATCAACCCTTTTGGGGCTCAGCCTTTCTTTATTATTTACCAAAAAATCATGTAATTAGCATAAGGGTTCTAATAGAAATCTCAGCACTATTTTGCTTGTTTCAAACAATTTGGCAAACAATACATTTTTTAAGTAGTTTTCAACCAATCTTCTATTTGTTTTCTTTTATATTCAGTATGAAATACACTAAATTAAAATGAACTTGGAAAATATTTCTTTATGAATTTAACTATGCACCATACAAAAATTAACTTAATAGAAAAACATTCCAACTTATCTTTTTTGAAAGGTGTATACAATTATTAGCACTAATAACAGTTTATATTAAAATGTAATTAAAGATAAACTACCATACCAAATTTTAATTCATTAATCACAAGAAATAAATCAATAGTTTCTTCAGAAATTGTAAATTTACTTGATATAACTGGAAAAAGTTTAACTAAGTTGGCTGAACACTAAATAATAAGCATTAACGTAAAAGAAGTATACACATTTCAAGAATATTATGATTAAGTAATAAAGGTAATGAAGATTGTAATACTCATTCAACAATAAACTGCGTATTTAGTTGTCATACATAACTGATGTGCAAAGAAAAGCAAAGTAATTTACAATATTATTGATAAAACACATTCTATGTAATTAGCATAGTATTAAAATAATTATTCCTGCTAATCGTTAAAAAAAACTATACAGTAGGACAATGGTTTATTATGCAGATGTGTTTTACGTCCATATATATGATTTTTGGGACTAAAAGTTTATTTAAAATAAAAATTTGAAACAACAAAATTTAATTTTTCATTTATAGAATTGTATATATAGGTAATACTAGGTATGTTTGTAATTATTAATATAGGCTGCATTTTTATCACTTGTGTATTGTATTAAAACAAGAAATAGCCTATAATAAGGCTAGATGAGAGGATCAGAAGTATACAGGAATAGGTTAATAAACTTCTGTTTACCTAAAGCACATATTGTACTGTTTTCTAGACTGTCTAAATATTCTTGTGCATAGCACATTGGTTTACAGGAAATAAGAGGAGAAACAATACTTTGAAAGTTGGCTAACCACAATGGAATATTGTATTTATTTAGCTAATATATTTGCATTATTTTATAAACTTCCCTTAATTTACAAAGTTGTGCATAGTGCTGTAAATATTATTATACTATTAGCCTACTTTCCATTAGAAATTGATTACATCCTAAGGCTACAAATAGCGAGTGTTGACACTCAATGTAGGCGCGTATGTAATGAAGGAGTTGAGTTTTACATCAATACCAATTGGTAGCAAGATTTTAATGGTGGTCCACCATATTTGATATTTTGATTATCGGATATATGCTTGTTCACATCAAATTCAGATACTATCAATTATAGTTAAATTCATTTTAGACATTTAAAAAGTACTCATAATTTAATTATATTATTGAAAATACTGTTTGACTAAATTCATGATAGGTTGGAGAATTTAATATTTATGAAGGCACCTAAAGCTCTCCGTATATTTATTTTCATTTTTGAAAAGTGAATATGTTCTTGTTGTTACTAATCAGTTTTAAAGTAATGATTAAAATTGGTTTTAATCACACCTCTTAACTATTTTTTGTAATGTGTGTTTTCAATGCCTTCACGAGCGTCAGATATCCTGGATGTACTTGTAGGAGCTTTATTTGGTGTCTATGACAGTCTTATCAGACCAGATGTATATGTATTTAGTACTACAACCTTTACAGGATTTAAATATTAGGAGGTTCATGAGCAATTCTGTTGTGCTGTGCCAACTGATATGTCTGAATGTTCAGATCTTCAGTGAAATTGCTGCTTGTTGATTTACATATATATCATACACCCAGTGTGGTGTTCTCTTCAATCAGTTTCTCTCCCCAAAAGCCAAGTGCTAGTTGCACTATTGCTTTACTCTATGTATCAACAGCTTGAAACAAACAATGAGATGAAAATGAATTAAATATATTTAATGTAGGAGAGTTTAAAGGTATATAGTTTAATTTAAATTTCATAGGGGGAAAAGAAGATAATTTTAAATATTAATAAAATTAACATACAAATCTACCAATAATTCTTACAACTTCTGTTTCAGAATATGGGATTCATTACTTGTCTTAAAATGAACATAAAATACTGAGATACACTACCATTTCCAACACAAGCCATTATACCTCTAGATCGGATAGTTTTATAGGGATCCTTTCTGTTTTTTCTATCATCCTACATTATTCAGCTATATGGGGTTGATGTTCAACATTAAAATCTCTCTCAAAAATACATACTTCATGTTCAATACACCCTAGATCTTACAGGATTGTTAATTTTTTCTGAGTCTATGTAAGTTGCTGAGCTCTCTCTGGTTTAAGATTTGAACTTCTGAAGATTGTGGTGTAATGTCATCATTAGTATGCCATGCTTTCTAGTGCACCCAAAACTTTAATACTTTTATGTTTTTATATTGTTACAAATCATAACATGTTTTATTTACCTAACTTTCAACCTCTATAAAATTTGAATTCAGTTTAGATGACTTTGTGAAAATCTTGCGTTTACAAGTCTGGGCTTTCTACAACTGGGTTAGTGTCTACACGACATCCCACTGCCTATGCATGAGCTTTGCCATGATGGTGTCGATAAAAGTATTATCATACTCGCTACAGGCTGTTAAACATTCATCAACTCTGGATAGTTGTAGTATTAAGATTGGCTTTCTAATAGCACTATGAAAAGTGGTTCTCGAGAGATACTGGTTGCTATTCAATGTTAATTGTTGTCTGTATAATTAATACTCTCCTACCTTGGAAGCTGGATAGGCCAAAGTTTGCGACAAGAATCAATACTTTACTAGCTTATTTCTAGCTAGTACTTGTGAGTAGTTTAAGAATCAATGCTAACTTGCTACTCTGAAAAGTAGCATTATGAGATACTGGTAGTGTTATAACTGTACCAAATGAATATTAAAGTTTAATAAACAAAATAAACTACTAAATGTGTAACTGGAACAAACAAGAAACACACATTCAGCCATTCTGTCTACCTCTCATGCATGCAACAGTGTGGACTGGTGTTTAACGTTATACACTGACACAACCATATAAGCATGATACAGTTTTATATTTATCCGCTTTTTATACATTATTTACTAACATATGGTTATATGCATGGTTATATTTCAATCACTTTATTTTCAATAAAGTATTAACAGGTTAGTTTATCTAATACTGTCTTCAGTGTGAATAAGCAAACAATAAGTTTTAAAAGTAACTTATACTGGTTGCATTGTGAATTACACATTTATTTCTGCAATTGGCCAATATTATTACAAATCTAATTTTATATGCCAAATTTGTAATTGGTTGCTCAATACATAACCAATATAAATTTAAAATTAGTGTTGAAGTTATATATTAGATAAGCAAACCTATCTTTAACTGAAAGGATAATAGAATTTCGGACATTTGCCGTTGTTATATGTTACGAAATGTATAAGACATTGTAATATGTTTTGTAATACATTTTGTAACATATAACGATGGTAATTGTCTGAAATCCTATTATTCTTTTAAACCTTCCATTATAACTAACAAACCTTAAACAAAGTATCTGTAATTAATATTCCACGATCTTCTAGTAATAGGCTACATGAAAAAAAGCATTGAAGCACGATGTTTTACTATATTTTTTTAGCCTTTGGTTTATTACTAAACTTTTAGTGCTTTTCACCCACATGTACACTTTGTTGACTTGTATTTCCACCTGTACACCATGTCTCAATATATTAAACTAAAACTCTAGTTACATTAATTGTAAATTTAGGTTATAAAAATGTATACCTAAGTGGTGAATAGAAATTGTTCTAAATTATATAGTATTCACACCTCAAATACAAATTATATTGAGTTTAGTTTAGAAGATATATGACATATTGTGGCAAACATTTGTGATCTAGCCACTCTGGAGGACTTTGGTTTACTGACTGCTTGGGCATTACTCATCTGTTGTTATATCTACCCAACAATATCACAACAGAAAATTCTGGAAGTAAAATGAACAGCAAGTAGGAAAGTTCACAGTTCAAGGAATATGGCACTAAACATGCCGACACCAGGCTATTATACATAACAGTTTTATGTCAAACCACTACCAAGTTAAGTATAAGAAATAATATAAACAAAATTGATATAGTTGAACACGAACAACAATGTTCACTCACCAGCAGCTGGGACAAAACTGATATTACTTGACGGTTATGTGTTATAGTTTGATGTTGTATGCTCAGCACCATGTTTCTTTATTTGTTAACCTCTCTGCACATTTTTCAGGTTTTCAGACTAATTCTTTGTTTTATGTTTGTGTCACATGAATCCTTTATTCTTTATAGGATTCTTGCTAACATTTGTATAAAAAATATTTTAACGCCAAACAATAGTTCACCTCACTGGATTCTAATTTAATTCCATTCTGCTGGCATGGATATTAATGTCATTCTATATTGCCTAGTCATAACTATTTTGGTTGCTAGTTACTGATTCAGTAGTATTGTCGTTTCTGGTTACTTATTTAAAATAATGTTTCTATCTTGGATATCATCTCAGTACCATTCTGATCACTAGTTACTGATTCCGTATTATTCTAGTGTCTTGGTATTGATTCAAGTTCATTATGATAAATTGGATATTGTCTCAGTACCACCATGATTACTAGTTACCGATTCAGTACTATTTTTTATTTCTGCATACCATTTCATGCTTATTATTTGATTTTATATATTGAATTTTATTGACTACCATCATGATTGCTAGTTACCGATTCAGTACTATTTTTTATTTCTGCATACCATTTCATGCTTATTATTTGATTTTATATATTGAATTTTACTGACTACCATCATGATTGCTAGTTACTGATTCAGTACTATTCTGCTTTGGGAGTACTGCTTCAGTTGTATTCTTTGGTTATGTTATATTTTCTTTAATAATAATACAGAAATGAAAAAAAAACAACAGAAAATAATAATGTATCAGTATTTCAATAAATAAAATTTAAATTACACTATTATATATATATATATATATATATATATATATATATATATATATATAAAGAATAATTTAGACGTTAGATAAGAAAAAGTATGTAAGCTTCACTTATTGTTTTATTATATAATTCATGTATAACTTCCAGAAGACTAATATTGAAAACAGAGTTTGTAGATATTATATTTGATGAAACCATTTAATATTTTCAAAATAGCCATATCATTAATAAAAAAATGTATTTAGTAATACTTCTATAAAAATATACACAGATTTATTTAATATACTGTACAGTCAAACAAATAAACAAACAAATTACACTAACATATATAATGGGTAAATTACGGTATTTTGAAAACAATTTTTATATAAAAATATTATGTATAGGGTAAGCAATTACAACTGTCAAGAGTGTAAAAGTAATCTGTAGTAAATAAATTTTTAGAAATACTAAATAACAAACAAAACAGGGGCTAGAATGCTGCCAAACCCTCCTCTGTGGACATGCTCAGCGGCCCAGTTGACTGTACCAGACCGCAGTAAGTCTCAACAGGACCGTGTGTAGAGTAGATGACTGTACTCAGTGAACTGTGTAGTTTATAGATCATTCAGTAGTCATCATCTTCAAATATCAGATAGACTGTACAATTGTTGACTTGTGATTCATACTGATCATTAACAGTAGTTTGTCCAATGAAAGAAGACATTGTTTTCTAAAATGTGTCTCTTTGTTCATAGACTTTGGCATAATAGTTGTCATTCTTACAAAAGTAATTTAATTCCTTGTATTAAAGCTTTGCACGCATTTTATGGAAAGACTTAATGTAGTATTGTGCAATTAGAATAAAAAATTGCAGATCACATAATACTGACTTTAAGCACAGCAGAATATTGCTTAACAGCTATCTAGTGGAGTCTAGTAGACAGTTTAAAATCGCAAAATAGAAATCATTTTCATGTGTTTGAACTTAAAAATAATAGAACCTCTTAGAATAAAAATACAGTTTTAAAAACGTGTATAAAATAAAAATTTATATTTTCATAGTCATTTAAAAGAAGATTTCTTTGGGTGGCCTATCTCCACAGAAAAAAAAACAACATACAAGTATTTGAAGTGCCAGGAAAAAAGGCATGGCTTATGAAACCTCAGAAGCCTTGATGTAGCTCTGTATATTACAGTAGAATAATATTTCTACTGTCTCCTACTCCAAATTACCTTTAAAATCTCTAAAACTGACGTTTAAATATTTTCAATATTTATAAGGGGCCAGAGATGCAACTAAACAAACTTTGAGCAGCACTTACATAAAGGGTTTCGTAGGAAATTTCTTTTGTTACAACCGTAACAACTACTTGTTACGGTTGTAACAAAAGAAATTTCCTACGAAACCCTTTATGTAAGTGCTGCTCAAAGTTTGTTTAGTTGCATCTCTGGCCCCTTATAAATATTGAAAATATTTAAACGTCAGTTTTAGAGATTTTAAAGGTAATTTGGAGTAGGAGACAGTAGAAATATTATTCTCCCAAACATTCCAAAACATTATTCTCCAAAAGAAAAGTTATTCTCCCAAACATTTTTTATAATGTATGGCTTCATAACAGTTTCAGTATTTTTTCAAACTAATTTGGTTTTGGAGAAAATATGAATTTCATTTAACTCCTTGAAAATATTTCAAAACTCAAACAACCTTTTGATGTCATCTTTAAGCTAAATTTGTTTAGGAAACATAGAATTCTGAATATTTCCTCTAAACCTCCTCTTTATACCTATAAATATTACTTTAGTGTGTCTATTCATTGAAACTGAATAATATATTTTATTATTTAATGTTACTTAAATAAAGCACAGATATATACCCCTTCCCCTCAAACCCATACTGGCACCTAATATGTTATTCTTTGTTAAACAAAACAGCACAAACTGCTCCTTTACAATTAACTTCAAAACCTTAGGAAAAACACTACTTAACCCTAGAATGGTAACGCCTATTTGCCACACATAAATGGTAACGCGTAGTCTCTCAGACTACTTTAGGAAAAAATGAATAAAAAATTTATAAAAATTAAATTAAAATTAGATTTATTTACAAATGACGTTATTTACATCTTAGAGGTCGTGTTTCCTGATTTTTGTTGATTTCAGTCTTTATTGGAACACTTTACACACAGCATTCCTCGGTGCTCTAAGCAAGTATGCTCATAACATTTTGTGCACTGGAATCGAGTCATTCTCCTTTTTTTCGCTGCACAAATCTTTCTTGTTCCTGCTTCTTCAATAACATTTTGAGCCTCAGATGTTGATGGGCCAACGACATCTTCAATGTTTCGTTTGAGATTCCTTGATAAATTTGGCAGTTTTTGTCTTCCCTGAATGTGCGGAGTTGTTAGTTCAACACATATTTCTTTAGCAAATGCCCTTCTTGCCATAGGTTTAATTTTTGTTGACAATGCCTGATGGACATAAATAACAAATGAGTTGATCAAAAACCCGTTTTCATCATGATCACTTTCTTGTTCATCACAATCACTTCGTTCAAGTTCAGATAGTATTTCTCTTATTTCAAAACTAGTGTTCAGTGGATCAGCCATGGTTACTTGACCATCCACGGTAAAAAATTATCAGAAAAAAACTAACACTACATTCGCACAAAACAACTTTACATATATTTACTCAGGAACAAAAAAGTAACATAAACGGTAACGCGTAGTCTACCAGACGACTATGGGCTTACTGAAATGAACTGAGTGAATGAAACAAAATGGAACCCTATCCAGCATTAACCTTGGCTGGCAGGGGGAAGGTATTGGTGGTGGGGGGTCGGTCACGTCATGCACCTGCCACCTGGACCGGTTTTTGTAGCTTGCGTCGTCTGAGAGACTACGCGTTACCATTTCTAGGGTTAATGACTATGTTCATATTTTTTCAGTAAATTCATTTGATTTAAATAGTGGGTATTATTTTAGCTAGTTTAAAATAGGAGGGAAAGTTTTAGGCTATTATACTTAAATTGATTAAATGTAAAAAAGAGACACCATTTCAGCCCTGTGCAGACTCTCCTATCAAACTACAAACATGTCTCACATCATATTCCATCACTGGATGAAATGCAAAGTTAGCTGCTTGTATAGTCCCCTATCAGTAACAGTAATAGGATGATTTCTTCCCACTCCAGCATCAATTTCTTCTACTAGGTTTCCTCAGGCCATTAAAGAACTCATTAAAATCTTTGGACACATAACCACATATTACTTGATTAATATCAGCAACATGTAGGACAAACTTCCATATTGGAAATAACTTTGTCCTTTATTGGAAACTTCCTGACAGTACTTTAATAATATTCCATTGTTTAGGGTCTTTTGTAAATTAATTCAATTTAGATCCGTAGCAATTTTGTTTAAATTCTTTTAATCATCCTGCCAAAATATTTTATATTGATTTATAATATCCAAATTAAAAGCTTGCTTCTTGATTTTTTTTCTGATTTGATCTCTTTCACCTATTTTTATTTACTTATTTTTTTAGGGAGAGGCAATTGTTTTTCACACTAATTTAGGCTAGGCCTAAATTTGGCTTACGCCCATGGGGCTCTCTCCATTTCAAGCTGTGTGATCATTTGATCTATAACTCTCTTTCACATATAGAGTTTATAGGTTTATGGATTCTGTAGTAATCCATACCTTAATTTGACGTTTTTGGATGTAGCGAATGTTTACTGGTTTCCTGAGAAAAACTATGTTCTATACATAGTTATAGAAAATAATTACAGTGGAAAATAAAAAACTTTGATTTTATAAGCCTCTTTTTGAATTTAAAAAATAACCTATAACTTACTGTCATTAAGATTTTCATCTACTTGCCTTTAGGCAAAATTGTCAATTACTTCATCAAAAATAGGACTGTTTTTTTATGTCTGATTCAATGAAAAACACTGCTGCATAAGCATATCAAATGTAAATGTTGTATTTAATGTAAATATTTTAAAACAGCTTCCTAGCAAGCAATTAATTTTTTATCCTGCTATTGGAGGTCCAAAGTCCTCATGAGAAATGATCAAATATAATAACACAGCAGTAAGGGATATTATGGCTTCCTACAATCCTGGGTATGAGCGGGATTAGTTCTGGGAAGTCTAGCGGTTTGCAAAATTACCACCCAAGATAATGACTTTAAGAGCTCCATAACGTGATCAATGCCACCTTTTTTAAGTGCCTGATTAAGAATTTCTTTAAATTTTGTTTTGTGGTTATTTAATTTAATATCAATGACTGAAAACTAAAATGCTTACTTAATAAAGAACTGAGGCGTAATTGCAAAGCCTCTGGTTATCTTTTATTTTTTCAAATAAAACAAATATCTCCACAAGAATGATCGAAAGTGCCAACAATCGCCACTCTTATATAACCACAAGCAGAAAATGTTTGCCTTTAACCACAAAGCAATCAACCTCATATGTTAATATAATTTTATATTAATCTTATGATTTGCAATTGTTTGTTGGACTGCTGTCCAACGCTGGGAAATTATAAACTAATTGCTCTTAACATGCCAATTTTTCTGTTTTGAAATTCATGTAAACGTGGAATAGTCAATTGGCTACATGTTTAAGTTAAAATTGCCGCTGTTGTATTCGGAGTTAGTGTTTTGTAGAGTAAATGCTGGTTTCATGTAATAAAGTAGGTAACTGATTTTTTTCTTACAGACTTTTTTATTCATGGTAGGAAATGTGTAAATTCTTTTTTGTCATTAATTGATTTTGCCACATACTAATAGGCACAATTATTATCTCAAAGAATTTTGAAATAGTATTAGTGAACTGTAGCTCTCCATACATAATTTAAATGATTTTTTTTAGAATTGATTTAATGAATATGTAATGTAACTAATAGTCTATTAGCTTTCCTTTATGGTGTGCATAAATATACATTTTTGCATGTGTAGTGAGTTTTAGGAATAAATAGATTGGATTTTTTTTGTAAATAGTTTTAAACTAAAAATTAAAAGTTTTGTTTGTGGGGTTAGAACTGTACATCAATCATACATGTTCTTTGGATAGTAACTCTATATATTGTCAACAAAATTATTAAAATTTGTGCTCAAAATATATACTGAGAATTTCCTGGCATTAATGAGATAAGTATAATGAGCTGTGTACAATTTAATTGCATATATGAAACCTTATATAAATGTGTTACATAATAAGACAGCACCCACTGTGATACAGACATTTTGTAAGGATTAGGAGGTCTAACTCACGTACAGAACATGATCTCTCAACTCCTCTTGCTCTAAATACAAGTCCATAAGTTACACATTAATACTTTAAGTGTTAATTACTAGAGGAAGTGACACTTTTTGCTTCTATAAAATTAAATGTCTTAAAATGCTATGAGGGGCTCTCAAAAGATCTAAAAACTTAGTGTGTGCACACTACTAGTGTGTAGAAAGTATTGTCTATTTTATTTTGTTGCTAACTCAATTTTGGTCTATGTAAAAATTAACAGTTCTAACGAATAATAATAATATAGAACCCAACCTAAATTATTTTCAATTTTCATCCAAAGGAAAAACACATTTTTAAGACAAAAACATTTTATATAAGAAAGTTTATTTTGTCCTCTATGACACAACTGATAAGTTTATTGCTTCGAGTCAAATACACACTGTATAAGGAGGAATCACTGTGTGGGGTTAATTACAATTTGGTATTAAATATTTATTGTTAACATCATAACATTAACATTTTAAAGACATTATCAGATATAACTGAAATCCAATTAATATAATAAAAATAGCATTTATGATTGTTCATTGAGCAACTTCAAAAAAGTAAATTTCCTTAATCTATAAACAAATAAAAACCAAAACTAGTAAACAAATTCAACAGTGTATTTTTAAATCTCTTTCGGTGTCCTTGTGTTTGTACATAATTTCCATCATATTATTAATTACAACATCAAACCAATATACCGTTAAATGCTTTATCTAGTTATCCAATGTGTGTTTTATTTCATCATAATTTACATAGCATTCACTGCCAAAATAATATTTGAACTCCTTAAAAAAGTGAAAACTTGCAAGAATCCATGAGAAAATGGATTCCATCAGTTGCTTCTTAAAGGCATCGGACTCTCAAATGGCATTAATGACAAGAAGCCACTGACCTACTGCTAAGATCATCTTTATGGATGTTATATTTATTCAATAACATTATTCACTAATAATGAACCATTAGAATTTACATAACTTCATCACTAAAATAATCGCTTTAAGGCAATCACTTGCTATACTTTAGATCGGGAAAAGAATGAAATTTTAATGATAGGAAAATTGTGTATTAATTATACTTTAAAACTTATTTTTGTGCATTTATGAAATCAAATATTTAGTATAGATTATAATTGTTCACCATAGAATACGTATGCCTTGTATATTTTTTTTTTCTTGTGAATTGTGTTAGTCAACTATAAAACAAAATATAACTATTATAAAAACTATCATAAAGTAGACTCAGGTGACATAATATTATGAAATACTATCGGGTATTATCGTTGTTGGTTATTGAAATAAACACAATACACTGAAACAATCAAACAAATTTAGAAGCACTAAGAAAATTGAGAAAACAACTTTTTAAATTACTGATGATTTCAAGTGTTAATACTGACTACTTATAATGTATATAAGTATGACGTTGTCAATCATACGTGCTGTGTTCATATACAATAAAACTTGTGTCGTTTGCAAAAACCTATCAAAATACTCCTGCCTTTTACAAACACAAATTAACTGTAACAATAATATAATCTGTATATAATGGTATTAGACTTTTAATAATCTACAACAGTCAAAAAGTTTTGATAATAAGAAGTTTCATATAAAATTCTTATTGTAACAATTTTAGTTATTTAGATGTCTCCTATAAATGAGTAATTAGTCCAGCTTTTTTAAATTTACTGGGACAAGAAAATCACTTTAAGAATACCATTGTATCTTGAATTTTATTTATGTCAAATATTTATATTAAATTTCAGAATCCCTTGTAATAAGTAGTGTATAAAAAAACTTTTTAAGCATAGATTAATCAAGGTATCCAAAACAGAAAACTGCTAACCAAAATAGAAAAACAAATCTAATTTACAAAGGACTCTATTTTAATATTAATACATAAACTGTACACAAGTTTCAATGTAAGGAATAAATTAATGTTTCTGTGAATTAAAAAAGTGATATTTTAAAATGAAAGGGGACTTAGAAATCAAGTGTTAGAGGCTGTGCAGCATGTGATGTAGCTTGAGGAGGGGTGAAGGCTAAGTGGATTGTGGAATCCAATCATGGAGGGGTCTATGCAAACTACTACTTTAGTACAGAAAATTTACTCTATACTGGTACATGAGCCTACTTTTACTAAAGAATTTGTTGTTTGTCAGGGGTCACTGATGGTGTTTTTAAATCACATTTGAACACAAATTACTTATGGTTATTAAAAATCAACATTCTGAATCAATTTAATAAATTGACTTGTCCATTTTTATCAGTATCTAGATAAAATTTAGAACTTGTGAAAATTTTATAGGACATTTGTTAAATTAATGTTGCCGTCACTTTCTTCATCACTGCTCAAATCCAGATTGTTATCACATATTCACTGCAGTCTTCTGCCAAGTCTATGAAAACCTTAGACTAATTTTATCAATCAGTGTTTCAATTTTCATGTATTGGTCTTGTACATATCTGACATGTTTACATCATTTTGCTTACTCTTCTTTACAAATTTCACAATTTTTATTTTGTTCAAGTTGAATACAGACATTGAGTTTACATTTTTTATTGTATACAACATTGTCTTTTGTTATTACCCTTATCATTTCAGTGGAGTTCAAATATTTGTGATAATGTTAAAGGTGTAGGGTGCATTTTTCATAGCAAGCCAATATGGCATCTATTTGATACATTTTGTAAGGGATTTTGGTCAATTTTACCTGTTTGTAAAATTCTGTTTTACATATTTTTTCATTAATTGGAATGTTATGTTCTACAAGCCATCTGATTTTTAAGTTACTGGTTAAAACTGCATTTAACTATTTTTTCTGGTATGAAAAATGTATTGCAAAATAGTTCTTGTAGATAAATTAGGAATTATTGAAATATATATACACCGCAAGAACTGACAGTAGAACTGGCACCCCTTCATCACCAAACTAATTTCTAAAGCTTTCACAAAATAATACCAGGCTTCATCTTGTTCCCCATAGTCTCTATAATTATTGTTTATTTTCTACATCAACATACATTGTATGTTCTTGTTGTGTTACATGATTACAATTTTGTATGCCACATAACAGGTGTAAGTAAATTTTAGAGGACACTTCATTTACAACAAGTTGAAGGATTAATCCTTCTACACTTATTACAGCCTGAGATGTCTCATTTATACTTCTATTTATATATTATCAAAGTTTATACATGTATCTCATAATTTTTACTGAAGGAGCCGTTTTGTTTTAGGCAGGTACTAGGGTACTCAACATCAATTAATAAAGTCATATGTATTGTTTGTTTAAATTGTTACTAAAGTTTGTACAGGAACCCCAGAATGTATGTTTAAAAAATTGCAAAAAATTAGTTCATGAGAGAAAGTCGGGTTCCCAATTTAATTAATAAAATTTCAGGTTCATGCATGGTTCAAAACCTTGAAATTCATAAAGGTATTCTAGAACCTATGTTACAAAGTGTTTAGAAACATTTTACTATTACTTTCTTAAACTGCTGTTGGTAGGGTAATTGTGTGTCAGTTATTCTATCCCATTTCAAAGCCCAATTAAAGTTGATATAAGTAATCCAAAACGTATGCCACAAAACTATAGAGGCATTTTTATAGATTAAGCTAAAAGCAACATCAACTATAACAATATGACATGTATCCTTTGTTCAATACTTGAACATTTATGTAGATATCCCAATATCTATGATAGATAATTAGATATACCTTATTATTTGACACAATCTTACGTGTCGTCTGTTTTCAAAAAGTATACTCTGTTTTTACAGGTTTTTCAGTCTCTATGGAACTAAATTTGTATAAGCAGTGTACTAACAAAGATTTTCAGGGCATTTCCTTTACAATTTTCATAGTCTGAAATATCTACTGTGTTCAAAACTACTATATTTTACAGAGGTATCACAGAATTTATCTCTTAGAGGTGAATGATATATTGTTATTGTAAAATTCTTTGTTATATAGACTTTAAAGTACTTAGTTGAAAAAGCAGTATTTTTTATATCTTTTAAAATTTTTAATCTACTACCACTAAGAAAGGTGAATTAGTGTACAATAAAATTTGAATTATTTATTTTTTTATAAAAACGAGTTCTAATCAACAAATCAAATTCATAAAGTGAATTTTAAGGTACAGATTTATATTAAAAATGTCTTGTCTATGAATAAGATAATTCGCAGACAACGGTATTACCGTTATATAGTGACCAAGAGATTATAGTCATGTATACCTTTACATGCTTGGATTCTCAATAATTTTGTTATACGTTTAGTATTGCTTAAAACTTTTTTTTTGGGGGGCTCTTTGAAACTGATGTTTCATGTACATACATTCTGAATAGTTTTTGTCTTTGTTTCTGTAAGTGCGTCAAATTAGAATATTGACAATGTGCCTTTAATTAAATTGCCAGCAATTTTAGTGGGAATGACTAGGTAGACATCAGAAGGTGGATGCTGAGTAGACAGCATGGTATCACTGGAGGACACTATCGTGTGGCACTCACAGTTCCCTACTATATGTTGTTCAACCATACAAAAGTGTAATCTAATCAACCATACACAGATCATCAAGTTAAATAGTGAATATTGAGGTAACAACAATACAAGCAGAGTAGGTGTCACAAGGTGGATATACTGTATTTCTCACCAGAATGTTAAAATACAAGCTGGCTATTAATAAGAACAAACATCTAAAATTTGATAGGCCCTAAATTTTAATTTTAAAAGGATTACTGTATTTTTTTAAACACGATGATACCTGTATATCAATTATGTTCAATTTGAAAGAAATTTGTTAGATAGTTCAATACATTTATTGAAATGTCTACTATCTACGTAAAAGCAAGTCTGTGAGAAGGTTTTTGCAATTTTTTATATTTCTTGTGTTGTACTTATGTAGTTAGTAAAGTTCAAGATCAGTATACATTTTTGTGGGTAAACATGACTAACTCTAAAATGTCAAGAACAAATCATGTTTTTTCTTAAACGTAAAAAAAAAATAATCAGCAGGACTGACTTACTTAGTTTTAGTAAGAGTATATATTGGTTCTCTTTGCTTTAAAAATATATTATTAACAGAATGTTATTGGTGTTTTAGTTATAACAGCTACTGAAAAAGTTGATGCCATTATAAAACCAATTAATATTTTAAAATAAAGCAGTATTCACACTGAACTTGTAATCACTTAATTTCTGACAGTGTGAGTTATATTGAGTTGAATAATTTTAAATCAGGGAAATCTGATGGCTGGGTCAATTGGAAAATTGTTGAATCCCTCTTATTTAAGGTATAGTTGTAAACAAACTGGTTTTGTCGATTGAAAAACATGTGACCAAAGTAATTTTGTAGATGAGATTTAATGAACAGATTTAATTGTGTTACCATTTTTAAAGTTATGTTACCATACCCCCTTGGTTATAATACCAAGCACAACTTCAAATCGTGAAGAGGTACACAGTTTATGTGCAAGAATATTCAGATTGTTTTGCTATTGTAATCAGTGTGAGACAGGACTATATAAAAATAAATAATATTTTTTTATGTAAAATTTATTCATTTTAAAATTGAGTTTTCTTTTTTCAGCAGGTCTTCCAAGCAGTGTGGTGCCAGATCCTCTGAGCAGGCATACAATAACAGGCACCCTGCCTACAGAGCCTAACTATGTTGTGCCTACCATGGGTCTACCGATCCTGCCCTCACTGCCACACCAACTTCCTCTTTTACCTCATGTGAGTCAGTCTTAGGTGCTCTTAGTGTGTGCCAATTACCTAGCTAGTGTCACTCAGACTTACTATCTCAGTTTGAGAGTAAGCTTTAATTATATAGCCAGGCTCATAACATATAGGCTTGTATGAAATAATACAATGAATGAGTGAAAACTGTGTTCACGTGTTTTCAATCTTATGTGGTACCTAAGTGCAATAACCACATATTGTTCATGGAAAGATAACATCCCAGGAGAATTTGTGTACCATATTTGCTGGGTTACAGAATATGCCTGTCTGTTTCTGTCAATGAAGCTTTTATAACAAGACAATGAAGTGGTGGTGGTGATGGTCTTTTAAAATAAAATAAGAGAGCAAGATAATCCTCTAGTAACATGAAAATCTGGCAAAAGCTTCATAATGGGCAATGTTCTCAATTTGAAGTCAGTTCCTTTTCCTGAGGTTTTGGGCCCTCCCTCTGTACTGTGGTTGCAGTGCTTGGAGATTCCACATGAGGACAGCTTGTATATTAACTCTGGATCTGGGCTTGTGGCAGCTGATGGAGTGAAATTTACTTCAATAAGTGACCACTGTCAATAATCACTGTAAACATACTTTGAGCAGTTCAGAATTGTCAACCTGTTTGAAGAATCATGGTGAGGTGGTGGTTCAGTATTTACATCTGGGCCAGAGGAAGGGTATGGAGCTATTGGCAGAAAGCCTCTATGAACCATAGACCGGAAAATCCTAAATTTGAATTTTATTAAGTTTTCAGGTCACAAGCAAAGAAAGGAAAAAAAGAGTTTGAGATTTGACAGTTTCTAGTTTTGAATTAAGTGAATAAAATATTAAACTCCTGAAGAAATGACAAACTCTTTTCATTGGAACAGTTTGGGGTAGAATGAGGGCAAGAATATAGTGGCGCTTTAAGACCTTAGTCTAGGATGCCAGTTCCAAGGTACTATAAATATTGAGACCAGGCTGTTACAAAGATGTAGTCCTTACTAGACCTGGATATGATTCAGAGCCAGTAACACTGATAAGGAAGAATTGAAACATGACCTAGTCAGTCAGACTGTGTCACGTATGAAGGCGGTCTTCCATGTCAACCTCTGACACTATATTGCCTGCCTCCATGTTGCTGAAGACTGAGGCCAAGATGTTAATGACTGCTTCAAGTGAATCCAATTATGATAATTATATCCCCTTAAGGTACTGAAATGCCCTCACAAAGTAAAGGAGTGTGTAAGGCAGTCTGCCCTGAGTCTGTCCCTATAAAACGTGCTAGTGTTTCAGCTCTGGCCTGTTAGAGCTCCAGGCCGCTCAACAGATAAGAGTGGGTGGAATGTTTGTAAAGCTCAGAGTTAAAACAAAGAACTAAGATCATCCAGCATCACACTGAGACAGGTTATCAGGGCGAGTAACACACTAAAACTTGCACCTGATAGAGGTCTGAGGGATCTAAGATAGTCTACTAACTACTGTTGAGACCACTACTGTTGGTGTACAGTGTCAGACTTGGACCTGATTTAGAGATAGCGTAGATTTAAATCTTAACTGTAACTATTGCATTTTCTATCAGTGACTTTCAACCTTGTACTATAACAAATCTCCTCCTTATTCTGTTTAATAAGATCCTTAAACAGGCCAGTGGCCCATGAGGGCATGCAGGATAAGGCTAAAAAGGGGATTGGCTACTCTTTTTGTGAAAAAAGAACATAATAGGGAGGACAGAGGTTTGATGTTATGAACACTACGGAACATGCAATGAATAGACTTTCTAAAAATACATCAAAATTTAATGTCTAAACTCTTAACGTAAATACGTTGAGTGTAAAATATTAAAAGCTTTGGCTCTGTTCATCTCCAAGTAGTTTTGTAACAGACCAAATAGAAGATATTAGGTGACAGTTTAAGAGTGAAACAAAACAACAGCCTGCTTTGGACAGAACCATTAAAATAGAAGATAAAGGAACCATCCACCTGAGTAGAGTTACAAACAACCAACTTTTATAGCTTCTTTGAAAACATGAGATTAATTTTCTCATATTGAGTAGTGTGACTGAAATGAGCCTAACTTATTCTTAAAAATATAAAGATATTTGATTGCCGAATACACAATGACAACTGAGGTTTGGTTTAGTTGAGCAATAATGTGGCTATATTTGTTATAAAGGAAACAGAATTTTTCCGGACACTTGCCATCGTTCAGTGAAACAAAAAATCAGTAACACTACCTTTTGAGGTCTGCAACTGGTCTCTTTTTCAGGTAAATAACTAACCTAACACATAATTAAAAACCAGGCTAAAATAAACAAATCATACCAGAGCATTGTGACACGCCTAAGTCAGGAATAACAACCACCATGTTGTGTGTCAACTTCACTAATTCTAAAACATGTACTTAATAAAATAATAATGTCCGGAAAAATCCTGTTTCCTTTACAATTCTTCCATCGTCAAAAATAAACCAATTAAAGAATCTTTGTTAGCTGCTACTTTACCCCGAATTAAAACAGCCAGCGTAGGAAACTAGATATTCTAGAGTATGTTTTTTATTCCATTGGTAGAGAGCAGATGCTAGCAGTGATTTCAATACTAAAGCGGTTGAGTGGGCTATGCAGATGATGGATACAAGAGGATGCTGCATTCTGGATATAGTTGTAAAGTCAGGTCTATAGTTGCCGATGTCCATTATGGATATCAGGGACACCCCTCCTTTAAGTGGTCAAGATACACCAAGACTATTCAGGATATCACTTTTGTGACAGAAAACATCTCTTACAGCATTGTGGACTAGGAGATGAGTGGACTATACTGGTTTTAAACAGTATATCATCTTCAATCTCGCAGCAAAAAATTCAGAAGTGGTTTTGTATATACCTCTTGTAGTCTCAGGGATTGCATGTCTCCAGGCTTAGCAAAGTCACTGTGATAGTCTTCATTCTCAAAGGAAAAGATTCTTTTTTGGAAAATTATGGAATACTATCAAATGGCAACTGTTGGAATTTATTATGCGGGATTGCAATGTTGGGATGCTATATACAAGAAAGTGCCAAGACATAATAGAACCGTGCTCTGCTTCTTGTCAGTGAAGTATCAAAGAAGTTGCCTTAGCCTCATGCATAAGATGACCTATAGTTAGTGTAGGGGATGCATGAACCACGAATTGGAACTTAAAGTATGCCATCATATGGAAGTAGTGCTGTTTTTTTATGATTACATAATCTAAATAACTTGGCAATATACAAATTTCAAGTTGGTTCATGTACATACTTTTGAAATCTATAACCTACCAGAGTGATTTATATTGTGATTCATCCAAATTCCTATAGTCCATCAATGTTGAAATCACCTATTATTATGCACAACTTTTCCAATATTCCTTAAAAAGATTGTTCTAAATTGAATTTAAAATTTTTAAAACTATTTCACACTTGACTCACCACCAGTCTGATTAGATCAAGATTGTAGAAATAGTCTTTAGCTGCTTGCACTGTATTTGTTTACCTTGTCATGATATATCCAAACCTCAGATAGGACAATTATCAGACAATGCTTTGAATGACCTTGGATATAGATCAGCTCTTCATAATATTTATGCAAGTTCCTGATGTTCTGATGAAAGATATGAAGATGGTGGTTACTGCCTCATAAAGTTATATATCCAGAGATGGTGATAAAATTTAACATTTAAATCCACTTCACTTTGTAAAAAAATCTCTTGTAGAAAGGTGTTAAATGTTCATTGATGTTAATATTAGTTGGCACTCTCCGGTGATGAAGTCCACTGTCTGAGGACAATCCTGTCTTGCTTTCTTGAGAACAGCATCACGTTCTTGTTAATTAGTGATTTAAATCACAATAAACTTTGGCCTCTTCACATCATTCCAGAGCACTTGGTGTGTGGTCTGCACACCAGTATTAACAGCAACCATCTTATTCATTGCTACTCCTAACATTCTTACCTCTTTCTTCCACTCTCTATAAGTATGTTAAGGGCGACTATACTGATTAGCTTCTTTGGTTTGAATACTGAAGAAGAAAGTTGCTTTTTCAACTCTCAACAAGTTCTGGATCCTGTTTTTCCACTACCTCAACTCTATTTGTGATTTCAGACATATTTATGCTTTACAAAATTCCCAATCTTTCCTGAACAAATTCAAAAGCCCTTTCCATGTTTCAGACCTTATCAGCTACAGATGATAGTTTATTGTCAGTAGCAACACTAACCAAACGCTCAATCAGCCTTTCTAAATTTTCGAAGAAAAATTCACTGGTATTGCAATATCCTTTAGTGACCGTAGATCAACACTTTTTGATTGCCAGTTTCACTGTTACTGCATCGTCACAATACATAGTGGTAATTTTCTTGCTTTATTCTTGTCCATTGACTTCATGTTTTTTTCAGCGATACTTGCACATGTATAATGTAAAGTACAACTGTTTAAACGTTTTACAAAAGTGGACAAGTGGTACAAGTACTGGACTATTGTAAGTTGTTGTAAGCAGTTAATACACATTGCATAATTTCAGTGTTTCAGAGTTAAATAAAATAAATTATCAGATTACTGTATAAAAAAAAAAATTGTTTTGAACAGCAAACAGGGGTGGTACAGCCCATGCAGCCTTTTCAGTTCCTGGCCCAAACGACCCAGCAGCTGCTCCCTACCCAGCCCCTGCTGGTCCCCCATCATACGGGACGGCTCATGCCTCAAATCCCTACCATTGTCACCTCACAATATGAGCTGGAGAGTAAGTTTTTTCTATCAGTTTTTAAAATATATCAGTATGTACAGTAAAATTATAAATCAACATATTCTATGAACCCAATGGTGCCCTTCCATTCTTTGTATCAATGTAACATTTGCTTTTATGTGTATTGCTATTTTAATCAATTTTAAATAAAAACACCTGCTATGCTTCGTTACACAGCCAGATAGTGTTCTTTGGTCAGTTATAGATATTTTAGCAGTACAGTAAACTTTGCATCATTCATGGAGTTAACCATCCCAGACACCGCAGATTAGTTAATTTCAAGTATAATTCATATAATTACAGATAATAGAGAGAAAATAGCCAATAGTGGTTATTTGCATTGGCCAAAAGTTTGTTTTTCTCTAATTTTTTACTACTTTTAATAAGTTATTGTATTTAGAAAACTTATTAAATAAATTTCATATTCCAAGAAAATTTTAGAGTTTTAAAACTTCTTTTAATGTATTTTTTATGTAAATTAGGTCCTATCTTGGTCTCTACAGATAATACGCAAAGTAGATAAGTCACCAGCAGTTTACTGTATTTTATTGGCAGTTAAGTTTAAGGTGAGGTTTGATTAGTTATTAGTTACAAATTTGGGACATCAGCATTCTTAGTACACTTATTTATAGGTGAATATAAATCATGGAGAGTTTAACATAGACTGCACGTAGTGCAACAAGTTGTGAATATGGAAAATTGATCCTAATGCAATTTTGGAAACAGATGGGATTAAAAGGATGTACATCTGAGCCAATAAATTTCATTTATAATTATTATATATGTTTTATAAAATAAGTATTGATATATAGTTGATCAAAACATTTTGGGGAAGAATTAAAACATGTGGAAGTGTATGTGGGAAGCCAGTTTTCCAGATAGTAGAGTATTGCTTAGCAGTCCTAATGAATGAATTAGAATTAGAAAGTTTATTGTCTTTAAACATGAATCATGCAATTATATTGTGCAATAGGAGGTTAGATCAATAGAGGAAATAACAGAACAATAATTGTTCTGTTATTTCCTTATTTTAATATTTATTATTAATATTAAAATGCAATCCATATATATTCAAAATAAATTTTAAATTATTTAAAATATGAAAATAAATTACAATAACATTTTAACAACAAAGAAAACAAATGTTTTAACTATAAAATGTTAGCAAATAAATTATTATTTTAAAAAAAAACAAAGAAATAAACAGGTATTACATTAATTTAAAATCTTAAGGTACTAGTATCACAGGCCAAAAATCTTTACAGAGTAAATAGCTTTATCCTCAAGCAATTTCTTCAGAATTTCTTTAAATATTTTTAATAGTACATGCCATTCTTCTAGTGGTAGCTGATATCTCAAAACTTAAAGATTTTCGTATTCTGGTGCAAATGATTTCTGGGATATCTATATAAAATATATCATCTATAAAAAGAATATCCTCTTAATATGGCAAATGAAAATTAAATTTAAAATTGTAGTATAAACATATAATATTATTAATCACTTTTAGTGAAAATTGTATTCGGTATAATCTCTGCTAACAATATATGTTTTACAGTCAATAAATGTCTCGTTTAGCCACTAGCCGCCATTTTGTTTTCATTTTCTTAATATTATCTCTAATATTAGTTTAGCTACAGATACAAAATTTGGCAAGAAATTTATGAAATAGACTATATAAAATTTAATAAAGAAAAAGAACAATTTCATGTTAGTATTATTATCAAATACTATTTAATTATGTGTGCTTTCTTTTAAATATTGGTATGGTTCATTATTTATTCTAATTTAGTATATTTTTCTCTGAAAAAGGAACTGCCAGGCTCATCTGCCTTTAATTAATTAGTGATGGTCTCAACTCAGCTATTACCTTAGAGGTGCCTACCCATTGTACATTTATCTACTTTTGTGATATACTTTTTTGGTAACAAATAATTGTAATTTACTTTTGGAAATAAAGATTCTTAATGCCGCGACTGAATTGTTTTTAACATTTCTAAACATAAATTATTACTGGTTTAAATAATAAGTCTAATTTTCTAATGCAACAGTATAATTTGTTTAGCAACAGTAATTCAACATTGACATGGTTTTACAGATACAAGGTTGTGGCCAGAAAAAAACCGAAGTGAGGCTGATAAAACATTTATTCATCAATATTTACAATTTGATGTTATCTCCTTCAATCCCTCCTCGGTCTCTACACCACTCCATGCAAATGTTCTGTGCGTAGCAGTGCTGCAGATCCCCGTAATTCTGTTCATGACTTCCGTCACTTTTTCTTTTACTGCTTCAACGGTCTCAAATCGCAATCCTTTTAAAACTGACTAGACTTAAGTGAATAAAAATGATCACGGGGGCTAAGTCTAGACTGAAAAAGCTTTGTAAGAGGGAGGCATTGTCCTGGTGGAGGATCCATGACCTATGTTTCCAATAAATCATTCAGTTTCTCTGTACACGCTCACGTAAGGTGGTCAGGACACTAATGTTGTAATGCTGATCAACTGTTTGCCCCTCTGTTTTAAAGCATCAATTGAAATTTCATTTCTAGATCATAAGTAGAAAACCATCATTAATTTTTAGTAATAATGTTTTGTTAAAATGTAGGATTGTTTTATATGTTTTCTAGGATCTCAGAACAAACCATTCTTCAGTGTATGTTCTGTTCAGGTATAAGACATTTTGGAACCATTTTTGAACACACTTTGTTCATGTTGAAACTTTCATGCAGAATATACCCACTTTCCTTGATCAATTCCTTTTAACTCAGACAATGCTCTGATAATTAAATGGCAATCTTGTTAAACATGGTTACTGATTTTATTAAATGTTAGCACCACTTTTTGTTGATGATTGTCTGCCAGGACTTGTGTCTTTGCAGCCATCTGTTAATCATTCAAACCACTAACACACTTGTGTTTGTGATAAACAATGATCAGTGTGACTTGATGTAACATTTGATGTGTTTCACTTGCAGATTTTCCAAGTTTGAAAAGAAATTTGAAGTTTGCTCTTTCTTTCTGGACAGAACATTTTTTTTTATACAGACACAAAACATTAACTGATTATAATAGGCACTACAGGCAGAATGACTGCTGAAGCCAAATGAAACTTGAGCAGCAGGTGGAAGGGGTAGTAATTTAACGGGCTATAAGATTTTCAGTCTTATTGCATTCGTTATGTGGCTACAACAATACTAATCCGGTTTCTTTCTAGCCACATGTAATATTATGGTTGAAATAACTCAACTGCTAAACTGTCGTCAATACTAATAATTCAAAATTGTTCTCTCATTTCATCCTTATGAAACCAGCACCATATGATAGAGCTAGTAGTATTATATGCGCAGGATGGTTCGTCAACGTAGCAAATAATGCAGCTACAATATCCATACTAGAGTGGGAGCCTATGTCATCATCTCCTTGATAACGTACAAAGCTTATTAATTTTATTTATTTTAGCTTTTAAATGTACATTTTATCCATTTGAAGTGAGAGCTCTAAATGTGCCATAAGGGGCCAGACGCAGCCCTTTGTCTCGACGGACTGGCACAGGTGTACTCCTTTGTTATGCTGGGGAAATGTGAAATAAGCCAGTGAAAATAGTAGGCTATATGTTTAGGAGTTTGTTCTAATCACACCAATGTAAGCTGAGAGATACATTATTATTTGTTTTGTAAGTTTAAAAGAATAGATAATAAAAGATAAAATTTTGTTTGTTGCATGTATGTAATTGTAAGGCAAACTGCTATACAATTTCCCTTGAAGTGGTGTTTTAGAATTTAAAACCATCTTAGTTTTTCACTTTACTAGTGTGCTATATAAGTTTGATTCATGTTTCCTACCTACCTAAATTTTTCACAATATAATTTGTGTGATGGTACAATTTTTGTTGATTTTTTAGGTAGAAACAATTATTTAAATGGAAACATACCATCAGGAGTGTTCAACACATTAACGGACCAACAACAGAGTCAGGACAAGGTGGATATGTTAGACATCCCAGGCAAGGGTCGGTGCTATGTATATATTGCTAGGTCTGTATACAATTTGCATTATTCTTTTTTCATGAATTAGATTAATATAATAGAAATTTGTCTCATAGAATGAAGGCATTTATTGCTATACAAACAATTATGAATATATATTCTATATATACTTTGTGACTGTCAACCTGTAGATGTGTACATAATATTTGTCATTTAACATTCAACACTACAGTGCAAATCTGTAGCACATCTCCCATTAATGCTGATTTATTTGGGAACCCTAAGATAAGCAATAAAACAAATATTTAGCTCTTTGTATGCTATAGCTACAGTTTGAGACCATCTCAATAGGATTTCAGATGTTTGTCATTGTTGCATGGTACAAAAATATAATAATTTATTGGTGACCATGACAAACTTTTAAGGCTTGAGAAAAAATGTATTGATTTATTATAAAGTTAATTTTTATTAGCAGATAGGAAACACAAGAAGGAGTATTATTTACATGGGTGTTAATGAAGGTATTTTTAACATTTATTGGGAATGGGGATCCTTGCTTCCAAGGTGGTTACCGCTGATAATTTCGTATTGACAGTTATGTTGAATAAGACTATGATGTGATTGTCACATAATTGAGAGCATAAGTACTGGAGTAGAACTGAACAAATCAAAGCTGAAACAGTAGACACTATTGCAGTTTAAGTACCAAGTGATGTGGATGTAAATGACTCCAGAATTTCAAGGCCGCGTCCAGTGAGGGATACGTTTTGTCACAGTTTGATGGAAATGTCTATCTTTTTGGAGATCCTTGATATTGAATATCTCTTTAGATGATTATGTAATGTAAGCCACCTAGAAATGCTTATGAACATCACCTCAACTTGGTACATGCTAAGGAAAGAGTGTTTGGTCAGCTGATATAAAGATGCCCAATAAGTTTAAACTGTGCTGTAGTATCAGTTGAGGAAGTTCTAAAACTCTCCTAGGGCGGTGATGTGTTGCACAATATTTAAAAGTGTTTTAATGACAATTTTGGTCATAAAGGAAAGGTAGAAGAGGACTTGGAAGACTTGAAGAAGACGAACATTATAAACAAGTCAGGGGCTGAAACCAAATGGCCAAACTTAGAATGAATAAAAATGTCCTGTGATACATTTATTTAAACTGTATATAAAGGGTGATTTTTTTATTGGTGTGGTTTTTAAGTTGGCACCACTATTAAACACAACAATTAAATTTGAATAAAACAGCTGATCTTAGTTTATTATCTTATGTAATTTCGATATTTGTATTGTCTAGTGCGTATTATTGTATAGTAACCATGAACAGACTTACAAAAGAAGAGCGTTTGCGAATAGTGCAAATTTATTTTGAAAGCCGCAGTTCAGTTCGGGCAACTTACCGAGCTCTTCGTCCGATTTACGGACCTCATAATCGTCCATCAGAGTCAGGTATTCGAGCTTTGGTTAATCGTTTTCGTAATACCCACACTCTTGTTGACAAGCATTGGCAGAGACGCCGCACAGTAAGGACCGAAGAGGCTGTTGATGCTGTTGCTCATAGTGTTGAAGAGGATCCAAGTGTGTCGATTCGTCATTGTGCGCAGCAATCAGCGATCTGCTACTCAACTCTATGGAATATTTTACGGAAGGATCTACGCCTATATCCATACAAGATTCAGTTGGTGCAAGAACTGAAACGATTAGACTATCGCAAGCGTCTTGATTTCGTTGAATGGGCTCAACATAAGATAACACGTGACCCAGCTTTCGCAGGCAAGATTTTTTTCAGTGATGAGGCTCATTTCTGGTTATGCGGCTTTGTCAACAAACAGAATTGTCGGATTTGGAGTGATGAAAACCCAAAAGAATTTGTTGGTATGCCCCTTCATCCACAAAAACTTACTGTTTGGTGCGCCATTTGGGCAGGTGGTGTTATTGGCCCTTATTTTTTTAAAGACAATGCTGGCCAGACTGTTACGGTAAATGGTCAACGCTATCGGGCAATGTTACGGGACTTTTTCTTTCCTCAGCTAAACGAACTTGATGTGGATTTAGAAAATGTCTGGTTCCAACAAGACGGCGCGACGTGCCACACGGCAAACGACACAATTGGCCTCTTGGCAGAAACATTTGGTGAACGTATCATCTCATTTAGAGGTAGTGTCAACTGGCCCCCACGGTCGTGTGATATCACGCCAACAGACTACTTTCTGTGGGGATATGTTAAGTCTCAAGTATACGCTAACAAGCCACAAACTTTAAATGACTTGGAAGCTAACATTCGTCGAGTTATTGGCGGAATTCAACCACAGCTGCTGGAAAGAGTATTCGAAAATTGGACTTCTCGATTGGGCTTTCTACGCGAACGAAATGGAGCCCATATGCCAGAAATCATTTTTAAACGTTAATGTCATGACAATGTAGTTCAAATAAATGCATTTTTATGTCAATGCAGGTTGTTTTTCATTTTTTTATTTAGTTTTAAAAACCGCACCAATAAAAAAATCACCTTTTACATCAAATTTCCTAGCAAACATAATTGTATAACACAATTACAATTTCAATTTTGTTAGAAAGTTAAAAAACTATATTTACTTTGTATATTTCCATAACAACATATTTTAATTTTTAGCCTTATTTTTTTAACAATAAAACTGAAACATTTGTTATTATTGTAAACTAAACAGTTTTTTTCTGTTGTTTGATGCATGGCGACGTACTGATAAAATTCCTTGCTCTTTTGAAACAGAATTTTACGTTTTATTTATAACTTTCAAGAAGTCTTTCTTCCTAGCTTAAAGGGACTGTTTTTTTTTTGTAACTTTTACATCCATAGTTTTCATTATACAGTACTACTCTTCATTTTACTAAACATCTTCTAAGTTGAAATTTCTGTTGTTTTCCCACTGCTTAAGGAAATGCTACGCAAATGTGTCCTAAGCTTCTTTCTTTTGAGCAACAACTTTAGAAACTTTTAATTTTCCCACTCATAGATGCTCTGAAATGAGCGTTACGAATAATGCTTAATACTTCACTAACTTCTTCTTCCATAAACTATTCACTTTATGGATAAAGGACTAAAACAAAGTTTATTTAGATATCCTGATACATTGCCAGTGGATATCTTAGAACAGCCTGATAGAATGGTGTGCACAGTCAGCAGATTTTTACATCAAAAGAATTTTTCTGTGAGATTATGTAACATTCAAAATTTATGAGATACATTTGGAAAATGTTGAAGCTATAAGGAATACAATGTTTTTAAACCTGCAGAAACATCATTTTAAATTTTCAAGTACTTGAAAGAACAATTCATTTTAAACTGATGTAACTAAGCAGTAAGATGTATTCAGTAAAAAATTGGCTTTTGAGTTTCTACTTTGTAATACAACATTGTGAAAGTAAAATAATTATATTTTATGACCATTTTAAGTATACAATTATTTTAAAGATTTACATCATGGTTTTTATACGTAATTACCATTTTTGTCTTTCCGAACAACTTATATTAAGTTCTGTAATCGTAAGAAGTAAATACTTTTAAGCAATACATCATCATCTCATTTCAATAATTAGCAACATGTTTTTAACCAATATAACGTATTTGTTACCAATGTATAACACTCTAAACCAATTCTAAATATAAATAAAAATTGTGCTATGAAAATGAAACTTCAGCAAAACAATATTGCCTGTATGGTTGCAGGTAAATGCTTAGTTTAAACTCTAACTGGCTACAATTTTGGTTAGGATAAAGATAGATTATAGATCTGTATATTTGATCATCAATTTATGTTTTTCTGAGCTCTTTTAATAAGGAATCACTTTTAAAGTGATTTGTATTTAAAAGGATTCTCATATTTATAAAATATAAAAATAATAATTTACCTTAAAGTGATATCATAACCAAATTATAATTAGTTATTTATTTAACATGTTAAGAAGTTAAAGAGGGATTGAGGCCATACAATTTATTAATTATATAAGGTATTCTAAGGTCTGGACTTTCTTTAACTTGTACACTAACATTATTAAATGTGTTGTTATATTTTTATTCGTATTATATATATATATATATATATATATATATATATATATATATATATATATAATTTATTATTATTAGTTTATTCTTATAGCTGTTACAACTATATTTTAATATTTAATCATATGATATTTTCAGATATTCTTATGACCCATTTCAACAGTCCCCAAATGAGTGCCCTGAAGCAGAACTAGCTGTTAATGCTGGGGACTACCTTCTCGTCTGGGGAAACATGGATGAGGTATAGTTCTTTCATTCATTATGCTCGTCTTAATAGCAAAGTTATTATCCTTCATGGGTATGAAGGATAACACACCTGTGAAAAAGAGACATTGTTTCAGGCACTCTGAGTGCTTTTTTTATTCAATTTCATTTCTTTGCTTAAGAGAAAGCATTCTGCTTACAGAAACCCTCAAGTGATCTTGAGTCACATAGTGTACTGAGACTTGAGATGAGTGGTAAAAGTGGAACTAGATTAATGCAGAAAAAGCATTCTAGAAATGTTGAAAACTAATTGAAAACTAAGTTCTACAAATATGTTGACCAGTAGTTCAATTTGCCAGTATTAATGACAAGTGTATTTAATGGTACTGTGCTTTGTGGTAAATTTAAAACTTTATCTAAACTTTTGTTGTAAGATGAATCAAGCACTAAAATTCCTCCTTCATAGATTTACACTGTCTAGTCTGCCATTAAGAATCTGAATACTTACTAATCCTATGGGACTATCAGACCATTTCTTCTGTGCTTGTATCATGATCAGGCGGAGTTGACCGGATTGAACATGGTGGAAATTATTTTTACTCATAAACAATTAAGGATTCTTTTCATGAGATTAGAGAGATAGGATGGAGAAAACCATTTCACGCAGGATCTTGATGCTTTCCTAGATTTGAAGTAGATCTTATCTGAACACATAAAGTCTATTATTTCAAAAACTAGGAAGAACTTATGGCTTGTGACGTGGATCGCCACATATTTTAACAACAAAGATTGTCTCATAGAAAAAATTCTTGGTTTAAAGCCATATTGAGTATGGTTTTGTTGTCTGTAATAGGTACAGAGGTTTCACAGATATAGCAATTCAGGAATTTCTTTTTGTTGATGGTCAGATAGTCTGAAAGTTTCCTGAACAGTTTCAAGTAGACGTACAGACGAAGCTACATCTTGATTTTTTAGCTTGATGTACTGGGTAAACATCTTGTTTTTCTGTGAGTTTTGTATAGTGATGACCTATTTTGGGAAAATATAGTGAAGAGTTCTAAGGTATACATTTCATGAGAGATGCATGTGTTAATCCCAATTTTGGAGTGTGTGATCCGATAATAAGAAACACTGGGATTAAAAACACTTTTAATAATTTAATGATAATTAAAATTATTAATTTTGAGAGCAATATTGAGTGGTCTTATGGTGTGAAAATGATGTGTGGTGTACTTTAATATTTAACATGTTTTTAAAAGACCTCCTCTACTCAAGTGTTGTATACTTAGCCCTTAGGCCTGTAGTGGGTACTTGAAGCGTTCAAGAGTTCTACTGGTCAGGTGCCAAAGGCCACCTGAGATAAGGATCAGTGAGATATAAGGGTGAGGGAGAGCCTTACGAAAAAGAAAATATGTAATGAACTCGCTGTGGAACCTAAACAAAAAGATTAATCTATAGTCCTAGTTGAAAGGTTCATCATGAAACAAAAGTGGCTTGGCATTCGTAGTGATCATATCTGAGTTTTCCTTCTGTGTAACCTGTTAACAGATTTCCACATGTGTTTTAAACATATTCATACTGCCTAGGCAGAATTATACTTGTTCTTGCTAAATAAATCCACATATTTTGTAATAACAAATATATTTAATGTTTAGGTGGTGATCAATAAAAGAGGCTTGTTGGGTGAGTTAGGAAATGGTCCCATTTAAACAAAGATTGGAAAAGTGTTACTGTATGTGGAGAAATAAGACTCGGTTGTCTGGACCAAAATCATATAAGTTTAACAGTCAAAAATTTTCAGAGGAATTTCCTTGAATGGATTACTTGGAAGCTTATTGAAGCTTGAAGCTTGTTTAAAGAGTCAACCACTTTATTTAAAAGTTTACTAGGCAAGTTGCAATATAAGTCCATCCCACTGTGAACTCACTCCTAGCTTGTTTGTGTCTAGATTTTCTTTAAATATTTCATCTTGGGACTTTAAGGCTGTTTTGACAGAGAGTTTTCCTGTTCAGGTATTATTTCCTAGTGAGAATATTGGAATGAAGTCCTTCTAAATGACTAAAAATGTAGTAATCATAGTTTAATGTTTTGGTCATATTTGAGGATACTAATCATTGGTTTTCTTAGTGAAAACTTTGATTTTTTTGAAGTACAAGTTCAAACACAATAAACCATTGACACATTTACAGTACCTACTAGTGTATCCTCAATGGGGCATAAATGGTAAATTATTTCTTCCAGTATAACTTAAAATCGAATTAATAAAGATAGAAACATTACATTACTATTGATGAAACAAACAACTAGAAAATACAACCATACTACCGTATATTCTAGTAAATCATTTAGAACATTTCAATAGTTTACAATAACCAGTAGGAAAAAGTGCAATATATTAAAAAATTAAAATAACCGTGCAAGACTAAATTACTGGTAATTATTAACAGCACAAGACTATAATAGGCCTTTTATAAATTTTGTAATTTACAATAGAACAGAACATATGGTAAAATATTACCACGTTAATAAATGTGCATACAAATTCACATGTGGTTTCATGTTGGTATCCATACCGTTAAAGACTGTTATGATCCTCCTGTTAATTTATTGCTGTTTCCATATGGTAGCTAGAATCCACACTGGAATTACTACTGAATTAAATAAGACATTACTAATGAAAAAAAACGCATTATTAAGATGTCCTGGCTGGTTCTGTTATTTATTTTTTGTTGGTATCATTTCATAAGCATGACTGATACTTATTGATTTATTAAAGGACGGGTTTTATGACGGGGAACTGCTGGACGGGCGGCGCGGGCTTGTGCCTTCCAACTTCATACAGAAGCTTGTTGGAGATGATCTGCTTGAGTTTCACCAGTCAGTGATTCAGGGTTTGCGAGATTGTGATGACAGTGCCTCTACAAATATTCCTCAGGACCTTGATTATCATCAACTCAACTCAGGTCAGTTCACAAAATGTAACACCATTTTAGCCTAAGGTTAATGTCAGTGTGTTGTAAAATGTTCTTAAGTGCACTCCTCAGCTACAGAATTCCTCTATTTCCTACAATCCTTATATGAACTACCTTGATATATCAACATTTATTTTATTCATAATTTTAAAAAACTGTTTGATAGTTATTAAAAATGGATGGATTAAGATTGTCCACAGGTTGATTATTATTGTTTAGCTTGGATTTTCATCGATAATGTATCAATACATAACGTTATAATATTTCTCAATAAAATAAAAATATGAAACGATGTTACACATTTATTTTAATAAATCTGTGAACTTAATAATTTAGACATTATTGTATACATGTCAATATTTGTTATTTGATTTTACCAGAGAATTTACCAGCAAATTTTGCACTGACACTGAGAGTACTAACCATTAGACTGTTTAGTTGGTGTTGTTCTGATCCTGATAATCCTCATCACACTACCTCCACTCAGGTGTACTAGACAGAATAGTGCCATGTCTTACCAACTTAAAAATTGTTAATCAATGCCCTCCATCTATTTATTATTTGGATTTGAGTTTCTTTCTTGTTCTAAATTTAATATGGTGCAATCAGTTTTCAGTAGTGTAATTTTTTATTTCATAGGCAAAACCTTTGAAATAACTCCTAGAAACAGAAAAAAAATATTTAAAATGTATGATAGCATAAGGAATTGTTGCCATTTAAGGTAGTATTTGATCTCTCTTGAAATTAGCCCCACGGACAAAGGGCTGAAGAAAATGCTTTTTAGAGTATGTGTATGAAATATGACTAAATGCAAGGTTTTTAAGCAATATTTCATTGAAATACGTCACTGTTTAAGTCATATTTCGTTTAAACACATTCATTCTCTGCAGGAAATGAGGCAGTATGGGAACCTTGGGAGTCCCAGACATTTGACTTTGGATCTGATTTAGAGATAGCGCAGTTTCAAATTGTGTCTATGAGTAGGACACTACTAACTTTTTATTAGTACTATCAACCTTGTACTGTATCAATTCTTCCTCTTATTCTGTTTGATAAGATTCTCGCACAGGCCATTGAGGACATGAAGAATAAGGCTTAAAAGGGGATTGACCTCTCCTTTGAAAAAACAATGCGATAAAATGCAAGTGGTGTTTCACTCAAAAAGACATCTGTGGATATCCAAAAAGTTTATTGAAGATGTCGAGGAACCTTTGTTGACTGGAATTAATGATATAATTTCTGTACTCAATACTCTGGGGTTTTCATCCCCCATCTCCTCTGGCATCCATGAATCAGTTAACATTTATTTTTATGATAATTAAAAAATGTTTGTATACTCCTCTTCCCCCCCCCCAAAAAAAACAATATTTGTTCTCATACAATTCATCATCATCAGAACTCTCTGAACTTGAATCAGATTCTTCTCTATCAAAAAACAATGTTCAATGAGTTAAAAATCCTACTGTGTTGGACACAATACACAAAAGAGAAAAGAAACCCAGATGTCAATCTGAGAAGGGTTTGTGTGAAAAAAAAATAGTGGAACTGGCACTTCATGCAGTAAGCAGCACTACATTTCCCGGCCGTGGCCGTTACATGGCTTACACTGAGGCAGTTGGTCAGAGTCGAGTGGGGGATTGGATATCCAGTTGGCCGCATCATGCTCTAATGTTGCAGGTCTGGAAGTCCCGCCTCCTGCAACAAATATTTAAAAAATATTATTATTCACTAATTCATATTTCATATATGTACTTTCTAAATTTATATACTTATCTTCAGCTGTTTTAGCTGGGACCTGGTTACAAAATTGGTCAAAATTATTACTTTAAATGTCTATAATTTCTCTTTGAATGATTACAATGTTTTTTCTATTTCTCCTGTCTTCATTAAAGTTAGTTGAAAGGATCATGGGACTCTAATATTTAAAAAAAATATATAATCCAACCATAACTCGATTACACCACCTTAGTCCAATTAATAACTTCATGTGTCAGGGTATCTATTCTCTATCCAGAGGAATTAGCCCCTAGAGTATTAAGAATACTCACTGACCCTAGAGCTCTAATACACACTCTATATATAAAAATAGCTTGAACAGAATATTTAAAAGCAAAATTATGAAAAAATTACTTGTAACATATTTATGTATATAGTGTCTCTCAGCTGACAGATGACACTTATTGTTAACAATATACAGTAAATAGGTGTTGTGCATTTCCTTTTGTTCATCCCAAGGATAAATGTGTATTACTTTAAACCTGTTGGTAGGTAACATATGTTTCCTGCCATTCTCTATGACTGTTTCTGTGTATCTATAAGAGTTGTTTATAATAAAATAAAGATGGGTTTAAAATATATAATAGCTTTACCTATGAGTATTAAAGGCCTTAAGTCTAAATGCTTTGAATCATAGAGCACTATAACATTGATGGAGGGTGTGGTACAACAGAAGTGAAGCACAAGAGTTAGTCCTAACTTTGTCCAGCTCACTAGCACATTATCGTGCACCGGTAGTGGCACATATAATTATGAAAATTTTAAATTAGGCATGAATAACCTTCTATTCTGGGATCATCCCAAATTGTCGTTAGTTGTGTGATCACTTAGGCACCTTTTTTATAATTGGACAGTTTTAAGGGTTTCACTAATTTTTCTAAGTCCACCAACTTATTACAGTCTGATGTGTGACTATTTACATCACATACAAATAAATTATAGCTATAATCAGTGGTGGAAAGGCCATATTGACTAGTACAAAACAAGTTGTTATACTTTGTTAATAATCTAATAACATTAGTTAAAACATTTTAAAATACAACTAAATAATTTTTAAAACCTTCAACAGTCAAACAATGTTTTTGCTACACAGATAATAGTTATATTTCAAGTTCATTAATAAAGATGGATGATTTGAAAGGGTTCCAGATTTGTTAGAAGTGTTTTGTCAGATTTGTCATTGGTTTTTCCTTTAATAATATACAATCTTTAAATAGAAATGTTGTACAAAATAACATATGTTGCTTATTGTGATAACTGCCTGAAAAATTCACTTTTTTCAAGTAAATTTTTCAAATAGAGAATTAATAGCTATTTAACAAGGCTTTCTTTTTGTTGACTACCCTAGTTAACGTGGAGCCTGGTATAAGTAATTAGAGTTTGTTTATTTTAAAATCTCCTATAGGTATATATTTCATTTAGTCACTTGAATTTACCCAATTACACTCCTAATAATATTATTAGTAAATGATTTTAGAATAATTGGACCTTTTATATATAATTTAACCATACTGAATATTGCCCATTATATTTTTTTAAGTTTTTATAATAGGAAAAAAGCCACTATTGAGATATCATATCACCCATAGTCACGCAGTGTACCGTACCATAAAATTTAGTAGTACAGTAAAACCTGTTATATCTGACCTAATTTAGTGACAGGGGAAATGATATTGTTAAAACCAGCCGAATATGAAGAAAGTAAGTTATTTATAGAAAATGTTCTAAGGCATACAAGTTATGAAAAGAGGTGATGAAGAAAGAAGCTTGTCAAACATCTTTTGGAAGTCTATGTGGTAAAATATCTTCACTCAACGACAGGATCAGTCACTGCTAAAAACTATAAGTTTTTGGCAGTAAAACAACCACACACAAAAACCATAAGATGGCAAATTCTGTTTAAAAAAATGTACATACAAGTTTTTGTATACAATGCCTACAACAGATATCTCATAAAGATCAGTAGTCCATTAATTGGCATAATTACCACAGTTTTCCAGATGGAAGAAAATTTTCCTATAAATTTGCTCTACCTAAACAATGACACAAGTACAGGAACAATAATATTAGATAGGTATTACTTTTATTATGCAAGAAGGAATACCCATGAGCTTAGTTAGGTTCCCAAGAGTTATTAGGTTCTTGATACGAGACTGGACAGTAACACCCTATATCAGAGGAATGTCTGCGATTGACAAACTCGTATGTTCAGATGAATTCACCATCCTCAGATTCCTTGTGCACCAGGTCTTTGTCAAAAGATTGATGTATGGAAGCAGAGTATTCTCCAAACTGACAGCATATTGATATTAGTAACTGACAACCTGTAATGTAAAATTGGTTATCAATGTAAAAATAAAATTACGGTATTTATTTTACAATAGCGTGACCATGGATTTATTCATGGGTTGGGAATTTATAGCCAAGTATTATTATCAAAGGTGCATATAAACTGGGGGGAAAGTATATTATTGTATTATATTGATACCTTTCGGGCATTATTGCGTTAAAGAGCAGGGGCATCACGTGATCTGGGATTCGACTTTTGCAAGCTCGAGTTAATTTTTTTTCTAAAAGAGCAAGCAGTGCGCAGCACTGCGCAGCGGGCAGGCATCGTTGACAGGATTAACGTACTAGTTAGCATCATTTCAGTAACTTATCACTTACCTTAATGAACATCCAACACAAAGGAGTGCCATTACCACTACTGAACTAGGAGGTTAAGAATAGACACGGAGGAACAAAATAGTTCAAAATGGCGTCCCTTCTTTATTTGAGAGAGCCGCGGAGTAATACCAAACTGTCAAATATGGATAGTGTTGCCAGAGGTACTGTAAAAAACAGAGTTTTCAGAGGATTTCAAAAAATTGTAACTCCTTTGATTTTCGTTGCCGACGAGTTTTTTCTTCACTATTGTTTTCAGGAAAAATTGTAGTTTTCAGGAAAAAAAAAATAACATACCTTTCCATGGTCACGTTATTGTAAATTGATACCAAAATTACTTATATTTGTCTTTAATTTTTTACTGCTTGTTACATTATGTTATTTTTATGTTTGAAAATGCTACACAATAAAAGAAAGTCCATCAGAAAGATGTCTCATAAGGTTATAATCAGTTTTGCAACCTTCTTTCTGTTTCTGCATATTTATATCTGTAAATTTTTATCTTATCCATTTATCGGATTACTTGATAAATGGTACAATGTATTTCTCTATCCATGAATAATTTTGCAAAGTTTCTGATCTGCCTTAAGAATGTCTGGGTTTTACTTTTCCTTATATCTACTGCAAGCAAAAAATACATCTTTATAAAAGTATTTTAACAGACATCATTTTATGTATGTAAATTAGCTGCTACCTGAGGCTTCGTACACAATTTTTGAAATCAAAGTGCTTAGCCTAATTGAATAAAGCACTTATGACGTAATATGATGGTATGGATGGTTTACAATATTTATTAAATGTAAGTAAGCACACATCAGGTAAGTATTATATCAGTGTTCATGGTTTTGAAGATCAGAGGTTAAAGAACTGATACTTACATCTGGTTTTGCGTTTATAGGAGCATTTCTGGTTTGAATTAATTATATTACCAACAGCTGAGTTTGCTTTGTTGTCCCGATCCAGAAAATATAAACATAGGTCTGAAAAACCCATTTTGGTAAAACACATATATTTCCAGTCCTTATAATCTACTAGACATCTAAGATATTTTTAGTGCCATAGTAGAGTTTGCCTTGTTGTTTCGAAGACAAGAATATAATTAGACATATGTAGGACTGAGAAACTTACTTCGGTTAAAAAATGTCTACTTTTGGCCATTTGAATTCACTTATAGTCCAATGTATTTACAGTGTAAAATTTGAATTTGCCTTATTTAGACAGTATATACATATGCAGGTCTCAGAAATCTACTTTGGTCAAAAATTGTCTACTTCCGGCTCTTGCAATCTTCTTTCAGTCTAAGATATTTCCAGTGCCATAGTTAGGTTTGCCTCATTGTCCCGATTAAGAAAATAGGAGTACATACCAGTACTTAGGACTGAGAAGTATACTACAGTCAAAAATAACTACTACCAATTTAAGTGGGAAATCCTTAGTAAGCTCGTGCAATATTTCAAAATAATTGCATATAATAGGTTTTGTGTTATAGAAGCCTTGCTTTTTTTCAGACCTACAGTTCTGGGAATAAATGACTCAGGCATGTTAGTGTTCAAACCTCTGTTTTTCTCTTCAAGCCATTATAAAAATGCAATATCACAATGTCAAGGATACCATCCATTTTTTATTTCCTTTTGTGCAAACATTTATAGCTTTCTTTATTAAGGTTGCTTTTATAATATTTCCAAAACAAACTATAAACAAAGTATTTCCAATGCATTAGAAGTTTTTGATTTGTTACTGGCGCAATCTGGAATAAAAGTTATAACATAACTTTATCTCTATCATCTGTATTCCACTACTGATGAAGCACTGTGTAATTAAATATTTCATCAAATTAAAATGTTAACAAATGTTTCAGCCTCGTTGACAAACTTCAGCTGAAGCATCATAGAAGGTTAAGTGCTAACAGCTGTTTTAATATCAGTTAAATTTGTATTGTACAACATAAATATTATAATTATTTTCAAAATTCTAAAGCATTCAGGGAAAATTTATCAATTTTCCTCTTTCTATAAACCTTCCTTGGACTTCCAACCAAATATTAAAAAAAAACATGAGTCGTTCTTAAGATTAGTGCTTAGCAACACATTTAGTCATTCATTTGTATTTATAATATATTATATTACACTTTTTTATGTTTTTGAGAATGTATATACTATACAAAAATATGATTATTCTGCTACATGACACGTTTTACCCAATAGATTATTATTTTCAAGATTTGGGTTAATGTTTATGAATATCAAACAGTTATATATCAATTTTAAGTAGGTTTATACTATGTATGATTTAGTTTTAAAACTTAGTCTATGAAAATTATAAATTACAGTTTTTAGTACCGGTAATTTGAAATTAAAACTCTCTATATTTAATAAACAGGTTTTACATTCTATAGCATTTGTCAAGCTTAGCTAACTACCTTGGTCATCATAGATATCAATTTTATAGCACAAGATGAATGATAAAATACTTCAAAAATAACAAATTTGTTTAGACAGTTGATAATTTGACTATCTATAAATAGTTCAATAAAGCAAATAATAAATAAACAAAATACCGTACATTAAAAACAACACAATAAGATCTTACAAATAAGTAAAACTTCTGTACTGCATAACCAAGTCCATCTTGTCCCAGTGGCTTACCATTTACTCATCAACCAAGTAAAATACTTTTGATACCTGAAAGTATTCTACGCCATCTTTGAATTATGTGAAATTATCTGATCTTTTGATGTCATTAGGGAGTTGAGCAAATTAATCTCAAAAGTTGGTGTTCTGTGCTATATTCTGAGGTTGTCTCAGACTCCTGTATCATAGTTATGGACATTACTACCACAGTTCAAAACCTATTTTAAACAGCAGTCCATAGAAAATTCAAGAATATAGAGACTAGGAAATATGAGTAGTCTGAGATCCTGAAGGCATTTTCAGCATCTTCATACTTTTTAGCATTTTAAACAAGTTTAGTTTTTTTCAAAACTTGAATAACTGTGCCCTAAAACCTGAATCTTTGTGGAATATATGAATTAATTAGACTAAAATAGGTAATTTTTAAGACATTTAGTGAGCAAAAGTTTACCACATTATGCCCATCATAATATGGTTACTTTTACATCAAGATCTGGTACAATACTAGTTTCAACTTTTGAGCAAATATGGTCAACATGCACATTCCAGATCCGACCTCAGTCAAGGTTTATTTCCAATTATTTATTGGAATATCTTTCTTCTAAGAAGACATCATCCAACCTGACAGCAGGTATATATTACTCCTGCTGATGTAGTAGTCTAAAGTTTATGAAAGTAAATCTGGCATTGTTTGCTTTGACATTGGTTCAGAAAATTTTGACTGCTTTATTTATGTTGGTGAAAGAACTGATTTTGAAGCAGAAAATTTATCTTTGCGTACAAAATTAACTTTTATTCCTTCGAATCATTGTCAATAACAAACTTTGAACATAGAATTTAAAATAAATTTGATAATTGTTCACCAAAAATTAATACAGGGATTCTTTAGAATATATATAATTATTATTATTATTATTTATTTATTTATACTATAGCATATTTTTATTTCTTAGTTGTTTTTGGAAGGAGGTAGCTTGCTCCATGGGAACATGCATTTTATGCATGTGCTCATGAATTAAGGTACCATTTACAACCATTGTTTATGTTTAATCTTATTTTAAATTCAGACTGATAATTCTTTTGCAAACACTGGAATGAGTACGTGGCTTTTTTACTAATTCTACCATTATTTATTTACTTATCATGTTTTGGGACAGATGATTTAATATTTTTATGTTTGCCTTATTGTGTAAGTATATGGATGTGTATTGTAATTGATTCCCTGTATTTGAGCTTTTAACATTTGGTTGCATGACAGTAGATGCCGTCAGTGATCTATAACAAGACTTCAATATTTCTTTATTTTATCTGTTCATTGTTTGCTTAACTCACATTAGCTTTTAATTATCTAAAGCCGGTACTTGGTTTTTTATTAGTAAGAACACATCATTTAAACAATAACGTTTTACAGTAACTCAAAAACTGCCATATTAAAAATAATGCTGATCATAATCATAAAATCATATTATTCTCAAATTAGCATTATAAATCACTAAGCTAATCACCACTAATTTGCTCATGAAATCTCGTACATAATTACATATAGCCCTTTGACGCTGTGTTTTAGTGTGTGTGGTAACCGCTACAGCGGTACTTTCATGAACTAAGCTAGTACAAATACACAAAGGTTCAGTAATCATCAATATCTTAGTTAATTTTTGTAAGATTTTCATGATTTTTTAACCCAAATACTGATAATGAAACTCACAATAAATATAATATAATAATTTTGCTATTTCATTATTTTCGTAGGTTTAATTAATTTATTACTGCCAGACAACAAAGAAAGATTGTCTATCCTATGTTGATTTTGCTATCCTGAGCTGTCATTTTAATAACTTATCAAAGCTTTGAGATAACATACAGTCATAATCAATAGTCATGGTCAAACCACTTTATTCTGTAATATGAACAAGGTATAAAGAATAGTATCACTACAATGAAACTAAATACTAGTATTAATTTTTAAATATAAATAAAAAATGTATATAAATATAAATAAAATACATGACAAAACTTACATCTTAACAATTTATCTTCAATTCTTCTTTAAATTAATTAATTGGTTTTTATATTGAAATATTCCTCAAAAGAATACAGAGACAACTTAGTTAAATAATTCTTTACTTCTTTTTAAAATTTTAACTATTAAAATATTTAACACTTTTCGAAAGAAAACTCAATTTTTTTAATGTAAATAATTCATAAATACATTCCGGTAGGGCAGTATTACCTTTTACTTACTGCCACTATAAAAGCAATAACCTGATAGAAGCCTGTTGGATATTGATGATATTCAGCAAAATAAAACAACTAGAATGAAAAACTATATGAACATATGTTCCCAGTTTTGTCTACAACGTTCTCTTATAGATACTAAGTTGGAATAGTTCAAGGATTTGCTGCAAGATAGAACCACATGACGGGATATCACCACGTGTTATATGGATGTCAAATCACATAAGTTGACACGTCCTTATAATGTCAAACCACGTCAAAGGGTTACGTAAAATTACTGATTGAGTTTTACTTTTGTTTTCATTGCTCTATTATAGAATAGAATAGAATAGAATATATTTTATTGCGTTGACAATATATATTACATTGTATTGCAATAGTCAATAATACCAATTTTTTTACGGTATTTATCTTAAAAACTAAATCCATTCACTCGACTTTCCATACAGTTGCACGCAGGCACACATTCATACACATACAAAAAAACAAAATTCATAATTCGTGGGATCAACCCCCAGGATTGCAACACTGCCGCGAATATCAATCCCAAGTGTGCTCCATAAACTCGCCAACTGAGTAAAAAGCACAAGACACCAGGTAGTGTTTTAATTGGGTTTTAAATTTTTTTGGATTTGTTTCTAAATTTAGTGTTTCAGGGAGATTGTTAATGAATTTGATCCCAGCTTGAGAAGGGAGGCGTTCAAATGCTGCTGTTCTATGCTGTCGGGCTCGAAAGCGCCCCCGAGCTCTTGTCTCGTATTTGTGTATATCACTGCCCTGCGTCAATATACACTGAAATCGACAGTAAAATGAAGTCTCTAAAATATACAAGCTGGGTAGAGTTAGCAAGTTGAGCTCCCTGAAGGCACTTCGACATGACTCTCTGTTGTTCAATTTTGCGATGATTCGAACAGCTTTTTTCTGCAGTCTGAATACTCTTTCCAAGTTTGATATGGCACAACTGCCCCACAGAGAAATTCCGTACGACAGGTATGGAAATATTAATCCATAGTAAGCCATCATTAAGACATCAGACGTACAAAACTTTGATAAATTGCGAAGGACAAAAATTCCAGTTGCCAATTTAGCACATACACTTTCAATGTGAACTTTCCAGGTTAACCCTTTATCTAGGTGTATTCCTAGAAATTTAGCAGAATCAGTTTCTTCCAGAACAATGTTATCCATCATTACTGTTGGGGTTTCATAAGTATTCAACCCACGTAAACAGAAGTTGATGTAATTTGTCTTTTCATGATTAGTTTTGAGATTATTTACCAGAAAATTTTGAATGCAGGAGTTAAGATCAATGAAGGTTTGAATCTCCAATGTAGTTAGAGAATCAGCCCGGAAACAGAGAGTCGTGTCATCTGCGTATTGAATGATTTTCCCATATAAGGCTGACGCATGGATATTATTCACATAAATCAAGAAAAGGACAGGACCCAAGATTGATCCCTGTGGGACTCCTTGGTATATTCTAATAGTACTTGATACTGCATTCTGGACCTGCACTATTATGTTTTTGTTATAGTGTAATATACTTGTTATTCAATTAAGAGTGTGTTCCGATACCATCTGCAGTTTTTCCATCAGAACAACACTAAACCTTCAACTTTTCTACTCCCTTATCTTTGATTGTATTGAGTTTTGGAAGATGTCTTTTGTTAAAAGCACTATTAATATGCATCAAACTGCTTATTAGTTTGTTTTCCAGATACTGTTACAAGGTGTTCAACAAATACTCCTAAAGATTATTTCTATTCAAATAATTAACTATTAAAAATAACTCTTAATGAAAACATCAAGCTGTTTCAAACATCAATCAATAAAATTAAAGTTTCATCACAATCAGATTTTAAGCTCATATATTACTCTCCTCCAGATGCAATTTGAAATTGTGTGATAAGTGGTGTAATGTATCATATTTGTACTTTTGATTTTAAACAATTTTTGTATAAAAAGATATAGTAATAATTGTTAAACAATATTTATTTCAGATAGTTAAACTTGTTTCCATTTATATACACTCACACAAAGACATTTACACAGTTAAAATTAAAATGAAGGTTATATAAAAATTAATTTAACCATTGTTATACAGCAAACACAACATATCAATTTTATACCTTTTTAGTGATTTAGAATATAAAAATATTTTATTTCAGGATTTTTGTAGAGTTTTGATTTATTTTCTATTAGTTCATGTCAACTATACATATATTATAATTACCAATTACAATATAGAACACAAAGATTGTAAACTGAACTATTATGAAGACCGTTAAAACATTCTTTATAACAAGACTAACAGATACAGTTAAGCACCTGTGTATTTAAAGATTTAAAATTGACTGATATGTAAGAGGATGGGTGGATAAAAGAAGGTAATAGTGGAAAAGGGATAAACCATTGCAGAAATGGGAAATTAAATTAGAATTTCGCCTTGTTGTACATTTGTTTTAGGTTGCGCCTGACAGAGGCAAAGATATTATTTTTTTTCAAATTATTACTGTATTGATAATGTGTCACTATGTGTATTTAGTAAAGTGAGTGTTGTTAGTGTTCACTCTGACCTTGTGCACATGAGCACAAGACCCAAGTTGCTTTGCATTTCTCCAGTGTTACGTGTTTGTGTGTGTGTGTTTGCATGCTGCAACCATTTAAAACTATGAAGGAAGTGCCAAGAGGAAAAACAAGCGAATCCTTCCAGGCAATCGTATGTTATAATTCACTTTATTTGTTTCTTTTGAATTCTAATATTGCTCAATGTTGTAATTATTATTGTTGTAGCAATATCTCATCCATATTTTGTATATTTTCATATCTACTGTTGTCTTCAATACTATGATTTTATACTTAGCTATATACATATATATATATATATATATATATATATATATATATATATATATCATCACTTTCAATTATTTTGATTTTTCTTCTGTTCTTGAAAACTTCATTTGTTATAAAGATTTCTGAAAAAATAGAGTAGTGTAATATTTTATGGTTGTCAAAGTACTGCTATGATTGTCAAGTACTGCTATCTAATTTGTTTTATAAACTTGATATCACATTTTTTTGAAAAGTTTGGTAAGAAAATACAGGTTTGATCCATACTTTTGCTTTTTCATGTGTGGAAATGTTCTTTTCGCCTGTTCTACACCCTCTAAGGATAATCAATTCCATAGCAAAACCCATATATTTATTTATAACATGTGATGATTTATTTTAATCTGTGTAATTGTTATCCATAAAATTAAAACAACAAAACATGTAGTTAATTGTTGAAAATTATAGGCAAAAGGTGAGGTATTGCTGGGTATTGCCTATTGGTATTTTTTAATTTTTATGCCTCTGCTTGGAGACAGGTGGAATGGGAATTTTGGGTCAAATATTTCACTTAATGAGGACAGAATAATTTAGAATTATGATATAAACTGGTTAGATAAAGCTTACTGAGAGTAGGCTATCACTCAAAAATGGAGAGAATCGTTCTTGTATTTCGAGTTCTTCACCTCTCCCTGCACTCTAACTTAAGAAACCCGACACCACTTTCCACTGTTCCTGTTGGTCATATAGCTTTTAGAAAATTAATTAAAATAAATGAAATTATGTGTAACATTCAACTATTAAAATACTTCAATAAATATTTTGATTGCTGGAATAAATATAAATATAATAGTGATGTATTGACAGGAGTTTATACTAAATGTATATTTGATTACTCCTGAACCACTCATCACTCTCAGTGCTTATGGAACTTACTAACTATCAAAGAAACATGCGAGGGGCTATGAAACTGTCACAACTTTTAATTAAAAGTTCAAGCATACGAAGAAGCATGAAGGTGCTGTAAGCCCAGTGCTCTGAGACACTATATCAATCTCTATCATTTCTTTACTCAGTCTTTGTAAAAGGCTCAAGGCAGTACACCAAATAGTGTCTTACAATATTAAAATGTATCAATATAACCCCTGAAATTACTCTGTAGAATATAAAACTAAATTAATCAAGTAGTTTTGTAATCATATTTTAAATTAACTAACATTATTTTCCATCTTCATGCTTTAACCTTGAGGCACGTGCCAATTTTCTGGACAATAATACACGTGGGGTGGATCAAAATTCATTTGATTTTCTTTTGTTCAAAAATGCCTTTGTTTTGTTTGAAAAAATTGTTATTAATTATTTACAAGTGTTGCTTGAGTTAAGATAAATATTAAATTAATGCTAGAATGAATTTCTTAAGACAAAACATATATATATATATATATACTTTTTGGTTATGGTGGTTTTGAGTTTTAGGAGCAATGATCAGAGATTTGTAATAATTTCGGAAGAATCTCTTTCCAATTTGGATCTGTGAAGATTTTGTGTTAATGAAACTCTGACAAAATAATAAGCCATTAAATTAAAGGGTACTTATTACTAGTGTTAAATTACTACAGTTATTTATAGAATCAAATAAAAAGTCAGAACCTAGGCTTACCTGGATTGTACAGATAACTATAAATAAAACAATACTAAACTTTCAATAATACTTGTGCACAACACTGAACAATAATAATAATAAATTAATTAATTTTATTTCATCACTGTAGTTAAATGTGGACTGATTGTAGTGTTGAATATACATTACATGCTGTTTGAAAGGACCACATGTTGAACTGGATCTGACAGGAGGAAGAGAGGGACTGTTGTCAATACCAGCTGTTATCAGTTGAGATTGCTCAACTTGTTAAGTTACAGCCTCAAGTTCTGGAGGTCGTCAGTTCAAATCCAACCAGTAGCATATACTTTTTGCAAGGCTGATTTTAACTGGCTAGCATATTTAATGTGTTATTGTAATATAAATAAGCTGCAAACATTTTTTATTATCATTTTAACATTTTTCTACAAATTTCTGTAATCAATAAAATAATTTATCTTTCAGTGTAAAACTGACACTTATATAAGTAACAAATAAAGACAGATTATATCTGTGTGCATATGATATTTTTTAGTCTTCCAAATAAAAGTGATATTTAAAATTGGATTTATTTTGTTAACTTTTAATAATGAAAACTGTCTATGACTCTAAATCCAAAGACCAAGAAACAAAATATCCTTGTGGAATTTGCCATAAAAATGTCAGGTATGGAGCGTTGGGCTGCAGTGCACAATGCAAAATGTGGTTTCATCTAAAATGTTTGAATTTTGCATACTCGGAGGTGAAGAAACTATCAGAGAATGAGAGACAATGTTGGAAATGTCCAAATTGTATAAATATCGTACAAAAACAAAATTTAGAGCTCTGCATTGACCCAGATCTCTCTGAAAGAATAACACAATGTCAAAATGGAAATCAGGATCTTGAAACCTCATTAAATCTTGCAGCTGAGCTAGGAAGTGCTCTTCTCCAAGAAACGAAAATCTAAAACAAGAGCTACACAATGAAAAGTTAAGGAAGTCACAGAATGAAATAGAACTCGAGGATAAACTTAAAGAAACTGAATACAAAGTTGAACAAATAACTACAAAGAACTATGAAGAAAACAAAAGGTTAAAAAATGAAATCGATGTTTTAAAAAATAAATTAATAAACTTGGAAAATAAACGTGTAGAGCTAACTAACACTTATGAAGCAATGGAGAACGAAATCAGTAAAACATGCAATAACTATAAAAATAAAATTAAAACCATGTCTGACACAATAAGAACATTGGAAAATGAAAAAAAATCAGGAAAAAGTGACAGTTCAATGGTAGACAAGAATGAAAATCTAATAAATAAACTACTGAAAAAAGAAAAAATGTACAAGGAAGAAATTAAAGACCTCAGAGAAATAAATAACAAACTGCACACTGTACAAGCCTCTCAAGAAAAGAATGTTACAGTGGCACAGTCTAACACCGAAAATAATGTATATGTAGCCCTGTCTCTGCTTGATGGTGAATGGGTTACAGATGATGCTATAACTATATATTTTGATCTACTTAATACTACTATAGACCAAAGAAAAATCTGTTTGATGCTACCAGCCATTGTACTTATTTTGAAACATTCTGACACCATTGAAAATGTTTTAGAACCTTTAAAATTATATGAAAAATCCTACATATTGATGCCAATAAACGATTCTCATTTTTCCATCGGAGACCCTCTTGTTACAGACAGTAAAGGATCAGGAACCCATTGGAGTATGTTACTTTATGCAAGAAAAGAAAAACAATTTTTGTATTTTGACTCTTTGGGTACTTACAACCTCAAAGTAGCTGAAGCGGTGGCAGCGAAATTGCTCTTACGCATTGGTATGACTGAACAAGTGAAAATAAAGCTATGTACAATAACAAAGCAGAACAATTCTTATGATTGCGGATTACATATGCTGCTAGTGGCAGAAATGTTACTGGCTCACATTGCGGACACTGGATCAATGGATACAGACTTTGAAATTCCAAGATTGTATGAAATTGATGTGTGGACCAAAAGAGCTCAACTTGCTTCAATACTGCACAACACGAGGTCTTCTAGTAATATCAAATGTCTAGCCCCAATAATTCTAAGTTCAGCCAAAACTAAACTGAAAAATAAATTAAATGATAAGATTGTACATAGTGAACCGCAGAATAATGAGATGAACCGTGTTACTCAGAAGTCTCAAGCCTGTCAAGTCAAACAAAAAAATAATGGAAATTGGACACAGGTTAAGAGTGGCAAGAGTTGTGAAAACAAACACAAAATTAAATGAATACCCTATAACTCTTACTAACAAATATGAATGTCTCAGAAATGAAGATCAAGAGGAGATTGATACCCAAGAAGTAGAGCCGGAACATTGTAGAGGCAATATTAAACAGTCTAAGTACTATTGGGAAAATCCTACATTTACATATTGAGAATGTGCTAGAAAATTTGGATGAAGGGAATCATATTGTTGGAGCCTTTCTGGATCTGCAAAGGCATTTGATAGTGTCTGCCATAAAACCTTGCTAGAAAAATTAGAATCATATGGTATTGAGGATAAAGAATTAAGCTGGCATCAGTCATATCTGGAAGGGCGACAGCAGTATGTTAGTATTAAATATCTAGGTAATAATGAAATAAGAAATATTAATTCAAGAATAGAAAAAATACAATATTCTGTACCACAAGGTTCAGTATTGGGCCCATTTTTGTTCTTATGCTACTTGGGAGGTATGCCACAGATTTTAACAAATTTATCAAATAAAAATCATTTATGTTTGTTTGCAGATGATATAAGTATGTCAGTTTCTGGAAAAGATTTACAAAGTGTAATAAATACAACAGAATATTCAATGTCACAACTAAAATGTTACTTGAATGATAGAAATTTATTACTAAATTCTGATAAAACAATTCTAATGAAATTTAAATGTAAACAATCAAATGAGATAAATACAATTGGAAATAAATTTGTAAAAGATACAAAATTCTTGGGTCTGGCTCTAAGTAATACATTAAGTTGGACAAAACAAGTAGAAAAAATTTGTCATAAAATGAGTTCTGGAATATTTGCAATCAGGCGGTTATCCTTCTTCCTAGAAATAAATGCACTGAAATCTGTTTACTATGCCTTGATACATCCACACATTTCATATGGCATTGAAATTTATGGTGGAACCAGTGCAAATAACTTAAACAAAATATTACATTTACAAAAAGTGGCAATAAGACATATTCTACACCTTAAAAATAATGATAGTTGTAAAGACCACTTTATTAACCTAAGAATAATGACAGTATATAGTTTATATATTTATAAAACTATATTACATGTCAAGACAAATGCAGAGTCTATACCAAGGCAACAAGATTATCATAATTATAATACAAGAAATAGAGAAAATTTTGTAGTAAAGAAACATAATAAAGAAAAATATAAACAGTGTCCGACATACATAGGAATAAAATTTATAAATGACCTTCCAGGCTGTATTAAGAATGAGAATTCTTTTAATAATTTTAAGAAAATGTTGAAACAATTTTGTCAGATCATTCATTCTACTCTCTTGAAGAGTTTTTTACACTGTGACTTGAAAGTAATTTTGTTTGTATTTGCCTACCATTACAAAACATATTAACACTATGGACATAAATATTTAAAATATTATATGTATTATTATACTGTATTAAATATAAAGTATGAATACTCTAACCTGAGTCTTATGTTTTATATTGTAGTAAAGGTAATTGACGCAATTCATGTACATTATGTATAAAAAGAATAAAGGAATTTTGAATTTGAATTTGAATTTGAATTTGAATTATGTAGTCTGAGGTATTATTTATTATCTTACATCTTTTTATTTCTTGGCCATGTAGATGACAATATTAAAAATACAACATCTTGTCTCTTGGATTTTTGTTCCATATTTATGTCACTCTTTCGAGATATATTGAATGAAACACAATCTTTTCTACCTAAACACTGCCTCAATTTTGTTGTTCGCTTACGAGAAAAAGCTGAGGAAACCCTTCATCGCACTTATTCCTAAAATGACCTTTGCACTTACTTCTGAAATAATAAGATTTTCAGCATGGGTAAGGTCTGCTGAAGAAGCTTTCCAATCCCTAACATATTTTTACCATTAAAAACAGTTCCATTGTCAACATTGCCAGCACATTCCAAGATTGTCCAATTCTTGAATCTATCTACAATATTGTTTCATATACCTCATAAACTGTTCAATTATCAAGTCTGACCTCTTACCAGGCCAAAACTATTCTGAACTCTGAATAGTAAAATGTGAACATATCATTTTCAGATTAATCCACCCATTGTTGTAGAGTCACCATGTCCTGTAAATACAGATAGGCAGTCATTACATAGCAGTAGTGCCCAGGATAAAAGGCAGCTTTTTGTGAACAGTGCGTAACCTAAGGTTCCCATCACCCCCTCCCCTCTCACCACAATAAATTGTGAAATGAGAGTAGACTTCTTAAAATATTGGAGATATAAAACTGTGATATTAAACTATTTACTTTCAGTTTATTTAAAGCCATTTTTGAATTTCGTTTTACTTTTTATTATATCTCAATTTCCTGTGTAGACACATGATGAGAGAGCTCATACTGTCCCTCAGCATGTTTACAGTTTTGTTTCTCTCATTGTGAGTTGTGTCTAACTTATCCGAAGAAATGTTAGCTAATTTTAGGTTTGTTACAATGTCTGCTTGAACGGCTTGTAAATAGGCATGCCATGTAGCATTTTGTTAACAGTATGGCCTACATAAACAGAAACTTCTGTTTCTGTTCTGCACCTTTTTCAATCTCTCTTCCTACCATCATGGTGCCTTTACAACTTATAAACAACATGAGGAGGTGGAACACAGCAAGCCTCATAACCGTACAGATCTGGATGTTTAGACCAGAATGGGTAATAAATTATTCTTTTTTTTTTAAGTTAATAATCAAAAGAAAAATTAAAATTTATGGGAATGAACTTTGCTTTGGAAATTAGCTTCCATTAGTGAAAGGACACTGTCACATTTGGTAGTAGGAGGAGCATGGGCAAATGGAGAAAAACTATTTTTAAACATATTGTGAAGACATTGAAAAGCAATTTTATGAAATGTTGATAGATATATCTTTTTGGAGCTACCTTGAATTACAAATAACCAAAAAAATTAATGGGTCTTGTGAAATTGTGTTTGTTTTTATATGTGTTTATTTATTTATCTGTTTGTGGTTATTTCTAAAGACAACACAAATAATCGGAATGTTATTAAATTTTGCATGTAACTTGATAACCCTTCTTCTGGATCATTTTGAATGTTTGTATGTTTTTGTACTCAAAAATCTTGAATTTAATAAAAAAAACATAGTTTTCTCAAAAATGGCTCTTTGCATATAACTGAGTTTTCATGATTGCCTGCCCAATTCACTCAGTTAGTGAGCCAGATCTAGACATTAGGCAATAGTCAATATTATTTATCACAATTTCATCAAGAAGTGTTACAGCATCAAATTAAACTACATTCATGTAAAATATACAAAATTAAATAGGAATAAGATCTTCATTGTTTTGTATCCCCTCTCCAGGAAAAGAATTCATTAAGGGTGTAAAAAGCCTTGTCTAGCAGCCATCTCACAACATCCTCTTCATCAAGTGGTCCGGTAGCTTGTTAAGCATCTTCAGTCCTGCACACAACAGTTTTATTTCATACATGACTGATCTTTGACCTGGCAGCACATAGTATCCTGCATGTCTGGTATTATATTCATGCACATCACTTTGTTTAAGGGGATATTTGGTTACACAGTACAGTACCGTATCCAAGATGTAGATTGAAGTAACTGTCTGGATGTTTAGGTTTTTGAAGACATCTGTAAAGCTCTGTCTTGGGCTTAAGTCTGCTATTATTCTAATTGCCCTTTTTTTGCATTATCAAAACAAGGTTCAGATTGCCCTCAGTGAACCCACCCCAGACAGAAATGCCATGGTGTACATGGCTTTTAAACAATGCATGATATTCTGTCCTAGTTGCTTCAGGAGTATTAGTTGCCTTAATTTGTTTTATGGCATACATGGCTGACTCGAGTTTTAGGGAGGAATTGTCTACTTGGCTGTTCCAGGATAGATTTTCACCCAGATATTTGATTTTGTGAGCTTCTGTTAAGATTAGGCATTTCCGATACTGTAGCCTTTTTATTTCCAAATGATATTTGCTTGGTTTTACTTTCATGGAGAACTAAGTCATTTTTCATACAGTAGGTAATCTTGTGTCATATTGAAGGCAATAAGAGTGTTTTCATCTAGTCAATTTACGTTTCTGTTTGCTGTAAGCAGCACAGTGTCATCCGCATACATTATCATCTTGCTGTACTCCTGTAGTTGTTCAGGAAAGTCATTAATGAACAGCACAAACAGAATAGGTCCTAGGATTAAGCCTTGGGGAACTCTTCTGTTAGTCAGTAGCACTTCAGATCTGGTAGTATTTGTAAATCCTTTTGTTGAACGTTTTATTTCTACCATTTGACTTCATCCCTTTATATAAGTTGTGAACCATTTCAGTGCTGTCTGTTGGATTATAAATTTTGAAGTTTAGCTAGAATAAAATCATGACACAGGCAGTCAAAAGCCTTGCTTAGGTCAAGATATAGGCTGGTGATAGTGTTGCCAGCGTCTATATTCTCAGTACTGTACTCACCAAGGTCTATTAATGCAGTTGTTGTTGATTTTCAAGTAACAAACCCATGTTGGCTGTTTGAATTATTGGTTTTGACTAAGATGTTTCTGGAGTCTTATTTTTATAATTCTTCAATAAGTTTGGAGACAAATGAAAGCAGTGAGATAGGTATGTAGTTAGAGATGTTTTGTGGGTCCCCTTGTTTGCATTTGGGGAAAGCCTGGGCTATTTTTAGTTGGGGTGGAAAAGTGCCCTCTGCCATAGACATGTAATCTTCACTAGGGGTGATATTTGTTCCTCTGCACATGCTTTCAGGGTCTTGGAAAATATTTCATCAATACTTGAGAATGTTGAGTTATCTCGTCAGTTATTGTTTGGAGTAAAGAAGAAAGAATATTTACTATAGTAGCTGTGAAATTTTGAAGTATTGTAAGTGTGTTGTTTGTGCTGTTCTGTTTTAATGTTTCCTCAGCTATGTTTACAAAGTACTGTAATGATTAAAATGGTTTCTTACATCTATAGGGTCAGTAAGTTTCTTTCCATTGTCATTTAATTCTATTGCAGAATTGTTGTCAAATTTTTTCCTCCCTTGTCTTTCACTGTTGATGGTATAATAGATGGATGGCCTTGGCTTTATTTTCCGCTTGATCAATGTATGCAGCACTTGTTTCCTGCTTTTCCCTTTTTAGTTTTTGGTCATAAGATGTCTTCTTATCTGTGGCTGTCAACTTGTTATCAGCGTGGTCAGTAGGAGAAATTTGTTTTTGCTTTTAAACAATATTGTCCTGTGTGGTCTGATAGACCTGTGTGATAGACCACCACTTCTGTCTTGTCTTTATGAAGGTTTGAACATACTACATCAAATGAGGACATTGAGGTCTCTGAGATTCTTGTGGCTGGGAGATCTAGTCTTCTTATATTGTAATCCTGCCAACAGCGCATTTAGTGAAATTTTCTCTAAAACCGATTTTCTCTTGTGACGATTCTCTGAGACCTTGTCAAAATTATCAATGTTAATATCCCCCACGATAAGAGTGTCAGTTCTCTGAGTAAGGAGGCTATCTAGGACATCTAGCAGAACTTGTAGTGATGTATCCAAATCAGCACGAGGTGGTCGGTACACTCCAAGTAGGCACAGGCTCTTCTTCTTGTTTATGTTTATTTTTACTGCTGTTATTTCATATACCACTTCCAAGCTGTGCCCCTCTATCTCCAAACTTTCAGTTTTGTCTATTATTATGTTGTGCCTATAAATAACAATCCCTCCTTTGATGTGTTCTTTCCTTCCATATGCACTGATAAGTGCTTAGTCAGCCTATTTAGCATGGTTTATTACATTACTTTTTAGCTCATGTTCTGTAAGGATTACAAAGTCCGGGTTAGTGCCATGTAAAAGCTGTTCCAGTCTTTCAATTTTGTTTTTCATTCTGTCCGTGCTTTCATGGAAGGAGATAAGTTGATTTGTTGGTTTATTCCTTGATTTTATTTTAACTTGCTGTGCATCATACAGATGTTGCCAAACAAATATTCATATAATTGTTCTTTGTCTTGTTTCGGAGTTCGGTTAAGTGTTGTCAAGACATAGGAAGACTGTTTGATATATGCCTGAACCTGGATTTGGTTAGGTGTAGAGGCAGGGAGATGGTGTCCAGTTGTGCAGGATGTTGAATAGCAGCAGAAATAATGATGTCTGATGGTTCGTTATCATCAGTAGTTGTTACAGGTATATAATATTTTTTCCACATGCTTCTTAATGAAGTCAATATTTTTTGTAGATGAATTCATTGTATGTCTCATCTTTAGACTTGAGTTTAGGAGTTTAGGGGTGGCCCTTTAGTCATAGATATAAAAAGAATTGCAGTTTGTGGCAATGGCTTCTTTGGAGAATGTGGTATTTGGGTGATTTTTACTGATTGTAGCTATATTTGTGCATGTTTAGAGACTTGAAGAGAGACGCTGAAATTTATTTTGCTATAAGATTATCTGTATTTACTGTTGGTTAGGTTATGACTCAGTATTTTTGTCGGAATTTGGCTGGTTTTCTCTGTCAACTCAAGGCTCAGTTTTTGTGTGGGAGTTTGGCTGGCTCTCCAGATCAGACAAAACATCAGACGCTTTTGTTTGTACAATCATTTTCTGCCTTGTATGAGCTCACAGCACTAAGGATTGGCTTAGAAGCTTTAAAGAAAGCCTCAAAGTGTTCTTTTACCATTCTTGCTTGCTCACACAGTTTATCAGACGGTTGTTCACAATTTAATGTCATCTTGTTTATCAAATTGTTTTTTATTTTTATTTCTTCTTCAAGAGTTTTCACACTACCTATTATCATTTAATTTTCTTTCTTTAGAGAGTCAAAGTTTTTTCAATTTTATTTGCCCCTTTATTTGTTTAAATTGTTCTCTAAAAGTTGAATTGCATGATAAGAGATCATTTACCTGCTTTGTAAATTGAAATTTTTCTAATTCATCTTGTTCAATCAAATCACTTTTGAGCTTGTACTCACTGTCCACTTTATTCTTCACATGACTGAATTCAGCTTGATGTAAGGAAGGGCCTTGATCAGTTCTTCATTCTCCATTTTTTTCTTCTATATCAAGGTGGCACTCAGATTTAAAAAATGTTTCATGTGAAGTTTCTCTTTGAGTTTTAAATTCTCATCAAGCAATGCATTTCCAACTTCTGCTGCTAGGATTAGGGATGTTTCATGGTTCAAGTTATCAGATTGTGAGAGTTTTGTCACACTAATGTAGGTATCTGAAATGATACCAAATATCCATTCTGGTTAAAGTTAAGATATATAAGTTGACTAGATGCTTCCATATGGCCTGGAATATGCTGTGAACCAAACACAGTGCCAGATGTAAACCCGGCAGATTTTGGCACTGTCCAGCTGCAAGATGGTCAATGGTCAGACATCAAGAAGTCCCAATTTGCCTCCAGCAAATACCAGCCATGGTTGGACTGTGCCATTAGCTTACTGTACAGAGTAATTTTATACTATTTACATTGTTTCAAAACTTTTTTATATATTTTAGCAGATATCTTTCCACAAGTCCAAATGAAATATTTAAACCAATGTATAAAAATCTTGTACTTTTCTGTTTGTGTTTTAACTTCCACAACTCACGCTTTAAGAACTAACGCTGAAGAAGTATTGACATTCTGAAATGCCATTACCTAATTTGGCTGTAAGAGTAAGAGTTTAAGACATAAAAATTCAATCATATAAATGTTTCAATCTGAAGTCTGTAAATATCACTTTGTTAATGGTTTTTTGAGTAACACGTTGCATTCAAAATGAATGACAAAACATCTTTCTTGTACTATCATTAAAAGAAATCATCATGTCAGAACGATCAATGGGCTCCATGTCCTTGGTATACTGTACGAGAAGGCTTGGTTTGTCAACACTCTTCCCCAGTAGTTTTGTCACAGGAACCATTTCATGCTTGTGAATAGTTGTAAGCATTGTGATATTACGGTGATCTCACTATTTCAGACAAAGTATGTAGTTTTTTCTTTATATCTACCACTCTCTAATCCCACAAACTGCTGTTTCATTGTCAAGAAACCACTCGAATAAAGTAGGACTGCTGTACCAGTTATTAACATACAACTTGTAATTTTTAAATGGGGTTGCATCAAGTTTGTAATAACCTTTGCTGAGACTCCAATATCTTCATTCTCAGTCAGTCAGAGGTCATGCCAGTGTATACAAGAAAATCAAGAACGATTCCAGAACTAATGTTACATAATACATACAATTTGATGCCATATCTCTTGCATTTAGAAGGAATATATTGTTTGAAAACCAATCAGCCTTTCCAAAGTACAAGACTCTTGCAAATAACAAGGTTCTTATTGCGAGTGTAAAGTGAAGAAAATGTTCATCTTAGGGTTTCAATAACTGTATGAATTTTGAATAACTGATCTCCCCTCTCTTCAAATAAATTTTCATCAAGATGCAAAACTTATGATAGGAAGATTCCGACTGAATATCTCAGGGAATATGGGAGTGTTCAGTATTTTATCTGTACTCCAGTATAGTTTGAGTGCATTTTTTTTTGCAGTGAGGCATTAAGAGTAATATTGCAAAAAACAATACAACTCGTCAGGATTTGTATTGGTTCAGCACTTAAGTGTTGCAAATACTTTTAGTGCTGCCTCATTTTTCATTTGCTGCTGGCATACTTGTTAGTCTCAGATACAATATGTGACTCTAACCATAATCAAAAACTTTATGGAAAAAATGCTATTTCTGGATTATTGTTTGAATTAAGATATTGAACTATGAAAAACAAAGTCTTTTGGCCCTAAACAATCACCATGTTTCCATTTACATATTTTATAAATCAAGATCACTTACTGGTGATGCAGGATTGATCCTCCTCGTCAGGTCAAGGTCAATACATGGAGGCAGCAGTCTCTTCTTCCATGGTTTCTTTTTTTTAGCTGAATTTTTTATATTTTCATTTTCATAGTCACTGTCACCAAACACATTCTCATCATCAGAGCTTAATATTTCACCATTGTTACATTTAATTTGATCTCCATTTCTCCATTCATAAAGTACTGCCGTATGTCCTCACTATTTAAGCTAAGTTCTGGATCCTTTACACATCACTTATGGTGACATAAATTATAGAATAATAAACTAGATTAGACCTGATATTCAATGAGTGAAACAATTAAGCATATTATTTTGTACTTCAATCAATCAATCAATCAACTTGAAATGAATGAAAGTGCCTGCTTCCAGAGCAATAAATCAACAAAACTAATAACTGTTGAGAAATAACACGTCAGTGTTCACAAATAGTGGTTTACACAAGAAGGAGCCACCTCGATTTAGTTTAGAAACAGTCTACAGTATTTTAAAGGTAACTATGCTCAGGCGTTATAGGTTAGGGCCAGCCTTTTGCTTCCTTTCAACCCTCAGGGTGTTCGCTAGAGTAAAAACACTATGACTAGCGTAATATTCCAGCAAACTTCACATCCTTGTTTTCACCTCTTTTTACTAAATGCAAAAGTGTACAACTTTGTTTTTTTTTTGTATTAATATTTATACCAATATATTAAATACCATATTAATACTAAACTACAAAATTATTATAAAATAACTTGTCTATAAAAATATTTTAAATGTGATGTTCTGGAATGTCACTACTATTTTCACACAAATTTGAAAATACCTTTCAGTAACATCAATATTATTTCAAAGTAAATATGTGTTCATCGAAGGTTTAACTGATAGTGCTATAATTTAGCTTAGTTATTGGTCTTATTTTGATCTAAATTGTGACTAAACATTAAAGAGAGAGAGAGAGAGAGAAGAGAGAGAATATCTTTATTTTACAATCTTCAAGATTGAAAATGGTGTCACTTAGTACAATACATTTGTTATGGTAATTTCAGTCCAGAACTTGCTTTACATAGTAAAATTTGACCAGTCCAGAAATTCGTTTATGGTGTAGAACAGTCGTTGGAGCAACCAAGCTTGAAGTTTTTTCTTTAAGATAATTGGGTCAGCTCTCTTGATTGTGTCAGGAAGGATGTTGAAAAACTTGGCTCCAGCATATGAAGGCTTTGATTGAAAGCGACTACTGTGGTGAATCGGCAGAGCAAAGTCTGTGGCATTCCTGGTTTGGTAGGTGTGAGTATCCATGTGGCGCTGCAGTTGTCTTGAGGATGCCAGGTAGATCACTTCCAGCAGGTAGATATTAGTGACTGTCAATATTCCCATTTCTTTAAAAGCACACCTGCAGCTGTCTCTCCAGTCAAGATCAGCCAGTATTCTTATAACCTTTTTTTGAATGATGAGAACACGCTCCAGGTTGCCACTCGCCGTAGCGCCCCACAAGACAATGCCATATCTGAGATAGGACTCGGAACAGAGAGTTGTAAGCTATTCTCACTGTATCCTCTGTGCCGACATGCTTGATTCTTCTAACTGCAAAGATGGCACTACTCAGTCTGCTGCACAGTTTATCAACATGGTCCATCCACGATATTCTGTTGTCAACCACAACACCAAGATGCTCCACTGAATTTACAGAGTCAAGATTGGGGAATCCTGGCAATTGTTCTTTCAAGCTGCCAAGAGTCATTGTTTTCGTCTTTGATTCGTTAAAAACAAGATCGTTCACTGCACAGTACTCAACAGCAACATTCAATGCAATGTATGACTGTACTTCAAGTGCCTCTCTATTCTTTCCAGAAATCAAAAGAACCGTGTCATCGGCATACATTATGGTGTTACTGTAGGGTTCCATGTATCCTGGAAAGTCAGATGGAATTAAATATTTCCACCGGTTTTTAAGTTGCAGACATTTGAAATATTATTCATCTGATTATATCAACTTAAAAACCTACTCAAAACCAAGCAAAGTATTAAGATACTTCTAAAACTTTCAGAATAAAAAATGGTGTGTGACTTATTTCTTAACATCAAACTTATAATAACCGATAAAATATTCCTTTATTATTTATATTTATTATACGGATCTCTCAAAAATCAGTAAAACACATTATCTGTATTATGTTGTAATAAAGCATCTCAAAGTCTAAAATATTTTGTTATCATTGGGTAATTTTTGTTGTTGCTTTGTTGTTGCACGATTTTTGAGATTGCTTAAAATCGTGTTAGATTTAACATTAGCATTCTGTGATTTTTGGAAATATATACCTTATTTTAAACAATATTTGTATTGTAAGACAACCTCATGCCAAATTCCAACTCTGTAACTTAAACCATGGTGTAGTTATAGATTTTAGTATTAAACATACAAATAAAAAAACTAAGGGTCTGTTTGGAAGTCAGGGATTTAGCTAAACTGCAAGATTATAACTGGTTGTTGTAACTCCATGTTTTTTCAGGAACATGAGGGCGGTAGTTACTGTTATAACTCAATTTACAAAACTCAGGGGTAATTCCTGAAATTAAGACAAAGATAAACCCTTGAGTTTGTGATTTTAATTCAGGACTCAAGTTCTAGACTTTAGTTAGGTCTGCATGGGCTCCAACAAAACTCTAGAACTCAATTTTTACTTCTTTCATTTAGTATTTAATTATTTGGTTAGGACAGGATATAAATTGTAACTGTGTAGTTTAGCGTGGTTGTTACTCAATTGGATGGTCTCAATGAGAGAAGTAAGATGAACTAACTCGATTATATCGATTATGTTCTTGTTAACATCCCTTATGGACAAAACGTTGGTAACAGTGTTTATTTCCTATCTGAAACTACATTTAATGAACAATTTTAATTTTTGAAAGATATTACCAGAAAACTTATTAGAACATTTTAAACATAATTAGAAGATTTTTCTTCTGACCAGGTCTTATCACAAAGAAACAAGAAATTTGGTTAAAATGCCATTAATCCATACATCATTATTTTATTTTTGGATCTGTAAAGAGTTTGAATAGCACTTGTTATGCTATGCTAAAGAAATGCACTCTCCATACACGCTCATGCTTCTGCTTACACACACACAGCTCGTACTGAACCATGTCATTGGTGTAAAACACACGGATAATAGCTAGAATATTGGAATTTTATTATTTTTCTAAGGATGCCACAATGCTAATTTTACTGGACAGAAACAGGAGGGTATGGAAAGGATTAAAATTATCATATAATGATTTTTTTAGCGTGATGCACTTAAGAATATTTGTCAAACATGTAAATTACAATATTTACGTAAATCAGCATCAGCCAACCTTATGAAGCCCAATTATTTGCATGAGTATTATGACTTTCAATCTCTTTATCTCATTAGGTGACATCGATTTAACTACTGTACAAGTATGTGACAATTGGTTTTAAGTGGGTCAAGCTAAAATTCATATGATCTGAGAAAAAAGGTATCATTTGATATTTTTAATCCTTTTAGTACCCTTGGATTTCCAACACTAAAACTAGTTTGACTGACAATCAATTACTTTATAAAGAGAAATTCCTCTGTTGATTTCATGAAAAACTAAGTCGAGTGCTTATACAATGTAAATTGGCTCTCGACTACCACACTAAATTATTCAAAAGAAAAATAATATTCCTTTTTCCAAAATAGAGGCGTGTTAAACAGCTCAAAGTGTTTAAATAAGATGATATCTTAAAAAAGGCATTGGTTTTCTTCTCATACAGTCTTTTACTTATTAGATCACAAGATGGGATTTGAGATTAGAGTTGCCTTCTCCCCCCTTATCCTTATCATATTATTCCTATTATATAAGGAGCTGAATATTATTGCATTGTGTTTTAAATCTTTGTTGTTAAGACCATATAACACCATATTAGACATCATAATTAATTTCAAAACTATGTCGCCTGAGATTTATTTATGTATTAACCTTAACTATTTTTCCATTTTGAAAATGTGTTTCCTCAAAAATATCCATCCAAAACTTTTCTATTCGCAAATAAAGGAAGAATTATATACTGTTCTTCTTGTATGCCGTAAACTCCTCAGCACAAAACTATAATTTTTACAGGTCTTTTACCATCACTGCCTTTCATATCTGGAGTTCTGCAGCCGATAAATATAAAATAATTAAAACATTCTTCTCGTTAAGAGAGAAATAAATTCTGTACTAAGTTCAATAAAGCAAATTAGTTGTAAGACTGGGGCCTTAAGCATTTAAGAAGTTCACTGTGGAATCAGAACAGACAGATTGAATAGAAGATGTAATATTTATATGTAGATTTGTATGGAAGATGCATGTAGAGTTTACTGTTATATATTGTTTGTATTAATAATATACTGTACCATAGCTTTCGATGCATGCTACTATTTATATTTTCTAATTGTTTCAGAAAATATAAATGGTTAAAAACCATATAAAGTCAATTTTAGTTGGTTATTCATTAAAATTATTTGTTTGATCAGTTATATAATATTTGTTTCTGACATTTGAGTGAGGTAAAATTTAAAAAAAAGGTCCATCTTTGGTTATAGTTTTGTCTTCGTAATTGAGTTTTTGTTTAATTTCATTTCCATTTCTATCATTAATCCGTATCAAGAAACAATATAAAGGCTAAAATAAGTCTTCCTTCAACCTTAGATCCATATTAAGAAGCACTATAATGTGAGAGAGTGGCATTTATGTGTTACTGATGCACTTCAAGTGATTGCACTAAGTCTTATGAAAAGAGGTTCCAATTTAATCCAGGCACGACCTGTGATCTACAGATATACTAGATGCTTAGTAAAATGGCGTGAACCATGTCTTTATGTTGCATTTTGTACAACTTTACTAACATTTGTAATGTGGCTCAAACTTGTGAAAATATTATCCAAAATTTTAATTTTTTTTTACTTCATAAATAAACTATAAATTTTACAGAACAAATAAAAATTCATGCATTTTAATGAATAAAATGTTTTTCAAAAAGCCCAAGTTTTTCAAACAAACAGTCTTGAAATTTGTATAAACTTTTCACAACTTCTAGCCTATTCAATAAATAAAAAATAGCTCAAATGAGAATCTCAAGGAACTGGGTTCAAATATTATCTGGGTTTCAAAGATTAAATTTATATTTTTACTCATATTATTCACTAAATACAAATATTAAAAATTTCTGTACATTTGAGTTGTCAATAGAACAATTAAAACTCAAATCATAGTAAAGGTATATTGTATGATAAAATAACCTGTGTACAAACTTGTTAAACAGTGTAGACAATGAAAATAAAATTATGTAATACACATTTTGGCAGCTATTTAGTTTTAACTCACAACCTTAATCAACATTTTGCAACAAGAACAGAAAAGTTAAAATTTTTTTACTTATTTCGCACATGTGTTACTATTTATCACTTTATGAAATTAGTCCTATTAATTTATCATTACATATGCAAGTCTTATGTAGAATGAGTCCTTAAACATACCTCCCTAATATTCTACACATTTTGAGCTAATTTTCTTTTATCACATTTGTTAAATAAGTTCATACTAAATTTTGACATACAAAAAAAACACATAAAAATCATCTTAAATTTAAATGTAATTGTATTGAAAATATACAATTACATTTAATTAATTTAACTACAAATTTTTATTAATTAACAGAATGTTTTGTAATTGGAAGTTTTTATATGCTATGAATGACAGAACTGTACATAGTAAAAGTTATATTGTTCTGTTTAGCATTCAACATTTAATTGTATACAAACAGTCAGCTTTATATCAATATTATGTTTTTTATTATTTTAATTCATTCATGTTTTATTTTGAACAAAAAATAAGAATTTTAAAATTACAAAATAAACCTACATTTAGTATTTAAAATACTGAAAAACAGAAATATTATTATATGCAGGCTTATAGTTAACTGTAAGAATATGTATTTGTATAATAAAATCATATTCTTATTTTGATTACAACTTAAATATAACTGAAAACAATAGTAAAAGCAATATTACAGATATACTACTTGGTTCTGTATCTGAATAAACATTGGTAGCTATAGTAACAAATTGTCTCTTACTTGTGTAACCATTGTAGCACTACTGTTAGGGTGAACAAAGAATGCTAAGTATATTAACAATTTGTCTCTCACATTTTGGTCAGGAAGCACGGTATTCTTGTAACCTTAGTACCACTACTTTTGAGGTGAACAACAGGGGTCCCTCTGCCCTAAGCAAAATAACTGGGTGTCTGGCATGCCTAGTGAAGGTGAGAGAAGGTCAAACAACTAACGGTTTTTTAGCTTAAAAAGGTTCTGAAGGAGGAAAAATCAGCAACTAATCCATGACATTGTCTTCACCTATTGTCATATTTAGAACTTATATTACTATATGGAATTTGGGAGTGACAATGCATTAATTCTGCATTTAGACCAAGGGGTTCTTTTTGGAAGCCTCATATTCCCTCCAAAGAAAAAAACACACAGACACACACACACACATATATATACAATATGGCCAAATACTATATATATATATATATATATATATATATATATATATATATATAATATATATATATATATAGTATTTTTACCAGATACTCGTATATTCATAGAGTATCTGGATTAACGTAATTTAAAATATGGGTTTGACGTATGGCTTTGAGACTTACTATGCTTCAAAGCAGTTCTCTCCTGATACCACACACTTCTTCTAGTGCCGTTTCAGCTGCTAAAACCAGGTTTCAAAGTTGCAAAAAGTTGCAGCGAATATTATTATATCTTCTGTACATCTTGAAATTGGTGTTCTTTCAGGAAATCTTTTATTTGGGGGGACAAAAATCTTCAAACCATTTTCAGTGCACTATTTGACATCTTGAGCAGCCAAGATGCCCACTTTTTTTGCTGAGGGGGAATAATTTCATTTATTCATTTCAAAGGAAATAGCCGTACATTTCAGCCCGTTCAAGAAGCTTAACTAAGTGCTGTAACTTACCAATGAGCTCCCTGTGAGATATCACCTGTCCTTTTACCAGTGTTCTAAAGGCCTGTGCTCCCTCAACCACCTGCTTATCATGGACAAACACAAGACAAACTTTAAAGAAACATTTTTCAAATTTTAACCATCGATCAAAATTTGTGAACTGAACCACACTGATTCCGTAAACCTCACTGACTTCTTCTATGGTTAATCACTTGTCTCTTACATCACTAATTCCTGCATTTTATCAACATTTTTGTTGACTTGTAGTGGGCCTACCACACTGCTTCTCACTTTCAAACATTTAAACCACACATCAACTTGCTTACTTCTTGTACAACCAACACTAAAAGCAAATAACTTTTTATGAATCTCTTTTCAAGTATGTCCAAGCATTTGACAAAACTGGATACAAATTCATTGATAGAACATATGAAAAGGTGGAACACCTCGAAAAAAAGGAAACAAGCTGGTACTGTCCTGGAACTAATCAACACAGTATCACCAAAAATCTATAAATAAATTAAGTAGAATACAAAGCTAAACTGCTAAATCTGCTTAGCTGCAGAGGTGTGATATCAATCCGGTTACTTTTTGGATGGACCTCATATATAAAATTGTAATACTAATAATACAACTTTTACACCATGAATTTTAAAACCCTGTATTGAATAGTTTAAGAAGTTTGAATGTGCCTTCTTCTTCTTTATGCACTTGAGCCTCAAGGGCCTTTTGCACACCCCAGAAGCACACCATGAGGCCAACCAGTCTACGTTTTTAGCAGTTCTACAAACCGCAGAAAACAACTGACCAGGTCTTCCTAGAGAAATTCACCACCCTTGTTAACAATATGGCATAGTGTTCCCTTGCTATTGAAGAATAGTCAAAGAAGTAGTCAGCAGTTTCCTCCAAAATATACACATTTACACAGTATAAAGAGTGGATACTCCCAAAAAATAATGAATCTGTGAAGATGCTTCTTCAGGTGCCCATGTTCCATAATCAGACCCATAACCTGAGAAGACACTAATCTACTTAAGGAGAGAAGATCAGACGCTACTGTGGGGCAAGGTGACAGCAGAACCAGCCTACTCAGCCTTAGGTCCAGATGCAGTCTCCACCTTTACATACGTTTCTCAGTGTGAACCCACTTAGAAACTGCCCTAAAGGATTCACACCTATGTTCGATTATAAGGTCCTGTCATTTTGGACACTAAGCCTAGGATGGCCAAGGTACATTACTTTAGTTTCTTAAAAAAAACCCCTTATGACCAGGAACCCAATAAACAGTCACATTGTCGATTCAGCTAAGGAAAGAAACGAACAATCCCAGAAATGTTTAGAATTGAACTCACAAGAGTCCAATACATTCAATGCCTTGTGTCTTTGAAAATGTTGATCGTCTTGCTCCTATTCGGCAGATAAAGATTCTCACAAACTTATTTCATAATGGCTGTCTTCTGCCTAAAAAACTGGGTGATAGTATCAACAGCTCCTGCATGGTCTCATTCATAAAATTCCAATACCTGTACCATTTTCTGTTTCAGAGCCAACCATAAACCATTCAAGCTCCACTGGTGAAGAGGTTATTTCCCTCTGTTCACAGCTGTGGGTTTCACAGCTGTGAAGCATTTGTTGAAGAAAAATGTTTAGGCATCTGATCAGAAGTCATGTACAGAATGTGCATCTCACTGGATCAGGATTTTGCAATGACCACTGAGGGAGCCGGAGGCTAACCAAAGCCCTACCTGTTGAAGACAGTAGGCACTCCTTTTGGTCATAGCCCGAATGACAATGTCCAAGGGGGCAAAGTTGAGACAGCAGTTTAGGGCTGTGCCTGGTACACTTGGAAAGGCCACAGTGATTGCCAGGCAAGCTATACTTTGGATACTAGCCAGACCAGTTACCGCCCTTGTGACCTCCCTTTTTGGCCATCAAACAACAGCTCCATGCAGATGAATGTTATTGCATGTCTAATCACGGAGACTTACAGCCAATGAAGAAGCCTCGGCTTAAGTCCTCAAGACACACCTATCACGTGTCTTCATTGCATCAAGGACTGTTCACTCCTCGTGACAATTATTTCCAGATAGGGTGCCCAGTTCAGACCCCTATTAATAATGACACTCAGGTACTTGATTTCAGACTAACTTGATGGAAGAGCCTATCATTGAGAATGGACCATTACCCTCCAACTGACGCCTTCTTGTAAAGGTGACCACAGCAGCCTTGGTGGGGTTGACACTAAGGCCCCCATCCCATTACACCAGGGTTCCCACCATGTTCGGAGCTAAATTGGTTATTTCTGTGACTATTGTATTAAACTTGCCATTCACAATAATTTCAATGTTATCAGCATACCCCTGTGTGGACACCACTACTGTTCAAAGACGCAATCATCGCAGACAAGGTCATTTGCTACTAGGTTTCAAAGAAGAGCTAGAAAGGATGTCACTATTGGGACAATACCTCATACTTCTTGCACTGATACTCGCTCCCATAAGAGTATCAACCCTGTCCATGAACAGGACCCTTACCCAGTCATATACCTGACTGTCAACGCTGCGTCTCAGGACTGTATTGAAAATCATCTGAATGCCTATGTTGTCAAAGCGCCTGTGATGTCTAGAGACACCTATGACCACTTCTTTTGCTATCAGCGCCTTGCTGGCAAGAACAAACATATCGGTCTAAGGGACTTAGCTTAGGCCGATTCAGACTAGACAAGGTAAGGCTTTGGTGTAAACACCACCCTGGACACTCTCCAGGTTAAAGGAATATACCTGAGGGCCACAGAGGCCCTGAACAACCAGCACAATTGGGAAGAGAAACATCCAACCCCTGCTGCAAGCAGGACAGTCTTATTTCGTCCCCCTGGGTAATTTGTAGGGGCTAAACAAGTTAATTGTCCATTCAAGCCTTCTGAAGGTATCCTATACGACATGACAAACTCCATTGTGATTAACTGGTACATCCCACAAGTCCTCCTCCACAGCTAAATGATTGATCCTTGTCATAAATAATACAGTCCGGAAAGTGTGTTCCACTATTGCGTTTATAACTCCCTTAGGTTCAATTATCTGCCTTAACTTGTGCCTTGTGGCATGAGGTGTTACCACCCTTGCTTGTGACAGACAAACAGTAAAATATACACTCATTTAACGCTAAATATCTATGATGTGTTGTTGAGAAACTTTTAAACATTACAATATTCTTTCTTTTAATAATAATAATACGAGTTACCTTAAAGTGTGTAGAACATTTTTATTCCCTTCTCTCTGTAGTAACAATTATAATAACACATAGAATACTAGCAGTATTGATTTTGTAACTCAATGAAACTTAGTCAAAATGTGATAAAACAATTTTTACTCCTGAGTGTAATTTTATGCAAATTGAGCTTACTTATGTAGGCAGTGCTGCTACTGATATACCGGTACTCCTAAAAAGGTTAAGAAAAATAAAATTAACTTCAAGACAAAATTCACTCTTGCATTAAGTTATCACTTACTAAACAACAATGAATAGTTGTGTTTCAAAATTATTTTCTGAAAATATGGAAAACATTAAAGGTTATTAGACTTAAAGTATAACTCGACAATACTTATTCATAACTAATTTAGTTATGTCAATGTTTGATTTGTTATTAACATAGAAATAAAAACTGATGTTATAACATACAAAACACCTACCTTTCAAGAATATTCTTGTAGCCTACACATTATGTTTAAGTAACTTAATTTAATCTATTTCTGTAAACACTGTTGTGAGGATAAATCATGAAAATGAGATATCTCATTGTCATATGGTGATTTATGTTGTTATTACTGTTGTAGTTTAATTTTTTAATTACGAGTTAGAGCTGAAATGATATAACAGTAAAATAATTAAAGATTTTTTTGTGATTTCAGAAGAGTACAGCAAACGGATAGTCACAGATATTGAGCTGGTGGATGCATTGGATGATGAGGAAGAGGAGGCTCATACTGGTGAAGGACCAGGTAACAAACCAACTCTCCCTTGTTACTGTTATAGATACTTCTGTATCAAGCTATGTAACTACCTCTATTACAGCCTGAGTGAGAAAGTTGTGGAGCAAGGTGATGCTGAGTTGCCGTAATCACTCAAGTGCTATATAAAGATATTAAAAAATGTTTTGCATAAAATATTTTAACTAACTCCATATAAAGGTTGTTCTAAAAGTATTTTCCAATACAATAAAAAATATTACATGTGTATTCCCAGAAAAACAAGGCTTGAAACAATTGGTAAGTACCTTGGTAGTAACAATCGGTATGGTACATTTAAATCATTAAAATGATTGCTGACCAGCGCTTTTATCTGTTTTCAATGATTGTTGTTGAACTGCAATTCACTTAAGTTCTTCAGTCCATCATAATTTATTCATAGCACACATCAAATCAGATAGTATTATGTAACCTTCTCATTCCTTGCTCTTTACTCTGGCCAGTATGATTGATCAGTTCTACGATCACAGCTTATGGACACATTACAGCACAAGTGGATGACATATCCATTACTCATCGTGTGGACTGATGCACTAGGATAATATAACATGTTGGGTTAGGTAAATAATATAAGACAACTGGTAAGTGTACATTATATTAATTTGTGTAATCTCTGTGGCTCATTTATAACAATATAGTTCATTCATTGTCAAAGAATCACTTGTTACTTAACAAAAAAGTTATTCATTTATATCAGCTTTTTTAACTTAAACTTTCAAGATCAGTACAAAGTTTAGTCAAAAAATACGGTGGATAAGTTTTTATTTCTAGAAGTAATAAACGTACATCCAATTTGAAAATACTATCCTTGGCTGGCAATGCACTTATTCTAACCTTTAATCCATGACTAGAAACATTGTTGGGAGGTTTCTATCGGATGGGCTTTTAGCTGCTAGGTGGTGGCCCTCTCAATGTCAGGAACGGTATCAAAAATGTTCCTTTAAACACAGTTTGAATTTTTGGGAAGAGCCAGAAGTAGTTCCGATAACTCTTGAACAGTCATTCGTCTGTTTGAACAAACCATTGTTTCTACTTTTTGCACATTGTTGTCTGATTTTGAGGTTATTGGACATTCCGAACACTGCTCATATTCAACCAACTCATTTCCGCTTTTAAATCGGTCATACCAGTTGCGGTTGTATACAGTCGTCAGAGTTACCACATTATCGCGATACACAGATTTTAACATTTTGTAAGCTTCTTTGGCATTCTTTTACAACTTAAAATAAAACTTAATCTTAATGTTTTGTTCAAAATCCATGATGCGTGACAGATACGATAAACACGACCTCACTGTAGTGGTTCTGGCGGTTAACTGACAAGATCTTGCGTGTTAAAACTTGTCACTGCCTTTCTCAACAGATCATGCTATTGAGCAAATTACATTATATGGATGTAGCATCACCAGTTACCGTTATAAAAATTCATCAACCGTATTTTTTTATAACACCTTGTACAGTTAAAGAAACCCGATCATTTATATAAAATTTTCTGTACTAATTATTAATGTTTCCAAATTAGAATTTGTCATACTAGTTCTATAATTTATTGTGTATTAATGTTTATTCATTTAAGGAATGATTAAGTTATTTCATCTAAGATATCAGACATCCTATTTTACTCAAATTTGAATTCCATAAGTCAGAGTATCATCAATATGTTTAATTATGGTTTAATTTTTGAACTAACAAAACCGTTTACTGTATCTTTTAGCTTTCAATATGGAGTAATAGTATATTTTAAGATACTTCATTTTAATATACTGTACATATTTCGTTGGTTGTAGAGAAATGTAGGTATGTGTGTGATAACTGTAAATATTTTAAGTTTGTTTAGAAGTATTTTAATAACTATAATTAACAGATATAGTAATAAAATAGGTTAAAAATTAAATCTTTTGAATTGAAACATTAAATTGTGGCATGTTTAGAATTATGGTATTGGCTTTTAAGCCCAAAAATAATATTAGCTTGAAAAAATGTATGCATTATAAATGTACATAATTTCCAGCATGCTTTTAACATACAACTAAATTTAGTATCCAGTATCCATCGTTTTATAATTTTGTGCTTTGCACACTTCTTTTTCCGTTTTGTTTATGCTCTGAATTAATGTCTGACTTCATCATAGAGTAGAGTAGTTATAATGTGCTAAGCTAAGCTAGTAGCATGTGTTGACAAAACCTGTATCACTATTCAACTTAAAAGGGACAGCATTTTTAAGCTGTTTAAAAATTACTCATTAAAAATTTATAACATTTTTAGAGCACATATTATTAATGGTTTTATTATGATATTTTAAAACTAAAGTATATTTTTATGGCAATGTATAACAAAGTATTCTGAAGTTTTCACCATTCAACCAAATATTTGTTAGAATTCACCTTTGCATCCTCTCTGGTTATGTTAGGTCTTATGAAATTGACAGAATTACAAAAACCATGTAGTAACAGCCATTTCCCAAAATAATATTCCTTTATTTTTGGTGCTGGCATGGCACTTAACTTTTAATATTCTCATGAAAATACATTTACAACTTATACCTTTTATGACATGTAAAGTACTCGTATTAGGAATTATCACTTTTATGTAATTTTGGTTGAAGTGTTATAACGAACAGAGGAATTTTGTAATTTTTTTCAAAAAAAGTTTCATCAAGTTAATCCCTATACAGGAAATGAAAAAAATACAACACATCTCAAATTCATGACCATCTTTTTTATTCTAATATGAAATTTTATGGAAAACATCATAAAAAGTGAAATAACAACTTTTTTTAAGATAAAGTAAATTCCTTATAATTTGATAATTATCAAATGAAAAATAAATGCCAGAGTTGATTTTTTATATTATAATATAAATAACTTGTAATTTAATTTTAGAGATCACCATATGGTTCATACCAGATTAAGTTTTTTTAAATATAATTATAGATAAGAGCAAAACCTTGTTCATAGTACTTAATTAGTCTTTAGTAGCTTATTATACAGAATATAAAAAATGTTTCTTTGTAAAGAAGCTTAGAAAGTGCACTTAGTCCTAAAAGGACCTTTTCACTGCTTCTGGAGTGACAGGATATTCTGGATGGGTAAAGTTACGTGTTGAATAAAGATTATTATTATTATCGGAGCTAGTGGGCAACTATTCTGTGCATTTCAAGGTCAAGATTTGGCTCAGTAGTGCACGGCAAACAAAATTTCGTCATTTTTGTCACAACAAAAACCATCATCTTCAGATTGATATTTAAATTTTACATTGATCTTGAATATTATTTCAGTAGCACTTGTTGAAAATTCCAGTATTCTTATTAGAACACCTTGTATTAGCTAAAGACTGTAATGTGTCTATATTATACCCTATTATGTTAGTATGATGGGGTTAGGTTAGGTATAATTCTTGTTTTATTGTTCAAATAAAATACATTGTTTAGGGAGCACAAAGGTGAATTTTAACCATCTAACTCTTAGTACCATCTTAATTTACTATCAAGTGATATTTATTAGGAACATGTTTAACAACCAAAAAATAATAAAATTAAACTCATATTTTATTAGTTCTACAGCAAAATATAAATGTTAATTTTTATTTTAAAGATTTGAAAAATATATACATGTAAAAACCTCTTCTCAGAACAGACAAAATTGGAAAATATAAATACTAAAAAATTAAAAATATTCTGTGATAATAAAATTTCTCATACTAATCTTTAAATATGATTTTAAATCAATGTAGATATAACAAAGTCCCCTAGTGAATGTATGAGCAGTATAGCATAGCTTAGCTTAGCAGTTGTAGTTTAGTCATCATTTCTGGTGGTCAGACGTGTTCTTCTCGCTACTAGTCCCTGCACCCAAGCAACTGACTCTGGAGCGCCAACTGAACAAGAGTGTGCTGATTGGCTGGAACCCACCAGAGATGGCAACGTCACCGCCAATAGACTGCTACCACGTCTATGTCGATGGTGTACTGAAGGTGACAGTAAAAGCGACTGAACGTACCAGAGCCCTGGTGGAAGGTGTCGACTCCAATCGGGTAAGTAGTTTTTGAAGCATTTTAAAGTAATAAAACATTATTCAATTGTTTACAACGTGCATTTTTAAAGTCTGTTTATAGATAACTATTAAAAATCAAACCTCAGACATTGAAGAAATTTATGTGTAATATCTTAATTCACCATCATTTACAGACTAAGTGGGATAGAGGAATTTTAAGTTCTAACTTTGTGGCTTTTATGAAGCATTTTTCATTCCATTTCATCAACCCTATACTCTATAAACTACAAATTAAAATTATCAAAAATATACCACCTTTAACACTTGTATTATTTTTTATTTGTACTATGTACAATTCAAATTCAGTGGATTAAAGACCAGTCGTTAACAACTGAAGATTTAACTAGTACAATATTTAGAAAATTTTCCCTAATTAAATATGATAACATTTTTCAATAATTTACTATAAGTTATGATATTGTTTCAACATATTCCATCAAACAGTACACTACATTTATTTTCAAGTAATCATGTTACAATTCATTTAATCCTATGAATTTATATCGTTTTAATTAGGCTATTAATTTTATTGATCAATTGATTAATATGTTAGACTGCATTTCATTCATCAAACACACAAACTAAATTTCTAAATAATTTATAAACCACAATATATATATATATATGGTGTAATGTTCTGTGGTTTATATATATATATATATATATATACAGGGTGTCAATTAAGTCTGGAACCTCTTTTTTAATTTTTAAACCACAATATAAAAAAATACCAAAGTTCACACGTGCTTACTGGTGATAGTAACGCACATATCTGCCCAATTACCGACCAGATAATCCCTTTGGGGGACGGTCCACAAGGAGTTAGCCAAAATTCTTAAATAGCAGCATAGGTCAAGTTTGGTATCAAATTAAAGGTCTTACTTAGCAGAGTACAATGCCACAAACCGGACTTAAAAAGGTGGATTCATTCAGTAGTTATAGCTATTTGAATTTTAAAACGATTGAACAATGTAAATTACTAAGTATTACAAGTAAACACCAATTTTTAAGTACCTGTGATCAAAGTAAGTGTTCAAAATGTTCCCCTACCATCGTCTGGCAATGTCCCTTGCGGTTGTAAAAGCCATCCACTGCATTTTGAAGGTAGTCACGAGGAATATCTTGAGCTTCTTGGACTATGAGATTTCTTAGGTGCGCCAAATCTCGAGGATTAGTACGATAAATTTTATCTTTGAGGTATCCCCAAAGAAAAAAATCCAGCGGAGAAAAAAAATCAGGGGAACGAGCAGGCCACTCTACTGCACCACGTCTTCCAACCCATCTGAAGGAATATTGTATCCAAGTATTCTCTTACAAGGAGAGCAAAGTGTGGTGGCGCACCATCTTGTTGGAAATAAATTATTTGAAATTGTCGACCAAGAGCAGCAGGAATGTAGTGCAGGAATTATCTCATTTTGGAGCATTGCTAGATACGAGTCATCATTTAAATTATCATTGATAAATAATGGGCCCATAATTTGATTTCCTATAATACCTGCCCAAACGTTAAGTTTCTGTGGATGCTGTGTATGACTCAATCTGCCACTTTCACATTCTAACAGTAGTTGTGGTATTGGTAATAATTATTGATTCCTGGCTTCGATTAATACATTGTCAGATGATGGGAGGGGAACATTTTGAACACTTACTTTGATCACAGGTACTTAAAAATTGGTGTTTACTTGTAATACTTAATAATTTACATTGTTCAATTGTTTTAATATTCAAATAGCTATAACTACTGAATGAATCCACCTTTTTAAGTCCGGTTTGGGGCATTGTACTCTGCTAAGTAATATCTTTAATTTGATACCAAACTTGACCTATGCTGCTATTTAAGAATTTTGTCTGACTCCTTGTGGACCGTCCCCTAAAGGGATTATCTGGTCGGTAATTGGGCACGTGTGAACTTTGGTATTTCTTTCTATTATGGTTCAAAAATTAAAAAAGAGGTTCCAGACTTAATTGACACCCTGTATATATATATATATATATATATATATATATATATATATATATATATATATATATATATATATATATATCATCCAATTCTAAATATATAAATACAACTTCGGATTTTTTGTTATTGTTGTGGTAAGGGTGTTTTGTTTATAATCTGGGCACTCCCTCTTATAAGCAAGCAGGATATAAAACCGCCTATGAAGAAAGAAAATCTATCGTAAAACAATTCTTAACTCCTTATTATTTAATAAATACTCATAACAAGCTGGTACATTAATTTTTTGTTACATTTACTTATAATTCTAATAAATTTACCGAGACAATAAACATTTTAAATGTATTGTTGTATGTATAAATTTGTTTTTTCAAAACATTTTCCTGCTTCCTGTCCACTGCTGGAAAGCTCTCCCATAACATAGGTTCTTCATATGATTCGATATTAAATCACTAAGCACGTCAGTGACAGGAATAGAAACTTGTAGATCTTCTACAAATCAACATCATCAAGAAGCTATTCAGAATTTTTATTATTGTTTGTTTTGTTTGTCTGAATAATATCTTTTTCCAAGATACCTAAAAAAGATTTGTGAGACTATGATGTTTGGTAATGATACAGCACTAGTTATTGGTAACAAAAACAAAAAGGACGAGAAATAAACTATTTCATAAGCTCCAATATGGCGAAACATCTAAAGATCTAAAATGGCTTGGTCCTGAATAATAAACAACCGATTAACTCACACAGTAAATCCAAATGAGTACCAAGTCCTTCTAGAGCTATGGACTGAATACTCAAATAAATACTTCGGCATAATTTTAGACCATAATCCATCATGGAACCACAAATAAATCAGCTCTGCAAGGAACTAAACTCTGCAGTTGTTAATTACTCTGCTAGAATCTAAATTGCTCTACGCTTTAAGAAGATTGAAACAGATTTATTGCCAAGACAATCACTGCCTACTACTTATTACTCAAAATTCATCTTAGATGTGGTCTGGTAGTGCGGGGAGAAACAAGTGCTACAATTATACAGAAAGAATCATTAGAACACTGATTGGACTGCAACCATTTCTATCTCTTGTAGTTTACAAATTATTTAAAAGAAACTGTATTTTAATACGATGCAAATATTCTTCTTATTAATTACTAAAATAAAAATAATTGTTGGGAAAATATTAATCATTTTTCAGTTTACTAATTATAAACAAATATTTCATATCTGGCATAACTTAATTTTCAGTATACTAATGCTATTAAATATTTATTGACACATTTTAATTCCTAGGTTACAAGCTATGTTTCGTAACAAGAGTTCAAAATGTTCGCCTTTATTTTGAATGCACAGTTCAATTCAAGTTCCAAAGCTGACAACAGCACGAAAGGTTTTTTTTTTTTCCTTCCTGAGGGAAGAGGACAGTTTGTCCCCGCACTTAGTCCTAAAAGGACCTTTGCGCCTCCCTTACTTTAATTTGTGCCCTCAAAGACCGAGGCTTTTGCAAAAACCAATCAGATTTAAGGGCTCCTGTTCTCTTATGTCCTTGGGGCTGAGGAGATATGCTCCCAAGTATCTTTTCCTAGTCTCTACGATGGCAGGACAATCCAACCAAATGTGCTCCGCTGACTCCTCCTCTTCTCCATGGAGTCTACATTCGCTGCTCTGACTAAGGCCTACCTTCAAAAGGTGCTTCCTCAGAGGGCCATGTCCTGTCAACATTCCTAATATCAGTCTTATATCCTCCTTAATCTGATCTAGGAGAGCTGCCCACCCTTTTGCGTAAGGAGAGATAAACATTTAGGATATTCTTAAACCTGAGGCTCTACTCCAATTCTTGTGTCTTGTCCTCTTTTCCCAATCTTTGACCAGAGCTTTAATGTTGGAGAAGGCTATCCCACAACCTGGCTCAGGCCCCACCAATGTGGATTCTGCTCCCTTTTTGGCGAGGATGTCCGCTTTTTCATTCCCATGAATACCTTCATGACCCGGTACCCAACCGAGTGTTACTCTGTTGTTTGTTGCCAGCTCTGCTAGAGCATTCCTGCATTCCCAGACCGCTTTCGAATCAATCGAACAGGTATCCAGTGCCTTCAGTGCACCCTGACTATCAGAAAGTATTAGGTATGATAATCCTTTTGTCCTCAACTGTGTGAGTCTTCTGGAACATGAGTCTATTGCCATGACCTCCACCTGAAAAACCGTGGCATGTCTTCCTAGGGGCACAACCATGTCGACTCCAGGTCCATGTATTCCGTATCCTGCCCTAGAGTCTAGGAGTGAACCATCAGTGAAAAACTTCAGGACTCCTTTTGTAGGGTAGGCCTCCCTTTTAATCCATTTCTCCCTACTTCCAATAGAGACCGTATATGGTTTTTCAAAGGAGTATTTCTTAACCATAGTATCAGATACTTTGGTTAGCATTTCAGCCTCAGGAAATTTTTCCAATATCTTCATGTGGCCTTCTAAGGAGGTAGCATTTATTACCTTTGTTCCTAGAAGCTTCATTGCGCTCATCGCAGCTGTTCTCATCACCTCCTGGCCAAGAGGAGTGTACCCCAGGACCGCTTCCATTGCTAGTGTTGGGCAGGAGCTCATTGCTCCTGTGATGCTTAAGCAAGCTAACCTTTGAAGACTCTGTAGCATTTTTGCAGCTGTTGTTTGTTCTACCTTCGGCCACCACACTAAGGCAGCATATGTGACCATTGGTTTTATTATGGTTTCGTAAATCCAATATATCATTTTGGGTTTAAGTCCCCATTTAAATCCAAAAAGTCTCTTACAGGCCCCAAGGGCCATTATTGCTTTGGATGTCCTGTTTCTAATATGGAAGTTCAAGTGAGCTTTTCATCCAGGATTAAACCCAGATACTTCACTTCCTTTGTTTGGTTAATGCTAATTCCCTCCAGGACAGGTTTTGTTAGCTGGAATTTTCTTTTCCTGGTAAAGGTAATCATATTTGTTTTTGATGGGTTGATCCGCAGACCATCCCCATGACACCAGTTAGTTATGAAGTTAAGTTCTGTTTGTATTAGGCGTTCCAGCTTGCCTATGGTTTTCCCTTTAATCATAAGCACTAGGTCATCCGCATAACATAGTAGCCTTATTCCCCTCTTCTCTGCTTTGCTTAGGAGATCATCCACTACCATCGCCCACAGGAGAGGAGACAAGACTCCCCGCTGGGGGCAGCCTCTTTGGGCCGTGATCGCAGCAGATTCGTTCCCATACTTAGCTTTCACCTGTCTGTTTTTTAGGAGGGCTACTATCCATTTGACTACGTCTGGGGAAACTCCAAAACGTTCCATTGCAGTCTCCATGGATTGGTATGCTACTCGGTCGAAAGCTCTTTCAATGTCCATAAAGACGCTGACTAGGGCTTCCTTTTTTTTCGAAGGTATTCTCCACCTCTCTCACTAAACTGTGGAGAGCAGTGGTGGTTTTCCTACATTTTCCTTCTATGTAGGCGTGTTGTGTAGGACTAAGCGGGTGTTCCAGTAATATTACGTCCCTTATGTGTCTATTTATTATTTTTTCCATAGTTTTCACCATGAAGGAGGTTAGGCTTATGGGTCTGTACGAACTGGGTTTTGTTGGATCCCTGTCATTTTTCCGCAAAAACACCACTAGTGCTCTCCTCCAGTTCTTTGGTATGTATCCTAAGGCGAAACTGCTTCTAAACAGAATGCTAAGAGTATTTAATAGTATTTCCAGCACCTCTTGAAGAAGGGCTGGAAAAACTCCATCCGCCCCAGGAGATTTAAATGGCTTAAACGATCTTATAGCCCATTTAATTCTTTCATGTGTGAATAGTCTGTTAGACTGCTGTCTGGCTTTTGCCACCTCCCGACTGGATCCCTCCCTGAATAGAGAATAAGTATCCTCATTTTGAGTTAGGTGACCCCCCGGGAAGTGTGTCTCCAGAAGAAGAGTTGTTCTAAGGTCTCCTTCCTGTTCATTGTTAGGTCTCCATTGTCCTTTACTAGAGTCCCCATAGGATTAGTATGCTCCGTTTGGAGAGTTTTTTGAAGCCTGGATGCCTCGGGAAGACTGTTAATGTTTTTACAAAAATTCCTCCAGGTTCTTCTTTTATTAGAACGAATAAAAGAAGAATTTTAGAAATAATTATAAGTTCTTTTTTATATTCATTTTGGGCCTGTAGATAAGGGAGCCAATCGTCTGTCCTTTTTGCACATTTTAATAATTTCCTCGTTTTGTTTCTTAATGTTTCCAACCTCCCGTCCACCACGGCACATCCTTCTTCAACCAGTTTTGCCTGGGAGGGCAGTTTTTCTCGTAGGCCTTTATTATAGCTTGCTCTACTATTTGTGCAGACCTTTCTAATTCAAATTCATTTTTCTGGAAGGGTTCTATTTCTTCCAACTCTTCTACTAGGGACTCTCTGTATCCTCTCCAGTTGGTAGATTTAGGAACCCTATGGGTCACGTATCTTTCCCCTATCTCCTCTATGTCGAACCTAATTGGGCAGTGGTCCGATAATGAGGCCTCCTTGGAGACGTACCACCTTACAATGTTTATGTTTTTGAGTCCTGTAGATAGGGTTATGTCTAGGACTTCTTTCCTATTTCTAGTTATAAAGGTTGGGCTTGACCCTCTATTTTATATATTACAGCACGAAAGGTTCCATCATAACTAATATCATGAGCTCCATTTATAATTCTGTCCATCATGTCTTGTTAGGTTGTGGGCTTTGTAGAATACACCATGCCTTTGATCCTTCCCCAAAGATAGTAGTCCATGCAGTTTAAGTCCAGAGATCTAGTCGGATATGGCACATTTGCTCCTCTGCCAACCCATTTTTCAGAGAATTTGCCGATTAAGTGTAACATGCACATTAAGGGCGAACTGTTATAGGATGCCAGTAACCAACCACAAATCAAATCAAAATCGTTGTTACTGTCATAAACATTACAAAGATTATTGACAAAGTCATAAAATGAGGCCTAGTGACAGCCATGTCCATCTTAATGTTATCATACAAATTAGAATTTTAACATACTAGCTATAAAAAAGAAAATTAAAATATGTTGGGTGAGTAGTATGGATTAAAATGTATTGAAAGTTGCACTAGTAAATTGAAAAGAGTATAATTTTAAAATTATGTAGAATGTTATAGATTTAATGCAAAAGGATTCTTCCAGTGAACAGAAAGGATTGTCCAAAAGCCATAAATAATGTTTTCTTAAAACACTTTTTTGATAATTTTTTTTTAACCGATAATATAGCATGTGATTGTATACTTTCAAGGAAACTACTGAGTAACTATTTTTGTTTTGGTTAACTTATTATGACCAATCAATACCAAACTCTTATACCTTGTATTACAAGAGTAATTATCACTGTGGGGTTTTAAAAGTGTTGGATTTAAAAATATATATTTCAGTAAATAAAAAAATACAGATTTATGACATTTTGAATTTTAAATCTGTAAAAAGAAGTTTATAATGCTCTGAACTATGCGAATTCATAATTATTCTTATAACCTTTTTTTGAAGAATAAGAATAGTATTGATTTTGATTTTCCCACATTACAAGCCCATATCTAAAGCTGGACTGAAAAAAGGCAAAATAAGCAGTTTTAGCATACTTACTATGGACAAATTTAATGAAACACCTAATGAGAAAGACAATGCCTGATAATTTAGAAGATATGTAATTTATGTGTGTATTCTCAATTTAAATTTTTATCCATAAATATTCCAAAGAATTTGGCATTTGATAGGTTACTATGCAGGTCATAGTTGTTATCAGTTGGCCTTAAACTGTATAGCACATTTTGAGTTTTTGGTTCATTAAAAAAACCCATTACTTTTAAACAAAGTTGAGGCTTCTGCAATAATAGATTGTGTAGTTAAATTAGGTTCATTTAAACTGTTGTTAACAACACTGAAGAAAGTTGTATTATCAGCATACGCAATTGTTGTTGCTGAGACTGAAAAAGGAAGGTCATTAATAGATATTAGGAACAACAGTGGGCCAAGTATAGATCTCTGAGGGACTGCATATTTCACTGTAGCTTCCCCAGACCATGTGACATTAATGAATCCTTTTTGTTTCCTACCAACTAAGTAAGATTTAAGAAATTAAATAGATTTGGTTTCAAAATTATAATATGATAGTTTCATAATGAGATCATCCATTTCCACACAGTTAAAAGCCCTGCTTAGGTCACAGAATGTCACCCAAGCAAAAGCTTTTTCCGTTTTAGTAAATCCAAATTTGGGATTGATAATTACAAGTTTTAATGTGAGTGTTATATGGATGCGGTAAGTTGTATTTCTATGCTCTCGAGGTAATGCAACTAGTGAATTACTTTATTTGTTTCTAACATGTACTAAATGAAGGAAAGTTCATATATTTTGAACTACAATTCTTTGTAATAGTTTGAAGCAGAAAGTAGAGTGGAGAAACACATTGGCAGATGACGATCTCTTTACCTTTCTTAAATTCAATGAACACAATTTATTTCTGTGTTCATAACCCCAGAGAAAATAGGTTATCATAAAAACTGACTTTTAAAACTTTCCAACACTAATATTGATTTGTTTGTTGATCAGCCCCACAGGATAAGTGTAAGATCAGTGACAGCAAACAGGAGAACATCAAGAGATGCTGCCTGCACCATGGTCATCGGAAAGGATGTTCCTCTAGGACCCTCACAGGTCAAAGCGAGTAGAGTGACTGCTACATCAGCTGTTATCTCATGGCTGCCTAGCAACAGCAACTACCAACACACAGTTTGTGTCAACAATGTTGAATTGCGCACAGTCAAACCTGGAGTATATAGACATACTATTACAGGTATGTCTTATTCATAAAAACATTTGGTAAGCTATCATGAATACGTATTGAAAAAATAACAATAACCGTTAAACCTAAATCAATTGTGATAGGTTGGGCAGTTTAAAATAATTTCTCAGAAATATAGTAAAATATGTTTATTTATTTGATCTTTATTGGCTGATTTTATGTGATTAGGATCCTCATATATCCTTGGATAAACAGCAACAGTTACTGATTACATATTATGGTTCTTTATCAGGATCAAAGTACTTTTTCCATAGCAAAAATGTTTTTCAATAACATTATTTTTTTAAGACTAGTAATTTGGATTGTTAATGTTTTATGAAAACTTGGGTAATTGGTATAGATTATTATATTGTTAAGTTCGTAAACTGACTGTATCCAATGTATTATTATCAGTTATTGATCAATGAAGTTATTATTATGTATTCATAATGTTTTCTATCGTTTTTAGCTTAAAATTCAATACAATTGTGGCATTAATCCACTTTCAATTAATTTCAGGCCTTGCTGCAAACACTATATATAGAGTAACAGTGAGGGCAAAAAACATTAGAGCACCTCATTTTGATGAAAAGGCAAATATATCGATTGAGAGGTACTCCTGCCATATAGACTTCCGCACACTTCCTAAAGGTAAGAAGAATGCAGTCTTGAACATAGCTTGTTGTTAGTGTTTTGATTTTATGCATTGTAGCGTTTTATATTATTTTACTAAAATCAAAAGTGGAATTAAATATTGTTCAGTTAAAAGTATGTAAAGTAAATATAAACTGGTATAAAGATGTTTTATTTTAATTTTGTTTCCCATGGTCTGAGACCGATGTATTAGGATTTTGTTAAATAGTGTAGGGCTTAGTTGCTTTTCAGATTACAAGTTTTGAACAAATAGTTTAAGAATGTATGTTATTGTGTGGTTGTCATAACAAAGCGGAAGAAAGTTTGTCTTTATATCAATAATAATTTAACGGCTACCACCAAGATTGTTGTTTAGAGCAATTCTTGGATTTTTAAAGGATCAATGTTTGTATTCTCTTTCATTCTTTCCAATAAAATAAATTATATTTTATATTGTATTTTTAAAGGCATACTATACCATACCATTAATATTAATGTTATAAAAGACATTTTTGTGAATACCAGTGAAAAATCATGTCTCATTTCAAAGGTTGGGAACAACAGTTGGTAATAATATTGCAGTTATTGGCTGTAATGATAATTAACAGGTTATGAAAAACACAACATTACTTTAACAAAATCAATATTTTATAAAACAAAACCAATATCATCAATTGAAACAATATACCAATAAATCATTATAACAAATAAATAAAAATAACTGTAAAACAAGAAAAACCTATTATATTATACAATTGAATATATTCTGTTGTATTTGAAACAGTATTAACTACAAAAAAAGCCTTACAGAGATTCAGTGTTCATTAAAATCTAATAAATATAATTTCCAGAGAAGTGTTAGAAAACTTGTGTTTATGAGGTCTTTCTTGGCTAATTTTATGTATGACTACATTTGTATGTCATTGGAAAAACAGCAACAGTTACTGTTGAAAAACAATGTTTTTTTTTGTCCTCTGAATTGTTTGAGATACATTATTGTAACAAGTTTGGAGAGTATTATGTTTTGCTTCGCAATGTAGTTGATCATTGTATTTGGTTTTGAACCATACATGAAACTGATTTGTGTTTCTTGTCATAGTGATTATTCAGTAATACCAATACACGTAAATTCTTTGTAATATTTAAGTAAACATCAAAATGGCTTGAACCATTTGCAATGACCTCTTTTCATTGATTTAGTACATATTTGTTTACACCTTTTTTCTTTCACTTACTAAAATAAGGATTTGTTCATTCCCCAGTTTTATTCATATGAGGGAAAACTGTGATTACTGCCAAAAGGAATGTTGAGTTTAGTTTCATTTTACCTTCCTCTTAGAGCAGCATCTGAAATCTGATGCTGTCACTGACTTGACTCCTGTGATCTGGAGTCAATGTCTGTCTGAAGAGATAAAAAAAATGAGTGACGAAGAAGCTTGAAACATACTCTTTGCATTGTTTTGAGATCAGAGACACCTTAACTGCGAATAAATGTGATGAGGTGTTTTTCATTGTCTCATCAGCTGTCCAATTGAGTGCACTAAAATGTTTTAGATACAATTCCAAATCACGGTGGAGCAACCAAGTTTTCTACATATAATGTTAGAGCTGAACTCAACATTCATATTTAATCAACCCTTCCCACCATAGCTACGTTATGTGTGATTAGTTGTTATAAATTGTGGTTCAACTGTTGTGTAATAATGGTTCATGATTAGATGATTCGTCATAGCTGTTAATTTCCAGTTTTTAGACTCATATGACAAGTCCGACCATATGATAAAATTACAAGTTATTACTCTCTAGCAAAGGAAATAGATAGTGTATATATAACACGATAATGTGCAAGGTAGTTTTGGCGGAACCCTATTCTGTTATTGTTTCATAAAATAAAATTGTTCATTTTTTATTCTCATATTTTGTGCATATGTTGTAACAAGACAATTCTGTTTGATAGACAATTTTACAACAGACAAGGTTGATGATAAACAATCTGTTCTTTCATTCAAGCAACTATGGTGATTACTGTTTCATTGTCAATCCTGTGTACTGATTTCTAAGTATCTTTTTGATCTAGTGTGATGTTATTTCAGTCTCTATTTTGAATAGTCACAACGCAGTTGGATTTTCTATGAATTTATTTTTATAACCAGGTGGTCACAGTATTTAAATGTGTGTGACTAGCATAGACAAATTCTGGGTTTAAATTTTGTGTTGGATATAAAAATTATATTTTACATTATGATACTTTTCATAAAATACGTCCTACCTGTTTTCAATGTTTATCTTATAGTGGCCATACGCAATATGCTGCTTAACTAGATTTATGGGACTCAAACTTTATTGGCATTAGTATTATACTTGTCATTTAAAGTATGCACTTTTAAACTTCAATATATCCAAGCATTTAAGACTCTAAGGAATAATGTGATAGCTGTAACGTGAAGTCTTTTTGTTAACTAGGAGTCAAGTTTCATGAGTATTAAGAAAGTATTGCATAGTACAGTACCTTTTAGTAATCATGTGACAGTTGACTTCAACCACAATCAGACATGAATCAGCAAAATGTTTTAATCCAAGCCCATGTTGTAGAATTCTTTTAATATCTGAAGTATGTCATCATGTTCGATTTCTCCGCAGAGAAATTGGCAGTCGCTCATTTTACCCTAAAGTTATATATTATAAAAGGTGCTATTTTTTGTATGTCTAATTAGTGATAATAGTTCAAAACTTTGACTGCAATACTTAAATCACAAAAAAAAACTAAAAAAATGTTCTCTCACATTCTTGGCGTTTCATTGTTTCAGGTTCTAGCGCAGTAGCGCTTTATGAGAAGTTGTTTTTAAAAACATTACTAACCTAATATTTTAAGTTAATAATGATTTCTTTAAAAGTTTGGTGATTGCTTACTTACATTTCTTGGTCTTCAAAATCAAAATTAGTTAATTGTATTAATAATGTCAAGAATAAACTTCAGTATGGAAGCCATTTTATATAATTAACATTTGGTTGTCACTATGAATGGTCAAGGTGTTTTGGGGTATATAAAAAGTAATTCTTCATATTTATTCTGAAGTTTTTTTCTGAAGGAATAAAGATATGTGCATTGAATACAAAGCTACAAGAAGCATGGAACTAATGGGACAGATTCCATCCGCTTTTTCAAACGTCTCATGCTCAAATATTAGAGCTTGTCGTGTACCTGAGGAGACCACTGTGACAACTTAAACAGACTGTAGTTGAGCAGAAGTATAATCATAGGGAGCGAGATAGAAATACAGTAGCAAGGCAATAGGATGGAGAGGGGGTAGTTACACAAGTGAGGGAACTGGCATGGTTCTCATTTGCTATCAACTGTCTTCTCTTTCTATTGCTCTGCGTGAGCCTAGTTAGAATTTCCTTACTGTACTAATTAAACATTTTTGTATCATAAAACTTTATCACAACAGTTCTTTTACAAATCATACTAAAGTATCCTAACAGCTGTAACAAAGTTATGAATCACAAATGTTTGCAGAATTCTGTAAACTTATCAGAATAATTCTGTATTGTGCTAATACTATATATTCCTTTATTCAACCATTCTTAACAATTCAAATAGAGCTGTCAACTTCAAAATTAATGTTACGGGCAAAAGTTTGAGTACATTACAGTACAACAAAAACATAATAAAAAATTACATATATAAAAATTAGTTTCATCATAAAAATGTTGTTGTAGCCATATTATTCAGACATGACTTACTTAAATTAAATACCAAAAACATTGTTTCATAAGACTCCATTTTCAATAATATACTATAATATATATATATATATATATATATATATATATAATACGTTATTATATATTTATATATATATATAATTTTATAAGTTCTAATTCATCTCTAAACTAAATTATACTAATAGTGTAACAAAAACAAATATTCTTTTGTAAATTAATGTTGGCAGCATAAACCAAATAACATAATTATATCACTGAATTACATAAAATATTAAATAGTAAGAAAATAAGTTTAATGGTGGTTTAAGTAAAATACACAATAAAATATAATTCAGGTTAATATATTTTACAGAATTTGTGATGGTAAGTAAAATCTATTTTACTGTATGAAAAATTAATTACAATACTTTGTACTTGATTAAATTCAATCAACAATTCAAAAGTATTCAGTACCCCTATAACAACAAACAAAATACACTTACAGAAGACACCTACACATGTCCAACTTATGTGTAAATCATAACTATTACTATAATTTTATTACAAAATTTACAATCAGAAATATAAATTGTTAATGTTATGAACAATTAAAAAGAACATATAGTAATACCATTGTCTAAACCATTAATTAGCATAACATAATACAAAAATTACCTTACTTTTTAAATGAAATAACTAAAGAAAATTTAGTATTATTTAGTATTTGGACTCACACACAAACTCCAAATAAGGCTTATAGTTTAAAGCAAAGGTATGGAAAAATATTTTTGCTTGCACTAATTATGTGCATATTCTTCTTCTTTTATGGTGTATCCTATTGTCATGCACTTAAGCCTCAAGTGTCTTTTGCTCACTCCAGAAGCACACCATGAGGCTGACTAGTCTACGGTTTCAGCTGTTCTACAAACCGCAGAAAACAACAGATCAAGGTCCTCCTAGTGAAATTCACCACCCTTGTCCAAACTACCAAAGATGGCATACCGCTCCCTTGCTGTTGCAGGGCAGTTAAATAGCAGGTGCTCAGCAGTTTCCTCCTGCTCATCATACATTCTACAGAGCGGATCCTCCCGAAGGATACAGACTCTGTGAAAATGCTTCCTCAAATAACCATGTCCCGGAATCAGACCTATAACACGAGAAGACACTGATTTACTAAGTGAGTGGTGGCGTCTGATCCTAGGGGAAGATGACTGTAGAACCCTGTCTCCTTATTCTGAAACCCGGATGCAGCCTCCACCTTCTCTCATGTTCAGTGTAAACCCATTCAGACAGCCCCAAAGGATTCACACCTAGAAATGTTACAGAACGGTTGAGGTCCCATCATATTGGATACTGAGTCCAAGTTAGCTAGGACATCAGCTCTTTCATTCCCAGAGATCCCCTCATGACCAGGAATCCAACAGAGTCACATTGTTGATTCTGGCAAGGGAAGAAATGACTTGATAACATTACCAGACAAATTTGGAGTTAAACTCACAAGAATCCAACGCTTTCAATGCTGCTTGGCTATCTGTCGTCTAACTCCTAAACCGAAAGACTGTACTTATTACCTACATAACTCATTTTAAAGTGATCATATGCTGGTTTTTAGGTGCATTACATTAAAGTATATAAATTTTATAAAAATATAATACATTAAGAATATAATCTTTATATCAAACGGAGTTATATATGATAATTTACCCTAGGTTGTAAGTCATCATATACTCTTAATAAGTTAAATGAATCATGTTAAAATTACATTTTTGTTGGGCCTCCAAAAACTTTAAAGCTTTCACATTAAACTGTGAAAAATTCCTGATAATATAAACACAGTATTTTTTTTTTAAACATAAACTTAATATGTACCTATACAATATCACTGTACAAGGAATAGGTTTAATCTAACAAATGATAAACGTATATATATATATATATATATATATATATATATATATATTAATACACAAAATAGCTTTAAGTGCCATGAAGTTCAGTTCAGTAACATACGCTACCTGCAGGTATTAAGAATGTACCATTGCTCAGATTTAAAAAGATAATAAAGAGCATTCTAAACAAACTATTTCTGTACAAGAAGGACAAACATTTTCTCTCTGCTGTACAAGAAGGGCATTCCACAGCCCAGCTCTATTCCTACCAATTTTCTTTCATAGTCTTTTTTGTCAGGGCATCTGTTCTTTCTCTACCAATTATTTTAGAACATTCCTACATTCCTAGGTTGATGGCGTAGGTTGTTTTCTGGATTCTTTCAGCTGGGATCCTGTCTGACTGGATACTTCTATGACCACCCAGTGCTTGGTAGTGAGTGACAACTAAGGTCAGCTGCCACTACTAGCCTGGTCAGGTTGGTGAGGAGATCAGAATAAACTTGAGTGAAAGGTGTGTTGAGAGCTGTCATGAGACATTATATGTTGTAATTAAAGATGAATTACAGCCTGGAGGGCTTGGTGAGGGTAGTTTGATAGTGGGAGGTGTCATATATGCCAGCATAGTTTCAGTGTACCTCAATTCCAATAACACAAGAAACGTCCTCCCAATGGTTATACATAAACTAAACAATGACCAAACACCCATTGTCCTTCAATACATCATTCCCTGTTGTCTTGTTTCAAAAATTTGGCCTCATCAACTTGCATCACTGTCAGTGGACCACCAATATTTTAAGAACTAGGTTATCATTTGGTCAATAAACATTTCACGAACAAAAAATCAATTCAGTAATTCTCAACAATACTGCTTGTTTTTGTACGTAAGCAAACAGTTTTTCTTTTTCTAACAAAAAGTGTACAATATAATCTAAATTCTCATGTATCGGTGGTGTAATGAACAAGAAGCACTATACTTCTTGCACATTAATCTCAACACTATTGCACAATGTGCTAACATAAAATTAAGTACACGTCTATTATCCAGTTTATACATAAATTCATAATTGTAATGGTTTAATCAACACAAATAGCACAACTTTTATTCTGATTCTAAACCATGAGCATTTGAAGGTTTTACAACAGGATCTGATGAAGAACCACCTTCACAATTTGCCATATTTAATCTGGATTGTTCATCTATCATTATTCACTACAACTAACATCAACAACATTAGAGAACTGAGACGCAGCATGTTAGACATTGCCATGCTGGTACTCACAAAGATAGTCAACCTACATACAACTGATCACAAAACATTACAATTGCACATGCTCACTATATTTGCCTTCACTGAACAGGTACAAAAGTCTACATTTTCTATCAACTAATAGTATGTTGGGAGTCCTTTTTGTTTCTGTTGGTAGCCCTGTTCTTCCCCACCTAGTTTGTTATCTCCAACCCAGAATTCTAGTTCCCTCCAGTTCCCTATATGATTGATGTTAACTAGGTATTAGGTTAAATTCAAGTTGTTATTATTAATTTTGTTGGTACTTTTAATCATTCCCAATTGAAATTCATGGTGTTAATTATTGTATAAATCATTAGGAATATTGTAACACTGGTTTCATATTGTTATTGGTGGAGCCTATAAATTGATTATACACCGTTTGTTTTGATACTTGTTATTGTGAGCTCTCATTATGTGGACAAAATTGTAGCACGTGGTCAAACATTTTCACTGCTTCATCTTTTGTGATAGTTGAAAGAATAAATTGCTGTAGACAAAATTTGGGTAGTGTTTGGTAGCGATGCTATTAATTTAAACTTTGAGTGTTCTACAAAGATTTTTACATTGTTGTTAAACAACTGAAAAGTTAAGATTTTAAGAACTTAATAATAAATTACAATGAATTACATTATTTAAAACTGTACAATTCTGCTATTACAAAAACATTTATTTGGAATATCACTAATATTACTCTGGCACTAAATTAATTGCAGATTAGACCTTTTTGTAGAATTCAAAGTAAGTTTTATTCTTGGCTTTCCAATCAGACAAACGGATGGCACTTTAGAACCACTATTGTAGAACTACATGTATATAACTGTGGTGGCACATCATTGTATGCAGTTTGTGTCACCAGGCAAAGCACTACACAGATAAACAGTGATTGTGTACAAGGGCTGGTATCTTTTAGGAAGGGATTGTTGTTGGGGAGGGGGTTTTGTTTGTGTGATGGTGTGTTTGACAGATTTTATTCTATTAATTTTATTTGTAGCTAGAGTTTGTTAAAAACAGATATTTTGGTAATCTGGTATTGGTACTGCATTCTGAAATTCCAATAAGTGCAAAATTATGACATGTGACTACTTTTAGTAATTCATTCACTTCTGTATTGCCATTGGCTGACTGTAATTTTAAAAACTATGTACCCAAAAATGCACATTTAATTCCAATTAAAATCTAACCAACACAAATATCTCAAAGTAGTTAAATTAATGCCAAGTAGTATAATTGTTGATTTTTGATTACCTCGTATAAACTTGGAATTAATTGTCTAAAAACATATTATTGGACTTAAAAATTTCAAATTGTTGTGAAGAAGATTCACAGTTTTTGTTTTTGAAAGTTTCTCAGACCTTCAAAGTTTCCAGTTACTTTACTCAGTATAAAATGTAAAATAAGAACAGTAAAAACTTGGTATTGTTGATTACATATAAACTTGTTTATAAATAATACTAGTACTTGGTAGAGAAATTTAGTTTTTTCAGTGACGTTTATATTACAACATCTCAACTAAAGTAGAATGCAGCCCCCATTCTACTTTATTCTGATACAGATTCTGAATCGGTTTTTCACTGGTGGCAAGAGAATGATAAAACTGAAAACTAAATAGTTTATTCAGAAAATTAGAAATAATACTGACTTACTGAAGGTTTGAACCAATATCTAGAGGTTCTGTGAGTAACTCATAGAAGCCTTGTGATTTCTGATTCACTTTAAATGGAATCATTCACATGATGAAAGGTAACCATTCTGGAGGAAGCACTGCCATACCAGAACACTAATCAGTAAAGCATAATATTGTGGCATTGTATGTTGTTTGGGATAATTGTATATAGTGTAAATATGTGTGTGTGGATGTTAAAAGGAGCTGTTGGAATTATAATATATATTTATAATTAATTGCTGTATAAATATTCAATGGTTAACTACTGACAATGACATATTACCAATATTGCATATAGAATTGTTATGAAAAGAGGAGTACAGTACAATCTCACTCTTAATCACTTGTTTCTTGGTAAGCATCTATGCCTTTAAATTATGGATGACACCCTTTCTTCACTAATGATACCTCTTACCTGCCAGAATAATTTAGGCTTCCATTCTTATTGAGCTTTGTATTTAGATGCTATGAGGGTGCAGGTTTTTGTTGTTTTACAAATATTACATAACGTTAAAGATATTAACTTCTGGATATGTAACATTCTAAATCAAACCAATGAACAAACATAGAGCCATGTAATTCTGTGTTATTATTCTCACGTTGAAGACATTTTTCCCCATGTTTTAGAAAATTAAATATAATACTTAGCATTAGTTATTGCAATAATGTTACCATACCACATAACAGAGAGGCGATTCACAGAAAGAGTGTTGCAGTAGAGAGGTCATCTTCAACATTAGAATTAACAAGAACAAGAGTAGGAAATTACTGTAGTCAGAATTGACTCATGGAACTTGTTATAATGTTTGTCTTTGACAGCAACAAATAAAAAAACATTCCTTCTTTAAAATTATAGTTTGCTTTCCATGGCCTTATTTTTTAGCTCAGGATAAAAAATAATACCTTAATTTCCAAATTTTTATGTTGAAACATCCACTGTTGACCTATTTTTCTTATCAGTCAGGCTGTGTTGAATAGAAAAATTTTGCTTTTTGAGGTAAGACATTAAAAAGCCATTGTATGAGTTCTAGAAAAAACCCTTATTAATTGTTTTACCATTTTGTAAGTAAAAATAAAAAAATGGATTTTTAAATGTGTCTTTACTATGTAGCATTATATATTGACGCTATGTTCTGAAGATGTGGTAACATGTCAACTATCTGTTAGTCAAATTTAGCACTCAATTATTGTAGAGTATTATAATATTACAAATTACATTTTTTCACTCACTTTGTATTTACATTTCTAAATTGAGACATGTAGTATATTCAAAACACATATTTACGCGATATACAGAATATTTCTTCTAGGTGTGTTAACTCGCCAAACTTACAATCATATAAATAGAAAATAAAACTGACGTTGACAAAGTTACCTATAACCTATACTACCGTGAATCGTGATTGACAATGTACTAGTCAGCTAAGCTTCCCATTCGTAGGAAGCAGGTGTGCATTTAGGGATGTTGGTTACTTGTTTACTTGGACACCAAAAGACGCGTTTATGCGTCGTTAGTAGTGAATAATTGTTAAAATAATTACTTGAGCCAAACGTATCTATTTTACTGTACCTTTAAAAATGTTATAAATTTTAAGTTCAGTATACAATTTAAAATATAATTTGAGTGATAAAATATCTAGCTCTTTCAAATTTATTGGTTTTAAATATTGTACAGGTAAACAAGGTTGTGAGGGAACAGTCCACCAATATCTGGTAAATTGATTGAAATAAATAAACCCCAAATTGCTAAAACTCCCTTACTTATAGATTATACTCCTTGCTTTCACATAAAATATTTTTAATTTATCAATCTAACCCATTGTATAGACTTTCAAACTCTCTCGAAGGCTTTCAAAAGCAATAAGTATTTTCACCAAGAAAAAATGCCAAATGAATAATTATTCTTAATAATATTTTTCACTAAACACTCAAACAGGCCCTGGTGAAGTAACAATCACTGTATTATCAGACTTGTTTATAATGTTCAATACCACTCCTATGACTGACTCTGAGTGTGAGCAGTCTCTCCCGTTTATCATACAGATACAATGGAATCAGTAGCGTAAATAGGATTTGGATTTGATATATCCACTGGGGTTTCCTCCAGTTAATCATCATCTAATCCAGGGATATTCCCTGGAAAATTTTGAAAATGTATAGTCTTAAAATCTGATTGTAGTGCCTTTATAGCCTTAGTTTTTTGTTGTACTTTTTAATATTTGTGAGTCATGAAATTGATGTAACTACAGATTATGTTGAATTTAAATATATAACTTCTTAATGCAGTACCAGTAATACACCATATTTAGTGAGTTCATACTGTAGTCTGAAGAATATATGACAAAATCTTATAAATTTTCCTTCCAAAGTCATCAATAATATTTTCAACAGTGATATAAATTTCCCAACAGACTGACACCATGGCCAGTTCACTTGATCATGTCTGTAACAGATTAGTTTTATAATATTGATTTGAAAACTTAAAGTTAAATTATTTTCTTATTAAAAAATCAATTTTAGAAGATATTTTTGAAATGTATGATAAATAAAAACAGTTTTCACTTTAATTTTTTAACATGGTTTGTTTTTGACGATGGTAAGATTGTGAAGGAAACAGTATTTTTCCAGGCATTTGCCATTGTTCAGTAATACAAAAAAAAGTAACACTGTTTTGAAATCCAGAGTTGTGGTTCCTGACCATCACGTGTAAGATTTGTTTATTTTAACCTAGAGTTTAGATATTTGTTCGGTTGTGTTATGTTGTTTGTTATCCACCTGATGAAGAGATCAGATTGCAGATCTTGACACATAGTATTACTGATGTTTCGTATCACTGAGTGAAGGCAAATGTCCAGAAAAGTCCTGTTTTCTTCTCAATTACATCATTAAAAATAGTCTGACTTTTGGGGATATTTAAACATGTGTAGCATTTCACAGTAGTGACAAGACAATTACATATTTCTTTGACTTCACATGCTCTCATTACTTTTACATTAAAGAAATGAGCAGCACAGTGTACATAGATATCTAATGGTTGGTTTTCTTGCACAAATTTGTTTACAAACGTTATATTGACCAGACATAGCTGGTGCCCCATCCTTGGAGCCTTGTTCTTTTAAATCATTCAAAATCGTTCATGTTAATCCATAATATTCTAGAACAGCTAGTATTTTTATTGCATAGGCTTTTCCTGTTAGCTCATTAGTCACAACAATGTAAAAGTTTCTCCTTTATAGTAAGGTTTCAATTTTCCGCAGCAACGTAGTGTGAACAAACAAAACAAATGTTGGATAGTTGAAATATCACTGGTTTCATCTGCCAATAACAATTTGCATTATTAACTTCCTCATCCAGTTTACTCTGTAACATTCTTTAAAGAAGAAATTATTTCAATTTTTAACAAAGACCATAGATATTTGATTTTCTATTTTCATCCAACTTTTCGTTTAACTCTTGATCTCTTTGGCTCCTATATCTCAAAAGAGGTCTGAAATTCCCTTCATGTTTCTCAGTATATACAAAACTTGTTCCAGTACTTCCAAAATCTTTGTAACCTCCCAAGGCAAGCTCTTTTCGCCTACATAATATGGCTGCTTTAATTACAGGTTTTAAGATATGTATACTTCTAATATCACTTCACTGTGTATTAACTTAATTAATATCCCCTAAAGATCTATTATCCAAGGTCTTTTACAGATTTTTGAAATTAGTAATGCCAGTAATATGATAGTCTATCTCAGTACTATACTTAAACATTTGTGGGGCTTTCATCCAGTTTGTGAATTTACGCCTCACCAATGAACGAAGCCCTTGGTTGTTACTCCCATTCCATGTTTGGCAAATAAAAAACAAAGTATTCTTACTCTAAGTAAACTAGTCATGGATATTTACTGCCTCTCCTCCATCTCTCTTGCCAGTTCCCCTACTCCCACCCTAAGCATTGTCCTCCTTCACCTGGTGGTATGTGTATTTGTTGCTAAAAGCATAAGCAAGCGTGTGACACTAGTTTCACTTGTGACTTGCAGTAGGTTAGTGTGACCTTTTGCTTTTTAAAATTACGTGAAAGTTAATATTTTTCTTATGCTGAACCATACTATATACAACAATTACAATACTTTACAAGTTTTAATGTCTACTCTAGAGCAATTATAATTTTTTTCGGATTATAAACAGCCTTTGGGGGTGGTTGATCACCATGGTCACTCTCATTATTCACGCCACTACAATAAGCTGCCTTTTGCCCAATCTCTGTCTTATTCACACTAATCATTTGGCCTATCTCTAGTGATTACCTTTGGAATCAAAATGGTCAGTGTTGAAAAATACCACACAATAAATGCATTTTAGGTAGATTTATCTTTTAAGGAATTGCTGTGACATTGTAAAAGCATTGCTTTGGTAATGACAAATGTGCATATAAAGAATTACAGAAATTAAAATCTTTTCTTTGATAATTAGGTTAAGTATAAGTTAATATATATAATTTGAGCCCATCAATAATGAATCCCCTAAATAGACTAAGTAAAATCAAGTAAATCATATCCTTTTATAGTTCTAGTTTTTCATGAAATTTATAGAGGAATTTCTCCTAAGAGAAAAATTGATCATTAGCCAGACTTAGTTTGGCAGAGATCAGAATGGAGAGGTATTAAAAGGGTTAAAGATAACAAAATGATAAAAGTTTCACAAGTCATATTTTTAACTTGATACACGCACAACCAGTCATATATCAGACATGTAAATAAAAGGTAAATTAGTGTCAGCCAATGATACAAAGTTCAAACTATTCAGCTGAATGTGGTAAATTTCAGTCTCTATAGACGCACAATTTTATAAAGTTGAACATGAGTAACATTTTCTGTTACTAAATTATGATACGTGTCAATATTATATCTCAAACAACAATACGTATGCATAAGCATTGGGTTTATATTTCATTATACTATCTACATTATCAATCCTTTAGTTTTCACCTAATTGTAGTTTTACCATTTTTGCCGACAACACCAATAACATATATAAGGTGAAAGTGATACGTTTACCTACCTTGAGGTATATTAATAAATAACTAGGTACTACAAAAAACCTCATAAGGCCTTTTTAAAAGGGTATAAGGGGCAGCTTTGTGTTAATCGAGATCAAATATGCAAACTTTTTGTTGAATATAAAAAAAGTAATAGATCTGAAACATCAAACACAAATAGTCATACTGAGGAAAACCATAATAATAATATTTGTATTAAAGACCATAGAATGTAACAATCTTGATAACATTATTTCTGGTTTAAAAAGTAAGTATGTCTATGGTATGATGATGTGCCAATAGCTGTAGTTAAAAGAGCTAAGATCTTTTGATGAACCCTCTTTTCACATGTAATCAATTCTCTAATCATCTCAAACACATTTCCTGAAAAATAAAAAATATCCAATACCAATTCAATAAAAACAAAACAGCAAAAATGTTATATCAATTTTCCTTTCCTTTACTTGCTTCTAGATTTTTCTAAAATATCTCAGCGCACCACATTTGAACAATTACTTGATTATCTTGAGATAATCAGATACTTGATTCCTTTTTACGCTTTATTGTAAGGGCAAATCGACTGTAACAGTAACCAAAGACTTTATTGAGGCAGTGATAGATGCAATAGAGATCTTAGAAAAGGCAGTTGGGACATTTCTAGATCTTTTTAAAATATTTGACATATTATCCTAGTTATTCAACATATCGCTACACTAAGCCAATGGCGTAGTGTAGCGGGTACAGCGGTTATCGCAAGATAACCAGATCAAGCAACGTCAAGCATGGCTGCTGCTTGGATAGGTGACCGCTGAGCGATCCTGTCCTTGCAAGCAGCCCGCCTGCCCGGCCATTGGTGGTGGTTCGGAAGTCATCTTTAAGCCGTTGGTCCCCAGGTTAAGTGTTAGAGAGGGATTCTTAGCCCTAACTTCGTCTGGTAAAATAAGACATTCTTTACTTTTTACTTTACTTTACTTTACATATATTTCATGATTTGTTATTTCAGCGGCTGTATAACTTGGGAGTAAGAAATGTGGTTTTAAACTGGTTGTACTTACCATTTAGCAATTTTTGCAAACACCTTAACTAAATAATATATATTTCAAAAGCATATCCAAAGCAAACATAGCTCTACAATGAAATCTACACATACTGGAGTACCTCAAGGGTCAATCCTAGGATCATGAATTTTTATTTGTCTTCTCAGAGGTGTACCACAGCTTGATGTAGTAACAATAAATTATTTTCATAGAGATGATACAAATTTAAAAGTTTTAGCTAGGGTCCAAGACGAAATAGATGATAAAACTGAGTTAATATGTCTTACTTAAATAACTTTTACAGCAAATAATTTATGTGTAAATGCAAACAGAACAAACCTTATTACATTTTCAAATCAACAAAAAAAGCTTTGAAGCCAAAATTTAAACTAGACGATCACATTATATCACAAATGGTTAATCCTACATCTGGGTTACGATGACTCAGTTAAGGTACATTTTACTACCTTAGGAATTATGACTGTGTACAGCTAATACGTTTATTAATATAAGCAAAAAAAATGGGAATCTTCCAAATTTAGGATAGAATCATCAATACCTAATAAAATAAGGATAAACTGTGCTTGGCAAATTTTCATATTCATTACTACTGCAAGAAACCTCATATATGGGGCCTAAATGTTATAATAAGCTACCTCCTGAATTCCTGTACGGTACCAAACATAATTTAAAAAAATCAAAGCTCCGTAAAAAATATTCCTGTTAAAAATAGATATGGTTACTTATTTATTGTTTTAACCTCTTGGATTGCAAAATTATTATATTGATTTGATTACCTAGGCCTCCTTTAATTTAATTTTTCCTTATCCAGAGATAAAGAGTTTGGTTTTCTTAGAGATAAATTGAATTTTATGAAATAATTTTATATGATATGTAACACAAATGTAACAAAAGTATTGAATACTTTATTTTAAATATTTATCTATTAATTTATATATCAATACAATCCAAGTAAGTATTTTGTAAACAGTCAGAGAACAATAAATCACGAATTGGTAATTATGTTAAAGTAGATAAAAAATATGGATATTCTGTGAAGAAAAATAAATGTAAAGGCTATCTAGGTAACCAAACCTTTATAACAAAATGTATCTGTTACCTCATTTAATTTTAAGGTGATAATATAATAACATAATCACATTCATTAATGCAACTATTGCAAATCAGGCAGAAATATGATAGTCTTCTTTATTAATTAATGAGAAGTCAATCATTTAGGGAGGCGAAGAGGTTGATGTTATAAAGATCCCCCAAATCTACAGCTCATTCAGAGGATGAAGGGACAGAAGATATTTGGAATTCAATATTCTGTGTGATATAAAGTGGCCATTTAGAGTTTAAATTTTTTTAAAACCAACTAAATATTAATTATAATATTAATATTTAACTTACTAATCCAATCAACGAGAAACTGATAAAAAAATTTTTAAACAAAAACATAAAATATCATTTTAAACAAAATCAATAATTAAAGATGTGAGTTCTTATAGGTGTGTAAGAAAACTTCAAACAAACCAGAAATTTGACTTTACATTTATGTATTGCATAACACAAACTGTGTTTTGTTTTTGTACTTAAGTTTATTGTGTTCTTTTTCTGAGAGCATGTCATTGTCAGTGCCAAACAGTGCTAAAACACAAGGGTATTACCAAGAAGTGGTCCTGGTAGTAGCCTAGCCATCATATAGTTGTTTAGTGTTGTACAGTAAGTGTAATATTAGATTAGGATAAGCTGAGTGTGCTTGGTGTAGTGACTTACTTTATGCTCTGTTTTATTCTGCTTGCATGGGATTGTCAGGCTGCAAAGGTGACCAAAATTTCCACATTTTATTTAATATAGTCTTAGTAATATGCTTTCCCACCATATTAGCTGCATGATTATTACCTGTCATAGAAAATAAAATAATGTTATATTGTACCATTACTTTTTCATTTATTACTTTTGGGTTTGATTTCAAAGCTGCTGCCATATTATTTAGTTAGAGTAATATTACATGTATATGTGAGTTAGTGTTAATAATCAACATAACTTTTAACGTTATTAGTGTTAATGTTCTGTTTCTTTCTTGAGTGACATATCAGTGGCTGATTCCCTCAACAAAAAAATAGCACTTGAGCAATAAAAATATTTAACAAAATTGTTAAGATTTAATTTCTTGGCAGTTTTCAAGGTTCAAGCAGTTTACAGTTATAGTTGACTAATAATACTTATCCAACTGCAAATCATACAAGTCTAACTTAGTTTCAACTAACACATGGGTAAATAAATAATCGGATCATTGAATTTTTCTGATATTTATTTAGGTTTAATTTAAAACAGATCTCAGTTTATTTAACTTCAGTGCCCAATAAGAATTTCTAATGTATATCAGCTTTTGTTTTTGGGTAAACATAACAAATAAATCAACTGTTAATCTTCTAAATAACAGCAATTTTTCCTGTGTCAATTGTTTTGGTAAAAAATTGTTTTAAAATTTTGATTTACTAGTATGATATTTCAAAAACAAGGTCTGTACCACTATCTCACTAATCTTAGGATAAAAACAATTCTTAAAATTATGTTTTCATTAAATACAAAATCTCTTTCAACAAATAGCAAGTTAATAAAGTCATATACTAACAATATTTCTTGAAACGTGATATATACAATGTAGTTCTGTTATTAATTTTTTTATCCAATTTACAGTGTCAGAGAAAGTAATGCGACTGTGCAGAAAATATTTAGTTTGGTTAAAATATCCATTTCAGGGAGCCTAAAAAAGTGTAATTAGTGAAATGCCTCTTTATATGCGTTTGTAGACATTGTTAAAAACTGCATAGACAGTTAAAAAAATTATAACATTTGGCATTAGAGGTATTTTACTTTGAAATGCCTCCAGATATTTTAAAACATTTGTAGGTTTTTAAATCCTTTGTCTAATGTAATCATTGTTTTCTTGAATTTGGTTCTAACAGTTGTATGTCTTTTTACAATTTATAGATAATATTCTATTAATGGATTAGAATATATTGAAAGTGCAAATCAACTGTTAAAAAGTCTTAGTACTGACTGCAGCAAAACAGTTTACAACTTCCATGAATAAATTTGCATTTTAGCAACAATCCTGTGTTATCTTATGTGGGATTCCATACATCCAGTCCCGGGGTTACAAACCTGCTATGCTTTTGTTTTTGTATGGTTTATTTATTGGTTGTCATATATCAGCTGCCTGAGATTCCTGAAGACATAGCTGTGAAGCGTTCTCAAGAGATAGATAAGGATCTGACAGACGTTGTATAAGGAGCCCAGCATATCAGTCCCCTGTCTGAATTGAATTCAAAATTTAATATACTGGTTGAAATTCAGAAGTGCTACATTCAAACTCGAATTGCTGGCCATAACCTGTAAGCTCTCCAAATTTAGAATCAGAATCAGAAATTTATTTAATTTTTTACACATGGTGTACATGGTAATGGTGTTAGTCAGCGGATGTAGTATCAGATGTGTCAAGTGTAACATGCAGCATTATTTACATAACAAAACATAAAATTAAACCAAGCAAAATATTAAAGTAATTTGGAGTTAATTTGTAACAAATTCATTTTGAACTCGATATAAAATAATTTATTCCTTTGTGAATGTTATAAAATCTAGAAAATGGATATAAAAGAAGGGAAGACACACATATTCTAAGTTTCTTCCGATGATCTTTTTATTCTTCAAGACCCTATTATGAGTCCCATTTTCTGCTATATATAAATGATCTTATCATCCACATAACATATAATTTGGTGACATACACTGATGGAACAAGTGTTGTTACAAAATCAAAGTCTTCTAAATCATTGAAGACTACACTACGTGCAGTATTTCGAAATGTCACCAAGTGATTTGAAAGAAATAGTATGCTCAATTTAGACACATACAACTCTATCTGTAGTTGCCGCTGTGCTTAATGCATTGTGCGGGACTGGAATCTAAACCTGTTTGTTTCTTAGGGATGGACATTGATCCTGACTTCAATTGAACAATTCATATCTATAAACTGTCTAGGAAATTGAACAGTTGCATTATTTTATTTATATATTTATCTGGATTTTTTAAATAATTATATTCTTAAAATAAACTTTTATGGTTATTCTCCTCTGGTTTCATATGGTACTGTCTTCTAGAGTACTTTTTATCATTTTTATTCATTGGGATTTAGACTGCATAAAATACCGTTGTTAATTTATTTTTTCATCTTTAAAACGTCCTTCATTTTTAATAATTAGTCATATTTAATCTATATAATTGAAACTTTTATGGAAGCAATTTAACACTATCTAATTTTTTTAGAAAAACTACTGCACACCTTGGACCAAAATGTTAATGCTTTAACAAAATATATTGAAACTAGTGAAACCTTTTAAATGTATCATAATAGTGCTGAGGAATGTTCTTATGGGACAAGGCTCCCATGGAGGAATTCTAGACAAGCTTGTCTCTAGCACCTAATATTCTACATACGATTCTTAAAAATTATTTATTCTGTTATTTACCAACCATTTATAAAAAATAAGGTATCAGAATTGTTGTCTGTTTACAAGCTATTGTTTTATTTTGTCTTGGCAGTTTTGTCTCTTCACGTCGATTTTCATGTAATTTTGTTTTTTATATGGTTATCATTTTGAAACTATCAATGATAAATTCAGCAGAAAGTAACATCCTAAAAAAACACAGGATATAAAGACATAAAATATTCAAAATTACAATACAGTAACTTAATCCGTTTCTGAAACGAATGTTTACATTAGAAACATATAGATGGATAGACGCTAAATAAAGTGAAATAGACTATAGTGTTAGAGGATCTTTTTTGTTTATTTTTACTTATTGAACCATATCCTAAAATATTTCCTCACTTTTTAAACGTTGTGTGATTGAATAGTAATATTAAGAGATTTTTAAGAGTTTAGAGTTTGGTAATTCCACGTACCAATCTTTTGATAAACAAAGGTTGTGATAGGAACATTAGTTTTATTGAATTAATTATTAACATTCCTTTGTATCAGTTAACACCATCAAATCTGCCATCAAGAGCCTAAAAAGTCACAGCCTGTGAGATTGGTGACATTCTTGCCTTTCCTCATGTAAGATATATACAATTTGATTGCTCTTGTGCTCTTCAGCAAGATATTACTGACAAGATATTTTATTTTTATCTAGGAAACAGAGGTAATCACACTGATTCCAAACATTACTCCAAACTTTCACTAGCTTCAGACATTTTTTGTAATTATCATACAAAAATATTTGAATAGGTTACATAAATTTTTCTTTATAAGAAAGTTTTCTGTCTTATCTCTTTATACCAGTCTTACCTCTTTGAGAGAGTGCCACAAACTTGACATTGTTTTTATCAATCGCTGATCCTGCAGTGAAGTGAAGTTTGATACTATCTGACTTCCAAAAGGCATTTTACAAAATCTCGCATCCATCTTATTTTCCTCTGGTCTTATTGGCTGAATCAAAACCTATCTTTAGAAAATGATATTTAGAGTATTTTTTAGCAGAGAGTATTATTTTCTGAGAGTTTCATTGTCACTTCAGAAGTAACTTAGGGCTCTATTTCAGGCTCGTTTTTTTCATTTAAACCAATCCTGAACTATCCCTATATGCTAATGATATTATGTTCTCTCTTCTAATCACTGGAGTGACATTAAGCCATTGATTCAGATGAAGGATTGACTGAAATTAACCACAGTCCTTAAACCTCAGCAAAACTTACTAGTTAAACTATCCCTTCATATTTTAATGACATTAGAAGTAATAGAACTAGAGAAAAAGTGTATTGTATTCTGTTTTTTGGTGCTCTTGTAGATTTAAAGCTAATTCTCTTTAAATAAATAAACAGTGTTGTTTTGAAAGCTAGGAAGAACTTTGGTCTTATGATAAGGATCACCTGATTTTTTAATCATCAGAGATTCTTGTCTGATACCTTAAAATTGCTAGTCTAAATCCATCTTGCACATGCTACTATTGTCTGGAATAAATATTGAGGATGCGTGGCCTCGCTCTCAGTAAGTCATGCTGTGGTATTTTCGTTGTTTCAGTATAGAGTTCTGTATGGTCATGATTCATCAGTAGAAAATACAGATGTGAGTTTCAGGATATACTGAGAGATCCATTTCTAAGTGTTGTAATATTTGATCTGGTAATTAGATATACTATCATAGCAAAAACACTTATTTCATCTTTTTTATAAGTACATTGACAAATTAATAAAGAGCTAATTATTACTCACTACTCATGATTTGTTGTCCCTCTCAGTATGTTTCAAGAAACATCTCACTTTTTAAAGTTTTACAAATTTATCTATTTTAGACGTGATGGGGTGGGTGAATAGCTCACTTAAAAGTCTAACAATCAAACAAGTAAAATTTAATGGGAGGGATGGATTTTTTATTTTATGGAGGTGCTCCAGCATTTTTAAATACAACTGTATGTATGATCAAGTCCATTCTTTTATCATAAGGTGGGAAGTAGTTTCTGGAGATCTACAGTGAGCTAAGATGCAAAAAGGCATTGCTATCCAAATAAGCAAAAAATCTGACAAAATAAAAAATTTAGTTATCATACTAAATAAAAGGTTATCCTGGAAAAACCATACTGATAGCTTCTGCCTAAAAATTGGTTCAGTTCTGTATACCTTAAAACCAATAATTCTGGTACTCCAGAAGCAACTAAAGCAGCATATCATTCACTGTTTGATAGTCATGTATGCTATAGTATTTCTATCTGGGGGTTGCTCTTCAGAAGGCAATCTGTGCCATGTCTTGAGAATGGATAAAAGGCTATAGATTTACATCAGTTTTATGTCTTAGACAGAGCTGCATGGAAATATTAAAATCTGGGCATACTGATAGTTCCTTCCATCCACAAACCATCCTATACTGTACGAAAAAAAATCCCCAAAAACAAAGTGACATATCTGAACACAACACAAGACATGCAGTAAACTATACACAGCCAGTCCACAGAACAGATGAATAAACTACCAAACATGAGCACTGTCTTCTTAAAATATTTGATGGAGCTCACCATGAAAAGGAAATGAGCCGGCTGTAGTGAAACGACCTTGAGTTTTACCCCATAAGAACAATAAAATCATGACAATCGGACTCTCCAGACACAAAACTTAAAACTCCCATTACATTATTGGTGTATTTTTAAACACACCTCATAGATATTCCTTAATAGTATATACATTATTTCTTAAGATTAATCTCAAGATTATAACATAACGTTTACATTTTACCAAACTTCATCTTTTTCTCAGTTACTGATAGTAAACAGAGTACTTATATTTATGGTCTCTGAGATAATTTACAAGGTTACTGGTTAGCTAAAACAATTCCAAAGGAGTAATTGACCTAAAGTTGATTGATGCACAGATAGTCTCTATTGTTAGAGAGAGGAGGAACTAACTGACTGCAACCCTCTTGGATCCCTTTACTGTCAAAATTTGAGTGAACAGGAAGTGTATGTCTCTTTGGATCAGTGGATTACAATCAAGGTTTTGGTAGTAGAAGAGATGAGCTCAACTAAAATTGCGATTTTGGGGACAATACTTTGTCAAGAACATGTGTATTTGCTTGACATTAAGAATTTTCTAAAGGGCGTGAAAAATTTGAGAACGAGAGCCACAATTGTAGCCCAAGGATAAGTGTAACTAAGGTCAAAATTGAGGCACAATCTGCACATAACTCTCTTTAAAATCACAATGCACAATATTATTCCGAGGTACTGGCTGCCACAAATTATAATTGCAAAGGGAAAGGACGCAGTAATTGGCCAGAGGTGACATTCTTCTGTACGAAAACACCAGGCCACATGAGGCTAACACTACAAGGCAAAAATGTGTTGCATTAGGATGGGAAACACTTAATATCCGCCCTATAGCCCATACTTGTCACCTTGTGACTTTATCTTTTTGGACCCCTCAAATAGGTGCATGGAGGCCAGTATTTCAAGGAAAACAAAGTGGTGGAGGTGTTTGAGTTCCAATGGCTAAGACAATGTCCAAGGAATTTTTCACTGATGGAATAAAAAAGCTTCCAATTTGATGGGAAAATGTATCTCACTTGTGGGAGAATATGTAGAAAAATAATATATATTTTTAAGTTTAGTGAAATAAAATTGTAATTTAAAAACATCAGTCCCATTTATATTTTATACACCTTTGTATATTAAAATCAACATTGAAAATCATTATTTTGATACCAAAAGCCTGTATGAAGTATTTTAATGTAAAAATGCAGCATTTTGACATATGATAATGGTAATGAATTAAATACAAACTTTTTGACAATCAAGAGAGGAGACTCTTTACATGCTACAATCACTTCAGCAATCCTTTTATAGACTTTCTGTTTATTTCAAGCAAAGAGGTGCTGTTATTTCACACTTAGACAAAAATTTGTACTGACAGTAAGCATCTCTTCTCTAGGAAGTTGTGCAGAGCAGTATTAGCAAGTGACTGCCCAACATCGTTACTAGGTGCCTTTAACAAATTTTGCACCATGATACATTTTTATAGAAGAACTTGATCATACAAATTTTTTAATCATGGAGCGCAAGACAGGTTAGCTCTGAATGTCATGTGGTATCCATTAATAGCCTGAATGCCTAAGCCATTTAATCAATTCAGCGCGACCATCTTTTTACAAATTTAACAGCTGCCGGAAGCTTGATGAAATAGGCTATGACCTTAGGCTTGACGACAAAGAAATTTAACTGTAAAAATACACATCATTATATTGCTTGAAAGTTTTATTTCCTTATCAAGCTTTTAATCCAACAATAGCGTCACAGTTTTTTGTAACTGTATGATCTTACTGTATGAGATTGAGTGATATCATAAACATTTACAGTGCATTTTTTCAGTTGTAGAAACTGACAAATGTAAGGGCATTTCTTTTTCATTGTAAATATCACTAAGCCATTACATCTACCTTTCTTACTTATGTAAAACACAGTTCTTCATGAGATAAACTCCAATCAATCCTTATAATTCCCTGCTAAAGTTCACACACTTTTGTCAAGATGACAATAGCACATGCACTAACGCGAGTGGGTTGTTCATAGGCACTGATATATAATAACCAGTTTATTATACATAAAATTTCTCCACTTCTAAAGAAGTGAATAACAACATTATTTATAATGGAAATATGTACAAAATGCATTCACTGGACCTGCATTATTATTGATTTGCTTAACAATGAATTCATTTTCAAGGGTGAAATTATCTGACTTAGAAACAGTCAAGTGTGAATAATATAAAGAGTTTATATAAAGCTTTAATGGAACCCCTGTTAATGCACAGTTTGTATAGTGTATCTGATTGTTATTGTTATTAGGATAGAATAAACCTCAAAGCTTTTACTATCTTAACTTAGGTTAGTCTAGTAATGTAGTTTTTAATTTATGAAACTTATATTTTGTAGTATTCAATTCATCAATGACTAGTTTTGAATATATATATATATATATATATATATATATATATATATATACACTGTTATGTGGCATAATGTGATGTATAGAATAAGACAAATAACTACATTTGTGCATAACTCTGTTATAACTTTCTTAATTTGCTGTTACATAACTCTTTTAGGAACAATTGTGATAAGAAAATAAACAAAATTTTATTTGTTTTCAACCATAAAATACATACATGTTAGAAAATCCATTTCTTGCATTAAATGATCTAAGTAAAGCAAATTTGAATTTACTTGAAATTCATAGACTATGTATTGTCTTATAATAAACAGTGACATTCTATGCAACCTATAAACTGCAATAAAACAGGAATGAAATGTAATGAAATATTCCATTACAGATAATGAAAGCGAAAACTTGTAAAGCTCAAAAACTCAATTCCAGCATAATTTTAATTATATAAAAATATAGTTCATTTATATACAGAATAAATTGAAACAAATTACTTTTAGTAAACAAAAATATACTACTTAGACTTGCAATATTACAATCATACACAATAATTATTCTAATGTTTATTGAAAGAGCACTCCACAACTAACAGACTGAAACAGTGAATTCATAGCTGAATGTATTTATATAATGGATAAGAATTGAACAATGAAATGGCCCTCCTTTTAATTTGTTATCATTTAAAAGTCTGAGACAAGTAACTGGGATACCCAGTGTTTACAAGAGTAAGTATACATCAGACCAAGAGTGAGTGAGTGTTAGTAACAAAATCGTAAAAGATTTAAATAAACAGCTGTTTAAAAAGACAAACTCTATGTGCACAAAATGTTCACATGGTATGTTACATAGAAAATAAACTTGTCTACATTAGATAAACTAAAGATTGTGGTAAAAGGGGGTATTTAAAAGAAACCATAACTATTTTTAGACACTACATATTTCCTTTGTTTTACAAAAAACCCATATCCACTTCAAAATATTCTTCATTAAACTTGATAAATTTGTCCAATTGGTGACTTCATTGGTCATAACATTTTATATTCATCTGAATGAATAAATGAATAAAATGAATAAATGATTTATTTCCAGTTTTTTATATAATAATACAATACTTGTAAATCGTTTGGAAATATTACTGGTCACTTGTACAAGTAATGTGACCAGCTAAAATAAAAATAAAGTACCACTGAATAACAAAACTAAAACGTTGAGTCTAGCGTCTCAAGAAAAAATGCATGTCGCTTACAACTGCAGTATCTGTATAAACTTACATCTATGGTTATTTATATAAAGTAAGAAGCAAAAACTGATTATTTTTTATTCTATGTAGGCTTCTATATAAGGACAAATCATGGACAGTAAAAGACAATAAAGACAACTAAGGACAAGTACATAACATAAGCAAAAAAGAAGAACAAAAGATGGCCATGAAGAATAAATAATATAATAATATAATATAATATATAATAATATAATAATAAAATACTTAAATTATTCCTAGAAGTTACAGAAAGGATACATTTATGCAATAACGTTAAATAGGAAGTTAACATCATGAATAGAAGAAAGCCAGGTAATTGTATCTTTGCAGAATGCCCTTAAGGAACAGCTATTTTTTACACTGGATGGAAGTTGATTGTATAATTTAGGGCCTAAATAAAGAAAACAGTGACGAAAAATTGACTTATTTACCTTAGGAAGCCGAAAATTCTTATTTAAAACATATCGGGTGTTATAATACAAGTTGTCAGTTCCCATATTTCCACTTCTGATAAAAAAAATCCTAAGAACTTTAAAAATGAAAAGATGTTGAATTGGTAAAATGTGCAGTTGTTGAAAAAGGGGAATGGAACTTTCTATTTTACGTTTGTTTAAAATTATTCTTAAGTAGTAGTTTTGAGTTGTTCGTAATTTTTCTATTAAGTATTTATAAGTACCTCCCCAACATACCAGCCCATACTGCAGTCTTGAGTTTACCAGTGCAAAGTAAAGTGTTCTCAGAAGACTAATGCTACAAAAATTTCTTAAAAAATAAAACTTTCTAATTGATAATCTTATTTTACTATGCAGATTCGTAATATGAGATTCAAATGTAAATTTTTCATCAAATATAATTCCTAAGTATTTAATATTGCTTACTTTTTCTAAAGCTTTACAGTTACAATTTAATAAATTACAAAATCTTGAATGAAATTTTAAAGGAACAGGTATGTTAAAACCATAAAAATCAAAAAATATGTATTTGGTCTTGTCTACATTGACCTGCATTCGGTTTTGCTAAACACCACCCTCTTAACAGCAACAGATCATTATTTATTAGTTCACCAATTCCAAGAGAATCGCTGTGGGAATAAAAAAAGAGCAATATCATCGGCAAAAGCACTGATTTTACCTTGAAAATTGAGATTAAGCAAATCATTAATGAAAATTAGAAATAAAACTGCAGAGGTAACTGAGCCTTGTGGCACACCAGATTCTACTAATTTTGGAGCACTATAAACATTTGCTATTTTTACTTGCTGTTCTCTACCCACAAGGAAACTCCTAAACCAATTTAATACAATTCCTCTTATTCCAATAGTTTCTAGTTTATTTAATAGAATGTCATGATCCACTAGATCGAAGGCCTTTTTAAAGTCAACAAAGAGTCCAGCGGTTTTTAATTTGCAATTAAGGCTATTATATATATTTTTTCCGTTACTGCTATTAAAGCGTCCTCAGTGGATTTACCTTTTATCTTCAGTAATAGCCGGCAGATCCTCCCTTTTTTTTAATGTAATCAATGTTTCAAATCTTAGTCAAGATGTATACCTCTATTTATACATGGAAATAAGACAAAAATCACATAAGGATAGGTCAGGTGAGTAAGATGTGTGACAGTGATATCATGCTATTTTCTGCTAAAAAAAGTGGCTAACAGAGATGGCTGTATGTGGAAGTGCATATTTTCATATATATACCAGTCCCCAGTTTGTTACAAATCAAATCTTTTTGACGAACACTAACCTTCAAGTTATTTCACTTATCCCTGATAATACTTATAATAATAACTATAATAATAGTTCAGTGTTCTAATAATGACTAGTGTGACTCAAGTTTTTTCAAGAATTTTCTCAAAATTTTTGTTTGTTTTGGTAGTTGATGATTTTGACCAAAACAAGGTTTGTCATCAATCGACAGTCACTGTTTTTGAAATGAGAAAACCACTCATACACAGTTTTTTTCCCCATAGAGTCATACTTGTCAGCTGTTTCCAACAGTAAAACGGTTTCAGCAGCATTATTACCAAGCTGGAAGTAAAATTTCACAGGTTTGTATTGTGTATTTAAATTTTTAATCATAAAAAAAAAACAGAAAACAAAACAGCAACTATAAAACACAATCACTATATACAAACAGAACAAGTCATATACATGTGCGGTACTGAAATACCAATGATCTGCAGTACACATGTGTAGGAAGCATATTACACAAGCCCCGCCCCTCTCTCAGCAGCTCACCCCTCATGTAAACATTTTATTTAAAAAATTTTTCTTATTCAAATACTAAGTAGTTACAGCTTAAACTATTATCTTTTGTAAGATCTGGTTTTAAGTAAGTATTTTGAATTAAAATACTTGTTTTAAGTTCAAATAAAGTGTAATACGGTCGTTATGACTTACACCAAAATATAAACCAAATGTATTAGTTCTATTCACGCTGGAGTTTATCTTAAAATTTAACTGTAGTGTCATTAATGACTGTCATAATAGTTCAATTATTTCAAAATTTGGACCTTCACAAGCATTTTTTTTTTTCTAACAGTAAGTCTGATGCCAGTTTCTTGAAGCAATAAATACCAGCTGAGTAGGTTTTTATTGCTAAACTATTTGTAGAATTTCATATTTTCAAAGTCTTCAAAATTTACATAACAGGAATATAAAATAGGTTTGTAAGAAGCCTTTTGTGTATATTTTTTATTTAATTTTAAACGTACACACCAGATAAACAAAAAAAAAATGTTAACAATGATTTCGATTACATCTCACATTCTGTAGGCTAGAGGACCTCCCTTATTAGGAATACAGAAAAATGTATGTTATTGGTGAGTAACACATAACGTATCATTTTACATTACTTTAATGAAGAACTTTTTTTAATTTTTATATCTAGTCTTTAAACATTACATATGATAAATTATGGCCACCAATAACACACTGATGCAGCCTTTCTCATAAGTTTTCAATATACCTTTATGTAATTTCTAGAGACATGGCAGTAAATTCTTGAGCGATTGTTTCCTGTATTGAATAATTGTTTGGTGTTGTGTTGTCAAATTTTGTGTAGAGTTCATACAGTTTTTTGGCATATTGCCTAAGAGCAACAGTTAAGTCAAACTGCTGTAACACAATTAAGACTTTTCTCTAGCCAAAGTTGAACCAATTTTTGAAGACTATGAAGGGTAAGTGTTTTTCCAACAAAACGGAACTATACCATACTTTTGTCAATTTCTTGCAAGTTTAAGGGAATTGTTTCTTAGCCATTTCCTCCACCAAGGTCACTGGACGTTTTGTAATATATTTTCTTTGGTAACCACCTGAAATACAAAGTCTACAGACGTCTTCCTAGAGCCTTGGAAGTTGTGAAGGAAACTGGCACTTTTGAAGTTACTGACGTTCCACCAGAAATTTTGTGAAGGATTATTGCAAAGTTCAGAGAAAATCTGCATCAGTTTGTGCATATAAGTTACCACCACATATCACATGTAACTAACAAAACAACAGTAAAATAAAAGATAATATTTAACCCTTTGGACGTGAAAACCACTGACAGCTATTGATCAGCTGTGAGGGAAAAAATTTTTTAGTTATTTATGAACTTGATGTTTTTAACTATTTTGGAACTAAATAAGGCTATCTGTAATCAATTTTAAAGTTGGTAGTACTAATGACTTTAGCACAGTTGTTTTTTTTTTTTTTTTTTTTTTTTTTTTTTGTGGTTGCTGTGTGACAGTGTTACTCATTATTTTGTGTCTTTTCTGCTACAAATTAAAAAGAGACACTGATAAAAATAACTGAGGTCAAAAGTGAATTGAAATCTAAGAAAAAATGAAATAAAGTGTTTATGAGCAGTAAGCCCTCTATCATATGAGAGTACAATTCCTTTATTGGCGGTGTAGACACTTCAGACCATATGTTGTATTGTTATTTGAATGAGCATCATACATTCAAATATTCGCTAATATTGACATTCCACATTTTTTGACGGATGATTTTAAACTTATATAACTTAGATAACAACAACACGGACAATCCTCTATCAAGACTCGAGTTTACAATTGCACTGGTTAATGGAATTGTAGCCGAGTGGCTAGGACTCAAGTGTCAGTTCAAGTACAGTGTGCTGGTGATGAACGCCTTGAAAACTTTGCCCAATGGCAAGGAACGAAATTGTTCTGTGTGTAGTAGACTACGTACAACCCAAGATGGAAAAAGAAGAAAAACAAGATATATTTGTAGCAATTGCAAAAAAAGTGTCCACCCATTGTATTTTTCTAAACACACATGTCAGACGTGACGTGAACAAATGTGTGTGTATATATATGTGTGTGTGTGTGTGTGTATGTAATAATTAAAAAAGTTATTATTATAATTATTTTATATATGGTATTTGTTTTTTTTTCACACAGATCTTTATCACTTTTGCTTGTGAAAAAATGCTCTGTTTACAAACTTATTTCCTACTGTTAAAGTAATTCTAGTCATATTAAATTTGTTCTAATGTCAACACTAACTAAACATATTTGTTGAGAAGATATTTTCTAATTTAAGTTCTGAAACAAAATTTTAAAATTCAATTTACATAAAAACTTAGGATAATACAGAGCAAAGAGTAATAGTTTGCAAAACAGGGTTGGTGGTTTTGGCTATTACAGTTGGTTCAGATGGCGGTGACGGACCGGGTAGCAGTCTCGGGCGTTGGCATCCAAAGGGTTAAATTATATATGAAACAGTATATTATATGTTCATCCCAAATTAAAAATACTTTTTCTATATCTATGTTTATATTTTGTACTTTAATTCCATAATATGAGAGGGCTTTGTTCCGGACCCTGTATTAAAAAAGAGCAAATGAAAACAAATTTCAAGTAGTAAACATCTGCATAGTTATTGTTTACTGGAACCGAACCTTGTTTAAAATTTTATTATTTTTCAAAAAATTGTTTTCATAATTTTTTTTTTGTTACAAAAATAAGAAGATAGATATTACAAGTATGAGAAAAATGAATCATGGAGCAATCTCATAAGTTCCTAGTTTTGTTGTGTCATTCCAAGATTTAGTGCAAAAGAGAAAAACAATATATATACTTCTTTCGCTGATGGTACTCACTGTAAAAAAAAAACATGTCCTTTAAACATAGGTTGAGAATAATGCTGTTTAGGCCTTAGCCCCCATTTTGTATTTTTTTACAAAAAAATTTTATCTCTGGAACTAGTGAAGCTACAGATACCAAACTTTGGACATAAATTGTTATATAAAAGAGGAAATATCAACAAAATGGTGTCTGTTGAAAAGTTTTAAAGTGAAATCACAATAAAACCAATATTTTTATAAAAATTTACCAGATATCACCTATTTGCAATTTTTATTACAATTTTAATAGTACTTCTTTCTACATAATCCATCAAAGCATAAGCGAGCATAACCACTTGAAAGGTGTACTTGCACATTCCAGGAGCAACAAACAATAATTGTCAGTTGAGAGTTATCAGCTGTTTTGATATGTTTTATGTACTATATACAGAGTGTAACAAAACTCTCTACTCAAACTTTAGGATACTGTTCAATGGACCAAGATGAGCTAAAAACTAAATGCAGCCAATAGTCTATCTCTTTTTTCATATTTTAACATGTGTGACTACTTTGATTATATATCATCTGCTTTCAATGTCTAGTATTATGTTATTGAACAGGATCACCATTACACAATTTTTAATTTGATTATGTTTCTCTGTAGTCAACCAAAGAATATTGTTTTTGAGGAAACATCTATCAATTGTTTGTTTTAACATGTTATGATCCGATGAAGATGTTTAGTATGTGATTTTATGCATTTGAATACAATACCATCAATCACTAATTGATCATTTTTAGATAATTTAACATATAATATTTCAATATTACTGATATCAAAATGTTAAATATTGAACATATAGTATCCTTAACTTTCTGTGGAATAGTCTTATTAAAATAAGTAGTACAGATGTAATCAGATATCATGACTTGAATCATCATGATTTGAATCAATCCATGAATAGACTGAGAGTACACCCAAATACACAAATCAAAAATCACTTCCTTATTCTATCCAGGTTGAATACAGTAGAACCCCTCATATTCAACCTTGATGGGAACTTGCCGTGTTTGGTAAAAAGTCGGATAATTTGAGCAGCAATAAACTTCCTTTTCCAAGGTTTTTTTCAATCTTTCACAGTCGTCATCTCTACACCTAACTCAGCAACCTTAGCGACAAATTCTCCATTATCCATTTGTTATAGTGCATTAAGTTTTTCATAGAGTGTCATCCAAATTTATTTCCGTTTTTGAGTTGAATTGTATTGTACTGTATATTAAAAACTGAAACATACTGTTCATTAAACTAAAAATTTCTTATGAGAAAACCACAAGAAAAACTTACTGTATGTACTTTAGAACACAGAAAACCACAACAACTTAAACACAAAACACTACTGCACTTTTTCATAGTATATTGTAAACTGTATTGTATAAAAAAAGTTTAACGCTTGTGGGCCATCTTACAATTCCACACACGTTAGATTTTATCATCTGATACCAGAAACAAGCAGACAGTCAGATTCTAGTTAGAATATTCTGATGAGTTAGTTATACCAAGGTCAGATATGAGGGGTTTTACTGTATTATGTTCCTTATGGAAAATATATGAATTATTTATATTCAGTATCATCATTTATATCTTGTGTTATCAATTTTTATGTTGAAAAAGTTTTTAAAATCTCTTCAATGTCTTAAACAGTGTATGTAATCCACTGTCATTAGTTGTTATTTGCTGTTTAGAATATCAGTAGTTTTTAATATAATAGTTGTTTTGAATATAAAGTTACAATTTAGAAGAGCAATGTTGTCAGGTGAATGGTGCTTAATTGGTGTTGTATTTTGGCATGAGGGCTTGTATTATGTGCGCTTTATGGTTTATCATAGTTATCATTCATGGAATGTTAACCAACATATACATATCATCAATTATGTAATAATAATTACAATTACATCCAAATATAAGATTAACAAGTGTCTGTATCATTTTTATTTATTTATTTTCACAAATCCTTTACAAATGGGCATTTACCCAATTACACACAAGCATTAATTTCACTAGTAAATATAATTAGAAAATACAGTTTCCATCTTCATATACATAAATTAACATTCATAATAATTAAATATCACAAATAAATCATAGCAGGAAGTGATGTAATTTTGCAAATATTACTAAAACCCATTCAACTGTAGTCAATCAGTAAATTAATTAAGTATATGAATTAATTAAAGCAATAATTACAGGAGAATACACTTTTAAACACCTTTTTAAATATGTTTGAATTTTATACATTAAAAATGTATATTTTGCGAGAAACCAATAAATTCAGTTACTTGTTCTTAATATTGCAGTTGGATATTATAGTCGAAACTATTCATTTGTCTTTTACTATTGGTCATAACAAATCCATGGGCCTTCCAGCACAACAGGCTTGGGCATTTGTATGATTCACAGCCCTTGAACTAATTATTCCTTCTTCTTACCACCCCAAATGTAGTGTTAAACATCTTCCAAAGAATTTTGTTTCAACTTTTATTATTTTTTTAAATTGGAATAAGTGCAAACTGGAAAAAGTCTATTCTATAAATACTATCTTCTGAAAAGATAACATAAACTAAAACCCACTAGAGTTGCAGTGTGATTTGTTTCTTTTTCTGAAGAAGCTGCAATTATAACAAACTACTATAATGTGCAAGTACTGTAATATATCATTGTAGAAGGTATCATAATATAATAGAAACATTACACATAATACAATCATCAGTTGTGTGGATGTTTTAAGGCTCTATAACTGAGCAGTAAGTACCTATAGTGGACTCATTTAAATTTCAGATTGAAGTAGGAAAAATCTAACATCACTATTCATCATTGATGGTGGTAAGATATTAGTTGATGAATGCATCAGATTACTTTCCAAAATTACCCTTATCACAACATTTTTTTAAATGTATTCAGTTATCTAGGTTATAAAGATTTTTCTTTACTAAATCTTTATTTCTTCTCTAGTTATGATAGTTTATAGTTTGTTTTTTTTTTTTTTGTTAGGCATTTTTCCACAAAAAAAATAAGACCTCCTTGGGGCCTATGGTATGCACTGACCATACTCATCTAAGACCTGCCATAGGTATAACAGGCGTTGAGTAACCTAGATCAAGATCCCCTCCTCCCCTCTAAAAGTAGTTTGTAGATTGCAGATTTTAAGAGTTATAAAATTGGTTTGGTGGAGAATATTAAATTTTCCTAAAGAAATCTCTCCCATTAGATTTTGATATTTAGGCTAAGTCTAATTCTTTAAATATTCTTTAAATACTTTTTCAGCTTATTAGTAACACTTTTTAGATTAGGAGTTTTACAACGTCATAACACCTAAAACGAAGTTATCAAAATGTTCGTCGTCTGGGTTAGCCATTATAAACAACACGTATTATATTTGTTCTATTTACAAAATATATACAAACACCATTATAAACACTTTACAGCACTGATTATATACAACAACGAAAATAAACAAACACATAACCTAAATAGTACTTAAAGAGCAGTCTGGGGTGATGTTACTATGCAACGGAAACCAACTAAACACGGCCGCGAGTAATGTCGCACTGGGAGCCAGCGAGCCAGGGCGATGTCTAGCGGACAGCGTGTCAGCTGACAAACCTGTTTTATTTCACAACAAAGGTCAGATTTTGCGACTACGTTCAGTCACCATACAACAAAAGGATATTATTGTAGAGAAGTTATAGCATGACCGGTGACTTCGAGATGCGCCGTAGGCAAAGACGAAACTAAAGTGGTGGGGGGTGGAGCGGCTCAGTCTGTTGCCGTATTCAGCCTTGTGAACTTCGGTCACCAGTCTTCTATACGTGCCGCCCAAAAAAATTCGCTTGTGCCAATTCACGAGTTGTAATACAATTTGTGAATTAATTGCGTTGTGCTCATTACGTTTTAAGAAAAGAGTTTGTGATGGATCGTAATGTAAAAAGTAAAATTGGAGGTAGAAAGGTTATACACGGCCAAGCAAGAGAAGTGATTGCAAATGTTTACCATTTTACGAAACGGGAAGCAGAAACCAACACACTTATAAATTTGAAGAAAGTTCAACAGCGTGTCGTAGAGGCAACTGGAATTTCTGAAAGTTTTGTAGTGTATAATTGTATCAACTACCGTAAATCCTGAAGCTTACACGGTTAGTGTATGATAAATTGAATTTTAATGGCTAACAAAGCGTAACAATTACAATTCTGAACTGTTGTCGTCGTTGGAGATCAAGAATAATATAAATTCCTACCCCTTCCCAATTTATGAGAACCCTTTCTTACCACCAGGTATCTCTACTGCGAACTCATTAAGAAGGGTGAGCTAAGAACACAATTTCGGCAGAACATAGTCATTGTTAAGATCACGTACATCCGGTCCCCCAAGATTTCCTGTATTGAATTCCCCATCATAAAAGTCCGTCGCCGTAACTACAAAAGAGTCTAGAAATGTTCAAATATTCTCAAGGTCTCCTATACTAAATTGCTCATCATAAAAGACCACCGTGGTAAGAACATAAGGGTCTAGAAATGTTGGCAAACACTACAATATTCGGCTCCCGCCACCACTATGAGCCGGGAGCCGAAAACTCTCAGTAGGGGTAGTAGCACCGTATTCACTCCCCTACTCTAGATTGTGCCCCCACGCGCTCACCTCCTCCACTCCTCACGCGCATCCCACCGGTCATGCTATAACTTCCCTACTATACCTTGTTGCCTCCTAGCATTTCCGGCATATGCTATAGACGTCACAACAATAAATGTGACCGTGCGAGTTAACTAGCTTATGGCGTTTTGGGCATTTATCAACTCGCTAGTATACTCGCTAAGGGTTAATAATTTTTTGGTAGTAAATTTGTAAAGACAATTTTATTAGTTTTAATTGACACTATTTACTAAATTTTACATCATCTTCACTTTCAATTATTCATGAGGGACAGAAGATAAGGTAACTAATTTAGTAGTAATTTTAGTCTTTTCTCAGGAGTGCTGAGTACAGAATATTCTAAAGAGACTATACCATACTTTCTTGTAGACTATATCTCATGCAGGTTAATACTCCATGGCCAAGTTTTGTTGTTATAAAGGTTGTAATTTAATTTAATAGCACTGACAAATATTATACTTTTTGTGATATGCAGTAAACTTACTTAAAAAATTTTAAAATAGTCAATGAAAAGGTTATAAAAATATTGATAAAACAAGATTGTACACTGTCAAATTAACTGGTTATGACAAAATGATAAATAATACCAATACAATATTTACCCTTTCTTGAATTTAATCCATTTTATATAACAAAACATTTATTCATAGGTATATTTGTTTACCCACTCCTAGTTGCTTTGTGAAAAGCTTGGATCACATATCAATGTTGTTTTTCTTTTGCTGAGATAAATTAACATGATCTAATGGATTTAGGACCTCTTTAGTAATTAATTGTAATGGTCTTTAGTAAACATGATGGACTTAGGCCAAGGACACAAGATGTTTTATTGGGGCACAAGGAAGAGATTATATTGTAAGGTGCAGAGAAAATGTTAAAAAGAGTGCAGGCATGCTGAACCGTAATTTCGCAATATACAAAACTTGTAATTGTAAACTTTAAGTGCAATAAAGTTTATACGTGGTTGTGTTCTAAAAGACAAAAACACACATTATCAGTAATGACTATCACAGACTTGAATCCTGGAATCTGGAGTTAATATCTTTCCAAAGATATAAAAAAATATTCGGGGATGAAGAAGCTCAAAACAAACTCTTTATGTCGTTTTGACATAGACATCTAGACTACAAAATCAAGCGTAATCTAGATGAAGAGGTATTCCCAATGTATCATCTGGTGCACAATTGATATCAGACACTGTACTACGTGGAAAGTGAAATCGAGCTGAATTCAACATGAGCTGAAGAGGACCAGGTGGCGCCACTGAAAATAAGGCCGTGCAAGATCGACTAGTGATTTTATAGAACATTTTGACTTTTAAATTTAAAATAAAGCTTAAGTAACAAGTGAACTTGCAGACGCGTCAAGCGCAGAGACAGTGGACATTGAGTGACAGTTTGGAACATTATATTGAGTAAAAGCGAGTGCCGCAGATACGACATAACCTCACTAGAAGCCAACCAAGACAACAAGCACATGACAATAGGCACGTCCCATCGCTCGCTGTTTGAACTTTTACGCGGCTCAAGTACCAGTGCCTTCAGTCCTGCCTGCAAGCACTGATAGCTCAGTGACACCGCTCCCGATTGCGATAATTCGGCACCAGCGGAACCTGAATCGGTACCACATCCGAGTAGATTCTTTTTGCTGCCGCAAATAATAACTAAATTAATTCTTTTAAAATAAACAATCAAAGAAACGTTTATTAAAACAATATTTATCCCGAATTTAAACCTTGTTATATTTATTATTTTTAATAGTTTTTAACCCGAATTTTAACTTTATTATGTTTATTATTGTTTAAAGTTTTTAACCCGAATTTTAACTTAATATTTATTGTTTTAAACATTTCAATCTATATTTATTACTCTCTAATATTTTATTACAGTCATTCATTTATTTATTCCAAATGTTTGAAATTGATCTAACACGCAACGGAAAACCTAATTTAGTATTTAAAAACCAGAAGTATAGAAAGAGTTACACACTGAAGACTGGCGATATCATCTGGCGCTTCCTGGGTCGGACTTGCAAGGCTACAGTAAAAACGGACGTAAATAAGACATCAATTTTACAGTGACACATAGCAAGCACACTGGTCCGCACCCAGTTACCATGAGGACGCTGCCATCTCCGTCCTCGTCCTGGCGGCGAGCCGACCGTCTCTTCCCCCTTATCAGCCGCTTCACCTGCAGCTTTATCATGTGGCTCTGATACGCCGCCAGTTACTTCTGCCAACTCACCTCTTCCGGACCTTCCAGCATCGGAACCAGAGGTGACAGACCTGACCACTGAGAATGCCGAGCTCAGAGAAGAAGTGCAGCGGCTTAATGATCTTCCGTCCGAATGCAGGGACGGATGCGATGTGCTGAATCCAGGGACCTCGTGGACAGGCTTAAGGTTACGATCGAGGTCCTTGAGGCGGAGCTGCAGTGTCTAAGGGGAGGGATAGCACGTTGTGAATGTAACGGAGGAGGAGGAGCTTCGGGGTCTGAGTGGACTGTGTGTAGCAAGAAACACCCTCCAGTAGCTACGAAGAACAAATACGATATTTTAAGTAGTACAGCAGAGACAGATCCACAAAATCCTCCGAACACGCAGACCGGGCAGAATAAAACGCGAAGAAGGAAGAAAAAGGCTCACCAGCGTCGCACGCCAGCACAGGGATCAACAACAGAAACAGCACAGCAAACCCTCCGTAAAGAACCTGTACCATTATCCTTCTCGTCTGTCCTCATAGACGGAGACAGCCACAGCCGTGGCCTGGCGGGTCTGGTTCAGCGAATGGTGGCACGGAAGACGATGGTGAAAGGCATGTGTAAGCCAGGAGCCAAACTATTAAATGTGACATCCGACAGGCCCCCACCAGCCGGTAGTTGCTCTGTCATTATCGCCTGCACCAACACAGGCAAGTTGAGATCTGCCGATGTGTTGTCGCTACGCTGCCACATCGACATGACCTACATGCGAGCCATCCCGTCAACCTGGAGACCGCACGAGTAAACTCGTATATTGAGTAACTGTGTGTGAGCCATCGCAGAGCAGAAGTTCTTAACTTTTACCTTATCGACAGGAAGGCCTTCACATCGCATGGGATGCACCTCAGGCCGCAGTACAAACATCTGCTGGCCGAACTTTTGCTGAAGAGTGTGAAGAGGCTGGAAACGACCCCTTCGCCCGCTGCTGTCTGCGAGTCGCCGCCGCTACCGTCGCCGCCATCGCCGGTCTCTTCGCTCGTTGCATCAACAGTTCCGACTGAGCCCCACACCCTGGTCTTTGACACTTACGCTGGGGCACTAAAAAGCCAACATACAGTTAACAACATTGAAATTCCTGAACAAAAAACTGTATGTCCGTAAGAAATGTAAAAACAAGGTAGACGCAGAGCTAAAGAGTCAAAATCAAAACTAAAACCAAATTAACCAAATTCCAAATTTAACGAATAATTTATCGGTGGTGCATCAAAATGCACAGTCTGCCAGCAATAAAGTTGATGAGTTGTCACTTATGGCAGGCGAGTTGAGTCCTGATGTCTTTGTAATTTCAGAGCACGGTTTCAGATCTGAAACAGTCAGAAATTTTAGGATTGACAACTATGAATTGGCAACATCTTTTAATCGAGCTCTTTTTAAAGGGAGGGTTTGGCAATTTTCGTAAAGTTGGGTATAGAATTCCTTCCATTCAAGGTCGATCCTAGTTGTGATTTGGATTTTGAAGTGGTTGGAGTAAAAATCAGCCTGAATTCCGAAAATAAAATTATCACAATTGGTTTATTTATATCGTTTTCCAAATAACAGCAACACATTTTTTGACAAATTTGAAATTCTTCTAAATTTCTCTCAGTTTAAAGTCGTCCAAGTTTATTATAACTGGCGATTTCAACATTGATGTTTTGGACCAAACTGACCCCTTAACCCAGCGGCTACGTGATATTCTTAATTCTTTTGGTGTAACACGCCAACACGAGTGACCACCACATCGAGCACAGCCATCGACAACGTCATGACAAACATTGCAAACGCCACAATCTCTGTACTAGATGTGGCCATCTCTGACCACTTTGCTCAGAAGACCATAATTAATAGTTTCCAGCCCAAAATTATAACGCCATCATCCAAAATCAAAAGGGACTTGAGTTCGAAAAACATTGCCCTTATAAATTTATTTTTTTAAAGAGTCGTGGGCGTTTTTAAATAACTTTGAAAATGTTGATAAAGCTTTCACCGCATTCCATGACCGTTTTGGTTTTCTTTTGAACATAGCTTGCTCGCTTAAAAACTTTAGAGACCGAAAAAAAACAAAATCAAATTCATGGATGACTCAGGATATCCTCAAATTACGTGAACGTTTGAAATTTTACAATTCCATCTACGTGCAAACAGTCAATGAACAATTCAAAGCTTTTTATAGAAATTTCAAGATTATTTATCGAAAAGCAAAAAAAACAGCAAAAGCACGTGATATTGAAAAGAAGCTAACAAATTCTGAAAATTTTTCCAAAACTGCTTGGAGCATCATAAAAAATTTAACAACACAGCCCAATGAATCGAAACAATCTAAAATTCCAAAACTCAAAATACAAAACAAATTAATTACAGACCCATTAACAGTAGCAGGTGAATTCAACACCTTATTTTTCGTCTGTTGCATTATCTGATCCATCCTTCAAATGCTCCAACCAAGTGTCATTGATGGGACCAGTCTCTTCTATGGCACTGTATCCAGTGAGTGAGGAGGTGTCCCGTCTGGTACAGAGATGCAGACCAAAACAGTCATGTGACAATTACGGCATGTCTATGAGGCTGCTCAAACGCTGCTTTAAAGCACATTTGACTCCACTTAAAAATTTTATCAACATGTCTTTCGGCGAAAGTTACACCAATTTTTAAAAAAGACGATCCTTGCCTTGCAAGCAACTATCGTCCTATTTCAATTCTTTCCGTCATAAGCTAAATTTTTTAAAAGCTTTTTCTGTTCTTTGAACGTTTTGATGTTCTTTGTTCTCATCAATTTGGTTTCAGAAAAAACAAATCCTCTATCGATGCCGTCACAAGTTTGATTATATTTTGGCTTGTAAAAATGTTGTAGGATTCAATACATTAGTAACTTAGTATTGAATCTAACAACATTTCTACGAGCTGACAATTTAAAAATTTATGTTTTATTATATGAAACAGACTTTAAATAACTGAAAATATTATTAACAGTGGCATGTACGGAATTTGAGCTTTGGGGAGCCCGAATCCCTCACTTCTCATCTTTTTATTACAGTATATTAAAGATGTTGTTTAAAAAATGAGGACCAAAACTTTAATAACTAACTAATTATTAAACATAATAGTTTCTTCAACAATTATATTCCCTCTTCTTCGTTTACTCAGTAGCATATATATATATATATATATATATATATATATATATATATATATATATATATATATATATATATATATATGCCTATCTACAATGTTGCAATGAATGTGATGGTGACGTAGGATTTCGGTTTGGTAAATCTATTTTTATTTCATTATTTTACTCCTTTAAGATACCTTTCCTGAAACAGGAATATGAAACAAATATTATTGATCATTTGACAAGGAATTATAGGTATTAAAGGTAATCATTTGGGGCAGTTTTGTAATAAGCTCAAAGAAAAACGGCTACAGATATGGATATGAAATTTTACAATACTCATATGAATTGTAACACAAGAAAGTTACATAGTTTTCATATAAAAATGTCATTCCCATCAGTCTTATTGAAAAATTAAATGAAATGAAAAATTATTTATACAGGCAAAGTTAGGGCAGCATGGCCCTTTATTACACTTAACCAGTGATAACATAAAATTTTAAAAAATGAATTAAATATTACCTTAAGAATAAAAATTAAAAAATAATTACATTTAAACAACGCAGAGAAATTATTATAATATTTTAATACGTAAAAATAAAAACTTAACAACTTAATAAATTAACTACTTTTGTAATTCTTAAAAACATATTAGATAAAACTATAATTTTAATATGCACTTAAAGTAAAGTAGTTATTATAACAGTTATTACTAATAAGCCCTATTTTTTATTACACACAATTTCACATTCATCCCTCTGCCAGTGTCACACCCACAGCGTCAGACCGAACTTGCCTCTGCTAACCGCTTACGACACATATCTTTCAGTTTCGCCATAAACCGAGAATGGCTATCGCTGGAAGTAATTTTTTGGGGTAGGGCATTCCACAACCTACAAGCCATTACAGGGAATGACTTATCAAACACTAAATGTCTGTGGTGAGGCATTCTCAAAATGTACGAGCCAGAGCGAGTGTTTCTTACACCTACATGAGACACAGATTTAAAATATTCAGAAAAATACCACAGAAAACCACATTTTAATATTGAATGAACTAGTTTTAGAAATTGTATGGATCTTTTATGTTCTTTTAATTTTAGAATATTTGACTGAATATAGTAAGGCGTGATGTGCTGCTCTTGTCTCACATCGTAAACATAACGTATACAATAGTTTTGAGTTCTTTGCAGCTTTTCACTAAGTATTACTGTCACATCATTGATCACGGAGTTACAGTAATTGAAATGTGGAAGTACAAGTGATTTAGTCAAGAGCAGCTTGATATGTTCCGGTAAAAATCGTCAACGTTTGAGTGAGTGAATAGATGAAAAGACCCATTTACAAATCTCCGCAACAGCGTCAGTCCAAGTCAAAGTCTTGTTTATAGTCAAACCAAGTTCTTTCACCTTTTCATAGTATGGTAAAGTGGTACCATTTACAGTTAACGTTTCAATAGTATTAAAGTTTATTGAGTTCGTCAACGAGAGTGACAAATAATGATTTGTTTAGTTTTTGTATGATTTAGTCTTAGGTCACTAATTTTCAGCCTGATTTTCAGACCACATAAAGATGTTTTTAATGTCACTATTGATTGTGGTGATACATTCATTAATGACGTCAATTTTAAAGTGTGAAGAGATTTGCAGATCATCAGCATATATGTTGTATGAGCTATGTATAAGTACAGAATGAATGTCGTTCATGTACAGCACGAATAATGTAAAGGACCAAGAATCGATCCCTGTGGCATCCCACAAGTAACAATATCCTAGACCAAAGTCATGTCATCAACTTTTATACACTGCCGTCTCCCTGACAGATAAGACCTCAGCCAAGTTAATACATAACTAGAAAACCCTAAAAGCCTTAATGTAGCTAACAATACTTTATGATTTACGCTGTCAAAAGCTTTTGAAAAATCAAAAAGAGTGGGAATTGTGTCCTGTCTGTGATCCATAGCAAATCTAATGTCATCCGTCAAATATTCATGTACATATTGTAAAAAAATCATTTTAATATCTCTAGCTATTTTCAATGGTCCGGGATTTCATGATAGCCCAAATTACTACCTTAAATACTTACAGTTACTTTATAAAGGATTATAAAAGTTTTAAATTTTGTCATCTTTATGGATTATATTAAAAGGCATGTGGGTGGTGTGAATAAAATAATTAAGTAATTGTCTATATGGGTATCTTCAAGCAATTACTTGATTGTAAGTGAATGAAACAGCTAATATTTTGCAGAACAATTTCTCAAAATGTTTTGGGTTGAAGTTATTGTTTAGCAAATGAATTGAATAAAATGTTTTTGCTTTAATCTCAGCAACTTTTCAATAGAAATCAGGTCAGCCTGTTTCACACTTCTCTTATTGTGTTAGTCATCTATTGTTGGATTTGCTGCATTTATACATATGTGAGGTCGCAAATTTTGAATTGACTGTTAAAGCTATTGTTTTTAATCTTAATAATATATCACTTGTAAGAAAGTAATAATAGTACAAATAAAGTTTTCTTTATTTCTACTTTATCCCAAAACATTAATACAAATTAAATATGAAATAAAAAGATAAATTAACCCTTTGAAGACCAACATACTATTATAATGATCAAGTTACTTTTGAGAAATAGTAGCATCCTATTTTAAGAAATATTTATTGTTTATTTTATTTCCATAATCTACACATATGTTTTAAATAGAAATACATACTGTTCTATAGTCAATTCTATTAGGAATTATATTTGTATAGTCATTAAATTGTATATTAGACGCCATCTGAATCATTAGTTTCCTGCGCTACTTTCACACTATTTTTATTTCTGTTTTGTATTATTATCACTGCCAAACTAATTTTATTTGCAGAAGATACAAAAAAGACATAAATCCCTTATGCTTATGTAATTACACACATGTCAATAACTTGTACAATCCAAATGTTCATATCCGCTTTTCTTTGAAAATTGCTTTTATTTGTCCATTTTATTAAAAATAAAGTTATATTTGTTTTTTTCATTCTAAACACTAAAACTCTTTGTATTCTAATAAGTAGTTTTAAATGTCACAACTGCCACTAACTATATATTCAAAACCTGCATTATATCAAATGAATACTTTGTTAAAAATTGACTATAGACGATGGATGATTTAAAAAGGTAACAGTATTTCAGGCATTTACCATCGTTATATGTTGGTAAAATAAAACCACTACATTTCAAGGAGTGGACTTTATCCTCTTCTTAAGTTATCAAAAAACCTTAAAACATAAGCCCAAATCAAATATATGGTGTTGAACTCGACAAAGTAAAAATTGGCAACAAAACAAGTTGTATATAAAAAATTCAAGAGTATACATGAAAGTCCAGGGCAGTCAGAAGTACAAACCATATGACTGCACAGTACAGGTGTCACTGCACAACACAACTGGTGAAATTGAGAGACTGAGAACAAATCAATATATCAGCACATTCCATAGTATGTGGCATGACATCTGAAACAAAGAACCTGACAGTGATGGTTGGAGGTGTGGAAAAGGGCAGATATCTTCAGCCTTGTGTTTTTGTTCTTGATCTTAAGATCATAGTGTTTTATTTTTTTGCTTAGGTGATTGTTCTAGTTTGTTTTGGTTTCTTAGTTAGTCCTTGTTTTAATACGGGTAAGCCTAAGTTCAACAGAAAGTTGACTCAGTGGTTAATTTGATAATTTTATGTATGAAGTTTCAATTAGTTTACATTCAAACAAACTCTCTTCACAGTGTATTAAGTTCATGTAATGATTTTCAGACCAGCAATATTGGATTATTTTAAACTGTTCCACTAGCCATTTTCTTCTACTGTCGTTATGTTCTTTAATTCTCACATTTAGTGGTTGATGTGTTTCACCTATATATTCTCTATCACAAGAACATTTATACTGTAAACATAGTGTTTTGAGTCCTGTGTACCATGTTTTGGTTTCATTTAGTAAAACTTAATCTAAGAGCGTTTTGGGTTCTAAAGGCAATTACAATGTTGTATTTTATGTCTACTCTTCTAGTTATCTTCAATAATCCTGGCACATGAAAGATTGGTATATATGCAAACTTGTCTTTGTCATTTTCTGACTCAGGATCTTTCCTATAATTTCTTTAACTCTTACTTATGACAAACTTAAGGTTCCCGTTTTGTATAGGCTAAGGTTCAATTCAAGTTTTGTAACTTTCTCTTTTATTACATATTTGTCTGAGCACTAACTCACTGACAGATTTCTAATGGTTTATAATCTCATTCATCTTCTAACTATCATGATTCGAGCCTAACTACTGCACTGCACATGCTGTGCACTGATCACATTGTAGTCTTAGGGTTCAGCTGTAAGTAATTAATGAAAATATACCACTTGTAAGTTAATATTTATATAATTTTTTAACTATAAATTCATTAACTATATATATTAGTACTAAAGTTATGAATAGAAATATATCTTTGTCAGAAGATTTTATTGTTTTCTCAGATGGTGAGGAAGCCTCAGCCCCTATCTCTTGTGAATTGCTAGAAGTAACTTTAACATTAGTTATAATGCTTTTCACACAATTAAATCTAAATACGCATGTTACATTTCCTAAGGACATCTGAGCACCTGTAGTATTTAAAGCATATAAACAGTGCATGAATACAATTTTTTTTAATGAAGCAATCAAAATCATTAGTTTCATATGGTTGTTTTTTTATGTAAATGTAATTTCAGTAGTGGAGATGTATGCCCGTTGGATTAAAGAAATTAATATGGTGACTTGAATTATTCATCATATCAAAAGTCCATATTTATTGTAATGCCCATCATTAATTTGCTATTGTTGAACTTTTTTTTCAAAATGTGGAAAACTTGTGAGAGATTAAGATCTTAAATTCATACTGTACTCAAAAGATTTATTTACGTATCAAATATTTTATGTTTTAAGTATTAAATTCATTACTTTGAAACTAACTCTAGGAGCCTGACTAAAATAACTCACACTAATAATAATATAAAAATATTATTTTATTTAGTTATGTGTGTTTATGAATTATTTTAATTGCTCATTTTGAATAATTTTCAGTATATGAACATGTATTTTTGAAGAGACCTTCATACAACATTGTAAATCTTCATTTAAATATCTCCTTTAGTAACAAAATCCAGATATTACTGTTGAAAATGATACTTAACAGAAATGAATAACTTGGATTGCAGGGTTACCTGAACCACCAGTTGATATCCAGGTTGAGCCAGGGCCACAGGACGGTACGCTACTGGTCACATGGCAGCCTGCCACGCCCACCTCCACTGCCACCAACTCCCTTATCACCGGTTATGCTGTCTACGCTGATGGCAAGAAGGTCACTGATGTTGACAGCCCAACAGGTCAATTTCTATACATTTTCCATGGTCTTTATACTAACAAGATTATAATGTATATATTCATATGTATTTATCGCTATTGAAGAGTGTCTAAAAATGTACTAATATAAATAAATATGGTATTAATAATAAATAATTAGTATTTCATAATAGGTATAAAAAAATAATATATAAGAATATCGAAAGTTATCAGAGTGAAAATAATCTTTCCATGTTATAGTTACTTTCACCTTTAATTACCTTCCCCTACATGTGTAAAACACTCCCAGTTATTTTCAACTGTTGAAAGGTGCTTAAAAGTATGTTTTTATCAGCAAAATATAAACTATTATCTGCTAGGCTGTATTTACTATACACGTGCTGGTAACGATTTAACTATTTTGGAGGAACTGACAAAGCTGCAAACTATCCTTGATTCACTTATAAGATACTGTATTTTGGAATTATTGCAAATTTTTTAAATCACCCTAACATGCTTGTATAAAGTAAATTTTTTTGGAGATAAATAATCTAATATTGCAGAAAATTAGTATCAGTCTCTCCAAAAGTTGCTATTAACTGTAAATAATATTGATACACACCAGTGTTCTCGTCTGTCTTTCCACGGATTTCACAAACCATCCTTGTATGATTTAAGTTATTTCCCCCCTTCGTTTTACATTGACAGTATCCAAGACATCCTTACTTAAAGTTGATAAGATAGGGAGAGTGAGATGGAAGAGAGCACCTCGTGTACACAGCAATAGGTGACTGTGCTACTCTTGTATTTTGCCCAGATTATGTTGTATTAATTAAATTAATTGATTTTTTTAATGTAATGCGCTCTCAATGTGTAACATGTTCAGTTGTATAATTGAATTCAAACACATTATATTATAGAAACATCAATTAATTTTCAATAAAATTTATACACTGCTGTACAACATATCATATTTCTTTAATATAGAGGGAATCAATTAATCTAATATTAGAGAAATACGGCATGTTGTATTGCTATATATTAATTTTACTGAAAATTAATTGATTTTTCTCAAAAATAATGTTGAATTGTATTATAATATAATGAGAGATTGGTCTGGATATGGGACTTATTGCCTCTTTTACTTAATCACCAAATTTATGTTCAAGTTTTTAACTCCATTGTAAGTATTAAGTGAGAAAATAGTTAGACTTTTATTAGTCATAATGATATTTAGTTCACATCTATTAATCCAACTAATACCAAATACTCCTATTTAATATTATTTAACTAAGCAGTTCTTTGTTTATGAAACTTTCCAAGCGAGATTGAATGCAGGCATAACCAGTAACTCCATGTACAAGAACTTAAAATATTTTAACTGTAATTTTTATACATTTATAGAAATCCTTGGAGTTTTAAAGATTTATTTTTGTGATTTTAGGAGACCACGCTCTCATTGATATCAACAAACTGTTGAGTCTCAATCCAAAACAAGTAACAGTTCGCACAAAGTCTAGGGATAATCAGTCTTCTGACAGTGTGCCTACCCCCATCCCAGCCAGTGTGTTAAAAGGGAAACAGCATTCCAATAAGGTAAAGTTCAAAAGTATTTAGATGTAACTGTTCTGAAATTATTTACAAACTTTAATTTAATTTAATGAACGTAATATGAACAACGGGTATATATGTATGTGTATACTAACTCGTATCTAACATATAACTTAGGTTCTTCAGCAATTACCAAGTACAATATAGGCTAGTCCTGCAACAAATGGACAATTTTTAAATATATTGAGTTAAATTTTATAAACCTCATTACAGTAAAAGCTGTTGTATCCAGCCTAATGTGGTGATGGATTAGGCTGAATACCGTTGAAGCCGGATATGTAATTGCAATACATAGAACATAAGTTACTTGTACTATCAATATTCTGGTTCGGTAAATACATCATTGGAATGTTTTCCGTGAAGTTCGAATAATGTTATTACACAAACATTTTTAATTTATTACACAAAAAAGTTTATTGTATTTGAAACTAAACTAATATACTGAAGATTTTTAACATTTTTTAGTGATGTATGTACAACTAAATACATTTTCAAAAAATAATTACAAATTTATTAAAGAAAAATTAAACTTTTCTAATAATGTACAAATAGTCCAAATTCAGATCTTAACTTACTGCAAAAAATCAAAATTAACCATCCCATCACTACTGCTAAAGCTGACACAGCATTAACATCACATTTTTGCCAGGCTCATTGTTTCTAAAAATAGCCCGATCAAAGTCATCGTAAGTGGAAATATCCTGACCCCACTCCCGTATGGCAGAATGATCTAGTTTGGCCATGTGGATTTCCTCACGTTTTATTGTTTGTCACCAGGCTTTCATATATCAAAGGTGTGATATCAGAAAGCCGAATATGACAAGTTTTACTGTAATTTTAGCTATGCAACTGTTTATTATAATATTTATGGGGTATATAAATGGATATGGATCTTTTAACACTTTGGCCTTCCAAGCGGTTTTGGCTGATATTGAGCTGAGCAATTTTTTTAATCATGTCTAAGCTCTGGGAGTGAGTGTTTTAAAGAAAAAGATAATTTAGGAGGATCAACTCAGTTTTACTAAATAATAGTTCAAGTATCTGGCACAACATTTTTATTAACTTACTTATTTACAATGCTGTGTCCCTCAATGAACCTTTACTTCTGTTTTACTCTGAATTCTGCAGTTTTGGATGTCAAGAAGGTTACAATATAACATATTCAAGATTGATTGTATTCAGTAATTTTATTTACTTCATTCAGAGTTGGTATGTTAAAATTTTAGTTGATTAGACTTTAAGACTATTTGTTTTCAATCCCTATGCTCATTTAGTTGTCTTTTGTAATTACTCTACAAGTTTGTGTAGTACAAGCCATTATTATTGATGTCAGAGGTAAAAGGATTGTCTAAAGAGTACAATGTTTAGAATTTTAATGAAATGGATTCACAGTTTCAAAAATACATCTGAATTTAATAAAATTTCAAATATAGAAAACATCTTCTTGTTGGTAAGTAAACTCTGTTGCTGGTATCCTTTTTTCAGATGATTAATTTGGTAGAAAACATATCTGTGGTATATTTTGATTTTGGTGTTTTAAACTGTGTGTTTTTTATTTATTAATCTTCATTTACTTGTAATGTGATAACATCTGACTCGTATTTAAGAATCTGAATTTTTCAACTCATGGATGTAAGGTGTTTTACCTGACGAAGAGAGCAAATAGCAAGCAGTTCTCAAAAGTTATGTTTCTAACTTGAAATTGGGAAATGTGTCATTCTTCTGTGATGATTATGTGATATTTATGTGAAATAATCCATTGCCAAAAATAAACTTGTGGAAGTTTAAAATTACTAGTAGTATCACAATTTCTTAATTCAAGCACTAATGCAAAAAGGCTATTTTCCCAATTGTGTGTCATGTGAAAATTGAAAAAGGCTTAGAGATCCCATACTAAATATCTATAAACAGTAATATAAATATAAACAGTAGACAATCAAAATATTGTGGAACATACCTGCCACAAAGCACTTCTCTATAGACTTTGTGTGGCTTGTTTTGGGATTTATCTTATCTTCAAACATAGTACTTATTTTCAAATAGGCTGTATTTCAAATGTGCACTGTCTAGAAGGGTCGCCATAGTTTAATTAAAACAACATTTAATTACAAAATGCACAGTATTAAACAGTAAAACACAAAATCATTAACCGTCTTACATATTAACAGTGAATTGGTGTCTCAACATGTGCTGAGTAGTGACTGACTCCAAGTGCTGACTTGATGTTTTATTTATGTTCTAATGAACATGTCCATTCCAACAGTGGATTATGTCTGACACATATGTTGTCATTCAATGTGTAGTTTTTTAGTTTAATCCTGTGCAATCATAAAAAAATTATTGTCCTCCCAGCTCGCGGGCCATTATTATTTTCTTTGTCAGCTTAGAGACTTATGACCACATCCTGGTCACTTTTTAATGGCTTCCTGTTCAGCTCATCAGGCCACTACATGTTGCCCACTCTATAGCACTGTTATGAAATTTAATCCTTATCCAGATATGGCTAAATAAGGAACTAAATTATAATTTCCAAATTTGCAGCACATACCATAGTAAATATCTTTTAGATTTGTTTTCTTCCAAGTGTTAGTGCCACTGTAGCTGCTATAATGTATCTCATAAATTCATTAAAGTACTTGTGCATGTGGTGGAGCCAAACACCAAAATATGGAAATGAGTTTACATTTTATTGATATTAAAAACCTACTCGAGACTAATTGTATCTTTATACTGCAAATAAAAATACTTTCAAATTAGGTAAACCATAACTTAAATTACTTATTACAAGAAAATAAATAACCAATCAAAAAACTTTAATCTTAAAGCTGGTAAACGTTGTGAGTGATTGAGAATTGCATTTGAATGCCATTCATTTAAAGGGTCATTTAAATATGATGAAATGATGTTCATGGTTACGAAATCACCGGGTGGAGATGTCGAAGTGAGAGGACAACTACTTGAGATTTCATTTGAACTGAGCGAGAAATCAGTGTCAGCTACATAGTGCCTTTACAAGTGCAAAGGGTTAAACCCCTTATGTATCTCTATTTTCTCCGATCTGAAAATTCTTTGAGATTTTCTACAGTGATATAATAACATCATATTATTCAAAGTCAGTTAGTTCAATAGTTATATCCCACTTTGTTTAGATATTCAGCACATTTTGATACTTTAGTAGGATAGTTAAAGGCAGACATGTATTCCTTGAATCGTGTTTTTAAATCTCATCCTGGCCTATATAAAATCTGTCGTAACTACTGTGACTTAATTAAAGTATGGCAATCTTCCAAGGCTACACAAATTTTAAATAAAGCCTATGTGAGAATAAGTAGTTTACTATTTTAGTATGGATAGCTCCAAAAACACATCTCAAAAAGCTATCTACATGACATGTGAGTTGTACAATATTTATGTTATTCTAAATAGCATTTCTAGAACCAACGTAATAATATATATATAACACTAGATAACACTATCTTACATAAACATTGGTTTAAGTTTGATAAATTTTGTTATATATGTATTTTATTTAATTCCCACTCTGTTTTATTTATGCATTTAATTCTTTCAAGTTGTGTGTTAAAATGCAAAAGCAAATCACATTTTGGTTGAAAAAGGAAGTTATATCTCTTTAGTATGAAAGTCAGCCTATTTTCTTAATCATATCAGTCTGTACATTTAATACATTTTCTTACCTGTTTTTGAAACATCATTTCAGGTGGAGGAGCAAATAGAGTTGTCATTGGGGAAAATAACTTCTTGGTTTGCAGATAACTCTTTAGTATCAAATGTGAAAAAGACAAACATTATGAAATTTCAGCCAAGACCACCTAATAGCAAAGACACTTTGACTGTGAGTGCACTTTGACATTAACTTGTGCAACATGTTTTCAACAAAATTTTTAGGTTTGCATGTTGATTGGCAATTAAATTGTAGATGCAGGAGGTGCAACAATGCTGTGCTTGGCAATGGAGTAGCAAGATGAAATGCGTCGTGATTAGGCGATAGTTTGTGTGTGGTGTGTCGCGTTGCGTTACATACCTTTTTTTTCTCTTCTTGTAGACATTATCACACTGTGTATATGTGACATATTCTAGTCTTTAGTGATTGATATATTGTAGGATTGTGGCCAGAGGATCTAGTTTGGATATTCCTAAAGTTCGTATTGCATGTGAGGCAACTTTTTGAGAAATCTAAATACTAACATTCTTCTTACAAAATTCAATACTCAACGTTTTGAATAAAAATAATATAAAATCAGTTTCATAAACAACAGTCATATTCATTTTCTAAGTAATGTTCAACCAAATGTGCCAGCCAAACTAAAAGTATATTTGTTGCTTAAAGTATTCATGTGATAGTAATTCCCACTAAACATCAATTAACCTGTTGAGGAGTGTTTTATGTTATGGGAACCACACTTTTGCATTAATATTGTCAGATCTAAGATAGTGTTTGATATTTTTGTATTACGTTGTTTGTATTTGCTTGTTGTGCAATAGGATTTGTTAGCTAACTAATACTATGCTGGCATGTGGTAGCAGTTACTGCCTTATTAAAAGTGATCCATTTTGACGTCATGTGATGATAATAACTTTTTAAAGACATCCAGTGATGAAACAAATTCAACCTTTGAATAAAATCTTGTAATAATTAAATATACTACGATAAATTATTGTACAAGGCTTACAATTTTTCAAGAGAATTATTTTTGTGGAAATAAATACAGAATTTAATTATATGCATAAATGTTTTGTAAAGAAATTATAAAATATCCAAATGTGTTTATTTTTTTATAGAAACACATTTGTTATTTGTGTACCATTTATTAAAATAAATAAAACCTACTACTACTTTCTATAATTTCGTCCTAACAGTGTAGCGCAGTCACTGCACTGAATATTAAGCTGCTACAAAAGTTTATGCAATCTGTCAGCTATGCACCGAGAGTATAAAATCTTTCAATTTTTAAAATATATTCCTTAAAAATGATAATGTTTATAAAAAAATGTAAAGATAAAATGTATGCTAAAGCTCTTCTTATTCATGTTTTTAATTGAAGAAATAATTAGTGTTCAAAACACATTACACACAGTTCACTATGGGACATAAATTTGTATGATTCCAAATATTTTCTATTTGAATCCGTCATAGTTATAAATCCCTTGAATGGCTATGGGGATAAAGTGAATACAGAAAATGTATGATGGTTACAGGAGGATTAGTACTGCAAGAAAGAAGGAATGATAAGTGTATTTTAAAAATCTAATCTCTTGGACCTATGATTTTGATTTTTAAAACTGTACTAAAAAATTTACTGTGAAAATTGCTGTAGATTTTAAATTTCATTTTTAAATGTTAGTATTTTAATGTTTGTTGTGTTTAATGTTTTGGTTTATTTATAAGTAGAATTACAAAAATCACTGGTTAACATTAAGTTATTAAAAATATCAAATTAGAAGTGTGTGGAATGAATACTGAAAACTGATTAGACAAAGTATGAAATAAAATATTCCAAACTACTGGGAATTAAAATTGGATCTACCTGGAAAGTTTGAAAAAGTTTTTTCACCCATTTCCTTTTTTCATTTTTGTCACTGAACCTGATTTGCAGGTTTATCTACAGATATCTTTGTTTTTAACAAAGCACTTAAAGAGGATCAAAATTCATTGTTTCAATATGACTTGTTTGTTTTAGAACTATATCATTCCTTTACTGGATACAATAAAGTAGGCTTAAATTAAACAACTTTGTCCTTCACAAACTGTTGCTATGATGCATAATATCGCCGCTGCTATAGTGCACTGTATTTACTCTAAAATGCCAATTTTGCACTGTTCTTACACTCTGTGTGCCAATTTCACAAATTACGTGCTTCTGTGTGGATTCACAATAAATATATATATATATATATATATACATTAAAAAAATTTATTCACTATGTTTTGATTTATTCACCTTCCAAATAAACGTTAACACTGTTTTTTTAAATTACATTTTTGTATATCACAGCTTTGTATCCTTGAATCATTTAGTTATTATTCTATTAATCATGCAAGTTTAATTCAAACTTCTTAATTCTTAATATAAACAATACAGTACAGTATATAAACTGTGCAAATTACAATAAATTACTACATTATGATATATAATATTATATAATATTTCGTATTTGTACAAGCATACTTTAACCTTTTAGTCTTTTAGTCCACTATTTTGTTGATATTTAAAATGTAGTTATACTTATATTATAAATAATACACTAATTTTAATTTAATCAATAATTTTGAATTGCTTTTTATTCAACAAAAATTTTTTGTTTTTAATATTACTTGTTAGGTTGGTTAATTATTATTTAAAAATTTGACCTCTATGTATTTCAGACATTCCTTATACTTTTTTATTGTGAAATTTTCTCAGTTCTTTTATAAATGTGCCAGTTTAGTTATTTTGGAATTGGCTCTGTATTTTTAAAACGTGTTGTATAATATTTTAATCTATAACCTCTGATATCAACTTTAACTTAATCAAGTGGTCCTTATAACTCTCATTGGTTTAAGTGCAAAATATCTCAAAACAGCTCATTTTTGTAAACATATTATTTATTTCAATGTATATTTTTTCCATAATAAGATTAATACTATATGAAATATGTGAATGTAATAAGGCAAAGTACATTGATTTTATTGTAATATATGAAGGAACATTAAAGTCATTTAATAAGCTATAAATATTCTAGAACATAATTTGTAATAAACTTTTTCAGCATACCGTCATTAAAAATGTATTATTAAGAATCATTCCTAATAATTCAACAATTCATTTTCTGTTACATTTACATTACTGGGTTGTTTACATAAAAATGTGTTTATCAGTTTTATTAGAATTTAGTAATTATGGCTATTGTTTGAATAATCTTTTAGTAATGATATTAAGGTTTATGTTGACTTTATTACCCTTTCTACTTTTTCAATTGGGACAAACATTCCGTATATTGCATATAAAAAATATGGTTTTTATTGAAAGTATTGAATAATTTTTATTTATTGGTTGAAGGGATTGTGTCCAAGTTACCCAAGAACACAAAGGGGCTCAAAACTAGATTTTAGTTTAATAGAATCAATAAGGTCGTTAAGTAATACATGTTTACAATTAACTTCCGAATTATTAGGTAGTAATTTCCTTCATACATTCTGAGCGATATGTCTTTCTACCATTACAAGAAATGTTATAGAGTTTAGATACTATTAGATATGCAGCCAATATCACATATTACTTTACCATCATAATATATTTGGCAGATTTTGCATAAGCATTTAAACTTGAGGAAAGTTTGTTCAAAAGTTTTGCCCAAGAAAATGTTCTGTAAGGACAAGTGAGCAAAAAGACTCTTGAGTGAATATTTGTGTTGACACTTTAAAAATAATTTGAAATAAACTCTACATAAAAAATAGTAATACTGTATGAATAATTGTGATTTGTTACTTACTGTCTGGAAACTATGTAATTGGAAGAGCCTCAGTTCAAGAATGAAGAAAGCTCAAATGTCAAAATTCAATGATAGTTGAAGTAAAAATAGAAAATGTTATAGCCTTAATCCAGTTATTTTATAACTAGAACTCTCATACTGTAAAAAATTGTAGTTCTCATCACTAGGAGCAAAAGTAATTGCTTACTGCGTTCAATTGTGTTTTATGAGCAAGGTGAAGCTAAGCTTGAAAATTCGGTAAGTGCTGAAAAACACTTTTGCTCTGAATGATAAACAATATTTTGTATCATATGGTAAATAAAATTTGTGTTAAAAATTAACTCAACACACTCTTACCGTGTACAACATATATCATACTGCAATGTAAAGTCATATTATGTACATTTCAAAATTAATACTCATATTTAGATAGTATTGCCACTAATGTTAATACCTTTGTTTAGTAAGGCTTTTTAAAGAACAGAAATACTGTTATGTTGGTGTTTTTCACTTTTATTAGTTTCTGGCTTATTGTAAAAAACGTCATATACTGAAGTATAAATTTTCATTCTTTAACTTCAATCCTTAGTGATGGGCAAATCCAGAATTTTCGGATCTCAAATCCAATTCTGAATATCAAAAACTCTATTCCTGATTCCCATATTGTGAATCTTAATACTTTTTATAGCCTAAGTATATTTACACAAAATTATCAACAATCCAATTTCTATTATTCTTAAACTTTTGCAGACCGTCCAAGGATAATGTAAAAAGTAATTCAAGAATACCATTCAAGTGTAAAAGGATTTGCAGAATTTCAGAGAAATAACTCCTACTGATATATTAAAATAATATATTTTTAAATTTATTATATTAATTTGATATATTAAAACATAGGCTCCCAGAATATATATACGGTATATATATTTAATCTGCAAAAAGTTGTGGACACATATTTGTAGCACTTATAAAATTTATTTTAACTTTAATTTTATGAAAAATTTTAAACCACCCCTAGCCAAGATAAAAAATACTAAAGTATAAACATAATATATTGTAAGGAGGATTACTTTTATATATATATATATATATATATATATATATATATATATATATATATATTCCTGGACTAAAGAAAACCAAAATATCATATTAAAACTTTTTAAAACTCAATAATTACCCGAGTAGCTGCTATTTTGTTTTGTTTTTTTTTTTACTTGACTATTTTTTATTTCAACCTACATAAATAATGGATGGTTGTTATAATTGGTTGAAATTTAATATGTACCTTCAAAATCTTTGATGATAGGGGATATGGTTTAGGACTAGAGTTTTTAAAAGTGTATTATCTCCCTTATTTATCAACCGATTTTGTTAAACTTGGTATCTTTAGGTTTTAAATTAAATTATCTGACAATTGTAATAACTGTGACTTTTTGATCATATGTCGTTATTATAAGATATTTACACTTATAAGACTTAAGAAAGCCACCATTTTGAAAATAAAACTTCTAATAAATTTAATATTTTCCTGTAGACCTTTAGGCTATAAAAGTACATACCAAATTTCAACCTATTACAACAAGCCCTTCTCAAATTAAATATATTGAAGGAAAAAAATGACATCTCACATACTGCGGTAACTATTGAATTTTTTAATATAATATTTTGGTTTGTCCAGGAATAATACCAGAAAATATTGGTAGAGAGTTGTGAGACACCCTGTATACAAGTAGAATAATTGTTGAGTAAAGAAAAATAGCGGTTCTGTCAATTAGCTACCTTCCGTGAATATATTCAGTAGATTTGTGCTGAAACATGTCATAAATACAGAACTGCAAGCAAAGTATTATCTACAAAATTACAATAACTTTTTAATTAGGTTTAGTCTATGATCTATAGGTTTTCATACACAAAGGACAACAAAATCACGTTTTCATGATCAGTAATTTGCGTGATACCAATTAGCTATCATCCACAAATATATGCAGCAGTCTCACAGTGATGCACGAACATAAATACAGAAAATACTAACTGCAATCAAAATATTATTTTGAGTACTCAGTTAATTTGTTAATAAGGTTGTCTATGTAAATTTTTTCAAACAGGAAGACGCCATTACTTTTCTTGACGAAAATGTAAATAAAGATTTATTGATTGATTGAAGTACAACAAAAACACTGTAGCGGTTGTTAATTTGTGTTGTCGATCAGCCGATGATTAATGACGCGGTGATTCTCCACAGATTTGGTTGTCGAATCCTATCGATCGATTCTTTGTTGAAGATTTGGTAGATTCAGGATTCGGCTTTGATATATCGCTAATTTCTCTTCTCCTTTTCTATTGGCACCTTAGAATTTCCAACATTCAACCTTAATTGTCTAAAAAGCTTATGGGATACACCCACCTTTCTCAAGTCTTCAATTTACCCTCCCACAAAACTTGAAGAGCTTCATCCTCCATGTCTCTTTAAAGCAAGAAGGTGACCTCTTACAACTAGCATAGTTGCCAGTGATTGTTTGAGTGTATGGTCTGTACAGCCATCAGGGATTCTCAAATTAAGAAACGTTACAACATTTTTCGGAACAGAACTGACTGTGTGATATCCACCTAACAGGCCTAATGCTTTACTATGATACAATTCACAAGAATTGAAGTTGCAATCTTTGTTTGTAATACAAGGGATAAATAGTAAATAAAAAATAAATTAAAGAAATTTTTTTTTTTAATTTATCTGTAGATTCTACATACTTTTCTGTATTTATCAACACAGCTGCCAAGTTTGTTTAAGCACTTATCATATATTTCAACTAAATTTAGAATACCCACTTCATAGAAATTTCTATAATTCCTTTTTTTCATGCTTCTATAACCAAGAGTTCATGGCCGTTTCCACTCCTTTATCGTAGTTGTAGTGGTTGTCACCGATGTGATGTTTGAGATGGTGGAGAAGATGAAAATCGCTCAGCGCAAGGACAGGGATGTACATTGGGTTGTCCAAAACTTCCCTGTCAAGACAATCCAGTAGAGTTAATGTCTGAGTTGCATTTTAAGGCCTTGCATTATTATTGAGAAGCAAAGTTCCTTATTGCATGAAGTTGATCAACAAAATGCTGTGCCGATCCCAAACGTACCTTGATCTTGTTCTTGGACAGTCTGCTTGGCATTACAGGAGATTGTGCTTGTCTCCATTCCATGTTCTATTGCTTCGATTCAGGCGTAAAATGCTAAACCGTTATTTCGTTACAATCCAGTTACAATCTCATTCAAAATTTCATCACCTTCTTCACCATAAAATGTCAAAAAATGTATGGAACACACAAGTCTTTTTTTATTGTAAATCTCCGTTATGAATTTAGGGATCCAATAAGAGCACAGTTTTGTAAGGTTTAAGCTTTAAAAAAACAATGTTGTATAGTAATGGCCTTTTCACTTGAGGATATTTGTATGAGAGAGACTAGTTATTGTGAAGCATCTGTTTTCACAGGCAACCAACTGAAGCCACCAAGTTGTTTGTGATCAAAGATAGATAAAAAATTAAGGCTATCAGAGCCGGTCTCATCATGAACGTTGTCGCAGTCATCTTTGAAGTCTTTGACCCACTTACACTCTTTGTCTTCACTCGTAGCATTAACATCATAAACTTCACAAATCTCCCAGTGAATGTCTGCAGCAGACAGTTTATTTGCCAACAGAAACCATATCTTTGACAGAATTTTGCACATAATCTTGAACTTTTTAAAAACATAGAACAGATCGTACAAGTTAGCTACCGAGCTTTAGCTGAGTACAGTTCCACATGACACAAGCACTCACAGCGCTTTAGTGGACTACTGTACCCCTGTATACAACCACACAGCCCTTACTTTAAAAACACACCTGGTAGTAAAACTCTTTGATCAATAAGCTTTCCTATCCTTAAGGAATACAACAATCATCTTCATTGTCATGTATTGTTTACTTATAGTATAATTCATTTGTCATCTCTTCATGCTCTGAAATTTCCAGATAACAACATTATCTTTGCAAACAACCATTCAATCTGAGACTCCACTATAAACTGGGTTATTTCATAATTTGTTAAACCATTCAATTGTATTACACACAATCAACATTTCAAGTATGCAGTGCATTTTTTAAGTTGTGAAACATCAACATTTCTTTAATACTTATACAGCTTTTAATCAATGAAAGATTGAACCGTGAAGTAGGTGATTTAAAATTATAGTTCATAAAAATTTAAAAATTAAACTGTTGTCAAGTACAGAGCTTACATTTCTGTCTTTCTTCCACTTTAAAAACTTGTCATATTCTATGTCATACAAACTTTACATCATATTGCAAATATTTATATTGGCAATGGTTCATCTATTACTTTGTTTTCCTTCCTTTAAAACGTCATCAGAATTTTTTCATTTTACAATCTTCGATTGTATTCATCATGTTCATGCATTAAAATTTCCTCAACTCTATTTTGTAGTGAAACAGTAACAATGTTTGAGGTTAGTGCATTAAAACATTATTTTTGCAACGACTGATTTTTTAGATCCCTATTATAAGGTGGTAACACAAACATTCACTTCATAGACCAAGTTCGTGTGTAAAAAAATTTTGGTTTGTGTAGTATAGACAAAAACAGCTTTGTTTACTTCTTAATGGTTTTACCAAAAGGACAATTTTTTACAGAGGTATCCACATGAATACTGCAAATTAGACTTCAGTGAGCAAAATACATAATACTTACTCAAGATACAATATTTTTAACTTTCCAGAGAAAACTAATATTGTACCAGACTAAACTATAGGTATCTTTTATATGAATATATCAGTAACATTGTTGTTATACATGTCAGTATATTTAAAATAACAAAATCACACACAAATGATATTGTTATTTTGTATTTTTTATATTTTAAAAATTAATACTTTTAGATATTAAAAACACTATGCTTTCTCACACTCCATAACGTTATTGTAGATTTTGAGGTTCTTAATTATATCTACTTTGAGATGGAACCCAAAAATACCTAACCCCTCTCTTTTATTATTCTCAAGCTCATTTTAAACATCATGTAAAGTTGGAAATTAATTTACTTTTTGAGACAATCTTTAAACGTATTAAAATCATAATCCTTATGACCAAGTGTTTTAAGAACTTCTTTGGTTGACAAGCTTCTGATTTAATATGTATATAAATATGTTTGAAGATGATTTTGTAATGCTAGACCAAATTTATACGATCTTATCAAACTTTACCTAAATTTTCAAATAACAGACTGTAATAAATTATATCAATGTACTTTAAGTCAAGTTTTGAAACCCTTAAGTGACTGTATAAATAATGCTAAATTTAATATATAGCATCACTATAAAAATTGAAAAAAAAACTTTTCTGAATCTTCCCAATATTTCAAAACAAGGAATTATCATAAGGCATTTACACTCCTCAACAGGTTATTTTTAAATTGTTATTAATTTGGTTACTGAGGAATTGTGCACATTAAGCTTATTTTTTACACCTTAGTAAATGTTTATTTAAATATCACTTTTTGAAATTGGCTACCAAGGTTGGCAAAGAGAGAAATAATCTATAAAAAGCAACTAATTTATTAAAGGAGAAGACTAAAGTTGTCAACAATCACCATAAATATTAGAAAACTGGAATTTGTGCATTCAAGTGATAACTTAGAAACTTTCATTTGTGGTGAAGACTTTTTTGCATATATTCAGGAGGGGGGAATATATGAACATAATTATAACTTTTGCAATGGTTCCCTTATAGTAAGGACCCTATACACATCTACAACCCAATTCTTAAATGTATCCAGCAATATCATTTGTCAGATGTTGATTATTGAATAATCATTTCCTTATGAATTCAAAATAATTTCTAGAAGGGTAAGCTAAAATATTAACTACAAGGTTCATACAAAAATATAAATTACATTGCTCTATACAGTTACTCATATAATTGGTATCTAATTGATTATGACCTAATTAGTTGATATAAAAATTAAATTAACCTTTAAAAGTTACACATAACAATAATAAATTCCACTCTTTGCAGTAAAATATTTTTACATTAAAAATAATGGGTGTACCACAAAGTGAAAGTATACAAAATCCTGTCTTGTGTGTGAATAATTTTGTTAGTGTATTTTTATTTATGTATAAAAACTTTTTTGTGTCAGTTTCGCTTTGTGTTGTCACAAAATTAAGATGTATATGACTTACAAAAAGCACCATTTGCTTAACATTTTTTACAAATTACATTTTGTTAAAAAAATTAAGAAACCTTTTATTTAAAAATTTTGTAATTTAATTAATTATTTTACATTTTTTTAAACAATGCAAACATGATTTACTTTCAACCCCCAATTTTATAATAACAGTGTTCAAATTATACAAGGTAATCTTCCTTTTATATTATTTTCCCTTGTATTTACTTGTGACCATGTATGAAACATATTCATTAAAAAAGTGTCCATGAATAAACATAAACAATACATGGGAAGATAGTATGACCAAAGCTTTAATAGTTTAAAAACATAAAGATACTAACCAAAATCATAACTCAGAATACATTCTTATTACAATATTTCAGCCATACCATTTAAAATTTTTTTAGTATTAACATATTTTTAAATTAAGAAAATTATTGTGACATATTTTTTGAATGTTTATTTCATTCAATTTACTAGTCATAACTTTTAAGTTTGCATAAGGTTTTAAAAAAACTTAGTATTATGTAAACACCCATACTTTTCACATTTGAGACGCCTAGTATCAAAATCAGCAATCTCCATGTTGAATTTTTCAGTATTGACCAAAAACTGTTACACAATGATACTCCTTCGTACTGAATACAAAAACTATTTTATTAAGAACTTGTGAGCCTTTGAATGCCATGGAAATAAATTTGAGCAACTTTAAACAGTTGATTACGGTACAATTAACACTTAAAATTTGGAGATTGCTGGGTTTGTAACCAACCCGTGGAGATTGCTGATTTTGTTCCTAACTTACAAGGAGATTGCTTGTTTTGATTCTTACTGTACTCAAATTCAAGTTATGCGCAATGCATCATGGGAAGCCCTGTAACCACCTGTAATTGGCTTAGCTGGAGATTGCTGATTTTGAAACTCAATATGCGTGGAGATTGCTGACTTTGTTATTGACACCATATTTTACTATTAAAAAAAAGACAGGATATTACCAACTTTTGAAATTAACGTTTTCTGCTCTTTGTACAACTGAACAAATAGAATAATAATCATCCAAAACCTCAAAACCGAAAAAAATTGGAGATTGCTGACTTTGATACTAGGCGTCTCATTTATAGCCACCATTTTGAAATGGTTCTTTATTTTATGATATTTTAGCTACCAATATTTTAATTTTACCAATGCAATAAGCTTTAAAATTATATATAATATAACTCAGCTGTTTGTATGTAATTGTCAAGATTCAAACCTGTCACCCCCATTTGTTGTACAGTCTGTACCACAGTGTCTGTCTGTATGTACAGACATTATCCTTTTATGTCATTTGAGGGATAGGAGGGCATAAGTGTATTTAATTATTTTTTCAATTACTTTATCTGTAGTCAAATTATGACAATTCAAATTAATTACATGGTGCAATTAAATGTAATATAAATAAATAACTTTTGGAACATTAGTAGTGTTCATATAACACAAATTAAATGTTCTTAAATTAATTTATTGAATAAATTCTTACTATTCTTAAACTCCTAAGAGGTTAATTTCATGTGTATTTTTGCAATCTTCAAATCAGTAGGTTTAAAATGTTCTAGTATTTCAAAAGTTATTTGTTTTAGGTTCTATGAGATAAATGCGTAGTGTTCAATTGTTACAACTGAAGCCAAAGAAACTATTTATTTGTTTCAATATATATTATTCTATCTTGTATATGTTTTTGCATTGCTGTTGTATAGAGCTATATGTCATTAGTTTGAGGGTTTTAACTTTAATTTCCTATTATTTGAAAGGGTGATTCTGAAATAAACCGCCAGACTTTGATAAATAGATAAATACATTAGAAAAGAGAAAACGTGTAAAATGCTTAGTTTTCTCTCTATCTTTCAATTTTTATTTTTTATATTAATAGTATTTTTATAAGTAATCGCTAAACCTATGAAGTTGTAATTTTCAACATATGCTATCAGCAGATGATGTTTAATTTCAATTCACAACTGACAATTTTTTTGCATGATATATAATTGTTTTAACAATCAGCAGTTTTAACAACAGATGTTTCACAACAAATAATGGATATTTAGTGTTGATAAGAATGAAACTTTTTTGTTTGTAATTTATTTATTTACCTATATCAATAGGTAAATAAGTATCATTTTAAAACCAATTCAATTCAATGGTTGGTGTAATTGTAATGTTTAGTAGTTTATGTAAATTCAAAATTTTGTTTACTATGTGAATTTGACATAATTTATTTATTTTAGTGTTTTTAAACATGGCCCAAAGTTTTCTGGCATATGTGGTAAAATTATTAACTGATATAAGTTTGGTTATTGATACTTTTACATGTAAATCATTGATAAAAATGTCACAACTCTTTATTGTAGTGCAATTTAAATAAATTAAGTTGATGTAAATTTAGAAAATTGTATTTTATTTCTATACAGGGAGATGGTTTTGTGGAATTTAACATTAAAATTTGTAACAGACTGCCATTTTGGACTTTTAAGATACAAAATTGTATTGTGTTTTAATTATAGGTCTTTTTGGTAATTATAGCAAATAGTACAAATTTCAAACTTATAGCATCAACAGTTACTTAGGAAACATTATATATGACATAAAAATCACTAACAGATTGACAGAAAACAGCATTTTTGGACTTGTGTTTAGCTATTTTCCAGATAAACAGACACTATATATATAATAGGTATTCTAATAGGTATTTAGAATGTAATCCGGTTAATCTTTTCCCTTTGTTTTTCAAGACAGCTTCTTGAGAAAATGTGGCAGTGTAGGAGACATCTTCTCTATAGGCTTTTTGTCAAATAAGGAAAGTGGTGCAAGTGCAAATTTGCATCTATGCCTTTTGTTGTCTTGTTGCGGGTCCATTAGTCTGGTTTGTTCAGTTTCCACCACATGAAGGACTATCCTAGTATAAGGCTACAATGGTCAGTATTTTCAATTCTCTAAAGATGTCTCTGCTGGTATCTTTATAGTGTCTACGAGTCGTCTGTAGCTATGTCTTTTAATAGCTCTTCTGTACCACTAGAACTCTTTAAAGACATGTTGTACATATTGCTTTCTAGACATCCAGTCTAAAGGTGTATTCTAAAATATGAGTAGTAAGCTTTTTTTTGCTACTGGATTGTGCTAATTTGTTCCATATGCTGAGTCACAAATGCAAGCGATATCCAGAAAGTAGATTATGTTTTGAGAAAACAAAAATAAAATACAAAAAAATGTATTATATACATTTGAAAGTGACATTGAAATACTATATGTCAACATGGTCATCATACATATTTAGACAATTATCATAGCGGTGAACTAGTTTTGAAATTCTAGCATTATAAAAATTCTGCTGCCTAAGGTTTCAACCAAGGTAGTCACACCCTCCAGCAGTTCCATGTCATCATCAAGGTGCTATGTCGTAAGTCAGGTCTTCATTGCTGGAAACAGGTGGTAGTCGCTGGGTGAAAGGTTACAGAGCGAAACATAATCTACTTTCTGGATAGCCCTTGTAGTTTGAAATTCAGTTTAATACAGAGCTGGTATTATTGACAGTACCTGTGGGATAGGTTACTATCTATTACTATGCCCATGTTCTTAAAGTGAACTGCAATGATGACCTTTTTAAAAACATTTGAAACGATTTCTTCATTATAAACGGAAATATATTGTATTTTTCTAAGTAACAGATCAATATTGTTTTTTCATGATGAAGGCTACATAAAAATTAATAACTGTTATTCTCTTTTACCAAATCAATGTATCATAAAAAACATCACTACCTCTTATGTTCACGGAATGTAGGGATATAACTTATTTGAAGGATATAGAGTATTCTCTACTTAAATTCAGGAATTTTAATTGGTCATTGCACAGTGCTTATGTGCATTACTCAGCTTTGGGTATGATCATATTGTGTTTATTGTCAGAATGTCATTGTACATTAATTCTTCCAGTTATCTTCTATTGTCTAAATAAGTTTTTGATCAGTTTGATTCCCTTTATATAATTCCAAGAGCTGTACATTTTTCTAATTATCAGTTGTAAACCAATCTTTCCTATTGTTGAAGACCTCTCATCTTTTTCTGCAGATGTGTTTGAGTTCATTGCAGCATTTATTTTTGAACTTCTTTGTGTCATTCACTATAAAAATTAATTTCTATGTTTGATGTGTTATATTTTGTTTTATTGCATGTTCTAAATCATCAGAAATGTTGCTTCAATGATTTTTCATTTATTGTTGATACATGTTTAGATATCTAGCTATTGATATAAGAGAATGTGTTATTTCTCATTGTTCTGTGACATTTTCTCTCTCTCTCTCTCTATTCCAGATTTTCAGGGGTATTTCTTTTCTCTCTCTCTTTCTCTCTCTCTCTCTCTCTCTTGTTTGATATCCTCTATATTGCTTTTAATTTATTGTTACCCCTTTTTATAAAATCAGCATTCTTTTTTTAGTTTGTTTTATTTTTATTTTTAACTCTTGTATAGTCTTAAGAACTTTTTTTGACTTGGTCTGTATTATCGACTTTGTTAATAATTCGTAAGAGTTTATACAGCAAATAAATATTATTTATTTATTTCAAATTATGTGTTTGTCCTGAACAAGCATTCCTTGAAAGGATAATAGGATTTCTAACATTTTCCATTGTTATTATTTGTTATATAATGTATATCCCAAATTTATAGTGTAAAATACAGGTGTAACAAAAAAGTTGGGGTGTCATAGTTGAGAGTTATCAGTTTTTTGTTGCTCCTGACTTCTGTATAACAATTTCAAGTGTCTGAATTCCTTTTTGTCATCTAGGTGGTTGGTGAGGATTGTTTTGTTTAGACCATGCAGATTGGATTTTCCTAGTGTCTCGGTTTCAGTATCTATAATTTTTTTATGGAGTTTAGTTTGAGTTTTCTGATTTTGTAAGGACAGCAGATATCAATTCCCACCTGAGAAATGTCACACAAAGTGTCCAAAGCCACATTAGAGCTCTCTTTTACTAGTGATTTCTGACCAATATTGGGCTTAAAGTTAAACCTCTAGTTCTTTCATTGTTTAGTTGTTTATGGTTCTCTTTTTGCATTTGAATGTGGAATTCTTGTTCTTATTTGATCCACACAACATCTGAGGTGTGTCGTTAGATAGCCCTGTAAAGACTACTGTTAGCAATGGTGGTTTTCAATTATTGTGTTTGTTCATATTGAACAATCTAGACATGTCTGGTTAATCATCTTTGTGGGGGAAAATTCTGGTCTGTTTAAATAAAAATATTATTTAAAACTTAATTTGTTATATAGTCTTTTACATAGATTCTGGTCGACAACATCTTTATGTTTCTTTAGAATTAATAGCGTTTGGCTTGGCTGTAACAGGTGTTTATTTCTGACTGTTTTTCATGGAATGTGTTAATCTGAATAGGGTGGAAATAAAGTTTATATTTATCCTCCCTATCTCGTAACTTCTTTAGTAACAAAAATAAAACCGAAATCTTTGGATGATATTCATTATATTTCTTTATGTTTGGTTTTTAATGTTTTGTTATGTAGCCTCTTTAAGTAAAATAGGAAATGTTGTGATAAATCAAGTCAAAATGTTGAAATCTCAGCCGCACCTTGTGATCAGTTAAATGAAAGAATAAAATAAAAGAAAATCTCATAACCTTCACAATAACCTTCTAATCTTGTTGTTCCTATACACATTTAGGTTCAAGATGTTTTCAAAAAATTCATAAATCTCTTTCCAGCTTTAATTGTTTAAAATTGAATAAATTTTTTGTCTAAATGGTCACTAAACCACTAAATTTTTAGTTTAAAATATTAATAAATTTCTCCTTTCGCAAATTAAGTACTCCCTATTTTCATAAACGCCTGTTGTTTGTGCACAAATACTAGCTGCAGACTGGTTTAACCCAAAATCAGGTAGCGAAAAAGGAAATGAGAATAACATGGACACCCCTATTTTTCACAAACAAAGAAAATATGAAAATCTGTCTTTACAGCATTTTGTCATGGGGGCATATACCAACATATTAAACATAAAATACTGAATAAAACATTTGTTAAAGCAGTTTATGATAGGTACTGATTAATATGCTATTATTTGGTGGGTCACAAGTTGGTGTTACTTTATCTAAATTTTGAGTCATGTATATATATATATATATATATATATATATATATATATATATATATATATATATATACACACACACACACACATTAATTTCATACAAATGGCAATAGCCCAATTTCATTTCAATAAAGATTGATTCACAAAAAGTGCTTGCTTCACCAGGACTTGAACCCAGATCTCTCATCCTTAAAATATATACATATTTAAAATTGTAATACCAATTTTCACAATTGAACTGTAATTATCAGTCCAGTGCAAATTTACAAAGAAATTAACAAACCTTTCATAAGAACCAAAACAAAGATAGTTATATCAGGATTTAAAAGTATCCAACAAATAATATAAATCATAGTAATTTCTTTTAGATTTATGAACTATTTTTTTAAAGTTCATGTCATTTATAAAGAAACATTTATGAATCAAAATTAGAAATTTCAGCATATAAACTATGGTTATTGTACAAGTTTTTAATTACTTTACTTGAGCCTTTTGCATAACCAGTCAAATCTAGTGGTTCCAAAATTTACTAGTGAGGAGCAAGGGAGAAATAATTTTTACCAGTTTATTATTGACTATGTGTGATACTAAATAAAATATTTATTTAATAAGCAAGGCTTAAACTAGTGTAATTCTAAATTGAACAGTTTTCCATTATTTTCAGTGCCAAAAATCATGTCACATTAAGAAATTGCTATTGCAGTTTCTTTATTGTAACTGAGTATGTAAAAGACTCTGTGCACCTTTTTTTTGTAAGGAAGTAATTTTGATGATTTTTTTATTACATAGTTATTTTCAAACTAACCCAAGTTATATGAATTGATTCTACATGGCACCTTCATATATTTTTATATATCATACGAGTATATTACTGCTATTGGCTTATAACTGTCTATGTTATTGTATTTTTATTTTTCACCCTATGACAGTAATGGTATAATATATTTAATTTATTGTCAGAGGATATACCTATTCTTCTGAGCTCCTCATCACTGATTTGTCTACAGTTACATTTTGCACAGTGAAATGTTGTCAGAAGTACTTAAAATGCTGTATACAGCGCAGTTGGTTTAGGATAAATTTCTTTTCTATGCGTATGAAGAACTTGTTGAAATGCTTGGTAATTAATATAATTAATTGTGGCTAGGAACCATATCATGTTTGATGTTAAGATCTTGTTGATGTACCTGCTTCCTTTTGTTAGTTATTTCTGAATTTATAATATTCCAGGTAGACTTACATACATTAGTTATATTGGAGTTATTTATTACATTTTCACTTATTTTGCATTTACTACTTCATTATTAACATTTCCCTTGCATTTATATTATTTCTTACAACATTTACTTAAATTTATAATACAGCTTTCTTGTATTTCAGATTACCTGAAATCCATGTTGGCTTAGGTTTCTCTGTCTTGTATGACTTAAGGAGAACAAAGCTGGAAGTAGTATCTAAATGTACTATAAAATACTTCATGCTTCTTTTATCTTCTGCATAGTAGACTTCTAGCAATGTTTCCTTTTTAATGTAATATTAAACATTTCTGAATTTGCTTAATACATTTTTTACACTTTTTACTTTTTTTGCTACACTTCTTATTTATATATTAGGTGTACCAAACCACCACCACAGTGGTAGTTAATATGTCTAATGGATAATCAATTAGACCTGTTGCTCTGATTTACATTTCTTCACAATTATTTTGGCTGTTATTTGAAATACAAAAAGTTTACTAAAATGTTATTTACGAAAGATTTTTCCACTAATGATGTACAATAACATGTAGTCCGTAATGCGTGTTTAAGTCTAGTGGTGTTTGCATTTTAATTTTTTATAATGAAATGCAAGATCCAATATTTTTTAAACGTTTATTTCAAAAAAGCATTTCAACATATTTTAAAAGATTAGCCATGGTTGATTTTAGTTTAAATAATATTTGAAACAGCAATAGGTTGAAATAATTGTCTGCAAGACATATAACATTCGTGGGTTGTCTGATACACCATGTATAAATACAAAAACTGTGCAGAACAGCATTTGTAACTGTAGCCAGTAATTCCTAATAAAATACTTTTTCTTTGTACAATTAGAGTTGAAGATATTAAATATCAGATAGAGGGGCGAGAGTAGAAATAATACTCTGTGGTTGTACTAGGAGGAGGAACGTCGGAGGTATGGCTCATCTGTGCCAGCTCACATGCGTCATCATCAGCACCACCGCACTGGCACAGGTGGCCAGGTTATCATAGAGACAGAAGAGAATCTCAGTGACAAGGAGATCTACCCCTCCAACCACATGAGTATTCCTGCTATAGGTATATTTATACCCACAATTTTGTTTATCTTACAGAACTGTCCCCAACAAATATATTACTTAAAGAACTAAGTCCAGGTTTAGAAAATTCCAGCTTGCAAAATAAATGTTGACTAAAATGGTTGGAAAGTTTATTTGTCTAATTAATATATATCTAATTTGTATTTACACTTGTCATTTGATCCTTTTACACACATAAAGTTTGCTGTATTAGTAAATGCTTAAGTTTTGGTTAATTCCTGAAAATGATCTAGCTCAAATAAGCTATCCAATAAAATATTTTAAATTTCAATATTCCTCTTTCCAACTGTATTCTTATAAGTGTCCAAAACTTGTGCATCTTCAGTACAGCCTTTCTTTGCCTAAATTTGAACTCGACCACACATAATTTACCTCACCCAAATAATTTGAAATTTGTTGTTAGATATTATTATAGCTATATAATATAGTATAGCTACTATATGATATAAGGTATTGCATCATTAGGGGAGGAAGCAATGGTGAGATTTTCAGCTGAGAGCTTTTAAGAAGCTGGTCAATAACACACAAGTTGTAATTTTTTTAGTTAAAGGTAACAACTCTACAATGAACAGCAAAATATAATTTATGTACGATCAGCTTTACTATCATTTTGTAAAATATAAGAAAAATTTATAACATTAAATTTTATTAATGAAAATTTAGTTGTATTATATAAATAGGAAAAGTAAGAATAACCTTTGTGGCCGGGCGTGACAGCTTCTGTCCCGCTAGTACTGAGTGGCCAAGTCGCACACTGGGCAGCATCTGTTCACGCGCAGGACACTTGCTGTCTCTCGCTGTAATGCTCTGTTCTTTATTAATTTACTCGATAGCTGATTAATCTTTTAATCTAAAACGTTCACCTTTCAGTTAAGTTATTTTCTAAAAAATACACTGAAAAAGATTTTTTTTTTTTCGTTTACATAAATGCATTTTTGTCGCAATTTTCTTTTGGTTAGGTGTAAATAACTTCCACTACTAATTACTAAAATATGCTGACATACTAACTAAAAGAATTGACTCATTATTTCATATAGCAAACTAATGTTTAATATTTGAGAAGTCTTTAATTATATGTGTATTTTAGAACATGACTTACTGATTTTTAATTGAAAAAATCAATTATGTCAAATTGATCCAAGGTTCAATTTGTCAAAAAGTATTTTGATTGGCTCTAAATATTGGTAATTTCGTTTTCTACAAAAAAAAAACATCCTATTCAGATTCAGGTTTTATTCACCGTTAAATAATATATCATATTACAATAGGTTTCGTCATTGGTACATAAAAGTACTAAAACTAGGTTAAAATATCTAAACAATCAGAAATTAAAAATTTATCAGTAGTGTAAAAGGCTTTAGGGATAAGCCACTTAGAAATATAAATTTTAAACTTATTAATAGGCTGATTCTTAACTAACATTGGTAACTTGTTAAACATCTTTAACTGTTGGTAGCTAAAGCTCTTATGGCTTTTATCAAGTCTTATTCTAGGCAAGACCAAGTTAGACTTTATACCTAGTGTCATATTCATGTATTGAACTTTGACTGTCAAATTTATTTATATTTTCTCTAACATGAATTAATTTGTTATAAATATATAGGGAAGCAAGGGTCATAATATTCAAGTTTGTTGGCAATAAAATAATTATACAATTGAGTCATTAAACATAATTCTATTATTTTACTAAACACAGGAATGATGGCAATGGGGCGATAATTTTCCGTAAGACGATTATCCCCCTTCTTAAAAATAGGTGTTATCTTAGCAAATTTTAAACAAGTTGAATACTGACCTTGGAACATAACTAGATAAATTAAAAATGTAAGTGGTTCTATAATTGATTCAATGATGTTCTTAATTAAATAATTTGAAAACCCATAGACATCCTCACTACGAGAATTACTAAGTTTAACAACAATACCAATCAACAAAGTAAAAAGTGGGTTAGACATAATTAACTGCAATGGTGTGTGAAGCATGAAATTCAAGTAAACTCCTGTCAGGGTAATGTATAGCGCTACAACTCATGGGCGGTCCGAGTCAAATACTGTGTACACCAAAAGGATACTAGAAAACATGTATTACTAATTTTGCACACAGAAAACATTGGATATAATATATAAAATGTTAAACTTCATGTACCTGTACTGTAAAAACAAACAATAATGTTGAAAATTATTTTTATTAAATCTAATTTAAAATGCAAGATTTAATAATTTCCATGCGTATTATATCAATATGTTAAATATCTTTAGTTGCTGCAAGTGATAACTATGCATTAAAATGATTGTTAGCAGAAATTACTAAGGACACGGGGAGTGAAGGGAATTTCAGTGAAGAGGATTACATGGACAGCAGACGTGGAGGAGGAGGAAGAACACACCATCAGCATCACTATGACTCTCACCGAGGACAGAGGCCTTACGGATCAAGGCCATCAGGTCCTCAGCATCATGGCGCAGCACGTTCTCCCCAGCGCCGGGATGACAGGTCAGCATACGTCATGTGCATTATAGTTGGTTATGTTTAACATGTTCTGGAAATGTTCTCAAAAAAATATCATGACCCAACAGTTCTGGTTTCAGTGATTTTGTAATTTTTATTGATTTTTACTGAATGTTTAAAAAAATTAGTGAAATTCGTGTAATGTAATATATTTAAGTTTGGATAAGAAAATTATTTTTAAGTTTTTTATATTTCAATCTGTAAATTCTAAAAAATAGATACATAGTGACTTATATCCTTATATTTCTTTATTAATTATTATTTAGCTAAAATATTAAGACTGTTTTTTACACTGATTATCCTTAAGAAATTAATTAATACACTTCGTTTTAAGTTCATTTCAAACTAATTGAAAACTTTTAATGTAATACATAAGATATAAGACACTGTTTATTTGAACATAATTGTCAAGCTCAGTACAATTACCATTTTTTGTTTATTTATTACAAAAGATACTTCTGTGCGTGTAGCGTTTTCAGAGCGATTGACATCTTCATCCTCCAGTGTAGGGATTGTAGTTCTCCTTCCACCTCAGAAGCACCTATACCGAACAGAATGAGCGATTCATCAGCCAGTTCATAATTCCTCCTTGGAAGGATTTGGATAGCAGGGTTTTGTGTGGGTGGCAGCTACTTGGGTGAAACTAAGGCAATCTGGGTATCAACTTAGCATACTAACTAACAAGATCATCATCAGATTGGTAGCAGATACATTTCAATAATTACTTATTAGTTTCGCCTAAGTGTTGATTGTCTGGTGTTATTTATCTTGGTTCATGACAGACATCAAGCTCATATGCCATGTCGTCATTGTCACCTGCCGAAACTGTTTGCAATGCCAAGCATGATTCTAAGTTGTTTTCTTAATTAATTATTCAAATAATAAATTGCTGCGAATTAATAAATTTACTCAATCCAATAAATGGATTACAGTAGTAATTTATGTAACATTCCAGTACCAATTATAGCAATTTATAAATTTTATTACTTAAGCCATTTATTTGTTACCACTAAGAATTAAATATGTACTACTGACTACTATCTTTTTTTTATAAATTTGAGTATACTCTTTAACAATAAAATTCTCCCTCAATGTTCACAACATTAATTACTCCCTTTTTTCTCCAAACATTTCTTTGGGTACAAACCAAATATTTATTTCCAGATTATATCATTAAACCAATAAATGAGCTGTACACCATTCATAACTATTTGGGGGGATACATTTTAATATTTGAAACCTGCACGAACTAAAAACCTATTTTTAAGAGATCTCAATCTTCCTCAGTAACTTCCTACTCTCAATTCATTCAAAAAATTAAAATAAAACACAAACAATCTACAAAACTGTATTACAATCAACAAAATAATATAGCAGACTCAGTTCTTGCAGGTCTCAATCATTGTATAAAATTATTTACCATCTGTTATCATGTACTTTCTACTAATATCACAATCTCTGCATAGTTCATGTAGTATAAAATAGAGAAAATTAATATTTTCTATCTTTGTATTATTTTCTTTCAACACTAATTAAACTATATCATCATAAACAGGAATGTATTTAGGTTTTCTGGACTTAAAACCAAAACAAAGATTTCATTCTCTTACTTGTAATATTGGGTAGTGGTGGTGGCGCTAAAGAGTGCATTGGTTCATAGTTTTGTTTGATTGCAGAGATCCATACTACACAGACAGAAGACACCAAGAACGAGGAGGTTACCGAGGTAGTGGTGGTGGCGCTAGGGGCGGACCCTCAACGCAACAACCCCGTGACAAGCGAGTGCGTTGGTTCATGGCTCTGTTTGATTATGATCCTACAACCATGTCTCCCAATCCTGATGCCTGTGATGAGGAGTTGCCTTTTTCAGAAGGTGACTCAATAAAGGTATCCACAGATTATACACATATCATACATTAACTTATACCTTTATTTTCTATACAGAACAATAATAATGAAGTAAGTAAAAATGCCAACATTCCAAAGTGTAATATGTCAGTTAAATAACAATGTTTGTATTCAATTTGAAATCTGATACACTATTGACAAAGTCAACAAAACAGGAACATTAATAGTAAACATTAAAATAAAATTTTGTATATATATGCCAATTTATTGAATTAACTCATTTTATTAAATGTTAATTCACTAATATATCGTAGTAAACTAAATGTAAGAGCTATCTGTATGCAGGTGTATGGAGAGAAAGACACAGATGGCTTTTACTGGGGAGAGTGTCGAGGCAGGAGAGGATATGTTCCACACAATATGGTTGTTGAAGTTCAGGTAAGTCACATTTTCAGAATGCTCACAAATTTACTATTTTGTGAAGCTTTCTTTTTTTGCATTTATAAAAAAACCTACTCACAAAATCAAATTTCTATTGAAAACCAACTAAAGAAGATTATTATTTAGCTTTCTCACAAGTAAACTAGGGCTGCCTATCCAGAAGTATAGCATAGATTTCTATATTAAATAACTAGGTACTTAACTCCAGTGCTGAACTGATGCACAAAACAGTTCTAACATAGATAATTGTCCCTCCACTGAAAGTGAATTACATCCAAGTTGTATATTCCAGAAATCAAAATTTAGTCGCACCCACTCTAAAATACTGTCCTGGAAGCAAGCAGCAGTTAAAATTATACTTATTATATACTAATATAAACTGCATTAATACAAAAACTAATGTATGATTTGTCTCTCAGTTTATAAATAAACTGAATTTAATTTATCACAAGTAAAAAGATTCTATGATAAAATGTAGTAAGAAGATTTTTAAAATTTTTTGTAAGGTGTATTTTTAGCAGGAATTTTGTAAAGAGAGAGCTAAATTGACTTCTCAAATTTATTTGAATCTTTTATGTAGAATGGTTTAGGTTGTAACAAAGGTAAAAGTAAAACTTTTAAACCCTCGGTTACACTTTAACTTAATTCTTGTTTGATTGGTAACTTACTACATGTTTAGTCAATTCAATTAATTTGTTTATTTGATTTCTTTAAATATGATTAGTGTAATGAAAATTCGTCATATACCTGTATTTCTCCTTTATAAAGAACACGGTTACGTATAAAATTTTGTTTTATGTAACAACATTCCTGAAATATTTAACAAATAACTAACAAATATTCACTGGATGAGTCTGTTAACTGTGAACTCATATTCACGGTTAACATATATCATATAAACATATCTACAAATTCGGTCATATATCTCTGTAATCTAACACTGTTACAAAATTTTACAATACCTTCTTACTTTGTTACATAAAACTGGTATAGCTCTTTAAAGAAAGGAAGCAATACGTATACATTTTCATATAACATACTTAAGAAAATTACACATTTGTGAAATAAAAATCAAATCATATTTTGGAATAATTTAAATTGTTCTTTTTCTACCTACTGATTGAATATCATTATATTAAATATGTATTTAATAAAATAAATGATACTATTACTTTTTTGGTTACAAATCAAACTTGTTAGTGTATGTGCTATTAGTTTTTATTTCATATAGACCTAGAATTGAAGCAGAAATGGATCCATGCTACTAAAAGGAAGAAATTATAAAAATACAACACTTACCAAATAACAAAATAAATGTTTGAAAACTCCAGTGTAAACATTCAGTTTTGTTATTGGGGATACACATGAATTTCTAAAATCAAGTAAACTTGTTTATTTAATAATGAGGCATCGTTGTAAGCCTTTAAACATGATAATTAATTAAGCCATTGGCTTGGCCACATATTTTCTTACTTTATATATTAATACTACATATTTTAAGAACCTAAAATGTATAATAAAACTGCAGACAGTTAAATATCATTAAATAAATAGTAATAAATTAAAACACTATACCAACAACAGTAACAAATCAATAAATCATAACAGCTCTAACAATAATAAAAATTATTCATAAAATCTTAATACAAGTTTAAAAATAATAACAGCAGAGAAGCGGTTAAATATTTAAAAATACTTTTTTTAAACTTATGTTACTATCACAGATGAGGAACTCATTAACATAATGAAACTTTTTTTTCTTTCCAACCGTCAATAATCTAAAACCCATCATTACTAACCACCTAAGCCTCTACGGGAAACCTATTAGAAAGTTTAATTACCATAAAAAGTGTCTAGTTTTTTCTAATCTTAATGATGGCAGTTAAAGCAAATTCATATTTCTTGTATTATAATTTTGTTCATCACATATTAATATATTACTTTTGTTTTTTGGTCTTTTACTTTCTTCTTCCACACACCTGTTCGGGTGAGTCTATGAAAATATGGTGTTGGATTGAAGATGCCCCAGTCAAGCTTTTTGTCGTTTCACAGAAGAAAGATCACAGCTGACACACACTCACATCTTGGTGAGCTGCAGTCATTTCCATTACACACGTCCCTTTGAAAAAAAACTGCAATGTTTTGTTTATAATATTTGAAAATATTAATAATGGATTCTCGTGAAGAACAACTTAGGTGTTTGAAGAATTGTGTGTAAAAAGAATGAAGAGATAACACGAAAATTAAAACCTGATACAATACTGTCCTGAATATTAGGAATCACAAATCAATGATGATGAATGTTCTTCCATGTAATAAATATTGAATAACATTATTTATAAGCTCAATGTGCATACAAAAATGGTCTTTTGATCACTCTAATTTATATTTATTATTATTAAAGTATTAATGTTAAACTTTATAATTACTATTATGTTTTTATAGCTATGTTAATCATAATTACATAGTTATGTTTTAACTAACATTACTTATTCTTTATCTTATACCTAATACTCCATACTTCATATATTATTTTGTGTTTGATTTTTTTATTTGAGATTTTTAATTGTAATACTTTTTAAATTGTAATAATTTTGCATTAATTCTCGTGAAATATATATACACAAACACAGATGATGTTGTTAGGTCAGAACAAAAAAAAAGGTTTTATGTTATTTTCGACTTATTTCCATAAACACAGTAAAAAAGACTATACATGTCCGTTAGTGTGACATATTCCTTATGCCCACTGACGGGTTAATAGCAAAATAACTAAATGTAAACCTGGTAAACACACTTTAAAAATAAATCTTTATTTAAAATTTAGCATATAGAAACTTTCTGTACAATTTTATTAATTTCAGGGATAGACACATAAAATAAACAGCTTAGTTGAGTTATCTGGTTTTTTATTTACTTGAAATAATAATATAAATTTTATGTAATTTTCAGCAAACCTTTATATTTTAAAGTTTGCCAATAGAGGAGACCCTTGATATTTTGATTTATTCAGAATATATTGAATGTTTATGATTTCCCATGAGGTTTATTTATCCAAGTACAACTGTATAAATATTGTAGCCAAAGCAATATACTGAACAAGACTATCATTATTATAGTAAATGTTTGATAATCGCCATCAAGATTATACATTATGAACAGTTTTATTTAAACAGCAGAAGCCCCAGTATATCCCCTTGAGAAATACTAGATACCGCGATCTACTGCTTGGACAAAGTTTTGTTATATTCAGTTGCAGAATGATAAATAATTTATACTAAATAATATTTCTTACCTATTTAAAGATGAGATTGCAAACTACTCTTCCTCTTTTTCATGGATAACAAGATTTCAGATGTCATTTATTTACATACTTTGTAAGTGTGTAGCCATAAACCACACATATATTATTCTGTCTGTAAACTCACATATTAAATCTAGAAATATATTCCAATTACTTTACCACCTGTGTCTATAGAGATAATAACTGTTTAAATAATTTCAACACGTACTGTAAATGTAAATCTTCCTGATTCAATTTCATACTGTTTTTTATCCAATAGGAACATGTTTGATACCAAGCACAATGTGTATGTGACACATGGTTGTATTACGATGTATATAATGTTTAGTTTCATACAGACCAATGCAAATCTTAATATTTTGAATCAAAATGCCTACACACGATACTTAATTTACTATAAGAACATATTTTGTGTATTACATATTCTTTTTAACCACATGTGACAGAACACAGTGTGTTTCTAGTTATGACAATATTGGTTTTTTCTGCATCAGGTGCTCTGTAAGGTCTAAGAGCAAAATATGATGCCTTTGGTCATTGCAATCTCACATCAAACAAGAACATCTTCTTTTAAAAGATGTTACTCTTGTTTGATGTAGTATCTTTTCCCATGTAGATGAAAATACTGTAAATATTCTTTAAATGCCATCTGAAGTGCAATGCTCATAGAGTTTTATTCCATATTTGTATCACTTGTTCTATTTCTATTGTCTGAAAGGCAAATCTTCATCGCCGCAACACCATGGCACCATTAAATTACAATTTCTTTCCAGGGCTGTAGGTTCTAGTAAAATTTCATTAAACATGTTTCAAGAAATATTTTTAGTTGTGTACATTTTGACATCTGTAGAATCAACCTCAGGGTTTAAAAAAATTGACCCTCTTGAGTATTGGGCTCAAACCTGTTGGGACATGGTTTTTTCCAAAAATTGGCTGATCATCTAGCTTAGATTTTGACCATCAAATGGTTTATGGTTGGGAGGTACAAATCTCTCTTCAATATACAGATAGTTAGTTATGTTTGTTTTCAAAAGATCAAATATGATCTAAAATATTTCAATTGGATCTGTCAATGAGTATTTAACATATACTCATATCTCTTATCTTGTAAAATTATAGACCTGAGGATCACTGTATAAAAATTCATGTTTCAGCCCCTGGATTGCAATAAACGGTATTTAAATAGGTTTTTATATACCTGTAGGTAGCAATCCAAAAACAATAAATACTGCTTTGAAAATAATGTTTTCGATGTTTTACATTGATAAGTTAAGAAAAAATTGTTTTTGGATTGCTGACTAAGGGTATGTAAAGACCTATTTAAATACTGATCATTGCGTCACTCCAAATAACTTGTTAATCCTGTAATATATTATCATCATGGATATCTGACACAAAAACAACACAATTAGATCTTTAGTATTTTCAGCATTAATTTTCCAAATTTAAAGCAAATTATTAAACCTAAAAATGCAATTTTTGTATAACATCTGAAGTCCAAAGATGTAATAGTAAATATTCAAAAATATGTACAAAATTAATGTTTATACCATATTACTGAATAGGATGTTTTCGACAATTGTTGTATTTATATCAAAGATGTAATAGTAAAAACTCAAAAAATTTATAACATCTGGTTTGTATTTTATTCACATTTGTTTTTAACTTCTACATAACATGTTTGTGGTTTTTTACTAGTAAAAATACCCTTGTCTATCTAATTTGATATATTAGTTATTGAGGAGTCATTAAAATGTTCGTAAAATTTTCAGCAAGGTTTTGAGGGAGGTAATATGGCACGAGAAGGTGGAAGATCAAGAGATCGTTGGGGTGATATATACGCCAATATGCCAGTTAAAAAAATGATTGCCTTGTATGATTATGACCCACAAGAGCTATCACCAAATGTTGATGCAGAGGTGAGTTGTGTTCTGTTGTTATTATTATTTTTTTGGGTAGGTGTTTTGTTTTTAATTGGCCTGCAAATATCAAACGTTTGAGTCTGAGATTAATATATCGCAGTAATGCTTTAAAACCTATTAACAAATACGTAAAAATGCCCTCCCTTAAGAATTCTTTAGTAGCTATTTAATTCAGTAGAGTAACAAAGACCAGTTATATATACTAGTTATACATTATGTTTTAATGATACATGCCTGTAAATAATTGTTTATTGGCAATGAAGAACAAGGTCCACACTTTGTCAAAACATTGCTAACACAATTAGAATTCAGCTTCACTGTGAAGAGCCATGTCCAGTCAAGAGATGTTAAACTATTTATAATATTAGCTAACAATTAACATTTTGAGTTTTCAACAAATTATCAAACGAGGGTCTAGTGGTGTGTATTTACTATACTGCAGGTGGAGTTGTCATTTCAAACGGGGAACATAATATTCGTGTACGGTGACATGGATGATGATGGTTTCTACATGGGAGAGTTAGACGGGGTGAGAGGATTGGTGCCATCCAACTTCCTGACAGAGGCTCCTGCGGATTTCACTAATGGTGCAGGGCCTCCTCGGGGCATGGCAGGTCACAGTTCCAGAGGGGGAGCAGGTAGACCGGCCCCTATGGACCGAGGCCACGGACCCGGGGCGAGGGGTCCACCTCCACCACCTAGAGAGGGTATGCCCCCAAGAATGGATCCTCGAGACCGAAGAAAAGGTACGTGCTACTCACTAAACAGGACAATTTTCCCACTACTAAATGTCACTGTGAAGGCAAGAACATTGTGAAAATTTAATGTAAGGTTTTAATCTAAGGATGCTATTTGAGTATAACATCTAAAACCAATGTTTTGTATTAATTTTTGTGTAAAAAAATAGTTTAAACTTAATTAATGGCAGAAATAAAATAATAATAATAATAATAATGAATCCTACTAAAAATGTTTACCATCAGAATCCACTTTTTAATGGTTGGGTAAACAAATCTTATTTGAAGACATGATTGAGATTTTAAATTATTTTAATAAGATATATAATGTTTCAAATGTAATCACCAAGACTGTACAATTCATACTGCCTCCATTGGTTTTTACTATTACTTTTAAGATGTGTCATGTCAAAATTACAATGAATAGTTTTTTTATATTTGTAAAAATTGTTGATAGGCCAGTAAAAAATAAACTTTCACTTATTTCTCATTCTTAGAATTGATTGAAACAGTTATGGAAACCACTAAAGATATCTTGTGCAGTTATGCATTAAAGATATCTGATATGTATTTACATAATCATCAAGTTTTAATAGAATGACATTCAAATGTAAATAGTAAATAATTTATAGAACTTTTCATTACATACAATTTTATTTTGGATGTTTCTCATAACTGTACTGAAATAAATCTCCAGCACTGATATTAACAATGATTTTTACCTTTGGATATAATGGTACAAATCGATTATATATATATATATATATATATATATATATATATATATATCTTTAACAAACTACACTCATAATAATTAGTTTATATACTGCACAAAGGCCTTGGCACTCCAAAATTTCCCTTCAATTATCCTACTCCAAACTTAAACCCAAATCACCCTTCAAAGACAGTCTACATCATTTGTGATTAAGTCCTTTGGACTAAATTCTAACACGGATTAGTAATGGCTCTAAACTTATAGGGAAAATGTTTTCCGTGGGGAAATAGTAGCTTTACTAACCTTTGAATTTAAAAATACACAAATGTGCTTGTATAAACTAATAGCTGTAGTGTATGGTGGCTGTCCGGAAAGTAACCTCTGTTAAGCCCTAAAAGCCACTGGAATAGATGCAGACAATTTATTATTAACATCTCAGAATTACCTCCAGTAGCTTCTACATATTTACTAGACCAACTTGAATATTTATCATACCACTAAAATAGTTTAGAAATGTATCAGTATAAAATTTTATAGATTGCAGCCAAATAATGACATAATCTTGAAGTTCATGACATTTACCCAATACATTTGGAGCTAAGCCACTCTTCAGATGTATGTACACATAAAAATTACTTGAGGCCAAGTCCAGGTCAATCGAAAGTGTACCATTTGAACTCATAAAGTGTGGTTTTTGTTCATAGAGGAAAGTTGAGTGTTATCGAGAAAAACATGACATTGTGATCAATAGACCACCGTTCTTATTCTGAAAGAATTTAAGAATTTTATTCTGAAGTTGTTCAAGACCTCACAGTTGGATTCAGAACTTGTGTCACAAATTTAATAGCCATGACTTTACTGATCAATAGTTAGACAGGGTGTTTTCCAGTTTGTGTGATAAAGCAGTATGACGTCATGTGATTTATGATCTTTGTACTCGGAAGTAACAAGGAAATATTCAAGTGTCATGAACAATCATGAGTCAGCTCACTAGGCCATCTTGTTTAATTCTATAATAGAAAATATTAGCCATGAATTAATTAAATATAATTTACGATGCACTGTGAAATTTGTGAGAGATTAAATAAATACCAGTATTATGAAACACTGGTTTTCATAAACTTGTCACCTTTCTGGACCGGTTTATTTTTTTTACTTCAGACACAGTCACTTCTGTCATCATCATAGACATGTCTGTCTACTGTGATCAACAACAACAAACAAATGATCCATTAACACATAGTTTTCACTCATCACATTTGGTCCATAGGTACACAGCACAAAATTTTATTATGAGTGACAGCAGATTAGAGTTTTTACCAGGAAAACCTAATTGAATTGATTTCACAATTGGAACAACTTTCAGTCGTATTTGTCCATTTGACAACTTACTGTAAATAAACAAATAATGTGACCCCTTCCTACCACTTCAGTTTGGTATGTACACATCTACTTTGTATAAAGCACAGTTCCATTGAACGTACAATGTTTATTGTGAGCACTTATTACACTTTAAAACAATATTACTCTCCTAGCAGTCCTCATACATATCTCATTGGTAAATATAGGTCGGCCATAACAACTAACCAGTAATTTTCACACTGTATACTACAACTAATACAATATGTTACATTTTTACATGAATCAATATGAACAAAAATTTTATTTCTACATCTGGTGGTTTCATAAGTAAAGTAGTAGCTAGCTAGCCATTATTTAGTTTAGCCCTGGAGTATAGTTAGAAGGGATATGAAGAGGAAATCGATATTATTATTATTATTTAAAGTATCCACTCTGTCTAACTTGATTATGTGCCCAGAGAATGTTTGCAGGTAATGCAAAAACTTTGCTTTCAAGGTAAATATTTATGTTTTTCGTTAATATCTTGAAAACTTATTTTAAAACACACTACAAATCATTAGACGTATTTTCCATGTACTGAAAGTACAAAACAATTTAATTCTTTAAAAAAGTCCTGTACATGAATTGTATTACAGCTGTATTATTGTTATTAATAGGAGAAAGTTCATTTCTACGTACATTTATTTTATGTAGGGCATAGTAGGTATGAGAACAAATACAACAATGTTGGAAATCACATCTGCAGTTTGTTATAACAACACTGCACTCTTTGCTTAAACTTTAATTTCCTAAAAATTCATAACTAGCATGATAGTCCTTACATTTATGCAGCTGGTGTCATAACTAACATCTAAGTTTTCTGGTTCATACTGTGTCGAAACATTGCTTATACAATTACATACTTGAAATCTTCTGCCTCGCTCTAGAGAGCCATCTTCAGTCAACAGATGTTAAACTGAAAACTCATGTTAATCAGCATGATATTTAATTTAGTTTTTGATATTCTAAGCATAAGTTTATAACAAAATATTTTATCTTACCCTATTGTCTTCACTCTGGTACTTACTCAGGGTTCAATGGTACTCAGTTGGAGTTGTGTATAGAAACATTATACAACTACTCTAGGAGTAAGAGTATGGGTAAGATAAAAAGGTTACATTGCCAGATCTCAACTAAACAGAATACATATTTAATGAAAATTCCTTCCAAATATACAAGTTCAATTTTATAAGAATCCTTAGTGTAGCCGATGAATTCTAAATAAAGAACCAGGCCAATTATTAAAATTGATCTATTTGTAGTCCCCAAAACATGATCCTGGTGTGCCTTAATTGTCATTTAGTGTTTAACTTTTTGTTTCGAAATTGGAACAGTAATAAAAAGCAATATACAAGCCTAACTTCATGACTAAACTTTACTTTTGAAAAGTACACTTTAATATTGTTTTAAATACTATGTCTGAATTACACTCTTAAACTCAATGTTTTCACAAAATAAGGGCAATATTTGTTTAGTAAAACGTTTTGTCCTAGAACATGAGAAGAAGTGAGCAGACTCTGCCATAAGACATGACTACTGTGTATAAAATGTTGACATCTAATTTTGGGGAGGTTATCGATCACAACATATATTGTATATTAGTATTTAACTTTGGTACTATTGAAATATTTTAATCTCATACTCAGTCTAAATTATACGTTTAATTATTAAATACCAGTATATATTTTTTACTGCAAAATCAATGCATACTGATGCAGTATCAGTCTAACTGCCTTAAGGAATAGGATGTGTACAGTCAGTGCTCCCTCTTGTGTAAGCACTATTCATATTCTATCTTATTGCAATATTTATATGATATCCAGGTTTCATGAAACACATTTTTTATCACAAGTAGACCACTCATACTGTTGTAGTATTAGTGACACTGCTGTAGAGAACATGGTGTGTATAGTCAGTGTTCCCTCTATGCTACATTCTCATTTAATATTTTATTTTATTTTTTTTCTGATATTTCTTTCAATCTTATCACATTCCAAATTGTTTATTTGAATGGACACTATTTCAAAACCAAGTTAGTCATGGTGTACCACAAGACTCTGTTTTGTGCCCTACACGTTATATTTTACATAAATGGTTTACTATTTTACTTAAATAGTTCCCATTTACAGAGCTTCTAATTTCAAATGACTTCAGGCTGAATATTAACACCAATTCTGATTCAGAAGTTGTTTAATTGCTAGAAAATTAGACTAAGATAGTATAGTCAGGACGTTCTTTTTAAATGGATACATGCAAAGTAATGGGTTAGTCAATTATTGTACTAGCTAGTGTAACTCTTTCCGACAATATATTGTGAGTGTGTGACATTATTGAAAATAGCCAAAGTCAGGACGATGTATCTAAATGGACACTATAAGTTTTCAAAAAAAGAAAGCATTATATTTCATGAATTATTATTCATTATCTTTTCAAAACCTTTAGATAAGACAGGTAATACTGATATCCCTTGATAATTGTTTGGATTTGTTTTCTTTCCATTTTTTTAAAGAGCTTTAATTTCAGTATATTTTAGATTATAGGGAAAAAAAAACCATCTTGAAAAGATTGGTTTATAATTATATATATGGTTTATAATTAGATGGTTTATATATATATATATATTAATAAGCTGCACTGGAGTTTGGTTCCATTCCATAGATTATTTTGTTTTTCAAATTTACAATTAACTTGTAAAACTGTTCTTCACAATCTCAGCAGTCACCGTTTTTAGAAAAAAAGTGGCAATCCATAAGAAATTCCTTATGGAATTCTAGATTTAAAAGCAGGAAAGTTAATGGGATAACAACCATATAGTGTGACGCACTCAATTTATTGAGGAATGTTGAAAACAACGTTGCACAAACACCTGACAAAATGAAGATCTGCGTATTGCCTTTCAACACTTAGTCTAGCCTACAAATTCCAGTTCATGGCATTGCTACTCCAGTAAATTTTACTTAAAAATTAATCTACAAACAGAAAAAAACTATCTAGGTCTGAAAATATTTAGTAGAAATGTTAAAGTTTTTTTAATTGGTGTTCTAAAATAATCTTTACATTGTATTGGTTGAAAAGTTATTATCGTTTTGTAACAATAAATTACAGCATATTAATGTCGTATTGATTTGATGTTTTGTATGTAACTTATTTTGTTCATTTTATATTGAAAGGAATATATATCATGGAAATAGAAAAATCTTGACGGACACAATGAACTGAAATCGCTGTACATAAATATAAGCGAGGATTTGTAATAGTAGTAATCAGCAATTCCATTATTATTGATCAATAATAGTCATCTGCTTAGAAAATTATATAAAACTGTTAAGTTCTTTTTGTGCATTAACAGAATCCACTTTGTTGTTTATTAAAAAGTGAATACACATTTATAAGGTACAACTACATTCTACTAATGCAGAATATCTAGTATGGAGAGGATAAAAGACTCATAAACAAACTCCAAATTTAAGATAAAAATCTGTTACCATAAATCATAGGTTTACTGTGAAAATGTTTTAGTTCAAACTCGGGGTCTACAGCTTTGACATACATTGCACATAAAATTGAAAAATCTGTTTTAAATAGATTATGTGCATGTGATTTATAAGCCTTAGAGGGTTTACAATTTTCTACATTATAGTTGTAATTTATTTCTGCTGTATGTTTGAGACACTATCTGCCTTTCCGTTTATAAAACTATAAACACATATTTTTTAAATAATATTTTTCATTGCCTTTTCATGTTTTATAGAAACAACTGTCATATTAAAAAATGTTTCCATATTTCGTAAGGTATGTTTTAAGGCACATAATAAATATAATTCATTTCTAAAATTTCTCTCACTAAAATGAAAGTGTTACAGAATGTTACACTGTTATTAACGGACAGGTATGTAATTAGAAACAACGGATTGCTAATTCTGAACTCCTCCAGCATTGTTTAGTGCACATTTCATGCAAAATCATTTTAATCCTCAGCTTGATCCTGCCTTCTGACTGGACTAAATGTAAGGGCTAACTCAGCAGATTTTAGATCTGAACTATCCCGACTATCCCCTAAACTCAAGTAGCCAATTTGGTATTCCTTAAAATGATCACTAACCCATTAAGCTCAGAACCATCTTTGATCCTGACCACAAGTTAGTATAGAGCTGGTGAAGTCATTTTCTATGATTAGGATCATAAACCTGCTTTAGATCTTGATCAAGAGGTAATCACGGGCTTGTGAACCAACTCTTACACTTTATACTCTCTCTATCGCAATTTAAATAACAATTTATTGAAATTAAAATTTAATGTCTTATCATTGTTAAGTAAGACATTTTACAGAGGTATATTTTGTGTCATCATACAGTAAGCTGGAAATTGTACATACTCGATCAAAACCATTCAAGCAATTTTTTTATAATTCTTGTTTTATCCTCTAGAAACTTTAAAAATTTTAAAGTTTCAAAAATGTAAAAGTAAAATCATCAACTACATTTATATGCCAAGTTTGATCAAAATCTCTCCATTTATTGTTTGGATGTTTCCAAAACAGAATATATCTTCCATTTAGCCTGACGCCTATACTGTTCTTTATGAACATGTAAATAAAGAGCTTTTTCTGTTGTCTATTTACCAAGATTTCATACTTTTGACTCTCACACTACTTTAATCCTATCCTAGTGAGAAAGTTAAAAGCTGGAACTTTGCCAAATTGTAGCTCTAATTGAATCAATTTTAGAATAAAAAAATTGAAGTTATTGTTTGTAGTACTGTAGATCTGCAATAAGTGGGATAAGATGTCATTCTGTTGAGTGGTAACGGACATTAGTGGATATAGAGTGGAGGAGCAGTGCTGAACATATGATCATCATGAGAGCATTTTAACGACATGCTTACAATTTCATAGCAGCATAAAGAAAAGTTCTACACCATCTCACCTCGCAGCCTTGTTCTCTCTTTACATCCAATCAAAATGTGTGCTCAAAACTTTGAATAAAAAGCCTGGATTAAGCCCACTTCCACCAAATGTGTGAAAAAGCATAATATGCGTTACTGCTCATAAAGAAATCCTACTGAACTTCACTAGCATAGATACTTTAGTTATAGTTACTGCATTTTGTGCAGTCTTGTGTTGGGAGTGATTGGCCCTCATTTCGTCCAAGATTCAGACAGCTCCTGTGACATCTAAAGAATGATAATATCGTTTGCTCACGTGATCTCTAAATCTGTGTGTGTGTGTGTGTGTGTGTGTGTGTGTGCGTGCGTGCGTGCGTGTGTGTGTGTGTGTGTGTGTGTGTGTGTGTGTGTATCTTTTATGGGGATATTTAAAGGATGTTGTGTACCAGAGCAAACCAACAAACCTTGCCAAGCTCCAGACACAGATTGAACAGCACATCACCAAAATGTCAGAGATATATAGTGTTGTACTATGCTAAATCTTCTATATTGGCTAAATGAATGTGTGAGTCACAATAGACAGTATTTAACTGACACAGTTTTAAACATTAAATTGTGATTTTTAGTGAAATTTCACTTTTTACAATATATTTGCAGGATCTTAAATTTACACCTAATGTTTGTCTATTTATAACAATTTCAAGTTTTTTTTATACCCCAGCCTATTCTATATTTCTTTTTATTTTAAATTAAAATTCCATTCAAAATATACCGCAAGAAAATAAATGCAATTTTTTCTGCCTGTAACAATTTCTGATTCTTTAAGATTTTGGGACTCTTGATTGCTGTGTATTATTAAGTCTTTCTTTTATACCTTCTGCTCATTTTCTTCCTTCTTCTCCTCCCCCTCGTCCTCATCCTCTTCTTGTCTCTCTCTCTTTCTTTCCCTCTTTCTTTCCCTCTTCCTCTCCCTTCCTCTCTTTCTAGTTTAGGTTTATTGTTCTAATCCTCATTTTAAAATCAGTATTGAATCTCAAAAAATATGTCACACTTCTGAATCAACTTTATAATGATACTGTTATCTGTATCATAACATTGCATTTATATAAATAGTTCATATAAAAACATTGCTTTTACTTCTCAAACATTGTTTTTTTTTTTATTGATGTTTTACTCGTTTGACAAAATTGAAGTATTTTCAGAGAGGAATAATATAGAAAATTATAAATTTCTTCTCTAAAGTAGGTAGCAGATAAAGCTTTGAATAATGTATAGTTTTAAATAAACATAGATATTTTAGAATCTTTTACTGTCAGTTTGATAGTGTTCTTGCCTCCGCAAGTGATCAGTGATCGGCTATAACTTCTCCACTATTGTGTTTAGTTGAGATTCAATGAGTGCATTGTTGTTGGGTGTTGTCTGCTCCCTTCCACCTAATTCACCCCCTCCCTACTCAACTCTGTCCTGCAGCATGCAACTTGTCCCAGCACACTTGTCAAGTTGCTTCATCCGGACAGAGGAGTGCCTTGTGCCAAAGCTTATGACTGTTCTCTCATTATTTGAGTGGAGTTTACATGAGGAGACCCAATAAGACCACTTCTAATCTGGAAATTTTTTCAAAATTGACTTTAATGAACTGAGCCTCATTATAGTCATGTGATGTAATTTATCCCAAGCTAAAACTATTTAACATAGTAATTTATGTAGTCAGTACATTCAATTTAGACTCAAAAATTTATCACACTGTCAGAGGTTCCAAAAGGATGCTCAGTTTGTAGGCATATTGATTGAATTAGATTTGTTTAGCTGAGTCGTGGAGGATATTTTAATTGTTAAGAATAAATCGTTTTGAACATGCTACTAAAAATTATTACATACAGTAATTGTTTAATTTACAAGTTTAACTTTCAAATAAAAGAACATTGGGTTGTTTATGTAAAACTGGACCTAAGTACTGATTGTTAATTGCTTGTACCTATTTAATACATATTTCCAGGACTTTAAATCCAATTAGTTTGCCTTTTTTTAAACCAAAACACTATCGAAGTAAGATTTAAAAGTGTATTAATTTGGCAGAATCCCCCATTTCAATGTTTTTCTTTGCCTGGCTGCAGACTTTTAAAGCCTACTGTCCATGTATGTTGCTTTTTTCTTTACAATGATGGGTATCGAAATTACTGTATTTGTTCTGTTTTTTGAGTGTTTGTTAGAATGAATGTGTTGCATTAATATAAATGTGCAGTTAGAAACATTGGCAGTCTACCAAATAAATGTCTACTACCTTACCTTCTAGTTCTGTTTATTGTTATTTTTATTTATTGTTTGTTTAATAAAATAATTGTTTTAAATAAATATTATATTTGCAAATATTGGGATACAAACTAATTAAAATGTTTAGAAATACCCATTGAAAAACAACTCACTTGTTTGTACGTTACACATATCTTTCAATAACATTTTTTATATATCATGTAATGATTTTGACAAAAACATAAATGATGAACACAAAATTATTGCACTTTTATCAACGAAAATTACAAGTGCTATTTCAACCTTTTTTATGGGGAGAGGAAGTTTCCAATAATAAGTAAGTAAAACCAATTCTTAAACAAAATCACTATAGTTGTAGAATGTTACACTTTTTATATCACAATGTCTATATTGTATACAATAATATGATCCTGATGAGCGTGATAATGATGATAAAATCGGGTATGAAAACTAAAAAAATAATTATAGTTATATAATTCTCAAAATACAACAAAACACAATATAAGTGTTAGCTCATGGTTTTCTGCAAATTTATAATGCTGATTCAAGAACTAATAAGAATATAAGTTTTTCGAATACATTTAGATGACATGTAAGAAAAAACCAATTTGACACTTAATCGAGTTAATTGTTGAATAGAAAGAACTTGAAACATGTGTTGACTGACTTTGAGTAGTATGTTCATTAACACTTTTGATTTAAGATATTTCCATTTCATATGCTAATAGATATTGTTGAGTTAATTTTCTAATGTTAAGTATTTATTAGTAAATCTAAATTAATCATGAAAAGTTGTCTGTACAGTTATGGAGTGTATTGATTTTATTTGTTGTGCCAGTGATGAGACTGGTTAATGCTCGTAAAAGATAAATAACATCTAGAAACATCTAATTATTTTAAAATCTGTAATATTTATTTTATTTTTATTTCTAGGTAATTGGGGAAAGAGGCTTTGAAAATTAAACTCTAACTCTTCCAGGGCAATACTGATGATGTATAAATTAAGGGAGGGTTTTTGGTTATATTTTAATCATATTCACTGCTTATGCACTTCTGAAATGACCAATACATGTCTGTGATTTCCTGACAAATATGTCTTAGAATGTCTTATTTGTACTTTCGTGTTTAACAACAGCTCTCTTTGTTCTTGTTTAAAATATGTTATTTTGACTTGTATGTGTTATTTTAACGATATTAATTATTAAGGTGTGTATTATGTTTGAGTTAGAATATAATTGTAGTTAGTGCAAACTGGAGTTTGGATGCAATCAGTTTCTAAGGGAAATACATGAGTGACTTCTAATAAAGGTAAAAGCTGGCATGTAGTCACCTAACTGTAATATTACCACTCTTCCACATTGCATATGCAATGTATCATTATTGAATAAAAAATCAGAATCAGAAGGCTTTATTCTTGAACACAGAGTTAAGAATTGGTGTCAATAAACATTACAATAATTCATGTAGAAAAAACATAAGCACAAACAATATTTGATAGTCATTTAAGTTGAGCAGTGAACCAAGAACTCGTTCATTGTGTAAATTGATCTCTCCATGAGCCATTTTCCCAGCATTGTCTTCAGCATCTTAAATTATGTGTCTTCAGATCTGCAGGAAGTGTATTGAAGAGTTTTGCCCCCGCAAACGAAGGTTTCTTTTCAAACAGAGCACTTCTATGCAATGAAATAATGAAGTCCTCTGCATTTTGTGTAGACTGTCCATGAAAATCTTAGTTTTTTGGTAAGTCAAAATTGCAGGCAAGTGAAATGACATCAAGTATATACAGGGCTGTAACGGTCAGTATATTAAGATTCTTATACGTTTCTCTACAGCTGTCATATGGCAGTAAGTTAGCTATGATTCTTAGAGCTTTCTTCTGTAGAATCATGGTTCTTTGCATATTTCCTCAAGAATTGTTTCCACATAGGACTATACCATACTTAATGCGTGACTCAAAAAGTGTATGATAAGCCATCATTGTTGTCTCATGAGTACTAATGGATTTCACTCTTTTGAGAGCAAAATTAGCAGAGTTGATTTGTTAGCTTAATTCATAAACATGGTTATTCCAGGTAAGTTTCTCATCCAAGGTGATTCCAAGATGTTTCGTTGAATGAACTCGTTCAAGTTCAGGAACTCCACAAACAGCATCCTTGTGTCTTCCGAGTTATCTTTTATTGATCTTTTGCTGGATAAATAACTGTATTGTCAGCATAAATAACAGGATAACTGTAGTGATCAGTGTGATGAGGCAAGTCTGATATAAATAGAACAAATTGTACTGGGCTCATTAATGAGCCTTAGGGCACTCCTCTTTTAATGGAGCCGATGTTCCAGTTTTCATTTGACCATTTAAGGATTGTTTAATTACTACTATTTGTTTTCAATCACTTAAATAGCTGCAAAACCACTTTAGGGTAATGTTCTTACGCCTAGTAAACACAACTTGGTCAAGAGTAAATTGTAGTCCAGGCAATCAAATGCCTTACCCAAGACTACAAAAATATTGGTGACTGTATTTTCTGAGTCAATGCTGTCAGTTAAATCCACAAATAAACAGGACAACAGCAGCTTGGTTTGTTGATACCAAGTCAATCAGAGCAGTAATAGTTAATTTTCAGCAAGGAAACCATCTTGTCTGTCGGGAAGAAGGTTGTTGGAGCTACGATGATTGATAAGTCTGGATAAGGCAATTTTTTCTATTATTTTGTAGACAGTTTATACTAATGAGAAAGACCTGAAAATGTGTTTGTTTTAGACATTGATTTTGCAAACTATAAAGTGAGTATAGTTAGATAAAACAAAATATGGGATTATTTTTTAGATATATTAATGTCAAGCCTTTACAACAATCTTTCTTATATTCCATTTTGGAAGTAAACTAAGAGATAGTGTGTTAAGTTAATTAGCTTGATACATTTTTGAAAAAAAGAAGGGATTGCAAATGACAGGGAAATAATGTCAAATATTAGTGCTTCTAACGTATCTGATGATGCGAGACTTGTTTCCTTTAAAATATTTAAAAAAAAGTTATATGATTGGCTAGTGAAAAATCCTTTTTACAGCATTGAGGAATTCATGAATTGCCATATTAATGTTAGGTTTTAGTTTATAACTAACTATAATTACTTTTATTTATTGCTACTTTACTTAAATTTCATGTGAACTTTTTACAACACTTTTGTGTTAATGTAATTTTTAGCTTTAACAATGTATGTAATTTTAAAATGACTTGTCCTATTTCTGTAAACAGATCAATGGAATAAATGATTCTTATTCTTATTCTTATTCTTATTTGAATGAAGTGGTAACAAAACCTACACTTGTCACATTGATTCCCAGAGTTTTAATTACAGGAAGATAGGGTTCTAATTTAAACTCAAGAGATCAATGGTAGAATTTATACAAGATCAAACATTACTTTTCATATATGAATCATAAGACAAGTAATGCTGAAAAATATAAATACTTTAACTCCTCAGTGAATGGTGTGTGTCTGAAACTCTTTCACTATTGGCAGGGTTTTTCGCCAGCCTTTTATGTCTTGCTAGTCTTCTTCTAATGGCAGTTATGCATCAGTTGATCCTACTGAACCGAGGTGTTTTCAGATATACAAAACTATCCCCCTTCCCGGTGCCAGGTAGCCACACATCATCATGTTCATAAAGTCTGATTATTTCTCCTGACCAATTTGAAGAAAACATCATGTAAAAATCCATGTGTCCACGCATCAATTAAAAGTAAAGAAAAAAATTAATTACAGTATGAGACATATCATTGTAAGCTCCGCCATTTCACTTTATTATTTATTAATTATATAAAGAAATCTCAATTAATAATTTTAATACTAGTTCTATCGCAAGATCTCCTATACTCGTCCAAAGTTTGAACAGTGTATCTCAGGCCTAAGTGCATTAAACAACAGTTTATTTGCCACAACTCAGGCTTGCAATGATATGGCTCATACTAAAGATTTAGTTCTGTTAAATTCTTAATAAAATTACTGTGATTATATTGGCACAAATTATTTAGGTAATATCTGTGTCATAGTTTATATTCACAATGTTTAAAGTTAATAGTTTACAAAAGGAATGTTCAACCTTACAATATATAGCATATTCAATTATACTTTAAACAGCATAATATTTGATGAATTAGTATAATCATAGGCTGTTGAACAGTCAGATCAGCTGAAAGCAAACGCAAATAGTTAAAAACTTGTTTACCAGTTGCTTACTCAAATCTTGTATTTTATGGAAAGCCTTCAGCTAGTCCGTATGCATATTAAATTTATCCTAATTTATTATACTTTCTCATTAATTATTTTACTATAGGCTAATTGTTCAAGATCATAACATCCAAGATCTAATCCCATTGGACACAGACTTCTGTATAATTTCACTGTTCTGAAAAGAGGCCCAACAACTTCATTATTATATGGAAATATTAATAGCGGTACACCATGATAAACAAGTATCTTTATCACCACTTTCAATTTCATCTAAATTTTGATACTTTTGAATAAGGATATCAACATTAAAATCTACTATATATTCAATTTATTTTTTGATCTGTTGACTGCTTTTGGAAGTTTATTGCTTTTAAATGAATTACCCAGGATTCAAATATAAATGCTGATATGATTGCTCAAATTTCTAACAACTCTGTCTCCTCTTCACACCTTCATTATAAAAAAATACCCCTTATAGTGATTAAAGAAGTATATTGTTACCTTAAATATTTCAAGGTTATGGTTTAGTTGTAATAATGTTGGATTCCATCAAAACAATTATGTTTAAATTCACTTTAGTCACTGTGGCTTCTAAATATTCTAAGTGGAATTACATTTGCATTTTTTAGTTTCATAATTGATGGTTTTGTAAATTGTTTTATTTTATTTACATTTTAAAATATCTAGGAATATTATTTAATTCTAACATTTTCAAAAGGATCTAAACCAATTTTAAAACTTTAAACATTTAAAATTTATATTTATCTATTTCCCAAATCTGAATTTTTGAGATATTAAGGACAGTGGTTTTATATATTATATTAAATATCCTCTATAACACGGTTATCGGAAATTTTGAAATGCTATTGATATGTAGTTCAGTTACAAGTAGACTAAGGCTAGAGAGTTTAACCCTTGACAAGGGTTTAACTTTGTTGTTCTCATGTTGAGTGGATGTCGGAATATCTTTTTTTATTAGTCTATTCTAAATACTAAGCTCTGGACATTGCCTAAGTTTGCTATGTCTCATTTGATTGAGATGAAAATTTTATGTTAAAACATTATTTAATTTTTATAGTTTTTTAGTCATATCCTAAACTAAAAACAATTTAATCAGTTTTAGTGCTGTGAGTGTTTATACAAATGTACAGGGTGGGCAAAAAGTCCATATCCACTGCTTGTTAAATAAAAAAACAACTGATGGGGTTTTGGGGTTAAATAAAAAATGAACTGTTTGTTATCAAAATTATATTATTATTTCAACTTAAAGATTAGGCATTCAAAATGTATGTGTGCATCCCATCAAACTCAATGCACAGTTTTATTCGGCGCCATTAACTGACACCTGATGGTAACATTTAATGTTTAATTGATTTCAATTATAAGGTCTTATTGTTGACCTTGGGATTTTTAACTCAGCTGAACTTTTACGTGTTGATTTTATTAGAGATTGCTGAATCGCCTCCTCCACAGCAGCACAGGTCTTGACACGGGTGCTTGGCCTCCTGCTACATGAAACATCAAGAACAGTTCCTGTTGCAAAAACTTTGTTACACTACATTAATAAAGTTTTTCGAGTCAGTGACAATCGCCTAATCAAACGCTCCTTAATAGTGAACACACTTGTATCTGCCATTGTTTTCTCTAAGACTCGCAGAATGTACAGCTTGACCTTGACTGTAACTGTCGACCCCCTCCACCAATATTACTCCCAACCATCACTTGATATTTACTCACAAAACTTGTGATGCGCTGGAAAAAGCTTGTATCAGTGGATATGGACTTTTCGCCCAGCCTGTAAAAGTTCTATTTAAAACCACTGAATAAGATCTGCAGACAAATCCTACTATCACGTCCATGAAGACATGAATCTCATAATCCCTGGACAATGGGTGTTCGTTTTATAGCAAACAGGAGAGGGTGGGTGCAAGGTGAGTTTTCTACACCTTAAAATGGATAATATTGACTGAGGGAGTAAACCCTGAAAGAAAATCCTGATCTTTTAAGTTGGGAGTTAAAGCATTAGACTAGTACCTACCCCGTTCTTCATAAAACTGGATCTAGGTAAGAATTGTGGTTGAAATCCTCAGGATTTGGATTGGTTAAACAACAAACAAAAGTGGCAAAGAAAATGGATTATGGTTTCAGCAACCTGGAACAAATAAGCGGTAAGAACCAAACAACTAGACTCCTTCAAGAAATCCAAAAAATTGAAATTGAGGGCCACCATATTGGGGAAACGACCACCACACGATAAAAGTGAAAGATGTCAACAAAGAACACTTGAACACTGCACCTACGGCTCAGAAACAGGTTTCTACACTCTATAGAAGAATTTTACAGTGTCGATTCAAACCTGTTTAACCTAAATCTACTACATATTATTGATGCTAATACTGTTCTCCAAGAATACGTTAATAAAGTACCTATATTGTCTACTGTACAGAGCAACAAAATAAGGAAAAAATACTTGAAAATGTAAAATATAAAATTACAGACAATAAAACAAGAATCTAAGCTAAGGTTAGCACACAAACTTTAGAATTTTTACACTAGAATGTAAATGTGGAACATAAATACTCTTCTAGTGTATCCTAATAAAAAATAGCATCCATGAAACAGCTAATTAAGAAAGATTAGTGTACGAACAGCTTCAAAACTTGAATTATGGTGAAAAGAAATTAAAAGTACGTACAATTAAAAAAAGCAAGTATACGATACTTGGCTACTGTCTAACGATCCAGAAGATAGAAAAATATACTAGATAAAATAGATAGGTGAAAAAACATGTAGGAAGAAGAAAAAAATCAAGCATGGTATGAAAAATGTGAAGAGATAAATAGACAAATAGGGTGAACAAAATTAGCATATGCATGGAAATATATATCAAATTTTAGAAAAGAAAGAAAGAAAAGAAGGAGAGAATATTTTAATATTTTTCAAATTAGTAAGAAGGATTGGGAACAACACTTTAAACAAGTTTTTATAGAAGCAAGAATAGAGCTGTTAATGAGATGAAAATATAAATGTTGAAAGAATATCTAATGGAAAGCTGTATATGCTCAGATGAAAGAAATGAAAATGTGATGATTAAAAGAAATATAAAAATAGGAAAGCCACCAGGCCTGGAAACACTTCTATAGAGTAAGGGAAGAGCATACCAAACGTATCGGTGGAAATTATTGGGGAACTTTTAAACAAATGTTAGTTGGGTTAAAATTATGTCCTGGAAGATTGGCACAAACCGTACATACATAAAAAAGAAAATAAAAAAGAATGCTCCTATTATACAGGAATCAGTGTTATATGTTCTATAGTGAGGTTGTATGGCAGAATATTAAAATTGAAATAAAAGTTTAAATACAAGAATTGAAGAACAAAGCAGTTTTAGAGTGGGCAGGTCCTGTCTAGATAATATATTTGTTTTAGACAGCTGATTGAACATTGATTTGAACAAAAAAGAGTTATTCAACTCGTATTTGTAGATCTAGAAAAGGTCTAAGGTAATGTACAACTGAAGAAATTGTTTCAAATGTTAGACCAATGTGTAATCAACCCAGTATATTTTGTAGATGTCTATATTACAAGACAGAAAGATATATAAAAATGGAAAATAATTTTCAAAACCAATTAACATTGACATGGGTTTTAAACAGGAGTTGTTTTCCCCCACTTTACATTATACCTATGTACAAGACGCTCTCAGAAAATGGAGAAGAAAATGTGAGAAATGGGTATTAAAGTAGGAGAAGATTGTCTATATACCCTATTGTTCGCCAATGTGAAGTTGTAATTGCCAATGATAAATATGGTATTAATTATATGACGCGTAAATTTATGAAAGAATATTTTTAATGGGTCTTAGTTATTAATATAAGCAAATAGAATATATGGCAATTGGGAAAAATACCATCATTGATAAATTATCGATCTCAAACTAGAGGACAATACCATAACAGGCTGTCATTAATATAAATAGCTTGATAGCATCTTGTCAGAAGAAGGAACAAACAGAGACATACAGAACAAAATAAGCTAAGGAAAGAGATGCATACAAATTTTAAACCCATATCTCTGTTCTATAAAGTTAAAAGTTAAGTCCAAGCTTAATATTCATAGAACAAATGTAGAGCCTATTATGTTGCAAAATGTTAGTTACTGACAAAAAATGAAGAAAATAAATTTGAAGCCTGCCCTGGAAATAGACAATCTAAGATAATCATATCAAGTATCAAGGGTGCAAATAGTAAGAAATGAGGACATAAAAACTCAAATAAAAGCTAGAGAAACTGTAACAGAAAGAATAGAAGGTAGGCAACCGCAGTAGTACGGCCATACGATGAGAATGGGGGAAGAAAGTTAACCAAAAAGAATCATTAAGCGTATTCAAACAGAAAGAAGTAAAAGAGTAAGATCCCCAAACCTTTGAAAAATATATAGACCTTGTCATGCAAAATTGGAGGACTCCAGGAAGGCGATTGACTGGATAGAAAAAGATGGAGGCTGAAATGTGCGAAGTGGCAATTGCTGTAGGACTTATATATACACTGTAAATATATACAGAGTGTTCATAAAAGGGCGTCACAAACATCTGTGGGTGATAGTACTCATTATTTCAAGCAAAAAATTTCATATGAATATACGTTGAGAAATGTCTCGTTTAACTGTTAGCCACCATTTTGTATTTTTTATAAAAAATTATTATCTCTAAAAATAATTAACCAAAAAAACCAAAATTTGACACATAGGTTTGAATAGATAAGAGAAAATAAAAATGGTGTTATTTTCTTCAATATTACCAAAATTGCATCTGTTGAAAATCTTTTAAATCAAATAACAATAAAACAGTATAGTTATAAAAAATGTAATAAGCATAAACTATTGGAACAATTTTATTACAATTCCAACGGTACTTATTTCAATGAAATCCGTCAATGCATTCGCGAGCACAACCACTTTAAAGGTACGCTTGCACAAGTCAAGAGCAGGAAACATTTTTTTCTTTTAATAGGCATTTGCTGTTTTAAATTATACAAATTGTACAAGTTTCTAACTATTTTGAAATTTTTATAACAATTCCAACGGTACTTTTTACAACAAAATCCGTCAACGCATAAGCGAACATGACCATTTTAAAATACCTAAGAATATACTTTCTACATGTAAGAAAGCATAAATACTCAGTAACTAAAACTTGATGTAATCATTCTACTTCTTAGCAACTTTAACAAATTTGGTATTGTTAGCTTTGTAATTATTAATAAATAATTGAAATAAATAATTATTCTTGCTATTTATTATTTTATTCAGGATTAACAGTTTTTGGGATATCACAGTTTGAAAACTTTTAAATGCATAATTTGAAAATGGAAAGTGATAATGGATATTTAAAGTTTTATTATTTTTTTCTTTCATTATCTTAACATAAATTCCAAGTTTCATGTTATTTGCTCCAATAGGTTCTGAGATATGATTTTTTAAATAAAAAACACCTATAGACTGACAGACACTAAAGGAAGTGAGATAGGACAACCAAAAAGCACAACACCACAACATGCTGGGTTGTGGGGTGGTGGTTTTGTATGAATACCTCCCTTTTTTGTGTCTACTATCACCTCCTGAAGTTGTGCCAACCTCTTGTGAAACACCCATTATATGTTTGTGATTAATCTATACACAAGGACACACAAGGTGTTCCTAACAAAATGTCAGAAACTAATTTCTTACATCAACGTGAAACGAAAATTCTAAGTAATGTAATGCTTTGTCTGTCATTTAAAGTAGTGCCACAGTTAACTGAACTCAGAAAAACTGATTCTTTCACTTAACGGCCGCCCTGGAAGAAGTTGATATTGGAGTATGAGTCATCACTATACCAAATTTTTTATGTGTCCAAACATGTTAGTAATCGGACAGAAAGTTACCTGTTGTCAGTATAATCATTAATAAGTGAACAAGTAAAAATTTGTTGAGTTTAACATGAGTACAAATGTATACAATTACTGTTACAGTGGATGTTTATAAATGTCAGTAGTCATTAACTTATTATTAATGTTATAAATTCTTACATTTTTATAAATTATGTAATAGTACTCCAATAATTTCTCTGCACCTTATTTCAAGGAGCTAAAATCTGGGTGAAATCTGTCACTTGTAACTCACTAACAAAGCCATTAGCAGACTTATATTTATATAATTTGTTTACGTTATCCACATCAAGAATGAAGTAACAAAGTTTCAGGTATTATTAAAGATTAACTTATATTTTTAAACACAATAATCCATGTTTATGGTATTTTATTTATAAAAAATGTATTGTAATAGAAGTGGAGGAAATAATGTTAGTATATTAATTTTGATCATATCAGTTATTTATTAGAAATTTTAATTTTCTACCTAGTAGAGGGTAATATTTTATGCAGTTGCTGTAGTTTTAAAAAGTAGTTCCTAACCAGTATTGGGGAATTAACAAAAGTTTTATAGATTATAAGAAGATAATTCGGATAAATTATTGTCTTATTCAGTATTTACATTTATCATTTAATTAGTAATAACACTTACAGGTAAAAGAACTGATGTTTATAACATATTTTAAGCAATTAATTGTTAATAAGCCTACATATTTAGGTATGAGTGTTATTATTCAATTATAAAATGAAGGCATTGTTGAACGGACAATGCTTTATCACAAATAAACTTCAGGAGACTGTCAAGACATACCTTATCTCACAGGCAGCTAACTTCTTTAAAGAGGTCATCAGAAAGCTGGAATCTCAACATGTTAAAATGTCTCAATTGTTATAGAAACTATGTTTGTTTAAAATTAAATAAGGCACCACTCAATATTTGGTGATAAATTCATTATTATTTATCTATCTTGTTTAAAGCCCATTTGGACTGGTAAAAACAGACCAAGTAGTATAACTAGGCAAAATTAAAAACAGAACTCCCAGTCATCTAACTGTTATAAGCCTGAAAGACTGATATAATGAAGAACATTAGTTAAGTAAGTGCAGAGTATTGTATTTTTATGGTACCTTAAGTATAAAGTTAAGTTAAGATAAAGTATTAGGATTAAATAAAGTTAGGAAAATTATACTACCTAAAACAAAATCATATAAATTAGAATAGAAGCAATATTTAAAATCTGTATAGTTATTTAAACAAACCTATAATCTTTTAATTTTGATCAAAGCATTAACAGGTATTTACTGAATGTATAGCTATTAAAATGTTTCATAATGAATGTTGGTTTTTTTGTTGTTGTTATTATTGCATAACTTTATCACAGGAGCATCATCTACTTTTATAAGGCCACTTAATGTAATTAATAGTTAAGTTAAATGTTATTGTATGATTGCATTATTATGATAATGTGAGCCCTGGAAGTGTGTTTGATAAATTTCTATATTATTTATGTATGAAATAGTTAAGTGAGAGATATATTGATTCAACATTATTAGAGCCTATTACACATACAAATATAATGATTAATCAAAATAATTATTACTAGATAATAGTCTGGGAACTCTACAAATGCTTCTATCAAACAATTTGACCTGTAAAGATTTCATAAATAGAGAGTTACATAACATTTACAGGAATATGCTCAAATTAATATTTTATATCTGTACAAAATATGTGAAGTGGTATGCATTCTGTCATTTATTTGTTGTAATAACCTATTTATACAATCTTATACTACTTGTATAAAATGTTCAAGAATTCAACACAATCCTGTAGAGGAAAACAATACTTCAATTAAATCTTAAAATAATACTCAACACACCTTCTTCCTCTTCAGTCAACTATGGTAATGACACAAAATTATAACTAACCTTTTAATACATGCAATGTAACATGCATATAACATGTTCAAAATACATTATTATCTAAAGATTTTATGTTTTGTAATGATAGTGAGTGTTTGAGATTTTTGTATGATTGAAATTTGAAGTGGTGACAATATTTGTTGCATGTTGTGCTTACAATATTTGTTACTAGTCTTTTACTAAAATAACATGAAAAAAGTTAATTTTTGTGTGTACTAAATTTTTACACTAACATTGAAAGCTAAACAAATTAACAGACCCAATCCACTGTCTTTCTCATTTAAACTAGCATTTTACATATTTCTTTATTTCAGGCCATTTTATTTTACAAACTCTTACAGTGTAAGTTGTTCAAATTGGTTTATAATGTACATCTTAAAGACAAGCAAACTACATGGATTTAACAAATGATTAAATTTGAAAAATGAAAATAAAATACTGTACACTATACTTACGTACATTAAATTTGTTTGTAATCTATCCGGCCTGTTGTCTCCTCCTTCTTCCTCTTTCTCTCTGTCTATCTATCTGTCTTCTCTCTCTCTCTTTAGATGCCTGCCCTGTACCCCCACAAGTAGATGGCCGGCAGGTAAGCACACCAAACATACACCTCAGTTCAGTTCAGTTCAGATCAGATAAGATCAGGACAGGTAACCACACGTCACACCGACACATCATCACACAGCATGACAGTAGATTCACATGCTCTCTCTCTCTCTCTTTCTATCTCTTTATGTATGCTTCACAACTCTATGCTAGTCCAACCATTTTCTTTTTACAGATCTTATTTTATATTTAGTTCTGATTGATGCAAAGGAACGCGAGTTTAGTTTAATCTCGTTCTCTCATATAATTATATTTTGCTTGCTATTTTCTGGTGTTCCAGTATCTTTTAAGTGTTTGTACTGCTTGTTCACTTAGATTTTAAACAAATCATTAATAGATAAACCATTATTTTAAAGTAAAAATTAAATGTAGGCTTGTAGTATTGTACTTGTATGTTGTATAAACAATGTGATAATGTAAGCTGAACTGTAAAATGACGATTGGTATGATGTGAATGGAATTGCCATGGATTTGGTTTGGTTTTCAGTTAAAGTTCTCAGTATTGGTCAGTTTTTTTTTGCATTAGTTTAGATATAGTAAATTAACCTTCATCCAAATCTTATTCAATTTAAAACTATTGTAGCCACCTTCCAAATAGAGAAAACCAATTTGTTTTCATCTAAAAATTCATTCTTACGTCCAATATGTCTATGTATAAAGTCAATCAAAATTAGCTAATTTTATAAAGCTTTGAAGTTGCAAAACAACCTTTCTTTGTTTTTTACTGAGCAAAAAATAATGACATGACAACAAGTTGGTAAAATAACAGTGAATCTATTGCCACTGTTATGACTAACTGCTGGTTTCATTAAAAAGAAGTATTTTGTTTAAAACCCCTTTTTATAGATGAAACAACATTAACTTGGATAACCAGTTATGTAATTTTTTTCAAATATATGTTTTTAAATCAAAATAAAAGAATTTGCTTGCTGTATAAAGACTGTTAATATTGCACATATTTCACTCAATCTATTTATCTATTCATATTCCTTTATTCCTGTGGGTTCACTCACCATTCTTGATTTTATTTCATGCCTATCCAAGTTATATTGCCCTCATCTTCATCTCATGCCTCCTGATTTTATCTAAGATATTAAAATAACAAGTCTTAACTGTCAAAGTGCCAATCAATAAAATATCTGTGTGCCACATTTTTTAGCTTAAAGTATATAAATATTAATATACTAAAATACTATAATGGTCTTCATTTTGAAAATGAAGAGTGAGTATTTATTTATGTAAACAAGGGTTACATCGTTCCTACAAATTCTATTTCTAGATCAATATGATTGTTACTGAACTCCAAGTAAGAGCCATGAATAAAGAAGGATGTTTACACCTCGAACTGGCCCCACCCTCTTCCATCTCTCTAATTGGAGACTAAATAAATAATCCTTAAGAACCCTGACCTTGAAAAATTTTCATTTTCCTTTCCAGTTTTCATGCTCTACTTGAAGACCAGGAAACAATTGCCCAGAGGAATAAGAATCAAAAGGGGTCTGTTGGAAAATATTTCTCACAGGAATTATTAATAGTCTGTTTTTTTATTTAAAAAAGTATTTTTCAGGTTGAATTAACAGAAGGTAGGTAATAGATTTTCCTAGGTATATAAATCATTGAAATTCTGTTAGAACATTGAAACAATTCTAAAAGAACAGGTTTCACCCATTGTGTCAGTCCAAAAAGTGTGCAAACATGACACAGCATCACAGATCACTCCTCAAGCAAACACACAACAGGTTATGAACAAATGATTGCAGCACAAAAAAACGCAACAACCAATTCATAAATAGATGAATATTGTAAAATATATATTGACCTATTTATTTGTTTTCTTTGGGGAATGAATGATCACAACACAAGTAAAAGTGCAACCTGCTTTGACAAAAACTGCCCAGGACTCAAAACCATCATGTAAAATTATTTTTCAATCTTGCATTGTTCTTTTTTTAAGATTCATTGCAACCAACAAAACTTTAAAAATTTAGAATCACTAATTTTTAGTGTTTGTTGTATAAGATAATATATGGTAAAAATAGTTTTTGCGTTCATTGTAAAGTAGCTAAACATTATAGAATTAAATCTATAACCTATGCCTAAACTATAAAAACTGTTCTAAATAGACGTATATATAATCATTATTTTAAAAATCCAGAATCAAATTCAAAATCCAAATATTTTAAAAACTCATATTTTTTTATTAATTAACCCAACTTTTATAACATGTAGTTATTATAGTATTGTAATAAGTTCAGTGTTTGATCTTTATTTTTGTTGTTGTTGTGTTCATTTTAGTATTATGTGTTTATTTTTTATGTTGTTTTGTAGGCAAATCTCTTTACATAATAATTTAATTCAATCCCAAATGTACTTAGTTCCAATATGAGGGATTAACTATACAGGTTATTATTAAAACCTGTATAATATCAATAAAATATACTTTGATGAAATTGTGCTTTATGTTTTATTTTTGCTATAATCATGTGTTAATTTTAAAAAGTTATTTAGAGATGCAGTGAAAGTTTAAGTAGTGGCTACTTGAAAAATAATACCATATTCTAAATTATAGTTTTTATACTAAACAACCCATTGATTAATAATCTAAACTTGTGTAACCAACCAGAAAAAATTCCAATGTCATGAAAAATGATATGATGATTAAAAATGTAATAAAAATTTGCAATTTGTTTTAAAACTAATTAATAGAATCATTTACATGATTTTAGAACTACTCAATATAATTCAGAGTTTCAGTTTTTTATTATTAACTTCAAAACTGTAATATTTTTAAGGTATGTCCGATAGAATACATACAAGATAAACGTTTGTATAAAAAATAATCTTTTCAATAAAATTATTTTTTATATAATCAAGCCACTATTTTAAGCTAAACATTACTTTATATTAATTACTTTATTGTGTATTTACATATAAATATAAAGATGTAAATATATTGGTACCATTTGTTTTTGTATGTATATTACAATGTATGTATAATAGTCTTTCCTGGGAAGATATGGGCCCCTATTCTTGTTTGCTCAGAAACCTGGAATTTCTGTGGGCAGACCTGCCAGTTTTTGTAACAGCACCAGGTCGGACTTACTAGAAACAGATTTGTGATCACCAGATTGCTCTGCCCATGGTAATTGGTTCTACAATGGCTGCAGGAGTCCTTGGAAACTTGCCTTGGGGCTTGTTTTATGCTTTAATGTGTGATAGTGTGGTTACAGATATATTATCTGTGACTTCCCTCTTTTTTGTTGGATGTCAGTCTCAGTCAAAAATTCGCTTAGAATATTTACTGCAATTTCTGTTCCAATTGAGTTGAGAAACGTGTTGCTTTGGCTTACAATGCTTATACAGTTATGCTGGTGGAAATAATCTATTTAGAAAGTTTCAGATAGGTTACATCAAGGTACACGTTTAGGATACTTTCAGAAATGTTTAGTATGAGTATAAATTTCCAAAACATGTGCACACCACAGTACCTGCTGTCATGTCTGATGGTGGCTAGATAATGAAGTGTGATGAGTTGTTTGTTTGTAATAAGTGACTCTGTAAGCTTTATATGTTTTATAGAACATAATCTTCATGGTATTGGGTCTTAATTTAAGTGTAGCATACATATGTTGAGTGGCTTTTGATTGAGGACAACCAAATACCAAGATAACATTTTCAATATTTCATGCAAGCTAAACAGTAAATCTCTTATTTCTAACTGTTAGATTAGTACAACAAACTTGACTACAGTTAATTCATCTTCATTTAATGTAAGATCATATAATTTGGTCATGTGGACAGGCGTTTTACTTCTTTGCATTTTACATATCTCATTTGGGTTAGCATTATGAAATTGTGTTTATGGTACCAAATTATATGTAAGAGATTCAGAGTCTACTGAATATTCTGTTGTTGGTTATACAATACCAAATGCATTTTTGACAAAATATTGTCCTATCAAAGTTAGAGCACACAGCTTGTAGTGGCAGCTGTAATGATACATTTATAAAAATTAGAATTAACAAATTATTACTGGGTGTCCAAAAAATATATATTATATATTTTTTTGACACAAATAAATAAATATATAATATATATATATATTATATTTATTTATTTAAACAAGTTATAAACAGTTGATTTGATAATCCCAATTGTAGGCTACGTTGCACTTGTGTTTCTTGGACTGCAAGATCATGAAGTTCGGATTCTCTTCACATGTTCTGCTAAAACAGGTGGCCTATCTGGTAATTTACCTATTCATGCTGCACAGGAGTAACAGAATTTATTTGGGCTAACAAAATAACATATTGGGCTTTTTGCTCTGGAGTAGCCTTTGTTATGACCATTACAAAAATCAGACTATCAATGTTGCACTGGTGTAATTAAAACTTAACAGTATATTATACCACTGCAAATAGATGTCAATCTTCCATTTCAACAGATACCTTTTTTAGGATTTTAAAACAAGAGAATTCTTTTTCGAAACCCAGTATATTTACAACTAAATTTGCAAAATGATGCTCAAGTTATGACTGTTTAATGATTTTTGCAAAAGTTTAATTTTAAGAGGTTAAAATGACAAATTTTGTCTGTCTTTCATGGAAATTAAATTTCAGACCCACTGGAGTATATAATGTTACTGAATATTATCATACTAAATGAACATTTTGTTTTATACAACACCTTACAAATATAGATCCTATAACATCTTAAAATCTACAAACAAATATGTTGTTGATTACAGTTAGATACATTTCAACAATGTCCTATCATAAAAAATACTCCAAAATATATGTCTATAAAAATAAGACTGACTTAATTCAGAAGACCCATCAGTAGATTAGGCAAGATATTTTTAAGGAAATAGTTGTACATATCTCTATTTTAATTCCCTTCAAAGCAGTAGGGGCCAACTATTCTGTTTCAAATATTTCTACACCACATGTGAACCTTACCTTATACATTATATTGCCTACTACATTTATCCAATATGGATTCACATAGGACCAATAATGCATGTTATGGCGACTCATCTTCCCGATACTCATAAATTGGGACCTCATCACACCAGAGGACATGTATAAAGAAAGGCCTTCTTTATTTTCACTTGGGCTCAAAATCCAACAAAAGTTGATATGCTGAAGATAGTTATCTTCATTAACTCTTGATATAACGATATCTTGTAGGAGTGTATCTTATGTTCATGAAGGTTCTCCAAACTGTCGTTTAACTCAACCCAGATTCAGCCGCTATTCTTCAGGTTTAGTCCTTTGGGTTTTGTAGAGTAGCCATTAAAACATCAGCACATTTTCCATTTCTAACTGTCCTCACAATCTTATTACCATTGTTAGGACCACAATGCACAATTCCAGTTTCTCGAACACAATCAGCTAAGCTTCGAAATGTTTTGCGTGAGTAGTGGTGTCTTTAAAAAAAAGCGTTTAGTGTACAATGTAGCTGCTGCAGTGAAGTTTTGATAATACTCACACAACACCTACAACATATCAAACGTCTCTGTACTGGGGTAAGCCATTTAAAAATTTAAATAAATAGTATTGCAAACAAAACAAAATTACTGTAATTTTCCTATGATTATTTTTCAGAAACCGAATATTAAAACTGTTTCAAGAATAACAAATCTCAAAGATATGCTTCCTACTTATTATTTGATTGTTTGGTACTGAATTGGTTGTTTAAAGATTAGTAAAACAGGTTAAGTATTGTAACTATGACCAAACATGCATTGTTGTTATTTTGACCAGAGGAACAATGCACACCTTATCAGCTGATTTTCTCAAGAACTGGATAGTCATCAAAGGTTGATGGTCAAAAGCTAAAACATAAGAACATGAAGATAAGGCGACTTACCTTGTATCCTCATGGACTTCGTATTAAAGGAAAAGCTTGAGGACCTTGTAACCATTTTGCGAGTCTTTTGCGAAATTTTTTAAATTGGATTGTTTTATTTTTTATCAAATTGTTTAAAAACAAATTGGAAAAAATTAATTGAAACTGTTTTGCCTACAGAAGCTAAACTGCTAAAAATAAATCCAAATCTTAAATACAATAAAATGTTTTTTACTATCTTTAATTTTATTTAATGTAAACCATAAGGTTATATTTCATATGTTTTAGTTATAACATTTTTACATTTTCAAAATGTAAATAATTTTTAAATGTCGACATTTTTTAAGAACTAAACTTTCTTTGTTATTTATTTGGAAGGGTCGGTCATCAGCTGTTTTGATTAACATTAAGAATTTCATACGGTTTTTTAAAAAATTAGTAATAAAAAATCTCTAAAAGGTGTTTTTTTTAGTTTTTTACACACTTTGTCCACTACACCGCAGGATAAATTGAAAATTTATTTAATAATCTGTGTCTAAATGACTTTTTTAAATGTGGTGTCTCATCTTTCCTTTAAATTAAAAATTTCCTCCGTGGTATGATACAAACATTCTCGCTTGGCAAGTGAGATCCAGATTTGTATCCTTTCAGAGCAATAACTTCTTTTTAATGAACATTTATTTTCTTCATTGTTATTTTATGTACATTTATAAAGGGCACATTTTGAGACTGAATGCACCGGAATTACATTCCAGGTACTTTACCTCTCTCTCTCTGAAAAATGAGATCTTTTGGTCTATTCAGAAAACTTTCCACTGCACCTCAGAAATACATAAAATACCTTTCCAATCCCAGAACACACACAGTGGACATAATATTTTGCACTGACATTATTATTTTTCTTTTAGAGTGATCTTTAGTGTCTCCACTCCATTTTTGTTGTTAATATTCTGGAATAACATGGCAAATTCGTGTTTCTTCACATTCACAATTTGGATAAAAAACTTCTCTCCTTTATAACTGTAGCGGGTAAGAAGTATCAGAACACTGGCAAATCTCTTTGTTTTGTACAAGTATGTGAGCATTTTCGGAACCCAGTAGGCACATAACTTGTGATAACCTAAGCGGTTGGTTACAATTTCATGAACAATTTCTCTAAATTTGTGAAAGTTATCAGAAAGCATTATTTTTGTGATTTGTCTGCTCTCTTTAATATTATCATCCACTCTCCTAACCAAGTCACCATTCACAACAGAAGACCTTGTACTTTGAGTTTTATCATGAACATTTCTGTGTCCTTCTTTTAACTGCCTAATCCACTTTTTCACTATCCCAACACTAATTTTATTTTTACGTACATCATTGTAATCTGACAATGAATTTTGGCAGTGTTCCTAGCATTAAAAAAATTAATAATAGACTAAATCTCACAATTGTAGGATCATCAATTATTACAAACTTTACAAACGCTCACAGTAAACACAAAATACAAAAAACTGTGTCTCTCAGTTATATTTTGGGTTGTAACTCTTTTGTTGGAATTTTTTATTCATCATAATTGTTTCAGCATGAAAACTAGTTTCAGGTAATTTTTCAGTGAATTTGTTTGAAGAACTTAGAAGCTACCTATATGGCTATAAAAATGTATTCTGTGTTTATAGTATATGTATACACTTTTTCTAGCATACACATAAAATTAATCAATAGCCTGTTAAAGATTGAAAGTGTTGTTATTATGTCAGAGAAGCCTACAACTAAAGTAGAATTCTGTGAGACTCACACAATTAAATAATAAGACAGTCTTGACTCTATAAATCAGCTGTTTAAATGCCTTTTTATGATGTTACAGGATCATAGCAATCATATGAACTGGCTTACAAAGGCACCTTGTTGAATATTGCTGTAGTATCATGATATATACCAAGTTTCTAAGATTTTTGTGATTCTAGTTTTATTACTTACTGTGTTACATTTTTGATGATAGTGAAATAAGTAATAATTGAATTGTTACCATTGAAACATTATTATAGTCAACTTATTTGTTCACTTTGGTAAACCAGTAAATTTGTTGTACAAGCCATCAAATGTAGCACATCAAAATAGCAATTTAAGTTATTACATAAGAAACAATAACTTTTTGACCTCTCATTTTTATAGATACATTCCGAAAATTTTCCATGACATGAACAAAATAGAAATTACTATTTTAGTAAATATTGAAAGTAATTTTCAACATGTATATTCCAATACAATGATACTCAATTTTGGGTAAGTTTGAAATGGACATTTGTAGGACTATCTAATTAAAAAAAGATTGGAATTATTACATATCATAACTTTAGTGACAGTATGTAGAGATGAAGAAGGCCCAAACAATCATTATACCTATTTATCTTATTCTACTATTTGCTTAATGTACCTTAGAGTTTGCCTCCAGCTGTATTAATCAGTAGACAATGGATGCTGTATGAAAGTAACTGTTTTCATGAGATGCTCTCAATGAAAACATTTTTTTAGTTGCTTGTGCTGATAACCATAATTTAAACATTTTTGCATGTGCAGCGCATGACAAATTCCCAATACCATGCCATGTGTTTTATTCCTCTAGAATTTAACTAGCACTATAAAAATTAAGTATAATAGTAATGTAATTTAATTGCATAGGGATTGCATGTATATTTCTTAAATCAAGTAAATAATAGTAATCATTATTTTAAATACTATTTTTGGTAATAAATTAGTCAAAATGTTAGTTTCTCTTACCTCATAGTAAAACTTTTAACTTAAACTATTTTATTTTATATTAATAAGTTGGTTAGTTTGGTAGAAAATTATATTTTAGACAATTATAGAACAGAGTTTTAGAACTGATATCATTGTTCCCAAGATCGTGGTCTTTGGGTTTCATCCTTAGGCTTTGATTTAGAATTCAATAATGTTATTTTAACATAATAACAAAACGAAAGTTTAAGCAGTTTAATATAAAAACAAAGACAAAATATTCATTAATTAATAGAATAGAAATGTTTTGAGTCAAGTACTGTATTTTGTTAGTTATAAAAAATACAGTACTAATCATGAAAATATTAAATATAACAACTTAATTGAACAATAGGCCTAGGTGAGTTTTTCTTTTGTGCTTGTTAAGATATTAAATATAACAACGAAATTCATAGTTTTAAATTTAAATTTACTTCTTGGAGTGTGTATAGTGTTTACAAAAAGAATTTTTCTTCATTCTATGACAAAGTTATAATTTTCTCATGAACACTTAATTAATACATAATTCAATTTTAAAAGACTAGCCTGAGGAAGCTAAGAAATTGAAAATATGTGAATCTTAACTAAACTTAGAATAAAAAAACTATACATTCAAAATAATTAATTTAGGATTAAAATCAGTGTGATGACAAATACACAAAGTCAAATTTTACCACTATCATTAAAACAAATGGAGAGGATAAATGTTATCAGTTATACTATGTAAGTCAATGTAGAATTATTAAAAGTTTTCAAAATATTTACTATATTATATTAAAAAAATATATTATTAAACTTTTGTTTCTATTATTAACTGAAATTTGTGATTACAGTTTTGCTGCTTAATGCCTCGTAAAATTATAAAAATGTTAAGTCTCGTTCAAATAATGTAAGATATAATTTTTTTAATATTTATTATCTATTAAAGATACCAGAAATTTCTTTGGATGAAGTTTGAACCTCATAGACCAAGATTTGGATAATTGTGGTATCAAGTCTTATACAGGCTGTATCAAGTTACCTGTGAGTATAATACTTAATGGACCATCAGTTGGACCTATTTGTTTTCTTTCAAATTATTTCTCATTAAATTGATCTTGGAGGATCTTCTAAACATTATTGTTTTCATAAATTTGTTTTTTTTCCAAAAACTCTTATTTAACCCCAACTCTCCATGTTCTCCCATGATTTTTGTCTTAAGTTTGGTTTTCAACAATATCAGATTTAAGATTAAATGTAGAATGAATAAAATTTTATACATCAAATAAATTGAGGGGACAAATTTTTAGTCTGCAATAATTTATTGTTTTAAAGAAATCACAAAAATATGTGGAAATCTGTGTTATAAGTTTTGAGCCAATGTATTGAATTAAACAAGAAATACTAAGCTTCGAGGAATCTTCACTGAATTGGCTCAAAATCAATACCCCACCTGACTATATGTTCAATAATTATACCCATACTTCCTAATTTCATAACATAATCATATTATGAGAATTTAAACATCTTAGCAATATAGATCTTGATGTAGATCAAATGAAAAGTTCCAAAGAATTATGACTTTAACATTTTTGTCATTGTTTTCTGCCTCCAACCATTAAAAATCTATAGTCACTTAAATTCTGCTAAAGAAAACCAAATATCCATATCTTAGTCAAAGCTTTACTAAATCAAACTTTCAAAAATAAAAATAAAATTGAACTTATCTATGCTAATTTTAGTAATAAAAGGATGTTTTTGATTATAATTTAATTTAATATTTGATTTTTGTTATTAAATTGATAGGCTATGAATTGAGAGGTATAATATCATTTTGCATATTTTTACATGAAACCTGTTCAAGTAATATTTATAGTTCCATTCAAAACAACAACAATACCATACAAAGAAATTAGGCAAAGGGATCATCTTATACATATAGCAGTAAAGTGACCAGTATATTAGGAACAGATTCAAGAATAATCTGATGTCCATCCAAATTCAAAAATTGCTTCACTGTCTGTCGATAATGGTTTTATGACAACTTCCACCTGATTCATACTTGGGATCTAATTCTCTAAAGAGAATTTTGTGCAGCCACTCATTCTATCGAAACATTTTAACTTAAAATTTAGTCAAGCCACAATAAGGTTCTGGCCTATAAAAAAATGATATACATCCAGCTCTTGCCAACCCATCCACTGCCTCAACTCTCTCATGTCTCAGCACTGATGTCAGAAGAAATGTGTTCTGGTTATCCAGGGCTCGTAGTAATAGTAAACAGTCCCAATCCAAGCACAAAGGTCTTAGGCACAAAGGTACAGCTGATGAGAGACCTGTAGCGCAGTTGCATTCACAGTAACTTACTCCCCACCAAGCCCGGTCATTACTCTGTGACAAGACATCAACCTGTTCCATTCAAAAGTGGTCAGGTATGTGCCCTTTTTATACGCTACTCCGAACACTTAGTCTACATAGATGATATGAAGAGCACATTCCATATCTTGGACTGGACAAAGGGCTATTTACTTGTCCACTAAATTACCTCTCAGTCTTGGAGACTAGACCGTTGAGGGCCTAGGTTGTGGACTTCTCTGAATGATAGGCATACTTTTCGGAATCTAGAAACAGTTTGCAAGAACTGCATGTCTGGTATTCCTGTCATCAATTTCCATGTTTTTTTTTTAAAAAAAGATGTTACATCCTACCGAATAATATTTTTAATGGTAACTGTGATAGCTAGCATGATGTTATTACCAGTTATGTATTGGTAAAAACACTCCTCTTCGGTTGATGTACATTCTGTCCCACACCAAGTGGTGAACATTGGCACCACATTGAAAGATGTAAGGCTTCCAGTCGCCTGACAGTATTGGATGAGGTTTTCAAACCCAACAAGAGGTGATTCATCACCATAACCATCACCGGGATGATGTCACCTGGTATCCAGAGTCTGCATAATTCAAGATAAAGTATATCTCTTTGAACACTCAGGCTTTGGCATGTACTGTTCTACATTGGTTAGGGAAAGCAGGACAGTAAGCAAAGTTTGGCAAAGAATTCCAGGAGTGAGTTTTTGAGTTTCAGTTGACCCATTAGATACAGAGAGAGAGTTACTCTTCTAAGTTACTAGTTCATCTAAGAGTTGGTCTTGATGTAAAGTAACATTGTTCTATTATTTAATGGCAATTGTATTCCTTCCTTTATCATAGTATTATTAAATATTAAATCATGTATTAAAATTGTGTTTTCAGTTAAAATATAAGACATAAAATCTGAAAATGAAGCTTGTGTCTGCTTCTTTTTAATGGTTGGTGATCAATAAAACCGCAAATGAAAAGTACGGTAATATAATTTTTTTTTAATACAGTACTACCTTATTTATTCAGATTTCTGGGTTAACCAAATTGGCTTTATTAAGTGGAGTTCAATGTTTTTAAGAATACCGTACACAATTTTTGTAGAATTTCCTGTGTATTTTGTTTTTCTGTAAACACAATATGTTAGGCATTCAGAATAAAGCATACGACATAATAACCAAAGAGTACACCTCGAGGAGTTGAGTTGTTGTTAATCTGGTTTTTTTATAATTAATCTCTGTAAAATTAAATAAGAAATCGGTTCTCTTTTACTGTTATATTTGTAACAAATATGTTCTTTATTATATGTAATCTACTGTTTTTGTACTGTATTCCTGGCTTATCCTGAAATCGTTTATTCCTATTACTTCCAGTCCTAATAAATCCGGATAGACAAGGTTGTACCATATTTCACTTGTACAGCTATAGCAGTGTTGCAAACATTGGTTCATAACACTCTGAGATGTTTTAATAAATACAAATTTGATTTTATCACAACAGTTTTTATAAATTGGAATTTGAGGGGTGTTACTAAAACTCACTCGATAATTTGAAAACTGACTGGTTTTTCAGAAATTTGTTTGTCAGTTTGAAAGTTTAATATATCTCTAAATTCTGTCTTTACCATATATATTGTTTCAGATTGGAAATGATGGCTTTAAATTTATCTAAAAAGCTCAAACCAATTATTATGTATTTTTAACTCAAGGAACTTAATTATTTATGAAATATTTTCAATAATCTCTATGATTGATTTATTGAAAAATAAATACTAAGCAAAGCAAAAGGTCTAATCTGTGTCTTAAATATAGCTCACAAGTAACCTGATACACCACATGTATGTATCTAATAGAGAGCTTTAGTGGTAACTCTTTAAAATGAAATTCCATTTTGCATTGTGGTAACTAATTAGGTTTATTAAATTAAAGTAATGTATGTATTCAAACAGTGGCGTAACAATGGAAACATTCTATGATGGAATATTATTGTTCCAATTGTCATAATTTCTTAACCTGTCTAGGTATTAATCAACAGAAAAGTTTAAAACAATCCTTAGTGGTAAGATGAGACCAAAGGAAAAAGGACCTTTGTAGACAATCAAATGCTTTAGTAGGAAGCGATAACACTTACTGGAAAGGTTTTAAGGGCTTTAAAATGTTGTGTTTGTATTCAACCCTCACTTTCACCATGTTTGCTTTTTTGTGCCACTTATCTCCTTCATATTTACTTTTCAGATTCGTATTTATTGTCTTCAAATTTGTAATTCCTCCATGCCCTCGTTTTGTTTGACAACAACTGGTACGCTTTGGAACCATAATAGTTACGCCACTGTTTATAATTTTTATAAATTAAATATTACATTTCAGCTAATAAACTCAATGGAAATAAGGTATTGATATTATCATACAACCTATGATATGAAAATTCTTACAATTTCACTAAATTGTTAGACTGAAGTCATTTGACTTCAACCATTTTTACCGTTAAAAATTAACATTAAACTATCATACTATGACCAAGTGACATTATTTTTTGTAATACAAAGTTCGAACTGTAATAATTATACAGTATGTTCAAACTCACTATTATTTTTGTCTAGTCTGAAATTTGTTAAATATTTTATTTTATTGAGATATATAATCAAATTTACACAAGAGTAATTTGAAAAACTCCTTGTTGAAAGGTCTAAGGCTCAAGGATTTGGCCCTGAGTTACGTTGAGTTTGGTTAGGTGAGTCAGGTTGAAGCCCTGTCTCTGTATACACGTTTTCTGAGGTAATAATAATATTTTATTGCCATTTTACAGGTAGTATTGACAAATTCATGTATACATCAAAGAGTCAATGTCATTTTACGAGACAGAGTCAAAACAATATTGTAATAAACATCATACTGTACATCATATACTGTATAATATTAAATTGTTAAAACTCACTCTAATGTAAAAAGTATAAGGTAGATGGACTTGACTATAAATATAAAATACTGGAGTAGTCAGTCAATTGAATATATAGTTCGGGGAATACTCGATGGAAAATGGCCACTTCCTGAAAGATACAACTTTTTCTAAAGAAGTACTTGGTAGTCTCTCATATTTTGGCCTCTCACAATCCTCAAAACTCTCAAAAAGTCCTGTTTATAATCCATAATTGTCACGACCAGTTAGCTACATCTTTTATGTGAGAGGAAAACCTACAGATTGCCTAAGGCAAGCAAGGTGCCAGCACTTGAGCAACGTGCACTCAGTTTCATTGTCTTGGTAAGATCAGTATACGAGTATAGTTGTGGTACTGTACTGACTTGCTTAGTTCGGTACGATACTAGAATAAATAAGAAAAGAGATCAGCTTATTATTACAAAACAATCAAACCCTATGGAAATAAGCAATACGCAGTCAGATAGTTTTAAAAATATAAATTATAATTTAGTAATTGAAAACTATGTATGTTTTTTCATAGAAATAAAAGCAATATTTTCCATCAGAAGCAATTATGTAAATTTATCAATGAAATACTATAATTGATTTGAAACTTCATTCACTTTTTATGTCAACGTGTGATTTATCTTTTATGAAAGTGTATAGTTTTTTTAATACTGTTATTTTAACAATTTATAAATTATTATTCTCAAGTAAAGGGCTAGTGACTAAACGGTTAAAGACTTTTTACTATCAGCCCAGTTTTAGAGATAACATAGGTTCAAATCCTGCCTTTGACCTTTTATTAATAATTTCCATCACATACTGTATAGAATCTTTTCCTTACTCAGCTTGTACATTATCCACTGTTAATAAATAGAACATAGAAAATTGGTGAAATAAGGATAAAAAGAAGAAGAGCCTCTAATTGAAAAAATCAGTGTTTTTGTTTTAATATTTTATAAATAAATTGTAGTATTTATTTTAAAATCTTTTTTATTTCCATAGATAAATTAACCATATGGTAGCCAAATATCACATCAAGCAAAATACCCAAATAACACTGATGAAACTTAGCAAATCTTTTATTTTTCATCTACTTTGGAATTATTTTGCAAGTATTAACAACTCTATACATTTTTATAAGTTACAGAATGAATTTGGTTATACTTTAATGTATTGAGAATAAGAGGGAACAATTTTATAAGAACTCAATTTTGTGTGTAGTATTATTCCATGTTAGAAATTAAAATTATATGGTGTGTGTTTGTTATAATAGGATGGTAGAATGGGTGTGGGAATGGGGAGTAGTGGACCAGCCACCACCACAACAGCTGATAGCCGAGCCTCCCAGCCTCCAGTCACCAGCAAGTATAAAGCCCCACCTAACCCCATCCTGCCCCCGGCCGGTGCCGACAAAACTCCGGTGCCTCCACCACAGGCCCCCACCACTGAGCCACAGATGCCTAACCTCATGCAGAAGCTCACAGAGATGACTGGAGGGGACAATTCAGTTGATCACATTCTTTCTAAGGGCAAAGAACTGATTTTTATGAAATTCGGATTGGGAAAATGAGTCCCACTGCTACATTGTCTTACTGCCTTTCTATTATTTCTCTACAGCTTTCAGATCTTCCATAATAAGCATTTTTGTGTGGCAATAATTCAACTGTATCCTTCTCGTAACCTAAACAGAGATGGGATTGTAAGACCAAATTAGTACATATTAATATAATAAAATTTGTAAAACAGCTATATAGGCTTGAGATGTATGGAATGCGCCAAAGTTACCTTATAATGATATCTTTAACGCTTGCTTCGCCTCTCATAATTTATTAACCTTTATATAAGATAAAAGTTAAAATTTATCAATTCTGTTAACAATCCTATACATTTTGTCAAATGTCAAATAGTTAATCCATTCGTACTCATCTTGTGTATGTGTTCCACGTACAATTAACGAATGAGCATGTCCCTTAAATATAAAATCAAATTAAAGAATAATACAGTAAAACAAACATTTAGTAATGTTATTTGAGTAGTCGCAGTAAAGGTGAAACATCAGATTAAATAGCATGCTCTCCTCAGAGATAGTTCACAACTTTATTACTTGTGTATCAAGTTGCAAAGGAATAATGAAACTTTCCATAATATCACCTACACAAAAAATTAGCTCCTGATTGCATCCTTTGTGCCATTATTATGATTACCATTGTAATGATCTTGATTAGTAACTGTAGTTTTTCACACTAGATATTTTACTGTATAAAAAAATTGTTTCGATAATTAATTAATTACATCGTTAAAATTTATAATGAATTATCAATAATTGACAAAATAATGTTACAGTATTCATTTTAGACAGTTTTTATGTTTTACCAAGTTTAAATTATAAAGTAAAGCAAGTTCTAAAGTAAATAAAATTAACACTACATCTTTATTATGTGAAAAATTCCCTGAAAACTAATTCATTTGAACACTCTATTTTCTACAAATATTACAATTTTATTACTGCTTAGTTTGTTTTAAAATGAACTCCTTCACTTTAAAATGTGAAGTTCGAATTACAAGCACTATCTCTTTTACTTAATGTTAACAAGAGCCTGCTTCTATTTTATGTACAAGAAGTGTATTAACTGTTTGACTTTTGAAACATGTTATATTTTTCTGGAAGTGTTTATGTATGAGTGACAGAGTGTTCTTAATCCAACATCCAAATGTATTTTTTTTCTTTTTATGTCTACAAATTCTGAAAAAAATCCCTGCTGATGATATTTATGGTGCATTTATGAATGTTAATAGTTTATGACAATAATAATATTGTACACATATAAAGGACAACGCTATAACTTCCATTCCTTCATTTTAGTATCCTGAGAAAGGTATTTAAGCATCAAATTAAATTATTAACAAATATTCTTACGTGTTGAACATTGTATAGTCTCGGTTGAGTAGAGATAATCGTTTTATAACATGTACATGATCTGTTAAATTTTGTTATGTTTAGAAGGAATGATCGATTACAAGTAAGACTGCTGATAGTTGGATGATTGTAGATTTATTTTAGTTTGTATATAGTCACTGTTAATCACTGTATTACAATCTTGCCATGTGTTCTTGAGTGAGAAATTTATTTGACACTAGTTTTAAATTTTGTAACATTATTTGACAGCTATTAACCAATCAATAGGCAACATAAATTTTTGTTTTCAGTATTCAAGATGTATGAACTCAGATTACATATCTCAGGTTTTACAATCTTTCCTTACTGATCATTCGTATATACCATAATATGTATCATATATTATCAGATATATATAAGATATTGTATTATAATAATATGACAGTGACATTACTAAATAATATAATCAAGCTACAAGCGTATTATTGACAGCTGGAAACGTCGGTTGTATTCATCAATAATTAAAATTTACTAATTAATGTTGTCAATTCTAAAACACTTCAAACGTTTAAGTTTATTTATTATTTTTTTTCTTATTAAATAGTGGTACGTAGCAAAAGAAAAGCCAGTAAATTAAGGCTTTTTTAATTCTAGATGAAAGACGCCATGGATTTCAACTAAATAAAACATATACATATGCCTTAGGTAATGTTATATTGAGATTTTTAAAACCTGTTGCCAAAAATAAATTCATAAACAAAAACACAAGCCTTTCTTTTACATTTTTATATCTATAAAAGCTTAGGTTTTTTGGTTGAAAAATTCAGTGCCTGTCAGACTACCAAGAGACTACAATATTTTCAACTCATTCCAAATTTGTACAAAACAAAACATTAGGACTGAATGTTATTATCATCTCAAAGAAATTTTCAACTATACTTAATGTTAATGAGTACCAATAGGAATGTGGAGGGGATGCTACCATTAAACAATTTGACGACTGTGCTGTGGTCCTTTTGTGCTGAAATTTGTATAATTACACAAATTATGTGTTGATGCTTAATATATAAGAAATATTGTCCTTCACAATGTTGGATCATTATTTCTTTATCAGAAGTAGGATAAGATGCAAATAGACTTTATAGAAAAGATTGTAGGATTGCTGGTAGGATTGCGGTACTGTCTTGTAAAGTCTTTTGATAGGAGCTTTGGACAATCTAGAAATATAAGAAAAGTTTTAGTAAACATAAATTGATCATCATTATTACATTCTCTCTATTTTTCCCAATTGTGAGACTAAATTGGAAACTAGTCACTATTGAAATTGGGGGCACTTATTGTTTCCCCTTATAGTTAAATGAGTGTTTATTTTTTTAACTTACACTTTATGTACTAATTTTTATCATAATGAACTTTTTCAATGATTATTAACATGTTATATTTGCATCTCAATAATTTATTTTCATTGTTAAAACTTTGGTGGATTGATAGAAAGTATATCATTTGTATGTATAAAAACGGAAGTCGAGACTGAAAAAGTCCCTTTTATTATAATTTACCAAGTTTTATACTATATTCTACATTCAATATATGCTTCTCTACACCGTCCTAAGCAAATTTTTTAATTGCATCGATATTAAATTTAACAATATTTAATTAATTGAGAAAGTAAATATACTCCTGTCATTTATTTACTTACAACAAAAAAATCATATACATTTTGAACTAGCTTGGTACACGGAGGATCTTATTGAAAAATATTACTTTTGCTTTTTTATGGTCCATGGAGGAGTAATTTTAAGAATTTGTCTAGTTTTAAAAGTTTAATTGACATTGAAAAGCCTGTTCTTATTTGTATGAAGGACATTTGTATGATGTGATTGTGGGTGCCCTGTCTATTACTGTTACTGTTTTCCTACATAAAAGTACACATTTTTTTGTTGTATTAAAAAAATTCTGTTAGTTTATAAACTTATTATTCTTTTTATTCAATCAACATAACAGTTAAAGTTTTCTCTTAAGAGCAAGTAAAACTGCCTCTTGGTAGATTATTAGCTGTCAGATTCTTTTGAGGTTTAAAATATTTCTTGTTCTTCGAATGGATATTTCATCAATCAAGAGTTTAAATTTGTTTCAAGGATCTAAACTTAAATCCGTCAACAATAAATATCTGTATTCCCTTTTCTGTATATTTTATTTATTTATCTTCTAGAAATTAACTATTTCTTGCATATCAAGTCAAACAGAATATGTGATTACAATACTGAATGTAAAGTTTGATTAAGGGTGTTGGTTGATTCATATCAAAGAATTTAGAGTGAAAGTGCAGTATAGTACCGTACGAGTAATGGTGTGAGATGTGATGCCTTGAAAGAGACACCTATCATATCAGTAATCTGTATATATTGGCTTGTTTCAGTTCATTGCCAATCTAGGAATGATGCATAGGCAGTTAAGCTTAAGAATTTGATAATGTAGTATATTATAATTAGCTATGCAAATTAGGCACAAACATTTTTAAAGTCAGCAGATGTATATCGACTAGCAAATTTTATTCTAAGAGCATTCTTACCTGTGTTAATTTTATAACTTGTGTACATTGAACAAACAAAATTAATATTTTTCTCTTTAAATGCACACTCTTCCCAGCACAAAATACTCATAAACCAGTACCAAACCTACACAGTTTGTTGTTACAAGAAATACCTTTTATGTATTTAATCTGTTTGGTCCATAATCAACTTGTCATAGCGAACTAAATAATGTTTTATACTTTAGTAATCAGTAATGTATGTAGATATTTCTAGTTTCTACTTCATACGGTACTGGTTAGCAGAACAGTCGTGAATTCGTCCAAATTTATCTAACCACGAGAAAGTACTCAAATAATTCACCAAAGACCATGTTTTTCCAAACTTACAAATCAACTATAACATAATGTTATTGACTCTTTTTTAATCTAACCATTTCCTATATGTTAAGTATTGAATAGTTAATGGCTAGACACATCTTTTGTTCTAAGACAATCATTTTCTCAAATAAAGATTCACCCAAGTATGCTGTTATACCGTCATTTATAGTTTATGTATAATTTTGCTATAATGAATACCATTTTTGTACATAACAAAATTCTTAATGTAAATACTATGATGTGTTTATGTATATGTTGTTATATATTAATACAGAAAACTACCTTCCAAATATTTCTTTAAATTTATACACATACAAAGGTATTAGGCACAGTAGAAACAAATAGAATTTGGTTTTTATTAAGTTTTAATTGAATAATATGATTATTATTAGTATTATAATTTAAATAGTCCAGTATACCTTTGCGCATTTAGTACATTATATTTTTAAATTAGATGTTTGAAGTAAGTTAAACTGAAATTCTTAGTCTTAGACATGTAAATCACCTATATAAGGAATTTGAATGCATTCTATATTAATTCAGTAACATTTCTAAAAGTTACTATTCCAAAGCTCTAGTATTTATTGTTTCAGTTTTTTAAATGAATAAAACTGATAAACACTACAATATTTGAATTAAATGCTTGATAAATTTTATTGTTACAAATTACAATACTCATATTCATTTGTAACTAATAAAAATATTACAACGTGATTAATTTAGACTAAATTTGTTTTTAGTGCAGTTAAACATTTGAATATATATTAACTCTTGGTCTGTTAATAAAAATGTTTATCTTCTCAAGGCCCAAAACATATCTTGAGAATATCATGCATGGTTTTTTATCATGGAAAGAACATAAAAATACTTGTAATTTATACTACCATTCTGAACTATGTTAATTTGAATTTATTTTTAGACATCTTTCAGATAGAAATGATAGAAAGTGCTCTATAAATCCAAAATAATTACTACTTAATGATGTCAGAAACAATGTAAATGGTCCACAGACATATTTCATAATATACGTTATATTGCCTGGGCCAATTACTTATGATGCATGGCTTGTGCCTGGTGCTTTCAGCCATGTGATAATGTCACAGGTTTCTCACATAAGTATTAATACAGTTCTCATAATAAACTGGATAAAAAGTCAATGATCTCTACTATATTCATTTTATCTCATGCAGTGCTTCCATCCATATGTTAAGGCTTTGACATCTGTATTAACTTTGAATGGTGTATGAAAAAGCATAGCTGCATTTTAATTTAACATTCAATATTTTAATAAACTCTGATCATTTTTTTCATCTTATTTTCAAACTATGTACAGTTTTCTACTGATTAAATTAACTTTTTTGGTATTAGCAAATTTTTAAAATTTTTTGGTACAATATTTTCTTACCACCTTTCTTTTTTTTGCCGTTTGTTTTATGCTTGGAATATTGAAAAATAGTACTGTTGGAATGGGCAGTTTGTTCAAATGTTCTATTTATTTCATAAATAAGGTGTAAAGATGGGTTTTTTCACTACTGTCTTCAGAACACAAATTTTGAGGTATGGATTTTGAAATAAAAATTGCAACCTAATTCTATTATAACAATTGATTAAAACTATTTTGCTTTTATTAACAACAGTTTTATTTTTGTTTTAATTTTCCTCAAACATTTTTTTTTAATCATAGCATTATTTATTTAATTTACATTTTACATTTCACTTAAACACGATTAAATGTTATTATAATATCATAGATGTGTTTATGTATATGTTGTTATATATTAATACAGAAAACTACCTTCCAAATATTTCTTTAAATTTATACACATACAAAGGTATTAGGCATAAACAATTCCAAAAATGTTAGTGGAATTCATTGTCAAGAGTCTGATCAGATACAATCTCTCGTCCAGCTACCTCAGAGGCAGATCTTAGGCTGAACATATGGTATAATGTAAATCTTTAATGAATCATCCATTGATAACATATTTTTCGACATTATTTAAAGAAGAATACTAAGAATATTTTAGCTGGTCTGTTTACCCAATATAATCTCTTGTCATTTATTGTATCATCATTAGAGTCTGTGGAACATTTAAAATATCGGTTCATTACGGTACAATGAAAAAAGTTATTATTAGTTCAGCACAACATTTACTGCAGGTACGAGTTCGGTTGAGTACAAAGTAATATAAAAGCTAAACAAAAAATATCAATATGAACTCCACTTAGTTTTTTTATTGCATTAAATATATTACAGCTGTAAAGTTTGAGTACATATTGGTTATTAAATTAGGTGTAACATAATGGCCTAACTGTAGAATAGTTGTTTATATGTGTATACTTGTGTTGTTTAACAATTGTAATGTTTATTTCCAAAATTTCTATGTGTAAAATCAAGTAAACAAGTATAAATGCTGATCATTGGTTTTAAAACACAAAAAACAGATGATTTTTGTCTTGCTTCCTGTCTAAATTGTATGTAACCGAATCCAGTGAAAAGAGTGATGACTTCTTTGGGTGTCTGCACAGATGTGGCAGTATGAATTGAAGAATTAGCTTCGATGTAGCCCATCAGTATAGCCATTTCCAAGGCAGAAATTACACTGGTGACATTAAATTACAAACACAGTTATAATTATTATATAATTACAATTGATATCACTTCTACTTGCCTTATCATGACGCTACAAAACAGTGGACAAAACATATAGCAAAATACATTAATAAAAGGGCAAGTGAGCAAAAAGAACAATGTCTAAAATAAAAAATTACATGATAGGTGACAGGGTGACAAGAAAACGAAGAAACATACAAAGAATCTATATGACCTCAAATATAAGGAATTACTAGTAGAATCTAATGACTAACTCATTTACCAGGCAAATCCAGAGCCATTTGTAATGTAATAAACAATGAAAAAGCATTTAAGAGAGACATGAAAAACCACAACTGCAACAAGTTGTAGATGGGAATATTATTGGCCCACACACTAAGTAACTGAAAAGTCTAATCCAAGACCACATTGGGAACCACTACCAATACAATAGATTATAAAACATACTTAGAAACTACATAGAGGTCAGAAAAATTGCTCTTTTTAACAACAAGAATCCTGGCAGCATTAATGTAGTTCAGTTATCTTAAAAACTGGATTAACACTGTAGTGATGTCTTTGCAGTGGTTATAAACATATATTTTCAAGATTGTATCCTTTTCTCTGTTATGAAAACTATTCCCTAAATGAAAAGAGGGATCCACAAATGGCATAGGTAACTAATAACTTATTCCTAGCACTCCAACTATTGTTTTTAAATAGTTGAAAGGATAGTCTTGAAGAGAATACTAGGTCGACTACATCAATTGAATCTTATTCTTAATGGTCAACATGGATCCCTTAAAGAAAGTTTGCAATCTCAGACTTGGTGCCCTAATTGAGCTCACCATTGACCAAATTAACATAAGTATACAACAATCTTAGTTTTTAGGCTTACATGACCATAACCTAAGTTTTCTAGTTCACACCGTACCAAAACATTGCTCACACAAGTATAATCTTAAGATATTTTAACCTCACTGTGGAGATCAATCTCCAGTTCGGTTCCAAACTTGAACTGTTTAATGATTAAATCGTTGGTTCTACCATCAAATGATAGCTCTACAAAGTGATGACAAAATATTTAGAGATTACAATGAGTTATTAATGATTTGACACAGTGTAAGCTGGAAAACTTAGATTAAATAATCAGTTGTAAGTTCAACAAACTGAAGGATCTTGGGATATAGGATACTACTCTGTGTTGATTTAGTAGAAAATTCTGAACATTGTAAATAAAGATTATTATGACTATAATAAAAGGTCCACCATTATAGTAAACATTTTCAATTTGAGGGTTAGGAATAGTGATAGTCCATTTTTCATCAATAATCACTTATGAATGTGTAAACTAATTTTTTCAATCAACAGAATTGATTCTGGAACCCACTTCAAAAATGTTTTTTCTGATCAATTTCTCTTCGTTTATCAAAAACCTGAAATATAGAATTCTTTGACAATAGCATGTGCACTATTATAAGTAATTTCCACATCACTAGGAATTTCATCAATCTTAAGATTGCGAATTGAGTAACCAACTAAATTAAAATTCAAAAACTCTTATTTTCTTTATTTTCATGCCTGTTTCTAAACTTTTAAGTATAGTAATAAGCGTAAGTACATAACAATATGTTATTTCTAAACTGTACAATCAGTCTATCGAGGATTTTATTGGGCTTGATGGCTGTTTTGTTTAAAACTTGACAATAATAGCTCAGTTGCTGTTTTCAACCTCTCTTGTACATGGCTGAATGACGATGTAAAAGACATCATGAAGAAGGAATTATATCTATCTTCCCTGCATCCCTCTCACAAATATTCCTGGTAGTACTCCAAAATAACAACTAACAAAATAAGCCAATTAGTAATGATTCCAGTTTTCAGGCCAATGAGTTTGTTAGCTTACTCCGAATAGTAACCAATTCTAAATGTTATATAAGAGACAGTGTTATTTGGGAATCCCTTGAATTGGAAATAAAAATCCAAAATCCTTTGTGATTTGAAATTGATTACTTCCATCTTTAAAGTGCTCCTCATTTACCAGTAATAAAGTTCTTGAATGATAAAATACTAATTAAAACTTATTTTTTTCTTAACTAATCATTAGTAAAAGAGATGACTATAGAGAGATTTCAAAAGTCTATTCAAATTAAATACTACTAATGTTTCTGATTAAATTTCTTCTACAGCATATAAACATTGTTGCTCACGTAATTTCATAATCAGAAAGAGTACGGTACAAAATAACTCCGGCAAATAGTGATTACACAATAGTCATAAATACCAAAAATGATTTTGTTCGCCTCAATGGTTCCAAAATTCTTACTCAAAATATGATATCTATATGTCACAGTGCAATCCAAATCCAATATTACCTCAGATTATCTGAGATTAGAATGTATCTATTTATAGAGTTTAAATCTGAGTCTATAAGCCTTTTTGTACCTTTAAAGTCAGATCTACCTCTTTTTTGTATTGATGTGATTAAAACACTTGCTTTTGACTGTAAAATGCTAATTTTTATTTGAATTGTTACAATTTGGCCATTTATAAAGGTTTTAAAATAATAGAATAATTCTCTTCACTCATGTGTTTACATGCAATTCAATGATATGACAAATTTATTACATTTTAAAAGTCACTAAATAAATATAAATTAAACAGTAAAGAAAGCATATGTTAATTTATTACAAATATGAGCTCCGGTCCCAAAAAGTTTTGTTTCATGAAATAAAATTTAATCTATTAAAAATCATTAAATTTTTATAACTCCAATTAGTATCACCATAAAAACAGTTATTACTTAATTTTTTCAATCATTTATTGAGGATTTGTGAGTTACGGGTCATATAATAATAAATAATAGTTCTTGTACAGTTTTAATATTAACTCTTTAATAACGTTCTTTAATAAGTATATTTTAACGCACATTGTAATATGTTTTATTGTATTTTGAGAAGTAGAAAGACACCAAGTAGACCAGTTCCAGTGCTCCCATTTATTTCTGTTGTTTTCCACTAATGCCTATTGTTTTCCAGTACAACTAAGTCTATAGTATTCCTAGATGAGGAACCGATATATATTAGTTTAATCTGAGGAGTGATCCTGCTGATTATTGATATATTACTACTACAAGAAGATAAAAGGAGAATGAACCTCTAAACACAAAGAGAATGAATGTTTTTTCAGTTAAGCTAACAAATTTAAATAATTGTTCCAGAAAATTCAGTTATTTATGTATATTTATGTAACACACATGATGATTACACAACCATTATTTATTTCAGTTTTCTACAGCAATGATATTTAAAATTCTAATTAATAATTTCCTTAAATTCAAATTTGAAATTAAAAATTACTAAAAGTTTATCATCTAAAAGTCTTTAAATTAAATAACTAATCTGGGCCAAACAAAAATTACTACATTAAAGTTCATATTAAAAATATAATGTCACTTCTGGAAAAATAAAAATAGTTCTATAAATCTCGTACAAACTTTAATAAATCAAATGTTATAAATATTATATCTCTTATACTAAAAGTCCAAGTCCTTCACTATATATATATATAAATAATAGTTCAAGTCCTCACAATAGAGAAATATCTTCAGAAATAAAATGTATAATGTAAATTTTAACTTGTTTATTAAAGGGTATAAAATTTTATATTAAATAAAAAAAATATTCTTCTGTAACATAATCTTTCCTGATATGAAAAGATTTTCTAACTATGCTAGTTTTTTTTTTTCATTTTATTCAATGGAAATCACATAGTTAAATTGTAAGATTTGAGAAACTGCTAAAACACAAAAAATTTCATTAGCTAGAAAACTACAACGTATTATACGCAAAAACCAAATTAATTTTTACTTACACAAACGGTCTTTCGCACTTCCTTCTCAGCAAAATGTGCACCATAAACTCACTGGAGGTACAATGCAAAATGGTCAAGTAAAATATGCTGGAATGAAAATCTCCCCTTCTAATTCCCATCCAGATTATTTAATATTATAAATCATAACTTGTCTCACATTCAAAAATATTTTACTTCATCATTATAAATATTCACATCATTCAAAAATAAATAGTAAAAAATCATTATCATTGCTAATAAATTGTTGGAACATGATTATCTGTTAATACTAATGGTTTATAATTTTTATTCATTATAGAGTTTCTTAAGATAAATTCTATATTGAATATAAATCACAAATCAGTAGTATTGAGAAATAGTTTTTATGAATTCATTAACATCGAGGCACTAATATCTAATTTTCTGAAGTGAAATACTTTTAGATTTGAGACTAGTTCCTATTTATAACACATTTTAAACTTTAGCCCCCTGTTAAAAGTGAAGCCTCACAAGGGCGGATCGTCCTGATTTTTGGAGGGACCACCTGAGTTTTACTTTACCATTATCATTAACAATAATGAGGTTGAGGTTGAATCATAGAAAGGGCTTGATAGCCCTAACTCCACCTCTTTAATGAAGGGATTTTTCGTTCATTCATTGATAAATTAATTACTGTAACAGGTACTGTTGCATTTCAATATAACAAAGTATGAAAGGTTCAGAAACAAATTTACTCATACTCAAAGTTTAGTTTGTACAGCTAAGTTTATTTTATTTTCTATGGTTACAACTCAAGGTTCATAAACATTTTTCATACCTTTGGTAAAAAATCTTGGAGGGTCCTGAAGCCTCAGATACCGGCCAGCAACCAACTTGTGCACTCTCTTAAAGCTAGTTTTGGCTGCTGCAGTGATACACTGATCTAGCTGAGACTGTGATTATAATTTATGTGTATTCTGCTGGCTGATTACTATATTATAAAACCGTTATTCCTTAATGCTTATTCCCCTTAATAGTTCACATTGAACCTCCACATGTTTTGCTACTCTTGCAGACCCCTTCATTTGAATAATTACAGGCAGTGATTTTTATCAAACATGCTTACTCAGTCGTGACTATATTTTAATATTTATTTCATTTTGTATTAGGCCTACGTATCACTATTTTTACCATAATACATGAATGTCAGTACCAACCTATATACGTAATAACAATACATTAAACAACAATCAGTAAATAGTGAAATAAATACATCATTCTACCCTGGTGATTATTTATTTTGTGGTATTGCTTATAGAAATGAACATTGAGTTGCTTTAATTGATAATATATTGTCAAAAGTCAGTTGATATATAATCACAGTGGATGAAAGTAAAAACCCATTATAGCTATATATTTAAATTATTCATGTTAGTATTTTAAGATAATTAGTTTATTGATCACATTTATTCACTACTAAAAAATGTCTTCCAATTGTTTGCATAATACTAATCTATTAAGTTTTAAGGATGCATTTGATCAGTTTTTTTTATACACAAAATTGGATAAAAAGGTTTAGGGAACACTTTTGTTTGGTAAATAACAATTTATTTACTTTGAAATTAAAACTTTAATACTTGTGTAGATGACAACCTCATGCATTTATATACAGTAGAATGTGGATAAATCAAACTTTTTACATTTAAAATCTTGGATAATTTGAACATTTCTTCTGGCCCCGTGATGTTTGTGTCATATAGTGTTAAAATATGATTGGAAATATGTTTTGGATAGTTCGAAATTTATATGTTTATCATACATCATTTCTGAGTTATAATTCCTGAAATTAAATGAGTTGTCATTACAATACATTGTTTAATACTATACAATACATTTGAATATGGTTGTATTTACAGCTGCACAAGCCATTGGTGTACTGGCTGAGTAGTGTGTGACATGATGTTTATAAGAAAGAGCCCCCTCTCTATCACACCACTTGCCATGCATGTTTGATTTCCATGATAATTTCGCTATGTGAGGGATCTGAATGTCCCCATGCCTCGCCTTGCAACTGTCAGGGTCGGTTTCCCAACACACTACCTCCTCATCATCGCTATGTCTTTGTTTAACCATCACTGTCACAGTGCACCTGCCAAAGTGAAAGCGTACAACCTATGCTATAATTTTCTTTGTGTAAAAGACTTTATATTTTGTTTATTATTTGTTACATTAATAATATTAATATTATGTTGTTATATTTATAGCGTGTTTTAAATATAGAGTATAAAAAGTATTTAAGTGTAAAAACATTAATGTTTTTGTTGTATAAATATATCATGAGGTTGAAATTATTTTAAGCCTTTTTTAAAACACTTATATAATTTTATTTGAATTTGGTGCATAATTTTAAATACCCAAGTTCCGCTGTATCTGGTTCCAGCTGTCTTGAAAATTTTGATCTGGCTGTGAAACTATTAATTTTAAATTCAAGTTAAAGACCTCAATGAACCGACCTGAATTTCAGCATCTTAGTTGTAACAACTACTTTATTGCTAGACATTCATGCTACAGCAAGTAGATCACCATATGGTACTGGGGGGAACCAATAGCAAATTCTGATGCATTTGTTTTGGTTTTGACTGTAGTTGTGATTTATGTAGGTTACATTGTGGCTGGTAGCTTTAGCAATTACTGTTTGGATTTTCTTTTTTCCAACTATCCAGTTGTTGGCAATAAGAATAGCTGTTTTCAAGAAACTATCAATAAGCTTTGAAAATTAGATAAAACATGCCTGTGATTCAAAATAACAAAGAGGAAATAATTTTAAACACTGTTTTATTCCTAGTTAAACTGCTTCAGTTTTCCCCAATTCATTAATTTTGTTTTACCAGCGATCTCCATGAAATAATAAAATATTTTAACTGTGTATTTTATATGGCTTAATTTTTTATGAAAGCTCTCAAATTATGCCTCCTGAACAGAAACCCCTTTATAGATAATACAGCATTACATTTTACTTTGAATGAGTACCTGAGCTTAAAAATAGAGTGGATACAAAGTGTTCAAAGCTTGTTTTGAATTACCACTTTTCTATAAATTTGTGTTATTAGGTTTTTGGGATTTTTAAAAATAACTAGCAAAATATTTTCCAAAGACAAAATTATGATTTATTTCACAATTACAGGCTATTACTTAACCTTTTGGAGTCCATAGGTGAAGTCAGTCCGACTTTGGACCGGGACGGATGAGTTAGTGATGTTGAACTGAGTTCACCTTTGGATAGATAAGAGTCCCCAAGAGATGTATAGATTTTGTAAACAAAATTGAGTTTATGCTCCAGAAAAAAATAAATTAGGTAAATAAACCTAATTAACTTCTTTGGTACTTTATTTTACAAATTAAAAATTTTATAAATAATAAATAAACATTATGTTTTGCTTGTCTTAACTTTTTACAACAGTAGTATGAGGTTCTACCTTGAAAAAACAAGATTTATTACAATTTATTGGTTTATAGTAACATGAACATCAGGAATATTGTAACATAATCAAAATAGACTCCAAAAGGTATGCAATTTGCAATTTGTAAAAAAGTTGAAAAGCAACAAAACACATCTGGTATTCACTATAATTTAAAGCATGATATCCAGTTGTATGCTACAGAGGTAAAATATCACTTATAATTTTTGTATTACAGGTCATTACATTCATAGCAATTGTGTAAAAGTGCGCTGCTGACGTAATATAACAAATCGTTATATTGTTCCTGTTTTATTCTGTTATCTGCCATAATACTGCACAAGAAGCATTTCTAAGACAGTCACGCATTGTGCAAGTAGTTGTCACGTTTTCCACTACATGACAACACTTCCTTAGTCCTCTGTCATGAGTATTTGAACCTTGGTGCTGTCACTGTAGTTCCACAGTGCAGACAGCTACCGCATGTTGTTACGTATCACCTGTCCTGGAGTATGTTATGGTTTTATTTCTATTGTTTATTGTACCATGAAATATATGATGCACAAATAGACAATTGTCTTCAACTGTGTGGTAATGACACGGACATGGATAGTAAAAATGACTTAGTGGACAATATATACCAAAATTTTAAAAAAACACTAAAAATCATTTTTTTTTTAAGTATATATCTAAACTCTTCATACCTTTCTCTGATAAAAACGCCAAAAAATTAATGGTCAACATGGATCTCTTAAAGAATCTTTGCACTTGCTTCCGGAGTGACAGGGTATTCAGAATGAGTAAAGTTGGAGTAGGGATTACCTTCTGTCAAGATCCATAAGGAGGGATAGGAGGCACTATACCTCAGTAATGTCACCTTGGAAGAAGGGGAGGCCAGCTCTACACCAGCCTCCCTAGTCAAAGCAGGCAGGGGTAGCACTCCCTTATGACTAGGCTAGCAACTACATTTAACATTGAGAATCTCACCAACAGCAACAGTCACATCCACAGTACACTAGACCTAACGATCTTCCCTTGCACCCCAATATCTCAACATTTGTGGTCAGTGATTCCTGTACGTCCATAGGGTTGCCCAGATTTGTGACGTTATTTTCTGTAATCAGTGTGGGCTCAACTGGAAAATATAAACCAACCAGAAGTAAACCCTCTCAGGAAGGCAGGTTTTATTAAAAACATATACATATATATTATGTGTGTTGGGATGCAAAATAAGAATTCAATATATTTATATATATATATATATATATATATATATATATATGTAAAACTATAATAATATAACTTAAAATTAACATTACTTTTGTGTACTATTGAATTACTTTTTATTTCTGTATTAGACTATTAGATAAATGAATTATGTAGTAAAAATAATTGTAGCAAGTTTTATGTTGAAGTGACACAATAAAAGTGTTCACTCAACCTGTTGGAGGAAGAATGATATTATATTCATTAAACAAGTATATTGTCTGTAATTTATTTATTTGAAATTAGTGATTTATAATTGTTTTATGAATTTATTTAGTGAATATGAATTTTTTGGGAAGTGTAGCTAGCTCTATTTATGTGGCATCATTTAAAATTACTCGTATCTTATAGAAAAAATGGTAATTGAAAATAAGATTTTAGTACATAAATCTTCTCGGTTTTTCAAGTTCAGATACTCATTCGATACCAAACTTTGTGCCCTAAAGTTACTAAGAAATAGTGTTTTATGTAATAAATGTGTGTAATTCTCAAAAATCTTATAACAGTCTTAAAATACTTGAGTTTTATGGAGATTTCAGGTAACACAGACCTACTATTCAGTATAGAAGTATAACAACAAATTAAAAACCATTTCCAGCTTTTCCCCTAATTATATTGAAGCCAAAGCCTAATTCCCTGGTCTACAAGCTGTACTATAGAGAGAAGAGAGAGAGAAACACTTCTTTATTGAGGTGAAACACCTATAGCTGTTGATTTTAAGAGTAATGCAGCTTCGTTCTTAAAATTGCAAATAAGATTCACATACTTTAATACTTTTAGGTTGTCCTTAATACTAGTAACTGAATAGTTGAATGTTTATCTAACCATCTCTGCTTCCTTCATTTATGCACTGTATTTCTTTTCTTGCAATCCAAGATGTCAAATAGTTAAAGCTTTTTCATAATCCCTTGTTCATAACAATAGTAGCCAACTGATGTTTTACTATTACAAATGTACATGTTTAAAATAATGCCCAATTTAGTAAATTTCTCTCATCTTCCAAGCTAAACAAGTTAGATTATTTAACGAGTATTCTAGTAACTTTAATTAGTAGAGGTTCCTCATACTTTTATAAAGTAACATTGTACAGTACAGAACATATTAAAAACCCATTAGCTTATTTATAAACCATAAAATTTTAATTTACTTATCATAAGGACCAAGCCACACATTCTAGTATGTTATTAAAGTTTATTACCATTTTCATTAAAAGTCTATAAAGACAAATTAAATTATTTAATTTAGCCGGAATATACAAAACAAAGTCTAAACATTAATTTATGTTCCCATAATTCTCTTTTTGAGGTAAACAAAATTGTCATGTCAAATAAAACTCACAGGCTCTTCATTCATAAAGGAGAAGAGATTGAAAAGTTTAATCTGTGTGCTTCTAAAGTTTAATTTAGGTATTCTATTAACACAGTATGCTGATTCTAGGTATTCTATTAACAGTGTTACTGATTTCTTGTTTCACTGAACGATGGCAAATGTCCGGAAAAATCATGTTTCCTTCATAATCTTTCCATCGTCAAAAATAAACTTCAAAGAATATTCTATTAAATTAATGGAATATGATTGTTTATTTTATAGAGGTGTATTAATCGTTTTTAATACTCTGAATGAGGCATTTATCTGCTTATTATAGGCTTTCTAAAAATCAAGGCCAAGAGTCAAATTCTGTTAGAAAGGGGCTGGGTGATGTGTTTATTTACTTTGATGTTTATAATTGGTGATGTACAATTTTATTTGTAAATGTAAAGTACCAATAGCCTCAAGTCGTGTTTATGTAAATCTATTTCTTCAAATGAATATGTTTCAGAATTTAATTCAAATATTTGATTATAATTTATTCTTAATTTATCATAGTTACTTAGCTACACAAGTTATTTATAACTATCTGACATATGTTGGACTGTAAGTGCCTGATCAAAATATAAAGCTGTGGCTGATGACAAAATTAAATTAAACATTATTTTTTTAGGATTTGGAAATGTTAAAGTCTCATATAGAAGGTATTTGTTAAATAGATAACATGAAATCTGCACTTACGGACAAACTAATGAATTCAACATTAATGTTGTAACTATTTTCCCATTTGAGACAAAAAAATACACTTAAAAATGTATTCCAGTTAAGCCAATTTACATTGGGCCCTCAGTGGGTGGGCGAGTGAATGGACTATATAATTCCATTGACATCATCTTGTGTTATTTATTTCGTAATGATTTTTATAGAAATTCACAAATCCATTTTAAAAGTCTGACTTAAACATAGTCGTACATTGTTTTTTCCAAAACCTATTCAGTTAAAAATGATGTTTGTGATTTAATATTAAATTTTATTCATTAAATTGATAGAATAATTTGAAATACTTAATTCTTACTTTTTGTCATTGTCTATTTCTAAACTACAAAATCTAGCCCTCATTGCAAAGTCCACCAGTCAGCATTAATATTTTGAACTTACAATTTTGTATAATACGTTGCAAATATTGTGAAATCTTTATCTGTAAATATGCTATGCAGCAATTAAAGTAATGCTTCAATAAGTATTTCCAAAAATTATGTTCAATTCTTTGTAACATTGAATATAAAATTCACTATTGTCATTTCTTAAAACTTTGTATCAGTGACTGTGTTGCATGATGTGAATGGTGTTGATTATTATACGTACACTACGGTGAGTCTGCCTTGTACCAGTAATATGTATTAAACAATTGTGTTGTGCAAACTGACAAGCTGTTTTTTATTTCCTTCCCTCACATACCTTAGTGGTATTTCAATTATACACTGATATTATTTCTCTGCTTTTTATACAAGCAAATATCCCTAGTTTAATTTAACCTTGTACAGCCCATAAGATAGCAATATATTCAGCAAAAAGTGGAATTAAATGAAGAATAAACTATTTTTGACTTTTATTCATAGTTTACTTAAACATCATGAATAAGCAACCAAATATAGCTTCAAAGTTTGTTTTTCATGAAAAATCCATTTTTAATGTTTTTTATATAAGAAGACAAGGCAATTATGTAAACAAATAATCAATGTAAAAAATTTATTCAGTACACAATAGTTCTGAACTGTAAATAAAAGCGTAACGGTCTTAGAATACTAAGAAAGTTACTGTAGTTAATCTAAACTATACCATTTTGTAATAGTATTACATTATTATAATATTGTATTATTTTTCTGCTCCATATATAATTAAATACTGTAGACCTAGGTCAAACCAATATCATGACTTGATTACATTTATAACAAAATTTTTCTAAATTATTTTTATGCAATACATATGAAACATGTTATTGATAAACTGAATGTAGTTACTTAATTTATTTCATTTTTACTTTAAACCAGAATTTCTTATGTAAGGAAGATAGATATAGAAAAATGTGATTCAAACAAATGTTAGATATTTTGCAGAAATTGGAATTTTTTTAGAATCTCCAAATTTATCCAGACATGATATAATGAGCTTAATTGAAGGTTTTTGAATAAATAAATATCAATTTGAAAAAAAATTCCTAAATCTATATTTCTATACGAGGTGAAATAAATAAGTTCAAATTCATAGGAGAGCCAGCCACATACTATTGTGATCAGACACACTAATCTCTTCTGTCATCAAACCAAGGAGTTTTGAGGTATCAGTTTGTCCTGTCAGGAGACAGATAGGTCTCAAAGACTACTGCAAGATGGAGTGTGTGTCTGGACAAGGCGGAACAATACAGTCAGTGCAATGCGATCAAGGCTTCTATCTTTCTTTGATAAGTGTTAGAAATATGAATGAAAAAAATGAATGAATGAATTGATTTATTTCCCAAATATATGTACAATATTACAATCCAAACTTTACAATTAACTTCTAAAAAATTTTTTATTACATTACCTGAACGTAGTTTGAAATGAGAACAAAGAATAATATCATAAGAAATAATCATCATAAAATAAACATCATAAAAATAACATCATGTATAAACATTGTCCTCGGGAAATGAGCCTGCATGGGCTATGATGCCTGTGCGCAGACTCGAGTTGCTCACGCCTGAAGAAAATAACGGACTGGATATACATTAAAAAAAATGAATATAAAATATAATACAAAATAATACACTATTATATACCACATACACACGTGACTGAATCTGGAATGAATACAGGGTGTATATTATGTCTGGAAAACACCCAAATATATCCTTTAATAATTTAAATATAAATTTGAAACCTCTTACAATCGTTGATAGAGATTGGGCATCTACTTTTTGGAACAATGTTTTGTTATGTCACACCAACGGGGGACGTCCTGCCGAGGGGTATCGTGAATATTCTTAATGGAAGCCTATACCTTGTGATACATAATTTTTAAAGGTAATAGCTTACTGAATTGAATGCCACAAACCGCATCTCAAGGGAATTATTCTATCAGAAAATAGAGCATTTTTTAGTATTGAAAATTTACTGATGTTCAACAATGTAATTTTAACATGGTTCTTGCCACAAAAATGTGTTACACTAATTTTTTAGCATTTTTTAAAATGTTCAATTAAATAAAACAAAAATTTCATTTTAAGCTGGTTCTATTAGCACAAATTTGCCAGTTTTTATTACAGTACAATTATGGAAATACTTATGTTATTGATTTTCTTATTACAAATAAAAAATAATGTATGCTGTTAGAAAAGTCTTACAACAAACGTTTTACCTGCATTTGGTGTCAAAGCAATTGTTCGAACTGTGTTCCTTCTACGGTTTTGACAATGAGCCAATCTTGTGTAAAATGATTCGACAGAGTTGCCTAACATTTCTTCAGTTATCAAAGCAATCTCCTCTATAATCCTGTTTCTTAGGTCTTCCAAATTATGAGGCTTTCTTCTATAAACATTGGATTTTAAAATGACCCCATAGGAAATAATCGATTGGTGACAAATCCGGAGATCTTGGAGGCCATTCGATTTCTCCTCTTCGGCCAATCCATTTATGAGGAAACCTTAAATCCAAATACTCCTCTTACCTGTCTCCCATAATGGGGTGGAGCACCATCCTGCTGAAACCATACATTATCAAAGTATTCTCCTGATGCAATTTGAATAGCTGGGATTATTTCATTTTGGAGCATATTGTAGTAAAGTTCGGCATTTAAAATTTCCATTGATGAAAAAGGGTCCAACAATTTTGTTTACCTAAAATTCCACACCATACGTTCAGTTTTTGTGGTTGCTGTGAATGGGACTCAGTAATCCAATGTGGGTTTTCACTAGCCCAGTAAACGGCAATTGTGCCTGTTAACATTGCCATTTAGGAAAAAAGTTGCCTCATCAGAAAATAGTATGTTGGTCAGAAAATCTCTATTGTCATCACATTTGCGCATCACAAGTTCACAAAACTCAACTCTTCTGTCGTAATCATCCTCACTTAACTGTTGGACTAAATGAACTTTAAATGGTTTGTATTTATTAATTTTCAAAATCTTACTCACAGACATAGGGTGCATATCATGTTGCTGTGCAGCTTTTCTGAGCGATGTATGTGGGTCTTCAATAAATGTTTGCAAAACATCTAGTGCATGTTCTTTCCTCTGTTGCAGATTGTATCCTACCCCGACTTTGGCCGATTACATACACTCCCTGTCATTTCAAAACGCTCAATAGTTTTTTGATATTGTTGAAAACACTTATGGGATTCCTTTTCTGGGGAAAGTGACATTAAACAAATTACAAACTTCCGATAAGATCTTTGACGATCGCCATATCCTCGCATCATCAACAGAGTAATTCGTTCTCTTTCAGACAATTCATTAAAATGCCAAATAAAAACTGAACTACTGTAATTAGATAACTTGTTGACAGCAATGCTTCAGAGACACTGATTAACTCGACAGGAAATGATATGACCTTTGTCCATTTGTAATTCCCCAAGCTTAGACCTGTCTAGTGAAAGCGTCCATGCTCAACAAACTGAAACCTGTAGACCAGATGATTAATAACACAATAAATGTTTCTCATAGGCTAGTGACCTTTGTCTCTTTAAACCTTCCTGCTGACTGGAAAACACCAAGTACAGATTCATAAGTAATCAGAGAAAGTGACTCATAAGTTTTATTCATTGTAATAAAAACTAGTAAATTTTACTAATGAAACCAGCTTAAAAATAAATTTGTTTATTTTATTTTAATTGAACATTTAAAAAATGCTAAAAAATTAGTGTAACACATTTTGTGGCAAGAACCATGTTAAAAATTACATTTGTTGAACATCAGTAAATTTTTCAATACTAAAAATGCTCTATTTTTCTGATAGAATAATTCCTTTGAGATGTGGTTTGTGGCATTCAATTCAGTAAGCTATTACCTTTAAAATTATGTATCACAAGGTATAGGCTTCCATTAAGAATATTCACGATACCCTCGGCAGGACGTCCCCCGTTGGTGTGACATAACAAAACATTGTTCCAAAAAGTAGATGCCCAATCTCTATCACGATTGTAAGAGGTTTCAAATTTATATTTAAATTATTAAAGGATATATTTGGGTGTTTCCAGACATAATATACACCCTGTATATTAAAAGGAAAAAACCGTGTAATTTTAATATGTACCTGTTTTAAAGAATTGAATATTATTAATTTTAAAAACATTTACATATTAGCAACAAGGGTAAATGAGCAGGGTCACCGCAGATTATAATGGGGTAGTGATAATGAATAATGATGGGATAGGAGTGGTTGGCTGTTCACATGTCCAAACTGTCCGCTCCGTTAGTTCGTAGACAACACTGCCTCGGCCTCCTCAATAGACAATGATAATATCCACTGTGGTTAACTTTCCTTTTAAAGATAATTGTAGAAATTTCATTGAAAAAACTAAAATTAGGAAACTGTTTACTTATATTAATAAAAAGCACGTGGGCTAGATAGTATGAGTTGGTGTTTGAATAAGATTTAGTTAATTGCAGTGGTAGAATTCCTGTTGATCTAGAATAACGTGTGTTATGGGTGTGTTGAGTTCTTTCAAATAAATCATCTAAATTTTTATACATGTGTATTAAAAGAAATTTTATAAAAAGTTGTCTTATTGTAAAAATTTTAGTTTCTTGAAATAAAATGGATGTTGAAAATCTATGACATTTTTTAAAAGCTACTTTCAAAATTGATTTCTGAACCGTAAACAGAGGATCAAGATTTGATTTATAAGCTGCCCCCCAAGAAATTATCCCAAATGCAAAAAGAGATTGCACGTATGCATAATATACCATTTTCATTTCTTGAACAGCAAGAATAACCCTAAGATTCTTAAAGGCAAAGATATACTTTCAGGTCTTTTGTTTGAGATATTCAATATGATCTGACCATTTCAAACGGAAATCTATAATAACGCCAAGATATTTATACGAGTTTATTTTTTCGATTGCTTCGCAATTACAGGTACTGTTACTATGATTTCCACAATTATGTATGATCAGATTTTCTAAGACATAATCCGACTGAGGATTCAAAGAGATTGGCATAAATTTTGTTTTAGTTATATTTAAGGAAAGGACATTCTGATCAAACCACTTTTTCAGTAACATTAAATCACTTAATGCTTCTCGTCTCACATCCGCCCATATATTTCCTTTTAGAAAAATAAGTGTGTCGTCGGCAAATAATGTTATATGTACAATATTTTATTTTATTTTTTTAATAGGGGCGGTAAGAGGTCATGGCTGATTGTATTGGTCAGCAGCCTTTTTTTACTAGTAATTCATTATATAATTTTTATATTTTATTCCAATAGGTCTTGACACGTGATGATGGAGACAATACAAAGTAACTTAATATTCATTTTACAATTAGTACAGTTAATTAAGTTTGGATTAATGTACCTTACTTAAATAAAAATTGGGACAGTCTGTTATAATACTATAGTGGGCAGTCGATACTTGACTGAAACCACAGCAAGCTGGGCATTACTCATGAAACAGCTTAGTATGCTGCCTAATATGACCACCATTAGTCTCATTGTAGAGATACTCCCGATGTTTAGCTCCCATCACAGATATTTGAGGTCAAATATTGGAAAGTTTTGAAATTTTAAATTTGCAAACTCCCATTACCGTTATGGTCGTGAGTATTTTTATGATTTGGTGTGATTGTGGTGTGAGTCTCATCATTGGTAATTATTTCTCATAAGTTACACACATACATTCACACAAAAATAATATCAAGTCCCCCCTCCTATAACACACACAAAACATGCCATTTTAGCTATATTGATCATAAATGTTGGAACATAATTTCTTATGTAAGAAAGGCACCTACACAAAATTTGTATATAAATAAATTTGAATAGCGTGTGATGTTCTGTAGAAACTGGTTTTTCATTTAAGTGGTCCTTGGTATAGACATTATGAAGAATAAAATCTTTAATATTCAAAAGTTGTACCTATTAGAAAACTTGAAAAACTCAAAAGCACCGGATTAAATGGTGTGTCTACCTGTTTTAAAAAGTGTTCAGTGTTGCTTTTAAACCACTAACTGAATTATTAATTATCTCTTTTGAATAGAATGTTTTCCCGAATGTCCTAAAAAAATTGAAATGTAGTTTCAATTTTTATAGGTGATTTACTGTTGTGTGAAAATTATAGACCAATTTCCATCCTGTTATAGTTTAGTGAGGTGTTTGAAAAGCTCTTTCCTAACAAGATCTTTTTTTAACAAGGTATTCAATAAACACATTGGCTTTATGCAAAGAAAATCTTTATTATGATCATGAATTTGATTGACTAATTGTGGATGTTTTGAATAAGAAAAAGAAAATACAAGACAAAGAAAGTGTTTCTTGATTTGCCTAAAGCTTTTGAGTTTGTGGATCCAAACATTATTTTTAAATGTCTGCTGTTGTTTTGATCAAGATGTGCCACTTAAGAGTCAACTGTAGTAAAATTACCTTTTATCCTGCAAGAACAATGTTAAACCTCATGTAGTTGTACGCCATTACTTTTTTATACAAGCATTATTGAAGATGTCTCATTTTAAAGATGTAACTAATAGACACCCATAGGTGTATCTAGGATGACCTAATGGGGGGGAGGGAGTCAAAACTAACAATTTTCCCCTCCCAGTAAAACCGGGGTAAGGGAGCACCGGTGAATGTTAAATGCTAATAATATTAAAAACTGCAAGTTTGACAGCCGTCTGAGATCATTATTATTATTATTGTATGCTGTTCAAAACCGGATATAACATAAGCGAAAATTTAACCTTTTGAGAACTACCCAATAACACAAAAGAATTTCAAGAAAACGATGATGTATTAAGGAGAATTACAGAGGTTCGTAAAAATGGCTATATATTAAGAACTAGAGGACACATTCTCCAGCTTTTACCTAGATTTTTAACTTTCTAAAATGGGGTTCCAGGATATTTATCTTTTACTTGAAAATATGGCCATGTATTTGTATTACTTAAATAATATGTATTTTACATTTAAATGTTCTTTAATTTCATGTAATTTTAATTTAAAGTTAATATTATTCAAATCACCACAATATTTGTTTACTTTCGTTGTGAACTTACAGTTTTTGTGAACATTTTATTGAAATATGATATAAAAAAATTTAATGGATTTTACATAACTTCTAATAAATCAAAGTTCACCACCAAAGGGTTAAAAGTTCATTATTTTATTCTTATAGGCAAGTAAACTGTAAAACAAATTTTGATAAGCATCTAATTTTGTATACGTTTTACACAGTTTTGGTTGAAACAATATTGGAGATGTTTAACAGTAACAGCGAGTAAAATTTAATAACTTTTACAAAATAAAATATTTCTAAATAGTAAAATCAGCAAACTAAAGGTTTTGTTCTTTTATTTTATTTTTGTTACAACTACCACCATCGGTATTCATTAATAACAAAAAACACTAATACATGACTAGTGCCAACAATGAAAAGTGATGAGAACTTTGTTAAGACTATTACAAATTAGCTGTTCATACAGATGACTGATGAACTGATCACTGTCTCTCTCTTCCGAAGCGTGGTAAGTATGGAAGTAACAGTGTCTGTATGATATGACAAATCCCTTCAGGTCTCAGATGGAATCGTCATTCCAAAAAATTATAAAGCATGAGTCTTGTGTTTTGCTGTATGTGAGCTGTTATAGTTAAAATATCAACACAAATAAAAACAAAACTGAAAAATGATACATTGTTTAACTACGATTATACTTTCAGTTTAAAGCAAGTTAAAATATACCTTGAATATTTGAATCAATGGGGGGCGGGTTACATCCTCTAAATCACCCCCTCTTCCCCACCCCCATGGATATTCAGATTTAGATACAGATCTTTATTGTCATGAGGCAACAATGTTGCAATAGACATGGTCAAATTTGTACAATCATGGTCAATTATTACATCTTAAAAACTATACTCATAAATCTAACAACATGGATTCAACAAAAATAATCAACAAACAAATACAGTACAACATCATAACAATATTAAACAAAAAATAATAATAAATACACACAAATAACAAAATAATAAATAGAATAATAAATACTTAATACTAATTAAAATCACTAATATCATAGACCAGGTAGGCTACTCATCAATGCTGTAAAAACACTTTTCTGTTAACCATTTGCTTAGAATAATTTTCAATCTATTAATAGTAACTTCCCATGCACTTTCAGCCAGCTTATTAAATAATTTAATTTTCATGTATATGTGGCTCATTTTTTGTTTTCTGTAATCTTACAGAAAATTGGTTAAGCATATATCTCTGCCTTGCACTATACCTATGATTCCTTTCACTTACATTTTTATAACCCTTACAGCTTTCTTTTGCTATATAAAAGCTCTCTACTGCCTCCCCAAAGTGATATTCCATGGCTTAAGTTACTAGGAAAGAATGCAAAGTAGGATGTTGTGAGACTCTTAAACTTACACATTTCTTAATTTACAGAGCAAAAAAACCATCATTTTGTACAAAGCAAGTTGACATGATTTGACCAGCTAAGGGTACTATCCAAATACATACCAAGTAACTTTGCCGGGCTAAAATTATGATATGTTACACTGTTTATAGAAAATACATTTTTTTCAGTTTTGTTCTTGTTTACTGATAAATAGTTTGTCTAAAACCACCTCAAGTGCTATTTTCATACAGTGTTCTTGCTCCGTTAGTAGATTATTAAGATTATTTTTCTTATTAATGGATGTTGTGTCATCAGCATATTAAAAAGAAAAACATGGCATACTATAACCAAAGTCATGAATTGCAACTATAAATTAAAAAGGCCCAAGTACAGATCATTGAGGGACCCCAATTGTTTTTGTAACTTTAAGAGCTAGTGGAAATACACCTTGTCCCAACATTAAATTAAAGACAAAAGTTAAAGGTTCTGCCATTAAATGTATAATAAGCTTGACAAGTGTATTAGAAAACCATTTAAGTCTACACTATTTGAGGAACTCAATTAGTTTGTTGACAGAAAATAAAACATCCTTTAAACGAATATATTTCCATTTAAAAATGAGGTATTACACTTCCTCGTTCTATAACATATTTATCATCGCAGTAGCATGACTGTAATTTAAAGAGGATAAATCTGTATTGCTAAATTTGGAGGCAACTGTGATAAAATAATTATAGAAATCATCAGATGGAATTAGCACTTCATTAATTTTTACTTCATTATTACTTTCAGATCTAATTACCCTCCATGCTGCTTCACATTTATTTTTTTAATTATCAATATAGTGATCATTTGCAAATATCTTAGTTTGTTTTATTTGTTTTTTGTATTCATTTTTAGCTGAATCATATGCTCTCTTACAATCCCTTTCATTAATAGAACCTTTTTTTTAATAATATAAACTACTTAACCAATGGTTTGCCTTTAACTGGGTTAGAGTTAATATTTTTAACTATACAGCATTCTTCATAAGAAGTTGTAAACAATTTAATGAAATAAGCAAAAGTATCGTCAACGCTATCATACCTAGACAAAATTTGCCAGTTTATCTCCAGCAGTGTTATATTTCTCTAAAGCAGAAAAATTCAAAACTTTTACCTCGTGTACTGTGCTTGGATCTCTACTTTAATACAAGGATTTATTATCATAAAATAGGGCAAAAATACCAGCATGATTGGGAAAGCCCGGTTGTAGTACATGACATTGTAAACTATTCTTTTGGCCTGTCTGTTACAATATTGTCCAGGCAAGTATCGGAATATTATCGTATGATCTTTCCACACCTATCCAGAAGGGGTTGCTGTGATAATGTTGATTTTCAGGGTTTGTTTTGCAAAAAAAGCAATTACAGTCATTTGTAATCTTAAAACCATAGTCTTGTATAAATTCCTTTAGGGGGCTGAAGGTCTGGACATTACTCTGTCTTTACATTATGTAAATTCTCTTATATTGCCACTTCAAAAACAGGTTGATTAGAGGCAGAAAAATTCATAGATTCTACACAAGACATCATGATCAGCTCAACGTACCTCACCATAGGCTGGTTTGCCACGAGTGTTTCCTGTCATAGGCAAACGTTGTTTTACTCAACCGGCTCCTGGATGAAATAAAGGATATAGACAATATGAAGAACTTCAAAGCCGGCCTCATATTTGTTTTTTCTCTATGGCATTTTACAATATGGATGAATTCATTAAACCCAGCACAATATCCCCAAACATTAAAAAATAAAATGTTTTGATTTTTTGTGTTGTAGTTTCTCATTTTTCCAATGATTTTGAGACGTGCAGGAAGTAGTACGTTAGAGTAGTTCACAGTTTAACAGACGATTTTGAATTTAAGGAGACATTGAATGTCACTGGCTCTACTATATGAGTGGACCCTGCTACTATTGGAATTCTGGGCCTGGATTATATTGAATTTGTTCATGACCAACTACCTCAAAACAAAAATTTAGAATTGTTGCAAAAGGGCAGTTGTTCGACACTAAAGAAGAACGTCTTAAGCCCTACATCGTCTGGAAAAGGTCACCTTCGAATGGCAAGTTCCTATGTTGAGTAGTTTGTTTACTGTGAAATTGGTTAAGTATTGAGTTAACCAGTTGTTGTGGTGGACTGACTCAGAAGTGCAATTAAAGTTGAGGCAACACCATGGAAATTGTAGTACGCACTTAGAACAGTTTTCAAGCCACCTTTCAATTTCAATATTGACGCAGCCTAATTTGGAGCCTAATGTAAGTTACTACAATTTTAGTTTTCTTAGTTTGCATACTTTTAAAAGCACTTTCTACATTAATTTTAACAAAATTAAAAGAGTTGAAAAAATTAATCAATGAATAGTATTTTTATTTTAATTAGTACACACAACAGAGCTATACTGTTAGGACAAACTAATCTTTTACACAAATTATCACATGTGTTATTTGTTTTATAACAATTCAATGGTTTAGTACAATTGGTTTTTATTACAACTTTTTTATTTATTATGCAACAAATTTGTTGTTTTTGCAAATGATTTAAAAAGTTAGGGAATTTTTTAAATGTCCATGCAATTCTTTAAAAAAATTAAATATGTTTTACAGATTTAATATTTTAGCAGATGATACCTCCAAATTAAACAAATAGAAACCAACCCCCTAACAAGGATTACTTTAAAATACTTAAAAGTATTTATGCAAGAAAATAACATGACAAATTCACTTTTAAAAAGCCCTCGAAAAGCATATTTTGAACACAGAGTGCAAATAAATCACTAAATCTTGTTTTATAACCAAACCTCAAGGTTTTGAATAAGATTAAAAATAAACTGTTGTAAGGCATAGTTTATCATTAAAGAACTTTGTGATTGAGTGGCTGAGAGAGGGGAACAGGCTAAAATAATACAAGTTTCACAAGAGTCTTTTTAACTGTCAAGCGATCAAAATAAATGTATTTCAACTCAATTACTTATACCAGATATGGACAGTATAAAATGAACATCCAGTGTAATAAGTAATCTATTTTTGTAGATACAGTTTAGATAACGAACCAAATGAAACCAACAATGAACCAATAAATAATTTATTCAACAAATTTACTACAAAAATGGTTTTGGAATTAACTATTATTCTTTATTTAATGTTCACATTTTTTTCAAATTCAGTCCCAATGGTACACTTTGCCTGGAGTTTTGGGGCCACCAGAAGCTGCCACATCTCTAAAACAATGTACACACCATTAATATTGATAAGCTATACAATAACTCAAATATCTAATTATGATTATTATTTGCATTTATATAAAATTTGTAATTACAATATCAACACCAAAAGAATTACATTAGAAAAGAGAATATCAATGACTTTTAATTGAATTTCTAATCATTATTTCTTTCAGGCCTGTATTTTGTTAGTATAGTAATACTTCCCAGCTAGCTATTTCCTGTGTATTTATTCAAATGAAACCTTTAAGTTGTAGACCCCTTAACCATCATCTTGCTGGGAATGTTAAACATTTAATAGGCATCAATCACATATTTACTTCAGCTTGAGTGTAAATGTGAACCAGGAGTATGGTGTAGTAATAGTAGTTATCATTGCAAGTACTTCTCCGAGAGAGGAGAAAGACACTGATAATGTCAAGAACTTCAGAAACTGATGATCTGCTAAGTAAAAAAAAACATGTTAACCATGCATAGAAATATGGAATTACACTAGGATAATCTTCAAGTAAAAATATACTATTTTGAAAATGTTACAAGTTTTCCTTCAATTTGTGTAAATAAAACAGCATTAACATATTTGACAATGACGAACATAAAAATGTGTGTTCATGAACTTAGAAGTCTTGTTTCAACTTCAACAAAAGGCAGATGTTTTAGGTTTTAACATTAAACTTTGAGTTATAAGGATGACAACTACATTTTTTTGTTACAGATAAATGAAATTCCTGACATTCCAATGAGATAATGGTAGAAATTCATGGCTCTTTTCATAACACAGAATGTGGGATAAATAGCTCCCTGATTTTGGATAGAAAATTAATTAAGGAATATAAATGCAAACCAAACACATTTGTAACTAGCTACAGTGAAATGTAGAATGGATATATGATATATTCAACTGCTTCAGACATTTTTCTAAGTTTAACTTTAACTTCTTAGTTGCATAGCTTCATATATTCGTGCTTAGGTTTGAATTAATATGTGATATATCATAAGCTCTTCAGGTAGCAAGGTATTCATTCACCTTGTGCCCAAACTTCAAGTATAAATGGCTTGGTTTTAAAAATTTTGTTGACATATTTTATTTGGTAAATTTATGCACCTTACATGAAACCACTGCTTACAGCCAACACATTTAAGTCCTTTTTGTTTTACATCTATTTTACAACCTCCAAAAGGCCACTTTTACATGTTGATGATGCTAATGAATTTTAATTATTAAGGATTTTAACTAATTATTGTAGGAAGGGTGGATGTACCGTAAATTAGGTGGTACTAGGTAAACCTTGTAATTGTGTTTGATCTGAAATCAACATGTCAACATGCGTGGAATGTTTGACATATTTGTACCTTGCAATAGTTAGAGCCACAGTCTGTACGGCCAGATATATTGTTTCTGTAATTTCCACTTTAAAAACAAAGAATGTGTAAAATTGTTGTTAATTATTTTAAATATATCAATTAGTTAACTGAACGTGGACTGATCGGACTCGATTCTCGCGCACAGGTTACAACCAATGCGAGGATCTTTTTCTATACTTAGTTACTATGGATGTTTAATGTGTCTATTATGGCTTGAAATAAATGAATTTTTCTTTCTTTTTCTTTCATTGTCTGCTATTGTTATAGTGCACATTTTCTGAATTAAATAATGAATAATGCTCGTTTTGCCGCTTTACCGCTTACAGCGTACTGCTCATTTAGTTGTCAAGGCCTGAGACAATCGGTCACCCGACTTTAATTGTTCAATGGATAGTTATGTGTTTGGGGGCTAGAAATAGCCAAGATAAACTCCAACCGGCATCAGATGGAGTTCATGAACATATGTTGATCTTCGTTTGCAGTTTCACGGACCACATCACATAAAATACGATGTTTTGAGATTAATCAAGTCCTGATTCAAACGGAAAAATTGTAGTTGGCTAAACACGGTACCGTGCACAGATCAACTCCACAGTAGCGCGTATCCTTGATTCCCACCTGGTTGTGTTTTTGCAAACATGAAACCGTCTACAAGGTGCTGATTTCTTTCCTGTTTGCGGTACATGCGAAGGTAAATGCGTTTGAGACAGTCTCAGGGGTGACTAATATTGGGGCACTATAGCTTCAAAAGAAATCATTTACAAACCTGATTTCATAAAAAGTCTTATTTAGATTCCTTACCCCCACACCTCCCCAATTTGTACAAATTCACGTGAACAAAGCCATTTTCAAAGAAATGTTGCTACAATTTTTCACTATCAGGAAGAGAACATGCTCTAACAATTTTCGTTTCAAAATGTTTGTTAAACTACAACACTGGCAAGATTTTTGCACATTCTATATTTAGACAACTTAACCCTTTTTTGGTGGCTTTTTTCTCAGTAAGAGTGCCCTAAAAAGTAAGTTTTTTTTTCGATTTTTTTTTAGGTGATTTTCGTTTACTGCAGTAAATGTGTTATAAAAGACATTCAAACATGTTTTAAGTTTTTTTTTATTTATACAGAAAATAATCTAATTATGCACAAAAATTATTATATTTACAAATATGAGAATAAGATAAAATAGTCAGTATTTTCTCATAAACATACTAAGGTACAGGTTAGGTACAAGATAGTAACAGTACACAAGCCTCCTCAGAAATCTTTGATGGTATGAAAAGTGCAAAAACAATCGGAAACACAAAGCGGAACGTCGCAAGGCCACCACTTTGTGTCCCAGCGCCGCTTCTCGCCGAAGCTGGTCTATCTGCACACGAGGCATGCTCTCCTCGGCTTGTCATTCTTATATGTAGCAGGGATGGTGGGGGGGGGGGAGGAAATGCTGAGCAGTAAGTCTCAAGGGAGCATCTTAGCCAAAAATTCGTCTGTAAGTCTTTCTGGCCCCATTTTACATAATTAGTAATTACACAAACAGCTACATTTATTTACACACGGTAAACACAACAAAACTTTTACAATCAGGGCAATCGGTTACGTAAAAGTGAGGTTACAAGGTTGTCTACACAAACACAAATAGAATCAGCTGATAACTTGGAACAACTGATTGAATACTGTCAATTGGGTCTGAAAAAAATAAAACAACTACAATCTAGTGGGAACGACGAAAATTACTTGAAACTGTTCCTTATTTATTTCACTAGATCGCATTCATATTCAAGGGAGAGATTATTCAATACAAAACATTATTGTGAAAACTGTTTAGCACCATAGCGCTTCCCGCACAGCTATCGGGATTACTGCAGGCAGCACGTAGGGTGCTCCCGAATTTGTTGCAGGATTATTAGTCAAAGGGTTTAACTTATTACTTAGTATTATTTTACTCTTCCATCCCATTTTATGCTTATAATTACAACAAAGATTTTTCTAAGCTCATTTCAAATAAATTTACAGTCTAATAATGAAAGCTAAGTAAGCAATGTTTTTTTTTCAAAGAAAGTAAACATTGAATACAAGCTAACAGAAACACACAGGACAAGACAGTCTACAGAGTTAGCTCAATAGTGTCATGTCAGGCAGTCAACTGAGATGTCACCAATTTGATCCTAAAACTCAGCCAGGAGATTGAATATTTTTTTAAAGTACCAATCAAACTAACACTTATTCAGTTTTCAGAATAAATCAAAATGAATATCAAACCTTGTACAACTATTGAGATGGGTGGGACTATCAGTTATTTAAAATAAAAACTAAAAAATGTAGCAAAAACAAACTATTATGAGGCTACAGCAATTGATATGAAATAAATAAACTAACTTGGATTCAGGAGCTGCAATTTGTTTTTGGTAACTGGCTAAAACTGCAGGAGGAGAGACTTCTCTGCGCGCATCGTGACTGTAGTAATAGTTAGCTGAGAATCTATGGTGAGGACCTTCAGGTAGGTCAGGAGGAGGCTGTGTGCGAGCTGCGTAGTAATCAGCATACCTCAGAGGGGTATCATGCTTTCTCTGTAACATTTTAACCAGACAAATTTCATTCAGGTATAATTTATATTATTTACAAAAACAATGGTCAATATTGATTTTATTGACTGAGTGTTCCAAGTATAATTTACATAACTGCTGAAAGTTTGCAATTTAACATGTAACTTTGGGATATCTTTGCATCAATTTTGATCTCCGAGTATTTAGGTTCTCCTTCCCTTACAAATATGTTTCATAAAACATGGTTTCTGTTATATAAAACTATTTCATACTGTAAGCATCATACTGTACAGTAAAAGTAGTTTCATTGACACGAAGGTGGGTAACCAGTGATTCAAACTGGTCAGAATTTGAAAGTGCTATATTTACAATAATAACATTGAGTAATATCATGTAGTACAGAATATGCTCATCTCATAACGTTATTGAGTTTGAGTCTCAGGTGTCTATAACTAATGAAAATCAAGGCTAAGGTTCTTCAAAGTTACCATAACAACTTTAGTACCCAATTCAACAAGATGACCTTTAGAAGAGAATCTATGGGTCCAAGTCAAATAACTCACTCATTCATTTACGTGTTGAAATAAGATGAACAAAGAGAGCTTTTTCTGAGCTTTTTTTATTGTTGATATGGCCTGTAGCCCATAGCATTACAAACAGGGTATTTCATGCTTGTAAAGGGGGGTTAGTATTTTGAATACAAGTGACCTCGCTTATCATTCATTGCATCCCCTATTTCCAACCATTTTCCAGTTTGTTTCAATTTAAGGTGCTGGCAGTGTAATAAAACAGATTATGAAATGACACCACTTCTTACACCAGTTTAAAATAATTTTAAATATTAGTCCTCAAACACTAAAAAATAACCCATTGATTAGTTTGTTTAGGAAAATAGACCTATGGCTGAGTTGATACAATGAAACGTGTCCTCATTCCAAATGAGGTGTAGGTCTACTATCACTAAGGAAATAACTTAAATAATACTGTAATCACTGTCTTCACTATGACAGGACCATTAACAATGTTGAAAATTAAATATACTTTGAATTGTATCTATTGTTACTTACTTTAAGGTCACTGAGATTAACTTGTCAGTACTATATTTACTAAGCTGGAGTATTTATCTTGGAAATACAAGTTGGAATATGTGACTAGCTTATTATTAAATAAAAAACGTATTTCTTTAATGATTTTACTTACGAGATTTTGTCACAGGCTGTGTAAGTAACACCACTAATATATTAACTATTTTAAAATGTATTTTTTAAGATAGTGTCAGAAATTTAATTTGAATAAAAATAAATGGAATATCCCTACCGAGTTTACTAGATATTTCACAAAGCAATACATTATAGATCTATATCCAATCAAGATACAATGGAGTTTGTAGTGTCTCTGTCCTTTATATTAACTGAGGCACGTAAAAGATTAAAATTGAAGAGGGAAGTGAAGCATAAAAACCATAGAATACAATAAGACCAATAGATAGGACATCGGGTGCTCGCAGGTGAAGCCACTGCGGAGCGGCTAATACTCAACAATATGGCGGCGCGTGCGTGAGTCACCCTACTGAGGAGCGTCGCCTTGCTCCCCCGCTCTTCACTTCACAATGGTCGAACTTACTGTAGTGACCTGCTATACACTCCGCTTACTGACCATTTTGTACTTCTTATAAAGGCAATAGCTAAGAAATATTTTAAGTTTAGACTACACCATTTTTCAAAGAAATTTAATGAATCAATACACAAAACCAAACTTAGAAATTATCTCTTGAAAACAGTAACGTTCATGGGGCAATAATTGGTTCATTGAATTTTAAACTGTTCTTTTAATTGTTTAAGTTTTTCAATTGTATTGTAGTTTTTGTCTTTTGTTTTGTTTGTCATCATGGTTGGAAATGGTCACCTAAAAACAAATCTATTTCTATATTTTCTTTCTTTTTATCGCAATTTTAATTGAAAAAGGTCAATAAACTAACATTTATAATATATGACTTAAAACTTCCTCCTCTTCTCAACTGAGTATTACAGATTAGTTACAATTAACTGAATTGTAAAGTTGAAACTATATTTTATTGTACATTTAAGTAATTTTCCATACTTTATTATAATTAATCTATAAATCTTACTTATTGCCTTACTAATTGTATAATAAATGTTTACGGACTTAACAAAATATTTTATTAAACCTTTATACACTTTGTTCTAATATGTAAACATAAACTTTAGATATTGTGTTTTGGGATATTTTGAGCTGAAGGATTATAAGGTTTAAAGTCATGTTTCCCTCATCTAATAATTTACCCGCATATACAAACTTTGCTCATATTATAGTATATATGCAAAAAATAAATAGCAAATAAACTCTTAGTTGTACTTGTTTAGAGTATTGACTCAGATTGAATTCCTTCATTAATTACATAACTTATGTGATTTTATTTCAAGTAATTACTGTAAACAAGTACAAATAAAGCGTGTTCTACTCACTTTTTATAATATGCTATAATGTACGATACGAGGAAACAGATGGCCCGGCACGGATCGTTGAGCTCCAAGCGGTCGCGGCACTTGTAAACTAACGTCTCACAAACAATAACTTTCTGGCCAAACCATAAGAGCTAATTAAAAAAGAAAATATGTTCTGAAAACTTCAACTATTCAACAACATTTTCCACCGTTTTTAAACTTGCCTGACCAAAAAACGGCAAAAGTAGCAGCCGACTAACTTTTTTATGTCAAGTTTTAAAATGTAAACATAATTCTCAACTTTATTTAATTATTTAAATTGCAAAACTAAATTTTTTGAAAATTCGAATGATACCACAGGCATTCATAGCTTATTGACTTCACCCATACAAAGTTTCAAAGTATTTTCTTTATTCTAAGTAGGGTAGATCACGAGGTAATTGAAACGGGAGAACTGAATTTTTACACTAATCAGAGCGTAGTTTTGAGTTTCTATCCCACGACAACATGGCGGACCTGGCTTCACCTGCCCCAATGTTGGCAAGATAGGCATAGCCCATCTATTTGGTCTTATTGTAATCTATGATAAAAACATACATAAATCAAACCATATCCTAGCCAGTATTCAACCAGTAATTGGAATTACTAAGTAGCTGACTAACTTTGTGATGATGATACTAATATTGATAGTATTAGGCTACTGACAGAGAAAATGGATAAAAAATATAACTTACTAGCTGGTACCTGCGGCTTCACACACAATTTTCAAAATCGAAGTCCTTACACTACTTAGTATAATGTATATGATGGAGTCCTACAAAATTTTTCAAACATAAGTACATAAGGTACATATTATCTTAGTTAAGAGGAACAGAGTTTAACCTGAATCTTCTATTATGTTTTGCATGTGTACGAGCATTTCTGGTTCAAATTAATTATGTTTCCAATGCCACAGCTGACTGCTTTGTTGTCCCGATCAGGTAAATACAAATACATAGGTCTCGGAAACCCACTTCGGTCGAAAAGCGTTTACTCAAACCCTTGTCATATTCTTTCAATCTAAGATATTTCCAGTACCAAAGTTTGCTTTGTCTCAACAAAGAAAAACATATATACATTTTTAGGGTTGAGAAGCCGACTTCAGTTAAAACGGGTCTACTTACGGCCGTTTAAATTCACTTACGGTTCCACAATTGTCCTGGTCTGAACCTTATTGCCTCAATCAAAAAACTATAAAAAAGCATCTACTTCCAGCTCTTGTAATCTACTTTTGGTATAAGATAGATATATCCAGTGCCATAGTGGAGTTTGCCTTGTTATCCCGATAAAGAAAATATACTACATACATAGGTAGGACTGAGAAGCCTATTACGGTCTAGAGGGAAATCCTACCTAAATCCTTATTAAGTTCGTGCAACTGGCTGAGCGTTAGAGAAGCGTCAATAGTAGATGGGGACAGAGTGAATTCTATTTATGTTTATCTAACAGTTGCCTGTTTAAATTTCCCCTCTGGTTAAGTTTTTGAAGTTTTTACTGTTATTAGATAGCCAACGTGATTTTAAATTTTTAATCAGCAGATATACTTATTCTGCTGATAAAGATTATTCCCTATTTACTTTAATAGCACAGATACAACATACTCCAGTAAAAAACATATTTTTTACCCGCATGAACATTAACCCCCCCCCTCACCGTAGTTTCCCGGTATATACTACAAATTTGAAATTTGGCATAATTCTAGCTTAGCCCAAATAAGCCCTAGAAAACACGTAATAGTTGCAGATTCTACATTGAAATTACTTATGAAAAAATTCATAAGAGCTGACCAGTGCAGTCTTTTCTCCTAAGCTCTGTATCGGGTAAACCAGAGGACTTATCTCAAATTAGAGGGCAGAAATAAACTTCAATTTTAATTTCCTAGAAGAAAGATCACTTTTTGTTGTATCTCTAGCGGTTAAGACACAAAACGTGTTTAAAGTCAAAACTTTAGTTAAATCTTTATGATTTTCCATTAACACCATGCCAATCCTGAACCACGCTCAAACATGTTCATACATATTATTCGAATTTAGAAATGAAATGTTCTCTCAAATTTTTGGCACCTACCTTCCTTCCTACTTATAAACTTATTTCATAATAAATCATTTATAGATGCAACAATAACAAACAACTTGCTGAGAGATGTGTAGTCTTTCTGCCTGAACATTACTTTTACACACTCACTTTCAAACAACACATTCAGCTCAGTCCGTGCCTGTCTTCCCGTCCCCTATTAGTTAGTTCATTGGTCGGTGATCAACAGTCAAACCGGGTGCCTTATCTGCAAAATAATGCATCCACTCCAAACTATTGGTCTGGTTCCCTGATATCTGCGTTGGTCCACCACATCTAAAAACTAACACCTGCAGCCAACAAATGGACTACAAAAACACCCAAGCTGAAGGATTACTATAATTCTAGTTACAACTTAGATTGTGGTGTTTGGCCAGGTCCATTATCAGATGGATTTCCTCGTATCATTCGCCCAGAACCCTATCTTAAATATGTTTTTTGAAAGGGATTTGGCCACAGTGACAGATTAAGGGTACACTTTAGGATGCTTCCATTGTTTATGTTCTACAATTAAAGTCTTCATAATATGTAGAGTAGTCTATTGCTATTGTCCTTTCTTCGCCCCGGGTTTTTAGCAACAGAACCTAGTATGGTACAGTGTACCGGGGGATATAGAGCCAAAAATGTAATATTATTAATTGCACTCTTATGTATATCTCATCAATATAAAGATCTGCAAAATAATGTACTAGGATAAATCTTAATAAAAGCTTGTTTCATTGAGTTAGGTTATCTTTTCTTTACATAGTTGTACTGTCTGTCGTTTTTTATTGTGTTGCTAATTTAATTTCATTGTATGTTTTAAGCAATAAAAGAAGATTAAGACTGTATTTTAAGCTGCATACTCAGTACCTCAGGCTCCAGTTAACTCCTAATTTTATATTATTTTGTATTCTTTTTTAAATTAAAAATTGTTAAACTAATGGTAAACATTTACTACACCCATTTCAAATTATTTTTATTTTCTTCAAATAGAAAATGTTTAAAAAGTTAACTAAAAAAAAACAATCAAAAGACTGAATATTTGTTAATCCCCTTAAAAGAAGCTAGTTTAACTGAATGGGCTGATAGTTATTAAATCCATCTATCAGTGCAGGCTGTGGTAGTCAGTGCTGTCCCACGCTGATGGCAATGAACGAAAAACGTCCCTCGAAATACAGGGTGACGCATATGTCAGTTTCCCCATAAATTGGGATATTTTGTTTCGATAGGATGGTAACAATGTTAAGTTGGCAGTAACACAGAGTAAGTTCATTGTTGTCTGTTCCAGTGGCTAGTGTAAAGTGATGCTTTTTGCATCTGTTATTTGTTTGTGTATGTTTTAAAAATGTTTACAACCCAACGAGTTTACATTCTTCAGTTGAAATGAAATGAAATGAAATGAAATATGCCTTTATTTAAGAGGCGGGAGTTAGGGCTATTTAGCCCTCTCTACCACTCAACCTCACATAATATACAGATATATGTACAGTGAATGATCTTAACTAATAACAAATTTTAAATTAAAATAAATGCTTAAAAATTAACCAAAATATATACATACTATATTTAATAATTAAAAATAAAATTTATCAGCTTAATATGTAGAAAAATTCAAACAAAGTTAAATTAAAACTTAAATTAACAGATTACTTTTTAAAGAATTTCTCGTTATTACTACATTCATTCTCTCAAACACACAGCCCGACCACAAGCACGCCAACGAGCACCGCCACCCGTCACCCCCACAGACCGGCCAGCAACAAGTCCTTGACCTTTGCCCCAAAACGAGCTCGGCCCTCTATAATACGTATATCATCAGGAAGAGAGTTCCAGAGGCGGACATGCCTGAACAGTGAACGACTTACTGAAGAAGTTCGATCGATGAACAGGAATTGACAGTAAGGTGGATCCCCTTCTCGTAGGTCGCTCACTTATATCGGAAATAAATTTGAAATGTTCGGACAGGTAAACAGGTGACTTGTTTTTGATAACTGAATGTAGAGTTGAAAGAATGTGAAGTTGGCGAAGTTGTTGAAGTTTCAGAAGCGATAGCTGTTTGAAAAATGGAGTCACATGCTCATAACGTCTGAGATTGAAAATAAATCTGATACAATAGTTTTGAGCACGTTGAAGCCTGTTGAGCAGTTGATTGTTACATCTTTCAGCATAATAAATATACTGCTATAATAATTGAAGAATTTAGTGGTAAATATCCAGGTTTCACGATACCTACTCGACAGTATATGGGGAAATTAAATAAGAAATTTGAAAACACAGAAAGCGTTTTAAATGCCCCAAAGTGTAGTCGTCCACGATCAATTTGCAATGAAGAAAACCTACAGACAGTTGCTCAAGCTTTTGTAGCCAGTCCAGGTAAATCGACTCGTAAGGCATCTTAAGAAGAAGAAATAGAAATAGAAGAAGATCTATAGAAATATCAGAGAAGAAGCGTGCAAAGACTGTTAAAGCGATTAAAACATAAGCCATACCGTCCATCTTTACTCCAAGTGGTTCACGAGGATTATTCTGATAGGCGATTGGAACTCTGTGAGAATAATTATCCGCTCAGAGGCTGATCCAAATTTCTTGCGATCAATTTTGTGGTGTGATGAGGCACGTTTCAAACTAAATGGACACGTTAATCGGCATAACTGCGTGTACTGGTAGGATGTAAATCCTCATAACATAATTCAAGCAGAACTCAATGTGCCTGGTGTTATGGTATGGGGAGGTATTTCGAGTACTGGACTGATTGGCCCTTATTTTATTCTAGGAAATGTTAACTCAGAAATTTACTTACGGTTGCTACAAGAAGTAGTAGTTCCTGAGCTCAGACACAATCCTGTTTTCAATATTCATTCACTCATATGGTAACAAGATAGTGCCCCAGCATATTTCGGTATCCAAGTTCGAGATTTTTTAAATAACACATTAATGAATGGATTGGTCACGTGATACAATCGATTGGCCTGTGCGCTCGCCAGACCTGACCCTATGTGATTTTTCACTGTGGTGTATTTTAAAGGAGACTGTGTATACTTCAAAACCGCAAAATCTTGATGAACTCAGAAACATAATTAGAAATGCATTTGAACTTGTTTATAACAATAAACCTTTATTGCTAAAAATTTCTGTTCTCAGTCATTGTATGAAGTGTATACAAAATCAGGGTGGATGTTTCGAACAACTGTTATAAAATTGTATGGTAATATGTAAGTAATTTCATATAATGGATTTGTTTTCTTGCCTAAAGGAGTGTTTTATTTAATTAACCTATAACACCTTTAAATTTCTCTTCTAGGGAAACTGTCATATGCACCACCCTGTAGTATAACCCAATAAAATATTAATATTTTGAAAGGATTGAATCACAAATGCATGAGAAAGCTAAAAGTATTAAAAACTCACCAAACCATATTATTGTACATAACAAGAGGACAATGGCCACCATACTTGTCCAAGTACACAAAGAATTAAAAAGCCCATTATGAATTAAAGAGAAATAAGTACACAATAATAGTTGCCTGCTTTATAGTACACTCACAACACAAAATTTGTAGAAAAAATCCCTCACTAGTACTACAAAATGTACATGAAAGACAGAACAGCGTCTGTCCTTTGAAATAAACTAGTAACACAATGGATCAGGAAACGAAAAATAAATCAAAGAGACGCCATACAAATTGTATAATGGGATATAAGACTGAAATAACATGGGACAAAAACAATGAATAAACTTCACTAGGTTATATAGGAAGAAACTGTGGACATGATGTTCAGAATATGGTGAGAGAATGATAAATTCTTAAATTATTCTCACACTCAGTATTACACTTGTTCCTCAGCACAAATTCCCTGCCCTTTTTCGTGTAAATAGTGATAGCCCTCTTATCCCGTCCTTTAAAATGTCTAACCTTAGTTATTGTCCTTTTCCACCCAAAATTCCAATTCCCACTGATTACCTAGATCTATAGATATGATATAAATTTCTAATATATCATTTTAATGGAATAAAACTTATATGGTTTGCCTGCACCTACAATTCTTTATTGAAAACAATGTTTACCACCCTACTTTAAGAAATTGTTAAAAGTGGTTTTAGATCAGTTTAGGTAAAATGGCTAAAGTAAACATCGACCTTCTTGTTTTGTTCAATGTAGGTACTACCTTAATCTAAAATTATTTTAATAGCCTTATTTGCACTTTAAATATAAGGCTCCTGAGGAGTCACTTTGCCTGTGGCTTCTCAAAGTTTAAATTCCTCTTAACTCTATTCAAAATAGGTTATAATAGTTAATGTAAATAATTGCTTGCTTTTCATTTCTTTCGCCTAGTAAGGTTGTCATATAGATCATAAAACTGAGATTTGACATATACCCTTTAAATGTTCCTAACCCGTCACAAGAATAATAAAATATGAACAATAAAATACAACCCCCTCCTCCATAACCAACTAACCTTAAACAATACAATTTTTACAAGTAATCTAAAAATCAAAGAATAGCCACTTACTCCTAGAAAGAAATTCCTTATAGCTGCAATAACAGGAGAAACTTGTCTTGGTTCTACTTTTGGCATATTTAAATAAATTTAAGACAACCAAGAAATATACTGATAACGACCTCTTAATCTCCCTGGGCTATAAAATAAATACTGCAGCTGTTATAATCAGTGTTGGCAGAAACCAGAAGCTCTTTTTTCTCCCATAACAAATTAAGTTTTTCTCACAATTTTACACTCAACTTTATTCCCATGTTTAAAATATTATTTTATTTATGATTTATTGAAGTATAAATTAGGTTAACAAGACATGGGCTATATTACTATAACATACGTTCAAATAATAAAACGTACTCGCGAAGTGATATAAATATCGGTGACAACTTCAAGTTGTAATTGTGAATCTAATCGAAATGGTTGTAGAGGGATTAGAAGGTCCAAATGTCAAATAAAGTGGGTTTCTCGACTTATCAAAATCGTTTGATTGTAATGATCACGTGAAATTGTATGACAAACTTGAAATTTATTGTACTAGAGATGTGGCTCTTCAATGGCTAAGCTCATTTTCTAGCCATAAAATACGAGTTGCCCAAATTTTTGACAAATTCTCTGAACTGATGCAATTGAGTTACGGGGTCCCTCGTGGATCAATTCACAGTCGAATTATTTTTCTTATGTGTGACTTACGGTCATCCCTAAAGTTTGGAAGCCTTTTACAGTATGCTGATGACAAAACACCTTGTTTCAGTAATAATTCCAAAAAAATCCTGAAACAACAATCTTTTGTTGACACATATAATTATTTACAGTAATTCAAAACCCTCAATCTCAAATTAATTTCTCAAAATCAAATGTGCTGATTTCCACACTGAAATCGGAGAGATCCCAAAGACGGGTCAGTTGTCGTATTGGACGATTCTCTGATGAATGAAGTCGATTGTTCAAAGTTCCATGGCATATTCCTGGATAAGGGATTGACTTGGAATACCTACATAATCATGTTTGCTTTATACTGTGCTGTAATTTATCTTTTGAGATCCTTAGCTAAATACTGATCTAGTCAGGACCTGATTACGGCGTATCACGGCTTCATTTAACTCCATCTCATCTACAGTTTGATGTTGTGGAGAAATAGCCCAAATACCGTAGTCACTTCTTCAGAGTGTTCAAAATTCAAAAGCAAGGAATTCGCACAATCACATATTTGAATCAACTGTTTACTCTTTTAAGCCTCTGCATGTTAGACTCAACCTTATTTTACATGTCTAAATGTGCAATGATAAGTAATTGAGAACAAGCAACATGGGTATGAAACAAGAAGCAGAGATAGTAATCGAACTGACAGACATTAGATTGTGATTTACGAACACTTACCTTACAGGTAGTAGTTTTTTTTTCATTATAGAGTTGTCAGAATCAATTAAAACTTCATCAACGCCCAAAGCGTTAAAAGCGCTTTTAAAAAGCTTTTAACGTCTCAAGCATTTTTGTAAGCTTTTTATAGCATACAACTGGAGCATAAAGATTTGGGTAACCTTCACGATTCTTAGGAGAGAGGGAAAACTCCTTGTTCAAAAGACAAATCGAATAATTGAGTTAACGTTAATAACAATATCAATTGAGTTTTACCCAGGAGCTGCAGAATGATTTTTTCGAGCTCTTCTTCAACTACAGAAGGCAGTGTTAATGAAGTTAGTGGGTTCTGTCTACACGTGAGGTTTGTAACAAGGTCCTTCAGAAGCAACAGACGTGAATCTTTTAACTCGTTTGCAACCTCAGTCACTTCTTCTACCAATCCTGTCTTCAATTTTTACTTTATTGGTTTCTGTAATTGATTTTTATAGTGTATGGTAACCCCAAACAGTTTTTGAAATTTGTTGTGACGAAATCATTGAATTGGATACACTATATGCGTCCGCTGCGTAGATCACTTTCTGCTCGTTGTTTTGGAATATCGAAAATAAATTGTTAATTCTTCGTTAGACGTTGGTTTTCTTTTGGAAACAATATTTTCTTATACCAAAATTCCTTTTCCGCAGACATTATGTGGGATGGGTCATTATTATACAGTGCGTCAATATTAAACCACCCATTATGACATAATCCTGTTTGTAGTTAGTTAGGTCACTCAGTAGGAATTTGAATTTGGAAAAAATTTCATTTAATTTCCGCTGGGTGACCTGTAAATTCGAATGATAATCAGTTTGGACTTTATTTTTAGTTTAATAATAAATAAAAATATTTTTTATTGCAGCGACAATATGTACATTGCATGGCAAATGTTAATACGGATTTTCTAAAGTTCCAGGCATTCATAGACACAATACACATTCATACATACAATTTTACGATCACGCCTCTTTCATTCATCGCCAATGCAATCCACTTAGTACAGTAGAGTTAGTCTTCTAATTGGGCGGTCTCTCAGCCGAATGCCAAAAACTCGCCCACATTATAGAATGCTTGAGACGCGCAACGTCGACGATTCTATAGCTGCAGACATAAGACAGTGAGCATGCTTCTCTTCACTCTCAACCTATGATTATCGATGAGCCAGTGACGGGATATTGATAGCCTTCCCTTAACTTTAATGCTAGTGGCACTACAGTGGACTGCCAAGATAGAGAATGTTAGTTGGCAATTCTATCTGCAAGAGGCTAGATGCTGCGTCATGGGAGTGTTATTAGCTGGGAATTGGAAACAGCGCTGCAGCTTCACTGCTTGAAGGCTGGAGACAATTGCAGACGTTGACATCCCCTGGAGGATGAATGCATCGGTAGGTAATGCAACGTACTGGTGGCTGCAATTGACAGAAACTCTGGGAGGTGACATGCCACGATTCAATGTTGATTTTTTATTAAATTGTTAAGTCTACCACACAACATGCGTGTTCCCAAATAGTTAAGATGCGATCCACATTTAATGAATAAATACGTCCGGAACCCCCAATACATCCATAGCAGCAACTTTCTTTTTCCAATTTCTTTAGGCAGTATTATACTTCTTCGTATTGGAGGCTATTCTAATGTTCATTGTAGTGATGTAACAGTAATACAAAGACAGAGTTAGTGTGACGATTATGGTCGAAGAACCTCTTGAGCTGTCCCCTGATAGCGGGTTTCGGTCTGCTGGTTCTTGTAGTGATGTCATTCGTATCACTTGAACTGCCACTAAAACTATTGTATCCTCCTTGCCGAAGTCTGCAGACATGTCTTCACCGTTTTTAGAGCTAGCATTCATAACAAAACACTGTTAGGTGACGTTGTCTAATCGAAATTGAAGAAAGGTTATTATCGTGGCTGTCCTCTAAAACATGAAATTTACGATTGGTTTGATCGATAATGCCATTGCAAGAAACATGACTATGTTCTAATTAATTAGTTGCAGCTTTCCTAGCCTTTCCTTTTCTTGTAATATTGTTTCGCCATCGTTTCCTTTTATTTAAAGTGAGTTTGGCATTATTCATGTCTGAGCCGTTCTGTCAGGAATATTGGAGAGTAAAAAGTAGCTGTTTGACAGAGGTAGTAGAGACTTGAGCCGACTAAAGTCGATATCTTCACTGACATCATCAATGGCATCGCCTTTGGAAAATCTGACAGCCTTTACAATGAAGTTTAATGCATATAATTAAAAATTCACTCCAATGGCAAAGCATCAATCATATTTCGCGATTCTTCACCATAATGATTTAGAATTAGGAAATCTTCTGAGAAAGGTAGGGATAACTCTATTTGTGATTAATTTGCAATAAAATTAAGATATTTAACATCATTCAGCATGTTATTATTATTTATCTTTTAATGTTACCTATTAAATAGAGATTATTAGGTATCGATAAATACATATTGGGTTACTTAACCTGAGTAAAACTATTACAATTGTCATGCACAAAGAATTGCTAGCGCAATTAAGATTGTAGCCCATTCTAATATTGCATTGTCATGTTCAACGATAGTTAACTATTTTTGGTTGTAAAATTAGTAAAATTAACTAGTTCAAACGTTCATCATAAGTGGATTTTGAATCCCAATATATGCGCGTATTGTTAAAAATAATATAGTTAGCAGACAACAAGATTTACCGGATTATTAGTAAATTAACCAAATACGCCATCATGAACAAAAACTTAATTTTACTATATATTTTCCTGACATTTCTCCTTTGCGCCCAACCCATACTTGTCCTTCTTCGTAGACTAATGATTGTAGTTTCGACTCTCTAACTGAGGGATCACGGGTTCAAATCTCGGGGAGGGCCAATCATATGTAGACATGATAAAATACATTGAAGAATTATAATAAAAACTGTATACTTCAAAGCAGGCATATCTAACGCTGAGGCTTTAAAGAGAGAGAAAAACCCATACTTACAGTACGTATTCCATTTGTGGGACTTCAATTACGTGATAGTGGCAATAGTTTTTTCTTAGTTGAGTAGTCTAGTGCACCTGGAGGCATCATGAAGTTACCACAACATTGTCCTTATAAGTAAACAGAAAAAAAGTAATAGATAGGCTTTACAGTTTGAGGTTAGTAATTAATTGGTATTTTAATGGTTTAATGTGTTGGACTACTTATAGTAGCACCTATTTATAATTGAATTAGATTTTTTTTTAATTTAACGAAGGTGCAATTTTGTGCTAAATTGTTTTATGCTCATTTATTTGTATTATTTGTATTGATCTATGATAATAATAATGTATACATTTTTCTGAGGCAAAGAAACTTAGGCTAAATGTTTAGCTTATGTAATTTTAAATAACAATTTCCCCAATGTATTATTTTTATATGAATATATATAAAACAAAAAGTCAACTTTGAAAATTATTGTTATTAAACCTTTTTATAATTTCCATACTTTATAAGTATAAAATTTAATTTCCTACAAGTAAACATTTTTTGTGTAATCCAAATTTATCTTTTCGCATAACGTGTTTACCTACATGTCTCACTTAGCATGTTATATTGTTTTTTCAAATGGAAAGTGTTTAAGTAGTCCATTATAATAATCAACTATGAAATATAAAGTTATACCGCTATACAATTACCATTGCATTCCTATCGACATTGAAGCTGCGTTAATAAAAGCTTAGGAAGATCATCTGAAACATACTAGTCGCTTCATGTAGACACAACCTCCGTCATAAATCAGTTAGGAAATCTTTTCGTAGTTAATGGTTTGTGTAGGTTTCTTCCATTGTGAGTGAATTTTGTCTTGCATATTAAATTGAATATGGTTTGGCTGTGAACAGGTGTTGTGAGTATACTAGGTTAAATAACAAAGTTTCATGTTTCTTAATATATAGTGCTTTTTTCAATCTCATTAGGAGAGGTTTACAATGTCAACTTGACAGATGTATTTATTTAAAACATAAATGGTGCAGTTTAGATCCATTCCAGTTTTATCACTTGATTTATTTCAGAGACACTGAAAGAGTATTCTCAGATTAGGTTAGACACATTGCCATGTAGTCTACTTGCAATGTAAAACTGATTTTTCTAATAGATTAATTCCAGTAAGTTATCGAATCTACATCTATTCTGGCCAATGTCCTCCATAGAGCAAGAAAATATGAATGAATTAGCATACCTTTTCTCCCAAATCGTGCGTGTTATAGTAGTTGCTGCTCCAAATTATCTTTATTATGCTGTCCAGATATAAAGTAGACGTAAATGGACTAACCAGAGATGAATGAATTCTTCTTGTAAGTCAAATCTACTTTGGGGTACCTAAAAAAGCAGTCAGTCATTACTTAGAAATGGATTGGTTGTTGTCTTGGGTTGTGGCAAAGTTAATAAGTTACAAAGATTTAAATGGAAGTGTGCATTCAATAAAAATTAGAATGTGACTGTGTACACTTAATTTTCATGTTTCTTTTTTGTAAGAACTGCCTAATTGTTATACTAATATATGAAATAAATTTAAGTTGACCCAATAATTGCACAGAATTACCCTAAGTACTCTTTAGTGATAGTCTGAACCTCAGTTGTGTTCTCATGATGAACTCCATTGCAGTAAAAAAAACAGTATTACCTTGATTTTGTTTTGAACGTGATGTACTTTTTTCTGATGTTTTTCATGTTGTGTGTTTTCACTGAGAAAATATACTTTGATTTCTGTCTTAACTATACACCAATAATTTATCACCTGATTCAAGAAAATTAGAGTAACCCCGTGTATATTCTAATACATTCTGAGCAATTTTAAACAGCAACTGCTTTTATTCTGTTAACAAGTTTTTGGGAGCTAATTTGCAGCAATACTGTAAATGGCCAAATCATTTTTTTTAAATAAAATAAACCCCCATTACTGATGCTTACCATTAGTCCTAGTTAATGAATAGTAATACATCAATCCTCCATAGCTAAAAGTGAACTTGTTCAATAATTGAATCATTTAAACTTGTTGATGGTCTCCCAGACCAGTGTTTACTATCCACTGAAGAGTGGCCACTCTTTAAATCTATTGTATCACTTCTTTATCTGTGTCACACTCAAAGTATCTCCTTTTAAGACCTGTTGGATTTTTTTAATGGTTTCAACTTGGGAATCGTTCTGCTATACTGCACAAAACAAGAATGCGGTGAGCACTCATTTTAGGGTCTAACATTAAATTGCTGCAGCCAATTGGCACAATAACAAGCCCCACATGACTGGCCTGTGCTTCTATATACCAGTGTGTACCTTACTCCAGTCATTTCTTTGCATAATAGAAAATAAGGTCAAATAATTTATGATCACACCAAAAAAAGTCTGATCATCATATTTGCTTTATATAAATAAGGTACTATTAACAATAAACATTTGTGAAGATGGCAGAAACAAATACCTTGTGGAAATGTTATGAATGACTTTATACGATATAGAAAAAATAATCTACTTTTAAATTATAATTTCTTGAAATCTCTATTTTAAAAGGTTATAAACAAAAGTTAAAATATAACCACAATCCTTTGTTAGGTAAAATGTAACCACAGCTGTTCTGATGCTAGCAGCTGTCTGACTTGGCCACTGCCATATAAATATGTATATATTTTTTTTTTCTTTTTTAAAAGAAAGGAGAAGCCGATCCTCGTAAATACCAGCGACCATACGTTAATTATCATACTAACATAACAAAATACATGCGTCAAAAAGAGAACCAAAGTCTAAAAGCAATTAATTAATTAATCTCCTGTCTCAGAGTCAAGTCTAAACAATAAAGCTAATCCAGCCAAGCTCCCTGTAAACTGTGAAGACTGGCTAACCCTCTTGGTAAAGAGCGTAAGGAGTAATCTGTCATAATACGCTCCATTGCCTGACAAGTCACTCCCCATATGACAGATCGAAAGTAAATCCCCATCTGGATTTATATACATTGTATCTGCCTACTCAAGTATAATGAGACCCACTCCTTTTGAAGAAAGGCTGTATCACCCCATCTGTCATTGGATCGGAAATCAGAAACTTGTTCTGTCCTTCAAACAAATCCCAGGAGAGAGTATAGTTAGCATTTGATGCCAAACCTAAGTTCAACTGGGAAGCTGAACGTAGTCGGGTTACAGGACTGTAGTCAAGTTTTGGCTTGAGGCAAGATGGGCAATTAAGGAGTAGAAGTTATCTTTTTAACCACTCTGAGAAGTGCTTCCCTGCAACAGATTTTGGGAAACACTATGTTTTATAGTACTGGGAGCCAATCAAGAGTAGTTGCAATGATAGTGCCACTGACCGATATCATAACCCTATTCAGCTGTAGAATGATCTATTCTGTATGGGCACTATTTAAATGGGAACACAATTTTCAGCAGCTGAATAAACAAGAGGCAAAGCTGTAGTTTGGAAAATTTATGCATTGGCTTCCCATGTTGAAACAGGAATATGGTGTGTAATAATGACCCTCATTTGTTTATGATGCTAATTGTTGAAGGTGGCTTTTAAAAGTGAGAAATCAATGTAAGGTGACACCTAAATACTGAGGGTGTTCATTGTGATTTAGTTTAACACTATCTAAAAGGATAATTAGCTATTTTATTGTTCAGGTGGAAACAGGCCACTTGTGTTGTGGCAAATAAAGTCCACATAGAAATCAATTCTGCCAGAAATAAAAATGTTGGTATTATGATTAAAAAGAATTATTCTTGACATTTTCCTATGTGTATTGTTTTTTTAGTTTCATATAGTTTAAAAGTAGATGTTTTAATGATTTTATTGGTTCCTGATGGTTTTCAGACATTGTGATTATATTGGCCTATGCCATTATTTGTGGCACTTTATTATATTGTCCCAGGGCAGTCAAACGGTTAAAGTCATGAGGATGTCTTTGTTATTTTATTATTTAGGTGTATTCTTTGAAATGCATAATGGAGTACTACATGTAAGAAAAGTTCGACTTTTATACAAGACTATATTGAAGCTTCATCGTGGTCTTCCAGAAGCGTTGCAGTCACTTGGTGATAATTATGTCAAAGATGAGTTCAAACGACACAAAAAGTGCAATTCAGCTGAAACAGCTCAATTTATGATGGAATGGACGGTAAGAAAATTGTATTAAATGAGTGACATTTATTAATATTATCCAGGTTATTAAAACATTTATTTAATTATTCATTTGCATTTATAAGTACATCAACAGGGAAATAAAATCAAATTGTATCAATAAAATTGCCACATTTTATATCAAAGATAGATACAGTTTCCCTCCTACAACTATATTTTGTACATGTAACACAATATGTAGTAGCAATAAAGTTTTAACAGATGACTCAACTTTCTGTTATATCCTTAAAATCAATACATATTACAGTAAAAATTGTTTAAAAAAAATTAACAACCTAAACACACAAAAACAACCTAATATCTAAAGAAGCAAATCCTCAAAATAAAATATAATTCCATTACATTATTTGTAGTATATCATTTAAATGAATAAAAGGAGGGGTTTATTTCTTTTGTCAAAAAGTTGAAAAATCAAATGCTGCTATCGTAAAAACCTGTGTTACATAAACAAAGTTATTGGTTAAGTTGGAACAATTTCTAGTTTTTATGACTATGTACGTACATTAGAATTATCATTGATTTAATTTGTATTTTTCTTAACAAATATCAAACTCTGTAAGACATAAACAGAATAAATTGTTAGAATGTTATTATTTAAGCTTTAAACATTGTGGTTAACTGTGTTCATTAAGCCTGGTTTTTAACATAATTCATGAAGATCCTTTTTGAAGCACAATTATTATATATGAGACTGATGAGTTATGCCCCCATACAATAGTACAGTAAGACTGAAGGGTATGAACATTAACATAATATAAACTCTTGAAAACATCTATTTTGGTTCTTCCAACTAATCTTCCAAAATTCCTGTGGATTTTCTGCTGCTGAGTCAACACGATAATCCTAATGCAAATTTTACTATAGTATAAACTAACAAGAAATTAACCTTTGTAAACTTAGGACGATGTTTAAAAGAACACTGGTTTTTTTTATATTTAGTTCAAGGTTTTTGCTGTCTACCAGTTTTCTACAAATTATTTTGTAAAATATGTAAGTAAAAAAAATCATTGATTTTATGTCATCTGCAAAAAGGTTTGGAGCAGGGAGTGTTTGGACAGTTTAAGTTTAATGGCCAATCATTTATGTAAATTATGAATAAAAGCAGTCCCAAACATGATCCCTGTTCAACACTGTTCTTTACCAAGGGCTGAATAGAAAGTTATCCATATAAGACCAATTAATAGTTCCCGCCTTTCAAAGTAAGATAAAAAATTGAAATGTTTATTTGTTAAATCCATAACATTACGGTTTAGAAATATTATGCTTATTTAATATATCAAAAGCTTCAATATATATATGTATATATATTTCAACTGGCTTCTATACTCAACAGATGAATAACAGACCTTAATATGACTAACTACTAATGTATCTGATTTATTACAATACAAGTTAAACCTTGGTTATTGAAGACCATGTTGTTAGGTATTTTTCTAAAAAAATTTGTATATTCTCTATTATTAGATATAGAGAATATTATTTATATATATATATATATATATATATATATATATATATATATATATATATAAAGTGAATATTTTGGGACTGATTAAAGAGAAAACAGGCCTCCATTTATAGCATGTTTAAGAACAAAGTTAAATAATGACAAAAATAAAAACCCTAAAAAGAATTTCAAGTGCTCTCTAGATTTCTTGATATTGAGGAATAGGCTTCAAATATCAAACTCACGTGTTGTGGGTGTTAAACCTTTCATAGAAGGAATTTTTCTTCATTCAGATGTTTGCTCCTTGAGCCTGTTCTAACCTTCTTTGAGCCAGACATTTTGAAAAACACGTTTTATTTTATAGCTAAACTTGAGGACACATATCTACCTACGTGGACTAACCTTGACTCATGTGTATAAAAGTATAAAATTTTATGTATGGTACTGAATTAGTTTGATACCATAAAGTGGGTGATGCAACATAATTGCGTATCATGTTGAAGAATATCTTCAATTCTTGACTCAAGCATTTTCCCAGAAACGGATTACATCAAATGAAAAAGAACTTAAGTTCACAATTAACTATTTTGTAAGTTAAGTCGAGGATTATTAAACCTATGAAACGAAATGTTCCAGCACTATGCAGTAGTGCTAGCCAACCAGCTTGGTCTACAAGAGCCAAAACCTACTCTAGAAGTGGGCACTGATCTGGATGAGAAAACTCTTGAGCTCATGAGAGAAGACCAGGTTGTTCAGTTGTATGAAATGTTGCAAGCTGCAAAAGGAGAAACGACAGCTACTTAGTTACTTACTTTTAACGTTTCTGTAGATTGCTGTAACCTTATCTATTTCTGAGCTTAGATGTAAACTTATGTTAACTGTTAACTTTAAATATCAAAATCTGTATGCATGAAAAATTAAATGAGTAGTGGCAGTTAAAAGTCACAATTGTTACGTACAAATATAATTTAATACAGGCCTGAAACAATCTAATCATTTATTTACCCAATATTTTTAACGATTGTTTTCCAAACAAATACTCGTCCTGAATGCGGATTATTCAGTTTAATTGTTTTGTGTTTACACTTTGAATAAGCTCACATGGGATTATTAAATTATATGAGATCATTATTGGAAATGTTTTTAAGTTTTACACGAACCGTAACTTGACCTAATTTATGTATGTTGTTTAGCCTTACCTTACTTTTAATGTAAAAAAATTGGATGTCTTATTTTTATCAGGTGAAGATAAGGCTAAGAAGCTCTCACTAACACTTAACCTGGAGACCAATGGCTTATAGGTGACTTCTGAACCAACACCAATGACTGGGCAAAGGCTGCAAGGACATCCAAGAAGCAGCCACACTCAATGTCGCTTGACTTGGGTTATCTTCCAATAACTGCTGTACACACGAGACCGTGCCATTAGCAAACATACTTGGATAAGACACCAATTAATGAATTAAAATAAATATAAATTCAAATAAATAAATGTACTAAATATGTTAAACATTTGTGAAATTCTATATCAGTGTGTTATCAAAGAATATAATTTTATAATTTAAATTTAAGGGGGCTGGCCCAGTATCGCAATCACTTTTGCATGGTTTTGGAAAACAATTTTGTACTCAGTCAAATATTGCCTAATTTGTTTGAAACTTTCAGGTTAAGTCAAAATAGACTTTTTATACACACTTAAGAAAAAACAAAATTGTAAATATAAAATTTATTATTTTTTTTAATTTTTGTTTTTTTTGCAAAAAAAATCTTTAGTCTAATGGTTTTAACATGATAAATAATCTACCTTATGAGATAATTTCACAAAATAAAATGTATCTTGTTCCTAGGCAATAGTTTCTTGGCCTGAACTAAAAATATATCAAAAAATGTACAAATAAAACAAATTACTGAATTTTAAAGTAGTTTTACCAAAAAAAATTGAGTTTTTAGAAGGTAATAGGCTTGGAATATAAGAAATACTTTACTCACCATTTTAATTTTAGTTCAAGCCATTTACACAGCTAAAATTAAGATCTGGTAAAAATTTGGTGAAGATTGCTCCAATACTTTTGGAGTTATGATGTAAATAATAGGAAAAAAACAATGTTTCGGGAAATCGCAAACAAACATATTTTATTGATAAATTTACTAAAATGGTACTCTAAAATCCTCCAGCAGCATAAGAAACACCTTCCTTTTCCTTGTCTTGACTTTCCTTTTCTATTCTAAGCCTTCTCCTTGCTCTCCTTTCTTCCAGACTTGCCAACATAGTTCTTTTATTTGCGTCGCGCACTCGTCGAACGTCAAAAGTCTCCATGCAGCTGTTGAAGTGTTTTCCGGGTTTGATTTTCAAGTGGTCTAGCACTTTTGACTTTGCATTATTCCCTTCATTAAATATCAGGGAAGCTTCATGAGCAGCTATTTCCACAATATCCCTTCCTGCAAATCCTTTTTTAGGACACAGTGACCACAAAATATTGTTAAAACTTTCGTTGGAATTCTGTGTTTTTCCCATAAGACATCTTTGGAGGAGGTTTGGCATTGTTAGGTCTACAAATATTGGTTTTATCTCCAGCAGTTTGAACATAGAGTTTTCTCTCATTCAATAAAACCATAGAGGAACAAAACTCGAAGTATTAGTAAGGGAGTAGTATAAATGTGCCTACATATGAATGACTAGAAAATAGAATCAAAACAAAGTCTTGTCTGACATACGTTTACACTTTTACCTGTAACTCAGCCAAAAAAAATCGTATGCCCATGATATTTACATCAAATTAATTGTAAATAAACAAGAAAAAATTAAAAAATATAAAAAAAAATTGCAAAAAAATTTTTTTTTTTACTGGGCCAGCCCCCTTAATGTGATACAAAAAAGTCAAATATGAATCAAATTTTATATCCAATGCTGGTGTACTGATTGCAGCCAGAATTTTCAACGTATTATACATAATTAATTGACTCTGTTGCCTTTTAAGGTTTTTGTATTTATTATTCTGTATAATGTTAATGTTAAACTCTTGTGCTTTTTTGTGATAGTTAAAATGAGATTCCTAGTTTATAAAATACTCTAAATTTAAAAACGAGAAAAATAATCAAAGTCGGATCATTTCATGTTAAGTAATATTCTAAAATTTAACTTAACATATACCTCTTTTATGATTCAGTCTCTTGTCCAAAAATCCATGACGAGACAATGTCGGGGTTTTCAGTTTACTAACTTATATTACACTAAAGATAATTTATCAGAAATTAAGTAAGTTTTTCATTATTAGCAAAGTTAAAAAAAGTCAAGTCATTAAGATAAATTGTAAATAATAATGGTTCCTGTGACGTACTGCGTTCAATAGTAGCCAGTTTAAAAAGTTAGAAAGATAATATACAAAATTATCAATCAAATCATACATGAAGAGATAGACAAGTTGTAGTCTATCAGATCTAGCTGAGTTATACTCAAAGAGAGCACGCTCTTAATCTCCAACTGAGTTTACTGTAACAGTGGTAGCTGGAATCTGCTGTCTTTATCATGAAGAAATAAAACAACGTAAAAACAGCTTCACCAGCCAGAGTATTTAATTCTTTTGCTCAACCCAACTTTCACAAATGAGCCAAAAGCATAGCAAAGCGGGTGGTGTCTTATCCTTAGACTAAACTCTTTTATTAAAACCATACAGTTTTTATATTTTTAGTAATTTGCTATAATGTGGTGTGACAAGCTCAAATTCAGCTGTTAAAATATCATAATAATCTTTTTATATATAATGACACATTAAATTTCTTTATGGAATCCAGTTAACCGAGGAGGATAATTGTTGGGATTGGGTAGGGCTCTCATACTGTTAAAGATTTAAGAAAGCTCAAACGTGAGGGAGAACCCTCCTGCCTACTTTAGCTAGTAGAGGTTGAACAGAGAAAGTACCTCCTTCTTTCTAGGTGGCATATCTGAGATAGTGACTATCCCTTCTCATGGTGGTTGTGCTATGAAATTGCAATAAGTGTTGCCAGCTTACTGCATCACTTTTATCTTATTGTAAAATATACAATCTAGTTTCATATTTTTATATTCTAAAAGTATATAAAGGAGATATCTGTACAAATTTCGAAGTAAAAATTTTTTATTTTCACCGTTTTCCAATTAACGTGTAAATAGTAAAATTTTGCATTTGTCAAATATTGTATCATCAAACTATATTTGATGTATTTTCAATATTTATTCTTTTTTCATACACTATGTTGAAAAGTATTAAATTTTAACCGAAATATAAATTATGCTTTTGGTATTTTTTAGGGTTTTATGTTTGATGTTTGTTACAAAACAATAAAAGTATTACTCCAGGACAATAAGTTGGCATAAACCAAATATCTTGGCAAAAAATGATTCATATTAAGATTACTTTATTTATAACATGAACAGTAGTAGAGATTTGGACAGGGTTTGTCTGGAAAGTAATAGGACTGAGTCAATGAAAAAAATTTATTGAGCAAATCGTTACAATTCTTTAAAAACTTTCAAAATAGGCTCCTTCTGCGTCGATGCAGCACTGCCAGTGCGATTTCCAAGCATTGAAGGCATTCTCCGGAATAGCCTTGAGAGCCGCGGTGCATGCTGCTTGGAACCCCTCTGTCGTCTCAAAATGCTTGCCTTTTCAGGCGAGGAAACAAAAAAAAGTCTGGGGGGGCCACATCTGGGCTGTGGAAGAGTTGGGATGCCGGCCTTGGTCAGGTAGCTGTTCACAAGAATGGCGGTGTGAGCCGCAATTTCTGGTCGCCAGTGAGCACTTTTGGGACCATCTTCGCACACACTTTGCGCATGTTCAAATGCTCCGTCACAATTTCATGAACCACAGATTTCGGTAAATGTAACAAATTAAACGAATACTTAGTCGACGGTCTGAGTTCAAAACTTTGCGCACACGAGTCACATTGTCGGTGTTTGTCGAAGTCGAAGGTCTTCCAGCACGGTCTTCATCAGCGCCCTCTTTCCGGCCCTCCAAAAAGGCCTGGTGCCACCGAAACACACCACTTCTTCCTAAAGCAACATCTGGGTAAGCCTGCTTGACTATATCAAATGTTTCTTTCGCAGATTTACCGAGTTTCACACTCGGCTTGCGCCACTCACAGAAACACGTCATGTGAAAATGCCTGTCCTGACTCTTCAGGTGCTCGGAGACAACTGACCAGCCACTTGTTCGTTAGCTAGGAACGCCCTCTACCGAATCCAGTGGGTACGCGCGTAGTCTCGGCGAAAGAAAATCAGTCCTATTACTTTCCGGACAAAACCTGCATATAGAAAACATTAAGTTTTCTTTAAAAAAAATTGTTCTGACACACTTGAAGACAAGTGGGCCACCCTCTTTCCTGTATGCTCCAGGTAGCGGTAGTAATCATAATTGGTCTTGTACTTAGAATGAATGCCAAATTTGTAATCAGGACACCTAATTGTGTGTTTTATTAAAATTCAAAACTAAGAAATAACTATAAAAAAGGAAAATACTAGACAAGACCATTATTAATGTACACAACGTTCACAAAGAAATTCATCTAGGACTGAACGAAAGGAATTCTGAATGCAGTGATATAGTTTATTCCCACGGGAAATTTCTCACTTACATGTTCTCTCTAAGCAGAAGCATCAAACCAACATTGTTATTGCAACTTGTCAATAAAATTAGCTTGATAACATCAAAAATAACTGAGTTGACTTGGGACATTTCTCATGTTCTTAAGAAAATGGTTGGATTAAAAGGGTTAAGAATTCAAATAATTAATATTCAGATTATAATGTACATAGGGAATAAATAAATGCAAAATATAAAATGGTACAAAATTTAATGACAATGAAGATTATTTATAAGTGACACATTATAAAATAGATAGCTACAATAAAACGATAAACAGTTATCTTCTTACACATGTATTCTTTGGCTACATTTTGAGATGATTACGTATAATTTAACTTTGCTTATTGAAAATACAAAATTACACTATATACAAGAACAGATACATAAAATACCCTACAACTAAAAATCACTGATTTTATGTATAAGATTCATCATTTGTTTCAATAGAGATCCAAAATCTAAAAAGTTAGTGACAAACTAAACATACAGATGTTGGAAGAAATCGAACTGAAATTATATTGAAGAACAAAGAAAATATTCACATTATTTTACAATGTAAATGAGTTTTGTGTGAATGTGACACCCATAAAAACTATAATAATGTGTCATACATTTTACAGAATTTGTTTCAAGATTGTTGTTATTACTGTACTTCAACAATTTAAAATGTAAATTAGTAACTGAGTCACTCATTAACAAAACTAGCGATATCCATCTCAAACGACAACACCAATTTTCGGCACATGTTAATGCTGTTTTCAAGTAGTTTACTTGCTACAGCAACAAGTATTAGATTAAGTGACTCATATATTTAATATCCTTTTGTTACTAAAAGATCCAGCAAATCGGAACAAAGACAAGTATTGTATATGGTGAGTATAATAATTGTATGGCAAATGCTGTAATATTTCAACATGACTTGGTATTTGGCCAGTTAAAATTTGTAATCAATAAAACTTTATCAAATGTGTACTTTTGCATGGCCTTAAATTAAAATCTGTTAACATCGGATTTAAGACTAATCAACTATATGTAAGAACATGGCGTTCCATCAGCTCAAAAGTTGGACATTTATAATTTGTGGTGTCAGTCCTCGTACTTTCTAATCAGAAAGATGGCTATTATGATTTGGTAACTAGCAGAGATCATTGCAAACTAAAAAAAGGAACATTATGTACGTTGTTGTAAGAAACAACATGTATGTAGCTTTTTTTAATGTCTTGTCACCAATAATATATAATATTCAACAGTGTGTTGGTTTCAATTACAGCAACGCAAGCGAACAGAGTAACAAATCATCTTACTTACTGGTAATTATTTCTTGACATCTGACACGGGTAGAATTTGTATTTTATTTTTTGTGAGTGAAATACATTTTATACATTTTTTTAATAACTGTTGTTATTAATTACATAGGACATTGAATAACACTATTTTATAGACAGTTCTTTTGATAATAGTGATGTTGATGACTGCAAAATTGTAATCAACACAAATTTAGACTATGAGCGAAGTAAAGAATATGACAATCTTGTCAATTCTACATGTAAGAACCAACAGAGAATCTATTGTTGGTGGACATCAGTTATTATATAATATAAATGAAAATTATTTTTTCCATTCTAGGTTTAGGTCATTACATTAGATTAGCTAATGTATTCAAAACAACTCTACCCTAAGTATAATCATGCAAACTAAGAACAATTTCAAAGGGTTAAATAAATATTTCATGTGCAGGATAGAAACACTCAGTCAGAATGAATCTTATTTACAGTTGAATGTACTGGTTGGTTATGCAGTTCCAAAAGTCCATGCTGAATAAAGAACTGAAGATTTACTGAAACTCCCATGTCCTGTGTGCGTTTTTATGAACAAACTTTGTATTGACTGTATTTAATTGCATGGACAGCAGTCCCAGTGGAGGTTAATATTTTCTGAATTTAAACAAAAGGTCTAAATGACAGTTATCTTGATAGATTATTATTATCTTCATATATTATTATACTTATACATAATAATATACAAAGAAAGTAACATTTTTACTGTAAAAAACTTGTAGAAACAGAGTGTAATGTTACATAAGACAGCTAGCTATTTAGTATGTATAAAGAAGAAGGCAGGCAGAGGGGGTACACATATGAAAGTTGTGCTGTGTATTAACTGATATGAGATCTGCAAGAATTAGAAAGTTATTATTTTTTTTTATTAAAGCAATTATTGTGGTTAGTCTTATTTTGTTACAATATGCTAGATTTTACACAGTTTTCTTGTCAAAAAAGTTTTTTGTTAGCCCTGCTATACTTAATTTGTTACACTACAAGTGTATTTATTTGCCCATTGTTACAAGTAATCATATAAAATCCAAATCATTTTGTCAAATAGCATCAATAATGAGTTTTAAACGAAAAACCGTATTTGTTTTACTTGGATAAGGGACAACCAGAAAAGAGATTTTAACTAGAGTAATGATGTTTAGTGTTGTCCTCTGCAACTTCAACAGGGGGAACTGTCAAGCACCCTTGTGTTAATACTGAGATTCCCTTAACGATCTTTCTCTTTGGAACCATATAATAGGCCCAGAACATGTGTGATATAAAATTTAAAACTCCAGCTCGTAATAGTTAGCAAGATTATTCTTTTTATTTATTTATATATTTATTTATTTAATTATATGTATGTATATATATATATATATATATATATATATATATATATATATATATATATATACACACACACACACAAGGATCTGTTAATATTTGATTAATGCGGTTTTAAATTACATGAGTGTTCTCTTCCAAATACACTCATGTTGTTTCACTTTCATGTTGTTGGTGATTAATATGACAAATTGATCACTTCAAAAGTATAACTGACTTTTATATACAGTTTACAATACTGTCCTTTTAGAGTGGATTATCCTCCTCTTAAACTATTCAGCTTATCTTTTTTTATATTATAATAACTCTAAATCAATTAACTTCATAAACATAATCAAAGTTGCTTTCCTGCTGTCCCAATATTCCCTAACAGTAAATAGGTAATTATCATAGTACTGTGATACTATATATTGTTAACAACCATCAAAGTTACTGGATATAAAACAAGTTATTGAAATTTATTATTCCTCCTTCTACATTATTATACATTTAAAATAAAGTTGTTTTTAAGTAAAGAGATAGAATTTTTTCATAGTAAACATTTCTTTATTGTTTTGATGAAAGAGCAAATGGTTGACCTTGAATGGGAATGCTACCGAGTCATCTGCCAGGTACAAATTTTATCTAAGCCTGGCTATGTGTAAAGAAACTAAAAATATACACAAAATACTTAAGTTAATAAATATCATAACAAAAATTTGTGACTTATGACAAGTTTGCACAGAAAAAAGTCTATATAGAATGCACCTTTGATTCATTTGTTTAGCAATGGTAATTATATTAATACTAGTTTGAATTAACGCACCCAGTATAAAACAAAGCAAATACTTTTACCACGGTCGTTCAGAAAGTAAGTTTCCAAGGCATAAGATTGCCGAACAGGAGGGAGCAGCAGCACGATACGAGTAAGTTTAGTACACATCCTGAATGCTCTAAACTAGTGTTCATAATGGCCACCGCAATCAGCTTTGCCGCCAAGTGGAAGTACATAATGTCATAAGATTTCTTTGGGTAAAAGATGCAACTAGTGGAAATTCATTATGAATTGTGTTCTGTATAAAGAAAACATTATGAGTTGTACTACAGTTAAAAATTGTGCGAACTGTTACATGAAGAACGTAATAATGTTTACCAGGAAAAGGGAAGTGCGACCAACTGTGGCTACAGATGACCTCATCAACAAACCTCTGATAAGGTCAGAGATAATCGAAGGTTCACAACCACAGATCTGTCAAAGCATTTTTCACGGATATCAAGAACTATAGTGAATGAAATTGTGACTGATAAACTTCAATATCGTAAATTTTGTGCCCAATAGGTACCAAAACTAAAAACAAAGAGAATGGGATCACTTCTAAAGTTTCTTATCTAGTACCATGGAGAGGTGATGAATTTCTTAATTACATAGTAATTGGTTTTTAAATACAGGTTTCTTATGTCATTATCAAAAAGAAAAAACAAAGGAGTGGGGTCACAGTTTTTCGCAGCGAAAAAGGTGTGATCGGTTACACGCAAGCTTGTACCTAGATAAGATAAATTCTCGAATGTATATGTTAACTATGTTTAAAAATAATAAAAGGTTGTTCTTTCAAATGTATATAATTTAAAAAATTACGTGTATTGTGTTATGCATTAAAGCAACTTACTTTCCGAACGACCCTTGTATTAAGTAAACAAATTATCCATGCTTAATCTTAGTAATAGTTTACAAAATGTAACTATAACATTACTTTGGCCATCTTTATCTCTTGACAGTTATAGAAATTACAACATTGGAAATCTTGTTTAAAACTGGTAGTTTTATGTTTTAATTGATGACACAAATGTTTCAACTGCGAAAAGAGATGCACACTAACATTAAACTACCAATCAATAATATTAAAGTAAAGTTTTAATTTGTCTATTCAAAAATATTACCAACAATATGTCTTAAACATAATATTATGACATAAGAACATAATAATAATTTTTATTGGACAATTAGAAACAATAAAATTTATAACATCCATGACATTATGTATTTACATATTTAGTTTTACTTACTTAGTTGGGAAAGCTGACAAAATTTCATACTCAGAAATGAGCTGCACAGCAAAAATTATCAACTTCAAACTGAAGCTATTTCATTAACTTATACACCATAACATTGCACATATATACTATTAAGAATATTATGATACATATACACAGAGATCAAATACATAAATAAAAAGCATAAAATAAAAAAAAACATAAGAGATGGGATGTCACAAAACGATGAAAAGAATAGCAGAAGTCAAAACATTAAATAATTGTTTGATTATTATATGTATTAATAAATATGTGTTTGACAAAATAATTTCTTAAAACATTAATGTACTAACAATGCATATATTTTCAGTTAAATTAAAATATTTTTGTATAAATACAATTTATATTAAAATGTCTTTTATTAACAATTTTAACAATAAAAGAATTTTTGACTGTTGGAAATATAAATCTTTAATATTTCAACCAAGATCATCAAATTGTACCTATTCAGAAGTGAATTCTTGGTCCAGTGGGACTTGGTGGTTATAGGTTAGTTTTAACATGTTGTGTTATCTCAAAGAAAGAACTAGGCTGGTATAAGAACCATTATTGCATTTAAATAAACCTATTGCACCAACGATCTGCAAGAGTAGCTGTTGCATATATATTTAAACTCTTTTAACAGTTGTATCACCATCAAATACAACAATTAGGTTATTTTTGGATTCACCCCGTACTTAAACTCAATGTTGACATATATTTTAAATTTCAAGTTGTCAGGTAATGTTTAAAGTGTATTTATCAGTCAAAGGTATCAAACATATTTAAAGAAATGTAAGAAATAAGTTTCATATTTGATAAATTAGTTTTAATTGAGAAATATTTTTGTATGGTAAGACTTGTTTACATGTTCATGAGTTATATGATAAATGAATGTATAAAACTTGTGACTTAGCTTTATATCAAACTATAAAAGAACATAGTCAAACAACAAATTGCAGTTTCCTAACACATTAAATAACTTGTCCACCTAATCATTCAAATGAAAATTCGAAAGAAAAGTAAGTAATTTTAATAAGAAATTAGTCCCATCTCTTGTAATAATCACAGATAGGTAAACACCTATTGATACATAAATTATCAGAATATAAACACTCATAAGCCTTCAGAAAGGGATGATGGCATTGTGATGAAGGTAGGAACACAGTTAAAAGTAGATGCTGGCCTAAACATGCACTCGAGGGGGGAAGTGATTAGTTCTCTGAGTCATTTCTCGTTTCAACTCAGCTTGGATACTTTCTAATGTTTGGTATATAACACGAAAACTTGGTCTGGCTGAAGGTTTGCGGTTCCAACAAAGCTTCATGAGTTCATACACAGATTTAGATGTATTTTCTGGACACTGAAGCATGTTACCTTCCTTGATGAACTTAACAACTTCCTCATGAGTCATTCCATAATAGGGTTGTAAAGCGAATGAAAATATCTCCCAAAGACAAACACCGTAAGCCCAAACATCTGACTCTACAGTGTATTTATTATAAAGGATGGATTCCAGAGGCATCCACCTTACAGGAATTGCATCGTGCTCATCTCCTTTATAGTAGTCTTGAAGATACATTTTTTGAGACAGTCCAAAATCAGCAATTTTAACCACCATGGTATCATCAATAAGGCAATTTCTTGTTGCTAAGTCCCTATGTACAAATTTGCGGTCAGAGAGGTATACCATGCCTCCTGCTACTTGTTGAGATATTTTTAGCAGATCTGCAGTAGTAAGTTGTATGTCTCGGAAAAGGTCACCTCCTCCCTCGGCACTACGCACAATGTAATTGCTAGGTGAGCACGATCGCAAAAACTCATTTAGATCTCCTCGCCCCATGTACTCAAACAGCAAACACATTGGCTTTCCCATTGCACACACACCCAACAATTTAACAATGTTTGGATGGTCAAACTCAGCTAATAAGCAAGCTTCCCGCTCAAAATCTACTTGCAGATCTTCAGATGCTTCGTCTTTCAGCATTTTAACAGCTACTAATGTGAATTCTTCACCCTTGAGCAAACCAGGTGCTTTTGCCTGTAACAGCCACAAACAGAGTTGAATATAAAATAAACCTATAAATGTTAATTATTAATTTGTGTTCAAATAATAAATAAAATGTAATAAGAATATTGTTTAATGATCAAATTCAATAGAAAGTGAGATTCAAGACCATACCAAAGACGTTGTGACTTCTTTTACAAATGAAATTCAAGGAGACTGCTTTAATGTCTAAGTAACAATTTATTACCGGTTTTATATTAGATTAAGAGTTTGCTTAACCCTTTTCACACAGTGGCTAAAAATAATAACATTAATCAATGAAAAAAATTTGGAAACTGTCAAAGTTGTAAGTGTATTCTGTGGAATTATTGTGCTAACAAGTTATCACTAGTGTAATATAATATTGGAAATAATTGGAAACTTTAATGATAGAATCAAATTAACCATTAATCATCACTCATATTTTATAACTTTTTAAAGACTTTCAAATGTTTTAACTGTAAACAAGAATGGATGGTCATATCCATCCATGTTTTATTAAATGTTTGATCAAATCTTACAAAATAAGGCCATCATTTTTATGAGGCTTATCAGGTTGGCCTCAGGCAGGAATATTGTAAACGAGAGCAATAACAACGTAGTGCCAGAACGGTGATTGGACTAAACTGGAGACACAAACTAGCCTACATAGTTGTAAATACAACTATGCTCTTATGTTCTCCTAGTGGACTAGAGGGGTTTTATTGTATTATGTAAAATATCATGTAAGCAATAAGTGTAACAAAATGAATTTTACTAAAATCCTCAAATTCATTTTGTGATATATATTTTAAAAATTTAAGAATGTTGTCACAAACTGGAGGTATTAGTATTAGGTAGGTATTGTATTAGTGTTTTAGATGTTGAAACTCAAATGTTTAATCAGGTACATATATAAAGTATAATACACATTTAAAGTCTTATTTAACTATACAGAAAAAGGAGAACAATAATTAAATAATGCCCCCTGTTTCAAGCACTTTTAAGACAAAACCAAGAGCAAATGCTTATTAAAAATATTTAACACTAACATAGTTATGAGAAATGAATTTCTTATACATTAGGAGTTACACAAGTCCTACATTTTTTATTCTTAACATGACTATTATGCTTTGTAACCGCTTCAGATGGCGATTTAACCAATGTTTGCTTTTTCAAGACCTTGACAACGAAAATTCTTGTTATACTTTCTTCCACATACAGTTCGAGGACTTTAGCTGTGCGCGTGACCTGGAGTGTGTGGTGATGGGCGGGAGGGGTAGCATTATGCGCTGCGTCCCGGAAAACATTTCCTTTGACTCATGGTTAAAACCCTCCTTTCAGGAATCGTATTGGCCCAAATAAAACTCATCGCACTCGCCACAATCAGTCTGTTTTGTGACAGTGCTGAGTGTAGCTTGTGCTTCGCTTTTACCGATAATGTCTGTTAAGTTAAAGTCAAAAGTCAAAAGCCTATTCATAGTCGGGCTTGCGAAATTGTGAATAATGTTTATACATTTATGAAGGAAGAGGCAGATCATCAAACTGTTAAAATTCCGTTGTCAAAGGCTCGCCAAAGAACTGCTGCAGCAACTGGAGTGTCAGAGCGAGTTGTGACTAAAATTAACAGTTAACTTAACAAGTTGAAGGTTAGTAACATGTGTGAGGCAAGTTTTACTACACCAAACAAAAACCGTCAACGACGTAGAATAGTTGACAATTTGCATGTTGAAGAACATCGAATACCGACTGCAAAACTTTTGAGGGAGGCGCTAAGGGACAAAAATATATTTCCAGGGTTGTGAGAAAAGTTTTAGGTGTGTATTAAAGGACCTGGAATTTACTTGGAGAAGGACGGCAAAACCAATAGGAAATTATTAATTGAAAAGCCAGAAATCCGGAGGAGAAGAGGATAAACATACTTGAGAGCGTTGAAAAATTACAGGGAGCAAGGACGCCCATAATTTATTTAGACGAAACTTATATACTATCGTCTCACGTATCTAACCAAAACTTGGTCAAATGGCTCAAATGAAGGGTTTACACGTGCCGATTTCCAAGGGCAAGAGACTAACAATTATCCATGCGGATGGATGGAGAGAAAGGGTTCTTGCCCAATGCTTTTACATGTTGGAAACAAGCGACCATAGTGGAGACTACCAAGACAATGTGAATGGGGACATTTTTATGAAGTGGATAAAGGAAAAAAGTGTTACCGAATTTAGAACCAAATTCAGTACTGGTAGTCGATAACGCGCCTTACCATAACATACAAATTGATAAAGCTTCTACTTCAAAAAGTAGGAAGCAAGATATGAAGTTGTGGCTTTCAAAAAACGGAATACCATTCTGCGACGATATCCTTTTATCCTGAACTCTACAAACTTGTGCAGCTATATAAACCAAGGCATGTCCGGTACGCCTTGGACGAAACTGTTCAACTAGAGGGTCACGACATCTTACGACCTTCCGCCCTACCACCCAGACCTCAATCCCATTGAGTTAATTTGGGCCGAAGTCAACATCATGTGGTTATGAGAAATACATCTTTCACTATGTATCAAGCTAAAAGCTCTATGCGAAGACAAGATATCAAGTATGGGCGCAGAAGAGTGGTCAGTAAAGTGCAAGCACGTAGAGAAAATCGAAAGGGACTATGCAGCCGCAGAACCCCAGATTGACAATATTATAAAATCCCTTATTATATTAGTTGGTTCGGATACAGACAGCAGAAGAGGAGGACAACTTGAGTGGAATTGAAGAACTCCAATGAAAAAAACAATCGTTTTAAGTAACATTTGTTATTAGAAAATTATATTCTAGCATTTAAAATTAATTAAATATTATTGAAGTGATTGTAAATTAAAATAATAAGAGAATACCAAAATATAACAATAATAGGACTTATCCTTGTTTTTCAGTTGTTATATTGTTGTTTAACGTGTTTTTTGAAAATAACGTATGTGTGAATAATAATCGGCAAATCGAAATCGTGAGTTTAAAGTCGTTAAAAGATTCTTGCGCCTTTCATCTCAGCGGCTAGCACGTAAACGCAACCCGCCACACAGATAGCGTTCGTTTTTGAAAGGGTAGTATTAGGGCTGCACGAGCACAGCTAAATTCCTCCAACTGTACATAGTGTAGGAAAAAGTATTGTGAACGTACAAAAAGATTAAAATTTTTTGTAAAAAAGTCCATTTTGGAAGATCCTGAATTGTTTGTAAAAATTTTGTGTCGGGGAGGGGCTGTCTACGATCGCTGCTAGAAACCACACATACGTTTATGAAATGTTGCATGCAAGTGTGACTTGTAAATGTCTCCAGGTGATTTATTACAATTAAGGTTGTTTCCTCAAATCTACATTACTAGACCATTGGATATAAATAAAAATACCACACTCAAATTCCTACAAATACATTCAACTTATACAAGACCACACCTGCATTGTGAATGAAGTGTGATTATAAGGTTACAATTATTTTATTGTTCACTAACATTATTGTATTGAGATCCTGAATAAAGTTTATCTTCAGACAACATTTCTATTAGGCTCGAAATAAACCATTATTCAGTAAATTAGATTTTGCATGAACAAAAATACAATAGTGTTTTTTATAAAATAAAAAAAAAATACTTTCTGTTGTTTTTTTTCAATAACTACTTTGCTATAGGCATCACATAGGTAAAGTTTACAAAGAGCATATATAGTTACAGTTTAAAATACAATAATCATAATAAATAAACAAATAACAAAATAAAAATAATAAGTTAGAAAGAGGAAACTTTATTTTTTTTTTAAACTAACAACTTTACTGCAGCTCTATACTAAGTGAAACTTACTAGTAGTAATCTGATTTAAAGATGTTTAAAATATATGGTTTTTAAAACACATGCAGTGACAGTAGTACATATTGATCAGTTAGTTACCAGAACCAATGAACATTTTAATGTTATATGGGTAAGGAAAAAACATTTTATTATTTTCTCTTAAACAGAATTATTTCTTTCTAAGCTGTGCAAAATAGTTTAAGTAACAAGGAATTATTTTAAGTCTGATCAGTTTATTTCTAAAAAATATAGCTTCGAATTCTGGTGACAAAGTGTTAGTGACAAAGCTGGTATATTCCCATTTCTTGACAAAACTTTATTGTAATAACTGAGAATTTTTAACTCTCAATTCTTTCAACAAAAGAAATTTTTGAAGCCATGTATTAATATTCTATTACCTTTTATATTTAATATATAACAAGTAATTTGTTAACAATAAACCGTACACAATAGGAATACTTTTCATTTTATACATTTATCATAAATGACCGATGTTATTAATGACTACTAAAAGATTCTTGAATCTATATGTGGAATAATTTAAAAGTAATAACAGATTAAGTAGTTGCAACCAGTAAATGTTATGTATTTATCTTAAATACTTCTAAAAATAATAACTAATTTAAAAAATCTGCATTGCATATTTTACACACAACTTTTAAAACAGAGGATTGCTTTTTCAAACAAATAGAACTTTAAACAAAATTTAAAATCTAAGCAGTAAATTATAATTGGATAACAAATGTAATTGTTATACATAAAAAAAAGTTATCATACCTGAAAGACTCTTCCAAAAGCACCTTGTCCTAGGTCTCTTATGTAAATAATATCATTCCGTGGAAACTCCAATTTCTCAAGTTTGGGGTTTAAACTGGTTCCTGTTTTGTGATAAGCTGAATTGTTTGGAAGCTTTTCCAAATCAATATTTACATCCTGAAAACAAAAACATTTATAATAATAATTCAAATTCCTTACTTCTCAATGCTATCACACAGCTTTGAATGCCAATTACAGCATGCCAATGGCAGCACTAATAATAAATTGATTAAATAATTAAACACACAAAAAAATCAAAACTTAAAACATACTAGACATGAATATTAAACGAACGTACATTATTTCAACATACAATAATAATAAATAGGTAAAAGGAATTAGTATATCAGCTAACATGAATACAGGCCTTAATAAGCGGAATTAAAAAAAAAGATCAGACAAGATCAGTCTCTAACACAATGGCAATACAGGCCTATGAATATACAGGGTGTACATAAAGTCCTGCACAGGTATAATATTTTCTGAACGATAACAGATAAATCAACAAGATTTGGTACATCAACACTACACCTAAAAATCTACTTTTTGAAGGAAATATCAGTTTTCTGTAGTATCATGGGGACGTCCCGCAAGGAGTCACAAGGAAATCTTAAATAGGAGCATAGGTCAATAGCACATCATTTTAAAGGGCTTATCTAGCAGAGTTTAATGCCGCAAACCGCACTCAAAAAGATTGATCCAGTACAAAATGGCGGCTGTTCAAAGCTTTTACTTGGTTACATTTATTAGTAGCCATAACCCCAGTAAAGCAAAACTGCAACCAAACGAATACTGCAGCTAAATACTACATTATGCTTGTCAGTTGTACAGAAGTGAATTATGACGTTACTTATCCTCAAGGGTTACAAATTTGGTCCTAATATATTGATAACGGGGAAAAAACTTGTAAACAGTAACAATAATTAGAAAGCTCTTATCTTTGGGTCGCAGTTTGGACTTTCCTATTAGCCAGTCTATTCATAGTAGGCTATTCTAGTTTTCTTGTTTTAGTAGTGCTGTCCAACCTTTCTATCAGTGCACTTTAGTACAGAAGAGTTTGTCGTATTGCTTGTAGTTCTTCAACTACACTATGTCGCTTGACGAACGTGAACGTATAACACTTCTTATGATGGTTGGTTGGGGAAACAACAGACGATCACTCGAGGAAGCATGCCATTTATGTAATGACTACTTTCACGATAGGCAGCCAATTTCTAGAACAACTGTAGGGAGAACTGTTCAACGCTTTATGGAAACAGGAAGTGTTTCCGATCGTCATAGGTCAGGAAGGCCCGCTACTGCGACAACCGAAGACAACTCTTTAGATGTATTGCAGTCATTTATTGAGAACCCGCAAGAGTCCCTACGCTCAGCAGCACAAACTCATGACATCTCTGTAAAAACAATTCTGAAAGGGTCTAATTTTAAGCCTTATAGAGTTCATTTGGTGCACGAACTCAACGAAGATGATTTCGATCGACGTATAGAATTTTGTGAAACTATGATGGCCAAAATAGATCGCAACGAAATTGATGTAAACAATATTGTGTTTTCAGACGAGTGTTCATTTATGCTGAATGGAAGCGTAAACAGGCACAATTGCCATTACTGGAGAAGCGAAAATCCTCACTGGATGCGGGAGGCACATACGCAGTATCCACTAAAGGTGAATGTCTGGCTTGGTGTGATAGGTACCCATTTGGTAGGTCCTTTCTTTATTGAAGGAAATTTAAATGCAATATCATACCGACGTTTGCTGGAAAATGAAATTACACCAGCACTTCGAAACATGTTTGGAGAACATTTCCAGAATATCTGGTTTCAACAGGACGGAGCACCCCCACACTGCGGCATCGACGTAAGAGCCTATTTAAACACTGTTTTTTGGCAACGGTGAATCGGAAGGCGGGAGACTGTAGAATGGCCAGCGCGTTCACCAGATCTGTCTCCATTAGACTATTTTGTTTGGGGTTACCTTAAGGACAACGTCTACAAAACAAAGCCTCAAAATTTAAATGAACTGAGACAAAGAATACTTCAAGAATTTCAGACGATTCCTCAAGTTGCCCTGCAAAATTCTGTTAATAGTTTTTATGTGCATCTTTCCAACTGTCAAATAACCGGAGGTGAACAATTCGAACATTTACTCTGAAAACATTTGGTAAGTAAACATCTTTTTTAAATAAAACCTTTTGAACAGCCGCCATTTTGTACTGGATCAATCTTTTTGAGTGCGGTTTGCGGCATTAAACTCTGCTAGATAAGCCCTTTAAAATGATGTGCATATTGACCTATGCTCCTATTTAAGATTTTATTGTGACTCCTTGCGGGACGTCCCCATGATATTACAGAAAACTGATAGTTCCTTCAAAAAGTAGATTTTTAGGTGTAGTGTTGATGTACCAAATCTTGTTGATTTATCTGTTATCGTTCAGAAAATATTATACCTGTGCAGCACTTTATGTACACCCTGTATACAGGGTGAGTCAGAAATATGGTAAAATATTTTAAGGACGTGATTCTAGAGCTAAAAATAAGAAAAAAAATGTTATATAAAGGTAGGTCCGGGAACGCTCCATTACTGAGTTAATGGCTGCCGAAAGATTTTGCTTTGTTTTCAGTTCACCTGGTGAAATTAAGTGATTGTGAAAGGTTTTGTTCTTACTTTTTAACTCAAATAAGATAGATTTATAAAGAAAATCACCTGAAAATTAAATAAAAACCACTCTAGAGGTTGTAGTGTGAATAGTTTTTGAGAAAAAAAGTATGACATTTGCCAAACATCTAATAACAAAAATACCGTCTTAAATGTTTGATGTCGAATAACATTATTAAATGACCAGTAAACTAATTGTTTTTCCTAATACAGATTGTAGAGAATTTAATTCTGAAACAACCATAATAAGCAAAAGTTAACTAAATGTGTAAAAAGGTTATGAAATTGACTCCTCAACGTATTACACTACATAGCAATGTTTTGCTGTTTTATAATAAGGAATGAATATCTGATTGGTAACAGCTGGTAATTAATTAACCTTTAAACAACAACTGTTTAAATATTTTTAAATAATAAATAATAGTCATTTATTATTAGGTGACATATGTCACCCATTGTTGAACAAAACAACAAACTGTAAAGATACTATGTGCTTGTGTTAAATATTTTAACCAGCTATTTCCATCCATGTTATTAGTGATTTTGTGTTGTGTGTTTCATTTATTAAAATGTAAGGTAATATTCATGTGTATTCAAACTCTGAATTAGTAGACATGCATTTTAATGTATGGTTTGGGACGCTGCAATAGTACTTCAGCAAGACGTCTGTATCAAGAGAACTTGCCTAACCGCAGGTAACCAAGCGCAAGATTTTTGCCAATATTCAGCAACGCCTCTCTGAAACAGGTTCTTTGAAGTCTTCTGAGCATAGTAATGCAGGCATCGCCCGATCATGTAGGGACTGTTGAATTAGAAAAGTTGGTTCTTAATGACATTTCTGATTATCCTGAAAAGAGCACTAGAGAATTGTCACTACAGTTTCAATGTCAGCCAATCTAGTATTTGGAGAATACTACACGAGTACCAGTTACACCCATACCACTTCTAGCATGTCCAAACTTTTCTGCCCACAAGACTACGCTCCCAATGTTGTTTTTGTCGATGGCTTCTATTAAAATGTGCTGATCCAAAACTTTTTAAATACAATTTTGTTTACCAATGAGGCTCACTTTACAAGAACAGCTATCATTAACTTCCATAACAACCACATTTGGGCAGACAGAAATACTCATGCTATCAAACCTAATCGCCCACAACACCAGTTTTCAGTAAATGTTTGGGATGGAATCTTAGCAAATCATTTAGTCGCATTCGTGCTTCCTCCCAGGCTTAATGGTGTGGTTGTACTTGAAATTTTTAAGAGGACGAACTCTGCATTTGCGCCAAAACATGTGGTTTATGCATGACGGGGCACCTGCGCACTACTCTCTGGCTGTTCATGGACACCTAAATGAGAGTTTCACAAATCAATGGATAGGCGGAGGTGGACCAGTTTCATGGCCAGCAAGATCACCGGACTTAAATCCTTTGAACTTTTACCTTTGGGGACATTATTTAAAAAACATTAGTTTACTCTTACCCCCAATAGATACCATTGAAGAACTCGATTTAAAACATTTCTAATGGAATAGAAAACCATTAAGCAGACACCTGGAGTTTTTTAACGGGTCCGAAAACTTGATGAGAAGATGCCTAAACGCGTGCATTTTGAACAATGGAGGTCATTTAGAGCATCATTTTTAATCTTCCGGGTGAGACTTTAAAGCGATTGTAGATGTTTATTGTATATAAAAATAAAAATTTTGAACTAAATATATGTTTCTTTTTTCACCAGCTGTTACCAATCAGATACTCATTCTTTTATTATAAAACAGCAAAAGTTTGCTGTGTAGTGTAATACGTGAGGAGGAGTCAATTTCATAACCTTTTTACACATTTAGTTAACTTTGCTTATTATGGTTGTTTTCAGAATTAAATTCTCTTACAATCTGTATTAGGAAAAAACAATTTGTTTACTGGTCATTTAATAATGTTATTCGACATCAAACATTTAAGACGGTATTTTTGTTATTAGATGTTTGGCAAATGTCATACTTTTTCTCAAAAAAAACTATTCACACTACAACCTCTAGAGTGGTTTTTATTTGATTTTTCAGGTGATGTTCTTTATAAATCTATCTTATTTCAATTAAAAAGTAGTAAGAACAAAACCTTTCACAATCACTTAATTTCACCAGGTGAACTGAAAACAAAGCAAAATCTTTCGGCAGCCATTACTCAGTAATGGAGCGTTTCCGGACCTACCTTTATATAACATTTTTTTCTTATTTTTAGCTCTAGAATCATGTCTTAAAATATTTTACCATATTTCTGACTCACCCTGTATATATATTTATAGTACTATTTATTTATAGTACTATATATATATATATAGTACTATAAATAAAATATATTATCAACAAATATTAATACCAATCATCACAAAGAATAGTTATAAACCGTATTAACACACATTAATTATCAATCGTAGCATTACTTTTTTTAATTTATAGAACTCTTTAGTTAAGTAAATCTGTTTCTGCTGAATGCAAATGATATAACCAACACGGTTTATTGAGTGATGAAAAATAGCGCAAATTAATGCAAGAAAAATCAAGAGAAAACAACATTGTATTGGGTGAAGCAAGGCGGCGAACAGTTCATGATCATCCAATAAACCATTCATTAGTTTTTAAAGGAATAACAATCCTTTTAGATAAACTTAGATGACCTAAAATTCTTAATAATTCAGAATTTGGAATATGATTGTTGTAGTGACCCTATTAACTTATAATAAATATATTTTTAACATTTCTTTTGGACATTTTCAACCATATCCCTGAGGCAAATAATATTGTGGATACCATTTAATAATTCTATACTCAAGTTTGGATCTCACCGCTGTATAATATTTTATTGTTGTAAAGATATTTACAAACCATTGACAAAGTAATGTTACAGTTCTCATACAAGTCAAAATTACAGTTCAGTACACAGTCAAAATTAAAAATGGATGAATTTATTTATATAAAATTACACAAAGTATATTATTAGTTAATGAGTTAATAAACTTCTGAACTATACTCTACGTGATACTGAGATAGTTAATTTTAAGAAGCTGCAATGAAACAACCTTGAGTTTTTCCCCATAAGAACAATGTTTAACATAATGAATTTTTAAGTCGTTATGTATGATCGTAGTGTTATGGGACATGTGTCATTATTTAACACTTTGGAGACCAACTTCCAATATATCAGAAGTTTCGTAATAAATGTTTTTCATTTATTCAATGACACATTTTGATCGAATTTTTGATCCCATTTAATATTTTACAATATGTTTGAATTATATCATCCGTCCTTAATAAATTAAAGTACTTTCTTTCCTCCAATTCTCAAAAAACTTCCACTAGTCCTAGAAACTTCCGATATAATATATTTAATTAAAGTTTTAAAGAGTGATTTAAATGGGGCCACAATTAAGGAGTAATTATATCTTTGCATTGTTTTGTAGATTGTTAGAGCTGTTTCTTAAGTTCCAAAATTATAAAATCTTAAATCTCTCTATTTTATTGTTTTTGTTATTGATTATTTCTCCACATTTATTGCATAATATTATTTGCAACTACCATCATACACCCAAAATAGAACATAAGTTGACATACCTGTGTAGGGGTCGGCCGATAGGTGAGGCGATGTTTGAAAAGTCGATGACACAATAGGATTAGCAACACAACTAGCACTAGGCCTAGAAAGCCAACACTTGCCAATATCAGCACATGTGTCTCAGTAAAAACCATATTTATTGGAATCTCTGGTTTCTCAGTTTCTGTTGTTGTATTCTCTGTAATTTAAAAACACGTCAGTAAAATTATTACAATTAATAAACAATTGGAAATAATTTGTAATAGTAGCCTACAAAGTATCATTTACAGGATGAATACGCATATCTTATTTCACTTTTTACAAGAGAGCTAAAGCAATGCTTCTCCAACATTTATTTCTACTGTTACATTTTGAGCCTAAATGATAACGAAATAAAAGTGATACATAAATTTTATAGATATTAGTATTATACGAAAGAATATATTTTAAAATTGAATGCAAAATATGCTCCTGAGATTATTCATAATAAAGTAATAAAATAATTAACTTGATAGCATCATACATCTTTTTTTGAGAAACTAAAAGTGGAATGTCACAGTAACTCCTTTCCAGACATTTAAACTTGAATAATGAAAAGTAAATAGAATTTAGATTAAGAAATATTTCTTGAAATGTTAAGCAAAATACTATGTTTGAAAATAAAAATCACAATTTGAAGTTGTAAGTTTAAAAAAGGCTTTGTTAATCCCTTTCAGTGCCAGGTTTGTAGCAGTGCTGTAACACTTCTCTACTGGCTCTATATTATAAACATGCAAAATTATTACTAACTTTGTTAATGGTAATATTGAAATGTAATATATCATTATATATATATATATTCATTCATTTATCTATTTATATAATATAATCTTATTGAAGATTAATATATATGTATATATACAGGGTGATTCGGTTAGTGTTACCGGCACTTTCTGAGCTGATTGTACTATAAAAAATAAAGAAAAAAGTTCATATAAACATGGGTCCGGAAATGCTTCCTTTCTGGGTTATGGCCAATTGAAGATTTCACCAAAAATTGTGTGCAGGAGGTCAAATGATGATTTGCCGCGTGTTTATGAAGAGATATTTATAGGCGAATGCAACTTTTTCTAACGGATTTTTAGATGAGAAATTGAATAAAGTTCATCTCATAGCTGTATCTCATTTAGTTTTTTTGTTATACTACAAAAAACAGAAATAAAATAATTTTGAAAACACTTTTTTAAGGTTTAACGGACAATTATTTTGTTAAATAGGCATTGAAGACCCACATTTTTACAAAGAAACTTGCAGAAAATTTAATTCTGAATAAAATTATGTGCCACACGGCTATTAACAGCGAAGTATTAGTTTCTGGAATTTAATTTTACAACAAACATTCTACCAAGCAAGAAATACGTATTTAGTAAATAAACACCGTAATGTAATGATATAAGGTACACAAATAATTAATTAGCATACAATTGTAAATAGATTAATGCTTAACTAAAAAACAATAATACTATTACTTTTTAGGACTATCCAAATGGTTACATCATGTACCTACATATCTTTGTCACGTTAGCTTTACAGAAGGTAAATTATGTTTTTATAAGTTGGTATCACAAATCAGCTGTTCAACAATACACTGCAATTTATTGAGGAATCCAAATTATTTGTTACCAATTCTGTACTAGTTTAATGAGTGCAATTTAATACAATTAATTTACTACTCGTTTGTTAGTGAAGTGTATTTTAAAGTAACTTACTATCACAATTGCAATGCCTTTGTTATTTACAACGGAAGAATATGCCGACATGGTATTTGTCTTAGGCGTTTGTGACGGAAATGCAACCGCTGCTACTGCAGAATACCGAAGACGATTTCCTAATCGCAGAGTTCCAAACCCAAAAACGATCAGTGGATCATTTCGTACCCTAAGAGTAACAGGTAAACTTCCTAGTATTAATAATTATCGGGATCGCCCTGCCCAGAATAATGTAGATATGGAAGAGGCTATAATCATGGCTACTGAACGCAGTCCTGGTGTCAGTACACGGCGTCTTTCTAGGCGATTCACAATGTCTCAGTCTGAAGTATGGAGAACTTTGCGCAAAAATAGCATGTTCCCTTACCGTAAACAACAAGTTCAAAGTATTCAACCAACAGATCCTCCTCTTCGATTGGAATTTTGCAACTGGTTAATTAGAAACCGTCAACATCATAGAACCATTTTATTCACTGATGAAGCTCAATTTACCCGAGACGGCGTCAACAACCTTCACAATGAACACACTTGGGCAGAGGGAAATCCACATAGTACAATCGTGCGCAACTTTCAACACAGATTTAGTGTAAATGTATGGTGTGGACTCATTCATGATCGATTAATAGGACCATTCATTCTCCGAGGACATCTAAATTCCCGCATGTACCTAGAATTCCTCACAGAACAACTACCACTATTATTAGAAGATGTTCCATTAGCAGCAAGGTGCAATATTATTTATCAACATGATGGTGCCCCTGCCCACTTTTCCCATAATGTAACAATGCACTTAAACGAGCAGTTTCCCGGGCGATGGATTGGTCGCGGTGGATCACACACTTGGCCACCAAGATCACCAGATATAACTCCATTAGATTTCTGTATATGGGGTTGGATGAAGAACCTGGTGTACCAGGAAAAAGTAAATACACGTGAAGAGTTAATAAATCGAATTGAAGATGCCGCCGCACAAATCAAAAACAATCGTGCAGCGTTGCGGAGGATAACTCGATCAATCAGAAAGCGAGCTGCTAAGTTATTGAAGTACAAGGACTGATTTTTGAACACCTGTTATGAAAGTGGTACGTAGTATTATAAGCTTTAGATGAAAAACAATAATTTATTTAAAACTTAATTTAAATTGCATCCTAATAAATCTTATGTGTAGGCTACTCTATGTCATTAAAATGCGGTTTTCCTTTGCTTTGGAATTTCTTGCTTGGTAGAATGTTTGTTGTAAAATTAAATTCCAGAAACTAATACTTCGCTGTTAATAGCCGTGTGGCACATAATTTTATTCAGAATTAAATTTTCTGCAAGTTTCTTTGTAAAAATGTGGGTCTTCAATGCCTATTTAACAAAATAATTGTCCGTTAAACCTTAAAAAAATGTTTTCAAAATTATTTTATTTCTGTTTTTTGTAGTATAACAAAAAAACTAAATGAGATACAGCTATGAGATGAACTTTATTCAATTTCTCATCTAAAAATCCGTTAGAAAAAGTTGCATTCGCCTATAAATATCTCTTCATAAACACGCGGCAAATCATCATTTGACCTCCTGCACACAATTTTTGGTGAAATCTTCAATTGGCCATAACCCAGTAAGGAAGCATTTCCGGACCCATGTTTATATGAACTTTTTTCTTTATTTTTTATAGTACAATCAGCTCAGAAAGTGCCGGTAACACTAACCGAATCACCCTGTATATATATATGAAGTAGAGCGTCGATTAACCAAAACGATTGGAGCAGAGGGGTTTTCAGATAATTGAACATCATTGTAAAAAAAGTTTAGTTTTTTGTTAAAGGTAGGGGAATGGGTGGGACAGCAAAAAAATGTTTTTGGTCCAGAACACAATATAGCACTTCTTAATATCACATGAAAGTATAAAATATTATGTGAAGGTAATACAAAGTAGGGATTACACATACAGTACATAAAACTGTGGCTCAGTGACTTATATATAGTAGAAACAGTAAAAAATTTACTTAAAATAAGATAAAATAGAAACCGTACAAAATCAACCCAAAATTAGATACATATAACCGTTTAATGCCAGACTCAAATCACTGGAAGGCTTCTTCATTGGTTGGACCTTTTTCAACTGAGACATCATCATCTTGATCATCGTCTTCATCAATACATCTTTGTACCTGCACTCCTACCTACGTTGTTATCTGTCAAAAGTTCATAGCCGGGATCATCCTCTAGCCATTCATGAAAGTTTTCTTGGTCACATTTTTCAAATCCTTCTTTCAATAGCTCAACCACTTCTGAAACAGGTCTCACTTCATGGTTCTTCATGTGTAGGCCTGGTTTCAAAGTCAAATGTTGGGCAAAGCTTGTTCCAGGCTTTTTATTTTTTGTTAGGCTCTTTGACATTAGCCCACGCTTCTACAGCCATGTAAACAGCATCCTTTAAGTTAGTATCTTCGTAGATTTCAACGATTGTTTTATTTTCTTCTTGACCAATTCAACACTACGAATCAATGCTTTTCTGCAGTAACATTCAGTGGAAAAAAATCATCTTAAACTTTCCATCTTCTCTCTCAAGTAAAAGGTTTGAAGGATGACTCGGAGGGTTATCAATTGCCAATAGCACATTTTCAGTATCCCTCAATTTTCATTTAATGTTTTTTAACCTCAGGGATGAAAATATTATCATAACATTCAATAAATATTTTAGTATCCATACAAGAGTTTATTAGGTTTTTGTACATTACTGGAAGTTGTTTTATTCCTTTAAAGCATCGTGGGTTCATAGATTTTTCCAATGTGCAGCAAAAGTATCCTAAATGTGCCCGTGTTGTTTCCGAATATCAAAGCTGTTATACGGGATTTGCTGGCTTTAAATCCAGGCGCTGCCATTTCTTTTTTTGAAACAAGGGATTTGGTCGGCATTTTCTTCCAATATAACCCAGTTTCGTCTGCATTGTAGACGTTATTGTCCTTATATGCTTCTTCAACAAGCTAACTCTTAAACATTTCTTTGAACTTTTCAGCAGCATCAGTGTCAGCTAACAGCTTTCATCCCTGAATGTCTTTCTCTAATCCCATGCCTAGATTTAAATCGCTTCAGCCAACCAGCGGAAGCTTTAAAATCGTCACTACCCCCTAGTTTTTTGTTTATTTTCAATGCTTTCTCTCAAATCCAAGGACCACTTTTGGGTTGGCTGTAGTCTCTTACCTGCATGAACCCCGTGTAAACTGCAGTATCTGAGTCCTGATTTTCTGCTGTTTACATAGTTTCCTATGCAAGCTACCATCTTCACAGTCTAGTATACACGCAAACTGTAATAGATTGACTGTTGAATTCCCGAAACCAAACTCTCGAGCTAAGTTTGATCCACTTGCGCCTCTTTTTAATTGATCTAGAATTTTAAGTTTATCACATAATCTGAGAACAACACATTTACATTTTGCTGACATTGCTAGAAATCACGCAGCTCAACGAACAATAACTCACATGTTAAAACAACACTGATTTCAGTGACAAAAAGTGAGGTTAGGTGGACATGGAATAGTACTATACGTAACAGTATTCTGTGGTGGAATGGTGGACCATATCGATTGCATGCACTGCTACACCGCATGCGCTCTTGTTGGTCGGTTTCGTTATTACTGTGTTTTCTGTTTGACCAATCCCCACTCTTTCACAACATCTTTTGTTTCACCAATAATTTTGTTAACTTTATTTAGTCAAATTGCTTTGGAAATTTGTTTACTTTTCCATTTGCCTACATCCCATGCATCTTGATTTGTTATATAAATTTGCTCTGTTTCAAATGTTATTACATGTGCTTGTGTCACATTCCACAACAAATGAAGTCTTGAGTAATAAACCCTGAGACATTACCCAGAGATTTTCATGTACCGAGTTAAATTTTACCGGATTTTACACTAAAAGTAGTTGTGCACTGATATTTAATACAAGTAGTTAAGAGTCATTGGTAATGTAAAAGGTATCTATAATTTTTCAATGAACTGTGTTATATGTTTGTGTTTATATTGAGCAATCAAAAAGTATTGTACAAATACAAGATTATCAATTTTCACTGGCTATAAAACTATTATAGAGATAAAACAACAAATCTAAAATTATGGGAGAAACTGTTTTCTTTCATATATGGTTATTTTTAACATTTTTTTTAATATTAATAAGAAATTATGTATTATATATCATTTAAAGAAACCATTAAGAGTTTTAAATTTTAAATAAAAACTATATAACCCGTATAATTGTATAGTACAGGCCATTATTTCTGTTTATAATAGTTCAGACTCCAATGTATTAACCCATTTACCAACATAGACGTATAAAACATGGGGTGCAAAGACTACCAAGTGCTAAGTGAGACAACTGTCTCAACCTTTCCAACCCGACAACCCACACCAAAACTGAAAAATCCTGTGATAAAATCCATTAATTTGCGGGCATCTGTAAAAACTGCTATAATTCCGCTTATAGAATCAGCCCGTTGTTGTAAAATGGTTAATACATACACACACCAAAAAAGAAAAAAATCAGGTTTTATTTTAAACAATCCTAATTTGCATCAAATTATAATGATTTTGGATAAACTTTTCAGTGTGTGTTTGTTTTAAAGATTAAAAATAACATTAGTGACATTATGTAAAAAAATAATGAACAGTAAAAATATTAAAGGAAACAACGTTTTTATTTTTAATGTGTTTTAATATTTTTTTACTAAAAATGTATAATTTTCTAAAGTGGCAAGTTTATTTGATGTAAGCATTAAATTTAGTAAAAATATTTAAAATTAAGAATGTTTCTTTGATTATTGTTTATTTAAATCACACACAGTTTTCACACACAGCCAAAAACATAAAAACCAATACAGTATGGGCAACAGTCTGAAATCACAATAACAACTACTTCAGATGTCTATTTCCATGGAATAGACATCTAAATCCCCACATGATGAACATGTTTTTAAACAAACATGTCAGTTTAGTAATGGATTTTTCATTAAAGCACAAATCATTGAATCAGAAGACTGATTATCTTAAGTACCTTAAAATTGAAATAACTTTTAAGGTAATGAGGTAATGGTGATGGAATTCACCTGTTTTTCAGTTGAACCAAATTTTTTCTGACATAATGACTTTACTACAAATAAAACATAATAACAAAAGTTTTAGTTTTGTAGTAGTTTTAGTTGTAGTAGTAGTAGTAGTAGTAGTACATGGAATAGACATCTAAAGTAGCTGTTTTAGTGGTTTCCAATAAAGTGACTTTTACTAGGGTCACGTTTTATTATTTGGGTTAGAGATTGGCTGGATTATCACCCCTTTGAATATTATCACTGACTTATGGGACACCCGATATATACATATATACACAGGTGTCCCAGAACTCTCTAGCAACATTTTTAGGTATTGTTCCTGGACCAAAGGAAAACCAAAATACATTAAAACTTTCAAAAATTAAATAATTACCAACATAGCTACCATTTTGTTTTTTCACTTAGCTATTTTTTATTTGAGAACATTTTGTTGTAATAAGTTAAAATTTTGTATATACCTTTACAATTGAAAGGCCTAATTACATAAAAAATTCAATTTTTTAGACGCTTAATTTTTAAAACGGCAGTTTTCTAAAAAACTTTAAGTAAATATCTTAAAAAGGACACATGATAACACCATTGTTTTTAGATTATAAACGTTGTTATTTTCTTGTATTTTAATCAAAAGAAACAAATGCTGTGATAGTTAAGGATATTATGATCACAGTTCAACAATGGAACATTACAGTCAACTGATTAGAACAACTAAGATTACAACAGCTAATTGTTGTGGCTCACAAGTAGTGCTGTCACATAATGACAGTGAATATTGTTTAGTACTTGATTTTTTAAAGCACACGATCTCCCTTATTTATCAACCGGTTTTCTAAAACTTAGTATCTTTGGATTGTAACTAATACACACACACACACACACACACACACACACACACACACACACACACACACACACACACACACATATAAACAAATATAATTAATAAATACATAGAATTACATAACGGAAAAAAGAAGTGAAAACTTACCACATATGGGAATATCACACATCTGCCAACGTATATTGGGATCCATAGTATAACACCAGGGACCTGGCTCTTCCCCACCAGCATTGCGACAATAGTTTTCTGCATTCTTAACCTCCGGGAACACATCTGGTGGGCGGTCATGAGTGTGTGGACGTGTTGAGTCCCATCGTTGGCAGGGTATTCCTGTGTTAGTGTTATTGGCAAAACCCATGTAATACCTGCCTCGACCCTTGACACAGTCATCTATCAACACAGAATAAGTATATCTGTAAAAGGAACATTTTAAAACCATATATACTCAAGGACTTTGATAACCACTGTGTTTTCTATCAACACAGAATAAGTATATCTTTAAAAGGAACATTTTAAAACCATATATACTCAAGGACTTTGATAACCACTGTTTTCTATCAACACAGAATAAGTATATCTTTAAAAGGAACATTTTAAAACCTTATATACTCAAGGACATTGATAACCACTGTGTTTTATGTCCTTCAGAAAAAAACCATACATTACCTGAATGGTCAGAATTTACAATGAAAAATTTAAATTCAAAGTTTTGGAACTACTAGCAAATAGTACTATGTACTTTCTCTCTCAACTCTTACAATGCATTTTATAGAAAATTGTTTGTTGGGGTACAACGCAACCCCCAGAAAAACGTACAACACTTATTGGAATAGTAAGAAAAATAAACAGAATGACATCATATATTATACGATCATACACACACAGCAGACTGTAGGTCATTATTATGGCCTGAATTTGTGATACAGGATATTAGAACTTGATATCAATGGAAGAACAAAGTATTAAACTTTGGTTTAAAAATTGCACAGTTCTACTAAAATATATTTTTGACAACTTTTGAAGAAAAATATGACAACCTATTTGCTCACGAAAAGTTTTAAAATGTGAATAATTTTTAAACTATAGAACATTCAGATTTTAATTACTATATTTAATATTGAGAAATTTACTGTTTGCCACATTATTCAGTTATACTATATTTAACCAATGTCTAGTATAGTCTATAATGTTTTATGTGAAAATGTTATACTTTATAGTTATACTACTCTTTATATACTATGGCACTATTCAATGTAAATATGTTATTAAATGAATAAAGATGTTTGAATTGAATTGAGTTTTAATTTAAGACTATTGGTTATGTAACGTATTGCAATGTCATCTGCATAAGGAATGTTCTGTACTATAATATTATTTAACAACGTGTAAAAATAATATATCAAGTAAAAATAATGTAGATGCAGTTTCACTTTATTATTTTGGTGAGTGAATACAAACTGCAACCATATAGTATATTGCTATTCTTTCAATACAGGATCAAACCTATAGATCTATATTGAAACCATTGTATTGATATGTAACAATTGTGGACTGGCCAATGGCACTGCTTAGGAATGCCCAGACTTTTTTTATTGCTTTTCCTGTTATAGGCTGAAATAGGCTAATAAAATTTCAAACACCATTATTTTAGTGTACCCTATGCTATAGGCTACGTTTAATCATTACATTTTTATTAAGGTTCATTGTTTGGTAGACTTATGTTAGATATTTGGTTTTTATCCAGCAATTATATTCTTAGTAACTAGTCACAGTATACGATTATGGTACTGCAACATTAACATGTTGATTGCAATAAATGTACACTGCATTCTGAAGTAGATCGTATCTGGACAGTATATAAAGGAAACAGATTGTCAAGTCACGGTGAGGATGGTAATTGGCAGGCACGCAACAGTTTAATAGCTTATTCATAGTTTCACAGAGAGCCATATTGATTAAATTTAGCTCTAATATATCTAAGCCTATTCAACTTTACCCAGACAAAACAAGACTAGTTTTATATAAAATGTGTGAATTTTCCAATAACCAGAATTGTCAATGTTAGGAATTGATATGGCAATACTACAATAATATCTCATTTTTTTCAAATTAGCACATTTCAATTTAATGCAAATGTTGGGCTGTCAAGTTCTTCTTTTAGTTGGTTGAGCTTTAGCATAGCAAAGCCTATCACTCGTAGGGCTGGAAACATTTCATTTCTGTCTGTCTTTTTACATGTTGTCTGTCTGCACGATATCTCAAAAACGAACTAAAGTATAAATTTGAAATTGTGCAGCTTCATTTCTGTAGGAGGAAAACTGAAATAAATGTGTTGTTATAATAGGCACTATTTTTTCCCTTCAAGTATCACATATACAACAACTTAACATTTATTACCATATATGTATTTTTATATGCTTAGTCAAATCAACTTCTAATTTGTAAAACAATATTCCACTCTCTAAATTTCAAACATGTGTAATTCTTTTTTTTTACTTTTTGTTCTGTATAAGTTCATAAGTGATCTTTTGGATACCAAATATAAGGATATGTATGGATAGATCTAAATTGAGTTTGAGGTAATCATATTGTACTTTTGCATAATTAAAAATGTTTACATAATCTTTGTATAACTTTTGGTCTACTTGGAGCTAAACAAATTTTTTAGTGATGTTTCATATTTAACTACTATACAGATAGATCATCTTTCATTCAATTATTTAAATTCTCCAAATTTGATATTTTGAATAGGGCTGCATCTTTTCCAAGAAGGCCTATTAGAATAACAATACCAATGCTTGGTCTAATGAGACTCAAAGTAATGAAACAATGTGCCATTTCTTAATCATTAATTACATGGAATTTTAATTATAATGAATTTTACTAATACATAAAACAAACAGTGTACTGAAATATTACCTATATAATTGTTAAAAAGATTCTAGAAAGTTTTGTTTCAATTTCAGCACTTACAATCTATTAAATTGGTAAAAATAACACAACAAATATATGAATGTAAAATTATCTTTCAAATTAGAGAATTTAATTTCCATTTGATGTAAAAGAAAACACACACACAAATTAAGCCAAGAGAACCCAAATGTCATAATATTAACTTTCCAAAACTCTCTGGCAGTGTAACAATAGTGATATAAAGGGAGAAAGTTATACAATATTTTGGTAATATTCATAATTCAGAATGAAACAATTTTAAATAAATATTTACTAAACAAAGTTCTGCTGATAACATTTTGATAAAACATTGTTATTTATTTGGTTCTTGACATTTGGCTTAATCATCTTAAGCTATTGACAATTGCCCACTTACAAGTGACTTCATCCTGCTTCATCTCTGTGAGCTTGGCATGAGAACAGACAACTTTGTCTGTTTGCAATCTAGGTAAGGGCCGAGCAGTTGGGAAGTCGGAAATGACCTCGTGTCGTGAAGTAGACACCATGCTGTTTGTTGTTCTCTATCAATGCCCAGTCATTGTAACAGAAAAGGTCTCTGACAGCAACACAATCTTCATAACAAAGAGGGAGTCCTACTGGGAATCCGTTCACAATGTGACATTGAGGAAATGCATACAGGCACAGCATTTTCTGTAACCAAAAATATTACATCTCAGAAGAACAATTCGAAACTCCAACCACCAGACACACTTGGACTTACAAACACTATTTTAATATAAAAGACATATTTTATTCTTCCACAATTTTAATTTATTTTAAAAGCGCTTTCACTGTTTAAGCCATTATCAGTTATTGTTTACAGGAAAACATATGATAAAATAGTTAGAATAAGATTTAAAACTATTTGTAAAGACCAACAAGTAATAAATAATAAAAGCATTATGTAGAAAAATATGGTTTGCAATTCATAATTTTTGAATGAATTTCTTCTTTTACTAATGGTATAAAAATTTCACTGAAATTTACGGAATATGGGGAAATACATTTATCTTTCAAAACTGTCATACACGCACTTTCAATTTTGTTTCTTTTAGTCTAGGAAGATTCTTTAAAAAATACATTGATGATTCAAAATTTATAGCATGTTCAACTAATTTAGATTTTTCAATTTCTTCTTTTTTTATCATTGCAAATATGTTCTTTTAGCCTCGTTTCCACAGATCTTGATGTTTAGCCGATATAAGCATCCACAGTCAATTTTATATATTACATTCTTGGTTTCCTGTTGTTTGTTTTTTTGGTTTTAATTATGTTAAGTAGCTTCTTAGATTATTGACTTAGAGATTTAAAGATTTGATCTTGGACAAGAAGTTCATTTGCTAATTGCACTAAATCAATCACTTTTTACTCAGTGATGTCTCAGTCGTAGGTAGAAATGATATAAACATGGCTTTAATATCACCATTGTATAAGTATTTGGCATATGGGTGAGAAGGAGCATTGTTCAATAATAAATAAGCTTTCCTAGGAGGGTAATTTTTTTGTTTATGCTTCAGTGATAGAGACAAATTCATTAAAAACCCAGTCACTAAAAATTTGACTGTCCAACTATGCACTTCTTTGGTTGCATTTCAAGAGAAACTACGACTCTCTTCCATTTTATACTCAGTAAAAAAGTATAAAAGTATATTTTCCAGAATTCAGCAAAAGCACAAACTTTAACTCTGCTTTAACAAATAAAGCGATCATGTTTAACGTAAGTGCAGGGACAACTGTATGTAGCTTATGGTCAAGTGAACCTGATGATTTCCAAGTATTCTACGAGTATTAATCATCATGTGCCACATCACGCCACGGCTTGCTGGTTCGACCCAGCTACAGCCATTAGAGGCAACAGAAGCTAACTGACAAAGTCAACCCAATGATTTTGATCGAGTTTAGTCGTCATTATGTGCCACGCAAGATTGACCTATAACCTATTGAGACTAAAAATCGCACTTCTCACTGTAGTGACTTGTTTTGTTTAAAGCTTTTTCATGTTTTTATTTCTGATAATTAGCTTGGATAATCGGGACTCAGAAAATCAAGAGCCTACTGTTGAATAAAATCTGGTTTTAAATTGAAAAAAAAAACTTTTCAAACAATAAGAATATATATATTTGGCTTTTAATACAATTAAATTCTTATTTGAATAAAAACTTTTAGGTATCCTGCAAATTGGCAGTGTAAAGTTTTACATGAACCAAAAATAATGTCTGAACCTCAAAGAGTTAGAAATGTGTATCTGTATGGTAACACAATGCCCAGATATCATATTTTACAGTTTCATGACAAAATTACTGTTTTTGGACATTATTAATGAAAAAACAACTGCAAATAAAAAAAGTCTGGAAATTCCCTGTAGTTGTGAATATGTTACATTACTCCTAGGTACCAACAAAATGCAAAAAACCCATTCATGGAACAAGGATAACATTATGGTGAATACATTATTTTATAAACCGTTAAAAAAACTTATATTTATGATGGAAGCACAATGCAGAACGATAATAAGCACATTAAGGCGATTCAACTTTAGTTTCAGGCTCCCTGAGAAGTCGGTTTAATGTGATTGGCCAAGAGAGAGGGTTATATATGTTTCACAACTACAGCCAACCCCAATTATTCAGGCCAAGGGTACGAATCATACAAAACTGAGTATGTGAATCTGCTTACTAATTAGAAAAAAGCCACTGTTGTTAACATGAATAATTATAAGTACAATTTAGGTTAAATAATAAATAGTAATTGCTTTTATATACAAGTCTAATGTACTTACAATTTCATATTATTGGATTATAAATCCCAACTAATTAGGAGTAAACTTAAAACATTGAACTGAGACCAGTGTAAGATTTACTTTAAGAATTAAGAAACCGGTGATAATTATCACAATGTAATCAAGGAAGTATGAATACTAAACTAATAATAACCTCAGCTGCACTCCTACATGGCTCTTTAAGGACTTTTATCATTTCCTCCCAAAGACCTGCAGTAATGTTCTCATTGCGGCCTCCAGAGTCAGAGCTGTTGAACCATACTTGGCCGGCCCCCGCCAGGTAGTACTTGCACACCTTGCCACTGTATGGAGCACATTTGCCATGTGACATTTCTGCAAGAGAACACGTCATTAAATTAATAATTTGGATGTAACCATTTTGGATTAAACAGTTAAAAGCAAAAGGATTTATGGAAACATTGCCAACCGTGTATATTTTATCCATTTTAATGTTTGTTAGAAGCAATTTAGATATATTTAAGGAATTAGCTGCAGTTCACAATCATGACACAAGAAACAAGCATACACTGCTTAATAGCAAGTGCACCTTTAGTTTAACTCAGAAAAGTTTCCAATAACAAGGGATTAAATTGTATAATGTACTAACTAATTTCATTCAAACTATGCCAGTCAATTTGTTCAAGATACACATAAGACAAACTTTGATAAAGAACTGTATCTACAATGTAAAAAGATTTTTTAGACATAGACGACTTTTTAAATTAAGCATGACGAAGCTTAGCGACATTTTATTTTATTTTTTACCATTGTTATACATTTTTATTAATGTTTTTGACAAATAAAGATTGTCTATTGTAACTGTGATATAAGTACCGTAATGTAAACTGTAAACTTAGTTATTTTTAAGAATTATTTTATCTTTTTTTAACTTTGTTTTTTATTTATAAATATGTGTAAGCGATAATTTTAATTGTTTGAATTTTAAATGCTAGCATTAAAGGTCTTTTGTCACACTGTTGGTACTTTATTGTTTTTTCTTCCAGTATGGTGTATTTCTATTTGATAAATTGTGTATTTTATTTGATCATTTTTTTATTTTTAACACTAGAATAATGTTTATCTTCAGATCATAAATACATGAACCACTTAAAAGAAAATAATTGTATTGTAATATAGTTTTTATTTATAGTACTTGTTTACTATGTTCATGAAAATGTCTATTGTACACTTCAAAATTACAATAAAGCTTCTTGATTCTTGATTATTAATATTTCTTACATAATATAAAAATATTATTTTCTCAATAAGTCAATACATTTTAAGTGGTAAAGCAAACATTCATTAGTTACTCAACTAATCTGTCAATACTGTTAATTGTGGTATGTACAATAAATATTATTTATATTTTTATGTAACATAATGAAAACTAATGTGTTCATTCATTCAATGGTTAAATAATAACACTTCAGTAAGTTATTTTGTGCAATTAGCTATAAATTTAAGTGATAAAAATTATCACTTCACAATTATGGCAACGTCATGAACATTAGTGATTAAACTCAGTGCATGCAAGAATATTTAAAATTGAAAAATGAACTTAAATAATAATTAATATAAACAATAGTTTTTACCTTGCTCATTTGTCAAGACTGTAAGAAGTCCAAAAAGAAAAAATGACCACTCTATAAGACCCATCAGCCGTTCTCTCAAAAGCCATTAGATTCACTGAAAATTTTGGTGTAACATCCTTTGGCTCCTTCTGAAAAAAACACAAATAGTCAATTTTAAAGCATCAATAAATATGTATATGGTAATTATATTAACTCTTTTAATGCCCTGGTCTTAAAAGACCATAGCATTAAAAGAGTATGTATATATTGTGTATGTATGTATATACAGTATACATACATATATATATATATATATATATATATATATATATATATATAGACACAAATTGTTTTACTGGTAAATACCTTTAATTTGAAAATTTGAGGTCGGGTTTGTGGCATTGTATTATATTCATAAAAAATTGTTGATAAATTAAAGACCTTTAATTAGAAATGCTGCTCGACCTATGCTCCCATTAAAACTTTTCCTCTGACTCCTTGCAGCCGTCCTCCTGGAGATGTAGCGGTCCACAGAATACATGTTAAAATATTTTTGTGTGATAAAATTTGAATTCCTGTGATAAAACAAATAATAATTTTCATAAAAAGTTACTTGACTTGTGGTAATGTGTGTGGAACTGCATTTCAGTTGGAATATGGCTTTAAGGTTTTGCTAACTTCATGAAAAATGTATTTAAGACAAAGGAAGAATTTAAAAAATATATCATAAGTCAAGCTTCTTAATGTACCTTTTTATACCCTCAGAGCCCTCTACCATGCACAAAATCTCTAAAATAATGTAAAAATATCTATCTTAGGCACTTTTACTTGTGACACATCATTTGTAATTAGGTATCTTTATCGTAACCCACTGGTTGAACCCAATTTTTTATGAACCACATAACATGTAAAAACAATACAACCTAATTATTATTAGTAGGCTATTCAAAATTACCACTATTTTATTTATACTACTTGCAGTCCCTCAGGTTGCATAATCAAGGGTCCTAATGTCATCTGCCTCTTATTATTGTTTATAGTTCATCAAAACTTATTAATGAAATGCTTCTTGTAACACTTCTATTTAAAATTTTCGACCAACTCCTTGTAGGCAGTCTTTGTCACCTATGACGGTCCAATGTATTTAGATCTTAAACTGATAGTTTCTACTGGCCAGTGGAAGAAATCATCCTACTGGCCATCAACTAGAATCTTGTTGAAGTTTCACGTTTATATTTAACACATATTAAACTATCAATTCAGATATTACTCCAATCAATTTGTTATCTGTGTTCCTAATGAATAGAACTATCAAAAAGAGGTACTTTCTTGGTGAATTTGAATAAACTATAAATGTTCATGCATAGTTGGTCCTGAACACTGTGTTGATACATTAGTTGAGTATTTCAATTTCATTATTGTATCATAATTAATTTATAATAATACAAAATGTATGATATGCCAAGAAAAACCTAAGAATAAAATTAGCTACTTTTGAATGTTTGTAAGTTGTTTTCAGATTTTAATTAATCCAAAATGATGTTCAGAAGCCTCAAAGCCATATTACAGTGTTTCTCAAACATTGGTGACATATTTACTTGTCTGTGTGCATACGTGAGTGAGTGCGAGAGAGAACTTCATTAAGATTTGAATCATTAAGATTTGAAAGGCGTAAAAAATTACATTACATCACACTTTTACAAGAACAAAGTTACATTAAATATATCTGTCAAAGTTTCCCCATGGCAGGAACTCATCTTCACTGTGTAGAACGGTCGTTGAGCAAGCCATTTTTTTCAAATGGAGTCTGAGATTACGGTTCTTTTGACTCTTCAACTCATCTGGGAGGAGATAGTAAAACTTAGCGCAGGACGTATGATGGTTTCTTCACATACAATGCTGTGCGGTGAAATGGAAAATTGCAATTCTTAGCAAATCTGGTATTGTGTTCATGAATTGCAGCAAGTCTTGAAGTCAATTTATAGAAGCAGATGAAATCACTGCCAGAATGTAGTGAGAACCACTGTCAAAATGTCCATATCTTGAAAGGTTTCCTGAGGTATCACATATTCCCAATCCAGCCAATGTTCTTATTGCCCTCTTTTAGAGAAGTGAAACCCTTTCTAGGTTGGCACAGGATGAGCCCCTCCATAAGGTGATTCCATAGGTCATATGGCTCTCAAAAAGGGCATGGTAAGCAACTCTAGCAGTCTCTGCTGATGTCAACATAGTTCTTCCAAGAGAGGTCAACATCCACTAGAACTCCCAGATGTTTGGTAAGGTCAGTGGATTCAAGATTAGGTATACCAGCTACTTAATTTTTTCTTTGCTCCAAATATCAACTGCTTCATCTTTTCTTCATTAAGGACCAAGTCTATGTTGTTGCAGTAGTCATTATCCATATTCATTGCTATGAAAGAGTTAATCTCAAAATTTGTGTGAAGATAAGATGACAGTATCATTAGCGTACATGAAGCATTTGTTATAGGGGTTGATATAGGATGATAAATCGTTAAGAAACAATATGAATAACTGGCCCCAACATTGACACCTGAGGGACACCTCTAGTGACAGGTAGTGGAGTATATCTTATCTAGTATGTTTCACCTTTGATTGAGTAGTTTATTTCCACAATCTGAGCTCTGCCTTCCAGGTAACTGGCAAACCATTGAAGTGCTGTTCCATAACTCAGCTTTGACACAATTAGATCATGGCTCAAGCAATCAAAAGCTTTGCTGAGATCTAAGAATATCCTGTGACACTTTGGCCATCTTCAATGCTGTTGATTATTTCTTCAACCAGATCTTCCAAACCTGTCACTGTCAACCTGTCTCTCACAAACCCATGCTGACTCTCAGTAAGTAGACCGTTGATATCAAGATGTTGAAAGAGCCTTGATAAAACAATTCTCTCAATAATCTTTGAGAAGGTTGAAATCAAAGATATTGGCCTATGGTTTCCTGTGTCATCCTTTTTTTCCTTTTTTGTGCAGGGGAATGACTTTAGCCATTTGCAGACTGGAAGGAAAAAATCCCTGAAGATGTGATAAATTGGCTGCAAACTCAAGCGGTAAAAGAAGTTCCTTTTTGCAAAATTTAACAATCCTAGAAGTAATCTCGTCTAGTCCTGCAGATAGCTTTGGCTTTAAAGAGTCGATTATCTTATTTAGCTCAAGCTCATTAGTTGGTAAGATCCCACTTACACTTATATGGCCATTATAATTCTGAGAGACAGAAGGCACAGATATAGATTGATTTAAAACATGGCCAACAGACTTCAAGGTATTATCAGCTATGTTGGTGAAGAACTGATTAAAGTGGCATGCCATTATCTTGGAATTCATTACGCTTTCTCCATTTACAGTTCAAGACTTTATCTAGAATGTTGACTTCTTGATGATTGCCGCTCACAGTTGATCACGTCCCAAATAGCCTTGCTTTTGTTGTCAGATGTCATAATATGATTGGCACTGGAAGTGCGTCGAAGTTCTCTTAGCTTTAGGTCATAACTTTTCTTTAAAGTGTTTGCTTTTAATTTATCCTCCTTCTTACCACCAAAGATACTGGCTATTGCCCTCCAAGAATATACTCTTCAATTCCCTGGCTTCTTCATCCCAGAATATCTTCTTTCTTGACCTTCGTGTTACTTATTGATTTTTCTTAGCGGGCAGGTGAGATCAAGTATTCAAGTGACAGATCTTATAAAATTGTTATAAGCCTCATTGAAATCATTGGTGTTGAAGACGTTTTCCATCGTTTCCAGAAGTAAGTGACTTCTGTTGATTTAAATTTCTTAAGTTGGTGTTTCTTCTAGAGGAAATTGTAGATTTGTTAGCCGAGGTAGGCAAAAAACTCAGTAAGCATAATTGTTCTGTATGATCAAAGATAACAGTATGCATCACCTGCACTTCTATGTGGTCTAGGCTTAAATTAATACACACTGCGTCGATAGAGATAGCAGAGGTTGGGGTGATCCTAGTGGGAAGCAGTTTGATTTTTTTTATGTTAAAAGATGCTAGCATTTTATTTAGCAGACTTCTTATTTATAGATGAATATTTTAAATCGTCAATATTTAAGTCTCCAATGATTAGAATATGTGAGTTAGTTGTTGGAAGTAATGTCAATAATGTCTGCAATAATTCTAGAGCTTGTTTGGAGATGGCTAGGCAGTTTGTGGGTGGCCGATAGATTCCTAGTATAAAAATGACCTTAGAACTACTGAGACTAATTTTTATTAATTTTTCTAGCCGTAAACACTTAATTCGTACAAATAATGCTGGAAGAGTTGAAAGTTTTATGCTTTTAAATAGTGGTGCACATGATGTTGGTACTGCTTTGACCGGTACTCTCATGTCTTGTTTTTGCAATAAAAACATTTTTCCAACCACACTGAATTTCCTTAACACGTGCACAATATATATATATATATATATACATATTCTTCCTTAAAACAAATTATATACATAGCAATACTCATAAAATATGTGTGACATACTTTTAAAGCAGTTTTTGGATCACTCAATTTTTATATAGTTTTAATAGTAAATAAGGCTATATTTATTTTATTACAAAATATGTCAATGAGGGTATTCCATTTCATATTGTTGTTTAATGTTAGGCGCAAAATGTTGTTTGTTGATCATTTAAAGTATTATCATTATCAATTTTTAGCTTTATTTCTTCTACATTTTTTTAACATTGTGAATGTTTAGTATGCTTGATTTCTCACAGTTTTGGTGAAGGCCATTTGAACTGAACTTGTTATTGTTACTCTTTATTACAAGCTGCCAGTTATCGTTGTTTAAAGAAGCTAAATTGATTATAGTTGATTGGTTATAATTGTATAAGCTTCAGGTTACGATTTGTTTATCGTAACCTACATTACAATTATGTGTTGGGTTATTTATTCACTTGAAGAAGAGATCAGATTGCAGATCTTGAAACATAGTGTTACTGATTTTTTTGTATCATCACTGGACGATGACAAATGTCCGAAATATCCTGTTTCCGTCATCTGTAATGCGGTAACAAGTCTTCTTAAAAATAAAATAACACCATATAACTTAAGGGCATTCTTAACTCAAATTTTAATGTTTTTTTATTATTGACACCTGGTAAGTTTTTATTGAGGTGAGAGGAAAACATAAGAAAAATAAACATAACTAATTTAACCAAAATACTAACTATTTACTTTCTTAACTATATAATTTGCTTCCTATCTACTGACCTATTCACCTACCATCACAGCATTTATATAACACTGACAAGATAGATCAGATCATACGTAAATAACAGAAAAATTTGTGTTTTTGTACTTTGATATTATCCATAGGCCACTATTTTCAGAAGAGTTTTTCTTACTAGGAACCCAAAAAAACCAAATTTCAGAAAGAACAGGTTATATTTAACTTACTGTCAAAATTACATGTCATTATGATGATCGGTTCTTGGTTCCTGCGTCCCAAAAGGAAGCGTTGTTAGCGAAAAGGAAGCCACACTGTCCCTTTCTACTACTTATTATTACACGATATAAGTAGCTTTAGATTAGGTTATCATATGTTACAAATATGTTCTAGTAGTACTAAAGTTAAAGATAACCTTTAGGAGCACTGAGGTGATCTGAGCTTTAATTTGGGTACTGTCTTGAGGGATGTTTTCCTTTTTCCTGCAGAAGTGCAGGGTGGCACCTGAGGCACCAATGAAAACCGCAATGATGGCCAGAAGCATTTTCAATTGGTACTTGGTACTTTCCCAACCTCAGATCACGTCCCAGTTTGTCTAACTTTTCCGACGTCACGTTGGACTATCTGGCATATGATCTGAGGTTTAACTCAGTGAACTGTGCACTTTAAATTTTAAGCTGTGACAGTATTTCATGTAAAAGTGGGATGCAAAATGAAAAACTTTACCTTATCAAGATAAAATTAAACTTATAGAGACTGTGGACACTGGAAATTAGAAAAAAGTGACATTGCAAAGGAGTTTAGTATACCTGCTAATACTCGACCATTTCTTAATATGCATTTTACCAATAACATATTCATTATCCAAGCCAACATTATTACTGTAGTTGTTGTGGATCTCCATGCTTGGATTTAAGCTACTGTATGTTTTGTTTTGATATACAAAATGGTTTACAAAGAAGGTTTTAAGTTAAGATGCAAAGTATTATTGTCCAACAAGACTAATGTAAGACTGGGAAGTGAATACCAGAAGGAAAGTAAATAGGTGACTATTATCAATTAAAGATTTGTCCAAACCATAAGAAATACTCTAGAACCTAACTCTTACTGCTAATATTTTGAAAAATGTTTTATCCCAAACAACTTTAATAATTATTTGGATGTGAAAATCATATTCAGATATTATATAGATACTGAATATAAAAATTTCCATGGGCTAATACATAAACAGTACAAAACTTAAATGCAGAGGACTGAACTGTAACATTCCATCAGAAATAATATCTAAGCACCTACATCTAAACTTGTCCCAGTAGAGAGGAAAAAGTTCCTATAAAAGATTTGCTTAAATGAATTAATTTGGGAAAACCTAATAATCACAACTAGCAAAGAGAATTTTTTTCTGTTCCAATTTTAATCAGGCTATATTTTTTTAGTTTGTTTTTTTAATTGTATCCTGTTTTAAGTGCCCTATATGGATACTAAAATAAATAGGTCTTGGCATTGTAAACTTTTATTAAATATAACCAAGAAATTCAGTGAGGAAAGTGTCGAAAATTAATCAAAATAACCCAAATTTAACCTAATACCCATTTAACATCAACAAACAAAGGGGACTAGGAAAAAAATCAGGTTCTGTTTGGAGGATTAACAAGATAGGAGGAGTGGTATCAGGGTGCCCAACATGAAGCCAACACAAAAAAATATACTACCTAAAAACTCATCTAAACTTACTACCTGACTGTCGGACCCACCCAAAGGGCCAATCGCCCTACCTGATGGCTAACCAGCCTACCTGAGGACTGCCCTGAGTATCTAAAGGCCAACCTGTCTATCCGAGCCAACTGCAATAACTTCCTTATTTTCTGCTATACCTTCCTTAATTCACGTTTCATTACCACCTATATTATTACACATTATAGAAGAAGTGTTGAACAATTTATAGTGTAAAGAATTGACTGTTCCTAAACTGAATAAATATATATATATATATATATATATATATATATATATATATATATATATATATATATATATATATATATAAAGTTTAATACAAATTGTTATAACATTTGAAATATTTACACTATTCAAATAATACGGCCCAATACTAAATAATATGCAGTTGCTGTTTACTTTTTTATATGACATATATTTTTACAATATATTAATCCTAGAACTGGCAATGGGATCACTGTTCTGGGCCCTATAAACAGCCACACAGATGTTTTTATAATGTATCCCATTTCATAAATGTTAGTCCAAATATAACCAATTATATGTTAATTTATTCCCAAATATTTGGAAAATATTATATTAACAATAACCTAATTTTAGTTTTCATGTAAATAATTTTTTTTAAGTTATTTTTGTAAATATTCCGCTGTGCAACTGCTTAGCGATAAGTTTTACATCAAAACTGTAAATGTATATCTATTCTAAAATTTGAGCTAATTCCAAAAATATATAGTTATTCTAACTTTGACCACAAAACTTATTTGTTACATGGCTTTGTATAAAAAAGCACACTCAGTTACTGTTTTTTTTAAAAATAGGTTGATCTCTAAAGAAATAAACATTCATGGGTAAACATAATCTTATGACTGCATTTATACTTACGTATGTATGACAGTTAAACAAAAATAAAATAGAATACTAAATTTGAATCCTTCCTTATTTACATATGTACAATATATACAAAGTTTCATCGTTTACTCAAGTCACTGAATTTCACCCTGTGTTTGCAGCCTCCCTGTTGAACTAGTTTGGCATATTGTTCGAGCAGATTGTAAGGCTTAGGAATAACTCCACAATTACATCAAAAGCAAAAGATATTGGTTTTCTTTTTTGAGTTTTTACACTTAAATATGACACACAAGTAACAGTTAATGTTGGAGGGTTTTGCAAGTTCATGAGCAGGACCAAGGGCATCAGCAGGTGGAAGAACAAATTCTCTGTCCGACTAACAATTTTGTGAGAGAACACTAATAGGAAATTATGTCTACTACATGGTCTGTCAGTATAAACAGTCATAAAAAAAAATTGGATGATCCAAAACGAGCTCTGAGATCATACGATTGATCTCTTAAATTTTCATCCATTAATGAGCAATTAAAACTATAACAGAAAACTAAAACAAAGTAATAACAACACTAAAACAATATAAAACAAATTTTTTTCACAAATACTATTGGACTCGTAACTCCAAACACAAAACCCGGTACTTGTTTACAGTTTCACAACAATAACATGGCTGGCACGTATTACATTCACGTCAGCTGTCTGTTAAGAACAAAGTTCAATGTAATATGATAGTCAAAATAAGAACAATAAATCGATACTAATGTTAATGCTCTACCAGATAAAATCAAATAAAATAATTCATATGACCTTAAATACATAAAATGCAATTACTATAAATGTCTACTTTGGGGACGAATATTCGTCGTTGCCAAATCAGTTGGACCTTTAGCGACAAAAATTCTTTTCATGCCAGCTGTAGGGTTCATGTACATTATATTTAATCCTGTGAACATATACAAGTATCTTTTCATATAATTTGTAAATCAGTATCTTCTCGCCCTAAAATCACTGGGACATAATCTCAGGTAAAAATACTGATCAGAAATGCCCCTGGCCATCAGTGCGGGCTTCAGTGGTGCCTCAGGTACCACCCTGCACTTCTGCCGAAAAAAGGAAAACTTCCTCCAGATAATACCGAAATTCAAGCTCAGATCACGTTAGGGCTTGTAAAGCTTGTTTGTAACTTTTTATATTTATAATACATATGGCTAATAACACATAGTAGATAAGGACTTCATGTTACCCAATAATTGTGTTGTATAGTGAAAATTTGAATTAACTCGTTTACAATTATTAGTTTACCACTAAAAAGTTACATTGTAGTGATTTAGTTAAATTTTAGTATACTATGTTAGCACGGTAACAGGTTACTAGAATGTAACTCTACACGTTATTTTGTAATATAATATATTGACAACTAACAGTATTTCCCGTTTATAACGGCCTATACTAAAATACCATACACATGATTGTTTGAATTAATTTGGAACAAGAATGTCAAACTGAATTACGTTATAGACGTACCACCCTATCTATGAGGGATTTTCTCCCTTTAGGAAGGAATGTTTTTTTTAGTTTTTAGGCGTTTTCTCTCTTTTATGTGAATATTGCTAAACTAGTTACTTAATAGTTTCCATTTGAACAACCAACAAAACATAACAAAAGGGTATTTTAAACTAGTATGCCTTTAATTCTTTCAAAACATCAAATATTGCTAGATAACAGTTATTCATAAGAAGTTTTTCATAACACTAACTTAAAGCCTAATAATTTGAAGCTCAATGGCTATCTAGCTGCCTAATAGGCTATAAGAGCATATATTTTGTAGTTATTAAAAAGTCATTGTTATGGTAAAGTAACAATTCCATTCTCATAAACACTTATAGACTAATTTCTTTTCTCTTGTATCCATATTACTAAATTGTTATGCTAGGCCATTCAAAATTTTAAAACCTTCTTAACTTAATATAAACTTCTCAATAACATGTTGTGTTTTCAAAATAGAACAAGAAGTTTAAGATACCAAAGTTTACACTGATAAAAAATATATAAATTGTGATCAAATTGCCAACTTACCTATTAGTTAATTGGTCCTCAAGTTCTTTTGATTTGAGGTTAAGCACAAACTCCTAACTTGTATTTTTTAAATTCAACTTTCTATGAAATAATAAAACCGTAAAACAAACACATGTCTTTCAGTGAAGGATTGTTAGTTTTAAAATGTCGATGAATCAGTTTACAATTAATAAAAATCCAAGGAATGTCCGTTTAGCATCAAGAATTTCCAATATATCATCAACTCATACATATACACAACACAATTCACCATTACTGAGTAGCCACTAGCCAGTAGTAGCCTCAAGTCTATGGATCATGGTTGTATTTCGCAATTCTGATTTCCAATGCTACCCGTATCAATGTTCCAGCACTATACGTTAAGATCCCATCACTGTACTACATTTGCATCCGAGGTACAATCGCAAATGTTTAGTGGAATAATTATACGAAAATAACAAATTCTGATCTAGAAACTATCCACACTTTATTCATATCACTAATAGAAGAATATTTTTCTTTTATATTTTACTAATACTACGTGGCCATCCACTCACTGACAAAGAATACTAATATGGATTCGATCATAACAAACCAACACGTTACTTTACTTTGAAAACTTTCTGAGCTGCTAGGTCCAGGGATGTTCATCTCAAGTGGTAAGTTTTGAAATAAAATTTGAGTTTAACACTCGTATAATGAACTACTTTTGTGCATAAATTTAGTGATACGTAGGATGACAATCCCTGTGGTAGTTTGGTAGCTTGTGTTATGTTAATGATGAATTTTACTGAAACATGTATAATTGTTTTTGGAAATTTATAAAATAATGGTCTTGGCACCATTATTTCACTTAAATTAATAAAATCCTTACAAATTGCGAACTAAATCAGATGCGTGGGAACTCCTATCACAGTAGTGAAAATCACTTACCGTATATAGCCACGGTCTTATGGAGATAAGGCACTCCTAAACAAACACACATTCAGGTTTACGGGTACTTCCAACTCGTCTGTGACCAGCGTTCACACCCAAGGAGCGTATAGATATAATTTATACAGATTTATTAGGTATAGTGTTGCTCAGATTTATCTTCAAGCCTTTTCATCTTATTTAGCCGTATTTATTCACAATAATTAAAGTCCAAGATGGGGTAGCAAATGGATGTAAAGACCTTTCCAACCACCCTAAAGTCTGAAGTGTCCACTTCACCATAAACTTAATGAAAGGTATAGCCTTTAATATACTCAGTTTGACAATACCATAAGCTCAGTTATATTCTTATTTCATTGTGCACTAATGTTCATCCAGGCGTGTTGTAAGGACAAATCGTCCAAGCACTGCCAGTCAATTGGCTCACGCAGTGAGTCTGTAGTCATATTTTTCTACATAATCGTTGCATCACTGTTGTTACTTCTATGATTTGCATTCCTCATACGCCAAGCCACATCTAACAGCCACTTCAAACCATCATATTCACCCTTTATCATTCTCTATCTGCCTATGCACAGTCAACCATTACACTCTCTCCATCGATTCCGACCGATACCATAATAAAGTCAACCTAGCCTTTGAACGATAACTGAAATTATCTCTTCAGACAGTGGCTAATGAAGATGGTGATTAAAATTGTTATATAATGTGGAGGGCCTTGATATTACCACCACCACTAAAAGGAGGAGGACGAGAACATGGTCGACCATTTCAACCATTGCCAAACCTTCACTTGTCTAACTGCCAGCAGAGATAACAGCATTAGACTACCATTTCCTTTTTGGTCTTTGATGAAAACGTAGATGGTGTTTTGTGCTCCAAGTCCATTTCAGGTTTCTACTTTGGTTCCTGTGACATAAAATAGCTAGTCTAGTGAAATTTACTGTAACAATATTTTGCATCTCTTGTCCACTTGGTGTAGTTCTAAATTAATCAAATTTCCAATACCGATTCATTTCTGTCATGTGCTTATTATTTAAGATTTTCAAATGTACGATGTTGATTTTCGTAATTTAAATTATGCTTTATGATTTATAGTTAGACTCTTCTTCTTACATCTTTCAAGGAGAGAGTATTAGTGTAGAAATAGGTGTAGCTTTTATAGTATTCCGTGTTTATCGTTATCTTGAATAAAATAAACATCTTTGAATCTGTTAATGTCGGGCTAAAGTTTAGTTGGAAATATATTTTATAATTGCATTGTTAGATAACTGAAACACATAATTTTAGATACAGTCTCACGTTTGGCTACTTGTTTAAAAATAGTTAAAACAGTTATGTCTCTAGGAGTTTCAGTAAGCACACAGTTAGCTCGTTTTGTTGTTAAAGTTAACTTTCGGGTGTCTGACAAAACTTAGAGAACTCAAATGAAAATCCAAAAATACAGGGCTCGGTCATTCGAAATCCAGAATTCATACATGCGCAAGAGACGGGGCTAGTACTTCCTAATTCCATTCGCATTTAAGTTTGATTATGACAAAAATTATAATTAAATTATTAGATTTCAGTAAAACCTGAAACCTATCAATCTCCTTTTAAAGAATTCAGTTTCTAAACATATAAAAGTTCGATCGTATTTTCAAATTGCTTTTTAATATTTATTGTACACAGACGTACCTAACTTTAGTGCATCTAGTAAGTTATATGGTTGCATCACAGAAATACAAACGTATTTTTAAATATGTTTATCATTTGATATTAAAAATTAGCTATAAGATGTTGTTCTCCCAAAACTGTTCGTACAGTTTGATATGGTAGTTCTAAAACCACATATACAGGGTGTATCAAAAAGAATCGACCGATTTGGCATGTGAATATTTCGAACAGTAGTAAACATATACAATTACTGATTTATTTGGCTGAAAGGGAAACTCAAAAAGTTCTTTTTTCATACGTTTTCAAAGGTATTCAATATTTCCACCTTTAGATACACGGCATATGTCTATGCGGTATTCAAATTCATCCCACACTGCAGCGAGCATGCCCTGAGTTACTGATTCCACTCCTGTTGTAATGCGATTCCTTAGCTCATCCATTGTTGTTAGTAGCGGAGGCACATATACAGAGTCTATGATGAAACCCCACAAGGAAAAATCACACACAGTAAGGTCCGGTGACCTTGGAGGCCAGAAATGTAAGGATGCGTCATTTTGTCCAGTGCGGCCGATCCACCGGTCACGAATTCTTTGATTTAAAAATTGCCGGACTGCCTGATGCCAATGTGGCGGTGCCCCGTCCTGTTGGTAAATGAAGTCGTTCGAATCAGTCTCCAATTGGGGGAAAAGATCATTCTCAAGCATATCGAGATATATTATTCCTGTAACAGTGTTCTCAGCAAAGAAAATGGACCGTACACCTTTTCCCGTGAACCCGCGCAAAACACATTAAATTTTGGAGAGTCTCTCTCATGTTGCACAATTTCAAGTGGTTTTTCTGTGCCCCATATTCTAACGATAACGTTATGGCGGTTTACCTTTCCATTTAAATGAAATGTTGCCTCGTCGCTCAACACTATGCGCGATACAAAATGTTCATCGTCCATCGTCCTGTTTTTTATCAAGAACGAAGTTACAAAACTCCACGCGTCGTTCTTTATCACCCTCACAGAGATTGCAGTATCTGAAGTCTGTATCCTTTCATGTGCAATCGTCGACGCAACACACGCCAGATGGACATAGGAGGCATGTTGAGCTGTCGAGCAGCGCGGCGAACAGATTTCTGAGGGCAGCGTGTGAAACAATGGCGGACGCGCTTCACGTCTTCATCGGACACTCTGGGACGGCCCGGTGACTTGCCTTTACACAGACAACCTGTTTCTTGAAATTGTGCATACCATCGTCTAATGCTCTGTGATGTAGGAGGATCAACACCATTCTTATTAAGAAAGTCACGCTGAACAGTTATTACAGACTCACACTGCGAAAAACGTAGAACACAAAACGCTTTTTGTGGTGAAGACGCCATTTTCACTAGAAATGAAGTAGGCGTTCACTCAAGCACGCTGCTGCTACCTAGCGGGAACCATGTAAAACTTTAAAAGATACTCTTTTCAACAGTACGTTGTTGGCGCATTTAGCTCAACAAACAGAATAGTTATGATTTTATTAAATCGGATGATTCTTTTTTATACACCCTGAACTCCATATGGTAAAAATATTTGTATAATACTCAATTGTCTTATTTTAAGTTAAAATAAGACAAATATTTATGGCAAATTGTATCATTATAACTTTAATATTTTTATTTCTAAATGTTCATGAAACAACACAAATTTCCAGTTAACTGGTAAGACCTGTAGTTGAAGATTTGTTTATTTTGACTCGAGGAACAACTATATCCTTAAGTTTGAGGACATTTATAATAGATATGCCGCGATAGCACAGACCATTGACAGGATCTGTATCTGTGGCCTCCACGGTATGATAACAACTTTCTGTCAGGTCTAGTGTTTTAAGCCGAGCACGACACCCTAGAACCCCCCTTCATATTCCGAAAATGCACAAGCTGCAAGTAAACGTAGCTAAGGGCACTGGACCAATTGTTGCCGTTGTGGGGAGCGGTAGAGAGTAAAAACAATGTCATTCCAAAAGTTGACTGCAACTCAAACAAACGATTCCAATCGTATTTGGCGAATTTTGTGATGTGCGACAAGAACATTTTGTATATGTCAGACATGGCTGCTAAACAAAACAATATAACTACACAAACTTAAACAATAGTCAAAACACGATTCCAATATTTTGAAGCGTGTGTAGGTGAATGCGTATACCAGCGTGGCGCTTACTTATTTTTTTTATTTCTAACTTGAATTCCAAATAAACATAGCTCAACAAATCTAAACAAACGATTCTACAAGGTGAATGAGTAGTTCTGCCGTGAAGCTAGTGGAACACTGTTTTCGTTATATATGGAATATAAATAGCAAACAAATGCTAATAATAGTTAAACAAACCTAAACAAAGGATTACAATATGTTTTAAAGTATTTTTTGAAATGGCATCAGCTAGCTTCATATGACTGGACGAGGCTAAGACGCACAAGCAGTGGGTGCGGAGTAATAGTTTTGTACAAGGGCAGTACAGCGCGCCGAGTTCTCCTATTTGATAACAATGCCAGGTAGCTGCGACGTGAGCCATATATTTAGGTACAACGTGCGGAGTGTAGAGACAACTGTGACCTACGCCCTCTCACACTTAGTCTTATGGCCATCTCAACCGAGATAGCAAAACTGCTCCGATAGTCACGGTATATTGTTGTAATAACATTAAAATAAACATAGTAATAGGTTTGTTACTTATATGTTTCGCTGTGAAGTGTTGAAATATGTTAACAGCATTTTAAGAAATGGAATATTCTGTCTATATCAGGTGAAAGTTAATAAATCACACGAACACGTTAAACAAACTAAAACAAAATATCACTAAGCAGGTCGTCAGCTCGCTGCACAAACAAAAGGTTAAAAAATGTTTTCTACTTTTTACCTGATGCCTACAGTCCTCAAATACACTTGATTTTTAACCCTCTTTCTTTTTAATAGTCCATAATCAAAAACAGATTGTAAAGAAAGCATATTAACCCATTAATAAGTACTATTAATATTCCAAAACAATTCTTTCTTCATGAAGTAGGGTAACTTGTATATGTTCTTGAGCCCATTCTCCCAGCCTTTTAATTATTATAACTTTTGGCCAACTTCTAGTTTCACTACTTGGCATATTTCATCCTTCTTTGTACAAAACGACAACACTATTGTTGTTTGTAAAATTAGAAGCTCTATTTTTTAAATAACTTTAGTAAAAGAATTCTTGAAAAAAGAAATAATATATTAAATAGCATGATATAGTTATAATTTGTTCTGTTTTGTCATAAATGCATAAAATTTATGTAGATAAAATTATGAAGGTTTTCAAGTAAATTATGGTAGTTACATCCCGTTTTTAATAATTGGCAGCAATATTTTTTAACTGGCAAAATAGTGCTGGAATTCTTAGCAGATATCGTGCACTAAATCACAGGGATTTTAAGTAGATACTTTTTCAAAACTGGTCTGGGTTGATAGGGTTAAATGATTTAGAGTGTTAGAATAGTAATAGGTTTTTGTATTTTTTTGTCATTACATTAAAGAAATTTTCAAACTATCTTCAGTAAATCAGGTTTTAACTATAGGGCTGTGGTTAGCACGTGGCAAGCTAATGTGCATGAGATACACACAAGCCCTCTTTCACTAGAATGGTCCAAAAAATATCCCAGTGACTGCATTTGACGTGAGCAATGTAGAAAGGATAAAACTAGTTTTCTTGTTTTCACTTTGGATCGCTTATCGGAGTATCTGAATTACAAAGTAAATTTGTAAATCCTGAATAAATACATACATTTTTACGTATATACATTTATATACATAATTCAGATACATTGGCCCTTTATTATCAATGAGACTAATGGATGGGTCAGTCATGAGCGTGAGTCGAGACTGTCGTTTGTAAAATTGACCTTAGTCCGCTTCCGAATCGCATGACGCATAGCCAATAAGTAGAGGGGCCTTGTTTTGAAAGGTCCTCGCTAGGTGTAGGAAAAAGAGCTCACACAACTAAGAATTTTATTTGTCAAAGAGTGACATGTATCTTTGTCTTATAATAACCAAACCATGCACACTTTGTTGTACTTACAGTTTACAATGACAAGTTTTGCATATTATAAAATAGTGATTCAGATTCAGCCGACCTCCTGAACTCTTTTTTTCTATCTTTATAATTTATGTTGTGCCCTAAAATATAATCTCTTGCTTGAGTTCCTAAAAACTCCCCACAACATCTTGAGTCCCTGGGCTCGGATCCACCGGTTCCCATAAAAGAATAGCAGGACACTGAATACAGGAAAGGAATAGTGATCTCTCGCATTAATTGTACATACACGGTTTTTAATACATTAACATTATTAGTGACTATAATTAAAAAAAAAGAATAACAACAGTAAGATATGAGTTCTGTTCAAAATATATACATTTTAATAGTTGTATCTAAACATTTTAATTTTCTTTTGTCCTAGTTTTCTTAGTGAGAGCACCTATGATATATTCAAAGGTGCCCTATTACAATTTGGAAATGGAATTAGGCTTGAGATACAATGAATTTAAACAAAAATTTTATTTCTGGCTTTTAGTCAATCCATTTTTTCTTTAAGAGAATATTTTACTGTGGAAGTATTAGTTTATAAATATAGCTTATTTAGTTCATTGATTAGATTTTAAATGAGATTTAGATGTTTTATTTATACAGATTATACTTTTTAAATGTATCATTGTTACATAATTCTATTACAGTAATTTTATGAGGCTCTGTTTTACTTGTTGCTGTTATTTATTTATTGGTTATGTACGAGTAGTTTATTAATTTTTTATATTCCTGGTATTTATTTATTTAAAATTATATTTACTTTATGATGTAACTATTTTGACAACTTCATGTTTTGCCTACAAAATTGGTATATTTGGACTTCTACTAGTTTTTAAATTAATTGTCTTGTATATGAATTGTGTTGATGCTTTTGTAAGCTTTATGACAAAAACATATTCTTATTCTTATACATATTCAGTGTTCGTGCATAATTCTAACACAGTTGTTCACTGTATATTTGGAATGACATAAACACAAATATCCCAACTGCTACATTTGTAATATTAACAGTTAAGTTATATTCTGAAAGGGTCCATTTTCATTTTCCTGCTTTGAGGGTCACCTGGCTGCTGATATTGTTTGAACCTTTAATTTTCGTTTTTGGAAAGTATGCATATCTGTAAACCCGATACAGTACAGTGTAAACCCCTTTTATCTATATTTTTAACCTATTTATTTCATTCAGTCTAAGATCATATCAATGTTTATATTCGTAAACAGTATCATATTCCTTATTAGAACAAAAATGTACACATTGCCCGCTGATGATTTTCTTGGCTCTCAAAGAAATTACAAAATTGTGTCTGGTGTATTGCTTTGTGATTCCATTCAATATGGACACAGACCTGACTTGGTGCACTCACTTGTTTCCTCAAATGATAGTCATGGAGGAAATGGCTCACTGAATTTTGTAGTGCTAGATTTTTCTGTTCAATTCCTTTGGCTAATTCTGAGCCATATTGTCAAAACAACCCAATTTTGAATATTTTACATGCACATACTCACAACTTCTTTCATTGAATTGAATTTCAATTGGAATCATAAAATAAAATAATATCCAGGATAAACTAATTGGTTTCAACTCTTCAATGACGGCTATATATGGTAAAAGTTAAATAATAAATTGTCATTGCGTTTGCAGTACACTACACTATCTCTCATAATACTTGGAACTTCCTGTTTCCGTGGGAACTCACAAACTTATTATTTCCAACTTTTCCAATATTTTGTTTTCACAAAAACCTAATATTGTTCATTACGAACAATTTAAAACGAAAAATAGCCAAACGGACTAGTCTTTCTCAAGTGATGCACTTACCAAAAAAAAAAAATTATTCCTTTTTTGAATGTTTTTACTACTTTGCTTTCTCTGATTTGTCTTTTAATTATAAATGTAATCGATTTTAAAACCTACTTTGCAAAGACATTAAGACTTAAAATTTGAACACAGCTCAGAAATGGATGACAATGTAATATGCAATAATATAAATATATTTATTTTAAAGTAAAAATTAAAACTGAGTATATTGTGAAAGTTTCATATATGACATTTTTAGTAAGTTACAACAATGTGATGAAGGTACTTTCTTGATTCGTTGGTTTAATCTTTATAGCAAGCTATATGGTGAAAGGTGCTAAATCGTTTTACTCTAGAGTTTTGTTTGTGATTATTTATGAAAAATGGGATAGTTGGAGCAGAGTTGAAGCAACAGTTTCTTAACTCAATTTCTTGTCTGCCTATTAAGTACAATTTTTTAATAAATTTTAATCTGATTTCGTGTAGAAGAACATGCTTTAAAATTTTTTAAATGCTAAGAAATGAATGGAAATGCAATAATATACAGGGTGATTCGGTTAGTGTTACCGGCACTTTCTGAGCTGATTGTACTATAAAAAATAAAGAAAAAAGTTCATATAAACATGGGTCCGGAAATGCTTCCTTACTGGGTTATGGCCAATTGAAGATTTCACCAAAAAATTGTGTGCAGGAGGTCAAATGATGATTTGCCCGCGTGTTTATGAAGAGATATTTATAGGCGAATGCAACTTTTTCTAACGGATTTTTAGATGAGAAATTGAATATAAAGTTCATCTCATAGCTGTATCTCATTTAGTTTTTTTGTTAGTTATACTACAAAAAAACAGAAATAAAATAATTTTGAAAACACTTTTTTAAGGTTTTAACGGACAATTATTTTGTTTAAATAGGCATTGAAGACCCACATTTTTACAAAGAAACTTGCAGAAAATTTAATTCTGAATAAAATTATGTGCCACACGGCTATTAACAGCGAAGTATTAGTTTCTGGAATTTAATTTTACAACAAACATTCTACCAAGCAAGAAATTCCAAAGCAAAGGAAAACCGCATTTTAATGACATAGAGTAGCCTACACATAAGATTTTATTAGGATGCAATTTAAATTAAGTTTTAAATAAATTATTGTTTTTCATCTAAAGCTTATAATACTACGTACCACTTCCATAACAGGTGTTCAAAAATCAGTCCTTGTACTTCAATACACTTAGCAGCTCGCTTTCTGATTGATCGAGTTATCCTCCGCAACGCTGCACGATTGTTTTTGATTTGTGCGGCGGCATCTTCAATTCGATTTATTAACTCTTCACGTGTATTTACTTTTTCCTGGTACACCAGGTTCTTCATCCAAACCCCATATACAGAAATCTAATGGAGTTAGATCTGGTGATCTTGGTGGCCAAGTGTGTGGTCCACCGCGACCAATCCATCGCCCGGGAAAACTGCTCGTTTAAGTGCATTGTTACATTATGGGAAAAGTGGGCAGAGGGCACCATCATGTTGATAAATAATATTGCACCTTGCTGCTAATGAAACATCTTCTAATAATAGTGGTAGTTGTTCTGTAAGGAATTCTAGGTACATGCGGGAATTTAGATGTCCTCGGAGAAATGAATGGTCCTATTAATCGATCATGAATGAGTCCCACACCATTCATTTTACACTAAATCTGTGTTGAAAGTTGCGCACGATTGTACTATGTGGATTTCCCTCTGCCCAAGTGTGTTCATTGTGAAGGTTGTTGACGCCATCTCGGGTAAATTGAGCTTCATCAGTGAATAAAAATGGTTCTATGATGTTGACGGTTTCTAATTAACCAGTTGCAAAAATTCCAATCGAAGAGGAGGATCTGTTGGTTGAATACTTTGAACTTGTTGTTTATGGTAAGGGAACATGCTATTTTTGCGCAAAGTTCTCCATACTTCAGACTGAGACACTGCGAATCGCCTAGAAAACGCCGTGCCGTGTACTGACACCAGGACTGCGTTCAGTAGCCATGATTATAGCCTCTTCCTTAATCTACATTATTCTGGGCAGGGCGATCCCGATAATTATTAATACTAGGAAGTTTACCTGTTACTCTTAGGGTACGAAATGATCCACTGATCGTTTTTGGGTTTGGAACTCTGCGATTAGGAAAATCGTCTTCGGTATTCTGCAGTAGCAGCGGTTGCATTTCCGTCACAAACGCCTAAGACAAATACCATGTCGGCATATTCTTCTGTTGTAAATAACAAAGGCATTGCAATTGTGATAGTAAGTTACTTTAAAATACACTTCACTAACAAACGAGTAGTAAATTAATTGTATTAAATTGCACTCATTAAAACTAGTACAGAATTGGTAATAAATAATTTGGATTCCTCAATAAATTGCAGTGTATTGTTGAACAGCTGATTTGTGATACCAACTTATAAAAACATAATTTACCTTCTGTAAAGCTAACGTGACAAAGATATGTAGGTACATGATGTAACCATTTGGATAGTCCTAAAAAGTAATAGTATTATTGTTTTTTAGTTGAGCATTAATCTATTAAAAATCGTATTTACAATTGTATGCTAATCAATTATTTGTGTACCTTATATCATTACATTACGGTGTTTATTTACTAAATACGTATTTCTTGCTTGGTAGAATGTTTGTTGTAAAATTAAATTCCAGAAACTAATACTTTTCGCTGTTAATAGCCGTGTGGCACATAATTTTATTCAGAATTAAATTTTCTGCAAGTTTCTTTGTAAAAATGTGGGTCTTCAATGCCTATTTAACAAAAATAATTGTCCGTTAAACCTTAAAAAAAGTGTTTTCAAAATTATTTTATTTCTGTTTTTTGTTAGTATAACAAAAAAACTAAATGAGATACAGCTATGAGATGAACTTTATTCAATTTCTCATCTAAAAATCCGTTAGAAAAAGTTGCATTCGCCTATAAATATCTCTTCATAAACACGCGGCAAATCATCATTTGACCTCCTGCACACAATTTTTGGTGAAATCTTCAATTGGCCATAACCCAGTAAGGAAGCATTTCCGGACCCATGTTTATATGAACTTTTTTCTTTATTTTTTTATAGTACAATCAGCTCAGAAAGTGCCGGTAACACTAACCGAATCACCCTGTATAGTTATGTATGTATAAATAAAAATTAAATGTTGTCCATTGGTAAGCACACCACTAGACAAAGGCTGAACCAATAGCATAAAAAAGTATAAAATTAAAAAGCCACACGGAGCCTTGTCTGAAGAATATGGAGGCTGGGGCATCATTACAGTACTGTTTTTGGGAAAAAAATTTCATGACCAACCAATGAAAGTGTGATTAGGTGCATTTTCTTGGTGTAAAAGCCATGAATTGTTTTGCCACAAATCCGGGTGTTTTTATTTTTCAGAATGTTTCTCGCAAACACTGTTGAACTTGCAGGTAGTACCCCTTATTATTCATGGTAAATTGGAAAGAATTCATGATGCACTATGGCATTAAAATCAAAGAACACAATGAGCACAGCATTCACGTTTGACTGCACTTGTCGAGCCTTTTTCAGTCTTGGCGATTGAAAATGCCTCCTCTGGGATGATTTAGCCTTACTTTCAACATCATATCCGTAAACCCATGTTTCGTTACCTGTCATAATACTTTTCAGTAATTCTGCATCATTATTGACTTCATTTAGTGATTCCTGAGCGTCTTCTCTGATTGTAGTAATACTATGGCGATCGTTCATAACCATTTCTTCCACTCTTTTATAGCTTGTTGATGTGCTGGGGCGTTCGGAGTGTTTGTTAACTTCAATGTCTTCACAGGCGTCTTTAAAATATTTATACCAACTCTTGGACCCTTGTTTTACTCATAGCAGACTCACAATAGGCCTTTTTTTACATTTCTTACATTTTGCTACACTTTACTTTATTTTTCACACAAAATTTGATACAAATTCTTTGATCCATTTTTTTTTAGCAAACGAACATTTCTGAGTTGATAAAACATATGTAACCTTAGCAGCTGCTACTGAAAAAGTATAAAATGAACAGTAGGAAATGTTGTTATACTTTAAGAGCACGAGTACCAACATAATTAAAATATCTCGACAATCAGACTCTCAAAATCTGTGAAACTTAAAAATTCCAATTACTTTTTGAACACACCTTATATGTTCAAGTTTTTGTTTTCAGTAGTAGTCCTTAGTCCTACCTCAAACTTTAAATGGCGTGAAGAAAATATACAAACTATGTGATACCAGTAGTTATCAACTGATAGATCCCATGAAATAGTGGGGACCCACTATAACAACACAGCAACTTACACCCATTAATTGTTTCTAAAATGATTCTACATTTCTTTAACACTACATTTTTACAAGCTACAAATAAGTATTTATACAAAATATATCTTTAGAAAATTAAACTTGATTTTGACTCAATGTTGGTTTGTTTCTTGACCAATACTCAACAATTTTACTTGTCCTAGACTGATGGGGAGCAATACGATGGTCATTAGTTGGGGGAGGGGGCCACAGATTTTCAAATCTGCCTGGTACACACTTTAACCCAGGCTTTTGTAAAAATACTCATTTAAATTTTTTTATATCATTAAAAAAAACTTTCTTGGACATTTTGAAACATAAAAAACCTCAGGTTGAAAACCTTGTATTGAAATCAAAATGCGTGTTTGAATTTTATTAGCTAAGGTTTCTTTGGATGTTACAATTTGTTTAAGCTTCCTAGTTAATTAGTTGAAAAATTCTTTCTTCGCCCAAAATTAAATCCAGAAACAGTCATAACTTATTAAGAAGATTTAAAAAGAAATACTAAAATTGAATTGTGCTTTAACTGTGTGTTAATTTGTAATGTGTTTTTAAACAGCTACAGTCTAAGTTTGTTTTACAGTTACAAACACTTACCTCTTTCTTTGTTTATTAGTTGTACCCATGTTGTATGTCTTGCCTTGAAGAAGTTATATGAATTCTTAATCTAAACTAGAGCTTTCACAAGAAGATCATTTACTAGTTCATGTCTACTCACAGTGATATTGGCAAAATGCAAATAAAGTGCACTCATTCTTCCAGTATTCATTAAGAAGAGTTCATTAAGATGTTCCTATTCTACCAATGTTAATTCGTGTGAGTTTATGTACTTTTTTATCAGAAACTATATAAGATATTAACATGCATTTTCTTTGTGTTTGTATTGCACAGTTAACCACCCTTTCTCACAATCACCCTTATTGTTTTAAATGAAGTGCTACAGGAAATGTTCACATTGATATTACCTCAGTGTTCACCTCCCTTGCTGTCGGAGGATTTGATGTTCAGTGCACTTGCTGTGTTGTGTCATGGTTGGTACTTTCCTATTCACTCTTGACCCTCAAGAATTTTTTAACATACTGTTTTGTGGTCAACTATGACTTTGGCGAGTTCATTGATTAGTTTTTAATATTTTTGTACGCTTAATCTGATGTCTTAAGGTTTTTGACACCTGAAGAAGGGGAAAGATTCCTATCCTTGAAACTAACGTTCTAGCAATTGAAATCAAAGTGAGTTTGGTATTCTTAGAAGTCTGTAAGTATTTCCTAGTATTGTGTATGGTAAATGTACAAAGACTCAGAGAGTCATAGACATGGCCTTGTATCACGTTCATGATGCCACCATGTTGTCACTGAGCATGAGCATATTAAGAAATTTAAAGGTCCGAAGCAGACTTGGAAAATACGAGGGATATCCAGAAAGTAGATTACATTTCGATATGAACAAAAAACAAAGTAAAAGAAAAAACTGGTGTTATATATACTTGAAAGTGACATTTCATACCTTCCCTCAGTTCCACTTGTCATCAAATCGCTGCGTCGCAGCCAGGTCTTCATTGCTGGAAACACGTGGTAGTCGCTGGGTACAAGGTCCAGATTGTAAGGCAAATATGGAAACATCTCCAACTTAAAAGCATCCTTCTCGAATCCGATTTGCTGTGTATGGTAGGGCATTGTCATGCAAAAACAAAATTTTTAAACTTAACTTTCCTCAGCGTTTGTTCTGTATTGCTCTTATTAACTTTTGCAAGGTTTCACAGTACCTCACAGAATGGTTGTGCCAAATTCTAATAAATCAACAAGAAGAGCTCCTTCCCTAGCCCAAAAAGCAATTGCTACACCTTCTGTGACGACAATATTTACATGCATTTCCTTGATTTTTTGGGGGAGTGTGCATGCCCTCACTCCATAGACTGTAATTTGGTTTAGCAATTCACGTGTTTTGCCCAAGTATTATCTCCTATAATGATTCGATCGAGCAGCAAGTCACCATCTTTTTTGCAAGTGTCCAAAAATGTTATTAAAGTAGACATATGCTGATTTTTTTCTGGGTTTCTGTTAAGATTTTCGGTACACATCTTGCACAAAATTTATGGTAACCTAACTTCTGTGCAACAATTTTGTGTAATAAACTCCTTGAAATTAAAGGAAAACTAAGTGAGGGTTCTGTTATTGTGAGTTGGCGGTCTTCTTTTATCTTCTCATTGACTTTATAATAATTTCGTCTGTCACATTGCTTGGCCATACATTTCGTCCATCATCATACACATTAGTTCGGCCATTTTTAAACCTAATGCACCACTGGCGCACTCCACCTTCAGTAATCATATTGTTCCCATAAACTTCACAGAGTTGACAAAAAATTTCAATTGGTTTAGTCAACAAAAAACTCTATTACTGATCCACAACTCGCGGGATATACAATTGAGTCACACATTTTAACTGCTGTTGTTAAACAACAAGGAGTGACAGTAATTTAAGAAATCTGCATATTGCATACAGTTAACGCACAGATTATTATTTTAAAATACTACCATGTAAATCTTTAACAGTTTTTCTGTTTGTCAAGTAATTAAAGTCTTGGTGTAAATAATGTAATGTCATTAACATTTTACTTCTGCAACACTTTAGGGAAGGCTTTTATATATTCAATTTAATGCTATCATTTTAGTATAGAGAAGTATTTATTTTAAACAATGTTGAAAATACTTTGTTTTATCACAAGTAGAAAAAAAAATTATTATTGGGGTAAAACCAAACTCTTAATTTTTACCAAATTTAATTGCTGCCACCAGCATTGTACCTCTACAATGACTGCACTGAATGACTACTACCTCAGTGGGTTAAGACTTGGGTTTATGTAGTTTGTACTATTTAAGCTCTAGACATCTGTGAATAACTGTGCAGCTTAATGACTATTTTAATCATACTTTTAATTTAATTTTACCACAAGAAAGGTCACAATAACATTTTGAAATCAAGGAAGTTTTTCAAGGCCAAGGGTTACAATAAAAATTCAACTGTATTTCTAATGTATTTATATAAATATTATCATAAATGTATTCACATAATGTAATGAAAGAACATTATTACTAAAGAAATTAAAAAGCACAATGACTAACTTGTGGAAATAACTTTACATAGGAGACAATTTACAATGTACATTCTCATATTATATGAGCAACACAATTAAACAAATTTACAATAACATTTTTATACAAAATCATTGTACAAACAACAGCAATAAAACTATGAAACCAACCACAAATGTACAGTTTTTACACTTGATTTACATAACTCATTCATGTTGGGCTTGAAACTTAGAGTTTTTCAGTTTTATGAGTTTACTTATGCTTTTGTTACTATGGATTATTAGTTATCCAGAATGGTTGTAGAGGTATTTTTACATATAAACTAAGAAAGTAAAATCAATTAAATTTGGTGAGTCATATAAAATTTACAATATTAAATTAATTTTAAACAAGGCCTTGTTTTTTAAAACTTTTTTCATGTTTACAAACCAATAAGAAAGGAGATTCAATTGTTAATAGGTTTATATAATATCACTAAAAGGTAGAAAACACTTTAGTGCCTAATTTAGTGAAACAACCTTGACTTTTACCCCATAAGAATAATGTTAAACTAAAAACACTTTTATGCCCTTATTTTTGGTCTTATGATTATGGCAGATAGCTCATTTTTAAAGGTATGATTAATATGTATCCACATACTTTTTAGGTTTCTTTGTAAAGTATATACTTCTTGAATATTTAAACAATAAAGTACAAAAACAGTTTGGGAATGTTTTTCTGAGTAACCAATAAAAATATAAATAAAAGCTAGAACGTATTCAGATATTTGGATGTGTATTAATCATAAATTTAAAATAAGATTGCTGTACTACAGGTAGATTGTGTTTAATGTGCCAAGAGTTGAACAATTATCTTCCTGGAGATGTACTTTGTACCAATTAGAGTTATCTTGTCCAGATTAGGGTGGTAAACATGTGGTAAAACCATTAGGGATTTCTCTGAGCAAATTTTGAACTTCTAACAAAAAAACATATTTTTGGGATAAAATATAACAAAAATTTAATTCGTTGTCTGGATGAAAACATATTTTAAAACATTTCTTTTAAAATCAGACAATTTTTTCTCTCGAGTAATGCACACAGATGAACAGACACACACATACGTATTTAGTAATTACAAGACTCTAACCATGATGGAACCTAAAATCTGATTTTTATAACACACTAAAAACTATTTTCTTTTTAATGCTAATACTTTCTCATATACGATGGAAGGAATACAAAAGTAAGAATAAATGATAAACATGACAGATTATGTCAAATCACAGTTTTTGGCTGTATAACTAATGAAATATTAAATAGAAACTTAACAACACAAACTACTAATACAATTTTAATGAATGATCAAAGACATATCCTAGATTACAAATGCTTTGTAATATTAAAACATTAATAAATTATGAAATTTTGACCAGACTCAAACAACGTTTGAATAATGCAAATCTGGTCTCCAGTAACTAGTGATATTGTTATTATGTCTTTATAATTATGTCAAATTGCTTGGCTAACTGATTTCTGATAAAAAATTTTAGAGCCAAGCTATGAAATAAATTGTTCATTGTAATGTACGGTTTTATCACATCTACAATATGTTGTAAGAGTTTGATTAATTACCACTTTCTAAAAATCACAAATGAAAATAAAATCAAATTCTTTTGCAAACAGCATGCACAACGGATTTCAAGTCTAGGTGGCATATTTGGATTATTTTTATCAAGTATAGGTGAAATCATGTTCAAAACGCTGTTTCCTCCTCTTCTATCTCTTATAAGAAAACCTAAATTAAATATTAACAGGATTCTTTGTCTAAAGTTCAGTATTGATAACAAAATATTGGAACCAGAAGTATAACACACTACAATGATAAATGACCATAACAATACTCTTGCCCATCAACTGGGTGGCATACCGAAATTAAAAAAAAATATTCTTTCTTAGTTCTAAAACAATAAAACAACTTAAACCCAATTTCTATACAGTATAAATACCACAGCTTTTGACACATGTAAGAAATGTTTTGCAAGGTATTTTGAAAAACTTCTATGGTTTGATTTTCACAAATTCTTTCTAAATTTTATGAAACCTCAAGATTTGTTGAATTTAGGACACAGGAGAATCAGTTTTTGTATTGTATATTGAAATTAATTAGCAACATAATACATTATATTAAAAATATAAAAAAAGAATTTTATTTAAACCCTAACAAATATTTAACGGAATTTTGTTTTGGTCTTAATTGTAATAATACTTTATACTTCGTCAGTGAATATCACATCAAATTTATACTGGTGTGGTTAAAACATGATTATACACAGATTTGTATAATCAATATACAATTCATATCATCAATAACAATGACAATAATTTTAGTTCAAAATATAAAATATCAAAATTAACTATACAAATCTGTTAAATTTCTAATCTTAACTTCATTTACTATCAATCCAAAATAATTTAGAATGATAAAATAAAAAAGTAACTTGGTTAATTATAATGCATCCATTACAGTGTTTGTAGAAAGTGGTAAAACCAAACTAGATGTCATGTGAACTTGTTTATCATGATATCAAAACATATTAATACAGTAAAATTACAGCTTAGCATCACATAGGTATCAACACAAAAATACTTTATTATGTTCTACAACTATTCCATTTTCAACAAGACTATAAAAACATGTCACTTTAATGAATTTAAATAGTGCTTATTGATATTATGCTTAATCAAATGTATTGGTCACACCAAACATATGGTGTGCATACAATTACAATATAATACAAGTACGAAAAATTGTGTAATTTATATGTTAAAAGTAGCAATCAAAATGTTATACAAAATTGAAACACTCCTCATTCACAGATTAACCAACAGTATTATATTAGTTTGTTATTGAAGTTAATGTTTGAAAGTTTTTTTGTATCTCTAAGTTTGCTATATAATTTCAAGCATAATAAAACAATAATGCATATTTTTTGTTGATATTTTTAGCATTGATAATGTAGATTTTATCAATGTATCAATCACAGTATTTAATACTCGTTAATAATGCTGTTAAGATTAATTTTGATTATACAAAATGTATGTTCTTGTCTAACCCTATGAAATCAAATTGAAGCTTATCAAGAGTAAACAAAAACAATCAATCAATCCCATTTTTGTCAAATTTAAAAACAGGAGCTGAACCTCTTTTTAGTATAATGAACATTCCATAGTATAATATTCCATTAGGTTGTGGGAATATTAGTAATAAAAAGCTTAAAAATGTTATTTTAAGGTGGCTGAAGCAAAATTCCTTCTACTCTGTTGAAGAAATCTTATCTAGCATTACTAACAACTTATTATTTTATTTTTTATTTTAATTTAAGACTTTTGACTTGTACTTTTCACTGTACCTAATTGATAATATGTAATTTTTTAGCTTAGGCATACATTTGTTCTTTGCCTGCTATGGAAATATCAATTTAATTCCTCTAGAAACAAGGAGTAAAATAAAACAATTATTTTACTATTATTAGGAAGATTGATAAAAACAAAAACAATTTGGATGTTGAGGTTATGGTAGAGATCAGTGTTATTCATAATGTTAGTGATTCTGAAAATAGGTATATACAAAATTTAATGCAGAATATATAGTTTATTTATTAAGACTAAGCAAAAGATAAATTGTTTGTGAGTGTGTGATAGGAGGGAAGTACCTGATCATACTCAGGAGAACTGCTACTCTATGTTTCGCATTATGCAACCAAACTTCTTTCAAGATGATACTTTCCTCCCTTAATGCCAAATAACGACTGTATGAATTTATCAATGTAAAAGATTGTCTCTCCTGGATTACAACAAAAACACTGTGATATGCGTGGTTAACAAGTAATGTACCTACCCAGTCACATAACATTATGTAATAACAAAATATTTTTGCTTTTAGATATATTTAACATAAATCTGCCTGTAGAAATAACTCTTATGACAGATTTCTGAGATATTTTTTGCATTTTATTCAAATATGTCTCTGAATACGTAAAACTACCGTAATCTGAACATTTATATATTTGAATGAGCTTATACAATATTATTCGGGCTAGTGAGCATAACTACCATAATTTTTATTAGTCAGATTAAACTTGGACAGAGAGTATTTGCACATAACTTGGATAAGTTTGTTAGCCAGTCTTTAAAAAAATTTCAAAATGACAGTCATTCACATTTGTGCTAAATTTTTATCTTGAGTACTTCATAACAAAAACCAAAAGTGACACGTTAAAAAATTATAAACATTTTTAAGTAACTTTTGTACTAGTTCGTTTTTATATATTTTTTAAGGTTTTATAATGGTGGCCATTAAAAGTTTGGAAATGTATGATTATATCAGTTATTACATATCGCAGACTAAAATAAAAAGCCTTTTTAATAGGCTCAGGTCATTTACAACAATGTTTATATTTGTTTTGTTTATATTTACATGACTTTTATTATATCTCATAAGATTCAAGATAGTGAGCATACAAAGTTTTGAAAATAATACAATAACATTCAGTAATCAAAAAAATATCTTTACAAATGTAATTTCAAATTGATAACTTGATAAATAATATTTTTATTAAAAATTTTCCAACATACTCAGAAATTTATAAAAATGCCTATGATGATTTGAAATGTGTATGATTTATTTTTTTAGAGAAATACAATAAAAAACTAGGAGGAAAAGAAACTCTAGAAATTTTCCCCACAACAGTTTAAAAAATAATGAAATATTTTAGCTTAAGAAATTTAAATCATGAAATACAACATAACAGCATTATATTATGGAGTATAGTATATACTATGTTTTACTTTTTAAGATATCCTGAAAATCTATTAAAAAGTAAGATTACTCTTAGGAATTTGGCAGACTTAAAATTAACTGTTTTTAAAATAGTGAAATAATTTCAAATTATTAAGTGCCATTTTACAGTGTTTACACACTTACGCATTCTTAACAAATACACCATTGGCTCTTATGTAAATTGATTGAAAATGACCATGGGAATAAATAAAAGGTAGAGTGAGATGCGCTGTGTTTACAATGTTCATTATACAATCTGATAGGAGTGACTCTAAGATTAGAAACGTAAACCACTTACCAGCAAAATTATGGGAAATGAAGGAATGTAAAACATGACAAAGAAAAAGAGTGAACAGAAATGGTGTCATGGATCACTTCAATTTGAGTTTAAAGAACTACAATTAAAAGTTAATCAAATTAACTTGGAAATATTTATAGTCCGATCTGTGGTATATAAGAGTTTAAATATTGTAACTAGAGTTTATTATTAATTAATATCTAAATAAATTAAGATAGTGCTTTTTCAACTTACTAAATATATATTTTCTTTTGTTTTTAATAAAGTATATAATCTTTCAAGTAACATAAAGTAATAGAACAAGTAATATTAACTATGTCTGATAATTCCAAACTATTAGATGTATCAACACAGAACTATGCCATAACTTTCACAAAATAAATATGTTTTTCTTACATGCTAAACAAACAGCACACTAAATTAAGCTAAACTTACATTCAAATTGCATGCATCTGGTATTTTAAATCTTTACGCTTATAAATTTATATGAAACCCATTTTAGGGATAGAACATTAAATTTACTTTTTTATGTAAATTTCACAATGTGAAGTTGAGGAGAACATTTTACAAAAATACAAAATGAACACTGAATAACAAGAGTGAATGGTTAACAGTTCTGTCAGACAGTGGAATGGGAAGAGGCGATAGGCACTTACAAGTGGTTGGGGAGGTATCACTGCCATGAGTCTCTACCATTGGCAGGGTGGGGGGTAGGGGTAGGGGGCTGTAGCAGGTCGCAATACTGGAGTAAGGCTTGGCGCAGTGAATCAGATACTTGCGCTGACGATGTAGCTGTACAATCCACCAGACAGGGATACAGTTTGATCAGTTGATCCCATACACTGCGACTCACTAGAACAAATACAAATAACTAGATCTTGAATATAATATAAGCTATTTTGGTATTCAAACATTAAATTGAACACAAATATTTGTCTGAACCAATTAAAATTTCTGACTGAAATATACTATTAAAATAAAAACAAATATCGTTATTATTGGAGGCACATTTCCTACTACACTAAAGAAATTATGATATCAATGTATATGACATTTAGAAAATTTTAATAACTATCACAGAAAAAAGTACATTAAATAGCAGTGTGCTTATACATTTGGTTAATTTTCAAACAAGGACAGAATAAATCCAGTTTGATTTATTGAAAAATATTACATAAAATAAGTTTTTATTTCGGTAAACCATGTTGAGCCTATCATATACTTCTACTACAATAATACAAAATGTCATAGAATTAAATAAAAATGTAAGTACTTTGATTAATGTATTCACATTTAATATTAAATACAAGTCTTGTGCTCATGAAAGCAAAACTTAACATAATTACACTAACACACAAAATAAATAATTCTAGATTATCTAGAATGAACATAACTTCTAAGGACCTGCTGGAGATATGGAAGCCACTACTATGGAAGATTTGTCATAAACTGCAGTTTTATAACAAGAGATAGAAAACAGAGGCATTTATTACACAGAGGAAGTTTTTCTAACATTAACATGTCAAATGAATGTTAAATAATTTAAAAATTACTTGGGAAGTCTTGGAATCAAAATTACAACACAAATTTTAAAATTAAAATCAACAGTTCGTATTTAAATGTCATGACCATACAAATTCAAATTTTGTAATTGCATTGTACTTTGAGGAGCATAATATGACAGTCTACAGTCATGCTGAGTTAATAAGAGTTGTAATATTGAAATAAGGACTTAAAAGATACTTAACAAAAATGGTTCATATGTAATGTTTCCACCTAATTTTAGATACTGAAACTTTACATGTAAGGGAAAAATTTATAAGCATTTAAAATGTTTAGTTTGTTGTAATAGACAGTGTGCTGCCATTTTACCTTTACCGTGTAGATAACCAAAACATGTAGATTAACCTCAAACTTTATTGTGTTCTGTAGATCTGCACAAAAGAGAATAGGTAGAATTTGTTTTCAAAAATTTAATGTAAATTCATACTCATCAGTTTATTCTTTCTGCTATGAATATATTCATTGATTTCACGTGTTTATTTGTGTTACTAACAGTAAAACAAGCATGAAACCCTATATTGTACTGTGTACATAAGGCATTTATTTCACAGTTAGTAAGACCTATATTAAAGTTTTTCATACCTAATATAAACAACAAAGGACAGAATCAAACTCTTAGAAACTCCATAAACTGATACAAGTTCAGTAAACTGTTGTAACTTAAAATCCTATGTATTATACACATCCACACACACAGAGACACACTACGTATAAAATTCAGATGGTCAAGTATTAATTTAAGTATCACAGTACTAATATGAAAACACCAAATAAATATGTTATTTTGACATAGCTTTGAATCATAATTGTGTAAAATTAAATTATTTAAACTGCTATTTTAATAAAAATTACAACTATTTAATATAAAATATTTTAAAACATTTATTATCAGTCTCACTTATTTAATTGGTACCAGTATGTAGACATCCCAATGTGTATTTGAGTTTATTTAGGATTAAATTTTTACAAATTGTAATATGTATAACAAGCTAACACAATGCAAAGTGAGCTGAGAAAAAAGAGGTCAAACAAATGCACAGAAGCCATCTGATTTTATATCATGTGAAAAGGTACACAAAGTGAAAATTACCTTTTTCAGGAGATTTCTTGAGTGAAATGATGAGAGTTGCAACAGCTTTTAACACAAATGATATTTCTGACAATCTGTATCTGAAAACAATAACCTCAATCAGAGTTATACCGCACAAGTATTTTTCTACTTATAATTATTTTATAAAAATTTTTTTGATTTCTGGATTTCATAAAAACAAAGAATTGAAAAAGTTAACAAGATAGAAAATGTTTAGGATAGAATCCTTAGATAAATATTCTTTTACCACACAGCAATTCTTCAATTATTGTAACTAGAGTTGGTGTTTAAATGCGATTGATTTACCATAAAAGAAAGTCAATATTGAGAAATCTAACTGATACTTTTATGGTACAATATCAATATGATATTATATGGAAACATGAACAATTGTCAACAGATTATATAATATTATTATAATATTATATATTATTTAATATTATATTATCATAATAACGCATGAGTATTAATCAAACAGCAAATTTTAAATCTAATTAAATAATACATAGAGTAATATAACCCTATCTATTGTATTCTAAAGTAAAATGTGTGGACCTTCAGCTGTTACTTGCTCAGTTGGTATTCAATTGAGTTTATATGGTAAATTATTCATTGCCTCCCCACCCCCAAATCTGCCAAAGGGTGGTGTCAGATGCAAAGAGGGCTGTATCAGTGTAACCTATAATAAATCATAAAAATCCAGCGACAGATAGTGTTGGCCTAGTAAAATACTCGTTTAACAAGAAAAAAACTCTATTATGAACAGCAGATTTATTTTGACAACAATACCACAAACCATATATAATATAATCTAAAGCTTAAAAAAATACGGTTTCTTACAAAACTTTAGTTACGAATCTCTTATAACTGCTTCTTTGTATTTTTAAGATAAAAATCAGATAATTCTACACAACTACTACAAGAGATGATATTCTTAGGCACATGTGTATATTTTCTAAATATTTTTGAATTTTGGCGCAATAAGTTAAAATAATAAAGTTCTAGAATTTGGAATGAAATAAAAATATACACTTTTTTATACTTCTTTTATACCTAAAATAAATGTTAATGCATGAATTTTTAAAATACTTTTTTATTTCTCATTAAAAGTAGTTTTTACAAAATATCAACTTGAAATATAAATTTCCAACATGGCACTTATAGGCCTATGACCAAAATTCTCTTTAAAGACTAAAAAGAATTATTCCAGCTGAAAGTCGATTGCATTACCTTAAAAAATATATTTTTTTATCGGGTCTCAGGTGAAGAAATATACTGGAAGCCGTGGAGTTACCAATAGATTACTACCTGTTGTTTTCATGAACTGTTCAGTTGAAATCTGAAGTAAACATTGTTAAGCCATAAAGGAGCACAATATTCAGTGGTTGAATATACCAACGACAAATCTGAATTATCAGAGCTGTTACGTTGGCTTTTCAAGTTGTACCAGATAAATGATGCACTATTTTAGCTCAGGACCTAAACTTCACTGCAGTTTTTTATAACTGGCTTTTAAATGTCAGAAAGTAATCTAACTCCCAAGTACTGTGGCCATTCCTTCTGACAAAAGGGTTTTTTTTAGCTTAAATTAAGCAAATTTTTTCCAATTAGACATCACTTCCATCTTAGTGGTGTTTATTACTGGCTTCAGGTTCTAGAGTAACCATTCAGAATAGCAAGGTTACCTGACTTGTGACAGTAAACTCAGTTTTTCTGGATTCCTTGTATTATGTGACTAGGGATATCATTGTTATAAAAAGTTTATAAATCCTTATGTAGATATTAAAAATGGTGACAGAACAAACTCCTGAGGCAGGCTGTGGTTTAGGTGTCCGAAAGAATTTTCCATATTCTTCTGTACCTTGATCTGCCTCTTGGCATGGCATCTGAGAGAAGTAAAAGAGAAGGGAAAGGAATTAAGACTGTTACAAGTGAATCTTGTCTTCTTTGATACTGCATCACAAGCTCCAGAGAGATCAATGAAAACTGTAGAGGTTAAATATTTTTCAAGCTATTGTTCAATAATTGATGGGAGAATATAAACCAGGCCACTTTTACCAGGCCTGAAGTCAGCTTGGTCTACAGGAATGTTAGTGCTGAGAATACTCTTAAACAGCTTAAAAAAAACACGCTTGTTTTGGTTCCTGTCCCTGCTTTAATACCGCAATAATTTTAGGGTTTTCAAAACTGAACGTAGTTCACCACTAGATAGTATCACATTAGAGAAACCGAGGTATTACCTTTAAACATTGATATCTGTGTGTTATATAGCAAATCAGAAAATATATATTCCAAGACAGGTGAGTGCTTTCCCAGTTGACAAAGTGGAAATATCAAAATCAGCCCTTCTACCATGGGGATCGCACAGACTGTACAGTTTGATCCCATGTTTGTGCCGTTGTCCTTTGATGTATTGACGGAAATACAGTCGACCACGCCAAAGTACCATGCCCTCATCAATACACAGGTTTTGTTGTGGGCAGTACACAGACTTCATTTTGTTATTGAAGTAATCAATGAGGAACTGGACTTTAGATGAGCGATTAGATGGATCAGGATAGCTTTCGAAATTTAAGCAACTTAAGATAGTCAAAAATCGGTCTTGTGACATGAAATTAAGGAAACAAGAAGAAAACAACTTATTTGTTTTCCAATAATCTTGGAGTCTGGGCATTTGTATTATGCCCACATGTAAAATAAGACCAAGAAAAACTAACAACTCTTCGATAAATAGATCTTTCCACTTACCAACTCAAGAGCCGGGTACAGTATGGGGCCCACAAAAAACTTAAGTACATACTTGTTGGTTGCCTTAACAATTCCCTCTAAAAAAACTATATCCACAAGCAGTATGAAAAAACTAACTGGAGATTTGTCATCTGGTAAAGGAACTAAAAATTCTTCCTGTCTAGTAAAGGGAATATCTTTCATTCCAATCCGGTTGTGAGCGCTCCATTAGGATGGGTTGGTCTCGTAATCGGGATCCTCAACTTCCGAGTCTGTCTGGTACTCCACACCGTCCAACTCAATACTGGCTCTTTGTATGCTTAGAACTTGGTTGTTGTACACCACTTGGTCCCAGGAGAAGATCCATTGTGTTGCACAATCACTTAGTATTATAAAAACTCAAAAAAATAATACAAAATAAGTAAGTGGAAAGTCTGTGACCAGTCCTAAAAAGCTAAATCACTGTTGACTACGGCTAGACTTATGGAAGAAAATAGTATATTATATTGATGATTTACTACATAATGTTCCTGAGAGAGTAACCAGCTTCGAAAAAGTTGTTAGATTAAATATTTACATTAACCCTATTAACTCCAACGGTGATTGTCTCCTGAGGAAAGAACAGACTATGCAGGCCAGAGTGCTGCCCCGCACCACCAGTCGCTGTGTCACACTATCTGTCAGGCCAGCCATAAACTCCTCATGTATTTTATCACAGTTGATTGATTATAAGCCCTTGAATCATCTGTTACTAGTTGTCTGCTACAAACTCTTTTGTTGTTTAGTTAACCTTGTTTATGTTTTAATTATGTCTGACACGTTTTGTGCCATTGCATGTTCTAATAATTACAAAAGAAAAACTATAAAATATTAACAATTATGAGGCTGAGTGTGTGCTATTCCCATTGAATAAAGTGGAGCAGTCAGACGGGTCTTGTGATGTCATAATATGAGGACTCAGGCCTCATATAGTCTTATCTTGCCTGAGACGTGGAGTGTTAATTTTTTACATATGAGCTAGTCATTTATTGTTATGTAATCCTCTAGGCACTAGCAATGAATTTTTTGTCCAGTAATTGTGTCTTGTAACACCAACCAGTTAATTGTATGGTGCTTACAGGTAAATTGGGAAAGAAAGGAAATAAAATTACAATCTCACGAGTACAAAAATAGGTCCTATCAAGCTGTAGTAGGTGGACTGGTGTGTGAATTAAATTAAAATTTACTAAAAAATGAATAATCAATAATTTTTTCATTAAATCCCAAAATACAGGCAAGATTCACCTATGGTACCCACATTTGGGCTACATTTGCTACACTTTGATTACGAGTAATTACAATTCTGCAAAGTCTTTCATTGTAACTACATTGTGCTGGTAATAGAAAGTACATTGTGTTTATACCCAAAGTGACTAAAACCTAACTTCATGTAAGTAACTAAGCCCACAAATTAATAGATTACACACGATTACTGAAACAACATATTCCAGAAATTTGCTAAGCTAGTTTCCCTATCCAAACCTGAGGGCAAATATACTTCCTTCCCCTCTACCAAACCCAATGTCAGGCCTATGTGGCGGTCCACACACGAGGGCCATTTAAATGTGACTAATTTCTACATTATATCCAAGCAGCAAAAACAGAGTGCTACACGTAAACAGAAGTTACAATACAGTATTGAAACACTAGCGGGAAACAAGGTACTTCCATTCCCATGCTATCAGAAAGGACAAGTGAACTATACTCAACAAAATCCTCACCAATATTTCATTTGAGTATTCTATATAAGAATAAGACTGATATGTAAGAATTTTCTCTGTATATGATTATAACTATGATATTTTAACGTTGAATGAACACTGATTGCTTTTTTGAAAAATCCTATTAATTTGTACATTCTAACAGGTTATCAATATGCAAGTATTTTTTTGTAGAACGTAACCACTTGTGGTAGAGGTGAAATTTGAACATTTGTAAAGTCAGAAACGCAGTAGATTTTGAACGTGAGGAACCAGCTATTGTCTAAAGGAGGTAGATAGATGAAGTAATAGTTACTACTTACAACTCTCCTAACAGCAATATTAATGATATATATTTTTTTAGAGTATTTGATACTTCTTTTAATACAATTACTAAACAATAATACCAACAAGTGATTTTTAACACTAATATATTGCAAGATTCTCCGGATAAGGGTTAATTTTTAAATTGACTATGATCCATTCATTATACACTACCATCTATATGATAGGACTAGAGAGAATGTTTCTCTTAACAATGCAATAAGTAGTTTAAATAACAAAGTGTTAAATGCCAAGATATTAAAACAGTTTTATCTTATCTTATGAAATATGCGTATGAAATAGATTGCCTTACAATAATATTTTAAAGAATGTCCGAGATTTGACTCCTCGTGGCAGACTGGTTGCAAATTATTTTCTTTTTATCTATTGACAATGCTTTTAATTATTTTATGGATATCCTGATCTTTAAAGTTCTTTAAAACAATGCTATGTTTTAAAGAATGTCAAACTATAAGGTTCAAACAGGACTAAGGTAAAATCAATTATACCTGGGATACAATAATTAAGAAATCTAGGAACAGTTTTGTACGATAGATTTAAATATATATACATTAATTAAATTTGTATAAATGACAATAGCCGAATTTAAGTTTTTCAATAAACTTTGAATCACAAAAAGTACTTGCTCCGCCAAAATGTAAAGCTACTTCGAGTGTTAATTAAAAAGGAAACCAATTGAGATATTTATAGATTAGATGAACTAATTATTGGTACTAATGAATTGAATGAGTATTTAATTAATGTAGATCGTGTCAATGCTAATTTAAGGTATAATAACCTAAAATCTACTAAGGAGGTTTTAGAAGATTCTATATCAAGCTGTCATACCCAAATATAGTTTTCCAGTCCAATGTTGTAACTGAATCAGACATTGTAAAGCATGTTTCCAATAGAAGTGGTAATAAAAACAAAGATTATTTTATATTGCATGATAAAATTATAAATCAAACCTCTATTAAATTAATTCATACCTCTCATATTATACTCTATTTTACACTCTACACTATATTACAATCTACTAATTTTATTTATAATTAAATGTTATTTTGGAGGTACTTTCCCTAAATTATTATGATGCTCTTAAGTAGTTCCAGTGTAAAAAAGGTAATAAAGAATATTTGGCTAATTACCATCCTATTTCTTTACTTAGTAAAGTTTTAGAATGTTTTTCAAAAGATCAAATATATTTCTTTTCAACATTTTTTTTTTTTGCACAACATAGATTTCTTAAACATTCAAAGGTATAGAAGCAATATAAAAAAATGTAGGAATTATTTTGCAAATAAATAATTGTCATCTGCAATATTGTTAAATTTAAGTATAGCATTTATTTGTATAAATCAATGAATTATTGTTAGGAAAACTATACCTATGGTGTAAGAAATAAAGAATTTCAGTTGATGTGTTATTTGTCAGAAAGGAAATAAATGGTTGAATACATTGTTGAAGCCTGTAAATAAGTTTTTAGCAATTGTTCGAGCATTTCGGATGGCTCCTTGATAAGCTTCATGAACCGAGCCGGAGCTGGTCTATGGGTGTTGCCATCTCGTTTCCTTGTGATTGAAAGTTATTACTCACGGTTTTAGTTATCGTTATTTATACAAAGACTTGTGCCAATATTAAATTAATTTAAGTGATTATATTACGAGAGTTTAAGATTCTCTTTTACCGCTTTTATTTAATTGTAACAATTCGGTAACAGCATAGTCGAAAAATGTGCGAAGTGTAACACTGATCTGGAAAGTGCTAAAGACAAAGTGCAATGAATGCGATTGCCCTCTATCACCTCGCTTGTTGCAGATTGCAAACCACGCACACCGTGAAGAGACTAGAAAGTAAAAAGGGCACGTGGCGGTGCGACAGGTGTGAAACAGAAAATTCATCATCTCACACTGGCAAATCTGACTCTACAACATTAAGTTCGGACAACATCATGGCTTTGCTTCAAACAATTAGAAAAGATATGGCAGGTAATATGAATGAATCAAGGGAGAGTTTTGGTAGCTTAGAAACACTAGTGCAAGGGGTGAAGGACGTAGTAGAGGAATTTAGAGTGAAAATCCTAGTTTTGGAGCAAGAGAATACCAAATTAAAGAAGAATATGGTGGATAACATCCAGATGAATAAAGAAAATAAACAAGAAATTCGGCTTTTAAAACGTAAGTTCCTTGAATTACAACAATACACCCGTCAGAGCAATATCGAGATTAAAGGCATACCTTCCTCTGGTAAAGAAGATATATACATAGTCATGGAAGCCATTGTGGAAGCCTTAGATGTGTCGTTCAATAGGGGTGACTTAAATGTAGTCCACCATATGCCAACGTCTGACACCCACCATCCAACTATCATCGCAGCTTTTATGTACCGTGGCACCAGAGTGATGTAGCTTGCGGCCGCTAGAAAGAAGAAGCTGATGACAACAGACATCTCTACTCGCCTGCAGCCTGACCCTGTGTATATAAACAGTCATCTCACTGGCCACAACAAGCTCCTTCTGGGGAGAGCCAAGCAACTTGTGAGAGACAAGAAGTTGGCAGCAGTCTGGACTGTCGAGGGAAAGATCCTGGTTCGGAAAGAAGAAGGAAGCTACGCACAGAGAGTACGGTTTGCAGAAGATCTGGACGGTATAGCTGGGTGAATTTGGAACCAAGAATCAAAGTCCTAAGGCCTTTTTTATTTTCAACTGGGAGTATTGTTTACTTTACATTGGTTTTATAAAGTCGGTGCATGGGTTTATTGTTTTTGTTTATTATTTCCATATTGTAAATACTATTAGAAGATTAATGTATTTCAGTTTAGGTATTGCTGTTGATAATTAAATTTTAGTTTGAAAATTTAAATTATAAATAAGCCACGTTATTTTCTAAATACATTAAGTATTATATAAGTTTTGTTGGTTAGACAAACAATTATTTGTTATCAATAGCTGAAGTTACTATTATCACTTTAAATCCAAATTATTTTGAACAATTATTAGGTTTGCACTATACCATGATCATTATAATTTCTTGTTTATTTAATACAATTTAGTTATATTTTTCACTGCGTTTCGTATTGTAGTATGTTTCCATAGTCAGATGGTTATTTTATCAACTAACTCAATTTTCGAATCTAAGTAAATATGTCAATAACTTTACTGTTTTTATATGTATTATCTTGGATTGTATGCATAATATCTTAATACACGAAATTGGTTTCATGTCCATAACTGTTTAGAATAAACAAACAAATATATTAAATTTTTCATTACTAACTGTAAAAATGTGTGTGTAATGTAACTTAAATTTAAGGGAAATTATTTACGATTCATATGTGTGTTATATCTAAATACTAAAATAATTAAATTGTGGGGTTTAAAATAGTTTTTTCTTATACATAAATTTTGTATCTTGTACTTGTGGCAGTCTGCTTTATTACTTATATGAATCTCAATTAAGTGAGACACCTTCTTGTGTATATACGTAGTTTTCATAAAATGTAATAAAACAAACATTGTTCACAAAGATGCACAAATACTCTCTTTTTATACCATGCATTCATATATAATGTGAAATAATTAATTCGTGATGTTATCGAAAAGTGAGAGCTGTTCCAGTAAATTAGAAATAACTTTAGTTATATCAATTTTGGCGTTCTGTACATATCATTAACTCTCATTTGCATCAATATATGACTACACTATATACTTAGTAAAATGAAATATTAGAGGAATAGTAAGCAGAGTGGTAGTGAGGGAATATTTGTATTTCTTTAACAAAACTTGTTGTGTTCACGTGAGGAACTCACACACGTTCAAGTGCGTAAGTGAGGACCATATGGGTATGCATGTTATGTTCAAGTTATGGAGGTATCTATATCATATAATGTATGCGTGAGTCGTATCAGTATAAGTGCATGTGTTTGGAGTTGTATATGTATTTTAAGTGTATGAATGCATGGACATGTGTTTCTGTACATGAATGAATACAGATGGATTATGTATGTACATGTATATGTGCATGTGTATATATGGAATACATGCGTATGTGTATTTGGTATGTATATATGAATGTGAGTGTGTGTGTATTTGATAACTGTAAACATAACATATAATAAATAAGATAATATTTTAAGAGGATAGCTAATATAATACTGCAGGATTTGTACTGTGTACAGGCAGGCGTAAGGTGTGGTGGGTGGAGTAATGTGACTGATAATAGGTGACCTTGCTGAAGTGGATAATTTAAGATATGTTGCATGTTTCGACTGAGAGGATTTATGTGAAGCTGACAGAATATTTAATCATTCAAGCACAAATATATGTTGCATTCATATAAATATCAGGAGCTATAGCAAAAATTTTGATGAGCTAGTGGTTGTGCTAAAAAGCATTAAAATAACTTTTGACTTCATAATTCTCACAGAAACTTGGTGTGAAGAGGGAGAATATGAGATGTTTCAAATTAAAGGATTTGATATTTTTTGCAATAGGCTAAGGAGAAATCAGAAGGATGGAGTTATCTGCTATGTAAATAAGTTATTTAGTAGTATAGTGAATGAAGCAAAGTTTCATGGCGCAACGTGTCTTGAGCTGAATGTTGAAACCGGCAGTGAACGGTTCAAAGTCCTGGCAGTTTATCATAGTACATCAAACGACGGCGACCTTGAACTGTTTATCAGTGACTTAGAGAGATACTGTGACAGTCGAGTCTGGGACCACACGTACTGAATTGTGGGGGGGACATTAACTGTTGTATACTGGATAGCGCAAGATTGGTGGCGGCTGAGCGATATCTGGACGTTCTGTACACCGCAGGGTTTGTGGCTTGTGTAGATAGATCTACTCGCGTCACAGCACATACAGCTCACTGCATTGATCAAATTTTTGTAGACGCTCATAATACTGAGAATATTATTTCAGTTGTCATAAAAACTGCAATAATAGATAATTTTTTTATCGCAACTGAATGGAGTAGATTCAATACAAAGTCTGGTAGCAGATCGAGTAAAGAGTATAGACGTAATTAATAAATCCGAAGTAAAAAATTAGATAGCTAGATGCAACTGGAATGAAATAAATAATTGTACGGATGTAAACAATAGTGCCGCCCCTGTAATATTTGAAGTAACCTATTAAAAACAACCAAAGAAAACTATTACAAAACTAAAATTAATCAATCAATTGGAAATCCTAAAAAACTGTGGCAGCATATTGGCAAAGTAGCAGGGAAAACTAAAACAAATTCACACTTCCTGATAGAACATTTTGTTGCTTTGGATACAAATATCAAATATGATGATTACACAAATTCTGTAGCGAATTTATTAAACAATTATTTTGTTAATGTGGGAGAAGAGTTGGCCGGCACAGTCCCTGTAGTTGATTGCCAGGTTGATATTGAACAAATCAGGTTGCGGACGAAGTTTAGGTTGACTCCAGTTACCGAACAGCAGATAGAGGAGTGTGTGGCAGAGTTAAAAGGAGGCTCAGCTCCAGGAATGGGTGGTATTACTACTGATATTATTAAAGACAACTTTACCTATCTAAAAAAACCACTCTTGCACATAATAAATACTAGTCTAATAGATGGTATTTTTCCGGACACATTTCAAATTACCAAGGTGATGCCTATATTCAAGGAAAGGAATCTTTTGACTCCTTAGATAGACACATTTTGGTTAAAAAATTAGAATTAATTGGAGTAAGAGACAACACGCTGAAATGGTTTAAAAGTTATTTATGTAACAGGCAGCAAATTGTTGAAATTAATGGTATAAAAAGTGAAACCAAGCAAATTAATTATGGAGTTATCCAGGGAAGTACACTTGGACCTTTACTCTTCTTAATCTATACAAATGATATAAGAAAGGTCGTTCTTAATAACGGTATGTTGACACGGTAGCGTTATTTGAGGAAGTCTATAGGAATGCTGAGCGAGGACTTCTCACTATTAAACAGTGGTTTGACAGTAATCGACTGACTGTAAATATAGGCAAGACGAAGCACATGGCCGTGTCCCTGCGAACTACCCGTGACCCAGTGGGTCTAGAGCTGAAGTTGCACAATTGGCAGTGCGGTGGCCATCAGATCCCCTGTCAGTGTCATAGTATCGAACGTGTTAATACTTTTAAATATCTAGGAGTAATGTTTGATAATAGACTCGCTTGGACAGCCCATTTTAGCTATATCAATAGCAAACTACGAAAATGCATTTATATGTTTTACATATACATATAGTTACATTAGCACGTATTCTAAATTTCTGCCATATCAAAATTATTTTTTACGCATATGTTCAATCGATCATTCAGTATGGAATCATTGCATGGGGAGGGGCTTCTAATACAGTTGTGGCGTTTGCCACTTTATTTTGTTGGCCGTTGGACGGGCCGAGAGCTGTTTCCCTACAGCTGGTCGAGTCGTCTGTTTTTTCCAGATGGTTTATCTCTATTTCTAGAAGTTTCTGTGGAATTCTGCCTGTTTGATTGGTTCTAGTTTTCAGGTTTTCTAGATATCTGGAATTAGGTTTCTTGCTCTCTTCTCTTCTGGCTTCCGTAGGGCGAGGACATCTTAGAGTTTCTGTGGTCGGAGTTTTATGATCAAAGCTGGCTGCCCGCTCCCTCGACGAACCGGCACGGTGTTTTGGTGTTAATATCGTGGGCCCTACCTTCCAATCAACGTTTCACGACCTCGTTTAATATTTAGGACCCAGTCGTTCCAAATTCAGTGTACGAATTTCGTCGCAAATTGGTAGCAGAGCGTGGTTTTCGTCGCAAACTGGTAGCAGATCGTGGTTTGAAATGGAAGGCTAGGCTTGCCGGTGGGAGCGGAAGAATTCTACACAACTATGAGAGCTAAGTCCTAGTTTTAAGTTTTTTTTAAGGGGTAGACGTTTTCTACATTTTTTTTAGTTTTCAAAAATTTTTCCTTACTGTCTTTTTTACTCAAATGTAGATACTTTTTCGAAGTAGCATGTTTTTATGTGCAGGTCTGAGCCAAGCAGTTCTTGCAACCAACTGCAACCTAAGCCTAGTTCTATAATAATTCAAAATGTTGAGTTGCAGTATTTCATAAACTTTGGTAACTTGTTCTCACTAAATAATTAGGCATAGGTAATTGGTTGATATTTTTCAAGCTTAAAATTTACTTTAAACCAAATTAATAAATTTTTTTTTCTCACCAAGTTTAACTCTTAACCTATCTTTTAATACCACCTACAGTGTAGCCTCTTGCTTTAAACAAACCTTGTACTTAATTACTTGTACTTTTAAACTTAGCTAGCACCTTTTGGTATTTTAATTTTAGCTTTGGCTCAGATGGGTGCAAGTGAAGTCGAAGAGAAGGGCTGATGCAGTTGGTGGCCACTTATTGTACTGCAGCCTATGAATAGCCTACTTTTTGTTTTTAAAGTTTTTAGCTTTCTGGTTACTATTTAATACCCCCATTCGGTTTCACCAGATTATTTACTATGGGTTGGCTTATAACGAAAAGTGTTCTTGTTTTTTATATAAATTGCTTTCCTTTCCGAACTTTCACCTCTTCATCTGAATAATTAAAATTTTAACCTCTCCACACCAACCCTTAGTTCCAAATGCAATTTATTGATGTTATTCTTACCTGATTTATTTAGTTATTTATTTATTCTTCCAACGGATTACACCATTTGTACATGTAATAAGTTAATAAGAGTTTAAATTTTTAATAGCACTAATATGATGATTTTTTTGTCTACTGTGTTGAATTTATTCTAGTCTTGTAACGTATTGTTAGTTAACGTTAGTCTACACACAAGGTAAGTGAAGTGTTACTGTTAAATTTATCTGATAATTTTTCTACTTAGAAATATGTCAAACTTTTATGTAGGCCTATGCTATTTGAATGTTCAGGGCAATTCAAACTTAAAGGGTTGATTTATTCTAACAGTTTGCAATTTTTTTTCTAAACCTTCTTCAAAACTTTAATGTTATTGTAAAAATAATTCTTTTATAGTCTATTTCTATTATTAAAAGCCTTTTGCTTCTTTTGACTAGTGCCTGTTTAATTTATGCAGTTAAACTTAATATAGAGTACACCTTTAGTTTCACCTATTAATAAAAATAACATAGGCCTATCTTTGTTTTGTAATTATTATGAAGTTGCAGCTTGGGGTTGGATTTGACGTGCTGACATACATATAAGTGATTTAATTACTTACAAAGTTAAACTTTTCTTTCCAAAATGTTTAAACATCCTTCTTTTGCAAACTTTTAAAACTATAGTTTGCCACCTTGAGGGTTCACTGTTAGTTTTAAAAAAAAAATTATATGTTACAAAAAAAATAACTTTATAAAATACCAAACCCTAGTGGACTCTTTGGATTGATTGATATGTCAGCTTGCTTGAATCAACTTTGGGTGTTTAACTTACCTAATCTTCAGTTTAGGCTAATTTAAACCTTAAGTAGTTCAATTTATATTTTTTTCCTTTGGTCTTTGCTTCAAAATTTTAACTTTCACTGGGTTTTTTTGGAGTCATGGTCTCAAAAGAGATTTTTTTTGGGGGTGTTCTAAATTACTTACAGTTTAAAGGGAGAGTTTACTATTTAGACTTGTGTCTTATTCACTTGGGCCTTGTTGAACTTTATGTAGTTACCTGTAGCGCTACTTTACGCCTTGCACCACATATTTTATTTTGCACTTCTACGGTACAGTTGCTTTTGGTTTAAATAAATTTTTTGTTTACTTTGTTTCCCTCTCTTAATCTTTTAGGATTTGAAAGGCAACCGACAATTTTTGTTCTGAAAGCCAAACTTGTTGGTTTTATTTTCTGCCAACACCTGTTAGTGATACTGGAAGTTGGTTTCATGGTAATAATAAGGCAATGTACTATATGCTTTTATTTATTCTAATACTATAAATTGTAATAGTTGGTTTACAACTTGTACTTTTGGCACACACCACAGTAAAATTGCCCTTATGTTTTTCTGAATATTTTTTGCTGTGACTTTGAGGTGTCCCAATTCAGGGAAACTTATTAGGTCGGCCCATGATTCCTGCCTGAAGACATTTTTTGGGCCTATCTAAGACCAAAACGCCGCTGCCGGGACGTTTATAGGGATAGTTTAGGGTTTAGTGATGTTAGTTTAGTTTTTTTTTCTGTCTTCGTATTCTCTTCCTTACACGACACTAACACTCTAATACTTTTACTTTTCCTCTTTTACAGTACATATACACGGGGGGATCGGGGTTAGCATTGGCTGTTTAGAGAATTTTTTTTGCTTCGGCAATTTTTCTAGGCTGTTCATCGGGAGTGGACTTTATGTTTGTTTATTTTTAACATTCCCGAAGGCAGTCGCGCAGCCTGCTATCCTTGGTTCGCGCAACCCATTACATTTTACAACACAAGCTTACATTTTCTTTCCCTTTTCATTTTTTTAAATTTTTCTCTTGTATAGTAGGGTCAGTCCGTTGGCAGTAGGTGGAATTCTTCTTTGTTATTCAGCTAAGTTAAGCAGCGATGGATAGGTGTAGTTTTTATTGTTGAAAATATTGTTGAAGATTGTAGTTTGTCTATATATTTTTTGTTGTTAGTTTTTGTTGTTGTCTTTCTGTGTCTTTAAGGCTTTATAATTTTGTCTTTCAAGCTGCTAGATGTTCCAGCGGCTATATTTATTTTTGCTGTTTAGTGTTTATTTTGGAAGTGTATTTTTACTGTTGTTACTGTTATCCTTTGAAGGCTTTATTATTGTTAAAGTTTTAGAGGTTTATTGTTTGTTAACCTAGTTTTTTGGTTTTTGGTCCTGTTAGTTTTTGGGTCTCTTTTCCTTAGGATTCAGGATATTTTTTGCCTTTCCTGGCCAACACTTAAGAAACTAGTTGGTTTTTTAAAAAAAAGTTCCTAATTAAACCACTTTACCACGACCAAATGATTTCCTTACTCCGTTAAGCTCTTCCCGTAGCTCTACAGTTTTTCTTTCACGCCTTTTAAGAGCCTGAATTAATTTGCTCCAATTCTCTAAATTTAAAAACTAGTATGGAAAAATAAAACTATTTTGTCTTTTCCCACTGGCCACCAAATTTTTTTTTCTCAGCCGTCCCGTAGGGGGAGGAGAGTACTGGCCCACTTTAACTAAATTTTGCCAGTACCAGGTTTTTACCTATTTAGCCTTTACAACGCAAACTTAGGTCTGTTGATATTATGATGGGTGTAATTTTCTCATATTTTTAATTTTCGCTTTGGGATGGTCTCTTCATCCTTTCTGATCCCCCCATCTTTGAACAAAAATACAGACTATGTCTGGAGTAATACTCTCCTGGTGGTTCAAGGAGTTCCACCAACCGTTCGGAGTTTCCATTCGGGTGCTTAAGTGGCCCTTGGGTTCCGGGGTGGAGATAACCGGATGGTGGAGACTTAGGGAGTGCTTTGGCTAATAAGTGTACACTTACTTAATTTCCTTCCCAACCTTACTGGAACACCCTCTTGTAGCCTTTTGACCACCGAGCGTTTTAGTGATTTGAAAGAAACGAATAAACCCATCCTTGTGTCAACACTTCAGACCTTTATTTATTGGTAGCTACCACAGAAAGTACTTAAAATTGTATGAGTTTTTTTTACTACTACAAGGCTTTTCCTCAAGCCTCTTTAAATTAAAAAGTTTATTCTTGACTAGTGTGGTCAGTCGGAATGGATTCTAGCCGTTACGCTTTTGGAGCGCCTCGCGAGCGTGCAGGATATCCATACTAGAGCAATATCTAGCAGATTGCTAACTACACCTATACCAGTTGTAGTCTCTACTCCTTCCGTCCTTGACTTCCTACCTTATCCTTTTGAGTTTTTTTTTTCTTATCACTCCCGGGGTAGAGGGGGAGGATGTGGCGTTTGCCACTTTATTTTGTTGGCCGTTGGACGGGCTGGGAGCTGTTTCCCTACAGCTGGTCGAGTCGTCTGTTTTTTCCAGATGGTTTATCTCTATTTCTAGATGTTTCTGTGGAATTCTGCCTGTTTGATTGGTTCTAGTTTTCAGGTTTTTTAGATATCTGGAATTAGGTTTCTTGCTCTCTTCTCTTCTGGCTTCCGTAGGGCGAGGACATCTTAGAGTTTCTGTGGTCGGAGTTTTATGATCAAAGCTGGCTGCCCGCTCCCTCGACGAACCGGCACGGTGTTTTGGTGTTAATATCGTGGGCCCTACCTTCCAATCAACGTTTCACGACCTCGTTTAATATTTAGGACCCAGTCGTTCCAAATTCAGTGTACGAATTTCGTCGCAAATTGGTAGCAGAGCGTGGTTTTCGTCGCACAGTAATAAAACCATTAAAAATTACACAAGTCTATTATGAAAGCTGGTCTTAAAAATCAAAGAGGTTCCCATCAGAATAGTTGCTTAGATTATTAACCCTTATAACGTCAGTATATCTTTTCACGACTTCCAGCAAATGGCACAATATAAAAAAAAAAAAATTTAAAATGTGTAAAGTTCATTTTTATTTTTACTTTCTATAATTATGGTAATTATAAAAAAGTAAAAATTTTAAAATTATAAAGTCACTGTACTCAGGATCGTCAATGTTACGAGACATGTTATTTATCACTAATAATGAACACGGTACTTTGGAATTATACCGACCACACCCAGACATGAATCGTTATTTGACATTTTGCTTCTACTGATTACTAGATTAGCGTAGAACAATATTTCGTCAATATAAAACAGGAATTGTCTTATCGCAAACCCCTCCCCATCCTCAGACAGAGGTCAAAGTCGAGCGGTCTAGTAGATAACGTGAATGCAGAGTCTCGCCGCCCGTTCAGCTGGTGCGTCGCTTTGTTGTTCTTCCGTGTTTTACCTCTACATTTCTCCAAACACAAAAATTCAATAAAAACAAACATGATCAAACTAAAACTAAACTCTTTATTGAAAAAACACTCAAAACTTGTTTTTATTCTTGATCATACTCCGCCACCCAAAATGCGAGTGCCATGCCTTCTCGCTGATGTCAACGAGAGACATCATTAGTACCTATCAGTAAAACATCAAATTCTAGAGGATCTGATCAGAAATATAAATTGAATTGTAATGGAAAGGCAATTATGTACCGCGCAAATCATGTGATGCTGCGTGGCCTGTCGTAATCGGGATTCTCGAGAAAGATAAGATAACAGCGACAACAATACCGATCACAATGCCTGGAAATGCTTGTAATTTTGTAATTAGAGTTTTTTTTTTCGTTCTATCATGTTTGTTTAGCTATAAATTTATATTTTTGTGTTCTTCATACTGGTGTGGTCGGTATAATCCCAAAGTACCTGAACACTAAATAGGTGACACTTAACACTAAAATGACACTAAAAACACTAAATGAATACTAAAACTAAGATATCAATACTTTTAACAAATAAATAAAAACCATATAAACAGAAAACACGACGAAGGAAACCAACTCAGCGATAGTTAGACACGCACTACCTAAAGTCAAACTGCAAACAAAAGCGTGCGAGCTGTACGGCGTCTGTGCCGTGTGGCGGGGAGAGTGTCTAGACACCGCGTCTATTGTTTCAAACAATGTAACGCGACAGCTATATTTTGACGCTTGACATAGGTCAATAACCCACACACATGGTTGACGCATACCGTTAGTGACATTGATCGGATTTAAAAGGAACTTAAATTTGCTATAGACGCAGTTTTGTGTCGATGCGCCGTACCGCGTCTTTGCCGTTTGGAGATAGTTTGTCTATGCGCCATACGGCGTCTGTGACGTTATAAGGGTTAATGATTCTTGATATTAGACAACTATTCCTAAAAGTTTTGATTTTGTACGGTTTTGAAACATAAATTTTCATTTTTAGAGAAAGTGGAACATGTATACAACACAAGACATAGGTTAAATATTGGTATCGCCACACCACGTTATATTAAGTCTAAAAATAAAACAAATTATTTCTACGTTCTACAAACAATCTACCAAAATTTAACATCGTAACTAAGAGAAAATTCGAAAATTAACGTCAAAGCATACAAAAAGAAGTTAATGAGCTGGTTAATTGCATTGGGGAGGAGTGGTGCAAACACTATAGTCATAGTAAGTCATAGTCATATTTCTTTATTAACATATTCTTCAAGAACAATAATAGTGTCACAATGTTAACAAATTACAGAGTAATGTCAGTAATACATAAGAGATGTCAGGAGTCATGTCAGAGCTTCCAATCTTCCTTATTTATTTCTGTGAATCCTTTGATTGTACATATTGGGTGGTCCACCAGGCAGTTGTGAAGGCATCTTTTCAAGGCTGCTCCCTTCAGGGTTTTCACGGTTTGTGGAAGAAGGTTCCTCAGCTTTCTACCGATGTAGGATGGTTTTTCCTCGAAAAGTGACGTCCGATATAGAGGTAGTGTGTAATTTCCTGCATGATGTGTGTTATGTGTATGAAGGGTTTTCCCTGTTTGTACATGTAGTTGGTCAACATACAGTATTACTTCCTGTATGTAAAGGGCAGTGATTGTTACGATTCTCAAGGTTTTAAATGCTTTTCGACAGCTTTGTTGGTGTTGGATTTCCGCTAGGGTTCGGATAGCTATTTTCTGCAGGAGGAGTACTCTGTTGAGACTTCCTGCAGATGATCCACCCCAAACAGCAAGTCCATATCTCAGATGAGTTTCCACCAAAGCATAGTAAGCTGTTTTTGCTGCCTCCAGGCTGCCAATACATTTTATTCTGCGTACTACATATATACTAGTGCTGATATTTTTGCAAACTTGGTTGACATGCTCAGTCCATGTGAGTTTGCTGTCAATAGTTACACCAAGGAATTTGACATGATCATTTCTCGATACGTCAGATGGGTTAGGAATGTGGTCCTTTCTCTTGCTGAAGTTGATGTGAACTATCTTTGATGGATTCATGGCTAAATCATTCCTTCTGCAGTAACTGAGAGCTTTACTGAGAGAGTTTGTGGTACTTTCATACACTCCTTCAGCAGTCATTCTTGATCAACAATGTTGTATAGTCCGCATACATCACACAAGTAGTATTGTGATCACATATGTAAGCTTGGAACTCATTCACAAATAAGACAAGGAGAACTGGATCCAAAATAGATCCTTGTGGTACTCCACGGGTGACAGTTAGTGGATTGGATTGGTGTGATGTAGTTACATATACTCACTTCTATCTACTCTGGGTTATCTGCTCGTGCCTTTTGTTTTGCAAAATTTGGATATAATATTGCGATGATATTTTATATTTATTTAGTTTGTGATTACAGTGGTGAGGGACAAGTGCGAGCATTCTTAATTAGTGTGTGGAGTTTTGTATTTGTATTTGTATGTGATGTGTGTGAGCCCCACGGCGTGTGTTTGTGTGTGGATGGATGTGTATGTGCGCGAGCGTGTGCATGTGTGCTTGCGTGAACTTTTTTCCTTTTTGAAGGAATGCAATAATTTCGATATAGTGTAGGTTCCAGAAATCGATAACAATTATTTATTCTCTCCCTTTCTTTCTTTTCCTTTTTTTATAGCTCATAAAATAATGTTTCTTGTGTACTCTTTAAGCTCATCCCGTATGTTGTCTTACATCTTACAGCCATATAACTTCATATAATAGAATTTGTTGCATCTTTGTAATGTAGTTTCATTATCATACGTGATTAAATGATTAATTTTTACACTGCTTGAATTTAGTTAATATGCATCCAAACAGAATATGTTACTATTAGTTATTTTTAGATATCTTTAAATCATACCATTTTAATGTTGTTCTAAAATTTACATTGTATATCAGTACTATTTTAATTGCAAACTAGAGTGAAGATGGACTCAGTTCTCACACACAGGCTTTTGCCCATGTGTGTACCTTCTCTTGTATTCTATTATCACTACATTTGTATATATGTAAATGATATTTATATAAATGAAATAAAAATGAAATTTGATAAAGTTTCCTTCATATTTAGTTCCTTAATTATTTTATTAATTTAAGTAATGGAGATGTAATATTTCGAAGATTTCTTTGGTTGTATATATGTCCAAGAAATTGAACTAGGACAACCTTGAGCTTAACCCTAGAACACTACCGTGTTTTGATATACCTTTGTTACTACCGATACGTACATTTTACGTAGCATGTTTATTTTTGTTTTTTAGGTTATGTAAAGGTTTATTTTCATGCCTGTGTATTGGGTTTGTGTATTTTCTTTTCTATGTGCTTACTTAAGGTGATGATGCGTGTGTTTAAGCGTGTGTGCGTTTGTGTAATGCGTGCATGTGTGATACATGGTGTTTTCCTAACCTTATCTTCATATCTACAATGCCATAGAAACTCATCCTTTCCAAAAAGCCTACAAATTGTCTACTAACTGCAAGACTTTACTTTACCAAAAAACAACCTAAAATAGGTTTAGTTACTTATTTTACTATACACACTTATACGTAAAATATACGTACAGTAGAACCTCGTTAATTCGACACTCGATAGTTCGACAGTCCGTATCATTCGACACCAGCCGTGACCAACATAACGTGACAGCAGGGACAAGTGGTGTCCTTGACGGGCCCCCCATTGTTGCCGTGAACGCGCGCCACTGCCCTTTGTATAGCGCATCCTCCTCCCCCTCCCCCCTCTGACTCACCCGCTATTCTTAGGTCGTCAACTCAGTTCGCTCGTGACGCTGCGGGAGTTAAGACGCGTTTTTTGTTCCTTTCGTGATACGTTACTGTTTTTAAAACGATCGTTTAGACATACGTAGTTGGTGTTACTGAACTGCTTTGTAATTTGTTTGTTTTTTAAAATGTCAGATAAAAAACGTAAAAGGTGCTTTGTTACGATGGAAATGAAATTAGATGCTCTAAAAAGGATTGACAAAGGTGAAAGTGTACAGAAAGTGGCGAGTGATTTGAACGTTGGTCGGTCAACAGTGATTGGATGGAGGAAGTCTAGAAATGAAATTGAGTCTTGGTGTGTGAAAAGAGTGTGTTCAGAATCGTTAGACAAGAGGAGGAGTATGAAGAGGTCTGAGTATGAACAAGTAAGTGAAGCTCTTTTCCAGTGGTTTAGGATTCAGAGGGAGAAAGGGACAACCCGATCTCAGGACGATTTTACAGGAAAAGGCCTTGAAATTTTATCAAAACTTTAAAGAAGAGGGAGAGCCTGAATTCACAGCAAGCTCTGGATGGCTGGACAGATGGAAAGAGAGGTATGGTATTAAACAATTGAGCATTTGTGGAGAAAAACTGTCAGCAAATCTCGATAGTTCACATGATTTTAAAATGAAATTTCAAGCTTTGATTGAAGAATTAGGCCTTAGTGGAGAGCAAATCTATAACTGTGATGAAACTGGTCTGAATTTTAGAATGCTCCCAACAAAAAGTTTGGCTCTCAAACAAGAGAAAGCTGCAGCAGGATATAAAAAAAGTAAGGACAGAGTTACTGTGTTGGCTTGCAGTAACGCAACAGGAACTCATAAATTAAAATTGGCTTTGATAGGAAAGGCCAGGAAACCTAGAGCCTTCAAAAATATTAAAATGAATGGTGACCATTTTGACCTCCCCGTTTTTTTACAGACACCAATCAAATGCTTGGATGTCAGAGAGCATTTTTAAACGAATGGTTTCACAAACAGTTTGTGCCCGAAATTAAGAAAGCATCTAAAGTCCCAGAACCTTCCAATGAAAGCACTCTTGATCCTCGACAACGCAACAACGCACCCGGCTGTAGATGGTCATTCAAGACGGAGAAATTTAAAGCTATGTTCTTGCCCCCTAACGTAACCTCCCTTTGCCAGGCCTATGGACCAAGGAGTTTTGGTAACGCTTAAGAAGTTGTATAGGAAGAAACTCCTTTCATGTCTCATTCAAGCCCTAGATGAAGGAGTCGAATTAGTGGATAAGTTAAAAAAAAATTGATATGCTGGATGTTGTTGGCTGGATTTCCCAGGCATGGGATGAACTCAATCCCCTAACGCTCGTGCGTTCTTGGAGGAAGCTCTTGGACCACCAGGGAAATGAGTTCAACGAAGAAATTAAAGATGACGAGCTAGCCACTTTAATGGAAAAAATCCCAGGTTGTGAAGAAGCTTCACCTACAGATGTTTTCGAGTGGGATGGAACAAGATGAAGAAAGCGGACCAACTTCAGAGGAAGAAATAGTTGGATGCTTTAAAATCAAGAGAGGATAGTGAAGAAGAGTCAGAAGACGACGAAGATACCACTCAAAAATCAAAAACTGACACACAGCGAAGGTGTAAAATTCTTCGAGGGAGCGATCCAGTATTTACAGGAACAAGGGACGACTGGAATGGACATTTTGTTTCTTCGACGATTATGTGACGAGGCGGCTCGGCGAAGAAACCAAAGTGAAAAACAATTAAAAATCACAAACTATTTTGCGTTGTAAAAAGTAAAACATGATGTAACCATGTTACAAGTTATAGTTGTCCCATATTAATTTATTTTTGTATATACATTTTGTTTTTTTTATCTAGCCTATATTATGAATTGAGTTTGTTTATTTTTTACATTTATTCATTTAATCATTAACTATTTTAAGAGGAAGAAGTACAGCACTGTAAAACAATGTAAGTTGATACATTTTGTTTCATCAGTTTAATATTTGTTTAGTTGTACATTGTTAATTAAATTACAGTCCATCTTAACATAAACTCGCCTTTTTAATATTTCCTTGTGTTAAAATCTATATACTCCCTATAGTTCGACATCTTGATAGTTCGACACCCCGTTAGTCCACAAAGTGTCGAACTATCGAGGTTCTACTGTATTTGTTATCAAGCAATACTACCGCTACGTAAAATTGACGCACGGCCTAAATAAAAATCAATATTTAGATAAGAAAAAGAACTACACACACCCTTACACTTCGGAGGACGAACGACCATTGACCAGTAGAAGCACTGCCTAAAGCATAAACCGGAAGGTTAGGGGGGAGAGTAGATGTGACTATAAACATGGCGCATATACGTAAAACCTACGCACAGTAGTGTTCTAGGGTTAAAGAATGTATTCAACGTACTTGCTATATTAATACCCTTCTTGTTTGTGGATTACCATCTTCAACCTGTCCACTGACATAAGTAGAAAGACTGTTACTGCAAGACTGAATAATGTAGGGGGGGAGTGTGTCATCCTCGGATGTGAGAGCAACGCCCACCATACCTTAGGCGCCTTAGAACTGGTAAATAACTATGTTTTAGATCACAATATTAGTTGTAATAATATAATTTTCAAGTGGAATGTAATTGAAACAACTGATGTAATGAAATATGTGGCTAGCCTTAGTTCCTCTAAAAGCCAAGGGGTTTTCTAATTATGCTATTAAAAGCATAATAGATTTAATTGTTGAACCACTAACATATTTATTTAATATGATGTTAGATCAGGGGTTATATCCAAAAGCACGTAAGGTATCAAAAGTAACTCCAGTCTATAAAAAAGGTGATAAGTTAAATCCATCCAGCTACAGACCTATATCCTTAGTTCCTATTTTCAGTAAGATTTTTTAATCATGTATCAAACAGCAGCTTAATGCTTTCTTTACTCAAAATGACATATTATGTGATGAGCAGTTTTGATTTATGTCAAGCAAAAACACTGTCAAGGCTGTAGAGAGTATAGTTGATAGTATTTTGATGAATTTTGAAAAGCAATGTATGTCTTCTGCAGTGTTGATAGACTTGAGTAAAGCATTTGATTGCATATGTCACGGTTTGCTCATTAAAAAACTGTTTACTTATGGTATTAGGGGCAATGAACTAGAATTATTTAACTAATAGAAAACAAATGGTTATTCAGGATAAAGATAAGTCTGATTTTAGAGTTATTGAAGTTGGAGTACCACAAGGTTCTGTTCTGGGCCTTTTTTTATTTTTGATTGCTGTAAATGATTTTCCTGCCAATGTTCCTTGTACATAGGTGTTATATGCTGATGATAAAATTCTCCTGAATTATAGTAGAGGCTTAGATGAACTGATAAGAGAGGAGGACCTGCTTTGAGAAAGGCTCTGGAATGGTTTGAAGCCAACTTATAATTACTTGTTAATGATAAAAAAACTGAAAAAATAATATTTTCTTTCAATTATACAATTTATAAAGATGTTAAACCTGTTAAGTTATTAGGCATGCATCTGGATAGTAGACTGGGTCGGGACCATCATATCGAACAATTATGTAAGAAATTGTCAAGAGTTGTCTATCTAACAGTTACGTAAATTAAGAAAATATATTACCTTAGACGTGCTAGTTTCAACTTATTATGCTTTTTTTTCACTAACATTTAAGATATGGAATAACATTGTGGGGCAATAATAGTGGTGTAGGAAAAGCATTTAAATGGCAGAAAAAGGCATTGAGAGCTATTAAAAATGTACCTGAAAGAGAAACATATATACCAATTTTTAAGGAACTAAAAATAATGACAATTTAAAATTTGTATGTTTATTGTTGTTTAGTGAATGTTAAACAATGACAATGTAATTTTTTAAATAGAAAGGAAATTCATAGTTATTCTCTAGATTTACCTACTGTCAAACTTGAAAAAAGTAAAAGCAGCTACATATACAGGGTGATTCATGAAGTTCTCCCCCCACTTCTACAGCACATTGTACTAGAAAAAATAATGAAAAAATGTTATATAAACGTAGGTCCGAAAACGCTTCGTTAGCGAGTTACAGCTAGTGAAAGATTTCGCCTGAATTCCTGGGTAAAGAGTAAAATAAAGCCATACTGAACTTTTGGAAAGGTTAATTAAGTAAGAAATATATCGTGGATTCTTATGTATTTTTTACCTGATAAAGCTAATAAAAATAGGTTTCAGAACTGTACCTGTAGTAGTTTTTGAGGGATTCAGGTTAAATGCAAAAAATTGGGGCACGAGAAACAATGTTTTTTTTAAGTTTGATGTACAATAACTTTTGTTAAATTGGTAAATAAATACATAAAATCAACAAAACATTAATTGTAGAGAATTTAATTCTGAGAAAATTGATATAATCAAAGTCTAAAATAAAACAGAAATAAGTACCAAAAAATCGATTTTATTCAGTAATAATACTAGTTTTAAGCAAAATTAATCAGGTTGGCCAACCGTACGCACCTTTTTATAATAGATGTTCGAAAATGAGGCCATCATTATCAATACATTTTGCAGCACGTTTGTGTATTGCTTTTGTTGCGTTTCTTAAATTTTTTCAGGACTTCCCTGTATCTGCACAGCCAAATCCATAATACGGGCAATTACATTCATCACGAGAATTCACTTTTGTCTTGTATACAATGTCTTTCATCCATCCCCAGATGCAATAATCCAATGGAGATAGATCTGGTGATCTTGGTGGCCAAGATGAGGCCCTCCACGACCAATCCAGTGTCCAGGAAATTGATGATTTAAGTAAGCAGAAACGGCACGTGAAAAGTGGGGAGGTGCTCCGTAATGCTGGAAGTACAAATTTTGTCTGAGATGTAAAGGAACATTCTCTAACAGCTGCGGCAACTCTTCTTGAAGGAAATGCAAATAGAACTCAGCATTTAGGCGTCCAGGTAATATGAAAGGTCCAATCAGCCGATTGTGCAAAAGGCCACACCAGACATTGACGCTAAATCGGTGTTGAAAGTTCTGTTCCACTACCTCATGTGGATTTTCTTCTGCCCATGAGTGTTCATTGTGCAAGTTATTGACACCATCCCGAGTGAAATTGTGCCTCATCCGTAAACAAAATACGCTTGTAGAGTTGATTATTAATATTCAAAAAGTTGCAAAACTCCAAGCGAAGCGGACCATCCCCTAGCTGTAGATGTTGAACCTTTTTGTTTATGAAACGGATAAAATTTGTTTCGATTAAGTGACCTCCACACCGTTGACTGCGAAACTCCTATCCACCTAGAAATACGTCGTGTACTTACACCTGGACTGCGATGAACAGCATTAATAACAATATCATCATCAAGTTGGACAGCTCGTTCATAATTGGGTCTAGTACTTGGTAGTGATCCTGTTTCCCGAAGAGTACGAAAAGTTCCTGAAATTGTTTTGGTATCTGGAATCCTCCTATTAGGGTAACGTAGTTCATATTCTTCTACAGCAGCTCTAGCATTACCATTATAGTAACCCAAAATAAAAACCATATCAGCGTATTCCTCTGATGTAAATAAGTAAGGCATTTTTTTCGCTGAATAAACAATCGAATTATATAACTCACAGAAAAATTGCATTTAATAACACGATTCACAGAACCCGATCTCCTGCTGTAGCTTGCAAAACACCACTAATACACACAGTTCTAACGTAACAGTACAGAATACCATTGTTGATCAGCTGTTATTCGTGCGTTACCAACTTAGAAATTAATAAAACAAAAAACTGCATTTCGATGATTAGTAAACAATAATGGGAAAATGTTTGCTTCATTTATTTTCGAACATTTGATGTAAATTTTTATTAAAAAAAAAATTTCAACGTAATAAAACATGATATTTTTATTTACAAACAAATTTATTTAACAGTTAATCTTGTTTTCTCAATTTATCTCATCATTAAGGAACAAACATTTTGTTTTTTGTTTTATTTTAACTAAATACCGTACAGTATTTCTTTACAGCTAGTAATGTATTATACTGAATAAAATCGATTTTTTGGTACTTATTTCTGTTTTATTTTAGACTTTGATTATATCAATTTTCTCAGAATTAAATTCTCTACAATTAATGTTTGTTGATTTTATGTATTTATTACCAATTTAACAAAGTTATTGTACATCAAACTTAAAAAAAAAAAAAACATTGTTTCGTGCCCCAATTTTTTGCATTTAACCCTGAATCCCTCAAAACACTACTACAGGTACAGTTCTGAAAACCTATTTTATTAGCTTTATCAGGTAAAAATACATAAGAATCCCACGATAAATTTTTTACTTAATTAACCTTTCCAAAAGTTCAGTATGGCTTTATTTTACTCTTTACCCAGGAATTCAGGCGAAATCTTTCGCTAGCTGTAACTCGCTAATGAAGCGTTTTCGGACCTATGTTTAATATAACATTTTTTCATTATTTTTACTAGTACAATGTGCTGTAGAAGTGGGGGGAGAACTTCATAAATCACCCTGTATATGAAAATTAAGCTATTTAAAAAATTACCGGAAACAGCGTGGACTAAAGATTTAAAATAGTAATGGAAAACTGGTTAAAAGACAATGTATTTTATTCTGTTGATAGTTTTTAGCCTGTGATACTAGCACTATACATTTTTAACTACATTGATATACTGTTTTTTTTGTTTATTTTATTTATTTCTGTCTGTGTATTAAGTGTATGTATGTGTTATTGTTAACATAGTTTTAGTATAGATTATTTATATATTTATTATTTAGTATAGATTATTTATATATTTATTATTTAGTATAGATTATTTATATATTTATTATTTAGTATAGATTATTTATATATTTATTATTTAGTATAGATTATTTATATATTTATTATTTAGTATAGATTATTTATATATTTATTATTTAGTATAGATTATTTATATATTTAATTATTATAACTACATTGTTACCTGTTATCACCTTATAGGTAACTATAGAGTATTTGACAACTGCCCTTTAGACAGAGATTTATATTTATATTAAGAAAATGTTAATTGTAAATCTGACTTTGTCAATTGCACAATGTGTTTAAAAACAATAAAAATTCTTGATTCTTCTGGGGCAGCTCTAACAAAAGTAAAGTTGAGGAGCTCCTTATATTAAAATAGAAAAATTAGATTTGAGTTTTAATTTAAAAGTTTATTTTTAGATTTGATCTGAAATCAGCCAAAAGGAGCAGAACATACTTTTATTAAAAAGACAAGACAAGAAATGTTAGATATCACCTTAATCACAGGCCTCATTGTTGATCACTGATTTGTAAGGTTTGACTTAGAAGCTGCTGTAAAGAGAAATGTGACTTTTTGGAAATCAATTTACTGGAAGTAATATTGGAAGATATACATAATCTACCAGGAGCTGTTGGGCTCCAAAAAACTCTAAAAACCGATGATTCCAACAGTTTAGGGTCACTGGTAAAGGCAAACTGTAGTCTGACCCAGAGTAGGTGCTGTTGGACACACAATTCCCGGGAGGGGTTTTCAACTCAATAGGTTTTATTCTCTGTCGGGGCTGGGTTCCCATCAAAAAGTCGGCAGGTTTAGACCACATCCATAAAAAATTTTTCAGCAGAATGGGTCACATGCACTATCACTTCGTTTAAGCCCTTTAAAATTACTGGGAGTGGACGGGTATAATATTTTAAGTATAAAATTAAGTGGCAAGTTAATTTTTTGATTGTATGTTAATTGAAAAATAACAATCTTTATTGCAAACAACTATTTTATCTCTTTTTTTCAATATTTTAAGTATTTCAATGGAGTTTCCTAAGATAGTATAACTTATTGTTAATCTTATTATTTTTAGGTTAATTTTGTATTAATTAAACAAAACGTATCTTTTCTATTGAAAATTCTTTGTTTTTATAGCTTTTCCGTTTTTATACTAAAGTAAAATAAAGTCTCATAGGAATGTTCAATATATAATCAGTCTAAACATTATCGTCAAATGTTGCCATTTTATACACACTCAGTGTTTGTTTACTTGACAACTTCAGTCAGCTGTCAAACTGCAGTATTGCCAGTCTGCATAATAAAATTACTCCATTCACATTATTCCATAAACACAAAAATAAAGTTAAGATATAATAGTGCTGATATCTTGTGAGAAAAAATATTAACTACTTAATGGCGAGATGGTTTTCTCAAAGTATTGCATGTTATATATTGCTAGCGGCAAAATGATCTCATCAAAGTAGGCTAATGGGTTAATAAAGAATACTATCATGTAATTAGTATTTATCCTACATGGATATAATCTAGCACATCTACAAAGCTATCATACTATCACATTAATGTATAACAAAATTTGAATTAACACACTAATTATTTGATTTTATATTGTGCCCTATTATTTTTAAACATGAAATTCCTTCAAACTATTTTGTTCATTTCTCTACCTTATTGCTTTACTAATGAAAAGTATTCATGGAATTTTAATCTTACAATGTGACAAAAAAAAGTGTCAGATTATTTAATATTCATTTACTTTACAAAACTTATATAATGTGGCATGTAAACTTATAATTATGGCATCAGTGCTATATTTTCAACTGTTTACACATGTATTTCATTTGGTGCTTATAAAATCAAGATTTCCATGTATAAAATTAACTGTAGTACTTACAAACAATAAAAAAATGTACCATAATAACAACTATTATTACTGTACACATCCACCTAACACACATTAAATCTTTGAAATCAAGTTGTTAATTATGATGGAAAACTATTAAGTATCAAAGTATCATTATTGTATGTAATAAAATCATATTGTGGAACAGTAATGTATTATTAATCATTAACGGTATGCAACGAAGGAAATAATTTCATACGTTTTTAAGATGCACACATACCATCACATAAACATTTTATAATTTTCCCTCAAATAGAGGAAATACATAGTTAAGTATTAGATAATGTTAAAAAAATGTCCAGCCATACACAGAAAATTAAAAAAAACTGCAATTTACTTATATCAGGTCTTGGGTAAGAAGTCAGTCACCACCACCATGACAAAATTTCAATACATGCATATTAACAATTTACGATGTGTTACTACAGCATTTATTTTAGTATAGCTTTCCTTTAGTTCTGGAAAAAAAAGGTAAATTTATTAATTAAATTTATTAATTTAAGCCATAAATGTACAAGTAATGCACTCTGCTAAGTTTGATGTTCAGGTTGTTAATATCTATTATATGCAGAATATTTGTTGTAGATATATTAACACAACAATGTCAACTTATGCCCAAGAATTTAAGCTTGACAATTTTAAATTGGCCACATTTTTTTGTAAAAGATTAACGTCAAATTTTTCTTTAATAATTTTATCATTCTATGTTAAGTTTTAAAACAGACAAATAAAATAAAAAAATCGAAATTTACTCTTTTTTTCTCTTGTTGGGAGTGGGGGAGAGGGGTAAGTCTCTAACAGCCACTTGCAACCCTGATACCATTTAAGCTGATGGAGAACTGATGAATGTTGCTGCCACCAATCTGAGGGGTGCATAATGTACCCCTACACAGCTAGCTGAACATCATGTTAAACTACAAAAATTACCTCTTCTAGTTTTCTAAGTAAAGCTTTGATACAAACAAAAGCAGATCATATGAAGCATTTATTGAGAAGCATGCATAGTTTTCTTTATAAAAAAGAAAAACTTTCCATGATATACTGAAAGTATATGAAACCATAATTTATGAGATTATTTTATATAATCATATAAAGGGCCTTTCTAAATTATGTAACGCCTGAAGGGGGGATTTTTGGCAGCTTTACACACTGTTATGGAGGAGGGTGAGAGTTTCAACACAGCCGTTACGTAATTATTAAATCTCAACTATTAACACATTCACTGCGGGTGACGAGCATGCTCGTGATGTGAAAATGGCGTGTCGGGGCGGTGGACGAGCAAGCTCAGCATACAGCAGTTGCTTTCATATTGCCTCAGTGTGAGCTGAGCAGTTGCCTGGGAAGGCTGTAACACTCATAGCGAGGTGTGCTTGTTTCGGTGAGTCAGTTGTTGCGATTCGTCGCCGGTTCGCCATTTTCATTTGTTGTGTATGCTTTGCGATATTGTGTGAGTGGATTATAGTGTCTGTTGACTGTGTAAGTGTATGTACTCATAATGGAGGAAGACGATAATGTTATTGACGATAATTTTTCATCTGATGAAAACAATGAGTCGAGTTCGAACAGTTCTAGGGACGGTGAAGGCGGTGTCCCCCACCCCCAGTGGGCCAGCACGGCCAGCAACATGGCTGGTTTACGTGACATGCCGTTCACTGGTCAACCTGGTTTGCTCGTTCCCACTGCAGGTGACAATAAACCAATTGACTGGTTCAATCTCCTTCTTGACACCGTGTTTTTAGAGAATATCATTAGACAAACCAACCTGTATGCCCTGGAACTATTTTGTGGCCCCACCACTACTCCCGCGTCTCGCATAACCAAATGGAAGGACTTAGTGATGGCTGAACTAAGAACATTCTTAGGCCTTCTACTGTTGACTGGCAACGTCAGACTGAATAGATTGAACGACTATTGGAAAACTCATCGGTTGTTGAACTTTCCTATGTACAAGGAGTGCATGTCTCGAGATCGATTTCTTGGCATTTTGAGATGTCTGCATTATTCAAGAGTTGATACCCCTGATCACCCCGAACGTGTAATTGATGTACTGTCTATGTGTCATTCATGTACTATATACGTGTAATTCGCGAGTGTTTGTGCCGAAACCTAGTGCGCTGCGAGCACATACAACACGGGGACTGGCTCCCGGTGCGGATGACGAGCAGATTCGGCACGGACATGACGTCACCCGTTACAGCCAATGAAGCTTCCGGGATACCTTGGACAACCCTTTCGGCTATCCTGACTCCGTTTTGGGTAAGTAAAAAACAAACAAAAAATTGCCGCATTTTCTGTCGCCGGTAATTTTGTCATCCGCAGTGAATGTGTTAATTGCTTGAACTTGTTTACAAAATTAGCCTGGTTCCCCCTAAAGATTTTGAAGTTATATTTTCCTTCCATAAAAGCCCTCTCTCACTCACGTGCTTGGTTGTGAGAGCAATACTATGAGAACCAAAAAACCGACCTTGAAATTTAACAGCAGAAAAGCATGGTATCAGGACTGTTAGGTAACATAGGTCCTGATACCATGATTTTCTGCTGTTAAAGGGAGTGCATACTATATTAATAGAATTTCTATAGTGACAGACACGTTAACAAGTGGAGAGGCAGAATTTATGCCAAGTGATGTGTACATTTTGCAAGCTGAAATTCCATGTATCTGACTGTACAAGTGAAATTCTAGCAGAATGTCAGGGCCCTACACGTTTTTGGTTCGAACCAAGAGCCAAAACATTACAAGACAAAGGTTATTGTTGTTTTTTCTGAATGTTTATTCATAACATATTATCCTGTTTTATGTTTGGTTACAATGTCAGCTGTAAGAAATACTTGTATAATAATAATAAAAATAAAAGGACAGAAGTTGGGCTGAAGTGATACATCTCAAACTTCACTAAATCAAGCATACAACTCGGTAAATGCAATTCACTGACACAAAAGATTTCTTCATTATCCATTTTCACATTAACATAAAATCAAAATTATGAGTGTTCCGTTTGCCTAAAAGAAATCTCTTATATAGTTTGACATGTCAAGATTTGGCACTTATTAAGTGCCAAAAAACTACTTCTATAGTCACGTTAAATTTGGAAACCTAGAATCGTGGGTTTTCAGTCCATATAGTTTTGTCTTAACAGTACAGTGAGTTCCATGCCTTGTAACTGTGTAGTGGTTGTCTTGCTACATTATGGTTGCATTTATATTTTAGTTAAAATGTCTGAAAAAGTAGACAGGGAAAAACGGTTTTAATTGTTGATTTGATATAAAAATCCACATCCTGAGAAGAAACAACAAATGGTTCAAAGCTGTGTTTTATATTTTTAAAATCATGTTTTACTTAAGAGTTTAAAATAATTTTTATTATATAACAATTTTTGGAATAATATAATTAGGGAGGGGAGTTGGTGGCAGTGTTACATATTATTGAGGAGGGTTAATGTTACGATTGCAAGTTCATTACAAGAGGGGAGTGGTCTAGAAAGTCCAATTTTGGTGTTACGTAACTAAGGGACATATTACAATAATAGTAATATTCGGGACATATTCTAAGTACTTATTAAATAAAAGTCTAAATCCATAAGTTTTGTAGGATCTGTTAAACACATCTATATTATTACTTTTATGCAATAATGATTGTTAAATTTAATAATACATTCAAAACTTATTGTTACATATTCTTATTGGCTTAATATTGCTTGTCCTAATAATAAATAAAAAAATTATTATTTTGTATTTATCAAAATGTTGGATTTCTAAACTAGTAAAATTTGGTCTGCCACTGATGGGCTAAGGAAGTAAAAGGTACATACATGTGATGGGAGGATTGAGGTCCTGGCTTGTGCACACCGGCTAGGCTGGTCTGTCTCTCTTTCTCCCTCTCCCCCTCTAACCCCGAAACTAACCTTAAAAGAACAATGACAGTAACTGTTGCAACTTTCTGTCGCAATTCTCACAAAAACTCATTCAACTATGTTAGCAAAGTCTTTAATAGATTTAAGTAAAAAATCTGCTGTTAAAGATTTTTACATGCAGTTGTTATACATAAAGAATTCGCCTGCTGTTATAGTTATAAATTGTTTCATTTACAGGAAATGTTGAATTATAAGGGAATTCCGATATCTTACAATTACTTACCAAACTAGCATGTGGCAGGGAAAATTTGTTAATAATGTTACCCCTATTTTCCTCCCTAAGAATATTTCAGAAATTAAGAATAAGAAACTTTGTTTTTAATTTAATCACAATTTAAAATTATTTATAGTTATTAAAAAATGAGCTAAAATTGCAGAAACACTACACACATTTATTTTAAAAGGTATGTATCAGATTGAATTATTCAACTACCATTTAATCTTAGTAGATATTCAATTACTATGACATAACAAGTTTGTCTAGCTTTTTTATTTGATTTTAAGAAGCACACTTTTTTAAGTTATAAATAAGCATATTTGTAAAATGAATGTGAGCAAAACTGAAAAAAATATATCAATGGCAGTTTCTTGTCTAGCCAAGTTTTTGTTATTTCTTTTTATTGTAGCCTTTTCTACCATGTTAACTGCAGAACTGTTTCAAGTTTTTAATAAAATAATTAATCTCACACAATCCCATGTGAGTTGCTGCTACTTTTCCATTGGATGCCTCCTCCGGATAGTATGTGGAGAAAGATAAACGGATTTGTTGAGTGCTGGTGAAGTAATTAAACCAAGGTGGACCACATTATGAAATTGACTAAAAATGGAGGAAATTTTGTCACAACCTAGTCTTTCAAAAATCTCAAGAATAAAAAAATCATACAGAGGAAACATATTAATTCAGAGGGGAAAATAGAATTATGACAATGAGCTGGTGATGAAGATTCACTTCTTCAGTTTACTTTACTTGGGGAAAGAAATGTTCCTTCTCACCTACTGGATGATCATGTAAGTACAAAGTTTGGAACAGAACACAAACAGGAAATATATATTTTTTTTAATGGAGTGGATCAATAAGCTCCTAAGCCATTACCTGCTAATTGCTCAATTCAATTGTTGTTGGAGGCTCACTTGATGAGAAGCTACTATACCTGAGGAAGGGAACAAAAGTGCTCCACTCATTGGATTGTCATGTACTGAATAACTTCTTGCCAGAAGTGAGAAAGACATTTTTTCATATGAATAGTAATAATAATAAGGAAAGGGTCATCAAATCCCAGGAGTAGACAGATTTTATCGCTATATTACCATTAACAGAGGAATATGTACTCATCACCGGTGACTTTTACAGCAAGATTTCACTTAGAATACATACCAAAATCTCAGAAAAAAAACATTAAAAATAGGAAAGGGACAATCTTCCAGTGATATTTTTCTGCCAAAATTGTGTAGGCAGAGAAAAAAACACAAATTAATTAATTAATTTATTATTTTTAATTGTGTCTTTCCTCATTCCATTAAAACAGATGAAAAACTCTGAGGGGATAAGGGCGATGAATGATATACTCAGTAACTCACCATTACATGTCTATCTTATTTATTTATCACAGGAAAATCCAAAATGCTTGCATGCAAACCTAAGTGCTATTGGATACACATAATCAATATATCATCAATCTATTTTTTTAAGTGATGTAGACACCATATAAGAAATAAATGCAATGAGGCAATGTTTTCATATTCAAAGAGATTGAGGAAACAGTCAAAGTCGCCAAGCCGTTTGAAGGTAACACGCCTACTAGGTTTTTTTGAGGCATTTAATAAGCTGTTACCAAATGTTGAAGGAACAGGTGACATACAATTAGTATGAGCTGGTATCAATTCCGGGACATTTAGGCATTAAGGGAGATGAGGAGATGGTATGACAGGGGCCCCTCTCAACAGGACTGAAATCTTGAGTTTGTTGTCCTCTTAGTTTTAGAATGTGAGTTGTGAAAAATTGGAAAAGCTAAGCTATAACCTAACAGTGACAGAATACCCACTGACTAAGATGTTAAAAGCTGTTCATAGACTTTTGAGAGAAACATGAAAGTGTTTTTGTAAAGATAATTTGGATAATAATCCAATATTACATTGAAGCATTATGATGGTGATATAGACCAAATATACCTATATACTGTATGATTGCCTATATGGTTATCACAATTTATCCTTAATTATTTCCACTCCAACTCTCAGTGACCTGTTTTTCCTATCGCATAAATTTAATGTTAAGGTTTCGTTACATTGAGTTTATGAATTTCTAGAAGTATTTATTACAATATTAGTAATTGATATCATGGTTAGAGAGTAATGTGTCCAAACAATACACTAAAACATGGTTTGTCACGGTAAATTTACAAATTAACTTGTTTACTCCAGAAAAGGGGTTTTTTTTAGATGTTTTAGATTGTTTTTTTGGATGACTAAAGAGGAGATTAACATTAAATAAAACTAATATTTTATTTAAAAATCTATATAACTGGATTACACAACAAAGCTCCAGCACCTTCTCTTATTACTCAAGCTTCCTGAATTGAACAATGTTATTATATTCTCAGGTTAAATCAGAATACATATTGACTTACTAAGCAATATTTACTCGTTATATCAATTTTCTAAAGAATATAATAGAAGTAATAGGTAGAATAGTTCTAAGAGCAGTATTTAAGAGGGACAACTTAATGAAGCCTCAAAGTATCAATGTTGTATCTAGGCATAGTTCTAAAATGTTTGCCAAAACCCACACTATATTATTTTAAAAATATATTGATTCAGTGCTAGTTATGGCTGTTTAAGGGTAGTGTAGTTCATTTGATTTATCTGCTAGTTACTTACAGATTTATCTTCAGATCTTGTTCAAAGTTTGTGTAATTTTATTGACATATTTGTACTAACTTATATATAAGGATGATTTGGTTGAGAGTATTTTAACTCATTTTGTATGGGTATAGATTTTACATGTAACATGTATTTAACATAGATCTATCTATAGCATTCAATATTTTAAATGAAATTATATTCAATTTAGAATGTAGATCACCTGGGAAGGGGACATTTTCCACTGCGTGCTTCATCTTGAACATACTGGTGCAGGACTTGTTGGAACCTGTGTAAAAGGGCAGTGACAGCCAGTCGCCCTGCCAGTCCTTCTTCCCCTAGCTCCTCCTCCCCTTCCAACCCTTCTAGCAAGGAAAACTGCAGGAGTGTTTCAAAACACATCTTTGCTAGTTCTTCTCGCAGACTAGAATCATTCTCCGATCCTACAAAAAAGTAATTTCTGTTAAAACCAATCAATATAATGAGTTCTCCTCATTTAAAACAATAAATAGTGGAATTTATTATTGTCAGAACTTATTACTTGTAAACACCACACTTTGTCAATTTTGTGCAGGAAGTCAGAATAATAATTTACTGTAAATAATGTTCCAATAACTCATAAAATGTGATTTTATTACCTCTTTAAATGTAACATATCTACTTTTTACACATTAGAAAAGTTCTCTGATAAATTAGCCCTCCTATTGATCAATAAATAGAATCTAGCCAAATTGTACTGTTTGTTTTTTACAAAACATTTATTTTATGTATTTTAACTATCATTTCAAATATTACACTAATACATACGTTTTGTGTATGTCTCTAACAAATTTATCTATCAAAAGACAGGTTTTTATAATTCAAAGAAATGTTACTGGTTAATTTTAATACAGGATAAAAGTTAAGACTTAGTAGGCATGGGCCACAATGTTTATTGACCCCACAGTATGTAACTTTGATACTTGCAAAAAATGTGTCCAATCAGTATTAATAATTGATTAAACAGTTTTATAAAAGCTATTTTATGTTTTGGCTAAGCGTGAAAAGTTATTTTCTATATCCTTATTTCTCCTTGTAGCATAATTATGTACATCATTTCTAAAATTGAATTCGGATAAGTGCTCTTTTACATATATTAAGCATTGTAAGATAAAGAGGCTTGGCAGTGTTAAAATTTTTAAGTTTACAAAATAAGGCTGGCAGGTATCAGAGATAAGCCAAGGATACATCTGACTGCTTTCTTTTGCCGTATAAAAATATCTTTTAACCCAAGTGAGTTACCTCAGAGAGAATTTCAAAAGCAAGATGTACATGCAGAAAGGAAAATATGCATTCATAACTAGATCAATACTAGTATACAATTTCAATATTTTAGCAAAAAATGTTTTGACTAAATGTTTACACATTTGGATTTGTATGATCATTCCATTTCATCTTACATGAAGACCTGCAAGAACACTGGCATTTCTTTCTAGTAATAGTCACACTTCGCAAGGCTTATAATTTAACGTTAAGCTGTCAGACTTTATTGAAACACCTATGTTTTGAAGGGCCATATGACAGATTTACAGAAGCTGTTGACATTGTTGGTCATGAGAAGCTGCTGACATTGTTCGTCACGAGTTTTAGCAAGTAACAAACTAACTACTGTGATTTTTTTTATCATTAGAACCATCCAGGGATATGTGGAGCTTTAAGGGTACTTCCACATGCGGACAACTTCATTTTCCACTGAAGAAATTGAAATTAACAAGAGAATAAACTTGATCAATAAATAGATATTTGCATGCAGTAAAATCTTCACTTCAAAGTTATTGTGACGTAAGACAAAAATTAAAGTGTACCATACCATAATTCTTCTAGTGCAGATATATAGTTTATGAACAAAAAAGGAGAAAATCCATTGTTTGAAAATCAAGTTTTAAGACCCCACACAGGAAAATGGAGTGTGGAGAATTAACCTTTCCAGCGTTATTGACGCGGATCCGCGGAGGGCCACTACAAGCTCAAAACGTTATTGCCGTGGATCCGCGTTTTTGCATTCTTTATTTTCTTACTGCTATGTTAGTTGAATATTTTGCTGCTAGATGGTTCTAGTAGTCATGCAACATACAGACGGGTTGCCCTGCCTCGAATTCTGTTACAATGGGAGTGGCAGCTGCTTCTAATTGGCCAAACACTGTCTAGCGGGAGTTGCCCCGCGCCTTTCACAAAGTCATTGACGGGAGCTCCCGTCAAGGCATCTAGTCAGTTAGTGAGAAGCGTCCAGTACACGCATATGTATTTCGGTTATCGATAATTTTCTGTTGTGTCCTATTCTTTTTAAAGTAAATTATTCATATTATATACAGCAGTTTCCAGTATTTATGTAGTGTTTTTTTACCATTATTCGTGTGAATGGCGAATCCAGACGATTCGGAATTTGAAGATTTGGTAATTCTGAGCAATTACTTGGTCAACCCCAAACTTTTTAATATTTTACTACGGTCATAAGGATGTTATCAGAAAGCAAGAAACATAATTCAAGCCTTGCAAGGCTGTCCTACAGGTTGCCGAGCGATAAGAAGGTTCAAAGTCCACGCGATAACAGTGGCTTGCGGGAGACGCGCAGAATGTCAGTTGTGACAGCCTGCCACCAAATAAACACTCTTTGTCTACTTTGTATTTTTCTAATTTTATTGGTTTGTAATATAGTATATGTTTATCTATAAACCTGTGTTTCATTCCCATACTACTGAATAAATAATAAAAATATTAGTGACAACTACAATGCGATAATCTCAAAAGTTAAAAATTAGACTAGGAAATCCAAAAAGGGCTAAACAAATTTTATTTACCGTTAAATAACTCTATTTTGACATACAGAAACGAAAATAAATTTAACTTTACACATTGGAAATTTAAAAAAAATTGTAACTTTATCAAAGAACAGGTCAAATTTTTCATGACGCTTAAAGGGTTAAACAAACACTATAATGAAATAAGAGATTATACAGAGCTAAGACTAGTAGCACATTTAAAAACAAGGATAAGATGGACTGGAGACATTTGGGAAGAGGCTCACTTTTAAAGGAAATAGGATTTGGAAAGACCAGAGGAAGAAGACCACTAGAATGACAAAGGAAGATGGTGGAACAAGCGTGGAGGCTGATTGTTGGTGTGGCTAAGTCCCATCTATGGGGTAGATGACTATAGGAGTGTGTGAATGAGTGTAACAGTCCGAACTAGTGCACTACCAGTGGCAAGACAATGTTTCTCCAGACTGCTGCTGCAAAACATTGTTGTTTTGTTAATTTTAAAATTTAGTATCCTGAACAGGTTTGAACCGATTGTTTCAAATTAAAAAGACTATTGCATAAAGCACCTTCTAAAAACAAATTATTGCCAAAAAACTAATGTTTAGCATGGTAGCATTTGTCAATTGCATACAAATATAGAGATACATTAAGGGGTTGAAACCAGTTTTATACATAAACTTTATTAGTAACAACATTAGAAACAATTAATTGTTATGTGTACTTGTAATTGCTAAACATCACACAAAATTAAACATACAAAACTTTCATCATAAATTCTTGGTTGTTATATGTGTATAGAGATTGCTGTTTTGTGTAGTGTAGATAGTGGCATTGATGATTTCAGATGAAGGGTTTGACACATTTTTATGTTGTGACACTTGACTTATCATAAGACATAAGACATTGTTTATTTGAACATAATCGTCAAGATCAGTACAATTGTCATTTTTGGGTGTGTATGTGTTACAAAAGGTATATTTGCATGTGTGTGTGTGTGTGTGTGTGTGTGTGTGTGTGTGTGTAGCATTTTCAGAGCGATTGGTATCTTCGTCCTCCAGTTTAGGGGTTGTAGTCCTCCTTCCACCTCAGGAACTCCTGCACCGAATAGAATGGGCAGTCCATCAGCCAGTTCATAAGTCCTCTTCGGAAGGATTTGATGTCTAGTTGGGCGACATGTGCTGGCAGCAAATTCCAGAACTTTGCACCAATATATGATGGCTTTTTCTTGAAGATGTTAAGGCGGTGGGCAGGTAGGTCATAAGTGCCAGCGTTCCTGGTTCCATAGTGGTGAATATTACCTCGTCTTTCAAGGTTGCTTGTTCTTGCATAGATCGTGGTTTCAAGAATATATAGTCCCACGACTGTCAATATGCGTAGTTCCTTGAAAGTATTTCTGCACGAGTCTCTAAAGCCCAGTCTTGCCATCACTGTTATTGCTTTCTTCTGATGGATGAGCACTCTCTGTAGATTGCCTCCTGACGAGTTGCCCCAGGCTGCAAGGTCATACCTCAAATGCGTCTCAAAAAGGGCGAAATAAGTTGTCCTTACAGTTTTGTCATCTGAGATCTGGCTCATTCTTTTAAGGACATAGAGCCCAGAGCTTAACTTACTACATACAGTGTCAACATGCCTAGTCCAGCTAAGGTTTTCATCAAGTGTGACACCAAGGTACTTTACTTCGTAGCATACTGCAAGCTCTGGCACTCCACTTACACCCTCTTTTTCCTTGCCAATCACCATCTGTTGAGATTTTCCTTCGTTGACGACTAAGTCATTCTGTTGACAGTATTGTACGGCCATATTGTATGCTATGAAGGATTGTATGTCAAGGTTGTCCGGTGTCTTCGCCCCAAGAGTGAGGATGGTATCGTCTGCATACATGTGAACTTTGCTGAACTCTTCAAGTTGGGAGGGCATGTCGTTCACGAAGAGTATAAAGAGTACTGGCTGCAGTACTGAGCCCTGCGGTACTCCACTCTTAATAGGCAGAGGCTTGGACCTGACTGTTGTGATCTTGGTGTTTAGTGTTGGACTTCTACCATTTGGGACCTGTCACTGAGATAGCTGGAGAACCAGTCGGCAGCAGTTCCCCTAACACCTATTGACTTTAACTTTTCTAGTATGAGGCTATGGCTTAGGCAATCGAAGGCTTTGCTTAGTTAGATCTAAAAATATTCCTGTGACAGTGTTTCCTTCCTCGATGTGATCAATCATTGTCTCCACAAGGTCTATGATTGCTGTATTAGTGGATCGACATTTGGTGAACCCATGCTGCACTGTAGTTAGTAGCCCATACCTCTCGACATGCTTTATTAGTCTGGCTAAGGCTACTCTTTCCAGAACTTTGGAAAAGGTAGGCACGAGAGAGATGGGTCGATAATTGTTTAGTTGAGTGGTGTCTCCTTTCTTTAGTTTCGGGTACACTTTGCTGATCTTCAGCCTTTTTGGGAATGTTCTTTCTCTGAATGAAAGCATCAACCAGCTGGCTGACTGAATTGGACATTCACTAGCTCATTTAATCAATATTTTTTAAATTTAAAAATAGTTTAATTTTAAAGAATTATTGTAGTGATTTATAGAACCAGTATAGGCTTTAATAAATAAAAGAATGCCCATAAAATCATTTTAATAATTAGGGGGGAAAATGGTAAATTAAATTATGTTGATACTGACCTATATAGGATAAATGAGTAGTTGATAATATTGAGCCTTTGTTGAGAAGAACGACCACTTTAAGGATGAACTCCTTAGGTATAGAGTTGGAGTGTGAGAGAACTTCCTCTTTAAGCAGGTCAATTACTTGACAATCAACAGATTCCTCTTCTAGAACTTCATCTGGTGTTTGGTCGAGAGGAGGTGAACTGTATAAAATAACAAAAAATCTTAACTTTAATAATATTACGCAATGTTACCAGTATACTCTACATATTTGATTAACTTAGTTTAATCTCATAACTACATTTAGGGGTAGGGATTTCAATCCATGATTTTGGAATGTCTTGATTTTTAGTAATATCAATGATTATTAATAACTGAGCTCTATTTACACAATTAATTCTAAAGGCAATACATTTAATGCTTATTCTGGTTTACCACTCCATTGGTTGCAACACTGATGACATATGACAAAAGTTAGTTCATAGACTTTGTCTTTCCAATCGAAAAAAAGGGCAGCAATGCTAGTTCAAGATAACAATGTGGAAAACAGGTTTTTGCAATGTGTTAATATTCCATATCAGCAGATTAAAGTAACAACACACCATAAAGCATTAAGCAAAATTCAGTAATGCAGAAACCATTTACCAAATTTAATACTATATAAGACGACTAATAACATAAAAAAACATTTGTATTCATCTATCACATTTGTGTATTTTATTACTTGACCATATTAGGGATTTTTATAGTGTATGTTTAGTAACAAATAAAAAATGTACAGGCTAACAGGCTCTTAACATCAAATGTTAGCTGAAATAATAATACGTCTTGGACATACTATTATTTCACTATTATTTCCCAGTGAGAGAAAAGCTAGCACACAGCACATGCTCGAGTCAAGATATATGAGCAACTCAAACGACACATAACTAATCAATGTTTTGAGGAGCTATGCATTACAGTAAGTTGGCGAAATCTGCTTTGTATTAATACTATTGTGTGAACTGCTATATTTAATATCATTAAGAGATATGTCTAAGAAGTCTTAATATGACATTGTGACATTGACTGAGTATTAATATGTGCAGAGTGAAGAGGCCTTACAGCAAATATTAATCAGATTGCTCTAATTTTAATTTCGAAATATGTTATCAATAGTACATTTTTGAAGTTGGAATATTCTATGCTACTTTGATGCCAAATTTCATGTACTTTAAGAATATCAACTTCCATCACTTGGGTCAATTTCTTCAGCTTTTTCTTATTTTGGAAAACCTTTTCATAGAAAAAGGGGTGTGCAAAAATTCTTCCAATATAAAGTTAAAATAACTCTGTGGGAATTAAAATTGTTTTTTGTAACAATATGCAAAACTTTGTGTTTTTCCAATAAGTATATAAATTTTACAACAATCTAAAAATTTCTGGACATATTTAATTTAAAGAAATATTGATTACCCATAAAGATTACTCTACAATAAAATATTAGTTTCTGACTTTTCTTGTGATAAAAAGGGTGTCCTGTAACTCTCTGGACAAAAGTATACCACGTTATTACTAAGATCAAGACAAACACATTTCACCATCTGAACATGGGTCTCCGATGCATAGTTTACCATCTGTTAGTCTATATGTGTTTTTTATTAAAAAAATAATACTTAAAAACTAATAAATTAAATTATACAAAATTTGGCTCAAATATTAATTATAACAATTCCAGTTACTGGAAAAGATATTATGATATTATCTTTAATATTTTAGATATGGCAGCCATTAAAACTTTTTAACTTTTGAATACATATAAAACCAGCGTAAGAATAGTATAGCGTCTAATATTTGGTGATCATTGAATGTATGTTAAGATCTGTTGTTTTAGGATTTATTTCTTTACTAAACTTGTCATACGAGAATCAGCTGTCTTTCCCATAAAGCAGCTGATCTATCATGTTTCAAATTATAAAGAAATTGTTGTCAGAACAATACCGTTAAGATTGGGCAAGTTGTTTATTATTAATAGGCAACAGTTAACCTAATTAAAGCAACCTTTATTTTGTTTGTTGGTACAGTTGTTTTGAATAAAGAATGCGTTACTATAAATAAAGCATGCTGTTCTTAGTTAAGAACTTTGTTTTTGTTTTATTTTTGTTGTTGTTCATAAAGACGTTTATTGTTAATATATTTTTTTACAATACCTCTAATAATTTTATATTTATTTCAATCAAACAAGTTACTTAGCAACTGATCGTAACATACTTCATCGCTTTACATAAAAGAACTTAGATCTGAGCACAATAGTCATAAGATATTCTGGAGATGCAGTTTATTCACTTTTAAATTGTTGGCTATTCGCTTAAAACCTCAATGTAAGACGTGTATTGTGTCAGTAAATCATTTTAGTGTCATTAGATCTGTAATAAGATCTTCTAAAAAAATATTTTTGTTAGAATTCTTGAGGAAATTTACTGGTTTTTAAGATACTCAAAATTAAAATGTTTTAATGGCTGCCATTAAGAAAGTATTAAAGATAATATCATGATAATATTGTTTTTAGTAACTGACCTTGTTATCACAAACAAGCCAAATTTGGTATAATATAATTTATTACATTTTAAGATATTGAATTTCTTTATCAAAAATACATACAGGCAGACAGATGTGAAACTAAGCATTAGAGACCTGTGTTCAAATAGTGAAATGTATTTGTCTTGACTTGAGCAATAATGTGATATACCTTTGTCCAGAGAGTTACCGGACACTCTGTATACACCTTGAACTGATAATAGTGAAGGAATATCAAGCTTATCAGCAAATCTAGAAGTGCTCAATCTTTTACATCAGTGAGTGAATGTATGACTATGTTCATTTAAGAAGATGAATATGGTAATAAATAAATATACAAATTAGTTTACTATCTAGATTCCAGAGAAAGCAAAAGTACAATGTTGTATGTAGAAACCTTTGGTTAAATAATGTAAGCATCCATTAAAAAAAACCTTGCCAGTAAGTGAGAAGTGCCATGAAAATGAGAGTTGGTTTGACGTTTACCTTTTAGGAAAGAGTACTTCATCAAGGACCAGGGCAAGTTGAGGCCACATGTCCTCAAACAGTTGATAGTGCTTGCGAGCCAGTGGGATGCCAGTTGTTAGTACAGTCATGAGACTGGCCACAGCTAGCTTCCATGTCGACTGGTGAGAGCGATCGTACCGACGGGTTAGTGGTCCATACAGCATCTGACAGAGATATAACAACATATGACGACACACACTGTTGTCACATATTTTCAAACTTCACACTGACATAAATACATACTATAGTTTTGCCTTTCATAAGTCATATCTTCATGGGAAGAGGATGAGTGAACTACAAATATGATTGCTAGTTTTCTATATAGTTGTGACAGGTCAAATTACGACATTTAAATATTCGCGGGGAATTAGCAGACCGTGACGCAAGTAAATCACATGTTATTGGAATTGAGATTTATTTAATTAATAATGGAGAAATATGTTAAACTTTATCTGGGAACAAATTCAAATAATTAAACTGAGCTAAACATAACCAAAATTCGTTTTTACTAAAAGTACCAAATAAAATTACGCAAAAAAGCCAATTGTGGGATAAAATGACTTGCGTATTGATGACATCAGAAAGCACATGTTGCAAAAATTTAAATAAAAAGCGATAGAAAAACAGTTAAAGAAAATAGAAAGACTTAAATTGATCAATTATAGTGAACGTGATAATATTCGATAATTATAAGAAAAGAATTAAATTATATTCAATCGTGAAGACGCTAATTTGAACGGGAGAGGGGTTGAGCATTGTTTGAGACAGTACGCAAGGTTTTGGCCCGAGAATCTATCTTCTGTTTCGAGAGCTGAAGCAGGGAGGACGTGTACTCGTGTAGAGTTTCGAGAGCTGAAGCAGGGAGGACGTGTACTCGTGTAGATACACCTGGCAGTGATGCAATACGGAATTGTGCAATAGTGTATTAAAAGTTATAACCAGGCGATGGGATATTGTTTTTAGTGAATAAATTAACAACAAAGCAAAGTGAGTACAATTAGTTGTTTGTATCACATCAAAATAAATTAACGTATCAAAGTGATTTGCTTTGTTTTAATATGATTGACTATCCCATCTGCGAAGAAGTGTGGTAAGTAAAGAAAATAAGCGTTAGCTCAAAGAATATTACATTTCAAAATTTATTAAAATCAAAGTGATTGATGAGAACCCAGTGAACATTTGTGAATTTTATCCTGATATAAATAACCATATTTATCAGAGCCTTCAATACAGTGATATTTAATTTGACTATCAGAGCCTTCAATACAGTGATATTTAATTTGACTATCATTTAACCTATTTAAAACCTGAGATGAATATAGGCCTAGGCCTAGTGACATATAACGTGTACTTTCACTAACACTCAGTATACTTCCAACAACACTACATACAATTTCCACAGCATAGGACACATCGACATGGGAACTGGAAGTTTGAACATTATTTAAACACCGATTCGAAGCAAAATGACACAGCCAACATGGGACTACAACACTCTTTAAAACTGATCATATTCATAGTGTACTGAACTGTATCAATAAATGTCACAAACAGTTTCTTTACATTAACATTGGAGGTGTGAGAATATTCATATCTCAAAGTAAATTTAGAATATAATAGAATATATTTATTTTTCGAAAGTAATTACAATCCATCACAACTAAAATAATCTGGTACAAAATGATCAAAAAAGATGGTAATAATATTAATTCACATTTAGTATTACATTAATTACTGCAATTAAACTATACAATATTACAAATTATCATAATTAAAAGAATAAAAATACTATATATAAGTTTAAATGCAACAAACACATTCTAGAATATATCCAATATATATTTACTTTCAAAAAACATAGGGCCTCTAAGGCAAAGCCTGTGTAGAGGTTCCTTCTCTAATATTAAAAAAATGTTGCGCTACAATTTTTTTATGTTTTATTTACCCACATAAAGTCCCACTAGATAAATGCAAGTGTGGCAATATAACTTCAACAAACCTAGGCAATATAACTTCAACAAACCTAGCCGCTTAGAATAATGTTTTTTTCTTTCTAAATAATAAGATATATATTTAACACAAATTAAACTTGTATATTAATAAGGTGATCAATATTATCTTTTTTTAAAAGCCAAAACTTCAATTTTTTTGCAAACAACTTAGCATTTGTACAATTTGCAATCCTTTTCGGAATAATATTAAACATTCTAGGACCCATAAAACAATAACTTTTTGTAAAAAATGTCAAATTTGGCTTGGGTACTTCCAAACGTTCTTTATACCTCAATTTCCATTTGTAACAATTATTTAATTCATTCAAATTCCCACTTTTTACGTAAAAAATTTTTAATACTTTACATACAAACATATATTTTAGAGGGAGAATTCTTAGATCTACAAATAAAGGCCAAGATGGTTAAAATTTACTTTTTCGTTTAATTAATCTAATAATTTTCTTTTGCTGTGTAAAAACTGGTTTCAAATTATTGTCAAAAGTCCCACCCCAACAGATAATACCATAATCCAACCTACTGTTTACTAATGAAAAATACAACATTCTTAAGACATTATCCGTGCACATGTTTTTCAAAAAATAGGAACATCTTAGTGTATTGTATAACTTTTTCTTTAAACTTTCAATGTGTTTCTTCCAATTTACCTCCCTGTCTAAAGTTACTCCCAAATATTTCAAACTATCAGCCTGCGACACAATTGCACATCTATTATCGCAATGTGTATTTTTAAGCAAACAGTCCATACATTTATATATAATTTCATTATCAAATTCTTGCTCACTTCTTAAATTGAAATTTATGTATTTTGTTTTTTTCCGGACTTAAAAGCATACAATTGCTTGTAAACCACCATTGAATGGCGTTCAAGTCTGAATTCATGGCTTGCTCTATTTCAGTCCAACTATTTTTTACGTAACACAAAGCTGTGTCGTCCGCAAAAGATGTTAATTTTCCATTTAATTTTGCATTACAAAGATCATTAATGTAAATTAAAAAAAGAATTGCTCCCAAAACTGACCCTTGGGGTACTCCACTACTGATGTAACCAATTTCACTAAAAACATTGATAATTTTCACACATTGACTCCTCTTTGATAAGTAACTTACAAACCAGGAATACGTATTTCCTCTAACCCCGCTCATATATAACTTTTCCAAAAGAGTTTTATTTTATATACACTAAATTATTCTAACATTAGAATATTCAAGTGATACTGAATTATGAACATATTATAGAAACATCAAATAAAAAGTAAAAAGAGTCAAATAATGTCCTATTTTACCAGGTGAAGTTAGGACTAATAAGCCCTTGCATACACTTAACCTGGGGACCGATGGCTTAAAGGTGGCTTTCGAACCACTACTGATAGGCGGGCAAGTGGGCTGTTTGCAAGGACAGGATCGCTAAGCGGTCACCCATCCAAGCAGCAACCACACTCTACGCTGCATGATTCGGTTATCTTATGATGACCACCATTAGTAAATAAAATACAAAAGAACGAAATTTATTTTTTTTGTACTTTATTGATGGAATGACTCCCTATTCTTAAATTCTAATTAGAACTATTTCGATTAACAAACTCGCTGTGGGTGACAACAATTGATATCATGCAATGCTAGCGTGCGGACGAGAACAATAGCAGACATCTGCTCGCTTGGCCGCCATTGCCTCAGTGTGAGCCTAGCAGTTGCCGTGGAATGTTGTGCTGTTTGAAAGTGTGTTGCGCCTGTTTCTTACGTTGTTTATTCGCAATCCGTTCGTGGTTCGCAATTTTCATTCGCTGGCTGTGCTGTATTGTTTATTATGTGTAGTGTATGGTATAAGGTGACTATGTATGTGTGTTTATTATTGTATTTAGGCAATATGGAGGACGACAATGAACTAGTGGAAGACTTTATGAGTGAACAGGATGATTCAGATTCAAGTTCAGAAAGTTCTGCTGAAGATGTTTTTGCATGTTTACGGACAGTTTTCAATTTTTTACAAAAAACAATTTTTTTTTTAAACTATTTGTACAATTGACGAGGTCTTCCGTGAGTGACAGCGCCATTCAGGAGTAATAGACCCAGTGTCCTGCGGTACTGACTAAGCGAGGACCGGCGCCAGGTGCGGCTGAGAACAATCTGGCAGTGGGGCTACCTGGACAACCTTGTGCAACCTTTTTAGCTGATCTGACTTCATTTTGGGATAAGTTAAAAAACAATATTTTCCCGCATTTACCATGACCGGTCAAATTTTTTCAGTTATTACTTACATCATATTAGTACCAAAGTATTTATTTGTTTTTAAAGTGTTAATAAACTTTTAAGACAAACGACAATTAAATTACCCATTAAAATTAACCCAAGATAACATATTGGATTTCAGACTTTTCCTGTCATGTAAACCCTGAACTGGTAATGGTGAAGAAATATCAAGCCTATGAGTAAATCCATAAGTACTCAATCTTTTATATACGTGAGAGATTGGATAACTAGGTTCAATAAAGAACATGAGAATAACTTAGTTAGTTAGTTAGTTTATTTAGTTATTACTTTTCCCTGTGAGATTATTTCGTCAGCAATAAACTATCTGGATCTCATACCTGCTTATTAATTAGACACAATTATAACCTTGAGAGTAGTATGTTTGCTTATAAAGATGTGAGAAGGAGCGGGGTTAGGGATATTTTTGATTTACTAGAGCTCAACCAATCAGTGACTAAAATCACTTCTTTATTACAGGCTGCCAACTTTCTGATGACGAATTGCTGTCTTCATATAGTTGAAGCTATTTTAATTATTCATTATTTCCCCTGTCATAGGTTTTTTTTACAATCCTTGCACAATAATATGAGATTTTTCGAGTGATTTTGTTTTATGAAATTCTCCTGGATGTTAGGTTTTTAAACTTTTTTCTGCTATGGCCAACTTCCCTGTATTCTCATATTTTGTGTGTCTATATGGCAGTTGGAAAACTTGTTTAGATGTTGTTCACTTTGTTTCCCTCATGTAGCTAAGCCACAAATATACAGGGTGATCATAAAATCCACACCCCCTTGCTAATTTTTGATGGTCTAAGTCAGAGAAATGAAACTCAGGGAGTGTTCCTGGACAAATAGAAGCTACTGTTTGGCGTATTTTAGGTTTTCAAAAATTGTTCCAAGGAGAGGGGTACACCCGACTCAAACATTTAATTGGAACTAACCTTTGTGATATCTTTTCGGACAGTATATTCAGTCTTGTGTAAAATCTTCTTCTCAAAATTATAGTGAAATTTCAGTTTTCCTAACCCTAGGTGTAGAAAGCACGTATTTATTACGCGTTAATTACGTATTATTTTATACTCCGGACAGGATGATAATGTGATTGATGATTTATATATCTATTATTGTGTCTGTTTGTTTTCGGTATACCAAATTTCATATACTTCTGTGTAATCTCCTTGTTATTATTAGATCTAAAAATGGTAAACGCCTATTACTGTCAATTTCTATGGTTTACTTGATGTTTTGATGTGGCATTTATATTTTCTAAGATTTCATCCTAACTAACTAACTTTACTATGCCATGCAGTCTTACTGCCTTATCTTAAGCAGCAAACCCATAATTGTTCAATCTTCTCAATATACTCCATGTACAGGTTTGCCACTAGATGTGACAATGGTGATCACATTACCCCCCCTCAGTTTGCTCATAGAAGTTACTATGAAAAAAGAAACATTTTCTCTCATTTAGTTAGTATTCAACATTAATTAAGGAATTGAAAATTACAATCCTCTTCATATGTCTATAATAAACAATGATTTTTAGTTCAAACTACTAAGATAATTAATTTATGGAATGAATAAATGTTATTTAGTTCCTTCTTAGATCATTTACTCCAAAATACTTACTTCTAATATACTTTGTAAAATCTTTCCTTCAACTACTGGTGTTTCATGAGCCGTTTTCAAATAGAGATTTACTGTTAGAGACATGGCTTTTTCTCCAAAAGGAATGTAATTCATCACCACCCAGTCATCCTGAAACAATCAAGCTTAAATGAAGTACTCACAAGTGGAAACACAGAATAATAAATCAATCACTGAAATGTTTTTATGATTTAGCATTTATATCACTTAAGTATTATTTATTTTATATTGTTTTCGTTTATTTTTCTACAATGGCTGCAAGTACAAATGGTTTAAAAACGTAATCACATAAATGTCCTTTGTTTTATAGAGAAAAGGAAAAAATTACTAAATAATAAAAATTTTATTTTTTACTATTTACTGGAGTAGAAAAACATAAAAAAATAAGTTACAAAACATATATGCAATAAAACAAGTATGATTTTATGCACCAACAGCTTCAAACTGTACATGAAACTGGGAATTTTTATTTAAAAAGTTGTAGTTTAACCCTTTCCGGGCCAGGAGGCAATATATTACCGCCATAGATCATGTCTGAAAAGTGCCAGGTGGCAAAATATTGCTGTCGGTGACATATGCGAAAAGCGCCAGGCGGCAATATATAGTCTCCTTGATATTAGTAGTTTTCTTAATTAAATACAACGTCAAATGATTAAAGTTTTATGTTTTTTTATTCCCTGGAATATTTGTAGATAATTAATATGAATATCATTTTTATTTTGGAGGTCTATGCATTTTTATTACCTAATTGTCACGTGACACTTATAAAATGTTGTGAAGTACAATTATGCGTATTTCTACAAATTGTATCATAAAAATTTATTTGTGATAGAAATAACACAAAATTTTGTATGGATGTTCCTTTCTAAATGTATAATATAATAAAATAGCTTCTCAGGGTAAAATTATTTTTACGTTTTTAGTTATTTGCAAAAAAAAAAATAATAAAAATTTTATGTAATTAAAACTTTTTTTAAATTTTAAATTACATATATATATTTTTTTGTTGATAACATATATCTATACGAGTAATTTGGTGCAACTTTTAGGTCATTGTCTAATTTTTATGAAAACTTATATATTTTAATCTAAGAGACTGCAAAATCGTCAATTTTAGCCTGGCACTTTTGACTAGTCACAGGGGGATATGAGATGTGAAAAAATTTTGCAACATCTCATATTGGCCCTGAAAGGGTTAAAAACTACAATGGTGTAATTTGAATATACATTTTGATATAACCAGATAAGGGAATTGCCATTATGTAACCGGTCTAATGAATGAATGAATGAAGTAATTAGTCTAAAAAAAGATTAAAAGAATATCTCTCAATGGGATATTTATCAACCTCTTAAAACTTGTTTAAAGTACTGATTTTGATCATTTTTCCAAAATGGTACCCCAAATGTTTCCAAAAGAAAACTTTTATTTGGTAATCCATTGAATAAAATAATACAAAAAAGGATATAAAATCTTTATCTTGTTTAAATGTTTTGTTTAAAACACAAATAGCTCTCCTCGCAATATCCACTGAAATGTGAATTAAATGCTGCTGGAAATAGTCAAAGCACTATTAACCCTTTTGAGACTCATTAAAAAGTGCTAATTTCTCTATATGGTTGTATTTAAATGTTCAGTTTAAGTACAGTGTTGTATATTTTTAAACTAACACTTTTGTAAAAATAGGATTATGCATGATTTTTTAATGATTAGGCTTTAAATGTAGAATAAAACAAGGTTAAAAACAATGGTTTTAGTTACACCATTATATTTTTACTTTACAGTTTAATACTTAAAAACAAATATTTTGTTGTTGTTTTTAAACCAAAATCCCATGTTTAATGTATATTTTAAAGCTGTTGGTGCATCAAATCATATTTTTTTTATTCAACATATGTATCTTAACTTATTTCTTCTTGTTTTGTAATATTATTTCTACTCCAATAAACTGTAAAAAATAAAATTTATATAAATTGCTATTGTTAGGGACATCCAGGCCTAGATCAGGTGGAGGAGGCAAATCGGTTCCTTTCATGACTGGATGTTAAATTGTCACCTAGTATATCACTGAAGTAACTCATTTGTAATCCATTTGTAACTCACTTGTACTTGCAGCCATCAGAAAAATATATATTTCTAAATGAATAATTCATGCATTGTTTTAACACTATAACCTAACACAACTCATTCCAAAGTAATAAAGGTTACGTATTTTCATGTAAAAATGAGGCCTAAAAATTATTAAATTGCACTTTACCCTCACATTTACAATAGATTAAAAGTTTGTATTACAATGAAATCAACAATAAAAGTACTAAGAACCTGATTCACAGTAGCTCAACTAGTTTGTTTAAGTTGGTAGACAATTCACTCAGCTGGAAATTTTGTTGCTCGCAACTAACTAGTAAATGTACTGCGTAAAAACGGCTGCACTATTATTCAAACTATTCCCGAGAGGTAGCAGCACAATGCAAAGCCAGTAGAATCCAATGAAGTAATCTCGTACGTCAGTGAAATGAGACGTGATACGCCAGCTGTGCAGTACCTTTGATTCATCCACTAGTGGAACTGCAGCACAACGGGCGGCGTCCATGTTTCGTCCGGAAAGTGATAAAGGTTTGCATTAAACTAAGGGATGGGTTAATTCCAATACTCGATACCTTGATTCTAAGGAGTATTGAGGTAATAAAGATTTTCTTTTCACTTAATTTCAATACCAATATTTTCAAAGTATTTATAGCAACAATTACTTCAAATACTGATGCAAATTACTGATCGCTAAAATGTGCTATTGTCTTAATATCTGTATGAAGAATGAAGAGATATGAAATTACTATAGTTTTTTAAATAATATAATGCTCACAATTCATAATTTTGCACATTGCTGCGAGTCTGCTGTGTCTATTCATGGACTGATCAGCAGTAGGTAAATTTTTGGAATTTTTGTACCTTGTATTTGTGTACTTGTATAAATATCGATAAAAATACATGTATGTTTATATCTTAGAATGTTTTATCAGGGTCCTGTATAAATAATAACTAAATAATAGTTCAAAAATTAAGATAGAATAGGAACAGACTTACCTTTGCCAGACTGGAAGGATATTCCTCTTCTTCGTCATAGAGAATTAAAAAGAACTCACTTTAAAAAGAAGAGGAATGCCCTTCCAATCTGGTAAAGTTAAGTCTAACCATCCTGTCCAATCTATATTCTCATGTTAATTAAGACCTGACTTCCTACCCTCTTTAATCATTAATTAATTCAATACTATTTAAATACATAAGCATACCTGGAGTTTTTCATCAAACTTCTCAAGCGTGGGTGGTTGATAAGCGAACTTGCTGAGAACCATGAGTTCTTTAAAAACTGGACAGATCATTTTCTTCATGTTCTCATGGCTTGTTAAGGCTTCCTAAAAATCAAACTTCTGTTATAAAACGTCAAGTGAATCAGAATAATGTAACTATAACAAAATTTAAGACGCACTTTAAAATTGCAAAAAAACATCTGGTTTTTGTATTGTGGTGAATATTATCTGTACTATTATCACCTGCCACTTGTGGTTGATGGTATCACCTTACGGCAAACTACTTGGATAGTTCATTGAACTGTCTTATTTAGTTATGTCTGTAACCGACAGCAAATTGGGCAATGATTAATCATTGCATGCACAATGATGCTAATGACAAATATACTGTATATAAAAATAAATTATAACAGTGATTATAAGTGACTCTGAAAGAGTATTGAAGGCACATTCCAACTACAAAAATAGAATGAACATATGTGAACTTTAAACCTTTTATATACCAGCAGATTGTCCTTTGAATCTCTTAGAAATACTATCAATTTTATTTCTATAATGCAGATCAATGGAATGAAAGATTTCTTATTCTTAATTTAATAATATATACATATAGTCTTTCTTTGCAAAATCCATTTGAAGCATATTGTGCTTAGAGGGCATGTACTTGCATTGGAACAGAAAAGATTAGAAATAGTAAATTGCTCATGGGGCATGTATTCGTGGTACTGCACAAATCATTAACCTTTATTATATTGCAGAAAATATATTTTTTTCTAAGAAAAAAATTGTATTGTTAAAGAAATCCATAAATAGCCTACTATATGAACTACAAAATTGATTTATGTTTTTGAAGGCTTACCTAATTTGAATCGCTTTAAAGAAAAAAAAACTGCCATAGGACATACTCTCAAGTGGAAATCAGGGTTGTGTAATGACGTATTAACCAAATTAATACAAAAATTAAGAGGGTAGTTAGAACATTAATACTATTAACTAATTATTAATTTACAAAATTATACCTTAATTAAGAGATCAATGGAATGTAAAACTCCTTCTTGAAGTTGAGTGAGAGATGTATCTGTTGGTAAAATGAATGGGGAAACTTCTCCAAGGACTGGAATAGAAACAGCAGTTTCTAGCACCCCACACAATTTCTCAAGATCACTGCTGGAAAACCTACAATACATATAAATAAAAGAGAGGTATTTTATAATACAGAACGTTTTTGAGGGAAAGAAATATATTTTAAATATCAGTAAAATATTTTTCCCATAGCTTTTCTTACTTTTTCTAAATTTTTTTAACATTTTTGTTCAAACATTTGTCATACCTCTCAATAGGTCTTTAAATTCTGATATCAAATAAATTTGCAACCTGTAAGCCCAATCCATGACTACAGTTTGTATTTTAAGTGAACTGTTAACCATCATATAATTCCATAAATAACAAAATAATTTAAAATCACTGGTTGAAAATTTTGGACTATAAAGTGTATGATCCAGAGATTTCCAAGCAAATGCGCTAACATTGTCATGGACAAATATCTTAATGGAAGATAATAAGCCAACTGGCTTGTTTTTAATGGCTAAATGAAGTTTTCTCAAGTTCATACAATTATTATCAGAACGGACTGTTTTGCCTCTCAGCATACAATCTGCTAATAACTCCTAAGAGGCAGTTGCCATGGTGAAATGATTTGTTTTACTTTCATTCCGATTAGCGATCATGTGTATCACTATTCAATTGACTATTGCTTCAGTTCAAGAATCATAAGACGGTCAGTTCATCTGTAATGATGTAGTTCAAATTTTCTTCTACTTGCTTTAATTAGGACAAACACTAAGTGCAGCCCAAGAATTTGGTTTTGTGATCATAAAAAAGCAGTTTTCAATAATTCTGTATCTTTGAAACACTAATATATCCTCTTATTTCCTAGGTCACTGATATCTTATATTTATTCTTTGTAAATTAATTCATCTTTTAAAAATTATTTAACTGCTAATACTAATGAATGCACAACTAGTTATATAAATTAATTTCATAATTGTATATTAAATAAACTTATGATTTTGGATTGTTGCAACATTTATTTTACTTTTTAATGAGTTGAATTTTATTTATTACACTCAATGCATGTAAATATTTGTAAATAAATTATGATTCAATTCAATATAATTTGGCACAATGATCTCCAATACACTGAATAACCTTGAAAACTGGAGAAATTTAACTGATAACTTTTAAATCGCAAATCATCAGTTCTCTAAAATGTTGTTATCTACACTATGAACCTAATCTTCAGAAATCAGAAATGATCAGCTTAAGTGTGGCTCCTAATGTATACTAAGCAATCTATCCTTCAATATTCTCATCCGTTTTTAACCTTTACTGCCACTCATAACATTATCACTATATGTAATCTTAACAGATCTGAATTAAAAATCAATGGTTGTAAATTTAAGAAACCTTTTTTTACTATTTGTAAAATTCAGACCATAATAAACCTGTATCTCTTTGATCTTATGAAATATATCTTTCAAAATCCTCAATTAGTAAAGCCAAGCAGTATAACACACTCCTGCAATACCAGGAATAAAAATACAAGCCATTCTGTTATTGCACTGAGGGTATAAAACCGTTTGTTACCCTTAGTCCTAAAGTACAATAAAATATATTTTTGAATAAATATTATTTATGGCTGTTAGATAACTCATTTTACGCACTGGATGAGTTCTTCTAATTAAAATAATTTTAATTTTAATTGCCCGAATGCCACTGGCTATATTTGTGTATTTTAGCTTATGTTTGCATAATATAAGATATAGATAATATAAGATTTATAACTGACTTGCCTATATTTATAATGAAAGCTGTAATGAGACTTCATGAATGATTTTTTATGGCAGTAAAAATATTGATTGATTGAGTGAACTTCTGCGTTGCAGTTTATTTTTTTAGGGAGATTCAATTTTCTTAAATATTATAAACTTCTACAACTCTGCACAGACAGACAATATGGCTGTGAACGCATCACGCATCATTCTCGCTCTCGGTCACAAATGGGCCTTTAAAATAACATATCTCTTTTATTAACACCCTTTAAGGTGTATGGACATCATATGACGTCTTTTTTTGATAGGCTAAAATGAGTAATGGATGAAATCCGAAAAATTACCAAAAGGAGTAAAAAATTAAAATCTCTTAAAAAATGTTTATTTACATTTAAAAGCTTAATAAAAAAAGGACTATGTGCTCTACAAGTCAATAATTCAGTACTTTTTCAAAATCAAATGTCTTATTTCCTCACTACGGCAGAGTCAATCAATATTGTCTGGCATTTAGACAACAGTAACAAACTAGATGGTTGCTCAAGAAATATGTCTCTAAATATGGCCATAGTATGCAGTATACGAAGAATGGCTAGTATAATGTGGCGGCATAATCTGACAGCAAAGCGATGCACGCATGACGCGACCTTGAGTCAGTGGCTTCTACCAGGTGGCTACTGAGATCTGGTGGTAAAATCAGATTACAAGTGAATGCGAGCACAAACATGGAAGTTAAGTATGTTGCCAATAGATTGAACCACTTTACAGACAAATCTACTTAAAGGCAATCAGTAATAGCATCGCATTTACGATAATACAAAAATACAGAGGCTAAACGTCATATGACGTCCGAACTCCTTTGGGCCACTATAAGAATATACGTCATATGACTGCCTTACTCATTATGTATAGTTTACACAAACTCCTTAAAAGGTTAATAATATCATAAAAATAAGCACACTTTTTTCTTTTCTTTTTTTTCCAAAGAGAGACTGATCCCCTTTTAAGCCTTATTCTGTCCGTCCTCATGGGCCACTGGCCTGTGCGAGGATCTTATCAAACAGAGTAAGGGGGAGAGTCGATACAGTACAAGGTTGATGGTACTGATAAAAAGTGCAACGGTCACAGACAGGATTTGAACCTGCGCATACACTCCCTTCACATTCATTCAACATTATGTGTAGAGCACACTCCATTCTATTCCTTTTAGTCATTTATCAATAGTATTAACTATTAAACCAGCATCTTATAAAGATCTCTAAATAATTAATAAAAGTATCTTTAAAGTACTTAGTATGTTTAATTATACATCTGTTAAACCCTGTCTGTAAATTGATACTGCTAGATAAAACATATGTTGACTATGAGTTCAGAATTAATATAATCTATCGCTATCAACATAATTATTCCAGTTTAAAAGAAACTAATTTTCTAAATTAATATTAATACTTAATCTAACCTGCCACAAACCATGTAATTTAAGGTTTTGAGCTCAGAAACTGGAATAGAATATGATAACAATAGAAATAGAACAAAGTTATGAAGCTGGAATTATGCAGCTAGCCTCATGCACTGCACATATAAATTGCTGACTCCAGAGCTAGCTAGCCTCTCACACAGGCCCAAGTCCTTTTGGATTGGCCACAGCCACTGAGGCGATGACCGCTGCTTGACCTGCTGAGCCGGTGGTCATCAGTTGCGTTCATAATTATAGGTAGGTAACACTTCGGTCCGCATCCTCTCTCCTCTCTATAGCTAATAAAACTCTGTTAAAACTATCTTATGAATTCAGTTTATTCTAAACTGGAATAATTATGTGACCAAAAGCAATAGATTATATCAATTCTGAACTCATAGTTAACATATGTTTTATCTAGCATTAACAATTTATAAACGGGACATTACACTTCATATCAAAATCTCTAAAGATGTAATTTTGTTAAGAAAAGACAAGCATTTATTAGATTTATATCATAACAATAAATGTAATAGTGTACAAGTTTGACTAATTATAAAATGTTATCATTCTTTTTATCTTACGAGATTTGAGCATTCTTTTACACTAACACAACTATGATAGACTATGATATATAACAAGAGAAATGAAGATTAAACTTCCCAGGCTTAGCCTGTTTATTGGTCTATATTTGTTAATTTAATTTAAAGTATACCTGTGCCTAATGTGTTGAAATACTGCTGGGAACATGTGAACCAAAGCTGTAAGGAATGGTTGGGAGGGCAAATAAGCTGTGTCTTCTGAGTCAACCCGACACTCAAGAGCGATCTTGAGCCAAACTCTCCAAGCAACACTCCACATCTCCCCTCCATCTGATCCCTCATCTCCATCACTCTGGTAGAGGACTTCCTGGAATGACCTGAGAGCTGCGAGAGATACCTGTGCCAAACACAGTTTTTAAATGAGCTGATATATTGCTATTTTTCTTTCTTTACATAACAGAAATTAATTTGTATTATTTAAATTCAGGATTTTAGCTCAACGTTTTAGAGAAAAGTGAGCATAATTGTTTTTAGTTCAACTTGATCATGATCCTTTACAAAACATTTTTTACCTGGCCTTAATATTAACATGTTTCATCATTCATTACACTATTCTTTATTTTTGGTAGGTCTATTTAAACATAATTAATGCCATGAGATTTATCCAAATAGAACAACTCCATTGTAACCAATTTGTTATTTGACCCTCCGACTGATAATAGGAAATTTCCATAATGATACACTGATTTTTGTCTTTGCGCAGCACATTTTTTTAGACATTAAAAAAAATATATGTTAAATATAATTTTTTTGTTAGAAAACAGAAAAAAATGTAAAATAATAAAATATAGTTTGTATTTACTCTAATGCTTGGTTATCTGCACATAAACAACAAGAATGGCTATTATGCAACACGGTACTCGTCCGCTACATCGCGTGACTGGAGGACAAAATCATCGCATAGGTACTTCAGTATTATCTCAGCCCACTATTTTTTAACAGGTTTTCCTTATCGAGGACCAAAATAAACTTCATTATACGTTCCTAATACTTTCATTCTTCCCTAATGGATCGTAAAATACTCAATGAGTTATACTTCCTATCACCAAATCGTCTCCAAATAGACCTAGATAAGCGACCCTTCAAGTAGGCCTAGATGCATAAATCACGTGTTACTTTCGAATAATAAATTGTTGTTCTTTTGGCTTTTGTTTCCATTGATTGTCGTAATAAATTGAAAATTTTAAAATGAAGAAAGTCTCTTCTTTTTACAGAACAGAAATATTTTTACACAGTTCCAATGTTGATTTTTATTGCCCATGTTTCTGTACAGGCAACAGTTATTAAATTGGTCTATACTCGGGCAGTTTGGCATTTTATATTCAATTTTAATTTTAAGCAAATATCAATAGGTATTTAAAGTAATAATTGTCAAAGTTAATAAAACAATCTAAAACCTATGGTTGATTAGATTACAGATTTGAAATAAAACCAATTTAGAGTTCACCAACTCTAAATTAACATTGTTCATTTACTATATACCCACCGTTAGCGTTTATCTTATTGTTTTCTTCTGTTCAATGAATTTTTCCCAAAGTTTTTCACTAACATCCTTACATCTCTAGTTTCCATAAAAAGATTCATACACTAATTTCTGAATGTTTTATTTTTGTTCTGACTCAAAAGTTCAGGGGCTTAAAACCAAATATGTTGATACAGGTTGAATCCATGGGAACCATGTGTAATGATAAGGTTAAGTGAGAAGGACATCCCATATTTTAATAACAAAATATATAATTCATATACTAAAAAAAGTATTTAATAATAATTAGGAATACAGCGACTTTAATTATGCTTTAGTTACATAGTGGATATTGTACTACTTTTTAACCCATTCAAGACATTGGACGGGCAGTTTCCGTCCTTCCCTTCGCGCGGCGCAACGACTAAAGACGGGCCGCGCCCGTCCGCTAGACACGACATCGACGTAGTTGAATATATTGCCGATAGATCGCATAGGCATTCACATTTGCTGCATATTTTGTTCTCAATATTGTAGTCTATGTTTTTCTTCTTCTTCGTTGATGAAAATCATCTGATATTGCCTCAAATCATCTTGGCAAAACAGCTTTCTTTCGTTTGTAAACAGTCAAGATGGCGTCTCGCGACCGGAATGATGTGTTCGTAAATTCGGATGATTTTGCGGCTTACGTTGTTAATGTTTTAGATGAAGTGGTGATGAGGAATGTGACAGTGAACAAGATGACATGATACATGAAAATAATTAAATGTCTGATGGTACAAACGTTGACAGCAGTGATAATGAAAGTGACGATAACCCACCGGCTAGGCCTTGTGATTTTGCGTGAAGTGTTGGACCAAATACTGTTAGTACAATGCGTTTTACCGGCAATGATGGAATAAATCCTATCATTTCGAGGTAGTTAAGAGAAAACTGCACTGAATCAGATGTGTTCAATCACTTCTGTGACGAAACCTGTTGGGCTCAGGTAACCCTTTGGTAGGCTTCCCGGTTGTGGAGAATCACCACTGCGCCTTCAAGGAAAGTTTTGGGGGCATTTTATTGAAAAGATACCTCCAACCACCAAAGCCAGGCCCTCAAGAAAATGTAAAGTTTGTGCCTCACAGGGGAAAAGAAGTGAAACAGTGTACCAATGTAAAAAGTGTCATGTTCCACTTCATCTGAGAACATTTTTTGAGGTGTTTCACACCCGAACCAACTTCTAAAGATGTATATTAAAAATTTGTAGATGGTGTAAATATATTTATATAAAAAAAACTAACGTTTTGTGTTCATAAAATAACAAGGAATAACTAGAGTAAATGTATAATATTCATAGCATGTTATACATTAAGTGTTATGCAATGTGCACCTGTTCTTACACGAAAGCATGGAAAATATCCAGTTCTGTAGTCCAAAAATTATAGTAATTTATTCAGTCACGAATGGGTTAATTGTACGATTACACATTAATGTTAAAAATTAATACTGGCCTCATTGTTTTTGCTGAGAGCAGAATTCTCAATGAACTCAAGCAGCAGAGACCAAGCACGGGGAAAGTCTCCAAGAGTCTGCAGTAGCTGCCGTTTGTTATTGAATACTCGAGCTACCCCTGAAAGGCTCATCACCTGCAAGATGCATTCCTCTCTAGAGAATATTTTTCTTTATAATTTAAACATATAAAATAAAGTACTTAAACTGTAGAATATTAAGTGCATTCCCGACGTAATTGAAATATAATAAGCGTGCCAAGAATTACAAATACAACAGATTGTTAATAATCTAGTCAATTCTGAATTGTAAAATATTATTATTTTTGCTTATGTAAATTATTTCTTTAATGCATTAATATATAACAACACTCTACAGAATTATTCAGAGATTTAATCAGATTGTAATGTTTTTGTTGTAATTTTTATTAACATGGAACATAAGATGTTTAACACATATTTTATGAGCCTTAACAGTATAGATTTATCAAAATACTGAAAGTTGGAATTTAGATGTCTAGAGAAACATAAACGATTGAGTTTACCTGAGTTTCTGCCCATTGTTTCTGAGCAGTGTTACGTGAGTGGTGTATCAGTATATTACCACCTGTGTCCACCTTCTCACTGCTTGCTGAATTTGATAATCTGCGTACCTTGTCCAGTAGTGGGAACAATACCTACAAGACATTATATCATACAAAAATGTTTAATATTAAACATAACGGTAACATGCTACAAATACAACTTCAATCAGACTCCACGCCTCAGAAATATATACTAAATACTTTTAAAAAAGTTTTTAACACTGAAGTTAAAAACACTGTTTTTAACACTGCACGGAGACATTAATACAAATTAAGGTTTAAATAATAAATATTTCTCTTATTCTTAGGCTTATTTCATAACACAATGTCAATAAATTTAAGTCCACAGTTTACACTGTTGAATTCTTGAATATTTATGGAATAATTATTCATATTTAGTGGAAAGACAACTTAGATTTTAAAATAATTATAACAATATTTAAATAATCTGCCAAATAAAATTACATAATTAATTTAAATGCATTTTTTACAATTAGCCACTATAAAATTTCATTTTTATATAAGGCAATTTTTATAACAATATTGGCCATTGTGCAAATATCAAACATAAAAAATTAAGTACAAATAGCTATATATTATTTAATTTAAAGGAAAAACCAGAATTATAAATTTTTAGATAGTCAAGAAGTGATGAGTAAATTTTAGGGACGAAACTAAGACCGAGGATAAAAAAATTTAAAAACAGGAAAAATTTTAACAACTAGTCTGATTTGTCTCTGGTAAGAGAGATCTATCTGTGTAAAACACACAGCTTGGTTGCGTGAATAAATCGACTACAGAGATGGTGTTATTCTCAACCCGTTTCCTCAGACATTCATTAAATCTGATTAGTTTAGTTTTATTGAAACAGTTTAAATGACTCAATAAGGACTAATGACAAAGTGTATTTGTGCTGATGTTTTGATTGATACAAGTGTGTTAATATTATAGCTACACAAGTTAAAACTAATTTATTTTGTAGTAACTACAACCTTAATCATTTATTTATACCTAATATAAATAGAATGTATTTACACACGGTCAGAGTTTTTAAATTTAAAGATTCTTATTTCAAAGATATATTCATTTCCTTTAAATTTACTTACAAAACTGTTACATAGTAATGCTAATCCATTAAAATTTGATTTGATTTCATGTAACTTTTGTTTGAAATCAACTTATAGTTTTTAATGTATTTTAATCCAATTATAACTATTTTTAATAACTCATTACAATATTAGTTATAAAACAAAAAAAGCTTAAAAACTTTTCAATAATTAATTTGTATTTACTAAGAAACATTCACAATAAACATTTGATTTCACTTGTGATTTAGAAATTACCACTGTAATGGTTAGTAACAGAATCTTTTGATCCTTTCCTTTGGTGTTACAATAAAGACGTAAATGACCTTAAATCTTATTTAAATTATTATTAAAACGTTTAACCTCCATTATTATTAGCCTAATTAATTCTATATAGCTCCAAGTTAGGTTTGCATCACTGCTAGAATAAATATTCAGCAATAAATTCTTGGTAACAATATTTTTATCAATAAACTTGCATTTGAAATAATCAGTATTATTGAAATTAAACACAACAAAGACTGAACAATCATATCCTAAGAGAGTTTTAAAATTAGGATTATTGACCTAATATAAATAATTTAAGCTTATTCCCATTGCTTTTGAACCCATATGAATTACTTTACTGGTCTGGATTTATTAGTACCTGCCATAATACAGCCTGCCAGGTTGGTTGGCTCAAAAGACCTCCATGGGCAGAAATTGTAGAGAACAAGGTTTGTCCAGCAGACTTTCGAACTGCTGGCCTAGAGTCCACACACAAGTGACCTATATAAAACGTCATAAAGTTTAGTAACTATGTTCAGACACCGAGTGAGTTGAATAAAAATGAGTGCTCTCTCAATTCTCGTATTTTGTGAGTGCCCACTCAGGTTCAGTTGAATAAAATGCACAGACTCGCCTCATAAGATTAGTGGACGTTCATGTTGTGAGTTAGGTAATTTATTTGCGAGTGCCCACTCCAGTTTCTAGGTGAATAAAGTTTCAAGCCTACTTGCATAATGGAGAGTACACTCGCAGATTGGTGAATATACCCAGTGGCAGACTCACCACAGGTGAGAGTGCTCTCTCTGTAGTTGTCATAAATGAATCTAGTAGTGTGTAGGTGCAAATTTTAAAAAGTAAGCAGAAATGCACAAGAAGAAGGTTACTAACCCCCATTAAAAAATCAATTTGCAGACCTTTAGGAAATCAATCGAATTGGATTAAACTCTTTCAAATCCTTTTTATTTTGTAACATAAACATGCCTACAAAAAAGTTATTGTATCGTATTTCCTGTAAACCTCATAGTATCATACTAGTTGTGACAATAAAACAAAAAAAAATGTTATTTTATTGGGGTTTTTGGTGAAAAGCATCTGTAAATATTTATGGACCAAAATAATAAAACAATTTTTAAGATAAATTTATAGAATGTCCTCTCAGATTTATAATGGATAAGTGTTTAGTGTTTATCAATATAATATTTGTATAACATTTACATTTAAGGTAGTACAATCAGTTTTTGATTGAATATTAAAAACATTTTTAAACTATGTTCTAGTCACAGTCCTTTAAATTTTTGTTGAGACAAGATATATAAAAATACTTTTTTATTATTTCATAAGAAGTGATAGGCATTTGACACATAATTCAGGCTTATCTTACAATCACAGAAGAACGGTTGAAGATAAGGATATGAAATGTTATACGAGGTCTGTCCAAAAAGTATCCGACCGCCGACCAGTAGGTGGCCGCGGCGTAACCGACCGGCTCGAACCGGTTATTGGAGGGGAGGGGCGAGCCTACTCCTTCCCATAATAGGCATTGAATACCATCCGGTCACTCAGTGAGTCACAGCTCTCTGTTCCGTTCAGTACTGCCGTGTGTGTGCATCGCATTTCAATATGACTGAACGTGTTGAGCAGCGCATTTGCATTAAATTTTGCCAAAAACTTGGCCATTCAGCATCAGAGACGATTACTATGATACGGAAAGTTTATGGTGACGTGTCTATGGGCGATACACAAATAAAAGAGTGGTTTAGGCGGTTTAAAAATGGCCGCATATCAGTGGAGAGTGATGACCGATCTGGCAGGCTTTCAACGGCCAGAAACACTGAAAATGTTGATCGTGTTCGTGCAGCAATTAATGAAAACCGTCGATTGGCTGTCCGAGAGCTGGAAGAAGATTTAGGAATACCAAAATCGTCAGTTTGTAACATTTTACACGAAGAGTTAAAAATGAATCGTGTTTCGGCAAAATTTGTTTCTCGGCTGCTGACAGAAGACCAAAAGAACTGTCGACTTGAAATCGCACAGGACAATCTGGATTTGATAAAAAGTGACCCAGGGCTATTTTAAACAGTTATTACTGGTGATGAGTCATGGGTTTATGGCTACGATCCTGAAACAAAGGCTCAATCTTCACAGTGAAAAACTCGCGAAGAGCAACGGCCGAAAAAAGCAAGACAAAGTCGAAGCAATGTCAAGACAATGATGACAGCTTTTTTTTGACCAGGATAAAAGCTGTTCATCACGAATATGCTCCAAGAGGCCAGACAGTGAATAAGGAGTATTATCTTGAGGTCCTAAAGCGGCTACGAGATGCAGTGCGAAGGAAACGACCTGAACTGTGGACAAGCCGTGACTGGATCCTGCACCACGACAACGTGTCAGCTCATTCCTCAAATCTTATTCAGCGTTTTTTGGTCAAACACGACATCAACCAACTACGACATCAACCAACTACGACAGCCTCCCTACAGTCCTGACTTCTGGCTATCTCCTTGTTGTGACTTCTGGCTATTTCCTAAATTAAAAATTCCTTTGAAAGGAAAAAGATTTGACGATGTTGAACAAATAAAACAAAATGCGACGAAGGACCTGTTAGCCATTCCGCAAAATGAATTTAAGGAGTGTTTCCGGAAGTGGGAGTAGCGTTGGAATAAGGTAGTGGCTTGTGGAGGGGAGTACTTTGAAGGGGACCAGGGGAACGTCAGTTCATGCCAGACGTCAAGGTCGGATACTTTTTGGACACACCTCGTATGTATCTATAAACAAGATGACTGAAGGAAATGACATGTTTTATATTTGTGAAAAATTCATTTATTTACGATATGTTTTATTAAAATACAAGTAATTTTCTAAAAATATATTTCATTATGATCATTCCCGAGTGCCTACTCAGCTTTATCCAACTCACCCATTATCTTACCTGAAGTTATACTACACACTTGAGTACACATTCATAGTAAAGTTTTCATTTTAAAAATTTGTAAATGCTGCCATTAAGAAATACCACATTCACAGTACTCTAAACAATGAATTGGTCCAGTTAAGTGGTGATTGGTTCATCGTTACTTAAGAAAAAAATGTTATAAGTAAAGAATAAAAATGGTGGCTAACATCTAAATTAAATTAAATTTGAAAAAATGTTATAAAATATTTTAATAAAATTAAGCACAAAATAAAAAAAAGTATAAGTAAGAACTTTCTCCATCTGTACAAGAAAAGGCACATCTTCCACATCAAGGCAAGACACAAGTATTTTGTTTATAGTACATAGTGTCTGTGTGCAGATAAACAAGTTGTCAATTTAGACTACAAAGATAAAGCGGTCCCCCAACATACTGCATGCCACACAATCACAGACTTCAATCATTGTTTTAAATCCACAATAGACTGCAATCCCTAACAGTTATGAAGATGGGAACTAGCATACCAATGGGTAACAAAACCAAGAAATTCTCCAAACCTAAACCTGAGATAAATCCCTCCTCCACTCCCTTCAGCAAGCTCATAATTTCCATAGATACATAATATAATACGAAATACATTATAATCAGTTATACAGTGATAACAGTGTCTAGAAAAAAAGTGAATTGCCATCCCTGTTTCCTACATTGACTCTGCAACCCAAAGTGACCAGACAACTAGAATGCTCTCAATTGGTTGAGAATGATTGCAATGCAATCGAAAATTTCTAATTATGTGTAAAATATGTGTACTTTTATATGTTCTTTCAAATTAGTGGACCTTAGAAATATAATTTTCAAGGTAAGCCTTCTAATTTTCTTGTCAACTAGTAACAAACCCTGGCTCTCAGCCCTATTAACCCATTGCGGATTACTGACGAGCTGGGCTCGTCACGCAGCGGCCGGGCCTAACGGCACAGTGACGAGCTCAGGTCGCAAAAGCGGTCTGCTTTTAAATTTCCCTCCAAATAGTTCTGTTAATGTCTGATAGATCGGGCGATCGTCTTCACTTGTCTACTAAGAGTGTTTAACAACGGTCTACGTTTAGAGTTTTCAAAAGTTTTATAAATATCCTACAGATCGCAGTTGTATGTCGAAGTTGAAAAATCATTCATATGAGTTTACTCTCTGCTTTTCAGCGCTTCTGATTGGGTGTTTTCCTCAGTTGTTATTATAATACTTTTGAGGTTAGTGACACAACTCAGACTTACGTGTTGGTGGGTTTAGTCTAGACAATGGCCCGGATGTTGCAATCGATTCGCCCGAGCCGCTTTATTTAGACTATGATTCAGACATCATCCCTGCCACGCCGTAACCTTGCTCGCGTGTTATCGTTCCTACATCACGGATACCCCAGCAAGCCCATGTTCCATCTGAACGAATACCTTCGCAGCTGAATTTTCTAGTATACAATAGCGAGCGATACGATGTGGCGCACCATTGCTGTTCGTGCGGCCGCTGACCGTGAATTAATTCGCGCCCGCTGGTGCCCGCGCGCCAAAACAATACGATCCGCAATGGGTTAATACAAACCTTCTCTATGAGAATAGATAGTCTTATATTTCTACTAGAGTTTAGTGAAAGTGGCAGTGACAAGAACAAGTATTATAAGTATTATGCCATTTGCAAAATAGGAAAATTAATCCTTGAGATTATTCCCAAAAAATTAAATCATTCATTTTGCAATTCAGTAGACATTCAAGGGAAATATGTTGTAGAAACTATTAATAAAAAAAGGTTAGACTGGTTGGTTCATACATCGTTAGACCAATTTATACAAATAAAACTGATTAGTTTAAACCATAGGTTTAACTCCATGAATTTGTATAAAGTAATATCTTTGTGGAAAAATCTATTATTATAATATTCAGCTGCTAATTACCAGTAATACTGGATAGAGATACCAACATTGGTGAAAACTGACTACATTTAATATTCCGTAATTAATCACCTAATCTAGTGTATAGACACATCCAGAGGCGATCAAAGGGTGGGAGATCTTGAGTGCCTGGAAAATCAGGAAATGCAGAAGTGTCCCCTTGCAAGGACTGAAACAGTTTCTCTTTGTTCTGATAGAAGTAGTCGGAGATGTTCCACTGCAAAAAAGATTTATCACATTATTACCATACCGTTTTTGAGCACCCAGCTCCTTAAGCAGATAGTACTATAGCTTAGCTTATTACATGATTTAGTGTGTTGTCATCCAATTTGATTTAATGCATATTCTTATAGTGAAAGGTCTTATGAAAGTGAAGAAATATACTGGCATAAACTATAAAAGTACAAAATATACTTAAAACTTTTAATGCCAATCCTTTTTTGGGGGGTGACATGCAAAAAGTTCATATTTTAATGGTCAATGCCACGAAGGCCAAGGCATTTGTCAGCCTTTGAACATAAGTTTAGTTAAATATCATACTTTTTTTATTTTTCATCAGAAATTAATGTATTTAACATCTACTTTTTCGTTATAAAGTGGGTTTTGAAGTAAACAATTTTTTTACCTGATAATGGCTAAACTGTTTTTGTTAAAATGGAAAGACCAATCCTCTTTTAAGCCTTATTCTCTCTGTCCTCATGGGCCACTGGCCTGTGCGAGGATCTTATCAAACAGAATTAGGGAAGTGTCAATAGAGTACAAGATTGACAGTACTTCTTTTTTTGGATGTGTAAGCATTAAGAGATAGGGGAGTCCTTAAGACTATGGTTTTTCTAAAGAAAACACACCCATAGAAAAATATTTAAACTTTCAATCAAACCATAAAAAATCTGTCAAAGGAGTGGCCTACTCATTATTTGATAGAGCAAGGAGCTTTAATCCATATTATTAGATAAATATGGATTAAAAGAGGAATTAATTGGATCTTAAGACGCAATGGATACCCTCAATCAGTAACAAACAAATAAAACACAAGAATCTTTCCTGAGTCAGCTAATCAGAGTAGGAATGAATTTGTGTTTATTTCAATCCTTTATGTGCCAGTATTATCAGAGAACATTGGAAGAGTATACAGTAGAACCCCTCATATCCGGCCACCATGGGACCGAGCCCCTGGCCGGATAGCGATTCGGCCGGATAAACCAACCTACAGTACACAACACTTGATGAAACAAAACAATTGTCTGTACTGTACTAACCGCACTGGAAATAATCAACAAACTGTTTACAGGTTAAACCTACTAGCTCAACTGAGGACAACACAGGAAAATGTAAACAAACAGATACACCAAAATAACGCACGAGTCGTGGGAGACTAGTGCGTGCAACTGCGCGTCTGTAAGCCGTGGTAAATAAATTTTGATATTGGCTTCCGGGAAGTGGCCGGATAAACCGAGGTGCGGTAAAACCGAGGCCGGATATGAGGGGTTTTACTGTATAGAAAATACAGCATTAGAACCGCATTTAATATACACTGTTAGACAAATTCTTGCAAAAACAAAGCTGAAAATGGCCCACAGGATTCTAAAACCTGTATGAATTACATTAATTCAATCACTCGTATTTTATTATTTTTGTTTATCTTATTATGATATTAATGAAGAATTAGAACTCTTCTTACAGTGGGCATAGAATTTGTACACCAAAGTTACTTATCAAATTTTGATGATCATTTCACACATTACAATATAATTAACTAGCTGAAATTGAATTATTGTAGATATTGTAGACAGTTTTATTTGACAGTTCTTTTACATTGTATTTTGAAAACCAAGTTACAAATTCATGTATCCATACATTTCAATTTTGTATATATAAATTATACTTAATATGCATTCATATGCTTTTTTATATTTTGTAGTAATTTTGTTGGAGTTTTAAAAATTCTTAAAACTTTATTGTACTTCATCATTGAAATAACAAATGTATATACTTCATAAAAAAGAACATGCTTTGGATGTGTATTAATTATACAATTAAAATGAGACATCTGCCTTAAGTCTACAACCAAAAATAAGAGCATAATACTATTTGAGGTTTAACATAGTTCTTATGGGCTAAAAGCTACACTATAGCTATCTCTGAGGGTTATAGCTATTCTCAGTATAGTAGAAGTATTTTAATTCTAGGTCCATTACCAATTAATAATAAATATAGTATCATAAAAAAACAAAATGTACCAAAAATGTATTTACAAATGTATGGAAAATCCAAGAATTTTATAAAATGCAACATGAATAGTTGTACTTTATACTTGTTTTGACATATCAATAATTTTTGACATTTTCATTACGTTATAGATGGTAATAAAGTGTCAAATAATTATGACTTCTTAGGAATAGGCCTGAAAATTCATACAATACCTAGGTTAATAAACTTACTCATTATTAATACAGTTATTAATTATTATAACTCATAACAACTGTATTTTATGAAATGCAAGTAACAGAGAAATCCTTTTTGCCAGTTAGGTGGTACCACTGAAAAATAATCTTGACTGTAAAAGCACAAATAATGAGGGATTTTGATTGTTTCAGTAACACTGAGTTAAATGGTACTGAATAGTTAGATTCTCACCATTAGACCAATGGCAGTGAGGGAAATGTTGAGTTCCTGAGTTTGAGAGCCAAACTTTGATGTGGTCTCCAGACACAAAGGCAAGCACCTCCAAGGCATCAGAGGCAGAAAGTCTGTTACAACCAGCTGAAGGCACTGGAAGGCTACTCTTATCAGGTTTTCCCTGTGAATTTCAATAAAGACCATTGTTACAGTGTTTAACTCCAAGTAACTATTTACCAAATTCAAATTATTTATTGCACATTGCCATTTGAATAAATTACATTAGTAATACAAGCAGGTGCATGGTCAAGTTTCTAAAAGTATAAATAAGATACAAATGATGCAGTACATACGGTACATATTGTACTATGTGTATAAAGAATAAAATAATCATTCTTATAATACGTAGCCTGAATGGATAATATGGTTTACAATGAATAATTCAGCATTTCATTTATACTTAACAACAGAGTAGAAAAACTTATTACACTTTCTACGGTTGTGGATTATTATATTTACTACAAAATGTAATAGGAGTGGTAAAAATGAACCTAATTGTCACATACCTATTTAGAAAGCTTACACAGATTAATAAAAACAGAGTTTTTAAGGTAGAATTAAGATGTATTGGGTAAACAATTATTCACTGTGTTAGGTTTTGATTTTTTTTTTGTTCTGCTAACATTCTATCCCAGTTAATTGTGTAATGTCATTTTTATTACCTTACCACATCCATTTTTACCATATCATGCACTGATAACCAAGCAAATAACTAAGAAATCTAATCTTGCGCATTATCTGTTAGACTCCAGAGAATACCTGTTGTCTTAATTTCTACTTGTTTTAACTACTTTTTTTCTGATCAATCACTAAACCAAGCAAATTACAAATTGTAATTTGCTTGGTTACGTGATTGTAATTTTTTATTCAGGCATGTGCCTGAATAAAAAATTTCGTCAAGTTATTATAAAAAAGTTCTTTTACAAGTCAAAGGCTTGGACATATCAGGTGAGATTTATTTATTAACCTGGTGTTACAGGAAAGTTAATAGGTTTATTAGTGGCGTTTGAAGGGTTAATAAATTTATCTCTATATTAGAAGTACTTCTGTATGTAAGTTGTTGATAATATAAATATTTGAAAATATTACAGAATATATAACTTAGCTAAGTTTGAAAATCCTGAGGTCAAGATTTTAACAAAGAGTTTCACTCGGTTCGGTTTAAATAAAAAAGTTAGGCTTGCACTTCTCTTATAAAAGAATGATCTGTACTTAACTTATACTTAAATATTAAAAGGAGAGGCCGATCCCCTTTTAAGCCTTATTCTGTCCGTCCTCATGGGCCACTGGCCTGTGCGAGAATCTTATCAAACAGAATAAAGGGGAGAGTCGATACAGTACAAGGTTCATTGTACTGATAAAAAATGCAATGGTCACAAACAGAATTTGAACCTGCTCTATCTCTAACTTAGACCCAAAGTCCAACGACTTTGACCGCTCGGCCATCGGCACTCCCATCTGTACTTTAAGTTCTTGTTGTATGCTACACTTAACAATCCAAAGGACATTCACATTTAATTAGTCATTTTTAATTTAATTTCAAAGGACAGATAAAAGGACTGGGGGACATACTTACCCGTGTTGGTCGTTGACTGCTCCGATGATGGTGAGTACAAGGGGCCAACCATGGGACAAAGTCTCTCCAGAACCATGAAGCACTTGTAACACACACTCTAGCTGTCGCTGACGGACATCTCCGTGAGGCACTGATGACAGCTCCGACAGAGGCCCCAGCAGCAAGGTCTGGAGTTTCTGTATTTCACACTTTAAATAGTACAAGACTGCCAATTTTAAATTAAAAAAAGTTGAGTTATGCGATACCTTTACAAGTAATAACATTTTTACTCTGAAGTTTACAAATTACTGAATTTACTTTTGTATTAGTAAAATAAAAGTTAATTTATTGTAATATTACAAGATATATTACAGTTTGTTTAGTGTTAAAAAGAAAACAACACTAATATTATCATTTCACTATTACCATTAAAACTCAAATATTTAAGTCATACTGAAATGCAGTCAACCACCAATTGTCCTGGGTATTAGGTAGACCATGACTTCGGATGGTCCAAACAACGGTTTATCACAGGTTTTATGAAAGTGGATAAAAACAATGACCGTAAATATTAATAGTAGCAATTTTTGGCAATATAACCTGGCCAGGGTTGATACCCTCACACTTTGGCAAATACAGTCTCATTGGTTTGAAACATTTCACACTGATATGTTTTTTAATAAACAATAACAGTATATTTTTATGAAGACCAAAATTAACTTTATTTACATAGTTTGTAATCTTAAAAATAAATAAATTATATTTAATAAGTCTAAGTTTTTTATTAGTACTAAATGTCTCTCAATAAGTTCTGTCTACAATACGCAAAAAGTTTGTGACACTTATGGGATTTGAACTCAGGTCAATCTAATTAATCATAAGTGTTACAAGGCCAGTATGCTACTGAATGAGCCACCAGACCCTACAGATAAGAGTCTACTGAAGATCAAATAAACTGCACCTTAGTCAACCAACTACCACCAAACTGTTTGTTTTTTTTCTTCTGTAAACTCTGGTTAAACAGTCATATGTTGAATTAACTAAATATTTGTTCAATCAAACTTTGTTGTACTTTGCCTGCTTATCTTTTATATGGACTATCAAAATTTTATTTAGTAATAATTTATGTTTTTTACTAACTGCAACATGTTTATGCAAGAAATTACATTCAGTAATAAATTTAGGTTATACCACAGAGCTAAATTTTGAGATGTAAATAAGTCTTTTAAAATGTATTGAAAATTCAAAACTAAAACTCAGATCTGTGAGTTTATCAAATTGATTGATAAACTCACAGAACCACTCGATATTGAACAAACTCACACTGTAATTAATAACTTTATAGAAATTAACTGTGTCAATAACTTCATTTTCAGTCAGTAATACTGTCACTGATGAATACTGTGTGCACACAACATATTCTCTTCATTAAATGTGTTTAAATTAAGTTTGTTAATCCCATTATTTAATTTTCATACAAATATAGTTAATATTTTCGTCCAAATTCAATTCAAATTGAATATATTTTAAAGGCTTTCAATTACCATAAAAGTAATCACTCTTTTCAGCCCATTAATATTATTTTACCTTCACCTCAATGTTATGAGTTTTATAATATCAACATCTAACTACCAATAAGAGATTGTGAAACTCTTACAAACCCTTACAATAAATCAGTTTTTGTAAATAATATTTAGAAAGAATATTTTGAATATATAAAACTTACTATTTTAGTGTATTTTTTTAACTTTTAAAATATTAAATGGGCAGGAATATAACTGTTTATACATTTTCACGTTATTCTCAAAATATTAATCAGCTTAGTAAGTAGTCACAAGTTAAAACAATGTGTAGTTAGTTGAACACAATCTTTAATGTTCAATAACATTTTTTTAACCATATCTGATTCAAGACATAGATTTTGACAAAAAATTCCGGATACAATGTAAAGTAAAGGGAAAGTTATGAAAGACTCAACTAATCACAGATTTTTGATACTCCAGACTGATGTCATACACAAAACTGGATTTAGATACTTGAACTATCTCACTGTCCGGTCCAGGTCTCTGAGTATTTAAAATTTTCTATTCTGACCAATTTTTAGAGACAATCCTTACATAATTTCTTTATTTATATAGGAATAGTCGATATCAGTAATCCAAACCTGATTCTCCTTGAGAGGAGGCTGGTACTTGTGTTGCAGAGCCGCCTTGACAAGATACGTGATAGCCTCGACACCCCACTCTCGCATGCGGATGTGTGGATGCTGGCAGACCTCTAGCAGGTGGTTGGTCAGAGGTCTCCACAATACCTCTACTCGCAGCAGGTTCACCAGTCCCGTCTCCAGTAGCTTAGCTACAGCAAACAATGATGGCTCCTGCACACAACACAGTTTACATTTTACTAAACTTTAATACAAATGTGCCAATAATAAGATTAAACATACAATGAAATTATATAAATTCAGAATAATCACTCAATACATTTATTAAGATAGTAGTAAATATATACGTCTTTACATTTTTAATTCCAGACACATAATAAAAGAAATGCGAGTTTTTCCATAGACCTACATAACTGTGGACCTCCATATGGCAATATAATGAAGTGCTAATATAATGTTTCCTAAATATTAAATTTTCCACTTACAAAGTCTATATTATTTTTAACCAAAAATGACCCACATTTAAGGTTTGTCCCACTTTTATAGTGCATGTTTCAATACATTTTGATTGCTTAAATGTTTTTGTCCCATTAAATCACTGTTTTCGGTCATTTTAGTTTGAGACCAACACTAAAATGCGAGGACTGTAGTGGTGGTAATGTGGCATCAGAAAAATACTGTTGTGCTGCCTCAGCCAATCACCCAGAGTCCTATTTCCACTTCTATAAGATGTAGGATAATAAAAATAAAATTTTTAAATTATAAACTTAACCATATTTTATAGATAAGATATTAATAAAAGTACAAAAATTGCAGTTAAAAGAAATAACATTGTTTGGCCACTGCAAAGCTGTTAACATCCACGAATAACAGAAGTAGACACACAGCAAAGAATAAATATAAATAATACGAACTGCAAGAAAAATATTATTTTCAGAATTACTATTATTTGTTAATTTGGTTAGCTATCTACGGTTTTTCATACACAAAGTACATCTATTTCTTGGATTTTATATTGATTTTAAATTCTCATATCTTAAGCAAAAGAAACTAAACTACAGTCAAGGCATAACTTTATGAAGAGACAAAATCTCTACTTTAGTGGTGATTATTCGAATAAGTTAATGTTTCAATAGAGCTGTTAATTGATTTAAAGATCTAACATGTTAGGTCTACAATTAACTAAACTGTAAAATACAACATCAGGATTTTAAATTTGAGACATTTTTAAGACCAGTTCTGTCTGACTGTCTTCATTGTTCAATAAACAAATGTTGTAGTCTACCATGCAAACTATTAAAACCTTACATTTGGTGTTACAGTATACATTCATGAAAGAATGAAAACATCATTTCATTTTTATTTACAAAAGAAGACTTTAAAGACCATATTCAAAGAAAACATAAAATTCTCATATAAAACTCACTTTAGAGAAAGCATTAAGATTTCTAATAATCCATCTTCAAAACTTATTTTATCGTTCTAAACAATGTGTGGGAGTGTAACTATGTGTATTCTCTAGAGGATAGCTGTTACATCTATGTGATTGCCTTGAAGTGTTTAATGTCAACCCATCGACTTTTATGCAGTAGATTTCTGAATGCACCCTGAGAGTGTTCAGAAACAGGCAATATCAATGTGTTTAGTATCGAAATAAACACCAATTTATGGATGGACATTTTCCTGTAAACTGTTTCTAAGATATCCTTGTTAATACACAAAACCACACAGCTGACGAAATCACAGCAACAACAATGTAGCGTGTTGCAACTAACCTGTTGAATCAGCAGTGTTTTGTTTATTTTGCACGTCATTTTCTAGTTTTTCATGGTAAAATGTGTGAAAATTTAAATAGTAGTAGTATTCAAGAGTTATTAGAAGACGGTATTAGTGATGTGGAGAGTTTAGGTAGTGATAACGATACAAGTGACATTCCAAATAATGTTTCATTCCAGAAGCAGAACCAGAATAAATTTTAGGCTTTTTTAATATCCAAACATTTAAGTTTTAGTGTTTTAAGTTTTTGATGTGTAAAATATCAGTATACAATTGTATATATTAAGATTCTACATGTTGTATATATTTAAGTTAAATATTTCTTATTAATAAGTGTTGAAAACAAACTTTTTACAATTATTTCATATTTTGTGCGTTTTGACTTAGGGGGTTCTCTTAAAATATAAAGGTAAGTGTTTTACCCACCCACCACCCTCTCACTCACATACTAATAGAACAAACATTTGTATATAGAACATATATTTGTAGAGTTCAATGTGTAATAGTGCTTAATTTCTATAAAAATTGTATTTTTAGAGAATGTTTTCCCAAATGCTTGCAAAACCTTCCAAATCAGTGAAATACTCCTGGTGTACACAGTGAACATTTAGAGGGTTAAATCTCAATACTTATTGACACAAAACTACTTTCTATCAAAGAAACTTATTATATTGAGTCACATTTTTTTCAATTTTTGTTAGGAAACTGAGATAGGAGAACTTAGGAAGAGTCAAATGTTTCTTTTTTACTACAAGCTAATGATGTACAAAGTATATTTTGATCTTATATTTTAACTTTTGATAAAATGTACATATGACAATAAAGTAACACATTCTAATAATTTTTATAAGGTGAGCCTTTCTTGCTAATCCAACACATCACTGATACCGTTGTGAGATATACACTGATTTAGTTAAAAAATTTAGAAATTTAGAAATTCTACAGTATATTTTTGCTATGCAATTAAATTCTAACATGCATGTTCTACAGATAATTTAATAGCACATCAAACTAGACTAAACATTAGTTTTTTTATAACCTACCATAACACAAACAATATAGATGTATGTCTAAAGGTGACATTTTGAAGGCTTGTTATTCCTTCACTATTGTAGCTGTGGTGATGGATGGCTTGGTCATAAAGAAATACATCTACATTGGATTGATTGATGGTAAGCTATGCAAAAACCTAGTTTTGAGTTATTGAAAACAACCCTGGGCTACACGTAATTAATTATAACAGCATAATTCTCATTAATGTACAACCAATTGTATTGGCAGAGAATATTTAGTTTGGCTTCTGATTATTCAGTCTCTTTATCAGGTCTGCCATCTCACATTAGACTGGCTTTAACATAATTGTAGGGCCTACTGTATTTCAAAGACTTGCTCACCTTTTTTATTTTGTAAATTAACCAAAAGGTAATGAATTAAAAATGTATTTTACAGAAAATCACAAGTTTTAACATAAGTAAACACCCGTGTAACAAAAGGATTTTTGTACACACTTTTTTATTGTAATTAAATTAAACCTTCAACGTTTTCAAAATTATTTTTCAAACCAATGGTTTAACACATTTTCAAAATATAAATCATAAGTATATATTAAATGTAAGAGCAAAGCTATTTACCCTATTGCAATAGGCTAACTCCATGGCTTCATGAGAGAGTTTGCATAAAGCATCGATGAGATGGTGTAAAGCAACATCGTTTAGAAACTGGCTGGATTCAAATAATCTGCTGAGCATCGCAGAGAGCACTGGCAGGTCAGCCATTACTGCTGTGGTGATTACAGCATTTGAATCTGTGGTACCTCTTCCGGCCTTCAGACTGCCTCCTGTTGATGGTTTCAGTCCCAAAATCCATACAAGGTGCTGAAATATATTGATAATCAGAGCGATCAAAATATAGTTATATTAACACTATTTACATGTCATTTCATATTTATTGTGATTCAAATGTGTATTACAAAAGTAAGGCAAATTTTTAAAGTAAATTTGATCTAAAATATCCAATTTTAAACACCCCAAGATTTGGTTAGTACTGTTGGAAGTGATCGGGATCCAAATTTTCGGGATATCTAGAAATTATTTGTTTTACACTATATGTGTTAGATTATGTTTTCAAACAAATTAATAAATATTCTGGGAAATATCTAACTGAACCCATAGCACTCAATATAAATCAATGTTCTATTGGTGCCAGTAAACAGTCACTAATCAAGTTGCTAATTAAAAAATATTCACAAAGTGCTTTAATGGTTTATCTAGAAACTTTTAGAAGCAATGGGCTTTGATACTCAAAAGTCATACTTTGTTCTAAGGTTGGTTAAGTTTACTCATTTACACACCTTACTTTTTATTTTTGGAGAAGAAAAATATACTACATTCTTTCGAGTAATTAAGCATTCTGGTTCTGTAATTACTTCAGATAACTCACATTACTCATATGAACAATAAGAGCATATTCCAGATGACATCTGAAGTAACAATTAAATAATTATGAGATTTTACTAATTTTCTCTTAAAACTAATGTGTTCTAATGATTAAATTTGTTGATTTAACTAGGCTATACCTACACTACAAGATTTATTTTGAAAACAAAACTAATTGAAGATCTTTGATAAATTAATGTATAGTGTAATATGTTGTGCTTCCATAAAATATTTTCTGTAATTAAAGATATTTACTGCACATTATCTCAGATTATTAGTTTAAGTCTTAACTGTATTTACTGCACATTATTTCAGATTGTTAGTAATAGTCTTAACTATTTTCTTGTCAATGAAAATAATTTTAAATTGATAATAAAACAAAAATTCTCTGCAAAATGTATCAACTGCACTTTTATATGCACACAAAATAATCTTCAACAAGATTCTTGATTCAGTCATGTTTGATTCTTATGGTTACACGGTTTTAACCATAATAACTTCACTAACATACTTTAGAAAGTTAAGTAAAAGGAAAAACTATTTACTCTTTCAAAAGACTTATTCTTTTCAAAGTGTAAGATTTCCTCTGAAAACTACACACCCATGTAGAAAAATGTAATAGTTTCATAATTGATTAAAAACATTTTCATAAAAATATCCAAATAAATAAAAATGCTATAGAAAAATTCTTCTACAAAATGCTAGTGAAGAATTAAAAACTTCCTGGAATTGGCCAAACAAAACAACATTCATGTTTTAATGCATTTGTCAAACAAAGATATGGTTATACCTGTAGTGTGGTGAGAACAAGATGCCAGGATGTGCCTAGGATGCTACCATGACAATGAGCCAAGCTCAACAGAGCTCTCATACACTGCAAATTCTTGGCAGTTAACATCACAGGTCCCTGATGAGCTCCTTCAAGAAAAAGACTCCAATAACATATTGAAAAAATGCTGTACGAAAATTATATAAATTTAATCAAAATTTGTAATTGTGCCAGATAAAAAAAATGTCTGGATTCACAATTTTATGTCAAATTCGAATACAGGCCTGACTTTTATCTGCAGTTATATTTCATAGGTCTAGTTCAACCCAAACATGCCTATTTATTTTATTGTTTTAAAATTTTTTGCTACATAAAACAGAGAGTCCATTAAAATTTATTTATAAGTAAATAAGTTATTGAAAACTTGCACTTTATGGATTTATCTTAGTTTTATTAATCTTCCAAAACTAGCATGTTTTATTCAAACACACCAAGTAATACCTCTTGAACTTCGTTATCCCCCAAGTAGTCCATCCATTATTATTGTTTATTAATAATAAATAAAGTATTTTGCTCTAACAATCATGAAACAACCACAAATAAAGTTAACCTTATTCAAAAAGAATCGACAGTTAGTTAACTGCTGATAATAAAAATAACAATATTAGAATGATATCCTTGCTCAGATACCATCAGCTGACTTTTGTGATACGTAACTACATTGGCTTGAGCTATCAAAAACCAACACAGGGCTCAAATAAAAGTTAACTCTTTGTGCTTGTTTATCAACTTATGTGATTGTTCCTCAGCTTGCGGGGCAACTCTCAATGGCTCTCATTATTTTTCTAATTCACCTCCTCAGGCCACTATGTGTGGCCCACTGCATTGTGCACTTATAAAATCAAACCTCCAGTCATGGCTGAAATCTCTCAGCCGAATAAGCAACTAAGTAAACATTTAACTACTTGCAGCACATACACAAACATTGCTTAGAGTGTTGATTTAACCGAGTGTCAGTGCCACTGTAGCTACTATAATGCTTCCTATGAATTTATTGAAATAATAGTGTATTTCATGAAGCCAAAAACTACAATAAGGAAATTAGTTCATATTCTGTTGATATTAGAGACCTACTTGAGACTGATTGTGTTTTTATTTTGCAAAATATACTTCCAAATTAGGTAAAACCATAGCTTAAATTACATACTACTTGGGACATCTACATGATAAGAATAAATAACCAATAAAAAAAATTAAGTTTATAGCTAGTAAACATTTTAAGAGTTTGAGAATTGCATTTAAATCACAGCCATTTAAAGGGTTGAAGTTCAACTACTGCCATTTAAATATGAGCCGAAGTGACGTACTTGGTTACGCATTTGCAAATTGCCGAATACAGTCGGCCACTACGCATGGCCTGGCAAGCTGAGAGAACACTACCTGAGATTTCATTCACTGAGCAAGAGGTTGATCAGTCAAGGCCTTAGTGGCCTTATGAGTACAAAGACTTAATCCCCTTATTGCTGTAAATAAATTATAACTGTATTTTTTCTTAAATTAACTATTTCTTCATATGCAACTTACCAAGAGGTAGAGATGTTGTAGGTAGAGGGGTTCCCACTGCAACCACTTGCTGTTTGTAGTCCATCTCGTTGCCGTACATCCCCATGTTGTATTGCATGTTCATATCTGGTGATCCTGAGTCTGAAAATAAGTATTGGAAATTGTCTTATGTGAATGTAATTCGTTCGTAATTCGTTTATTGAAGAAATGCTTACATTACAGGCATTTGCCCAATTACAATGAAGCATTAAAGTAATACTAAATATATTAAATAGAGGATAAATACTAAAAATAACAATTTAAAAGTTCATCTTCATGCGCTCTTAAAACAATGACAAACAAGTATAGTTTACAGCTGAGAAGTATAACATTTAAATTAACAACAAGCAATGTAATAAAATGTGTATGGATGATGTAAAATAATAAATAGTAATAGTTGACAAATAACGATAGATATCTGTAACAAATAAATAAGTAACAACAACAATAACAAGACAATAACAAGACAATATATAACAGTTAAATAACGATAATACAAAAACCAAACTAATTAACACTGAGTGAAATAAATCAATGTGAATAAAATAAATAATGTAAATAAAATAAAGTAAATAAATGAATGTGAATAAATCAATAGCATTGCAATGCCAATGGCTAATAAACAAACAGCATAACATTTTCATTACAACAAAAGGTGATTTAAATTGTAAAGAAATTGGTTTCCAGTTCACCACTAGGCCTACCTGGTCACATTTTAATCACAGTGAACCATTAAAAATTAGATAAGGAAGAATCAAAAAGACGTAAGTTGCTGATATCATCAGAGAGTTGTGTAATAGTTGCAGTGACTAAACCTTTACAACTGGCTATTTCATCATACTATACTATACATTAACATTGAAAACATCTTTATTCTCATAATATTTAAAATTGGATACATGACAACATTTGTCTGAGAATTTATCCGCGCACCACTTACTGTGTACCGAATATACACCCAAGTATGGTCTATAAGTCAGGTGTGTAAGGTTTGTACAATCATATATACCTTACTACTCCTTTACTATATCCTCTATTTTCCTTATATTACACTCATTCATGACTACCGCATATAGTAACACCTCAGTTCATACACACAAACCTTTCTTCAAGTGATTTGAAATGGCTTTTTAGTATAAAATTTTAGATAGTTGTAAACATAAACCTAGAAAGGATAATTTAGTATGAGTACACTAACAAATTGTTCAGTACTATAATATTTTATAGTAAATTTGTACTTTATTTTCATTCTTCTTTAAATTTTTAAAATTGATATGACCGCTGTATTTTATTTTGTTACTAAAAAGTGTATACAATTTTACCTGAAATTAGCAGAAAAGTAGCAAACTATAAATTAATTAAACTTGAGGAATGTTTAATATGCATACGCATGTAGGATAGTATTAAAAAGGACAATATTTTGAAAAAGTTTGAAGCAAGTTTATATTTTTTTTTAAACCAAGGATTCAAGTTTGTATGAAATAATTAATATTTGTCTTATTGTTAATACTCTTTTATCAATGAAATAAAATGATTGGATTACACAAGGTATACACTATTGTTGCTCATTTCGCCAACACGGTATATCGCAGGGGTTCTAAACCTCTCAGGCTTTGTGCCTCCCTTAGTACAATGACATTTGGTCACATCTCCCCTCTATCAACATCACCTTATTTAGTCAACACTAGTAGTAAAATTTAATTTTGTAGGTCAGGGTATACATGATGACAGTGAAAATTGTGTACATGTTGACAATATTTGTAAGAAACTTGCAAGGGTAACTTATTTGCTAAGAAAACTCAAATTTTGTGTAAGTTTGGACACACTTGTGCTGACCTATTATGGACTGTTCCACAGTCACCTGTGTTATGGTATTCGTTTGTGGGGCAACTCAGGTGCTGCAAAAAAGAGTATTTGTTTGGCAAAAAAAGGCCATTAGAACAATTGCAGGCTTACCTACCCAGGCATCTTGTAGAAATAGTTTTGCTGGGCTCCATATTTTGACCTTGGCCTGTATTTATATTTTTCAAAATGTGGTCCATGTAAAGGAAAACTTGAATATGTTTGAGACTCACAGTAATATCCACGGCCATGACACCAGAAGTAAAGATAATCTAATCACACCCAATGTTAGGCTTGATAAATCTTATAAGAGTCACTACTATCAGCAGCTCAAACTTTATAATAAGCTCCCCACTACCTTAAAAAACTTGCCATTATCAAGGTTCAAACCAACATTGTGTGACTGGTTAAAGAAAAAGGAATTTTACACCATTGAAGAGTATTTGGCCTGTGATGATTTTGAGGGGATAAATGTAAATAGTTAGGGCTTAGTTCTGTTAAAAGTTTTATTTTGTTAAGTTTTGTAATTTTAAGCTATGTTGTTCTCATTTTGAACTCAGAACTAAGTGAAAAGATTGTACACCCTGTCCTTCTATTGGTTGAATATTATTAAGTGCAAATGTTTTGTACTTTGTATTAGGCAACTTGACTGTATAGTATAGAGAAACTGACGAGACCTATTGTAATTGTCTGTGTAATTGCCTAATAGTCAATAAAGATTCTTGATTCTTGAATTTTTAATTATATGTTTGTCTCGTTTTAATAGCTGTTATATGTCTTTGTTGTTATTTTTAAATTTTATTTTAGTATTAGTATTTTAATCAAAAATCCCTTTGTTGTCTTGTCTAAATGTGTATTTGTAGAACAAAGTTTATAATATATTTTAATTATGCCATTGTTATTTTGTAATATTTTATTGTTAATTTGTTATTATATTGTATGTTAAACAATATATAACTGTAATTGTTAGTGAGTATGAACAGAGTAATTATAAGCCTATGACTTTGTCAATTACACAGTTTGTGTTTAAAGACAATAAAAACTTCTTGATTCTTGATTCTTGATCTGATTTGCATGTTTTAAATGAAATATTTGATACATTTTTTATAAAACGTTAATATTACCTCAAATACCTTTTTGAACATATTCTTTTCCTACACTTACTGCCGCTAGTAAGTTTTTTTAATAAATCAATGAAACAGAACTAAAAAAATATGATTTTATAAAATCTATAAAAAGTAGTTAATAACACTATTTATATCATTTGTAACTTAGTGAGAGGGTTTCCGATTTTTTTTTTTTTTTTACAATTTGTTAAATATCTAGTTGTAACTGTGACAAAGCACATTACATGTAACTTCAATGTCCAGTCTTCCTCGAGTTTGACTTTAGATAAGCCAATGTTAAAAATCCAGACTCACAAAAGTATGTGTATGAATGAACTTTATAGCTTCCAAAGCAACTTGTGGATAAACAGTAAGATAACTGAACCAAAGGTCTTTAACACCCATGTTTTTACATTCTGCCAGTGATTGAGAATGACATTTTATGTCAATTTCCTGTTCCTAAATGTGGTCAGGAAGTACGCTGACATTGACTGTACGTGGATCTCTTGTCAACTTAAATTACCAGCTTTCTGTCTTAACATCTATAAAATCCTGTCTAATTTGTATTTTAAAATTATACCAAATGCTGTGTTACAAAAGTGCTTAAATTTGTTCATTAATTGCAGCGGTAGATGTATATTCCATCTACCATCCATGGCTTTCTTGTTTTCCATTTGAAAACCTCCAGTAGAATGGGTTTCAAACGTCTAGATCACATAGCATCATTACTCAAAACAACATTGCAAAAAGCGCACTGAGGTAAATTACCCTTGTTATCAATAAAAATGAATCCATGTTTACTAAATCTTTATACAGTCCTTTCTTTTGCAGTGATTTGACCATTTTTAGGCCTACTACAACTACATACTACTTATCTATTCTACTTTTTATGTTTACTGGTCCCACAAACTGCAGTACACTACTAACAAACTATTCAAGCATCAAGAATCACACAATAAACAAACTGACACGTAAACATTACAGGAATTGCTTGCAAGTCGTGCTCCCCAACACTTTCCTCTTCTTCTAATGCAATGACACCTCCCTTGAAAATCTTCTATGTCTCCCAAGGGGGGTGCTGCTGTATATATACATTTGGTAATATAGTATTTTAATAAATGATTAAGTCTCTCATTAAACGAATATTGAGTCAAATGTTACATCTCAAATTTCCTCAATATCCCCCTTCTCTACGATATGACATGAAATAAAATAAAATCAAAATTTACATACTGCGATAACCAACACCCAGATGGACTGCATTGAGCACAGTGAGTGTGTAGTGGGGAGGTAGAGAAGCCTTGCAGATAGCAGTGATGAAGGCATCACGAGGGGTCTGTAGCTCGAGCCGGCCACAAATGCTAGCAAAAGTTTGGATTGCTTTCAACACATTTTCTGAGGTTGTTTCATCCGTACTGTAACATTTATTATTACAAGCATTAAAAACACTCCTTTTTACTTCAATAACCTGGAACTTAAAATATACATGGATAAATAATTATATATTTATATGGGATCAATAATTAATTGTAAATGTTTAAAATACTTATCTAAAACATAAGTATTTAAAACAAATAATAAAGTCAAATAAACATCTACTAATGTACTTTTGTGGTATGTTGTTTAAATTGTAATGTTTTAAATGATAGTAAACTCTAATGTAACTACTATGATTAGGTAATCCTTTGTTTATTTAATTTTCCTAACCTAATACAAATTGACAGGCAATTACATTAAGGCAATTCACTTTATTCCAACAGTCTAGTACTACTATTTAATATAATAATAATCTATTAAATAGTACATCATAAAAATAAATAAATAACACAATATGTACAAGTAGCATCAATAGCAAATAAGTGTTGGATAGATAAAATATATCAATAACAAATAAATACAAGTCACTCTGCAAGTTTTGAGATACTGGCAGACAGTACATACTACAATAATCTTATCATTATTATCATATTGTCGAAGCGACAGTCAGTATCTGACAACAACTTGGATTCATCAATGTACTTCTGTCGTCTATCGAGTCATGTTATCAAGAGTTAATTATTGGGTAGAGGTAAAAGTAATTATTAGACCTTACAAACATAGCACAACACTAAAATGTTACATGTTGGACTTGAAATTTTAAATGTTATGTTATTAACCATAACTCAATTAGGCACATAATAATATCCTGTTGAAGTTTATTAGCATCCAGACAGTTTTGTTTTTCTCTAAGGACGAGACACTGAGAAATAGCATTTAGTCCTAAATGATGTGCTGCTTCCGGAGTGACAATATATTATGGATGTGTAAGATTGGGAGTAGACGTAGCCTCCTATCGAGATTAATGAGGAAGGATTTTACGCATTGAATTGAATTGGAGTTTATTCTAACAATTTACAATGAGAAATTTTACAAAACAAACTGAAATCACTAATATTTCTACAATTATACAAATAAAATAAAATTAATTGTATTATAACTTTGACTGTCATGGCTGTTATATTAATCTCAGTCATGTCTCATTGAAAATGGAGAAACCAGCTGTGTACGAGCCTCTCCAACAGGCAGGGAGGCATGTCCTTAGGTCTAGGCTAGCAACTGCCTTTAACACTTAGGAAGCCCCAGTAACTCCAACATTTATCTCCCGCAGTAGATTAGACCTGCCGATCTACCCTTGTAACCCATCATCTCAACTTTTGTGGCTATTGACGTGCCACTCCTGGACATCCATAACACTGCCCAGATTTAAGTGGCACATGGGTTTTTGCTGTACCCAGTGTAGGTTCAACTAGAAGGTATAAACTAGCCAAAAGTGAACCCTCCTGAATATCCGTACAGTTCAATATATAACAACATAGTAATAATTTTAAACCATTTATAAATAATAGAATTCTGCCAAACCCACATACTCACACAAGTCATTTATCATGACTGTGAATAACATTGCCGTAAGTTCAATCCTTGTGGTACACCAGACTACAGTGTAAAAGATGACAAAGTTTAGTATAACATAAAAATTGCTTCTCGTTAATTAAGTAAGCAATTGAACTAAGTTGCTTGAAAGCTCATAAGAATGTAGTTTTTCAATAATATAACATGTCTAACTTTGTCAAAGGCCTTGGTCAGGTCAAGGCATATTGCATCAGTCTGGGTCATCGAAAATATGAGGAGACATAGTTTGTAAATTTTAAAAATTTATATTTAGAGCTAGGCACATTGTCCTTTTCTTTGTTTAAAGTTTGTGAATGACGATAGAAGGTTTGAATGAATAATAGGGTTCCGGGTTACATGTTACAAAATGTATAGCAAAACGTTTCAAGGATTGAAGCACTGCTCAGATATCTCTGTCAAAATTACTTGAAAAGCTTCAGACCGGTGCCGCAATAGATCCCACCACTGAGTACTCAGCCCCTCTATTGCACCTTGTTCGAGTTGCGAATCAATCGGTATATACCTGTAGCTATTTGTATTCCGAAAACTGAGTGTCTATAGATTCAAGTGCAATTGTTTTTAGCTCGATGATTCTCTCTATGATTCACAATTCAATTTAATTTGCTGCTTTAAAAAATTGGGGTTAGTCTGGTTATTTTCCAAATATTCAGGATATATGTTTGTTTTTACTTTTAATTTAAAAATAGTAGGAAGAATTTTACCAGAATATCCTAATAACACTTGTGTCCAATAATCTGAATACAGGGTGCAATTGATAAGTAATAAGACTTTCCGTGTGCAATATCTGGCAAGTGGACAAAAAAAAACGGGTGGAGGGGGAAAATATACCTTGGACCTTCCCCTTCCATGGGAGACCACTCCCAGTTTGCTGGCAATAGCGGTTGAGTCAACTTCGCTTTGTGCGTGAAAGCTGTTTTGGCAGTCGGTTCCAATTTGACAGTGGCGAAAATGCAGCGATTGTTGGAACAGTGTTACGCAATAGAAATTTGCATACCGCTCAACAAAACTTTTACCAAAACCCATGTGTTACTCAAAGAGGCTTACAGGGACCAAGTTTTGTCCAGGGCCCAGGTAAATGTATGGCACAGGGCGTTCAAGGAAGGCCGAGAGGATGCCGAAGACAAACAGCGGCCCAGGAGGCCTTCGATGACGCAAACAGAAGGAAGACGTGAGCCGGGTTCATGAATTTTGTAACATTGACCGTCAATTAGTCTTTGTGAGATTAGTGAGGAGTTAAATTTAACTTAATACAATATGCAGGAAATCGTAACCGAAAAACTGGCGATGCAGAAAGTGTGTGCGAATATGGTCCCGAAGGTTTCGACTGATGAGCAAAAGCAAGCGCGTTTTAACATTCTCGTGAAGTGTTGGAAAGTGACGAACAGAATGACACCTTGGACAGCACTATCACTGGTGATGAAACGTGGTGTTTCGAGTACGATCCAGAGAGAATGAAACAGAGTGCGGAGTGGCACATGAACTCGTCACCACTACCCAAGAAGGCGCGCATGTTGAACTCCAACGTTAAAACCATGCTCGTGTTTTTCGACTCTCGAGGCATTGTCCTAAGGAGTTCGTACCTCAAGGAAGCACTGTGAACACGGCCTTTAACAAGGAAGTGTTCCTTCGACTCAAAAAACGTGTTGCCCGGTGTCAGCCCAATATGGTCAACAATTGGACTCTCCATCACGACAATGACCAGCGCACACTGCATTTCTCTGCACCTCTCTACTGGCCAAGATGGGGGTTCCGGTGTTACCCTCCCTACAGCCCAGACGTGTCCCCCCCCCCGGACTTCTTCTTATTCTGGCTCGTTAAAAGGAAGTTGAAGGGAAGGTGTTTTAACTCCATCGGTCCAAAAAGCTGTAACGGACGAGCTCAAGGCGATCCCGAAGGATGAGTTTAAAACATGTTTCCAGCAGTGGAAGAACCGCTACCAGCGGTGTATTGACACACAAGGCTCCTATTTTGAGGAGTATTAGTTGTATGATCCAAAAAGTTCAATAAAACTGCCTAAAAAATCTTATTAGTTTTCAATTGCACCCTGTATTGAAGTTATGAATATGGACCCAATGTTGGTTATGACTTGGTTGGTTTATAAGTCTCCTAATAGCAAGTTGGATGTACCACTCAAAGACCCGGTCCATGGACAGACAAGACACATTGTTCATAGAAGGCACCGCTATAGCCTCCTCTGCTACTCTATAGTGCTAAACTGAAATACTGTTTGAAAGTATTACCTATATCTTTTCAGTCATTATTTTCTTGTTTACAAAATTCCAAAAACTTTTCACCATCAGAAGAAATTATGTTTTCAAAGTTATGAATCAAGTTGCTACATGACACTTTAATTTCTCTCTTTACTGCCGATTTCAGGCCTCAAAACCTCTCTAATCCCTCTTACAAATTTTTTTTGTACTTTCTGTGAAACTTTTTTAATAATTGTACGTTCATAAAAAATGGTTTTCGTAACCCGAAAGGATATTTAGCATGCACATTCTTATGATATGAGTGTAAAATTTTAGAAATAGGTTATTTGGATTGTGTTTTCAGTACTACTCCCCCAACTTCCAATTAAGTATTATTAAAACTTGATTAAGATGGCATACAAAATAATGTTCCAGTGTACACTGTACAAATTTGTTGCACAATAACAATTACACAATTTTTTAAATGCAGGTGAAATTTGATTGTAGGTGATTGACAGAGGGATTAGAAACAAAGGTTTCTAAACAGAATATACAAGATAACTATAAATCATGATAGTAATACTTCAAAAATAACTTAATTGACTTATTCATTGATCAAATTCAGATTGGCTACATAAACGTAGCCCTCATAAAACTTAATGAAAATATAACAGACAAACTGAAAGAAGGTTATTTCAGTTGTGGCTAGTTTATATCTAGACTTCAGCAAGGCCTTTTGCCAAAATCATGACAGCTACATAGCTTGCAAACAGAAGGTGCACGTTAAAAGTCTTTTTCATAGCACTCTGAAGCTAACACAATCAACACTAATACCTTAGGGTTCAGTTTTTGACCCAATCTTATTCCTGGTGTTAACAAGTGATCTATAAACCAATTTACAGATAACTGCCAGACTGTCATGTTTGCTGATGATAGTATCATAACAGTAGTAGAAAAATCAAATGACCAACTGAACATTTAGATAACATTTAAAACCTACATTGCCTTTAATGTGACTAAACAATGTTGCTATTGAAATGACATAGAAATGAGCAGTAAAAGACTTTGCAGGTGGTCTGTAGCATCTGGTTCTTCTATACCTGAACAGAAGAAAAAATAAAAACAGAAAGTACCTTAAATTTATGATAGTTGGTATCATATTGACCAAGCTTAGCTCAAGAACATCTATAGCATCAATATCTGCAGTATCATCAGACAAACTAAGCAAACCAGCCAAAATGAATATTTTGCACTTTTTTAATCCCAAGATATAGTTAAACATTATAGGATAGGGCAGAGTCAAATCTGGAAAGAGTTCTCTTTTAACAAAACAGAGCACTTGCCTTGCAGGATTAAACTACCAAGACAGTAAAGTTGTCGAGAAGCCTTGTAAGAAGAAAACATAAACAGAATAGCAATGTAAGTTGGAGAAGTAATCATGTATTAAGTTAAAACAGCAGGCAGAAAGATCTGTACAAACACAATACTAGAAACAGAATTTGCATAGTTAACTCATCAACTAAGGCTTTATGAAAAGAAGCTTAGCTACAAGGAGTTTTGTTTTACAACAATAAGCTAGGACACCTCAAGAAGATAACTGGACTGTGGCTGAGTAGATAACTGACCACATGGTTGGAAGTTGTCTAATCAGAGAAAGAAGACATTGTTGAAGAGATTTGTTGACTAACCAAAATAACATGATTAATTTACAAGCACTAATTACATACACTGTGTCCATATCATAAACATTTATTTTGTCATAAAGTGTTCATTTTTTGTTTTGTACTCTATGAATTTGAAAAGTAACAATCTGAATCTAACACCTTAAAGGTATAAAAAATTGTAGAATTTGTCTTTCATTAGGAGGAAAGCCTTTCATTTGGTACTCACATGAGAATCATAATAACTTTGTTCTGATAACTAGCACCTGGTTTATTTGTACTTTGGCTGGCATAGAATAAATATTATGTAGTTTCTATTTTGGAGTAGGGGTTTGGCCACTGGATGAGTTGGTATGAAAAGGAGTTTTAAATTTCTGAATTTAAAAAATCATTTATTACTTCTGGTATGTGAACAAGGACTCTGAGATTGTATTTTCCTTGTAAAATTTAGATTTTATCACTATTTTGTTAAAAGACCTCACTTGGCTATTTTTTACACTTAACTCTCTAGAGTTATACTCCACAACAAGAGAGTATAAACTCTACCTACTCTCTCTTTCTCTCTCTCTCTCTCTCACTCTCTCTCTCTAGTTAGAGTTATGTTGTTAATGGATTAGATGGCCAGTTAAATGGTCAGTGCAGTATAGATGAATGAATGTCTTGTTAAAAAGATATTTGAAACATACAATAATTCCTGAGCCACATCAATGGTCTCTATACATGTATCCATTGCATTTTAACTCAAAATTAAAATTTATTGTTGGATAACTTAAATTGCCTAAATAAAAAAAAAGTTTTAGCAAGAATGTGGTTTGTGGACTTCATTTAAGATCTAAACTGTAAATAGTAAAAACTTACTCAAAAGCTGTAAATGGCATGTAATCATGATATTTAATTAGAAAACAGTATTTAAATTAAAGATTAAAATATTTAAAAGTTACCCAAACTAATTTGATCAAAATTGGACCTCCATCCACCCTAGCTAAGTGCATTGACAGACAAACTTGCACATACCATTTCACATGTGTGCGCGCACATACACACACAAATTTTCAGAAAACTCATTTATATAAACTGTTGTACAACAAAAATGTTGTTTTATAAAAACCCAGAATGTAATTTTCAGCGTGGTGATAGTCCTGTTTCTATATACAAATTGTTTTCAAAAATGCCCCTTCAATTAACTTTAAAATAATCTGGTAGAAATATCAACCTTGGGAATTTGTTTAAGTATTAGAGATAACACTAACTTACAGGTTAAACTTTTAGCAGTAAAGCCTGGGTCCCCACTACTTAAACATTTTTGATTTAGCAGCTTCTGTTTTTGTACATACTTGTAAATTAAATTAAAAATAAACTATTTATAACAAATCAATATAATAGTTTCTAATATATGTATAAAGAAAATAATACAAAACAGAAATATTAGAACCAAAAAACTACAAACACCTTGCTACATTCTGAACACACGGAACACTATATTTACAAACCACAATTAAGATTTATGTTAAAACTAACTAAAACTGCATGTAAAGGGGCCTCAGCTACAAAATACCTGGCATCTATCAGAGGACTAAGGGCTGCTAGCAGTCCACACCAGCTTGAATTGATGAGTTGAGTGTTGAGCCGATTATCATTGTTATCACTGCTCCCCGGGCTGCCCTCTACACTGTTGACAAGCATGGAGATACTGCGGATAATGTCCAGCAAGCAAGCATAGGCCACAGAGATTCCGTATCCATCTGGGATTGTGGGCGGTTCTACCTTATCCATCATTTCCAGGCTGTCACAAATGAGACAATATATGAATTTAATGTCAATAAAATACCATATTTACTGTAGTAACACACATATAATTATTTCTCTTGTAACGAAGACAGTAAATTTTATCACTATAATTAAAACAATAATTTCTTTCTAATAAATGAAAAAGAGCAATCTAAATGAGAACATTCTGCAGTAGCTGTCAATCCAGAGGTACTGAACTGTAAAACAAAGTGTATTTGTAATATAAACCATTTTTGTACAATATTTTAAACAGCTCACATGACATATATCTTTAGTAGCGCCTGTTAAATAATAAAGTCACAATATATCCAACATAGGTTTTTTCTTAGGCTTACACAGCAAGTGTCATAACTACCGTTAAAGTTTTCCTGTCTAAAATGTGTCAATTATTTGACATGGTTTTGACCTGAAAACTTTAATTTTAGGGATATACTCAATAGTATAATTGTTTTTAGTTATATTCACAATCAGAAACTTTTGATGTGAAAACCTTTTAAATATCAAAACCTTCCTTGAGCTTCCTCGCAAGTTCCAATCTACAAATAAGAACTTGGAAGGGTCCTAAATCAATCTCCTCCATGTTTGTATGTTAGTATTTATAACTACTAGTAGCCCTTGCTTGCTTATCTAAAAATTAGTTATTCCATAATAACTTTGATAAGCAGATACCTAAGAGATACAGAATAGCAAATATTCTTATACATTCATAATAGAACTATGTTGATATTAGTCATAAGTTATGATAAATATTTATAAAATATGATAAATACTTACTACGTAGATTTGGCTTGGCCACTGGGGAAGGTTATGATAACAGGAAGCCAAACACCTCGGGAAAAGAAGCCTGGTTGTGGTGAGACCCCAGGGCCTACAGGCATGCCAGCTAGCAGGGCGGGTGGCTGACCCTGAGCATTGGTGCTGTTGCTTCCTATTCCAATATATTACAGCCATTTTATATTATGTGATAAAAAAAGGTAAGCAAAAGGCTTTTCCTAAACTATTGTTTCAACTATGAAAACTGATCTAAAAGCTTGTAGTCTACATAGTTTTATTTATTATCAATCAATAGCTTGAATGTTTATTGGATTCCTTTCAATTATTTTAATTGTTTATATCCTGCACTTTTTCCAAAACAGGAGAACCAGACAATATGAAATTACTATCTCAATCTTGTAATCTATTTAAACAAACATACACACAAACTTGTGTTAAGTGTAAGTGCATGACCTCCACTGAGTGTGACCACACGAATTAAGTGTGTTGTGACTAAAATATGATTTTAGTTAGTTTACCGAGAGGTAATAAAGGTTGGGAATCGCTTATTTAGGCTGTATAACACTCTAAATAGCCTAATTAAATATTTTTTAAAAACTTATAAATCCTGCCAAAACTCAGATGTTGAACTTGAATTTGGAAATAACATAATAGTTCCTTCTATTCGGTTCTTGACATTTGGATTTAAAACAGTTTCCAAACATTGATACAATATTGTTACTTTTGATAGCAACTAAATTTGAAACTAAAAGGGTAATACAAATTATTTTAAAATCAACTAAATGAAACCAGTATAATTTTGCAAAATATGAATGATTTTTTTGTTTAAACCTACTTATGAAGAAGAAGTCAGTTGGAGTAAGATTTTCATCTAAGACAGAACTGTTAAAGTCTTTTCTTTTAAAACATGTTCTAAATTCGGTTAAAATTTTAGTAAATTATGGGATAATATAGGCAGTGAAAACTCCAGTATCTCTATTTTTTAAATACTATAAAGAAATATTTAAATGTAATGAAGTAATTAAATTGGTGTATATTTTGTATGTGCAATGTTACAATTTAAGGGGACTAACTAATAACAATGTAGTAAGTATTTTAAAATAATAAGATCAGATTTATGAACAATTAGACTAGGACTGTAATAACCAATGTGTGTTGTGAGATCTCAGAATGTATGCAGTGAAATTCCACTCAGTCTGATTTACAAATAATCATTGAACTTGTTTTACCTTAACAATTACACATAGTACGATTAACAGCTGTGTTTGCCTTCTAACTGGGGAATATTGCTTTATACTGTATCGTAGTTAATTTCACGAATTAAGTGTGTTGTGACTAAAATATGATTTTAGTTAGTGTGCTGAGAGGTAAAGAAGTTGGGAATCGCTTATCTAGGCTGTATAACCACTCTAAATAGCCTAGGTAAATGTTTAAAATCTTATAAATCCTGCCAAAATTCAGATGTTGAACTGAAATGTATAAATAATATAATAATCATATAGTAGTAGAATAAATAACAAAACCTTAGATGAAGTTAACTATTTAAAATTGTTTTCAATTTAAAATATTTATTTTTGTATACATTTTAATTGTATTTCCTACAAAGAGTAAAATATTGTATTTCCTAGTAAAATGAAATGTATAAAAGTTATAAACATTTTGTAATGATAAGACATGAAAGAAGATATTATAAGGAATACATCAAGTACAAACATTTTCATTCTAGCTATCAAGCATTAGATATACACTCATATTGGTAAAAATAAGCAAAATGGCTCTTAACTTTGGTTAGTACGTCTAATTTTTGAGCTGTATTGAAAGGGTTAATAGAACTGAGTTCATTACATAAACAAAACCTTCAATACATATATATGAAAAAAAACAAGTTCTTACCGCTGATTGACGACTGACCCATAAGCTGAGGATTGACAAACAGAGACTGAACATAGGCTCCTAGGGAGTTAACGATGTCCTGGAAGATGTTTGTGGTGTGCGTTTTGAGATCGTAACACTCACAAAAAGCATTGAGCAGTTCCGGTTGTACTACCAACTTGTGTAACACTTCCAAAGCTAATGAACGTTGCCACATCGGTTTATCTGGATCCAAGAACTTAACGATCAGTGACAGGAATATTTCACACTCCGTTATCTGTAAACCAAGTAAAAGGTGTACAGGCAAGTAGACATATAGTATAATAGCTTACCTAAACAATGTAATTGATCATATTTTTATATTCAACCTATTCACCCGGGCGGACAATGTACTGTCCGCCAAAAACTATGCAAAGCGTATAGGGGGACAATTAATATCCGCCGATTCCATGTTTTGAAATGAAGTATATTGACTCATGATATATATGTAATGTATATATATATATATATATATATATATATATACATTTAATTGTATTTATAGTATTTTGTAGTTTATTGGCAATTTAATAATCAAGGTAAATCATCTATTTATAAGTATTTGACTGATTTGATGGTGCACTAAGTAGGCCTAGGCCAGGATGTTTTTCTTTGTTAATCAAATTTCATGGTAACAAGGTGAAAACTTGTTGGGTTTGTTCAAATAAGGAGACCAAATGTGAAGGGAGTAATAGAAAAATATCAAGAACTGTCAGTTCTCTTTGCCAAGAGGGCTACCATCCAATGTGTTTTGCAATTAGGCTTACCCAGTTCTTTTATAAGCCTACCATTATTTTAAATATATGAAACAGTATTAGCAAAAATTTGTAAATAGTGCTATAAGATTTTGTGAAACAAACTTCATAGGCTCAATGATTGGTGCTCATTTTATGTCATTGGTGAGTGGTTTGTATTTGTTTTTATTTTTCAGAAAATTGGCACATAACAATTTTATTTTGTTTTGTTAGAAAATGATTATTTCTTAAACATAAGAGTATGAAATTTTGATATGGTATAACTAATTAAATTCAGAATTGAAATATTTGGGTTGCCATGGTAAAGTTGTTATTACTTATTGTAGTTTTAAGACTTTAAATATATTTTTTAACATTAAAAAATGTATAACCACAAAAAAACACATGATAGCAAATTATTACATTGCTTTGATAAACTTTACAGTTCTCTACTTAGTTACAGAATTTAATTCTGGAAATTTTTGTACCAGAAACATTACAATACCCTTAGTAGAAATTGGAAAAATAATTTGTTATAAAAAATAAGCATGGGGTAGTTTTATGAGACTTTCAAAAAATGGGTGTAGCAGTTTTAAGAGACAATAATTTTTTCTTCCTGATTAATAGGGTTAAGGAATTATTAAAAACATACAGGTTGTTTTTATCAGAATAATTTGTTCCTGAGTTTGTTAATCTAGTATGACAGAACTCCGTTAACCTCTTTAGTTAAGAAAGTGTAACGCAATGTCATCAAACCACCTTATAGTGCTAACATCATACTACATGAGGTTAGATCAATGTGTACCGCAAAAAAGCAAGTTTTTTGTCTAATTTTAACAGTTGAAATGATTTAGTATTTATTCAAAATATACCAATTAATTTGATGAATTATTTAATAATCTTCAAAAATTATTGTTGAATGTATAAGGCCTAAGATAGTATATTTAAATGCAGAAAAAACTGTATACAGTAAAGCTATTGTAATTTAACTAATATGACTTCTAGACTATTATAAGGCATGAGATCTTTTTTATCATATTTTATCATAAGAATTGTCCTGTGTTGTACAGGATTAACTATAATACACATAATCTTGATGACAAAGTAAAAATTAAAAAATTAAATAGATTTAACCAAAGTAACCGAAGGTTTGAGTCACAGGTCAACTTACCAGTAAACTGTGGTATTTCTGTATGAGCACAGAGACTACTCGCAACAATCGCACACTGATGGGGAAGTAAGGCTTATCCAAAGGAGTGGCCTGCTGTACACTGGCTGGCATCGAACTACGGTACTTGATATTGGGTGAGAATAGCTTAATTACAAGTGCACAAACACGTTCTTTCAGGAGGAAGCTGAATTCTGGATGCTGAAAAATATATTCATACTGTCAACATAATTCACTTCCCATGAATGAAGGGTACATACATGAAAGTTAACATTTCCAAACTATTAAAATAAAAAATTAAAGTAAAATTAAAATTGGTAAGACAAACAACAAAAACTTTCACTAACATTGGAACAAATATAAAATGTATAGAATTCTGAACAAGAGTGACTCACAGAGTGAACAGACTATTACTGCTGTATTTCCAACTATTCCCAAATGACAAATTACAGTACCAAAATCTGAATGCATAAATTAATATCTACATTGAAACGAGTCCTATAGGCATATTGTGAGGGAACAAATTGTTTAAACCCTTCGATGAGTGTGTGATGAGGGATGTGCATGAGGGAGAGAGCTAAAGACAAACAGCATAAAAGTAACAACTAATTGTGTAAATTTTGCAGTTATTTTGAAACAGCACACCCCAGTCAGGGTTAATGGGGGAGAGAATGTAATAATTTTATTTTGGTAGGAACACTATTTCATTCTATGTAATGTCCATGTTGGCAACATTTATTGTAATCTTATAGCATGATTTTGAGTTTCAATGAATAACTGATGGGTTGGTGTCTCCTGATCATGAGAACAATCAGAATCCAGCATCAGTCCCTTTATGTACCTTAAATATTCAAACCACCAGTGGAGTACTCACCAACCTGTTGCAGTGAGCTGTCCTTTGGTGTGTTCACAAGTTTTTGTTTTTAATTTCCCCTATGTATGGTCCCATATCACTACATCTACTGTAGATGCAACAAATGTCATTATATTTATTTTGTAATTTTTATTTTTAGTATTATTTGAAATCATTATTTTGGGATTTATTTTTATGAATGATTAGTGATTAGTTGTATTTAAAAACAGTTAAAGAACATTTTATAACATTTATTTACAATACATGATTGTTATTTCAATGTATATATTCCATAAAAACGGGAAAACTGCATTTACTCATTTTATAGAGTCAAACGCCTTGAAATCAGTTTAAGAAGCTATATAAATTTGGGATAAAACATATATATATATATATATATATATATATATATATATATATATATTGGATTTCTTTCTTTATTAACATTAATTATGTATAGATCAGAATTTGGAAATAAAATATTTAAACATGTTTTCCGAGTTTATAAAATAACATATATTTGTAATAGATTTATAAAAACAAGATTTTTATGTTCTTATATGGGAGCAAAGTATGTATAACATGATACATTTGGAACATTGATTGAGATTAAAGAAAGCCTTAGAAAAAACATGAACAGTTATGCCATTAAAGAAAATTTGATTGTCAGCTAGGTTTAATGTGATCTATTATAGTAGCTTAACCTGTTGAAGAGTGAGCCAAAATCTTTTTTAACTAGTGCACACTCCTATAAGCATTAGGTCTGGGGATTTGACTTAGGCTAGTGGGAGAGAGAATATCTGTATTACAAAATTCTTAAGATTTGAAAATAGCGTAATCATTACTTGTAGATGATCATAAAAAAACACTAAAACAATTAATAAACATTCAAACAAAAGTCCCTCCAATTTAGAAATTCAGTAACTGTGTAGAAAGGTGGTGCAGTCACATTTTCATGGGACCTTTAGCTTCACAGGTTCTAGCAACTTATTAAGCTTCTTGGGCATTGCATTCAAGAACTTTGGTCCAAGATATGAAGGTTTTTTTCTCAAATAGCCTTGTGCGATGGTAAAGAAGGTTGTAATTATGAACGAATTATGTGTTGTAGCTATGTCCCTCAACATTTTTAGAGAGAATGTCTCCTGATACTAAGAACTACTGTTTTTACTGATATATTATGACATCTAGCACAGTTTTTTAGACACTCTTTCAGTTATTTTGATAGTGTCACTGTATAAATCCTAATACTGAATAATGGTGGTAACTAGCAGTAATCACATGTAACATATTGGCATACTTTTACTCTCGAGAATCTATCTATTACAGGCAAAATACATCCTCCGGTTTGGCTATCATAATGCATTGTATATGCTATCTTTAGACAATCTTTTATTTAGGCATAAGTAAATTTCAAGTAGTCTTTCACAGTAAGTTTCATATTAGGCTATTACTAAATAACATTGTAATACGTTATTTAAAATTTTTATTAAAAATACCATGTGTTTACTTAAAATACCTTTGGATTAAAAATCCACCTCCATCCATACAAAAAAATATAAATAACAACTAATCTTCATAACAATGAAATTTGGTCATTTTCACGCCACATATTCTGATAAAGGATTATTTTTTTAACACCCCATCCAGGGTTGTCTTGATAAGCCTTTACTCACAATTTATAAGTCAAAACCTTCATGTTCATGCAGCAAACATTTTCTTTTAACAAGAAAAATACAAAAACACAACCATAATAAAATCCACATCACAGACTACTTTAAGACCATTATACACAGAAAATCCCTGGATCTAACAACTATATAGAAACATAATAATATACTTATCTATGATTAATAAAACAAAATAAATCAAAACTTGTTGAAAGAAATAGTATCTTATCACATTGCAAATACACATTTACAACGAGTAGATTACATGTTAAGCCACTCCACGGGTTCTCTACCTAGTAGGGTTATGGCTCTGTATTGTTTTATCAGCTGGTTGTACCACCACAAGTGATATTGAGCACATTGGTGTGGAGAGTAGGGAGAGGACACACTATACTTGGAGTTGACCCAACGGGCCGAGGAGTGAATGGGGAGGTACCACTCGCAAGTATTAAGAAACAGATTAAAGATAAAAACCCTTGGATAACTAAAGAAATTACTGAGACAAAAAATATTTTAAGTTTCCTTGAATCAGTTTGGGTTCAAAATCATATTAATTTTGAAATTAAATATCCTTAAAAATGCAAAAGCAAAAGTATGAAAGTCGGATAAGGAAAATAAAACAAGAATCTATGACAAATAAAGTTTTGAATTCAAAAAACTTAAATGCTGATACATGGGAAATTTAATTATAAACAGATATTAGGAGGGAATAAAAAAAGAAAGCCAAGATTTCACTAAGAAACAATGTTAATTTGATAACTGATCCCAATATTATTGCCAATCAGTTTAATGAATATTTTAAAGGCATTCCTGAACAATTAGCTATTAATTTTAGTAATCTGAGTTACTCTTTAAAGGGTCAAAGAATTGAAAGCCGAATGTGTCCTCTTGGAACATCTATTTATGAAATGGATGAATATTTTGGGATTACTGATGAATTAAACAATTATTGTTAGTCTCGAAAATTCTTTTATCTGTGTTGTAAAGGGATTTTTAATAAATTTATTGAGTTGTTGTAATTATATTTTTACGTATTTAATGTATTGCTTCTTTTAGAAGTTTGGACGAACTGGAGGGTTGCATTGTTCTTAACATTGAATTTATAGTAATGTGTTATCAATGTGACAATGTATAACAAATTACCATGTAATCTTTACCAGTAATAAATGAGTGTCCCACTACGGCCAGGCAATCACTGTGGTAGGCTGAGGCAACGATAAATCTCCCTGGTTTATTTTTCTTTCATCAACAATTCTCAATAATGGTTTGAATGCTAGTTGATCAGTGATTCTTGTGGTGTATTATGAGTGGCATATCTATATTCTAACAGAAACTGGTTTAAAACCTAGGCGACATTTCCCTTAAAACCTAAAGTGTGCTTTTCTTATTTTTTGCAGTTTTTACAGAGTTTTTGCTTGGTAATTGCTGGCTGGATGGTATGGTGAAATGAGCATGTGGTGAATATTATTTGCTTGTTTTAAAAACACAATAAACTCATATGAGCATAAGGTGTATTGTCAGAATTAGAATCATCTTTAATAATAATAATCAACATTTAAAATATTGCCAAGATTTTAGTTTATTGGTAGATTCAGGTCAGTCCTCGAAAGTTTCTTAGAGAAATTCTTCAAGAGAGTAAAAGGGTCGGTCCATGAGCTATTTATTGTGTGCCCTCTCTTCTATTGAAGTTCTTGTGGTAGTTTGTTTTGAAGTTTCCTGCCAATGTAGTATATGGTTTTGATTCATATATCTTTAGATGGTGTACTGGAATGTTGTATAATTCACCATTTCTGATATTATAGTGGTGAATATTTCTGTTTCTCGGTGAATCTTCTCCATCAGCACACATTACAACTTTAAGAATGTAAAGAGCATGTATAGGATTTTTCATTTCGGGCGGGTAGATGTTGAGATGAAATAAAACAAGCTATGTATGATATGTTAACCCATTGCGGATCAACGACGTGAGGGTGACGCGGAGCGAGGCGTGGACCAAAAGCACAATGACGTGACCCTCACGCGGATGACGTGGTACGGATGACTCATTTGTTTTGAACGCTTATCGCTGTTATAAGCCTCGGAGATATTTATAGTCAGTTTTCCTGGACTGGCTTCCTATCTTATCTCTGATACTCGTCCACAAATACTCCCCTCGTTATCGGTCAATAACGTTATTATTTGCGACAAATTGTTTGTCTGAGGCGTACAGTCGTGGCGTTCTATTTTCCTTTGCCTCGTGTGCGTGTACGTAAATAAAATGGGTGACAATTTACGATCATCTGAATTAGATAGACTATTATTAGAAAGTGGAAGTGATGAAAGTGATATCGATAGTGTTATTGAGGATGGAGACGGTTCTATCACGCGTATTTGTCCACGTTTTCATAATTACGCGGATACTAATGTTGACAGTGACGAGCGGGCTAGTGACCATGATTCAGATGTTCAGACTATTTCAGACATTGTTCCTGGGACACCACCGGATGTGGAAACTCTATTTCAACATCATTTCAATATCAATAAAAACGCTCAAAGTAGTGCTTCCGAGGATATTTATGAATATACTTCTAGTATAATATACTTGTCTAATATGATCTGTATAATGTTTATATAACATAAATAACAACATAAACAAACAAAACATGTATAATTAGCGAGCGCGCTAAGCAGGCAGGTAGGCGTGCAAACACTGCGGGTGCTGCGTTGCAATACGGATTAATTCGTACTCTAAGGCCCGCGCGCGCGCCGTTTTCACGATCCGCAATGGGTTAACGAAATTTATTTTTCTTATGAAAGGCCCATGTATGCCATTTATGTATAGAATACGACATCGTTCAAATGTCCACCGCGGTTTCTCACAATGGTACGGATTCGAGTGGTTGAATTTTGAATTACTCTGCCGCATAAATGTGGTTGAATTTGAGCGATGACCTGGGTTATGTTGATCTTAAGTTCATCGGTTGATTGAGGCCTATTGGCATAGACTTGTGACTTCAGAAAACCCCATAACAAAAGTCTAGGGGCTTCAAATCGCACGACCTTGGTGGCCAATTCACGTCATTTCTGCGAGAGATAACCATACCCTCAAATCGTTCATGCAAGATGTTCATGGTGTCATTCACTGTGTGGCATGTAGCGCCGTCCTGCTGAAACCACATGTCGTTTACGTCTATATCGTTCAATTTGGGCCAAAAGAAATCCGTTATCATCGTTCTGTAGCGTTCGCCATTGACAGTGATGGCTTCACCAACGTTGTTTTCACCAATATGGTTTTCAACCAATCAAACCGCCTGCCTAAAATTCGCACCAAACAGTAACTTTTTGTGGATGCATCGCTACCTGATGAACCTCATGTGGGTTGGCATTATCCCATATATGGAGATTATGCTTCTTAACATAACCATTCATCCAGAAATGTGCTTTGTCGATGAAGTTAATTTTTCAGCCAAAATTAGGGTCCTCCACCAAACGCTCCAAGTCCACTCGGCGAACAAACAGCGTTGTCTATGGTCATACACTTTGAGCTCCTGGGTCAGTTGGATTTTGTACAGATGCAGGCCTAAATCCAGACGCAAAATTCACCAAGTTGGAGTTTACGAAAGGCCGAGTTCTTGTGCACGGCGAGGAATTGACTGCCTTGGGTTCCTTTGCACACTTTCACGGACAGTGGTGACGTTCTTGATAGATTTGCTGTTCCTTTGATGTCTGGGTGTAGGCTGGATGTTTACTGACCCGGTCTTCTCAAATTTAGCTCCCAAACATTGAAGAGTTGACATTGAAGGGCCTGCACGTCTGCCGTAAAATGGTCACAACACACATAACGTTTTTAACTAGTGAACACTCATTTTGATAATAAAGTTTAATCATCTGAACATGCTACTCAATCGTGTAACTTGTCATGAAATGGTAACACTCACTGAACAACAATACATTAATGAAACAGCTGACAACAACAACAAAGCTGTATAGCTTGGATAAAACAACATGGCCGCTACAGGCTGCTAACATCTACCCGCCCAAAATGAAAAAATCTTTTATAGAATGTATTGTTATAAGAGTTTATGTATTTTTAAAAGGTTTAAAAGTATCTCTGCAACTTTCCAGGTGATGTAGACCTGCTAGGACTTTGTTAGATTTTTTCTGGATAATCAGGACTCTTTTTAGATTTGTTGCCATTGTATAACCCCATACAGCAAGACCATGTCTCAGATGGTTTTCAAAAAAGGAGAAATAGATTAATATAGCTGTGTCACTGTTGCTGAGGGATTTGATTTGTTTTATCATATACAGGCCAGTATTGAGTATTTTATTAAGAGTATCTATACATGTTGTCCAAGTCATAGTATCTATACTCAGACTCAGGAACTTAACATGAGGCTCCATTTGTACATCAGGAATGATTTGAATTTCAGATGCTCGTCTTCCAAACATTATCTGACTGGTTTTGGTTTGTAACCAGGTCATTTCCATTGCAATATTGGTATGCCATATTTACGGCAACATCGGGTGACACTACTGTCATCTGATGATTGTCCATTCAGTAGCAGAGTTGTATCATCAGCATATATTTGGGTGTGCAGAATTCTCCCAGATACTGATGCATGATGTTAACAAATAAAATTAAGAGTGCTGGTCCTAGTTCTGATCCTTGGAGCATCCTTTAGACTGGGAGGGATTATGATTCTATTTCTTCAGTGATACCATTGTGGGTATGCTTCAGTTTCACTAGTTGTTGTCGGCTCTCCATATAGCTTTCAAACCATTTATTTTCAGTTTTATTTACTCCCATATTTGTCAAGGATAAGTTAATGACAAGCAATCAAAAGCCTACTTAGATCAAGCAGAATTGCCATTGGTAAATTACCTGCTTCCAAGTTGTCAATAATGGTTTCGGTAACTTGACATTGCTTTAGTTGTTGGTTTTCCAGTAGTATAGCCATACTGGCCATCATTAAACAGGTTATTTTTGGCAAAGTGATCCAGAAATCAATTTAGAACCATTTTTTTACATACTTTAAAAATAGTTAAAATAAGTGAGATCTTTCTGTGATTGTTGAGTTTGGTATTTTTCACCATTTTTGAACTTAGGGTAGACTTTTGACACTTTTATTCAGGTAGGAAACTTTTCTTCTTTAAGATTCATTGAAAATTATGTCAAGTGGAAAATTAAGCTCATCCACACCTAGTGTTTTAGTATTTTTTAAGGCATCTCAATTAGACCAGCTGAGTTTTTTTGTTTTAAATTAGAGATGATTTCCCTGACTTCTTTTGTGTTTGTATATGCAATGCCATTTAGTTCAGCATTCAGTTCTTGAGCTATATGTTGCATCGCTTGCCTCTAAGAATCTGGAATGTTCCTTAGAATTTCTTCTGCTATATTTGTGAAATATGAATTAAAACATATAGCTGCCTTTTCTTTCTTTTTATTAGATATTAATTCTCCATTTATTGCTGTCCTAAATGATAAAAGATTCTAGCTTTGTCCCAATATAATTTGTTCAGAAATTCCAAATCTAGCAAATAAAGGTCTTAATTTATTATCTGTTAAGCTGAGGCTGATGCAACTTCCTCTATTTCTAACAGTTTTGTATGAGCGTCTACCACTATGAGATACAGTTTGGAGTTTATGGATTCTATGAAATCTACATATATATATATATATATATATATATATATATATATATATATATATTTGCCACTTTTTTTACTATCCCATACATGCAGAAATACTTTTCCGAGTGTTTGTTGTTCTATTAGGCACCAAAACAAAATGACCTTACCAATGACTTCATTTTTACCATACCTAGATGACCAGTATGTAATTCATTTAAAATATTTTCTTCAACAGTTAGTTCATTTTATCTCAGGAAATAAGCTTTTAGTTCACTATTTGCAATATTTGTAGGCCACCCATGCAAAACAAATCCTAAGATTTTATTTAGTGCTTGATCATTTTGAGTTTCCTTCCTTACATTAAAAACATTTTAATGAATTTCACTATCCTTTAAACACAGAAGGTAAGTACCATCATAATTTATTTCATCTGTTTTGCCAAGGGATGGGATTAGTTCACTTACAGTACATTTAATGGTAATCTAGACAGACCATCAGCATGACAATTCGCTTCTGATGTCACATATTCAGTACTAAAATCATAACCAGGTAAAAAGAGTATGTAATGGTGCAATCTACTTGCTGCATAAGGACCAAAAACATGCAGTTACAGTTTATGATCTGTTCAATGTAAGTTGAAATGAAATGAAATATTCCTTTATTCAAGAGGCGGAGTTAGGGCTATTTAGCCCTCTCTACCACTCAACCTCACATAATATACAGATATATAGACATATTTACATTTAATGACCTTAAAACTGTAACAAATTACATTTTAAATTAAAATTTAATATTAACCAAAATATATACTACTATGTAATAATTAAAAATCAAATTTATCATCTTAAGTTCTTACAAAAGAAATACTGGTTGGATTTCTTTACAGCAAAGACAATTGCCAAGACTTCCTTATCAATGACTGAGTATTTCAGTTCAGCTGAGGTTAATACACTTGAAGCAAAACCAATAGATCATTCAGTGCAATCTGTTTAATTTAGTTAATAAAAAATTGTATTTTTCTGATTTGCAATTATAAACAAAATTTTGTGATTGTGTGTTTGTGTTCTGTGAAAATGATCTGAAAGTTTCAAAATTGTGAAGAAACACTTCTCACGAACATTTTTATTTACTTTGGTCATTATAGTCAGGAGAAGGCCTACCGCTCCTTTCTTCTTGTGAATGTTTGTTCTTCCATTTTTTTTTTTAAATTGCACCCATCAACGGGCTAAAACCTTTGCTCACAATGTTTGGGCCATAAACCACACACAATTCATGATAAATCTTGATTGCTGAGCGACTTTTTTGTCCAAAAAAATCTTACAACACCATACACTTGACATTTTCAATTACAGCACACATGTTTTGAAGTTATAACTGGACAACGCTCGAACATATGATGCTTTGCCTTGCACAGTTGAAAGTGTACTGAACCACTGTACGCACTAATGTTAACATATCAATGCTATCCCACTACTCGCGCTACACATAAATAATGGTTACTTTTTGGATAACCCTGTATTATTGTGAAAGTAATACTATAATGGTAAATCTAAATCAAAGTACCAACTTACAAATACTGTTAAAATATAATTTTTATTTCAGAAACTCATCACAGTGCTTATTAAAATTACCATTATTGTTTTGTTATTGATCACTTTAAGTTCTCTATGAGAAACTTACTTATTTATAATTTCAGTGTATACACATTTAATGATAGGTATTTGATGTTACCATGTAACAATAGTTTTCTTATTTGTCTTTTTACAAAACCAAAAATTGTGACAATAAGTGATTGGAGTTTGTCTCACCATTAGCTTCATGAGAGGTTTCCTTAGATTTAAAAAGGAAAATTGTATTGTTTCTAAATTTGCTGGAACTGGTGTCATTCACCTGTTATAAATAGAATAAGTGTACACCTAGTATTCCATACTTTAGTTAGTGAGATTTTGTATTATAACTTTTTGGATTCAGATTATGTTTTAGTTTATTAAATGTGGTTCTTGGATCCCACTAGATGATAACCTAGGGCTCTGAGTGTTAATAACATAATTATGCCTTTATTTGCATATATTACTGACACAACTCACCTTAAAAAATACTGAAGAAAAATTTGTAAGAACAGATTCCAAAAGTTCTAAACCAAATGTTCTGGTCATTTCAGTCATTCCTATTAACCAATATGGTTGGTCGGCATTTACTAGCTGCACAAGATCCTGCAATAAAATTTAATTTCAGGAGAGGAATATTACAAATACCAAAATAGTAAATATAGATCACTTGTAAATTGTAAGTCTCACAAGAACAACAGTACATACCAACCCATTTCGGAAGTTATTTGGTTTTGTGTTTCTTATGTCTACAATATTAATACTACATCTCAAGAGCTTAAAATATATTGAACACTCTATCTGCTATACCAGAGGTTCTCAAAGTGTGGGGCACGACCCCCAAGGGGGGCACAATTAAGGCTAAGGGGGGCCAATGCTTGCTTGAAATATTAATTTAATTTACTTACAAAATAATAAAGCAAACTTCTTATTTTTTAAATTATAACAAGTGTATGTATTATTTTTAGTCATCTTAGTAATAGTGCCGAATATTTTATTTTTCTTAGTTTATCGGCGGTAAAATACTGTTGAGTGTACACCAACATGTTTTCAGTACAGCGCTGGAGATGACTCGAGGTAGCGCTTACGGTAACGTTATCGTGGTAACACCTGCTTGTCCAATGACTTGTGAAGTACGACCGTGACCAATCGGGCCCAGACTTTCCCGAAACCCCCACCACTCCTACCCCTACTGCCAATGCGCCACGTCTAGTTCAGTTAGTGCAGTTCCACGTTTTGAACGTAGCAGATCTCCATATTTTGTGGTTATTTTCATAGATACTTTGGTTTTGCTTAAGTTTTTTGAGTACAAGTGTGTATATTTACATCAAAATGAAAAGATTTCTTGTAACTGTAACAAGGGGTGGAAGTGGAAATGCATCCGTGAAGGCAGGTACGAGTAGTGGCATCAGTGACAGTCAAGGTCAAAATGAGGACCCGGGTGACATGACAAGTGTAACCACACGTTCTGCAAGACCGAGTGGACCAAGCGTAGCCAAAGTGCGCAAGTATGACAACAGTTATTTATCATTGGGTTTTACAAAAACAATCATAAATGGCCAAGAACGGCCCCAGTGTGTAATCTGTCTAGCCGTCCTGGCATCTGACAGCATGAAACCTAACAAACTAAAAAGACATCTTGACACTAAACATTGAAATATCGCAAAAAAAACCTAGAGAGTTTTTTTAACGAAAACTTAACAATGTTAAATCTACAAAGAATGCTTTTTCCAACATTACAAGTGTACCTTCAAAGGCTTTGTTGGCATCTTAGCAGATTTCTCACAAAATCGCTCGGAAGAAAAAACCACACACTATAGGAGAAGACCTGAAATTACCAGCAGCAATTGATATGGTTTCAACTATGTTTGGAGAATCCATGGGTCAACAGTTGAAGGCCATACCAATGTCAAATGATACGGTATCAGACGCATAGCTGACATTTCAAAAGATCTTCAAGCGCAATTGATGGAAAAGGTGAAAAATGCTCATTTTACCCTACAAGTTGATGAAGATACCGATCTTCATGGAGTTGCTTATTTAATATGTTATGTAAAATTCGTCGATGATGATGCAATGCGGGAAGAGTTGTTTTTTTTTTTTTTTAAACGTTTTCAGCCGATACCACTGGTGAAACCATTTTCCGAATGATTGGTATACTTTTGCATGATAATAACATATCTTGGATCATATGTACAGGAGTTTGCACAGATGGAGCTCAATCTATGTCAGGAAAATATACTGGACTTCAAGGTTTGATCAAAAAGGTAGCTCCAGAAGCTAAATGCACATACTGTATAATTCATAGAGAGGCTTCTAGCAGCAAAAGGTATGACCCCAGAATTGTCAATGTCATTAAAAGGCAGCCTTTAAAGTCTCGAGTTTTTAAAATTCTCTGTGAAGATATGGGCTCAGAACACACAGCTTTACTGTTTCATACTCAAGCTCACTGGTTATCAAGAGGAAAGGCTTTGACCAAAATATTTGAGCTTAGACATGAAATCCTTGCATTTTTGCTTAACGGAAAACTCAATGTTTTTCACTGACTCAGATTTTTTGCTGGGATTAGCGTACCTGGCAGATATATTCGAGAAAATAAATGTACTAATTGAGTCATTACAGAAAAAAGATGCAAACCTTCTGCAATGGACTGAAAAGGTCTGTAAAAGCTTTGTAAAGAAGCTATGTTTGTACGGCAGTATGAAATGTGACAATATTGAGCTATTGCCTAATCTTAAAATTATTATTGAAGAAATGGATCTCAAAACTATTCCAACGAATCCAAATAAATTCTTTCTTAAACACTTAAAAATCTCCAAATCTTGTTTTAAAAATAATTTTGGATAGGTTAGCATGGATTCAAAACCCATTCAAACCATCCGTCGATGAGTGCTCCTTAAACATGATAGAAAAAGAAAATCTCACTGACCTCCAGGGTGACACTGAGCTTGAAAGGAAGTTTAAAGAATCTTCCCTTACATTTCCTTACATCCTTCTGGATTGGTGTACAAAAGGAACACCCAATTTTGAGTGAAAAGGCATTAAAAATAGTCACTCCATTTGCCACCACTTATTCTTGTGAAACTGGATTTTCTGCTCTAGCGGCCATGAAGAGTAAATATCGCTCAAGACTAGATTTGACCAAGGAACTCAGAGTGGCGCTATCAGAACTGACACTGCGTTTCAACAAACTATGCGCAAAGAGAAAACAAGCACATCCTTCACATTGAAGCTCTTTTTATTATGATTACGATGAGTTATAAATAACAATTATGTACTGTAGTAGCTGAAATAAATAAATAGTAAAATTTGTATAGATTTGTTGTTTAATTATGATTAAACCTATTGCCCCATTAGGCTCTAATGTAGTAGTGTGTAATGTAATGGTGTAGTGTGTGTGTATCCATAAAACATGTAAAACTAAGCAAAAAATGTTGACTGTAAAATTCCAAAAGCAACTCACTTATAAAGTACGGTTACATGTAGGGGGGGGGGGGCCGGCTACCACCCGGATTATCAAAGGGGGGCTCGAAGTAAAAAGTTTGAGAACCGCTGTGCTATATACAATTAAATTTTTTAAAGATTTCAATTTAGCCCAATAGCTCTGTCAAATCAAATTATAACTACTTCGATACAGTCACACTTATCCGACCTTCATGTATCAGACATTAAGTTTTATCTGCTAAGATATAGTAGTACAAACTATGAAATTCATTAACTGATTTTAAATGCTACAAAATGTATCAATGGTTAGCAGAAGTTACTGTACTTGGTTCTACCTATTGAGTATTATAAGATAAGGTTCCACTTTGATCAGTCTTGTGTTTTCACTTTAAAATAATGTACATTTTAATGCTTTTTTGTAAAGAATCTTTTATTTTATACTGTAAAGAGTAATAAAACTTGCCTTTATATATATATTATACTTACCTTATATATATATATACACACGCACGCACGCACGCACCACGCACACACACGCACACACACACACACACACACACACACACACACACACACACACAGTGTTGGAACAAGATCTTCCTAGTTTTAAATATAATTTTAAGGGACAAATTAATAAACAATTGTATCATTATCATGAAAGAGAATTCTTTCAAGTTTTGTTTAAAGTTAGTTGGCTTCAATGTGGGATTGATTTGTTACCTTCCTCATATTGAGACGATATTAAAACACTACCGGTTTCCTTGAAAGGCTTTTTAGCCAATGACGGATTGTTTTTACTGTAGGTGGTTCACCACTACCCCCCGACACTACAGCGAGAGTAAATAAAGGTGTGTAAAATTTTAAAACAAGCCCATTTTAAAAGTTAAGTAGTCTATATCCTCCAGCAATAAAAATGGTTTGACAAAATTATTTTGTTACTTTAATTTCACTGCATATGAACACAAGCAAAATAGGTAGCATAAATGGGTTATGAAGTAAAAAGCTATAAATTAACGAACAATAGTAAGTATTGTCAAGCATAAAGATTAGCAAGCACATTGAGAAGATACATAACATTAATTTAATGAATGACCTGGAACATAAGGTAGGCATCACCAGCACAGGGGCGTAGGCCCTTGGGAGATATGTTTCTGGGCACTTTGAGCTCTTCAAAGTTAACTTCCTGGGGTGAAGTGTCTTGAGTCTTAAAGTGCTCATCTTCAGCTATAACTCTTTCAAATACCAGTGATACAAGCTGTCTGACTGTAGCACCTGCAGTGTTTATTGTCGTGGAGTCCTTCGTAAAATGCAGACGAAAACAAAGCACAAGGTTCTATAACAAATCAGATTAACCTTCATGATACATATATAACAAAATATTCATAAAATTGTTCAGCTAATTTTGAACATACTTAAAAATAACACTAGCTCAGACAATTTCAATTATTTAAGGCAAATTTAAAATAATTCATTAAAGAGGGACAATCGAGTGCAGTATTTAATTAACAATTAATGAATTTGTATGGTATACGTGAGATTTTTTAAAATATAAATTGTAAAGTTTACCAAAAAATCTTTTTGTACTCTCGATTTTTGTTAAAACAAATTATTAAAAAAATAAATTTTTTAGCATACAGTGTTGCTTTAAATACTATATTTTTAAAAATATATACATGGAATTTCACCGAAATAGATATACAGGAACATCTATTAAAGATACCTGTATGTATCAAGGACAGCAGGGATCATGAACAGGTAATAAATCGTAGAAGGGAGAGCGGAGCCGCAGCTGCAATGTACAATGGAATTCTCGGCTAGTTTAATTTTAAATGACACGAGCTTTGTGAATGTTTTATATATGTATTTTAATAAACATAATCAAATTAAGGGGAGTGGGATGGGTCAAATATAATCTTTTGGCGATTTTATGTTTTTAATTTAGTTTTATAGAACGAAACTTCCTCTTTTAGGATCTGGTCTTAGAATTTATGTACAATGACTCTTAAGTATACTATTATAATATAACAACATAATATGATGGCTATTCGGAAAGTAGAATTACGTTTATTGGAATTAAAAATTAACAAAGTATAGGCAACAATATTTTATCTATATTAGAAAAATGCAACTGTTCGTGTTATCTGCATCACTCACAAACGCGGACGATTCGGCTAATTTTATTTTTAAATTTTTTCGCTTGATCTGTAGAAGGTTATAGGATACTTTTTATCCTTTCCCGATTCAGGATTCCGCCCCACTGTTACAGAAATACCCGTTAAAGAAATGCATTGAGCAAACATTGGTTAATTAATGAAAGAGTCTTTTCAAATTTTAATCACTGTCTGTGTAAACATATATAATGCGACAAAAAATATCTATAAATATAAAAATGACTTGTTTGTATGTTTGTCGTTATGGAATCGTGAAACTATTGGACCGATCATGATGAAAATTTGTACTATATGTATTTTTCCCCAACGGAGAAGGTTATATAAGCGTATTGCCAGCCCTTTCCCATTCAGAATTCCGCCCCACGGGTTACAGAAATACCCATAAGAAATGCATTGGCAGTCAACAGTATGTTCACGGCTTTTTCAAAATTTTACATCAGCTGTTCTATGTAAACATATATTACACTTACTAGTTATTTAAAGCATAATAACCTAAGTAGAAACGACAAAGTTTTGTTTAAAACTGTTTTTGCAATCACTGTTAAACAAAGACTTTACTAATCCAGATAAACAATTCAAATTTGACGTAAAAATTCCCTTTAACTGCAATATTTATTTAATATAAACCATGCTCAGGCTTGATCAGAAGAGTAATGCAGATATCATAATTACTAACTATACGTTGGCCACAAATAATAAAGAATGTTATAAAATCAACCCTTAGTTGTTTTTCTTTGACAGAAGATATGGTTCTCAAAACTCCTTTGTACATATCCTCGATCGAGACAACCAAAGCAAGCTCGAAAGGAATCTCCCGTAGGCTCGAGATATAACAATTTTATTCTAAAATTTATATCTTAAAAAAAAAATTTACTAATTATATAAGGACTTCGTTTCTAAGATTAGCGTGCGAAAGCCGTGGGTAACAGCAAGATAGAGGCGGAATTAGGTACATACCTCATAATACGCCCAAGAGGCTCACGATGGAACGACTATCAATTATCTCAGCAATGTTTAGAATGTGATAGAAAAAGATAAGTGGATATATTGTACGTTTTCACGGGAAATTGCGTGCGAAAGCCGCGGCACTTGTGCAAAAAATTATTGAAATGCGCAGCAAAGCGCGCCCGGCCGCGAGTCATATACATAAGAAAGCCCACACTTAAATACTACTTTCAACATAGTCGCCATTCAAATTTAGGCACTTATCATATGCGATGGATGAGCTGACAATGCCTCCCTCATAAAATTCATGCCGCCTGTGTCTTCAACCAGTTTGTCACTTCTTTGCTGCACGCTCTGTGTCGTCGTCAAGCGCTGCGTTGCAGTCCACTTCTTCATTGTTTGGAACAATTGTAGTCACTTGGTGCAGATCCGGCTTTATGGTGGATAGGAAACACTCCCCACTGGAATTATTCGAGAAATTCACGTGTAGCGGATTTGCCGTGTGAGGTTCGAGCGTTCGTGCATCAACAGATTTTCGATCTCAATTTCCCCTACCTGTTTTGGATCGCTCTTCTGAGGTTGTTTAACGTTTGGCAATACCTTTCTGAATTTGATTGTAGTCCTCGTTCCAGGAAATCAACAAGAACTTACCCTTTCTCTTCCAAAAACCGTCGCCATAACCTTCTTGCCGTCCATCCGTTTGCAAACATTTTCTTGGTTTGTGAGGTGAACTTGTGGTGTCCCCCTCCATTGACTGCAATTTGGTCTCGCATTTAAACATGTTCACCCATGTTTCATCGCCAGTTACGATGCGATCGAGTTGACACCCTCTTTGTCGTAAGCATCCAAATTGTTTTAACGCAGCAGGCCATGCGCCTGGTTTTTTGTGGACGTCGGTCAGAATTTTCGGTACCCAAATTTTCTCGCACAAAACTGTGGAAGCCAAGCTTATCAGTGACATTTTCGTATAACAAAGTTCGTGAAATTTGAGGAAATTAAAAAAAAATTTTCTAACGGGGCGAGTTCCGTTATGGTTAACCGTCGATTTCTCAGACCTTTTGCGTCAACTTTCTCAACAAGTTCGTCATCACTATGCGGGTCCTTCCACTTCGCTCTTCTCCATGAACATTTGTTCGGCCATTTTTAAACTTATATGACCCGGAGTCGCACTCCACCTTCATGATATGTTGTTCCCCATAAACTTCACACAACTGCCGATAGATTTCTATAGGCTTACAGTTTTTGGTAGTCAAAAACCTAATTACTGCGCGCAACCTGCACAGTTGGCGGGATTTTCAATTGCCGGCCGACATTTCAAACAGGCCACTCGTGGACTCACGCTTACAACACGAACTTCCCGCTAGCACGGCTATAGCCACTGAGCGGTGGGACGTCCAGGGGGGGAGGGGGGGGGGGGGGGGGGGGGGGGGGGGGGGGGGGGGGGGGGGGGGGGGGGGGGGTGGGGGGGGGGGGGGGGGGGGGGGGGGGGGGGGGGGGGGGGGGGGGGGGGGGGGGGGGGGGGGGGGGGGGGGGGGGGGGGGGGGGGGGGGGGGGGGGGGGGGGGGGGGGGGGGGGGGGGGGGGGGGGGGGGGGGGAGGGGGGGGGGGGGGGGGGGGGGGGGGGGGGGGGGGGGGGGGGGGGGGGGGGGGGGGGGGGGGGGGGGGGGGGGGGGGGGGGGGGGGGGGGGGGGGGGGGGGGGGGGGGGGGGGGGGGGGGGGGGGGGGGGTGGGAACACCAAGATGGCCCCGGCTAGTCCCGCACCCTGTAGGCCACAAGCGCAAAACGTAATCAACTTTCTGAACAGCCCTCTATGTCTCAAGTTTTTTGCTTTATGGTACCACCAGAGTAGGCCTCATTTTGTATAGTAACACTTGCACAAAACTGTTAGGTGTATTTTGATTCTGTTATGTTGGTAGTACCAGCCAGTATTGTCTACATCTGTGGTTGTTTTCCTGGTTTGCCTATTTTCTTTTACTCAACATAAACAAAATTAGTGTTTTTGAATTTGTTCCGTTGTTAGTTCTATTCGTAAGATTGGAGGTAAAAATAGGCTCAATGATCTAGATATTGACAAGTTACATATTATGGATTAGCCATAAAACGAGCGGTGTCAGATAACACTGGAGTACAAGGCATGAGAAAAATATATGGGCCGTTTATTTCTATAAGCTGACAATCAATGAAACCCTCCCAGTGGCCTATGCTGAAGAGAGTTTATTCTTGGTATGGCTATAATAAAGCAAAAGAACTGAAGCATCCTTACAGCAATAAACACAGCCATCCTGAAGCTATATTACTTGCCATGAAAAAATATTCACTGACTTATGAAATCTCAAACTTTAAAAAAAGTGCCTTCATTGCCAAACATAAAACCAAAATGAAATTTTCAATAACATAGTTTGGTAAAAAGTTTCCAAAAAACACATATTTTAAGTTTTTTACCTTGAAACTTGGTGCCTATGATGCAATTCTAAACCTTTCATGATTGTTATTCCAGTAAGTTGTGGGTGTTTTGATAAATCAAGACTAAAATTGTCAAAAAGTCGGTCGACGCGCTACCTACCATGGATAGAATACGATTGAAGAAAGCAGAAAAGGCAACACAAGAAATGTAAAAAGCAGCTAGACAAGCCAAGAGAGCAAAGAGGAAGCTACAAAAAGACAAGAAAATAGATGCTGATGATAGATTATGGTGCAAGACTCTTCTAAACAGAACAATAAATAAATTTTCTTTGTTGCTCGTTTACTAGTAATTGATTTTGTTTGTATAAAGGTACATTTTTCTCATGAACTATAAAAGATACAGAGTTTAATTTTTGTTGTGGGTGTACACCTACATAATATCAAGTTACAGTACTAGAATTATTGCATTTAAATCTTTAGTTGAAGAGAAAAAAATATTGTATGTAAAAAATTATGTATTATAAATTATCACGTATTATAAATTAAACTCTGTAATATAAATTCAAACACATGTCAATTAATTGGATCAGTTTTAATACAAGTTTATATATTTGTGACAGCTTGCAAATAAGTGCAAACAGCCAGTGTCAACAAGCTGGGAATGATAAATAAAAAGAAATTTAGCCCTAAAAATAGTTCCTCTGCTCACTTCTCACAGTTTCAATTTTAATTTTTAAATGCAATATTTTACTATTTTACATAATAGTAGTTAGAGAGGTATGAGGATGTTAAGAGCTATAACCTCTGTACTTTCAGTAAATGTTATATTTAGATAATACCTCAAAAAACTTTATAAGTAATGCAATTTTAATAAAAATTTTAATTTTTTGGAACAATACCACTAATCTATATAATAACAGACATTTTCAAGAACGAACCCGTGCCAATGTGTCTCCATGAACAACTGCATTTGTTGTAAGTAATAAAGTAACAGACTGCAGGATCTTCACTTCTTCTGTCCCAGACTCCATGAGCATCCAGAACGTGTCTGTTATGTAACGTGCTCCCTTCTGGTCCACTACCTGGTTTGTAATCAACCTCTGTATGATCCCAAGGCACATCTAAAATTAATACAGAATAGATTTATTTCATTAACAGAGTAGTGTTACTATTATATAGATGCCCTAAAAGTTATTTTTTATATTGTTTTTAATTCTAAATTACTGCAATAATAAGGTGACTATAATTACAGCATTTATTTTAAATATCATGTAATCTTTAAGTCACGTATCTTGATCTTAAGGTTCAAATAAGAAAGGTTGCTATAAAGAAGGATCTAAACAATTGCTATGCTCTGAACTTAACATTCTGTTATATACTTAGTAAAAAAGTATTCCTGATACTCTTTAAAGATTGTATAATAGACCAAAAATGTAGTTGATAAGTTAGTCTTACCTAATTTACCTTTTTGGGATGTAAGCCATCACAATTTTCAAAATCTTTGTGAAGCACCAAATAGATTTAGATTTAAGCAAATTACAGAAACTAATTTGGAAAAGATTGTATTAGAGAATAAAATGTCTACAGGACATGATAAATACCAATTAAATTGGTGAAGCAATCTCTTTCATTCATTCTAAAACCACTTGCTTATCTAATAAATTTGTCGCTTTTTTCTGGTCAGTTTCTAAATGAACTTAGGTTGATAGGGTAATTCCTATTTTTATAAAAGGCTATCCGATTGATCCATCGTGTTTTAGACCAGTATCCCTTATACATTCAACTTATGAACTACTTAGAAATTAATAACTTATTGGATAATCAACAACATGGTTTCAGGAGAGGGAAATCAACAATTACTGTGTGCATTGAATTTATTCTATCAATAATTTATATTATTGATAAAGGTGAAAAGGTAGTAGGAATTTTCATAGATATCTCTCTCGCTCTTGATAGTGTGTATCATACAGAATTAATATTGTCTCTTAATAATATATGAATCCAAAATAAAGAACGGTTATGGTTCAGATTATATTTAACAGAGCAAAAGCAATATGTTGAAGTAGAGCACACATCTCCACAATTAGAATCAAGTAAATATCATTACATAAGTAAATTCAAATCTGCAATCCAAACCATAAAGTATGGAGTCCCACAAGGGTCAATTTTGGATCCTTTACTGTTTCTGTGTTACATGAATGGAATGCCCAAATTAGTCCCTCAAAATTGTTATATTCATCGGTTTGCAGATGATACTAATATTACAGTATCTGGCAGTTCGGAAGAAGACATTGAAATATCTTCTCACATCAGTATAAATTTGGTAAAACAATATTTAGATGCCAAAAAATTACTTTTGAATTCGATCAAATCGAATTTTATTTCTTTCTCTACAAGACAAACCAGAACCAAAATTAATATTGGCATCAATGTAAACAAAAAGGAAGAAAGCCAAGTTGAATACACCAAATCTTTACGATTTTTAATTGATGAAATCTTTTTCTGGAATAAACATGTTGACCATATTATTAATAAAATGTCTTCCGGTAGTTATGCACTGAGACAATTATCAAGGGTTTGTAGTTTACAAACTTTAGGATCCATATATATTTTTCTCTAGTGCATTCACACTTATCATATGGAATAAGCATATATGGCCCAACAACAAAAATCTGGATCAATTACTAGTCCAACAAAAGAGAGCTCTACGAGTTTTCCTTAAGACTTAATAAGACTGACTCTGTTAAAAAATTATTTACAGAAAATGGAATTTTAACGGTATACAGTATATATATTTATGAAACAGTTCTTTATGCAAAACAAGGAGAAAACAACACTCCAATTCTAGTTAATAGTCATCAATACAACACAAGGTATAACAGAAATGTCCCATAACATAAGCTGGATTTTTTTCAAAAAGAAAACTGATTTTATGGGACATAAGTTCTTTAAAAAACCTACCAAGAGTGATAAGTAAAGAACAAAACTTTAAAAATGAAATGAGAATCTTACTCTATATATATATATATATATATATATATATATATATATATATATATATATATATATATATATATATTTGTTATCTTAATATGATTAATTTAATGGTATTTTGACAGCAAATTTGACAGTATTCTTATGCTTATTTGACACTATTCTTGTATATGATGTGCATTTCGTTAATCTTGTGCATGTACTTTTTGAATCTTGAAATGTATTTACGATAAGAGTGAATTTTGCTTTGTTCTCTGTCTATCTGTATTTTGATATTCAAAATTTATAGTTTAGAATTCTGAATATTTGTTTGTTTTTAATATTTGTCTTGCGAGCAAAAATAATACATTAATATATCTAAAAATTATACCTATCAAACAATGTTTTTATCAAGTCCCATAAAATGTCTTACAATAAGAAAAATGTGTGACAGTAAAAATAATACAGAAACTATTATTACCTTGTTTTAAAACTTAAAAACAACTGGAAGAATAAGGTATGCAGGGCTATTTGTTATTGCAGTAAGAAAGGGTGCCGATTTCTATGAACTGAATTATTTACAAGATTAGTAATATGCGTATCTTCCACAATAAATGTTTGAAAAATTCAATGAATACAAAGTACACACGTAGACACCTAAAATTAAGGATGTTTCCTTATGGGCCTTTGACTCATTTCTTTTACTCAATTGGCAGCTCAAGAACTTTTCAGCCATCAGCAAACGAATCAAGGATGTTAATGTGTTTCTATATGACCTCCTGTCTTTTCCACTGCACCTGTAAAATCTCGGCAAAAGCAAACACTGGAGTTTAATTGTTGCCATTATGATACAGAGCATAATATGGAATTATGATTCCCTTAAGCTGAAACACTGAGGATCAAGAAGAAATATACAAATATATCAAATATCAGGTGAAAAATAAGACTTAACATTTAAATTTTTTGGCTCATGAGAGAACCCCTACTATCCTTGGTGGAGACACCCCAAAATCCTTGGTTTGATAGCAGAATAAATTAGCATGTCTGGTACAATTACCCTTTACATGACAAAAACTGTGGCAATTGCCACCACAAAGTAAGAAAAAATTAAAATTATCTGATGTAAATCCAAGCTCTATAATGGTTGCTGGTAACCTCTCATTTAAATTCATAAAGCAGGTTTAGTGTTCATAGGCAGGAAAAACGTAGATAAGTGTAAACATGAAAAAAACCAATACAATGGAGGTCAAAATACTGCAATGTTTTTTCAAATATTAAAGAGACAGAAAACTTATGGCCATTTACATACCAAAGTAAATCTTCAATAAAATAAAAGACTCCTCTGAAGCCATTCCTGATATTTATTTAAAATTTTGTATGAAATTTGATCATTTTTATTCTCCAGGAATTGTATAGTTTTTAGTTGGGCCAAAAACATACACAGTAGCTCTATATTGTGGAGAAGATTCAATTAGTTTGAGCGGATATTGTAGAAGTTTAATTAATTTTTATGTTTCTTGTGTTATGGCCGTGAATATATTGTCCTTCAATAAAAACATCAATTTTGGATGTAATCATGCAGACTAATTCTATTTTTTAATTTAAAAATTGTTTTAGAATGACTTAAACAAGGATTTCATAACTTAAGACAGGAGCAAAATAAACATGATTAACAGTGAGTTGTGTATTTATGGTGGTTTAATGACTAAGAATTCTTAGACAAAATATTATTTAATGCGGGTTTTGACAAAGGATTTTAATTTGAATATTTAAATTCTAATTTTCCAGCCACTACCTTCATTAACACAGTTTTCAATCTGTGTAGAGGTTTCTGAGACTTTAGATATCATATTGTTTTCACCAACTTCTCAAGAAATCTTCTGTGCCAGATTATTTTTGACCACAAACGCGACTTCTTTTCTGTCATCAAACATAGCCATTTGTCCATAAACATTTAAACAAACAATCTTTTACAACTACCATTTAAGATCAAATTACTACTAAGCACATCTGTATATATCTATGCACATTTGGTTACATACTGTGTATCTATTTTATAAAAATTGTGTGGCTTTAATAAAAATATATAAATACGCCACACTCACATACTATTGTCTAAAATTATTACTACAATAAAATTATCTTTTATTTTAAATTAAATAACAAATCATATGCAATACCTTGACAATTCTTTGGTCTTTAGTTTCACATCCTTGAACAACAGGATATAATATTTGATTAACAAGGTAAAATATCGGTGTTTGAGGGTTTGTCGCTCCATTTCGAAGTTTAATTATCCCTTCTTCACAAGACTGGAACAAAGATAAATTTTTATGTAAAAAGCAATGATAACTTAAAACATGTTGTGCAATCATTGTTTCATCATATCTAAGTAGACACATAAAAAATTATAATTTGATTTTTTAACACCACGTCTTATTCTTGCTATAAGTCTCATTATAGAATCAGTGTATTAAAAAAGCAATTTGCACAGCATTGCAATTAGCATATTTTAACCAAATTAAAATCAACGCATCAGGAAAACTTCTTTCTACCTTCAACAAGGCAATGTTAACGTACCATCAGGCTTGTCTACCTTTATCACTAGAATAGGCTTGTATAAAGATAGTATGTAACATTTTACATGTATCAAAATGTTTTATGTAGTATCAGTTTTTAACCACTTTAAAAAATTTCATTATTTAAACAATTATAGTCTAAAATAATAATAAAATTGTATTAAGAGTTATTATTTATAACTAGATTGCCTACGTTTCATGTGTGAATAAAGTGTAAAAATTAATAAAATTAGTTCAAATATAGATAGTATAACAGTAAAATGTTAAAACCATGTTGAAAAGCTAGCTGGCATTACAAGCTTACTCTGTTTTGAGGTAAAATAGATAACATTTGATCTGGCAAAAGAAACATATTCCTTACAAACAAATCTTTCATAGTTGTCACATTTTAAGTATTAGACCTGTTTTTCAAGAGAAACCCTTAAACGTCACTCTTGAACAGATGAAAATATCAATTTTGTTTGCATTGCCCAGGATAAATTTTTTTCTAGGACAATGTATAAACATAATGTAGGACAATGTATGTAACTTGATATGCATAAAATTGTTTTTATCTTATAAAATTCATTATATCATTATATGACGCTCATGAATTAAAAAATGAAGTGGCTTGTGTGTAGATGGCAGGTAAGACAAGATAATGTGGTCTTACTTGTACTTATATGATAAATATTATCTATGACCTGGCACTCTTCCGCTACCCCCACTCCTTCTTATGTCGATGAATAAAACTATTGCAATGTGTAACTGTCCTTAATTTAATCTTGTAGGAAGACCAAAGTTTGAGAAAAATCTATGGGCCAACCCTTGAAGATGGAGAGTGGAGGATAAAACATAATGTAGAGTTGAGGCAACTATATATGGACCCAGACATAGTGGCCGAGGTGAGAAGTAGGAGAATGAGATGGGCGGGCCATTTACTAAGGAAGGAGGACCTTAGTCAAGAACGTCCTTGTAAACAATCTGGAGGGCAGAAGACCACCAGGAAGGCCCAAGTTGAGATGGCGAGACCAGATCAGAAGAGACATAAGAAAACTGGGAAGAAGGGAAGAAGAGGCAATGGATAGAGAGATCTGGAGGCAGTGTGTTGGCGAGGCAAAGTACCACCTTGGGTACCAAGAGCCACGGCAGTAAGTAAGTAAGTAAGGAAGACCAAAGTGCTTAGGCACTCATTATTTTACTCATTATTAAAATTTGTTCTTCAGTGAAACTTATTTTACTAGATGCCATCTGACAAGAAGCCAAATGGGGGCTAAAATGTTATTCTAATACTCCTACAGACCCTGTAAATTATTTAGTGTTGTCAAAACAAATTTTGAGTATAAAGTGACTCAGCATACCAAATTAGTTAGTAAAAGTTTTAGCTCACAGCATTGCACATCGTAATTTATATAGATTGACAAAATTAAATAGATTTTCCATAATATATGCTATTATAAACAATATTTCAACAACTGGTTTTCTTTTCTTCAGCCGATAGCCGTGCGTGAAGCACTTTGACTCTAAACAGTTGCAGAACATTTCAATAAATTCTTTATCAACACAGCAGACAATACACTTGACATTAATAGACAGCATGGCAATAATAAAAATACATTTCAAGCACCTCCTGTAAACTGCCACCTCACACAACTGCTGGACACAAATACAGAAGAAATTCAAAGCATAATCAAGAGCTTCAAACTCAAAACATCAGCACGAGTAGATGGCATATCATCCAAGCTATTAAATTAATGCAGTAATATACTTACACCACCTCTGGCTTTTATAACCAATATGTCCTTAACATCAGGGGTATTCCCATCAGCCTTAAAATTAGCCAAGGTGTACCCTAAGTTAAAAAATGGAAGTCCAACGCAAGCAAGTAACTTCAGGCCTATCTCGCTACTTTCAACTTTTTCAAAAGTGATTGAACGGGTTGTGCTAAAAAGACTGATGGAGTACTGTGAACAACATAAGCTACTAACAGCAAGTCAACATGGTTTCTTAAAAGGGCGATCTACTATTACTGCAATCATTGAGCTAGCAGAGTTTATAATTGACCATCTGGAGACAGGAAAGCTAGTTACAGGCATTATGCTCGACTTCAGTAAGGCGTTTGATTGCCTTGACCACTCTCTCATTTTAAACAAACTTGAAAATCTAGGCAATAGAGGTACTGCCCTTAACTGGCTCAAGAGCTACCTGGAACAACGCAGCCAACTGGTTGAAGTTAGACACACGGAAAGAGGACAGATCCATACTGTAAGATCAAAACCACTCCCTATCAATAGAGGTGTACCACAAGGATATGTCCTTGGCCCTGTATTGTTTATCCTTTTTACAAACGACATGCCTCAATATTTGGACAGTCTCTGTATGCAGATGATACAACCCTTCTCTCATCAGAAAACTCTACTGAACAGCTAGCGGTACACTCATACACCTCATTGAACATGGCATACCAGTACTGCCACTACAACGACTTGGTAGTTAATATGTCTAAGACTAACCAGCTAGCATTTGGTAGAAAGCGAAACCAGGTACCAGCCCTACCAGATGTTGATGTAAAGCCACACACCAAATTTCTGGGAATGATTATCGATGAAAAAATGTCATGGACACAACATATTGACAAGCTATGTAAGAAATTAAATACCAGTCTTTATATCTTGAAGTGAATAAAAACAATCAGTAACACACAGCAAAGACTACTTACTTTGCAATATTTGAAACTCATATTCGATACGGGATAGCCACCTGGGGAGGAACAATTCAAGAGAACCTACAACGACTACTGCGACTTCAGAAAAAAGCTATAAGGATTCTTAACTGCCTGGGCCCCAGAGATACCTGTAAAGAAGCCTTTAAGAACCTAAAAATCATGACAGTGATTGCCCTCTATATTCGGGAGGTTATACTGTATGTTGATGGGAAGAACCTACCTCGAGCTGCTGACCACCACAACTACTACACCCGACATCCTGCAAACTACCCACTACCAGCCCACCATCTTACACTGTATGAAAGAAAACCGTCATATGATGGCAAGAAGATGTACAACATATTACTACAAGAACTAAAAGCTCTTAAAGGAATGAAGCTGAAGGCTGGTTTTCTCTCCTTCAGCCGATAGCCGTGCGTGAAGCGCTTTGACTCTAAACAGTTGCTGAATGACTGGCTGACATCAAGACCCTTCTACACCCTAGATGAATATGTGCACTGGAAAGACATTCAAGAGTGACATTATTTTTGTATACAATTTGAATTGTATCCACTGTAAACTGACGCTATACATTTCTCTAAGAAATTTTGTAATAAAGAGTTTCTGATTTCTTCATAACAATGTTTCGTGATGAATAATCTCGCTCTTGAATACGAATGCATTCTAGCAGAATAAATAAGAAACAGTTTCAAGTAGTTTTTGTCGTTCCCACTAGACTGCAGTTGTTCTTTTAATTATTTCTTTCAGACCCAATTGATGTTATTTAAGCTATATGACAATATTCAATCAATCAATTGTTTCAAGTAATCAGCTGATTCTATTTCTGTTTGTATAGAGAATACAGGTTGTAACCTCACTTTTACTGTACCTGTTGTCTTGATTGTAAAAGTTTTGTTGTGTATACCATGAGTAAATAAACGTGGCTGTTTGTGTAATTACTGATTATGTAAAATGGCACGAGAGACTTACAGACGAATTTTAGCCTAAGATGCTCCACTGAGACATACTGCTTGGCATTTTCCTGCCAACATCCCTGCTACATATAAAGACAAGCCGAAGATAGCATGCAACATGTGCAGATAGACCAGTATCGGTGAGCAGCAGCACCAGGACATGATGTGCAAGGATTGCGACTTTCCGCTTTGTGTGTCAGACTGTTTTCGTGCCTTTCATACCATCAAAGATTTTTTAGGAGACTTGTGTACTGTTACTAACCTGTACCTTAGTATGTTTTTGAGAAAATGCTGAATATTTTATTTTATTCTCATATTTAGTAAATATAATAACTTTTGTGCATAATTAGATTAATTTCTGTATAAATACGAAAAGAACATTCAAAAACGTTTAATTGGGTATTTTCATAACACATTTACTGCAGTAAACCCAAATCACCTAAAAAAAAACAAAATCGTAAAAATAAAATACTTTTTAGGGCACTCTAGCTGAGAAAAAACCCACCAGTCAAAGGGTTAAATGATAAACCAAGATTTTTGTACCAATACAATTTAACTTATACAATTATGTAAACTTTTACCAACTCTCATTTTAAATAGGCCCTAAAATAATTACTGTTAGAATAACCTAGTTTATAATTATTGTTTTTTTTTTTTTTTTTTGGACTAATGAAGTAAATAATATTCAAAATTCTAATGAAAGAAGTCAGCAATATGATTACAGTAATCATAATCATCTCACACTTTTATTCAAGAGTTTAGTAAGACAATAAAACACACTAAGTCAACACTACGCAATTTGAAGGCTATAGAATCTTTTGTTAATAAGCACCAAGCTTGAAGCTTTGCGAAAAGTAATTCCATGATTATAGGTTTTACGAGCAAGAATAGTTCTGGAGATTCCATAATATTTGGGTCATAGTACGCTATGTTCAACTTGAACAATGAACATAGCAATGGAATAGGACACCAAAAGTTTACAGTACATCTATTTGGCCTGATTACCTTCAAAAGCTTCTGAGTATTGCATAGACTGTTTTAAGAGTTTTAAGTTGTAGAGATGGATAGCCCTACAGTTAGAAATTTGATCAGTTTAGACTAATGACTGAAATGACTGTGAGTGATCTGACATCTCCACCATCACCAGGAGATATGGGGTAGTACTAAAAATGTTGCCATAGCCCACGCTGATGGACAGAGGCAATCATGTCGGCCCGATAAGAACTGGTATTCTCAGGTCGTTCTAATGAAAATACCTACCATTTTCTAGAGCTATAAATCCCTGAATTCATTATTATTGTTATTTTATGCATACAAAGATCAAGCAATGACTGAAAGTAAAGACCACTACGACGTTGATAGTAAATATTACTGACAGATTAAAAAGTATTGACTAGGAATAACAAACTGATAATTAGTATCAACATTTTTAATAGAATATTATAGGTAGGCTATACAAAAAATATCTGTTAATTTGATTATATCTTTGACATTGCTTATAATGATATAAAAGCACAAACTTGTGAACATGAAACATTATGTTTCTTGTGTTCCTTTACAAAACAGGAATTTTTATTTTATATAAGGAATTTTCTATAGGCAATACAGCCCAACATTTTATATTTAAATAGTATTTTGTTTCAAACGCCATAAAAAATATTTATTTATGTTCGTTAAATAAATTATGAACTATAAATAATGGTGGGTGTACTGTTAATTAAATTTGACAACTGCTCCTCTTCTGTAAATAGGCTGAAAATGTTGTTACCACAATGTCCATGAAGATAAGGGATGATGTTCAGGCTTTTTCAGTGTAGATAACATGTATAATTTTCTAGGTACGAAAATGTTTTTAATTAAATCTTTAAGGACCAAAACCTGAGTTTGATTCTCCAGCCCAAGCAGATTGACATTTCTAAGACCTTTGACCAACTTAGTTTTAGAGCTGAATTTCTGATCATTAGATTATAAATATGGATATACCAAATTGTTCTTGCCAAAAACCATTGATTTCTATATAACTAAGTAACACAAATTCTATATTTTAGTAAAATAAAAACATAACCCTACTTTATTAAAGCGGACAATACAGTATAATATTTAAATATTATATGTGTATATGTATACCAATTTACATACTTCTTTTATTTGTGGAAATTTTTTCTTGGTTTCAATTGATAGATTTTTTAAATCATTTTGTAATATTTCTAAAAATTTGTTTGAAACGTCACTCCCACTGGCACGAACAAAAGCCATTTTATTTACTTGCCAACCATTCCTTTTGACATGGCTGAAGAGTGAAGATCGAAGTGTTGTTGAGTGTAGTTTAGAGTTTGATTCATCCGATTAACCAGCAACTATATCCAACTACCTGTACCAAAAGAATGCATTATATTATATATGTAAACCACTATCGATGCTTTGTATTTGTTTGCTGGTTTGTATAGGTTGTTTTTTTATAATTTAATAGCATTAAGCCAAATGTACAAATAAATCATAATTACAGTTATAACAAAACACAAGTATATAACATCTCAAGTATAAAATATGTGTATGTTTTTGCGTGCGTGTGTTGAGAACCCCTTTTCATGGTGAGGGTTGTAATGCCATTTCAAAATATTGGGCAGAAACTTAACTTTTAAAAATTACGAACTCACAACGTGATCCAGATGCTTCAACTCAGTAAAAAGTATACCAACACATTTAAGCTATTTCATGCAAATTCTATAATTTTTAACACGTCTAAATCTGTCTGTAAAAATAAATCCTAAAGCTTATATATGACCCCATAAAATCCATTTTCGATTAAGGTAAGGAAATCTAATACGGTACGGACAATTGACGAAGATTGAATCCATTACAATTTCATTAGTTTTATATGTTGTTCTAAAATCGTAAAAACAAATTATAAATTAAATTAAAGAATGTTTTCTATAATTTCGTTTGATGACTAAATAAGTGCAATTATCCTACTTTTATAACATAATTCACATCTAGATTATTATTTGATCAATATAGACACATCTTGATCTTAAAAAAATGTGTTAAGATAAATGTTTATAATTATTGTAAGAAAACGATTTATTAAAATGCGTTTGTAGGTAAGACACATTTACTAACACTTTTATAAACAACCAAAAAGTCTGAAATTATGCAAAGTTAAAGCTAAGAACGGCCAGTTAACAGACTAACGAACGATTAAACTTTGTAAGTTTTATAATAACATTAAAAATAAGATCATAACTAAACGGTCCGTTTCACAATTCAGTAGTGTAAAGTAAATGTCCCTCATTACACAATTATAAAGAAAATGGATTTCCTTAAAATAACTAATATAAATATAAGGTTTGCTTAACTAAGCTGTCTTGTAGGAAAGTTTAACATTGCGAAAGCAGAAGTTTTAACAGAACTAACCAACCAGTGTAATTTAAGCAATAATTAACCAACTATGAAGTTGATGTGGTATAATCTGGATAGTTTGCTGGATTGTATTTTTGTTAGTCGAATTTTTAATCATTAAACTATGAGTTACGGTGAAAAATTAATCATTATAATACATTTAACTCTGTCTTTACCTAGGCCTACACATTAAGGGTTCATGAATCTTGATTTTGTCCAATGACTTAGTAAGGATTGAATTTTGACTTATTTTAGTGTTTAACTCTGTAAAGTCTTAATCACTCACTTTCAAATTACAAAATGGCAGAGATATTGTCTCATCGGTTTATACAATGTTGGGCTTTTAAGAGCCTCAGTCTACAATACTATATGGCATTACTAAATATTGTTATTTCAAATGTATGCTGTGTAATTTGTGCATCAGAATTAGAGTCTATTTATTGAAAGCATACAAGGTTTACCATTTTTAGAAATAAGAAATACAATCTCAGTTATGAATAAGAAGTAAATTAACTTAGATGACATGTACAATAAAATGCAACGTTGCACAATTTCGTCTTGTAATACTGCATGTACAGGAGTTAGATACATTTGGTGGAAGGATCAATAACCACCACGTGTAGTTGATATAGAAAACGTTCATCACACTTTTATGAATTAATATTTTTCTATTACAGTTTTTTTTAATTTCCAACATTTTAGAAGTTCGTCTAACGCCCGAAACTAGGGCACGAGAATAATTTATTCCTGATAGGTATATCAGAATTACATTTTCTTTCATTTTCATAAATTGATACTTTTATACGCACAGTAAGAAACGTACTAATAACTTTTAAAAACGACTACTAGCAACTAACTACTGCTGCTAATAACTACTAACAACTTTTTAAGATGTATGATGAAAACATCAGATATTAATTTATGGCGTTCGCTATGGAATACAAGAAGAAGAATCAAACAATATATTAACTCTTAACCAAAGAATGCAATCATTAGGCCTAATTGTACATCTCAGTGGTGCTCTTTACGCAGTAAACTATTGACGTCTTTTATATTAAACGCGAATGTTATGCATTAAGTGCATCGCATATGATAAGTTATCTTCATATCTTTTAGACAGGTTAGAATTTTGTATTGAAGACTTCTATAATATGTTGGCACAACTATTCTGCCCTGATAAGCAAAACTGCAGTATCTGCAAAATCCTCAAACTGAAATGTTGGGCCTAATAGTTTTTTTAAAGTGCCCTTTTAATGTAAATCGTAAACGATGATTGTTTTATACTTTTTAGACCTAAAATTACACTAAAATTCATTAAAAATTGTTAAAAGTTACGAATTTTGATTTTTAATGGGAAAAAATCACTTACTGCACTTTTGCTTAGTATAGTCACATGCATATGGCTGCAATTGCTTACCTCTCTGCTAAGGAAGAGTACAGTATCTGCTGTTCAGGTTTGATGTTTATAACCTGTAAACTCCCCTTAGCATGTTTATTTTAATATTATTCTAATTTTTTGGAGAATTTATTTCAATCTTCCATGGCCTTTAACAAGTAAAAACCTTGACAAAATTAATTTAATAAATATTAGTAGGTTCCTTCTAATAATTAGGTTCTCATTTTGCTCCAGAATACAAAATTTATTAATGTAAAGTCAATTTATAATAAAATTTCCTTATTTGTAGATTTAAGATTTACATCGAAACATGTAGGTCTAAGACTAACATTAAGTAGGCTAATAATTTGTCCGTTAGGCCTACCAATCAATGAACAACACGATATTTACTGTGAATCTAAGCCCTTATTGGTTACAACAGAGTCTTACAACAATTATATTTTAAATAGAACTTTACAAAAAAGAAACGTGTATACATACATTACATTTGTATATTCATCGTGTGCTGAAATACGAAATCGAACAAAACAAAATGACCAATCGATTAGGCCTACTTATTCACTGATGGCAAGTTCACCCAAAAAGCTTTCCGATTCTCTGCCAACACCTGCCTTAAGTTTTTAAGCAAGTTGTCCATTTTTTCTTTTGGAAACCCGACTGGTTCAGTTTTTGCTTCGAAAAGGAAATTTTGTTGATATTTTCTTTTAAGAAAATCCAATTTCTTGTAATCACTCTCTTCATCATAATCAGTTTTGTACTCCAGAACAAAGGCTCCACGTAATGCTTTTATTTCAACAATGTCCTTCAGATACACTCTGTCTTTAGTTTTTTGTAACTTATGCTGCGATGAACAGTCGAGCCACTCATAAAAGTCACCCACTTGCAATTTTAAAACTTCCACTTTTCCAGAGTTTGCTGTGGAAACAGCGGACACAAAATCTTCAAAATCGTAGGTTTTTTCTGTGTTTTTTTAGTGACATTTCCACTTAATGGTGGAAGCTGTCGGCACTCATAAATGTGTGCCCTGGTTCAAAGTAAATCAAACGTACGTTATTCACGCCTATTTCTGACGAGTTCACAACACACACCAAAAAGGTCAGCAAACACCAGTTTTTATTCTGGCTAGAGCAATTGTCTAGCCAGATGAAAACATTTTTAGCATCCCGGTTTTGCTTGAAGAAAGCATAGAATACACTAAATTATATCTTCTTTATTGCGTCCAGATATTGCCTCATGCCACAAATATGCGTGAGGTTTGAGGCTTGATGTTTTTCCAACCGGTGCAAACTTTTCATGATAAGCAATTAGCCTTGGCGTAAATAATATTGTTTTAAACATATCAATTCAGGGAAGCATTATTATTTTTTGCAGATCCGCAGAGAAAACAAGGACATCATCGGTTTGAGCTTTTTCAGAGAATGTTGTGTATGCTTCCCTGGATTTAACTACAAGTTTTTAATGGCCATCCCAATCCTTACAAATTACACAGTTTTCCATATCCATGTTTGCCTTTTCATGTGGATGCCGGTGAAATTCCTCACATTGCTCATATTCTTCGTGGCCCAAGCGGGCAAATGAAATTCTTTGCCTCTTTACAATTTTTCTGTACAATTGGTACGACACACAGTCTTTAAATTGAGGGGTTTTTAATAAAAAAATCTGAATGCGTGAGCATGATTGTCACATCACTAGGTAAATACCTTGTATTAGGAGCATGCTCTCTCCTGTAATGGCTTATAATAGGGTGAAATGATTCAATGTTCTGAATTATTTCATAGTGAGGTTCTTCATTAACAGCTGGTTGTCTTCCGCGCTTATCTGGTGGCGGAGTAATGTCACCTTTAGGAGTTTTTTTCAGCACATAGTGCAAACCTAATGTGGTCAGAAAGAAAATTTTGCACACCTCAATTCGTTCGTCACCCGCATTTAAAAACAAATATTTAAACGAATTTTGTCTTAAGTTCTCAACATTATTGGTTGTCTGCCTTTTCACATCAGAACGGACACATGAGTTCAACATAAAGGTGTTTCTCTCTGTTCATGAACTATTCCAAAACTGGGAATTTATTTTTTTGCCGTAGATTTTCATCAATTTCTTTGACGCAGCCCTTTTTACAATCTTGGCATGGTGGCAATACCAAATGTTGCACTTTCATCTGCTCTTCCTTCAGTTTCTTACGGTCTTTTAGGCTTAAATCAAATTTTCCTCTTTTTCGTTTAGAGGAGTCAACATGGTCATTTGGAGCCTGATTATTATAACGCCCCTCATCTTTATTTGAAATACTAATATTTGATGATACTGATGGTGTAACAGTAGTTTCTTGAGGTGGATCATCAAACATATCATAAGTCTTTGGCAAATCTAATACACTGTCATTGTTATGTACAATTTCATTCTAAACATCTAATGTATTGCTTGAAAAAGTGTTTTCAAGCTCTGGTAGTTGAATTATAACTATTTTGTTGTTAGCTATTATTATAGGCTCAATTGGCCCATCGGGATTTTCCTCAATTTCAATTAAAGTATTTTCCATGAAATCTAATCCATTGTCATGAGAGATGTCGTTAACAGCCAAAACAGTTACATTATTGCTAGACACAATCATGTTTTCAAGTTCTGTCAACTCAACAGATATTTCATTGTTTATGGTCTGGTCATTTTCGCAGAATCAACTCTTTGTAATACAATTGGTTCGTTGACAACACTATCACAAAAATTTCAGCTGCATGATTTCTGTTTGGTATTTGAATATTATTAGATGAAGTTTGGTTACCTTGTTGTAGTGCAAGTTCCATTAACCTTTTAGAACGATTTGACACATAAGGCCTAGAACTCATAATTTTGTAGATGATTTAAGGGGGCTGGCCCAGTAAAAAAAAAAACTTTTGCAACTTTTTTTTATATTTTTAAAATTTTTCTTGTTTATTTACAATTAATTTGATGTAAATATCATGGGCATACGATTTTTTTTTTTTTTGGCTGAGTTACAGGTAAAAGTGTAAAGTGTAAAAGAATATTTTCAATCGGTCCGAGGAATTACACGGCGCGGCGTACGGTATACAAAATATATTGGTAATGGGGACACATCCACTTTTACTAAAATAAGTGAAATGGAACCATATGGATCTGGTGTGAGTATTGTGAAAGAAGAGTGTGTTGGCCATGTTCAAAAACGTATGTACAGTAGACTAATGAAATTCAAAACCAAGAACAAAGGAAAAGTACTTAGCGATGGAAAAAAAATAAGTGGTAAAAGTAGGCTATCAGAACCTATTATCAACCAACTTTGTATTTATTATGGAAATGCAATTAGAAATAATAAAAATGATCTCATAAACATGCAAAAGGCAGTATGGGCCATCTGGAACCATAAAGCAAGTACCGATGAGCAGCCGCTCCATCATTTTTGTCCAGAAGGTAAAGAATCTTGGTGCCGTTACCAACAAGCAGTTGCTTCAAACAGTCTTGGGACTTTTAAACATAAAAACACTATCCCCAAAGCCATCATGCTGGAGATAAAACCAATATTTGTAGACCTAACAATGCCAAACCTCCTCCAAAGATGTCTTATGGGAAAAACATAGAACTCCAACGAAAGTTTCAACAGTATTTTTTGGTCACTGTGTCCTAAAAAAGGATTTGCAGGAAGGGATATTTTGGAAATAGCTGCTCATGAAGCTTCCCTGATATTTAATGAAGGGAATAATGCAAAGTCAAAAGTGCTAGACCACTTGAAAATCAAACTCGGAAAACACTTCAACAGCTGCATGGAGACTTTTGACGTTCGACGAGTGCGCGACGCAAATAAAAGAACTATGTTGGCAAGTCTGGAAGAAAGGAGAGCAAGGAGAAGGCTTAGAATAGAAAAGGAAAGTCAAGACAAGGAAAAGGAAGGTATTTCTTATGCTGCTGGAGGATTTTTAGAGTACCATTTTAGTAAATTTATCAATAAAATATGTTTGTTTGCGATTTCCCGAAACATTGTTTTTTTCCTATTATTTACATCATAACTCCAAAAGTATTGGAGCAATCTTCACCAAATTTTCACCAGATCTTCATTTTAGCTGTGTAAATGGCTTGAACTAAAATTAAAATGGTGAGTAAAGTATTTCTTATATTCCAAGCCTATTACCTTCTAAAAACTCAATTTTTTTTGGTAAAACTACTTTAAAATTCAGTAATTTGTTTTATTTGTACATTTTTTGATATATTTTTAGTTCAGGCCAAGAAACTATTGCCTAGGAACAAGATACATTTTATTTTGTGAAATTATCTCATAAGGTAGATTATTTATCATGTTAAAACCATTAGACTAAAGATTTGTTTGCAAAAAAAAACAAAAATTTAAAAAAATAATAAATTTTATATTTACAATTTTGTTTTTTCTTAAGTGTGTATAAAAAGTCTATTTTGACTTAACCTGAAAGTTTCAAACAAATTGGGTAATATTTGACTGAGTACAAAATTGTTTTCCAAAACCATGCAAAAGTGATTGCGATACTGGGCCAGCCCCCTTAACCTTTTCACAAACACTTAAACACTACTGAAACATTAAAACAACCGTTAAACAGACTAGTCTTTGTCTGGTTTTAAGCACAATAGTTCACTGAATATGTACTCACGTATCCTTAACCTCACTTTAATTGCTAGACTAAATGATGCAACAAACTGGTCAGAGTAAACAGTATCTGCAACAGCTGAGTGAACCATGCTAAGCATAATTGCCGTATCTACTGTATACTAAGCAAGAGTGCAGCATCTACACCGTAGATACTGCATTCTTCCCTAGCATTGTGTACTTACGGCACTCTTGCTTAGTTTTAGAAGGCCTTTGAAGGTAGATACTGCAATTGAATATGAAATAACTCTGAAACTACTGCAGATACGGCATTTTTATTTAGTCCAATGAATTCCTCGTGGTCTAAAACATGGAAGTCAATACTATAAATCTCAAAAAGTGAAATTTTGCAGATACGGCACTTTTGCTTAGGAGGGCAGTATTGGTTGCTACCAACTATAATAAAGACTGCGCTATATTAATCTTGTCTCTGCTTTATATTAAGCTGTTGCATGTTACAAACAATTAAGTTCTCATTATGTTTTACTACTGATCATCATCTGGTCTATTGTGCTCTCACTTGGAGTTTTGAAAGAATTAACACCAAGTATCTGCTATGACAAAGACAACAAATAGTGTTTGGTAATAAAACATATACAGTAATTGTTATTGAAAATTAACACATGACTTGTTTCTACTACACATATGGAGGTTTCACAGCAGAATTGAACCAAGTCCATTTTTTGCTCTTTCTGAGTTATGTATCGATTTGGACAGTAAAATACGTTCTTTGTTCACTACAGTAATAAACCAAGTCCATAATTCATTATTTTGTCACTAGAATGCGTTAGTCTATTGTTGCTATGACAACTGAGCGCTAGTGTGTTAAAGCAGCAGAAGGCCAAATCCACTTGGATCATTGTCTAGAGCAACAGGTGCCTGGAAATTACATAATCTGCTGTTTGCCCGGCTTTTGCATTTGTGTGTTTTCTCACGTTTATAGATACCTATTGATTTATACGTAATTACTTTGTAATGGATGAATATTGGTTGCTGGAGGACTGGAATAGTTCAGAAGGTAAGCCTTAAACTTAACAAAACTAACCTCTCCTAATGTAACCTAACTTTTTCATCCTACTACGTGTACTTTTAGCGTTCGATTACGTTGTCAGCCATAATACACTTGACATATAAGTTAATCTAACTTTTAGAATATGAAAACAACTCTTGGTATAAAACGGTTCTTCATTTTTTCAGAGTCTGATGAGGAAGAAGTAAGAACGAGTACTGCTAAGCAATCTCTCACTAAGCGATGTTTGAAACCAGCTTCAACAGGGCGTCATGATGTTCAGAAAACCAACTATCTGAATCCATCTAGGCCTACTACACGTAGTTCCAGAAAAATCATTTAAAATAGAATTTGATTGCAAATGTGCAAAAAATGTTCCAAGAAATTTGCATCCCAAGAAGTACTTCAAAATGCATTTAATTTTGTTTTGGCAGCTTGGGGATTATTGTAAGCAAAACGCATTCCTCCGTGGATTAGTAAAAACTTCTTCTACTTCAAGGTCAAGGCCACGAGATGGTTCAGGCCCAGCAAAAGCTTACGTCTTTCAATGTAACATTCGGGATGGCAATGTCGATATCAAAGTTTGCAAAAAATATTTCTTGGGAATTTTTAAATAAGTTGGGGCAGACTTTACAGATGTATTACTGACCATGAATCCTTAGGGGTAACTGATGGGAGAGAGAGACATGCATCAGCCAACAAAATTGATGATACTGACGTGATTGAACATATTAGGTCCTTTCCTTTTTATCAGAGCCACTATACCAGAAAAGACAATATAAATAAAAGATACTTGATACCTGATCTTAACATTAGAAAGATGTATGACCTTTACGTCAAAAAGTGCACTGAAGATCACAAGAATCCTGTAAAACCTAAATACTATTATAAAGTATTTTCTACTAAATTTAACCTTCACTTCAAACCACCATCAAAAGACACATGTCGCATTTGTGATGATTTACAAATGAAAATTAACAGTGCCAACGATCCAGAATTAAAAAATAAACTTACCACTGAAAAATACTTGCACTTGGCAAGAGCAGAAAACGCACGAGAAGTTCTCAGAGATAATAAAGAAAACTGCTCTGATGAAAGATACGTTGGAACATTCGACTTACAAAAGGCTTTACCCTTCCTAAAGCTTTCAACTTCTATAGCATACTAAAAGAGAAACATGTATGTCTACAATTTTTCACTTCACATTTTCAATGACCAGATTGGATACATGTACGTTTACGATGAAACAGAGGGTGGTAGAGGCTCAGACGATGTGTCTAGTTGTATTATTAAACATTTGAAAGAGAAAGCTGCTGGTTATAAGCACATTATTTTATTTTCCGATAGCTGTGGTGGACAAAATCGGAATATAAAACTAGCTCTCTGTCTCATGAAACTTGTCCAAAGTTCTGATATGAACGTTGAAACAATTGACGTTAAGTACATGGTGCCTGGTCACTCTTGTTTACCAAATGATGCAGAATTTGGCATTGTTGAGAAGGCCAGCCGTCATGCAAGAAACATTTTCACTCCTGATGATTGGTTTAATATTATTAAAACGGCCAAAATCAAACATCTTGTTTTTGAAGTTGTTTCTATGAAAAGGTGCGAGTTTTTCAGCACATCTTCACTGGAAGTGGTAATAGACAACCGAAAAACGGCAACTGATGGTTCAGCAGTAAAGTGGTTGCAGATACGGTGGCTGAGGTTTGAGAGAACAAACCGTCCACACTCCAGTTCAAGCATTCCTTCAGTGAACTTGTTCAGTTGATCTTAAACAAAGATAAAAGAAAAAAAGCAAAGAAAAAAATGCTTAACCGCTGCCAGGGTTGCATTTAGGTTATCTTGCAAATATCAACCAGCCGCAGTTGTATCCAAACAGACGGTCGATCACGGCCTCTAAAAAAAGGACATGCTAGATCTCTTGCCGTATATCCCCCCAGAACACCATAGGTACTTCAAAAACTTGCCAACATAAGTCCCTACTAGATCTTCAGTCACAGCTGCACAAGAAGGCAACGAAACAATAGAAGATGACGAAATTTGTTTTTGATCACTCATGGGGTGGCTTAAGAAAATCTTTGTGGTGTGTTAATACGCATTTTTGATCAAATAAATGATTTTCCATACAAAATTATTGGTTTTTATTCCTCCTTTTGAAGTCATGCTGTTATTATTGGAATTGGTTTATTCTTGCTTGGAAAATATTAAGATATTTGTCAGTGCAAAAGTGAATCAAGTCCAGCAATTTTTTTTTCGAATAACAAGCGCACACTCGTCCTCAAAAATACAAATTGCTGGAGTATATCCCGATTTAAGTTAAAATATATATTATAATGTTGTTTTTAAACTAAATTTCTAAAAGAATAAGTACAAAAGTTATGGTAAACTAACTTTAAAGTGAATTATCTCTAAACTTGATTCAGTGGACTTGGTTCATTGCTGCTTTGAGCCCTCCGTATATTTAAAAATTTGACGGGTTCAAAAAAGAAGTCACGCCTCTGTAGCTGTAATAGGGTAATGTAACATGTTTATATCTTCTTCATTTAAATATTTTCTTACATAATCATCATACAAACCTCCTTTCAGCAAAATATAATTCTTAACTAGCTAATTTATTTTAAATTTTGTTTCACTCTGAAGAAATTCAGACTCTCTACTATTTCGTAAAAGTTATAAAACATTTTGTTGTTAGAACGTCTTTTCGACGGATTACTTGTCCATGAGTTTATCTCTGAAAAAGTCAATGAATATTTTAAACATTTAACTGAAGTGTTATTTATTGTTATAACGTAAATTTACGTAACTATGTTGACATGTGCGGTTGCAATTGTTAAAAGGTAAGAATCAACAGTGCTCTAATATTATTATAATATCAGTGTTCCCTGTTATCATCGTAACGACTTAGTCGTCACAATAGGTACCGAAAACAATTTTTAAAGTATTGTTTAGCAGTGTGGGAATGCCGAAAGTTATACAAAGAAATAAATAATTGTACTAACAATATTTATTGGTTAACTTACGATTATTTAATCACAATGACATATTTATTTGTATAGTTCTTCAGCCTAATTCGAGACGAATACGGATTACTTTTTTGGTTTTGAATTTGACATTAAATTGAACTAACTTCTCTGTTTTATAAAATGAAAAAAAATTTCTTTTTCAGAATGGGAAAAGGGAATTTATGGTTTACGCGCGGATAATCTGTGAAAGAGATAGTGGTGGCACTGTATACACTTGCCAAGATCCAAGAAGAAGTAGAAGTAGAAGGTAACGTAGATGGAGACGAGTATGGATATACTCTTTGAAGACAATTGTCGGTTTATAATTTAGTGTTGTATTCTTAAAAAGTAATTTGTAATATTAATCTAAGAAACAAAAAACTCCTTCATAATGTCGAAGCGTATATTTGATTTTGACCCGTCTTCGGTGAGTATTCTACCATTAATAAATCTTAACTTTACTCTCATGTTCGAAGTAGGCTTGAATATCAGCTCTAGCCATGGGTTGAGAGAACGTTTACAATTTTAGACGTTTTTCTAGTATGTGCCAATTTAATGATATTGCTTAGACATTCTTGAAGTTGATTTTTTTTCATCTATAATCCCTTTTTGAGTTATGCTTAATGTGATTGGCCCATGATTGATACCAAGTAAAGCCTATATTATACCTGAGATGTGTTTTGATCCCAAATAATAGTTGGTAGTGATGCCCTCCATGACTAGTAGACATTTTATTTTACCTAATGATTAACTTTATAATAATTGTGAACATCCTCCTGAAGAAAATAATATTAGGGTTTGAGGGGTGCAAAGAGAAGTGATCAAGGTATTGAACATTAAAAGTGGAACTACTAATGTCACATGGTCTTGATATTATCAGCAATCAACCTCGTATTTTTTGCAGCCATCTCTACAATCGAATCAATATTTAAGATTATCGAATCATTGATATTCATGAGTAGCAAATCCTCGAAATAACAACTTAAACAAAATTATGTTATAGGTATTGACTGCAGTATAGTAAGCGGCCACCACCACAATCGAATCAGGGAACCAAATTATTGATTCTACAAGTACCTAAACTATTAAGTTCCAGGTTTAAGCGAGGATCGCATTTGTCGTGTTTTGTGAAACGAGCTGAGAAAATGCGACGCTGTTTGGAAAAGCTTTCACAATATTGCAACGTAAGCAAGAAGAGCAACTAATATTTAAGATTATCGAATCATTGATATTCATGAGTAGCAAATCCTCGAAATAACCACTTAAACAAAATTATGTTATAGGTATTGACTGCAGTATAGTAAGCGGCCACCACCACAATCGAATCAGGGAACCAAATTATTGATTCTACAAGTACCTAAACTATTAAGTTCCAGGTTTAAGCGAGGATCGCATTTGTCGTGTTTTGTGAAACGAGCTGAGAAAATGCGACGCTGTTTGGAAAAGCTTTCACAATATTGCAACGTAAGCAAGAAGAACAACTAACAGTGAAAAGTACATCGCATTTTGAAAAGTTTACAGTATAAACAAAAAATGTTGTAATGGTAGGCCATTAAGTTCATTATACCATTAGGTAAAGTTCATTTGTTAAGTCTACGTACAATAAATGATATATATAAATTATTAGTTGTTAAACGACTTTTTATTTACATTAAATTGTATAAATGGCAATTGCCTTATTTAATTTCAATAAACATTGAATCGCAAAAATTACTTTATTGCGGAGTAAATTTATTGCTCCCGGCGGAGCAAGTAATTTTTGCGATTCAATGTTTATTGAAATTATTAGTTGTTAACGTATAATTTATAATGATATGAATATATCAATAAAAATAATGGAATATTTACTAGCGTAGTCGTTCTGCTTAACATATCCAGAATGCCCGTAACGATTTTGGCATGTCGAGTAAACCATTCTGACGGAACATGGAGTGCTGAGCTTAACAGAGCTGGAACTTCTAGGCACGTAATCTGTTCCAACGGAACATGGAGTTGTGAGCTTAACAGAGCCGGAACTTCTAGGCATGTAACCTGTTACGTCGGAATGTGGAGTTTCGATGAAGTGAATTGTTCCAAGTCCGTTCCGGAACGTTCTAACGGAATTGTTCCAGATCTATTGGCACATCGCTACCCCTATTAGAGATGGGCACTAAATAACGTAATAGTGTCATTAACCCATTGCGGATCACTGACGAGCTGGGCTCGTCACGCAGCGGCCGGGCCTAACGGCACGATGACGAGCTCAGTTCGCAAAAGTGGTCTGCTTTTAAGTTTCCCTCCAAATAGTTCTAGTAATGTCTGATAATCGGGCGATCGTCTTCACTTGTCAACTAAGAGTGTATAACAACGGTCTACGTTTAGAGTTTTCAAAAGTTTTATAAATATCCTACAGATCGCACTTGTATGTCGAAGTTGAAAAATCATTCATATGAGTTTACTATCTGCTTTTTAGCGCTTCTGATTGGGTGTTTTCCACAGTTGTTATTATACTACTTTTGAGCTTAGTGACATAGAACTAAACGACGCAGACTTACCTGTTGGCGGGTTTAGTCTAGACAATGGCCCGGATGTTGTGATCGCTTCTCCCGAGCCGCTTTATTTAGACTATTATTCAGACATCATCCCTGCCACCCCCGGAACCTGCCTCGCGTGTTATCGTTCCTACATCACGGATACCCCAGCAGGCCTCATGTCCCATCTGAACGAATACCTTCACAGCTGAATTTTCTAGTATACAGTAGCGAACAATACGATGTGCCGCACCATTGCTATTCGTTCAGCCGCTGACCGTAAATTAATTCGTGCCCGCTGGTGCCCGCGCGCCAAAACAATACGATCCGCAATGGGTTAACAGGGTTAGTCATTGAGTATCCTATTACCGGGATAATGTGTTACAGCAACACCCTGCTATTTCAGTAACAGGTGGGCTGAATGATTTGGCTTTGTCACAACGTCTTTTTGATATTAGATTACTCAGTAACAGGCGATTCATGCAAGCAAAGATGCTAGGAACTGACCAGGTCCTTTATAGCTTTCCTGGTATTAGGTTACTGAGAAACAAATAATGTAGTGGAGTGAGCTAGATGGAGCGGGAGTGGCAGGGAATAAAAGATAGACGAACCCGTACAGACTTTTTTCTGGAAAAATGAAAACAATCTCAACTAATTAAGTCATTCACTTATTCGTTCTCAGTTATCATTAATTATGATTAGTCTATTTTAAAGTAGGCTACTAGTCTAAATATTACATTTAACTATGCAAAATATTACATTTAAAGTTTTGTACACTATAAAATAATTGGTAGGCCTACTTTAGTATTAATTGGTGGCCTCCTATTTTAGGAAATGTTTTTCTTACCTGTGAACTAAAATCTAAATTATTAGAAAGAACAGACCTTATATGACTTACTGTGAAAATAACATGTCAATATGACAATCGGTTCTTGTTTTCTGCCTCCAATAAGGAAGCGATCTTTGCGAGAAATAGACTACTCTGTCCCAATTTATTTCTTGTTTTAATGCTATTTAAGTAGGTTTCGATCAGGTAATCATAAATATGTTACTACAAGTACCATAGTTAAAGATATCTGTATGAGTGCTTACGTGATCTGACCTTGAATTTGGGTACTATCTCAAGTGATGTTCTTTTTCTTCACCAGGAAGGTCGCACCAAAATCCGTGCTGACGGCCTGGAGCATTTTCAACTGCTACTTTCCTGACCTCAGATCATGTCCCAGATCGTCCAACTTCTCGGATGTCAGATCACGTTGGACGATCTGGCACGTGATCTGCGGACGGAAAATAATATATCAGAAATATCCCTGGATATCAGAGTGGGCTTTGGTGGTCCTGCACTTTTGGTGAAAACAGAAAAACATCCCTTGAGATAGTACCTAAATTCAAGATCAAATCACATTAGTGCTCCTAAATGTTGACTAACTTTTTATATTTATAATGTGTACGTATAGCCTAATTGTTCATTATCGCGACATGAGCAAAGTCCAGTCAGCGGTCCTACAGACCTCTGTGACTGACCACTACTCCACTGCCCTCACCATTACCGGGCATACGCACACTGCTACACAGAACGCCTCCTCTCAGATCGACCCTACACCTCGCACCTATATTGACCATGAGTTACTACATGACAGTCTTTTAAATGCTAATTGGCAAACAATTTTTAACAGCACTGATGTAAATTTTTGTACACTACAAATTCAGAATATTATTACAATTTCAATGGAGCGAGCTAAGAAACAGTCGAATGAATTTACAACTACAGTAGAACCCCTCATATCCGGCCTCGGTTTTACCGCACCTCGGTTTATCCGGCTACTTCCCGGAAGCCAATATCAAAATTTATTTACCACGGCTTGCAGACGCGCAGTTGCACGCACTAGTCTCCCACGACTCTTGCGTTATTTTGGTGTATCTATTTGTTTACATTTTCCTGTGTTGTCCTCAGTTGAGCTAATAGGTTTAACCTGTAAACAGTTTGTTGATTATTTCCAGTGCGGTTAATACAGTACAGTACAATTTTTTTGTTTCGTCAAGTGTTGTGTACTGTAGGTTGGTTTATCCGGCCGAATCGTTATCCGGCCAGGGGCTCGGTCCCGTGGTGGCCGGATATGAGGGGTTCTACTGTAGGTCAAAAAAGCTAAAACCATGAATTACTTCAGATTTAGTTCAAGCTATAAGAGAAAGTGATAAATTAAGTAAATTGGTAAAAAAACAACCATTTAATGTGGAGCTTAAAACCCGCCATATAAATCACAGGAACATTTTAAGCAGAAATTTAAAGCAACTAAAAAAAGATTATTTTCGTGTTAGATTAGACCAAGCTAATGGGAATTTGAAAATGTTTTAGGGGGTTGTAAATGAATTGAATGGTAGAGAGGTTAACAAAGTTTCTTTTCAGCTAAATAAATATTTGCCAAATACCAAATTATTCAATGAGAAAATTAACCTTGAAGTAGCCAACGAATTTAATGAATTCTTTACTAATGTGGGTCAGAACTTGGTGAACTCTTTTGGCTCATATGTAACAAATTTATTTGAAGACCGATCTTATAGGCTGAATTAGACCTTCAACTTACGCACTGTTAAGAAGAAAAGGTTATACGTTACGTACCCAGTTTGAGAGGAAATTCTGCTCCTGGACACGATTCAATACCTGCAAGTATATTAAAAAAATATATTCATATTTTGTCTAAACCGTTATTACATGTTATAAATTTAAGTATATCGACCCGCGTTTTTCCTAATCAGTTCAAAGTAGCAAAAATAATTTCCATTTTCAAAGGTGACCAATACACAAATTGCAACAACTTCCGTCCAATATCGTTGTTAAGTGTGCTATCAAAGATTTTAGAGAAAATAATTAAAGATCAGCTGGTATTATATTTGACTCAGAATAATATACGTAATGAAAATCAATTTGGCTTTAGAAAAGATAGTAATATCTCAGATGCTTTATTTCATATTAACAGGAGGATCAACGATGCATTAGTAAACAATAAACGAGCAATGCTGATATTTCTTGACCTAAAAAAGCCTTCGATTCTGTTGACCGTAATATTTTACTAAATGAACTACATTCTATCGGTATCCGGGATACTGCATTGAAATGGTTTAAAAGCTATTTCAGAGACAGACTTCAACGTGTTATTATTGGGGGGGTAAATAGTGATTCCATGGAGGTAAAATACGGGGTTATTCAGGGCAGCACGCTAGGGCCTGTGTTATTCTTAATGATTTTTCCAGATTATGTATTAATGGGAAATTATTTTTGTTTGCTGATGACGCGGCCGTTTTTTTTGGAGGGGCGGAACTGGGCGAAGACTTGTTAGAAAGCTCTATTTGATCTGTTTACATTAAAAGCAATGGTTTGACCGTAACATCTTATCCTTAAATATTTCCAAAACCAAATTCATGCCTATCACATTAAGGAAAGCTAATAATTTTAATTTGGGAAATCTTAAAATACATGTCTGTGGTAATGCTCTTAATGTCGATTGCGTAAGTAATGAAATTGAAAATGTAACAAGTTACAGATATCTTGGTGTAATTTTTGATTCAGAAATGAATTGGTCAAAACACAATAATTTTTTGAATACTAAAATCCGTAAGTACATTTTTGCATTCAGACAATTACGAGAAGTACTCACAGATAGAGAAATTAAAATGGCCTATTTTGCTTTCGTTCAATCCCAACTTTCATTTGGTATTATAGTCTATGGTGCCGCTTTCAAAACTATTCTTCAGCCATTAACTATTGTACAGAAAACAATATTAAAAATAATATTCTTTAAGAGTAAAACATATTCTCCAGAATTACTTTTCTTTGAGACAAAACTAATGACCAAAGACAATTGTTTATCAAAACAATTCTTATTTACTTATACTCTCATTTTCATAATCTTTTTCCATTGACAACTCATACTCATAACACACGATACTTGCAACAAGTCGGTATCACAATTTCTACATTTAAAAAAACATTCAGTGTAACAAATTCATAATATATTTTCCATATTTTGTACCGTAACGTGTGTTTGAATTACAACTTCGCTGATAATGTGTTTCAATTATCTAATCTTAACTGGTTTAAAAAAATGTGTGAAGGATTGGTTGCTGTCGTTAGATGGTGAAGAAGTAGATAGACTTATTGTCCCTTGTTATCGCTGAACTTTTAACCCTTCTTCACTTTTGTTGTTGTTCGGTCTGTCCTTCCCTATAATTAATACTTGATATGACAGTGCAGCAAAGCTAGATTTACACTCGGTTGTGTATCGTTATCAATGTGACTCATCGATTGCCTGTGTGCTAACGTTGTCATTGCCATCCAGTCGGGTGAAAAATAAATTCTATGACTTTAATAATCTCAAAAATTACAATACTACTGTTTTTTCTTTTACTTACAATAACATTTGACCTATTATAAATTTTGAGTTCCAATATTCACGACCAGAGTCTACGCACGGGCCCTCGGCCCATGTAGGCTCTTCCCAATGATATCACTCTTTTTTCGAATTTTAGTGGCATTAAAATATAATTGCTACAAGTTTAATACAATAAAAAATAACTATGTATTAGTACCGTATTGTTGCGCTCTAATACATGGTTTCAGACATTGTATGTATGTGCATACGTTTGTTGCAATACGTGTTTAGGTATATGTATATGTGTATTTATTGTACTATTTTTGGGAAATAAATCATTTTAATTCATAACAAATAGTAGATAGGGACTGAGTGGCCGCCTTCTCAGCAACATTGTTTTTTTTTTTTTTTTTTGGAGGAAGAAAACAAGAACCGATCATCATAATGATATGAACATTTCAGAATAAGCCAAATAAAGTATGTTTTTCTAATAATGTAGTTTTTTTAGGTTCTGGGTGAGAAAATCTGTTAAACAATAGTGGCCTCCTGATAATACCAAAGTATCCAATAATTGTAGATATTGTATAGTTAAAATTTGAAATAACTAGTTAATAATTTTATTAATCTTATCACTATAAATATTCCATTGTAATGAGTTATTTAAATTTTTGTATTCTATGTGTAAATAGACCCACACATGTAGATTGATAGTCTTAGTTTACTTGCAACTTAGTTTAGTCAGTTCAATAACAGCATGATGCTAATACCTAGGAGTGGGTCGGCTAGTAACATGTTACCATGGCAACAGGTTATTGGAACGTAATATCTGACCACATTATTTTTGTCATAGGTTACTGACAAATAACAGTATTTCCCATATCTAGCGGCCATTACTAAAATACCATACATTTGATTTAACTTTGTTTGAATTAATTTGGAAAAACCAACTGAATTACATTATAGGCTTTTAAGATTGTACTAAACAATATTATTATTGTGTAAAATAAAAACAGCTGGCAATTATTAATTACGAATATCTATAGGTCAAATGTTTTTATATTCATTAGGTCAGATATTTCTAATCGATAGTTGATTAGATTGTCATTGTGGCCGCTTATTATACTGCATCTAACGTTTTTGTTAATTTAGACCTAAGAATAAAAGTTTATATCAACTTCACACTAATTAGTGCCTCCGCCCATCAGGTGGTGCCTCACGCTGATGGTAACATACTAAAAACATCTCTGGAGGTAGTACCTGTCACTAAAATATTAATTTCCATATGGCCTGATCACAAATGCCTCAAACAAATATTGTAAATTCAACCAAACCATTACTTCCTACTATCTTGTAAGAAAAGTAGTTCCACTTTTAATACACTAAAATTCATTTTTCTTTTCATCTTCTTAAAGTTACGTTTTTGTTTAGGAGGAAGGTTGCAGTAGGTTAACGCAAATCTCGTTACCGGTGTGGATAAAAATAAATTCGAAAATAATGCAAACAAATCGAACCAAACTTTCTACAAACAAAACAAAATTGTAAAAAAACAAACAAAAGTTTAATAATTAAGAAAATTAACATAACCATTCCTAATTTTGTATGTACATATTATCTGCTTACATACCATGTGGTAACTTCCGATCATGTAGAAATAACTGTTCTCAATTTTTAAATAACACTTGATTGCAAGACGAACTCGTACTCTCCCTCTGAAAAAATACAATGATTTAAGAAGGAATAAATTAATTTACTAATATTTTAACTGCTCGTGTAATTCACAATCAAACACACAAATAAATTAAAAAACTATTTCATGGTATTATAGTTAACTCCGTGTAATTGAGTTATGGATGCCATGGTAATCCAATATGGCAGTGAAAGCTACTTCAGGTGACAGATTTTTATGCTTTACTAAGCTGTTCTAACTACAGAACACTGATAACCTATTATTATTGTTAAACAAATAAATACATATTATAAATTTGTTAAATAATCATTGTTATGTATGATTTTCACCCTTCTAAAACCATACATATTATTGTTTAGGAGGACAAGAAGTATATGTCAATAATGTTGACATTTTGATTGGCTACTCCAGCCACTAAACCTCACTGGTACCTTACGTTGAAGTAACAAGCCTTCTGAAGATCGGAATTTCTTTAGCAATTTATGTTTTCGTCTGAAGATGGTGTAAAATTAATGATTAGCTATTGTGTGTGGATTTACACAACAGATACACAGTGATACTTACTTATACAGGGTGATTCGGTTAGTGTTACCGGCACTTTCTGAGCTGATTGTACTATAAAAAATAAAGAAAAAAGTTCATATAAACATGGGTCCGGAAATGCTTCCTTACTGGGTTATGGCCAATTGAAGATTTCACCAAAAATTGTGTGCAGGAGGTCAAATGATGATTTGCCGCGTGTTTATGAAGAGATATTTATAGGCGAATGCAACTTTTTCTAACGGATTTTTAGATGAGAAATTGAATAAAGTTCATCTCATAGCTGTATCTCATTTAGTTTTTTTGTTATACTACAAAAAACAGAAATAAAATAATTTTGAAAACACTTTTTTAAGGTTTAACGGACAATTATTTTGTTAAATAGGCATTGAAGACCCACATTTTTACAAAGAAACTTGCAGAAAATTTAATTCTGAATAAAATTATGTGCCACACGGCTATTAACAGCGAAGTATTAGTTTCTGGAATTTAATTTTACAACAAACATTCTACCAAGCAAGAAATACGTATTTAGTAAATAAACACCGTAATGTAATGATATAAGGTACACAAATAATTGATTAGCATACAATTGTAAATACGATTTTAATAGATTAATGCTCAACTAAAAAACAATAATACTATTACTTTTTAGGACTATCCAAATGGTTACATCATGTACCTACATATCTTTGTCACGTTAGCTTTACAGAAGGTAAATTATGTTTTTATAAGTTGGTATCACAAATCAGCTGTTCAACAATACACCGCAATTTATTGAGGAATCCAAATTATTTGTTACCAATTCTGTACTAGTTTAATGAGTGCAATTTAATACAATTAATTTACTACTCGTTTGTTAGTGAAGTGTATTTTAAAGTAACTTACTATCACAATTGCAATGCCTTTGTTATTTACAACGGAAGAATATGCCGACATGGTATTTGTCTTAGGCGTTTGTGACGGAAATGCAACCGCTGCTACTGCAGAATACCGAAGACGATTTCCTAATCGCAGAGTTCCAAACCCAAAAACGATCAGTGGATCATTTCGTACCCTATGAGTAACAGGTAAACTTCCTAGTATTAATAATTATCGGGATCGCCCTGCCCAGAATAATGTAGATATGGAAGAGGCTATAATCATGGCTACTGAACGCAGTCCTGGTGTCAGTACATGGCGTCTTTCTAGGCGATTCGCAGTGTCTCAGTCTGAAGTATGGAGAACTTTACGCAAAAATAGCATGTTCCCTTACCATAAACAACAAGTTCAAAGTATTCAACCAACAGATCCTCCTCTTCGATTGGAATTTTGCAACTGGTTAATTAGAAACCGTCAACATCATAGAACCATTTTATTCACTGATGAAGCTCAATTTACCCGAGATTGCGTCAACAACCTTCACAATGAACACACTTGGGCAGAGGGAAATCCACATAGTACAATCGTGCGCAACTTTCAACACAGATTTAGTGTAAATGTATGGTGTGGACTCATTCATGATCGATTAATAGGACCATTCATTCTCCGAGGACATCTAAATTCCCGCATGTACCTAGAATTCCTTACAGAACAACTACCACTATTATTAGAAGATGTTCCATTAGCAGCAAGGTGCAATATTATTTATCAACATGATGGTGCCCCTGCCCACTTTTCCCATAATGTAACAATGCACTTAAACGAGCAGTTTCCCGGGCGATGGATTGGTCGCGGTGGACCACACACTTGGCCACCAAGATCACCAGATCTAACTCCATTAGATTTCTGTATATGGGGTTGGATGAAGAACCTGGTGTACCAGGAAAAAGTAAATACACGTGAAGAGTTAATAAATCGAATTGAAGATGCCGCCGCACAAATCAAAAACAATCGTGCAGCGTTGCGGAGGATAACTCGATCAATCAGAAAGCGAGCTGCTAAGTGTATTGAAGTACAAGGACTGATTTTTGAACACCTGTTATGAAAGTGGTACGTAGTATTATAAGCTTTAGATGAAAAACAATAATTTATTTAAAACTTAATTTAAATTGCATCCTAATAAATCTTATGTGTAGGCTACTCTATGTCATTAAAATGCGGTTTTCCTTTGCTTTGGAATTTCTTGCTTGGTAGAATGTTTGTTGTAAAATTAAATTCCAGAAACTAATACTTCGCTGTTAATAGCCGTGTGGCACATAATTTTATTCAGAATTAAATTTTCTGCAAGTTTCTTTGTAAAAATTTGGGTCTTCAATGCCTATTTAACAAAATAATTGTCCGTTAAACCTTAAAAAAGTGTTTTCAAAAAAACTAAATGAGATACAGCTATGAGATGAACTTTATTCAATTTCTCATCTAAAAATCCGTTAGAAAAAGTTGCATTCGCCTATAAATATCTCTTCATAAACACGCGGCAAATCATCATTTGACCTCCTGCACACAATTTTTGGTGAAATCTTCAATTGGCCATAACCCAGTAAGGAAGCATTTCCGGACCCATGTTTATATGAACTTTTTTCTTTATTTTTTATAGTACAATCAGCTCAGAAAGTGCCGGTAACACTAACCAAATCACCCTGTATATAGAAAATGTTTACTGCAAACAAAATACTATTTATAAAATTAGGATGATATCTATACATATAAAGCCAAAACTTATGTCTACTGCATTAGTCAATAGAGACAGATTGATTTTATTTCTTTCTGCTAAACTGCTATTTAATGGTTTTTGTACTCCTTGGTCAAAGTTTTAAATCTACTGCATTAGTAAATAGGGACAGAGTAATATTGAATTCTTTTTATCAATCTGTCATTTATGTTTAAACGTCTTTGGGAACATATTCCCTGGTGAACATTTTGATACTTGTGTATTATCTGGAGGTCACGATTTTTTCAAGAGTTTTACAGGGTACCTAAAAAAATCTTCATTATTAGAAAAGGAAAATTTTATTTCACTTACTGGTTCTTGTTTTCTGCCTTCCAAAAGGAAGGAATGTTGACGAGAAGGAGACCACTCTTTCCCTATTTCATGTTTATTATTATGCGATACAAGTATGTAGATTAGGTTATCATAAATATGTTACTAGTAGTACCAAAGTTAAAGATAACTTTTACGAGTGCTCACATGATCTTCTTATAATCTCGAGGGATCTTTTTCCACCAGGAGTGCGGAGTGGTGTCCTCCACCTAAGCCCACATTCATGGTCAGGGCATTTCCGATCGGTATTTTCCCACCTCAGATCATCCTATGAGATTTTCTCTCACTTTTCCTATGTCAGATTATATTGGACGATATGACATGTGATTGAGTTTGAGAAAACACATATGGGAAATGCCCTTGATCATTAGTGTGGTTTTCAGTGACACCTTTGGCACACCCCGCACTTCTGGTGAAATAAGCTTCCCTTGAGATAGTACCTAAATACAAGCTTAGATCATATGAGTGTTCATTAACTTTTTATATTTTTAATCTGTACGTATGTATTTACATTCTAACGATAGTACCTTAATTCAAGCTCAGATCCTGTGAGCGCTTGTTAACTTTTTATATATATATAAAATATGTACTTACCAACTATATAGCCTAATAACAGATAGTAGATAGGGACAGTCGTACCTCTTTCTCAAGACATAACTACCTTTTGGGAGGCGTAAGAATGGATCGTCGTATCACATATAATTTTCTCAGTAAGTCCAATAAAGTCTGTTCTTTCTAATAATGTGGTTTTTTTGTCACTGGTAAGAAAAACTGTTTAAAAAATAGTGGCCTCTGGATAATTCTAAAGTACGGTACTAAATATTGTTTAGTTTATTTTAAACTTATTTAAAATAAGTTTTAAAAAACCATTCTTTAATGGTTATATACCATTGGTATATAACCAATGGTATATCTATAATAAATATATACCATATCTATAGTATATAGACTGGTAGTATATTTTAAAATACACTGCTTAATTTTTTACTAATCTTTTTTTCTTTTGCTTCGAGACCTGTAGCCTCTGCATGTAATCCTAAAAGGACTCATGCGGCTCCCTTACTTATGTTTAAGTCCTTAAAATCTTAGACTTTTACAGAAGTTAATCAAATTTGAGAGCTTCTGTTCTCTGATATTCATGGGGCTGAATAAATATGTCACTAGAAATCTTTATCATACTTTTAGTTATGGCAGAACAGTTTAGCCATATATGTTTCGCTGATTCTTTTGCTTCTTCGGAGAGTCTGCATTCATCAGTCTGGCTAAGACCCACCTTGATCAGATGTTTCATGGACTAAGTATTCTGCCACTTTTGGCCTCATTTTTATGAGTCTACAAATGATTCTACTGCCATGACTCCTGCCTTGAAAACCATGGCGTGTTTTCCCAGGGGCACTGCTAAGTTTCCTTCTGGTCCATATACCAAATCCTGCCCTAGAGTCAAGGTATGATCCATCTGTGTAAAACTTCAGGACTCTTTTGATATAGTAGTCCTTATTACTCCATTTCCCCCTATCTTCAATAGAGACTATACATGGTTTTTCAAAGGAGTATATCTTAACCATACTCTCTGATATGTAGGTTATGATTTCAGCATTAGGACATTTCTAAGTTATTTACATGTATCCTCCTGAGGAGGTAGGCCAAATCACCATTTTACTCGGAAACTTCATTGCACTTAATGCAGCTGTCTTCTTCTTCACCTCCTGCCCCAGTTGATTGTAACCCAGAATAAGCTAGTTTTTGAAGACTCTTTAGCCTTTTGGCATCCGTTTTTTGTTCTACTTTCGGCCTAAAGCAGCATATGTGAACATTGGTTTTATTATGGCTTTGTAAATCCAATATATCATTTTGAGTTTCAGTCCAAATAGTCTTTTCAGGCTCCAAGAGCCTTTGTCACTTTGGATAGTATGTTTTCGATATGTGGATTTCATGTTAGCCTTTTATCTAGAAATACGCCTAGATACTTGACAACATTGGAATGTTTTATTCTAGTACATTCCTGAACAAGTTGTGCCGGCTGGAACTTTCTTTTTCTGGTAAAGGTTATCGTACTTGTTTTTGATGGATTAATCCGTAGCCCTTCCCCATGACACCAGGCGGTTATAAAGTTTAGGACTTCTTTAGTTCGAGCATGCCTGTATTTTCCCTTGACCATGAGCATTAGGTCGTCAGTATAGTATTGTAGACTTATTTCCCTTCCTTCTGCTTTTATTAAGAGGTTGTCAACCATCATCGCCCACAAAAAGGGAGACAGAACCCCTCCCATGGGGCATCCTTTCCAGGCCATGATTGTGACCGATTCATCTCCAAACTTTGCTGTTACTTGTCGGCTTTTTAGGAGGGCTACTATCCACTTGACAGTGTTTGGAGGAACATCAAGCCCTTCCAGTGCTGCCTCCATATGCTGGTCGGTTGAAAGCTCCTTCAATATCTGTAAAGACACTGACTAGAGCTTCCTTTTCTTTGAAGGTGTAGATTGCTCTCCTTCAACATGTGCGTGTTGATATAGACTGAGTGGGTTTCCCGGTTTATTTTTTTATTTTATAGTTTTTCGTGATGGCATGATTCTATTGTTGTACTAACTTAAGGCAAACACAAAGTATTAAAGAGCTAGAAATTGATTACGTTAATTATGATTGTATTCTGGGGATAACTATGAAAGATACTGTTTGGTACTGATGTCTATTTATTCTACAGATAGCGAATTATCCACACTTCGGTAACTTCCATACCATATAATGTTATGATGCATTATTCATACATAGATCGTCAGTGGGATATATTCAGAGCCACAATACTTTCATGAAACTTGTAACCAGGGCTGCCACCGAGGATGAAAATCTGGAAAAGTTTGGAATGCGCATAATTTTTATAATATCCATGGAAATTTTGCTAGGAACCAGCGATATTTCGAAGCCAAATCGTGATTCCACTAAATTTTCAACAGAGATTCGGATTCCAGAATCGATTGACAGGGTTCAGCATTTGAATCTGTAGAGATTTTCCTTGTTATTAATTATTGGCAGACCGACAGTACATAAATTACCGATTGCTTAAATGTCCTTTGTCATATTTTGAAATTTTAAACCCGCAAATATATAGCCTAATATGTTTATATTTGCACAGTGGCGTGCATCTGCTGCGTTTATTCGTTGACGACAGCTGATCGGTATTATGCAAATGCCTTTACAATAGAATGGTATTTATGAATTACTTTTTATACTATTAGTCAGTCTCTAAAGGTTTAAGAATGACAGCAATTTGATTCAAGGTGATTTACTCTAAACCATGGTTAGGTTAATGAAAGCTATTACTAGGGAGTGATTGATTCCGATACTCAATACCATGGCTCTTTTCATTTCATTCCGAAAGAAGTGTTTAACATTCGCTTAGAAGGTTACCATTTCGTATTATTATGACTTGGTAATATACAAACTAAATCTTGTATCCAAATATTGTGTCTTAAATCTTGTATTCTTGTACAGCTAAGCGTTAGCAAGCAAATTCTCGATTGCTAACGTGTTATTGTTGTACTTTCTGTATGAAAAATGTTAGATGTATAAACAAATTACCATAGTTTAACAAATAATATTTTAATTATAATTCGTATTTTGTATATCTTTTTAGTTGGCACTTTGAGTCTACTGTATGAAAGAATTGAATTTTTTTTGTTAATTTTTGGATGTACTGAACTGTCCTTATGTACTGGCAAACTTGTGGTCTCATACCGAAAGTATACCCCATGGTAGCGCTGTTTGTTCTCTGTATTTTTCCAAATTGGATTCATGCATTTCCGAAACATCATAGAATGGAAAATATTGGACACATTAAAAGACACATAGATATAAACAAAAGAGCTTAGTGAAGAAATATGCTAGGCTACTGGTGAAGTTAATCCCCTTCAATCCGAAATCCGAAAAGAACCACTTGACATATTAGGCCTACTACTGAACTGACCTGACACCAGTGGCTAGCATCTATGGGTCACCAGTAGGAGGAATTAAAAGTGACTAAATTGCAGGCTGCGCTTTTTTCAACATACAGTATTTATTATTCCTCCATACTGCTTATTGTGGTAATTCATTTTAATCCTGTGAATTTTATTGCCTGTTATAGTTCTATTTTTAATAGATTATTCTGTGATTATAGTTTATTCAATCATTTTAAATTCATAGAACTGATTTTAAATAGTATTCATTTGAGGTACATGTACTAATGTATAATTATTCTTTTCTAGTGGTATTATTATGATTTTTAAAGCTAATAAATCAAACTTGATTTTCCTTTTTTTATGTTTTAGACTAACAATGAAGCAAATTTCAATGAAGAGGAAGATGATACGGACTATGACGCTTTAAACAGTGAAACCTTCGGTGAAGACATCCCATGTAAGTTTAGTTAACTGTTTAAAATGTTTATTACAGTACAGTCTGGCAAATCCAATTCCAGGTTAGTTTTGTTAATCCTTCAATGAAGTAAGCTGCAAAATATTGAAAATTTAAAGAAAAATTTATTTTTTAAGTTGAAATGTATTGTTTTTGTATAGATGAATTATGTTTTTGTATTCAATAAACTCCTTAATTTCTGTTAAATGATGCAATAATGAAACTAAAATGCTCTGTAGTGTGAAGTTAACACAAATAATGTGAATTGGAAATTTTAACATTTGTAGATAATTGCTGTAGACTTCAAGAAAATATATTTTGTATATTTGTTTGCAAAAATTAGACACTCAATGTTGATTGAGATAACGATTAAGTTTTGAGAGGAAAAAAAATCAACAATCTTCTTGCCATCTATCACAATTGACTTGGAACAAGCAGTCTCAGTAATAAAACTATGCACAGTAATAAGAACAAATATTAGGCCCTAATATATTTTTAAGAATTAGAATGTGTTAGGTTTAATGGGTTAAATATCGTATATTGCCTTCAAATTGATTTGAAGGTCTTAAAATTACAATAAAAACTTTGTCCATAACAGGTCAACAACTATATTTATGGTTCATGTTAAATCCTATTCTTTACTGCCTTTCTCACCTCTTTCCAAGTACTGAATAAATAAGGTTACAATACCTGTTAGTTTGTTACACCTCTTTTCGTATAGTCCTTGATTAGCCGAGTTTTGGGACTAGGTATCCCACCTGACGGATGAACAGGTATTGTAACTTTATTCAATCTAACCACTTCTTGAGGCAAAAACAATGTTTAAACAAGTACTGAATACAGATATGTAAATAGCTCTGGAAAAAGAATTTGAATTATTCTGAAATAACTTTGGACCTAGCTAACTGATGACAGATCTTTGTTGTGTATGATAATAAATTAAAATTTTTCGTGGCCCCAAAATACAATTTATATTGTAGGCTTTTTATTTAATTTTATTGATTTATTTTGTTCATAAAACTTCTATAGGGTCCAGGTCTTTAGCTATTTAGGCAAACTCTTAATTAATCCTTAAAGGGTATGTTCCCAATTAATTAAACCTACCTAATATTTATCTCTACTCTATTTAACTTCAGCTTTTAAAAGTGAACTCATGGTTATTAATAGGGAGATAGAAGACTTTGAACATTTATATCTTTAATTTAGTTTGATGTTGATACTTATGTAGTTGATATACACTAAATGCAAAAAATTTTTTGCATGAAATAATTAAGTTTTAAGTTTAAAATTTAAATGGGAAATTTAAATTAAAAATTATTGTGTTATCCTTCACAGTCTGTATTGTCTTTCTGTTACTCAAGTACAGCAGTTGATCAGTGTCTAAATAATACCATAGACAGGCAATAGCGAGCTTGGGTCGAAACCATGACACTTCTGAGTAGTAGAGATGTTGCATGAGTGAGAGTTGTTTCTAGTAGGAGTCTTAGTTTGTATTAGTAGCACATATCATCCTACAAAAATATTTTAAGTATTATCTTGGACTTTTTTTAAAGTATGATACCTATTGTTACACAAAATTATTCAGGGTCTCATTGTAAGACTATTTCACCACATGATATTGCAAAATGGTCATAGAACAACTACAGTATACTTTTAAGAAATTCAAAATAACTTTTAGAAGAATTCTCTAGTATACAGACCTGTTTGAAAGCTCATGAGGAAACATGTTAGTACTTGATAAAATTGATTTTTTTAAACAGAAGTAGGTACACAACTTCAGAAGACGATATAAATAAATATTTGCCTAGTTGGTGTATTTGCAAGAAAGAACAAGAAAAGATTCAGGAGGCTGAGACTGATTTAAAAATGTAAATTACATGACAAACTGTCAACTAGTATAGCTAGTATTCAATGTAAAATATTTCTCGATTTGTCATGGGGTTAATATTTTCTATGCTTAATTGTGAAGAACGCCTTGTCATTAACTAAGGATATAGTAAGGTGTAGTATTTCTTTGATTTTATGTAAAAATAGAAGTAGGTTTCTACAACCCCTTTGTAGATTTATATTTGTAAAGTCTGTGAAACTTTTATTAACCCTTTTAAACCCCGACGTCCGTACTATACGGACGTCGTAAAAATGGCGTCAACTCCCGACGTCCGTATAGTGCGGACGTGCACTTTTTATTACTTTACTGCCCACCTATTTCACCAAATGCTTTGAAATTTCACAGACTTGTGCACAAAGATATTTTGCATCGAAATATATTAGTTTGTAATGGTTTGACTTCGTATTTTGTCAGTCTGTGACTGAGCAATTGCAGTTCGTCTCGACTGACTGCTCACGCTTGTTGCAGACAGCTGTATATCACGTGGTTGTGAATATTCCGTTTTCTTCACAGTTTTAGGTTAAAGCAGTGTAAAGTACGGCAGTTAAAGTTTAGTTTATTATTTGTTTGATTTCAAAATGAGTAAAAGACATCGTTCAAAGTCTTCCGTAAGTGAAAATACACTAATTATACAAAAAACCACAAGAGAGTGCAGTTGAGGGAGGAGCCTATTTTGCCCGTGACCTTGGAGCGGCCAACGAGAACTGAGCGACGTTGCCAAACTTGTTCCCCGCTGTAACCACAAGCCGCGCGAGTCCAGCGTTCTTAAAATACTTAACCGTTACGCTCGAAAGAAATGTTAGAGCTGTCTTGAATTAATTAACTACGTACTACAAAATGTAATTTTAAGGTCATTTTAAAAAAAAGTACATTTCTGTATCTTATTTCCATGTTGAGTTAAATGGATTGAAATAAATTATTGTATTATATTACTCATATATGAAGATCGTAGGATTAAAATCTTTAGCCGAAATATAAATTAAAAAGAAAACATAAAAATACCGCAAAAACGTTAATTTCCCGTATTTAACAGTTAGATAATGCCATTATCACTGATATATAATAAAGCATTACATGTTTGCATAGTATAATCATGTTATGTTAAATGGATTTTCAATTTGGTAAGAAAGTTATCAAATACAACTGAAATATAATATATTTCATATTTATTTAAAATGTATAATATATTCATAAAGAACATATTATGTTCTTTTCCATAAATATACTTATTCAGTACATAACGGTGGGAATTGTTGCCGCAACGGTTTTGTTACGCACTTCGGTTCTCATAAATTTATAACCATTTGAAAGCATTTTTCCAACCTGGCTATTAATAGTCTTGAATCTGTGTTATGTAAAATTGTTTTCACACGTGGGTGATTTAAATATTTAAACTGGCCATAGTTGAAAAATCATTCAGCACAAGTATTTTTATAATATGAATGCACTTTCTTATAAAGTTCTAAAGTAAGTTTTAAAATAGTAGGCCCTAAAAGTTATTTAGTGGAAAATTTGATTATTTCATAATTTAAAAATATAATTGTTCGATAATTTTAAAATTAATTATATTGTTAAATTTTTTAAATTATTTTTAATCAAGCAACACGTCATGCAGTGTCCAATATAAGCAACATGTATACTAATTTTGTGTGTGTTTAGTAATCGTTTAAAATCACTGAAAAGATTGTTGTATCGTATGGAAATAAGCAAGTACTTTACTCTACTCTGACTAACTGACGGGACGATTTGTTTGTTTTAATCGATAGTTAGTTTGTAATAACATTAATAAACTATACAAGTAATTTAAATATAATATAGCAAACTGTCAACGCATTTTAAATATTGTTTTTCAATTATACTGATAAGTTTTAAATGTTCAGTATCAGTGTTAGTTGTGATAGCGCAGCAGTTTATCAGCCACAATGCGCCAGCCGTGCCGGGCGGCAGCGGCAGTTGTGTGGCAACGTCGCGCAGGCCAGTCCATTCTATTGGTCGCCGCCAACTGCACTCTCTGGTGGTTCCTTGTATAGTAACCTAGTTGCAAATGGTGTGGATGTGATTAGTGACGACGATTTGAGTGATAGATATCTTGAAAATTTACATTTTGTAGTGATGTAAATATTGTTTTAAAACTTTTTTTAAATTTATATTATGAACAGTTTTAGTTATTTTGTCAGAAATAACTTTGGTTTTATGTTTATTTTAAGTACTGTGAATTTCAAAGGTCTTGTTACATTGCCTTGCCCAGAAATGGCAAAAAAAGAAAAATTTACATGGCTTTACAAAAATTGATGTTACTCCACTTGTAAATAAGGTAGGCCTATAATTTTTGTTTCCTTTTATTAAGGATTAAATATATCATAAATTAAATGGGTATTTTTGTGTCAAATATTTTTTTATCTATATGGTTTCCATGATCAAACTTGAAATTTTTTCATTTTTATTTATTTTTTATATATGTATATGTATGTAAAAAGAATTACTTTCAAAATAATAATTTTATTTGTATATTTCTGTAAGCTACATGTATAAAGAAGTAAAACAAAAAAAGAATTACCTAAATATCTTAAAAAATAACTGAGTTATGAATTTTTTACAAAACCCTTACATTTTGTCTGAAAATGGCTTGGGATTTCTGGCACATCACTTGATTTAATGGCCGGGGTTAAAAGGGTTAAATCAGAGTTGGTTAATAATGATTTGATTAAGCAGATATATCCAATAAACAATTTTACATTAAAAGCATTAAAATAATGTATTGTTTGTGGCAAGTGTCATATAAGTTTGAGTTTCGAGCATCATCAAGAACACGATAGTCAGCTAGGTCGACCAATTAGTTGTGATTTTAACAATGGAGAATACTCCTTTGCAGGTTCTGGTAGGTACATTCTTGCCAACAATAGGCAAGCTGGAAGAGCAGATGTTGAGTGGGGGAGCGGGGAGTCGTGCAGCTATTGCAAGGAGTAGGACGGGTAGCAGTGTGAATCGAGGCTCCATTGTATGGTTACAAAACCTTTTGGAATCATATCTAAATTGTTAATAACTCATGAAAGCTAGTTAAATTTGGATAGAGGGAATTGAGTGGCAGATCCATGTAATCTGTAGTCCTCCAGAAAAATGCCCCTCTTCCGGTTGCTATGCCACGAGATGCAGATATGAGTAGCACAAGCCGTCCACCTCAGATTCCCACAGCTCCATCCTAACCAGCATTTAATTAAAAATTACATCTATATGTCCAGTTTTTCGCATTGTGGTATAACAACAAATTATGGTAAATCACCCCAGGGCAATGACTGACCCCATGAGGGAACCTTCACTGCCGTAATCAGATAACTAAACTAGCTGTAGTCATTTAAAATAATTTTAAATTATAAAGTGTTACTATATGAATTCAATGGAACATTAATTTTACTATTTATAGTTTTAAATAATTATCACATTGATAGTTTAATAATTTTTCATTGTTGTCTTTTCTTTAAATCATATAACATTTATTAATTTAATAAACTAACAATAAAAGGTTCCTTAAAAATAAATAATTAAACAAATGCTTCAATTTAAGTTTAAAATTATAGAACCAAGTGAAATAGTTTTCAATGATGAATTTCTAGCAGACTGAAAAGTACCTTAAAAAATTTGAATTATTTCAACTATAAGTATTTATATAATATTATTACTGTAAAGCATGTTTACTTTTTCTGGGATAACTTTTCATCACCGATTATTACAGCTACAAAACCTTATTGAATAGAATCATGAAGACAAACATTTTTATCAATAAACATTACTGAGTTTATAATTTCTGTCTGTCTGTCTGTGTTCTAAATAAGAAATTGCCATTCCATCTTAAGAGCAATACAATTTTAAATTTTAAATTTTTCCTAATAGTAATAGTTAGATAAGCTTGTATTTATTATAGTTCAAATATTCCAACTACAATCAGAAGAGTATTCAATTTATATAAAATTACTGCAACAATTTCAACACTTCACATGAATAGATAGCAGGTACAGGAATTTGCCATGTAAGCATGTAAGGAGGCCAGCATCGTAGGCTAAATCATTTACACTAGATTGTGTTTGATGACTAAGCAGTAAGTATAACATTTTAAATTCAATATAAATATCTCACATTTTAAGGCAAATATTTAAGTTACAATCAGAATAAGAGTATTCAATTTATATAAAATTACTGCAACAATTTCAACACTTCACATGAATAGATAGCAGGTACAGGAATTTGCCATGTAAGCATGTAAGGAGGCCAGCATCGTAGGCTAAATCATTTACACTAGATTGTGTTTGATGACTAAGCAGTAAGTATAACATTTTAAATTCAATATAAATATCTCACATTTTCGGGCAAATATTTAAGTTACCTTCCTATATAATCTATTGTAATTTTGGTCTCACATAAATAATTTTTTGCAAAAATTATCACAATAAATTAATGTAACACATCATAGCTTCTCGTATTAGTTGTAATAGCTCCTCATCTTCAAGTTCTTAGTGATAAAACAAATAATAATAATGACCTGTCCTCTTTTTGTATTGATGTCAATAATTGCAGCTAATGGCAATCATGTATAACTCTGAGTTACAAACACAGGTAAGATAATACTGTAGTGACATTGTTATTCCTTGTTACCAACATTCTCCTTTCATTAAAACCTTTATTTTCATGATGTAACATTTTTATTACTTGGAAAAGTTTTTAATGTGTTTATTTTAATAAATATTAATAGGAACTTTAATGTTAAATATACTTAAAATGCTAACCATTTTAATGTCTTATATATTATCACCCGAATAACATTCAACAAGATTGTTCACCCAAAACCTTTTCATTGCACTACATCTAAACTGAGATAGTTAAACAGTCACATTATAAATTTTTTGATTAAGTGTGCCATTTGTGTTAGTGACTCTACTTATTGAAGTCCGGCATTTTCGTTCTAAAAAAGAATGGTTAAAATCTCATGGTAGTGGATTACCGTCTCATAAATAAAATAGTTGAGCTTGAAAACACCTTATGCCAACGATGGAGTATGTATTCTAGTAATTAGGAAAAGCTTTTAATTTTTTCACACTTCTACCATATAAGTGCTTATAATCAAGTTCTTCTGGATGAGAATTTCAAAAAATATACAGCTTTTGTCACAAGCACAGGATACTCTGAATATAACTAGTTATCCCTTTGGCCTAGCCCGGTGGTATGATTTTGGCGGTATTAAATTCAAATTTCTTTTTGTTGTGAAACATAAAGGATTTTTCAAAGTCAGGTAGCCTCGAAACAGGTCATGATACTAAAATTGCTTCAAGGGTTTTGTGTGATTCCTCCTGAGAAGGTCCCGTATATATGGAATGCCTTTTCAATGAAGATTCCAAAATCAGAGAAAAATGTTTAATGAATCTTAAGTAATATAAGCATATATCGAGAAACCTAGATATGTGTTTTAAATCCCTGGTGTTGGGTAAGTGTTAATAGGTTTACTCTCTCTATAGACAGATTTTACCATCATGGAATACGTGCCAGGAATTCAATCCTAGGTGATGCCACAACCATATTTTCAGGACTAACATTCAGACTAGCACTGCTAAGCCTGTCAAACTATTAAGATGCTGAACATGCTGGTTGAAACTGTTACCGAAAAGAACTAGATCGTCAAAATAAATTTGCTTCTAACAATCATAGACATGTTTAGCAAATTTTCAGTTATGTTCATCCCCACTATGAATTCAACAGCTCAAACTAAAATAAATTCACTAAAACGAGGTGTCTTTTCTTACGTTAGGACTTCCTTGTACTATCCAAAAAGTTCACAATGTATAGTCTCCTTGTTATTCGTCGTTTTCTTAAATAAATACAACGTCAAATGATTAAAGTTGTATGTTTTTTTTATTCCCTGGTATATTTGTAGATAATTAATATGAATATCATTTTTATTTTGGAGGTCTATGCATTTTTATTTCGCAATTGTCACGTGACATTATCAGCTGACTCGATCTTTCGTTGTTAATTCTTTATGCTTTAGTGTAATCGTATTATTGTATCGTATTGTTTGCTGGATTCTTCTTCATTATTTTATTTTGTGGTTGTAAATATTAGTTTTAGTTGTTACGTGCTTAGCTATTGTGTGTAGTAGTTACAATGACTTGACAATTTGCGATCTCACAGGAGTGAAATTGTAAATAGCACATTTGTAAATAGAAAAAGTGTAAATAAATTTCAAATAAAATTGTGTAAATTTTTCTTGGTAAATAGTGTTTTTTAACTGTATTGAAACTGTTTATGGATCCTACAATCATCTGTTTACTGGTACATCCATAATGTGAATATTTATTTTAAGTTTCTTGCAATGTAAGAGTCAGTTGCTTTAACACTTATAAAATGTTGCGAAGTACAATTATGCATATTTATACAAAATGTGTCATAAAAAATTTATTTATGAGAGAAATAACACAAAATTTTGTATGGTTGTTCCTTTCTAAATGTATAATATAATAAAGTAGCTTCCCACAGTAAAATTATTTTTCCTTTTTTAGTTATTTGCAAAAAGAATTTTTTAATATAATCTATTAAAAAAATTTTTTTTTAATTACTTAAAACTACATCTATATATTTTTTTTGTTGATAGTATATATCTATACGAGTAATTTGGTGCAACTTTTAGGTCATTCTCTAATTTTTATGAAAACTTATAAATTTTAATCTAAGAGACTGCAAAATTGCCAATTTTAACCTGGCACTTTTGCTTAGTCACAGGGGGATATGAGATGTGAAAAATTTTGCAACATCTCATATTTGCTCCTGGCCCTGAAAGGGTTAAAAATGTAACTTTTATTATTACTGCAATTAGTAAGCTGAAATGAAGTTATTAAAAATAAACTTTTATTTGATTTTAGCCACCGATTGGGAAGAGGACCACGCTAAACTAGCGGCAACTGAGCAGATGCAGAAAGGCAATTTCGATGATTCAGTAAGTGCTATATATAATCTAAAATTAACTTAATACTTAACTGTGTGCTAGTTTTTTTATTTTATGTAACCAACAATAATCCTGTACTAAGTAAGGTTTACTACTAACTTAAATGCAAAAAAGTAATGATATCACTTGTAGATTTATCAAGTACGGTACCTGCCAAAAATTCATAAATTTACATGTGCTATGATGTATCTCTTATAGCCTAATATGACTTGGTGGTATGCAGGCGCGCACTTAATCTCAAAATAATGTCAGTGGAAATAATTTTAATAACTTCCATGCTTTGTTGTTGTTTTTTTTACCCCCATTTTTCAACATTGTCCAAACAGTGAAGCCTATCTCTAAAACTGCGTGGCACTGTCTGGACAGTTGTGTTACCAAAGTTATAGTGCTCAGTTGTTTCGTCTGTTTCATGTGAATTCTTGCAGTAGACCCCTTTTCAAGCTTGTTGTAGATGAAGTATACTTACGTTTTGGCACTTCAGTTTGGTATGCAAGCCAACTGTCCAGACAGTGTCAGAGAAACAAAAGATTTGTATACCTGTTCATTGCTATAAACTAATGGAGAAAAATTTAACATACGTTCCTAAGTTCTTTGTCCCTTTTGGTATTCTTTTTTTGAATAGACGTAGTTGCTAGAACTGTTGAAATGTCATAATCAAGATTAGTATGTATGGCATGTGATGAAGAGCCGGTCAGGCTTCCAAAAGATTGTAAACTGTGAAGGTTACAAGGAAGAAGGAGTAGCTGTAATTAGAGTAAGCAGTTAAAATATGTGTTAAATCATTATTTGTGAGATTTTATTGTTTTTCATAAGAGATTATTCAGAAAATATATGTATTCATGTTTTAACTGTGTGTACTAAACATGCCACAACATTGTCCTGTGCACTCTGACATTTAACCCAGTTTGTGGTACCACTGATCGGACAGTTTCGTTGCGTAGAGACAGAACTGTGTTGACTAAACATGCCACAACGCTGTGCCGTGCACTCTGACATTTAACCCAGTTTGTGGTACCACTGATCGGACAGTTTCGTTGCGTAGAGACAGAACTGTGTTGACTAAACATGCCACAATGCTGTGCCATGCACTCTTGACATTTAGCCCAGTTTGTGGTACCACTGTTCGAACAGTATTGTTGTGTATTGACACTGTGTCGAAATCAAGATTATATGGAGGTATTTCTGGACTGTTTTCTTGCCAAAAACACTGTCCATTTAGTACCTTAAATTTCTTATGCATAAGAACATGGTTTCATCCAGTATGATTAATAGCCCAATGAACCAAAATAGCAATAAATGAATAAAGATTATGAGCTTGAATATACCGCAGTGAATGTCTTAAAATTTCTTATGTAACACACTATTTTCTTGAAATTTTGAATACAGAATAACATTTTAAAAATTAATTCTTAACAAAAGCTTTATTAGTTTTAGTTAGTATTTTCCAATGGTACCTTGAGAGAAATCTCTGGCATTTTTCAGATCACCTTTTTTTATCATGCTCCAGCACTAAAAGGGTCAAAACATGAGAAACTTGTGTTGAGAGTACCTTTTATTGTTGGTGGACTACCCGTTTCTTATCATGAACAGTAACCAGACACAGCACTTGAAGTCCAATGAGTTTGCTAAAGACGTCTTGAGGCACAGTTTCACTTAATGACAAATTTCAGAGTTTTCATATAGCATCAAAAGTGCATACCGATCCATGTTACTGTTGATTTGACATTAGCCCTTTGGACCTGGGGCAAAAAACGGGGGTTTGATTTATATTAGTAGAATGACTACTCAATAAAGGGAGGTTTTAAGACAAACTTACGTAAAGGAGAGCTGCGGAAAACTACTAGCATAAGGTGGGCTATAGAGAGTGGTTGCAATGACCAGACTGGAGCTGAGCTGGTTTGAGAATTGAAGAACAACTGGCTATAGGACGGTATCAGAGATAGCAGTTTATTTTTTTAATGTTTTTCGAGAGGTAGTTTTCAATGATCTGTATGCCCCACTCTCTCTCACTCCAAAAATAGATGAAGTACACCGCTCAGTAAGGTTTAATACTACACTAATAAATGGAAAAGAACACCTGTAATTCTTAAAACTAAATAATTACAAAGAGACAGAATATTTCAAAATTAGTATTCCTAACATATATTTCTTAACTCTGAGGTTTTATTACTGATCTTATTATGATACTAATATTCAATTAACAATAGGCTCACTTACTTTCATTGGCACTTAAGAATGGCGCAAAATATAACATTTTTAAAAACTTTAGTAAGCTGTAGCGTAGTAAAATAACTGTAAAAAATATTAAGTTATGAGATGTTAATTTATATTAGAAATTGCAAGGTAGTATAGGATATTCCTTGAGAAATTATAAAGTTGTCATATTGGAAAATGGCAGCCAAATTTTGAAATCCTAAATTGAACATCAAATAGTCACTGAAAATAAGGTGAAATTCTCTATTTAAACTTTCCCTAAAGTTTAGTTGGTTATAAGATACCAAATAAAATAAAAGGCTACACTCCCCTTTCTTCAATATGACATGGCTGAGATGGTGGCCAGTATCCCTCCAGTATCCCTCCTCATGATGGCTGCATTATGGGATCTTGGGAGAAGGTGGTCCCAGTTCTCCTCCCCATCCATCCTGAATATTCTCTCACCTTGGAAGCCGTGCAGAAGACTCTTATATGTTTGAGTGCAGTAGAGGGATCCTCAACTTCTCATCCTAGTTGCTCTAAGTGGTACCTGGACAGAAAAGTTCTTTGGATAAAGGACTATTTTTGCCAGTAACGAGTGTATTTATTTTTCATATAAAGTTCATATCTTTTTATAGGTGCTTTTCAGGAATTCTCTAAATAAACGTAAATAAGTGTTTTGTGCTATATAAAATGCTGTTTATATTTCCAGAATTCAATTGGCCAAAGAATGGCGTCTTACATTTTAGATGATGAGGTAAGATTTTGTAGCATTTCTACTAATGTTGATGTAGGAAATATTAATCATATCAAAATATAACATGTGGTATATTTGTAACCAGAGTGTCAGATAAAAGGATGTCTGTAAAATAATTATATATTGGGCGAACTTAATAAGAAGTAGAATCTTGTACCTAGACTTAGTAATAGCTGTTTGTGAGGTGAACAAACAAGAACTAGTCTAAGTAAGTAGTTGTAACTTATCCAGTCCAGAACAAAAGTAGAATTTACTGGGGTTGTTACTACTAATAGAGTAGAATCTAAATGGAAGTTACATCTTAAGGTCGAGATATAATTAAATTTTTTTATCAATAAAATCTACTGATAGCACAAAGCAGAACTAAAATAAATTGTAAGTTTTATCACTACAAATCATTATTTATTATTCCCTTTGCTGAAGAACAAAATTTCTTTTCGTTATACTATACTGTATTCTATGGTTTTTATATCTCCTTTTACTTTATATCTGCTTTTACAGTACAAACAGCCTTTTGGGAGGCTGAAAATTAAAATATGCCTACCATAGATAGAGAACTAGTTTTCTGAGCGTTAGCAGATTTAAAATTAAAAGAAAATATCAGTTTGTATTAAATTAATATTGTTAACATAAAGTAAACATGTTTTATTTATAGACTAAAGCAACTATTCCAATGCTCAAGGCGTACCATTTAGCTAATAATTCATTATTCTTGTCGATCATAAAAATGATAAGAGTATCATAAGAACATTTTTTCATGCTTTAATTGTTACAATTTAAAATTCATTATACTACAAGGGCTATCCAGAAAGTAGATAATGTTTTGATATGAACAAAAAACAAAGGACAAGAAAAACATTGTATTATAAGCTGTAGAAAATGACACTAAAATACTATTTTTCAACATAGTCACCATATGCACTTATCATAGCAGTGAACTAGTTTTGAAATTCCATCATTATAAAATTCTGCTGCCTGAGACTTCAACCAGGCACCCCCACCCCCCCTGCAGTTTCACATTGTCATCAAAGCACTGTCGGAAACAGGTGGTAGTCGCTGGGTAGGTCCGGACTGTAAGGCGAATGTGGAAACATCTCCCACTTCAAAGCACCCAGGACTTGGCCGGTTGCTTGAGTCCGATTTGCTGTGTGTGGTCAGGCGTTGTCACGCAAAAAACCAATTTTCAAACTTAACTTTCCTTTGCGCTTGTTTGTTTGTATTCCTCTTCTTAACTTTTGCAAGGTTTCATAATATCTCATAGAATTTATTGTTGTGCCACATTCGAAGAAATCAACAAGAATTCCTTTCATGTCCCAAATAACAGTTGCCATAATCTTCTGTGCCGACAATGTTTGCACGCATTTCCTTGGTTTTTTGGAGGTTTGTGTGCCCACTCCATAGACTGTAATTTGGTTTTGCAATTCACGTGTTTTACCCAAGTATCATCTCCTGTAATGATTTGATCAAGCCCTGCGTTACAATATTTTTCATAAGTTTGTAATGTCAATGAAGCAACAATATGCTGATTTTTCTGGGTTTTTGTTAAGTTTGTAGTTGTATTTTTAATTTTCTTTATCCATCTTGCACAAAATGTATAGTAACCTAACTTGAACAATTTCATCTTAACGTTTGTTATAACTCCTTGAAATTTGAGGAAAACTAAGTCAGACTAAGTGAATCGGCGGTCTTCTTTAATCTTCTCATCAACTTTATAGACAATTTCATCGGTCACAATGCTTGGCCGTCCACTTCATTCGGCATCATGCACATGTCTTCGGCCATTTTTAACCTAATGCACCACTAACGCATTCCACCTTCAGTAATCACATCATTCCCATAAACTTGACAGCGTTGGCGAAAAAATTTGTTTATTGTGTTTAGCCAAAAAAAGCTGTATTACCAACTTCACTTCACCACTTGTGGGTTTTTAGCAACTACTCTTTATTCACTTCACTTTTAAGTTGTATTTACACCCCCTTCCCTCCACCACGGGTTCTGTTCATAGAAATGTAAGCTAAAACTACGGAGTATTTACTACTACTTTTTATTCACTTCGCCCAATACATGTGGTAGTGGTATATATATATATGACATTGAGGGTGAAATTGCATCTAAAATAATTAAATGTTGTAAAATTAATTTATCAAATGTATTGTATATATGTGTGGGTTTGTGTGTGTGTGTGCGCGCGCCTGTGTATATGTAAATATTAATGCACAGTTAATGTAAGCTTTAGTATTTTAAGTTCTTGCTGACAAGTTAATACTTAGAAGGCCTCAATATTGTACTTTTTTGGTTAATAAATTATTTAATTGTATGTATATGTAAACAAAATAAAATGTTTTAAATCTCAGCAATAAATAATTGATGAATAAAATCTGTGAAATTCTGTTGTGTTTTATTTTTTTCGTTGTTATAGTGCGAATGGTGTTGTAGTATCGAGCTATTGAACTTTAGGAGACCAAAGAGTTGAATAATGTAAACAGTTAAATCATGTACTTAGAGATTGATGATGGTTTCAATTCTTGCTTGAATGTAAAGTGGCTTGCATTGGTCTAAAGGCGCAACCTTTGTAATGGTTGTGATTGCTATTTTTTGAAGTATTAAAATGTTCTGTATCCTGCCGCAATTACCCCATACAATTCAGCTGTATCTAAAATATATTAAAAATAAGCAAAGTATGCAGATTGTGTGTAATTTTTCGGTACACAGTCCATGAGTTGATTCAGCAGAAAGATTGTTCTGGATAGTAGAAAACATTCTGTAGAAAACAAGATACGTGTAATATACATTTACTTCTCCAGCAGTACATTTCTCATATTTTGTGATCTCAATTTGTCTTAAAATATTAAAGTACACTAATCTTTCTAAGCTAAATGTAAATTTTTTTATTCCTTTTATGATAATTGTAAAAAAATTCTATGCATTCATAATTTTACCTTTTATTTAAGTTTACAGATAGTTTGTTTTTAATTAATTAACAATATTTTTTTAAACTTTTGAATAAATGCTTGCATTTTACAAAAACCTGTTTGCCACCAAGTAGTATTTACCACTATTGGAGGGTTAAAAAGTCTAGAATTTTTTAAAATTATGCAATAGCACGCATATGCCTATTGGTCAAAACATGATGACACATGCATTATCAAATTGCTCACAATCAAGATAGTGTTTTCATTAGCAAATGACTCACAATCAAGATAGTGTTTTAGTTTATGAAGAGAATTCATGCCTCTGCGGCCAGACAATGACTAATCCAGTTCTATGTCACAGGGAGATACAGTTGACTGAGGATTATCAAGTCACCTAACCCTCTTTTACTTAATAAAACTCCTGTATATAATATTGTAAAACTTCTGCAAATTTTCCACGGGCACATGTGCTTGTCTGTTATACTTGATCGACCGAACTATAAAAAACACTCAACCTTCACCCCTACTCTTAAAATTGCAAGAAAACTTTCCCTGGATCAAACAGTAATAATAATAGTGTAGCTAGCTATTACAAGCTCAAAACGAAGCCTAAATAAAACACAATTTGTGCAGAATTATGTAACAGTCACTACAGGGCTATGCAAGTTGTAACACCAACTAATAATGTTTAGAGTTAATTTAAAGCGTGGAAAACTATTATAGTAATTGTAGAGCCAATATACACTCTATGCAAAACCGTGCAAATCAATACATGCACAGACAAGCTCCAGCAAAGAAATACATTTCTTTAGACATAAATTAATTTAAACAAATAATTAGATCTCCACAAGTCTAAATAGTAAAAATAATTGAGTTGGGACATACTTCAGTGGTCAGCTGCCGCTCTCCTCCTCTTCCTGCCACAAGCATGACATGGCTCAACCTGCATGGTGGAGGCTTTCTACTCGTGCCTGCCTGATTCTTTCTGTTATGGGTACTTGTTTCATCCCCCTTTTAAATTTGACCCATTACAAATTAGTAAAAGACATGTATGAGACTATAATTCTAATTTGTATTTTTTTTTAGTTCTAATTGTAAGTTTTTTTATTTTAATAAGTTAAAAGGTATTATAAATGAATTAATAGTAAAAATAATGTTAAAAGAAGAGCTTGGTAAATGTAGAATTAATATAACAAAACAAAACCAGAATACTATCCTATCCAAGGACACTAAACTATCTGCTGACTAGCTCAAAAACTCTTTAACATCATATAATAGGCTATCGACTAGCAGAACCAACAACTTTTTTTTAAACAAAATTTGGCTGTCTCACTTCAGATGGTAGGTATTAAACAAATAAAGTACTTTTATTTTATACCTTGACATAGTCATAATTCCAACCTGACAAGGGATATCAACTGTTATTCCTATTTCTAGTATTTGAATAGTACACGTGTCATCCAGTACTATTATTGTAAATATTTTGAAAAGTAAATAAGAGAATTTCTAGTATATGCAAATTTAACTCCCTTAAATATGATTTTCTATAAAAAGCCATGTACAATATGCTTATCTGCCAGCTTTACTTATAGCTCTTGATTATCTTTTTTGTATTATTAGTATATAATTAAACAACAAAACCTTTCCACAATTAATATATATTTGCAAACCTGGATTGTCAATTCCAAAGTCTAATTTTTTCTTCATCTCTGGATCACTTGAAGTAAATTGACTCCAATCATCGCTCGTACACCAAACCTCATTTTCTGCATTATTGTTTCCCTCAGTTATATCATAATTGTCATCACTTGATTCACTGTCACTACTATGAAGAGGATTTACATTTTCATCACTAAATTCACTGTCACTATCACTATCACTGTGAGACAAAATATCTTCAATGCTGTCATCCAATAAACGAAAACACAAGGCCATTTTAGCAGCTGGCTCAACTGAAGCAGCAGGCCTTGTTGAGAAAGAACTAAATAATATATCACGTGACACCAATCATGAATTTATACAGCTGTAAATACGAACGGTTTTAAAGAAACAAACTACACGTGCACTCAAGTGGTATAATAATAAACTACATTGGAATCTAGGTTGATGGAGTACGTATTTTTCACTGTCAGACACGGCCCAACATCAGATCGGAACGACAATTTGGCAATGTCATATCTCATCCGACAAAGGATTGGAAAGGGTAAAGAGCTTACTTTTTAGGAGGTCCCTATTTTTCTAAAGATCACTATTTTTTAGCTTGGTCCCTAAAAGTATATATTTTTCTAATTTGATTCCTAAAAGTTTATATTTTTAAAGATTTCAAGTGATGTGGTAATTGTTAAGACGTAATAATTGAAACAAATTTTAAATGCTAAAAAATATAAAATTACTTCTTAATTTGTTCTTATATCTTAATGAATATTTTTGAAATGTTTGTGTTTTAGTTTCTTCCAATGGAGGGTTTTAGCAATTTCAAACTGTTTCTTATATTAATGACAGTACACTCACATCAAAAAGTTTAAATGCTCGAGTTTGAAAGTTAACCATGAACTAACTAGTACAGCTACAATAACGGCAATTATATTAAAATTTAGTTTGTTTAATTCTGCATTTAGATGCAGAATTGCATTTAGGTGAAATTATATTGCATTTTAACATATAAAGAAAACTATTTGCAAACAAATTTTACTTCCAGTTTTTGTGATTAAATGCAATTTTGCGTTTAAAGTGGCAAGGGTTTAAGCTACTAACTCTCATACCCTACAGTGGTTGACTTAAGAATGTGAGATCTTGTTTCAATATAAATAGTAAGAGTTTTTATACCAGATTTGTCTAAGAAGCATTTTTTAAGATCAATGATTTTTCATAAATATACAATGTTTTGTGTGCATTTTTATTTTTTGTAACTGAAAATGTATGAGATTCAATCAAATTTATCAACTTAGCTTTACCTAATTTTATACTCTTAAAGATTGATATGTTTAATTAAATACTTAGATTATATTCAAGTACTGTGAATTTTGTTTAATAAAGATTGACGAACCAGTCCCTCCACCGTGCGTGACGTCATCCCCGATAGAGACCGCGGGTATATGGCCAGTGTGGACCAATGGCAAAGAGGTCAGTAAGTAAGGAAATTAATTAAGGCTTCAGACCATTTGTTATTTTATTCTCGCACAGTGTGATCACAAGTTTCATCCCCTTTGCCAACTTATGAACTGTTGCAGATAGAAAAATCAAACTTGGACAACTTTTTGGCATTTTAATCCTCCCTTGGCACGAATCATCATATCGATGAATTGGTTAATTGATCACATTTTGATAGTTCGTCTGTGTTGTAAACATCTGGTAGTAGCAGCATCCATACTTCGCGGAATGCGTTATATTCGGTATGGGTAGAAAATGTGTATTCTTCTCTTTATTTAGCAAATGAATTATACAAAATAACATTTGTGGAACAAAATGGAACTGTAAAAAATACTACAGCTGACTGCTTGCCATGTTTTTGGATACTTTTCTTTTCTTTTTTTTGTGCTGTTTTTTTTTCTTTTCTTTTCGTCGTGTTGCTGTTTGTATTTGTTATTGTAATACATATCATATTTCTTTACAGTGAAGTTAGATTGACAGTGTTAGAAGAGGATGTTATGTGTAGTGATGTAGAAGAAAGTGACATTGAAGCTGAAGAAGTGCTCACCAGGCAATATTTTAGATGACTTCAGAAAGTGAAAATGATTACATTCCTGATATTGGTGAAGCTGACGCTTCTAACAGTGAAAATAATTGGAGTTCCCATTTGAATGACAATGTCCCTTAAACTCCAAGAATACCTGAAATAAATATGCAAATTCCATGTATCAAAGTAAATTCACCTGAACTCGAGATAGATGTAGGCCTAAAGTTCAAAGTAACGAACCCCCAGTTCCAGAGATAGGCTACTAAGAAATAGTGCATCAATTCAGATTGTTTACATAACTTTTACTATAGTGTACGTACTATGGATATTGGTGTTATGTATGATCCACATAAATGACATTAGGCACGTGAAAGTTCGAGATACGGAAAAATTGACAGTTTAAAACAAAACATACAATAGAATTCGAAAAAACTAAAGTACTTATGAAAATGTCCTACTATTATCCAAGGGGATTAAGAGCAACTTCAGAAATAATCAAGAATGAAAATAATTTAAATAAAGAAAATACAGAAACCACATTGATCATAGCTGGTTGGTGGTTGGTTAAGCTTCAGCCAATCACAAGATAGCTTCGTTTCTTCAACTCGTCTATATAGACAACACCTAACTATAGGCAGTTTCGTTATAATTTCTGTTGAATGAAGATGGTTCTTCAGTGAAGGTAGAATATTCACAGTGAAACCGAAATATTTTAAGAATTGAATTGTATAAATAATGTATCAATGATTTGTGAATGGGAAGACACCTGTTATGTTAATCATGACACCTGCTGCGCAAGCATGAGAATTAACATTAAAATATTTAGTCCAATTCTAAATAATAATTTTAATGTGCAGACAAAACTTATGTATTGTAGTAAATACTTTCTTTAACAAATTTAATTTTGAACAAACTTTACATAAATCTGCAAATCCCTTAAAATTAATTTAAAAGGAAGAATGGTAAAGTGAACCACTGGAGAGTTAATATTTGGCCGTTGGCTCCTATTTTTGGGTTGTTGGGAGTAGCCAACTCAAAATTTCAAATTTTAACACCCCCCCCCCCTTTGTGATACACTTTTTAGAAATGGAATCTAAAAAATATTTTGGTCTAAACCTTATATTTTGTTTTGTTTTTGTGATATTTCAGTATACAATATGAAATAGGATATAATTTAAAGGATTAAGTCCTCAAATCCCCTTGAGTTATGTTTACAAAACTGTTGTGATTGCTGGTGTTAAATTAGGTTGTGGAAGGGTTGAGAGAATTGAGACAGCCATAGATAATCCTAATTAATCTTTTACCTGCATATCTGATCTGATTAGAAATTAAGAATCGAGAATTTTATTGCCTTTGATAATTTTACTTTGAATAGGCAGAGTCAGCATAGTTTTCTAAATCACACAAATTTAATTGATTTTAAACATAAAAATAAAAACAAAAAAATCAGTAATTATTACAGAGGGAGAATTATTATAAATAATGATTACAGAATAGTGTACTTAAGTCAATCGCTTTGATAATTTATAAATATACAGTTTAAAATATACATGAAAATAAAAAAATGCAATTTTTATTATTAGTATTATTTTTCATTAGCTTACAGCAAGTTAAACTATCAGACTTGATGGCTAACCAGAACTACTGGCTTAGTTTTGTTGGTCTAGTAGGTAAGTTTTGATAATAGATCAAATTTGATAATTTAATTGCTGTATTGCCGTTAAATGTGGGACTGATTTCTACTCATTTCCTACTTCATACTCATTTCTCACAACATTATATTCTAATTTTCCACGTCTGCCTCTATCAATCAAAAATCAAAAACGTATTAAATTTGTTTTAGGTGGAAGGACGTGGTGATAGGAACGTGATTTCACCAATACCCAGCAAACCATGGTTGGATGCAAATTTATCGAAGAACAGCCAAGAATCACCTGACCACGTGAACTCAACCTCTCTGCCTCCTAAACCTGCTCATGTTAGTATAATTTTAATCTGTTAGTAAATAAAAAAATTCCCTATAACTGATTATATATTTAGTTACGTAAACAGAATGGCCACCCGACCGGGAATTTAATGGACCTGGAATAAGCCAGGAATCTTCCTGTAGAACCAGGAAATTCTCAAAAACAATTTTTCTGTCTCTAAGAATTTTTAAAATCAAGAAATAACTTGACAGCATCCAATTATAATTCTTGAGAAATAATAGGATTTAAAAAGAGATGTTATTTTTCACTCTTTTCAAAAAAAAAAAAAAAAAAAAAAATACATCATAATTGATTTTATATATATGTATTTTTAATTTTAATATTAAAAAAAGAAAAATACCTTACACAACGCACAAAAACGGCCTGTCATTATCAAGTGAAATGAATGCCACTACTAGGGTTAAGAAATAAGACCATCAAGAAACAAGTCGTCAAAGCTAGAGTGTGATTTTAAGAAACTGTACATATGATGAACGGTTAAACAAATAGAGCATTAGAATTGAAAACAACATGGAAACGATAGATATGAATACTTATTTTTTCATACAGATGTTAAATAAAAGTAAAACCATATAAAATCCATATTTTTTACCTCAATACGTTTTTATCAAAATAAAACCACAATTACATTTTAATTTTTTAAATCTTAACCTAACAAATAACCATAAAAAACTGTTATATATATATATTTATCCAAGCATATTTTATAAACAATTCATGAGACATTCTTCACTTTGTATCTTGGTACTAGGTTCTTCGCTTGTTCAGGTTCCCTCCTATCTTCTACGTCTACCATGTTCCTCATAGGACGTATTATTATTCTTGAGTCGTCAAGGTCAAAGTCTGAATCACAGATAAATAAGTAACGATTCACTTAATAGCGACCCTATGTCCGACACATTACTCTCCTCTATATCTAGTTCATGCACAAGTTCCCTCAAGTCACTGGATCGATCTTTGAAGTTGTCCATTGTGCATTGAGTTGTGACTAATAAAGAGTTCCTACAGAAATAAGAACAGATAAGGGAAGTAAAATAAAGTACATAGACCGAAAGAAAACAAGTCAATAGCCAAATGGTTTATAGTTTGCAATAGACCTAGGACAAAATAGCAACTACGAGGGCTGTTTTTTTTTTTCAACTTCCGATCGTGCCGCTAAATGGCTGGGCGAGCGGTATCGGCCAGCAATGTGCGACAGTCGACTGCGCACCTCTCCTACTACAACCTCACTCATTTTCGGACGGCCGACGCCATTTCCAATTTATCTAGCTACACATAAACATGGCGACCATGATAGAATCTCCCGCCAAGTGTGAGTTGAGAAGTGTCATTCGTTTCTTGCAAGCTGGAGGGTTATCTGCAGCAGAAATTCACCGTAGAATGGAACAAGTATACGGTGAAAGCTTTATGCGACAGTGACAGTGCAGTGCGTGATTGGTGTAGGAAATTTAAAGATGGACGAGTTGACATTCATGATGAAGGGGGCCAAGGACGAAAGTCAGTCGCAAACGAAGACCTCGTTGATCGATTTGACCAAAGTGTAAGAAGCAATCGTAAGATTACGGAGCTATCCAATCAGTTTCCTGAGATTTCAAGGTCAGCCCTATACTCTATCGTAACTGACAAGTTAGGCTACGAAAAATTTTGTGCGCGATGGGTGCCGAAGATGTTGTCTGATGACCACAAAGCTCGGCGAATGGCGTCAGCAACGTCTTTTCTGAACCGTTATGAAGCTGACAGCGAAGATTTTTTGATCAAAATCGTGACAGGAGATGAGACATGGGTTCTGTACGACACCCCAGAAACGAAACAGCAGTCCCAACAATGGATGCATTCAAACTCTCCAAACAAACCCAAAAAATTCAAAAAAACTTTCAACAACAAAAAGATTATGGCCACCGTGTTTTGGGATCAAAAAGGTGTATTGCTTGTTGAGTTTTTAGAGCCAGGTACCACAATCAATGCGGAAGGATACTGCGGTACGTTACAACGTTTGCGGAGAGCTATCCAGAACAAAAGGAGAGGAATGCTCACATCGGGAGTAGTGCTCATTCATGACAACGCCCGTCTTCACAGTGCTGCTTTGACAAAGCGTCTTCTTGACGGTTTTAAATGGGATGTTTTTGAACATCCGGCGTATAGTCCTGACTTAGCCCCGAGTGACTATCACCTTTTCCCGGAACTGAAGAAGATGCTAGGAGGGCAGAGCTTCCGAACAGACGACGCGCTGCGAGACGCCGTGAAAACCCATCTCAAATCACTGGCGGCAAACTTCTATGAAGAAGGTATTAAGAAGCTTGTACCCAGGTATGAAAAATGCCTCAATTTAAATGGCGATTATGTTGAAAAGTAAGTAATAATGTACCTAACTTTTGATAGTAAATTTATTTAATTACTCTCCCTAGTTTTATTTTTATACCACATCGGAAGTTGAAAAAAAACAGCCCTCGTAACAATTTGAAATTTAATAGCCAAAAATGTTATGGTCTTTGAGCTCATAGGAAAAATAAACTTATTAGAAAAGAAGAATAAAGTAATGAAATTATATTTAGAGTGAGAAAACAAGTCAATATCCATTTGGTTTATAATGTGTATTAGAAATTCATAGGCCTAGGCCTAAAACAAAACAGGAACTATCAGTGTGAAATTTAGTAACAAAAACATAATTGTTTTGAGCCATAATAAAAAGAAACTTAGCTTTTAGAAAAGAAGAATAAAGTAACAAAATTATATTTAAAATGAGAAAATAAGTCAATAGTTAGTTTGTTTATTGTAATGGTTTTATTTATGACAGCCTAAAAAAAACTTCGATATGCATCTAAATTTAGTAAACAAATATATTACTGTTAGTATTATTGACTAAAACTGCTAACATAAGAACATTACAGGATCGTAATAAACACGTTTTATGCAATAATCAATAATTGCTTATAGTTATCAAACATAATAAATGAAAAAATAACCACAAAAGTCAACTGTGCCCGCCTGTAAAAAAAAGAGTTGAAAACAAATTCCACCTTATAAACAGCTGATGGCGTTATCCGCCCCCTCGTTACAACTATTGATATAACAATGTCTGCAGACAAGACAGATTCTGATGTTTGCAATGGTGCCGGAATCACGTTAATATAACTAGTTTTATACTATAAGAAGTGAAATAGTGACGCCATAACTAATCGTCGATTGCCAACATTACGGTTATAGAAACCTTTAGCCATATTCACCAGTTTTACATGCAGTCACATCATTTCCACAAATATGGCAGTTTTATCATCTTGTAGCTGGAGTGCCTTGAAATGAATTTGATTATTTTCAAAAGCATTGTGCTGGCTTTACTGGATAAGTGCTGGTTAAAGGGTGGCCTGAATAAATGTTGTTTGAAACATGTTCTACATTGTACTTGTTGCTGATTGTAAAAACTTCATAAAAGTACCATTTTAGCCATTTTATAAGGTATTGTAGCAGAACAATAGTGTATTCTGACCCATGAATAAATTTTGTGTAATAATCCAATTCAATGAGTAAACAGACTATGCAAGAAACCCGGACTAAGTTTTATCAATCAGCCAAGAAAATAATCACAAAGTTTGTGTGGTGACTTTCACGTGTTTAGGGGGACTACTAGCTTCTCAAATGGGGCTTGTGTAGCCAAAATTCAGTAAAGGTATTATATTGAGTTAACACAGTGTTTGAAAAAAAGGTATTTTTCCCGTCTTTGTCACTTTTGGCTCCAGTTTGAACTGGTTGAATTTAGACACGCATCAGGTATTCTTAATTAAGACCATTTCCATGCAGATAAATTCCGTGGAAATATTGTCCTTTTGTTTTTTCAACATCCTGATCTGCAATACAGAATCTCTGAGCAGTGTGCACTCCACAACCAACCTGATAACAGTGAGATTAATGATTTGTACTCTTTCTAGATGACTTAAATGCTACAGTAATATGTTATTATTTAATAATACTTAACATACCTGTATGTTTGGCTAATTAAATTTTTTGCCATTTTAAATTTCAGTTTTTAACTGTGGAAGAGTTAGAAAAAAACATGAAGAAAGCAGTGGCAGAGATTAAGAACATTGGAAGTTCTACCAATGAACGTTATCCCGAACGTTATGCCAATAATAGATTACGCAACAGAGTGGTTGCAGACAACATTTCTCGCATTGTGAGTTTACCATCAGTTTGATTGATATTTTTATATTGCTGGTTAATTTTATTTTATATACAAAGCAAATAAAAAAAGAACCTTCTATTCTTTTATAATTCAGACTGTGTTCTGTTTACTGTGACGTCTTTGGACACTGATGAAAAATTCATTAAATAGCGTGTTCAAGATGGGGTTGTACAACAATATAATAATGAACATGTCAGGAAGGTTTGTTTTGAGTTAATTATATGCAGTGTATGTTTTAATTTGAATTCAATTCTACAATTCATAATTTGATCAAAATATACTTAACCCTTTGCACGCCAGCCTATTTTTTATTTTATTACTTTTTTCCAAAAGTACTACCCAGAAACGCCAAGGGCATTTTCAGCAGTTTTGCAAGTTTTCACAAAATGTATCATAACTTTTTAATTTTTGAACAGATATTGATGATTTCTTTACCATTATTTTGCTTATGAAAAGCTTTTGTTCAGTTGGTAAATTGTAGTTGCATAAAAGTAATTTAAACTTATTAAAAAAATAAAAAATTCAGAAAAGAAAATTAAAATTTTCAAAAAAGTTTTTTTTAGCACAAATAAGTAGTTTCAAAAAATATTTTTGCTGATTTCCTGTTATATCCTAGTCAACTATATCTACCCCTTAACCTAATTACAAAATTTCAAAAGCCTATCTTATATAGAAGTCCAGTTGTGATTTTCTTCAATAAATGTGACACGGGCACAGTTTTTGTAAGTTGCATGGACGTTGTATGTAATGTTACACTATATTCACAAATCAATATTTGACACTATACTAAAATAAATCGGTACGTTGGGATTATACTGACCAAAGCAGTATGAAGAACACAAAAATATAAATTTATAGAAACAAACATGATACAACGAAAAAACAACTCTTTAATTACAAAATTACAAACTTACAACGATTATCAATTATTGTTAATGGGGTCAGATTCCGGCTCCCAACGCTTAAACTTTTTTCAATAAGCTTAGAACGTTATAAAACGATGTAGTTGAGTAACAGAACTAACATTCCATCAATCAACAAGCATTTCCAGGTATTGTGATCGGTATTGTTGTCGCTGCTATCTTATCTTTCTCGAGAATCCCGATTACGGCAGGCCGCGTGGCATGATTATTTAAGTTTTTTGCACGGTACATAATTGCCTTTCCATTACAATTCAATTTATATTTCTGATCAGCCCCTCTAGAATTTGATATTTTACTGATAGGTACTATCTCGAGGGATGTTTTTCTTTCGTTGACATCAGCGCGGGGTTCGGCAGCACCTTCGATCGGAGGCACTCGCATTTTGGGTAGCAGAGTGTGATCAAGAATAAAAACAAGTTTTGTTTTCAATAAAGAGTTTAGTTTTTGGTTTTTGTTTGGTAATGTTTGTGTTTGTTGAATTTTTGTGTTTGGAGAAATGTAGGGGTAAAACATGGAAGTACAACAAAGAGACGCACCAGCTGAACGGGCGGCGAGACTCAGCAATCACGTTATCTACTAGACCGCTCGACTTTGACCTCAGTCTGAGGATGGGGAGTGGTTTGCGATAAGACAATTCCTGTTTTATACTGACGAAATATTGTTCTACGCTAATCTAGTAATCAGTAGAAGCAAAATGTCAAATAACGATTCATGTCTGGGTGTGGTCGGTATAATTCCAAAGTACCAATAAGGTACGAGTGTGGTCGATATAATCCCAAAGTACCAATAAATCTAATAAAAGGGGCATAATAAAAATGCTCTAGCAACAAAAGTAATGAGAGAAATACAAACGTAAACAACGCACAGCAACACGAACGTAACCTCACTCTCGACCAAACAATCCAACAGCTGCGAAGCTCAAATACGACCAAACAAACAGTTCATAAAGGAATAAACAACTTTGTGGTTTCAAAGCAACTAATCTACTATCGATTAGTCAAAATTTCACGGCAATCAGATGAACTATAAGAAAATTACAGGCGAAAAACGTGACGTACCTATATTACGGCCGTTGGCGATTTTCAGTTGAGTAGCCGACGGCCGTAATATAGGTACGTTGGCGTGCAAAGGGTTAAATATATGCTTCTAATGCTTTTGTAAGAATTGTTCATTAATTACCCTCAGCAAAAAGCATAACACTTGAAAGTGACAAGGATAGTAGTATTTTAAAATGGGTCTAACTTATTAATTATAATGATTATTAAATTTCCACGTATTTTATTTAAACAGATAATTTGTTTACAAGATGTTTATTCATATTCATATTCAAATTCCTTTATTCACAATTGCACAACATGTACAGAATAGTGTCATTACATTACTTTCTACAAACTCTAAGATACTTTTAAGAAATTCATGTACAAAATTCTTCTGTATATTAAAAAGAGTTGGCTAAGGCTTTTTATAATCTTTTTTACAATAAATTTATTTATAAAAATAATAATTTATTTAATTGTGATCTATTTAGCATACTAAAACAGCTTGATTATACTTTAATTGATATTTTACACAAATGATATTACAAACTACACATAACAATATTGCAAATAATATTTAAACTATCGGTATATTATTAAAATAAAATAAAAAACTCCTCCAATGCATACAGGGGCCTGCCCAGCATCATTGTTTTCAGCTTAGTTTTGAATTTATATAAGTCCTCTATTGTTTTAATTTCTTTAGGCAGTCTATTGAAATATTTTATACCTGAATATGATGGTTTTTTTTCATACATCCTTAATTTATGTTGGTCAAAAGCCAGGTCATTTTTACACCTTGTGTTATATTTATGATTGTCTCCGTTTCTCACAAAATTATTCAAATTTCTTTTGATGAACAGACACAGCTCAAAAACATACTGGCTATAAACAGTGAGAATACCCAGCTCTGAAAAATGAATCTTTAATGAATCATTCCATTTTAATTTTAACATGATACAAAGTGCTTTCTTTTGCAAAATTAGAATTCTATTCAGATTAGCTTTACTTGTACCACCATACACTATAATACCATAGGCAATATGTGAATGAATTAATCCGTAGTAAATTGTTTTGAGTGTATTCAAATTAGAAAATTTTGACATACGTTTCAACGCAAACAAACCGGAAGATATTTTGCTACAAATTTGGTCTATGTGTGAGTTCCAGTTTAAGTTTTTGTCTAATTTTAATCCCAGAAATTTTGTTTCATCTACATTTTCTATCATTTCTTCATTTAAACATATATTAATCCTATCCAGTTGTTTTTTACTTGAAAATGTAACGTATTTTGTTTTTAGTGAGTTTAACAGTAAATTTTTTGAAATTAGATATTGGTTCAAAGACGACAGACTAACATAAGCTGAGGTCTCTATGTCTTCAACTGACTTTTCTGATATTTTCAAATTTATGTCATCTGCGTACAAACAAATGTTCTCAAAGTGACTTTTATGGGGTAATCCTCTGATGTAGCACAGAAAAAGTAATGGACCCTAATATAGATCCCTGTGGGACTCCATATTTCACAGGCTTATGGTCAGATTTATCACAGGATAACTGTTTAGAATTTGAAACAAAATTTATTTCTACAAATTGTAACCTATCCACTAGATATGTATTAAACCAATTAAGTGCCCTTCCTCTAATTCCTAATTTGTGTAGTGCATCAAGCAAATCACTATGCCCTACACTATCAAATGCTTTACTCAAATCTAAGAATACCCCTATTGTTTTTTTACCCTTATCTACCGAATCAATAATTGACTCTATCATTTGTGTAGCAGCACTAATCACTGATTTCCCGGAACGAAAACCGTGTTGTTCTTTATCAAAAAGATTATTAATTTCTAAGTATTTTGTTAGTTGGATTGACATGGCTCGCTCATAAATCTTAGCAAATGAAGATATCATAGAAACTGGTCTGTAGTCTGATGCACATTCCCGTAGGCCCTCTTTAAATAAAGGTTTTACCTTGGATATTTTTAATTATTTTGGAAAAATCCCACTGATGAATGAGGAGTTAATTAAATGAACAAGAGGTTGAATTAGACACTGTCTAGCAAGTTTAATGACTGGCATCGGTACCTCATCATAGCCTGTTGAGTATTTATGTGGAAAAGACATGATAATTTTTTCAAGATCTATTTCTGAAATATTTTTAGGTATAAAAAAATTTTTTGTTTGTAATTTAATTGGTTGATCTTCACCAAATGCCTTAGTTGAGTTAAGTTTTAGTTTTGGTAAGATTTGTGAATCAACCATATTTATGTAGAAATTGTTAAACATTTCTGAAACTGTATTAGGATTATTAACAACTAAACCATCAATATTTAAAGCTATATTTTCATGACTTTTAGTCCTCTTACCAATTTCACTGTTTATGATCTTCCAAGTCTCCCTGCATACATTTGAGGAGCCAGAAATCAATGAATCTAAATACATTTGTTTTTCTACTTTACATTGACTGTTGTATTCCTTGATTTTTACTTTTAAAACTTGTTTTAAATGTTGACTGTTACTTTCTCTACTGAGGGAAGAAATTTTTGAAATTTCATTTTTCATTTTAAGTAAATCTTCAGTTATCCATGACTCTTTTTTATTAATTTGTTTAGTTTTCATTTTAGGATAACATGTATCAAAATAATAAAAAAATATTGAAAAAAATTCATCATACTTTTCCTGAACAGGTGCGTTATATACACTGTTCCAACTTTCTTGAGATACACATTTAAGAAATAATTGATTATTTTCCTTGTTGAATTTTCTTTGAAACTTCGTTAAATCATTATTACTGTGTTTATAATCTAAATTTCCATCTATTGCAACAAGTTGGGCGTCATGGTCAGAAATATTTGTAATAATACCCTCAACTTTTACACCCTGTTTAGGAAAATTGCTTAAAACATGATCAATACAGGTCTGAGCTGTAGTACAGACTCTAGTAGGAAAATCTACCAAACAATTCATCCCATGACCTTTCAAAATGTTTTTTAAATTTCTACATTCTTTAGAATTTATAAGTGTATTTATGTTTATATCACCCACTTAAAAAATATATTCACATTTTTTTGTAATTAAATTTATTAATTTATCCAATTTTTCTAGAAATATGTGTGTATTAGAGCTGGGAGATCTATAAATACCTACTACAATAAACTTAAAGCTATTACAGCTAAACATTGTTGCACAAATTTCAAACTGTATCTTCTTGCAATTCATTGCATGCCGGAAAACATACCTGTTTCCATTCAATCCCATCTTTACATAGTACCATAACTCCCCCTCTAATGGTTGTTTTCCTACAATAATGAGAAGTAACTGTATATTTACTTACATTTAATCGACAAATTTCATCCAGTTTAATATTATGTTCACTAAGAACTACTATATCCGGATTTAATTCTTCTAAAAGTATTTCTAGTGATTCAATTCTGGATTCTAAATGTTGAATGTTTTGATGAAAAATTTTAATTTTTTTAAATTTTGAATATTGGTAGCTAGACTTTTTCTTGGATTGGTTGATTGAAATTTTTTGATCAAAATTTACGTTTTCCCTTTGAGAGGTCTGGTAACTGAGTTTAAACGGTTTACAGATCGTTCTCCGGCATTTTCACTCGTATGTTGGATTTGCACTTCACTCAATGACTGACTGCTCATACACACTTTCACTTAACACACCTCCAGGTGATGTTGACATGCTTGATACTGAGGCAGCATGCAGCAGTGGAGTGGTCTCTAGTGCTTCAGACGGTGAAGATTAGGTCACAACATCGGCAAAGCTAAGTTCACCAGGTACTACTGGGGTAGTTGACTGCTCCAGCTTTGATGGTGTATCCAGGCTGACATCATTTGATCTATTTGGGCTATTTGTTTGTGCGCTCTTCACACAACTAGTGTTTTCCATCAAGTCATTGGGAACAGACAGAGTTGATGTTTTAGTAAAGACTTCATCCATTGCAAGGTTATTCGGTTCATTGTACTTATATGTTTTATCTACTTTGGACCAATTTTGTTCAGCATATTTATTTACTATGATTTGTTGTAAGTATTTTACAAAAACGTTATAAGGCATTCCACTGTGCAAGTTTTTCTTAGGTAAATCATTTTTTGTTATTATTAAAATAGATGCTCCTGTGGTCTTTTTGAATTTCAACAGATTAGATACGAAATGTTGAGGTAAAACACGGTCTCTGATGCAACCCATTGGGGAACAGATGAGTAATTTCAAGTTACGAGCTTTAAAATCTTCTGTTAATTGGTTGAAAGCTGAGTCATATGTTTCTTTATAACTTGAGAAGTTTTTGGCATTGAGAAAATATTTAGGCTTTGTCACTAAACTATATACAGTTGCCCCAAATTTTGATTTCTGGTAAGTTAAATTCTGAGAACAGTACTGTAAACTACTGGGTTTCCCAAATTTTCTCTTGAATGCTACAGTGACCCCCTGACTCATGTGTTTTTCTTCATTTTCAAAATCTGCCGAGATACAGTGTCCAAAAGCCACTTCAGGATTTTGACAATACTGGTCAAACAGAGTTTCCATATCTGCCTCAATAATTTTTATAGTATTTTGAGCTTCAAAAGCTAATTTTTTTGTTTCAAATTGTGAGTGTAGAACTGTATTAGCAATCCTCCTACATAAAACTTGTTTCCCAAATTTATTTAAGTGCTGACCGTGCCGGCTGAAAAAATGTCTCTTGAAATTTGTAATATTTATTATCTTCAAATCATTCAGCTGTTGTAGAGTTTTGTTTTCTTTGTGTACTTCCTTATTAATTAAACTTTCCCAGGCCAAGTCATGGCGATGAAATTGTGTTACATACACGATGTTAGTATGTTTATTTTCCAGTGCAAACTTGTGAAACATGCTTGATATATTGACATTTGAGTCCCTATAGGGCAACTCAGAAATGTCATTTGCTCCAGTTATAACAATCACAGTATCTTCTTTTGTGAAATGTTCTATCATATGGGATGTTTTTTTCAAAATATGGTCGGTTGTACCACCAGAGCTAGCACATACAAATGTTTCAAAAGTATCAGGCATTATTGTTGCCAAAAGATTGCGTAGGTTATTGCCATGGCTATCGGCATACACATGAAGTTTATTCTTTGGCTTGCCATGTTGTTTATGGTCAATGGAAACGGTTATTTCATTTGATGTCCTTACGTTCGTGTGTATAGTCTTATTGGTTTTCAGAGAGTTTGATGTATGACTAATAGTAGAATTACTCAAACTGCTGAAGTTGTCATAATCACAATTATTTAAATTGTTTGAAAAATTTTTTTGACCATGTATTTCTTTTACATTCTTTGATTGAAGTAACAAATGTTCAATCTCTCTCTTTTGATTCTTCACTAACTCTTGAAGTATCTCAATTTTACTCTCTTGTTTACTTAAGGGGTTATCAAGTTTGGGTTCCTTTTGGGTAAATTTGGGTAAAAAGTTTTGGGTAAATTCCATCAAAAGTTCAAATATGTTTCTTTTTTCACATCCTTTGCAGTTTTTTAATATATAGGCCAACAACGATCTCTTTTTTATTAGTTCTATGTTGCTCATTGACAACTTCTTAATATATTCATGATCAAAAATATTGCCTGTGAGAGCTTCTCTGATGCAGTTATTTGTTATAACTATTGAATAAATACCGCAATCGTAACCATTTATTTGACTTTGAGCTTTAATAACTTCGAAACAAGGATTCTGCAATTTAAGGTAACTTGATAGCTTATGCATAATTGTTTCAGCATGTGTCAGATTTGTAAATATCTTTGATGAGTCGTAATAATAAAAGGTGTTTGAATTTTTATAATACATCAGAATACTCCAGTGAGATCCGCCCGCATTATCAATCATCCCAGCATCACTTATTGGAATGAGAAACATATCTTTCTCTCCCAAGCTGGCAGGTTCAAGGAAATGTGAATAATCCTCCAGGCATTTAACAGCATGAGATATTATTGGGCTTACAATGAGAAAACGATCATTGTCCAACAGATAATTGTTGATTAGTTCAAAATATCTATGTAGAACATCATCAGACAGCCATGTTTCTCCCAAGAGCTCTTCACACATTATAATTGATGTTGCATTTATGTCAGTTTGACATTCAGTTGAGATACTGTTATTAATTGTTTCTGCATCAGTCACCGACATTTTCAAGTTATTTGTAAAGTTGGACGGTTTGTTCAACATATCTCCCTCAGTCAATGACAAATCCGTTGACAAGTCAAATAGCTTATTTTTTGATGTTGAAAAATTAAAATCTTCAATTTTATATGGCAATTTTTTTTTTCTTTAAATAGTCCACCAAAGATGTCTTTGACCTAAAAGTTGTGCCATTAGGGGATTTTATATAGATATCTATTTTACCCTTACTTAATCCTGACTTTCTGGGAACTTCTTCCCTTTCCCATCCTTTTGGTAGTGATGGCATAATGTTTTAATTATTCAATACACAAATACAACCATTCATAGTAATTTTTTTATTATTTATTTATTTTTTTAAATTATTATTTATAGCAAAAAGTATATATATATACATATACATATATATTTCACCTTATATAAATCAATACAAGGGGTTTGCCAGTTTTGTGTGTATATTTATATTGTTAATAGTTATAATAGAAATTAAAATATAAATAAGAGTTTTAAATATATAATTAATTATTTTTTAACCCTTTTACTGCCAGCCATTTTTGTATTGTACCAGCCAAGATTGCCAAGGAGGAAAATCACTGTCGTGCATTCATTTACAAAAAATGCTGTATCTTTTTTATTTTTCATTAGATTTGCATGACTTTTTATTTTATTTACTCGTATTTAAATGCTGTTTTTTAAATAATAAAAAGACATTTCATTTTGAAACAAACTCATTATTTTATTTAAAAAATGATATAAATAAAAAATAAATAAAAAAATAAAAATTGTGTTTGGCATGTGATAATTTATTTTTAAAATTAAACTAAAATCATGAGCATGATATCATTATAAACTAGAGCAATTGCTTATAACATATACCAAAATTGAAGGTGTTACCTTGAAACATAGCCGCACTATGAGGATTTTCCCAAAACTCAACACTCCTCAAATTCTGGACATTTGATGTACACTGCGATGTTTCACACAAAAACACTTTATCTTATACTTCTGTTCATTCATTAGTTTATAAAAAGCAATAACACATATATAGCAATAACAAATAAAAAAGTACACAAAACCTATACCTAATTTCTACATATTTACAATATTTAAACGTGCCTGATTTAAGTTTTTAGTACCTGTGCTGTCCAAAGCGGGTGGCATGCACACCTCTTTTGCATGCCACACAAATGGTCCTTGATTTTTTTCTTGACCCACCACTAGCTGTGCTTATTTTGCTACAAACAGAGCAGTTCCTTTTCTTTTTTATCTGGCAGAGTTTCCATTCCAAATTGCTGGGGCCCATCTCCACCTCCAACATTTGCTGCTAGACGTAATGGCACATCTTCATTTTTTGCTTTTAGCCACTCTGCTGCTAGATCTTCAATTATAGAAGAAGTAAATTGCAGTCTCGTCATTTCTTTACCAGTGCAGTTATGTTTGTACAATATATATGCATTTAGGATAATCCGAGAAAAAATGTTGAACACTACTTTCTTCCAAAACTTAACGGTACGTCGTTCATCTAAGTAAGCATACAACATTTGATCCGACGTGTCTATTCCTCCCATGAACATGTTATAAGAGTTAATCAATTGTTAGTTACCGATAAAGAGCCAAAAGTAAACCGCGACTATAGCCTTGAATTTTATAATTTTGAGCCTTGAAAACCTTGAAATGTGCTTGAATTTTAGATTTGGTCATTACTGGACACCCTGCTCAGGGTGGCCACCCGACCGGGAATAAACCGGGCATTCAACGGACCGGGAATAAACCAGGAATTTTTCTGAGAACCAGGAAAATTTCAAAAATAATTTTTCCGTCTCCAAGAACGTATAAAATCAAGACATAATTTGACAGCTTCTTGATTCAAGAACAGATTAATCACGAAACGTTGTATTTTACTCCATGTAGCTCGTGAAATTGTGAATGAATATATATTTGTGAGCTACTTCTGACGCTGGTTGATCTAAGGTTACCTTTTTGTAACCTTAGATCAATCTTGTAACCTGCGAAGTATTATTCAGTCGTCGAAGTGGGGTCTCCGGACGAAGTTGTCCAACTCTTATTCTTTAGACAAAATAGTTTTTTGGAAAGACGTGTGTTAGATAGATAGCACAGGCCTAAAATTTGCAGTGTTATAAACAGTTTATAATCAGCTCGTATAATTGAAGTTCGTTTTTTCGCGGACTGTAGCTCCTTGATAGTAAATTGAAGATCGCTAATTCGTATTTTATCCGTACGTCGAACTTTGTGTAGTTGTAAATAAATATATTCTTTATAAATATACATCCGTACATTTTTACGTAAATGTAATATATTCTGGAAACTCATTTTATACCCTACCATTTCTATTACTTCAAAAGGGAAAATGACTTGAAATTTTAAATGTATTCATTTCCCTGAATATCTGCAAAGTCCTTTGAAGTAACATGGTATTCTTAGGCTTCCCCTTCCCCCACAAAAGATTAAATTAATTCAGAATTAAATTAGTTCAGAAGAAAGTATTTGGTTTATTGGTTGATTGTACTGAACCGACCTTGTGTACGCCGAAATCATTGTCTCGTACGAAAGTTCATTCACTGCTAGACCTCTGACCTGCAATACTGGGCTGCAGTCTGCCCCACGGTAGCGTTGTGTTGGTATTTATTTTTTATCTTTGTATTTCCAAACTGAATACATGTATTTTCTAAACATCACAGAAAGGAAAGTTATTAGGTATACACAATGTTATATCGACACATCGAAAAACACAGAGATAAAAACTAATGAGCTTAAAATAGGTGATAGCCATAAATCGTCACCGAATTTCTCACATATCGCTAGCGATGCGAAATGCTAGAGCACCGCAGCTTTGTGGCACTTCTTGCAAAGCTAGTGACCATAAAACGTCATCTTTGCACTTGGTGTAAGGGTTTAATACAGTACTACAGTTGTCTATTTGGTTTGAAAATAGACTAGATAATCGGAAATTTTCGACTGGGAAAACGGGGAATTTGAAAAGAGGATTAGAGTGGCCGCCCTGAGCCTAACTATCCCTACACATACATCATTTTATAGTGTCTTGTTTTTTGTTTTTTTTATTATTTAAACACTATGTTAAACACCGAAACCCAATGTGAATGTATCATGTGGCAAGATATCTCGAGTAAGTTTTCATTTATAGACATTACATTTAGCATGAAACTTCATTTCTATAAGAATGAGTTCTATGGTGCATCATTTTGTATTTATGAAATGAGCTATAGATTAGAAATTTTGCGTGCAACCTCAACAAAGCCTATTAAGACACTTCTATGTTGTACTGTACAAATCATGTGGCAAAGTAATTGTTGTGTTCTAATTCAATTGTAATCCTAATTTTATTTTATATTGTCCATTATTTAAGTAAGTAATTGATAATTTTATTTGTTTCAGCCTATGAATTTAATTAAGGACTCATCTGCAAATGGTAACTACTCAAGGCCAAGACATGGAACTGCAGCAGGTATTATCAATCACAGACCCTACCACGCCAACAACATGCAGGGAGGATATCCTATGAGTCACCTAGCTAACGCTGGTTTCAAATACCCGCCTAATTGCTACCCAGATGTGGGCGCAAGCAGTCTCAGGATCCCGAATCATGTTCAAGGCCCCCCTGGATTGGTGAGACATGTAATGTCACGAGGATCCCACCACCAAGGACCTCCACATCGCAACCAAGGGCCTCCACATCGCCAACAAGGGCATCCTCATCAAGGTAGAACAGGCAGCTTTTATTTATTATTAAGGTGGATATATTAGCTTCACATTATTTAAAATGTAAAGTAATACTATATTGAATACTTATCTATAATGGATTATGGATTAAGTGCAATACCATGAGTTACTATTCTAATATAATACATAGCTTTATATACACACCTAAAAAGCCCTGTGTTGCTTCATTATACCATAATATATTACATTATTACCATAATATATTACATTATTACAAAATGGATTTATTCGTTTTAAGATAAGACCTATCCAAGTATACAGTACTTTTCAAAATAAATTAAAGTTTATTTATCTCCTTTTCTCAAAAACTTTTTCAACCCTTCAACGTGGTTTCATTAAGCAATCATGGCTGACTGCAGTGGTTTCACATGAACGTCATGTTTTAGTGCAGCTGTAAGTATATGCAATCTAGCTGCATCAGTTTGAACTACATCCAGTGATATTTTATATCGTTACAAAGAGCATTCTTTATTTTCGTCTTTACAGAAAAAGTTTTTCTTATTCAGCTGTTTATAGAAACCAATCAGATGACTGAAATCATCTGTGTTGCAACATTGTGTCTGCTCTGATTGGTTTGTATTTACATTGTGTTTCACGAGTTCTGTTAAAACAATAATTGTTGTTTTGTAATAAGGTTTTAGTCAATAACAAATTTATAGGTTATTAGTTTTGGTCTAAATACTATTACACTGTATAGTAAGTGCAAATTAATGATTCAGAAGTGATTTAGTGGATGTGTATTTGTAAGTGTTGTAGGTCTAGACCTATCTGTGAAAGTTAGTTGTTTTTTTTGCATAATGTGACTAATTTTGGGCAGGTGTCTGACTCCTAGACATTTATATACTAGTTTTACTTTATTTTATTATAACAGTATTAAAACATGTCATTATATTATACACTCATAGCAAGAAAAATTCCCTCATCAGGCTAGAAGTGAGCTCTTGTAAATCCCCACGTTGAAGGGTTAAGAAGGACAGATACAAAGAAAAAGTAATCTTTTGGAAGTATTAAATATTTGGCTGAAAATTCCTGCTTAGCATGGTCATTTATACTAGTTTATATTACAAACCCTTGTACTAATGTTTAGTGATGGTAATAATCGTTGTAGTTCATAAGGCTTAAGTTAGGCTTCACTAACATAAATTTGTTCTGCTGACAAACAAGTAATGGTTTTTCTTGCTGAAAAATGCATAACAGTTTCTTTATTTGTCTGAAGCTCTTCATTCAGCATGTAGTGTGAAAGACGGGGACATACTTCACACAGTCTACAATTATTACAGTCCCGACTGTTTTGATAACGTTTACACAACTTTAAAACTGAACAAATAACACTAATAAACTTAAAGTATTTATAAGAAAGCACCAAATACAGATAAAATGTAAATATATGACAACAAAACTGGTTTAATTAATAGTATAGAATAGTAAGGCAGGGGTTACAGTCACAGGGGGATACAGTGAAACTAAAACTCTCCCCCCCCCTCAAGGATTGACCGGATTCACCGCTGAACAATAAACTAACTCGAATTTTGTGTAACCTTTTTATTATGTAAGTGCAGTCAGTGTTACTGAGTTTAGTGACTAATTTTTTAACATCAAGCTGATTAATTTGTATGATGTTAAAATTTATCAAAGGCACACTGGGAATAAAAGATTTGCTGATAGAAATATGATATTTTAAGAGGTATTGTTTGATTGAGAAAGTACATTTTTTTGCATGTCCAAGATACGTCTCCTTGGATACTATTATTACTACCAGCTGTTTTTAAGACATTAAGTGTATATCATTTGTAACATACCAAACTATTAAAATTAATGTTTTATGATTTTTACTTTAAAATTGTAGCAGATCAGTGTCACATTCTTATCAGTAGCAAGTTGTGCTTGTACTTGTGAAGCATGAGCCAATGTAATGTAATGGAGAAGAATAGTAAATTTTAAGTTTATGATCAAAAAAATTTATTTTGGCTTTCTGAAACCAGCCAAATGGGCATTTTGGAAAACGTATTTGTGCTCATCTTTAAATTTAAAATGGATAGATGACCATGCCAAAGCTCTGAAATAAATTTGATTCTAGTTGATTGTAATGAAGTATTTTATTTGTATACACAAATTCAAAATTCTAATTCTTATTCAAAATATTTAAATTCTTTAATTTCAGAACATCTTCACAATGTAGAGCATTGTCAGAAACAAATTCGGTATAAACAAATATCTATGATATACCGTCAAGGCCTAGTAACAAGTATCTATCTAATTACAGCAAAATAGTCACTGATGTCATATGAGCTGATATTAATGAATAACTTTTTTACACTTTTCTTGAAACAGTTAATTTCAAGAGATTTAAGATGAGAAGGAAGAGAGTTGTAGAGTTTAATGCCTGTTTCAGCAAAAACAATTCAAAGTGGTTTAAGACTACATTGAGATATTCTAAGAGAATTTGAGTTTCTAGTCATATGGTTATGAACAGATCTATTTATAGGTGTGGCATTTAAATTTCTTTTTGCATACAATAGACAATCTAAAATATACAGTGCAAGTACTCTAAGAATACCATACTTTTAAAAAAAGGTTTATAATGAGTCCTTATATTTTACATTAACTATTATCTTGATTGCACGTTTTTTTAAATTAACAGTTCTTTATGTTACAATCATTGCTCCATACAATAATTCCATAAGATTATAAACTATGAAGGTAGGCATAGTAGACACTAATGAGGATATCTGTAGTTAATATATCTTAACCTAATTAATATAAAAGAGTCTAGGTTTTATCTTTATTAAAACAGAATGAATTGGCAGCAGACCAGTCCTCAATAGCGTCATTAATATTACAAAGGACATCAATAGAAAACAAAATATTATCATTTAACTTGTACAGCCAGGTCATCTGCAAACATAAAAGAGCTCACATGGTTAATAGCAATAGTACCAGGTAAATCATTTACATATGTAATAAAAAATACTGGGCCCAGGATTTAGCCCTGTGGGAAACCAGTTCTTACATTTAACCCTTTCCACACCGTAGACGGATGTATTAGAATGGTAGACTTTGACCAAAACGCCAAATACAGTTATATCCAATATTATAGATTATGTCTCTTGGAGATTTTTAGTTCATAAAAGGCCTTTGAAATGCCCGGTGCATGCTCCATGCTTATTGTGGTTGCCGAGGAAGTATTTATAAACGACCTTCACTCTGCGGCAGGGGGAGGGGAGCGCCCTTTGTCTAACTCCGACCACCTGTATTAATTCTGCGTCTCCTACAGAGCCATAATCAAACATATCCGTGGCGTGTATTACTGCTTTCTCGGTTGTCACAAGCTTGTGCGTCTACTACATATCTCATTATTATTCTTCATCATGTGGTAGTGTTATGATTAATTTGAAATATTTATACCTTCATACCTCATATATAATATATATATATATATATATATATATATATATATATATACACACTTTTGTAACATTATGTTTTCCACAATTACATGAAAAATATCAATGAGATGTAATATATAGGCTACTTTGTATGCCATGTCCAATATTGTCTTTTCAAAATGTGTTTATGTGGAACATTCAAGACATAATAATGTGCTGGAGTTGTCTCCCTGACAACTTAGGTATTTTATAAGCCTTACAATTTAGAAACATTATTTTAAATAGACCTTATATCTTGGGGTTATCTATGTGACTGTTGTGTTCACAACACATTGTGATGATCCCAAGCATATACAGTAGAGTCCCGGTAATCCGAGGCGAATGGGACCGAATGGTGAAGAACTCGAATTATACGGAACACTTTGAGAAAAGTTGGGTTATAATTAGAACTGAAGGCAAACAAAAGAAGTATGCTTTTATTACAAATACCAGCATTAAGAAATTACTTACAGAGGTCCAAAGATGCAATGTTTACTTAAAAAAACTGTCTAGAGTTTTTTGTTTCACCACACTGCAGCGTTTGCGGGCAGCCATGTCTCTCCACCGCCGAAGCAATAACGTGTCTGCCGCTGTCGCCTCTGCTTGCTGCTCTACGTAGCGCAGGGCCGCATCCAGTGCCGCGTAGCCACGGATACTAGACTGTTCTAGTATCCGTGCGCGTAGCCGTCGCTGTGAGTCATCGCCGGGTCTGTCTCCTGCACACTTTCTTCTTCCTCACTCCCGTCAGCTGTCATGTCTGTGACCATCTCAACTATGGTGTCGTCTGTTGTCTCTAATTGTTCGTCCCTACTCATCCACTCTCCAATATCAGTTTGATTTGTCCCATTGCAACCAGGAAGTCTGTTTATTAAATTTATTAACGGTAGATCGTCATCTTCATCATCATTTTCAATTTTACATACTCCGATTTTCTTCCATGATTTCTGGATTGTTTCTGGTTTAATTTCGCTCCAAGCTTCAGCGATCCAATAAATTACCTTGATTGTGACTCTTTTCAAGAAATTTTTTATGGTTGCCTATTCTTCAATTGTTTGAAACATTGATTGCAACAAACGGAGTCTGAACTTTTTTCAAAGTTTCAAGTACGCCTTGGTCCATAGGCTGAATGAGGCTGGTCACGTTTGGTGGCAAAAACATCGTGCGTATGCCATCACATTGCAGTTCCCCTTCATCTGGGTGTGATCCTGCCTTATCAAGTGTTAAGATGGCTTTAGAGGGTAGGTTGCTTTTCTTCAAAAACTTTTTGGTTTCAGGAACAAATTTACTAAAAATCCAGTTTTTAAAAATTTGTTTGTCCATCCACGCGTTTTTTTGGTTTGTATAAGTTGCTGGAAGCGTTGAAATAGACATGTTTTTAAACGCACGAGGCTTACTTAGCAGACTTGCCAATGACAGTTAGTTTTAATTTATGGCTTCCCGACGCGTTTGAAGCGGCTAGCACAGTCAGTCTCTCTTTGCTTTTTTTGTGACCCGGAGCAGCTTTTTCCTCCCGTGAAGCTAGAGATTTTGATGACAAAGTTTTAAAATTCAAACCAGTTTCATCACAGTTGTAAATCTGATCAGGTGTTAAATTTTCACTTTTAATAAGATTTTTTAACTTTTCACAGAACTGAACAACTGCCTCGGAATACGCCGAGAGTTTCTCCCCACAAATTTCTAACTGCCTCACGCCATAACGTTTTTTCCAACGGTCAAGCCATCCTACACTTACCATCCTACGCCGTAAAGTCTTCCTCACCTTCATTGATTTCATTGCGAAAGTACAATGCCTTTTCCTGTAAAATAGGTCCGGAAATAGGACAACCTTTGTTTCTTTGTTGACAAAACCATAAAAATAGGGCCTCGCTAGTTTTTTCATACTCTCATAGACTTCCGCTCATTAGTACACTTTTCCGAGCACTTTTCTGATGCAAACTTTTCAATTTTATCGCGATTCCTTCGCCAGTCACCAACTGTCACTTCACCAACTCCGTACTCGGCAGCTAATTTTTTTAACGTTTCACCTTTATCAAGTCTTTTTAGAGCTTCTAGTTTTGTTTTTATCGGTACAAACTTTCTTTTGCTTTTTGAACTCATAGTTCACTGTACAATGAACACATAAACACTTCAGAAAATACTTTTTTACTAAAACTTAATATTTAGACAACAAGTACTGTACGTTGTAAATAACAGACGGGTAAGCGCACTGCGATCGTAATCTAGAACAACCGTACCGCATTCGAACGTGATGAGCAACGGACTGATTTATTTTTAGACAATACGGGGCGCGATGTTCCGTGGCCTTGACAATAAGGTGGGGGTGGGGCGGTGCAAATGAAGTGGCACTGATGAGTCAGGCTGCCGGCTTCTCCAAGTAGCCTAGCACTCAGTTTACAGACATGCGCTTGAGTGTGTTGTACAAATATGTCAATATCACATTTTATTTTTTTACATGTGTTGGCTTGGATTTAACGGAACCTCGGACTATCGAGACTCGAACTATCGTGACTCTACTGTAGTTGTAAGGCTAAATCAGTAATATCTTATACAGTCTTAATCAGCCAATTTAAGGTATTACTTTTAATTTGATATTTTAAATGCAAGTTTTCCTATTGATTTTAAGGATGGGTGGATATAACCTGTAATATTAATGACTAATAGATGAAAGTCCACAGTTGGTTTTATTAATTTTTGTTCCAGGAAACTTCTTTCCAAGACACATGCAAGATCCTCATTATGCGCCACCACACAGGCCACCATTGGGAGATCATCCTCACTTCCCACCATTCTTTGATTCTCAGGTTAGCTCATCTATCCACAGGAATAAATTAAACAATTATAATTTCATAGCTAGGAGTAGCCATTGCTCCCTAAGTTGTTTCCTAATATTTTCAACATTTTATTACAAAATTTCAAACATAACATTTAGTTTAAAAATGAATCATTTAAAAAATCATTTGATGTAAGCAATATTTATCTTTTTCAGCCAGATTTAATCTGTTTTTATTGTCATTTGTAAAAATATTAATCTATTGCGGATCGTATTGTTTTGGCGCGTGGGCACCAGCGGGCTCGAATTAATTTACGGTCAGCGGCCGCACGAACAGCAATGGTGCGCCACAGTATCGCTCGCTATCGTATACTAGAAAATTCAGCTGTGAAGGTATTCGTATCAGATGGGCCTGTTGGGGTATCCGTGTTGTAGGAACGATAACACGCGAGCAAGGTTACGGCGTGGCAGGGATGATGTCTGAATCATAGTCTAAATAAAGCGGCTCGGGCGAATTGATTGCAACATCCGGGCAATTGTCTAGACTAAACCCGCCAACGTGTACGTCTGCGTCTTTTCGTTGTGTCACTAACCTCAAAAGTATTATAATAACAAGTGAGGAAAACACCCAATCAGAAGCGCTAAAAAGCAGAGAGTAAACTCATATGAATGATTTTTCAACTTCGACATACAACTGCGATCTGTAGGATATTTATAAAACTTTTGAAAACTCTAAACGTAGACCGTTGTTAAATACTCTTAGTTGACAAGTGAAGATGATCGCCCGATCTATCAGACATTAAAAGAACTATTTGGAGGGAAATTTAAAAGCAGACCGCTTTTGCGACCTGAGCTCGTCATCGTGCCGTTAGGTCGAGCCCTGCATGACGAGCCCAGCTCGTCAGTGATCCGCAATGGGTTAATCAGCGAATCATTGTGTTTTGATTAAGAATGAGATGCTCAACTTAAATTAGTTCATAGGTTAGCTAAGATTTTGGATCTAGATTTAATTGGAAACTCCCAAACTTTATTTACAAAAGTAATTTTATAGCTTCTTCAGTGTTCTGTGACCCCCGTTATTAAGTAAAATGTAATTTAGCAGTTACATAATCTTAAGTTTTCTTAGTTGTTAAATACAGATTTCAGCATAAATAAAAGCTACCAGGTTGCAGTTTTGTTTAAACATGCAACTAATATCTTCTACAATGATGTAACAACCACCAAAAGAAATAAAAAGTTTTTTTTGTCTTCCAGTTAAGAATAATAAGAAATTGTTTATTTTCTGTAATTGTTGTTATAGCAATAACAAACTATGAATATTTTCTCGGGATGGTTATTGTGTTAATGTTTGTAACAGCTGGTAATCTGTATGTATTCTATTTTAATAAGTTTTAGTTTTTAGGCATTTTAATTGCATCAGACGGAAAATTCGCAACAGCTATTTTTTAGAAGTTACAGATTTTAAATTTAAATGCCAAACCAGTTTATTAAATAGAATATAAACTGTTTATCAACTGTTGTATATGTTAACAAGTAACCAACTGATGACATTATTTATTGTTTGTTATTGCTATAACAACACTGACATAAAAAATAAATATATTATTATTACTCTTCATTTTATGACAAAACAAATGGTCAACATACTGTCACAATGTAGACTATTTTATTTTAAACATCAGTAATTGTTATAAAACTGTATCCAAAGTTTCATTATTTGTTTAATGGTTTTTAAAATAAAACATATCCATGAAAAGTGTTACTCAGCATGTGTGAAATATACAAGTTACGTCTTTATGAGTAACTGAAGACTTACTGAAGATTTATGATACTATATAGATTTGATTTTGGCCTAGGAACAATTCCTGAAGATATTGGTAGTGAGTTCTGGAATGTCCTGTATGTTTAAAAAAAATTACAAACTGGTAGTTAATTCTACATTTTTACAGATAGATTATTAGGGTATATTTTGGCATTAGTGCCATACAAATATAAAACACAAAAGTGTATAATTCAAATTTGATTTTGATTTGACAATACGTTTAGTACTCTTAATGACTTTGTTTTCTATTGTATTAGAACGGGTGTTGCTTTAATTTTCTTTTTAATTTATTTATGATTAATCCTTTCTCATCAATATTCATTTCCAAATTCAATTTCACTTCCGGTTAATTTGGAAAAAAGCAAACTCTTTACAAAAAGCTTTTTATTTGTATGTGGAATATTAGAGTAATCTTCTTTGAACAAAAAGATAGATTTTCAAAAATGTATTCCTATTTTATTTACTGTTTTAAACCATGATTGTGTGATAAAGATTTAATCTTTATAATTTTAGAATCTTAATTTACTGTACTAATTGTTTTCTAATAGAGACTTAAGTTTACAAAACTGTTTGTGGGATATCTTTACTTCAGTTGTCGTACCATTAATCTATGTCCATGTAATATGTACCTAATGTTTTGTAACTGAGATCCTTTGATATCTTACTATAGTTATTATATCATTAATCTATAGCAATGTATTACGGGCCTACAGTATTTATTGGGTATTGAGACTGATGCTCTACCGTTAGTGTAGCAATCCTTTGGAGTTGTGACCAGTAGGGGAGAGAAACCTAGTAAAGTCCTTGTGGATTGTGGGGATTCCCAGAATTTTGACATACGAAGATCGCTTTTGGTCACTTTCGTCTTGCTCTTTTCCTTAAATAGTTACCCCTGGCGTGGTGGAATAGGTTGATGTCTATCCATTGGCTTATTAGAAATGATCCTCTGGTTATATCAATGGTGGTATATTTTTAACAATATAAAGGCTTAAGTAGCTGAGTTGGCATGGCTGTTCACTGCATATAAATCATCCTATCCCCATGTAACAATGGTGAGCAGGCAAATTACTCTCAACACTTTGTGAATGGGCTGTAACCTTTTTAAAATTGGGAATCTCTGATATATTAACTGTACTCCTTACCCTTCAACACACGATTTATGGCCAGTGAGTATTACAGTCTCTGTTTTAGAGATTACTAATTGCAATCCAGGTTGCATCGTCTGCATAGCCCATATATACACCATCTAGTATCTTCTAACTGAGCATAGTGTCATACAAAACATTCCAAAGGTTCAGGACCAAAATCGAGCCTTAAGCAGACTCAGAAGTGACTCTTGGTCCGATTCCCCTGGTCTATCCCATACAGCAGATGACAGTATTTTATGTCTGCTGTAGCACCACTAACATATCGCTCCACCTCACTGAGTTAAATATAGGACAATACCAGTAGGTGTGTTACATGCCATGCATCATGTGTGCATCTCACTACTTCCACCAACTCAGTTATAGCACTGAGAGTTCAGTCGCTCTTCTGTAAACCATGTTGGAGAGAAGTCTCCAGTATTTCGAATAGCTGCTTAGAGCCAATGGCAAACTATAATACAGGCTGGAGTGATGCTCCGCACCTCCACAGTCTCTATGTCACACTAACCGTCTGGCTGGCCGTATGCTCTTCACATGTTTATCATGGCAAATTGATCATAAGCGTGCAAATCATCTGTTATTAATACTAACTCTTTGTTACACAAAGGTTTAAAAAAATATATATGTAACTTTAAAATCTAATTTAAAAAGAAAATATTAGCTATTTTAAGAAACAAATTATTCTTAAAAAGACAAAATGTTCTTTAGCAAGTATGGCTTTTAATTTTTCTGAAATTGCAAAATAAAAACAAAAATATTAACAATTATGAGGCATAGCGCTCGCTTATTACCATTAAATGAAGCGGAGAGATCAGGCGAGTCTTTTGACGTTACAGTATGAGGACTCAGGTCTGTATTATAGTCTGGTCTTGTTAGAGCCATTGGTTTATCAATTTTTCTTTACCAGCAATGTCCAGTATACATAACAGTCGGAAGTCATGATGGTTTGTCTCATATGTCCAACAACACAAGTCTAGCTATCTTTGAGAATGAAGAATAGTCTCTAGTCTTCAGACAGGCTTTGTATTGAGAAGTTGCGGTTGGTGTCTGCAAATGACCTTCAGTACCTCTGCCATGACAACATTAGAACTCTGTGCCTTTTGGTTCTTGGGTGAACTCACAGCAACATTCAACTTATTCAGGTTATCACTGGAATGTAAAGAGCTATGTTGTCCTAACTTCACCTGGAGAAATTAAGAGCTTATTCATTCATTCATCTCCAACAGCAACCGTCTCCTAGTGCCTGTTTGAGACATTCCCTACTCATGGGACTCAAGCTATTAAAGTCACAAGCTACAACAAATCTCTTAGACATTGCTCGGATTGCATTCTCTATCACACAACTTTTCACAATATTTATGATCATTTTATTTGGGACCTGTAGCAACTCATGAGGACACTTCAGTGTGGCCTACTGTCATGTACTGAAGCCTCGCAAAGCTTTTGCGCACCCTGGAAGTATACTGTGAAGCCAGTGAAGTCCTAAAAATGCTGAAACAATTGATCAGGTCCTACCAGAGAAATTTACTTACCTTGACCAGAGTAATACTCCCTTGCTAATGCAGGGCAGTCGAAGAGCAGAAGTTTTGTTTGTTTTTCCTGTGTGTGTTTTTCTCCTGCTCATTACATAATCCACAGAGCAGATCTTCCTGAAAAGATACCAATTCTGTGAAGATGTTTTCTCTGGTGCCAGTGTCCCATAATTAAACCCACAGCCTGAGAAGATATGCTAGAAGACACACTTTTAAAAAAGAAGATCAGACACTAAAGAAGAGTCTCTACACAGTGGTCTTCTCTGTCTATACCAGCTCAGTTCTCACCAGTGTCAGAACACTTCTTAATTGACTTGAACCAGCTGCTATGGTCTTAACTTGATGGAGAATGGTGTCTAGCTGTATCTCTTCTAGTCTGCATCATTGATATGAGATTTTCTATTTGAGTTGTTTGTATGTCACAGTCATCCTGCACACTTGAGAAAACTTTTTTATTTCAGATGTACACATTGCTTTGTTTTCAAACTATGCACTTTGTGAAAAAGTACTATAGACAACTAGCCAGGCAGTGGTGTGATATGTACCTGGGCTTATTGCAAGCAAGATGGGTATTATTTGGTTACTTACCACTTCCCTAGGAGATGTGCGCCCAGCTCTAACACAATCCAGTTTAATGTGAATGTTTAGTTTAGCTCCAGTTCACCTTCCTGAACTTAACATTCACATTGAATCAACCCTTCCCACTATAGGTACGCTATATATAAAATCTAGTCTAGTTTTCAATTAGCCACACTTTGTATATACTAAACAAGTATCACAAAATATGAAAATGTATGTAGTAAACTGTGATTTCAGATTGGGTCATAAGTTCTTGACACTAATAGCTACTTATCTTCTATAAATTTAATTCAAGTGAGCGTGGTATATGCAAGCCCCAGCACAGTTCACTTCTGCCTAATATAGTCCTGCCAGAGATCATGCACTGTGTATAGCAAAAGCCTATGTCCTACTTACATCTCAGCAACCCAATCACGGAGCAACATATCAATAACCATAGATATTAAGATAAAAGTGTCGACTGGTAAGTCTACTTTACAGAGGAAGATGACTGATGGAGTGATGGGGCTCCCTTAACCCTTACTGCGCCGTTGTTCGCTAGACGTTTGAGCACCGCACGGATCCAATACCGCCACTGCAAAATCACCCGTTTTTGCATGGTCACATATGAAATTACATAACTTTCGTAAATTTTGAGCTAGCCTTTTAGTTTTGGTTTTGTTTTTGAGGGGAAGAGATGTACTTTCAGTTGATGTAATAAATATAGTTTTTTTTTTTTTTTACATTTGTTTAGTAGTATGTATGCCTGTCATAATTAAAATAAAAATCTTAAGTTTGAGGTCCAAAAACACACTGAATAAGTAACTTGTGCTCAAATAACGTTTTTTAACCTAAAAGTACGTATTGTTTTGAGCATATACTAAAAGTTACAAATATATTCCACAGAAATTGCATAAAATTATGTAATTTAAGTACAATTCAAAAAATTTCAAAAATTCCGCTGTAGGATAAAGATACACTTGTTACTATAGAAACAAGTAAATATCAATATTTTATAGTTGAAATGAAGCAGAGAAATACAATTCAAAGTTGATTTAAATATATTTTATATATATTATGTTTAAACTATAAGGACAAAGGCGTAAAGTTCACAGAGCCACTATAGTGGCCCGCGGCGCTCAAGGTACCGCATACGGCGAGCCACTATAGTGGCCCATGGCGGTCAAGGTACCGTACATCTCGAGCCACTATAGTGGCTCACGGTGGTCAAAGTGTTAATGATCAAGGTTTTTACTACCTAAACTTGAGTGAGTACTGTCCCATGCCCACTTTGATGAGAAGAGGCTTCATCAGAACTAAACTTCCTTTCTTCCAAGATGACATGGCTAAACTAACCCTATTATAGTGGATATTACATGGGATCTCGACAGAAAATTGCCCTTACTCCCAACCTTACCCATCCTGAATATCTTGTCACTCTGGAAGCAGTGCAGTGGTCCTTTTTGGACTAAGTGCAATGCAACGTTTTATCAGATTCTTATCCTAAGTGAACAAAAAAGAGTATTTAAAAAACCCTAAGGGCTGGGACAATTCCTTACCTTACTGTAGACACAATGATCCTATTGGTTTAGTCAGGAACTAAACAACCCAGAATTACATCACACAACACGCTCATTTCATTCTCAAGATGATTTAAGTAATGAAATTCTACATGCCAAGTCACTATAAAATGATGGTGTATGTGTTGGAATAGTTAGGCTACATGTGTCAATATGTCACATTTTTTATTTTCTTACAGGTGTATTGAGTTTGTATACAAGTTTATTTATTCTGCTATTTTATCATTGCTGTCATGTTACCCATAAAACTAATGTAAAAATATTCACTAATGCTCAGCTAAATCTCATGGAGTGACATGAACTATCATCAATCTCAGTGTTCCTCATTATATAAATGAAGCTGCATAATTTCAAGTCCATCGGTCAGTTCGTTGTCTAGATATTGTGCGGACAGACAGACATGCTGAAATGAAATTTTCTGATCCCATGAGTGATAGGCTTTGCTAAAGCTCAACCAACGAATCCTAGAGTCAAAAGACATGGCGCATTTTGTATATTGTAGATCTGATAAAATATTAAAATAAAAAATTATGTTCATTTCTTAGATGGCTGTACACTTGTGTATTACTTGTTGTTATTTGTTATTTATTTATTTGTTATGTTTTAATTTGTTATTTATTTATTTTAATTTTAGAATAATATTTAAATTGTGGCGTGACTGTTTTGGCAACTTTATGTTTTGGGTACCAAATTTTCCCTATCTGGACTTATGCTAGTTTTCATATTTTATACATGACTTGTGTAGATGCTTGTGTAAGCTTTATGACAATAAACGTATTCTTATTCTTACATGCTCTATTTTAGATTTCTAGTCGACATAGCTCTTCAGGTCCTAGACACCATGGACCTTCTGTTCCACACCAAGGAGTAACAGGTCTACACCAAGGAGCCTCAGGCCCTCAACCTCCTGTCGACGAATATATGGGGTTAATGAGCATGCAAGAAAAACAATGGCTTGCAAACATTCAACTGATGCAGCTCAACTCGAGTGATCCTTATCAAGATGACTATTACAATGTTGTAAGTTTTACAATCAAGACTTTACAGTCAAACTTAAATGCGAATGTTTAGTTCAGCTCCATTTCACTTTCCACTTAGTGCAGTATCTAAAATCTGACACTGTCGTAGACTTGAATCCTGGAATCTGGAGTCCATGTCTGTCTGAAGAGATCCATACAATTTAGTGAAAAAGAAGCTCACAATGAACTCTTTGCATTGTTTTGACATGAGACACCTGGACTACAAAGCTTTTTACAAGACAGAAATGGAACTAAACTCAACATTCGCATTGAACGAACCCTTCTCACCATAGCTACGTTATGTGTAGAACTTAGATAGTTTAGATAATATAATCTCACTCTTCTTTCTATTTCTGGCCAACCTTGGCTAACCTCTTCTATTTCTGACACTAGAAATTTTCAGGAGCCATTTTCAGGAGGGTTTTCATTATCCATTTCTTACTTGTCTTGTTTGACTATTCTAGTACATGGCTCACAGGGAGTGCTTAAGCCGGCGCTGGTAGGCTTATCTGGTGTTGGTAAGAGCTAATGTGAGTTTGTCTTTGCTGAGGTGTAAAGGCCGGTATCGACAGTGCGAGACTGCTAGCTGCGAATGCCTCGTGCCATCTGCCTCAGGGTGAGCTCTTCAGCTAGCAGCTAGTTTTTAACAACGAATGCTCACTGCGAGCACGCGAACCACCCGCATTCGTAGTGAAGACAGTCGGGACAATGTTTTTTTTTTTCCTAGAAATGCGCAATTTGCTGCCGCTGCTTTTATTGTGATGGCGACGATTAGCAGGAAAAAACAACAGAAAAAGCGACGTAAACCCCGTGGGTGGGTCAAAAAATGTATCGAAATCGGTTATAATTGACTGCGATATTTAGCGCCACAAGTCTTCTCTCTTGTTTTTATTATAATATTCAGGGTGTTTCGAGTCCCACAGTAAACGTTTGGTTTCATAACACTTCACTAATTGTCTGATCATTTCATGATTATATATGATGACAGTTTCGTTGTAGAGGTTTGTTGGTTTGCAGTGCAGAATTGTGTCTTGTACGTTGCGAGGCAGACAGCGCAGGTATCCACTTGACGCACAAATCGGAGCGAGGCACCTTTGAGCACTGCTCTAAAACCGACAAGCACACGGCTCGCCTCACATTGTGTAACGCGAACGCCTCATAGCGAGTAACCCCAGTATCCACAGTCCGAGGCAAAGCCGAGCATTCGCCAAGAGGCATTTGCAGCGAGCAGCCTCGCACTGTCGATACCGGCCTTAAGTCGTGTACTGGTTCAGAAGCTAGCCACTTTGGTCCCTGGTCAGGAAAAGTGCTCAATAGACAGAGATGTAATTATCCAGGTCTCCGTAATTGTTGAGCCACACAATTCACTACCAGTTAGGCCATGATACAGAAACCTTCAGAGATGCTTCAAGTATAAGAGGTTTGGTTACTCTAGTAAAAGTTGCACAAATTAGGAGGTATGTAGCCATTGTGGTCAAGATGGACACAATGATTAGAACAAGCAATGAGGAGCAATGTGTGGATTGCAAATGAAAGCATCCATCTGGTTGAAGGAGCTGTAAAGTATACTTAGAAGAAAAGCTCTCATTTTTCAGAAGTATGGAAAGAGCTCTGAAAAAGATAAACTCAAACTCTGAAGACAAAAGTATCTTACTCTAAGGCAGCCTCTACTCCTATTCAAACCACTCAGTATTCGTCCTGCTTGGTTCTTGAACACATGGTGAAGATGTTCATGGAACAAGTCATAGCATTTTTACACAGCTGAGTTCTTCAACCCTTCCCTCGTATATCCACCACTTTAGTCGCTCAAGATGCTTCATCTTCCACTGGTACTGGGATCCCCACTGATCCATCTAAACCCAAACAAATGGGCTTAAGTGGAAAACCCACAGCAGCTTCCCTATTTAAACAAATTAACGCAGCAGATAATATACCAAATCTAACATCTGAAGAGAGGAATGCCCTTGTTCCAAGTAAAAGTTACAGGTAAATATAAAAAGCAGAACAAAGATCACAGTCTAAATCGCCTCCCTCTTCCCATTATACTCAAATCTCCGTCATTGAAGAAGAAATGGAGGACCCTCGTCTATAATCTGAATTTAGGACCTTCTCAGGAAGTTTTCACCTCAACCAAGAGACAAACAGAATTTAAAATAAAAATTATATAATGTTATCAATATTCTAATGAAATACAATCAGATTGAAAAGCCACCTAGAAGATTTTAAATGGCCTATAAATGATCACAATATTAATGTAATATGCATCCAAGAGACTAAGTTTCATTCAGGATGCTGTGTGCCACAGAAAGGATTCAACATCTTCCGTCAGTATCATATCTGTGACAGCAACGCTTGCGGCGGAGTGGCTTTACTGGATGCAACTCTTAATGCAACAGAGGTGCAGCTGACAACTGAGCTCCAGACAGTCTACATTTCTATTTCTTATCCAATTGAACTAAATATATGCTAAATATATATACCTGCAAATCCAGCAATGCTTTCCTGAGAAAGTCTGTTTAAACTTATTGAAAAGCTACTCTCGTCTTTTTTACTGGTCGGTAATTTCAACTCTCATCACGAAAGTTGAGGTTCTTCCTACAGCTCTTGAAAAGGGAATCTCATGGTGGGGTCCATGGATGATCCGAACCTAGCAATTCTCAACAATGGCACCTCTACTTATATATGTCCAAGAACCGTTAACTGCTTTGTACTGTGTGTGATGTACTCCTTAGTATACAGCATATGATCCTTCAGTGTACAGCTTTTATTTAACAAGCAGTGTAAAAAGTGTACCTGATGGGATACACACCAGGTTTTCGTAAAGCATGTCTTGCACCCAATAGGGGTACACGTTACTATGCATTTCATTATTGCATTTTTATTGTTTGCCTGTCTTGGTGGTTTGTTAAATGTGAGCCTGCGCTTAAATGAATACCTTAGACCAGGGCTGCCCAACCTACGGCCCGCGGGCCGAATCCGGCCCGCGAGTCAGTTTTATGTGGCCCGCCTTGTTGCCAAAACAATCAAATTTGTTTACAAGCATTTGAAATATTAAATAAATACAAATTTTGAGAACCAAGCAGTCCAGCCGATTTCACGTAGAACGAGCCGTATTCATTTGGTGGAGTATGAGTGTTGAAAGAAGTAAAGTAGTTGCAGACAGATTTCACTGACTACGGTGGTGGCTGTCGGCTGGCGAATAGAGCGCGCGCGTAAAGCACGGCACAGCGCGCGGTGCGGCGACGTAACCCCTACCCAACTCAAGGTCACCACTCGCCACGTAATTTGTATGTCCTAGTATCCTAGTAGGATTAATTTAAATCAATTTATTGGTGACTTTTTTTATTGTTCCCTCAGAATTAGAGCAAACATCCAAAAGTCTGGGTTTATATTTATTTCTACTAAAAAAAAACCTAAAAACATTATAAACCTTTACCTAGCAACTAATAAATAATAAGAAATTACAATAATCAGGAAACAAGGGCCAAATAACCTTAAAACTCATATTTTGCACAGCATTTCTGGAACAAACCCTGGGCAATGCGTTTTGTTTGGGGTTCCAAATCCCCTGGGATGTTGGCCCGCCTGGCCATAAAGGGTTTACAATGTGGCCCTTGGGTAAAAACGGTTGGGCACCCCTGCCTTAGACTATGGTGTTCTCTGTTGAAAAAAAAAACATTGAAAAACATATTGAAGTAAATTTGTTGTGCAAAATTTCTAAGCTTACATACATTTCTTGTTATACTTGGGCGTTTAATGTAAAAAAAGATACGGCTTTTTGCCATTATTATTGAAACATTCTATGCCAAATAAAAGAAGTCTGGAAATAAGCAGTTGTCGTGTATGTGTTAATGGATTGTGAGACCCCTGTACTTTGCCAATTAAAGTGTTACTCGCAATATGACAATACCACTATATGAAGTACCATGTATTTTATTGGTCAATAAAACCCGAGCTCTTTGGCTTTAAATAATTTCTTTTACATTTCCAAATTAATAAGCGCTGAAAATATAAGTTTAAATTAATGTTTGAATAATTTTGTATAATAAAAATGCTATGATCTACTTTAATTATTAATTAACTTAGTTGTAGTTGATGCTAATTGTTTTACTCGTGTGCATAATATACAAGGGCCATCCAGAAAGCGGTACCTGTTTGTGCAATAAAAACATAGGAGTAAATATTAACAAATATAAACATTTTTACTCGAAAGAGCGTACTTTACACTACTTCTCCACATAATCTCCAATCAAATTTAGGCATTTGTCAGAACGTGTGACGGGTTTTGTATTCCAGTGTCATAGTCCTCCACCGCCAGTGTATTGAGATAATTTCTTCATCGCTGTCAAATCTTTTTCCCACCAAAAATTCTTGTAACCTTCATAAAGAGATGAAAATTCTATGGGGCCAATACTAGGTTGTACAGTGAGTGGTCGAAGGTTTCCCACTCAAACTGCTGCAAAAGTTGTGTTATCACGGCTGCATGAGGCCCGGCATCGTCATGAACGAGAGTGATGCTTGTAGACAATAGACTTCGCCGTCGATTGTGTATTACCTGCCGTAATTTCTTTAATGTTTCACAATACGCAGTAGCATTATTTGTGTCTCAATGGGCCATAAAATTAATGAGCAGGACACCTTGTCGACCTCAGAAAGTAGTTGGCATGAGTTTCCTGGTAGTCAGAACTGTCTTTTTTTTCTTTTTTTTTTGGTTGGTGAATGAGCATGATGCCACTCCATTGACTGTTGTTTACTCTCAGGTGATGCATAACAAACCCATGTTTCGTCTCCAGTAATGATGTGAGTCAGGAAATAGTCTCCTTCATCGGAATAACATCCCAGAAACATCAGTGCTGCAGCCATATGCTTGGTTTTGTGCTCATTTATAAGCATGCGAGGGACTCACCTTGCACAAATTTTTGAATAATGCAGATGGTCTTTGACAATTTCATGAACAATTGTTCGACACATTCGGAAACTATTCACAGAGTTCATCAATTGTGACACACCAATTGTTCCTCAAGTACTCGTCTACTGAGCTCATCAGTTCTGTAATGACAGATGGTCTTCCTGAACTCTCCTCGTCGTGTGTATTCTCCCTCTCCAGGTTGAAGTTGTGACACCAGCGCTGAACGGATGACTCGTCCATTACATTTTCTCCATACACCTCCTTTTAATTGGCGATGAATATAACAAGGTTGAACGTTTCGTGCATTAAGAAATTTAATCATGGCCCTCACTTCACAACTAGCAGCGTTCTCAATTTGTTTAAACATTATAAACGATCACTAACACAACACAGGCAATGCGTCACACAACCTCACACAGAGTATGTAGTCAAGCCACTGATGCAAAAAGCCACAAGTCTGACCCTGCCCAACAGCTGCGCGCATCATCAGCGCTACATGGGGTACTAACGGATACTACTTTCCGGATGACCCTCATAGATACAGATATATTTATTTACTTTGACTATTGATTGTGAGTGAAAAAGTGTGATAGGAGGGTTTTGTGGTGTTTTGCTTATAAAATATGCTTTGGTAAGTGGTAAAAAGTTCATTTTTATACACGATCATGTTTGCTAAATGTTTGTGATCATGTGTATAATATATTTGTATAATGTGCATATTATGGGAGTGTAAATGGCCATAGGGTCAAAGGGTTAATTTAAAGCAATGTTGTATCCTATCAAGTTGAATATAAGAGAGTACAGGCTCTTTACGGTAGTGTTTATATAAGCATTTAATATATTGTTTTACTCTCTTTTAGATAAGTTTTAAACTTTTTATCAACATTTTGAGTGTTTTAATAAAATATTTTAAATTATGAACATGTTGGAAACTCAATTTCTATAATCAGTTGGTTTGATAAGTAAGCTTGTACAGTTAGATCTTGGACTACATGAATCCAAAACTAATAAACCAACTTATTTTCTGCTCTAACAAATTCTGTTCATTAGTTTTTAAAGTGATACTGTAGGTGGCGATTTAAATCCAAGTATAAAACTGGGAGCTACATAAAACCTGATATCAAGTGTAAAATGTATTAATTTTGTAGATGTACAATCAAAGACAACAGGGCAATTCCGGAAGGAAGTATGGTAGTCACAACACAAAGAACAATAAAGAGGTCACAGCTTCAAAGCCTGCATCTACCTACATACCACTTCAATTCGAGAACTCCCTTGGAAAGCTCCAGGTATGTAGCATTAAAAAGAAGCTGGTGGGTTATGGTCTATGCCTCCTGTAATGCAGACAGAATAATACACTCTCTTCTCTCTGTTTCCTCTCCTCCCTCACACATCTTTTCCTCAGTACCTTACCACTCATAACACAAGTGTTACCAGGTTATTTCATTCATAAGGTCAAGATCATCATGCAAACATGAGCATAGAAAATGCAAACTTCAAACAAAATAATACTTTTTTAAACACAATAGTATTTTATTTTATTAGCTTACCTCTTTACAGTTTTTCAAACACAAAGTACAACAACATAACATTTTTGCCATAAATAATTTGGTTAAAGCTGATCAGCTATCGTCGTAAATAAACATTATAGACACACGCCACTACGTGAACGTAAATATAGAAAATAATAACTACAAGAAAAATATTATTTACAAAAGTATGTTAATTTGTCAATTAGGTTGTCTATTTACAGTTGTTTAAACATAAAATACAGCAAAAACACGTTTTACAGGTTTATCATTCCAGTGTGTTTTACAAGTTGCTATCACAAGTTTTGTATTTTGTACTTTAATTGTGCTTCAGTCGGTATGGCAAGAACTGATTGTAATAACAGCATTCAGCAGTGTAACTTGTTTGAGGACGATGGCGATCAGAATGCACACTTAACAAGTTCGGTGATTCTGACACTAGTTTGGTAAATGAAGGTATCATTAATGTTGTTCATGGTAGACAATAAAAACACTACATGTACACTGAATATGGAGGAGTTATGTGTGGCACCTTGCTTTGCCGGCTACCAAATACTCAAAAACTACTAAAAGGAGTGAATTTTGTTATAATTAGTATATGTAATGTACTTTTAGTAGGAAGTAAATTTCTATTTCATCATTAAAATACTTCAAATTATAAGGTTATACAACCTTTATAATTTTTCGTACCTAGTAGTCCGTGCCCATTTCACCTCCTACCCTTTCCATAGGTTACCCACTTTGTATCAAGTATTTCCAATATTTTTTGTGTATATTGTGAGAAAATGGCACCAAAAAGGTCAGTAATTACAGCTTTCCTTTAACAAAAATTGTTTTTACTCACTAAAAATATATATTTATGTAAGACACTGGAAATCACTGTTCACATGTTGGTGTGTATTGGCTAGATGATATTTTACAGAAACTAATCCCCCTCCAGTTACAGCCAAACAGGTCATATTGAATTTGGTTGTACATTACACGTACCATTGATACCATGTGTGTAAACATTCAGTAAGCTACATTCAGAGTATTTCTCCTGCCTTCATTTCTTCTTATTTTAACAAATTTCCTGACCAGTCATGTAACAAAGCACATGTTCCTGCAACCAATGTTACAAATATTTATTTCTCCCAAACAATACAATTCTAAGATATTAAAACATTTCAAAATGTTATATCCCTTTTTATTATGTTTCTCTCCTCCCAGGCAACTTGCATATTTAATTAAATTACTGTATATTTCCTATGCAATTTATATCAGATAGTATTTCTTATGAATTTTTGATTAAATTCACATTTTGCTTAACGTCTGCATGCCACCAAGAAGTGTTTACCACTTCCAGTTGGAAAATTTTAAATTGTCACAAAACTATGGAAGATAAACAGAGTAACATATTCAAACGTATCGTACTTCTGTAGTAACTAAAATTGTGGCCGTTTTCAGTTCCTGGTAGATGATTGGGATTAGTATTTTCCCATACATCTTTAATATTATTTGCCAAAAGTAGAATTCAGATTCTAAGTTCTATAATTTTTTATTGTAACAAAGGAATACACCAAAACACCAACCACTAAATTGTATGTTAAAGTGGTGAAGGGTAGTGATTCTATTCCGTCATTCCCCCACTCCTGACTGGAAAGATTGGACAGTATTGGCCTTACTTCATGTGTCAAATTATGTGCAATCAAATGAAATAGTGTCTGTTGTGACTATCTTGGTCAGCCCCGAAAATAAAGTGGCTTGTGCTTAAATGCTAGACTGTAATTACCCCCACAGAATATGGCAGCACCGTTATGGTAATTGTTCTCTTTATTATTTTTCTCCCTAGGATTATATATTTTCACATCACAGGATATTAAACAAAGAGTATTAGGGATAAAAATTTGTACGTTTAAATATTGACAATGTAAACAAAGAACTTAATATATAGCTGTTTTGAATCAGCATTGTGGCATTTCTTGCATATATGGTTGGTGATAAAGGGTGACCACAGTGGCATCTCTCTCATATAGTGATGGAAGTTTGTCATCGTAGCTCTTAAAAGGTTAAATATATTATTATAGTTGCTTATATATATATATAATACTATGGAATCAGAAATTTTTAACCAGGAATGCTAAGGAATGCCATAGTTGTGATTCTATTCATCTTGTCACATGGTATGTTATGAATTATTGATTTCTTATTCATAGAAAATTATAGTTTTTATATAAAATTTATCTGCAAATTATCTGTCAGTTTTGAAATAAATCCAACACTTCTTTATATAAAATATGTTAGAATTTGAACAAAAACTCATTTTTGAGTAAATTGGTGTATACATAATGTTTCATGAATTAATTAGTGGAGTCTATACAACTAAATGTAAAGATTAAAACATTTACTTGAACTCACATTCTTAATTTTGTTGTTGATTATATGAAACATGTATAATTTTTATATGCATTCTATAAGTATATTTACGGTTAACCTACATTTAATTCAAATTATCATTTTTTTCAGATTGGAAGTGTTACTGCTCCTAGAAAAATTATTGAAACTGAACTTGTGGAAAACGTGGAAAATAATTCCAAACAATCCGATAAGAAGCACAAACAGAATTTAATGGAAGTAGAAGAGGTAATTTTGTTAATACTTGTTTTGTCTTTTTAAGTCTTTTAAAATTTTAATCACTCCAAAGAAAAAATGCTTATATTTATAAATCATTCTCAAACTCTTCGTTGTCACACCAAAGTCTTTATGAAACTTCATCTGGGCTGTTTTCATGAACTTCCCAGTGTACCTTAGTGATTGATGATCTCTTCTAAAATTTATCATCATTCAGTGATACAAATAATAGCACATTTAGTACATTTGTACATAGTACATTTTGAGCTATGCCAAATCGCATAAAAGGCGTTGTAAGAGTTCATAAGCATATCTATAGTTACATAGTGTTTTCCCATTGTATTTGTTGGTTTGTTTGAACCTATAGCCACAGCGCTCCACTGATTGTTTTAATTATTACAGTTGGTGACTTTTGCTATAAATATTTTTTAAATATTTTGCAAGTAAATTTTATGGTTTTAACTACAATATAAAACATAAATGAGGATAAATTCTTTAAATTAAGTGACCAAAATTTAATTTTTCACTCAAAGTTAGACTACAAATTCTCTCTCCCAAGAATATCCACAGTGAAACATGAATGTTCAATGTTGTAATAAATTATTTATACACACTGTGTATTCTAAAAGTACAGTAGTTCATTTTTCAATTAGTAACTTAATAGCAACATAATTGAAAACATTTTGTAAATTAATTACTTGTGTATTAATGTTGCTAAGCAACAAATTGTGACATTTTTCACCTCTATAAAATGAATGATTTTTGTAAGAAAATTATAATACTCGTATAATTTTTTCTGCCCTTTACTATAAAAAATCTGGAAAATGTTATAGGTAAATGACTTAAGTTGAAATTCAGTACTTTTGTTTAAAAAAATGTTTATTAGAGTTTCAACCTAGAACAAAATAAACAATATATTTTAACCTACATTTTTTTCATTCTTGTTATGCTTTATGTTTTACAACATGGTAAAAATTTGAAAAAAATGTTGAAAATGATATTACATTTTTCCAAAACTACATCTTCCATTAGAACAGAACGGCACTTTTCAAACAGAAATTGATAAAATCATAGCACTAAAGATGTCAAAAGAGCTGAAATTTATAAACATTGTTATTTATTCTACAGCCAGTTTCATTTTTATTACACCCCATGCAAACTTACATATTTATCAAAGGAATTTATTATAATTTGGTTTATTTGCTATGAAAAACCAATATTTATTTAATAAACTTCATTTTATGTTCTTTTATTTTCAAATCTATCATACAAAATCACCAAAAACTCAGTTTTTTACAAATTTGTTGTGTACGATTTAAGATTTGGCCTTTCAGTAGTATTTATTGTAGGTAACGATTCTTTAAAGTAGTTCATTAGTAAGCAAGATAAAAGCAAACACGAGATAACAGAGTTAAAAAATAGGTGACCTGGGTAAAGCTCCACAAGGTAGGTGTACCTATATCATTATAGGAATATACAGTTTGTTTGAAAAGTTTGGAAACTCCTTTTTATTTTTCAAATCATTGTAGATATAATATATAAACTTTGCACAGTGTTATAAGGTTATATTGACAACTTTGTTATGCAGTAACCATTACACGCATACATTGGGGGGGACGGCGTGTTGAACGTGTTATAGAAATCTTAAATATAAGCATGGGTCAAGTGATACTTCATTTTAAAGAGCTCAGTTAATAGAGTTGAATTCCACAAACCGCATCTCAAAAGGTTGATCGAATCAGAAATTGCAGCATGTAAAATAAAACAAGTACAGTAACTGACTATTATTGGTGAATTCCCGTTTCTGTTGTTTTCCCTTGGCATATATTACTTAAACAGGCCTTGATGACATGCCTTATCATTCAGAGCTGTCAATGTTTAGACAAAAGACTTTATTTGTCCAGTGGATTTTAGAGATTTATGTATTAAAACTGGACAGTTTTAAATTATGAAGAAAATCACAACATCTAATACACCAGAATTAATCAACTGTTCAATACAGAAGACTAATCAGCTGTCAAATGTTATTAATTAGGAACATTATAAAAATTGCATTGTTGTACTTTTATAGTAATGTGGTTATGGTAATTTGATATTATTCTGTTAAAATTTAATTTTGTGATTGAAATGCCTCTCAGTGAAATGGAAAGAATTACTTTACTTATGATGAGGGTATATGGTAAATGGGTACAGTCTTATGAAGAAGTTGGTAGTTTGTTTAGTGAATCATTTCCCAACAGACCATTGATATCGAAGTCTACTGTATTCAAAACAGTACGTTTTGAGAAGACTGGCCATGTTAAAGATCGCCCAAGAAGTGGTAAATCGTTATCTGCTACTAATAAAGATACATCCTTAGAAATACTACAAAGATTTGTAGAAAAGTCTACATCATCCATAAGAAATACTGCTTCTTATCACGATGTAAGTTCTTCATATCACCTATATAATGTTAAATTCGCCTTCGGCTCATCGGGGGCTACGCCAGGCCCCTTAAAAGGGGTGTTGGCAAATTCGGGGATAAGTGGAATAAAGTATTGTTTGAATTCGGGGATGAGGTTTCCAAATTTAATGTTCACAGCTTTATCTGTTCTCTAGAATCGTGCAGGTCATAATGCTTCGCTAACGCTCAGCCAAATAATGTGTGATATGTAACAAAATTCAATGCATTTCGTAAAAAATGAGGGTGAAACACATATCTTACGTTATTCTTTTCTGAGGGAAATTTACCAATACACCAAACATTTTTTAAAGATGACTTAATTTCCAATAAAGATATCACGTAAGATATGTGTTCCGCCCTCTAGATTGATCATAATTGGCTTTTGAACACAAATAAACATGGAAAATTGCCTATAATTATCTAAAGTTTTTACTTGCTAGCTTTTTATAAAGGTTTGTTTGTGCTATGAGAATAAATAGACGGTAATCTTTAGCATCTAAATAAGTTGATCAGGAGGTTTGATTCAAGACCAGAGAGGTTCCTGGAGTACAGGGATAAAATTACCAGGGTTTGAAATACCAGATGTTTCTTTCCTGGAGGCAGCTGTGTCTGTTATAAGAACAAGTATGTCATAATGACATGCATCTTGGATGTGTTTGTTCAACCCCAAACTTCAAAATTTGGAACAGTGAGTATTTTCCCACAGTTAATAATAAACAACTGTTAGGTAAAGATAAATAAAATGTACTCTGTCCCTGTCTACTAGATTCGGTTACACTCAGCCTTTTCAAGAAAACAAAGTTCATTCTGTCCCTATCTACTATTGCCATTTCGCTGATGGAAATGTCACGGAGGTCGCGGTAACCCATTTCTAACGTGTTTTACAGCCAAAACCATTGATGATAGGGCAAAAATTTACTGGACCTTTTTTTAGACCTGGTAGTTTTCTAATATTTTTAAAACTTATTTTAACCCTTTGACGTGGTTTGACGTTGTATGGGCGCAAGTGATCAGTCTATCATTTGGTTCCATCTTACGGTCAAATTCCGAACTATTTCGACCAAGTAATAATGTGAGAATGTTGTGCATATGTTTCTGTTCTTTTTCTTCTTGTTATTTTATTTGTCTGATTATTTAGGACATTCAACAGGCTGTTGTCGTCAGCTGACTGCAGTAATGGCGTTGTGAGTGAACAAAGCGGCGTGACTTGTTTACCGGGACGTTTTTGCTTGTGTTTTACGTTGGCTGGTTTAGTTATTTGATAGAAAAGTGTTTTTGATTGTAATATGTGATTTTAGTAGTGTAATTAGTTGTAAAAATTATAGCACAGGATAGTGAAATTGACCGCTGGGTGGGCTATGATTCTGATGATAGTGTTAGTGTTGATATTGATTATGCTTAGTTGCAAGGAACACCAAATTGTGAGGAAAGCGGTGAAGATGACATTCTTGGCTGCTTTTCACCTAGGCCTACAGGGTTGTTGACCATGACAATGTTAGTGAACATGAGCATGTATACTATAAGTACCGCGTCAATGGGTTATATTACGACCAATAGTTTGGCCACTATCGGGCCCGGAATCTCACGGAAAACTACAAGAATTTGGCACATAATCGTGTTTTGCAAGCATATCCATATATGAAATAGACAAAAAAGTCACTTGAGCTTTTTTGTAGTTCATATTATATTTTATTTAAATCAAATTTTTGTTTCAAGTTACAATTAATGATTCGGCTGCAATCGAGTGCAGAATCCAAATTTTCACATAAAAATTACAAAAGTATTGCATGTTAACATGTTATGCAGGCAAACTATTGAAGATAGATCAAAACGTTACTAGACCTTTTTTGTAGATTACATTGTTTTCTAAATCCTAATTACAATTTGTGTTGAGCTACGACCAATGGTTTTGCCACTATCGAACCCGGAAGCTAATTTTTTATGAAAGTATTGCACACAATCGTGTTTTGTGGCCACACCGATGGAGATATAGTAAAAAGTCACTAGATCTTTCTTGTAGTTCACTTCATTCTTTACTAACGATTTTTTATCAGATACCAGCTAGCTCTAACAGTTCACCTGCTGTATACTTGAATGAGTTACACATGCGGCTGTATATATATTAGATCAGTCCAGGAGCTTTCAGAGGATGATTCCGATTGAAGAATCGAATTCTGTGGATAAATGATGACCAAGTATAACTAATCACCTAACCTTTTAGCTGACATTGTGTTTTCTGACAAAGCCACCTTTGCCCTTATTGGACAAGTAAGTAGACACAACTGTCATTTTTGGAGTGATGAAAACCCTAATTGGATGAGGGAGAGCCATACACTGAGACCTGAGAAAGTTAATGTTTGCAGGGAATGTTGACTCCCACGTTGTTGGGCCTTCATAATTAATGGACCATTGAACGAGGATTTTTATCAATTACTGTTGATCAATTCCGTTGTACCAGCTTTACGAATTAGAATAGAGTGGCTACCTAGATCACCTGATTTAAACCCTCTAGATTATTTCTTATGGGGATATTTAAAACAACAAGTTTATAAAACTAAGCCTGCCAATATAAGACAACTAATTTAGTGCATAATGGAAGAGGCATAACGAATACCTCCCGTTGTATTACAAAATGTTGTTAAAATATTTTACAACAGGGTGGCACACTACCAAATAACACATGGACAGCACTTTAAAAACTTGTTGTAACTGTAAGTAATTCTACAATTAGTACTATATGTATTAGTAGTATCTGTACTTATATTTTATTAATTGTTATTCTTAATTGCTGTTATAATCATAAAGTATGTTTCCTACAATTGTTTTCTTCTACATGCCACCATTTCTGATCCGATGAACCTTTTGAGATGCGGTTTGTGGCATTCAACTTACTAACTGAGATCTTTAAAATGAGGTATCATTCGACCCATGCGTACTTTTAAGAGTTTTATGACACCCTCCACGGGCCGTCCCGCCAATGTCTATGTGATGTTTATTGCATAAAAAAGTAGGTAATATAGCCTTATAACACTGTACAAAGTTTATATATGGTTTGAAAAATAAAGAGGCTTTTCAAACATACTATATATTCGGCTGATTTCTGGCACCAGGGGTTTTTTTACATTGATTTTTTATTTATCACAAGAGATCACTTTCTAGAACTGAACTTTTCCCTTTCTTTTTTGGAACAGGGTCAATATGTGGAACCAAGAAAGTTAAACTTAAGTGTTGATACAAGTGGTATTGAGTGTATTCTTAGGCCTAGCTTGTATAATCTTCGGTTATATCTGTCTACCATCCTCTGAACCCGTTTATAGAAATGTTTACAGAAAATGTGGTTAAACTCTTTGACTCTTATGACAACAAGGCAAAGTATAGAAACTTAAATATTTCATAGATCAAATTAAATTGTTTTTACAACAACAAAGATGGAAAGAGAAGTTCAAACATTTACGTTCAGACAAGTTGAGTTGACTGATACTTATCATTAATCTTTATTATTTAAATTTGATTAATGATTAACTTTCTTTGGTACCATATTTCTAATAAAACAAATCATATCTTTGTTATAACAATTATTTCTTATTCTTTTCAGATTTGTAGTATTGTGTTGAAAATGGAAGATGCTTACAACCCTGGTGCTCCTAAACTTCAAGAAGTGGACTTGGTGGTTCTACAGGAGAATCTCATGACCACCCTGTTGACTGAAGGAAAACTGATAAGTTACATGGGAATCAGGAAAGGAAAGGTAAGTGTATTAATGTTCTTTCTTAGTAACAAAAATATATAAATATCTCAGATCTGCCTGAACTGCATTTTGTGTGTGGAAAGCACATTGGTATTTTTTAATAACACTAATAATTCATTATTAGTGATAAACTGTGTTAAACCAAATATATTAAGATAAATATGATAAAAGTTCTTAGAGACAATAATCATATTATTCCAAAGAATTTTAATTAAACCTCCTAAAAATAAATCTCTCGTATACTTAAATTAAAAAAATAATTACAAGAAACTAAATAATAAGACAAAATAACATAAGCTATATTATAATATTGGAAGACATGAAGTGTAGATCTAATCAAGTGTTAGATGTTCAATAGTTACTCTGTGATTTCCATAACTTTTCTATCTTTAAAACTTTAAGCCCTGTTATATTATATTGGTACACCATATTTTCTTCTAAAGACTTCTTGACATATTATTCAATAAAATATTGTTTGGTTTGGTTGGCTATACAAAATAAAATCTAAAATACACCAAGTGACCACATATACTTGATAAACATTATTTTGTTATTATGTTTATGTAGATATCATTTAGGAATTATTTCATGGAAATTTACACAAACATAAAAAGGTGCAAGGGTTCGTTTACAAATTATTTCACAATACTCCCCAGTATCCAGTGAAAATTATTACTACTTAGCTAATAAATCTTGTTATTAGAAAATAATCAAGTAATAACTAACTGCAATTATTAAACATAAATGAGTTTGTAATAATGAACCAAAATAATTATGTCTATGGAAACCAGTAATTTTACTACTAAATTTAAGAACAAGAAACTATGTTTACTTTATTTTTTCTGAATATTGTTTAACCCTGGAACTGGCGGTCATATTTCTCTCAGTGGCGGAGTGTTTTTAGTACTTCATACATTGCCTTATATTTATTTTATTATTACATGTTTACTATAAAGTACCTATGTCATATTATATATTTTTTTATTCAGCATTGTCCAAGGAACATTTTTCACATAACATAATTAAAACAAAAAAAATATCCTACTTCATGGAAAAATTTTTGTTAGAAAAAAGAAAAGTTAGTTCAAAGATTTTGATTTGTAAAATTGTTGTTGTTAGTGATATGCAAAATCCAAAATATAAAGAAGAAAGAGCATTTAATTCTGAGTAAAAATAAAACAACACGTAGTTTATAAGGTATTTATTTTTACATGTGGTAAATGATACAAAAATCATACACTAACATTCGAAAGTGCTACTTACCAACAAAAGTAAGAACTTCAAATCTCACGTGGATTTGTACAGTCTTGTAACTATTAGTTCATATTAATTTTCTATTTTTTTGTTTTTTATTATATATCTTTTTAATTATGTTCTGATTGAATGTCTAAATCGGAATCCTCATCGTTGCTTATTTCATGTACAACTAGTCCTCGAATGTCACTTGACCGATCGCGGAAATTACGATCCATTACATAAACACGCACAGAAATTTACTATTATTGTGTCATATACACAACCATCATTACAACGAACTCAAAAAACAATAAACGAAATAACAATAGCCAAATGAACCAGTTGACTCATCGCGGCGCGCGCAACTAGCGCGGTATGCGGGAGAATGTAGACAAACAGTTCAGAGATTATAAAACGTATGGACGTGTAACGAAACGATAAAATGATTTATTAATGTATTGTTTACATAAATTGAACCTTCCTCTTTTGATTGGTATCAATACCGATACTCTTTAATCGTGTTTTAACCCTTTAAGGACCAACCGTCTGATTTATCGCCGTTGGCGTACTATGCGAAAAGGACCAACCATCTGGTTTATCGCCGGCGGCGTACTATGCGAAAAGGACCAGCCGTCTGATTTATCGCCGGCGGACTTTTCATATTTTTTAAGAGATATTTAAATCTTCAATATGGAATAAATATACTATTTTTCTATTCCCTGTATGTTTCTTACTATGATATCAAATTTTAAACGTCTTTGGAATCATCAGCTTGGTCAAAAAAAATATTTTACGGCCATGTTGCATCGTAATGTTGTCAGGGTACTTTGGGATTATACCGACCACACCCAGACATGAATCGTTATTTGACATTTTGCTTCTACTGATTACTAGATTAGCGTAGAACAAATTTCATCAATATAAAACAGGAATTGTCTTATCGCAAACCCCTCCCTATCCTCAGACAAAGGTCAAAGTCGAACGGTCTAGTAGATAACGTGATTGCAGAGTCTCACCGCCCGTTCAGCTGGTGCGTCGCTTTGTTGTACTTCCGTGTTTTACCCCTACATTTCTACAAACACAAAAACTAAACTCTTTTTTGAAAAAAACACACACAACTTGTTTTATGTACCGTGCAAAAAACTTAAATAATCATGTGATGCCGCACGGCCTGCCGTAATCGGGATTCTCGAGAAAGATAAGATAACAGCGACAACAATACCGATCACAATACCTGGAAACGCTTGTTGATTGATGGAATGTTAGTTCTGTTACTCAACTACATCGTTTTATAACGTTCTAAGTTCATTGAAAAAATTTTAAGCGTTGGGGGCATATAACGGAATCTGACCCCATTAACAATTATTGATAATCGTTTTAAGTTTGTAATTTTGTAATTAAAGAGTTGTTTTTTTCGTTCTATCATGTTTGTTTCTATAAATGTATATTTTTGTGTTCTTCATACTGGTGTGGTCGGTATAATCCCAAAGTACCGAATAATATCCTTAGTAGCATATAAGGTTTTTTATGTTAGGCTAATGCTGAAAAGTGTGTTTTAACCAGTGTTACAGAAAAATTTAATTCATTTACAAACTTTTTATTTTTTATTCCAGGGCTTTCAAATTTTGTACAGTTGTAGAGAATTATATGTAGAACTAATAAATACCATTTCCCACAGATAGTTTATTATTATTTTTGGTAGTTATTAAAGATCAAACTCAATTTTTTTAATTTTTTCCTTTTTTTTATTTGAGAAACAGATAAATCAAATTGTTTTTTGCTATATAATGACTTAAATTTATTTTTTCACAATGAACAATTTAATTATAAACATTTTAAGCCTAACAACAAATCTGTACAGTAATTAGTTCTGAAGATATGATTTTTCTCTCAAACGCTTGAAAAATCGCACATTTTTATTGTGCACAGTTCTTGGAGCATGGCCAGAAAAACGCAAAAATTTTCTTTGCACATGTCAAATTTTGGTCTGGTCCTAAAAGGGTTAAGTACGTAATATTGAGAAATAAAAGACATATTAAAACGCCCGATATCGGGCGCTGCCATCTAGGATGCGACTAAAACGCCCCATATCGGGCGTTTGCCAGTTCCAGGGTTAAAAGGTAACACTTAAAATATATGAAAATAGTTTAAAAAATAAAACGCCACATAAAAAAAACATAACAATACTAATTTACCAAAATTGTCTGTTTCTAAAGTTTATAATCTAATATAAAATTAAACAAATGTTCTTTCACATAAGCGTTACAGTTTGTAAGGAGTGCATATAATGTAATAAAATTTAAAATAAAGTAAAATACCATCCAAATAGATAATTCAGATTATTAATTGTTATTTATAGTATTTAACAATCACCATTCATTGGAATATTTCATGTAGATAAAAGTATTGAATGAATGAAGAAACAAATTAGTTTTCAATAGTAAATTATCATACAATAATATTTAGTCAAATCAAATCAATGATCTCATTACAGCTTTCATGGAACTATCTTTTTATCATACTTCAGTACTAAGGGTAACAAGTGGTTGTTTACCCTCAGTGCAATAATAGAATCAATAGTCTTACTTATTCTATTAACCCTATGCATTTGAAGGCATTATTTATAATTTGTCCTTGGTGCTCGTATGGCCAGCTGTACTGGCCGCCACCATTTTGTCGGAAGCATGGATTAATTTTTGCCGTAATGTTATCTCAGCTTGTATGTCCAGCTGTACTGGCCAAGACATAAGACGTCAATAGCTCGTAAGGCCAGCACCATTGGCCACTAAACATAATAGTTATTTTCTAATATTCTTTTTGTTTTATAATGAATGGTGAGTGCTGAAACCTATCGAGCAGCTATTTTGTAAAGTAATTTTTAGGTAAAGCAGTAAATTTTAAATTAGCTTATTATTCTTTTCTAAACATTGACTGTGCAAATAAGACGAATGACACATAGTGGGCCTATACATTGAAGTGATAGAAACCAAGAAAATTTTACTAGAAGACGTGTGGTAACTATCTTGACTTCACATAGGTGTGTATTTAAAAAAAAAATGTAAAGACAGAAAAATGTAAAATAGTTCATGTCTGAGTATAACAAAACTGTCAATGCCTACTTTATAATATTTTATGTACATATCTTTTTTACAATATACATATAAGAGTTAAATTTCCCAAATGTATGTTTATCTTTGTATTAGAAAAATTCATTAAAAATACATTTTAAACTAGTTTTCATTTCTTCTTCAAGCATTTTAAATTAATACGCAAATGGAGGATATTGAAAAATAATTTCGATCTGGGGAGGCAAACAACAAATATGGCTGCCGAGCTGTCAATGAAAGTAGCACGGCCATTTGTACTGGCCATACGAGTTGTGAGGACAAACTACGGAAAAACTAACCCGAGTTGTCTGCAACCTTAATGTGGCCAGTGCTGCTGGCCTTTTGAGAGTAAAGGGTTAAAAGTGGATAGATACAGCATGCTTATTCCTGGTATTGTGGGAGTGTTTGATGCTGCTAGTCTATTCTAATTGTGGATTTTGAAAAAATATATTTCATAAAATCAAAGAGATTCGTACTCATTATGGTTTGAATTTTACAAATAGTAAAAGAATGTTTACAATTTAGCATCAATACTTATACCTAAAAGAGTAACTGGATACTTTGAGACAAAGATACAAGATGATCTATATTACTATGTACATTCAGAAGAGATGTGCCATCAGCATAGACAGTGCTAAAAGCTAGGTAGGTTAAAACTAAGGCCATTAATCAAAACAAAAATAGAATGGGCCCTAGCACAAATCCTTGAGGTACACCAAACCTAACATCCAAAATCTGGGAAATAGTACCATTGACCTCTACAACTTGTTTCCTATCAGAGAAATAGGATTCAAAAATATGTAAATCTTTCCAATTGAAACTATAAAAGTTCAATTTAGACAGTACAATGTTATGGTGTACTGTATCAAACACTTTGCTATCGTCACACAGTGTTATTTGAGCAAATTCTTGTTTTCTAAAGCTAAGAGTAATTGTTGAATAACTTGTGTGGTAGACCTTCCAGAGCGGTATCCATATTGACATTCACTAAATAGTTGAAGTGTTTCAAAATGATGACATACCTGAATTTTAAGAACTTTTTCAAAGATTCTGGTATACAACGGATTGGTCGATAATTCCTGGGTTTTTCTAAATTATCATTCTTCTACATGGGTGCCATTCTGGATAGTTTCAAAACAGTAGGGGAATATACCCTCTAAAACACACTTTTTGAAGCACAGAATGAGTGGCTCTGCAATTTTAAATAGCACAAAGTATAAAATTTCTAGAACTTTGAAGGGGCTGTAGATGAAAGGCCTAGGTCATTGTTTTAAGACTTAATTTTATATAAAAATGGCTTATTTTCAGCCCAGATTTCAATCCTTAAAGTCTGTATGTTTTACTGTAGAATACTCTGAATATTTGTGGTAATTCTTTTTAATATTGACTCAGTACTATGTCTATTATATGAACAAATTCTCCTTGTGGTGTATTAATTAGTAGCTCTTAATTAGTGATATGTAACTTGAATGACCTAGATTTAATGTGAGGTTTTATATCAACTTCTAGTTGACCACACTCTGAATAAAAACCTAACAAATCAATAATACAATTTGTTGATCGTTAAATAATATGCAAAGATTTACTTATTTATAATTTGAAACATGTAAAATAATTTGTTCAATACATGCTTTTTGCTCCAAACCCTAAGTTTGTGTAATGTACTCCCACATAATACAAATGTATATTTACAATTTTTCAGAGGGCAGTATTGAGAATCCTTACTCACCTTTTCAACCCTGGTCCTCTAATTCAGAAATTGCTAGAAGATTTGGTTCCTATAACAAGAAAGGATCAAGAACAACTGCTATTGAGTTTTCTCCCAAGCATCAGAATTTATTTGGCAACAGTTCCTCTTGCGACTTTGGTTGCATTAACCAAACGCTATGATACCATGTTCCTTTTATCCAATAAGGTATGTATTTTAAAATCATGATTGTTATATGAATGACTTATCCACTTGATCTGTAATTAGTGCGAAAGAAAGATACAAAAATCTGTCTTCACAAACTAGACATTTTATTTTACAGTTTTCACACTACTTAAGATTCAAGGTTATTATATCATTTGTATTGGTCCCCATCGCTTCGAATAAAGCTCTTACCATTGCCTATCTTGACCTCTATGAGTCGAGACTGAGGTGTGCGATCTGGTTTTTGGGCTTTTGTGGTGTTTCTCTTTTCAAGAGAGTTTTCATCCTCCTAAAGAGAGCTCTTAGGATAATCTGGGAACTTAAACAGCTGACTGGTTGTATGGAGCTATTAAGTTTAAGTGGCATTCTAGCATTACCCGTTATCCTTATTTATGAAACGTTGATGTATGTTTTTAAAAATGAAGTTGCTTTTTCCATTTGAAACGTGGATAAAGACCAGAAACAAAAATAATATATAATACCTGATAGATTTAAACTGACTATTAAAAGAAATCTTCAGTATATTTTGGGCTAAAACTTTCTATTTTAATTGATTACTGCCAATAATTAAATCAGTACAAAAGTAAATCAGTAAATCAGGGCTGTTGTAAAGCATTAAAACTGTACAAATCAATACTATACATAAGTATCTATATTTTTATGCTAATATTTTATTTTTCAACATATCAGGGGATAGCATACAAGGAGCCAGAAGAAAATCTTAAATGGGAACATAGGTCGAGTAGTACATCAGATTAAAGATGTCTATTAAGAGATCTCAATTCCGCAAATCCAACCTCAAACCATTCAATATATACAAAATGGTGGCTTATATTTCTGTATATCTAGTGTGGACTGTCGGGTTTTACTATTCTAACAAATGACAAGAAAGCTATTTTCAACAACTTCACATTTGTATAGACTGTACAGTACAAAACATTGATAACACAGTTAACAGGCATTGATTGATGCAGTGTTTTATTGAATACAAATGGGTAAAAATCGTGCTTATAATTGGAATCTATTAGTTTTAATATTAGAACCAAGAAAAATACCAGAATTAATACATGCAAATTATTTTGTTTCAGTTCACTGTGTCTGTAATGGCTAACATGGTAGAAAGAGCCGGGCAAGTAGTATTTTCTAACAGTGAAGATGATTCAGTGGTCAACGGTTGGTGTAACTTTTTGGTGCGACTAGTGGAGTCTGCCGGCATGTGGACAATGCCTGAACGTCCAGTAGTTGCTGTAGACCGTGCTGTACTTCTTATCCAGTTGAGATTACTTAAGGGTAAAGTTAAAAAAGAAGAAACGCAAAAATTAGTACAGGCACTATGTAAGCCATTGGAAACCTCAGTCGCCTCTGCTACCACTGTTAGCCAGGACTCTGCTCCTGGTCCTGGCCCTGGCCCTGCCCCTGCCCCTGCTCCTGCCCCTGCCCCTGCCCCTGCCCCTGGTCGGCAGTAAATTTCTCTTTTAAAGGCCAACTCATTTATGAGAGAAGATTGAGTTCTCTTAAATTTATTTAAGACTTATATTGTGTAAGATGACAAAAGATATTTTAAAACTATTTCAAGTGTATGTAAATGATTAAGATGTAAATCAGCAAAGATCTGTTTAAGTTTTGAAGGCCAACTTGAATGTAGATCCAAGTTGATTAAACACATAAATGAGATTTTACTTTGTGTAGTTAATTTGTAATATTTGCAAGTCGTATACTTGTTACTTTTTCAAAAACTAATATTTGTTTACTAATCCTAAATAATGCATTTTTTTACAGTTAACTTAGTTTTTTTTATAATTACAATAACTAGAAAACATTTGCTAGTTGTATATTATTCACCACCGAAATCATATTTCTGTGCAAGTATTAAAGACAGTAACAGAATATAGTTAAATATTACAGGTGTTTATTATCCTACTTATTTGGTTATAATTAACCAACAGACTCTTTTGTTATATAATGTAATTAAAACAGTGTAAAAATATAAATTGACGAATGTAAATAACATTGTTATTAGTATTCAAATGCCTTAAATTAGGCACTTATGTATTTTAATAAAAAAAGTTCTTTATTGCTTTATAGTACCATTTATTTCCTACCTAACAATTTTAGTGATTAAATGCTTAAAACTAGTTGTTAGTGATTGAATGCTTGAAACTGGTTGAAAATAACTAGGTTTACGTAATTTATTTAAGAATGTCATTAGTGGTTAAAGATAAACTTAAGTCAAACTAATGCCTTAATTTAGAAAATATGACAACAATTCTGTTTTTAGTTCTGGCAATAGGTTGATGTAGAGAGACGTTAAGAGCTGGTTGTTGTTTCAAACTTTGTGTTTCACCACATAAAACAACATTAAACTCCCAAAAACTTGTATGCTTTTACTTTTGGTTGTGGAATCATGGGAATGGAGACTTATTTCAACATTAGATTAATACATTTATACAAACAATTTTAATTTTTTTGTAAGTGTATACTTTTTAATATTGAAATTATAATATATAAGGTTTAAGATTATTTTATAAGTTGTAATATCTAAAGAACGTTTTTTTAATATTTAATGTGTATTAATCATGTTTTTAAAATCTCTAACAATTTTACTACTATAATAAGAGCATAATTCCAGTGCCTCATGGTATGATCCCCGATCAATCAGTTTTGGAAATCTGTTTACTATTATACAAGACCCTGTCGTTTTGGTATTGAACACGATATGATGATTAGAAAAAGATGGTTTGTTCGCCAACTGTGTAACAGATTATACATGGAAGGGCTGGTAAGTGTAAGGTGGAGAGCCTCTTCCCCAATATAATATTTAACCCTTTAAGGAGTGCGTGTAAACGCTACATAATGAGTAAGGACATCATATGACGTTTAGCCTCTGTATTTTTGTACTATCGTAAATGCATTACTATTACTGATTACCTTTAGGTAGATTAGTCTGTAAAGTGGTTCCATCTATCGGCAACATACTTAACTTCCATGTTTGTGCTCGCATTCACTTGTAATCTGATTTTACCACCAGATCTCAGTAGCCACCTGGTAGAAGCCACTGACTCAAGGTCGCGTCATGCGCTCATCGCTTTGCTGTCAGAATATGCCGCCACATTATACTAGCCATTCTTCGTATACTGCATACTATGGCCATATTTATCTTGTGAGAGTGACATATTTGTTAAACAACCATCTAGTTTGTTGCTGTTGCCCAAATGGCAGACAATACTGATTGAGTCTGCCGTAGTGAGGAATTAAGACATTTGATTTTGAAAAAGTACTGAAAGATGGACTTGTAGAACACGTAGTCCTTTTTTATTAACCTTTCAAATGTAAATAAACATTTTTCAAGACATTTTAAAGATTTAATTTTTTACTCATTTTGGTGATTTTTTTGGATTTCATCCATTACTCATTTTAGACTATCAAAAGAAGACGTCCATACTCCTTAAAGGGGTAAAGATGGTAGAAATGCCCGTATTCACTATCATGACATTATTATTAGTGATATATTCGTAAAAACTGGTAATGTATTCCTAAGATTAGTGTTAGTGTTCCCCCCACTTGATGGTAAGTGTTGGCATCACATCCAATAATGGAAGGTTTCCTTGTCACCTTACATTTGTTGAGGAAATGAAATGAAATGAAAAATGACTTTATTAGAGGCGAAGTTAGGACTATAAAGTCCTCTCTACCACTTAACCTCAAAGGAGGAGGTAGCTGAAATAATCTGTAGGTTTTTCATCTCCAATAAAACGTGAAATAGACAGAGGCTATGTCTAATATACCTCTGGTATTTGAAGCTATAAGAGGATTACAAACAAGTTTCTAGACATGACGTCTGGAATAGGCAGAAAATTCATGTTTTTGGACAACAGAATACATACTCTAGTATATAGGAAATTTGTATCTAAAGTAGATCAATTTACCTAGAGTTAGGATGGAATCCCTTGAAATGTTCCCTCCAGAACTATGGCTTCTGAAGTAGAGCCACAGCCAAAGGGCTTCTGGCAAACCTCCAACACCGTTGCGTTAGAGGCAGCTTTAAAGTAATGGAGACATAGCCTTGTCGTCACAGAAGAAGATGACAAATCCCTGTTTGAAGGTTTGGGAGATGTATGCAGGCTAGCTCTCCTCCTACAGCTACTCAAGGATTTTGCTGATAAAGGCCTCCTTAGTGCACTTATCTTTTTTCATTCAAAATAGTGGCCCGATCCTATTACCAGCTGTTAGCTAAAGCCTGAATGTGTGACACTTCAGGTTTAACTCACTTAGTTGATAACTCCGGAGTTGTCTTCTAAGCATTGCCTCTTTGTGGGAGGTGGGCAGTCCTGGGAACATACCCTCTGTTATAAAGCCCTAGTCATATTTTGTGTCTTTAGTGGAACACCATCTCGTGTTAGTTTTTGCTTGCCATGAGAATTCGTCGAGCAGCTAGGGAATAGAAATCACCAACATCAAAACCCCGCATAATGCACAAAGGTTATTTTTTAAACTTTAGGTCGCCTGATATCCCAGAGTTGCACAAAAAGTACAACTTTTACAAGAAAGTGTATGTAGATGTGTGTGTTGCCGGGATATTCAAACTTCGCCCATGTGTGGAATTATGAATAATTCACACCCAGCCGTTTTACTTATCATCACATGTTGCCTAATTAATGAAACATTTGTTGTCGGTTTCATACAAACTGGTAAAATTCATAAACAGTAAAACAGTTAAAATATGAACCTTGCAATAAGTTTAACAAACTTTTCATGTTGGAAGTTGTTTTATTTAACATAATGAGAAAAGATTCAAGAGAATTGTGATATTTTAAAACAATAATTGTGTACCTCAAATCAGTATGCAATCTGATTCTTAGATTCTTCATGTAGAGGCCGTGAGAAACGAGGCGGTCCCTGACCTTGAGCAGAGAAAGCAGTTAGAACCGGATTTTCAGTGGTGGGGACGGCAGACGCTTAGTTCGCTGCTATCTCTTTCGCAGTAAACATCGTGCCATACGCGCCTTACTAAAAACATTATTTCTCGTGATATATACGTGAAGTGCCAATTTCATAGTATTTAAGTACCGTAAGTTTAGTAAAACGTGTTACGTACCGTTATAACAGTGTGTATTTTACAATTTATATATACTTAGTAAATATTTTTGTAAGTATTGATAATAATAAATATATAGAAAAATACAGCAAGTGTCTTTCATATTTTTATGATATAAAAATAATGTACATTAACTTTTCATGACAATATAAACTAATAACATACAGTCAGACAGACAATATTATATATTTATGCTACTAGCTAACGTGTTGCTCAAAATCGAACAAAAGTGAAATGTGTAGTTAAATACTAAAAAACCAAACATTTAGTAAACAGCTGTTAAATTGTAGTTAGTAGACATCGATATAAAAATTGAATTTAGTTTGATCCAATGTCGAAGGATAGCGTCACTGTAGACCTTTACTGTATTAAAGTGATACTGTGATACCCGTACTGTTGTTAAAGTTCTAAGAAGTATTAGCAAATCTAGGTAAAGATACCTTTAATTTGACACCTCAAACGTTAATATCTATCAAGCCGTTATCGAATATTATGATTTCGAAGAAAAACCCCTAGCGTATCAATACAACGCTCCTACTGGGCTAACTTTTCTTCCTAGAGTAGTACATCACTGGGCCGCTATCATACACTTCCCCTCCACTGGCGAACTATCCCACCATTACCCGCCTCTTCCCCTACTCAGGGCTCAGCTCGTTACTCACGTCCTCTAACAAAACTATACTTGAAATTATAACAAAGATGTTATGAACATTTGGCATTGTTGTTAATTAAATACTATAGCTATTTTGTTTTACACCATTTGTTTGGTTCCTGGTAATGAGGGGATCTCTGGGAACGAAAGAGCTGATGTCCTGGCTAACTTGAGCTGAAAGTCTAACATGACAGGACCTCAACTGTTCTGTGGTATTTCTAGATGTGAATACTCCTCAAAATGGGTTCACGCTGAGAGAGACTGCATCCAGGTCTGAGAATAAACAGAATGGTTCTACAGTCGCCTTCCCTCAGGATGGCGTCTGACCTCCTCTCCTTAAGTAGATAAGTGTCTTCTCAAGTTATGGGTCTAATTACGGGATGTGGCAAATCTCTTCACAGAGTCAGCATTCTTCCGGAGGATCCTCTCTGTAGAATGTATGACAAACAGGAGGAAACTGTTGAACACCTGCTCTTTGACTGTCCTGCATTAGTAAGGGAGCACTACGCCATCTTTGGTAGTCTGGACAAGGGCGATGAATTCCCCAGGAGGATCTGATCGGGGTGTTTTTAGGTGGTGTGTAGAACTGCTGAAACCGTAGACTGGTTGGCCTCATGGTATGCTTCCGGGGTGTTCAAAAAGTCCTTGAACCTCTTGCATGGCAATAGGCCACCTCTTAGAAGAAGAACTGTACAATTAGGTAGGAATAATGAAATACTGTTAAAACTATAAAAGTTATAATATAAATAACTTTGATCAATTAATCACTCTTGCTCCCTTTATAATTTGGATTCACAGGTAGGATATATTTGTTTATTTCTTTTTCAGCTAATAATAAACAGTTTTCTAGATAAAACATATAATTTTAAAAAGGACAACAGTGTTTTTTTTTAGACAAAACTCGCTATTTTAAACACAAACTGTACTTTAGTTTTTTTGGAAAAAATGTATATTTATTGAGATACAGAGTTGCTGAAGTAGTACTTTATGAAAAACCTAAAATATTCTAAATCGCATAATAATCAAAAGGTTATGTATGTATATGTGAATAACTATTGTTTATGGTTTGGATAATCTAATTGTATACCATAAAGTTATAAAAATTGGTTTTAAAATAATCTTTTGCAATATTGAAATATTAATTTTTCTAGGTCAAACTACTGATGTAAGTAAAAGGTTGCATATTGTAGAATGAGAATACTTTTTATTTCAGTTAATATAAACCAATAATTTCATTTTTTAAATATAATGACAATGAAAATGAAGTAATTATTTCGGAAATACAAGATATTTTAGGTTATTGTAATTGTATTAGCTACAACCAAGAAGTGTTCTGTAAAATTTTAAAACCTTTAAGATTGAGTACATTATTTACATTTACTCTAACTTATATCATTGCCCATTATGACGCAGATAGTAAAACGGTAGACCTGTACAGACTGAGATTCAATCGTGCAATTAGACAAACTAGTTGGCCACCGAGGACGGCAGTTTTGATCTGCACCAAAAAGAATAAAAATGACAAGAATGTGTATAAGTTACTGTACAGAAACCGAGCCAAAAAGTTAATAAAACAGGCTCGTGTTACTTTAAAACTTGACTTTTATCAGATCAAACACTACTTGGAGTGTCAGCGTAAACCCTGGGTAGTTACGCATAAGTTGACTACATTACAAGAAAGAGGCCTTTGTAGCTACCCTCTATTTAACATTGAAGACAGTAATAGTGATGGTCTTGTGAGGAGGGTAGGTGTGATGACACTGTGATGTGGCCTTGAAGGTTCATATTGACGTGTCGCTGCTATAACCCCATCCTTTCTCTGTGGATCAGACCAGTTTTAGGAGTTTTTTATCGGCACTGTGTAGTATTTATTAACTGTATATGATGTAGCTTTAGCGAGCATCCCGTACGTAAAAGGGCACACTAGTAAACTGCCCATATGAGGTTCCGTTTTTAACGTGGGGCTAAAATTTGATAAGAAATAGGCACTTGTCTCAATCCCATAAAACTTTCTCTCCAGAAACAGACTTGTGTTTCAATTCTAATGAATTCAGTAAATTACAATGATCTGTTAATACTAGTTGTTTATAACTTGTCATGTTATAGTTCTCAAATGCGCGGCCAGCAACTAACTAGCTGATGGTGCGGTCTCTTGACATTATGAATAAAAAAATATTTTTTTAAATTGAAGTGAACTCATGTCATCTTTCACGACAATAAACCTTCAAGAATAAAACGTCTCTTTTACGTGATTGCAAAAGAGTAGTTTTTTGTTTTATTTATTGATTTCATATTTGGGATAAAATACACTAACATGAAATAATGTGCTGTGTGTGTAATTAAAGCCTAATTATACTATGGAAAAATGTATGTTTTTGTTTTGATGTTTCTGTATGGAGGAGAGAAGGAATGATCGAGTTGGTGGTGGAGTGTGTCACAAGAGTATTTGCCTAGGGCTCCAGAATAACCTGCGCTGGCCCTGTTGCATTCTAACAACGCGCCCTTTTATGAAATGAAGCTGTTTACTATATTGCTTAGTACTGTTATTGCTTATAAAAAAAATAATCTTAGAATATGGCATATTTTTGTGAATGTCTAATAATTAATTTACAGCCTAAAGACAAAAATGACATTATCTAATGTATAAAAACAATTTTTGCTGCACAAATATCACATAAAATAGTTTATTCGTGGAAATTAAGTTATAAATATTGAAATAATAATATTTACGTATGATATCATAAGCCTATTTTTTAAATTTCAAGTACAGTTAATCCATAAGACTAAAATGATATTCCAGCAAAATGCTGGATGGTATTCTGATCCATAGATTTGAACCAAAACTGACATGGTTGAACCAAATGTTGAACCACAGAATCAAAATTCCAGCGCCAACTCAACATTTGTTCATAACAATCCTGGATGATTTAAGGAGCCACTGTTTTCAAGCAAAATTGACATGGAGATTCTTTGAGACAACTAACTCTGCTCGGCAAAGGGAATGGATGTATGAATTTTCGACAGTAATGAACTTACCTATAGACAAATTTGCATGATGCTTCATTTTTGTATCAGGTACATTGATTTCGACGATGGTGCATCCAATGGGATTATGCTGAGCGTTAGCAAACATTTTTACATTTATCTTCTGAGTAACCATGATGACAAAAAATCACAGAATAAACAAATTTGTAAGTAGACTCCAGAACACTCATATGAAATTTTAACATGTGATATTAGGTGGGTTGGTCTGTAAGACTATCCTTACATTCTATAAGAACCTTTGGTACTTCTTTTTGTCAGTTTATTTGTATGGTACATGGCCCTCAACATGATTTGGCTGAGCATTAGCAAAGCCTATAATTCAGGATATCTCAAAAATGAATTAAGCTGTACACTTGAAATTGTGTATATTTTTCTCATTTTTCATGAACGATCACTTAAAAATAATTAAAAAATTAGAGAAGATTATGATCAGTAATGTCAAAAAAACAATCATATCTTGAAAAGAACAGCGAGAGGCTTCACATTGATTTGAACATGGAAAAAGTATGTTACTATAATAGGTGTTATAAAAATACAATCTTTACCATTCTACAGCCTGTAAAAAGGAATAATACGATTTATGTTACCACTAACACGAGTGCATATGATCCAATTTTCCAAATTCTAGTGTCGGCCTACTGTGACAGTACTATATACAAGGATGTAGTAAAATGCGGTTAATGGAAGTGAATTTTTGTGATGTAATAATTAAATTTAATTAATTATTTACATTGCATTGTACGAGATCATGCTGAATGTAACGTATCGTCAGTAATGATAGCGATTTCAAAGACTTTCCCTCCGGTCATGAACACAGAGGTAGTCATTACCCAACATTTCTGAACCTTCTTAGACTATGCCTATAATTAAGGTAGAATTCTTCATATTGGGTGGTGAGACTAAATTAAAGCAATTGCTCCCACTTAGGAATTTTCAAGCAATTATTAGATTTTAATTTAATAAAACAGTAACACTTTGTTTGCTGAGGGAAACAACCCATACTGCTTATAATATTTCCTAATCCATCCAGCAATTGCGTCATAAGTCGATAATGTTTTTTCAAATTATAACCCAAGGTAAGAGCTCCATAACGTAACCATACCGAATCTAACCACCCGATCAAGAATAAAAGTTGATTGTTATTTGATAATAACTTGTAATAGTGTAGTTCTAAATTTCCAAAATTACATACTCAAAATTATTACACCTGTAACTATCTTTTATAAAAATCATATCACAAATTTCCGAAATATAAATGTTCATGGTTGAAAAATGCCAAAAACCGGAACCTTTATTCGTTGTTACCGAAATAAAAAGTTGAAGTTATATTTTTTAAATGATTTGCTTTATATGTATAAACTCAGAAATAAACAAGCAACATTTTAATGATTTAAATGTAGCTTTACTAGATAGTTCGTGGTTTAAACTTGGTTTTCTAAACTTTTTTATCAGAGAGTAGAAAAGCGGTTAGCGGCGCGACGGCGGCGTATTTTTTAGAACAATATCTGTTGATATACACAAATATATGTACATCGTAGTGCACCGCCTTTTTAAGACAGCCTTATACTAGCATGACTCATGAGCAATATAACATCACGTATTATAATTATTTTAATGTTTTGCAAAAATTGTATTATGATTGTGAAAATTAAAATTTACGATTTTGCCGCCCACAATTCTTGCCCAGAATATCACGTGCTTAAATACTTGCCTGGCGATTGTATCTCCGTAGGCATTTTCAAAAATATTTAGGAAATGATTAACAATAAAGTCAAAGACATGATAAAATTGAAGGGACCGTGTGGACGAGCGCGGTGGCAGGACATGACGGGGCCCGACCGAATATCTTTTCCGAGGCCCACCAAAGCTGAGTATGGTTTTGTAAGTACCTCAAGCACATCCCGTACAAAGGCAAAAAAGACCGGTAGTCTCAACGTTCCTGGTATGTAGTAGAGAAAGAGCTTTCTAGAATCATTCCGTTGATATCAGCCAGATATCAGTTCTACGCCGATGTTACTAACCAAGAAATAATTTGTTGTGTAGCCTGTGGCTATATTGGTCATTTTTTTAATTGTATACGAACGTTTTTCCTTTACTGGCTGAAAATTTCCAAAGTAACTGCTATAAAAATGATCATATACATATGACTTATATACTATCAGCCATTCTAAAATTTTCCAGTTCTAAGTAAAATGAACATTCTTTTAACGAATTCAGTTTCTAAACTAATTCAGCTGTTCAAATTTCGAATTGTGCATTGAAAACATGAAGATAGTCTAAAGACGCATATAGTCTTTGAGAACGTCGTCAAACAACCAGCAATTAAAATAAAGCCTCTGAAATCCCTTTCAAACACTAGATGGGTCTGTCGTTCAGATGCGGCGTCTGTAATTTATGTTCACTAACATGACATTATAAATTCCATTGAAGAGTTATGCAGTCTAAATACATGTTCAAAAGCTGGGGCTACCGGTAAAGGTGTTTTGCTACAAGTGAAGTCTTTTAATCGGTTTTATCTTTGTAAATTATGCATCCCGTACTTCAGCTTGTTCTGAAATAGAGAGAAGCTCTGCAAAGCTATAAAATAGACCTTAGAAAAGCAGTTTATAATATTGAAAGCTTAGACCTTGCTTTGGTAAAAATGAGAAATAGTGAAGAACAATTTGAGGATATTCTTATAAAAAAAGGAAATGTATTACACACAGATATTGAAATTCCAAATGTTTGGGTAAGGAAGTCCTATTAAAAGACACTAATTGCTGTTCTATCCCTTTCTACACGTCCACAAAAAAGGATAATTGATTGTTTAAACTTATTGCCCTGTTTTAGATTCCTTGTAAAACATCTGAATACCCAATTTGATGAAGAAACAAAAGAGTGATCTTCTCTACAGGAATATCGATGGAATTAAATCTGAATCGCTGTTTTAAGTGTGAAAATAAGGATTTTAAAATTTTCGCAAAACAATTCAATGTCAATTCTGCAGAAATAGCGGTCGAATTTAAGCTTTTGAAATCAAAGAAGCATAGGAATACTTATACGCATGTTCCGCCTAAAAGTGTTCCGGAATGGATGGATTGGTTATCCAAGTTCCAACGAGGTTCTCGGTCTTTGAAAACTTAGAGCCATGAAATCCAAGCTCAGATCTACAATGCGTCAAAATCGTTTAGAAAACTTGATGATTCCGTTTGTGGAACAAGAACTGGCTGCTAACGTAAGAACATGTGATATAATTGACATCTTCAAGAACAGTGTTGCATTCGACCGTCGGATGACTATAAATTGACGTGAAACATCAACGTGTAAGAGACGTGTGCTACTTTCTTCTTGACTTTGTTTGTTTCAACTACAAAATAATAAACTCTAACCCTTTTTATCTTGATTTGTTTACAGTACACCTTGATAAAACTCAACACCCTGTTTCTACTAATATTGTTCTGTGTACTGGGATGTAAATACAATTCTAAAAACCAAAGTTGGTTACATTCATTAAACAAACTGATTAGTAGGTCTATTTATTTATTTCAACGGTCAGTGCCATTTATACATTTTACAATTTACTTCTTAAATGACTACATTCATAAATTACAAAATGCAAGTGCAACATACCATTAGCCTAATCCAATATAACACTACATCATCCTAAAAACATCCCTGTCTGCAGCACAGGAAGAGAGAAAATCAATTTTATTATATTTTGAACAAACTATGGCAAAGAACATAATTATTGAGCTGCTAAATGATTAACTAAACTTAGTATATCCAATAATGACTTACCATCTACATCTACAACATAGCCCCAAAGTGGAGCATGCAAAAGAAAATAGGTTCTGTAAATTTCCAAATCAACAAAACAATCAACAACAAAATATAAATAAATATACAGAACACAGTAGATAACTACGTATAATATTACCTTAATTTAGGCAAACACAATTCCTAGCAAAAACATCAATACACTGGTAAATATAAACAGCCGAATAAACACCAATACATCCACCAGATGACAACAAAGTAACAACATTACATCCAAGTATGTGCAGGGTCACATGCAATTCTTCACCAAATGGTAAACCACAAGTGCATTTCCAGAATCGAATTTCACAATCAGCAGATGTTTCATCCTCCAGTTTCCTCCTGAAGTAATCTGTCGACTGCCCAAAGAAGTTCACCTGCGTCTACATAGTGTTGCCAGCTCTGAGGATTCTGGGAATAGTGCTATTACAGCCATAAGCTGTAGAATACTTACGTCTAGTAAATCATACCTGTGATCTAGTTGATCTCGTGGCTCTAACATCAACCAGTTCCAGAAGTTCTGGGTAGTCAATAAAGCCATTAATCTGCTTGAACTAAAACGTAAAGTCAAGCCTAAATCGTCTAGCTCCAGGGAAGGTAGCTGGAGGTCTAGCCACAACCGTTCCTTGGGTACTTCAGCAAATTTATAACCAAGTCGGATTCCAATGTGTCTTATCAGCTTTGTCTGAACTCCCTCTAGAAGTGAGCGGTGTCCAATTTGATAAGGATTCCAAATCACTGATCTATACTCCAGGCGAGGACGCACCAGGGAAACAAAAAAGAAATTCAGGGCTAAGGCAGAAAAGCAATATTTTGAAGTTCTAACCACAAATCCTAAGAACCGAATTCGCCTTCTTAGACACATGCAGTAGATGTTCTTCAACATTTAGGTTAGGAACATGCCTACTCCCAAATCAGTTACCCTCTTGACCCTCTTCAGGACACAACCACTGATACAATATATATGTTCCACAGGCGATATAATCCGGTGATATGTCATTGTAAGACACTTCTGAGCGTTCACATCTATCTCATCTTTTGAAGCACCAATTCGTTATCATGTCAAGGCTAGCCTGAAGGATGTTAACATCATCGATAGAGGTGATTTCACTAAAGATTTTAATGTCGTCCGCAAATAATAAACACCTGGCTGGTAGGTTCGCCACAATGTCATTAACAAATAGGTTAAAACTTATAGGCCCCAGTAGCGAACCCTGAGGTATCCCAGACAGAGCTGAAATCCTGTATGACTGTGTCCCACCGAAATTTACAATAAGCCATCTATCATTCAGATAAATATTTGGCCATTGCATCAGTTGGCCATTAATTCCAAAAACACTCAACTTCTGAACCAGGTGTCCATCGCTAACCCCTTCGAATGCCTTCGAGAAATCTAAGTAAATGCAGTCAACTTGGTGTCCTCTGTAGATAGCAGACATTATAAAATTCTGTAAGATTGCAAGATTGGTTGTTATTGATATTCCCTTGTGAAACCCATGCTACTCTGGAGCAATGTAGCTCTTAAAATTAAAACTAATATTTTCAAGAACTATCTCTTCAAAGACTTTAGCAATTAAAGATTGGAGGACGACTAGCCAGTAATTACATACATTTGATGGATCACCAGACTTGAATAAAGGTGTAATATATCCGAGTTTCAGATTTGGTGAAAAGATTCCATTTTCCATCAACAAGTTGAAGTATACAGTCAAATGAGGAGCCAATATGGCTGAACAAAGATGTCAGGGGGTATCCCGTCTGGACCTAAGCCCTTATTGCGATCTAGACTAGCCAACCTCCTCTCTACATCGGTACAGGTAAAAAAACATGACGGAATAGATACGTTAGTTCTGAAGTCATAGTTAGAAGGTGAAGAGCGTGGAAACCTGTACACAGAGGAGAAAAATTGGGCAAGAGGTCACACATCTGCTCAGGGTTATGGGCCACATTACCATCCAAATGTAATTTGGAGGGGAAACGAGACTGCTTCCTGGTATTATTCATGTGACTCCAAAAAGCCTTTATGTTGGAAGGTATGCCTGCATTGAGTTGCTCAATATAAACATTATAACATTCCCTTGCATGATTCTTATATTTTCCTCTGAGATCTTGAACTTTCTAATAGTCTTCTTCCCTTAGTGACATTTTTTTATCTCTTGTAAGCCACCTTCTTTCCGATTACTAGTTCTTTCAGTTCCTTGTTAAACCACCTTTGAAAATCGACCTTACTCACAAACTTCTTCGCACAATTCTGCTTTATTACTTCTCCGAAGTTGGCATAAAAAGTATTGAATTTGTCTTTGCCATCTCCGGATGCCGTTGGATAGTCGACAGTCTGTAACCATGCAGCAACGTTCAGAAGATTACACTCCCTAAAATTAAGCGTGTACGAGCCGTGTCTCGAGCGAAAGGTGGAAACCCTTAGTGCCATCTCAAGAGGGGGGTGACGTCTGTCTGGTGTTTTGGCTGGTGTGACATTGAGATCTCTTTTAGTTTTTAATACTAAATCAAGGAAAACTCTTCTCTCATTAGGACCGAAGTTGCGCTGTTTGAGATGGTATGTTGACGCTAGGCCAATCATGCTTTGAGCAGTATCATACAGTCCACTGAGGTTGGTCATATTTAACCAGTCAGCACTTGACAGGTTAAAGTCTCCTACTAGGGTCACAGCGGAATACTCGTTAACTTCTTCTTCTACATTGCAATAATCTGTATACATTGTCTATATACTGTCTACTGACATTATAAGTAGATAAAATGTATCACTCACTAAAGGATTCAATTTATCTGCATAGCACCTCCACTACTGTCCTGCACACGTCTATGATGATGATACGAATCTCTGCTTTAATTAAATTTTTCAGTGTACTAAAACGTTTTTGTTACACCAAAAGGATTGACCGTTTTCACAGCTTCAATCCTTACGCAAACTCTTCCAAATCTAACGTTTAGAATTTTTTGTTCTGTGCAGTTTAAGGATGGACATTCCATCATGCTAGTAACTAAAATACTACATTAGAAGTCTCTACGTCTCGTAATTCCTTAGAATTTACCTTGACACGGAACATTCACATTTAAATTTCTTCCAAATTAAACTCAGGCATTTATGTTTTGAGGTCTTAGCGAAATATTGTCCTATACAGGTGTTTTAGTAGCTTACAATGGCTTTATTTATTCCTACCTTCCCTACGGATTTGGTATTGGGGGACGTGCAAATGGCCAGATATTGAGAGCGTTAACATTGCAAAAATCAAGCAAATCTCATTATTCCAATATTAAATTTAGAGAATCGTGCGGGCCAGTTTTAAAAAAAACGTTGCGTAACTTTTGACATTGCCAGGCCTCTATTTTTTGAAACAACTTTGTATTTTATGTTTAAATGTGCCTTGACCAATAGCCGAGAATTACATGTATACAACAATAGAGGTATAGATAACTAGATACTTCCGGGAGACACAGTACGGTAGCTTATTAACACTTGCATTTTACCTGCTCTTAGGAGTATGCTTTCATCCATGCCTTTAAAGAGAGGTGTTCATTCCGACGAAAGTTTATCGAATGAATTAAGGCGTTTATAATACATGCTGTTCATCATCAAATGTATTTTATCGTGTAAATGCATTTCTGACATTTGATTGGGAAATCGCACAATTACAAAAATGACTTCCAAATTGAAGTGGAATAATCCGCGGAAATCACGTGAATGGCCTATATAAACTCGAAGCCGGCCTAAACTCAGTTTCATCTTCTTGCTCCAAAGTATCATTGCCTACTGTTGTTATGGCTACATTCCTTGGTGGACCCCTTTACAGTGGAACCAGAGGCTGCTGTCTAGTGGACTACTAGGTAAGGACTGCCAGTCACGTACTCCGTCAATCGAGAAGCGCAACTGCCAAAGGGACCTTCATTCTACAGCCATAACGTGAAAACGCTCATTTTGTGATCATAGTAGTGAAAGTCAAAACTACAATCTAGCTTAATTTGATTTCATGGATGGCGGCGCCAGGCGTACTGCTTAGGCGTTGCGCAGCAAGAAATGGTTCGCCGATTCCACTGGGTAGCAGGTCAAATCGCACGCTGTAATGTACAATGAAAAACACGGTAAATATTTTACAGAGTATTTTGAAAAAACTACAACGGAAATGGTAAAAGTAAGCCAGCCATTTCTCGTGCATAAACGGAAATAGTCTTCATATGAATGAAACCACGGAAGGCTTCAGGGACCGATGGTATTAGTTCTAGGGTTTTGAGAGCAGCACTATAAACGCTTCTCCTCTGACTAGCTACAGTGTTTCATTCAGAATTTCATCTCCGCTATTTCCCAGTAACTGGAAAGCCACAAAAAGGTTACTGAGATTTTTCTTCCAATCTCCCTGTTCTGGATAATCTCAATTTGTAAGAGTCTTCAACAAACTGGTGAAATAGGCAAATTAAAATATGTACTATAGTAAATTTTTGATGACGTTAACAATTGATAAGGTCTGGGACAATTGCTTGATGTATAAGACCGCCCAATCACAGTTACAGAAACCCGTAGCATATTTTAAAAATTGTATCTGGCGTGCAGATGATTCCGCACTTTTGTGGATGGTGAGCTATCGACCTTTTGATCAATCGATGACGGAGTGCCTTAAGGCAGTATTCTGGGGCAGCTCTTTACCTTATGTACATCAAAGATATACCGACTATTCTATGGGTTACATTATCACTGTATGCCGGCGGCCCCATGTTGATGTGTCACAGCATGTGGCCAGCTTTACCTCGGGCCATAATGCAGCTGCAGATGGACAAACTTTCTCCCATAGCTCTAAAGTGTCAAATTCCGATTGATATAGATAAAAGTAATGTTAATTGATTTATAAATAGCAAGAACTTTATTAAGCAGCTTCCTACCATGTTATCTCATTATATAACCGGTTGTGAAGAAAAGAGCGATGAAATACTCTGCCGTTGCTTTTGATTCCAGATTAAACTTTTTAGCTCATGAAACACACACACACATCAAGTCTTAGCGTATCATGGGCTGTATTATTCTACTACTTTGCCGGAGATTGGCTTGAAGTTAACATTATTTCTTCTATTAGTACGTTCTTCTCTGATATAAGCTATCAGCTTCTGCTTGGTGGGCCAGCAGTATAAAGCTGGGATCGGGTTAAAGCAAGTCATTGAAATTAATGCACCCCACTCTTGGTATATATGTAACACTACTATCTGTAGATGTTTACACGTGATGTTGCACGGTGGCAGAGTACGCCAGCACAACCGCACAAAAGTTTCTCCGTAAAGCAGCTTGTTACACATTAAAGAAGTTAACCGTAAAAAGGACCAATTGACGTAAAAACGGACATTCCAGTCTCACCCAGTATATCTTAGCCGATCCGATGTAACAGGTAACAATGCTGAGATGCTAAAACACGCCTAAATTGACAACTGCCTAAATATATACGACTCTGTTTCCTATGCTGTAATACCAGCAGTGACACTTAATTGGGTATAGTTTTATCTTAGTATGTGTTTTCTGCTATGTTCCAGTCAAATAAATATAAATAAATAAATAAATAAATGTATATATATATATATATATATATATATATATATATATATATATATATATATAAAACAATAATACACATATACGACAATAAATGTAATATTATAAGTCTAATACACTCCTTTACTTTTTTGTGCTGCCTTCTTTGACCTTCAGCCTGTGATAAACGATTGATGCACTCCTTCGCATAAAATTTAAAATGTAGAACTTTCAAGGAGAAATAATATAGTTACAATTCACTAATATGGTCAAATACGAGTTGTACTAATAAAGGAGATTGACAGTGAGTTGTAGCTGTAGGACAACTTTAGAACCTAGAAGTAGATATAGTGTACTACTCACTCCAAGGCTATGAAGCTTGGCGATCAGGTGTTTGTTTCTTACTCAATAAAATGCCTTTGAACTTCCATGTAATATGCATGAACTTGATATAAACTTGAAAAGGCCGAAATAATATGATTATGTGACATAACAAGATTTGTAGAGTTTCATCTTCTGCCAAAGTGACCATATTGATTTAGAATTCAGGATTTTCAGGAGGCTGCAGCCTACTAAATACGTGCACAAGATCTTAAACCAAGTCACAAAATTAACTTCAAGGGCAGGGGGGTTACACTTATCCTACGAAATAACATCAGCTGAAAACAAACAAGTCTAAAAACATAACCCACTTATTATTGTATGATTTAATTGTTTAGGTGTAAATACCAATAGGTTCATAGATGCAAAGTGGTATTAGGTGACTTTTCTGACAGAAGGGCCGTGCAGATAAGGTAAATTGAACTCATCATCAGTTACTGATGGTTTCGACAGGAAATTGTTAATTAGCATATTTAGGGCATATGAAGAATGAAGGAGATGGGTAGTCTGTTGATTTGAAGGTAAATGGACAATACACATCACGTAGAATAATTTTTTAAGTTTAATTGTAGCATCGTATTATTTTGTATTATTATATGAGGAATATGTAAATTTGCAACATTATAAATTATTCCGAACAGGAACGATAACTCCTCCAACTATAGTTTTGTGATTAGATAATTGTAACATATCACGTCTGGGCAGTCAGCAGGTTGATTTGAAATGAGCAAGCTCGATCTCCATTTTTTTGGTAGTATCTTTAATAAAATCACGATGGCTGTCCGTTTGCTGGGAATCGTTGTTCCCTGATTAGAGGGTGTTAACATTGCGGGTGGTGCTTTAGAGGTGCACGAAAGAAGGAAAACGACCTAACGGTGGTGACTCCCCCCTACTCATACAAACCCGTGATCCGTGGGCATGTGGACACCCGTTTCGAATTATTAATATCAGATATGAGATTTATTTCAAAAAATACAACTACTTTATAGTATGCTTCAAGAAGGGGTTGGTGATTAGTAATAAGTTTGGCTCAAAGCAAATTGATATTTTGACATTTTTAATTAAAGGCTTCGACCACTTGACTCTATTTATTTTTATTTAATTAAAATTATATTGGGCCCCATTTACATACTTTTTGGTCAGTTTACTTTCACTCTCACTCTTTCTCTTATACAATTGCTCCGTAAACAAGTTACTTCTCTTCCGTGCTGTTCGGTCTTTTGACAACGTTCAGCCCACGTTACTGCTATTATATTTGATTGAAAAACTGTAAATGAATTCATTGTCTAAATAGCATTTTCTTTTGTTGTTCCTAGTTGATGAAATATTAACTGAAAAATGAATCTTAGCTAATGAAAGACAAAGTTCATAGATTACAACACCATGTCACTAGCCAATTTTTCTATTATAGGTCATCGTTAAACATACAGTATATATTCGCTTTTTACTGTTGGTCGTTGTTTTAAATATAATATCTAAATTTTTTACTATACGTGCAAATCACAAGACCTATTTAAAAATAATTTTACTATGCGTATGGGAATAAAGAAGAATTACTGTAATGTATATGTAAAAAAGTTCAATAGTTCAGTATCTTTGACTTTTATCTAAATACAGTACATTATTATACTGCTCTGAGTGAGTATAAACATTCATTTCAGCGCAAGCGTTGCGTCAGCGGAAGTTGTGAAGCCATCGCCCAAGATAACGGTTACCTTTACTGTAGTTAATAGAGGGTTTGGAAGGACTGCATATTATTTTGTGCATTGTTGGTGATTTGCCTACCATTAAAGTTCATAAAAAATGCTCCTGTGTTTCATATAAATGTTAGTAACACTTTGTAGCTCAGATGAGTAGTTGTTAGTCATAGAACATTGTCGTCGGTGGCAAGATTATGGCGGAGTGAGATCATAAAACCTTCAGCCTTTACTAGTATTGGGTTTAACTTGAAAGTTATTTGGATTTTACGACCGGCGACATTGCCTCAAAAAATTGGTAAGTAGTTAATTTAAGTATAGATTATAAATAATTTTATATATGATTATCAACTTGTCAGTGGTTTAGCCCAATGTAACCCTGTTTTCCTACAAGTGTATTGAAGTGGGGGTTTTCCCAAAATTTGCAGGCTTTAAATATTTTATAGTAAAGAAAACTCAAAGTAAAATTTAATTTCTTTACTACATATCTAAACTAAACATATCATATCTTATTTTTAAATTATAATTAATTAGCCTGGTGATTTGGTTGCATAGGCTATGGTTGAATTTTATGAACCAACTTACATTTATGATATGATACAACATTTTTACAAAGAAGTGTGTCCTACAATATCAGTTATGAATTACTGTAAATGTTTTTTTTAGTAGTCTAAAACCCATCCAAATTTAAATTGTCATTGTATAACTTAGGCTATCTTGTGTTTAACAGCAAAGTTTTCATTTGCCATTGTTATATCCTATGTTAAAAACGTATAACACTACATTTTGAGGATTGAAATATCCTCTTCTTCGTATGTAAAAAAAACTGAATACATAAACGTCAATCATCAAAACCTAGTATTTTACAACGTAACATACTATACTAGTAATGTCAAATATCTGAAATACTACTATCCTCTCAAACAATCCGTTGTCAATAACAAACTTTAAACAAAGAGCTATGTTTATATTGTACACATGACAGGCTATGGTAGGTGATCAACTTTCATTTACTTTTTTTTGTTATGTGTTAAGATAAATGAGGTAGGAATGTATCCAATTACATTTTTTATGATTAAGGTATAATTAGGATGTATGTGCTAAATCAAGTTAAGAGTCAAAGTTAATTCATGATGTTAGTGAAATATCTAATCTATGTTAGCCCTACTCGTAAGTATCTGTAGACACTCTGAAAACCCTAGCAAATTTTAATATTGAAGCTGATATATATCTCATTAAAATTTTGCAAATCATATACTATTTTGTAGTCCTCATTAATATTGCTGAAAACTATTGTTTGGTAGATCTGACTTGCTTTTGTTAGTAGTAGTCTTGCAAGCCATTTTGTGTTGCAATTATGTTAGGTTAATACAAGACGTAGGAAAAGAGACATGTAACATTTTGCAGTTTTGTGCATAATGATCTGTCTTAAGTTAATAATAGAACTGAAAAATCAATAATGTAATTAAGAAATGTATGCACACCTTAATGCTTTTAAATTCTGTATTACTAACAATTTCCAGAATTAAAGTTATTACAGGCTTGTAAAGGAAAGTTAGTAATTTTTAGGCCTATAATAGAGAAATAGCTTCCGTCTTGCACTTAGTTTGAAAATTTGTTTGATTTATTATTGTGTATTTTTCATGTTTTAATAAATTTGAATTTTCAGAATTAGGCCAACAACGTGAAATTTAGTTCCTTAAAATCGATTAAGCTATAATCCTGAGTTTTCCCAAAATATCCAGATTTAGGCTATTAATAATTATATATTAAATTCAGTAACTAACTAGGTCAAGGCCATACTCTGTAATGTTTATTTTGTTGTGTACAACCAACATCATTAGTAACAAATGTACATTGATGCTATAAATAATAATAATACTAATATAAATTAGTAACTTCCTAATTAGCAATTCCTAAGCCTATACATTTTTTATTTCATCAAATATATACTGATTATCCTCTTAATTACAGCAACAAAGCAATGTATTCCACAATAAACAAGACAATACCAACACACCAAATACAATAGTCAATTTTTTAAAGTAATAAAGATGATAAACATGAAAAAATATATTAGAAAGATTAATTAGAATAAAGTTACAAAGTAAACTTATAATGCATGTAAGTTATAAGTAAAACTGATTAAATTAAATTTTTCATTAATAAAATAACTGTACTAAATAGCCTGTAGTTAATTATTATATTTCAGGTTTACATGAATTATATAAACAAATAAGAGTAGGCCCTACAAAGTACCACAAATATAAATAGATGCTACTAAGCCTAATTTTTAGCATTAAAAGAGTAATAAATTTCTGTATATATGTTCTTGGTCAGGGTAACAGTACAAACGCCAATACGGTACCGGAAGTAGATTCCAATAGGAAGTTGTAACTTTTTGACCGAAATAGACCTTTCAAAACAACTTCCTTGACCAGCAAAGGCTACTATAGTGCCAGAAATATCCTAGACCAGAAGAAGATTATTTTAAATAAGTATACACTTTTTACAGAAGAAGACCTATATATATCATTTAACATAGATGAAGGTAATGAAGTTTCCCACCAAAACGAAGCCAAAGAGTAATAATAGACTAAAGGTATAGTGGGTTTAGCTTTGGCTTTACAGTTACAAACAAATAGTGTTCGTTTTCAAGTACAATTTCACAAAAACATTACCAGTATTTAACGCATTTGTGTAGGTAAGTTACAAAAGATGAATGTTTAGTTTTTCGTGGAAATTTCCCGGAGCTATTATTTTACACTAAAAGTCCTGTAATATGGTAATCCTAGTACTTACATCATCTTGTTTTATTTATATCCCCACAAATTGTTCAATGTCCTTTTCATTACTATTTAAAGTGTGTAATCCAAACAATTCACTTTGCCAGTTTGGCCTACTGCTATTTAACACTTTTCCGAAGAGTTTTTACTCTGATTTAACATCACTAGCTCGGTCTTCCTAAATAAGTTGTTGTTTATTTTGATAAGTCATATTGTTGTACACATTCAGAATCGTTCAATTCATGTATTATGAAAATGCATTGTTATGAATAAACGTGCTGCTAGGAACAGAGATTTTACAAACACAACATGAGTGCAGCCATCAGCTTAGTTAGTGTGATTTTTTTATATTTTCAGTGCCTCTTGAATTGTGAATAAAGGTTAAAGTTACAAAAAGGTCAAAAAAGCAGTGGCAATATCTGTGAACCACAGAGAGCTTTGTGGCCTTTAATCGACAGCCGGCCTCGAAGGTTTATCAGCTTGGGCAAAATATTAAGAGGATTAGTTATTAACATCTAGAAGTTTCATAAAGAAACATTCCCTGTGTAAAATATTTTTGTGTGTACTGGTAAAGCTACACGTCAGTGTTGAGCTGAAGTATCTGTTTCAGTGAGAGGATGCGTGAGTACAAAATCGTTGTGTTGGGCAGTGGAGGAGTGGGGAAGTCTGCTCTTACAGTACAATTTGTTCAGGGAATTTTTGTAGAAAAATATGACCCCACCATTGAGGACAGTTACCGCAAACAAGTTGAAGTAGATGGACAGCAGTGCATGTTGGAAATATTGGACACTGCAGGAACGGTAAGTCACGTAGTTTATAGAATGCTTTGCATAGTATTCTTCAAACTGGTTGCAGACAATACTTAATTTGTAACCAAACATTTTTGCAATTCAAAGAGGTTTTTTGAGCAAAAGTAAAGAAAAATGTGCTTTAAGATACTACTACATTTATTTAGAAAACTGTGAAAATATATATAGTGCTAATTATTTTGTTAATATTGTTTGTACTGTTTTGTAGCTTGGTATGTTATACTGCATCAGAAAAAGTAGCTAAATTTTCAGGTATTATTTTGCAAAAGGTTTTTTAATTATTGTTCTGTATTGGAAATTTGGTAGATTAATGTTTTATTTAAAATAAAACGTGTGCATTATAATAGTTACATTAAATTTGTATAGTTGTATTTCTAATTGATTTGTATAATACAAATCAATAAAAATATTTGTGCTTGTATCACTCATCAGTAAAGCTGATTTTATCTCTATTCAAAATATAGATTTTAACAGAATTTAGAGGTATGTGTCAAATATGCATTTTTACTAGGAAACTTAAACCAACCATAGCTGTGGAGTATCCTTGGTCACCTACCCCATATTTATTACCAGATAGTTGGAATGTGGATGTCTATTGATGCTTTATATTTAGTATTTAAGAACGTAAACACACTATTTTAGTAATCTTCAGCACTGACCTGATATAATTGTCATTTACTAAGTCAGTAATGAACGCATGTGTGACAGAAATGGTGAAATAAAAAATAATTGAATCACAAAGTCAAGATTCTGTATTATAGTAGTGCTTGCCTGGTAAGTGAGATATGTGGGTCCGAGTTACGGCGGAGAAAGTACTTCTTGTGAGTCAATATTTATTGATATTAAATTAGGCTATATTAGCATTCATAAAAATTTAATAAATGCAAATATAAACAAAACACAAACAGAAATATAGAATAATAACCAACTTAAATTGTGAGGTAAATTTTCCTTATTGGCATTATATTTTATTGATGTTTTTCCCTTTAAACTTTACCAATGGAAAAAGAAACATTCTTCTATTTGATGAAACATGAAGATATTTTCTTCTATTTTGAAATGTCTTCCTGTTAAAATGACATTTAACTGTATAAATGATAAAATGATAAATTCAACATCTATTTGACATCCAACAAAAGAAGGATGAACTTTCATTTAGTAGACACTCTTGTTGAAGACCTTAAACATTGTACAAGAGGCAATATTCCTATAAATGAAATAGGCAAGAAACTACTTACCAGAGACTGGATATTGATGATACCTTTCAACTTAATAAATGTTTGTTGGGCCCAGCTTGTGCAAGCATACCTTTAAAGTGTTTGTGCTCACTTATGCGTTGACGTATTTTGTTGAAGGAAGTAACATTTGAAATGTAATAAAAAAATGCAAAGTAGTTGGTATCTTGTACATTTTGTATACTAGTCTTTTTGTTATTTGATTTAACAGATTTTTAACAGGTGCTGTTTTGTTAATATCAAAATGAATCGCACTATTATGTGTGTTAATTTTCCTCTAATTTATCACTATCTATGTACAAAGTTTGGTATCTGTAGCCTTACTAATTCTAGGGATGCTAATAAAAAATTTAAAAAATACAATAGCTGCTACTGGCTAAACAAAACATTTCTCAATGCATGTTTACAGGACATGTTTTGTTTAAAATTATGAGTACTATCAGCCTCAGAAGTTTTTGACACCCTTTTCTGTAGACCCTGTATAAAGGAACTCACTTTCACACGCAGGTGGTTAATGTTTATATGGGAAATACTCTTTTAGCTAGTACTTTGGTTGTCTGTTTTTGTAATAATAAACTTAATTTTAAAATTTAGGCTGAAGCTGTTAGGAATGATAGTGAAAAGGATAACAATTTAAAACCCAAAAGTACCTAGTTCAAATATAACCTTAAAATATGAATGCATTGTATTTATTATGGAATATATCGGACATGTCTTACTTCAATCTATTCCGTAAGGTGTTACTTTGAAGAGAAGCCATTTTGATTATAGAGTAGAAGTCAGATTACTTGAGCTTTTGAGTTAACGTCTTATAAAAGTTAGTAACTTGTGCAGGGGCTAGACCTCTGTGCTGCTGTTTGCATTGCTCTTCTGGCCATTGTTAGTTCGAGCAGTAACGGGTCGGGGGCTAGAATAAGTCTATTGTTTGCAGCTGGGTGATAAGTCACGTAATTTGTTATATAAATAACATTTTTTATTAATTATTGGGTTTTTCTGTAAATTAAGATATTTGATTGTAATATCTGTACTATCCAAGTTTTTCTGCATTATAAGTTGTTCCAGTCCCATTTAGCTCAATTAATCTGACTTCTACTGTATCTAATATTGAAAAAGTTCTTTGTACAGAAAGTAGCAGGTTTTTAACTAGTGAAATGAGAGCACTCATGGCAGTTAGCAGAATTTTCTGAAATTATTAATATTTTTTCAGTAGTGACATTTTTGGTCTTCTACCCACTTTATTTCCAAGTAGTTAGTTTCCCTGTAATGTTTGTAGTCCACGAGACGAGTGCCATTTTGTAAGTTACTGTATAAGTACACGGTCTAATTTGAGGTTATTTTAATAGAGAATATACTGAATATATTGAACATCTTACTTACTAGTTTTGTTGGTTATTAACAAGAAAAAGAGAGGAAACCCACAATTAGGTTATATAAAGCATAATTCTGACTAAATGTTGTTTGTTCTGATTAATTTACTGATTGCCTGCCATTAGTTTTTATGTATGTAAGAATTTTGTTATAAGGTACACTTAATTCTCAGCTTTTTTCATTTGTGGTCAGTCTGTAAAAATCTCATATAATTTAATTCTCTTGAAGAAATAAATAAGTTTTCTTCATTATAAAAATAAGCTTATGTTTGTCAGTTATGTACCGGTACTTAATAATAAGGTTTCTTAGTTGTTTACTGACAAAGTTAAATCTAGGAAATGGCGAACCCGAAAAAATTAAAATTTTATAATAAGTAAAGGCTTTTTTATTTAGCAGATATGGATGAAGTAAGCTTATTTATTATAGCATCTGTTTTTCACAATATTTTTATTAGTTGTTCAGAAAAAATATCAAGCCTTATTGTAACTCATAATTTAAATATTCAAAATGTATGTATTTTAAGAGAAACACCAAAAAAAGGCTTGAATGCATCTTAGTTATTCCTTTAAAATGAGACATCTCTCATAATTCTATAAATATAAATAAAGGTGTAACCATGCATAGATTTTAACATTGTTCTTATGGGGTAAAACTAGTTTGTTTCAAAACAGCCGGTTCTCAGTAACCATAGATATCCTATGGTTTTGTTATTGTATTAATTTTATTCATAAATACAGCAAAAGCTCTATGAAAATTTGAAGTAATTTTTTTGAAACTTGAAGCAAAAACGTATAGTTTTTTCTGTATGGTTTCGATAATATGATTAGTTGCAGAGTAAATGGAACTTAACTAATTAAAATTACAGTTTTTAAGTTAAGGTATCATTCAAAAGGCAGTTTCACTTTTGATATTATTGCCTTGGACAAAAGTGAAATCTTTAATAAACAGTCAGCATTCTCAAGTATTCATTTCATTACTTATATAATTTACAGTTGGACTAAAGTTGAAGTAAACAAGAAACTCAAATGAATCTGGTGATTGAGGAACACTAGAAATTTTATGTACCTACCCATGACATGGAATTCTTTTTTAAATTTGACCAATTTCAAAGGTGTTTTGCTAGTATTCTGAGTTGTAATAAAGTATGTATATTGACAAAAGAATGTATGCTAACTTCCCTTGTTATGTTGTACGGTGAAATGTTTGTATTGTTGGCAGTGGAAACTTTCTTTCTAATTTATTGTAAAGAATTTGTTATTTGTTTAAAATAACAATTAAAATTATGTTAAAACTAGATAACAATCATACATTTATTATATAACAAAAATAAATAAAACTGTGAACTGTGAACTAAAATAATAAAATTTAATAAATATGAATGAATATTAATGAAATATGTAACAAATGTATCTGATAGTTAGTATCATGGGAATACTGTTTATTGAAATATAATAATATACAATGTTATATTTGTTTTGACAAAATTATAACAGTTTTATAAGCTTAACCTACTATACGTTTAAACACTACACTTAATAACTTATCAATATCCATATAGGCTTAACTCCAACATAGTTATTCTTGCATATGGTCATTATAGTATGTGGGGTATATAATACCCATCTGCATCATTAAAATCGACTGTTTGTATATCTGTATCAATTAGTATTTCTTGGTCATTCACTTCACATAACGTAGTTATGGTGGGGAGAGTTAATTCAATGTGAATGTTGAGTATAGCTCCAGTTCACCTTCCTCTTAGTGTAGTATCTGAAATCTAATGCTGTCATAGACAAGACTCCTAGAATCTAGTCATGTTCATCTGAAGAGATTCAAAAAAAAGTCTGTGACGAAGAAGTTCAAATGTACTCTTATCATTGTTTTGATAAAATTATGTGTAATCTATGTGAAGAGGTGTTCTCATTGTGCATTAGATGAGACAATGAGAACACCACTTGATTTTGTAGTATAGGTATTATTGATATCTAGGTACTTATATGTTTTTACTCTCTGAATTTTGTTATGTTCAATATGATAATTTTAATGAGATCTGTAAGTTAGGTGATCAGAAAACACTTTCTGGTGTCATTATGAAAATCTTTAAATTAATCCATTCAATTAATTATCCTATTTAGTGTGAAGTTGTTTTCACCTCTCATATTTTTTGGAACAGTCACCCATGAAAACCAAATCAAAATAATCTGACGATGTTTGCGATTTTCAATCTTTATGACCAACACTATGGAGGAGGGGTGGGAATTTTCATCATTCTTTAAACTGGTGAATGCCATATTTGCAGTCTTTAAGGCGTTCCTGTACTGGAGAAACAAAAACTTTTAACTTTATGATGATTACTCGGCATTCAAAAGTCATCTGGGAACTTCGCTGTTATTTAATATTTAGGATGTTTTGGTGTTTTAATGCAGATTTTATATGATTGAAGAAGAATCATTTAATCATTTTAGTTACTTTTAAAACCATTCTTTAACTTTGTCATTTTTTATAGCTATGAATTAGGTATTTGTTGCAATTACGTTTACACTAGCTGTTATGAATTGGTGTCAATTATTTCATGTCATTACGGTCATACAGGTTTCAGTGTGATGAGAAATGTATGATAAGAGAGTTGGTAAAATTTTATAAATAGCTACTTAATGAGCAAATTTTATGTCAAAGAAACTAAGGTTAGTCAAATATATAATTTTTATATCCGATGCTGCATTTGATTATGTTGTACCGTTATTATAGTACATATATTAAATTTATATGGAGCTAATACTTCGTAAATCAAAACAACTTTTCGGAAATACTTGATTTATTCCGAGATTAAAGTTCACTCAAAATTTGACAAAGTTTACAAACTTTAGATTCGATTTTCTTCAAAACTTCACACAATCGAACAAATCTAATTAAGAGTCTGATCAAAAATGAATTAAAATTAAAATGAAACTAAAAATGTATACTTCTCCAAAAATGGTTTAAATTAACAAAATAAAATAAAAAGTTCTCTTCTAAAAATATTCAAAAAAATCAATATAACACAAAACTTGATACTAACTTTACGACCAAAATTTAATTCACAATACTTCAAAAAATTGAATTAATTCTCAGACTCTGTAAGATGGGAAACTTTAGAAATTTTAATTACAACAGTATAAAAATAAAAGATATTAACTAAACGCTGGTACGGGACTTACTACTTTGAAGATTACAGAGGCTGATAGGGATTTTAATACGCAAAGAAGAAAAATTAAATACTTGAATTAAATTTACACGCGATAAAAGAATTACTCTAAATCCCAAACTATAGGGTTAGAGGAAGAGCTGCCGCTTCTCAACAGGACGTGTGCACCTTCTCGTGGAAACTCCAAGACTGCGCTCCCTCTCTCCACCCAACAGGTTCGGAACGTATCACCGTAGATAACACGATCAGCTGATTGACCGGTCTCAACCAACAAACAATGTCCACGCACCGCGTCTAGTTAACAAAGAGCCTACTTCCTACCGCGATTCAGCATAAATAATTACGACTACGGTACAATGTACTACAGTAAAACTTGGATAATTTAATTTTAATTTTATGTTTAATTAGAAATTTCAGATAGTTTTAACTTTTTTATCAGTTCCTTGATGTTCCCTACTCAATAATAGCAGTCCACATTTTTCAAAATCTTGGATAATTTGAATTTTTTTGGTCCCTTGAGCGTTGATCTAAACAAATGCTAATATCTTGATCAGTAAAAATTGAAGGCAGTAAAAAGTATTAAAATATTTTTAAAACCTCTTATTATATATAATTATTATTATGAGAATTTCAGAAAACAATACTGTATAATAAGTCATATGTTTGTTAAACTTCTAGTGATAAATGAGAATGAGCTTTTAAAAAGCATAACATTTACTGAAAATAGTGTGCAATTATAAGAATGAATAAAACCATTGCAGTGGTTAAAGTAAGGTAATAATTTTATCTTAGGCGGATCTTAAAAAGGATACAATATATTTTTTAAACAAATCCTATCTAAAAAATAATTTGGTGTGAAAACTTTTATAATATAGACATTTATAGTCTACACTTATAGTAAATCAGATGCATGTCTCTATAAAGTGTTGAAATAAACAAATTTTGTTGATGGAGTTAAAGTTTTAAGAACATTTTAAAGCAAGATATCCAATGAGAGGAGTGTTTATAAATTGAAATACTGTTTTTATAAAAATAGTTAAACTTTTATTAGATGCAACTTTTAATTGCAAAGAAGAATAAGTACACATTAAATGTAAATCATGCTCTTAAACACATATTTCAGTGATTATCAATTAAAAGTATTTAAAATGCTCACAGCTACAAGATGGCTTAATTATATCTTGAAGAAAAAAATAATATAATGCAATAATTACACACCTTCCAATATTACAAAGTTTGTGACATTGTGTATAGCTATCAGTACGTTTGTTCTGTTTTTCAACATGATTAAATGTATATAGTTGTGCATATTGTTATTGGCCCACAAACCTGATATTATTTCGGACCATATATATGAAATCAGAAATATCCAGGGAAGATTAATATTAGGTTAATTAAAATGATACAACATAAGGTAATGACTATTTTACAAATAAATTTCAGAGTAATGCATTAACGAGGAGGGAAACAGGGAATCAGTAGTATGTGTCATGGCAGATTCACGATGCCTATTTGTAGTGGTTCTTTAAAAATACGTGGCAAGTGTAAGTTGAGACCCAGCAATATGTAAATATAACTGTAGACAGGCCAGCTTGAAATGGATTGTCAATATTTGATGTAATTATTTTGTCAGATATTTTGATGTTGAAACTAAATAGAGACGTTGAAACAGTTTTTTATGAGACAGAGAAGAGCAGGTGAATTATTGCTGTTGTTCGTTTCCTACATAACATAGCCAGTACAATTAGTACCAATAGGTTTTGCCAATTTTTGATACAGGCAATATGTTGTATCATTTCAAAATCAAGGTTATTTTAATGTAATGTTGATGTCTCAAATGGTCCATGCAAGGCCACAATAATAACACCAAGGACTATTGGCACCAAGAAAGCCCAAAATAAGCCAAATCGGATCAACATATACTGAGCACATAGCTCAGAAGAACCTCACTTAAAGAGCTTCAAAAAAAGCATTAGATAATTTTATTGTGACTTTTTCCTAAAGTAGATTACTTTGATTTATATTTTAATTCATTTCATATTTTATTGCCATTGTAAACTAATAAAATACCTTCTTTTATTATCATGACTCGTCTGAGAAAGATTTTTGAGTTCTGTTCACTCCCCTTCACATCACTTGGAATATAACTGTGCACTTTTCAAAGAATGATTAAGCTTTTATTAGTAGCCTAAACTGCTAAGATTATGGTATTAATATGTTTGTATCTTGTGCACTTTAAAACTGAACCCAATACCATAAACTCTTTAGTTCTTTAAACAATTATTTATATTCTGAGCTTTTATTTTGTTTTTATTGTGAAAGCTTCTAACATTAAATCTTTTGTCTAATAAAAGCTTGTAACCACAGTGAACTAAGCAAGATTGTGTTTTTAGCATTTTTTACTTGAATGCTTAATATCATATATCCTACTATCTATAGTACGTAACTTTGATAATGTCAGAATTACATTGATTGAGTTTTAGAAGTTAAACAAATGGAGGCAGAGATATGATTGAATGCGACATCAGCAGTGACTGTGGTCATACTTGTGGTCTGTGACCTCACTGTGTTGTGTGATCATTCTTATCATCTATACTTATTATTTGACCTAGTTTTGTAATGTGGTATTACAAAAAGTTAAATATACAAGTAGTTTGCAGGATTTCTGCCAATGATAAAGCATTTATTCTGTATTCCAACATTCACTAAACAGAGAGTAAAATAAATACACCATTATTATTTATTGGACTGTTTTGACTTGTTTCTCCTATACCGGAAAAATAAAAAATCTTTATTAGACATAAAAGCTTTTTGATATAGTTGTCATTTAATTTCTATAACAACCGGGATACAATTTTAAGATGTATTATAGCATGCCAAAATGAGTAAATATTATTATTTTTTGTAAACTACTTTTGATCGTAATGAGTAAAAGAAACTTGGCATGGAGGTTTACACTGGCACTTTTGGTAGCCTCTGGAGTATTTAGAGCAGGGTATGACGTTAAGTATGTAGTGTATTAAAAAGATATATAATTTTGTACTGTTTTCTTTTTATCAAAGAAATCAGTTATTTGTGTCATTGTTGTTTTGTTTTAAAGATTAAGCTTATAAAAGTTTAATAAAACCAGTCTTAAGACAGTAAATCTAAGACGATGGTTGAATCCAAATAACAAATTAAATGTGCTGTATCTAAAGGGATTGTGTTGAAATTACATTTCATTCATAATGCGTTCAAATCATTTTTAATCAGCAGCTTCAGTGATCTTGGTTTGGCCCTGTGCTTACTCTTTTCATAACATGCCAATTAGTGTACTCTCTGGATATCTCTTTATTCGATCCATTGCATTGGTTGGGAAAACATGTTGCCAAGAAATCTATGCACCTTGTAATGATAGTGTGGTTAAGCTGCATCTAGTTGAAACCACACTTTTTTTATTATTATCAAAGTTGCTATACCAAGAATAATCTTGTTTTTATAATTTGTAAATACATTAAATGAGTGATAGTTTCAATAATTACCTTATAATTAGTGATAAAAATTATGTGAGAATTAGCTTAGTTTATTCTCTTGAAATTCGAATACACTATAGTGCTAGGCCTGGTAAATTTACAGGTTTATGTTAAATTAAGTGGACATGGATTAGTCCAGTAAATACAGATATGTCTTCATTGTTTCAATAAGTTTAAAGGTCGCTTCATCTGACCAAACAACAAAAACACAACATCTTTCCTTTGCTACACACTTGACACAGAACCATTTTATTTGCTTCTCTGGACTGACTACATTTCATACATATAGAAATTGTTGGATAAATGGCTTTCAGTTTTAGTTATTAGCTTTTAAAACTTTATTAAAACTTTCTATAAAATGTTACTCTTAACAGTTGTTTTCCAAATTCTATTTATAATGACTTTAAACCTTTTGCACATTGTTAGACTTTGAGTAACACTTCAAAACGTATTGATACAAATATTTAAAAAAACAACTAAACTTTAATCATATAATGGGTTAATTGGTATAGATGACAAAAATTGTTAAATTTTATAAAGGTTTGTTTTGAATTATTAATTGATGTAGGTATCCAGTTTTTATAATAATTAAAAAAAATGTAAACATTGTTTTGAGACACTACATTTAATATACTTACATCATTGGCAGTTCTCTTATCAGTTGGTATAAGTACATTGGAAATACACTGGCAGCTCTTTTTCTCACATGCTGGAAGATGGTATTGCACATAGCACCAGCTTCACCAACATTTTTATCTTATTTCTTATGGGGCACATACAACACAATATGTGGGTGCATTTATCTGTATCTTGGCTAAGATAATCCTCTATCAGTAATGGATGTCAGTGTTTTGCAGCAACATTAGTCCCTTAGTATCTTTCCACTAGTGTCTCTATCATCAAAACTTGCCTGAGCTGTTAGAGGTCTTGTTGGCCTTATTCTTAATATAAAAAAAAACATTAAAAATACACATGTTTGTTAGTGAATGTGTAACTTTTTGTACCACTTTTAATTTGTGTATTTCTTCTGCAAGATGTGTAAGCAGCACTTTTATCTTTTCTTACTTGAAGATCCCTACCAGTGTGTTATCAATAACTGAAGGAAGGATCATGATTTGGTTTAGTTTTAAATTAACAACAAAAGTAATCAACGAATAAAAATATGTTTAACTTCACCTTTAGTTTATTTGCTAGATATAGTGCTTTCTCTTGGACTTTCAGCATAAGAGGTTTTAGGTATTTAACTGTTTTATTCTGCACCATTCAAGACTGCATTAAGAACTATCTGAGTATACAGTACACTTTGTATTCTATAATATATGGAATAATATAATTTTACATGTACTGTACATTAAATGACCTAAGTTTGCGACTCAGTTGGATTTCTGTATCATTATAGTAAATTACAAGTTAGTAGATGTATAGATGTATACTGACTGATTCAGGCAGGATAGAATTCAGTCTGAAATGGGATCAATTCATTGAAATGATTTAACAAAAACTTAAATGACTGTTCCAAAGGAAAAGATAGCGAATTTCTTTTCAAGCATGTAAACTTTATGCAATTTTTGGCAAATAAATAAATTTTAATACATACATTTACTGGTAGCTTTTCAAAATAATGAACAATTCATTCACTTGTTTAGAAAGTGTAAGAACCGCGACATCAATATTAAATTATTGAAACCTTAAAAAAACCACAGCATTGAATACAAGAAACTGTTTTGCTTCTGTGATTCTTCCATTTAAGTTATTACTAAAAGTAGGTTTTGATTATTCTTAACATCAATTCCTTATTATAGAAATAACTATAAACTTTAACAAGTTTTAGTGTATTATTTGGCAACCAACTGTTGAAACAATGATCTAATCTTATTTATGATGTACACTTTTAACAATGGCTTATCTATTCTACATCACTCAGATAATGACTTGTTCATCAACTGTTAGATCATCCTATCTATAGTTGTCAGACTCCTGTAAATAAAGCCATCTTAAAATTGTGTATCTCATTTTCTTTAACGCATAAAACTTTCAAAATGTAGTATTAAAATCATATAAGTTTAGTGTAATTTAATATTTCAGATATTTAGAAGATAAGGAAATACTGATTGATCAATTACAATAAAAATACCTTGGTCAATCGCAGAATAATAACTTATGTAATATTACATGGCCAAACAAAATAATGTTTAATCGGTGGAATTGTTATTATTCATTATAATATTAATTATATTCGTCAACATTTATTATGTGCAATGGGTCTATGTAACCGCACAATGAATATAATATTCTGTTTAGACCTTTGAGGGTTAAAAATCTCACTTAGCATGTTTTATTAGACACTTCATGCATGTTTAGCAGCTTACAGTGAATACATATATCAAATTTAATCTATGATTTTGTATTAGGTATATAAAAAATTATTTTAATCTGGTCAATATAAAAATATTGAGTTTAAAATGAAATAATTTAAATATCAATGACTTTTTTACTGAATTGTAATTATTGTTACAGGAGCAGTTCACTGCCATGAGGGATCTTTACATGAAGAATGGCCAAGGATTTGTTCTTGTTTATTCCATAACTGCTCAGTCTACATTTAATGACCTACAGGATTTACGGGAACAAATTTTAAGAGTTAAGGTAAGTTATAAATGGCTGAAATAATTGGTTATACATATGTATACAAAATATCTCAAAGGTAAATCTTTGTTTTCCAATTAGTTAACATAGCTAACCACAGGCCTGGGGGTCTTTCTCTTAGCAGTACTAGATAATAAAAGAATCTTTTAGAAATATAATTTTGTGTAATTATGAAGAATGGATAAGTAAAGTGAGAGGTGTAACTTAAAAGAAGCAAATATTAACAGCTTCATAGTAAAACAGGGTGGCCACCCTATCAGGAAAACTGGGAATGTCGGGAATCTTCCTGTACAATTGGGAAAATCTGAAAAACAGTTTTTCTGTCTTTAAGAACATAGGAAATCAAGAAATAATTTGACAGCTCCTTGAAACAGGACCTGGTCAATCTCACGAGCCCCACCTGACAACGGTTAATCAGCGGTCGTCTTTACTTTTCTAGTGAAGTTTACTTTGGTTAGTTCTACGGCAGTGTTGCGACAAGCCTCTCGAACACATAACAATCCATTGGACAATTAATTCAAATCTGCCAATCGATCGTCTCGACCTTGGCAACTATACGAGCAGTAAGGTGTAAGTGGTAAAGCAACAGAATGGCAGAGCGTTTGTGGACATAATACAAGAGGTGTTTGTGTACAGTGGAGCCTGGATAATTCGAACCTCAAGGGACCGGTAATAAACTTCAAACTATCCAAAAATTTGAATTAAAACCATTCTAAAGAATGGGGCCAAAACATTAAAACTTCACATTGTGAATTAAACCTCTTTATTAAATTGACACTCTAAAGGTATAAATTCATCAACAGATGCTAATTATAAGGATTCAAATACAGTAATCATAAAACAGAACTAACTTACAGTATAAAAATGTATGATACAAAGTAACATTTCTTTACTAACCTTTAAAAATACAGTACGTTTTGCAACATATGAACTGATACAGGCTACCAACTTAACTTTGTACAACATTGACAAAAGACTTAGCAGACTATTAAAATAAAGACATGAGTTTCAAAGAGAGTAAAATACTTTACTACATATTTTGTTTGAAAAAAGAAGATAAAGTACTGTGCTGTATTTGTATATAACTTACTGATTACGCTGATTCTTAAGATTATACAGTAGTTATCACAAAGCAGCAAAACCCATATGAAACCAATGATATACAGTCCCAGTTAATTATTTATTTGTCCTAAATAACCGAAATGCTGCACAAAATAAATGCGTATTTACTGGCACTAAGAACAAGATATTGAACTAAAAAATAAGACAGCTGTTTAAACATTTAACGCTAGCCATAAAAATCTATTGTTTTTCAAAAAAAGATAAAATTTTGGCCTGTTTCCTAGAATTAAGCTTATCTGCCATCACAAAAGATTCTAGCATATTCAAAGAGTCAAAGTAAGTCACTAACATTGTGTCTGCTCTCAAAAAAAACGCCTGAGTTTTTTTTGCTCTCCACACACAGCTGCGTTTACGTTGAGAAAATCTTTGTAAGTAATGGCCTTAGGGACGGATACTACATCCTCCCATCCATCGGCAGAAGGAACAGCTTCCGTTATCGTTAAAACTATCCTTGTCGGTTTTTTTAAAACAGTTTCTTATTATTTCCTGGTCCATGGGCTGGACAACAGAGGTAATGTTTGCTGGGAAAAAACAACTTTCACAATTTCCATTAACCCTCCGGCTGGCAACGTCGTAAATTACGACTCATTTTTTCCCGCCGTGAACTGGCAGAGTCGTAATATGCGACTCATTAAACATCGTCTACTAATTACGTCATAGTTCCGAGAATTACCGCTCGAATTGAATAAAAGTTATATCACTTTAATCACAAGATCCCAAGCCTTCTAATAATGTATTCACTTTTATATATATATGAATATTTGTTATTTTACTGGCCGCTAAAATCTCCCGACTACTTCCGCGTGACGCGACTCGGCAACTGTTAGTGCTTGTATATAGTCTTGTTTTTTTCAATTGTAATTTTATTTGTAAATTAAAGTGTTTATAACTATGTATTTTCTTTTTGTGCATAATTAAGTGAACATTATGCAGATTTTAAATTTTTAAATAAAATTAATTTTGAGTTTTTTTTTAATGGCATAATATAAAAAAGTGTTTTTTGAAAAATAAAAGTTTTGAGTTCTGACCATCAAACATCCACCATTATTCATGTAAGTCAAATTATAATTATGTTTATACTGTACAACATATTCTGCAGAGTAATTTGATGTATAACACTTTTGTGTTTTCTCCAATAATTAATTGTACAGGATAAAAAATTAAAAACTATGCACGAAGCTTCAAAACAGGGTGCCAGTCAAGGCTCAAATGCGCGCCAGCCGGAGGGTTAAAGTAATGGTGTTGTGAGCTGTGCAGTTGTCCATAAAAACAATAACCTTTCACTTTTCTTTTATAAACTTTATCTAATTTGATCAGCCACTTTTCAAAAAGATTGCTTGTCATCCAAGCATTTGAGCTGTTCACATATTCGATCGGTTTCGACTTTACATTCTTAAAACATCGGGGGTTAGCAGATTTCCCTATCATTAATAAAGGCAGCTTTTCCGAACTGTCCATATTTGCACCTACCTAAATTGTCACTTCCTTGCTTAACTTCCATCCGTGATATTTTTCATCTTTAAATGAAAGTGTTTTGTTAGGCGTGCATTCATCAAATAGACCAGTTTTGTCTAAATTAAAAATATCCTTTGGGTATGTGTCCTGTATCGTCTGTTCTAAATCTTGTTTCCACTGGTTGGTATTTTCTGATGAATTTGTAACTATTTGTGAAATGAAATTAATTTACCTTAATTTGGCACTTTAAAAATTCAAACTATCCAAAATTAAATTCAAATTATCCACGGTTTATTAGCATTGTTTAGATATAAAATGCTAGGGATGAAAATAAATATTCTAATTAAAGAAGAATTCGAATCATCCAGATTCAATTGTATTTAAGTTTTATTCAGCCACCAAAGGGGTTTCAGATGGAGTTGTCCAACTCTTATTCTTGAGTAAAAATAGCATTTTGAAAAGATGTGTTAGATTGCACAGGCCCAAAATGTAGAGTGTTTGCCCTATAAACAGGCTCAGAGTTCAGTTCAGTGAATATTGTCATATTCAGATGTAACCCGGTTTTCTGACCAAACTAGATTGTCAGTTGGAATTTTTACTAGGCTTGTTAAGACCTTTTGGAGAAGAAAATAGTGGATTTGCGACAAGAAGTAAAGTCGAGAAGGGAATCCAACATAATGCACAGCAATGACAGAATGTGTTAAGAGCTGAGCGGCAGGAGAAAAATGTAATGTCTGGAGTTGGCGGAAGGTCAACGACATCATGTGGTACTGCCCTGCTGCTCATGTCTTGTCATGGCCAGTATTGAGCATTCCAGAGAATGAAACAGATATGTGAAACAGATAAATTATACAGATATGTGCAATACAAACTTTAATGTCTCATTAAACACCTCTCTAACGCTCACCACCCACCGCTTACCGCTCTGTCCTAAAAAAGTGTGGATTATACATGAATTTCGGGCTCCAGAAAACCAAGCATGGATTATGTGTTAAATTTTATAATGTTTTGGAATTTGTACTAGGGATACCTTGTAACGTGGCGCTTTACACTGGATTCCAATACCAACAGAAGTGAATACGCTTGGTTTGGAAAATCATGATTTCAAAAGTTTTTAGATTATCATTATGAAAGGACTTTGTGGCATGTCAGGTCTTCATTGCAGGAAAGAGCTGTGTGTGTGTGGACGTGTATTGCCCTGAAGAAACAAAAGTTTTGTACTCAGTTTTCACCGATACTTCTTTTGTATCTCCCGCTGTAGTTTCTGCAGTGTTTCACAATAACATATCTGCATTGACTGTCAAGCCTTGTTCTAGGAAATCAACCAGAAAAACACTCTTATCAGTTTGAAGATATTTTCTTGGGTCTTTGTGTCCCCCATTGTATAGGCTGCTTTTTCATCTCACAATTAACATGCTTCACTCATGTTTCATCACCAGTTATATGATAGAGAAGTTCATTACCTTGTTTATCGTAGTCTTCAAGGAAAGTCAGCGATGCAGCAAGCCTTTATTTTTTTCTTTGAAAAACAACTGCCAAGATCCTCATGTGAACGTTGGTGCAGCGATTTCTAATGTCAATACACTATTGTCTCACTCTGCTTTCATTTATTATTCCACTCCCTTAAACATCACAAAGTTGGTTGATTGCAATCTGTTTGTAGTTTTTTTGCCAAGGAAACCCTAAAACCCTAATTGCTGAACGCACTTCACAAGTGGGGGATTTTCAATTGCATTGATCACTTTAACTAGTCATTCTAGTCACATTAACTATAAGGAGAAATACCACAGCTTAGTGCCTACTGAGCATAGGAATAATATTTTTTAAATTTACTTTTACTTTTTACAGTAAAAATAAAACAAAAGTTGAACGATACTTTGTACCTTTATGAAATAATATAAATATGAAATGACAGAGAATTGCGTTTTACTATCACTGTCTCAAATTACTGAGTTACAATCATATCTTTAAAAACAATGCATAATTCTTCAAATGAGTTCGGATTTTTTTGCCTGTATCTAAAGGTTTAAACCCATTAAAGGATTGGTAAATATCTTCAACATAAAAAAAAACTCACTGTAATCAGTAGAATTCATTCTAATACTAACCGACTGACAAGCAAGAGATCGTAGGGTAGCAAGTGTGTGTGTCTGTGATATTCTTGCCTTCACTACCACTTATCTGGCACAACACATAATTCTTCGTACAACTCCTCTCTGTAGTGCATAGCAAGCTATATACTGTGTTTGTATCAATGCTTTATACAATATTCACATCATGCAATTTTGTTTGCTGAAATCAAATCAAGATTATTCACAGTCCTTGTTATCCTAAAAAAAAAAACATAATATTTTTACAACTAAATATTGTTTATGTAATGTATCAGTTCAGTAGTACTTGCTGTAAAACATCCACTCATCGCCTTCTATACATTACTACCACCATCTTTGTAGTTTAAATTAAATTTTTAACTCTCACCTGATGTGAAAATGGATATGAACATTCTATGTTGAAGTAGTATGAGAGTTTTACCTCTCATTCATTTTAAATAAAGCCATAATGTTAATAAATAAATGAAAGTTGATTTTTTTTTCACTGAATTATATCACAGACTCACTAACAAGAGAAGAGACATTGGCAAGTTTAGCTGCTTTTGGACCAGTGATAGGTTGCTCTGTTCAGTTAAATATTGGTCTATATCAGATAATTCAGTATAGAGCATCCCAAATAATTTTTATATAGCCTACTTGGTCTCATAGAAGATTGTCTTGGTCTCATAGAAGGTTGTCTTATAGTAGTCAGAAAATTTCATTACTTTAATTACCAAACAAAACTTGCTGTTTTTCCTTCATCTGTGCTAAGTGTTTATTATGGTTTGTTTCTGTGAAAACCTATCCTTAAATCGAATAACTGAACTAAACTCCAAGGTTTTGAGTTACAGATTTTTATATTAAAGTTCGCTGGATTCTTATATTAAAATTTTCTATACAACAATAATTATTCACTATTTTTTTATAACCTTGATTCCATTGTTGTAACATTTTCAAGAATGAAAAATGTAACTCACAACTAATTTTAAATATTGTTACATATTTTACAGTCCTAGCTAGTTTAATTTACTGGGTAAAGAAAAATGTTGGATATTTTATTTAATAAGGTTACAATGACAAAGTTTGTTAAGTTTTTTACATATTCCTCGTATAACAAATATCAATCTTAAATGTTTCATAACTTTAGCCTACTTTAAATTATAACATTTTGAGAATTGTTGTGTACTCTCAAATTTGACAAGGCTATTTGTGATGGAACTTCATCAACATGCTAGACTACGTTAACATTCAGTTTGTGGATTTTTTATGGGGTTCATAAATTGTTATTTTTTCCGAGAAGTATGACTTCTTTCAAAATCTTTTTTTGTAAAAGATTAATGAAGAAGCAGTGTTTATATAAATTGAAAAGTCAATACTCAAAATATTTTGTAATGTGTTTTTTAATGTCTGTTCTTTGATAAAATATCCAGGAGGATATTAAAAGTTAATTTTACAGTAATAATCAATTACAATTATTTCAAACCAAGGTTTAGGAATATCAAGACATAATGACGTAGTCCATAAATTGTCTTGCTCATATTAATGGTGGATGATTTGAAACTTGAATAAGATTTAGAATATTTTATCACTGTCAAAAAATTAATAAAAAAAACTGTGTTTAGAGAACTGATATAAATTTTCTTTCTCATGTTCTTCAAGGATATTAAGTTAAAAATGTACATAATTAACAAATCAACAATGAAACTTTATAAACACCCACAAAAATACATTATTATAGAGACCAGTTAGTAATGTATTTATTGTGTAATAACACTATTGTAAAATATTATTTGGCCTGACAGTTTGAATATCCAGATTGTGATTATTTTTATTGCAGGACACTGATGATGTACCGATGGTACTGGTGGGCAACAAATGTGACTTAGAAGAAGAACGAGTGGTCGGCAAGGAGCAGGGAATCAATCTGGCTCGCACATTCAACTGTGCTTTCATGGAGACATCAGCTAAAGCAAAAATTAACGTTAATGATGTAAGCAATGTCATGTGTTCAGTTTTTAAATAGTTTTTTTTTAATGCTTTAGTGTCTAAGATAGTGGTAATTAGTACAGTACCTGTATTTATAAAAGTGCAGTCAGGACAGAAGTTAGATTGTGCTATTACTATTCCCTAGGCTCAATCTTCCAACACCGTAGCTTTCTATACAACCCCTAGTTGCACATAGAGCAGTCAGTACATGCCAGATCTGTTTTAAACTTGTATGCAAGGAGATTCAAACTTGCATCATGTAACCATCTAGCACTCAGATGAGATCCAGGCTATCTGGGAATCTTCAGAAATGAAAAGACAGACACACTGGCACAGGGGACTCAAGACACCTAAATGGACCGGATGATCCAATCTGTGGCATGATTTTTTTGGCCATAAGATATACAGTCAGGATTAAACAGGGATAAGATATAATTTCTTGCCAGGGCTAAACACCGAAAACTGACATCTCTACCCTATCCAGTGCTTTTGAAAAACACTCATCAAAGACCCTTATGTTGCTCTTTCAAAATCCCTTCTTTCGCTAAACATGGAGTCACAGTAGAGAAGTTAGATAAATTATCAGTCATGGTTATTTCTGGTAACATCTGCACAGGACAGGTTTCTTCAGTGAAGGTGTCTATGCCATCAAACAAAACAAATAATGCAACATAAATGGGATTCTACAAATCTTTTTTTGAGAAAGCAGCACAGATCTGGTACACAAATGGATCATGGAGAGATGGAGAGGGTCTAGGTGTCAAATTCTGGTCTTCTAAGGCCGTCTTCCAAGCAGAAATACGTGCAATTCATCTGTGTGCAGGCTTCAACTTATCAAGAAATCTGAAGGATGCCAAGATCTATATCTTATTGGACAGTCAAGCTGCACTGAGATCTCTCTGCAACTGTCCTTTTGTGTACATGTTGGTTTGAGACTGTCTAATACTACTTAAAGCTCTGGCTACCCAAAACACTGTTACCCTGATTGTGGGTACCGGAGCATGAGGGGATTGAAGGGAATGTAACGGCAGACAGTTTGACGAGAGTTAGAACCATGTTGTAACTCAAAGGCCAAGAACCACTTGGCTAAGTATGAAGTCATAAATACTGTTAAAAAATGGGAGGCTGCAGAGACTTCTCTCTAACTGGAAAATATCCAAGGGCTGAGACAAGTGATAGCTGTCATAGATCCTTTATAGATAGACAGTAAAGCTATTCTTAGACTTGGAAGATCGGACATCAGATTATTCTCCAATGTTTTCACTGGATATTTTTCACTTAACTACCACATTTATGAGATGGGTACCTCGGATTTGGACAAATGTCGTTTCTGCATGGAGTCCAAGGAGATTGTTATACACATAATCTGTTAGTGCCCTGATTAGGTGAAAAAATCTTTACCTCTAAAACCTGCTGAGATAGAACTTGAACTCTTAGGAACATTTTAAGGTTTATCAAAAATCTCAAGATGACCTGGGTTGACTAAATATCAGGATTGAGTCACAATAGATCCACAGGATCGTAGTGACTGGGGTATTTTTTTGCCAAATCGACTGTATTGTATCGTAGATTGTAATATTGTTGTTAAATATCATATTCAAGCAACTATTTTTGAATAGTGCTAATTTATCTTTATAAAATGTTATGCCTTACACTAACCCTTTAACGAATTTTGGTATACTCAGTATACCAATATGTCTGCCAATTTTCGCTTTGTATTTGCTTTGACGTACTCAGTATGATCCATGACACTTGATAGAAATAAGTACATTTCCTAAGTAATTCCGGTTTTTTCTGTAATTTCCGATTTTATAATTATTTGAATCACATATTATATAGTAGAGAATTAAATGAGCAGTAAATTTCTAGCACTGAAATAAAATCGATATATTTCATCAAATTTTTTCACGATCCAGCTGGGAGCTGCCAATGTTGTGCCTGCGAATCAGCCGGCTGGTTATTGAATTGTGCCGGTCCTGTTTACATCATCTTTGTGTTTATTCCAGTTTATTTTGATTACGTTTCAACTTATTACTTACTACAATTGTAATTATTATATTGTGATTAGGTTTAGATGTGCAATGCAGAGTGTGTTTAGTAAACCATATCTACAGTCAGTGTTCAGTTTACATAGGCATTCATTTTGTGTTTTTTTTTTTTCTTATTATTTATCTTTATTAAACTAAACATAATTATTTTATGTTGTTCAACAATTATAGCTGGAACAAATAATATAGGCTTTGCTCAAAAAGAGTTCCAAAATGTAGGCCTTAATACAAATTTGGATGAATTTAAGTTGCTGTTGATGAATTGGGAACCGAATTAGGGGGTGTAATGAATATAGACCTAAATGAAGATATTATTCCTAGGAATTGAAGCAGGCCTAGACCTGTACTTATAGGCATGCCATGAAAAGGTACAGAAGATAATGACGGTGAGCGAAAATGTATATAGGTGACAATAAAGACATTATCATAACCATTATTTAAATTGACAGTTAATTATTTAAAGCAATTACAAAAAATAAATTATTACTAAGTCAACATCATATATCTGGTATCACTTTGAAAGTTACCAATTAAAATCAATCTTTTATGTGTGTATGTTATGTTATAGGATAAACCAAACATTTAAAAACCAATTGTAACATTATGAAACAAATAAAAAACTATTGATAGTTAATTGAGTGTTATACATTAATAAAATATTTAGTTAGTTGCAGAACCATGGCAACCAACGGAATAGCATGTCGGATGGCTCTTCTCGTATGCTGTTATTGCAAACCAAGGTCACTTGCTAATTCATTAATCATGATAGTGCCATCCTTTTCTAACACTAACCAGTATTAAAACTCTCCTCTACACAGCTCTCAGGTCTACTGATGTGATCACCGAAGTGCAGTGTTGGCTGAAAGTAGAGGTGTGCCAAGCCGTTCACGTTGTCGTTACAGTTCCAGTGGAACCTTTTACTTTTTTATTGTCACTGTGACGTAACCACTTCAGTTACAGAACTTAGTGACGAGGCAGTTCCAGTTGCAACGATCCACCTCTAGCTGAAAGTTACTCCAGTCTTTAAACAAAATAGTGTCTATGTGTATATATATATATATATATATATATATACCATAATAGCATACACAAGCTGAAATGCCACATTTTCCAATATTAAACATCATATCGATTGGTAGCCAAGTGTTAACATCATTACCATATCAGAATAGTTACTACATATACGAGTGTTAAGAAAATAAATATTGCTTGAGTAAATACAAATATTACAGCTTTTTTATAAGCTATTTTAAACAATGTTGCAACATAGTGATATTTACATTACAGCATTTTTGTATCTAGTCAAGCTTTTCAGTACCTATTGACTACAACTCTTCCACCTTTACTTGTGACTAATTATTGATAGTAGCTTTCTACTTTTTATCATCCTTAAAGCGTTTTGACCCAAACCATTTTCGACATTCACATAAGAAACCATGTTTCATTATCAGTGATGCTATGTGGTTAAGAAATTCATCATCTTTTATTCATGGAAGCGGGTAAGAAACTTTAGAGCTGATTCCATTCTCTTTGTTTTAAGTTGATGAGTCAATAGTTTGGGTAACTACTAAATTGGATACACAAAATTTACGATATTCAAGTTTCTGTCATAATTTTATACACTAGAAATTTGATATATGTGGAAAATGTTTTGATTGATTTGTGATTAAGAATCTTCCATTATCCTTGAACTTATGATTAATTTATTGATGAGGTCATCAGTACTCACAAGCGGTCGGCCTATTCGCTTTTCATTATTAGTACGTCGTTCACAAAACAATTGACACAATTTTTAAACTGTGGCATACCTAATTATTTTCCTGTGTAGAATATATTTTCAATAAAAATATACCATTCATTCATTATAGGGTCTAACTTGTAGCTTTTTTGGGGTTTACACTAAAAATTTGTGTTTCCACTTATTTTTATATTCTTTAAAAAATTATGTTTTTATAACCTTGATTACATATATTGTTATTTCCTAATACTGAACGTTTCGCAATATAAAACTATTTTTGTAAATTTAAACTTACACAAAGGTATACAAAAAAGAAATTTGGTATACTGTTTACAATATTTGTAACTTATGACTTTTTTTATCAAATATATTGCAGAAATTACACATATATTTCTACTGAAAAAATGAAGCACATATTCTTTTCTTCATGATATTCAACACACTTTGGTTATTTGGAATTTTCTTACAATATCTTTTTAACTGTAAAAAGGAGTCATTGTTATAGTTTTGGTAAAAACATGTTTTCAGTTTTCATTCTTCTCATGACAACATATAGTAAGACATAAATGTTTATAAATTATAGTAACTGTTTCAAAAACTACATTTCATGAAAAAAATGATGTGCTGCACTGTATATATTAAATGGGTTTAGTATTTTTTTATAGCACAAGCTTTTGATCTCATCATCATCATCATCATTGAACATATCACAAAGATTAGATTTTAAGTGAAAAAAAATAAAATATTGTCTATAAGCAAGGTTCAGATTTTATGACAGGTACTCAAATTGTTCACAGACACAATTCTCACAGCCAAAAAGTTGCTGTCATATTCACAATATGAAAGTGAGCGAGGATTGTCATGCAAACTTTCACCAACAAGAATATTTTCACATCTATCATTGAACTGCATCACTCATCTCCTTTCCACTCAATAATCACTCATTCCATTTAGTCCATACTCCTCACAGAGTTGAATTGCCTAAAATTTTATCATTTCTGGCATTGAGAAAATGAACAATAAATCTAATTCACATACAAACCTTGTTCATAGCACAAGCTTTTGATCTCATCATCGTCATTGAACATGTCACTAACAAGATTAGATTTCAGGTGAAAAAAAGAAAACATTCTGTAGAAGCAAGGACCAGCAGTGGTGTAAAGTACACCCATGCAGCCCCCACATTGTGGGTGGGTGGGGGGGGGGGGCACTGCATTTCAAGGGCGCGACCCGGGATGATGAAAAAACAGGAAATGTTAATAAAATTAATAAAAATGCAGTCCGATTTCACCATGTTACTCTTTTATAAGACGAATATTACCATTTTCATTATAATGATATATAAAACTGTTTCATATAACTAAAATCACAAGAAAATTCGAGATCTTACTTGTTACCTTGGCAACAATTGTGGCTCTTGTTCTCAACCTTTTCACATCCTTAAGAAAGTTCTTTGTGCCATGCAAACACTTAGGTTCTTGACAGGGTATTTTTCCTGAACTGTGCCCGTAATCACCATAAAATTACGGTTTTACATCCTTTGTCAAAAACTGTTTTATAATCCGCTGCTCCAAAGAGACGTGCATTTCCTGTTCACTCATGATTTGTTCTGATAGTAAAGGAATCCATCAGAGTTGTTATCGGTTCCCCCCTCTCTGTAACAGTACAGGCTACCTACCTGAGCATCAATTGATTGTAGGTCAGTGACTCCTTTGGAATTGTTTAGATAACTAGTCCCGTTATATTTGACACATCTTCGTATTACGAGGGGAATTTTTAGTCAGGCCTATTTTTTGCACAAAAAACTCAGAAAATACTTTTTAAGAAATTTATTTTCAGGTTCTACATAGTTGTCTTGTTTATTTAAGCATTTGTCATTTGTCTTACCTTAAAACTAAATTTTTAATCCTTTCTTCAAAGAAATTTGCCACATGCTCTGATACTCACTATACATCCGTTGTACATTTTCAATCATTACCTATAAAATATGTCTGGAATAAATCAATAGGGGTATTCTCTTTATTGCCTTGTACCTATTTAAAAAATAATCACTGTTTTTTTCTTTTCTTTTTTAAAAAAAGGAGAGGCCGATCCCCTTTTAAGCCTTATTCTGTCCGCCATCATGGGCCACTGGCCTGTGCGAGGATCTTATCAAACAGAATAAGGGGGAGAGTCGATACAGTACAAGGTCAATGGTACTGATAAAAAGTGCAATGGTCACAGACAGGATTTGAACCTGCGTTATCTCTAACTCAGACCCAATGTCCAACGACTTAGACCGCTCGGCCATCGGCACTCCCAAATACTGTGCCGATAAATCACTGAAGATAAACATAAAGGTTTTTGATGGACTACTGCAACTCGTGAAACTAGAGGGCAACCAAAGTCTACAGTGACTGACTGACTGCTTGGGCAGACTGTACGATTCACTTATTAGATTCAATGCTATAGATGAGCCGCTTTGAAAGCGACCTGTTCAGTGAACAGTGCTGGGGGGGGGGGGAGTGTGTGTGTGTGTGTTGTGTGAGAGAGAGAGAGAGAGAGAGAGAGATGTGGAGAGGGATAAGAAAAGTGCTGAATCACTTCCCCCTCCACATTCCTTACCAACCACTCCTCAGTCGCCACTTTACCAATAATAATATTTAATAATACTATTTGTTATTCCATAACAACGAGAATAACAAAACATAGCGTGATGCTCCAAAACACCAAGCAGGGAAGCAAAGCAGTCGGTTACCACTTGTGTCTTGTAAAGGAAATAGATCAAGTAGGGAATGACGGTGGTAGACGTGGTCGAGCACCTGTTCCTCCCTCCCCCCTATGCACAAGAAATGTTCGTGCAGCGGTTCATCTATAGCAACTACCTTATTTCATCCATTTTTTCTGACTGGGAGCTATAAAACACTATTTTTAATATTAATCAAAACTTGATGTTATAAAGCATAATATAACTGTAATTCTTTTCTTTTAAACTTTGCATGTAACATGGAAATGTGCATAACGATATGTATCTTACAGATCATTCATAATCAGTAATTAATTAATGCGGATAAATAAATCTTCATTTTGTTGAATCATCATCATTATTATTATTTAATATCAATTACATAAGCCTTCTCTAATTAATTCTATTTTAAGTTCAATATCTTACTAAGATATTTAAAACATTGTATTGTTTTTTGCAGATATTTTATGATTTAGTGCGGCAAATCAATAAGAAGTCTCCCGAGAAGAAACAAAACAAAAAGAAGAAATCAATATGTTTAATGTTATAAACACTAATAGGCCTTGTATATATAATACGTGAGTTGGCGGACTTTAAACCATACTTTCACTTGTCACCAATTGTTGTTTATTATTAATTATTATTCAAATTTTTTTGATTCCGGTAAATGTTGAACGTGTAAGAAGGAAGCACTTTGGCCTTCCTCTCTTCACTGCCAAGGTCTATAAGACCTCCACTTGGACAAGTAGTACTGTATACCATATCTTCAACTCTACCTTCAACTCTTCTATTTTCTGTGCTAAATACTTTATATTTTTAATAAAAAAAGTATATATTTCTGTATAGTCTTGAGAATAAGGCTGTATGCTGTTATCTTTAATGTGTAATTTAGTTAATTAATATATTAATTTATGTAAACTTGTTTTGGATTGTGTATGAGGAAATAGTATTCTCAGATTTTATTAGCCTTTTCATTTTTAGTGGTAACTAACACGCACAAGGTACAGTTTCAGATTAGTCACAGTGGTTTATTTAGTAATTTTCAGTTTGTCTCTAAGCTCTTACAGTTCTTGTTCTCTGTGATATAATGGAAATACATTTTAATACATATTACAGAAGTATAGTCGGAAACTTTCTGTGACATCCAATGTAAATAGATAGATCAGTTTTAAGTTTGTAATCCTTGTTTATACTTAACTATAATTATGAATTACAATTGTTTGCTACCACGGTTTTTCCTTATTATCGCTACTTCTCTTTAAGTTTGTTATATGAGTGTTTATATTAAAGCTATTGTATGTACACAATTTTTATAAAGCTTGTTTATTTTACTATACAAATATTATTGTTTTATCAAGTCAGTTATATATTATACTATAATTATATCAAGAAAACGAGAGTCAAAGCTATGTTATGAAAATCTATTAGTAAAAATCTTGGATATAATTTCAAGTGGCAGTGAATTATACTATTTTTTGGCTAAAATGAAATGCAGTTGAGGAGTGTATCTGCCTGCTACTAACTGCTTGTGCATAAGACATTTAAAATTACAAAATGTGCGACATTCTTTATTGGAGACATGATATTTTACAAATAGTCAAATTATTAGCATAGATTTGTCAGTTTTCTGTAAATAAAACATCTGTTTGTACACAGGTGAACATTTATTATTGTGTTTAATGTGATTTAAGTATATTTTGTCACATTAATCATGAAAGTATTGTGCAACTTAGTGGATTTTTTAGATCCCCATTATGTTATATTCATTACTTCAGTTTATTATAATTGTTTTATTAAATGAATTCCACCAAAGACCTCTTATATATTATTTATATTAAGTGAGCAAATTTATTTGTGTTTTATTTGAAGTTCATCTTTTATTATTGTTGTGTTTTGATTTACCAATATTAAATTTGATTTATAACTTTATTGTTCAACATAGTCGTACTTCATCAATGAATGAAATATTTGGGATTTGGTTTTACATAAAGAACAATCTCCTGTTATTTACATAATGGAAACTATAAGTGGAAAAGTAGTGAGAGATAAGTTCAACCAAACATAATTATTATCGAGTACTGTAATTTTCCACCTAAGATATTTCATTTAGTTGTTATTAATAAACATTTTGTTAAAGGAGTTCAAAGCAAGCAAGTCTGTAATTTATAAATGAAAACTGTAGCAAACATTTCTTTAAATCATTATGTGCGTGATAATGTCTATTGTTAATAATCATGTTACTAGTTCGTCTGGTTTCTCTGCTATCATTAAAGAAATCAATTACTGGATCAAACATGTTTTTGGTTTAAAATCACCTATAGGAATTTAAATATTTTTGATACCTATTGGAGTTTTCTATTAGTTAATTACCTAGTGTTAATTTGTTGAAGATCCACGTTGTATAGTTGTATTTCACCTGTAAATAAGGGCTCGTAACATAATTACGCTAGATAAATATTAGTTCTTGATATGTACAGAAATCCTAGTGTGAAGATTTTTCTAACAAAAAACTTAAGTAATGTTTTTCCCATTGCATTCTTCAGTACAGTCTAACCTAGCTTATCTATCTCTTTTTTATTTGCATCTTAATCAGGATGGATTTTCACAAATATAATTTGCAGATATTGTGGCTGTAAAAGCATTTGCAAGATTACACCCTCTCAGAAATAATGTTTAAAAATTACAAAACTTGACTAACAAACATTTTATTTTAATAAATTATATTTACGTGTAATCATAAATGAAAAATTACCATAAATCAAATTCATTAAAATCAGCATCTGAATCGAAGCGATTGGAATTCACATGCGAAAACAGGAAAATATTGATCAAGTGATATTTCTTTGCCAATATATAAAGTGTAGTGCTGTTGTTAAACTGTACTACTATGGGTGGGGAGGGGGGATCAAAGAGCTTCTATATCCAAAGTTTGATATCTGTTACTATAATGTTATTACTAGGAGAGCTTACAGTAGATCAGTATTAATTAGGGAGCTAAAAGTAAGAAGCGATCAATTCTGGACAAAATGACAGAGAGTCATTGATTGATGATGATTTTTCATTTATAAAAACTTTTGTCTCTTTCTTATTATATCTGGTCCCAATTAATGTAGATGGGTGAAAGTGTACTGTATTGATTTATCTGTTTCATGTTATTACATATGCATATATTTTATTATTTTAATCAAATTGTATCCAGTTTACTGGATCTTATGCATTGTATCTATGCATTGATTTTTAATGATGCTCTTTGTTTTAATGGTACCTTTTCAGTGACCATATACTGAAGTACAAAATGTAATTAAAATATTGTTCAATTCAAGTGATAAATGTCTATAAGTTAAGCCGTACACTGTTTGGTAATATTAAGTTAAGTAATTGTAAAATTATGTATGCATATTACTATTATATTGCCCTGTAAACTATGAACTTCCAGTAATCTTTATAAAAGGCAAATTTGACTTTGTTACCATTTGGTTCAAGTCATCTGCGATGTTGGATGTTGTCTATGACATAATAACCTAATACAAATATTTTGTTTTGTCAGTGGAATAAGTTTGTTGTGGATGGTGATGTTATAATAGCTTATTAAGGCTTTTGAACGTAATATTCTCAGATTTTATTTACATTATTTTATGTTTTTAGAAAACCAGTTATATTAATTTAGGGTTGGGGGAGAGATACAGAAATAAAATGCTTCTTTTGTTTAAAATTGTTGAACACTAGTATTGTGATGACAATCCATGGAAAATGAGTAAAAGTGTTTAACTTAAACACTTTTTGCTGTTTTTTTAACTGCGCTTTTTATAACTTATTTTAGCCTATGTGGCACTATAGGCATATTGTATCATGCAATGATATTGATAGTTTTATATATTTTAAAATTATTGCTGTATGTTTTTATTATTTTGCCTGTAACATAATATTATTAATCCATTTTTTAAGTACACATCAGTAGCATTTGGAATGAATTTGTTTGTATTTTTTGGGAGATTCATCTTCATTTGTTCCTGTTATTTTGTACATTTATATAACACTTCTTTAATTTCCTACACATTAAAGAGAAAAGAGATTAACTATATGTTAAAATAAATCATTGAACCAAAATATCAATTAATGTTCTGTATTAACTTTAAAATTAACTGATACAGTAGCCACAATTACTTGATATTTAAAAGTACATGAGTTGAATGGGAATATTGTTCTCTTCACCTGACAAATTTTTGAAATTAAATAAAAATTGTACTTTTTCATGTAAATAAGAACATTGTATTTGTTTTACATTATATTAATTTGTAGTTTATTGTGGTAATATCTTTACAAACCATCCAAGGATATTCTACATAAAATATATTATTATTTTATCATAATACATGTTTCATAATACATAATACACTAGTTTAGTGGATATTTATGTGGAAGACATGTAAAATGGTTGTGATGCTTTTGTATTTTTTTTGTAAGACAGGCTCTTTGGTGGTTGTTCATTTAAATACATTTAAAATTGCTTGATTTATGTATCATATGAAATTACCAATAAATGTAGTTATTTTAAAAACCTCTTTAAATTGTTTTCATTTTGCTCTGTCACTTGTTCTGTGGCTGCGTATTCTTTACAATCTGAAGTTTGAAACAAATATTACATTTAAATTACTGAATCTCCTAAGTATACACTTAAACTTGTTGTAACTTATTTTTATGTTATTGAAATTGATATTTTTAAGCGTAATATTTGTGAGTGAACACACTGGTCACTCGAATTGGTCACAATCCAAAACAAGTAAGTTTTTTGAAAAGCTAAGAAAACAAGCTAAGTTTGTCGACCAAAAAGTACAGGGGGAGTACTCTCCCTCCCCTGCATCAGAAACATAACAAAATTAGAGTTAACAAATTACTGTAATATATATATTTTGGACAAAGGTTTTGTTAAGTAGTAGTGCTGTTAGTGTCCTTGATGTCGACCATTTTTGAGCTAAGGCTGTAACCTGATGTTATCCAAAGATTTAACAATAAAATAATAACTTCTGGGAGACCTAATTGTGTTTCTATGTGAAGCTCCATTGATCAGCAACCCTTGTCATGAGGTCATATAAAAAGATTTACCATTTGTTTTTATTTTCATTACTCTCAATTGTACAACAATTCTTACGATAAAAAGTACAGAACCCTTTTATGTAATGCTTAGAGATGCAAGCTCAGACATTGGATGCACCAGGGGAATCTTTGCTGTCTTGTATCTCAATAATAGTTAAAAAAACTGATATCAATATACTTAAGTTGCAGTGATATATTGCTGAATGCTACTTCAGTTCAAAAACAATCCAGCAAGTGTTAAATCTTAGATGGTGCACCAAATAAAATTGTAATTTTGTATGATGGTTTATAAGTCTAACTAAATCTCCCAGGAGTTGATTTTTGATTTAAAAGTATGTATATAAATTGTAACAACTACTTCAATGTTGCCATTTCTATGTGGCTCCTTAGCCACAAAATGTAATATAACAATTTTAGGTCTTTAGTCCCAAAATTTAAATCTCAATCCATAGTAAATTAGTTTGATCTGAATTGAATCGGTAAACAAATAAAATATCTAAATCCAGGTCTGCTTTGCCACACATCACTACAATTATTTATAACATCACTTTTGATATTGTTCAGGTTTAATAGCACACATCTTGATATTTATAGGCAATCACTATTTCAGCTTGTAATTGGCAAGTTCAGTGTCAGTCTGGCTCTTTGAACTACAATTACAAAATTAACAAAACATGATAAACTATATTTTTATTAAAATATTTTATAAAAGCTAATTAGTCAAAAAATAATTGAACCAAAATGTAATATTAATTGTCTGAAATAATCTTTCATGTGATGTGATTTTACAATTTATTTAATGTATTTAGTGGAAAACAAATTTTAACTTGAAAGATTAAAGAACTAATGCTATTAGTTGTCAAAAGAAAGGTTAATTGTAATAAAAGACTTGTAAACTTTACTACAGCATTGCATATTCATGTTTGTTGTTTAATACATTTAAAACCAATATTAACCCTCTCCCAGACTCAAGCCTTGGAACTTTCTGGTCGCTGCACCTCTGTAGCTAAGCTTCATGGATCTGCAATCAATGTGTATGTGTGTGATACACTTTGCAAGTATCACTTCTTCTTTACTTATTACCAAGAAAATGGAACAGATTTTTCACTATAACGAGTAAGAAAATGTTATAGTAAATTTTTAACTATTTATACTACACTCCTGCTCAAAATTATCGCACATCCCCTGATAACAGTTTTGTTATTAAAATACTGCAACATCAAAGCTTTAACTTTTATAATGGGTTGTATATGGAAAAAGGTTAAAAAAGTGTGTTGGAACAAATCAACTTTATTTTACACTCTAAGAACAGAAGATTAGGAAATTTAAATTAAATTACCAATTTTCACTATAATGAAAAACATTAAACGCACCTCAGTACATTGATAATTAAAGGGCTGTCCTATCAGTATTTGATATTGCCTTCTCTTGCATTTATAATGGCTTATGTACGTTTTTCCATTCCTTCGATGAGATGTAGACGATCTTGAGGGAAGTTGCCCCATTCTTATTTTACAGTGGCTTCTAGTTGAGCCATGCTGCTAGGTGCTAAATCTCTGGTGTGAACATAAGACAATAAGACATTTTATTTATCCTTCAGCATGTTACATACATTGCAATAGATATTGTCATTTAGTTTAAACAGTCATTCTCAGTTTTTATCCTTAGGTTTATTCAAGGATTAGAAAGTAGATATAATACAAGTACTAATATTCAGATTAAATGTTGTACAACTTTTTACTACTTAATAGGCTACAACTTCATATCATATCTTTTTCTTGGCTTTATAATATTCGTCTAATTTATAGAATAGATTTCTAGATAGCCAGTCATGTAACACTACTGAAAACTTTTTCTCTGCTAGATTTTGCCATGAAGCAGGTAGACTATTGTAATTTTTTAAGCCTTGATACTACTTATGGTAATTCATGGTTCTAGTTAACCTATACCTTGGTAATTCGAGCTTATTACTATTTCTGGTATCATGGTAATGTGTCATGTTTCTTAAAAGGTATTTGTTAAAATCTTTCTTAAATAAAAGTAAAACGTCAAATATATACAAATTTACAATGGTTAAAATACTGGTTTTTACAAAAAGTGGTCTACAATGAGTTAATGGCTTAGAGCCAGTTAATATTCTTACTGCTTTTTTCTGCAGGATTAAAGTCTTCTCTATGCCTACCCCATTCGCCCATACCACTAAACCATACCTTATGATACTTTAAAAAAATGAGTAGTAGGCCATTTGTATATAACTGGTAGTTACATGATTCCTTAAATTAGCTAGTAAAAATATTACTCTAGACAATTTTTTACAAAGACTCAATGTGACATTTCCATGAAAGTTTAGAATCAATATTTATTCCTAACAAGGTAACTAGATTATTAACATAATTTTTTATATTTACAGATCTTAAAGAAACAAGTAACTTTTGAGTTTTATCTTTGTTTAATCGAAGGCCATTGATTTCAAACCAAGAGGTTGCCTCCAACAAAGTGCCCTCAGACAACAAATTAAGCTGTTCCATATTTTTATGTACATTAAGGAAAGAGGTATCATCGGCGTAAATTGTGGTAAAGTTTAACAGATTGAAACTTAACCAGTTTCAAAAGAATTGTAATGGAATTGTAATTCAAAAGTATTAAAATTAAGAATAGTAATGGCCCCAAAACCGACCCTTGAGGGACTCCAATATTTATTTCAACAATCTTGGATCTCTTTCCTCCTATCTCAACTAATTGTTTACGATCTTTGAGATAAGATTCCAAGACAGCTAGGTTTGTACCATGAAAACCGTAAAATTGCAATTTTGCCAACAATACATCATGCTGCACAGTATCAAAGGCTTTGCTAAGATCAAATAAAGTGACCTGAGCTGCACAACCGCCTTCTAAAGTTAATAAAATTTGTTCCACAAGAGTATCTATGGCCTGTACAGTTGATCTTCCAGTGCGGTAGCCAAATTGACTGTCACTAAATAGATTATGGGATTCAAAATAGTGACAGATCTGAATCTTGAGCACTTTCTCATAAATTTTAGCCAACACTGGTATACATGAGATCGGACGATAACTACTTGGTTTGATAGGATCCCCTTTTTTGAAAATGGGTACCACTCTACTTAACTTTAAAAAATCAGGAAATGTTCCTTCTATAATATTACGATTTATACAATATGTTAGAGGCTCCAATATTTCCAAAACAACTTCTTTTAAAAGATCACTGGACATACCATAAACATCTCTCGTTGCTGAACTTTTAAGATATATAATTATATTATACACCTCATTCAAAGACACTGTACAAAAAGTAAAATTAAAAAATGACTTTATTGTAGTGCATGTTCCAAAACACCTCACTGCTGAACTGGGAGAAGCATTCATTTTAGAACTGATTTCTTCCACTGAGGTTTTACAAAAACTGTTGAACTCATCTGGTTGGATATTTGGTTTGTTATTTTTTTGAAGAAGTCTTCCCTGCTGCTCTGTTGATGATGGTCCATGCAGCTTTACATTTGTTTGAAGAACTTTAAATTATTTCCTCATTTTTCACCCTCCTGGCTTCCTTCAAAGCAGATCTGTAATGGCCCCTCAAATTCTTCAACAGAGTTAAAAGCTGATCATTTCCTTGTTTTCTGCACAAGCCTTTACACAGTAAAATATTGTTCTTCATAATAGCAAGCTGTGGTGTATACCAATTCAAAGTTGACTTACTCTTTTTGTTAAGCTCCAGATTAGACTTGCACACCTTTTTTTGGAAATACTTTTCAAATAAAACCAAAAGTGTATTGAACAATTTTTCAAAACAAATACAGGCAGACTCATTCTGTTGCAAAGTTGCCATAAAATCTTCATTCGCCAGCATTTTTCTAAACTTCACTATTTTGATTTTTGTTATTGGCCTAAACACAACGTGCGTTTGATTTTTCACCAAACCATTAGTGGACATACATAAACTATCTAAATATATTTCTAAATACAGAGCATCATGATCAGATAAATCTGGTCTCAGAATCTCACCCTTATAATTGTGTAAATTTACATTGGTAATTATATTGTCTAAACAAGATTCACCTCGTGTGGGTTTGTTATTTGTGCAATATATATTATATTGTCTGAGTATATTTAAAAAACTATCAACACTATTTTTTTGAGTTGAAACGTCAAATTCTGCATTTATATCTCCACCTATAACAATTTTACATTTTAGGCCTACTAAGTATCTTAAAAGCACTTCTAGGGTTTGCAGAAAATTATCGGTCCTTCCCTTAGGTGATCTATAAAGTGAAACTATTATTACCTTTTCATTAACGAGTTCTATACCAGTCACTTCAAAATGGAGTTCTTGACAATACATGCTTAAGTCTATTGTTTTAAAAATAGAATTGCTCTCAACAAAAATGCTCACACCACCATGGTTATGCTGGCTGCGACAAAAACTGTTTCCCAGTAAAAATTCTCTGGAACTAGAAGCCCAACTTCTTCTGACTGCAACCAATGCTCGGCAATGCAGACCACTGTGCAGTTATTCTTGTTGATCACTACTTCTAATTCCTCCATTTTGCACTTAATTCCTTGTATATTTATAAATAAAAACTTAATCTGTGCAGAATTCTTTACAACAGTACGCTCAATAGTATCTGTGTTATTATCACACAATGCTATTTTGTTAGCTCTTCTTTCTTGTCCCTTAAGTTTGAAGTAATTTCACTGTCTGTGGTCACTTCAGCAGGATTACTAACTATTTTCCTATTTATCACATTGATAATTACCTGTGCCAACCATCTTTTACCCTTGATGTTAAAATGCATGCCATGGCGAGTGAAGAGTTCTCTACCGGCATTTGCTTGCTTCGACCAGTCTTACATTATTATATATCTTAACTATTTCCTTCACTTCAAAATTGGTTTTTTGAATTTCCTTATTTACACATGACCACTCAGGAAGGTCGTAACGGTTTGGTACATCTACTAAAACAACATTTTTTTCTTTAACTTGATTTAGAGTTTCAGAGATGCTCATTAAAAACTCTTTTGATTCATTGTGGGCTATATCATTTGCACCTGATATAATGAACATGAAACGGATTTTTAGTAACAAAGCTGTTTGTTACAGATGACTTTAGTTTTTGTTTTTTGTTTACTTTTTTTGTATTGTGAACTAAGGGAGGTAACTGTTTCAAACACAAAGTTTCTGGTAGAGAACCACATGGAACCACTCTTCATTTCTGTCATTATATTTTCCATTTTTATAATTTCTTCAGTATTTTTCAATAACATATGTTCCAAATGAACTTTTTCACTTTTTAATTTTTTTATGTCTTGTGCTTGAAATAAATCTTCATTAAACGTTTTTACTACTTCATTCATATTTTGTAATTGTTCTTTTAAAACCTCATTAAGTTCATCAGTTGTCATATCTATGTCCTCGTCCGCACTGCAGAGGATTGTTTTTTTGTTCAAACATTTAACACACACCCATTTTATTTTTGATTTCTCAATATTACGAAAATTATCAATAGAAAGATTTGTACACTTAAAATTATACCATTTCAAGCACTCAGTAAAAAGTATAGCCCTAACATTTCTTCCCACATTTTTAAAACAATCCCCACATGGGTATTTCTCAACGTTTTTTCTTCATATTCAGATTAATTTGTGAATAAATAAATAAAATTTGGATGAAACTAAAATCTACAATGAGTCAACACTCAGTGAGAAACTTCTCACAAACTTTGTAATAAACAAATGGATAAGGTCTGATAAGCAGTACACACTGATAATCTGTTGAATCTAGTTATCAGTAGCAGCTCATAACCAGGTCCAAAGGTGATCACTGCCTTATCTATAGAGAGGTCCCTCCTTATAACTGTCCCATCTAATCTTGCTTGCAATAATATACCAATATTTTCAGAAACTTATTGTGAAAAATATAAAAATGTGAGACATTACCTTGATGTTGTTAAAGCTGTTTATTTGTAACTGTACCTGCTGTTAAACTGAACACTAAGGTGTAAATTTAATTTACAATTTCTTTAAAAACCTAATGAAATTTCTTAAAAAATTAGAGAGCACAACATGAACACAAACACCACCTGTAGTATAACAGATTAACCATACCTTTTCACCATGTCCCATACATGCTCTATTGGGTTAAGGACAGACCAGTTCATGGTGGCTGTTCCGTTATGGTCTTTTAAATCTGTTATGTTCTCGCCAACATAAATTTTGCAGCATTTATTAATATTTATACATTATTTATAATATTATTCTATATTTATTTTAATTTTTTTCTAAACATAGTTAAAAACAAAATGCAACTCATGATGAAAGAGTAAAATTGTTTTATATTAATGATAAATTATATTACGTCACAGTATGTTTAATGATCAATAAATCTTAAATCATGGAGGTAGTCCGTTACAATCCCAGCATGTGTGGACGCGCATTGGTGTGCATAAGGATGAAGTCATCACTGATAAAGGGGATGCATAGCACAATATTTTCTTCCAAAATGTCTGCCACATACCTCAGCATTCAAAGCTGGTCTAGGTACACTCACCAATTCTGTGCGAGCCTTAAAAGAAAACATGTTGACCCACCAAAAGGTGTTAGTTCCAATTAGCCAACAATTGTTCAATTTGGTCCAATAAGCCAGGTGACACACAGGCTTTAGAAAATCTCTCTCCTTCATATCGCCATACATGCTGATGCTCACCAGAACCAATCAGATACTCTGGTCTCATCTGTAAAAAGTACAAATTTCTAATCTTGCAATGCCCAATGTCCTACTAACTGTGGTGCGATTTACACCAAGAACTGTAAGAAATCCAGCTTCCACTAGAGCTCTCGCTCTTACTACCACGTATTCGGTCAACAACTATGTTGATCCATAATTTAATAAAACAACTCTTCTCAAAAGTTGGATAGAAATGACTAAATATCTCACCCTATTCAATCAAAAACAGAACAGATAAGTTGGACAAAGGTAAACCTGATTAGGGTAAAATTGATTCAGCACATCAATATAATAAGGGCTCAGTTCTGCCATGAGTGCCCAGAGTTATTCTGTGTGGGAGAGAGTTATAAGGTTTTATTGTATTTCTGTTAACTGGGGAGACTGTATTTTAAAGTGATCATGGATTTGAGGAAATCACTAAATTTTAAGAAATACAAGTCACATTTTCTACTTTTTACTTTAGTTTAGCAAATTATAAAATGGCTAATGGCTAATAGCTTATTTGTGTAGTATGGATTGTAAACTTCTCATAACCCCCATACTTATGGGGTTAAGTAACATTAGTTGTCCACCTGTAATTGCCATAGCGTAGCCTCCTGCATGCAGTATCGTGTGCTACTGTATTCGGTTCATTATTTGAGGATGTGATTTATTTATTAGTGTCTCATAAAAAAGCTATCCACCACATAGGCTACATATGTTTGACAAGGAAGGAATAATAAGCCTTTGAAATATGTCAAGACAAAGGATTTTGAGATTTGTTGACAATAGACTATAAACCTAATTTTTAGTTGTTAAAATGATCCTGGGGATATCCACAATGAATTATCAATATATTTATGTACAACTGCATAAACTTCCATGTAACAAATTTGTGTTTTTCTTTATTGTATTGTTTATTACCAAGGAGCTGGTGTCTCTGCATAAACGCACTACTCGCAGTGGTGAATGAATAGAAAATATGAACTGAAATTAAATTTGATTTATAACACTACACAATTTTTCCTAATTTGGTTATTCATCTGTATATTTTGCATACATTTGATTGAATCATAATATAGTAATAATTTATTGCATAACTTCAAACATAAGAAGTTCACCACCAAAATATTAAATATCAGCAAGTTAACAAAAATATTTGCTGACCACTATTTGACGCAAGTTATCTTGAATTTTTGACGTATTACTGAATTCTGTTTCTTATTAAACACTTATAACTTGTGTTCTTAATCATAATATGAGGGTCACTCTAAAAGTTTTGAGATACTGGCAGACAATACATACTGCAACAATCTTATCTGATTGTCTGAGTGCCAGTCAGTATAAGATAGCATGTTGGGTTCATCATGTTGTGTTGTGTCTTCGGAAAGATCAATTTTGTGAAGTCATAGATTGAGAGAGCATTTTCAGATTATGATTTTAAAGTTGGTTTGCCTCAAAATTACCTTTGGTTCTGAAGCAACATCACCTGCTACTGTTTTTAGATGGTATTCGGGATTTCAAAGGGGTTTTAATTCACTTTAAGATGACGAACATTTGGAAAGGCCACATTCCACTATTACTTAAGAAAAAAAGAACAGATACTATACTTATTTAATGAAATGAAATATGCCTTTATTCAAGAGGCGGAGTTAGGGCTATTTAGCCCTCTCTACCACTAATGACTGAAGCTTCCCTAGGGATTAGATCCGCAGCAGTGCAAATAATCTTGCATGACTTTTTTAAAGTCAGAAAAATTTGTTTCTTGATGGAAATATCACAATTTGACAGATGAGCAAAAAGCTGAGAAAGTGAGAATCGTCCACCAGAACCTCCAATAGCTTAATGATGGTAATTATCAGATTATTTCCAAAATTGTCATGAGTGATGAGACGTACATACCATTTTATGACGTTGCAACTAGAGCAGAGAAGTCACACTTGGGTGTTTGATAATGAGCCATACCCCACAGTAGATAAAGACACAACGATCGGTGAAGAAATTAATGTACACTGATTTCTTCTGGAGTATGGGACTGGTGAAAGCTATTAAGCTGGGGGTACAAAGGACTGGCACAGCAAATTGGTGCATTGAGCAATGCTTGCAGTTGTTCTTCAGGACATGTAACATCAAGGGTTTAATTTTGCACCATGACAATGCTTCTTTTCACACTGCTGCAAAAACTTTGAAGTTTTTGGCTAACACCCATGTTTTTCAACCAATTTCTCTATGTGCGACCTGCGGTTATTCTGAATTCAGAAGAAACATTTCTACGCTTTTCTTTGGAAGCTGATTTATAGAACCATAAATATTTTAAGCCAATTCCAAAAATTGAAAGGCTAGATGCTTCAACGAGTAGAAAATACCAATTTTGAGTTTCTAGCATAGTAAAGTTAATGTTAGTAATTTTTTAATTTAAAAATTTATACTAGTCATGAATTTGTCTTAAAGCGCATAAAGAGTGTTGAAGGCTTCATGTTACCAGACATGTAGCAGTCTCTTTCCAATAACAGTAAAACACCCTTCTGCAGTTTTTTCATACATAATAAACTATACTATACAACGATTATGCTTCTTTGTCCACAATTTAAGGTAAAATATAACAACAATACCATGTTTATAGTTATTGACAGTTAAAATTTCAATAGAGCTTAACTGGAGTACAGATTTTGGTCCATGCTCTGTCTATCTTACTGTTAGTGTCATTACTACTAGAATCTAATGCAGAACCATTAACATTGATCATCACAATCTCAATTAATTGCTATGTCTACTATATTCTTGGTTGTATAATACTTATCTTCTATAACATGCTTCACACAGTTTTCTCAAGATTTTAAGTTATATCTGTTATATTATATTTAAATGTTCAATTACATTTTGCCACCTTCTTAAATGTGTCATACTAGTTTGATTTAATTTAAATCACATTGGTAACCAAGCGAATTTAATATTTGTTAACCTTTATTAACTACGAGTATTTTTGCAATTAATTCTCCCCCAACAAAGTATGGTATTTACCATTTTTTATAATGTTATCATTCATAACTTAATAGTTTAGGGAGTTTAGTTTTTCTCCATAGTACACTGTTTTATGCATGGTGCAAAAACCCCTAATCACTTCTTATATGTAATATATGCTCTTTTCCTTGCATCTGTGGTTTTAAAATACCTTCTTTCCACCCAGTAGCTCGATTGTTCCTATAATCTGTCCAGAGAACCATAATCCCAGAATTACGGACCCAAGCGCACTCACATGTAATCTCAGAGGTTGAATGATCGGGCGGGCCTATTAATCATCGACTATATTCTGTAGTTCATCATGATATGCAGTTTGTTTGATTCAGTTAATTTTATCATATATGTAATCATATCAAAATAAAGAAAACGAGCGAAAGTGTGCTGTACTTGTGAGATAAATAGTAAAGCAGAGATTTAAATGTATTAGGTTACATTAAAATCATTCCGCACTATAACCATACACATATCCCACATTTATCCTGTGTTTAGACTAATTAAAGTTTTTTGTTGTGATAACAAATTTAAAATAATTGTTTCAATACAGAAAAATAAAAATGTAGCTTCCATACACCATTATACTAGATCATGCAGACAGTTACGGCTCTAGAGCCAAGCCATGGGAGTGTATGTATATACAAGGATCTGCTCCCCTGCTAACCCTCATAACTATTGTAAGTTTGTATGTATATTTATATTTTGTTGTTTATATTTTTAATTTTATACAAACCAAGTAATACAACTTTAATATTATATGATATTGCAATAAATTTGATTAACTATATTTTACATTTCAATTTTGATAAAATGAAATGCCATAATGATGTTAACACACGCACAGTCATAATACAGTATGTGTCAATAAAACGAGTTATATGTATGTTGTAATATTACTGCAGTTTTTTCAAATAATAAAATTCTTTGTATATTATATGAGAAATGAAAAGGAATATCTTCTTTTTAATTTCATATTTTTACTTATTTTGTAAAATAAAGTAATTTTCAACAGTTTTATACCAATTACATTGTATGTGAAAAAAGACAGTTTTTGCGAAATGAAAACAATATATGGTTTTTGGGAATAAAACTATGAAGTCCGACAACTTTCTTGTTTGGCATGCTTGAAATGAATTATATATGCTCAAAATAATCTGTAAGATGTCTGTTAGTAGCTGTTATATAAAACAACTAACTTTGTATACATAAACCAAAACTACTCAAATACACATTTAGATGCATATATATATATATATATATATATATATATATATATATTTATATATATATATATATATATATATATATATATATATATATTTATATATAGAGAGAGAGAGTATCTTTATTTTACAATCTTCAAGATTGAAAATGGTGTCACTTAATACAATACATTTGTAATAGTAATTTCAGTCCAGAACTTGCTTTACGTAGTAAAATTCAGCCAGTCCAGAAATTAACTGAAATTCACTTATAGAACGGTCGTTGGAGCAACCAAGCTTGAAGTTTTTTCTTTAAGATAATTGGGTCAGCTCTCTTGATTGTGTCAGGAAGGATGTTGAAAAACTTGGCTCCAGCATATGAAGGCTTTGATTGAAAGCGACTACTGTGGTGAATCGGCAGAGCAAAGTCTGTGGCATTCCTGGTTGGTAGGTGTGAGTGTCCATGTGGCGCTGCAGTTGTCTTGAGGATGCCAGGTAGATTACTTCCAGCAGGTAGATGTTAGTGACTGTCAATATTCCCATTTCTTTAAAAGCACTCCTGCAGCTGTCTCTCCAGTCAAGATCAGCCAGTATTCTTATATACTTACATACATTTACACCACACATATTTCGTGTGCTATGTTTTAGCCAAAACATGTACTAGACATAACATTTTTGAATCTTTGCAACCTTGAAAACCGCTTTTGGATAAGTAGTATTTTGTTGGAGCAAACTGATCATTGTGTTCAGAACACAGATGGTTTTGTAAAATCGATAAAGCTATTTCGTTGTTTTTCACATAATATGTCTTTAACTTAAGTAATATTCATTTACATTTTAAAAGCCTATAGCTGACCTCCCTTTTCGGCTGACAATCTATTTACTTATAAGGGAAATTGCTTTATCGATTTTACATTTAACTGACACATGTAAGAGGGCACACAGATTAGCTTCCGGCCAAGCATTTAAGGCTCCACTTTTAATACGGAGCTAAAGTTTAAAATTGCATTATAAATAGGAAATCATCTCAAGATTTTTCACTTCAGAAACAAATTTTGGTGCCTCAATGCCAATAAATTGGTACTAATTAATATTAATGGTTTATGTTATCATAGATTTTCTCAAAAGAGACTATACTAAATATAAAATACCGCTTAAAATGGAGTTTTTTTTCCTCAGTGCACTTAAACAGTGAAATGAGAACCTATTGTCATGATTAGATCTCAATATGTTTCCCTGGTAGGTAGGTTTCTTCTTAAAAAATTTTCAATTGTGATGAGCAATTGCAATATTATTCCTGTTTCGGGTATAATAATTTTTGAAGTTACCCAGAAGTGTTAAATTCTGGTATGAATGATTGACTACCAAAATTGTTTTATATATATATATATATATATATATATATATAAAGTCTGTTACAGTCATTATTCTTTGTTCCTTAAAATGGCACCTGATAGATGCAGAATAACCTAAAATTTAATATAATTCATAAACAGAGATACAGAAGGCCATCTTAAGCTCTCAACTCAGTATCCATATCACGTAACGCACTTTTCTCATAATAATTACCACATTCTTCCTTAACTTCAGCTAACTTTTGAAAAAGTACTGTATGTCAGTTTTGGATCACGTTTGTCGTAACGTCTTGCTGGTCCAACAGATCGGCTACATTCAATGTCCTAACAATATTAAGAAAACAAGAGGCCTACCCCTTCACACAAACTCTGTTTTTTCGCATTTATTTATTTATACATTACAAATCCAATGACATTAAGAAATAGATTTCACGTCAAAGTTATTGTTCATTTTAGAAGTCTCATGATCTCATCCAAGGTATCCATTGGATTGTTCAAAAGGTATTTTTATAGTTCTTTCTTAAGTATTTTTCCTGTCAAACCCCAAAGATTATGCGGTAGCAGATTCTTCAGTTTATGCCCAATGTACGGCGGAGTTTTCTGGAAAAGGGCAGAACGGTTGTCAAGGGAGAATTTATTTTACTGCATACCTTGTATTTGTAAGAGTGAACATCCTGGTTCATTTCAAGGTTGAGGTTGTCAACATGAAGAACTACCTGACGGATGTAGAGGCTAGTAACTGTAAGAATGCCAAGTGCTTTGAATGCCTGTCTATAACTTTCTCATTGATGAGGTCATCTGGCACCCTTATAGCCTTTTTTTGGTCAATTTCTTCTGTTATGTGACCCAGAAGGCTGTTAATTTCTGTTTGGTTGATCTACCCTATAGAAATTCCTTGTTGTTGGGGGTAAAAAGGTGATTGTTTCTTTTTTTGTTAAAGAAAAAATAGTCTCTGAAGTACAATTTTTGAATTCAGTTTAGAAAAATTTTGAGATTATTGAGATTGGCCGATAGTACTCAAGAGTAAAAGTAAGGTTTTTTTTATATTTCTGGTATACTTTAGTGCTGAGGGAGAATGCCCATCAGAAAAGGATTTTTATGTGAAGGGATATGAAGGGAATCGTCAGTTCTGCCCCAGTTGTTGACTACTTTTGAGTTGTACTTGTCCATACCTCTAAAGGTTTTGGTTTTGAAAGATTTTATTGCATCTAGAACTTCTTTGGCAGTAGTGAGGCTTAGTGTTAAGGAATGAGGATAGATTATATCATTTGTATGGATTGGTTGGGGGTTTGTAGTGTTCCATTTTGGTTTAAAGACTCTTCTACTAACTTGTGGAGAAAAGGTATTACAATTTTTCAGTTATTTCATATGAGTTATCAATGATGTTGTCAATTTCAATTTTGTATTGATTTTCTTTCACTTTTTTGTGTTCTTTGTTGTTCACATTCCATAAAGCTTTGTTTTGTTATCAGAGTCAGTGATATAAATCATTTTTACTTTTCCCTACAGTGACCTCGATAATAACCCCTAGAAGATAAAATGTCATACCTGTGTATATCTGTGATTTTCATTGTCACCCCTGCTTTCTCTTTATGTTCTATCTCACTTTCATAATTTCTTTTAAATATCTCTTCTACTACTTCCTCTTCATCTCCATCCAAAATATTTCTAATTCTGTATTATTAGAACTATGTTCATAATTAAAGTCATCCTCACTGTCATCTACCTCTGACTTTCTGCGGATTTCTCTAGACATATCACACCGATTGTCTGTAAAATCAGAGTTATTTGCATGTGTTTACACATAGACAGTATAGAAAAAAAATATAAATACAAAAAGTGTACCGTAGTTGGTGAAAATGTTGTGTCATGATCGAAAATCGCACTGAATTGTTTTTGGAGGAAAAAAAGAGTGGTGTGATGAACTTAGAGGTCCTTTAGGTTGGAAGGAAATGCCATTTCAAAAGCAAACCTAAAATAAAACTAATAACCTATATGGTCAGGAGGGACCTGAAGAATCCCATAACGACTGTGAAGTTTTGCTTATACTGTATATAAGCACATGCAATTTCAAATAACACATAGTCTTGTCCAGGAGCAATTTACGTATAATGTTAGTGGCAAAGAAACATCCAGGTTTGCCACAAATGCAAGAACCATTTTCCCTGGAATAAATGAGGCACCATCTCACCAGTTCAGGGTTAAAACACTGGTAACAACCGAAAAGGTCTTCCTGAGGTAACTTAATATACCAAGAAAATGCCAAATATTGCAATAAATGAGTAATAGTTAAAAAATGATAGCCAAAAAGCAATTATTCCGCAGTTTTGTATTCCTTATTGCATGGTCTATAAAATGAATTATCTTTAGAGATACCATTAAAATGTTTCCACATATATACATGCTCTGTGTTTAAGCCTACCACCTGAAAAAATAAAAATCTGTTCATGGCTGATAACTAGCTACTTACATGATCGTACTCTTACAATTCCAGAACCTGTCCTATCTCTTGTCTTAGTCATCAGTAAACCATTCCAATCTCCATTGGTCTAAAGGATGTAAATTTCCCTGGGAGTGATCACTGATGGGTTTGTCAAAGGAGTTTTGACAACAGAATAACATATTCTTTATTCATCAATAACAATAACATTCATCAACAGTTACAACGAATGTTAGTTTCAATATTGTGAAGAAAAAAAAATATTTATGTGTAATTGAAGACTATTTTGTGAAAATTAAAAAATTGTTTTCTTTTGGTTGAGATACAAATCATGTCCTAAAAACTTTTTTACTCGTGTTACACCTCAGTTTTTAAATTTTGGTTTAACTTATGCCACTTTCACTTGTTAGTTTATTAAGTGTGCTAGAAAATTGTTCAAAGTTGCATTAGTCTTTTTATTCATCGTGATTTAGTATTTCGTCAAAATCTGAAGAAAGTTAATTTTTGTCTTTAGAAATAAATCTTTATTATTGTGGGTTACTTGGTATAAACAAAAGGGGTCGTGTGTTAAATTATGATTGTAAATAGAAACTAGTTGTTTTGAGCCATTCAAGTCTACAATATTTAGAAAGTAGTTATAGTTATAGTATTTTAGTTTATCAATAAACTCTCTAACAATTAGTGGACTAGTCACAAGCCACACAACCTTGGTGGCCATTGATGGTCAGAATCCCAAGAAATGACGTGATACTGAAACCGTTCACAGAGCAACACAATTGTTTTGCGGGCAGCGTGGCAGGTGGCAGAATCCTGCTGAAATCACAAATCCTCAATGTCCATTCCATCCAAATGAAGCCACAAAAACTCCTTAATCATAGTACAGTATCAGAATCCATTTACTGTCACGGCCTTTCCTTGATCTTTAAAAAAAATAAGGGCAGACACCAAACTGTCACTTGCTGTGCATACATTTCCCTTCCTTTAATCATGCGAGGGTTTGTCTGAATCCTAGATGAACAAGTTTTGCTTATTAATAAATCCATGTAAGTGGAAGTGCGCTTCATCACTGAAGATGATTTTGTTTTGCAAAGCTGTAATCCTTCATCGATTTCTTTATACCCAGTCAACAAACTGTTGTTTCTTCTAGTGATTTGCCACTTTCAAATATTGCATCAAATGAATTTTATAGGAATGATATTTGAGATTGTAGGGAAGAATTCTCCATACAGAAGAACATCTTAAAACCCAACTGCTGAGAACGGCGACGTATTGATTTTTGCTGGGCTAACAGCCACACTAATGAACCAACACAATGTTCTGCTCAGTTTGGCCAGAATGACGATGTCCAGAACTTTTTAAGGTCAACTGTATTAAGCTCTAGAATAATACCAAGTTGCCTGACAGTAGCTGCCATAATTCTCTTCACTTTGATAAAACGTTTTGACAATTAACACTCATTGGGCACAAGTAAACTTCTCCATGGTTTGGACTCAAAATGCAAGAAGATGAGATAAATACCAGATGGATCAACAATTGGAATGTTCTCGGAAATATAAACGAGGTCAAACGTTATTGCCAACTGATAAATTAAATTTTACCAGCCATTTCAAAACCGACACTCTTTCCAAATTACCCTATACATAACTTAGGGGGCGTCACTTACTTGACTTTGTGATTTAAGACATGGAGGTAGGTGCTCATGTCTTGTCCATCTAGTCACCCCACACTATATTTCAAATTTTTGTATTGCATACTAAATTAAATTTGCCTAATTATAGCCATATTGTATCTTTGAATATGTTTTAGATTTAAGTATTTATTGTCACTTTGACCAAAAGTGTAATATTAGTGAATAGGGATTGCAGCTGAAGGGCTAGGTTGTCACACCTGGCCCGTACACACCCCTACACTCACAGGTGCAGAGGGTTGGAGTCAGCTCAGCATACTAATGCTGTTTTCCGTCCCAAATAACAAAAATTTGGGTTTCACTGGGAAGGTACACTAGGTAACTAATAGGGAGGAAATGCAACCGGTCCTAATATCCTGTACTTATGCAGTTAAAAATAAATGTCCTATCTAATAGGAAAATAGTTTATGTTTGGAAGTGGTTATACATTCATTGTGAGATTATGTTCTGAATTAAAACACATATTTCAACAACAGGTAAAACTATTGATAAAACTAGATCATGATATCCAAGGGGGGAAACAAGCTCCAGTGATGGTCAGGTAAAGCCATCTTTTCGGACTTTAGTCAGCCTAGGAATTGTAACTTAACTTTGATTTTCAGCTACCTGACTATAGCATCAATTGATTTTGCACATGTCGATCAAAGAGAGATGTAGCCAATACAAAGCTTTGGCTTATGTCCCCAAGATATACTCATCACACTTCAGCACTGTACCAATGACTATTTGTCCTTGTTGAAAGATGTGCTCTCTAGTTACTCACTTAGGTTTCAACCCTTTTGCAGAAACCTGTCAGCAAAAAACAAGGGACCAGTGACTCCCAGCTAACACCCACTAGCAAAGGTGACAGTAGCATCTTGTTCAGATTTACGTAAAGACAAGATTATCACACCAGGTCCATAATCCTATTCATTACCTCATTGACGGTAGAGTGACATCAGTTAGTACAAGAATGACTATATTCTCTGTAGCCTTTATAAGAAGCCTCCAGGTGATTTATAAGAAATAAACACACCGATCACCCTCTCAATCCTTCTGAAGGTCATCTCCCAGTAGACCATACTCCATTGTGAGTGATTGGCATGTCACACCTTCTAGACTAAGATTTGATCGTCTTTGAGATAGATATAATCTGTAAATTGAGTACATATCTCTTTCAGCAGATTCAGGTTATTTGCTCAGGATAAAGTAATAGAACACTGAGGCAGTGTATTTTCCCTTCACTCTGGAAGTCTACTATTGTCCGTCCCTTGAACAAGACCTCGCAGTTCCATCTTGACGACCCACCCAGCGCGTTGGCCCCAGCAGGACAAAAGCTTTATTGCGAAAACAAAGCATTCCTGACTTAATTATGTTTAGATAAAAGATCATTATATACTTGAAAACATCTAATTTGTGAATTCTTTAAGCTATTTCCATATGACTTTGCTATATCTAAGGCTTGAAACTACAGAAGAGAAAAAGGATTCTTTACATATCTAATTAACATTTAACATATCTATTAAGAATCAAAACCACTAAGGTCATATGTCAAGCAAAACGTTCTACTATCCTGACTTGATGTTCAAATCATTAGGCATTTGAAGAATTGTACAGTGAATAATTAGAGAGAAACTATTTCCAACAGCAGATTCTAGAGCTCAAGCATGTATGAAATTCAGAGACCTTCTTTATAAAAGAATGCAATGATGACTGATACTTGCCACCTTACTTTTTGGTACGCTGAATAAATAGCTGAATGAATAAAAGCTATAGGGTTCATTTAAAAATAGCTGTCGCTCAGTTGATACTCAATTAGTTATTGTTATTCAATGCCTGACTTACTAAAAGAATACCCATACCAGATAATCTTCATGTAAAATATTGTATGGGAGGACTGAACAATGTCCAGACTGAAAGAGTTCCAACTATATGACATCAATATTGTGATAAAAGTATGAGTGTAATAAGTAATATGATTCTATGATGAAAAGTGAATGTAAGAGTAGATTTAGAGCTAGTATAAGAGTGTGAGGTTCCTACCAGTGTCCACATGATTCTTCTCGCCTTTGAGATCGCCCTACATTCTTATTGCACATAGTGGTTTATCCTGAATTTGAATAGGAGGAGGAGGATTATTTTGTGTTTAATGGGTGGCGGAATGTGGTGATCATCTTTGAGAAATGGTAGGGTAGATTTGATTAAAAACATTTCTTCTACCATGACCATTTAATTATTGGTATGCCTCTTTCTACTATGTTCTGATAAAACTATGATCTAAGTAATGGATTTTCTTTCCTTAATCTCATATGTGAGACGGTCATCTTTGGGAATAACTCTGAGTTTCAGCTGTTTATTGGGTAATAAAATCTAACAATTTTTTTAATGGTTGAATATAAAACTTTAAACACTATTCTACTTTTATTAACTTCAAATTTATTTTAGATTTGTATGTACTTTTTAGCTGCTTGGTTTAGGAAAATATATAATTCCTAATCGATATTCTCTCAGAAAATGCTGTTTGAGGAACTTTAAATTAGATATTTTAGAAAAGTACAAATTCTACGCTACTCACTAACATTGACAATTTGGTTTAAGGATAAAAACATTGTTTTAATGCTACTTTTGAATTTATTTTTAAGTAGTAGAAATTATTCCATTGCTTCTTCACACAACTTGTTTTAGTGACGTTTAATTTTATTATTTTTGAAGAAAATGTGTATCATATTGTTACTACTTAGTAAATATTTTTCAAACAATGCTTCTACTAATTTTTGAAGGTATGTTTGTATGGAGCACTTAATTAAAGCTATATTAATGGAAATTCCTAAAGCAATTGAAATTGGCAGCCTATTTGTATTGAATGTGTTTGAAACTAGCTTAAAACAAATATTTACGCTGCTATTTTGTGACAGAGATTTCATATTTTTCTTCAATTCAAGGCTTCAAATGAAATGGCCTCTACAGACAGAATGTCTACTAACTTATACTTTCAAATTGTCTTGGAGCTTTGATTTAACATAGTACTAGCCCAACCTAATTACAAATATGTTTAATAAAACTTTTTGTCATTTCAACTGAAAAGTTTCGTTTCATATTTGTCTATAATTTTTTTAAATGTAGTATAGTTAACTATTTTATTAAAACCTTAGTTGACATTGGTCTTTGAATTTGTTTGTTTTATATTTGTAATAACATTAATATAATGTCAACATGTCAATATTTTCAATAAAATGCAATAACTTCATTTAAGCATTTTATAATAATCCTCTTTAAAGTAAAATGTATGGTTTCTTAACGAGTGATATATATTTTAAAAACAGTACTGTGAAATTATATAGTCATATCTCCATCTAGGCTGGACTGGACTTTACTTTGTGTTGGCCCTATCCTTTAGTATGTTCTGAATCCGTTCCGTAGATTTTTCCATAATATTAATTTAATTGGATTATGTGTTCTTTCTATATCTGTAGGTGTTTAGTACCGATTTAAGTAATAACCCACGATAAAAGCACGCCTGTTATTTAACTTGATACTCCATAGTTACGTAAATGTAAAAATATTGCCTGTGCTGTAGCGTAGGCGCAGAAGAAAATCCATCGGCCACTTTATGTGTTTACATCTCGTGCCGGTGACACTGACATATGACAACTCTACTATATTTATCTTCGGAAATACCTGTGTGCTGTCTGTTTTATGCATTAAGTTAGCTTTGAACTCCTTTCCCTGAAGAAATTTGACGTTTCCGCGAGTCTGGGACGAAATAGTTTAAATAGTACTTCATTCCTAAAACTCTCAGGTAAATCGGCAATTCACATCTTTCGGATGCGGATGTTTTGATTTTAAAAGGAACATCAACCGACGGAAGAACAAACGTCCTAACGATTGAATATTATTTTAGTAAGCAATATTTTAGTAAAGGCAATGGCATTCTCGTAAATTCTTTTCTTTTTGCATTGTTATGACGAGCGTCTTGAAATATACGGGATCAGCTGACCGGATATTATGTTACATTAGCTACATCTGATGTCGTCGTGTTATGATGTTTATACAGTTTAGTACGCTTGTTTTTTTTCTTATAAGGAATTTACAAACAGATCATTCATATGTAATGACACATTCTTCTTCTCCACTTGCAAGGTTTAGTTTGTAGCATGTTCCGTCTTCAAAGTTTAGGGTTCCTTCCATCTTTTCCTGGTCCTTCCTAAATTTCGTCGGTCTAAGGTCGGTAACGTAGAAATGCTCTAGGTACTCTTCCAGGTGACATTCTCTCTAAGTGTTGTATCTACTTATAGAACATATTCATTACAAATTACTTAAAAGTCCTGAAACATTAAACAGTACGTTATTCATAATTGAAGGTTTATGAAAATAATTATTCATGTAAATTAAGTTAAAATTATTGAATTTTCTGAAGGTTTATAATTGCAGTGTAATTAAAAGGATAAAATCGTTATAAATAGTGCAATGCTTCTGCTCATTTTAGATATTTTAAAATGCACATACCTTTCACACTTAGACGGTAAGATAGTAAAAAGTTATATAAATGTACAAAACATCCTCATTTATGTGTGTTTATATATAACTAGTTAATTGTTTTATACATTAGAATTATTTTTATAAAATTACAAAGAATTAAGGATAATATATTATTAGTTAAATGAATGTTGGCGAAGTGATCTTTTTAGACACTGACAAAAATCACATATTACAATTATTATTATAAGTAGCGTTGAGGAATCATGCTTATTTTACGACAAAGGCAAAGTTCATAAATTTTAATTCAACCATATTTTTTTATTTGACTTTAAATACGTTTTCAAACACATAATAATTACTGTACGGTAAAGTTAATATCAAATTTACAATAATAAAAGCAGCTATAGAATATTTCTCAAGGTGTATAGCTAGCGCTAGTAGTGTTGATATCTTCAATGTGAAATTATGTTTGTTATGTTGAAAAACATTGTACTAATGAATAGTGTTAATATGTAACACGTTCACCGACACAGCTTACAGTAACAAGCTGAAGAATCGCTGCCAATATTAAACTCTGCGCCACTCTTTAGCTAATGTGTTAATGTTGAGTACTATAACTCGAGTAGTGTTTTAATGAAAAATGGGAGGGTATTGAAAGGGTTAAAGTATGAAACGAAAATTGTTTTCTAAGATTATATATTTTTAGCTTGACACACTTAAAACCGACAGTCAGATAACTCGACAAATAGAATGTAAGTCTCCACTTTAGGGGGTTCTATAAGGTTATCTGAAGCTGATTTAGAATGTAAGTCTCCACTTTAGGGGGTTGTATAAGGTTATCTGAAGCTGATTTCACATTTATTTACGTATCTGACGGTTGGTTAAGTACGTCAAACTAAGAAATATATGATCTGAGAAAAACTATTCCAGATTGTAATCCTTTTGATTCACTTCTAGTTCGACATCCATCAAAACTAAACGTGGCTTACAATTTGGCTTTCAGCTGATGGATTGTAATACGTCCACTCGCACATCTAACAATAAAAGGTTTGGGAATTCTCACAATATCAGCTACTGTGCTGCTTAGAAATCAAAGTGTAATTTTTTTAAACGAGGAAAATGCTGATGCACCATCGGCGTATTCCACTGGTGAGTGGACGCACACACTAAAACTCGATCGACCCAGGCACTTCCTCTTGAGACTGCTCTCAGCATTACTTCGCCGACTTAGTATCAGCCCATCGGAAGGGCAACACCGGGGCTGTGTTATCTTTCTTCTGATTTCTTGGTTTTCAGCTCTCCCTCTATATATACAGATACACTGATCTAAACCTCTTTGTAAATTTCCCGAACAATGGTGTCCAGCTGGAGTTTTCCTATTACGATATCGAGTGTTTTTCTTTCGTTTCCCTACCGCCTGCAAAGAAAAACGTGTGGTACGCAAACCTTAGGGTCACTCCGAGCGACAAACTTGTTCACCCTGAACAGGTACGCTCGGAAATTGCCAAACCCGGTGAGGAACTGGGTCAGGTAGAAATTCATCCCCCGTGTTACCGTTCCACCCATTCTCGCATGACTGTGATCGGTCCGGTGGTCCACCGTCCTCTGCTATCTAGTGGTTATTGTTCCTGCCAATCCCTCATTAAGCGTTCTCAGGCCTCGTTGCGTGTTACCGCTCCGGCCCCCTCATATACCCACTTCATTTCGAAAGCGTGCAGGTCGAATGGAATGGGCCCCGCTTCCACGAGACCCCGATTCTTAGACAGTTTGGTAAAAACTGGAGCGCCCCTTCTCTCTGTAGTGTATCTTGGCCTAAATCGCTATTTCCGTAGAGTATCAGCCCATATCTCGCACCCGTAAAGGAGCACGGAGTGCGTTGACGACATGAGCAGCCGCTGCTTAGTTGCCACAGGGCCGCCGAAATTGTTTATATGTACATTCAAAGAGGTGGTATCAATTATCGCCATATATGACGTGCCTAGGAGCTCAGGACATCGCAACGTCCAAGAACGTGAGCTTGATTTCAAGCATCACGTCCATATACCGCTCCCTTCTTCTAGATGATCTCTCTGTTCACCCTGACCTGGACGACTAAGTCGATCCCCCGTCTTGTCAGAGTACGATCTCGGCTTTCTCTGCCAAGATCCAGGCCGTGCTTGCTCATCCAAGCTAGTAACCATAACATGATTCGGTCGAATAGCCACACCACAGTGCTTCGACGTAGATTATCGCAGTGATGTCCGCGTCATTGTCGACGGCGTATCCTATCTGCCATCTGGAATTTCCATTCGGAGGACCCCATATTATATAGCGATGTCCCATAGGTCCGATCCCAAGATCAAACCGTGCACAGCTACAACCGCGATCTCCTTCTGCCTCTTCCCGTCAACAGTCGTGTAGGTCAGCATCTTCAGGAGATAAGCAGGACGGCCAGTATATAAGCCCACATGGCAGAGTTCAATGCTGCGAACCGGCGCGGCGATGTAGCGGCCCACACCAAAACCGTGTTGACGGTAAGAAAGGCCACAACCCGCCTTCGTCGCTTCAACAAGCCTCGGCAACAGCAGCCGCTCGAGAAGATTCTCTGCGGTGTCGAGCGTACATAAAGGTCTTTATGTCGACATGGTTTCGGAACATCACTTGCCTTTACATATGAGGGGCAGGCATTGGACCTTTTATCATGGGTCAGAAGTGCCTTCTTGCAAGGAGTCGTTGTACATGTTCATCAACGGCATACAGGCCCTAGCCACCACCACCAGCACTCCCCTCAGGATATCATCGTATTCATTCAATGGCCCGGGACAGCTCCACTTGAAAGACAGCTGACCGGGATCGACTGGAATATCTTTGAATTCTAGGATGTGGAATGTTTGGAACAGGGCATCCTCTTTGTTGTTCATAAGAGAGGAAATCATGATCGGGCCGGAGGACTGTTGCAGAGTCAACAACCCAGTCCTGAAGGGTTGTTATTCATGCCCTGTATTACTTTGTTACATTCATTTCACTTGCTCCGTGAGATCGCTCGTTTCTAAGCCCACTTCACTGTACGGAACTCCTCCGCCTTAGGCCGAAGCACCTTCTGAGTAGCAGTGTTAGATCTTGTTCACCAGTATAATGCGATTCTACCGTGTTTCGGACCGCTCTTATTCGGCAACTAGGGATTGTAGCCCCTCACGATAAACTCCATTCGTTCAAATGCAATATCGCCGGTGTTTCTCCTCGCTTCCAGAATAGCGTCCTTTCCCTGGCGTTAATTTCTAAAGAAGCCAAAGTGTCTTCGCTGAGCTTGGCGATGTTCCATTCTTATAGTCGTGTGAGTTGTCCAGATCGGATTCCTGATTCCCTGAAACGAGAGTGAAGGTAATATATTGAAGATCAGGCTCAGCAATGCTCTCCATCACCTTCAGTCCGTGATTCTTCAGCACAGATTTTCCGCCACAAAGTTATATTTGGGAAGTAAAGACGAATCCTGACTGTGGCAGTTTTCCTCTTACTCACGACAATAAGGGCACTCGTGCAAACATCACCAGATTGAGGCTATCCCTATTGCCTGTTACTTGCATGAATGGGGAGTTCGACAACCCTATGTTAATGGAGTCATCAGTGACAATCAAATTTCCACCGAGGGAGTAGACATCTTCTGTTTATTCAGTTTGTCAAACTTATCCTGAAAATAGGCCTTTCGTTGGGCGTGAAATAGCAGCTGATGAGAGTGTCCTTACCTACGTACCAACATTAAGCCCCCTAGAAACAATGACTCTTAAAACACGTCCCGAAGTATATGGCGGTACTGTTCGCTTATCATTATCAAATGTTCCCGGATACCTGAGAGGTTGTTGTACGCAACTCTGCTTCGTTGGAGAGTTCCTTCCAAGACATTAATCCTCTAACGGTTTTACTGGCTTTGCCTAGTGCTTGTCGGAAAATACAGCAAGCCCTGACGTCAGGACGGTGTTTCATTTTTTAGAGCGATATGTTCGGCCTCAGGTAGGCATAACAACGGACTTTCGCATTTCGCCCACCTCACACGTAAAACAGAGCTCTCGACCTCTTCTTTCGAGCCCATTGCACCCCGCATGCAGTGGAAGCAGTTCGTCATCTCCAGCCTCCAAATCATGCCGGAATGGACTCATAGCATTGATGAGGGCGGGCTTGACCTTCTCGACCGTGGCGAGACTGTCGATGTTTCAAATTTCTAAGGCCGCCATCGGCTCTATACTTTGGACAGGTCCGCTCTCCCCACTCCTTCAATACAGTACTAAAGAGGGCACATTTCGTAGTTTTCGCACTAATTTCCAACAAAAAACCTTCAGTAGTTTTCTGCTTAATGGTTCGAACATCTGTACCCGAGTCATCAGGTTTCAAATTTCCAGTATATTCTTCAGCGAGTCCACACGTCTTGCCAAAAGGCCGGTCTTATGGATGCTGCCACCGGACGGACCTTCTTTGAGAGTTTCTTTCTGTTTCCTTAGGGTTACCTTAGGCGTTATAGCAGCACGCTGTCTCTTCTGACTTCTTATTTGCATTTGTCACCTATTTTTACTTTCTCCAGGCACTCATCAGGTCAGCCAAGTTAACCTGCAAAGCACTCTCCTTTTTGAGATCCTTGACTACCCCTAGCTAGTGCTTTCTGAGGTCTCTTCTTCGTCTTGAGGGCGGACTTGTTATGCTCTTGTCTGCAACCGCCTTCTCTACTCCACTAAAAGAGTATCTGGTCTCCGGAGGGGAGTCGGGCAAGCCATTTCATGTCCCGTCGCTTTCTGTTTGGTGGACCGACATCCCTAGATCCGACTAATCCATCTGCGATGTGGTATACTTCTTTCCTTCAGTACCGACGGCACTCGGTCATTGGTCTAAAAGATCGTTCAATTATCATTTTAATGATCAGGTCGATGTCCTGTGATAATATAGAAATGAAAGCTTTAGACAGGCTGATAAATATAGATAGACACCTGTGTATCTCCGGCTAGAAATTCATATAAGTAACCATGTGTCGGAAAAAGGAAGAAATCAAACAGAGTTAAAATTTTGTTGGAATGCTGCCTGGAAAAGAAGTAAAATACGACCCAAGGAAGAAATATGCACTAGTAAAAGGAAATAACGATAGACAAAACTCAGGCACCGTGTGGTAGCCACTCACGTGATCTCCAAAGTCTTGAGGAGCCTCAATGGAAAGAATACAAAGAAAGTGTAAAAATACTACTAGAATTTCCAGTATCGAAAATAAAATATATTAATCAAGGGTAGTTAGTAAAGTAAAAAGATATTGCATTCTGTATGGAAAGGGAATCAAATATGATATTTGGAAGGAGCATGTCACCTGTAATTAGAAGTAATGACATACTCAGCTTGGCTAATCCTGTGGTACCATCCACTTAGTACTTATAAACATCATGAGCCCCCGAGTGGGGACAATTTGTTATAATTGTGTGTTTTAGCTAGAACAGTGTTAAGTAAAACATTCTTGTAACAGGTTGCGGAACCACTCCCAATATTGGATATTGTGCCGCACGATGAAGGCCTTGTCTGTCGTCATTTGACGAGAAAGGTAAATCAAGACGTCCTTTTCATTATCTTTCTCTTTTCCTGTTTTTTGAGTTTGCAGGGTTCCTCTAGCGAGTCTCTTAATTCTCAAAGACAAAGATCCCCCGTATTATTGCATGCTAGGCTATGAGCACACTGCTCACATTACGGGAGGAGGAACTGCAGTTTCTCCTGACCATTGCACCAACACCAGGACAGAAACAGATTTGTTCATAGTTCACAATGATTATTTCGAATTCATATTGTCTGCGATGAAGCTTACACAGATTCAAATCATTCATACACCTCGATAGAGAATCAAGTGAGACCCAAAAGAAAATAGCGTTAATTCACGATCATTGGAGTCTCACAATACTAGAATAACGAGATCTTTCTCAACAACATAAGTGTCAAAGTTACCAGGATTTATCCTGTAAGTGTCAAAGTTAGGAAGTATTTTTACCCTTGGGTACATACATACGAGTACAGGATGTGTGAAAAACGACAAGGGATAGATCAGTAGTACAGTTTTACAACGCACATTGTGTTAGAAGCATAAATTCATAAAACGCTGCGGTACGATCAGTAGCGCTGTCCCGGCCAGGCGAAACTTTGCGCTCCGCGAATTTTAAGAAAACATCCCAACATAATACAAGACTAATTTTTTCATCATATGCACGTGTTTTATGCCTTTTCATAATGAATTTGACTAAAGTAATTGTCGGGTGTAATTTAGTTCCTGGCTGAATTTGAAATGAACCTAGCGTGCTCTAAATATCTGTGTAGGCATGTTATATTTTAAGATGTAATGAAACTTACTAATAGGCTAATTAATGTTATTATCAAATACTTTAGATGTATGTAATATAAAGGAAAGTGTATTATTATATATTTAATAATAATATATATTATGTGTAATATAAATTAACAATAATGTAATTGTTATGTGGCATATAGCGTTTAATATTCATATTACGAGAAACAACTAACAGGATAAGTGTTACGAATGTAAATGTAATCTTTAGATTAAACGTTCATGTCTTGCTTTGTTAACAGAAAATTCTTCTATAAATTGTTAAAATCCAAACTCTTCCCAGTTAAGGATATCATCTTCAATGCTGAGAATTTGAATGAGAATTTAGTATTTCTTCTTTGATAGTAGAACGTAGATATGACTTAATTTTCTTCAGCGACGAAAATGACTTTTTGCAGAGCAGTCGTTAACCGCAGTACACAAATACATTCTTAGAGCTATATCAGGAAACGTATCCTGAAAGTAATCTTCTCATAGGAACCTGCTCATAGAAAGATGTGGTATTGTGACATTATTGCATTTGAGAAATCTTTAAAAATTCATGCACTCGCTTCCAAATGATGACTCCAGATCAATATCGTAAAGTTTCTGCATATTTGTTTCATGTTCTACAATGGCTGGTGGTTGTTTGTTTGAAAGGTCAGACAAAGTGAAAATCGATGTTATTCTTTTCTTCTACGCTTCCTTTCTTTTTAATAGTTCATTTTTGTTTGTCAATAATAATGTAAAACGTGTTCACTTTAAACTTGTCTCTCACTGCAAGGACAACTGCATCTTCTTTCTCTTCATCTGGACGTTTTATTTTGAGCAGAGTGTCGATATATAGAGGTTCATAGAATTTTTTTACTCTCTCAATAGACGCATCAACACTTCGAAGAATTTCGCTTACGTTTTCAGACCTTTCTGAAACATCTGCTCAAATCTCTATAATAAATGCAGTCTCCAGTATTTACATGCCATCAACCAACAATACCAGAAGAGTAATGTCTGAAAGAGGATTTTTACACTCGGGTCATTCTGATAAATATGCAGTTTCCCAATTTCACACAAGATTCTTAAGACATCTTCACGGCACACCACCTTTTATCAGATAAGCCCTTTGTTTTGTATGTACCTGGTACTGCATTATTTTATCCCAGAATTTTGTAGAACCAGTGAAGAAATTTATATATTACTACATTTAAAAACATACATGCCTCCTGCCAACACCTTGCAGTACATGTGCCCACCAAGTTCAATGAATGTGCAGCTCGTGGAACATATAGAGTTTTGGGGTTAATTTCTTCAATACGTGCTTGTAGATCGAAGTAAATCCCAGACATATTACTGGCGTTGTCACAGAATTGTAATTCTAAAACTTTCATCACCACTGACAACATACTTTAAGATGAATAAACCCCGATTTCGGAATAAAGTTACTTCCGCCCGTTCAACAAAAACGATTCAACCAGGCAACCTACTACCGTTTCTAAATAGCCCCAGCTGGTTACTTCACCTCAAAGGCTGCGCCCATAGGCATAGTACGTTGCCTATTGGGAAGTCTGCCACTGAGTACGATATGACTATAACAATACATAAATTCCCATTCAAACATTTTATTTATGACTGAGGTAGTGAGTTGTATTCTTACTGTTCATTAAATGTCGCACTTTATTCGTTTGAGTTAGATGGTACAAAACCAATGTCTAACCCATCTAGTAAAATGTTTATTCGTTATTCATGTAAAGTTTCGTATATTTAGAGAATGGTATTTGTTAGCTCTGAGAAATAGACATGTAATAGAATGTTACAGAAATTTATTTCTCATAGTACAGTACACGTTTTCACAAAAAAAATTGACATTAAGGATGAGAAATGAGTCACCTCCAAAGACTAGCCTGATTGGAAGTTACATATTACTTTCAATCTGACATTATACCAATATATAAATGTAAAATATTTATTACAGTCCCAACAGTACAAGTACACAAATATTATCATATTACTTACACATGGAAGATAAATAAAATATTTCAATATTAATAGGCTACATCTATCGTAATATACAAAGCAATTTATACACTTAAAGTTATGGGAGTTCCCTAAAACCTTACACGATGGATACAATATAAATAAGTTACATTATTTGTTAATAGAAATACATAGAGTCTTTGCCTTAAAATCATCTGCGGCATATATTTACAGATATATGAGGGCCATAATAATGCCCATAAATAAATTAAAGAACTATGTAAATAAATTAGTTCAACCTTTTCCTCCTTAAACAATCGTTGTTCCAGTTTATAAAAATATAATGTCAAAGGTTTCCCTTTTCAATGTGTTAGGAACTTTTGTAATCTCTGGTGCAAGAAAACAACACGTTTTTGTAACACACGGGCTATTGGGTTTTGGAATATCGTGTTGAACACGCAACTTGACTATATAAGGACTTTCGTCTCTAAAATATTTACTTCGTATATAAAAACATTTAAGACTTTGTAAACGAATATACTCGTATGTCGTAACGGAAGTATTAGCATTTGACAAATGGATGAGATGGCTGTATCTATTGTTTGTTTATTATTCAAATCAAATGTGTTTGTTGTATAATTATTTGTTTTAAATTTGTTATGTATGCCACTCCCCAAAATAGTATACCACATTCAAGACGACTGTGAGCCAAGGCAAAGTATATGTATATAATTAAATCACTGCTACACGCATTTCTCAAAAAATAAAACTAACCACAAGAAATACATCTTAATTTCATTCATTCAATTTCCATTCAATTAGTTCTATCATTAAAATATATACTGCATTCGTAAGAAGTAGGCTGGAGTATTGTGCAATAATTTGGACCCCTTATTCATTACATAGCGTTGCTTCTCTGGAGCTAATTCAAAACAAGTTTCTAAGGTATTTATATTTTAAAAGATTTAATGTTTCTTGTGAGCGAAACCTGTCAACAACTGTCTTAAGAATATTTCATAAAACATCCCAAATGCATATAACGCATTCTTCTGCTCATAAATGAAACCCCAATCTGTCTTATATAATACAATTTTAAGATAGTTATGGCTAATTCGGTAATTGACACGTTATGCCTTAATGTCAACAATACTCGATCAGCTGATTCTCTAACAGTCACCGCCACACCTGCTGCTGTGATATTCAGGAACATCTATTGCCGCCGCATCTATTTGTATTCTATTTTTGTTTACAGTTTTACTTAAGACGTGGTCTATACAGGCTTTGGATCTGTCAGTTGCTCTTATCGGTTCATTTAATAACGGTCCTAAGACGTTAAAGTTTAAAGAACATTAATACTCGTCCATAATAGTGTTATTGACCAGTATATCTAGATCCATGTTTTTCATAATTATAAGATTTTTCTAGTTGAAATTAACTCTGGTTAGTCAACATTGATTAGTCGATTCCCTATTGCTATTGTGGAGTCTATTATTGTTTTATAGTGTTTTGGTCGAGCTGCAAAATAAAAAATATAATACAATTTCACACAAAAATCACTTCAATCAGGAAACAAAGCCAAATTATACAAGTTTATATGCAAACCCAAATAATTTACTGACGTTCTTTTTAGAATGACAAACGTTTTGACGAGTATGAATGATGCAGTGTATCTATATTACATGTATATTAGCATATATACATGAGGAGGAGGGGGATTGGCCTCTCCTTTATTAAAAGAAGAAAGAAGATTATAGGCCCAGTTCAAAATCATCGTCCATTCACATTCATATTATCCTCTGTTGATGTTACAGTATGTTATTACTTACTGGATTTAGTTTAATCTAATACAGTCTGTGGCATTTGTCCCACAGTATATGCCTTAGCGCTGCCCTAGCAGTGCCGCCAAACCTAATAAAGACCAACGCGGCTTTCTCATTAAGAAGCGGAATATAAGAAGAATTTTGATTGACATTACATTATATTATACTTACTTGCGAAATGTTAGTACAACATACATGTGATTGTTTACTCAAAAATTAATTAATGTTTTTAGTTATTTATTAAGATATCGTACGTTGTTGGTTTTTCTCTTTATGTGATAAAGAGGAAACTTTGCTGCTACAATAGCACAAAGATGGCATATCAAACATCAATTTAAACAACACTGTGTCCGAATGCATATGGTTTGTGAGTTTCTACTGAGGATGGGCAATGTTTCCTTCTTTCAACCATCCATAGCTCGAAAATAGATTGGTATTAAAAGAAGAATTGAATAGTTTATTAATTTATTCAAGTTGCAACTCTATTTTGAAGAATACCTCCTGCAAAATGAAATTAAATCAGTACAATGGGTACGAATGCAGAGACACCTGTCTTTCACGAAAGTGGAAGCAGAACAGGTCGTTGACATTTCTACAGAGTTATCTTAAGGAGCACACTCCTAGTCCGAACGTCGAGGATGAGTAGGCCAGAAGGCATTTTGAGTATTCATAGCTTTTGACAGTTTATTTATGAGTGAGTGTTTTCTGCAATCCTGAAACAAATAAAAATGACAAAGTTAACATCAACATCAACAATAAAATAAGTTTTGTTCTGTCAAAAATTATTCAAAAGTTTCTTGACCTGATAAAGAATAAAGAAACTTACCAATCTTGATACAACAGAAAGTTCAATATATATACAATGTGAATTGTAGCATATCTAAAATTAATCTCTTATTTATGTGACCGCCGAAATTTGATCTGTAAAAGAAGCCGAGTCGAAAAAGCGGCTATGGAGTGGGATAAGTACTTATTTTGGTGAAAAGGGGGGGGGGGGGTATAGTAAAAGTTACAAGTTTTTTGAATACTCGCCTCTCCTTCACTGAGCTCTTGAAACATCAGAAAACTGTAAACCTGCTCAAAGAGGAGCAATGAGAGAGAGTAAGTCAAACTGGAAGACAGAGTAGACGGTGTTGAATTCCATCACTCTGTCGTTGGCAGTAATCATTTTACCTGAGACGTCAAAAGTTAGTAGCAATATAAATTCATTTAATTCAGTTTTGTTGCTTTTAAAGGTTAGAACACAACCCGGTAGACTCTTTTATAAATAACACGCCACTGACCTTTTAAAAATTTTAAATATAACAATAGTGGAATTTTAAAATCAGAAGTATTTGGAAACAGTATAGGTAATATGCACGGTTCACGGTATCACTCCACCTGTACCTTAGACAAATAGGAGATTTTTGAACTGTATATCTATGCCTAATTTTAACGAGGGTGATCACGTTTCTATAGGGTGGGATAGTGAACCCACACTGACACCCGCGGATAACCAAACCTACTGACTTGGTCCATGGCCTGTAGCTGTACGACCTACCACTTTTGATTAGAGCGCGGGCACGAAAATGTACATTTGGGCGCTTAGTCCGGAAATATGACTCAGTGTATACCCCTTAAGAATTAGGTAGGAAATAGACATAGCAGTTGTACGACGCGACGTGAACCTACAGTTCATTTAACATGGACCATTACGGTTAGAAACCCCAACAAATTCAGGTTTAAAACAAATTCAGCTGAACATGGGTTAAGCACGGATATGCGATATCGTAACGTCTGAAAATAAGGTAAGATGTCTTCAGTCACTCAGGCTGTATGAGACTTGATGACAAACAGACCAAAATTGATCAAACTCCCAGACCAAATTGGATATTTAATCTGAGAACCAAGTCTCTTGTTCCCCAAGTAACTGCTCGTTACCGAAATATTAATAGGTTCAAGCGTGATAATCCTTCCTACACTGCCAGGCTCTAGGGCCAGATGGCATACCCGGTGAAGTGATGAAGGTGGCTGTGAAGGTGTGCCCCTGTGAAGTACTACATGCCTGAGGATGTACAGCTACTGCTTGGAGGAGGGAGTTTTCCCCAAAAATATGGAAAAGACAGCGTCTAGTCTTGATCAGCAAAGTCAAGGGGAGTCAAAGGTCCTCATCAGCTGTTGGAGAAACTCCTCCGGCCACGTCTGACAAAGGCAATTCAGGAAGTTGGCAACTTCTCCGCACGGCTATATGGTTTCAGTCTGGGGAAGTCAATTATTGGTGCCATCAAAGAAGTGTTAAGTACATTTCTGGTGGTACGGCAGAGGAACCTCTACTCCAGGAAGATAGTACTGCTGGTCACTCTGGACACTACGAATGCTTTAATTCGGCAAGATGGATTGACATCCTGGAAGCTTTGGAGAACCATTTAAGGATCCCGGAGCATCTGCTCAGGATGGTACAGAACAACCAGACAGATCGGCAGCTGGTCTTTATGACATCAGATGGCATAGGAGGGAGGTCACACGCGAAGCCCCGACTTGTGGAACGTTTCCTATGATAGAAGTTTGTGTTTGCAGATGCCGCCGGAGGCTTTCCTGGTGGGATATGCAGATTACGTTGCTGCAGTCATCGATGATCGTAGCACAGAAGATGCACAGTTGGTGCTGAACATAGCGAATATCGTGAGCCCAAGTGCAGGGTGAAGGCGACTCTTGATGTCAATTACCGACTCCATTTTACTCTATAGGTGTGAGATTTGGACCGCCACTATGAGGAAAGAAAAGTATCGAAAGAAAATGGATCTTGTCCTGAGAAAAGCCGCTTTCAGGGTAGCCGGACAGTCTCTGAGGCAGCGGTTCAGGTTATCACAAGTGTAATGCCCATTGATTCAAGGGCGGAAGAACGTAAGCATGTTTTTACCAGCAAGGGAGAGCTCGGAGTTGAGGAAGCAGGCGAGTTGCAAAAGTTGTGAGCATGCAGAGTTGGCAAGTTCGCTGGGATGCTGAATCGTGCGGAATGTGGACGAAAAAGTTGATCGGTAACATCACAGACTGCATGGAAAGACAGCACGGCGAGGTTGGTTCCTTCCTCAGTCAGTTCTTGTCGGGCAGGTTTGTTTTGGATTGTACCTGCACAGGACGGAGAAAAGGGAGTTGCCCGCTTGCGTTGTTGGAGATTCACCTTAGGATAACGCGGAATATACCTTCTTCTTCCAGGTGGAGACGATGGACAAAAGAAAGAAGAGAGCTGACGATGTAGCTGAGGGTAGAAGATCTTCAACCGCAGACTATCATTGGAGGATAGGAATCCTGGAATATGGTGACCAAATAAGTGGACAAAATCCTAAGGGCGAAAAAGGTGACTCTAGATCTTGAACAAATTATCTATGAAAAAAAGGAAACCAGATGAAATCTTGAATAAGGCTCAGACAAAAGGCCTACCCCGAATTATTGGGAACACCATTTCCAGGCTGGTCCAAGAAGGGGAGGGGTGTTCTTTGAGTGTGTATGACTTCAGGAATACACCTTGTTCGCTTGGTTACGCAAGGCCAAGTGTTCGTGCAGTCATGTATGTTTTACACCCCACCTGCAAAAATATCCTTCCTATACACTGTTACCCCTCTATTTCAGGTACGAATAAGCTTTGTGGTCTTCTACCACTCCTAAATTTCCTATCAGTAGAACCCTTCTTCTTTAAGGCAAATAACTAAATTATCTTAATAGTATTATTTAGTATACATAAAATCTGTATTTGGCTTCACATACTTAAGAATTACTGAGTTAAACATATCATCAGCAGAAATTATAATAGGTCAGAGAAAGACATCAGTTTAGGTATTAAATGAAAGCCGATGTCAGTTACACAAATAATGATCAGGTGGTCCTTGTCGGATCCTGGATGGTTCCTATACAAAGTGCATGCCAGTACTGGATACAAATACAATAAAAAATATATCTGTTTTATTAAATGAACAGTATACTGTTTTCAAAATGTGTGCAGTTATGTTATTCGCTGTTGTCCATGAAAGTGGTGGGAACATGGGCTAGGATTGCATGATGCTTAAGAGGTGGATCATGTATAACGAAACTATAGGGGTTGATACACTACAAGCTTCAGATAGTAAGTAATCCCCTCCTGTGACATTGGGAGTCTAGCACTATTAGTGAAGGCAAGACATGACTGTCAAAAAAACTGGGCTATGGATTGAAAAGTCATGCTCTTTCGACTTAGCAAGGGCTATTTTCTGGTTTCCAAAGGCCTCGAAAATGCAAATGTTAGCAACTAGTTCATGATGATGTTAGCCTTATATGTCATTTGATGAAAAAGGCACGATCGTACCCTTCCAATACTGTACCTGTCTCTTATCCTGTTTTTCTAGTTCCCGGGGCTCAATAAGCTTTCATTAATGGCCATATAATAATGGCTATGTCATGAGAATCGTCACCCTGTTCCTGTTACGGATGCATATCTTAAGGAGGGATATGCAGTTATTCCTGACCAATACACAAACTCCAGGACAGAAACAGATTTGTTTATAGTTCACAATGATTATTTCGAACCATATTGGCTGAGATGGCGCCTAGATAAATTTAAATTACTGATATACCTCGGCAGAGAATCTGTTCTAGCTAGACCTTGGAAAATAGACTCAGGAAAACAAGCGTTCATCCACGACTTCATTCTCGAGCATTGAAGTCTCCCGACAATAGAATGACAAGATCTTTCCCTACAACGTAAGTTGGTTATTAAGTGTCGAGATTACCAGAATAAAATCAAGGGCAATGGAATTTCAAGACAATGCAGTATTTTTACTATTGTGTAAATAAAGATATACATATATGGGACTGCTATTTTAAAAACGGTAGATGATAGATCAATAGTACAAGTTTACAACGCAAATTTATGCAGCATAATTAATTATATAATACGCAGGATTATGATATAACCAAAAGACTTAACTAATACATTTAACAATTTTATTCATCACTGGGGTAAGTTTACAAGTCGTAACCTAAAAGTCACGCTTGGTTTGTTTGAGGTAGATGGTACAAAACTAAAGTACTAATCTAGCAAGACAATGTTGTGATCCGTCATTCATGAGAAGTTGCGTACACTCACGATATGGTATTTGCTAGTTCTGAGGAGGGAATACGAGGCGCCCAATAAAACATGATGTTGTATTCATATTGTTTTTTTTTTATTTTTAATTGTAGAGTCGCAATGTTCTACTTGTATCCATGATTCGGGGTCGGAGAAAATACATATAACATAAAATAACTCGATAAAACAAGACGCCGTTTTTGAAATGATGGTCGTAAAATAGGGTTCTAAGTAATCGACTAGACCCCAATTTCAGTTCTTTCACATTCCACTGATGACCGCTTAGGAACGTTCACAGAGAACTGCAGAAATGTGACCATACGTACACAAACGAAATCGTCTCTCATTCAATTATAAAGTATACGTATTTGTGGCGAGTGGTGCGTGATTGTGATACACCGTTGGTGTCGGAGTAAATTTCTTAATTTATCAAAAAGCTGTGCGGTCGTGGGGTGGGGGCTGCGGCCTGTTATTATGGGTGATAACTTATAACAAGTTCGTGATGGTATCGTTAGTGTGCGTAATGATAGGCGAGGAGAGCGGCACAGCGCCGCGCCGCACGGTTCAGGGCAACATGGCGGCTAGCCCCGTCACCGGCAACGAGGCGAGAAAAACGGGATGGACGACATGACCAGGTGGTGACTGCTGGCCAGGGTTATACGGAACGTACCAAAGACTGAGGAAAGTTATTGTATTCCTCCTCAGAAATCATGGTACTATGAATTAAAATTAAAAGTAACTTATGCAAATTGCATGCTGGGTACCTGTTTTCTAATAATATAAATGTGTTAAAACTATAGGATTTTTACAAAATGCATAAAGTTCTGCTCTTGTGGGTTGGATACCTAACTCAATTGTGGGTTGTGATGCATAACACAATTGGTGAGTGATTCCAATATTGGCTATTCAAAAAATCGTGTTTGTCTACTACAAATAAAAAGTTTATATATATATATATATATATATATATATATATATATATATATATATATATATATATACAGAAACAGGTTATTCTCTTCTTAACAAATAAACCACGGTATATTGGTTTGAAACATTTATAAATTTTCGTGTATCTAGGTACACTTCTTCAGATAAATACAATTGTATAAATATTTACATAAATTGTGAAAAAATTGGTAAGAACTCAAACAAGAAAAACAAACATTATAAATGAATACAGTAGATCAGCAGCTGATGGGCCATGGCATGACCTGTGTGAATAAGTAGTCGAACAATAAATTTATCTTAAATTAAGACCCCTTCGATGTCTTGTTTGAAGTACCAATTGTTGTGCAGTTTCACTTTTTTCAATTTAAATCTATTAAGGCTTTAGTTTGAATTCTCAGGGATCTTATTTATGCCTTTGATGGTGTAGCAATTTTCTATCTGATTTTGTTTATGGACATTGATAGCGTGACTGGCTAAAGGTTTTTCTATATCGCTATGGGCAATGTCAAATCGATGGCCAGTTACTCGTATGCGTAAAGGATTCGATGTTTGGCCGACGTACTGTTTTTCACAAAATTTACAGTCAAATTGGTAAATAAGGTTTTTAGTGTCACAGTTGATAGTTCCTTTGATAGGATATACATGATTGGTTACATTACTTTTGTAATTTTTACTTGTAAACATGATCTTACAGGTTCCACAACGAGGCTTTTGGCAAGGTTACAACCAAAGGACTGTGATTCCTTATTTACCTTTTTTAGAGAATCAGTACAGACCAACATCTGTTTAATGTTGGCGGGCTTTTTGAATACAACTCTTGGAGATTTTGAAAATAAGTCTTTAGTTTCTTGAGAATTTTGAAGTAGGTTAAAGGCTGTCTTCACGATTGAGTTGATTTTGTGAAGGCCAGGATAAAATTTTGTTATGAATTTCGGGTCGTTTTGGGGAAAAGGATTATCATTTTTGTTTGATGGTTGATTCAAATTGTTCTTGATAAATTTATCGGGATATCCTAATTTTCTAAAACCACAAGTTAATTTACTGATATAATTAATATCCTCATTACTGCAAAGATTTTTCGCACGAATTGAAAGACTCTTCGGAATACTTTTTTTCACATAAGTGGGGTGACAACTATACTGCATAGTATTTGTGTCTTTTACATGTATTTTAGTTTTTAACAAACCAGACTCTATAAAAACATCTACGTCCAAGAAACGTCCAAGAAAGTAAGAATTTCATGAGAAAATTTCCAAGTAAATTTGAGGGTTGAAAACGTGTTCAATGCATGTAGAAATTCTTGAAGGAGTTCTTCACCATGATCCAACAGAAAAAATACATCATCAATAAAACGAAACCAAACTAAAGGAAGATGGTTCTGAGAATTTAGGAATTTTTCTTCCAATAATCCCATGAATAAATTGGCAAAAGAGGGAGCCATCCTTGTTCCCATGGCTGTGCCTTGGACTTGTAGATAAAATTTATTGTGAAATCTAAAACAGTTCATTGTTAAAACAAAATGTATAAGTTTTAGTAAGAAATTTGTAGAAGGTTTAGAGTCAATGGGTCTTCTGTTGGGAAAATGTTTAGCAGCATTTATACCATCATCATGTGTTATGGTTGTGTACATCAAAAGTAACTAGAATCGTGTTCTTCGAAACAGGTTGATTAAATTGATTTTTATAGTTTTGAAATGAAGTCATCAGTGTTCTTTACGTAGGAGGGTAGTTGTTTGACAAATGGTTGCAGCTGATCATCGATAAATGCAGATATTCTCTCAGTTGGGCAACCGTAGCTGGTTACAATTGGACGTCCTGGAGGTGGTCTAATATCTTTATGGATTTTTGGAAGAAGATAGAATTTTATATATATATATATATATATATATATATATATATATATATATATATATATATATATATATAAAATCCTGAAATGTATATGTAATGAACAAAAAAATAAATACTAATTATAACATATAATAAAAGATGCGGGCAAGAAATACAATGCAACAACATTCGCATTGAATCAACCCCTCCCGCAATGGCTACTTTATGTGTAGAAAACTCGGTTGCTGCGCCGTGCTTTGGGATCGTGTTAGTCAACATCGTAGTGCACTTATGTGTGTACCTGATAAGGCAATGAGATCACCTCTTCATCTATATTAAACTTGTAGGCTAGGTGTATCTGTTCTCGAGACGAAGCAAAAGGTTCGTTTTGTGTTTCTTCGTCACCAACATTTTTGGATTTCTTCAGACGAACGTGGATTCTAGATTCCCGGAGTCAAGTCAGTGACAGCGCCAGATTTCAGATGCTACATCTAGCGGATAGCGAAATGGAGCTGAATTCAAATATTCGCAACAATCATAATGTATAAAAAATAAATAAAATAAAATAAATAAAACCAATAATAAACAACTAAATAATAGCAATCTAAGATAAATAGCAACTCAAAACCAATTTGCCTACCAAAAGCAAGAGTTGTTGAGTTTGTTGTGTTGTTTTAATAAAATTATTTTTACGAATTTAAAAATTATGTGTAAGAGCGTACATTTCCATTTATCATTTTGAGACGTATGTTGTAGAGGTTAGGGTTGAAATTTTTACGATAAAAATAATTTGCTTTCAATTTCTTTCTGAGCTAGGATAATAAGAGCACAAAAAATAAGGCTTTACAAAACATGTAACAACACCAGATGTGCATAGTTTCAAGGGAACACCTAAAACGTTTACGGACTCCAAGTAAAACAACGTCGGGTCGAATCGGAAGTGCTTCAAATTTTGTTTTTGGTGTATAATAGTAATAATTAATTTGGTAGATAAACAATGAATAATTACATTGCTAATGCTCGGCATTTAAGGCAAGCTTTGAACTTTGAAACATTTATAAAATATTTTTGTTCTTAGGACATCCATTAACACCTGACACCATCTTCTGAGGCCATTTGTTCTTTGGCAGTGTTACTAGAAATTAAATTGGAAGAGTTGAGAGGTTTTTTATTAAATTAATCTTGCAATATGATTAAACTTTCGTGCTGAGAGACTGCTACCCCATGCAGTTTTAAACTTTTGTCTGGTGGACGTACAGTGCTTTTTTAGAACTGCTAAGCGAGATCACCGTAGGTGCTGCTGGTGGTGGTGAGCGATGGTCATTATTTTAGAAACCTTTATAATAATAATAACTACAATTTTAGGTCAGTTTTCTGAGCAATATTTTCGTAATATGAATAACTCTTCCATGCTGCTTCCATGGGCTGTATACACTTTATTCGAGTAATTTACAATACTGGTTGCTCAATAAGGAGCACAATTTTGGCCTTGTTGGTATAGAACGATTTTAAGGATCACAAAGTATCTCCAGATTCCGGACAATCAAATTGGAATGAAAAAAACATGATTACTTTAAGATCTGATAACTATGTTGTAAGGTAGAAATCTTTACGACCGCACTTGAAAACCGGAAACTAAAATCTCTTTTTACAACTTCTTGCCAATTAAAATTGTTTTCAAATCAAAATAAAACGCATGACGTACTTTAGCTGCCGCCCTTGGCATACTTTAACGTAGCTAAAATAGTTTCAGTGAATTAACTGAATTATTCAGGAAAAAGAACACACATAGTTGAGACGCGTATTAAAAATCAGTTTGCAGTACGCACCTCTTAGTTTATAAAATCTGTGAAACTATTAATCAAATTTAAATAAAAACATATGTCGTTCGGATTTGTTACACACTCTTATAAAGAAAAATTATATAATTGAATATACTAGCAATTGTGAGTTCTGTATTTGAACCAGTGACATACTGCGAGCTGCGAGTGTGTGTGTGTGTGTTTGCTCGCACGCACGTACACGGTACACGCGCTAGCTACCGAGGTCAGCAATTGTGGCTGGCACGGCGCGTGTACCGTGGTGTGCCTGAGAACATCCACTGACAATCAGCTTGCAGTACGTCACTGGTTAATTTCGGTTTTAACTAAAAAAAAATTATATTTTACTAAACATTGCATCGGCACAAGTCAGTATTTAGTCGCAATTTTTCAGTAATGAATTCGTGGTTATTGTAAAAGGAGTTCTCTCATAGTCAATACTTTACACTTTTTCGAAATAAATTGATCGTTACGTATTTCTCCAGACAGTCTGCTAAAAAGTCTTATATAGTTACTATCACTTACCCGGGACTTCTCCCACAATTCCTCTGCATTGTACTGCATCTAATATTCCATATGAACGATTTCAGTAACTATGGAACTGTTTTAGAGAAGTATGAAAAACCTCAAAGTAGAAGTTCTTAGCTTACTTAGTGAAAGCATAATTATATGATGGAGTGAAAATGGACGCAATGTCCTTCGACGATTTTATGTCATTAAAAATAGTATTTAGTACCTGGTATATTGGTTTCACAGTTACCCGCGGCTTCGCACGCAATTTTGTAGGCTTTGCCCGTGCATCAGCAATTCTGGTTCAAATGAATATATTTCTGATGCCGATGTTGAGTTTGCCTTTTTGCCACTACAGTATTAGGAAAATTAGTCAAAAATGTATATTTATGGCCATTGTAATTTACTCCGGTCTTAGTATTTTTTGTTCCATAGTTGATTTTGCTTTGTGTCCTAATCAATATAATGTATGTACATACACAGGTTTATGAAGCCTAGTTCTATCAACAGACAACTAAGTAGTGTTTTATAACAGTTTTCAAATGTGTAGTAAAAGTTAGATGTATACTTGTATGTACATGTATATTAAAAGTAATAACTTGGTCTTTTATATATGTATATATATATATATATATATATATAATATATATTATATATGTATATATATATATATATATATATATATATATATATATATATATAAAATTGAAGTACTCACCAAGCACTGCATACTTAATATTTGCTGAAATGTACAGTTAAAAGTATATTTGTACTAAAACTTTTTATTTTATTACTCTGTGTTTAACAGCGATTGTAGAAAAGGTTGAGATAAGAAGTGTTCTTACTATCAAGCTTACTCTATGATTTCACACTATACAGTAAATATAAACAAATCGAAAATAGCAGTTAAATTAATTAAACATATGGATGTGCTGCCATAAAAAATGCTTACACAGAACAGTTGAGTATATTTAACAGACTCTTTCACTAATATTTCGCAACTTTAGAGACCACGATGAGATTTTTTTCCGTACTTTAGAGTCCCGAGGGGCGTAGCTCGTAGGGATTTTCGAAAACAAAAATAGGCCTAAATCTATACCAGGGACCTTAAGAATGTACGTGAAAACTTCAGTACAATCGGTTTAATTGTATAAAGCAAAACAAAACCACTTTCACAATTAAAATATTATTAGGATGAGTGATGTTTTTCTGAAAGAAACTTATGTGAATTAAATACTTCTTTTCACTGTAAGTCTTTTTTAAGTAAAATATTTTTTACATATGTCAATATTGACATATCAGATAAAGTCAAACTTCAATTGATTTCCCAAAATATATAGTTTTCTAGTAAAATAAATTAATAATATAGTCCGTGAGAACATTAGATGTACAATGAGCGTAGCCTATATTTGATTTTGGTGAGTTGGAATTTATAAATTTTAAACATTACTGAATATAATTGTCAAGTTATGCCAAACAAACTACATTGTAAGTTTGGGGATAGTTTTAATAGCTACCATGCGATGAATGTCAATTCAAAACTTCTATGTAGGCCGACTTCCTCCTAGTCACGAAGCAAAAACAGCGATTCGTCGAGCTCGACCCGCAGCCATCCCGTTGTCGTTAACTACTTTACTCAGAACATTAAGGACGTGTGGAACGGAGTAACAGAAGGTGGGCAGGGAAATCATAACGATATGTTGAATGTCATTCTAATCTCTGTTCAGGAGTTACCTAACAGAATAGAGCTTCACTTTATATTGGAAAGGTAAACAATAAACAATATACAGTAGTACATTGCTGATGCTGAAAATGATTTTACTTATCACTTTTGCTGTTATGCATGAAAAAAGACTATATGAACTGTATGACTATAACTATATCTATAATATAACTGTACGGTATGGAAACCAAACTATAAACTAACAAGGTAATAAACTTACAAGTTAAACAAATCAAATTTTAAAATCACCAATATTAAAAGTGAATTTTAGAGATTTTTAATTCTTTGAACAGGCTAGGAAGTAGGCAAAGATTTACCTGAATAAAATAATCCAAGATCAAGAACTTTTGAAACTGGCAAGGAAGTAGGTAGGGGTTGTTGTAGGTTATTTACACTTATACAAACAATATAAGGAACAGGAGCCTTACTCAGAGATTAAAGCACTTTCGATCAAGTAGTTCCTTAAACGTGTTTCATGTTTAGTGAATAGTGTTCATATTTTATGAAAAGGGAGTAAATAACTATTGTCCATAGACTAATATGTATATATAATATAATTATAACATAATAATAATAATATTATATATATATATATATATATATATATATATATATATATATATATATATATATACAGTGTATGATCATCTATTGCTAAATTATTTGACTTACATTGTAATATAAGAGTGATTAAGGAATGAAACTGTTCCTAATTTTTAAAACTAGCATTGGTCTATGCTACATGAATATAAACTATTCGTCCGAAAAAGCTCTTTGTAGGTGTTCCGTCTACACAGTCTTCGCGTCCAGGACCTCTTCTGAGTAACAAATATTCCGTTGCACAAAGTATTAACCCCAACACGTTCTAAAGATTAGCCCTGATTTTATACATTTCTGGTATCCTACAGAAAACATTACCTAAGAGTGTTTTAGAGCAAATATTCTAAATTTAATATTTTTGCAATTATATTTAATGTGTATTATCTTTACCATCGTATCGGATGTCGCAGAGAGTCATGGCTTTTGTGGCAGAAGCTCAAACTCGTATCATCGGCAAGTTACATATTGACAAAGAATTTCGATTTGAATGTACAAGAATGAAATTAGACAATAATGTTGACTTACATTAATGTTGAGAAATAACATAGCTATCTACTGCTAAGGTGCCTAACTCTCAGGACATGTTAAATTGGCACCATGACCATGTCCTACGATTCTCACAGTCCATAAAGTCAGATTCTCAGTGAGCAAGTTTTAAACATCAGTGTAAACATGAATTCGAAATTACAGAGTTTTAAATACACCTTACAGTTATTTATGGTCTTGAAAAGTTTATTTTTACCTGGCCACGACCGGTTCGAAAGGTGCCAATTATATTTAGGGTGTCTATTGGAGGGGGAAAAGTACCTGAGTGTTCCTGCCCCAGGGGAAGGACGAGCTGTCGACCTTTAGGACTTTGGGTTGTCAGTCCAACTGCTACTAACAAACAGCCATACATTTCTAGCTTACGAGCTGAAAACATGTTTTGAGAGCATCTACCCAACATGTAATCTAAATAATTTAAAACGTCTTTGATGAAGTTGTGAAAAATGTTCATTCAAATCATTCATGCGGACGAGGTGGGCTGAGGTCTGGGGGATTATTTGAGTTAGTTCTGAGGTCCGGAGCTAGGGATGCGCCCTTTAACTTTGGCTATTACCATTCAAATGTGTACTGATATTATACCGGAGCCTCTCACTCCAAGTGGAGAGATTTGTTTTATAAATAAATTTAAAAAAACACATTTTTCAGTGTATAAACACATATTGTGACGCAAAATGATGGAAGTGGTAGATTTAAGAGGGAGGATTATATCTAGGAATGGGGGGATTGCTTTATAGACATCTAGCTATAAAGTCTATGGTGGGGGAATCTAGCTTTAAAATTATGGAACGAATCCTTACAGGCGTTGTACTAAAATTAAAACCAGGCGTAAAGTATAGATTCTTCATTACACTGTCTTCTTTGTTGATGTTTGTAAGGTCTCGTAATAAGGGCTAGAACTAACTTGTAATATGAAAGTGTATTTAAACTTATAATCTTTTATACATAGTTTTTGTTCAATATATTGTATTGTAATGTCCGTACATAAAAATACAATATATTGCCTCTCACGAGCAATATATTGCCGTCAGAGTACTAGAGAAATACGGAGTGACAAAAAGTGAGGTTCAATCTTTACAGCGATGAGATACTTAGCTGGATAGACTTATCTTCTGTATCTGTGTTAATAATACAAATCTTGACGCGTAATTGATTTATTTTTTATTGACTTCGACATTAAGTGCATTCGTGGTGTCCAAAATACAAGATAAGATTATACAAATAAGAAGTACAGTATTTGTTGTAAGAGTATTACAGAGAGATGGCAATGTTATATTTATAACTGTAGAAAACTGTTGATAATGTAGTTCAGTGACAGTATTCCTATAAAGGGAAGAATGGGGAATCCATTAACCAGTTCTTGAGTTTTCTTCAGAGGTCTTGTTCTGTGAGCCTTCTAAGGTCCTGAGTCAATAGTTTGTACAGCTTGCTGCTGATGCAATAACCCATCTGTCTGCAGCTGTAGCTGTGTTTACTTTAATGAGATATTGTTGAATAAACGATTTATAGTATAAATAGATGCGTGCGGATCAAACTAACATTTTGAGCCATCGGATTGGATTGTTAAAATGTATCATTGGGCATTTTAATATGCTAAACACGTATTAGTATTGCGTATTACCTGAAATTATAAAAACACAATTCACATATCATTATTATAAACAAGAACATCACCTTTTAGTTTCTTTGCCTATTCCAGTTCTATAAATTGAGTGTTTAATTCGGGCATAATTAAAGTTCCAGAAACGCTGTAGACAAGTAGAAAAATATTTTAAAGCAGTGTTGAATAACACAGAACACTTCATGAGAAACAATTGATTTGCATACTTTTTAAGCTGTAATTAAAATGTGCACTAAAGTAAATTGGTAGCTATTGTAATATGAATCCAGTTAATAATTTTATTCGATTGAATCTACAAACACATTATGTTTATAAATGAAATCACGGAATTTCCATAAAAATAAATCGGGTTAAAATCACATTAATTCAGACAGGTTCAGATAATTGGCCTATCGATTGACATAGAGGTGTTAACTGTACATAATTTCCCAGTGTCATCTGAAATTCCAGTATTCATCACTGGCACAAATTGCCGTGTACACACATATATATAATTTTTATGTGTAAAATTGCAGTAGAAACTTGAAACTCTGTTAATGCGGAAACGGAAAATTTTAGTTCATTGTATTTAAAAGAAGAAAGTTTGAGTAATATTCTTTATGGGATGAGTTATTTCAACAATAAATCATTTTTGTTATTTGTCAAAGGAATTTAAGGCTCTCTCCTTGCTCTAGTCCACGAGATACATGAGGAGCAGCCCCTGCATAGTCAGCCGTGCATTCAAGTATTTGTAATGCCTCGCTAGACTGGCAGGCGTTTGGCTACGGTTATACGTGTCGTTAGTCTCATTAATGTTTTACTGTTAATTAACAAATTTTAATTAAGATTTTCAAGTCTTTTATTTCTACTTATGTCGCTTAGTTAGCGTGAAAGAACAACACTTATAATGATGCCTGGGTGGGGAGATAATGTAAGATTCTATGAAGAAGTTTCAAATTTATACAGTTACAGGTTTTCTGATAGGAATCTATCTCAAAATCCTCAACACAATAATATTCGCCTGTTTTTTTAGAGACTGGTTGTGTTAGGGTTTGGGTCAGAACTGGATGAACAACAACAGTGACAGATAAAAGCGTAACGACGCGTCAGAGTAAGAGACCCTCTTTTTTTAACAACAGTCCCAATGTCTGAGTTAGATTTGAAGCAGATTTTCAGGATTTATAGTTCGATAGGTTCAGATAATTGGCCTATCGATTGACATAGAGGTGTTAACTGTACATAATTTCCCAGTGTCATCTGAAATTCCAGTATTCATCACTGGCACTTTTATTACATATCTCTATATTGCTACAGACAGCGTCTATCGAGGAGGCAGAATATCTAGAGATCCTGGTCGGTGAGAGATCCATTATTGTAAACCGTGATCAAACAGAACCTCATCAAAAAGTTGTTTCTCTATAAAGTGAACCAGATTGTCAATATTTACATCTCCCATCATAAGGGTGTTACTTTCCATTGTTAATATTGTGTTGAGCACTTCCAAGCCATCCATGGATGAACAATATCTAAATGTTTATCAGGAGGGCGATAAACTCCAAGGATATTAAGTGATCTTTTATAATTTAGCTTCAAGTTTACTGCAGTAATTTCACACACCAATGGAACACTCAAATTTTCAATATCCAGACTGTTAACTAAATTTTCAACCCTAACCTGCTTTAATATGGCAATATGTTTTCTCTACTAAATGCTGAGATTAAGGAATAATTAACCAGTCGGGAATTCTTTGTTTTCTTTCCATTTTGGCCATGTTCGGTTAATATTGGTAGGTACTTTAATCTGTTAATTTTAATACTAGCTCTATCTGTGTTCTGGTGAAAAATAGTCAAAGGTTTAAAATGAATTTTTACCGCTGTCCAAAAAATTATTCTGAGTCGGAAAGTTTTCTTTATAGTTCAGTTTTTTTATTTGAAGTGGTTTGGCTGCTTTTCCACCTGTGCCCATAGTTGCTTTCAGTTTTTTAATTGAGGTGGTTTGAGTGTTTCCACATGTCACTAAGTCTTGTGTTGATATAGATGTATTACCGCTTTCTGTGTCGCTATGGGATAGGAAAAGAAGATTTCCTATTAAGTTGAAATTGTTAGATGATGTTATTTCAGTGGTATTCTCTGGTTTCTTTCAGTGATTTATTAAATATAAATCACAATACTGCTGACTATAACGGATCGGTTTAGCGAGCAAATCTTTGTGGAATGGAACGATATACGTAAAAAACTCAGTAGCCTATGTCGTGAAATTGCGATAAGGCAGTGTGGGAGTGAGTTGTGTCTTCCTTCCAAGTTGGGAACCTAACATCCATGTGTCAATAACGGGATGGCTTTAGACACTTTCCAGCCGTGTGCACAGTAAACTTACAAAATTCGAAAAACAAAGAACATAACAAAAGAATAGAACAACTTGTTTGTACTATTGGTGATTATTCACCTTTTAATGAGCACAAATACATTTAAATTTAAAAAATGATCAAAAATAGAGCGCATGAAAAGCAAATATGATTATGAATCAATGTTAATCCGCCCATAACAGTGATATTGAATCAGTCGTACCAGTATTATGTTATACGTGTAACGTGTATCCAAAAGTAAACTTCCGAAATTGATTTAGATAAATATTACTAAAATGGTGTGTGATTGACTAGCTGGAACTTCTAAGAATGTTTTAATTGGTCAGGATGCTCAGGACACTACTTAATGTACCACACCATTAGGTATATTATATTTTCAAAACAAGATTACTCAATAATGACTCGGAAAATTATTGGGTTGTTATTATCAAGGCGTTGTGTCTTCATATAATAAAATCCTGTCTTTTTACTTTATAAAGAAGATCCTTACCTAAACACAATGAGGGAAGGAATAAATTTATAAAGGGTTGCGATGAATGAAAGGAAGCGATCTCTCAATATGTTGACAGCACGAGAAAAAGTTCACAACACAGTGTTTGTACTTCGGGATATAAATATAGAACATAAAGTATATTACGCGGCCCGGTGCAATATCCAAGCGGGGTCGACACTGGGACATGCTGTCATTGTGAAGGACTGCGGGGGTGCGCGACAGGGCGGCTGCCTCTACACAGACGTGCTCTTGAATACGGCACACCGACCAGGCTGGACAATGCTGTTGACTTGTAAAGAAGACGCGACTGAGACCGCAACGCTTGAAAGCGAGCCATTAGTATAGTACAATATTGTGACGGGGGTACAAAGATGTGCGGCACCTTTGGTTCAACCACCCACCTTGACAACGTGACTGGGCGCCCCCATTTATAGCCCTTTCCTTCCTCCAACTCTATATTACGAGGATTTCTGTGGATCATCTTTGCGAGAGATCGTTTGTGGTAATATACTGAAGCTTCATATATACAGCTGTATTCAGTCATTATTTTTAAGAACATTATACAGATTTCCTGCAGTAGTTTAGTGCTAGACTATACTTCCAGTATAGAACGGCAAGAAAGTAAAATTCAAAGAAATAGTTATTACTGCACCACTACTAATATGATTTTCAGCTACTAATTTCGCTAACACTTGAGGAATGGAATTATTAGATTTGTTTTAATATTAAAAACCCAGTCAAGTTATTTGATACAAAATTTAATTCAGCATAAACTCCCTAAATATCTTTCGGAATGAAAATGTTCTTCAGTGCCGTATTCTAGTTTCTTCAACATTTACCACCTTTGAACAAATAAGTATGGTATCCCAGCATGCTGTCTGTCAAGAAAATGCACTTATAGAACGAAAGAAAGAAATTCCATAATTACTCAGGATTGCTCCTTGTCGGTCGGATGGCGTGGTAATTCACTAATATCATTGACATACCCAAAATACCACATTAACACTCTCAATGTTGGATCATACTGAGTGAGACCGACTACTAGATCGAGTAAGGTGTCTGCCACAGTTAACGTGTTGAACTACTGCACAGTAACTGTCTAGCTATACTACCTTTTGTAGGTAACATGGTCGGATGTTGTGAATGAAGGAAGAGTTTCACCTTTATCAAAAGAAAATTCTTCTACAACGAACGACGCTATATCAAGATCAATGCAGTAAAATATCTAGTATTATCAAGGCATTAGACAGATCACTGAGGTTAATATCGGAGATTTATTCACAGTCAACCCTGACATAGAATGAATAGATTTGGAGACTCTGGTGCCAAGTAGGCTATAACGAAACCAATCCCCAATGTATGTTAGTTTCTACAGAAAAAAAAAAACATCTAGCGATAAATAATAGCGGTAAATATCGAGAAATCAGTTAAACAACCTCAAAAATGAAAGTGGATACATTTTATTATATATTTATCACTTACTTATACAACTGGGAATCTACAATTAGGTAAAATAGGTTAGCTGATGAATTACTTTCAAATCTCTGGTTGCCAGATGTCTTTAATTGCCTGGGATTCTAAGATATTATATCTGCAGCTAAAACCCAAAGTTAATTCTGCTGTAAGTATGAAGGAAGACACTATACAAGGCTAATTCTTACATGGCATGTACTGTGACCGATCATTCTGTTCCTATGACATCAAGCACGTCATGAGATCCAAACGGTGCAAAGTTTTCAAGTATGCAATGAGGAAAGTCAGACTATCTTATTTTAAAAAGTCAGCGTCCTTTAAATCATTAGACATATGAGCAAACTTTTGAGTAACAAGAATCAAAACATTCAGTTGCTACCTTGTTTGATGGTACTAATTTAGGCAATTGACTCTTGGAAAATTTAATTCAATCTCCATTTCTTGTTGGGCGCTGAATTAAAATTAATTAATAAGAATGTTTGGCATCATCGAAGGAATTGGTGAATTCCGATCAACACTAAAAAGATTATTTCTTTCATTTAGAAGGTACATTAGTATTTGGGGAAAACTGCAGGACTATCTGAGATAAATCCAATATCAAAATATTAAGTACAAAGTATTCTTTAAAAATAAGGTAATTATTCTCATACTCTCTGAAAGGTAATAATAGCTTCATTGTTCAAAGAGTGGGGTTTTAGCCATAGCCAATTTATTTATTTTTTCAATAATAAAATATTTGAATTTGAAACTACAATCCACATATACAAATTTCAGTTTATTCAAGTTCTGTAAAAAATGCAATACTGTGTCAGTTTGTATATGTAATTTATTAGTTTAACAATTTCCTACTAGCACGCTCATTCAACGAATGATGAATAACTAATTAAGCACTTGAATTGTGGATTTGTACAAACAAGCACGTGTCGTACAAACAATTTCGTTCAAGAACAAGACAACCAAGATTCATACAAGACTAGATGTCTGACAAGACAGACCCATTCCACACACAAAAGAAAATAATTTTATTTACAATACTGAAGATAAACGTCTAACGTGTAAATAGTAACGCTGAACAGTATCTAAAATGTAAAAATTGAAGTATTGCAACTGATGGATGAATGGACCTTTGAAATTGAAATGCTTCTTTTTTTTTAGCAAAAGCAGTTTTAAATTATATATAAATGAACTTGATGTAACATATAACTATCAAAATAAAGTATTAATCTCCTAATATTAAAATTGGAACAAAAAAATCAGAATTCATCAGTTAATAGGATTGTACGAGAAGCTAAAAGAAGCTAATTGCTTCAAAACTAAGTAGGTCATAGGTACAGTAACTTTGCAATTGCAGGCCTAGGGGATGAGGTACCCACGTGGGTTCATGGCTTTAACTATTATTATACTACTCTAATTGAGAGCTCAAGCTGTCAAAAGGTTTGTATTTTAAGATCGGCCAAGGAGGTGAAAGCACATCCGGATGAGGTTGATGCAGAGATTCGCGCTCAGGAAGCTTCTAAACGGGCGTGACCTCTAGAGGAGTTCCGTTTGATAGCGAAGGAGAAAGCGATTGCTACACATACAGGAGATCGATTTCACCGTTCCTAGGTGTATTCTTCATGCAGTCAAGAATTTCGTAAGTGCTGTTCGTTATTGAGCACTGTTTGGGGCACCAGGCGACTCAGGGTCTTGTAATGTTGGTTGGCGTGACGGACGAAGCTTATGAAACTGCATGTTTCTTCTCTTTTTCGTCTTCCGGTGGAGTTCCTCTCTCGTCACAGCCATCCTCCAGTCTCCTCGCAAACACGTAATCTCCACCCATGTCATCTGAGTGGAATGCCATGTAGAAGGATATTTGCTATCGACTGTTAAAACTATCGGTAGAAACTATCTGTGTTAGTCATACGTTTCTTTTGTAGAGATTTCTGGGATAAAAGTTTTTTTTAAAGAAAGTTGGCGAATGAATGACGCGCATTTCTCCACGAATCTATACTGTTTTAGCTACGACCGTTAACCCGCCATTCTAATCGCTCAAATAAGATATTGAGAAAATGGGAATGGGGCATGGGTGCAAGGAAATATAAATAAAAGATAACTTATAAAGAAAGATACTGACCAAAGACTAGAAACCATATTTAGTGACTATGATGGCGTTAGTATTTAAATCGTATTCTAATTGGTATTACTTGTGAATAAACCAAACTACCCCTTACTTCCCCTTTCTTACTTGTTGCGTTTATAAACCAATTGCCCTTACTTTACAAATACGCCTCGTTAATCCTTATTCAACATTGTTTCCTTACTTTGTGGTTTAGCACCCCTGGACATAGCACTCGCTTGTAACATAATTTTGACATCACGAAAGGAGTGCTAACTCACTGAAGTGACCACGTCCCTGTACTGAATATTCACCCCATTGATATAGCGATAGCTTTTCGATGCTTTTCTTGTTAGTTTTCTATGTGTGAAATTTTACTTTTGAACTGAAAAAAATTTGTTTCCGGTAGAATTGTGTTTCCTGACGATGTTATATATCCGGATGAACTTACAATTAGTTTTCTGAATTTTTGTGTATATGTGGTTTGACTATTTGGGTTCCACCAAGAATTTCTAATTTCGAGAAATATTGAAAATGTAGTAATATATTTATGAAATGTAGTATATAATATCAGTAATGAAAACGTACGCAATAAAAAAACTTATGTTAATAACGTAACGTAATTTTAGTAATTACTAGCAAACACTTTGGCTTCATAGTGGTAATTTGAAGGGGAAAGGGGCTTTGGTGTCGATTTTTGGGGTTTACTTCCAAACTGTTCGGATTTTTCAACCTAGTACAACATGTAACACGTAAAATTATTCATAATTTTTGTTGTACTTAATATATATTTTAACTCAGATCTTTATAATCTGTGTTCGTTAAAAGCTGCGTTGACTTAGCAATAGAGCTATACGTTTATAAATTGTGTTTGTATTATTAATCCGTCATTTTTATAAATGTTAGTTCTAAATATATTTAAACCTATAGCATACGTAGTACATGGAACCTTATTCGAGCTAAGGCTATTACTCCCTATAATTTAAGCAATGTTTAATCTATTAATATTTAAGCTATTTGCATCCCACTTAAAACTGTAAATGCCTAATTTACTTGGCCATTGAGCTGTTAATTTCACGTTTTTTTATAAAGATTAATCGCTCTAAGAAACTATGCGAAATACACAGTACATTATAAATGTGTTCACTGTAGACAGAATCAACGGAAATAATTATTACTCTTAAACGCACAGTGAGCACTATAGCTAGCAAACCGGAATAGACAGACATTATTGGTGAACTATTAGTTCGTTTCCGCATCGAACATAATTAACACAATAAAAAACTTGAAATGTTTCGTCGTCACTGATGAAAGCCGTCTTCAGTGGTAGATGTTAAATCAAAAATTGATTTCTTTGTATGGTACCAAATACTGGTGAACATTTTGGCAAAGATTTCAATGGTAACCATACTCTTAAAAGCATAAACAGAACACTAACACTTGTGTTAGTGCAACGTGGCAACCTTTGACATAAATGTGCCTTTGAGTACCAAGCTCCAAAAAGCTTAAGTTTTTGGTAGTTAAAGCTTTAGTTCTTCCACACTCGTGTTTGTGCAAAAGGGCAACCCATGACATGTATATGCCTTTAAATACCAAATTTGAAAGTACTCAAAATTATTATTTTTAATTATTTTCCTTGAATTTCATTTAATCTTCTTCAGTATGATTAGGTAATGCCGTAATTCCATACAACTAACAATTTTAAAGTTCTCAGATCTTAGATCAGTTGAAATTTCAATCTTAGTTTTCTTAACGCTGAAAATGGGTCTAAAAATATCACTCAGAAGGTTTTCAACATGCAAATGAGCAAGATGCTAGAACTACAACCTCGGGTCAGTCTGCGCTTCCCCCAACACAGAATCACAATTTACAAAACACCTTCTACTTCACTGTGCAGTGTTTTGAATATGTCAATTAAGCTACAAGTAACTATAGGTTAAGTGGGAACTAAACACCAATCGCGGTTTGCGGCTACGTGATGTTTGTCAGATGCCCCCGAATTTGAGCATCCGAGGGCACTAGACAGATTTCACTGATTTCTATTCACTGAGTGAATAGAATGAAGAATGAGTGACATTCCTTTAGCGTTTTATTATATAGTTTTTGCATTTTGGTTATTAAATCATAAGTGATTATTAAGAGATAGTTATTATCTTATTGTAAACTATTATGTGTACTTATGGGGGAGTAACTGTACCTAACATATTTGTTAAATATATTTGTGAGTAGTTCTAACTGTCGTGTTTGTAGCAGTTAATGTAAGTTTACATTTAAGTAATAAAGGGTTGCCATGTTTTCCTCTCAACAATAAATAATCTATATTTAATTTCATATCTTATGGAGGTATGCCATAAGATGTTAACGTTATGAACGAAATAGGTAGCCTACCCTTTATTATTATATAAAGAGAAAGGAATTCCGTTGGCGTGACAAAAATCCAAAGGAATGGATTTGGTTTAAAGCATTTGAACTCAAAATAGCACTCTTTAAAAGAAATATTTGCTAAATTGAAAATGTTCACTCTTTTCGCATGGGAAGAATTCTCGCATGTGTTTCTCCGATTTCACTATAATACTAGACTATTAAAAAAGATAGTCGTTGATCCATTACGCATCATAAGGTTCAGTAACTATCAATAGCAATTTTTCACTCACTAATTAAAAGTAGATCAGTTCGATTTTTAAAGTGACATGATAAATAAAGATTGCTTGAACGGAAATAGCGAGAGTCAAAGCGTATGTTTTGATCTTATTAGTGCTTTTTAAGTTAAAAACAATGATATTTTAGATCAGTGGTGTAACTAAGATTTGGATTTGGGAGGATGATGGATCTGAGTGAAGAGCACACCACACCGGGGTGTGAAATAAGTCTTAGTACACCTAAATTTGAATTAATTAGACGAGTTCAGGTAAAAATTTAACTACAGCATTTCAGACAAGTTAGGCTACATTGATGTTGTATGGAATTTTATTTATTTTTAGGGGGAGGTGGTTCTATTTCCTTATTTCTCCCATAATTACGAAGACGTTGAAATTTTTCACTCAGGAGAAATATTCTATTTGACAATAATCTTCGTGGTTTTAAAACTAAGTACATCTCCAATGCTTCAAGCATCTTTCATTTCGATATAGAGGAAACTCTGTGAGATAATGGCCACGTTAATATTGACGCCACGTCACGTCGCACAGTGGTGAAGTAAAGCACCACCACACGATCAGATGTAGCGACATTTACACGCAAGTCGTCCGGCACCACATATGGTCTGGCAGTTTCGCACATTCGTGGAACCGTCGTGGTTTTAGTGGGCGGTCGTCAGTAACATATGCTGTCAATTGCCTCATATTGGATCCGGATCCTCTCCACTCAGCTCATCCTCCTTCCTCATCCCCTGCACCTCACCCCTTACACGGCGCAGGGGTCGCCATTCCGCTTCGTTCGTTATTTGATTCTCGCCCTTGTTCTAACTTTTATAATCAACTCATACTACTGTTGTCAGATTTGCCTTTTTAACACAACATTCTGCCTCTAGGGGTTCACCGAGCAGTGAGGCGAATACGAACGCTTCATTATTTGTCCTCAAACGGTGTCAGATGGCTTGGACATGGGTACACAACAGAACTGAGGATCCGGTAGTTTGAGGGCTACTCACTACATCGCAACATCTGGTTAAAGTTATCTACTAATCACTATCGAAGATTTACCAGAATCATTCCTATTTTTTAAATTATGTTATTTTCGAATGGAACTGACAATTGAACACTCTGTCTTGCAAGGCATTAGATAATGTTAGCCATTCGCCAGCTAAAAGACCAATTATCTGTTCCAAGATACAGAGTAAAATTAGGCAAACAAAGACTCTATACCTATCAAAAACTTAAGGTTTAAAATGATAATGTTTTTTGTAAATAATATTGGTGGTGCAATAGATTTTTACTTTGAAATATAAAAACTAATTATTGTCAGAGCCCTCTAAAATAACTTTTTTCAAGACAGGAAATATAGAAAAATGTGTTTGATCATTCAACAGGTAGCCTACTTGTAGGCATTTTAGATAGAATTTAGTGGCACAACTGAATGAGTAGCATGACTTTAATATTAGCAATTACCTTAGATGATATTTTATTTTTAAATAGCCTATGTCATTTTATTGAATTATTTTTTTTTTATTTCGCCCTACTTACAAAATTGTATAAATCTCATAATTTAAATGCCTGTATATCCTAGAGGAATAATCACAATTACTTATGGTTATGTACGGCTGTAACTCTAACTTTCATATTAGTTCCTGTCTCAACGGGGAGCTCCTCTCTTGAATACAATGTGGCACTACTCAGATATAAGCTTTTCTTTGTTTCGTTATGCTCAAGCTATCAATAAGTATACAGTGAATTTACCTGGAACATATGTTTGGGAGTGTAAGGTAAGTATTTACTAGCTAAACTTGCAAATACCTTATGAGCCACAATATGGGTAATATTACACAGCCGCCCTAAGTTGTAGCCTATGTATCTGAAGAATATTGAGTATTTCGTGCCCTAAAATCTACCCCACTCCTAACTTTATCTTTGAATATATTACAACTAGTTTTGAAATACTTTTTAAAAAAATTTGAACGTGCTTTTTATGTAATTCAAAATTATCCTCCCTTTCTCGAATAGAAATGATAATGGGTCTTTACCAATTGGTTTTCATATTTGAAAGTCAAAGTTACATGATTAAAATAATACAACACAAAAGCTTGGACAAATGTGGACTCTAAACACTAGTTAGTTTAGAAATCACTGGTAAACGTTATATCAATTAAGTTATAATTTACCAATAGTGTTTCTTTATACTGTTCATATCTCATAAAGACCTATCATTTTAGGTAATTTAACCTGGTATGAAAAGTTATAGAGCTTCATACCACTATTCCATTTTAGGGAGGCGTGTGTGGATTTGAAACCCATGAATGAATGTAAAATCACATTGTTACTCGTATAAAATTCTGAAGGGTATTTCAAATGTTCAAGGATGTTTCAACATTTATGTTGCATATAAGTGTTAACATAGTTATGGTAAACTTTGTTATAATACCTGTTATATTTTCTTAAGGATTTAATTTGTATCTCTGGAAATTGTACCAGATATTCACCAAACAAAGGTTTTGGAACATTTGAACAGTATTTGTCAACCAACTTTTTTCCGAAGAAAATTTCAATCGGGAATGCATTGTACTGTGTTTTAAGAACATAAGTACATATATCTCTTTAGTACATTAATGGAGAATGGCATATATCCTAATATATTTTCCTGTATATTTTGCTGTTTTTGTTTTAGGGATAAATAATGAAAAGTCAACAGATAAATAACTTAGAAATGCTAATGTCTGAATAGGCTATATATTTGTTCGAGTAAACTAGAAAAAGTCCAAACTTCATCAAAATCACTGAGCCTGCATTCTGATCAAAGATTATAAAATTCAGCTTATGTGAAAAGATTTCTGGAATTTATTTTTGATAGAAAAATGTAATACGTCTTACCATGAACGCAAGACCTGAACAAAACTTTTTCAAATCATGAAGGTGCCATTATCAATTCAATTAGATTTTTATAAAAACAAAAACCAAATTCAACGGTTTCGATGTTCTTATTCTATCTTCGCAGAAATTGAGAACAAAATCGAATCCATCGAGGTAGGGTAGGATTGCGTGAGTCTGCACTTTATAATCTCAACTAAAACGGTCGTTTTAGTAAAACTCAATTGGTTTAGGTAATCAATTCATCAATCTGTTATGACGTCAACTGAACCAATGTAATGAACTTTAAAAATTCAGTATTCGGATTATTGGTAAATATGGCACAAAACATTGTTTAATACGTAGTAGTCATTCTGACTTGAATTTATATTTTGAAAATAATATTATTTTGCAGTGTTAACCAGAGTTGTTTTAATGAGTCAGTGTAGTGCTATGCTATACGCAGTGCACTGGCTTTTTCATTTTTGCATACGAAGTCCCTGCTATTCTGCGTGAACCTGTGTAACCACGGTTTTATTAAATTTATCATGTATCCCCCTTTTTTTTGTATGTGGTATTACATACTTAGTCATATTTTATGCCATATATCTTTGCTACTCTGTGTCAATCTGTACAGCCACCCGGGGAATTAAAACAAATACATTTCAAATCTCACACATCATATAGCCTATATGACTCGGTCAACGATTCCTACAGTAAAATAATTAGTATACCTGAATAGATAGACACACGTAATTATTTGAACAGTTGATCATAATATTATAGGGTTGTAAATTTTATATGTTAAAATAACTATGCTGCAACAAAGAATTTTAGTTTATATAGATATTGACAAATAAATTTACCGAATCGCTGCTGCTGATTGTAAATTAATTTGATATTAATATATTTCATGTTTAATTTCTACACCAGTAAATTGCGTTGTTTTTGTTAACTAATACTACCTGTCTTATTGCTACTTATGGTTATTTCTCGACCATTAATTTACTTTTAAGTAATTAAAATCTTCCTACCTCAAAACAGTTTTTCATTGATTTAGGCAGCGTTTGTACTTGCATTTGTTTGTAAATACATTGTAAGCTGTTATAGTGTTATAGGACAAATTTGACACTCTTAGTTCGTTTTCGTCTGGTTAAATCTGTAATTGATATATATATATATATATATATATATATATATATATATATATATATATATATATATATATATATATATATTAAATTCTTTATAAACATACATGCAGCTAGTATCTCCGGCTGAAGACAAATTCAGCTACGTTTGGAACTTTGAAAATTTTACAATGTTAGGACATGTTTTACGAGCGACGGACAAACTTCACCAGTAAATAACGTGTACGAATTCAGCGTACTCTAACTTATTTAGTAAAACAACGAATCCATTACAAATCTGGTGTAAACTTTGCTATGCCGAATGAATCATATATTTGAGTTTGATTAAAGAAGAAAAACGCATAAGAGTGAAAATGAGAGAACAGACGTCATGTGAAATATGACACATGATCGTCATGCGAGTAGAAGCGAGCAGGTGAACGCGTCATATAATACACTTGTCGTTGGATCTTACCTGTTTCCGCCTTAATAGCATTTTCCACCGGTACCACAAAAATATTATGAAATCATAAAACAGAAAGAGCTAATGATCTCGGGCTGCCAGGGGTCGGGGGCTGCGCCAATGGCGGCGACGAGCGGTAAGCGGTGAGCGGCGAGCGGCGAGCGGCTAGAGGTACCCCCTCCTGTGTGAACATATTGTAAACACGGCTGCGGGAAGCGAGGAGGGCGCGGGCCGGGTAGGGGCGGTCCGGGTGGCGGGGCAGGGGGTGGATTGATGGAGGCGGCAGATGCGAGGCGGTTGCCAGGGCCCGGGCCGGGGTACCTCTAATGCTATACCTAAACGCTTTCAGTAGGATCGATTATCATTGTGAACGTGGGAGACCCGGACCACCTGACTGGCTCTTTGTCGCCACAGATAACATCATAAATAATTACTCCGCCCTCCTCTATAGATGGATGTACGGGGACCGAAATGTGATTGCTTAGTCCTATTCAGCCACCCCGTGGGACCGGGCCGCAGCCGCGCCGCGCCACGCTATTTGTAAAAACCGTTTCAAAGGTGCTGTCGGATACACATTCGCATTCACACAACACGTTTTCATCAATAATCCGACACTTGTACACATCCTCAATGTAGTCTTACTGCCAGAACCATAAATTACACCACGACGTTTCTTTTAAAAGATTCAAAGTTTGTATTTACGTTTCTTAATTCGACGGTATGATGTCTACAACATTTGTTCTTTAACGAGTCCGAGTTGAAAACACAATCTATAGCTTAGTAAGTTATATAATAAAATGCGACTAAGCATTTATACATTTCATAAGAAGAGACCACATTCTATTTCAGACACCGCAGCCGCAGCTGCCGCCACCCTATTCATAAGCCTGTTCGAAAAGTTGATAGAGTGCTTATTTAGCATATGGACGAGTACAAGGTGTCGTATTAGCTCCCATCATGCTATTGAATTAACACCCCTAATCATACGATGAATAATCACTGTACGAATACCTACCTCTCCAAGGAAGGAATTTGTGTGCTAATTCATCCCCCTATGACATGACTATGCCTTGCATATGCATTCCTTACTTCCTGAAAGTAAGGGAGGGTTAATTCAGATACACGGCAGAAAACAGTCTCGAAACATCACAAACAATTACTGCGCTTTCCTCAATAGACAGATATACGGGGACATGGTCATACACACTAAACAAACATGCCCGTTAATACAAGGGAAGGGTGTGTGCTAATTTACCGTATGACCCCTGTTAGTAAGGGGGTGTCAGTTCAACTCCATGACCACGTCCATGTGCTAAATTACCACTTTCTTAAAATTGAGGGGTAATTTAGCACCTAGATAAGTGAATACCCTAAAAGCAAGATTAAACGTTCATGATAACACCCATTACACATTACAAGAAAAAAACAGCAATTAATGTATATTTACGAATATCGTAATTTGACTAAATTATCCTATTTACGATAAAAACAAATTGATGATTTATTTGTGTAAAAACGGATGAATAAAAGACAAATAAAACACAAATAATGTGATCAAAATCTTGAAATATTTACGCATGTTATATACGTATTATAATATAACAGTTGTTTAATATAATACGTGTAGAAACTAAATAAATATACACACACACCAGTGAAAAATGTATTAAAACTCATTGCAATAAAAAAAGAAATAATCATAACAGTGGTTACTTTATGTACTTCGCCCTCACTCAGGACTACATTCACATAAAAACGTGTGGACAACAAAAGGTGTCACAAGGATAGAAACTCATTCATGAGACTGTCATGTCAGTGATAGTGGTAGAGATGAACCATCTTACAAAGTTGCAGTGTCTTTATCTGCGTAATATCGTTCTTGGCGAAGTTACCAGTTAAATCTCGATGTGCCACTGTTCAAAAGTGACAGTTGATAATACGAGTACTATGTTGTATTCAATTGTAATCGAGTCGTAATTAAAATATAACCATGCAGATATAATTCTCTACTATTGCAATAATATATCCTTCTAGTAGGCTTAATTGTATATGCACAAAGATTTGCAAAATTTGAATTTCCTACTTAAGAAAGTTTCAAATTGTTTCATTATTAAAACTGCTGCACACGTCCTACTGTCTTTCGATTGTGTTCATGCGCAGATTAGTCGTCTTTATATTTTCCTTAAAAACAATCACCTTTCATTGAAGACAATATGTTGATAAAGTGTCGCATCATACCATTCATACCTTCCAATATGCAATGAAGAGGTAATTATGAGAACTAAGTGAGACAGACTCTTCCTTTTCAATTATTCTTATATTAACTGCTTTATAAATCCACTGAGTGAATGAAGGCACTGGAAAATAAAGTCATATTTATTTTAACCCATTTTATGTACCTTAATTTTCTACGTGTGAGCATAAGCAGCTACAGAACTTGTAAAAATATAAATGTTTGTATACAACAAATATAACATTATTTCCTTCATAAAATGTAATATGAAAGCTAAATGGGAATGTACAGCCTCATGGTATGTTGTAGTGATCTCCATTAGGTAATTGTAGCTTAACTCAATATCACAACACATACGGAGCCCATGAAATGAAGAAAAAATACATAAGCTTTTTGGGTATATGAATATAACAAACAGGTGAAAAACTCAATTTAGTAAACTGTATAGTTTCAATTTTTAATATTCCAGGATATAATTAGTGTTACCAGGCAGTGGACACTGTGTCAACCAGGAGAACAATATAATTATCTTGGGTATAATATAATGAGTTGCCTTCTATGAGTTTTTTTGAGGAATATTAGGCTTTAGATTTTCTCCTAATCTTGCCCATATTGCAGAAATGCATTTAGTTTACGATTTGGTAGAGTGTATTCTGATAGTTTCGTACTAAATACGGGAAATATTCAAGACTCTAGATTGCGATCTCTGATTTTCTCATTATTTATCAATGTGATAATGTGTACGGTATCTATTCCGAAGGTCGCTGTATCTGGTTATGTGGATAGCCCGAATTTCCAACAACGATTTTTGTCTGATACTTTAAAAGACCCAAGTCTTACACTACTTTAAGTATGCCACACTATTCCAGATAACTAATAGGAACCTCACGTAGGTGGCATTCGAGGTTGAGAAGTGTTATTTCCATTCATGTATCGTCTGGAAGTTACCAGACCTGGTTGAAATAGATGTGCGAAGGGAGCGTCGACATTCTGATCATAATGCTCGTCGCAGTTGACGGACTTGTTTTTATAGAGTTCCGGATCGGTGTTTCGACAAAACATATAGGCCTGAGAGTTCATATGGTACTTTCCATTTAGGATGTCACTACTGCAGTATATAACCACCGCAGCGCACTTAACGAGTTACTTTTTTTGAGATTGAGGCATGTTTTTATGTAAGGTTTCGCACTCAAGTATTTTTAAGTCCATGCTTGAGCCTCAGAGCGATTCTGGACACGTTTATATAAATCTACTGATCGAGTATTATCATAGGCCACCACTTGAAGTGTCTATGATGTTTAGTGTTGAGTGGGGGTATATAAATAATTTTAGAGCTCTGATATTATTTCCTTACTTATTTTTTAAGAAAAATTAAGCAGAGTAAACATTTGCCAACATCATTTTTAAGACTATATAATACATTGAAGATGATTGTTTTGTTACATAAGCAAATATTACTCCAAGTTATAATTATTTCTTTCACTGGAGTGGCAGAATGATAAAGTGGGTTTACTGGATACATGTCTAATATGTTCAAGCTATAAAACTCTTGTATGCATATCATACCGGTTTCCTTTTATTAGACGAAATACCAACATATTATTATTCTACGACAACGCAATTTCATTCCAATGGTACGATAAATATGCAATATTTTGATTTATAATATTCTAATAAATAACCTAATAGAAACTGTATTATAGCTATTAATCCAGAAACATATTAATTTGTGTACAATTTCAGTAAGGTATTTTGTGTAACAAAAATATAAATATCCATTTATTAATCTATATTAACTAAAGATTGTTTGAAGACCAGGAGGTACTCATACCAAGCTTGGCTCCTGTATGTATACTTTTGGGAAACTTGTACATTCCATTATTCTTAGCTTGTGAGTTGGATGATTACCGCTTCTTTATGACAACTGTTACAACGGTATTCATACTTTAATTTATGAATCAAAGTAGAACTTAGCATAACATATGCTTTGAACAGAATTCTTACTTCACTTGAATCAGCTAAAGACTCCCAGAGAATATTGGCGAGAACATAATATTCCTGTTATTAATCTGAGCAAACTAGATAATTGTCGTATTTAAAGCACTTATCTGTGAACAATTAGTTATATGAGGGCTTCATTTCTTGTACTCAATCTTTTAAATATTTTTTAAGCAGAAGCCGAACCCTTTTGCCCATGACCAAGCTCATGAGCCTGTGGCTTGTGCAAGGATCTTATTAAACAGAATAAAGTAGAGCTAGTACAGTAGAAAGTTGGCAATAGGTATACTAATTATAAAAGAGTGCAATAGTCACGGACAGGATTCGAACCTGCGTTATCTTCTCAGACTGGAAGTTTGAGACCCTAGTCTGTGGTGTTTGGGTTGCTCAGGTAAGATTGCCAGAGTGGTATGTAAAAGTCGCTTCTTTCTATCGCATTTTGAATGACAATGGTTGTGATTATTGCTAAACTTGTGCAAATATGAAATACTTTTGATGTCAAAGGCGTCAAGAAAAATATCCCTGACGACCACAACACACACACTTGAATTGTATTCTCGAACATGTAGTGAGAACAAAACGTGTTTCTGTTTGACAACAATATGGGTTTAAAACTTCTGTCAACACTTCAAGACTGAATACTAAGTAGTCATTGTTCAAACCTTACCATCAGGTGTATAACCAATATTGTACCCAGGGTGGGTTTCAATTGAAATCATATAGTATTAATAAACACCAGAGAGAGTTTTGAAGCTATTCTCTTGGTATATTGTTCATCCTTTGTGTTCAGTTCCACTCTGCATTAAAAGGCCGTGAAGGCTATCTCGGGATGGACACCCGCAGAGGTGCTTCGGTCACGTGGCGCTATATTTCGTCTCTTCTTTTCTTTTTTGCGGTTTTATTCTTGTTGGAAAAATGAAAAACCCTTTTTCATACTCACTTTACTGATGCCTGTGAAAATGGTTTTTTACGAAATGCTATCCATTGTTACTCAATTGTAGTAGTAAATATATTATTTCCTGGAATTGCACCTAACAAAGTGTATCTAACCTTATCCAGGAATACCAAAGGTTTTAAAATTACTTTCCTCTAATTTAAGATTCATGTAACATTTAAAATCTATAAAATATAACGATAAATGTCATTTGGTTGGAAGAGCTTTTCCATAGCCAGCTGTACTGGCGGCCATCCTAATTTTATCCCCATAAGCACAATGTCAAACTTCAAACATCTTTACGGCATTACTTTTAGTTGGATAATCATGGGAGATTCTTATTTTAAAGATTGCAATAATGCGTATCCATACGATATTTGGTAATTTACATTTTTATTAGTTATTCCAAACAACACAAGGTTTTTTTGTAATTCATCGTTTGGATATGAAGAGATTTTAAACTTTACAACGAAAACTAGAAAACATTTGGTTTTTATTAATCATATATTTAACAAGATACAAATATTGGAAGTATTCTTCGACTAGAACAAGGGCGCGAAAATGCTTGAAGTTCACATTGTTATTATGAGGTAAAGCTCAATCTAGTTTCAATAACCTGGCTTTTAAACAATTCTTAGTAAACTTCATTATCCTAAATTATTATTCAAATATTTCAGAGCGTTTATTTATATCTTACGTGTTGTATATAAATTGTATGTTTTATTGACCCTGAAAAAACATGATATTATATACCTACCACATAAACGAGAAAGAAAAAAATGTTGTCTAATATTTTCATTGTTTAAAGATGTTTGCTTGTTAGAGAGGAGGTGTTACACGCAAGTACACACTGTGCGGCGCGGCGCCTAGCTGGCAACGACTACGCGAGATTGCGCGGTTCGTATCGAGCGTTACAGATGGATATCAATCACATCACAGCACGGCCACGGGGTGGGGCTTCAACACGCATCGCGGCCTTATTGGATTGATTCCGGCTTTATTATGGAAAAATGTCGCCTCATTGAGAATAATTGGTGGCGTGGTCAATAACATGCAGATATATCACGGCGGCCCGAGCGGACGGGATTGGCGGCCGAGACCGTCCGTGCGCACGGCACGTAACCCGGGATTCGTTAATTGCCCGAACCCGCAATTCTCGTTGCGAACGCGAATGTGAATGTGAGAGTTCCACTTTATTAGCATCCGCTCTAACAAGCACCGCCGATAACTCACATTTGCCGTTACCAGATGTAGCACGAAGCTTGATACGATTTTACTGCTGAGACTGACAGTAAAAACTGAAAATGAGAATTTCGTGAATCTCCTTTGCCCCCCATCATTTGTGGCGTTCACATAACGGAGAGTTTCTGTTAGCTTCGGAATAACTGATAACTATTTATACAGTGCTGTAATTATAGTGTAACATCCAGTAAACTTAAATTGCCGTCGAGACTGGTTTCTTTGTGAGCAATTGTTCAGAAGAAGAACCCGGACCACTACCTTATTCTTGAACGTGTTAAAGTAATGATATTACAAGCTTTAATTTAAAGGAAAACTCGTATTAATTTCCATCTAAAAATAAAACGGACGGATTTAATAATGTTACAGAGCATGTTTATACGCCTAGTAAAGAAGTAGTCATCGGTTTAAATGATTATGACATGATTATTTTATTTCTATAGAAATTAAAAGACAACGCTTAAAAGACCTTAATACGTATAATACTTGCGGATTACACGTATCCGATATCAGAGACACCTCGACTACAAAAGAGGTATACCTGGTTTACCCAGCAGCTGTCTGGTGTAATTTAGATGTAGAGATGTTCTCTTTAGTTCATAAATGATGCAAAATGTTCGTTTTGTAGTTCTTCGTCGCCGACCTTTTTGGTTCTCTTCAGACCAAATGTATGAAAGTTTCAGGTATCAGACGCAGCACTAGGCGGAGAGTGAAATGGAGCTAAACTTAAAATTCGCATTCAATTGACCCTGCCCACCGTAGCTACGTAATGTGTAACATACTTTCATATTAGTAATTTACAGGATACATACTAATATATAGTAGATAGTTTTTTCGGACTAAAACATGTGTTCAAACCTCGTTGAAATGCCAATTTTTGTTATATACTACTAGATGGGTGAGGCAAACGGACTTTCCTGTACTCCCGCAGGAATATTTCTCTAGAGTTATTCCCCATTCTCCATAATCTTACACTATACTGTACTCCCCGTTTCAAGATGTTAGGTTCCAATTTTTCGAGAAATAAATAAACATCTAATGGAAGATAAATCATATGGTACTTACATACAAGATTTGGTATAAAATACATGAAAATGGCCCACTTCTCTCGTGTAACTACATATAACTATATTTATGTTTACGTAAATAGCTCACTTGATCTTAGGGCTTTCTGGACTTTATGGGTACGGTAATTAACAGTAAATAAACCCAGAAGGGAGGGGAGGATTAATGGAATCGGAATTAGAGATCTTGCATATCCAGATATTTCTTTTAAATGCTATATTTAGACGAGGAAAGTGTGCGATCATCGAAATATTTTAGATGCATTCAGTTTGGTTTTGAAATCGAGGAAGTTATAGAAAAGTGATACTTATTTAAAAGATCATTTCGTCATTGAACAGATTTGAAATGTTCAACAAACGCCGTTTCTCAGAATCGCGTTATGATATTATGGAATTGTTGCTGCTCTTTAGGGTGATTTCTTCTTGCCACTTTTTTGTACAATCGTGCACTTTTTTACACTTGATAACCATGCAATACGTGTAACTCATATAAGAATACTGACTTCAAGGTTTTCTTCCTTTAAAAAGATAAATATTTCAATTTATAGGTATTTTTGGAATTTTTAAGGAATATTTATATTTTAATGTAGGTTTGGTTATGATTAGCGTAATAAAACACTTGTACTAACTAATGAAAAATAACTAATGTATAGCACTTAACTATATTAGTGTTAAAGAATACTTTTTAGTCCCCACTTCGCCTGGTAAAATAAGAGATTCTTTACTTAACTTTTGTAAAGGTTTTTCTTTATTTTTTAAATTTTATCAATAAGTGTACTACTAAATGTAACATGATTTATTATAGTCAATAATAAACATAAATGGGTTGTAATTTTTATTGTTTTAGGATGTAAGAATTAGAATTTTCAATCCGTATATGTATCAGAGACCCTCAAACATTAGACTTGTGATTTTCGTACATTTATATTCGAAGACAAAGTTACACTGGTAATTAATATTTATTTGACTGAATCATTAACTGTGGAAGAAATAATAGGTCAATACAAATACTTTATTTAAGCGTAAAATTCCTGGGAATAAAATTAGTAGGTTAACATTAGCTACACATAGGTTTTATAAAATACACCCGTTTTAAAATATTTTAAGGGCGATCATCAAATAATATTTGTTTATATTTATTATAAAGCAATCGCGGAACTGATGTGCTGATCAAGATACTAAAAGTGCGACCTCTTCTAGTTTTATAACGTAAATTTAATTTGAGAAATATTTCTTTGCCAAATCATCTTACGTTTCGCGTATATGAAATTTTGAGACAATGACAGGATCTCCAAATTTGTAATGGCAGTTTCCGTGTTATGATTCCGAGGAAAATTGATATTATATTACTAATTATATCCCTTCTTTACAAATATGTTGAGTATTTGTCCTGTATTTATATGAAACAAATATGCAATGCTGAAGTTTTTTTAATTAAACTTAGTTATTCCCGATGTTTAAATAAGATTTTAAAATACAAATACGAATAGTGAAATTCTTATTTTGAACAGGAACACAAATATGGATTAAAGTACCGGTTTATGTTAAAATGGTTATTATTTCCCTTCCCAATGATCTAAAAATATTGCCGTGTTTTCCTTACTGTATAGTTTTGGAAAATAAATCGTAACTTATAGTAATAGTAAGCAACAAGTTATTTCTTAGACGTTATGTATAAACACTACTTCATCGAAGAGCTGTGTTTATTTTGAAGGGGAGTCCATTAGCCGACAGGGGTAGAACGTTTGAAGGACAGAACAAATCAGGTGAGACTAACGGATGACGTTTTTCAATTTAGGTTGGGGTGTTTAGCAGGTAAACAAAAGGGCTTATATTCCGCAAAGATGAAACTTTTAGTCTGCCGGGGGAACAAAAAACCGGCGGCCGCCAGTAGTTCTTTCACTGTTTTGACACTAATTCGAGACCCTGTCCCAGCAGGGACCGTGCTGTTGTGACAGTTCAGCCGCAAACGTCGCCGAATTGTGAGGGTCTCAGCGGGCGAGAGCAAGGACCACACACCTTTCTGTCCGCCCTGACGCGCACTGAGCCTTTAGCTCGCCTCCTCCCGCTTATTGACTCGCCACGGACCGATAGCCTCCTTCAAAGGAGTCGGTGGCGTTAGTACTCCTGAGTCTTTATCCCCGTCTCTTTCAGGGGTACAATAGGATCAGTGGATGTTTGTGCAGCCAGTATCAGAGTCGTGTCATTTCCGACGCCCCTGGTTAGTCCTGTCCAGCTGACAGCCAACTTGTAGCTTCAACAAAAAAAAGGTCAAAGTTAAAAAATTCGGACCAAAAGTGTTATAACATATTCTGGGATGCCTCCACATAACCTCATGACATTTGCGTGGGGGTGAATTGTGTTAGACTTAACAATAACAAGAAACGATAAAAAACAACATAGAAATAATTTAACGTTTTCTTTGCCTCAGTTGTAAAATTCATAAAAATTCACATAATAAAATCAGTATACATAATATTTAAAATAAAATTGATGAGACATATAATCTAAATATTTGTATCTTCTTGTTATTTATGTAAATATGTTGTTATTAAAACGAGTAGTAGTATAAAATAAATAAAAAAAACTAGCTAACTTCTGGACGTGGCGGTCGGAAAGTTTTGGGATCGGTTCAATTTTAAATTTTTGCTTACTATGGAGCCCATGGGGAGGTAGATGAGTTGTAGTCTACACTATGTTCTTAGCCAGGAAAGTTTTAGTAATAGAGTGTAGTCTCCTACACACTGGCTGGGATGGTACTCGGAGAGTGAACGTAGTTCTCAATCTTCAACTGAGTACGTTGTAACACAATTACACCAGAAATCTGTTGCCTATCTGTGTCTGTAGAGACGAGTCAGCGTAGAAACAGCTTCACTAGACGGAGTATCTACTACTTTGCTCAATGCGAGGTTTTCCAAAGAGATAAGTTGCAAAGCAAGTGGGTAGTATAACCACTATGCCTTAGCAGCCAACTAAGTGGTAGCGGGGCATAGGTTTTGAAGGGAACAATCCGTTTTAACTCTGAGGAATTCATCCAAACTCAGATTACGGAAAAACCCCTCTTTAGTGAGCAAGAAGAAGACCGCTGGGGCACGACCAGGCAAGAAACCGAGATTTCTTCCTCAGGTATCATAAGCTACGGGTGCTGGAACTGCGTCGAACGTGCTGACAAAGTGTACCGCACTGGTGTACTTGCTTGAGTCCAAAATTGTCATATATCTCGTTCTGTAGAGAATTCCCCGAAGTCGACAATCGTCTGCCATTCGTCGGGCACGGCTGTTACTCCCTCAAGTTGGATGTGATACTACTTTCGAACAACTCAGTTAGCAAGAGATTATGTCAGTCAGGGAAAAAATGACAAAATTATTAAGTTTACCAAATGTGTTCCCTACTGTAGGAGTTTATCTTCAACACGGTTAAGTTGACCCGGACATAATGTTTGCCAGGACTTTAAGTTGAGAATTAACTTGAACAAGGGATGAAGTTGACGAGAGGTCAGTTCAGCAAGAAGGGGGAGGTGTGGTCAGCCATGACCAAGGGGTTAAGATGACGGAGATTAACGTTACGTCTGGGTTAAGTTTACCAGCTAGGTGGGATTGCGTTGAGTTGAGTGTTAAGTTGATTACAAACTTAAGTTGACCAGTAAACTAGGTTGGTCAGAGTGTTTCGCTCGACACACATTTAATTAAGCCAAAGGTTTAAATTCTGTACGGATCAATAGAACCATGTATTTAAAGTTTTAAGATTTTAAAGAACCAGTATGTGCAGATTGAGATTACCGTTATAGATACCTTGAGTATTTAAAGTTTTTATCTATTTATAAAATGATCACATTTGTCATTCTGTCAAACAATTATATATTCTGACTCCATTTATTTTTGTAATCTTTAAAAATTCTGATGTCGACCTAGGACGTTCAGATAAAAACGTTTAAATGTCCCTCAACTATAATTGAAGCACTGTGTCACTGTGTGTGCTGTCTAGGACTTATTGCTTGAACAGTATGAATTAGATGATTGTTGAAATATATTTTTCCAGTCTAATATATTTTGAGAACTGTATCTAAAATAAAAATTGTTCAACAAAATAGCACAGTACGTCAATAATGAATAATAATCAACGCCAGCATTTTTGGAACACGGAGCGTTCGTGGACATCTGATTTATCGTTTTCCAACTAGAAAGAACAAATTTAAGTGTCTTAGAAAATAAAGTCACTCCACTTACAAGACAGTGTTAAATGCTACCTCAAACCGAGACGTAAGTAATATATCGTGTAAGTGTTTTTGGGTGTAGGACAATGAAGAATGGGAGGGTCTGAGGACAGGCAAACTAAAAGCTGAGATCGTAAAGGTGCGACAGGTTAGTTTATAGCCGTCGACTGCCGTGTAGGGCTAAATGTGAGCGCCGATAGAATCACCTAACCCTACACAAGAATAAACGATCGCCATAAGCGAGTCAACGCGCCGGTCCTCTTTGTCTTCCACTAAACATTCTGATAACAGAGATAATCTGGTTTCTCGCCCACTATAATGCTACCCTACAGCCCCCGCTACAGCTCCTGGCTCTGCCGAAGAATGTGGCTTAGAGGATCTTTCGGAGAAACCTTCCCACGTTGCCATCCTGTACTTCAGTGCCTTCCACAGCACTTTCTGATAACAGAGATAATCAGGTTATTTTCTCACTATGACGCTAAAATATAAGCCTCTCTACAGATATTGACTCTGGTGGAAAATGTGGCTTAGAGGATCTTTCAAAGAAGCCTTCCTAAGTTGCCATCCAGCACTTCAATGTCCTCCACTGGACCTTCTGAAACTGGAGATAATAAGGTAACTTATCCACTACAACGCTAATCTACAATTTTCCTTCCAGCTCCTAGCTCTAGTGGAAAACGAGGCTCAGAGGATATTTCAGAGAAATCTTCTCACATTGCCTCCTATTATCTCCTTTCCACTATAAGTATAGAGAGAGTTCTTAGTTCTAACTTCGCCTGGTAAAATAAGACATCTTTGCTTTACTTTTACCTTCTGCTGATACAGCGATAATCTGGTTTCTCGCCCACTACCCTATGCTACAGCTCTCACAGCTGCTTCTGACTGCTGAAGAATGTGGCTTAGAGGATCTTTCTGAGGAACCTTCCTACGTTACCATCCAGTACTTCAGTGTCTTCCACTGAACCTTCTGATAACAGAGATAATTTGGTATCCCATCCACTAATACATTCTCATTGTATTTAACCCTTTAGGGTTAATCTTCGTACCTATTGTATCCATATTATGAGAAAAAGTAATGAACCCCCTCACTTATCACTGTGGTTAGCCTGCTGCCGTAATGCCTGCAATTTAATATTCATGTGTAAACCTATTATTTTGAAAATTCTTTCAATAACTTGGTTTTCATAGTGTCTTGACTTGTAGGCTGTTTATCAATACCAATACCATGCATTTGAGTTTTAACTCGACCGGTTCCGTTTTTTATGAGAAAAGAAAGGCTAACAATATTAAATATGTCATAGATAGGTTTATGTGGGTCATTGATGCAATGAAAGTAAGGTGAAAAATAAAATTACTGTCATGAGGACACATAAAACCTTACTTCACACTTAAGATTAAACTTCACGTTTACAAAGCCAGTATAAGGGTTAATTACGAAGAAAGCATCGTAAATATCGTCGGAAGGCTTTGCGCAACTAGGACGATGAGGAGTAACGGTGTGGGTGGGGGTGGGGGTAGGGGAGAGGCCCCCGTGATAAGTAATTTAGTAATTTGCTTATCTTGTTGGTTTATTATGCCTGGGGTGGAATGGCCTCCCTTGGCCCACTCTAATGCTATTAATTATGGGCACACCATATTATAGCCGCACTACACGGGCCTCGGCCATGTCTGAGAAGTTTCTTGGTTAATATATAACAACAATCTTTGCAATCATTGGTTCCACGTTGATTCCTCTTTTCCATTTAAGTTTTAAAATCAAGATAATGACATTCCCCTAATTCATACTATTTATAGTGAAATATTATTTGTATTTGCGCTAAAACACGTATTTTTACTATAGTATAATAATTGTTTTGTACCTTCTCCTTTTTACATTATCTCATTATAAATATTTTTGAAAAAATATTCTGATAACATAGAAACTCTTTTTTGATGTTTTGCTAGAAATATCTATAAAGTTCTGAGTCGGAAATCAGGGCCTCATTGCTATAGACAATACGGGTGGTTCGACCTCGTCATTTATTCGTGTACCACTTGTAAATACCTCCATGCTATTAAAATAATGTATTTATTAAAAACACAAATTTGGTAAAAAGAAAAGTTCTAACGATTTTGATTAAACTTTTACCAACATATACACAACCAGATGCTCAACATTGTGCATTGCATCTCCATAAGCACGTTTGTTCATGAGTTTTAAGAGACTAAATTTCACTTTTGCCAAAATAACAATTAAAATTATATAGGAAATCAAATGAGTCGTATGATTTTTGCAAAATTTGGCATATAGGTCTCCATTTCTTAACTGTACGAGCATAAAAGAGAACCTATCCCCATATATTTTGTTAATCGTTTATATTGGCTAAGCCCAGTAAAATATTATCTCCCCATATGGATTGTATTTAAAAAAAATACAATCACATTCGCTTTCACGTATCGACTAATTACCCTTTACAATACTTGTAGCCCATTCGATACCAAATACATTCTACAAATCTATTTCCTAAGAAAAGTTTTGCCAAAACCAATGAATTTTCATACACCACCGAACTTAAATTTTGGGTTGTGTACCCAAACTACCTAACTACCAGTAAGGTAGTTTGCAATCACTTTCGCCTTAGAACAATATTTTTATTGAGACTTTGAATTAAATCAAAACTACACAGAATGTTCAGGTTAGTCTTAGAATAAGCTGTGTTTTACTGTAATCGTTTTTAAATACAAAAAAATATAACCTTATTTTCTTTATTTGAACCAAACTACATTTTTTTATTCTTCTAATTTCCATTGTAACTCAGTTAACCAGCACACATTACCTTATAATGGTTAAAACAACTATAACAGTTTTGTAATGAAAACTTTGTTTTTAAAATGTACAAGTGGTTTAAATATTTGATTAAGTACGGCTGAGGTTATAAACATAGCGGAATTCATCTCCTCATATTGTTATAGCGAAGTATTCTTTTTTAAGCGCCGACTGTCCTGACGCCCATCCCGATTGTAGCCCCATAAGAACAATGTTAAATGTTATGCACGTTTACGGCCTTATTTGTAGTCGTAGAATGGTGGGAGTTGTCTCATTTTAAAATTGTATTAATACTAATCGAAATGCTTTTCAGGGTTTTCGATTATTTAAAAGTTATTGAGAAAAAAATCTCAAACTTTGTTGTAGTTAATCGTTTAAATATTCAAAACGCACACACTTAAGAATACACAGTGTTTGGATGCGTGCTTACAATGAGACATCTCCCATAACGCTGTGATCAAAAATAAGTATGTAAAACTGCATTATGTTTAACATTGTTGTTATGGAAAAAACTCAAGGTCATTGTACTACAGCCGGCTCTTAATTACTGCTTGATGCGTCACAGTGTGGTTTTCGTGAAAGTGCCCGCGGGGTTATGAATCCATGATTACGTAATACTTCATTCTTCGAGGTCAGATTTACAATTTGGGTGACATCATAATAATAAATGTTAATGTTAATTCTATTAAAGAGTCGGTATTCCGGAGTTAAAGAGTACTCCAATGAACAGTCATGGCTAGTGGAACATTAACATTTCAGCTAGTTTATGATAAACCGTTTTAATAGGTACAGCTAGTGTGCAGTAATCCATTGTCATTTTCTAACTTAATAAAATATTACTTAAAATAGTATAACAAATAAAATGCCTTATCTTTATATCGTTGGCAGACACAGATATAACTATAAAATTTGGGGTTGGCAGTTGTTTTAAAGTGTGTCAAGCTAAAACACAACTTGTGAACATTGTATTATTTTGTACCTGTTGCTACCGTTCCATTTTGAACCCCCCCCCCCACCAAAATAGTGTGACGATTTACTTCTTGCATAGGGGAGATTCCTCGATCGATTTCACAAAAAAATTAGGTTGTGTTCTTATACAGGGTGTAAAAAAGGTACCGCACGGGCTTGATAATATCCGAGCCCATTCTTTAACAAGATGTACATTGTTTTAAAAGTGTAATGTAAGATGTACATCAAGTGAAGTCCAAAGGCCAACTTAAAAATAAGAACCAACTTTCTTTTATAATAACTGATAGCAGGATTTCCCTTTAGCATTCATCTCTGCTAAAGAACCCATTAATGATGTACATTTTGACCTATACTTACGTTAACATTTGTTGCCGAACTCCTTGTAGACTATCTTCCATTGGATATGAAAAGTCACTAAGTACCTTAAACACTATTTCTTAAGTCCAGTGTTCATTTACTAACTTTAACTTTCACAATTTAAGCAAAGAAAAGAATAGTAAATCATCTAGAATAGAACCTACATTACAAATGTTTCATACCCTAAACCAGCGTAATCCTTTTTAAGAGTGGACCTTTTTAGGTGGGATTTGTGGCATTTTACTCTATTACTAAAGATCTTTAATGTGATGTATTACTCGAGCTATGCTCTCATTTAAGATTTGCTTCTGACTCCTTTAGGGCCGTCCCCCTCATATGAAAAAATATGGTAGTTACTTAATAAAGTAGATTTATAGGTGGAGTAATGATGTACCAAGTTTTATTGCTTTTACCTGTAATCGTTTGGGAATTATCAAGCCTGTACCGGACTTTGGTAACAATCTGTATAATCCAAATGGGCCTCCCCTCCAGGACTATTATTATACTTATTTAAACAACACAAAAATTATTGCCTTTTGTGAACTTTAAAATTCCTAATTTAAATTTAAAGCCACATGTAATGAACCACGAAACAACTGAGAACGGAGGAGCCCCGTAGTGTCCAACGATAAACGGTGCGGCTAGAGCGCGGTGTGTGGGGTGCTGGTGACAGTCGTCTCTGTAGTATCTTACGTGCATTAGTGGTTATTGTCTCAATTTGTTTTAGTGATTTCTTCCTTGAAAATTTTCAAAACAGAAATTCTTTTTATTAAGAACAGTTTTGTTAAGCGACGTTTTCTAGGTACAGTAGAATAAGTTTGCTTTTGTGCCGAGTGAAAGCTAGGTATAGGCACGTGTTTATACAGTGGGGACGTATTTTAGATTCACAGAGTCAAATGGCACCTTTTATAATCATGTGTCGTTCTCACAGCGTTGGCAACCCCTCTTACACTGTTATCAGTGTTGTTTAGCTAATGGACAGTGTCAGTAGTTATTGATCTTCGTGTGTCATTGTTTTTCTAGGTTTAAATTGAGTTACCATGCAGGATATATAGTAGATGAAGTAAACAGTAGATCTTCATTATGGCGTAGTTATTTAAACATTTGTAGAAAGTGGTATAATAACCACTACGACCAATGCAAACTTAGTGCCCGTGTTATTGTCAGTCATCTCTAACTAATATAGTATTGAATACAGAAAAGTATAACCTTTAGCACGTAAGTGCCAAATGAAAAAGATAGGCGAATTTCAACATCGTACGTTAAAGCGTTCTAAATTTATTTATATAAATAAAAACACATAATTGTAGACAAACACTGTAGGCCTAATATGGAAGATAAGTAGTCGTAGAACGGTTTTGTTTCCTTTCCTCCCAAAGCAGCCTAACGTTTAGGCGAAAATTTAAGTAAATACTGAACGGAGAAATGGACTTTTGCATTACACACGGTTGTTTAAATAATTTAGGAAGTAATAAAAAATACGTTCAGAATATTTGTAATGAATTTGAAAGTAACGTGTGGGAGCCACGAACTCAGCGGGATGGACTACAGCACGACTCCCGCTGGGCCCTCCGCTCTATTCGATGACACGCCAACAACTCGAGATTTATTCCGAGACATAAACCAGCTCTGCTGGGAGAACTTTTGGGTATTAAAACCCCCACAGTTGCGGTCGTTTTGATGTCCCCTAATCGAATTATCTTCATGGCCGTCATCAAAATTGGTTATTGATTGTACAACTTGGTAAAATGTTTGGTATCTTGCGTATCGATTTCGGAAAGGATTTCGAGTTGGAGGTTTATTCGGTTGATTTCCTTTGGTCTGAAAGCTGCCGAATCAGCATCTCTCACAGCTACACTCTCTCATCACGCAGTTCTATATACCTCCTCCGTTACCATCTATTTATTACACGAGGTATCACGAAAACGATTCTATTTTATTTGAATTAGTAGAAGAATGAACAAAGTACGATAATTATCGAACCTGATGAAAGCCAAAAAGTGTTTAAACATGCTTTATTGATATTTGTATTGGTATAAATGTATACATGATTCGTCTTGGTCAGCCCTTTGGTTTTTGTTTTTATAAAATTTGCTATAATGGTGCATGTAACAATGATGAAAGATGGTCTATAACCTTTAATAATAAGAAATAAGTTATTAATTTATTTTAAAATTATCATTTCCAAAGTAAAATCAAACTGTGATGCAAATCCTAGTCGAAATATTCACAGTGTACAATTATAAAAAATGCCTTTTGACTACAGCATTTAATAGGTGACTACAGTATTTCTTAGTTGACTACAGTATTTAATAGTCGACTACAGTATTTAATAGTTGACTATAGTATCTAATATGTCATTGACTGATCTACGAATTTCTACTTCTGTTTCTTAAGTGACTGAAAGAAATACCGTATACTAATATTATGCGAGGTAAAGATTAATTAGCTACCTCGTATACTGGAGCTCCCACTTATACACTGTTTTGTTACTACACAGAACTAGTGTGCTGTAGCCACAATGAGGGATAAGCTGTGTACATGAGATAAGAGATAACTTTAGCAAGCATTTAACTTTTTACAAAGCTTTATACGGTACTGACGGCTATATGATGGGCAGAAATTTAATGATTTGTGTAACTTGAATGACTTGTAATAATAAATGTCAATGTAAAAATAAAAAATGTACAGTTTAGAATATAACAGTTTTAAATTATTATACATAATACAAATTGTCTTCTCCAGCTTTAGAACTGTCGTGGTTTTAAACCGGCTCCACTTTTCAATATTTAGAAAAATCAGTATTATATGCGTTGATATCATTATGTCTTCTCGAGTTTTTTGCATTTCGGCAACTTTCATTAGTGAAATTGAAGAGCCGGCTGAACTGGCGGTCATCTTGATTGTTGAGATGACCATAAGGACAATGATAAACCCCATGTGATTTTACGACCTTATCTTTAGTTGTAAGAACATTTGAGATTTATTATTTTTAACTTTGCTTGACTAGCCCTTTAAAATGATGTGCACATCAAGCTATACTTACATTAAAAATTTTCTACTGACTCTTTGTGGACTGTTCCCATATAAATAGCAAAACACTGAATACATCTTAAAGGTGTTGTGACAATAATCATGTGTGAAGTTTTGTAGCTTCATCTGATACGGTTACAACAAAATTAAGCCTTTCTTGAACTTGCACATAAGATCAATGTTGAAACTTTCGAGCGCCGCCATTTTGTTTAAGATTAACCTTTTGAGGTAAAATTTGCGGCACGATGTTCTACTAATTAAGACCTTTAATTAGGTAAACGTACAAACATAAAACTTTGTATAGTGACATAGGGTATAAAATTGAACTTTTAGATGCAATCAATAGCTCTTCACAACCTAAGGAGGGTGGCCCATAAGGAGTAGGTGGAAAATCTTAATTGTAAGCATAGGTCTATGTGCATACCATTTTAAAAGTCTTAATAAGTAGAACATCATACCGCAAATTATACCTCAAAAGGTTAATCTTAAACGAAATGGCGGCGCTTTAGATAAATAGTGTATATCTAAAACGAGACACCTCCCATAACGCTACGATAAAAAATAAGGGTGAAAAGGTGCACAAGGTCTAACATTGTTCTTAGAGGCAAACTCAAGGTTTCACTAGAGGCGGCTCTTAAGTGTTATATACGTACATGTTTAAAGGGTCTATGTCTACAATTTCGTTTAAATGATGCTACTACGATTACTGTTCTATTACGTACATAGAACGGAGTGTGCTATCATAATTATCGGTTTACCACTTAGCTTCTAAGCTCAGAGAGGAGCAAACGTTAAATATAGTTGTTCTTTTGGTTTCATCAATATGTCTGTTGGATGTTTTATACAACATCGTAGTGCAATCTCTTACTCTGATCCTTATTACTTCTGAAAGGTCTTTTTCCGTAATCATCGGTTGGTAATTCAATTGACTCAACAATAAATTGCATACTTAGCATAATTGCGAATCTTTATGTTCATTACGAGTACACATGGGATGTTACTATCACACCTTTGTACAGGATCAAGCAGGAGCTCTGTATAGTTAGTGTATAAGTATTGTTCAGTGTTAAGGTCATGACATAAAGGATTTTAATATATCAAACATAAATTATCAAATTTTTGATAATACTCATACGTATTTCACTTTTTATCATGATACAGAGTTGTAAATGGCTAGGCAGGAGAAATGTATGCAATTGACTTCGGCCCTAATGTTTTTGAAATCTATCTTCAAACAATATGGCCTATTATTTTATCCCTTCTAAGTCACAATTTCTCCAGATTTTTAACTGTTCACACAAACATTACAGTAGTTAACAGGTTATAAGCATTTTAAACAGTACAACATATATTTTTTTAACCCACAACAAATACAATCGCGATGCAGTGAAATAAACAATTAACTGCCTTCCACAATAAAACTAACGACCAGCGTCAACAAATTGATAACCAGCTCCAACCAAATATCAATATTTCTCTCCATGTTAGGATAAAGTAAAGTTCACCGATCCTTAGGACAGATCGTCCCCTCCCTCACAAGGACTCCGGGCGCCTGACAGCCTCTGCTGTCATTAAGCGATTTCACATGCTAATGGCCTATTACGTTCTAATTTGGAGACGCATTACATTAAATACTGACCTCATTTATGCGAACAATGTAGTTACGTTCTGGTTGAATAGAATTTTGCCAACCATGATTAAAGTCCTACTAAAAGATGGTGAAGGTGTGAGGATCATCGGCCTCATGGAGATATAATTGGCCTCTCTTGTGAGGATATCCAGATATTAAACTCCATTCGAGGATAAATAGTTCCAGTTGAGAAAAAGATCTCAAGATCGTCTACCAATAAATGTACAAGTCCTTAATAGTAGGAGGCGTACCTATACCCCTGTTGCTATTTTTTAATTGATGACTATCTAAAAAAAATCTAACTCAGCGCTCTAATAATGTTGTTAATTTCTGGTATAACTGATTGACACGAAAAAGGAGCAGACCATGCTCTCGATACATACAATACCTTCAGATGTGAACACATTGAACCAGAGAGGAGTTGGTCACTTGTATGTGTTCAAAATACTATTCCTAGTTGCAATTGCTCCTCAAATAAATATCTATAATTCTTAACTTAGAATAAAACATAATATGTGTATGAATACACTTATTTTCCTATAACGTGAAATTATTTTTTTGGAAGCGGCGTGAAGCGTGCCATTATCCAATTTGATCAGGTATAAAAATATTACTAAATTTTAAGCAACGCTATGTGGCAGGATACGGTGAAGTGGCGGCAATATAGAATTGAGTATTGTTTGGATTATAAAGACTATAGTGACGCATATCGGCAAGACGAACGTACACTAAGTGGATACCACGTGTACGTCGTGATAATAATCGCGTACGTTTAATGTCACAAAGAACATCAGAGTTCTAAGACACCGATCAATGAACGGCACCTTTGACCACATTAAAGAGTCATTTAACGATGGAAAATTATAGGTTGTAAAATGACACTCAAGTTCGGTTTGACAATTTATTCGCACTCCAGAATCTCATAATGATTTCTGTTTGGATCTAATAGAAGTTGGAATACCATTTTAAACATTTTTTACGTTTAGTTTACAATGTTAAAATGTAATACAGATTTTTATAGAATATGTTTCTAATTATACCGTGTGTCTTTATATTCGACGACAAACTTTTTGAGCGCAATCTTTTCATCAAAATAAGGATAAATATTCCTAAAGGTGTTTTACAATGCTTGGTTTTTAATCCAATGTATCGCTCAGTACATTAGTTTTATATATACTACTAAAGAGGAACTAAAATATCAATATGAAAATATGCACGCGTTTAGTATATACATGTGTACGTTATTGTAAAATATTATAAAATGATTTTCCCATTTCAAAATGGCGGTCATTCGGAATATTTGAAATCAGAGTTGTTAGTTTTATAAAAAATAAAAACACTTAGTAAATGTTAGTGCCTTTTATTCTAGCTATAACAATATCTTGACTTTTAAAATTTGATAAGAAACAAATAACCTACACCGGTTTCAGTGCTTCAATTTCAGTCTTACCCTGCCTATCCATCATTCATTCTGGCTGTTCAGAAAACGCCTGACGTATCAGACGTTCATGAACCACATATAATTTTGTCTCAGTTTCAAGAGAACTAACTTCTTCTAATATGTTAAAGAGGGTCATAATAAATATAATATTTGTAGTTTTCTCCTTTCAGCGTATCTGCCAGAAAACAGGGTCCATATTGATCTCCAAAAATATCTGCCCACACATGTGCACTCACTTTCTCATTATGTAAATTGGTCCATATTTCATAATTTTCACGAAGTTCATATTTCAGTCGTTCTGTAAATTGGTCTCATGAGAGTATTTCACTGAAGTCTCAAATCAGGGGATATTCATCTACTGTATGAACCACTGACATAAATAAACCCTTGTCACGGGTGGTACTTAGTTTACAAAGCTCCTACTAAAAAAGAATATCAAATTGCCTAGTAGTAGATCGTTTTAGACGTTTTGAAAATAGCTTAGTGAATTTAAAGAGTTCTAATTACCGTCTGTATTTTTCGATCTTCTGTGTGTGTTAATCTAAGACGTTTTGAAGATCTTTGAAACATTATTGCAAAGTTTTTGAGGATGTGTATTCTGAATTTGATATTTTCAAGCATTTCTGCTGTCAAGCGCCGTTTGCTCGTTCGCAATTATATCTTATTTATGTCTACTAGAGTAATAATTTGACAGGTTTGAACTTTCAAAACGTAAAACATAACTATCGCTATCGAATTGTATTGAGCGATATAGGAGAAGTAAGATATACGATTCATAGTTGCTATGAGTCGTAATTACCTGTTAGTTGCACGGTCGACTGGACCAAAAGCGGGGATACACTTGTATGAAACGCTTGGGCAATGTCGTATGTAAATCTGCGTAACTCGTCGGATTTTCCAAAATAAGGTATCGTTATAAAGCGAATTAAAAGTTCGAAATTTGAAATGTCTTCGTATTCTTCTTAAATCAGTAGTTTTAGTTTTCTTGATATAAGAATTTTCTGATTGTTTACATTTTGAAACAGAATTAGATAATTCTATAAGTAATCTGCATAGTGGTTTATCAAATACAAGTTCTAAGTTTTAGGCTTGTATTATTAGAATATATTAATATATACTCTGTATCTAATTTGAATTGTTTAGAAAAAATACAGGGAGATAATTGGTAAACCAAGTACCAGTGTTTCTATGCAATGTGTATTACTTTTATGTAAAGAACGTGGTCATGCAGTTTGTTAGTATAATTTAGGGGCGCCCTGTATAAGACATATGTATTTTGAAACACATTTTTATATGAAATAGAAAATCACTCGTTCAAAACATAAAGGAGAAGTATTATTTACACCATTTCCAAATATACAACCGAAGTGTATATTTTAAGCAGTAAAACTATGCTGTTTTAGTGACAACAAACATATCTTTTATTTTATTTAAAAAATTTCCATTATTATTCCCAGAAACATTTTTTAATTTTTCACATTAATACATTTGAATGTGTCAGTGTCCAACATGGATAAATTTGACGGTTTAGTTCTCCTCCCATTGATAGAAAATTTTTCAAATCAACTGAACCATGAATATTTTACTCATGCGAGACTCCTCCCACGTGTTATAATTCTCAATAGCACTTAAGTTTCCACAAGACTCCTCACACGTTCCCATGTGCTCGTCACATCGCCAGATTCCCCAGGGGTACGGATCGCTCTGTACTCGGCTCGCCTCTACGCGCCAGCTCCCACATCTGATAACGGTCCTGTCTCATCGCCTAACAAAATTATTAGTCAAGATGGGATCTGGGTTGTCAGCAGCTGCTGCAAGGCCGCTTATTAATCCTCCTCCCAACCCAAATAGTGGGTATAAGTCCAGCCGACCCGCCGCGCGTCGAGCGAGCCGCTCTCGGCCATCTTCAGCTGCCTCACAACGGGTTCTGGTCTGTTCTCGAGATGTCGGCATTCCCAGCTTTCTTTGTTCACCGATTTCAACCTGAACTATTCATGTTTCAACTTCGGACCCGGCAATATATTCGGATTCCGAGTGCTTTCGATTTTGTGGAATGTTTCTTTAAGAATCAACATCAAAATAAAACTTAATGATTATTTATTTAGTGTGACGCAATTTCTGTAAATAAAACAAGTTTTTTGAGGTTGAAAATCAGCCTGCCCTAGAAAATATTTACAATGTTCAAAAATAGGGACTGTTACAATACCTATTCTAATAGTAAAATGCGAAATCTTTCATAGTTTTAGTTCCAATTTGTTACTAGAGGGAATTCGAATACATATGCTGGAATGACAATCATATGTATGATACAATTTACATGTATACTGAAGTTGTACAATTTGTTCAAACCACTCACAAAACTAGACTTCCTTTACTGTCCTGCAAATCCATTTTATACATACTCGTACATGTATATTTTATCAAAAAAGGAAGTTTAGATTTTGTTGACAGTATAATATAGATTATCAAACTCCTTTATTTGTCGTCTTAGACAATGTTTTAGTCAAATGTAGACGTACCTACTCCTATTTTAAATGTACAGTGTGAGGCTTCAATCCAAGTTAAAGTTACTGTTGGTTATTAATGTTATTTAGTAATATACAAAAGATACAAAATCTTACAACATCTTATTTTGGTAAAATAAACAATCCAATGGATCGCCACAATAATATTAGACAAATTATTGGGAACTAAGAACAAGTATTTCTGATCACCAACTAATATAAATAAACGATATAGAAAGCAGTTGAAAGTTGGAGTCACGTTTTTCTTGCCAATAGACGGATTATGTGCCTCGTGTTACACCACGGATCAGCAGTATGGAATAACAGAAAAGTATTTTCGTTTACACACCCTAAAGCGTAATAGGAAGCTTAGTATTATGTCATTTGTGAATTCTACAACCTGACCCCACTCTTATAACATAGTATACGTGTCGAAAAGCTAGATAAGAATTTAATTTGTGATATAAACTAAGCCTACAATGAAACTAAAAGTGTTGAGGGAAATGTATTTATTGAAATTGTCATTCTGAAACTCGTAAATCTATTTTTTTAGTTCAAAGTTGTGATAACACCGGGTCTAGTAGTTTGGGGACCGTAATAAATGGATAGTCCAAATAAACAATAAAAAGGGGTAGATTTATTTCATCACATAAAAAGTTTTATAAGCTCAACTCTGAAGTTAAAACTCTTTAGTTTTGAGATTTCTCGGCAAGGGAGGACACCCCGTTTTAATTGATTGGGGAGGGGGGTGCCTTCTTCAGAACACCTGAAACTCCCCAGCCCCCCAGTTCCTGGAATGCTCTCCCCCGTAAGTCGTCTGGTACCGCCACTAGTTAATCACTGCTGTGTTTTGTGTGGTCGCAACAGTTTTTATAACCGAGTGCTAAGTTGAAATGAATATAGACCGAAAGCCGTTTCTCTCTATTAGAGAAGAATATGATTCGCTCGACGCGGAGTGGGAGCGTAGGGGAGATGTAATTGGCTGTAGCCGAGGAAGGGGGGAGGACCACCCAAGATCTCGAATACTGGAAGGCGTTGTACCTTGACATCGCTACAAGACCTTCCTGCGCGGCTCGATTTATGGACCTGTACCTACAGACTCGCCGGGTTTTTTGTATCTCGTGATATCACCGAAACACGCGGCTACGAAAACTGATAAATTATGTATCTCCCTTTTCCTATCAACGTGGTCGCGGCTTCCCCTTTCCTTTCCACTGGAAACAAAGAGAAGTGAAGCTTATAATAACTGTGATATTTGTGTTTTAGATCGACCGGTTGTTGGGGAAGCCCGGCAACAACCAGCTCAATTACGTTATTAGACACATAAAGATGTCTCTGCGCTGTCACTGTCAAAACCTGTACTGCCAACTCCCAATTAAGTTTGCTCTTTCTCTGTCCCCCCCTCTTACTCTTCTTTCCCTCCTATACTTCTCTCTGTTTCTTGGATGCTAGTACAAAATATAACTTCAGTTAATTATGTGGTATTTCAACCAAGTATTGAACGAACAGTTCGAGACTTTCAACTAAACTACACTGTATGTTGTCTACAACAGGGTGCTAAGTCAACTAAACTACACTGTATGTTGTCTAAAACAGGGTGCTAAGTAAACTAAACTACACTGTATGTTGTCTAAAACAGGGTGCTAAGTCAACTAAACTACACTGTATGTTGTCTAAAACAGGGTGCTAAGTCAACTAAACTACACTGTATGTTGTCTACAACAGGGTGCTAAGTCAACTAAACTACACTGTATGTTGTCTAAAACAGGGTGATAAGTCAACTAAACTACACTGTATGTTGTCTAAAACAGGGTGCTAAGTCAACTAAACTACACTGTATGTTGTCTACAACAGGGTGCTAAGTCAACTAAACTACACTGTATGTTGTCTACAACAGGGTGCTAAGTCAACTAAACTACACTGTATGTTGTCTAAAACAGGGTGCTAAGTCAACTAAACTACACTGTATGTTGTCTACAACAGGGTGCTAAGTCAACTAAACTACACTGTATGTTGTCTACAACAGGGTGCTAAGTCAACTAAACTACACTGTATGTTGTCTAAAACAGGGTGCTAAGTCAACTAAACTACACTGTATGTTGTCTAAAACAGGGTGCTAAGTCAACTAAACTACACTGTATGTTGTCTAAAACAGGGTGCTAAGTCAACTAAACTACACTGTATGTTGTCTAAAACAGGGTGCTAAGTCAACTAAACTACACTGTATGTTGTCTACAACAGGGTGCTAAGTCAACTAAACTACACTGTATGTTGTCTAAAACAGGGTGCTAAGTCAAAAGGAAAAGTAATCCAGTTGTAGTGTTTTATCCTCCCTTTATAATAAAATTAGACGGATAGTAAATTACATTTTTAAATAGACAACACAGTTGAACAATATGGTCATAACTCAATATCGTAGTCTTAGATAAAGGTTAACTTTAAAAATTATACTCCTGTGATATCGCTCACAAAGATTAAACGAAAATTTAATGTTTTGTACTAAAATTACTGATATTTTAGAAGTACCAGCCTTATAATAGCTATATTGAAAATATATTAAATAAACATTCTTGGGCACCCGTGTGAACAAAAACTATGATGCATATTTGTATAAATAGTGTGATTATAGTTCACATAAAACTATTGTATTAAGTTTATAAGTAAATACTAAAACTATATTCTAGTCTTTAAATTAAACTGTGGCTAGGAAACATTGTTCAAGGTGAATGTGGTGATAAGAAGGTTAAATTTAGGTTTGACAGGGCCACTTGCTTTTGACCATAGCTTTTATGAATTAAAAACGCCAATAAAGATAGAGAAGATTAGAAGTGCCATAAATCCAAAGATTGCCTACAACTGCCTGATATTTATGTACTTGCAGCTTACCCAGTGCTCTCTACACAAACGGCTAGTTGCCTGTGCATTTGCGCCTACCCAATGCCGTCGACACAGATGGGTGTGTAGTTGCACCTGTGCAACTAGTGCTTGTCCAATACGATCTAAAAGCCGATGGCTGAATACTGTGTGTGCACTTGCAGCCTACCCAATACACTCTACAAAGATGGCTTGTAGCCTACCCAATACACTCTACACAGGTGGCTGTCTACTTGTGCACTTACAGCCTACCCAGTACTCTCTACAGAGATGGCTTGTAGCCTACCCAGTGCTCAATACCGTCGACACAGGTGGCTGCTTGTGCACTTACAGCCTACCCAATACACTCTACACAGATGGCTGTCTACTTGTGCACTTCCAGCCTACCCAGTACTCTCTACAGAGATGGCTTGTAGCCTACCCAGTGCTCAATACCGTCGACACAGGTGGCTGCTTGTGCACTTACAGCCTACCCAATACACTCTACACAGATGGCTGTCTACTTGTGCACTTCCAGCCTCCCCAGTGCTCAATGCCGTTGACACAGGTGGCTGCCTGTGCACTTACAGCCTACCCAATACACTCTACATATATGGCTGTCTATCTGTGCACTTACAGCCTACTCAATACACTCTACACATATGGCTGTCTATCTGTGCACTTACAGCCTACTCAATACACTCTACACATATGGCTGTCTATCTGTGCACTTGCAGCCTACCCAATACACTCTACACAAATGGCTGTCTATCTGTGCACTTGCAGCCTACCCAATACACTCTACACAAATGGCTGTCTATCTGTGCACTTTCAGCCTACCCAATACACTCTACACATATGGCTGTCTATCTGTGCACTTGCAGCCTACCCAATACACTCTACACAGATGGCTGTCTATCTGTGCACTTACAGCCTACCCAATACACTCTACACATATGGCTGTCTATATGTGCACTTACAGCCTACCCAATAGACTCTACACATATGGCTGTCTATCTGTGCACTTACAGCCTACCCAATACACTCTACACAAATGGCTGTCTATCTGTGCACTTGCAGCCTACCCAGTACTCAATACCGTCGACACAGGTGGCTGCCTGTGCACTTACAGCCTACCCAGTGCTCAATTCCATCGACACAGGTGGCTGCTCTGTGCACTTACAGCCTACCCAGTGCTCAATTCCATCGACACAGGTGGCTGTCTATCTGTGCACTTACAGCCTACCCAGTGCTCAATTCCATCGACACAGATGGCTGTCTATCTGTGCACTTACAGCCTACCCAGTGCTCAATTCCATCGACACAGGTGGCTGTCTATCTGTGCACTTACAGCCTACCCAGTACTCAATACCGTCGACACAGGTGGCTGCTATCATGTGCACTTACAGCCTACCCAGTGCTCAATTCCATCGACACAGGTGGCTGTCCTGTGCACTTACAGCCTACCCAGTGCTCAATTCCATCGACACAGGTGGCTGTCCTGTGCACTTACAGCCTACCCAGTGCTCAATTCCATCGACACAGGTGGCTGTCTATCTGTGCACTTACAGCCTACCCAGTGCTCAATTCCATCGACACAGGTGGCTGCCTGTGCACTTACAGCCTACCCAGTACTCAATACCGTCGACACAGGTGGCTGTCTATCTGTGCACTTACAGCCTACCCAGTGCTCAATTCCATCGACACAGGTGGCTGTCTTGTGCACTTACAGCCTACCCAGTGCTCAATTCCATCGACACAGGTGGCTGTCTATCTGTGCACTTACAGCCTACCCAGTACTCAATAACGTCGACACAGGTGGCTGCCTGTGCACTTACAGCCTACCCAGTGCTCAATTCCATCGACACAGGTGGCTGTCCTGTGCACTTACAGCCTACCCAGTGCTCAATTCCATCGACACAGGTGGCTGCCTGTGCACTTACAGCCTACCCAATACACTCTACACAGATGGCTGTCTACTTGTGCACTTACAGCCTACCCAATACTCTCTACAGAGATGGCTTGTAGCCTACCCAGTGCTCAATGCCGTCAACACAGGTGGCTGCCTGTGCACTTACAGCCTACCCAATACACTCTACACAGATGGCTGTCTACTTGTGCACTTACAGCCTACCCAGTACTCTCTACAGAGATGGGCGTGTAGCCTACCCAGTGCTCAATGCCGTCAACACAGGTGGCTGCCTGTGCACTTACAGCATGTCTAATGCCCTCTACACAGATGGCTGTCTTCCTGTGCAGTTGCAGCTTGCCTAATACCGTCGACACAGATGACTACCTGCGCAACTGGTGCCTTCCCAATGGCGACTTCTGGTTGTCAAGACAGACTGCGCTTTATTAATTCTATGTTGAAATATTTATTACTGAATCAAACATCACTTTGTACTTAGCTTTAGTACAACGTAAAATATTAAAATTACGTACAGATATTGTGGTTTTAACGTACATAAACGTTGGTGTGGACATAATTATGTAAAAACGAATCTTACAACCTCGGCCCAGTTTCACAAATCTAAAAAAGTGTACCGGGTTCAATTATTGAGGGATAATGCTTCTACCACTTAAACATTTTGCCGCATGTCTTATTTTGATTGGAACTTTGAGTAAAACTTGGTCCTTAATTGGCCGAGCTTTAGTAAAGCCAATCTGTCGAGTGGCAGAACAAATTTCTGACTGTCTATGTATGCAGCACGATATCTCGAAAATGAACTACATATAGACTTGTACTTGACACCTCATTTTTATATGAGGAACACTCAGTTCGATTATGTTGCATGTCACTCCATGGGATGTGACTGATTGTTGGTTAATATTATTACATTGGTCTTCTGAGTAACCTTGATATTAACGATAAAATAGCAGAATATACATTTATAACAAACTCAGTACATTCATAAGAGATTTTAACAGATGACATATTAACCTACTTAGCCTAACTATCCTAACCCAACGTCACCAAGTATATGGTGACTTAATATAGACACTTTTATTATTTAAACATTGACAATTAACCCGATTTAATGAACAGAAATGTGAATGCATTATGTGGCAAGATATTTCGAGAAAAGTTTCATCTTAGACTTGAAATTTCGATAAAACACAGACAAGAATAAGTTTATGGTGCATGCCCAACCATGTAATGTGGCTGAGCGACGTTGAAGTCTATCACTAAATAGGCTGACACGAATTATCTTTTGTTTTCCGGGGGTGTAAACATTCTTTATCCGAACGATTGTTTAGTGTTCTGTCTGTTGTTACATGGAATAACATGATATATATGGAAAAAGAAAGTTTGATATAATTAGGCAGCGAAGTATGTTAGTGTTTATGTATAATTATCAACTCATTCAAAATACATTCCTTCATGTACTTAATACTAACGCTTATTACTGTTTTATAAATATTTGAATTCAATGCTCACGTTACAATAGAAGAGAAGAAAGCGAAGACAGAACGGTTCACAAAGACAATGTTGGGTATTGGAGCATAATTAAATATTCATTTCTATTGCTCAAAAAAAAAAGAAAAAAATACAAGTTACAAGCCTTATTCTTAACATCATAGTGATAATGTTGGAATGTGCCGCGGACTATTGAAGACGTTCAGAGAGACAAGGGCAAGATGTGGCTGTCCTCTCAATCAAGGATGAACTGCTCATACAATATTCATTTGTTGCTAATTTAGGTTAAAGCTGAGTAATTGACTTAGAAATTAAAAAACATGAAACTGGACTAAGAAAGAATCTTGAACTGTTATTAGACAGCAGGAAAAGACGTTCTGGAGTAATGCCAAACTGAACAAATGTTGCGAACTGTTTGGAATAAAATTCATTAACACGTACTTCTGTATTTTACAGTAACCATCTAATATAAGCAGTGCAAGACTGGTAAATTGATAACTCGATATCTCCTGTTTTCCATATGTCTTTACATATCAGTAAATATATAAACTAACATTTGTGAACATTAAATATCATATATTATTTAAAGAAAATTATTACATATTAAAGAGTTTATGTTCTGGATGTATTTTATGGTATGCTATTAAGGTAAATAAGATAATTAAAGTAAAGTAAATTTTATACGTTTGAAAATAATACAGGTAATCTTGTAGATATATTTTTTAGATATTTAGATCTTTTGTAATTCATTTTATAAATCATATTTAAATTGTTGTATTTTTTAAGTTGAAACATTTAAAAACAAGTTCTTTCTTGCCTTTGTAGTAATTTTAAAGATTTCTGAATTTATTTCATAAAAATTTATTTATTTTGTATATGTATCCCATTACTTAGGAAAGATTAAAAGAGGTGAAATGATACGTGCCAAAACGATATTGGTGATCGGAAGAAGTACAAGTTAACATATTATCCAGTGGTTTATAAAAGTTTTTGCATCTACAATAATTATGGATTAATTGTATAATGAATTCAACTTCCAACTTGCCACTACATGGAAACATGTAGCCTACGTATGACTTAATAGCACTCACAATTCAATTCCAGCTATGATTAACTAAACATGTTTAATTTGATTTAAAAAACTAATGTAATATGTTTTTCTTAGAGAATACTTTGGGAAAATAGTTCCCGGAAGAAAAGTCATTTCAAAAGACAAAATTAACCTACAAAATTGTAGTTGACGATTATTTATAAATTAGATAGTTAATACAAAAATATGTGTGCTAGTTTCGATAAGTAAAATACATGACATGTAATTGGTCGCACTTCATCGTAAGAATAGATAATGAACGGGCGTGAACAGTTAATGGCATGAGGTTATGTATATAAATTTTATTGTATATTTTTTTATATTTAATGACGCTACTATACAATTTATGAAAAAAACTCGATAATGTATTGAATAGCGTAAATATCAACTTTTTAAATAAGAATTAGAACTTACATGTATTTGCTGCGTAACAAAAGTAAAAATAACTTTATATTTTCTAAAAAATGTGTTCAATATGGGTAGGTTAACCTGAAATTAATCTATATTGTGCTTTTGTCTTGGTTAGTCGATTTTAGTGAATAGATAACTTAGCCTTAACTTTAATTTTTGACTGATTTTGCAGTTCTCTCTTTCAATCCTGATTTAGAATTAATAGAGGAATTTGAAAGTGATAATAACATTTGCTTGAAAAGTGATGATGCCCAGAACTATTGATAGTGATTTGATCCAAGGCGTATCTGTGAATTGTCTACTCCAATGTCAAATTTGTCCTGATAACAAAAAAAAATATATTATCCGAGGTGAGGTTGAATGCATCTTAAAACCTAACTAAATAGTCTCAAACTTGTACTTTCATAACAGCAAAAGTTTCAATAACTATATTTTCTTTATTACCTAGATTTTGAAGAATCTAAGGCTACTAATTATTCTTACTCCAAATCAATTGTCCTTTCTTCATTGCATATTATTACTGTGTGTATACTGCCAGAGGCCTTATTATAAATGTAGGATCATTCCTCCTACGCAGCACAGCGGATCCACTCACCGAGAATAACACATTGTGTGTTTGTAGGAGTTTATATTCGCTGATCCAATGAACTGATTAATTCTGGTAAAATACAAAACATTGATTGTTTTGATTACTGAAGGCGTATGTCTTAGAAGTAATTTGCATTGATGTTTATACGCCTCAAATTATTTTTCCAAACCAGCTTCATTTCTATCTTGATGCGTCAATTAATGTTGTATTGTTTACTTACATTTACAAAAACTACGTTAAGTGTAATTTGAACAATTAGTAAAAAAAATATTTTGATAAAAATCAATTTATATTTTGTAAATGTAACAAGAATACTCCTATAAAACGAAATGTTTGGACAATAAAACGTGAAAAGGTACCCAGTAAAGTTGGGTCATTGTGGGGCCGATCAAAAATGGCGTTCGATTGAATAATATGGTGTAGAGGCAAACCGTATATTTACGGGCATCACATGTACACGGTCGGCCGCATCCCGCCGCCACGATACATCCGCCCCCGCCCATCATTAATTCTACGCCCCTCATCTCTATCATTATCTCATATTATCCATGGTGGCGATAACTTTATCATTACACAGGCGGCGTTCTATCGTACCTAAATCATGCTCTCACTATTTTACAATTACACAGTCTAATAGATTTAAATAAATGGTTACCCGTAATTCACACAATGGTCCACCAATTCTTTGTGTACGAATATTATTACATAATCGATGTGTGGGTTGTAAGGTCAATCAATGTGCAGCACCGTTCCTAACTTTTTGGCAAAATTCGATGGTATAAGTTTTTAGTGAATTTGCTGTGCAGAATAACTTTCCTAGAAAAGTATAATACATTTCTAGTGGAGGCCGGTAATTTATTTGAAGGATAAAGGCCTTCACCGAAGAAACATTTCTTGGATTTCATCTTTATGAAAAGGTATACAATTAGGTAATAACGCTGGTCCAGTAAGGAACACTATCTTCTACGAACTTCAATTTCGTCCTTGATGTGATATATCTGTTTCTTCTACTATCCACGAAAATTTCGTATTGCAACTGTGTTTAAAACTATCTTCTTCTGTACAGTCAACACCGCCATATCCAGAGTTTTTATCTCAGCTGTTAATGTGAACGTTTATGAGGAACGTATGCGTATGGTTATTTTTAAGGTCTATGCATTGTGTACTTAGCTGAGACATGTTTATTTATACAATTTTGATATTACGCGATTTTACTCATTGTGTTGAATAAACATTTTTTATAAATAATATTAGTCTTTCAACAAATGTGGTGTACTGAAATTAAATTTCTAACTGCAGTTGCCACAATATTTTTAATGAAGAAAGAAGAAAATGCCTCTCTTAGATGATATTACATTTCTTTGGGTGGTTTTGGACTGGTAACTGCGCAGGCAAACGTTTCCTGCTAATCTGTAAATGGCCAGTTTTTCAGATGAGCACGATTTTCATTTTCAGGACATAGATTCAATAGATTAACAAGTTACAACTTATCTTACTTACTACTTGTAACTTAACCATTAAATGAATTACCACCATTAACAATTTTAGTTTTCTGTTGGTTCATAATTGCTACATTTACTAAAATCTTCAAAATATCTAACTCGTGGGTTTCTTTATATCACGAAATATACATTTTTAAAGTCAGTTTGTCTTTTTAAAGGTAAATTAATTTGCAACGATATGAACTGTTTGGAATCATGCATAGGTTCTGCTCTTTTGACTGGGAAGAGAGTACCATGGGCGTATTTTTTCAATCTTAGGAAAACCTTTGACAACTTTGATCATCGTATTTTATTTTGTAAACTTAGTTTACAGTTTCAGAGCACTAATAAATTTAGTAGTATTTTTGTTTAAATAATTAACTGGAATTTTAAGTTAATTTTTGTTATATATTATGACCATGTTCGTAACATTATAACATTGTGTATAAGAAAATGTAGTATTATATTATGTACTATGATTTTCTGAAACAACAACTCTATTTTTCTTGGAAACTTCTAGTTTGAATTGCATTTAGTGCTGGTATTGAATTTTTGGAACCTTAGACCTGTTTGTACTCAAGCTAAGGGAGTTCTAGCGATTGGGTATCATTGTCCAAAACGGACAAAGAATAATGAAACCTATTTATTTCTTAATGGTGGCAAAACGTTATTTAATAATAAATCAGAAACAATGTAGATTTTCTTAAAAAAAAAAATAAATTTGTATGGGTGGAACTGTCACAGCTAATCGATGTCGGTATTATAAGAAATAAAAATATACTCCCAGGCATGACCTTCTAATGAGAGCTTCCTTTGAACAATAAAACATGATGTGTCAATTACTTGCGCGTGTGCACAATGAAAGTGTACGTTTCCGATTGCGGTTACTAATCTGCCCTATTGCGGCAATTATAGTGCGGTGCGCGGGCGGTATTTACTCAGTCGGGCGCGCAGCACCGGAGTGCGGCTCTGCGTGGCTTATCTCATGCCCCGCACACACCGCCATTACCATTGCTCGCTTGAGCAAATAACACTGCTAATCTCGGTGCGCCAAATGCAGTTGACAATTCATTGTCCATTCATCATGCCTTCCTCTCGCCTCATTGCGCTCTCACACTCTGTAGCTGTGCCGTGCTGGAATATATTTTATTTCAGTGTTAAATGTTCGCTGTTCGTTCCAGAGGTGAATGTTGAATGAATTTAATAATTTTAAAAATTATTGTAAACTATTATATCCATTCAAACACTTCAATGATTTACCTATGCTTGGATTAATGTATATGTTTAGTTGTAAACTCAAACCAAATTAGGTGCAAAATGTGAATATGTGCGTTTCAATCGTTCTCTGGTAAAGTGTGCTCATTTTACGATCAGGTAGCTTACTGCAATGTATTTGCATCCATACCTAGAGTTTATTAGTCAAATAAACGTTTAAGGGTTAGTTTTACTGTGGGCCGTTTTAGTTTTATATTATAAAAGCTAACCTTGAAGCGATCATTTGTAAATGTCGTTTGTATCATTTTCTGAAATACATTTGATAAATTGTGTTATTAATACAATTCACACTGTTTAATTTTGTTAAAGTTATTGGTTATTCGAAAGAATATAAAAAAAAATCCTTTTTAAAGCTTAATATGATGTGACACACACGATATGAATGATTTGAGACATGCCTTTATTTCGATACCTAGCAAAAAACTTTTAAGCTTAACATTGTTTTGCTTCGGCAAAATTAAAGATAGCCGTTAACATAAATATTAAGATATTGTTCATTGGTCAAATCATTGGTCTTTTATAAAAAAAAATATCTTAACAATCGATTACATTATTTATTTTTAACGTAGAAATATGTATTTCGTAGTATTTCAACATCAATGAAAAATTAAATATAAACATATGCACGTCAATAATGACCTAAACGTAAATATTTTTATGACAATGATATCAATCAAGATAACTGCACTTCAACATTTATGTCAAAAAGTGTCATCCGAAATAACAGCTAATAAAAGAAAGATTTGGTGCATACCGTACGAATAGTTATATAAAAGTGTATAATGCACAACCTAGAATAAAAAATCACTAAAACCTGGAAAATGGAACATACGCCAAAACTACATGCGTTGAATTCTCTTAGGAATCTATGAACAAATTTCTTTGGAACTATAGAGAAACTTATGATCACTTCAAACAACCATTAAAATATATAATAATCAAAGATGTTTCCAGTATTTAGCACATTTCCATGTTGGTATAGAACGGAGTTTTTAGTTTGTATTATCAAAAATCGATTACTATCACTGATTAATTCTTAACTGTAATGCAATACATTAAAATACGTTGGTATTTGTTATCTCCCCAACGTTCAATTTCTTCCTATTTCTAAACGAATCCAGTTTTATTACAGTGTCCTCTTATGAGTTAGGTTCGTAACATTAGTTTTCAGTTTCCTAGATATGATTAGAGACAACCCTACGTCGCAGTGACAGAATCAGAAAAGTAATGATGTTATTTTCAAGTTTCCTTTGCGTTAAGTGTATTAGTGATAAAAGTAACAAATTTTACATTCAATTGACATTATCAAATTGAGTTTTCGCTTTCTTACGTACCAAACGAAAGACACATCCTTACATCACATCAAAACAGTGCATGAGCAGGCCTTCAAAGGAATTGAACATCTCATTCGGCCTGTAACTCCAGTTTACATGTATAAATAAAGACATAACCAACTAAAATTTGTAATTGTGGATTCCTTCTGTTCCTAAATTACACTAACTAGACAATTTTAGTAAACTTTAATTTATTTAACACGTTGTAACCAAATACAGCAAACATAACCTCATAAAGTTTACCCTCAACTTAGACAAAATACAATAATGCTTGATTTTAAGAACATAGCAAAATCGTGGTGTCTACACCATAGTGTGGGCTTTCATCAACCTCAAAACTAGTTGGCGACAGGTTGTACTGTAACTTCTCGTTGCACCTCGCATCAAGTACATAGTGGAACTATCGGTTTAACATACACCTTTTCACCAACTGAACATATTGTTTCTTGGTACTCGCCATGATTCATTGGTTCACCTTTGCACTCCAGTTATATTTAATAAGTTTAGAACAGGGTGAAGTATCGTTTGTAATATATTTTCTTAGGGGTAATATTATAAGAATTTCTTGAATACTTCCTTTGCTTCTGGCTGCAATTCTCTTAATTTTTCTATAATTTCGCTCGACATTACCATTCGGTCTGTTTACACACCTAAAAAAGCTTCAAACTCACTTTTAACAAAGCTGCTGGATTCATTCTCAAAATTTTTACTGCTGCTGTCCACCAGGAATTCTTGTAGTGGTCTTCATTCAGCAAATATATCCAATACAACTTTTAATACTTCTTATATGTTTCATTTCAAATCCGCCACCACATTTTAAAGCTATTGAGACCACAGTTCATTATTCTTGTTAAATACCTTGATGCTCCATAACGAGTTACATAATTTGAAAGTCTATGCCAAGTCGATTTACAGTATAAATGACCAAGTTCCCACATAATTGGCCAAGGATGTATAGACAAACACGCTTTACATGGTTTTACTACCTTCTCTGCACTATTCTCGCAAAATTTAATATTTTATCCACATCCTCATTCTCACCTACTATAGCTGCAATAATGGAACTTTTTTTAACTAACCGAATCTTGAAAACCCGCGTTAAGGGGCCTTGTTGAAATTTGATTTAAAAAGTTATATTTTAACATATGGTGGAAGGGGCATACTATTCTGTTGGTGAGTGTACGGAAAATTAGGATTAATCAATACTGTTGTGTTGGGGGTTACACAAGTCTAGCCCTTTAGTTTTTTTTACCAAGCAAACATTACGTGGTTGAAATTATAAGTATTCTAAAACACAATATTTATATTTGGAGGGTACTTATTTCTTAATTTTACTTATTTTTAAAGTGTGTTCTCGATTTGATTCACGTCATATAATATTGCAAATTGCTTACGGTTGTCAAGCAATTATTATTATTACTATTCAGGTAACACATCAATGTTCTAATGCTTTAAACAGTGCTTCAATATACAGGGTGTACATAAAGTCCTGCACTGGTATATAATATTTTCTAAACGATAACAGATAAATGAACAAGATTTGGTACATCAATACTACACCTAAAAAATCTACTTTTTTGAAGGAACTATCAGTTTTTCTGTAATATCATGGGGACGTCCCGCAATGGAGTCGGAAGGAAATCTTAAATAGGAGCATAGGTCAATATGCACATCATTTTAAAGGGCTTATCTAGCAGAGTTTAATGCCGCAAACCGCACTCAAAAAGATTGATCCAGTACAAAATGGCGGCTGTTCAAAGGTTTTACTTGGTTACATTTCATTAGTAGCCATAACCCCGGTAAAGCAAAACTGCAACCAAACGAATACTGCAGATAAATACTACATTATGATTGTCAGTTGTACAGAAGTGAATTATGACGTAGGTTATCCTCAAGGGTTACAAATTTGGTCCTAATATATTGGTAACAGTGTTTAAATAGGCTCTTACGTCAATGCCGTAGTGTGGGGGTGCTCCGTCCTGTTGAAACCAGATATTCTGGTAATGTTCTCAAACATGTTTCGAAGTGCTGGTGTAATTTTCATTTTCTAGCAAACGTTAATATGATATTGCACTTAAATTTCCTTCAATAAAGAAAGAGACCTACCAACTGGGTACCTATCACACCAAGCCAGACATTCACCTTTAGTGAATACTGCGTATGTGCTTCCCGCATCCAGTGAGGATTTTCGCTACTCTAGTACGTAACGGCAATTGTGCCTGTTTACACTTCCATTCAGCATAAATGAACAATCGTCTGAAAACACAATATTGTTTGCATCAATTTCGTTGCAATCTATTTTTGGCCATCATAGTTTCACAAAATTCTATACGTCGATCGAAATCAACTTCGTTGAGTTCGTGCACCAAATGAACTTTATAAGGCTTAAAATTAGACCCTTTCAGAATCTTTTTCAACAGACGTAATAGAGATGTCATGAGTTTGTGTTGCTGAGCGTAGGGACTCTTGCGTATTCTCAATAAATGAGTGCAATACATCTAAAGAGTTGCCTTCAGTTGTCGCAGTAGCGGGCCTTCCTGTCCTATGACGATCGGAAAACACTTCCTGTTTCCATAAAGCGTTGAACAGTTTCTCCCTACAGTTGTTCTAGAAATTGGCTGCCTCTCGTGAAAGTAGTCATGAAATAAATGGCATGCTTCCTCGTGTGATCGTCCGTTGTTTCCCCAACCAACCATCATAAGAAGTGTTATACGTTCACGTTCGTCAAGCAACATAGTGTAGTTGAAGAACTACAAGCAATACGACAAACTCTTTTGTACTAAAGTGCACTGATAGAAAGGTTGGACAGCACTACTAAAACAAGAACACTAGAATAGCCTACTATGAATAGACTGGCTAATTGGAAAGTCCAAACTGCGACCCAAAGATAAGAGCTTTTTAATTGTTACTGTTATCAGGTTTTCCCCCGTTATCAATATATTAGGACCATATTTGTACCCCTTGAGGATAACCTACGTCATAATTCACTTCTGTACAACTGACAATCATAATGTAGTATTTATCTGCAGTATTCGTTTGGTTGCAGTTTTGCTTTACCGGGGTTATGGCTACTAATGAAATGTAACCAAGTAAAACCTTTGAACAGCCGCCATTTTGTACTGGATCAATCTTTTTTGAGTGCGGTTTGCGGCATTAAACTCTGCTAGATAAGCCCTTTAAAAATGATGTGCATATTGACCTATGCTCCTATTTAAGATTTCCTTCCGACTCCTTGCGGGACGTCCCCATGATATTACAGAAAACTGATAGTTCCTTCAAAAAGTAGATTTTTTAGGTGTAGTATTAATGTACCAAATCTTGTTCATTTATTCTGTTATCGTTTAGAAAAATATTATACCAGTGCAGGACTTTATGTACACCCTGTATTACAATAATATTGAGCTAAAATAGGTAACACCCAAGCATAAAATGTGGTTGAATCTGTGATCCCACCTAGCTTTCTCAACCCCCATTTCAAAGTTATATTCATACCTTTCTACAAGGATTCTAAATCTTCAACTTTCTGTAATATACGCACTAATTTCATCTTCTTTACCGATTCAATGAAAATTCCTATTATACTGTGTGATTTAATCTGAAAATCTCGATAGTGATATATTTTACCAAATTACCACCAAAACAGCTTGCGGTAAAATGCCTCTAACTATAAAATGTTAAGGAACTTAAGCTTATTTAACATTTTTACCAAACTAACAAGTAACAAAAAACAACAAAACTTAACCTGAAACCACTCTCAACTGAGTCACTTATACTTAATTAAAAAAACAAAGCAACATTACATACCAACATACCAATATTTGGTTTTTTTTACAAAAAACAGTATACTCGTTGATGTTCCGAAGGTGATGAAAAAAATAAATAGGGGTTCATCTAGCGTTATTATAATGCCCCTCTTATTATGAAATTCTACTTAAACAATGGGGTAGAATTTTGAGTCTCTCGTTTCATAAAAAAATAATTTTTTATGCAGTTTTATATGCTTTATAAGCTTTAAAATTATGAAATACTATGATTTGCTATGAAAATTATGTCCACAATTTTTTTAATATATACTTTTATCTATGTATCAGTCATATAATGTAGTTATGGTAGGATGGGTTAATTTAATATCAATGTTGATTTTAGTTCCAGTTAACCTTCCTTTTATTGTAGCGTATGGTATCTGACGCTGTCTCAGACTTGAATCCTGGAATCTACCATGTTCATCTAAAGAGATCCAAATATATTCGGTGATGAAGAAGCTCAAAACCGTGTACATGATGAGGCAATGAGACTGCAATTCACCTATTTATAGGTGCCTCTGATGTCGAAATTATGTAAATGTTCGTTTTGAGTTTCTTTGTCGCCGACTTTCTTTGGATCTCTTCAGACGAATATGACTCACGATTCCAGGAGTCAAGACTAAGACAGCATCGGATACCAGACGCTGCAATAAAAGAAAGGTGAACTGGAGTTAAAGCCAACATTAAAATTGTATCAGTCATTTGAATATTTTGATACCTTATTTGAATGTGCTATATTTATTTTCACCTTGATACCACATGCGGTCCGCAAAGTTAAAAGTTAACAATTTATAAAATAGTTTCAATGAACGGAGTTTTGCAAAATTTTTTGCATGTCTTAGTAGAATTCCTTTGGTGTTTTTAGTTCGACAGATCACGAGTAAATGTGGTTATTGAATCACAGTAACCTGAGTACCTAAAGGATCTACTCGTAAATTGGCTCTAAACCACTCATAAGTTCAAAAGTTATATCGGGTAGTGTTCATCACTAAATCAAGATTTGAGATATAAGCCGCTCCGTCCTAACATATACGAGCCTCGTATACACGTTTTTTGAGTGAAATTTGCCAATGATATTATGCGGCTTAGACAAGATGGGAGAATGCGCTCGTGTATGTGTCACTAATACCGAGTATAATATTGGTATCGGGGTTGTGTTGAGAACGGCATCGGCATCGAGCCAGCACCGCTACTCGTAATATTAATAACACTGAGCGGCCATGCTGGGCATGTCGACGGCATGTTCTAGTCATGCATATATTCATGGACTTTTTAAGAGCCACTGAATCCTGCATACATTGTTACCTCATGCATTTCAATGCGAGTCGGGCTTGATTCTTCTAGGTATCACCAACATCTGTATGTTTTTTACACCCTCACCTCATCAAAGAGGCCATCTACTACCTCCTTTGGTAGTTTATCCCTTCTTTAGTGATTAATCCAGATTTAAGTTATGAGTGAACAAAAAGCTGAATAAAGTCCTCTTTCTTCCCTCCACCGAGGACAATAATCATTTCGTATTTCTAAAGAAGCGCATGAGTAGAAATAGAAGTCAGTAATTAATTACTCTGGTAAGTTTGTATTAATAATTATACATGCGTGTTTTAAGATTCGTTTCAGTAAGACTAGGTCAGAACTAGGATTGTCAGACTTATTGGGCAACAGAAAAAGTCTATTCGTCCATGTAAAATTAGTGGAAGTATCCACGCTGTTACTGTTAACGGTACAACCAAAAGGAAGAAAATTATTCGTTCTTCCACTGAATACTCTCAGTTGAACGCGGTGTATAAAGGTTTTGGTTTTAGTTCAGGAGCCAAGAGCCAACTCGCATTGTATACGAATTTATTAAAATCGATGGAGAAATAATTCCTAGGAAAGTAATCGATCAGCCGCGCTAGTTTTGGTGGAAGTCGAATGGAAGGGTATCGAAGGGGATTATCGTTTGAATTGTCAAACAATAATTTTATTCCGAACATATTGTTTTAGCTTGGTAGACTTCAAACCTACCGGTCAGACATATAAATAATAGTTATATCACAGTCAGACAACTAGATAAAGAAACAGAGTCAGCCAAATGGTCTGTCCGTATACGGTTATCTGACGCTGGTTGAACATCGGTTTAGTGGTTGACGATCGATTACTTTCTCAGGGGGAATTTCTCTATCAATTACAAGAAAAGCCAGGTTGTGTATGTGGGTCATTCAATAAGTAACGAGCCAAATTTCTACTGCTCAAAAAACGGCTGAATTGATTCATATTAAACTTTCAGGATATAAAGTTGGCAACCTTGCAATGACATCTAATCAGCTGTTTAATTATATTTTGTAAACATAGCCTCAAATTGACTCAGTTATAATGGCGAGTGCGCTAGAGAATTACACCGTGGAAGAGCAACGTGCCGTGATCAGAGTTCTAGTCGCGAACGGTGAGAAAAGTTGTAAAATCTATAAAAGAATGGAGATAGTTGTTTGAATCGATCGAATGTTTACAAATAGGTAGAATAGTTTTAAAGTGGCCGTACAAAAGTTTCTGACTTCTGACCAGTCGAAGTTGGAATTTCTTTTCTCGAATCTCGGTTTGAGCGTTAATTCGTGACAATATACTATCACTGTTGAACTGATAAGTGTAATAATAATCGCGGGTGTTGGAACTGTCCATAAAACTATTCACAGCAAGCTTCAGTACAAGATACCCTGTGCGAGATGGGTGCCCAGACAACTCACGGACACTCACAAAGAAACCCTGCTTCAAATCAGTAGGCAGTTCAAAAATCGATATTTGATTGAAGGAGAAGGTTTTTTTAAGAGTAGCAACGTGTGATGAACACTACTATGATCCAGAGTCAAAACGATAGAGCCTTGAGTCTACGAAAAATTCAGGATCCAGCCATCATAAAGTCATGCTTACAGTATTCTGGGATTTTCATAAATTAATATTATGATTTTCTAGAAGGCCAAAGAACAATAAAAAACTAATATCCTACTACAGTGACATGCTGGAAAACAAGATAAGACCTACCATCCGAACTAAACGCCGCAGGCTCTTGACTGAAGGCGTGATTTTGCCTTATGACAACGTCCGTCCATATACGGCACAGCTGACGAAAGACAACCTCAGAAACTGGGGTGCGAGATCCTTTCGACATTCTCCCTATAGTCCTGATTTAGACCCATCAGACTTCCTTCTCTTTGTACCCATTAAAGAGGGTTTCCAAGGTATACATGTTCAAACCAAGTAAAAGGTCAAAAATCTGGTGCAAGAGTGCCTCTGAGATCAACTCAAAGAATTTTATGTCAAGGGAATTTACAAATTAACAGAAATATGGGTTAACAAGTTTATAAGTGTTGCTGGGGAGTATGTTGAAAAGTGACCAAAGTTTTGTACTGATTTAATAAACTGTTTTTGATCAGTAGTAATTTGTCCCGTTACTTATTGAATGACCCTCACACTTATACAAACCCTCGTACTTTCTTTCAGCTCCTTGACTTGTTGGTTTTAAAGCTGGTTAGCCAGTTAAGTTATGAAGCTTTATTCAGTATAAATATCAACACAATTCTTAATACATTTATATTACATTTTATTTTAAAATTCATGACTATGGAGCACAAATAGTTTTCTGTATACTCTTAAATATAACCAAAACAAAACTGCATCACTATAAATCAATAAATCTTTATAATTTTGTTTCTTATCATTTTTATATTTTTTTGGCATATACGAGTATAATGTCCGTATGTACGAGTACTCTATTACAATTCTCTACTTGGTTGTCTTCAGTTATCTTGAAGAACTATGAATATGTTTTCTACAAAAACGTTTTCTCAACATAAAATCGATTGCATAAACTTAGCACATTAGATGCGTGCAATCTGTAAACTACCCTCCATTCCAACCCTTAGGTATCCGGAATTATCACTGTGACCCTTATTCTCGGTTCGCATACCTGAAACCCCTCACAGAATATTCCATATGTCTGCAATTGTCACTTATCTCAACTCACACATGTAACATCCGGCCTAGTTACAAAATCCCAAATGTTGAGGAATTATGTTGCTGAGGCTCCGGAATCTGACCAATGTTCCGCTTGTTTTGTAGTTGGCGCTATAGTGCCATCTGAAGAAGACTTCCCTCGATCTTGAATTCCACCGGAACATTTTCGACGTAGACAGAAGGATAAACGACGTCAGAAGTTCGATAGTGGCTTTACAGGTTAATTTATTTAAAAGTTTTATATATTACGTGGACCTATTAGTGATTCAGATACCAACCTGATATGTCACGTGATTGAGTGATGTTGTTGACTTGAGTATTTTCCCTCATATCAGGTCTCGTGTTGTTCCCGACTTGTTATCTGCAGTACAGTACCATTGAACGGGTAAAGAGATAATAACTCCATGGAGATAACGTTACCTATTTACCTTTACTTGTAACTCATTCTGGAGTCTTGATAATCATACAAATATGTCTTTATCATATGATAGAAATCTGCCCATTGGTTTGGTGTCATTTTAAGTAATAAGAGAAGAAAACATTTGAGTCTGTTTCCGAACCAGTTTGAGTTTAATTAATTTGCTAAAGTAATTTCTTATTGATTAAATCTAGGAAATAACCATGTAACCTTAATTTAATATGTGTAATTTGTGATAGGTACATAGGTTTCAAATTTTAATTTCTATAACTCGATTTTCAGTCAGCATAGTGCAGCCTTCATGGGTCCACAAAGTCAGTTACTTCTGCATTGGACCCAGCCTCTTTACATGCACTTTTCATGTGTAAATGTGAACTAACTAGACAACAATATACTACTTACAGGAGTCTTTGGTGAAGCAGAACCCCACTACATTTCATATATCGCATATGAACTGAGGCAGCCATACTTTCAGCACAGGTTTTACTAGTTTTATTTCAGGTCAATTCATAATTTACATTTGTTATTAACGAAAAGATCAAGATACAGCTAAAATATTCTGTCAATAACTTGTGACTTTCAGGCTATTAGTGAATTTCCTAATAGTGAATTTGGTATTAAGTAAGAAAATAACCATCAAAGAGTTTTTCGTTTAGTTTTGAGAAAAAAATGTCATACTGCTGAGACCCTGCTGGACTGAAGTGATCCCAGTTCCAGTCGACGAAGCGCAGGAGGTTTAATGGGTAAACCTAGGGATCGTAGAGAAAGAGAACACGGGGAGCTCTAAAGCGGAGACCCTAGGTGCGTAACGCATTTCCTCCTGAGGGAAAAAAACGTAACGTAATAAATAGTTGTGTATGAAAACGAAGCATTATAAATAAATAAATGAATGTAGTGAGCAAACAGTTAAATATCCTAATTATAGTACTTACAGGGTGTTGCATGAGAGGTTGGCACAACCTCAAGATATTACAGCAGACACAAACACAAGTGCAAGTGAACACATGTTCTATCTCGCTTCATTGAGTGTGTGCCTGCCCGTATGTATTTTTTATTTAAAAACTTCATATCTTAACATCTGGTGGAGCGAATAACATGAAACTTGGGATTTATGTTAAGCTAATTAAATGAGCAATAAAACATTAAATAAATATCATAACTTTCCATTTCGAAATGCCTGGACTAAACGGTTTCAAAACTAAGTATCTAAAAAACTATATATCGTAAATTAAAATTACAGGAATAATCATTTGTTGCAGATTGAATGACATAACTAAAATACCAAATTCGTTAAACTAATAAACCATTTGTGTATATATGCCTCACAACTGATAAATATTTGTTGCTCACAGCTTATGGAAACAAACCTATAAAGTGACCATGTTCACTTATGTGTTAAAAATACCATTGGCATTGTAATAAAAATTGTAAAATAAATGATATCTAAGTTTTTATAGCAATACTGTTTTTTTATATTTTTATTATTAGACACTGTTTGTTTTTTTTATTGTTAGACTTTTACAAATCTTAACAGACACCATTCTGTTAATAATAAAGGAAATCACACAATTATTGTTTTGTTTTCCTCTTTTTTTATTACAATACGTGACGCATTTTTTATTGTTTCCACATGCTGTCAAAGGAATATGTGATGACAGCTGTGATGACAGCTTTACAGAAACGTAAAGAAACCTTTATATTTACAACTGATCAGAACTAACATGCCATTTAAATCATGTCTTACTGAAACTACCAGCAGTCAACAAATAGGGAATGAGAATGGTGTCTGTAATCAGCAGTAACGGAGCTTATTTGTAATTAACATTTGGAATCACAGGTAGTCAGTATTTGTTTATTTATCTTTCAGCAAATAATTTTAATGGAGGAAAGCGAAGGGAATTATTCCGATTCATACAAAAAACCAAATATAAAAAAGTGGTGATGAAAAGCTCTGAAATTTGCAATTTACAAAAGGCAGAAAACACAAGTTAAACTGCGTTCAAAAGAATTTTCAAGACAACGACCGCAAAGATATAGAGTCAATAAAAGAGCAGATTGTTTGAACAATGTTGATATTCCTCAAATAAAGCAAAAAGAATTGTCTAAATTACGTAAAATTAGATATTTAGAGATGGCACTTTTTCAAAATATATATTCACAGCCCGTTATAAGAAGTAGTCACTTCTGTAAGTCATCCCCACGACTGCCTTACTTAAAAAAACACATAATGGCGACTTGAAGCTGAACGACACATTTCTCGACCTATATTTATAAGACATTTTGTTTACTTGAAATGATTAGTAGTATCAGCCACAGAAGTTTGGGAGACACTTTTCTGAGCACCCTGTATATACAGCTGTCCCAAAATTAGTACCAAGCAAAACCCCAGAGATAGAGCACTCCTAAAGGTACTCAAATAAACTAAAACATGTTACCCGATTATTTAGTTTTCTAGTTATCAATTTTGTTGTAATGAAATTATGGCTTAAATTATAAGATTTTTATTTTTAATTTGCTTTCGAAGATTTTAAAATAGTTAAAGATTTCAGGTTTTTTTTAACATTCATTGGATTTTAAAAACACCATGGATAGATGTATGGTGACAAATTTATATCCGTCAGATACATATATTATTCAGATAGTTTTCGAAAAATATCAAGATATTATCTTAACTATCAACGTGGCTTTAGCCAAAAAAATTATAACAGTCAAGAGTGTAGTAAAAGATTACAAAAAAAGTCGGGTAACATGTTTTAGATTATTTGAGTACCTTCAGGGGTGCTCTATCTCTGCCTTTTGTTTGACACTAAGTTTTGGGACACCCGTACGTATTAGATTAGTAGCAAACTAAAAATTGAAGATAGAAACGAAATCCTATCCTTGGTCAAGTTTAATCAACGTATTATGCGAGATAATATTGCTCGTCACATTATGACAATTCTGCTGTTTATAACAGTATAACTTTGGGAACAGTTTCTGTGTCGGAGATATCGCATGCAACCTTTCTTTGATTGGAGCAATGTTAGCTCTTCTTCATGCTCAGTGAATGATCTTGGACAGTTCTACTTTTCCTGAAACATGACAATTGAAAATAAAATTTCTATTACTTATAGACATCTTGTAATGTGTTAGATTTTAATATAACATAACAGAGACAATAGGTAAATGTTACCTGTGTGAGATGTAACTATGGCTTTATAAAACTCACCAATAATAAAGTAAAATCTTGTGGTTGTACTATTTATAAGGTGAATTATTTGAATTTATTATGACATAAACTGACTCCTCCCCGACCTATAGGACCAAAGTTGGGACAACCATTTCTATAATATCTACTCCAAGAGATTGAGGACAATTTAGAACATTTATTTTATAGTAAAGTTGATTGCATTTGATTTTTGATGGTTTTATAGTTGATTAATGGTCTAAATTATCTTTTAATATTGAAAGAGCTGGAACAACGTTTCTGTGATAACAGGTGGTATATATTGTTTAAGGAAAACGTTTTTATCCAGTATTTGACCGATTAATTTACAGGTCTCCCAGTGGAAATGAAGAAATGATTTTCACAAACCTCGAATGTCTACTAATAGACTTGACAAAATTTCATCAAACATTTGTTGTGATGGGTGACTAACATCAACGCTTTGAACAAATCCCACCCACACATAAAACGTCTGGAAGATCTTCTAAGTTCTTTTGGTCTTCAGTTGCTTTTAAATCCACTACAAGAGTGACAGCCACAACTCAGACGATTATTGAGATGTTATTTCAGCATTGTCTGTTATCAACACATCAATTTCTAATCTCTACAACCAAGAGGTTATATTTAGTGAAACTCAGATACAAAAAGAGCCGAAAATTATAAAAGGAAATGTGGATTTTCTAAAATTTGTCTCAATCAACTGAGGTGTAGTTAAAAAAATGTAATGACTATATAAATTATTATTTAGACAAATATATCCCTAAAAAGCAATTAACATTGGTCACAAACAAAAAAATAAAATAAAAAAAACAAGTGGATCAAAAGGAATTCTGATTTCGAGAGATAAACAAGTTTTATTCCGAAATTAACAAAACAACTACATATTACCAATACAAAAATTGTTTCCGACTTTACAAGAAGACTTATAAGAAAAGTGATCCAAGCTGATGTCTCAAAATCTGCTTTTTTCCTCTAAATAATCCTTCAAAGACATAATCAATAATAAAAACAAAGAGTACCAACCATGTACAGTCAAAATTGTTAATATACTTGTGGATGGTGACGCCGGGTTTGCTAATGAGTTTAACAGATTATTTTCATCTGTTGCTTGTGAGCAAGGCCCGGGCCGCATAGTCCTCTGGTTGATTTCACGCGTAGCCTGATTCCAATAGCCACAATGGCACTAAAACCGGTGGTTGAGGAAGAGTTCAACGAAATCATTCAGTAGCTCCCAGCCAAAAATCGAACAACCTAAATTTAATATCAGTATGGGTCAGAAAAAAAATTTTAAAGCATATTGTGAAACCATTAACAAAATTATTCAACCTATCTTTCCATACAGGAGTTTTCTCCTTTCTTCAAAAAGTCTCTAAAGTAACACCAATTTTCAAAAGGATTACCATTCTTGTGTCAGTAATTATCGGCCTGTCTCAATCTTGATAACCTTTAACATGATATTTGAAAAACTGTTTATGGTAAGAATGCTTAGATTTTTAAATAAAAACAACCAGCTCTCGAATGAACAGTTTGGATTTAGAAAAGGCAAATCTGCCGTGGACGCAGTTGTGAGTTTGGTAGATATGGTTGTATAGGGATTAGGATGTCGGAGTCCCACTTTAAGTGTGTTTCTCGATTTATAAAAAGCATTCGACTATGTTGACCACAGTATACTGCTAGAAAAACTAGAATCTCGTTGCATTTGAGGAATTCCCCAGATGTGACTGAGATAATTTTGCAGTCACAGAACGAAAAAAGTCAAAATTTCAAACAAATTGTCAGATTCGATTAATCTGAGCTACAGAGTCCCTCAGGAATCTGTTCTTTGTCCAGTCCTCTTCTTCATATATGTCAATGACATAGTATCATCACTATAGTACGGACGAATCGTACAGTATGCTAATTACACGACTTTCTGTCTCAGCACAAAAACAAATTTGGAACTATATCAATTTCAACAATTGTTGTCAAAAATGTCACCAATATCAATCTCGAAAAAAGTTTTGAAAAGGCAACTGTTCAGACCCAACGAGTGACACCACCGTAATGTTAGAAGACAACTTATTGGAAACAGTCTACACAACAATATTCCATGGAATACACCTGGATAAGGGGTTTACATGGAATGGATCACATGGAATGGATCACATTGATTCTGTATGTGCCAGGCTCGGGCATCTACGTCTTCAGGTCTTTAGCAAAATACTGTCCGACTCAGGTTCTGATGGTGGTATATTTGAGATTAATTGGCCCACATCTCTCTTGCGGAATAATGCTTTGGGGGTATCACATACTTTATGAGGGCTTTCAGACTCCAGAGAAAAGCTGCTCTAATCATTGCAAAATTAAAACCTAGAGAGTCGTGTAAAGAGGCTTTCAAAACTCTACAGCTGTTGACGCCGCCAAGTCTATATATTTTCTGTAACAACAATTATCTGTATATCCAAGTGTTCCTTAATGAGGGGCACGTAAAAGACATACACAACCATGATTCTAAAGGCAGCGTAAACTACCGAACTGGGAGACATAGACGGTGATTTAGTTAACCTCACAGGCAGGTAGGTGTTCATTTTATTAAAATATGTTCAGGTTCAATCAAGAATGTCCCAACGCTCAAGGTGGTAAGAACTCGTCTAAAACGCCGTGGTGTTATATACATTTTATACTGTCACCGAGTTTCTGGTATTTGACTCGGAGACCGCCCAATTGGCTGACTGACTTCGAAGCTGGGTCTAGGTGTGAATAAACAAATAAATCAATGTTGAATATGAAGAGACGCTAACTACCTTAAAACTATTTCATTAGTCCAGTAGTTATTTACTAAGTTTAACTTTCACAACTTCAGCCAAGACAAGAGTGTTAACCATTGTATTATAATGTAAATGTTTCGAACTTTAAACCAACATTATTTTTTTATAGAGTCGGCCCTTTGAGATCGGATTTGCGGCAATGTTCTCTACTAATATAGACCTTTAATTTTATGTACTACTCGACCTGTTTTCATTTTAGATTTTCTTCTGACTCCTAACAGGTCATCCCCATGACATGACAAAAAAATAGTAGTTACTTAAAAAAGTAGATTTATAGATACAGTAATAATGTATCAAGTTTATTGCTTTACCTATAATCGTAAGTGAATTATCAAGTATATTATCGCGGGACTTTTCTTACACTCTGTATACATATACCATATGAATACCATAAATAAAAAAAATACAATTAATAATACACATATACATGTATGCTGGTAATTTGTTATTATTATTAAATTAAGATTTTTTGTACTATTTAATCTGCATTTATTTTGTTCGGAAGTATGTAAACACTTGGTAAATATTTTCAACAGTACAGTTTTTTTTAACTAAATGTAATTGTTCTGTATTACTCGTACATACTACTATATACTATATTACTATAACTTGTCAATATGTGTATAAACATATTGATCTCAGTTGGTACACTTAACTATATTACGTGAGTTCTGCTAGTATATGTGAGCGTTTGAGCCTACACCTGTACCGCAGATGTTGTAATAAAGTTTAATGCGAAAGGCCAAATCGTGGTTTACGGTCATTCTTAACTTCGCTAAACTACTTTAGTGATTACCGACCTTAAGCAGCAGCTTTGTGTGGAAATCGTGGTAGTTAAGGAACACATTGTTAACAGGATCGATAATACTTAAGTACCACTTCATATAAGTTAATGTTGCCTCGGCACACACCTCCATTGCAAGGAAAGACTTAATCAGAATCATTTATCATAACTACAAAATCATTACCTCTTAAGGATATACGTTATCATTTTCTAACATCTTAAACGCTGTACTGAGTGGCACATTAAAGAACCAAAAAGGTTTTAAATTTTTATACTCCATTATAAATAAAAAAATTCCAAGTTTAATTGCAATAGTCTGTTATTTATCTATGTAATGAACTATTGAGGAACTTTTAATTTATCTATTATATTTATATACGTATGATAGACATATTTTAGAACTATTTGAATAAAACTTTTGACGCTAAACTAAGAAAAGGACGACTACTTTTTTATATTATGAATAATACATTTTAAAACAAAACATTCTAAAGTTTACTGCTTTTAATCTGCGTAACCCTGTAAACTTGTTAAAGTGTGTAGCATTTTTTTTAGAAAATTTCTATTTTGATTTTGTAAAAAATTGCTTTCATTTGCTATTAAATGATAGTTGTTCTTAGTTACTGAATATATACAAAAATACTCTGCACACTTAGCATTTTATTGCTTAATGTTTATTTATAAAACTAAATTTGACTAAGCCATATACTACAAGACAATAAGAGGATTAGATATATTTGCCATACTTTTATTAATAGAACTCAAACACAACGTTTCGGGATCTGGTATCTACCCTATTCTTCACGTGGCCAGTCCTAAAACACAAGTCCTAAATTGAAGTTAATAATTTATCAGCCTGGCAATAAATGTTAACAATAATCAAGTCCGTTATCCTGTTATCACTTCATATCATCCAATAATATATTACCTTTAAGCAAAGAACCTTTTATACTACGCTAAAAATATTCATTGCTATGTTTTAAAGGACTTATGTATATCTATTGTACATGTCACAAAGACTTGGCTCAATATGTACAGTGGACCTGAAAGTAGTAGATATGAAATTTACTAAATCGGGGCGTGTTGCGTGAGTTATAAATTTTGATATCCTTATACTATTTTAATCCAAAGCTCTCTAATAAATATAAAATATAACTGAAATGTACAAGATATATACAGGGTGTTTCACATAAGGTGCAAAAAATGAATTGTAAGGGAATATATTATCGTAGAATAAGAGTACTAAACGGGTTGAATACTAAGTATATCCTTGAGAACAGTTTAAATAGTTGAAAAATGGTTAGAAGAAGATACTTCTAGCCCGGAAAGACTATGGTTGGAAAAGCCAATCTTATCTGAAAAAGACCAAACGGTATTTAGAAGGGCATAACCTGAGGGCATATATAGGGGATGGCCTAGACAGCGAAAGAAAATGGTTTAAAAAGATACTCTTATCTGGAAAATACCAAAGAGTAACTTGGGGGGCATGTGTTGTTGGTGGGCTGGACAGTGAATAGAGAATGGTTTGAAGAAGCCGCTTTCAGCTGGAAAATACCAAATAGTAAACTGGGGAGCATGTGTTGTTGGTGGGCTAGAAAGCGAATAGAAAATGGTTTGAAGAAGCTACAGTTAGCTGTATGAAACCAAACAGTAACAGTAACAAGAGAGTGGTTAAAAAAAAATTGGTTAGAAGAATGTAGCCGGAGGAGACCAATGAGTTACTAGACGGTCATGTCTAGGGTGTGGGCTAGGCAGCGAAAGGAGTATGGTTGGAAGAAGCTACTCTTAGTCGGAGGAGACCAAACAGTAACCCAAAGGGTTATTTGTAGGGGGTGCGCTAGACCTGCAGATAATCTCAAGTAATTTAACTGTCAGAAGATAGTAAAAACAATCTTATGTCTCCTGCTGGTGACGACACCGCTCGACTCCTCTCTAATTGTTTATCTTCACAGTGATTAATATATTTGAGGACTAGGTTCACCAAGGGGGTCCTCCGCTACTCGTATATACGGCCTCCATAAACATTCTTTTATACGACTCAACCTCTACATGAGGTATTCTAAACGACTGGCGGCCATTTTATTTCCTTCTAAGGCCCCAACACTATCAATCTTCCCCTAATACCTCCATTAGCAACATTCGCTCAGCATCAACTCATCACGCCTTTTATTTGCTTTCCCAGATGTAACCACGTGACCAGCTAGCTGCCTGGGGCTCTTGCAGTCGTTTCGTGTAGGCCTACACACCGTTTCCTCTGGTACATCGAGTCTATTCTATATCATACGTGACACCTTATACGACCTTGCAGTTGACACTTCCAAGACACTGTAGTGGATTGTAATGTTGGGGAAAATATATAAAATGAACAAAAAATTATTTATATTTTATATATATTATTTTCTACTCGATATGTATGTAGTTAGAGAAAGTTAAGAGGTCCAAGTTCTCGTTTGTTATGTCATTTACAACAAAAACGTGTGGTGATTATTTATACTAAATGAAAATGTTAAAACTTTTAAATAAACCTTAAGTTCTTAGTTCCTGTGCTATATTGTTCAAAAAACATAATAGTTTTCAGCCATTATCCATTATAACCTTTATTATTCCGTAAGTGAATCTGTCCCTTGGAAATATCTCGAGCTGTGAAAAAATAAACTGCGTTACGAGGTTCATATTAAGGCTTGAGTGTCAAGGACGGTGAGTTAAAATACCAGACAATACAAAAATTACCCGAGCTCTATCCCACTGCCCCCTAAAGTTATGTAAAGAGATGTTTACAAGAAATTCATTGGTCTGAATAGTAGTCACAATTTTAAAAGTAAAATTTTGCGTTACTATAGTGGAATTAATCAGCTGTTTTAAATATACCAGCTGGTGCGAACAAGAGCTGATGAAAGCATTGTGTGTATTACTGTTTATCGATTTTAGTGTTCTGTTTAATTGAAACGTGTAGACTGCTTGTTTGCGTGAGTGTGGAACAGAAGGATAATTCGCAGAAACATGTCGTATTTTGTTGTTTATTGATTACAGTGTTCTGTTTCATTGATAAAGTAGGAATATATTGTAATAGGGGAATACTGGGAGTTCGGAAGAGTATTTAGGAACGGTGCATAGCAGTCAGAATGGCTAAGGACAATTTAAAATGGAGGTGAACAGGGTGATGAACATTACCACAATTTTAAGCGCACTCTCATTAATGAAAACTACGTCACTCATAATCGAGTTGGTAGCCTTGATCAAAGTTGAGTGCACTGTATTGCATTCAATTTTCACGGTGAGTCAGTGAGAGGGCACTTTAACTCTTGTTGCCACGATGGACTGATGTCACTACCTCAGCCCTGACCAAACCCACAATTATAACACTCAATGCTGAACACGTAACATTTTATTGATAGCAGAAAATATAATAATGATATAGCGTTTGCATAACTTTAAGCACGTTACAAAGATGTACTTGCCAATGTTTCTTATATGTATTTCTTAGATGCGATGCCAGATTTATAGGTATATCTCAGACCTCTATTCTTCAAATGAGCAAGCGCCTTCATTTGGCCAGTTATATATAAAATTTCATAAGAAAAACAAGGTCGGATTAGGAAGATTAGAAAATCAAAATTTGAATGGAGAAATGTTTAAAATTTTAATCGAGATTTTAGCAAATAGTATTTACAGTCAAGCATACACACGTGCAGGATAGGTGTTATTATAAATATTAAAATTAATTGTAGTAGATTAATAAAGGTAATAGTCAAAACTCACCACAACATTGATAGGGTTTCCATAAACAAATATTGCTGTTACTAATGATAATAAGCAGCAATTGCTGCTACAAGCCATTAGTAAAAGTGTGTTTTTTTTTAATGTCTGAGCGTTAGCAACGCCACTAATTGTGTAGGTCAAAAGCATTATATCAATATGTATGTATATTTCTACTACAACGTTTCTACATAGTTTACGAATGTTTCTTACACTTAATCTTCTTACACTTTAGGTAGCCCCAAAAGAGAAAGTCACATTGGATAACATAAGGGGAACTCGGAGACGTTTGGAGATTTCTCGTAATCCAAAGATTTGGATTCTTCTGGTCGAGGAAATCCCACTACACATCGGTTTAACTGAAACATAAATCTTTAAATACGACAAAAAGAATTGGAATATATGTAGCTGGAAGCCACAAACACAGAACAGTCCATCAAATATAATGAACAAGAGAACATGATGGAAATCGATTATGATGAAGACGTTTCGGATACCGTGAGAACATGTAAATATCGTGCAAAATATGAAGCCTAGATATAAAGCTGCTTTCTTGCTAGCGTTCATTGGCGATAACAAGTGTAATTAAAAGTTTTAATTTCTACACTATCTATCCTAAATATATTTGTACTTTTATCAGAATCACCCTGTATTGATTAGGGTATCCCCCAAACATGAGATTAGCTGAACTATTCGTCCGAAAAGAGCAAGGCAACTTATTGATAAATAAGGTTCAGATAGTCGGATTCTTAGACAACTCTACGATGCTGTTCCAAGTATAAATAAAGTTACTTCTTTTAGTGAAAACTGAAATTGCATAATAAGTTTTCTGGTGTACTTTGGTATATTAAAAGTAAAATACGCCTTGTACAAAAAGTACTACCATAAACTAACTACTACTATCAATTAGTTATCAACAACCGTTAATTTGAGCTGAATTAGACATTTCTAAGAGAACGCAATCGCTCTTAGTTATGATTCGATGTGAATAAAATAAAAAAGGCCTGTATAAATTCTTAAACAATTTATAAAACGTTTGTTACTACTTAATATGTTGATATATTAATAATTTCAAGAAAGTGTCTTTATAACCTATGAAACATATATTTTAATAAAGTTACAGATTAAAAACTTCTTGCTCCAAAAAGACACAAGCAAAACATTTTCTTTATTTTAACTTCAATACTTCTTTAGATCGTAACTTTACAAGTTTAAGAGATCTCGCATTGCTATATGGCAATAATTACATGAAAAATTGAAATCCTTTTAAGGAAATTTATTTTTTTAGTTTAGTGTGATAAGTCTACATAGAAACCTTTAGTTTAAAGTTTAGATTTTATTTAAATCCATATTAGTATTTTAAAATAAACATACAATAAAGCTAATGCCTAGGATTTTTATACACTGTATATTTGTTACAGTTGTTATATGTGTACATAAAATAACTAATATTTTGTAAAGTTAAACAAAATTATATTCTGTGTGTAAAATAAATGATGAGTCCTCGAGTTCATATTAAGATTTTAGTGCAAATAACGAATTAGTATATTTACAATGATCAATCTCATAACACTACGTGTATTTCAGAACATTTCTCAACACAAAACCCAAAACGTGAAAAGCGCTTTTAAATTAAGAAATATGCTGGGTGATTAAGCTTCACCCAGTGCTCTTCTAAATCCATTTGCCTTTTTAGATCAAAAGCCAAATTCACCAAATTATATAACAATGTATCAACTAGTCGTGTTTTCAGTTATTAAAATTAAAATTAAATTAAAAGCTTGTTGTAAGAATTCGTAAATAAACAACATCCGGTCAACAATTATACGTGGTTTCCGGCTGGTGTCCAGCTCAAGTGCTCATTTGCGACTTCAATGTTTTTCAATTTTTCATGGAGGTGCTTAAATTATTTTGCCACAATTACACTTAGATAAGTTCAAATATTTTTTCGTAAGATTACCGCATCATCGCGTTTATCGCATTGAAAACCGACATTGTACGCTTAGCTTACAAGTTTTATTACGGGATTACATTAAATTATAACATCACATTTTTCATTAGAACGATGTGAACGAGAGGAGCAGCAAGAGTCTCGGGTGTCAACTCTTCCTCCCATATGCCTTAGAAGGTTGTCTGAAACTATCTGTATTACTCTAATGACCTTTGAAGGAATATTAGGAGCCAATACGTACTTCTTTTGCTGACGGCATAATGCCACATTTTAAAGTGCAAAAGCTTGTGTTTGAAAAATAGAACTGTAATACAGTAGGTTAAAAATATAAAATAAAAAAAAAAAAAAATTGTGGAAATAATTGAGGCAGGATAGGAGAAGCACGCCATGTGGGTAGCGGAACATGAGTATATGTCCTAATCCAAAATCTGAATGTTTTCATAGTATTTTCAATTAGAAATGAGCCAACAGTATTGCATTAATATAAAGCCTACACTTAGACATTAGTCTAATGAATGTTCCATAGCTACCAGATCTCCACAAACAAGGATATGAAATTAACTCTTCCACGAGTTTTTTTCTAGCTACGTCACTCCAAAGTAGACTTTAACTAGCAAGTACGGTAGATTGATTGATCATTATAGTTGTAAGAATTAATAAACTGGTAAATGCCAGTTATTATCAACAATCTAGAAGAACAGCTAATGTAGACAAGCTTATGCTTTGATGGCCTTATCACCAAACAATGCTAATCACATACATATACTAGTGCTATATCAGTATTGTCATATGATTTATGTCGTTTTGGTGTTAATTGTTTACTTTTAAGAGTTGGTTATATACAATTCAACTGCAAATCGGTTGTTACGGATTCATACACATATAATACAAATATAATCTGATACAAATATTCTTACTCTCAGCATTCCGTGTATGAGATCTAAGTAAAAACCGTTATATTAACAGAAAAAGGAACTAAATACATAATTGAATTGTATGTTTTACTGCAGATAACCTGCTAAACCTAACGAGTGTGAACTTAGTTCTTAGGTTTACGCGGCCACGTTATGGCTGTCGTTTACGTTTCCCGTTTTACATCGCGTCAAATAAACGCTAGTGGAAATACTATATTGAGGTAGCTTAGATGTTGAAAGTGATCTTCAGTCACGACGTGTTAAACTGAAACTGTAGCTGGTTGATATTTAGTTCAGTCAAGAGATGTTTTAGTTAACATTTCTTGATTGAAGATGGCTGGCTATCCACATTGAGACTTTATAGGACAGCAATAGTATTTGAAAAATTTTGACGCGGTGAGAACTGGAAAGTTTATGAGACAAGATATTTATTTATAAAATATTAATATAGTTTTTGAGAGATACTTTGGTGAATTTCTAATTGGAACCGATACATTCTGTAAGTCGAAGGCATACAGCAATTAATAGGTGATAATACTCGGTTTTAATTAAATGCAACGAAATTGTTTGGGTAATTTGTAAATTGTTGCTTTGTCAGGACGTGTGATATTGACCTCTGAAAGAGCTAAAGAAAGGAAGTCTCTAATGTAGTTTGAACTGTTTAATAATAGTAGTTGTTGTTAGACGCTAGGGCAGGCTAGCCGCGCACAAGCCGGCCGGGCCGGCGATTACCTGGTGGGTAGCGTGAGATGGCGATGGGAGGGGGGCTGGGAGACGAGTCCCGGCCGGGTCGGTCTCTTTACGAGAGGGAACGATGATTACCTCAGCTACATCCATTGTCCTCCCCCTCCCCCTCCCCGGCACAACACAGGTCCATTGCAACGCTACAGGTGTTGTTGACCGACTCGTACTTTAATGAGTAAATTTTCAAAGTGGTGTCTCTGAATAATCGTCGCAGCACCGTCAGTTTCTCGCCGCATTACTTCGCTAAATCGGTGCCTGGTCGTTCCTCTCACTCGGTCGCCGATTTTTGACCTCCGCGTTCGACCACTCCGCGCACCTGCGGTCGCGCCGCACCGCACCGCCGCACCACCGCACCGCGCGTCCCTGCCACCGTTGTGCCCGAGTTTTGTTATTAAAATAATTATGAGTAGAATATAGGATACTCGACAGTAATAATCGGGAACCGCTTCGCCGAACACGGTTAAAAGCGAAGGAGAACAAATTTTATTACAGCTTGTCGTAAAGCTCAATAATCGGCCGAGTTTTAGTGTTCGCTGGAAATTTCCGCCAATATCCACTGCCTACTATATTCCTCGGTATTACTAGTTCGGTTCAAAACAACAATTATTGTACACCACAGTCCGCGAAGTTATGAACGGCAAATCTGGTTCACTTTTATTCTGATAAAAACAGTATCAGAGGGATCTCTCAACACAAATTCCATAATGTGTTGAGAGCATTATTCTAAGGGGTTTCGTGATTCTAACACCTACATATATGAAATAAAACAAATTTACGTCAAGTGCCTTTGTTTTATGTATTATAATAAGTTTGAATTATAGAACTATAACTATAGTGACAGTATTAAACAACTGACTTAATTTAACTAATTGTAATTAATTGACAGGAACACGATGTCACAAGTCTACATTCCGATACGGAAGGTCCCTCATTAACTCATAAATGAAACAATATTTTCCAATATTTTTTGTATTTTTTTAGTGCTTAACTAGTAAGCAGAAGCATGGTGAAATAGGTCATGGTGTACCAAACGAAGCTATTCTTTAAGCAAAAACTTGATATTCGCTAATGCTTTAGGAGCTTTAGGTATAGCTCTTTATGTCTTAATTTAAACATGATACTGGTTCAATCAAATGATTAGTTTTAGGTGTCTCATAAATATAAGCAGCAGTTCGCTTTTAGCATTACTAAGTGTTATTGGATGAGGTTTATCGAAGCCTATCACTCGTGGGGCTCGAAAAATTTCATTTCTGTCTGTCTGCCTACCTATCTGTCTAGATAGACAGATGATATCTGCAGTATCTGTCTGTGATAGATATTCCGACGATATCTCGAACTGATGTACAGACTTTAAATTGTACATAAAGCTTCATTTCTATATAAAAACATTTCGATGATGGTGCACGTCACTCCATGAAATTTGGCTGAGCGTTAGCGTATATCTTTACATTAGTCGTATGGGTAACCATAATGGAAACGAGAAAATAGCTGGATAAATAAGTTTATAAACAAACTTTGTACAATCATATGAAATTTTAACAAGTGATATTTTGATTCATGGAGTAAAAAGAAAATATAATAGACTGGACTAAATGTCAAAAGTCTATGACAGTTTTTGACTTCAATGTACTCTTACGTTGTACTACTCTCGCTAGCTTACCGGAACTTTGATTTGAACATTACTATAATACCTAACTTACTGAACAAAAATGTGAATGTATCGTGTGGCATTATATCTCTAGAAAGTTTTCATTTTGTACACTTTTGCATAACTTTGGCATGACAGTTTCTACATAGACATGAATAAGTTCTATTATGGTGCACTTTTTAAACATGGAATTAGGCTGAGACGCCATTGACGCCTATTTACTCAGTAGGCTAACACAATTTTTGTTGTATGTCGGGAGGATGTAAACATTTCTCTTCTGTCTCTAGAGGATGAAATGAGCCATATAGATTTGAAATATTGCATGCAAGCTTCGAGCAGCCTGTTACGCAACACGTGGTGTTGCAGATATAAACATGGATGTGTCGTGTTAGGAGCAATTGTGTTGGGAGCGTACACATTTAATACAGGGAGACTCTGAAATACTGATTTAGCAGGTAGCAATGTTTAGTTTTCAGTATATGTAAAGTGGTGCCTTCATGTATACTTTTATTAAAAATGTGTAAAATAGTACGGCAATAAGAAACAAATTCTATAGATTAAGGAAGACTAAGATTTCACGGATGCTGGCTGAAGAATATCTTCTATCTTGACCAAACCTATTGAATATTTACAGGTTTTACAGGTGGTTTCACATTCTGTATAGTATAACATACTGTTTTATGCTACACAAAATTATTATTTACTAATCTACCTAATAGTGTAATTATACAGCATTTTACTTAAGCATTTTGTTAAGTACACTTTAAAAATAAAAGATGACTGGTCTTCTGATTAGATTAAATAATTAACATTTATCTCACTTTCCATCAAATACAACATTTATATTTCCAACATAGAATATTGCTTTCTCAAACATTAACTGTATAAGAATTTAACATTTTTTACTATAGTATAAAGAGAGCTGAAACATTTATTATAACACTAAAAATCGACTTGAGAAGGTATAAAAGTCAGTCCAGCAATAGATAGAAATGTGGTCCTTTTGCCAAAAATATTGAAAAATGTACTGATTTATTGAAAATTAATTTTTTGAAGTAAAAGAATCAGTCTAAAAACGGTCTGCGAAATGTAAAAGGAGATAGAAAATCAGCCCAAGGAAAAAAATAGATGTAAAGAAACTTTTGGATGCAAATAACCCTACAATATGGGTACCGTTCCATGGCTGGGTTATATTTTGAGAATATCTATAAAAATTTAAAAATTATATTCAGCCAAACGATAGATGGGTAATAGTCAAAAAAAGAACTTCGACATATTTCAGGTAAAACTCCGAAATTTATTACACTAACACTAGTCTGTAAGATATTAAAGACATGACTTTTAACTGAACTAAATTATCCTGCATCTATTCTGCTTTAACTGAGATCACATTATTTTAACTCTTATTTATTGTTCAATTGGCCAAGAACCAATTTACAATAACACTCATAAATCATGTCAATATGACTTTCAGATTGCGATTGTAACATGAAAGGCCTATCTTAAACTGCATGCACTAAAATTAATAGAATAGTGACAAACTCGACCATGTGGTATATCGTGTGCACGACTATGAGTTCTACTCGCACCATTGTAGTTGTCCCTTGCCCATTGTTAATGAGTGCGCACCCTGCACAAGTAATTTGTACAGACTCGAAGGTATGCTCAAACATTTTCCAAGTTCCCATATACAATGTACTCCGGCCAGCTTCGCATCCCAATGTCTTGCGATGATCATGTTTCCACGGCCTTCGTCCTCTGTATATAAACTCGTGTGAGCATTGCCTAAACATTGAGTTGATATGAAAGTAACACGAAGAATCTCGAATTAAAAAAACAGACAGGTTAAGTGTAATTTGCATGTTTATTTTAAGTGTTTTGTTTATTAGCCGGGGGCTAACCATGCTTGTTAATATTCTTGGCCTTGGGTTCGGAAAAAAAATTGTTTCGGTCATATTACGTGTTTTCTTTGCCTCTAATCTTCAACTGAGTAGGTCACCTCAATCGTCAGCAACATCAAGAAACCTGTCAAGAAACCCTACTCGGCCATGATTTCTTTATGTTTTTTAACTATTGTAAAAGTAATTTGTTTATATCTCAGTGGCCACAAGCTTTATCTGTTCAAATCAAAAGAATTATAGTGCATTCGGTCTCAGTAAGATAATAACTCCATTTGGGTTATCATTCAAACAGATTATAAGGAATATTTTATTTTTCTAGAAACCTGTATGTATGACTCAATAACTCGTTAGAAGGCTTCGTCGCTGACAAAACTTTTGTCTATTTAAAGTTGTGGACCATATTATGTTCATATTTAAGTAAGTTAAAAACATGTTTTAAATATATTAATTTTTACTATGTAACGATAAAAAGTCTTCAAAATCTTATCACTCTTTGAAAGGAACGATGTTTTTCATTACTACCAATGATATACCCTTTCTGAAAATATGGAGCGTCTTTCTCTCCTGAGTTTAAATATTACGAATTATTTAAATCAGCTATTTTAAAACTATGTGTTATTTCTAATAAAATAAAAATTAGTTCAATTATAAACATTGGTTACATTTAAATAAGACATATTTCGAATGGTTTGAAAATTGCGAGAAAAACTGCCCTTTTATGGCGTGTTTTACAATCAACAATTTTACAACTAAGAAATAGACACAACATAAAAAAGTGCCCCAGAATAACAATTAATCTTATTTAGTATTTACTACAATATTATCAAAGAGACTTATAAACAACATTGCCTATTGTACGTTCAGTACAACATTTTCTTTTACCGTTTGACCTATGAAATTAACAGTTACTAACATTTCATTTTATCCTTATGTTATTGACATTTTTTTTTTAATATTCAGACGGTATGCTTCCAGTTCTAAGTTCAGTAAGGAAGAATGGATTTTACACAAATGTAAAACGTTTTATGTAGATCGGATGGGCTACTGCAGTGTAAATCGGTATTATGATCATTAGTGTAAACATCTATTCGTTCAAAAATGTACAAAGATTTACAAGCACCTCACGATTTAAGTCTAAAACTGAAAAGAGCTAGGTAAAAGACATTATCTTTTTCCATTAGTAATCTTTGAAAACCATTTTTCACCCCTTAGTACGGATAAACAAAATAACTAAAGTACAGGTAGAAGTAAAAAATCATACTACAGCTTAGTTACTCTCATAATTAAATGATGGATACTCTTTTTCTTTAAAAAGCTACCAAATGACATAATCCAGTGTTCCGAGATGCTTGCAGGGATCAACATCCAGATTCCTCGTTCTTCCTCCAAATGTACCGTGATTTTCAGTAGAACACATCAGTCTACTAACTGAGTTTAACAGTACATTTCTGTGAATACAGTGAATATAACTGTCTTAGGTGAATCTTCAATCTGGTCTTCTTCCATTACGATCTGTGCCCACAAAATCTGCTTTATTAAAATTGTTACTAATAGTTTGTTTTTATTTGTTACTGTTAGTTATTATACATGGTTTACATTAATATCTATACATATTTAATTTACTTATTGATTAAATCTTTCTGGTACGATCCATTATTACTGCTTCTGTTAAGTATGTTCATGTTTAAAGTATCTTATTGATACATACTTTTACTATTAAACTATATTGTCATTGATGACTTTACTTGTTTAATAATACCTCCGGGGTTCATTTTTGGTGCTGCAAAACTGTATCCTTTCTTAAGTTATGTAATAAGGTTCTAAGGTTAAGTTATTTACCCATATCTTACTTATATGGATATTTTGTTAACACTTCCTGTCATGTTTTTATTTATAATTTACTATATTATTATGTAAGAATTTAATGTCCGTTTGCTTTAATAAATAAATACATCAGAACAGAACGATGTGCACCAAATCCATGCATATTATCTCTAAAACATGCATTTAATAAAACAAACATTAATAATGATGAATTAATCAATACATTTAATAATATGTCAACACGCAATATACACCCAGTGGCAACTGACCAGTGTCCAACAGTAAAATATAATATCGTTCGGCACGCTGAAACAATATGGCGGCAAGTCAAATTACAGGGGTAGGGTTTTTTTTAATGCTTCATTCTATATTTACTTCTTAAAATTATACTTTATATCAGTATTGTTTTATAAGGCATTTCTATTTTGTTCGATTCATTAGGTACCTTATTTACTTCCTTTTTCTGCATTGTCAACCAAAGCGGTCTAAACTTAACTGACTGTTGACTGAGAGCTTGGTCCGCACTTTACATTAATTTCAATGTTAAAAAAATGAGGTTCCCAAGTTACATCCTACGCCCCATGTCATAAGATGATCCTACGACCAATAATGATGAGTAATTGTTGATATTTCATGTTTGTTATGTGTTCTTTTTATGTTACCGCACACAAATTTGGATCACGTTAATAATGTGATATTGCTCGCTCGCGAAACAGGAATTTTTACTGTTCGAGAAGTTGCCTCGTCATAGTTCTTACCTTCTAAGATTTAAGGCAGACTGGAGTATACTAATATAATAATCTAATATATATACAACCGCATGTGTAACTGACTGACTGACTGACTCACTCACTCACTCACGTATACTAATTCTAACCTACTTCCAGATGAGTTAGAGACTTGAAATTTGGTACACAGATAGCTTTCCACGTGTAACCACCAGGAAAATCCCGAAAAAGTGAGAATTTTTTCATTTTCAACCCCTCAAAAAAATTCCCAAAAAATCGCGCATTCTTCACCCCTGCAGGCATTTTTTTGTAAGCCCGATAGCGGGCGAACCGTTGGAGGCTAGCTCGGATCTGACGGAAAATTCATGGTCAGGAATGAAGTGAACTACAAAAAAGGTCTAATGACTTTTTGCTCTATCTTCCATGGTTAAGCGACAAAACGCTCGAACATTTGAAATTCCAGAGATTTTTTCGATAAAAATAATGTTTCAAGCCCGATAGCGGCCGAAACCGTTGGTCGTAGCTCAAATCTGATTGACCCATCAAATTAGCAAATTGCGCGATCTACAGAAAAGGTCCAGTAATCTTTTGCCCTATCTCGATTGGTTTGGCGAAAAACGTGATTATGTACAATTTTGTTGTAACTTTTACGCGAAACTTTTGTTTTTGGGGTCGATAGCGGCGAAAACCATTGGTCGGAGGGTCAAAAATAAGACTAACGTTTTATTTAGGAAATAAGATGACCTACAAAAAAGGTCCCAGTGACTTTTTACTATATTTCCCTTAGTTTGACCGCAAAACGCGATTAAGTGAAAATATTGGACATTTTCGCCTAAAAATTTACATTCCGGGCTTGATATCGCTAAAACGGTTGGTCGTAACTCAAAACAAATTTTTTTAAACGGGGATTTAGGAAATCACGTGATCTACAGAAAAGGTTCAGTGACTTCGGGAGTTGGCTGAGCGTTAGCTAAGCGTCAATAGTAGATAGGGACAGAGGAATATTTATTATGTTCACAGACACAATACCCTCTAAAAAAGGCCCAAGTGTGTCATTAACCCCCGTAATATTAACCCCCCCCCCCGGGGATTTCCTGGTATGACCTGATAACCTCCTGTACATTCAACCCCCTGATGTGTTTAACCCCCCTGGTAACATTAAACCCCCCCAGGGGAATTTCCTGCCATGACCTCATGTCCGAATTTTACCAGTCACCAAAATCTCTTAACCCCCCCCCCCCCTGGGAAGATCCTGGTATGACCAGATAACCCCTTGGAGACTTATCCCCCGGTAAACGTTAACCCCCCCCCCTGGGAATTTGTTCATATGACCAGACAATATCCTGACGAAAATTTAAAAACCCCCTCTTGTCTTAACCTCCTTAACATTAATCACCCACCCAGGGAATTTCTCGCCTTGACTAGATAGTCTCCTGGTGATATTAAACCCCCCTGTTCGACTTAAAATACTGCCTTGAGGTCGGTTTTTATTATGTGTTTATACTAAACAATTCAAGATAGCTGACCCGTGCAGACTTTTCTCCCGAGCTCATTTCTGGCTAAACCATAGGTCGTAGATCAGATCTGAGGGCACAATCGAAAGACAAAATTAAATTTCCGACAAGAAAGGTCCAGTCACTTTTTGTCGTATCTCTAACGGTTTAACCGCAAAATGCCCTCAAAGTCAAAAGTTTTTACGAATCCGGAAAAAAAATCTATGAAAAAGGTCAATTTTTAAATCCCCTTGTCATTTACTTAATGTCCGGACTTAACCAGTCACCGAATTCCGCTTATCCCCTGAATTTGCAAGCGTTTTACTTTGGGGGCCTGGGGGCGTAGCCCCCAGCGAGCCGAAGGCGAGTTTATTATAATACACCCGCAATACAAGGTGTAGTTAGACTTCATAGTAGTGTCTTACACTTAACCTTAAAAACAAAGAAAGGTTAATTGGTCAAAGTTAAGGTTAAGGTATAAAAGATTCACTCATTCATTGATTTTTATGAATGTCATTTAAAACGGTGTATTATTGTATAATATTTAAATTTGCGAAATTTGTAATAAATAGTGTTTATTTTTAACAAATACCAAATGCAAATTTCGATAATATTTAATTCATACAGACTTATTATGGTTCCCAACCTAACGTAGCTCTTTAAAACTTAAAAATATTCTAAATGGGGCAGTAATTTTTTTTCTTTGAATAAAAACACAGTTAAAGTGCAAGTAATGAATGAATAAAAAGTCATAGACAACAGTTTCGTACTCATTGTCCACATGCAGTACTAATGGTTCACAGTAAGCGAAAGTACTATGCCCTTAGGCATAGCACAGTTATGGCATAGGCTGAAGTAATAAACAAGAGGCGTGGTTGATTTAGTTATTAACGTATTTCTGAATGATTTAAGTTTCTTTAGTAATTATGAGTTGAGTTATAATGATTAGTCTGCCTACTTTAAGACTGTCAGAGCTTCCTGTACAATATACTGTATAGTTTAATTTGAGAAGTGTTAAAAGTCAAGCAGTCAACACAAAGTACTTTTCCTACACCTAAGAATAACTCAGTTGTTGTCCTCTTAATTTTAGTCAGCATTAAATTTACATCTCCAAAATTGGACCTGATTAGATGAATAAATTAGCTTTGCATGAACTCGGCTGAATTTGTTTTTTTTATATAGTTTGCTCCTTTCTATTTAAGAATAAAAATGTTGGCCGCTTTATGGTTCGTGTAATAATTATGCCATACATCTATCGACTACTTCATTAATATCTCTGACGTATTTAAATAGCTCTGTTTAAAACGCAGTGACATTCTTTTTTAAATATGTTAAGCATGAATAGCTCCTTTGTTATTGTGGGAATGAATGCCAAATGTCACGAAAGCAATTTGTGGCCGATTGACACGTTAGTCATCTCTTCATTTTTGAGTCTCTAATTTATTATTGAGTCATTGTTTGAATCTTGTGACTCGGCTTCGCTTTCGCGTCTGTTGACTCTTGAGTTGCCGCTTGATGTTTGAGTCGCTTTTTGAATCTTGAAACATTGCACCACTCTTGATTCGCATCTTGACTCTTAAGTCACCGCTTTACTCTTGATTTGCTGCTAGACTCTCTAGTCTGTACTTGACTCGTAAGTCGCTGCTTGACTGTCGAGTTGTTGCCCCACTATGAGTTTAACCTTAGATGCAGCATATCAAGTAGCAAGTTAAATAGTCGTCGTCCCTTCTAGTGACGCCTGCCGTTCTGTTTTATGCTTAGGAAAATTAACCAAATTAGCATAATAAATGCTGCTTACTGAACCGCATGTTGCTATTCATGTGTGTTTTATGTTCTCGTCCCATCCTCTGACCTCAAGGCTATCCGGTCTCCATCCTTCTCACCTCCACCTCTTGTCGTCGCTTTCATCCTATTTTCTAGCTTGCCATCCCTCATATTCGCTCTCCTTGCTTACGCGTGTTGAGGGAGTGATTTTGTAAGAGCAAGAAGCATTAATTGGGCAACGTGAGTTAATGATTTCATGTAAGTTTATTTTGTGGTTACGCCTGTGGCGAATAACTCAAGAAATTATGTATTCAATATGTTACTCAGGAGTCACGTTTTAAATTTTAATATTTGAACTATAATTGTGAACATCCAATTCATGACTGTTGAAACGTATTTCATTACCTAGGAATTTTTGCATTTTAACATTTATAATTTCCATGAGATCTTTTACAAAGGAGTAATGTTCTTTCAAATTGCAAAAAAAGTACTTGTATCGCATTTTCCTAATTTTATTTCAATGCTTTAATGTGTGTTGTTCGAACGAAAGTTGCCCACTCACTTTATTGCCAGACACACATAATGTGTACAAAATGTATTACAAGGAGGGTTCGTTATTTTTTATCAGAATGTTTCTTTCTCTGTTCCTACAACAACACTTTTAACATTTTTGAAAATGTAAAGTTTACAACATTAAAGGAGAATTCTAAGCCAATTCTTCCACCTTACACAATTGATGGTATATGTGTCGTATGCAATCTGGACTCTCCTTCTGAGGTGCATGTCTAAATTAGCATAATTGACATTTTAATAGCTTAAATAACATACGAAAAACAAAACGTATAAGAAGAAACTATTTTAATTACACTGAGAGTGAGATGAATTTCGGAATCGGTTTTAATCTACGAGAAGTAATTGTTTTTGGTATACTGAAATAAAAAAGAATCATTGCCAGTATTAAAGAGGTGGAGTTACGGCTATCTCTACCCCTCTTTACACTCAATCTCATGTTATGTGAAATAAATGCTCAAGAATTCAGAATAATATAAATTATTGATATATGATACATTATGTAATAAATATAAAAAATATTAAACGTATATGAAATTAAATTAACCTTTCAGGGATTATTAGACTTGTTTGTGTACCATGTATGTAACCACTCATACACTAAGGGATGACTCTTAAACAAGTATGAACGTTCTATTTCCATTTTCTTGAGCGAGAGAAAAATAACTACTCTAAAGCCATAGTAAATTAAATAGTATTTTAGTAAACATTTGATTTAAACTATGTTTTTAGCTAGTAATTTAAGTAGCAGGGAAGCTTTACATTTGATTTATTGTGATTTTTTATTATTTATTTTAATGTAAATGACGTCATTTATGTTCACTGTGAAAGTGTTGAATAAACATTAGTCTTTGTGGTTTGATTTTTTGGAGAAGAAAAGGACCTAAGAAGTTTATAAAAAATATGAGTATCTAGTTATTATCTTCAATCAGCCTTTAAATTAACTCATTCCTTAATTTGTAAGGAATTTCTAATAAGCCATTTTAGTTCAAATGAAACGCAGAGTATTGTCTTGAAGGTTTTCAGTTTATAAATGGATATTAGGGTGTCATGGTAAATTCACAGGTACAGAATACCTTTGTGACAGGCTTATTAATTAGTTGTATTTTTTAATAGCACAACATATGTCACAACATGTCGTTATCTGTCTGTTAGTATATGTGATAGCTCTTGATAGGGATCTGACACCTGGTACATAGTATCCTCGTGGTCCAAGGCGGAATCATTATTTTGGGTTCTAAAGTAAAAGGGCAATAACGTTACAACGTTGATTCGGTTCATTGAGGAAAATTCTACAATGTCTTTCTAGGCACTGAATAATTTTGAGTTACTGGTGTATCTCACTGTTTAAATTTTGATGCCATAGACCTACATATATTTCTTTTTTAAGTCAAACTTTTGACTTAAAAAATGTTTGTGCGTTGCATTTCCATGGTACTTAGTTAATAAAAATCAATAAGTATTTATAAAGAAGCAATAATTTGTACAATCGTTTATACTACATTGTAAGTCTTGAGTTGGACGGTAGTAATAGTGTAATAAATTAAAATATCATGATTATTTAACGATGTATGTTTACTTGATACTTAATATCTCGTCCAATTGGCCTGTACGGCATTGGTTGTAGTGCAGATGCAGGGTTCATTTCGGACACCGATAATCCCCAGAATTAAAAAAAAATATAATAAGTAAAGTGGTGAGGGAGCATAATTAAAGAAATTTGTAAGGTTTTATGTTATATAACTATGAAAACTATAAAAGAAAATAAATTTCTTTAACGGTGAACTTATTTACAGTGACATTTACAGTGAGTTAATATTAGTGGGCAAAAGTTAGAAAGTTTTCATTCCTTGGCTGTACTTGGGCTTTTCCCAAATAATGCAAGATTGTGTTTTTCGCCATAAATGTTCCTGTTTCTGGTGTTGTATTTGAGTTTTGCATTATTTATTTCTCATTCCTCAATTTCTCGGTGCTTGGTGACCACTGTTCTATCATCCGCAAACACAAATTATTTTCTGGAATTACTTTATATATGTCATTTGTGTAAATAAAAATGTAATGGACCCAGGATTGATCTCTGAGGCACACCACAGATCCTGGCCAGTGTGGCTGTGATAGGTCCCGGTTTTGATCGAATAATTTGAATTTTAAATTTTGACACCACCGACTCCAAGAGCCGACAGCTTTGTTATAAGTATGTCTGCCTCAACACTAACAAATGCTTCGCCGAGAAAAACATAAATTGAGCCAATTCAGTTTGTGACAAAATAAATTAGAGCTAATTTAGTGGACTTGGATTTTCTGAAACCATAGTACCGACCACAAAGAAGGTTTGCGGTCCTTCCAGGTAGGCGGTCAGCTGATTACTAGCCATTTTTCCTATGAATTTTGGAACAATCAGTAAAAGAGAGACGGGAAAATAGTTACACACCTCCCAATCAGCCTCATATTTAAACAAGGGCTTAACTTTCACAATCTTATACTTCTCTGGAAAAAATGCCTCTGCGGAGAGATACGTGTTGCATATATATATACATAATATATAATTTATACTATAAGGAAAGATACCATGGAATTCTTTATTTTTATTATTTAAACAATGTTTCATATACACTCTAAAGAAATAGTTCAAAATTGTTATGTTGTTAGATAAGGAATCAAAGGGCTCTTATAGTCAATACAAAACAGTAAAAAAGTGGTGATATGCATGAGGGACCTAAAGTTTAAGTGTTTAATCTACTTTTTAACTATATTTTGTCTATTCTACCTACCGGGAAAACTCTAAGAAAGTCGATGCAAATACAGATTTCATATACACCTTAGGAGAATATATATCTATACCCCAGATGTCTACCGTTTCCTCTAGCCTCAAAGTGCACTTCATGGTTGTGTCGGGAGTTAAAAAAAAGGCTGAAGGCACTCTCTGTGTCTTGATAGATTAACGGAGGTTCCTTTAAAACGATAAAATCACCTAAAGTGGTCCCTCTTTCCTTATTTTTATCATAGTGTCGGCTTTACTAAAATTAATTAAGTTATTTGAGATCGCTTAGTATATACTTCAGTTCGGTGATGGCTGCAGCTGCCAAAGGATGCATGCCTTTTCCACGCTACAGACATTCCCTCTCTGGCATTCATCTCTGGTTTCATCCTTGGCTGGTTGCAAAGCTTGTATAAGTCATCATGTCCTGTCGCTACACCAGTATTTTGTTCCGAGTGGGCCGAGAAATATTGTTTTGAACTTAGAATGCCTAAACTCTTGACAGGTGAAATCGTTTTATGTAGTAGGAGAAAATGATAGAGAGTTCTTCACAGTTCGATGTACAGTTGAAGTCCGAGTGTCACTTCCAAAACTATTTGTGTGAATTGTTTCCCTTGAAATCCAGAGTCAACATTTTGCTTAGTTCTTTCACTTTCGTATCAACTGCCCTTCAACAAGAATACGCGAGATAATAACAAAGGCACGAATAACAGGTGCCGACCTTGTCATTATGTCAGTGACTGCCGCTCGTGTGACAGAGGTCTACCGTACTCTCGTTCGGTGGTCGATAGATTGTGGTACAGAAACAGTTTTTTTGACATTGCGGAAGAGTACAGTAGATCCGTAAATCCGATATGGCATTACTATCACTCCCTTTCTTTCAATTCTTGTTATTTTAACCTCACTTAGTTCGCTTCTGTTTATGTTGCAGACAATATGACAAATTGTACCCGTAGCACCTAGTATTGCACTGACTGTACTGATTGGTAAAGGGAATCCACTTCATCCTCGCTTACTAATATTCATATTCAACGTTAATTTATCATATTTATGTGTCATCATAAAAAACCACCGTGCTTTATTATCATGTATAGTTTTTTTTTAATTAAAAAGCCATAATTTCAATTGGTAAATATTGATGTACGGTTACTGAAAAAATAAGTCTAATATCGAATTTCAATTAAGTGTGTGTTGTAAAAACATCTGAACATAACCAGTTTGTATAAAGCTGTACAATTATTATAACATAATAAAGATAGATTTATTGTTGTGCTCACCACACTTGCATTCTGATGTATCATCCAAGGAGGAAACTGGATGATTTGTCGTTGGCCGCCTAAGACACACCGATTCACTTAACGCAAAGGAAGATGTCAAGGTAAACTACCAACAACCTGCAAAACTGTTAGTAGATTGACGCTAGACGCGTACAACAAGCAGTTCCACCCGTTTTTAAGCGACACTATGCCTAAGCGACAGGTTGTACCACGTTTAGAAAAGTATGACAAATAATACTAACCGTCTATGAAAAAATTACTGTTGTTTGCATGAGTGAAGATAACGTCTCCCAGACCTAATTAAATGGAGGAATAAACTAAATGTGTCACAAAACTAATCAAACACAAATTATATTGAAATTGGTACGAAATTAAAAATACATTAGAATGTTACATATAACATATAAAATCCAAATCTGAACGTATTCTTATATTTTAGATAGAAAAATTAATTTAGCCAATGCCTTCCATTAAAGTCAACATATATACCGCTTTCAGTTTTCTGAAAGAACGGAATTCGCCTTGGAATCGTAACAAAAAACCTAAACCGATTGTATTAAATTGGAATGGAGTGGAATGTACTATTTCCTATGTCTTGTTTAGGTAGCCTGACAAATATATTCTGGCAAATTAAAACTAAATCAACTTAGCGATTGTTTGTGATCGATTGCGTTCCCTTGAATTATTTAACATGAAAAATCTACTTTCGATTTCACTTCTTAATCTGTTGACCCTTTCCGTGTTTGGCTTTACTACTGAACCTTTGCGGACAACAAGACACGTGTTTGCGTACTATCGTTCATATTATTTACTTAAATGTTTCAAAATTAACGCGCTCTTGATGGAAGAGGTTTTTTAACAACACACGTGAACAAGACTGTAATGTAATAAAACGAATATAGTATATAACATAATAACAAATTAGAAAGTCTTTTACATACTAACCCATAGAACTCTCAAGTAAAAAACCTCGATTCAGTATGAAAACAGACATGATTGACAGTTTCATCAATATTGAAAGCGATTTGTAATAATTTATAATTATTTCCCTCTCAACACGAAGCCAATAGGTGTTGAGTAGGCTTTCTTAGAGAGAGAGTTAACGATCTAGATCGACCTCTTCCAAATCCGGTTATATCGTTGCAGCTTCTCTTTACAGAGCACGTGAGTGGATTGATTGATTGAAGCTAATAGCTTCTTCAGCATAATTAATGGGCAGGGTAATATATAGATACTTAATTCGATGATGCTCCCTTAATTACAAGAAAACTTAATTTCCAACTATTATTTGAGATATTAATCATTTCTTAGGTTGACTAAATTTATAAGCTAATATGAATTTACAGTTGCAGTTTCTTGACATTCAGCCCAAAGGTGGACACAGGTTCAAAATTAAAAGTACACATTGCTTTCATATCGAAATTACTAATTTTAACATCTTTAATTTCTTTCACTCGTGGGACTGAAAAAACTCATGTCTGTCTGTCAGCACGATATATCGAAAACGAACTCCCTATACGCTTGAAATTGAATTATATGAGGAACACTGAATTCGATTATAGTGCTTTTAACTCCATGGGATTTGGCTAAGCGTTAGCGAATGTTTACATTTGTCTCATAGGTAACCACGGCGGTAACGAGAAAATAGCAGAATAACAAAATGTGTAAACAATACATCTGTTAGAGATTCAAACATGTCATATATTATCATGTGTAGCCTAACTATCCCCACATTTTTACGGTGACTTGGTGAGTAGACGTACTCGTATATTTTTTAAACACTGATATGAAACCCAATTTCATGAACAAAAAACTGAATGTATCATGTGGCAACAAAGGGTTTATCTGCAGACTTGAAATTTTGCATTAAAACTTATTTATATATAGAAAAGAATGAGTTCTATGATATTGTACGTTTGACCATGGAAGTTGGATGAGCATCGTTGAAGCCATCTACAGATTTCAAACTTTGTATGCAACCTCAGCGAGGCCTGTTACAAGTGATGTGAAGTACTTTTATCTTGATAACAAGGTACATAAATAGTGCGTTAAGGTATATTTTAAAATATTTTAGTTTTTACATATTTCCAAATATTTGATAACATTTCTTCTTCCATGGGTTCAAAGAAGTTATATTTGGTTTCAACAATAAGAATAGCTTCTGGCATATTTCACGATTAGAGTAAAATTTTGTTCTTTGAAAATTAGACGTAAAATTTTTATCCTGTTAAAATCAAAGAGTGCATTCGGACTTTGGAAGAGAAGTATTTCAATTAGACATTCTACTCAACGAATCAGTTAAGTATTAAAACTCTTATACTTCCAAATGTGCTAGGCACCCGAGACACACCATTTTGTAAGTATGATGCACAAACCAAACTGCTCATACTTATTGCGAATTTCTGCCTTACGTGTTGGAAATATGAACACGTACAACAATCATCGTTAATTTTAACAAAGCAGCGTGAGTTTTATTTATTTTCACTTTTTTGTTAAAAAAATTTGAAAAGTTCACTATCCTTTGTAGCGCTTAACAGGTTCGCGTGGACAACGGCGTGGGCCATTATTGGCACATGATGTCGTCCAATATTTAGAGTGAACCATTGCAAGGCATGGCCAATGTTTGTTAAATTCCATAATGGTCCACAAAATATTCATATTATGCATGTCGTTTTATCTATATCGGGCGTGTAGTTAACGCGTTTAAAGTACTGAACGGTTCTGAAGAATAACTCATACAAGACTTTTCAATTTTTACCTAGAAAAGTTATAAAATAATTTTTTCATATAAAAAATATAATATTACCAAATATTTTATAGGGTCTTACGCATGACATTAAAACAAAATAATATGAAAAATAATTTAGACAGGATACAGTATGAGCCGATAAATAGCTACGTCTTCCAAAAGTAATATTGTATTTTAATAAGAAATTGTGTACAGCCCACATACACAATTACACACACATACATAAGAAAAGACAACAATTACTGCACAAGTGAAAGAATTTTAAAACTTCTAATACGTCTGTAGTGTCCAATATTCGATGTAAGTAAATAAGCATGTCTACACCTATTGAGATAAATCAGATAAGTATGTAGTAATAAAGCAAGCAGCTGTTAGAGTGACGTTACGATTTGCATACTATTATAGATGTATGTTCTATTTCAGTTCATTACGTATTTGTAAGAGATGGAAGAGGGCATATGAGAATTTTGCTATTTCTGAGCTGTAATAAATGACGATGTTTCAACATGGAGGCCGATTTCAAGGTAGACTGTAACATTAGAATTATTAACATAAAATAACGTTCTTGATGAAATATATATATCGAAAACTTAAAATGTTATAATTTAAAATTGCTATTAAGTCATTGTATATCCTTTTAATAGTGATCTTCAAATTAAAAATAATTGTACTGTGAAACTTTTAAATAACAAGATATCTTATATGAGACTATTATATAAGGCTTTGCTGATAACTAATGAGATGTTATAATTCTAATATTATGATTGTATTGGAGAATGTGTGCAAATATAAAATATCACCTTCGTAGCCATAGGAAGCAAAGGCAATTAGTTTTGGATAGAAGCATTTAAATCTCTGCATTTCATTGCTATCCTATATTTACAAAACCAGAGTAAATACATTACATAACATTATTAAATGTTATATTACCTTGAACCAATAAAAATCTCCCTTGTTGCCGCATTGGCAGTACATTGAGCAACGTCACATGCCAATTGTCATGCATTATTCTGGCAAAAGAGTATATTTGGCAAATATCTACTGGGCTAAACAAACAAGGAGTAAAAATCAATTGAAAATTAGAGTAAAACTCGAAAATGCTTATCACAGTTTGATTGTTTTATAAATAATTTTGAAAGGGTTTTGAAGTAATTTATTTAGGTATTAACAATATGTTACATGACATAGACCATACATTAAAAAATAATAATTAAATTATGTCATGAAATGTTACTTAGTATAATTTACATACTGTTGCAATGTGACAGTAATTCTTTGTATACAGGAGAATGTGTGTAATAAGCACAAAAAATATATTTTTTGTAGCTCTAGTATGAGAATTAATTTGGGATTTAACACATGAATCCCCTCTTTGGATTGCTCTTCTGCTTTTACAAAACTAATAAAAGTTTAACTGGGTTGACACAATAAATTTGCAGTATTGTAGCATTGCCAGGACATATGTCATAAATCGAAAGGGTTTATATGTTAAATGATTCAATCCTAAACCATTGTCACATAATTTAGTTTTCAACCCAAAATACCAGAGCTATTTATAATTGATACGCCTTAAGCACCTACTTCATCGTTGTGACTCCAAGGCAAAATAATATCGCTCTTTTTATGTACTGTGATTGGAAGTTAAAATAATAAAAGCTACAGCTTACCTTGAAAGAGTAGACATACAGGATTGAATGCTCCATATCATCAAGTCAGTCTATTAGTTTTAAATCTGAATTAACAGTATGGCTACAAAGACAATATTTTGGTGTATTTATACAGTCTCAAATACAAAACAAAACGAGAGTGAAGTAGATAAACTGACTTTATATAATATTTGAAGTGTTATCGTTTCTAGATTTATGACGCTGAGAACAATATATTTGAATGTTCTAACTTAAAAGCTCTCACACATATATGGTTTTAGTAAAACGGAAGCATTCGAACTGTGAATGTCCCGTATGAAAATCAAGGAGTAGGGTCAAGATGACTGTCATACGATTAGGTGTTGCCCTTTTACTCAGCACAGAAGATGGTTAAGGTGAAGTTGTTCAGTTTAGGATATAATAAACATTGACCTGAGAATACATAAAATGTAGACTTACCTTTGACTTACTTTAGGCACGAAGCATATGTTTTTATGGCTTTTATGAAGATTGTTTTTTTTTAGTGTCGTTTAAGTAGTAAATATAAGTCACCTGTTTACGAACTGATTTAATATAATACGATTATGTTTCTATTGATATATCTTCTTTTACAATTATTGTTACATCACACCGTTGGAAGTGAAATAGATACATTAATACACAAGATAAACATTGCTACTCACAAACTAAAACTAAATTACAGAAACTCTCCTTTTCATGTAAATAACACACGCTTCGGAGACTTGCTGTGCGTTCTCTCAGCCAGGGAGGATCAAAATTGTTTAACGGTCACCCTCGAGGTAAACCTCCGCACGAACGCTCTTCGGCTCGAACCAACGAGGTTGAAAATACCAAAAGGGGTGAACTACCAGAATGACAAGAACACAGAGGTCGAAAAGAAATAATGAAGACCATCTGGCTAAAGACAGAGAAGTAATAGGAAGTAGTTTTTTGCAGACCATGTTAAACGTTAAAATTCGGTTTGTAACATTTTAAGGCTTTAGAACCTGTCATTGGAAACCCATGATTATGACGATTACAGAGAACAATAGTAAATTTGTTATAAAAACATCCAGTTCCTTTCTTGTAATTAAATATGTTTTAGTGAAGGAAGGGAGGGTGTCAGATGGCAGCGATGACAGATGCCAGGTTGTGTATGTGAGAGCAATGCAGCTGTCATCGCATCGCCCGGTGTGATGAGCCGATGGCCCGACACATCGGCCCGGCAGGCGGAGGGCCACCCTGACAGTCACTTTGGGTCAGAGTATACTGCAGTATGTGTGCCTTGATGTGAAAATTCAACGAATTTGATGCCTCAATAATTAGGTGTTAAACGGCGTTAACTCCATCCTTTGGATAGTGTCCGTTCATATATTTAAATAATTCACTCTGTTTGGGGTTAGGCGTTGAATCTAATTCCACTGAAATCGGAAAAACTATAAACTGTCCGAATTAAATAAAATAACAGAGATACTATTACAAAAAGGTAAATGGGTTAGTTACTTATAAGATGACAATCGTTGTAAGTTACTAAATAAAGTGTTGTTAGCCCACTCGCGGTGAAGTCTAGAAACATTTATTTTATGTTCAAGTTCCACATTTGTAATATTTATGTGTTAGTACATTAAATGTAAAATTGATACGAAAATTACATAATATATTTGACGATGTTCTCTTAAATATAAATAAATACTACTGGGCGTCTCAAGTACATATTATTAACCACCAGAATTCCAGCAGGGAACACCGATAAAAAGGTAAAATAGATTACTTACTGAGCAGTAATACTAGTTATGCCTGAAGCTCTCGGGTGAGGTGGTCCCCAGTAGTCGTTCCGATGCGCCCCGATCGGAGTAAATGTCAAGGGCCTTAAATATGCTAAGAAAAGGCGATAGGCTAGAATTGAAAGCATGATGAACACGGTGTACCAGGATCCCCAATTCACCTCGTAGGCTTGTCACAATTTTACCGACTTCGCCTTATGTGCCTTACCATGAGGGATGTGTTGGCAGAGATATGCTGCCTCAATTTGTTTCATACATTTGCTCTTCTTGAATGACGTGACAAAATACGGGAGTAAATTGTCTTTGGATTTCATCCACTCATCAATAATCCATAGGTATCACCCAGGCCCTAAAATTGGACTGTAAAAGCGAATAGTAATTTTTTGTTTATCATCTTTTCCATCTTGATGTATTTATATTTCCAGTCAGCATAGATCCAACAGGGGAAGATAGAAAAGAATAAGAGAAAATGAAGCTGAGGTCCATGCATAAACCACTTTTCACAGGTAAAAAAATGAAAAAAAGTTTCCAATCCCTTATTGAGGTCTCCTGAATTACGGAGATAACGTCAGGAGTCCAACAAAGCACGTCCCACTCCTAAACAGCGTAGTAAATACTTTAGCTATTTGATTCCAAGCTTTAACAACAGTGACAATGTGGTCATCAAGAACATGATATGGATTACTCGGGCCCTTGGAATTTAACCCATAATTTAGTTTTCAACCCAAAATACCAGAGCTATTTATAATTGATACGCCTTAAGCACCTACTTCATCGTTGTGACTCCAAGGCAAAATAATATCGCTCTTTTTATGTACTGTGATTGGAAGTTAAAATAATAAAAGCTACAGCTTACCTTGAAAGAGTAGACATACAGGATTGAATGCTCCATATCATCAAGTCAGTCTATTAGTTTTAAATCTGAATTAACAGTAACTATTTTTTATGAATTTATATCCTTTTTATCTATTAGTTTTAAACTAAAATACCGATGACTATTCTTAATTAGGATTGATGGGCCTGTATCATGTACTTCGTAACAACAGTGACAATGTGGTCAGCAAGAACATGATATGGATTACTCGGGCCCTTAGAATTTAACTCATAATTTAGTTTTCAACCCAAAATACCAGAGCTATTTATAATTGATACGCCTTAAGCACCTACTTCATCGTTGTGACTCCAAGGCAAAATAATATCGCTCTTTGTATGAACTGTGATTGGAAGTTAAAATAATAAAAGCTACAGCTTACCTTGAAAGAGTAGACATACAGGATTGAATGCTCCATATCATCAAGTCAGTCTATTAGTTTTAAATCTGAATTAACAGTAACTATTTTTTATGAATTTATATCCTTTTTATCTATTAGTTTTAAACTAAAATACCGATGACTATTCTTAATTAAGATTGATGGGCCTGTATCATGTACTTCGTCTTTTTGTCAAAGTACTAACGATTTTGTGTAGTAAAAAACGCTTGCATTGCACAGGAAAGTAGCGCATATTAAGTTAATTAATTAAAATATCTTTTACTGCGAAGACATTTCAGTATACAATTCAATAACAATAACTTAGCTACCTAAAAACTAAATAGTGCAAAAAAATGTTTATTAAAACAAAATTATTTGTACCAACAATAATTTTCAAATGACTGCCCCCCTTTTCTAAAAGAATATTGGATGGGATTGTTTGAGTGATAATACCCATGAAAAAGATAGGGTGGTTTGAGAGGGGCGGTAACGCCTAGTCCTGATTTTAACCAAAACTTAAGCGATAATATCAAAGGAAAACATAGGGTGATTTGAGAGGGGCGGTAACGTCTAGTCCTGATTCCACCAAAACGTAAGTGATAATACCAAAGGAAAAGATAGGGTGATTTGAGAAGGGCGGTAACGCATATTTTGTTGATTTCAAGCATAACTACCAGCGATAATTGTTAATAAGAAGACGACCATGATTGTGCCAGGCCGTATCGTCCGGTTATCTGATTGTAGCTTCAGTAATAGCAATCCATTTTTAATGAAGCCTGTGAATTGAGCAATTACGTAATTATAGGTAAATAGTTTAAGGTATTATGACGATTCACCATTCTTTCATTGAGGTTTTCTAAATTTTAGTGAACATCTGCACCGGGAAATTGCAACTGTTTATCAAACACCTGCTTCTTGTATGCCGACGCAAATCCATCATTACCAAATTAAAAGATTCGAGCTAATTTTCCAGCTTTGCATAAATAAACAAAATTGGAGAGAGCCGGTGGTCGCACTGTCGGATCCAGGACAGTGACCGCTGTTGGATTTGAGTGTCGGTTAATAAGAAGTTTATAGGCGGTCCTTAATTGGAGTACTGTTTCCCATTTATGTTTACCTCTTACTGTATTGATTATTTACCTTATTAAAGACTCAACAAGGCCTTGCAATCACGTAGTTGTTCGTCTGCAAGTGCGTAACTCTCGATAAAAACGTTCTAGAGTCCTTGGTACATAGATTCCTCTTAGTCCATGACAGAACTCTATTGGAGTCAAAAGATAAAAGGACAGTCCGTCGGTGAGATACCTCTTTCGTTACGTTCTGTTGGATCCTTCGATATTTCATTGCATCGTTAAATTCTGGTAATTGTTTGGATATTTTAAGGAACTGTGGTCTATGAGTGGACGCTTATTTGAATAAATATACAGTTAAAATATTTAAATAAAGGTACGATCAGGCCAAATTAATTTATAAGTTCAAGACTGTCGGGTCACTTGGTTCTAAAAGCTCAAGTAGTGAAGTACAACTAATCTATCTGATGTTATAAAGAAGAGAGGTAACACACTATACATTTTTATAGATAGTACACTATGATTACAAATTTTTGTATGTATTTTATAGGTTGACTTTGGTTAATTTTGTCGGGTTTCTAGTAGTTACTTAGACATAAAGACAAATATAGACACAATGTTGCTCTGTCCTAAAAAGGTTCCTACAGTTCCTTCCATAAACTATAGAATAATAGGCTGATTGTATTAGTGTACACTAATTTTAAAGTCTAGACACCATTTTTTTACAACGCGAGAGGAAGAGCAAAAGCCATTCGTTGTTAATAAAATATTAACTAATGTAACTAACGTAATGTTCTTCTAAATTAGACTCTGCATTCATAATTTTACCGTGGGCATCACTTAACATACAAAAACCTTTTTAACTCATTTTATTTTTTGACTTGAACATTATTGTAAACCCATTATAAGCACACTGTGTAGGTATGACTTAAAAGTATGTTTTACATCGTCATTACCTTTGCATAAACAGGTAACATTAACAAAAAGTGTGTAGTAAAACGTGAACTGTATATTTTGTAAACTAATTTACATTACATCAAATCATATTTTGTTTGGAAATGAAAGTTTAATCTATAAAGTAAATTAGTTATAACGGAAATATTGGTTCATAAGTAATTGAGGAATAAATAGTTCAATCTTGAACTACAGTGGTACCTCAATCAATGAATATATGCATAAAGAGCAGAACAGCATGCTACCATCACAAGATGTCCGGTTCTTCCGACGGGTTGGGGCGATGACAGCCAGAAGGTACACAACAGCCAACTGTCAGCCACTAGAGAGCCATTGTCAGTATAGCTGATATCTTTATTTGATTTGTGAATCTCTTGCATTGCAAATTGAAATTAGTAAACGTGCAGAGTGCTGAACATTCATAAAGTGTGAATGCCTTGTAACGAAAGTTTATTGACTATTTAATGTAAAACAAAGAAGTTGCACAAATTGTTACAAACAAAATACATAGTAACTAGCAGTAAGAAACAATACAAAATAATAAAAAAATGCCTTGACAAAAAAAAACCTTACGAATAAATAGAGATATAAAAACCCAATGTGATAACTACTCAGCAGATGCAATGCACGCCCCTAAAATATAGTAGGATAAGACTAGGCACAATTGTACAGGTTGTCTTAAAAGCCTCCCCCCCTACCATTAACTTTCTTATGAATAGAGATGAAGCGATTTACTTTGGGGTATGTTTTGTGACCAACCGAGGAGTTTTTTTATGTACGAGGATTTGTGATTTTGGGTGTAAGACGACATTTTTAAATAGGAACCCCTAGCAAGTGACACCTAATTTTAAAGGTATTATAAAAAGATAAAACAAACTACAGGTCTCGAATGTAACTTTATCAAATTTGGTGGCTAAGTAAGTTATTGTAAGGCAGTTAAACATTCACTCACAAGTTATTTTGATAATTTACGACACCAAATCGTACAACACGTTATTACAAAGATCAACAAACGTCAATAACTATGAATAACATAGCATTTATTAGGTTTTGTTTTGTATGACCGAAGTCCATTAGGAAGTCCTGGGAATACCAATGGCTGATTTTGTCATGTTATCTCTTATTGGTTACCGGGAGTCACCGTAACTGGACTGAATGTGTCTCACATACTAACTGGTGAGAGAATAGGGGGGTAGTAAAAAAGTTAATCGGAGGTGGGGAGGGAGGACATTTAAACAAAACCGGTATAGAACAACACGATATAATAGTGCAATAACTATATAATACTTTTAATTGTTACGCGTGGCACGGCTATGGCAATCTTTGAAGTTTCCCGGTTCACACTACACTGAATCAAAACATTACTAACACAATCTTGAGATATTGGAGAACTCGCTGTGGAGAACCATCTCGGGTCAAGAGACGTTAAACTGAAAGTCAAAATCCAAGTTACATAGCCAAGATGGCGCCTCTCCACAGCGAGGCCGTTCTTTTCTTTCAAAGCGTTTTTTTTATAAAGTGTATACTTTGAGTATACAATGAAGTACAACAAAGTTTTTGAGATCTTTTTCTGAATAACCCATAGAAATATAGAAAAAAAACTAAAAAGCATGTGGATATGCTTTAATCATATCTCATTAATCATATATTTAAAATGAGACATATGTCATAATTGTACGTCTAAAAATAACAGCATATAACTGAACGAGGTTCAACATTGTTCTTATGGGAAAATGTCGTTTTACTACAGCTGTATCTTAACACCAGTATACAACCAAACAAGAACAATGTGACCATGTAATATAACAATATTTTTAAACATCGGTTAATACAGTAGCAACACTGTAATCTCCACTCGCACCTCGCAAATTTAACACCAAATCCAGGTTAGAGAGAGGCTGTTAATTGTTGTAATTAAAGAGATCTCGGTGAGAAGAGGCGGGTTTGCGAGACTGTGCAGCTGTGGTACAGCACTATGTAATAAACGGCTAGAGGATAAAACAAGAGCAACAAAGATCTAGAGGTCAAGGCCGAACGGGCACTTTGAGGTCAATCAGGATAAACTGCTTAGGGTAGTCAACAACTCTACACTTTATCTGTTGTGAAAACAAATCAAAATGTTCTTTTCTTATACCAGACCCTTCACCATAGGAACCTAGTTTTCTAATTTTCTAGGTCACTTCAACATTATTTAAGAAAAATTATTTTAATTAATTCAATACAAAACATTTCACTCAAAATATTTATTTATTTATTCATCAAAAGTCATGGACAAAAAGATGACAAGCAGAGTGATGAAAGTGGATGTGGTAAGTGAAAGAATTATTAAGGTTACGGTCAGAATGGAGGGGAGGATAATGGACATAATACAGGTATATGCACCACAAAACAGGATGCACACGGACGATGAGAAGAGAGAGTTTGAAGAGGATCTGGAAAGACAAGTAAAAGAAGAGAGAACAATAATAATTGGGGATTTTAACGCACAAGTGGGTAAGTTTAGACAAGGATATGAAGAGGTAATGGGATGTTATGGAGTAGGAACAAGGAATTTAGAAGGAGAAAATTTACTGGATTTTTGTTTAAGGAATGATATAGTGATAGGGAATACCTGGAACAAGAAAAGGGATAGCCACAAATACACAAGATACAATTGGAAATGGGTGAACAGCCAAGTTTTAAATAGATTATATATTAGTGAGGAAATGCCTGCAGCCATACATGGCAGATGTAAAAGTTATACCCAGTGAAAGTATGGGAGGAGATCACAGGCTGGTGGTAGCTGATTTTCAAAGAATGAGGTTTGGAAAGGATACATGCAAAAGACTAACAAGAATCAAGACATGGAAGTTAAAAAGATACGAGTTAAGTTAGAGAGGAGTTTGTAAATAACATTAGAGGAACGATACCCAAGGGGGAGGTCAAAACAGGAGAGGAGGAATGGACAAATTTCAAGAATGCTATAGTCAAAGCTGCAGAAGAAACAGTGGACGAACTTCAGGTAAAAGAAGGGATAAAGAGACCCCTTGGTGGAATGAAAGAATTGCTGAAGCAGTTAAAAACAAAAATAGAGCTTGGCGAGAATGGTTTAAGGATAGGTCAAACGAAAAAGAGGGATAATGGAAGAGACTTGCAAGGGCATCAGCAAAGATGATGAAGGAGGCAAAGGAGAGGACATGGAAGGATTTTGAAGAAAAACTGAAATCAAACTTCAAAGGAAATAAGAAGATTTTTTATGGGGTGATAAGGAACAAGACGAAACCTAAAGAAATGTTGACTAAGGTGGTGGATGTTTCAGGGGAAATCAAATGGGAGAGGAGAAAGAGGTTTTGAAGACGTGGAAAGAGTATTTTTAAGGAACTACTGGAAGGAACAGAAAATGAAGAGGAAAGAAGAGATATGACAGAGGAGACAGAAGATGAAGAGGATTTTAGTATGTGCGAATTGGAAAAAGCGGTTAAAGAGATGAAAGAGGGGAAATCTGCGGGGAATAGACGAGCTGACGGCTGAGATGATAAAGGCGGCGGGCCCATTGGGAATTCAATGGTTGTACAGAGTGATGATGAGAGTGATTTGGAAGGAAAAGAAGATACCAGAAGACTGGAAAATGGGAATAATAGTGCCGATTTTTTAAGAAAGGCAATAAGCAAAAATGCGAGAGAATTACAGGGGAATAACTTTGTTGTGCCATACCACAAAAAATTTTATGAAAAAAATACTGTTGCAGAAAATTAGACCAGTACTGGAAGAAACACCAAGAGAGGAGCAATGTGGTTTTAGGAAAGGTAGGTCAACGGTGGATGCTATGTTTGTGATGAGACAAGTGTTAGAAAAGAGGTGGGAATACGGAAAAGATACAATGGGTAGCGTTTATAGACCTACAGAAGGCATATGATAAGGTACTGAGAGAAAGGATATGGGAGGAGAGTATGAGAAAGAGAGGATTGCGTGAGGGAATAGTAGAAAGAATAAAGAACCTGTACGGCATATGTAAAAACAGGGTAAGAATTGAAGAAAAATATACAGATACTTTTAAAACAGAGAGAGGAGTAAGGCAGGGAAGCATATTGTCACCTTTCCTTTTCAATATTATAATGGATGAAATTATTCTAGAAGTACAAGGAAACAGAGGAGCAGAAGAACTTAAGACAATAGCATATGCGGATGACATAATGATATGGGAAAATAGGGAAGAAGAGTTAGAACGAGAGTTAAACAAATGGGCAAAAAGTGGCGAAGAAATATGGTTTAGAGATGAACATACAAAAATGTAAAGTAATGAAAGTAGAGAGAAAGGGATGGAAATAACAAAGACGTGTTAGTTGAAGGAAAAAGACTTGAAAAGGTGAAGGAATTCTGTTTATTTTAGGAAGTATCATAACAGATAGTGGGCACAATAAAGAGAAGAGATAGGAAACAGAATATGGAAGAGTGGAAAGTTTTTCAATATGGTGAAGAAGATTGTGTGGAGTTGGAACATTGGGAAAGAATCAAAAGTATTGATGTATAAATCTTATTTCCAACCAATTTTATTATATGGAGCAGAGACCGTGGACGTGGACTAAAAATGATTTAAGCAGATTGCAAGCTGCGGAAATGAGATTTTTTTAAGAGGGGATAGAGAAGACTACAAGAAGAGATAGAATAAGGAACGAAATAACCAGAGAAAGATTGAAGGTAGTTTCACTGCAAGAGACAATGGAAGGAAGAAGAATACAGTGGATGGGGCATGTGAAGAGGATGGGAGATAATAGAATGCCTAGAATAGCACTGGAGAAGGAGGAAGGAGGAAGAAGACCAAGAGGAAGACCGAGAGGAAGATGGGAGGACCAAGTGTGGAAAGACATAGAAGGAAGGGGACTACAGAAAATACAGGTGGATGAAGAGGAGACCTGGAAGGATAGGACTAAAGTGGAGGAGGCTGTGTACGACGACCCGTGAGAACGGAAACGTCTGACGATGATGATGATGATTCATCAAAAGTATCCACCCACCATTTTTACAATAATTTTTAACAATATTTGTTAATAATTAATAACTAATACAATATACCAATATAGGCCTACTAATACTATATGAATATACAATAATACATGCATTAAATATGTGGACAGAAAATAAGACAAAAAAAGAAGTCAGGAGCTGGTGAGCAAACACAGTAAACAAGTGTAACAAGTCTAGTGTCTAGACAAGCAAAAGAGGGCAATGATTAAAAATAAAATTTGAACAACTATAGCAGTATAAGTTTTAAATTAATAACAAGAGATAAACTTGAAAACAAACTATAACAATACGATACAAATTAAAAAATAAAAAAATTAAATTTCCTAAAGAAATAACAAAAGATACACTTAGAACAAACTTCAACAATTAGGATGACAACTATAATAAGGTAGGTAAACAGAGTTTAAAAAAAGAGTGTAGAAAATGTACCCACATCAGAAATTGCTATATTTTTATGATACTGCCACAACAAAAGCCTAACTAGGGTTTCTTATAAATAAAAACCCTAAGTAACCTATTAATGAATGTACAACTTATGATACAGATTAATTCCATAATTGTATATTAATTAAACTTATGATTACAATTTTTGGATTTGAAACAATATGTATTGAAGTTTAAGAAATTTGAAATGTACTTATAAAACTGTATGCATATAACATATTTAAAAATAAATTGTGATTCGATTCGATTAACCAATCAAGGATCCGAAATCCTATTTAACCACACTCAGTGGAGCATTATTACAGTTCAATCCGTGTTTTCCCTGAAATTTGCATAAATAGATCCTGAATGCCTTAGAGAAGTTGGGTGTTTTCAAGTAGATACGAAAAGGACCATATTATACTGTCGCCAGGACGTCACTGATAGTACAAGAGGAGGAGGGTTACACATCAATGTGTCAATATTTGTGCCAGTTCTTGCTGTTAGGATGAGACAGAATGCTAAAAATGTAGTGAAATATCAAATTATAGTATAATTCCCGGTTCACGGATCGAGGACATGTAATTTTTTGAGGTTCAAAAAGGGTAATCAAAATGATTCCTGGATTAAGAATGAAAAGATTTACGGAACAAGATAACATACATTTATGTTGTTCTAATTATTTGTTTTAACGGAATTGAAGACTGAAATACAACATCGGGTCTCTTGTATTTTGCCGGGGGGACTCAAAGTTATGTTTGAAGCGGCTATAGTGGTTATCATTTTGTGATGATTTCTCACCGAGCCCTAACGTTTATTGGTTACTGTCGCGCCACACTTGTGCGACGTTCGCGTAGTTTTGAGACAGTGTCGAATAAATTTAAATATATAAAGAAAGCAAGGTAAAATGAAACAAATTTAAAACAATTATTCATGACTGGATTGCTGTAACGGTGTTGATAAAGTCACGTGTTCCAATCCGTATTTGAGGAAAGATTCAACATAGGATATCATATTAAACAACATAACAATGTTGTAATATACTAAGGGATAGATGGGCTTATTATTTTTCTAAATATTAATGGTAACAAACGATCGCTCATGAAAGAATCACTGAATTCTATAAGAACAGTAGATCTTTGCTGTCGCAGCTGCTGTTGGAAACCCCATATTTTGGGTCGACGTGACGTGGTGTCGCGGTTGCCCAAGATGCTACTGTAATGCGGCGCACAGGCAGCCAGGGGTCAGGTACTCCTAGGGTCATGTTGCTGCGGGGCATTTCACACGCTGTTAATGACAATTAACTTAATTGTTGCCATTTAAATGCACCCGTCATGTGTAAATTTCAACGTCAGATCAAAGCAGCTAACTCGAGTATTTGTCTGTAGTTTGTAGAACTATGAACGGAGGTTCCAGATGGCCTCTTTACCGTACGTAAGAACTGACTTGGAAACACGTAATCATCAAAGATACAGTACCTGATATTACTCGTATTTTGCCACTGTCGTGTTCACATGCCACACTCGGTGTTGTTCTCCAGAGTTATACTGAAGAAGACGTGGTTCTCGCCTGCTAGTTTGATTATAAACGTCGGGCTGATATTGATTTGTAAAACAGGTATAGGTAATTAGCGAGGCAGTGTGGAGCGGAGCGGCTCGGCAGAGGGATTAAAGAGCCGCCATGGGCAGGACGGTCTCGACGCGGCCGTGGCCGGACAGGCCGTTTATTTAGGACCGGGGGAGGGGTCGCCGCCATCTTGAATCGCTTCCCAGCTGTGGATCAGATGAAGCAATCACCGGCTCGGGGGGAGGGAAGGGCTAAACCGGTCTGGCCCAATAATGATTTAATATCGGCCGACTAGTTACAGGTTAATATAAACTAGCTTGCAATTAGTACCGCATCTCGATGTTCTTTCTCTTTCTCGCTCACTCGGTGCGGCGGCGAGGTCACAGTCGGGATACAGACGATTCCGTTTGTAATTTGTTAACTAAATGTGAGGTTGTGCTGAGTTATAAGTGTAGCCTCTTATAAATAGATATCACACAGTACAATCATCGTTGGGATCGGGATATCATTTGTCTTTCATAGATTTCGGAATCAAACCCAAGTGATTATTGCCGAATATTACAATTAGTATGGCGGTAGTGGTATTCGATTATTACGAACTAGACGTTGATTGATTCTAATAACTACACAACACATTATCAGAGCTTTGGCTGCTAATGTAATCAAACACAATCACCGTTTTACGTACTATAATAATCCTTCAACAAGAAATCGAATTGTAAACAATAGCGAAAACTGTGTAATCAGCAGATTGGACTGTTATTTAGTTAGACTATATGATGTACTTATAAAACTGTGTACCACAATTCTTAAAGTTTAAAGAATGATCAGCGATTCATTACCTTGTTTGGCAACAGTTTAAGGTATTCTTAGATGGGGTTTTGGAGTGAGAGTAAAAACTGTACACTTTGTCGACATTCCAAATATTACAATTTGGAAGATCTACTAATTTACTTAAAAATTAAATTTACGTTTACAATACAAATTGGAGTAACTATATCTTTATGGTATTCGGACCACATCCAAAGGCGGCAAACCAGAAAATTAATGCAACTTATAATTTTTGTTTAGTTTTAACTCAAATGCAGAAATGTTATTTCACATAAACTTTGCCTATATAATAAGGGAATAATCATCATCAAAGACAATAAGAAAAGTTAATGTAAAGTGACTTATATCGATTACTTTGTAATGCAATGAACATTTTCTCGTCGTTTTGTCATCAAATAAACAATAAAAGGCTTCAAATTCAATGACACATCTTTCATAAGAATTGCGGATTTGTTCTTTTGTCGCCTTTTGATAGAAATTGTTCACTAAACTCACACACAAGGTTTGATGGAAAGGCGCAATTTTTTCATGTTTACGGACCCAAGAAAGTGGAATCCACCACTAATATGACACCTAATTATAATACAAAACCCCCCACAAAATATTTTTCAACTTCCAAACACATGTTTTTATATTAAAATTAAACTCTTAAATGATCATCAATATACAATAACAAAAAAGGAAAACTATTTGCATTAGCATTTAAACAATCAAGTTTCATACTGTTTGTCTGATCTTCAATATCAATCACAAGTGAACACTGTTGAAATGGCGAGTAACAGACAATATTCAATATTTAAATCAGATGTTACGAGTTGGTTACTTTAATTGCGGGTAACCAGTGTTAAATGCAGCAATTCTAATGTTGTGGCAGTCCCGTGGAAGATTTATCTATCCTTCCGTCTGACATTATTGATGGGCTAAAAGGTACTGTGGTAAGGATTCGGGCTGTTAACTAACCTCTGGTAGTTAACAGATTATATTTTATCACTAATCTAGCTATAGTTGGCCTTTACGATGTTAAAACTTCAGCTACCATACGGTGGAGTAACTAATGTACCGATTATTAAAAGTATACAGTTGCAAGCCCTGGTAGTGAATAATTTGAAATATTTTTCAAATTATTACTTCACTGCATTGATAAAACCCAATTTTGTAATTGTCCCATTTATTTCACCCCGGAAGATGAATAAATTACAAATATATCAATAAGATGACTTACTAAACAAATATCATCTCAAAGAAATTAAAGTATCCAAAAAACTATTCTAGCAATACCTGGTAAGGAAAATGTAATCTATGTATGGAATTTGAGATATCAGACCCTATTAGATCCAAAGGCTAGAAAGGCCAGAACCCAAGCTTAAATATAGTACTTAAAATATAATTGAACTTTAATCCCCAATCTAACTTTCTCCCATCCATTAACAATAGACAACATTACAAAACTGTAAATTTTTGTCAAATTTGTTGAACCCAAATTCATCTGTGGGGCTTTGAAATGGTGATGTGTTTACAGGTCCACAGGAATGACAGGCCCACATTTTCACTTTGCTTTCCTGCCTGCCACCACAAACAGTGAATTTGTGTTCCTTTAAGTTTAGTAAAGCAACTCAGTTTCTTGTTAGAAATAACCAACTGAGAGCATAATAACTTGCTACTTCTCTTTTGAAAAATATGTACATGTAGTTTTCAGATATATTTGACAGACAGTCGGGTCCTAAACCGTGACTAATGTCGCACGAAAGTGACACAATACTGCCACTAACTAACTGCCATTGCCTGCCCTTATAACACTTCTCTGCCATGTTGAAGTGGCACCACCAAGATAACCACTGGCTGGTTGTGCGTACTTATGCGCTCTCCGCGGTGGTCTACCTTAATATTTTATAATTGACCCTAAGCGGAATGGGATCATGGTGGTAGGATTAGGAACGTATGTAGGTTGTTTTGATATTACAAAATTTGAGTACTGTTCAAGAATAACGTGTAACGTTATGTAAGAAATATTGAAAACAAATTCAAAACATTTTTACTGATTAAAACAATCGCTCACCTACATCAACTGTAGTTATTCAGCAAAGTACTGTACTTACAGAATGACGGATATTGTTGACACTAGAGTAACCAGGACACGATTGACTGGCCACTCACAGTTTATACAATGCACGGACTTGTTTTTCGCACTTCTTGTGTACAGCCGCTTGACGGTCGTTTAATTTGTCCACTCACGTATATACGGTCTGAGTTTGTCGCCTCGTTCTTGGTGATGCCAGCTTTTTAGTTCTTGCAACAACTGCTGCCCAATATCTAATGTTATTGTGTCAACACAACAGTTTGTAAAGCGAATGTGACATTTAGGTATTACTGTTTTAAATTATTAACTGTTTTAAAGTGTAAATTTGACGACAGAGGAAGTGAACATGAAACATGAAAGTGTTACGGAAGTATAAAACCAATTAATACAATAAGAATAAGAATTAATACAATAAAGTTAATAATAACAATAATAGAATATTAATATAATAAAAGCATAATAATACAGTGATAACACTTAGAATACTTTAAAGGATTAGATATGGTATACATTTTTGCAAATGTTAACGATAAAATTTGCATTATTGTGTGTTTTAACTGTCGAAATGGCCAAATTTTGTTGAGAGAAAAATGTTAAATACGACATTTGAATTTAATTTAACAACCCAATAAAGGGATTCTGTGAATTAGCTTACATAATACTGATGAGTTCAGGAAGCAAAATTGTGGATTTGTTGTTACATAATACCTTGTTCTAATGCTAGTTTGTACTCGAGTTTGGTAAAATTTGTTTTATTCTTTGTTCTGTGAATGGCATAAACAATTTTAAACAGATGGTCTCACGACGCGATAGCCCGAAAAATACTTGTTATGGCTTGATGTCAATACATCAATGCAACTGGTAGGCAGGAGTACAAGCGAAATGGAACGCTGGTTTTAATAGAATTAAAATCAAGGACATGAAGGCAACAGTCCACATAAATGCTATAACTTAAGCTGATAATTATTAGACAAAAGATTTGTGGAGAGTAAAATTAATTAACTCAGAAAGAAAATGAAGACAAAGAAATAAACCTATCTATTGAACTCTACTTAAAGGAACACTCTTATAAGAAATAAGAGACGAAAAATACCGGAGTAACTTGTTCTTCATAACAATGATGACAACTTAAAAAAACTGACTGTTAGTCAGGAGATGGTACAGCCAATTTAAAATCCTAACGTTAATGTTTATTTTGTGTCCAGTGAACAGAAAGGAGGTGCACAGGCAACACAGAGCCTAAAAAACATCAAGTTAAGATGGTATCTTAGCGTAATTTTTTGAAACCTGTAAAGAAAATATAACTGCACCTTTAACTAAATATAACAAACAAATCCGTTTTAGCTAGTAAATTATCATTTGTTTTGGAAATGGCCAAAGTTTATATGATGTTAAAACAGGAACCTTCACTCAATCATCAAATTACAGACCAGTCTCTATTATAATATTTTCTAAGATAATTAAAAAATTGAATACTAACCAGCCTCATGGACCATGTATGACAAATGAATTCCTTACAACATAGCAGCACAGATTCATGATAGGCAAGTCAACAATCACGTCGCTAATCGTTCTGGTTGCATTCCTTATTGATCAACTTGAGGACAACAGCACCACCATTACTATACAACTGGACTACAGCAAGGATCTTTGATTATGTCAGCTGAGTATGGCTACATTAAGTACACTAGAAAACCGAGGTGCTACGTAATTGGTGTCATAGCTACGTATCAAACACTTCAACCTAGGAATAATAGCAAAATGTTTATCCAATCAAATAAAATTTTAAAAATGTAAATCACCGAGTCTGTGATAAGAGTGTGTAATGAGTCCATTACTCTTTATTTAATTAATACATTAATATCCTAAATATCTAACATACTTGAGCAGATTCCTAAAGTATGCAAATGATATTCTATATTACTGCTAACCAACAGTAATCTCCAACACTTTTAAGTCGTCTCATACTAGCAACTTAACATGACAATACACAATTTATTAGCATAAGGATGAACTTGCTAGTGAAACCAGAACTAATCAACTCATTCTAAGAATTTGTAGGTAAGGGAATGCTGAAGGGAAACACAATCTATCTGAAGGATATTACTTTTAATAAATATCTGGGCTTAAGTCCTGCATCGATTTCTCAGCAGAAGATCCGTTTGATCCATATATTCTAAGATAATTTTGTCTTCCAACACATCACTGCACAATGACGGAAAGCTCTAAATATGCAGGTGCCACGATTTTATATGGAGCCTTTTTTTCTTTGGATCTAAAATGGCAAACACACAACAATTCTGTCACCAGTTGGAGAACTGGCCTCTGGGTCACCTATTTTATCCCATAACTGAATTTTCTGATAATCATCGAATTTTTAACATCGATTTTTCACCAAGAATATAAAAGACCCCTATATAGCACTTTTCTTAAATACTGTTCTTAAATAATTAATTATGCATATTTTGGATTTAAAGTTCTTAAATAAATTACCCCTACCACTGATCAAAAAGGAAATGCAGATTAACAAAAACCATATTGTAACTACTGCTCGTATTTAAAATACAAAAGTGATCGGAAATAAAAGAAGCTATGTGGCATCTATATAGTATATCATAAACAATTTAAAACTGTATCGGTGCAAAATATCCAATATAATAAACAATGGCAAAATAAGAATGAATGTTGAAATAAATTAGTTTACATGATACAATAATATCATTAACACGTGAATTAAAAATATAATTATTAATAACAGACGTACTTTACACATAGGTTATACATATATGATTATTTATTTAATTAATAATTATATATGTAGTTGAACACTCAAACAACCAATTTTATATCTCATAGATGTATGTAAATAAAACTGTTTTTAGTGCACGAAGCACGCACTAATGCTACTAAATCCAAGAAACGCCAGGATTTCTCTGCGTTACGCATTCGATACTCCGGGGTCTCTGTTCCAGAGTACAGTTTTAATGACATACCGCTGAGTACCGGGTAAAGGTGAGAAACACAACCTCTCATTAACTGGTAAAACATGAGAGCGAACAGTTTGTGAGGGAAAAGGCTCTAAAAGTTTATTATAAAGATACATTTGCATAATTATATAGGTGTACAAAATGGCGTGTGGGGCACCGGTGACGGAGGACGGGGGAATAAGTGGGTCATCTATACACGAGCACTGCCAGTGCCGGTTTCTGTGTCTGAACAAAGAGCTGTGTCGTTCAGCCCTGACAAATTAGACACAGTCACATTGCTCAATATACAGCAGACGTCAGAATCGTACAGACCTCTGGGTTACAAAGACAGAATTGAGACGAGCATTTCGCTATAGAAGGCCAGTCGTTAGTTCCTTTCTGGAACACGGTTTTTAAGGCAGTTGCTCCATCCCGATTTTCTTAAATCACACGTACTCTTCGAATGGTTTCCTAAATAAAATAGGCAGGCTATTTCTTTTAATAATTTGATGAGTATGAATCAGATTTCACGGACATATTTCGTACAATTCTTCTTCCAGGAAGTAAATAAAACGCATGTGTTTTATTATGCTGCGTGTTGCATATTAAGGATATGTCTGGAGGATGAACAATGTGAGGTGAACCGTCGAATTATTTTTAATAAAAGCATCAATGTGTTTTAATCTTGTTAGTTTTTAAATTTATGAAAATCGAATACATCCGTTGTTTTATAATTAATGTTGTAGTGATGACTATTTGCGATTAGTTTAAAAGTCATAACAATATAAAAGACCCGAGAACATTGTGAAATGAGCCTCCCGAGTAGGGAACTAACTGCTTCCGAGCTGGTTTGCAATTAAATTGAGAGCATGTCAAATATCAGTAGCCTACTAAGACTGCGGAATGGCGAGTCAAAATATAACTACAATCTAGAATGATTGTCCTTTACGATCTTTTTTTTTGGAGAAATAACAATACTAATCTTAGGTTAATTCATTAGTTTAAGAAGTTATATTTAGGTTTGTAGTGGAAGATTACTTTTCTTACTTTACTCGTTGATTGTATATCTAAATGTGTATACATAGAGTTTATAGCCTATATGTGTAAACAATATTAACAAAATAATATAAATGTTACATGCTTATGACTAATCTAATGTTGACTAATACACTTAAGTAGAACCGACAAATTCTCAAGTTACTATTTTATTACATCGGCCTTTCAATCACTGTAATTTTAGTATTCAAGGAGTGAATATCAATGGAAATTAATTGTATATTTTATTTAAATGTAGAATTTAAATTATCAAATTATCCTTTAAAAATCTTGCAATCTATATGAAGCTTCTTCTCGCCATAGAAACGAAACTGTCTATTTCAGAGATGCTCGAAATAAAATTTACTAGAACTCCAAAGTCTCTTCTCTCACAACAAATTAACAACGGTTACAATCAATAACGTCATGTTGCTTAGGATGGTATTGTGTCAAATGTTTTACTGTGTTGACTAGGAACACTTAAATAACAATTTAGGATATATTTTATGACTTCAATGAACTTAGTATCCACATAACCTTCAGTTTACTAATGATATTTTTACACAAGCAGTTCTAAGATTCTAACAAAATTCAACCCCAACAAATTAAATAAACCATTGGCTTTTCCATTTAATGTTAAATCCTTATGCAAAACCGCCATACAAAATAATTATGATCTACAGAATATATTTACTAGTAGTAATAATGAAAGATATCAGTTAATAGATGGATTGGTACGAGAACGTTGGACAATTTATACAGAATTTCATTCTCTCTGTAAATTTCATTTACATTTGGCATTGTCCATTGGTTGTAAAGTAATAACTATTTATGCTACATTCTCATGTAACACAATATATGAATTGCTAGTTTAAGGTAAAAAATTCAACCACCAATTCCCTCTCATTGAAAATTAGAATTTCCATATTAAAGTGAGAAAAAGAACCATTATATATGTTACAACCTTTTAACCTATTCAAAGCTGCGTAAATAATACGTTATTAAGCTGTTTATTCCTATAAATGTATTATTTTCACGTTTAGAACTTTTTCAATCAAATTGATAACTAGTAAAAAAGTGCTCTGGCTGTGTACGTGTAGGGTAGAATATTGCCATAATGTAATAAAACAATCCATTTAGTAAAAAGTAAGGCCACGTCCTTTTAAGTTTGTCTAAAATTGACATAATAATTATGATATAACAGAATGTTTGTATAACCTCACAATCTTACCTAGTTGAGCTTTCATTATTTGTTGTAGAAACACGAAATATATATTTAAACCAATATAATACGTTTTGAACAAAATATTTTTCTTTTTAGAACTTGCAAATTCCTTCCTTCACCAACAAAAGAGTACACTGCCCCATTGGTCCACAGGACCCCACTTAAATGTATTCTTTATATTTTTCAGTGTAAGTTTGTCGCAGTAATTTTTTGTACTAATGTAGCTTTAGTTAGCCCCACCACTGACCGCCTTAGTTCCCCATTGTCAGCTAAGTAATAAACAACTTTATTTGTCTTAGGGTCCAGTGGTCCCCTGTGCGCAGTTTTAGGTTGCGTTTTTCCTTATTGTCTATATTTGATTACGTTGGTTGTAATTTCATTTTTGCGGTTATTTGTGAAATAATTTACATCGTTTTCTCGCCTGCTTATTGTTGTTTGTAAAACTACAAGGTGAGCTTAGCAGACAACAAAATTATGTGACTGATGGAGGACAAGAGCAGTGAGGAAGGTGACAATAATTTTGGAGGGAGCGATGACTCCAACGCTAACCGAAACTATGTCACCGAAATGATTTTATAACAAAAAATAGATTTAAGCCCTACAGATGTAAAAGAAATAGAATGCTATTTCTGTATCAATACCCAATAAAATATTATACAAAACATTGTGATAAAACCAGTGTTTTGAATTGTATAGCCTATATTTTGATGGCCAAATTTTGCATATGTTTGCGATTTTGTGTAAGATAGGTCATAATTGCGATGGGATAAATACATTCATACATAGTTTGTAGATATAACAGTGTTAGCTACTGTGTAGTTTTTGCATCTTAAACTTTTAAAGTAACACATACACATGGCTATTTTCAAGAGTTTTGAAAAAAAAAAACAGAATTTTGCGAGAAAAAATGTATAATTGTTATGTTTATTGTTGTAGCCAGTATATAACACTAATAATCCAAGGAAACAAAGAAAACTTATATAAATGCAATTTATAAAAATTTATAATTTTTTGAGCATATTTATAACTTTTTAGCATGTTTTTAAATTGTTAAAAACCATTAGATCCCTGTTCCAAAGGCAAAAATATATGTGTAGCTTTTGAACGTTGAAATATATAATACCCTCAGCAGAAAGAACTTAGCAAATAGAAACAATACAATTAAAAACCTACGGTTGAAAAAAACTTAGCAAAAAGAATCAATGCACTTAAAAAACTAATGAACCTTATTGCCGTTAATCAATAACAGAAATCAGATTGAGATTGGCAATCAAAATACAAAATCATAAATTACATGATACATGTAACCTACAAAACTTTAACGTGTATATACATTTCATGCCCTAATTCTTTTCCTATTCTTTATTTATGTTAATTTCTATGTTGCATTCTACATATTCTTGAGAATTATTAAAAGTTTTCAGTAAATCAATGATTTATTTATTTTTTTAACCACTTAAGGTAGAGGTTAATTTTGTAAGGAGAAAGTTAACTGCAGATTTTAATATAACCTAATAATAATATAGTAAGAAAAATTGTTCTTCAAAGCCAATACCGTATATGTTGAGGCAAGTAAATTCCGTTTTTAATTATAATTTATAGTGATGTTTTTCTTCAAGTGTGATAATTTCATATATTTCCTTTTCGTGTAACAATTAAATAATATGTGATGCTTTCTTAGAACGTCACGTTCTAAATATCAATGATTGTTTAAAAAAGTATCCAAGTCTATCAAGAATAATTTACAATTTTAAGCACGTAGCTTGTTGAGTTCCAAAACATATATTTAACCGTGGAAAGTCATAAATAATTTCAATACTGTTACAAAAACTGAAAGCAGCGATCATATATTAAATTAAATGATTAGAAACCGAATGGACCAACATATATAATATATTTGTGCAAAGTGTAAAAATGAAATACATGCTAACTGGAGAAAAAGCTAATAGAGTAGGTTATAAAGGGTACCGATGTTGATAATATAATACAGTACTGTGCAGAGCTGCAACGTGATAATCCTGGTGATTCGGCATAATACAGTGCTAGCTTACTCAATGTATTCACTGACATGCACTACAAGCTGGGGTAGACCGATTACAATATCAGGGTTTATGCATGCGAGTGAGCGCGGGCGTGTTCTCTCCCTCGCGTGTAAGAGAGAAAGAGTGTGCGTGTGTGTTTGTGTGTCAACAGGGTGTCATCGCACACAAATCGGAGGCGAGTGACCGAGTCCACCGGCTCTACAGAGCAGATGTCGGATACAAAGACCCTTTCTACTGTTCCCAATAATAAATGTTCCGGCGTCGGTACCCTCGGAGGAGAACGGTGCGGGAAGGTGAATCAAGATGGCTGACAAAAGGAACAACAAAAACACGGCATTATTACAGAGAATCGAGATGGTAGGTAATTTGGCCGGGACGGACCGGACGGGAATATAATAAGAGAAGGAGAAGAGGTTTCGGGCAGGAGAGCGTTGTGCTGGCTGCCATATAGGGGCCACCCCCACCCCCTCACTCGACCTGCCGAGAGAGAGAAAAAGAAGGGAAGTGATAAATAATGAGAGCGCTCCTCCAAAAAAGAAATCACACAAAGGGCTTCGAAGCAGTCGAAAAAAGAAATTAGCCTCGCTACGAAGGACCGCGGTCGATTATTGATTATAACGTAGGCTCCGTCAGCCCGCCTGCGGCACTGGAAGTGTAATAGTAATGGTAATGAAAACATCTCCACTCCTTGCCACGAAATCATTTCAAACAAACGCTGGGTTTGAAAATTTAATCTGACAAGAACAACTTTATTACGTATATCGTATAAATTGCATACTTGTGAACTCTGATTTATACTAACCTACGGGATTTGGTTTGATGTACATTTTTATATTGACCATAGCATCTTATTACTGTTCGTTTTTCTTAGTGCGCCATTATGGGAGCAGAGTACGCGCATAAATATTAGAAGAGCCTGTGAAATACAAGTTGATTAACATTGTGAAACCATCTGATACACATTTAGAGTTGTATGCCCCTTCTTAACTCTCTCAAAACATATTTGTAAAAGGTCGTCAAAAGCGCAACATTTAAAAATGCTCAGGGGTCTTGGAGCAAATTGTATGTTCAGGAGAGAAAAGTTAACCATGCACAGAGACGGAGAGAGCATATTTGAAACGCGTGGGAGTGAAGAATATAGCTTGGATGCGTAAGAAGAGTTAAGGCATTCCTGTGAAGAGAGCTAACGTTAGATCTAATGAGCTAATAGAAAACGTACTTTTGATATCGTTGCAAAATAAAATACAAACTTAGTATATGAAATTAAGATGAACCTGCTCTGAAGAAGCAATCAAAATTATTAGGAGACACAAACTTTAACACCTTTTCAGCTTACATTAAATGATATTCCTAAACAATATCAGGAACTGTTGACTTCTCAGTTTTTCAAATTACATATCATAATCATAGTTTGACTACTTTTAACTTATAAAAGCAAGAGGAAATCTAGCATTTCCTCCAATGACACATGTTCTTGCCGCCTCAGTACCTCGCTGTTCTCACCTCTTCATTGCGACACTGCGTGATCTCACCGCAACAGTACCTCACAATTCTCGGCACCTCGCTACGACACCGTGCCACCTCATGGCCAACTGCCAGATACCCCACCGCCTCAGTACCTCACTCTCACCGCCTTGCTGCGCCACCTCATTCCAGCAGCCAGGTACCTTTTCGTCTCAGTACCTTACAATTCTCGGCACCTCACTACGACACCGTGCCACCTCATGGCCAACTGCCAGATACCCCACCGCCTCAGTACCTCACTCTCACCACCTCGCTGCGCCACCTCATTCCAGCAGCCAGGTACCTTTTCGTCTCAGTACCTTACAATTCTCGGCACCTCACTACGACACCGTGCCACCTCATGGCCAACTGCCAGATACCCCACCGCCTCAGTACCTCACTCTCACCGCCTCGCTGCGCCACCTCATTCCAGCAGCCAGGTACCTTTTCGTCTCAGTACCTCACAATTCTCGGCACCTCACTACGACACCGTGCCACCTCATGGCCAACTGCCAGATACCCCACCGCCTCAGTACCTCTTTCTCACGCCTCGCTGCGCCACCTCATTCCAGCAGCCAGGTACCTTTTCATCTCAGTACCTCGCTCTTCTCGCCACCTTGCTACGATACCGTGCCACCTCATTATCAGCCGCCACATACCTCAACGCCACATACCTTGTTGATCTCTAATATATGCATCCTCCAGAATCTTCTTGCCAAACTAGGTCATGTAAACACAAACTTTGCTGTATATATTTTTAAACTTTTCTAATGAGGTTTGTAAATTTAGTAATATCGTTATGTTACAATGTCGATCTGGTGATGTAAAACAAATCGCGAGATCGGGAATGGGGTCCCAATTCTATTAGTATGGGCATATTGTAGTCTACAAGATTTAGGTATCACCAGGATGTGAGTAAACATAATCGACAGTGATAAAATAGCATAGTTTACGGTTTTCAATTAAAATTAGTCAAGATTTCTTTTTATTATACGTTTATAAATAACTTATAGAAACAGTCCACTTTTCATGAAAAAGTAAATAAAAAACACATTATTGCATAAAAACTTCTTGGCGTCTTAATGCTTACCAATTGTATTGAAAAATCCATTTAAATTTAGAACTTTTCCTTATGAACATACAATTGTTGTAGATATACTTATAGACCATTAAACCATTATAAAATGTTATGTTTTACTCATGGAAAATGTGCTACAGTTTGATAATTTGTAATTTAATGTTCAGTTACTTATGAATAATTTTTCCAAATATTTTCTTAGTGCTTCCAGTAAAATGGTCTTTATTTAATACTTATAGCTTGATTCTTCACAAGAAAATGGTGAGCAACACTGTATATTATTCAATTTATTCTTGTTTATATTTTCTAGTTAGTTTAATGATGTTATACTTGTAAATATGTATACAATATTACGTCTGAAGAAGTAGTACACTAAGACGTACAAAAATGTATAAAGAGTTTACCAATATTTTGTTTTTTTTTTTTGTAAAAAGAGAATTCATATATAAAGAGTTGCGCATTTTTGGCATTTTTTGTTCGGAGGAATAAATAACAGTAGTAAAATATATGTAATCTTATTGTCTATTATTTAAGTTTACTTAGAATAAAAGCATATAATGTTATCACCATATATGTTTGGTAGAGAAACAAAAATGGTTAATTTGTAGCAAAGGAATATACATAGTAGGCTTTGAACATAGATACAGAGACAAAATATTTTTTTTACTATTTAGCTGATAATTGCAACTCTTTATCTCACTGTCTGTCCTAAAAACACAAGTGGTTCCTTAAAAACAGAGTTAAAACACTAGTGTTTGCTTGATATGGAAGTGTGATCTAAATACAATTTATGAATGTAGATTCCCCTTTATAATACTTAATTTTAAAAGTTTATTTTGTGAAATAACCGACATGCTTATAAATAAAACATCCTCTTTACAAAACATTTAAATTGAACACATCACAAACTTTCGAACATTATTTTCCGTGTTGTATAGTTTACGCCCTAACCAAAATGAATATCTTGCAAAAATTATAATTACCACCATCTTGAACATTTATATTGGGTGAACTTAGTTTTTGTGTTCGCTTCTCCTTCGTTGTTGCGCAAGCCTTCTATCGTGAGGTAGATTTATATGTATTGTCATATACTTAAAAAGACATTCTAAACAAATTGTTTAAGAAAAAATCATTAAGTTCTCCAGCTGTAACTTAATAAATAGCTAGTAAAATATATGGGAAGCTAGAAATCATGATGGGAATAGATTTTAATCTAAATAAAGTAATAACTTTGTGTTACGTTTAAAACAAAAATAAAAACATGAATTTCTATTTATTTATCACTGGAGTACAAGTATTTGAAAAATGTGATATTTTGCAGAAGAGGTAGAGGGCCAAACAAATTACTGGGTAAGAGACTATATATTACGTGGTGGAGCCTGGAATTGAAATGTGAAGTTTTACAGAACACTAGACAGCGCGTCGGCAGAATTGCAAATTACTGAGATTATACAATTACAAGGTAGTGGTTAAAGTACAAAATAAAAGATAGTGTATGGTGTATAAATTACGGTTTGTAGGACATGGGATAGTGATTTAAATACAAATTTTAGATTATGTACAATATGGGACTTTGGTGTTTAATTTACAATTTGTCGGTTGAAATACAACTTCGTGCATAGTCCGAATTTCGTTGAAAGGTACTAGTTGTCGGCGATTTCTTGCGAATTCTTGAATTGAAAAATTGTGGACGGGATGAAATACGCTCGCGTTAATAATTAGAAGTAAAAATTAATTCTCAGAGTCCGTAGAGGCTTTTTTCTGTAGCTGTTACAGGGTTGCAATGTTAATATCGGCGCGTCGTGCGGCGCTGAGTGACATTTAAATACGCCACATTCTTTCTTCATGGCACTGGGCGAATTGAATAATACGACATATATGTTGTTCATGGCACTGGGCGAATTGAATAATACGACATATATGTTGTTCATGGCACTGGGCAAATTGAATACTACGACACACATTTTGTTCATGGCACAGGGCAAATTGAATACTACGACATATTTTGTTCATGGCATAGGGCAAATTGAATACTACGACACACATTTTGTTCATGGCACTGGGCGAATTGAATACTACTACACACATTTTGTTCATGGCACTGGGCGAATTGAATACTACGACACACATTTTGTTCATGGCACTGGGCGAATTGAATACTACTACACACATTTTGTTCATGGCACTGGGCGAATTGAATAATACGACATATATGTTGTTCATGGCGCAGGGAAAATTGAATAACTACGACATACACTTTGTTCATGGCACTGGGCGAATTGAATACTACGACACACATTTTGTTCATGGCACTGGGCGAATTGAATACTACGAATCACATTTTGTTCATGGCACAGGGCAAATTGAGTACTACGACACACAATTTGTTCATGGCACAGGGCAAATTGAATACTACGACATATTTTGTTCATGGCATAGGGCAAATTGAATACTACGACACACATTTTGTTCATGGCACTGGGCGAATTGAATACTACTACACACATTTTGTTCATGGCACTGGGCGAATTGAATAATACGACATATATGTTGTTCATGGCACTGGGCAAATTGAATACTACGACACACATTTTGTTCATGGCACTGGGCGAATTGAATACTACGACACACATTTTGTTCATGGCACTGGGCGAATTGAATACTACGAATCACATTTTGTTCGTGGCACTGGGCAAATTGAGTACTACGACACACAATTTGTTCATGGCACTGGGCGAATTGAATACTACGACACACATTTTGTTCATGGCACTGGGCGAATTGAATACTACGACACACATTTTGTTCATGGCACTGGCCAAATTGAATACTACAACATACATTTTGTTCATGGCACTGGGCGAATTGAATACTACGACACACATTTTGTTCATGGCACTGGGCGAATTGAATACTACGACACACATTTTTATCATGGCACTGGGCACATTGAATACTACGACACACATTTTGTTCAGGGCATTGGGCAAATTGAATAATGCGAAACATATTTTCTTGTCGGCACTGTGTGGTGGTGCCGAGGAAGTGTGAAATGAAAATCTTTGACTACTTTGCACATTTCCCTTTGCTAGTAATATTTTATGGTCGGATGAGTAGTAGTAGGGTGGATGAGTAGTAGTAGAGTAGTAGTGGGCGCTAGTAGTAGGCACAATCCCCTTTTTCTGAACAGGCGGTTGCAGGCTTGATTTAAATTCAGGAATCATTGACTTTATCAAACCATGGGCATTATCATTTACAGTGACATTATATGGCATTACATGGACATTATAATAGACAAAGCTATAATAATTTTATTATTAATAGATGTGACTACCTTCATGAATATTCGTTGTCGTTAACTCCAAGACTGATATAAAGTGGGTAACGAGCAGAATGTAAAATTTTGGATCCACTGGGATCTCCTTCCGCGTGAGTTAGGTGGTATGCGGTTCAGCATGTATCCTATAAATAACTTAAAAAAGAAGTTCCACTGGGTAAAAAAGACTGCAATAACTACATTACGGTACTCCAATATATAACTGTAATGTACTGGTATCATTTTCAATATCTGGGCGAGTTTAGTTTTGTTACGACCGAAGGCCAATTAATAATTTTAACTTTTTCAATGGTTTAATGAAAAAAGAAATTAAGGAACCAACCAGTTTAACCTATGTTCCTCATCACATACCGTAGCTGTGGTAGGAATCCTTTTTCAATGTGAATATTGAGTTTAGCTCCAATTGACCTTCCTATTGGTGAAGCATCTGAAATCTGACGCTGTCACAGACGCTGGAGCTGAACTCAACATTCACATTGAATCAACCCTTCCCTCCATAGCTACGTTATGTATAGAAAACTCGGTTGCTCCTCCGTGATAAGAGATCTTGTTTAAAACATTGTAGAATACTCAATTGCGCGCCTGATGAGATAATGATTACATTAGGTTACTTATATTTTGTAGTCTAGTTGACTGATGTCGAAACTATCGCGATGTAAAGAGTTAATTTTAAGTTTCTTCGTCGCCGACTTTTTAAACATCTCTTCAGACCAATATGACTGACTCCTGGAGTAAAGTCTGTAACAGCGTCAGATTCCAGACGCTGCAGTAAGAGGAAGGTGAACTGGAGCTAAACTCAAAACATTCACAATTCCAAATCGATATGGTTGTGCCTACTAATAGTAACCGCCGATTCTCAGGATTACTTAAGCCCGAGTGACTCACTATATCCGAACCTGACCCTCGGGAGTCTCTAGTAATGTCCAAGTTGACCGAAAACATCTAGCGTGGATCGGGGAAGGGGGATGGTATATATTTATATTTGGTAAATAAATATTTTGTAAGTGTGAAAATACTGTCGCCGGACCGAACATCGTCGTCTTAAATCTACTAAATGCATCGTTTCACAATAGAAGGATTACAAATGTATGTTGTGTATTCCAGTAAACTGCTGATTGATTCGCCTAAACAATCTACGCCAATAGCATGAGTATGTTTCAAAATGATATTTGTTATACAATCGGTTTATCGTTTTAATACTTCTCAAGAGTATTATCTAATAATAAGTATATTGCTAGAAACTGGATTATTTCTGATTAAAATATGTTGAGATCCAAAATATAAGGAACTTTTGTTTTACGGATTTTTATTTATTGTTATTATAAGACGTTGTAAAGGTAAATTTGAAACACTTCACCGGGATTTCTAGTGTTCTTTTTTAATGTGTGATGCTTGGCCGCGAGAAACTGACCTTAAATTGTGCTAGAAGTGAAACTAGCCAAATTTGTTAATGTGACATACCATTGAAACAAAATTAGCCTGTTTCCGCCACGAACATGATACAATATACTAATCTGATATTTTGGAAATGTCACGACTACACAATAAATATACGATTGTTTTCAAATCACATTCTACGACTTGACTTAAGATGAATGTGGAGATAAGTTTGGAATAATGCATAAACACCTTTAGCTCTATTAATAGTTTGCTCATTATTAACTGAAAAACCGATGGCCGAGCGGTCTAAGACATCGGATTATGTATTTGAGTTAGCGATAGGTAGGTTGAAATCCTGCCTGTTGAAGTAGCATTTTGTATCAGTCTTATCGAGTTTGAACTGTATCGACTCCTTCATTTATTTTATAGTATCCTCGAACGGGTGGTGGCTCATTAGGACGGACAGAAAACGGTTTAACAGTGAAATGTTTTATGAGGAGTTAAAATGCAGAAACAGATTAATCATGAATGATTATCAAGAACTTTGGCTTGGATGGGTTAGGACGGAGGCTCCGGTATCCCGAAAGTGCTAGAATCTGCTTTCTTGTCAGTCCGACTTTCGGTTTCTGGATGTGAGGGAGTGGCTGATACATGAAATACGAGGTGAAGTAGGCTAAGAGCTGTATCTATAAGGTAAAAGTTTGAGGTCGTGCCGGCTAAGGGCAGTGGCTGAGGTCGTGTCGGCGCAGTTGCTACAACGTGTGGGCACCGCACCAGCGAGGCGCTGCGACTTGTGTGGTCCTGTCAGTCGGTGCGCTGGTGATGGCGAAGCGATGGCCGTAGTGATGATGGTGATCGCTGCCAGATGGTTAGCCACTCTGAGATCGGTGCGATTACAAATACACTACGCCATTACCATTATCATTACCATTCTATTCTGTTTGTGTGCAGCGGAGGTAGGGACTGGAGGCTCTGCGGCAGCACGCTGTCATACAAACGACTACAGTTTGCTACCGAGTTGTTGTTCTGCTCGCAGTAGTCGGCCGCTCATTACTTCCTTCACCTACCACGGCCATCTTCATTATGGTAGTTGGGGTATTAAAATATATTTATTTTCGTATTAAACTAACAAATATCTTCAAACGTGACCAAAGTAAATGATTGCCTTTCCGAGGATGACTTGTTAGTCAAACGGCCAGTTTTCCTTAGGAATTGTTTGGTTGTATTGTGTATCAGTAAGCACATTCCGAATTATACATTTATACAATTTTGGTAGCACCCGTGGAGAATATAGCTCAGAACAGGAAGCTTGCGGGTGTCTATTGCTAACTATTTGTATCTAAAGGTGTGTTGCAGATTTCTTCCATTAAAGTGAATTTCAGTAACATGGACAAATGCATGTCTTTAAAAGAACCAATGAAAAATTAGCATGTATATTGACTCTTTTCCTATCATTTTCACAGGAGCAATGTCTTCTTCAGTCACATTAATTGGTGGTCTCCCACTGTGCTTTAATATGAGAACGAAAACTTAACACGTTTAACTCCAAAAACCGACGAAACTCAATAGCTCGTGTACCTTAATCTTAAAGCACACATCTGGGTTATCCAATATCCTACAATTAAGACCTTCAAAACCAAACCACAAAAGGAAAACAAAATCAGTAATGAACTATTACCACGGCCCGTACAACAACCTCGTGATCTCTCTCTTTTTTACCTCCGGACTTCCTCATAAGTCTCCAAACTCAGGATTGACAAACGGGGAACGTTTAAATCTCTTGCTATAGGGCAAATGTAATGTCTATAGTTATACTAACCAATACTTCTCTTACAGCTCTGCTAATTTTTTTCTTATGTAACCGTTGATATATTCACGTGGTACCGACATCTTACTTGTGGGGAGAGTAAAATATACACAATCTTAGGCCAACTCTAACAAATGAGAAAAACGCAATGCTTCCTGTATCTTATCCTAACTCTGACAAAGATTATGAAATAAACTCTACGTTGTTGACATAAGAAACTTCCAATCATGCTTTTACAGCCGCCAACTTATCAACCATGCATCCATCCATCCTTTTACAAGGTATTCCACTCAGGTGGCGTTAGTGGAGATGACATACATGCGGGTCGTTCCATTAAGAACATATAAAATCGTCGGATAAGGAAGGAGACTAGATAATATCTCCATATTCTATGCAGCTTCATGAGCGGTATTCGCCTCACCAACCACTGCAGCTTTGATTATGGATCTTTCAGAAGGATCCGTAATCAAGGACTGCAGTCAGATTCTGGATTGCTGCCTCATCAAATACTTAAATAAGATACGTTTTCCGACATTCATCATTACATCAAGATTGTTCTCAGAAATGATAGAAATAAAATATTACTAAAGAAATCGAACATCTTGTATAGCAATTACATTTCCCTATATTACAACATACTTCTTAGAGCCCGTATTTAAGAAGGACCTTATTGAACGCAACACTACTTACCTCATCTGTTTGTGATTTCCACAGATGACAAACCAGACCGATCTTAGTTAGTTCAGGCCCACCCCTGAACTGCTATAGGCACTACTGGAACGTGAAGGAAATCAGGTGAGGATGAATTTATGAAAGAAGCAGTCGGTGGAAGGATCCGATTCTCCTGAGTTACAAAATAATTATGTTATAATATTAGGTATTAAACGGGAGAACCAATTCAATAAACAGTTTAATTAGCAATTCTAGGTACATAAAAACCCCATGTTTTTATTTAAGATAACAACAACAAAAAACAAAATACTAAAAATGATTCCTAGTAATATAAGATACCGGAGCCTAGAAAGTAAAGTTTCTATTAGTATCGAAGAATGAGAAATTAAAAAAGGAACAAAAAAGCTGTGGAGCAGTTTCGGGATCCCATGGAAAATAAACCCCAACTTCATCAACAGCCTTGTTCGCCTGCCTCGAGGCGGTCCGGCACAGTTCATTACGTTGTGGTGGTGTTGGTGGTGGGGGTGGTGGTGGTGGTGTTGGTGGTGGCGGTGGGGGATTGTTTGTTCAGTTTCAGGTTTGCATTATTAAATTACTGAAAACCTATGCTATAGACCACACTGGAAGTTAGCACTAGAAATGTAGTGGTTTGCTGCAATTTTCGTGATCTTGGTCGTTCGTTAAGATATCAGATTCGTTTATATAGCTGTGTGATATTCCTACTAACTTTTAGAAGTGTTGGCTAGCAATGTCAAGCAATTTTATTGTGTTGTTATCTTACTATATTTTCTGTATGGAAATATAAGTATGTAAGGTATTTGTGACTTTTACAATACAGAAAAAAGTAAAAGCAATGAAAATTAAGTTATAGTGACGGTTGTAAAGAAACGTTATACTTTTCATCTAACACGTTTAACCCTCCAGGTGCTGACATCGCGTAGCGCGATGTTAGCGTACCTGTTTCCAGTGCTGACCTCGCGGAGCGCGATGTCAGAAACGCGATCTCTTTAAACCACGCTAGTGGCTATATATTACGGAATATCACGAACTATTTTATATAGTATTAAACTAGAAGAAATGCGGAACTCGTTATACTCTATGGAGCACGTCTTTGCTCAAAGACCGGCGCTATACGACAGCTGTTTCTAAGCGTATGTTTATTTCCAAGTCATACGGTTCGGTCGTTCTGTTTATTGCTGTTCCGTCGTTGTTTGCATCATACCTTTGGTGTTGTAGTTGACTATTACTGTTTTATATTGTGTTTTATTGTAAAAATGAGTGAATTAAGTAGGTCTAGTGCAATAAGGAATGTGAAAGGTGTTACAATGTAGTACACAATGTTTCAAATATCACTGATTTTTTACGTGTTACAATTTATCGTTTTTTGCTCTGAGTGAATTCTGTCAATATGTAAACCCATAAGATGTATATACTTTTGGGTTCATTATTAAATTACCTACAACTTGTATATCTTGGATTTTTATTTTCATAACTTTGGTGAAATGATATCTAAGCTCAAAGTGAAAAAATAAAAACTTTTTTTTTTTTTTTTTTTGTCAAGATTTACATTCAGCAATATTTTACCATGTAAAGGTAAGTCATATAAGTATTATTATCATATTCTGTGATCTTTCCTGAAAATAATGATATATAATATGTAGTATTTACATTAAGGTAACAGTATATAAAAAAAAAACTTTCTAAACGCTTGCAAACATACTGAAAAATGCCCAGCACTTAAGGCAGTTCTAACCAGCACTTGGAGATGTTCAAATTTAGCAAGAGATAGGCCACTTTACATGATCGTGAAACAGATAGTGTTCTGTTCATATGTGTCGAGGTCATATCGATTTGGCACACAATACTCGTACAATTTCACAAATATCTACATTTTTTATTTCGTGTGAAGAAAGATTATGATTTTATATAAAAATAAAAAAAATATATTTTTGTACAGTTGTGATACTTTTGGACCCACTATAATACTTTGAAAATAGAAGTATGTAAGTTTACACTTGCATTATTCTGTATTAGGCTATTTATTAAATGCTTACTTAATACAAAAAATTTCTCCTGAAAATTTACAGTGTACTTTTAATAAGAAATCTACAAAATCTTGACTTTAACTTTCCTTATCATTAACTATTTCCCAACCGCTGTTTGTTTCACAGCTGCTCGTGAATGAGATAAAATTGAAGATATGATTGATTGAATGAACTTAACTTGAATTAAAAATGTTGCTCTTTGGTCAAATTAAATAGATATTACTTTTCTAGCAATAATTACAAGTTTAAAATTGTACAGTTGAGGGAAACCTCAAAAGTACTACTGAAACTGACAGTGCCCTCAATAGGGAACATTATGCTAGAACTATTTATACTATGATTTGAGGCTTACTTATGTTACGAAACCACCGTCGTATAACAACGCCGTTCAAAAGTTTGCTAAAATATAACAAAATATTATGAAAAACGCGTTGTTTTATACATTTTGTAACATATAACGTTGGCGAATGTACGAAATACTATTATCCTTTGAAACCTTCTAACGTCAATAAGAAACTCTAAACAAAGAATTTAAAGGTTTAATAGTAGAAGTTTTATATAGGTAGTTGATGTTATGGTTCGGGTTACAAAAAAGAAATCTACGGCAAATAAACCACACGTTGCTATTTACACAATGTTAGACAATATTATTTCCTTAATAGCATTTACTTGACTTTCTCAAATGTTTATGATACTACTATACCAATCAAGATATTGGAATATAAAATTAAAATACGTATTCATTTTAAATTTGACTTTAACATTTTGCTAAACTGTTAGATTTTTTTTTAATAATGTAGCTTTTTTCCTTCATTTTTAATATTAACATGAGAAAATAATAACATAGTAGAATTAAACACCAGGACAGGGGCATTAAGGTTTATTATTGCAATATTTATTACTAATAAAATTATTAAAATATTTAATCCCATTGGCAGTAGTAAATGAAAGCTGGGTGAAGTACGTCATTCTGTATTTAAATATTTATTAATATACTATAATATTATAATAATAAGATACTACATAGTTTCGAATATATGAAACGATCTTATATCTAAAATTCTAACTTAAAAAAATATTGTCCATCTTATTTTAATTGTTTCACTGGCTGCAACGTGAAGTTTAAGCAAGGTTAAGTTTGTGGAATAACCTTATCCTTGTAATATTTACTGATATACTGTGTATTAAAGATTTAATATTTTCCTTACATTTTGTAAGTAGGCCTAACTCATGTGGCAACTCATTTTGTACTGTTACATATGAAAACTCAGTTTTAAGATAGTTTGAGTAAATAAAAACAACTTCGTACTAATTTTTGTAGCGTGGAGGTTCCATGGAAAATGCGGAAAGATATTTAGTGAAAAAATATTATTTACAAACAGGTGGTTTTAACAAAGCTACATTCAGGATACCTTTCTGACTTAAAGCTCAATTAAATATATGAAGTTGAACGAGTTTTAGTTTTAAATATCTATAAAATTCAATCTATAATCCTTAAACATAATGTGGACAAGTATACACAATAATTAAAAAACTGACTACTTGGAACTAATGAATGAAACAAATTTTACAGACTGCTAGTTGACGTCCATGAATGAGACAGCAGGAGTAAACAAAAAGTTTACATTTAACAATTTGTTTACAGATGTTTGATTTTCCGATGACATGGATATGGTTGTGTAAAAACATGTGTAACAAAAACAGCCAAACACTAAAATAATTATATCACAAAAAGAGTAACACGCTCGCCCGTCAAACGGAAAACCGGGCTTCAGTCTAAATCAATGTTTATTTAAAACCAATTAGAGTATAGCCATTTATAATAATTTAAAGAATATAAGAATTGGTTTGACAGGTATTTGGTCCTCCGGTCATATGTTGATTTGGCTATTTAAACACATTTATAGCGGAAGAGGCCAAATAGTCTACTAAATAATGGAATCACAAAGATAAGGCTCTGTGGAACAGAGGTAGCATACCCACTTTGCAAAAGAAAATCCGAGTATTTGGTATTAATATATAATAATAATTTACTATTTTTCTATGATAATTTGTTATTTCGAGGTTAATATTTATGCGGAATTACAAAATTATGCTCAAACTAATTATAGCATGGTTTTTCCTTTACTACTTCCTAAACTTAAAAATACTGTCCCTAGAACCAAAATAAGACTAAATGTGTTTTTAGACATAAGTTCTAAAATGTGTTGTTGTCTCTCTGTAGCAAGCACATTGATACAGAGAGACAACAACACATTGATTGATTGGATTTTTTGGTGTTATTCCCAAAAAATCCATAACTAAAAAACAATTTAAGTTATATTCTAACTTGGAATAAATATTTATCTAACTCTAGGACAACTTAGTTCTACAAAATTTGAAAAGTTGTAGTATATAATTTTCAAATAACAGCAGTTTGAAACTTTCATGAAGATTTCACAAAAGTTATTTAAGAAGATCAGATTATCAAAGGATATAAAACGTAGTACCTGATTGTTTTCATGGAATAATTTCAACAGTAAAATGCATTTTTACTGCTGAACTAAGGATAAATTCTATGTGAATACGTTTGAAATATTCTACAAGGAGCTGCAGTACAAAATGAAAATATACAGGGTTAAAGCGAGAAGTGGGCACAATTTAAGAAAACGGAGTGGACAAAAAATCGAAAAGTTTGTGAACGCAATTATGACCTATCTTGTTTTAGGTGTTGGGTATATTGTAGGGTATATAAAATATAAATTTAACTATGGACGGAAATGTTCTAGTTCACTCAGAAACCATTGCTGTGATACTGTGATAAGACCAATAATTAAGAATATCATTGCTTTGATGTATGGGTACCCTTTCTACTCATAAGAAAGACTCAACCACTAAAATAGCCGTAATTATTCTATTTTAAATCAAAATATAATATAAACAGATATAATTAAACTACGCAAGAAAGATCATTTGTTAACATTAAAGTTTTCTGTTGGATGAATTATGAATGTTTTAATTGCTACATATAATTTCTGTAAGTCTATAAGTCCTCATCAGATTTCGAGATTATTGACTGTTAACGTGGTTCTCTATAATCTTAATTAGTAATTAGAGATAATTTTAGGTAATTAGTACTTACAACCGCGTCCAATCGTACTGTACGGGTTCATTGAAAATTTAAAACAAAGCCATCTTACATATTCAGAAAATTTAGTTTTGATCATGAGTATATAAAACAACATATTCGACTATAAGCGACGGATCACAAGTGTCTTGAATGCCAGTGGCGGACGCGGACGGTTGGCTCGTAAAGCAATTTGCATTTGACCTAGCCATAAACATAAACAATACCGTTGGCTCGATTCGTTTGTACAAGTGTTAAATTGTCCTTAGCTGGAGATTGCCGCTATGATTATTTTTTTAAATTCTGAAGAGAAATTACAATATCGGACAGATTATTTACATAACAATAGTCGCTTCCCGTGTCGTGGCAAGAGAAGTACAATGGCGGAGCGTAGGCGGTCAGTTTGTCCACTGAAGCATTCAATGACAGCTTTGTTGAAGTTTTATTGAGATTGAGGAGACGCTGAGTGTTCGGTTTGTCGGCAAGGTTACCGACACAGACACTCTCGGGCGTACAGCGTGCAGGCAAGGGTCCATCGTACCGTGAACTAACTACAAGGAACAAAGCAATGTGTGTGGTCCGCGGCCATTTTGAACCGGACTAAATGAGTTATTCCGAACTGATAATTGCCGCCAGGTCTACACGCGATCCCAGGTGTCATAAACCGCTGCCCCCCGCTCCACTCCGCGCCGCTCCCGCTCCCGCTCCGTTCTCCCGCTCCCGCTCCCGCTCCGATCACTCCGTATTTAAACCCGTACTTAACGTTTCGGATACTATCGTGGCCTAATGAGCCGCCATTTTGTTTCCCGAAAACGAGGGTCTCGCTCGTGCGTGTTATTCAAACGAACACGGAAAAGTCGGGAGGTAATCGCCGCTCTAGCCGCTATAGTAGAGGCGCGTGTGACCGCGAGCACGTTTTCTATCATCGGCCGGACGCCGCAGCGCGCCGCGCCGTGCCACGGCAGAGTCGCTCAATAAATAACTCAATACGGTAAAAGCGAATCGGCTGAAATTAAGCAGCTTTCCTAGAGGCGGCCCCGGCCCGGCCAGCGCGGCGCAGGCGAGGTGATCCGCGGCAATTTATCTCACGGGTCCGCGTGCATGCCGATTAGCAGCGAATGTCCCGGGCTGGAGCGTTGAGTTCTACCCGGCTCTCCGATGTGGATTGACCATATCCAGATTTATCATCTGAGAGTATAAATTTCAAGAACGGTCTGCAGATAATATTGTGTTGTATTTATCCATCAACACACGCCGCTCCGTATTTGATAATGTTCTTAGATTATATTATATTTATTGTAACCTTCTGGAGCTTGCGATTAATTATGAAACTGTTCAAATGCAAGAAAGAGTTTATTTATTTAAAGTAAGACAATTTTTGTAATATTTACAATAAAAATATCCACTGTATACGACCAGTAAATTAATGCGACTTACTTAACGTAGAAATACTTTGTGTTAGTTCGTACGAACCGGTAGTTTTTTTATAGTTTGTATTTCCTGCTTAGTTGTACCATTAATTAAAGTAAGGTTGGGATCGCATTTTTAGTAAATAAACAAATTAATAAAATATAACGTTATCAATATTGACTGTAGAAAACTCTCCCATGCAGAGAGACGTACAGTGACTAGTGCCAGGAAACTACATGCTTTTTTACACTATAGTGAACGTTTTAAATTAAAAAACCGAGCAACAGTATTTAATCATGTAGGCTTATAGTATGTAATACAGGATAATAAAATATTGATGATTTGTATCCATTCAAGTAAACCGTTTCTTTAAATTGCTGCTTTAAGCAGCTTGAACATGTTTCGTTCATTTACTTACATTACGCCAATGGTGACTTGTAACATTACTCACTTTGTTATTTTGAAGTTCAGCAGTGATAATTGTTTATCTTTTTCACCTAGAGACTTGTGACATTGCACGGTTTTGGAGAATTGAGACTCATCAGCGGCATTGCTTATGTTTTTAGTTGGAGGCTTGTGACATTATACAGTTTTAGAGAGATGAAGTGTTCTACTAAGGTCTAGGATCACAAGTGAGGTGGTGAACCACAATATGTATGAAATGTACTTATGTAGTACAAATATTTCCCCTCAGATATCATTTATAGTGGACAACAATATACGAGTACTGTACTTAAAATTTAATTCAAAATGCCTCAACAACGAGAATTACATTTATAAATACTACTCATTGAGATTGCTAAATAAGATAACAATCTTAAAATACTAAATAACGTAATTAAATTATAACTATTACTTTAATGTAACATAACCAACAAACACACTATAAATTCTCTGCAGGTAAAAACCTTGTCCACCGAGTAGAAACAGCCACTTACTAGGTTGTCTTTCAGTTTTCGTTTGAAAGCGACATTTTCTTGAACCATTATGTCACAGCTTCCAGAATCACCTAGCGCCCACATGTGCTGAATACTGCCGGCCAGGTGTAGCCAGTTGGGGTCTGTTGTGAATCCTCTGAAGCCCGAATTGTGCCCTTCATCAAGAACAGGCCATATCGAAATTAGCGAACGTTTTTACTTCAAATATGTTTAACGATGGTAGTGTAAGAATATTTAGTTCTTTGAAAGCAGGTCCACAGGACTGTCTCCCACTCAGTTCCACAAGAACACTGCGTGTTTTTGAAGAACGAAAACCCTTTTCAATAATATTCTAGTGGCTGAACCCCATACCAACAGCCCATATCTCAGGCGAGATTTAGCCATGGTGAAATAAATAATCTTTGTAGACAAACTGACTAATTTATAAAACTGGCACATCAAGAAATGTTCATGACGAAGACTGACAAACCTGATTAATGTGCGATCGCCAGTTTAATAACCAACCAAGATATTTTATAGGTTGTTTTGCTATATATGATCATCTCAAGCCGCATTATAATAATTATTTTTATTTAAATTCGCGTGTTAAATGAGTTTTGTCATTATTGGGAATTTTGAGAGAGAATTAAAAAAATTGAGATAACTAAGGGGTGAGTCACAAAAATGAATTGCAATACATCTGCATACATGACTAGCTCTCTGTGAGAAATTCAGTACATTCCGCTTACATACATAGAAAACTTACAATAACGGTCCGAGTATCGATCCCGGTCTAAAAATCTTTGAGCCAGAGATACTTTTATGAATCATTCTATTTTTCCCTTCCCCATTCTCACGTTACTTACATGATTTTTATTAAAGTTAGGATTCCAGATTCAAACTCGAGACAATGGTATAGGGGCTTCGACTCTTGCGTAGTTTATTAAATTCGCTGTTCATTTGGTAAACTTTGACGAAGTTTAGATTCCAAATTAGAATACGTCAAAAAAGGTGTAGAGAGTGGTTTTATAGTTCCGAATCCAGGTAGTTGTATTTTATTCCTCTCTGTTTTGTGAACAGATCTCATATCATGTTTGTTCCTCTCCCTACATTTAATACGCATAAGTAAACTGTCTCTAAGCTGTTAAAATATATAAGTTTGGATCCATAGAATTGCTGCAACATCTATCTCTCCATCACATTAATATTAACTTTACCAATTTAACATGCTTAAGTTGGTATGCCTCTATGAAACGTTTTTTTATTTTAACTCGTTGAAATCACAGTGGTACCCTCGTAGGGCCGGCTGTTATTTTCCCTTCTACATGCTTAAAATACGTGCGTACGAACTGTGTAATCTATTACGTTGTATTTGTAGCGAATAGTTTAATTTATTGTTTAATTTTTCCGTATATATAAATAATATGGTTTGTTCAGCCTTTTCATTGAACGGTTTCATAGAAAATTCCATTTGCAATCAAATAAATGTGACAGGATAGTTTAATTACTCTGGAAATCTCTGCTTTAAACCAAGGACATCTAGTAAATTGCATTTGCAATTTCTAAATATATGTAATTGTCCATAGAATTGATTTGGTTATGGTTCAGTTGCTATTTATTTTAATGTCGTAACACCCCGCGTCCACCGTCTCCCCTAGCCATTCCATTTCCACAACTCTGTTGGGTTTCGCGCCTCTTTATCCACGTTATTATTCAACGAATAGTGTATAAGAAATGTGAAAAACTTATATTAGGTTTTATATTACTCAAGTATTATTTAAATATATATAATAACATAATGTGTTATTATTATTAAGTTATGCATAGTAAAATATAATTTTTAATTAGGGTATACACAGCATTTTAAATACACTATGAGACATGCTTATATCTACGTTCGATTCACCTTTATAAAACTAAAGTTCAGAATTATAACAGTATAATTATAATTAATTATAACAGTATAAATCCTGCCAATTGTTCATGTTTTTATGCATTGAAATCTGATTTTGAAGCTTTTAATTAACGTAACCTAATTTAAGTAAAGTAAAGTAAAGATGTAGCCACGCTCGACGTTGCTTGATGCGGTTATCTTGCCTAACATTCTTAATATAACACAATTTGGCATGGTATCTTATATGATTTACCCCTCTTCCCACTATAAAAGTTAAAGCCAATGAAACAGTAATTAAAAATAGAGAGAAATGTAATACTATACATACCCCCTCCCTTTTGTGCATGTGAGTATTACATAAAAGTGTTCCTCTCTGCCTGTTTCATGCATTTTTCTGTGATGGAATCGGATAGGTCGAGATGGGGTAATAGGAGAAGTGAAATTTGTCGTCTAATATCAATAACTCCCGATTTTTGTACAATTATTGGACAGATTTGTTATTAAATATCTTGCTGTTCCATTTAATGAGAAGCAATGGCTCTAACCAAATCTCGGTAGCCAATGGTCAGGTTGGCATAACACTGATTATTGAACTCACGATATATTTTTATCCAGTGTGAACAAAAGGTTTCTTCACTAAATAATATTTTGGAGTTTTCCTCACCAAAACCTTTCGAGCCAGGTCTGGCAATGAACCTTGTGCAGTGCCATTGTGGTTTTAATAGCTTGGCGCTGCGGTTACAGGTGAGTGCGGATGGTTGTGCTGGTTATTGGCTACTGTTCTGCCATAATCAAGCCTCCTGCACTTATCTTGATCTTGGTTCCGGTTGGGTATGTAGCATATGAGTTCTGCGTTTTCGTATCAAGCCAGTACGTGTTGTATGTTTCACACATTTGGAAGTTCAGGTGCTGATACATTTCTCAGCATAATTGGCTGCAAACAGTTGTAAGTTGCATTTTTGCTATACGTATTAACTTGTTTGTTAAATTTATTTCAAACTAACTTAATAACTCACATATTATATTTCTAAACATTCCAATATTTATACTCTTGTTTTGTAATTTCAATATCAGAGGTTCTTTCCTAGATTTAACTTTTGTTTACCACGAGTAAAGACTTAACTGGAATGTATTACAGATTTGATTGATATGTTTGGAGTAGAAATAAAGATTATTGGAATAGCAGTTAGATAGAAGACGGACCATAAAAGTATATAATTATGAGAGAAAGTGGAGTCTTATACCTTTTATTTTTAGTATTTTGTATTGTATGTGATATCAACTGTTCTGATTAAATTACATTGTATAGATGCATAAATTAAAATAATACACGTGTTGTTACTGATCCTCTCTCTAGTTTTTAATCAGCTCAATTCTTAGTGCAGTCGACATTGAACTATAAATTATTTAAGGTTTATTTACAATAGCTTTGTTGTGTCTTGAGGCACTGTAAGGAATGGTTTTGGTAACTTAACATAAAAAGAAACTTGTTTAAAGGCAAACACAAGACATTTATACTTCTCAAGGTTTGGCTATTTTGGATTTTGTTACACATTTCTGCACCGGCTGCTTGCCTTGGTACAGGTCTGGTGGGGTAGTAAACTTCAGCGATTTTCTGGATCGAATATCCCTTTTTAAGTTAATTTGTGAGGTATCGTCAGCTCTGTTTTTCAACCAGGTTGTTGAAAAGTTTATTTTTGAGTTACAAGACTTCACTTACTTCTGTCGAAAACTTTGCAAAAAGAATTACGTAGAATTCTAAGATTAGTCTGCCTTCGGATTCACATCGTCTCTCTGGCATTGTAAAATATGGCTTAATTGAGAAAAATCCATATTTTACAACAAATTACAACATTTTCAAGGAGAATATTTTATGCTGGAACTGATTACCTAGATTTATAATGTTTTTTTTTCTTACAACACTTCGCACTAATTGCAGGAGTAAGAATAATTACAGGAGAGTTTTAATTAATTTCTTTACCTACTCAATTAGATTTGAGTGTTTCCAGCTCTAATTGTAAGCTGTTGGATAATTAGAAGTTTGCAAACCTCACGTATAATAATGACAGATAACCCTAGAGAGTTTATCGCTTAATTTTGCAATCATTTCCTTTAATCAACGTTTTGTTATTATGTAGATTATTGTTATGTATGTTAAACACTATTAGGAGATGGATTTAACATTAAATTATAGGAATTCTCTCTTTTGTTTCTCTGTCGTTTATTAGATATGGATTGGTTGTAAAATTAGTTTAAAATTGAAGGAATGTTCATTATAATGTAAGTGTATTTTATATTAATTTCATGTTAACCCATTTCAAGTTTATTTTCTGTGAGGTAAGTACTGGTACAAAAAAAACTTGATTCTTGATGGAGACTGTTGAGTACATTGAAAGTAGAATGAACGTTGAATGTCCTATATTGTTTTAGCTTAATGAGACAACGTAGGCCGACGCATACTATTGATCCAGACCGTTCCCAAAGCTCATAATCATAAACACAATATTTATTTTTTGTATGAGACAACGGAAGCTGTATACGAAGCTCGTACAATCCGTCAGAATATCACAGAACAACTTTAAGCGCGGACCATCCGCTTACCATGCAGACATCCAGGGATAGATATTCGCTCACTCACACACTCAGACATAGATGCTTCCCCACTCCAGATCTTACTTATGCGCTCTCCCACTTGTAAGACAAGAATTTCCACACCGAATAATGATGTTTCCACTGACGCCAACTGATATTTCAACCAAGCTTTCAACGCATGAGGCTGAGCTCTTTTGATCTCATTGGGAAAACTGTTGACAAACACTACACTCGCTTGAACCATAGGGTTCTGCAGACTGCTGACGTTCATGAACCATTGGGCGGTGTGGAGCACGAATACAAGAAATACGGAGATAAAAAACAGCAAAGCGAGGTTAGCTTGCTTAAATTGTCCCATGCATGAGAGAACAGGACACAAATTTCCGAAATAAGCAAAGATCAAATAAACGGATTAATTGCAAGAGTGAAAGCAATCACCTCTGAAGGCCTAACATCTCCTTCAGACAAAAACCCCAAAAGTATTCCATGTGTCCAGGTAATTTCCACAAACATCACCAGAGTGAAATTCCACGTGAAAGGATCTTAGGTCTACTGTCATGGTTTGTTGACAGTAGTAGAAGCTACTCATAGTTTTGACGCAGGTTTCTTGTATCAACGAGGTATATCCTGGACAAACATTTGGTACAAGGGGGTGAAGCTAAGCCATTTGTTCTCCCGATCACTCAAAATTACGTAAGAGGAAGTTGTACTATTGCTAACCCCTAAAATAAGGCAATGAAGCTCACCAGAGCCCAAATTCATACTTTAGGATCAGCTTATTGAATGTTGGGAGAGCCTATGGCTGGCGGTTTAAGACGCCTGACTGACTCTGAGTTAGAGATCCAAATCCTGTCTGTAACCGTAGGTGTTTTTATCAGTACCATCGACCTTGTACTGTATCGACTCTCTCCCTTATTCTGTTTTTTAAGATACTCGGACAAGCCAGTGGCCCATGAGAACGGGCAGTATAAGGCCAAAAAGGGAATTGGTCTCTCCTTTTTTAAATTGAGAAAAAAAGAAGAACTATCAATATCTATATCTACTACGATTACCGGTAACAGCCATTCCTCGTCTGAACCTGGAATTATTGGCGTCACTTCTGGGCAATGGTATTTAGTTCCAGCTTCTGTTGAGTTCTTTTATATATCACACTACCTCTTTATCAATCATATAATAGGAACATATCCCTAAGATGGTGCATTGTAACTTTTGCATTAAAGCTGATAAACGAATTTGCGTCAGAATGTCTTTTAAGATGGGTGTCTTGAAAATGTCACATTCCTACGTGTTAGTTTATTTTTTCAGAATTACAACTGATATTGGGTTAGTATCTTTAAGTGTCTGTATCAAATGTCTTTTTAGATCCTTATATTATAACATATCTGTGCTAACGAAAGTCACGTCGGTAAACAGACTCATCGCTCTGTGCGTACAGTGTACCACGGCTACCCAAACATGTACTACAGTATTGTTCCACGCTATCGTGCGTGACAACGAACTCTGGCTTTCACCATTCCTGATTTGAAAGCTTGGCATGCTGCAAATCTTGTCAGTTACAACGTCTCCAGGTCAGTTACATCATCATCTCAGGTCACGTTACTCGGCAGTTACACGGTTGTTTACAAATAGGGACATTTAAAAATGGATCATCGTCTCCGATATGTGCAACCAGTGGCACACCCAGAAACCTTCTCTAGAAGGTGTCCGGAACACATGAGAGTTGGGAGCATGGAAATCCCCGATATCAAAAGGGGGGTTCGAGGGTCCTCTCCCGAGTAATTTTTTCTAGAACCGTTATTTTATAGTACTTCTGAACTAATAGTACTTCGAGCTAAAGGAGGGCAAAGATCAGGTAATAGGATATATAGGTAATAGTAAAGCCACTCTACTACCAATCGCCAGAAGTATATAAAGGGATAATTAAAACATTCTGAACAAACACTGTTTATATGAAGTATATTTAAATAAAACTAAATTTCATTTCATTGTAACATAACCAAAATATTTAAGCTTAAATCACAAATCAAGGCCAAAGCTAAATCTTGATGTCTACTCTCGGATCTAAAGGTATGGATATCCGAGTTTGAACATTGATCACAAACTTCCTGATAGGTTACAATAACGGAGGATATATATATTAAAATTTATTTTATTTCTCCGTTTCCACATGTAAAACTGTGTACTAAATAATATTCCACTTTTATATCAATAACAACGAAAATAGACCGCGCTTTTCAACCAAACTGCAACTTTGAAAATTCATAATTCAGAAGCTTTTCATCCGATAAAGGCCAACTATTTATACAATATAGATACAAATGTACTGTAAATGAATATGTAATTTTAGAATTTATAATAGTATGAAGATAAAGTTGTTATTGAATTATCATCTTATCTTTTATCTTGACCGGGTGGTCCACAAATTTCTGCACTTGTCAGGTTATGGAGCTAAGCGTAAAGTAAAGTAAAGAAAATATGTCTTATTTTACCGGGCGCAATTAGGGCTAAAAAGCCCTCTCTAACACTTAACCTGGGGACCAGCGGCTTAAAGGTGACTTTCGAACCACCACCAACGACCGGGCGGCGAGCTGCTTGCAAAGAAAGTCTCGCTCAGCGATAAGATAAGAGTTTTTATCTTGAGAATTTAATTTTGTAAACAGCTATTTAAAACGTTTAATTTTTAACACATATTAAACTGAGCAGGTTTTGTTAGTTTACCGGTAACTGCTCGTTTTAACGCGCAAATCGCCAGACTGCCCAGGGTGGTGTTACCTCGTGGTGACAACGAATGACGACAAATTAACACAATACAGAACTGCTCAGAGCTTGGGAAACTCAGTCGCTACTGTGACAGCTGATGATGTACCGGATACTCGTCTGTCTCGAGAGTAGCCAGCCACAAGTTACCGCAAACCGAAAGTACAGGTTACTGCTAAAGGTACTTTTACGATATAGATACTTTACACGTTTACTTCAGTTACTGGTACAAAGTAATCGGACTCGTTTAGAGTAATAGTAGCTGGAACATGTACCTGTACAATTTATGGATTACTCTTTTATGTATGATTCTAAATCAGCATTAGTACATTCTGTGTTCGCTTCCTGAAAGTGCCAGGTACAGGGTAGAAACCAAAAGAAATAGTAAGATAGTAAGAACTAACCTCGCTTTCGCAGTTGCTGCGTGAGGGTAAAATGCAAATATTTCGTGTTTTGAATTAAATTGATTTATTTTCTGTGTAGTGCCGTGTATTTCACAGATCAAAAATACATAAAGTTTGATTTTACATATTTTATTATGACTCATTTCAAAGTTGTAACATAATTGTTCTTATTAGCCGACAAAAATACTATAAGACAATCGGTTATATTAAAATAAGATTCTCTTGGAGGCGGCAGGACCGTTCTTATCCCCCCACCGTCGGTGCGCCCCTGTGTGCAACTGACGAATACCTCATCACAGAATCTTTAGATTTGATAGAGTTAAGAAAACGTAATTGATTGTCACAATAGGTTGCACTTGCAAGTGGTGTCGTGAAAGGGTAACATTCATTTCGCTCATGTAGGAATCGATTGCTGTTGAAATAGAATACGAGACAACACCACAAGAGAAGGGCGGTTTTTTATCCGTTGACGTGTGTTGGACGTCTCTCACGTACTTCAAATTTGCTTCAAAACTCGCGGTGAACCTGCAATGCGTCATAACTCGGCATGTGATAAGTGGCTGTGGTTTTATCTGACGTTGGATGAGCTGTAGCACAGGAGTAATTGAATCATTACTAGTGGACGTCATCCCAGGGTCACGTAAGCTCGATATGGCCTGTAATAGACGCACCGAACCAGGTGTCACTGACACCCGGGTGCAATTGAAACGCTCGAGTCGAGTGGTCTGCTTCCTTGCTGCTAAGATGGCCGAATATCGAGGCAACCAGCCTTCGAGTCTGCCTTTGTCACAAAACAACATGCTGTGTTTAGTAGTTTAGTCCTTCGTCATGTACGCAGACCATGTTAAATCTGGACCTTATATCCCAGCTATTTAGGAAAATTGCGACATCTCGTGGCGCCCATATGAATTTCATCGGGTCGAGCAAGATAACCTCAAGATAAACAAAGGTTCTGCAGAGTATACTGTTGACCGTGCACCTACACAACGTTTAAAATTCTGTTAAACCAAAATGTTTCAGGGTTTTTGGCATCAATGTGTTTCTTAATCCTTCCTTTATTCGCACCTATTCATATTATTGAAAAATTGTAATACATAGGCCCACAATATGTGAGCCCATACACTTAGAGATTGTATTGGGAGAATGAAAAACTGTAAGTCTGAATAAGTGCCACTGTAATGAAGAATGCAGACTTTTAGCTTTTAAATTTCATCACGATTGCAATTTTTATTGTCTTTATGCTATACAACATTGAATTGAACTGAACTGAATTGCACCGTTTCCAGTCTATCAAGGAATTATTACAATGTTTTTAATGAGAATTGCAATGTATGCAGATATGATTTATGCCATATTTATCTATTTATTCGATTGTGTATTTAAATAAACACTCCTTTTATACACCAAACATTGGAAAGAATCATGGTTTTCACAACGTTTTTCAAATTTAGGACATCCCAAAATATACACTTTCAGTGAAATAAATAATTCGATGTACTAGGATGAAAGTATAAGCTTCTATGTATTCTAAGTTTTTATTTGGGTGTAATGTTAGTTCCAATTTAACAGGCGGCCTTAAGTGTATACCTGTTAAATTATTATCTTATTAATCTTATTATTTATTATTTATATCTTATAAATTATTACCCAAAGTAAATAATTTGTAATATCCCCTCTTTCGGTCTCTAAATTCCTTTCTCTCTCCCCATTTACGAACTGTTATTAAGGAAGAAATGTTTAAGAAAGTTTAAGAAAGGACTACGTTATAACTAACTTCACCTGGTTACATAAAGATTTCATTCATTTATTATTTAGCTTAACCTTTTCAAGTAGCAATGTATACAGTCAGTGGTTAAAATAAGCAGGCCTTGATAACACCGAGTCTTAAATCATTGTATCCAATAATACCTGCCCATCTCTGGAACCATTTGCCAAAGCAGCTTGGGTGCTGGTGCATAGCTTATGATTAGAGACTGAGGGATCAAGGATCTCCACGGGCTCTAAATCCATTAGAACCGGTAAACAGGAAAACTATTAATACTGTTAAATAGAAGAGTTAGTGAAGCGTCTAATGAGTCTTATTATGATAAATGCGGACAAATGTGCCGGTGTGACACGCACACTAGCGACCTAACCAGGTAAATCAATGTCCAACTGTAATTACGGTAATTGTGTGACGGCATTTGAATGGTAGCGACTCCAGCACGCAATGACTGCTCAAACCTCTTTAATTTCATTGAAAAATTACAGTGTGTAGCTCAACATACAAAACTGCGGCTATCACACGAACTAAACTGGACACTTCGTGGCTTGATTAGTTATACACGACATGAAAACATTAGTTTACACATTCTGTTTTGATTAGTTAGCATTCTGATCATTTGTTATTCTCTTTAACAACAGCTCATGATAATTATATCATATTTTGCTCTATGAATGAATCAGAATGTTTATAGTGTCAATCTCGTTCTCCAATCTCATACGCCCCTTCTGCCAAAGGACCTTATTTCTATTGCTGAGCATGATGAATTATATTTTGTCTCATTAGAACGAAAAAGTTATCCGTTAACAATGTTTGTGTCTTACGACATAACTCATGTTAATCTCCCTCATTTACAACGCAATGGTGTATGTGTAATTTTAAAATGTTACTAATCTTTGCACAATTTGCAATCTTTTAAAACAAATATCAATATTTAAGTTATTTTAAGTATTATATACTTTTACTTTGAAATACTGTATTACAGTCTGAAGCATATATAATAACTTTTAAATAATAAAATCAGTCAATATCACTATTAATAATCATTCAAGCATGATCTTTGAAATTTTCATAACCAATGCTTGTTAAAACTTAGTCTAAAAATAAAACTGATCGCTTTATAGTATTTATGTGTTGTTAATGCTAAAACGTTATTACAATGTCTGGTTTTATTTTCTTAGATAGTTTATAGTAAATAATCGGATAGTTGGATCACGAAACAAAGAAAATCAACGGGTGAAATTTGTTGAAACTGTGATAAAGGTCACACATACGGTATAATCAAAGTCGGTATGTATCTTTATGAATATTATGAACAACTATTTATATGGTCAAAATTAAAACAAATCTAAGTATTTACAAAAGTTTTGAATTTATAAATGAATCCACCCCAATTTGTAACTCAGTAATGTCACAAGCCACATTAAATCAAAATCTCTTCCAATAGGTGAATCCTTATTTTATGCGAAATAGAAAGTTAAGCCATGGGATCTCAAGTGATACTTTAATCTTCCAGTATGCTCCGATAGTGCGGGAGTGGTGAAGTACAAAGTTAAGTTCTGTAATTAAAGCGGGATATTTGTGTCACATTTTTTCCAAAACGTACTGTTGCTATTTTAACTTTGAGAACTTCTTGGGAAATACAAATTGTTCAAGTGGTTTTATAAATAAAAACAAATAACCAATATCTCGTAATATAATTTCATAGAGACCACAATAAAACACGCTTCTATAGTCTAGAAAAATGCATAGCAGAGTTTTATCTCTAACAATTTACTTTACATTGATTGTTTGAACAATTTAGATAGTTGTCCTAAATACCACCCATTACTGATTTACAATGTTCCACACCACTCCCATGTCTTTGGGTCGGACAGAACCGTCTTTCAATAAATATTTTAATTGTTAATTGAGACCGAAGCATGTCTCTAAGATTGGTTGGAAAATTCGGTATACGTTTGTTTGTTCCCAGTGTGGGGAATGTAGCTCAAGGAATAACATGTAGGAGAAAAGTGGCCTTTGATTAATCAAAGAGAATAATTTAAACGTACTTATTTGCCATAGTAGTTTACAGTGATTCAAAATTCATAGTTTTATCACTCATAATTATATATTATGAGTTGCACACTGAACTAATAAAATCAAAATACTTAAAATTAGGCGAATTAGGTTAAACATTACTTAAGTGTTTACAAAACATAAATTGTAATGTGTCAGTGATGACAACTACACATGATGCTAATAAGAAGATTTGGTAATTATATGTATATAATTTAATTTTCATGTAATATATATATATATATATTAGAAGTTTTGAAATATTGAAATAAAATTTACAAGATTTTAGCATATATGATCCTCTAAATATTAGTTTACCCGAACAATACTGAAAGTCCAACGATTGATATTGGCTGTTTTTGGGAAAAGATTGAATTGTTGAAAAGTTAAATGTTTTTAAATCTGCAATTACTTCGAAACCAAAAGAAAACGACAAAATTGGGTGCGGAGGTCACTGGTGAAACTCGCATATGATGCCCAATAAAGGTGAGTCATTATAGCTTTCAAAATAAACGATCAACGTCCAAATCTAGCGTACAGGCAGTGGCGCACCCGGGATTTTCAAAAGGGAAGGTTTACCAGTACTTTGTGTGGCCAATTGAAAAACATCTTTAGGTCAAATTTACTTCTTGGTTATTGTTGATTAGTAAAGCGTGGATTAAAATTTTTCAACACTTCATTATATTGTATTTTGGGACCTCCATATGAGACCTCGTGGTGGAAACACTACTGCTTGCATTTAGATTAAATCTAGTAACAATTATTACTTACTGAAGACCTTAAATAGTATAAAATATCTAGTGTACCTATTTAGCACCTAAGCACATCCTATGCTTAATCAGACGCCTTACAGTGGGTGATCAATGCATTTCGCTTCTAACGTTCCTATTTAATGTTATTCATATTGTTAAAAGTAACACAATGGAAAATTTCCAAGCCATTTTTAATGCAGATATATTTAAGATTGCTTATCGCCGGTCAAGTATTTGTTTTAGGATGTAAGTTTTAGTGAATAATTGAAACTGATACGTGTGTGTGTGTGTGTGTGTGTGTGTGTGTGTGTGTGTGTGTGTGTGTGTGTGTGTGGTGTGTGTGTGTGTGTGTGTGTGTGTGTGTGTGTGTGTGTGTGTGTGTGTGTGTGTGTGTGTGTGTGTGTGTGTGTGTGTGTGTGTGTGTGTGTGTGTGTGTGTGTGTGTGTGTGTGTGTGTGTGTGTGTGTGTGTGTGTGTGTGTGTGTGTGTGTGTGTGTGTGTGTGTGTTAAAAGGTTATATTTTGTATGATTAGGTTTTTACAAAAAATATCACTTTTGCGTAATATATAAAAATAAGCTATTTCTACTAAAGGTGGGTTGTTGTAACCCTAAATACATTTTATAAATAAAAGCCTTCAGGCTATAATAAAGTCTTACAGTAATAATAGTTGTTAGTACACAGTATTCAAGATAAATACTTTAGTTCGGTAGTTCATACTGTACAAGTGTAAATACTGTACATACTGCACGGTCACCATGGATGAAGAACTTCTAAATACAAATGTAAGTTATGATTACTTGTGATCTAGTTTTAGATGTTAAAGATGCCGATAAGGAATCATTCAACATATGATACTCAATATTATTAAAAATATGGTTAATAATGCTGTTTGTGTTAGCCATCCTTCAAACTCTCATCTAATGGGGTATAATTTTAATAATGATAAACTTAACAGTAACCCTTTATTGAGAGTTATCACGGGGAGTTTGGAACTATTTTACCCTTAAAAAAATGATGCTAGAAACATTTAAAAAACAGGCATATGACTAAGTATATTTGTGGACATAGTATAAATGGGTCAAACTTTCAGCTTAAACAACTTCGTTTTAGAGACAAACATTCTTTATAATACAATGTAGGGAACAAACAATGTTGACTTTACTATTACATTTTAATAACGACTCTGTCATAATGAATCATATAGCTGAAATAGCGTACTAAGTGCTTTTAGACGAAGCGTGTGAATTTGAGGTTTAATTTCTGGATTCTCTCGATGTCGAATATTTATCTAATTAGAGAGGCAGAGGGCAAGAGAGTAACGTTTGTATATCAAAAGCTATTATAAGGCCACAGTATTGCTTCTCGTTCATCTACCAGCACCTGTCATATATAGGGAATTGGGCAATGACTGTAAGGGTAGTAGGTCTGCCATAGACGCAAAGGGACAAAATGTAGAAGTTGTCAAAAGATCCCTGTGTTGCATGTAGTATGCGTACCTGCAAACAAATCTTGGCTAAATCCGGCAATTCTGTGTTGAGGCACTTGATGAGTGCCTGACTTAGGAATATAAGGAGAACATTCAGGGCTGTAAAAAAAGAAGAAACTGTCATACTTCGATAAGACAAGGCAGACAGATAGGAAGAAGTAAGAGAGGGACAACGAAGTGGAGAGGAATGAGAGAGGCAGGGCATAGTTCGAGGATAAGGAAGAGGAGAGGGAAGCGATGGAGGGTGGGATAAGAGAGAGAGGGGGAAAGAGGGAATAGAGAAGAAGATTTCGAAAGACAATAAATGAATTAATATCAATAGAAGAAGACATACCATCCACAGATAATGCAGAAGTAAGTAGACCCCTAAATTGAATACGCCACCATAACTATACTAAGGGTGGATGGGGTGAATCAGATGACAGTATTCCATAAAGTATTTAGTGAGGAGGAAGGGAAAGAGTATGGTAAGGAGCTGGGGAAAAGACGGAGGAAGGATTATGGAGCAAGCGCAAAGGTGGTGATACAAGGTTTTGAAATTTGAAGAATATATCAGTAATAAATGAAATGGAAAACTGCTTTTGATGTGATAGATGTAGAGACAAATGGATAACTAAGTGGTGAGTAAGACCAATTTAGGGAAGATGCCAAAGCCGAAGGGTAGCTTAAGATTTGAAATTGTTTACTTATAGATATAAAATGGTATGTTGTAGGGAGGGTTGCATTAGAGAAGAGAGATGATTACTTTGGTAAAGGAAGTTGAAGGGAGAAGTAATAGATAAGGAATGAAAGGGAGAACCAGAAATCTTCGGAAAAGTGATTTAGAACGAGAGGAATAGGAAGACCAATTACGAATGAGACAAAAAAAGAACCAAATACGATGTTTCGCATAAGTTTTTTCTTTTCATAAACAAAGTTTCTTATTATTACAAGTTGGCCTTTACTGAGAAGCAAGTTAGGCTAAAGTAAGTTACAGGTCTGACCAGGATAACATTAGATCAAACTCTTCTAAACCTAAGAGAAAGGATGTTACTGTTGTACTCTGTTTCTAAGCATCTCGATTTTCATCATCCGTTAAAAGTGCAATACAGAAAATTGAAAAAAGAATTCAGGGACAGCATTAGGTCTGCAAAGTCGGAATTGGTTTTAAAAAAATTATCAAACTCCAACAACATTCAAAAGACTGCATGGCAAATTATCAATGATTTAAATCCGAGTAAAAAGAGAAAAAATTTTAAACCATTTTCATTTTTGACACCGGAAGGAGTTGTAGAGCAAGACCCTCGTGTTGTGTCTGAGGGTTTCAATGAATTTTTTAGCCGGGTCGGAACACGACTGAACTCGTTACAACCCTCATCATCAGTAGAGTGCTATAGGTCATCTGAGCATGTAGGTCCTTCTTTGTACTTGACGCCAACAGATGAATTTGAAGTTTTGAAAGTAATCAAATCACTACGCACGAGTAACTCCTCAGGAAAAGATGGGATATCATCAAAAATTCTAAAGTCCTGTGCCGAACTTTTGGCTGTGCCTCTAGCTCATTTAACAAATGCATCCTTCCAAACTGGAGTTTTTCCTCAACCTCTCAAAACAGCAATTGTGAAGCCTTTGTTTAAAAATGGAAATCATCAGGACCCAGAAAACTACAGGCCAATATCTATACTCTCCACATTTTCTAAGGTCTTGGAAAGGCTCTTTCTTATCCGTCTTGAATCTTTCCTTGAATTGAACAAGGTGGTCTGTCACCAACAATTTGGGTTTAGAAAGGGTGTTTCTACTACAGATGCAATATTTAATTTTGTATCAGAGATTGTTTCTTCGCTTGATGATCACAGGTACACCTTTGCTCTGTTTTTGGACCAAAGTAAGGCGTTCGATGTAGTACCTCACAATTTGTTACTTGAAAAAGTCCGACAGGTCGGTATTAGAGGCAAGGCTTATGATTGGGTTTCATCTTTTGTGCTCAACCGAAAACAAGTGGTGGCTGTTCCATATATTGACAGTTCGGATTGCCTGGGCACATACGAGTCGAAGGAGTTGTCTACTTTGACAGGTGTGCCACAGGGTTCCGTTCTCGGACCTATACTTTTTCTCTTATTTGTGAATGATATCCCTACAGCTGTAAATATGGGTAACTTATGTCTTTTTGCTGATGACACATCCTTCAGCATTTCCAATGGAAACAGAGAGCGACTAGAAACTGATATATTTATTCAGAGTAGTTCTTTGTTGCAATGGCTGGAAAAAACCAACTTCATGTAAATGTAAAGAAGACAAAACTTGTTGAATTCTATTTAAGATCGTCTCGAACAGATGCAAACTCTTCTGATATAGTCATTGGCGACTTTCGTCTTAGTCCTAGTCCCAGCGCTGATTTTCTGGGTCTGGTAATCGATTGTAATTTGTCCTTTCACAATCACATCGACAAAGTAATTAAAAAATTAAGCAGCAGTCTGTTCATCTTACGAAGATTGGCTACTTTCTCTAGTAAAGATGTTTTGCTGACAGCTTACTATGGGTGCTTCTACACTTACATGAGTTATGGCTTGATCATATGGGGTCATGAATCCACTAAGACTAAAGCCTTGTTTACCCTCCAGAAGAAAGCCATAAGAGTGATATGTGGACTCAATCGTTCTCAGTCATGTAAAGGTTTTTTTAGACAAAATAAATTGTTGACGTTTCCTAGTCTATATATACTGGAATGTTTGACATTTGTCTTTAAAAACAAACACCTTTTTCCAGTACAACAGTCAAATTATAATCTCCGCGGTACAAATTCCTTAACTCTTCCAAAACATTCAACAACATTCTTTGAAAAACAAACCCTTTACTCTTGCATAAAATTTTTCAATAACTTGCCATCTGGGTTCAAGGAGGCCAACACTTCAATATCATTTAGGAGGAAGATAAAGTGCTTGTTATCTGAAAAGGAATATTATAGTACTAATTGTTTTCTAATTGATAAGGACCTGTAGTTATTTTAGAAACTAGGCTAGTTCATTTTCAATGTACACTGACGATTGTTATGCATGTAAATGTCTTCAACAATAAAAATAATTTGATTTGATTTGATTCGATCTTCGTCAGTAACAAAGGCGCGGACAGTGTTTAAACTGTAAACAATTAAAGTAGATTGTAAACTCGGGAACATAGAAGTTCAGGATTAGGAATATAAGTAAAGAAAGGGGAACGGAGTGATATTGAGAGTGAAATCTTGCGAGAAGATGAGGAGACTAATATATGGTAATAAAGAGCCGAAACAAATTGGACTTGAACTAAAATTACTAGAGCGCAAAACTTCATGATGAGAAGTTAACTACAGAACTGTATGGGGGTAAGATTTAGGATATAATGGAATCGGGGTAAAGATGGGTTCAAGTTAAAAACACAGATTGTCTCGGGACCAGATAGGCAAGAAGAAGAAACATTAAAATTGTGGTACTGAAGTTCAGGCCAGGGGTAAGAAATGCGATAAGAAAACTTTATGTGGTATTAACAAGCTGCTGAAAATGCGTGGACTTTCTGCGATGTTTCAAGCACCAGCGTTACGACCAGGTTGTGCATGAGGATACAGGCATGTCCAAGGAGCTTGAAGTACCATGAACCAAAGGATTGTGTGGTGTCAAATGAGGGGTTTACTTGTATGAATTGTTACAAAGCGGGCCTTATTCATAACGCCATGACAAAGGTGTGCTTTGTATACACAAGGTTTGAGAGGAAATATCAAGAAAGTGTTGATTGGGGTACTTAAGATAGCATACAATAATATGGGGAAATATAAGGGGAAACGGTTATGATTTTACAAGAGCTTGATTGTGACATTTTAATAGTGCAGGAATAGTACTCAAGGAAGACTTGTAGGAGTGTAGGACGCTGTAGTGTTTTCAGAGAGTAGCAGGGTATAACAAGCAGCGTTAGTAGTTTCAAGCGAAGATGGTTTTTTACGAGGAATGCTAAATCGAAACCAGTACTTTGTTGAGATTAAATGTGAGTAAGAGCTATTTTTGGATGACAATAATCGGTGTATATTGCATGTTAGGTGAAGATTATGACAAGTGTGATGGGAATTAAGCATGAGTTAAGAAGGAAGAGTATCGTAAGAGGGGTAATTGAAGGAGACATTAATGCAAAATCTAGAATGCGGAGAATAGGAGGAGTTAGGAAATTGTGTGATTGCGTGGTAGACGTTTGAAAGCAAAGATGGGCGTGTGTTTTATACACATCTGATATAGTTATAACCATGACGACAGGAGGTGTAAGAGTGTATGAGTCATCGGTAAACGGAAGAAGAGAATCTAAGCGGCAATGTGTTGATTAATTTTGCTGTGGAAGAATCAAGAAGAATACAAACAATGGAGCTAGGAGGCTGAAGCTAGACGCAGACGAATTGGGGGTAAACGAATGTGTATTTTCAGAAATAGGTTTCCGAGATAAATACCATTTTGTTTTAAACTCATTTTTAGCCAGGCGTTGGAGGACGAAAAAAGGAAGCTTTTAAGTGAAATGTTTTATGGAGAGGGTACCTTTTCATGGGTGTCAGAGTTGGTTGAAAAGTCAAGTGATGAGATGATTGGGGGGGCACACGGTTAGACCATGAGGCACTTAGGTAGACTAATGAGTTAAAATATTGTAGAATGAAACAAGCAGAGATTTGAACAGATGGAGATGAAGGAGATCAGACTAAACAAGGCAGGAATATGTGGTTTAAGGGCAAGACATGGGAAGAGATAGATGGTCCTGGGACATGAGTAAATGTTTACAGAGACCACTAATTAAAAATGATTGTGTCTCAATATTTTAATGGTCAATTTCAGTTTGCAGTTGGGGAATTTGGGTTTACATAGGTAGTAGGGTATGTGTTGAGCGCTAAGGTAGAGAGTTTCGGACAAGTGTTCATGGCATGTAATTTGTTGACCATGAGGGATTTTTGGACAACGGGTAAATAATCAAGTGTTGAGAGGAAAAGGTTTATTGAAGAAGATGGTGGGTATTGAGGATTAATCGAGTCCTTTAGAAGGCTAGTGAGAGAGCTGAGAATGAGGGATGAAGACAAAAAAAAGGTAATGTGAGGTGTGACGAAGATGATTTAATTAATTAATTTAGAGAATTAAGGTTACAAGATAATGAGGAAAAAGGAAATGAAGTAAAGACTTACTTGTTGGTTAATGATTTAGAAACAGGATAAAACAAATACGTGGAAGGAACGAGATGTTGTGCTGAATTGTGTAGTATAAGTTTATGATACCACGATTGTTAATAAGTGGATGCAGTCTCTTGGTGTTGACGGACTCAGTCTTTAATTGCATTACATTTTCGGAAAAAAGGAGACGACAGTCAATTTTGAAAATGATGGGAGATTTGATAGTTTTGAGACGATTCCCAATGACTCGTAAAGTAGAATAACTGAGTTGTATAATTTTAAAATTTCTAGATTTTATTAAGATCATGGCTCACCTGTCACAGTTTCTCTCGAGCAAAACGTTACTTATACATGTACTGAACTGCGAGTTCGGAGTATAATAATGCTGTGCATACGATACTACAAATAATCGCCTAAGGCTGTTTACCGAATTCTCACGGAGGAATCACCCTAGACGATATCTTTCTACGGTCTTCTGGATTTCGTCTGTGTAACAGGAAACCACACAAAATTGAAAATTTTTATTCCAGTGTTGTTGACTCACGTATTTTAGTTGCCTGTAATTGTTGTGTACTATAATAATCATTGAATTGGTACTTGGATTATACAGTGACAATTACATTTATACAATTAGATTTGTCCGTAAGACCCTATATTATTATTTGATATATTAATTTTATAATAATTGCCTTTTTTAGTTTTATTGTAGCTGTTTTTATGGGCAAAGGTGCAAGAATCTTTTCAATCAAAAAAGTGTTTTTTGTTGGTTGAGCTCTATGTGAAAAACATTGATGCTCTAGTCTAGACAAACAGTTATGCTATGTCTAAACAAACTAACTTCCTAATATTTCACTGTACTATGAAATCTTTTTTCATACAAACTTTAGTTGTGTTATTAAGGGTTCTAAAACTTGTAAATAGATTATATAATGACTCACAAATGTGAATGTGAAATTAGTTTGAATTTTCTTCGGGTGCAGCAGGATTAGTTCACATTGGTGTAACGCAGCGACTTTCCTCTACAGAGCATTCACAACTGTAGTCTGCCTCGGCGGATTTCCTGCAGCTAATGAGTAAGTGATTGAAAACAGGATTTCTAAACAATATTGCTGTCGTTTCCTTCAGGATGTCTTCAGCAAAATATACAGTGCTTTTATCGGTAAATATATACGAGAAGTGTAATTCATTTTGTTCGGTTTGTTATTGCTAATGTAAATACACGAGAATAATATGTTAACACCTACCAGGAAACATCATAGTAAGACGGTTTTTGACTAATTGGTAATTTGTTTACTAAACATCATCACATGCATACGGGAAAACACTAGCAGAGCAGTAATAGAGTAGACTAGATACAAAGTTTTCTTGACTCTTTATTCAATAGGAACAATCAATATTGCATAATACCGAAAGCCACAAAAGTAGGGTAGCCATAAGGATACCACCTATCACTATCAGTGCTATCTCACTCACATAAAAGGCTATACTATTACATGAACCATATTTGTATTTCTTGAAAGTGATACATTTATCTAAAGTGACTCCTGACTATATACTGTAGGAGGTTATTGTGTTTAATATATTGTATCATATTAAAATATAATAATTAATATAATAACTTATTAAATACCAGTCAAACCGAACGGTTTTACTGTTATTGAGCTGGATGCTTTGTAGGTTTTAGAAAGGCCCATTTGCAACTTAAAAATTCTATTAGAATCTTTTAGGGCAGTTGTGCATGTAATCTCCCTGACATAAAATCCTTATGTGTCACGCAATGGACACGTTATTGGGTAAAATACATTTTCTAGACGGCATTGCAGGAATGTTGGCACTGTAAGCAATACAATGGAAATCATCAAGGGTTGAATTCCGAGGAATACCTTAGTGAAAGTAATTAACAAAGTAAACATTAGGAATGTACATAGCTTACTGAAGAAATCTGGTTGAATTGAGTACCTTGTCAAAACAGCAATTAATCTTCTAAAAGCGTTTGGCAAAGGAGCTACGTTTGATGCTGAAATATGATTTGGAACATAAAATCCAAACCATATAGGTGCTTGCACAAAGTCATCTCATTTATGTTATCTGAGGATATGGAGATCAGATGCAGTTGAATCTACATTGTTTGTATTTTCAACCTGCTAGTGTTCTCATCCAGGGGTGTATATTGATAACTCCTTTGGCATTAGTAGAAGCTTTTCCAGCAGTTCTGTAAATCGGTCATATGGTTGTACTAGTAAGAATAATACCTTCTACGTATAGTTGCAAGCCTAAAGTTTAAGGCCTAGAAGTTAGCTGAATTTAAATTCCTTATAGACAACGACAAGACCCTTTTAAGTCAGGATTTTCAGAAAATGGAAGTTGTGCAGTTTCTACACTGCTAATATCAATACATCGTCTATACACAGTCTAGATGGACTACACATACTATTGACATTGCCACGCTTTAGACGCTGACATATTTATCCTATAACTAAATTCGCTGAGAGTTTTAATTCTATTTTTGTAACAGTAGTTTACAAATAAAGTATGTTACAGTGTAATATATAAAGTACCCTATCCACCTAATAGAAATTCATTTCATATTCTAAACTCAGTCGCTAGTAACTAACATTTTTGTCAGATAAATGATTATTGACATACATAATTTTATTGTTGAATGCTACCGTTTTAATAATAACAGCTCGCGTTTCAAAAACGAAAAGAAAATTTAATAGGAACAAAGTGAATCTATTTACTGCTAAGATCGAAGGATTTCTCGAATGTCGGGTTTTGAAAAAAGCAACAAGCCTAAGCATTTATTCTTTATGTTCTCTGCTTTAAGAATACCAAGCTGGTGGGAAAACAAATACGATTTATAATGCAACACTTTTTGCAACCACAAATTATTACGTCGGATGATATCGTCTTCAGACAAAGAAAGAAAATCGCCCATAAGAGAAGCATTATCGTCGTAAAACTTAATTGGACACATTATGGAATGAACGCTTATAAATTATTCATCATTAATAGTACCGGTACACAATATCTCTTTTTGATGTATCAAACCAGTTCTGGCTTGTGTCTCTATTAAATCATTATAATTTCATTCTAAACCAGTAGCAGTTAGTTGTATTCATTCGTGCTATCTGAGAATCTAGTTGATGCCTTGCATAGGAAAAGGAGCTAGCCGAGACCGCGACCGGGATGCACCAGATACATCTGGTCTGCCGACTGAAACAAATTGGATGTAGTTTCGTCGACAACCACAGAGATGGCGCGCGCTGTTCACCAGTCAACACTCCTCGACATGCATGGCTTGTTTCGGTCTCTAGCTTTTGTTATTGCATGCTACTGGAGTACTAGACTGTAACATCCTCAATGAAATAGTTACAGAAGAAATAAATCGTATACTATTCAACTTTTAACTAAGGATTGTTAATTAATCTAATGCCTCAATTAGCGTACAAGTGTAACGAAAGCATTGTTCTTTCTGAGTTTCTAAAGGTAATTTTTAGTAATTAGCTCGTTCTTTGCTTTAATTTTTTGTGGTGCACTAATACCCAGTCTCTACACAGCTGTGGATTTTAGCGACGATATTATTTGCAATGGCCGACCAATATTTCCTGTAATATCTAAAAATAACTATTCTATCAATCAAAATTTTAAAAATATTGAAAGTAAATTGATGTTTATTACATTTTTATTTTTTACGCTGTTTAGGTCAAATTTGAATTTTAAAATTATTTGTCATGTTATTAAACATGTGTGCTGTACTGGCCAACCATCTTTTGTTTTTAGTCCCATAACAACTATGGGAGGAGTATCAATTAAGACATTATTAATATATATTTAATATACATCCAGACACTTTTTAGCTTTTTCGATATTATGTCTGGTTATTCAAAAACATTTAAACTGTTATGCTTTGTAATTTAAATATTCAAAAATTATACACTTAACAAGAAAAACTAAAATGTTTTTGGATGAGTATTGAGAAATATAAACAATGGTAGGCTATAGAAAATCAAAACGCTTACTCTCCTTATCTTTAAAAATAAACCTATGTTTACTTTAGTATAACATTTAACAGATCAATAGAAAACGTTGGATTTAGTTTGAAAAATTAACGATACGATTGGGGATGTTTGCAATGCAAACCAATTCTATTATTTTAAACCACATTTTAATTAAATATAACTTAGAAAATATAAAAGCTGCTTGAATTATATTCAGAATCTAAAACTACTAATAATATTATTTATTTTTTTTTTTTTACCAACCCCAAATGTACATTTCAAGAAAGTGTTATAGTTATTATGGAACTGTGTGTTAGTTCAATGTAGAAGATGAGTGATGAGTGTGATAATGTGGTGTAATTTTTAAAGTCAACTTGAAATTGTACATGTGCGTTTTATGATTCCGTATTGAAACAAAATTGGGAACAGGTCCCTATGTAATTGATTAATTACTAAAACAGATTTTTTTAATTGGTTAAAAAATCTGCAAATACTTCCCGTATTAAGAAATGAATATACTAGAGTAGAAGAACATAGAAGGATGACAAATATATGGGTTTTTAATCTACATTTAAAAATATAGATAACAGTAGCATTAACTAAGGCCAATATGGCTGACTGCGACGTTTTGTAATCAATGATATAACGAGTATTATTTGGCTCTCAGTACAAATAATATGTAAGTTATTTGCACGGTCTTGTATTTCATCGCATTGGGAAAAATTGTACTTTTTACTAGGAAATGAAAATTAAATCTCAATTTTTATGATCGGTTTTTTGTAGCTGAATACATGAAAGTAAGCAATAAAGAAAGGTTAATTACACATTTTAAATACATTAAGTTTTAGATTTACTACTGTAATACTATATCATCCCTAATATTAAATTCTATTCGGAAATTTGTCCATTATCATCGTTGTTGAAAGGTAACATAAAAGAACTAAATAGTCTGTGAGCATAATAAGTTGACACAACATACAATATGTTGCTACTAAATGTTTTGTGTTAAGTTAGCGCATCGATTTTGGGTTTGGAAAATATTTTTATATTAGTTTATAGTTCTTTAATATAATTTAAAAAGTATTATAAAAAGTATTAAACATTATTGATACTTTTACCACGTCGAATTGTAGGGTTTTAAAGTAGGATATTCAGGCAGTTTTATATTGAGGTCCAAATAAAATGGCTCAAGGAAAAAATTTAAACTTTATTAGGGTATGTAGCCTACATGAGTTGTGCCTTTAGAGAGTTTTAAATTAATTTATGGCAGAAGGAAAACAATAGTTTTATTAAATATAGTTTCAGAAATGTACATGTTTTAGATATATATTTTTCTTAATGAAGTTACATTTTTTATAAATAAAATCGTGCCAATCCTTACAGCTATATCTCATGTACATGTAGTAGGAATTCACATTTCATCTTCAGCCGTTCTTATTTGGGCCTGATTACCAAACATCTTACGTTAAATAGCTGTAATTTTTTGTAGAGTGATCAAAAACTGTTTTTCTACCTTTCTGTATTCAGGGAAGTAATATTAAAAGCTATGAATTCAACATAAAATATATTATCCAAACCAAACCCAAACTCACCTCAAGAGAGAAAGCTGACTGCGCGCATCTAAGGCTCCGCTTTTTACATGGGACTACGGAGGTGTACCCTTGGGGCTATTTCATAGTTATAATGAAACGCAACCACCTCAGTAACACTTATTCCTGCTGTATCGTTGCACTGTGGCCCGTACATTTAATATGATATATACTGGAAAAGTCAGTAAGATTTGTTTGGTAATGGAAATAAACGTTTGATTTTTGACCTCTGGTAAAATATAATATAAAAGTATATGATTTTTGCTGATGATGACTGTCATATAAGCATCTCATTACCTCGTCCTATTGAGATAGATTATTAACATAATAGCCTCCAGACAACAGGGTGACCGGACGTTCCCAGTGTAATGTATTCTACTTAAAATGTAATTTGCATATTCTCAAACTAAAAATTAATAGTCCAAGTTTATGCAAGATTACGTTTCAGCATCAAAAGTATGTTTTGTATATATTTTTATGAGTTATGAGTCGTTATATACAGTGTGCTCCAAATGTTATGCTAACTGAAGGCATCTTGGAAACTATAAGAGACACAGCAAATATTAAATAGACAATGTTGTGCGTAATACCAAGACCACAAAATTAATGTGGTCAAGTTGATTATTGGTGGCGTCCTTCACTCGCTGCGCTAAAAGGACCGATTTTGGTCAAAAATTTCAAACTGTCAGAGCTCTCTTATTAGTACCTATATTGAAAATATTTTATGTGAAATCTGCATGACATTTCGATAGTTTTTAAATAAGTAATTTTACAAATCCTCAAGACCAGCAAGCAAAAAGTGCACGGTTCCAAACATGAAAAAATATGCAACATCCCATTTTCTTTACTTAATCAAATTTGAACACAGCTTCTTCTACTCTCAACTAATAAAAGTCTGCTGGTCCGCACGTTCACAAGGCTTGGTTATTTTTATTTGGGAATAAATCACCCATGTTTATACGAGCGGAGTAATATGCAGTGTTGAAATTGTTGTAGAATGTGACGGCTGCAAATGCGTTATTGGACACGTTTTGTAAGTTAAATTCTACTTAAAAAACTGAGTATTTATGTTTATATTACTATTGCATAAACAATTAAGTTAATTATTATATCATTTTATATCTAGAATAATCTCCTTTGCGTTAAAATTTAATTAGGTTGTTTCATTACTTTTATATGGTGATATTTAGTTTTTTATAAAATAAATGTAACATATATTAACTTTTATGAAATGATAAAACTTGAAACTAACACGCTGTTCTGTTAATCAGTCACAAAAATGTCAGTAACAGTCATTTTTGTACTAACCTTGTCAGGTATTTTCAATATTTTACTAAATAGTTGATTCCAACACTGTTTTGCAGTGAAATACAGTTAGGTTTACCAAATATTCGAATAATAGAATACAAATTAACTTTACACCACACAAAAACGGAGTTTTTATGGATTACTTCATGTAAACCTTCAAGGAAAGTATCACATATATGGTATTTTTGAAATTGGTAAAAATCTACTTTTTTGATTAAGCCGTTTTTGAATAGGTCGTTGCATTAAAAACATTGCCTCAAACCCTACACCTCCTGTTTGCTGATCTTGAAAACTTTTAAATTCTAATATTTACAAACTAGAAGGAATTTCATGCAGATGTCACGTAAAAAAAGTTTCAATATAGGTACTAATATGAGAGTTGTGACAGTTTGGATGTTTGGACCAAAATTAGTTTTTTTGAGCGCAGCGAGTGAATAACGCAACCAACAATCAACTTTACCACATTATTTCTGGATTTTTTTATCTACGCACAGCTTTTTCCAGTTAATCTTTGCTGTATCTCTTATAATTTTCAAGATCCCATAAATGTGCAAAAAACACCCATCCCATAAAATCACTGCATAGGGTTTACAGTGCAAAATATTTTCTTCATGGAATTTTTCCAGCCAAGAATCTGACAAACTCTTCCTTCTTAAGCCTGTATGGATTCGTAATTAACGAATATTAGATATAGATGGGTAGGGGTGTGGATTGGGCTGCCTCCTGCCAAGATCCTATGGCATGGTCACCGTGAGGGGAATATTGGACACCTTCTCATTGAAACCCAATTGGTAAACAATTGGATAGTCTGTTTTAACTTTACTAGACCAAGCAGGCAGGGGAGAGTTCTCTAAAATTAATTGCTAAATGCTTTGACACAAAGAGAGTCCCTACCACGCCAGTCATCAAACTCTGCAATAAAAGTGGGCTATCCCACTACTCCAATATCTCAACATTTTAGTTAGTGATTTGCCGTTCCTGATTATCCATGGGGTTTTCCATTCACGAGTTAACACATTGGATTTTGCTGTGCCCAGTATAAGTTTTACTACCATTCTAGCGAGCAGTGAACCTCTTGAATTTAAATTTTAAACTTCAACTGTATATGAAGTTTTGTATTGATTTTTAATAAAACGTTACCAAAGGGGATCATTATCAGTCGCAAACATGTGAGTTTTCTTGTTGCATGTCTAACTGAAGTAATCAAGTATTGCTTTTACTGTTTGACACTTTAATAAAAAGACACACTCACACACAGGGGACTCGTAACTGACACCCGACACAAGCTGCGTAAAGCCGATTACAGCGAAGTTCCGGTCATCATTCAGAGAATGCAAAACATTTCAATAGACCAGTTCAGTGGATGTAATTAAAGGGTGGCCGAAAACAGAAGGGATCGCTCAGAATCGCGCCACCCTGCACCCACCCTCGCTGTCTGAATATAACTCTCCCTCCTATGTCACTAGCATTTATTATCGGAACAATTACTAAGTAGGCAAATCCAACTTAATAATCATAAAAAATAAAATTATAGCGTTGCTCTGCAATGTTTAAGATACTTATACGCAGGGCTTGTTTTAAGTAAAAATGACATTACATTAAGATTTAAGGAATGGGTCTCAAATATTGGTTTACTCTGTATAGTTTTATTTTTAATAGAACTACACAATTATGGTTAATTGGACAATTTTATATGTGGGACTCGTAGGTTTCTGCAGGCATAAATAGGAAGGAAGAAAATAATTGTCACGTCACTTTTCCAACGGATTCGTTGATACTGTTGAAGACGATGTATTTGGAGTATAATGACAAAAGACGTATTGAATATTGCTAAACAACCAAACATTGTTGGATTTAATAACTCCTGGATCATGAATTATAGTAGAATATTTCTGTTATATTCGTAATTAACGACTAACTGTTTTACTGCACGAATCTCTAGAACTATTTCTGTTTCGCAACATTTAACGAAATTTAATAGTTATTAACTCGTTTTGAAACATCTAAAGCATGTTCTAAATATAAAAAAAAAACACAAATATATTATGTTCTAACTTCAAATCTAGTGGGTAAAATGCCACTGTGACAAAAGTCCCTAAATGCATAATTAAGTTGAAAGTATAATTATGGCAACTGATTATTATGGACAAAAAAACCCGCCTTGACGTATTAGTGTGGTTATAACTGTTTCATCGCAAACATTAACAGATGACCGAATAAACTTATAGTAGTCTACTATCATAATATATTCACGCATACAAAATTAAAATTCACTAAGGCTGGATTGCTCTTTTTACGATTTAAACATGTTTGAAAAATGTTTGTATTATAGAAATACATAAATTGAGGTGATATATATGAATTTACTTTTGTTATGACTTGATCAAATTTGTCAAATATTTTTATTCTCCATACTTCTTAGTGATTTCAATAAACATTTTCCCCCATGCACTTTAAACAATTTTTACTAGCCTTCATTTTATAGCATAATGATTGATTTAAAAAAAAATACTGAAATTTGGTGATTACTTTAAGTCTTAAATGGTGTCTGCCTTCACCAGCAGTCAATCATCGGCAAAGACTCGGTTGAAATCTCATTGTCGAATGGTAACCACAAGAATGCTGTACGCGCTTGCTGATGGATGGTTACGCTTTTATGTGGGCAGAATTTCGTGTTATTCTCGAGTACTTAAAATGTACCAACTCTCATTGTTACACTCCTGTTGCTGAAGCAATATCTGATAAATTTGAATATGTTATTACGCCACTAGTACTTTCTGAATGACATTTCAGACCACTTTGCAGAGACGACTTTCCAGAAATTTCCAGGAACAGACTAGCCACACCCTATTCTTGACTGTCTCCGATTTCCTTCCTAATATCCAACAACGAACCTACTGCACTTAAAACCTGAATAAATCACACACCTCGTTGTTTGTCCTGTTTTGTTTTCAAATATTATTTCTCTTCACCACCAGCTTCTTTCAAAATAAACACTGGAGTAGTATTGATGGTCTGAAATTACATTTATCTTAGGTATTGGTCCTTCCTAATCAGAAAAACCTTTACAAATTTATTTCTGTCACATTTATGGGAATTTAAGATTCTTCAACATTTATTGTACAGATACATCGTAATGTCTCTTATTTTTGTCGTTCCACTTGACTACTTGACTTTTAACCCCATCATAGCCAGGTGCTCTCCTATCCTTTAACTGCTTTACCGTGGCTTTCATATGTTTAGTAAATCCTTTCTTGCCTTTTCGGTGCTTTGCTCCACAATTTGTCTTCTTATTTAATTGTTGCTTCAATATGTCTTCCTCCTCCCTATCAGGTGAAAGTAATTCTTTAACCATTACTCTCAGCATTTATTCTCTGGTATGTTCTCTTATATAAACTCACACATTCTTCTTCAGTTTCTTAAATAGGTCTACATATTTTACTCAATAGATCTCATTCTTCCTCTACAATCAGTTTCCCGCATCTTCTTTCCTTGTAGCACAGTTTCTTTTACATTCGTATAATGCTATTTTCCAGATCCTACTCCATTTACTGCGGTCCGCGTTACTTCAACCCGCCAGTTCATCTTTATATAAATTGAATCTTCTTTACTTTGATGAGTATTCCCACCTTTTAGATTTGATTCCTCACACCAGTTTCTCGAGATTAGTTTATCTCAACTCGTACACTTTCCAATCTTGCACCTTCATTTCAATTTCCCTTATATCCAATGTCACATGTATGTTCGATCTTCTTCCTTTAGTGTTCTAAATGTTATACATTCCAACATTGCCAAGATTATACCCTCAATCTTAGAGCTTCTGTGTTTAGTAACATTACACCACTACAAACTGACCTCACAAATCTCACACAACAGTTATGTTTTCCTTTCTCCTTAATAATGATTAGAACACATAATGAGTCTATCGAATGCTGTAGTTTCATACAATCAGGAAACATTGTACTAGATCACACGCTAATACAGATTTGGTGCGTGTTTCTCAAAAATTCACAATAAGCTCCGATTTTTTTGTTAGGTATTAGAATGATACTCCGAATATCCCCTCTTCCACTTCTGTCATTAATAACTCTTTAAACTTCTCTATAATATTTTTTAAATGGTTTACTTCTTATCGTTGTTCAGGTAAATCCTTAATGAGGTACTGTAAAGCGCAGAAACAGCAACTTGCTTTTGTCCTGAAACAGTGTATGGCAATATTTTCCTACTTCTGAAACCTGCAGCATCTGGCTACTTTAACATATTCCTAAACACAGTAATTCTGCAATTCATTGAAGAACTCTCTATTACCTAACCAATTCCTAACTCGGGCAGAACACCACGATATGATTATTTGTACTGCATATCTTGCTAGATAACCAGGAAACAAAATCCTACTAACTAAATTAAACTTCATTATACACTTCCTAATCATTTATTTCATTTCATTACTTTATTTGGTTTATATTTCTGAAGAACATCTCATACTCTCGACGTCCATAATTCAGTCAGTATTAACGTTATTCATTATCATACGCCTCTTCCATGAAAGGTGTTTCTAATTTTAAAAATGTTTTCGTTATTGTCTTCTACTTCAACAATCGTGTTCAATTACAGATGATATTATTCTGGCGCTGCAGACGTTCGTCACCTTTCAGAATCTTCACTCCTATCTCAAATGATTTATTCAGCTTCTCCAGCATAGTCTTGACGTGTACGCTCTTCATTTTATCATGTGTCATAATTAGTTCTGGTGCAAGATTCTTTAATGCAATTTTACTGCATCCCTCTCCCTCAAGGCTGTAACATAGGTGTCTGTTAGTTTTCACCTTTTCTACTTCATTCCCCAATTCCTCTCTATGATTAGTCTGGAAACTTTGAACAATGCATCTCTCTCCTAGCTCTCCATCCGGTCTGTCTCTTCTCTAGCTCAGGGCCAATTTTATCATAATTCATTCCAATATCTTAGTTCATGGTTTGGCCACTGTATTTATAGTCATTGGTCCCTTAGTCCACGTATTAAGGTAGTGTAGGACATCTCCTATATTTGTAAGAGGGTAAACACCAAATATCTCCACATTATCTATATCCGACTTCGTTTTCTCCTTCCTTCTGGATTTTGTCGGTTCTCTAACTAGCTAGGCTTTTTCAGTTCTTGGTCTTTATATCTTATCAACTTCTAGTTCTAAGTGTCGGAGATTAATTGCAAATGCAGACTGAGACAATCCAGTTAACTGCTTGTGAATCTCTCGTACTGACATCTTTTCACGCAGAATCTTCTTTTTCACCCCAAATTTATTTTTTTCCGCCTTTCTTTTCAGATCTTGAAACTTCCACAGTGATTTTCAATTTATCAAACTTTATTCAATGAGCATTATTGAACTTTCCAACTACGTATCAATTCTTCACATACAACCAAAGATCGTAAAAATTAATCCTATGTGTTAGGACAGAGAAACTACAATGAAGGTACGGGAGAATATGTTCACGGGGGTTAGATTTCCATACTAAATTTTATTTTTTATGGCAGTCCCTCCTAGCACAAAGGTGGGGTTTAAAAATAAGTATTTGTAGTATTTTAAAGCGTTAAACCATTTATGTTAATTCTTTTATTAATGAAAAATATTTGTTTGGTAGGCGAGAAGAAAGATCGGAAAGAAACCAAAACACAGAAGAAATACCTACGATCACAAATTAGGAACCAAAGAATGGAAAATATTATGTTTCAAGGCTGCAATGGTTGTATTGGGTAATGGTTGATCCATTATAGATAAATGAAAAGAGATGAAAGGGGTTACGACGGGAGGATTCTGAATCATCAACGACTCGCTCTCGTAGATAATGCTTTTGTTCCCACCTCCACTCCTGTTACAATTCGAATACGTATTGGCACGACTTCTTCAGCTTAATTGTTTATTTTTCGGATATTTCATTACCTGTACATTTGTACCCAACCTTTAAATCTCTTTAGCTTGCAAATACCCTTAGCGCAGAGAATCATTGGTTGTTTACTCTTCTTTTAACCTCTTTCCTTTAGCATACTTTAATTTTTATTCTTGTCATCTTCAGTCATATTTCTCACACTCCTTATTTTTAGTTTCACTTTTCCTCTTCACTGCTCTCTGGTACACCTGAAATTTCCTCCATGCCACATAATGACGGCAATCTGAACAATCTTCTCTTGCAGGCCACGCAGACCTTCTTTCCTTGTAATTCTTTTTCTTACACTCTATCTTCCCCGCAAGGACCTGCTAGTTAAATTAGTCATCACTAATTTTACTTTTTTGAACATTCTTCTTATAGACTCTTTCCTTGACCTCTTCGTCTGAACTCACTTCGTATACCATTAGGTACCATTATTATTAATTTTCTATCTCTGAGATTTCGTCGCTTTCAATTCTCTCAGCAGCTTCTCAGTACCTTCTTCGTCTTCCGCCTCCAGTAAAATTCCATTCTTCTTATTACTTATTCTTTTAGCTTCCAATACTATATCGGATACCTTTGCAAACCCGTTAGACTTTTATTCCTCACACTCCTTCCCTTGTCTTATTTTTATGAACTTCAGAGTTGGTAGCACTGAACCTCTCTTACCTGTCACTTTTGACAATATTGTTCCTTCTTTTCACCTTTTAGCTTTTTTATATGATTATTCCCTCCCTAAGTACTACACTTTCCTAAAGTTTTTTCCAAATTACTTCTTCACAGTAAGGCTACTACTTCCACCAGAGCTCTTCGTTCCCCTATTCTGATTTTTTGTAAGACATTTTCCTCTCTTGCCCAGACCCCTTTTTTTAAAATCCTGACTGATGAAGTGACAAGGGAGTGCCATTTTATTACATTTTTGCCAATATTTCAAAGGTGTGCAAAATTTTAATCGACTGGTAAAGTAATAATATTATTAACAAAATGATAACTCAGTTAATCCATGGCAGATTTGGACGAATAGGTAAGCATATAGGATTTATTGTTTATTAGTACAAATAAATGAGTAGTTTAAATTAAATTCATTATAGAAAGTTTAAAAGTGTTGTCATTTAAAGCTGTGCGTTGTCTATTTATACTTTTCACTATCAAACTTAAGGATAGGTGTACACAATTAAAGTACTGTGGCTTTTGAAACAGTTTTCATAGTAAATATATATTTCTATGAACACTTACAGACAGACAAATAAAAAAAGCATTTTTTGTAATGTGTTCTGTTCGAGTTGATTTTTTTAAAAATATAATTTAAATATATTTAAATTAAATATAAGTTTTTCAAATACGGATCAACCGTAAAGAAGCAGCATCCGTAAGTTATTTATATGTTTTGTATATAATTAAATATAGGTTTATTTTACTCAATCTACACATATGTTATAGCAGTATTGTTTATTATACTTAGATTTCAAAATTAAATTTTTCATCGAGTTAGTCTAATATAAGAGTTAATTTTATTTTAATATTATTTAATGTTATTCTTAAGATTAGTTAAAATTGTTATGTATAATTTATAATTGTGTTTTAACGTTTAAGTTTTTACACCAATCTAATATTTAATTCATTAGTACAATATAGTTTTTACTTGTATAATATAAGTGATACCATAATTGATTTATCGTATAACCCTGCATATTTTGTATCAGAATAAATATTAAATATCGGGATTTCATATAGTCTAAATAGAGATTTGAAATTTTAATAGTTTAATATTTATTTTAACTATAATTTTTCAGCATGTGTGATTTAATTCGTTAATAAATCATAAATTTATTTAAATTTGAGATCATATATTAGTTATTTTCTGTTTTATACTTTGAAATTTAGTTTGTTGTATAAAAAATCATAATTAAAAAGCATGTTTAACGTAATTAGAATTGCGTCAGTTATATGATTGGAGATAAATATGGTATTAAAATAATTCTGAATGGATTTTTAAAATATTAATGAGTTGAAATATTTATTTTCATAAAACATGCTTTAAACTGTTCAAAGTTAAATTAAACTAATTTGTTAAGGAGTGCAGATAACTTTTGTTACTAAAAGTTAATTTGATAGTACAACAATATCAAATAAAAATTTCAGAGGCTAATATCAAATCAGTTTTGCATTGATTGAAAATATTATATTAATTTACATTCAAACGGTTGTATTTTCATTGTGAAAACAAATATGAAGTAAATTTACATTATATGGAAAGCTACAATACAAAAAGTAATATAAGATTGGTAGTAATAGTAATATTTTAGTAGTGAATATTGAATAAGAATTTAAATCGCATTAGGAAACAAAGAACAATGAATTACAAAATAATTAACCGTTTTATAAACCCATGTTATATTAGTGTATAAGAAAATTTACAATTTTGTATAATATGTCATATTACCAACAATTTAAACCTATTTGTATTAAAAGTTCCTATTTATACAAGTGGCGAAATATATTTAAATGTGTGTGAACTGTTGAGGAAAATTTTAATTTATTTATAATTTAAAACTCTTCAGGTTTTCCAGCCACTTTCAACCTGCATGCCTCGCTCGGACGGCTACGAGACGCCTGTTCATTGTCTGACCCTGATAAGGGGGTGTTTGTTCATGAAAATGCAATGGGCGGGGTTGTGGTGAGGTACGCCGAGTCATGATAGGGTGGTTTTCACCCTCGCTCCCAATCATGAATATTTGATATAATCCATTAGTGATCGCGGGACATGTGCTCAAGTCATCTCATCCGCCTAACAATCCCTTATTCGGATTCTGCAGCATATGTTACGTCCGGCAAACCCCAGTACAAATCGTTCCCTCTCCGCGACGGATTTATGGCGTGTGTTCTGAGCTGATACGGAACATAATCAAGAGATTGTGCTACTGCCACATATCTCCATCAAGAGATTGTGCTACTGCCACATATCTCCAACTATAAAAACTCTGGCCCAATGACACGTAGAGACTGTGGTATAAAATAAAATATTTTCATTGAATGTTTCTACATTAATGTGGAATTACTATATATTCTTTATATATATATATATATATATATATATATAAAGAACATATACATAACAGCAATAATTGTGTTGGCCCGTGTGGTGGTGGGTCTCTGTGTTTTATATATATATATATATATATATATATATATATATATATATATATATATATATATATATATATATATATATATAGTAATTGAGGAACTGGATACGTAAGATACAACACGGTAGTCCTGTATGAAAGGTGTAGTAAACTAACTGATTAGTTTGACAATATTGAAGTAAGTGTTTAACAATATAATCTACCATACATTGTTTCATCAACAGCTGATAATGGATTTACTCATCCCAACCGCATTGTAGGTTCAGTTATAAAAATATTTTCTCAAGTATTATATCAGTTCGTTTTTTATACATTTCAGAGATCACAACAAACTTATGTAGTATCTGTCTTACTTAGTGGCCGTAATAATAAAAACTACGGTCAATCCAAATTTGAAAATAATATTTATAGATATCTCTTACTCGTAGCCAAAGGCCTTTAGCATGATTACGTATAGTCGCCCAACAAAGCTTCAAGCCGTTTCTGCTCCCAATGAACAGCGTAGACTTGCTGCACCGCCAGACCACCTACATCCGAATCCTGGTGTCGACGGCCGTTCCCACAGCAAGGCCTTTGTTTCTGTAATAGGTATTTTGGGTTAAATTTACAACACCGATGTTGTGACCGCCCCCCACGCGGCCGTATCACCCAGACAAAGGCTTTTAATTGTGTTGGTGACTTTCCTAGTGACCGCAGTGACAATGGCTTTGTTGGGAGATTTTCGTCACGCAAGGCCTCCTCCCCGAGCTGTCTAACTTTACCTTTACCTCTCCAGCCATGCTCGCATTCTCACACTCTCCAGTTTACTCCGTCACGCTCGTTCCTCCTCGACTTACCCCGCTGAGTTGTGACAAATTCAAGAATCATGTGACTTTCTTCAAGAGATTTTTTCGTCTTGTGTTTAAAGGTGAGAGAATAGGTTTTCTGGCGTGGTCCATCCCACTAAAACTCTGATTCGAGTGTTCGGCTTTTGGAAAAGGCGAATATGCCCTCAGGTTATTAACTGTAAATAATATAACTAACTCTACTGTTATTTCTCCTTGTACGGTTACAGATCTCGACACTAAAAATGTATCTCGTAGGCCTTATGAAACTGTCTGTATCTGTACTATCAGAGCCATTTAAGGTAGGCTCAACGTCTGCTTCCTCATTGCACAGTCTCAGTTCTCACATGTTCTTCCACTGCAATACTATTTAATACTACAATTTCTACGACTAAAGGGCTTTAAATAACGTGGAGGCTAGAGTGTAAGACCACTAAAACTCTATATTTATTTTGTGATTTACTGGCCAATTTTTATTTTACTTTCTTTTAAACTATAAATGCCACAAAAGGCTAAAACGGGATATAACTTGAGAGGCGGCGACTTGAGATACAAGGCTTATAAATAGAGAGACAAGCTGAATACAGATTGGCTCATTAAATATTGCCTTTTAGCGCTCGGCAGCACTTTTAAACTAACGAAGCTTCCAGTAGCATTATCTCTGTTATAATATTGAAAATTGGTTGTTCTTATTTTTACAACATTTTCAACGGGTTTGTTCAATGTCAAATGCTTTTATTGGAAGTGTGATTACTGACAAACACTATCGGCTACGATGATGGTGGGTTGCGTGATGAGGTAACTGCTGGGATAAATTATTTACGAAACAGGTAGATGTCTTAATTGACAATAAATATTGTAAAGGTAAAACGAGCGATCGAAGAGGACATCGCGTCTATAAACTACTCGATTTAATAATGCATGTAATAATTTACTGGTACAAGCTTTGATGGTTTGTGGCGTTATAAAAGAATCAAATAGTAAAAAAATAATATTTTATTCAATTTAAATTTTTTTTATTATTTTATTTATTTATAAGAAAATAACTAGCTGTACAATTAAAAATTGTAAAAGTTACGTTTTGGTCATTCTGCATATTCAAACCTTGGTTTATGAGTTACGTTAAATACAATAATAAAGTTATATGAAAACTTATGTTATTTATATTTTTTCCCTCAACTATTCATAGTTTGTTTTCACTCTTTTTCAGTATGTACGCAATTAAGAGAATAGAAATAATTATTACGGATGGCATATTGTGACAATGAAGTGTGAGGGATAAACCTTTAAATAGTTATGTTTGGTGCACGAATGGAACATCCTTCAAAATTAATTCATTTTGAACTCCTTAAAATAAAATTCCAACAACTTAATCAGCTACTCTGATGGATAACACTCACGTTTAGACAAAGTTTGTTCGTTTATAATATAAAAATATTGTGTGTGTGGGCGCGTTTTTTTAAGAAATTTTGTATAAAAACTGATCGGCAATCATTTAAAACAATGCACGTTATTCCCATATGTTAAAGACTTATGCAAGTCATGCTTCTAGTTAAGGCGCTTAAAATTAGGTATTGCATATTGTTTATGCTATTAGATCATTTTGAGCCATCCTGCTTTTCCTTATTTATTGCAAAACCCAGAATTGAAATAAACGAGTGCCAACGCATAAAATTTGCCACAGGAGTTACATCTGAGTCTCTAAAAATGTAAGTACAATGGTAGTTTTCTTCTCATGCACCTTGTAATACTCTTATGAGCTGGAAATTTATATTTTAATGACACTATTTTTAACATGATAGACTATAATTTAAGTGTTTTTATTGAATTAACCTCTTCATACTACCAGGTATTTATTATTTAATTTGGTGTAATACGTGAACTTTTTGATGATAATATTTTTAACCTTGGTTTAATTATTACAATACATAATTGTTGTAAATATTTATATAAAATAACATGGAAAGAGTAAAGCATTTAAAGTTTGTAGAAACAAATTGGTTTCTGCATTAGCATATATAATAATTATGCAATGATAATTGATTATTTCGCAATAGGGGTTACTCGTCGATTCTGTTTCGTTCTATCTGATTGTTATTAATTCTTTTTAAATCAATACTTATTGACATGTTTAAACGCTCACCAGAAAGCATAAACACTCACCAACTTAAATTGATGTAATAATTTTATTTCTTAACCAATTTTAACAAATTTAGCATTGTTGGCTTTTTAATTAAATTTTCAAAATATAATTAATTTTACAATATTCACTCAGAATGACGGTTTATGTAATATCAAAGTTTGAAAACCTTCAAATGACACCATTGTTAAGTGGAAAAGTTTAAAAGGTTTAATAGATTTAACAATAGACTAATTTTTTTTAATTTTCCTTTTAATTAGCTCAACATGAATGCCTAAGTTCACGTTATTTGCTCCAACGAATTCTGAGATATGGTTTTTTTTTTTTTATAAAATCATACATGGACAAATAGACACTAAACGAAGCGAGAAGGAACGTATTGTTTTTTTGTTTGTGTTTTTGTCTAGGTTGTTTTTGTATCTTTTATCATATCCTGAAGGTATGCCAACTATTGCGAAACATATATTGCAAATACTTAGTACAATCTATATCAAAAACAGTTTTGATGAGTTCTTTATATAAATATAAATCATATATAAATAAAAAGAAACGTAAACCACAAGAAAGATGTTTTACAAACTTATGGATGAGCAAATAAAATGTTTTGTTGGCAGTAGATGCTAATAATCGAATATAAAATAGGTAAATTGGAAACGATAGTAAATAAACCTTAGTATTTTTTTCTGTTTATTATTATTTATACAAAGAAACGTTAAGTCCATAATCCCTTATCACATAGGAAGTAATGACTAGAATGTCAGGTACGTCGATTCGCTAGCGTCTGAGCTCCTGTACCGATACGTACAGTTAATATAGAATATTTCGACGTTTATACTTGGTCCTAAAACTTATTGATGAGTAGCGTATAGCATATACCAACTTAAGTTGACATTGTCAATAAATAATTTCAAGGCAATATCAACGATGCCAATCAATATCGTTTATGTAGACTTAGAAACTGTAAACGAAGAGACTAGAAATGTTCCTGTTGGTTAATGAAGTAGACTATAGCCTACAATTTTGTTGTGGAACTAGGAGTCGCATATAACAGAATCCCGCTCCTGCGGAAGTACTAGGGGGTGTTCGAGAGAAAGTTCGACTATCGGGTCACGATCGGGGAAGGCGCCGGAAAAATCAAAAGGTTTCATGAATCTGAAACATTTAAAAATCCACTCGATATAAATACAGTAATTCAGCATTTAGTCTTCAGCCGAGGGTAAAATGTAAGTTGTACTTTTAATAGTTGAGAGTTGATTGTTCCTAGCTGGAAACCAGTAAGAGACAAACAAAATATAAGTTAGCTAAGAAAAACAAAACAAGAGGTAATGAGGATTGCTAAAAGAAAGGATCACTTGACAAATACCTAAGAGAAAGAAGGTAAGGCAAGGAAACACGAGAACGGAAACAAGGGTTCACAGGACATCTCTCTATATTTATGAGCAGCTTTGGCGATTCGGAATCCGAAGCAGAGAGGAGGGACAAGAAGATATGTGGGAAGGAAAGCAAGCCGGCAGAGAGTAAATTGGCGGAAGTAGAGGAGGTATCCCTGAAGAATGAATTTGGACATGGCAGACGAGAAAGTCATGGAGGAGGTGTTCAAGAGAAACGAGATCAGTGAAGACAACTTAAAAAAGAATTACAAATTATCTCCAAATAATGAATGTGAGAGGGGGCGAAAGAATGTTCGGAAGATAAGGTCCGTTTCGTTGTCAAATTCTCTGTTACAGTAAGGGGAGTTATTGAAGGAAGGAATCTACATAGAATGTCTGTTAGCTCAAGGACTATATACATCTTACGAGAGGTTACAAGTATCGGACACGTCACAAAGCACTGTAGTTTGATAAATCTAACTTACTCTTACTGTGGTGAAGAACATGACTGTACACATTGTAAATGGAAAAGACGAGTATTATAAGAATGCGGGAAGGAAGAAATGCTCCATATACAGGGCGTAAAAAGTCTCGCACGGGCTTGATAACTCCCGAACTATTACAGGTAAAGCAATAAAACTTGGTACATCGTTACTGCATCTATAAATCTACTTATTTTTTGTCATGTCAGGGGGGTGGCCTGTTAGGAGTCAGTAAAAAATATTAAATGAGTGCATAGGTCGAGTAGTACATCAAATTAAAGGTCTATATTAGTAGAGTACGATGCTGCAAATCCAATCTTAAAGGGTTCACTACTTAAAAATATACATTGGTATAAAGGTCGGAACATTTACAATATAATTTATGTCCTAGATGGTTTAATATTCTTGTCTTGCCTGAAGTTGTGAAAGTTAAACTTAGTAAATGTATACTGGACTAAAGAAATAGTTTTTAGGGTAGTTAGTGACTCATGCAATGGAGGATGGTCTACAAGGAGTGGGGGGGGGGGGTTAAACGTAAGCACAGCTCAAGATGTGCATTATTTAAAAATTGTTAAACGAGTGAACCTTTTCAGGTCGGGTTTGTGGCATTGTACTCTACTAATAGAGAGACCTTTAGTTTGATGTACGTCTCGACCTATCCTCTAATTTAAGATATCCTTCTGACTCCTTGCGGGTCAACTCCCTGACATGATAACAAATGGTAGTTACTTCAAAAAGTAGATTTATAGGTGAAGTAATGATGTCCCAAGTTTTATTGCTTTACTTGTAATCGTTCGGGAATTATCAAGCCTGTGCGGAACCTTTTTTACACCCTGTATAATGGAACTTTCAAAAGACAGACTGAGAACTTTGACTATTGAGAAAAAAACAATTATCGATAGGAACTCTGGCAAGAGAATCGAAACTGCTCAACTAGTACATCTGAGTGTCCTGGAGGAGAAGAACATGTGAGACGGGAGAGAAGTATAGTACCAATGACCCTCAGTGCTAAGGGGGTTGGGGCGAGGTAGACAGGTGCGTAAGGTTTAGATTAAAGATTACATAGAGGAATTTAATAGTCTGGAAGAAGAAAAATAAATTAAGAAGATACCTGGCAAATAAGTCTCCGACTTGTGTCGGGGGTTGAGAAGGGAACAAGGGCAAACAACACCAAACACCTGCTCCAACTCAATTATTCTTGGACAGTCGGTGTTTGTCCTAATTTGATTCTACATCGGAAGATACAGATAGTATATCATTCCAAAGCCATTAACATAGTTAATGTTATTTGGGAATATGGAATTGTCTTCTCTAGTCTTATTTAAATTTATCTGACCGTTTCCAACACTAACTCAAACACAAATATTTATTCCAAGTGACAGCAAATATTTACAACGTAATCTATACCTGGAATTGGATTTCTTTATGTTGATTATAATTATTACATAATCAGTTAAAAATAATACAATGGACTTTGGTCACGAAACATGGTTTATTAAAAATAAACATATCACAAATTTATATTTAATACTTTTTAAGAGCCGTATCAAAAATCTGAATAATCAGTGCATAGTGTAGAACGGAAAACAATTGAACATAAAAAAAATAAAAAACTATAAGATAGATGTATGAGGAAGGCGGTAATAGCAGCGTTACTAATGAAACAGACAAACTTGCCGGGTGGTGATTATAAAGTCAAGTAATAAAATAAAGTCAAGCGGTAGGCAGGTGGTGTCATAGGGTCAGCGCCCCACAGCCGGGTCAGACTCCACGTGCTCTTCTCACTTATAAGTGTTAAAATTAACATCTCTTTCCATCGATTGATTATTTTTATTATTTTATATTATTATACTTAATATTATTTGATTTTGAGTAAGTATCAGTCCAATTAAAACATTTGTAACGAAAAAGATATATGTACTTAAAAAATAACTTTCTACTGCTTTAAATATTAATTTATTTGCAAGTGAATTTTATTACATAACCTAATTTGTTGTACACTTTTTGTGTTATCTGGTATCGGTATAATACAGTATAAATGTTTATGTCTCTTCCTTTGGCACCCGATACTTCTATTCTGTATTGTAGCACCAACTGCAGATAAGTCAAACATAACTTTTATTGTCCCTTATTTTATATTTCTCTCTGTTTTCAGTTATTCTTCGTGGATTTCCAAATGCACTTTTTATTTTTGCTTTTATGAACCGGCTGTACTTAAGTTTTCCCGCCTAAGAGCAATATTGAACTTTTCATATATTGTACGCCTTTATTTAAGTCGTGTAGGTGATGTCTCATCTAAGCATATAATTGTTTTGTATAAAAACGAATTTTAGTTTTTTATTCAAGTATATACTTTTTAATATTAAATCGTAGTAAAAGTTTGACATTTTTTCTGTATAACTAATAAAAATAGCAATACAACTAGATCATTTTTAATGCATATATACAATGTACAACGGCGGATGAAAATACAGCTCTAACAATGGTGTGCTGGCCCGTACTTATCGAGCTAACCCTCTAATGATCCGCAACTCTCATTCGATAAGCGGTTTTATATGCTCCAGCCAGGACGTGTAATTCTAATGATAAAATTCTTATAAGAACCTCAAAAGCAATTGTTGGTGTGCTCCTAAAAGCTTCCGTTAGTAAAAAGCAGCACTTTTGTAAGCTTGTAAGTCTGACTAGGGCGTTGTTTGTTGAGCCTTTAGAGGGCCATAAGTTAGTTGTGCACTAACTATTTATTGCACAGTATATCCTAAAGGCCATATGCGGGTTATGCCTCAGCTCGTCCCAACAGAGGGTTCGGACGTCATGAGGATCTATGACGCGTTATGAAGCACTTATTTCATTAGTTTATTCCACGTCAGTCTGCTGTCCAGAGTAATCCATATCCATATCTGAGAGCAATCTGGGTGACAAAAAGCTACTATCGGGAACGAAAACTCAAGGGAAAATGAATCCAACGGCCAGAGATGTTATGCTGACCGTAAAAGAAAAAAAGGAAGTATCTGAGTATCCAGGGTCTTGAGATTACAAAATCCGCCTGGCTGCATCATCACCAATGGATGGCCTTAGTTAAACAATATGAAATTTAATGATTACCTGAATCAACTTGATTTCCTGTTTTCCTTTTTCGAAGACCGATGTCGTAACCATGTCGTGTAAAACATGTCTGATGTCGGAGATCGTAATATCAGCAACCCACATAAACCTCTTCTTGGTGTTATTTACTGTTAAATAAATAAACATTGAGAATAAACATAGAACGCTTAAACGACAAGTGTTTATCCAGATAAAGTAACTTATAATTAACTTATTGATTAATATCTCTTTAAAAATCTTATTACCAAAATTGTTATCTACGATATTTGAGAAAACAAGTTATAACTTTGAGAATCATAGACATATTATTTCCCCATCAGAGACAACTTAAAAGTTGTAATAAGTAATTTAAGAAACGTTAAAGCATTTAGCTTTCTGCGCCTTTTAGTCTTTAACGTTATTAATAGAGGCGCTATCGTGGCTGTATTACTGAGCTGTTGAGATATATATGCAGTGAGGGAAGTGAATCACAGCAGGTAGCAGAGTGAGTTAAAGCGTTCGTTAGCACACAACTATATTAGGAGGAACCGTTGCAACGACCCAGGGCACATGAGCCGACGTCATTAACATTTTATGACACCTTGCTGTTGCTCGCCATATCGCATACAACCCACATATGTTGAGCGATCCCTTTTATTCAAGAATTAACAGCCTCTATATAGAATGAAGATTCAATATGAATATTAGTTAGAAAATGCCATATTTCTTGTATAGAATTGGCGAATCGCTTTTATAATAGCATAAAATACTTTTTGCAACCTCTGCGTTCTGTTATATCAATGCCTTTTCTTTCTGTAAGTTTCGTTCCAAACAAACGAAACCTCTGTTGTCAAAATAAATCATAATTATGATCATTTTATTAAATCAGAGTGTAACGTTTGTCATTTTTGTTTACGTAATTCATACCATCATATTATAGGGCATTTCTGTTGAAATGAAAAGAGAACAGGTAACTTTTTGAAATAAATTTATTTTCCAATTAATACAATTTGTATATTGATCTCCATATGCATTAACAATGGAGGTACTCCTGCTAATCAGCTCATGGACATGGACGAAAGATTGCAAGACTTGAATGGTCATAATTATTTTTCGGCTAACATGCTACCCATGCGCTTCGAATTGCTGTACATTCACTGGCAAAGAAGAGCTCATTCATCACTATACAGTCTGGAATAATGAAAACAAACATGAAGAACGAGAACAATTAAATAAATAAAAAAATAAATAAATATGAACATAATGATGGCATAAGCTTTCTACATAGCTTATTGATTTGAATTGATATAAATATGCATACCTAGCTTACGCTCCAAGAATGTTTATACTAGCATCGTACTTAACATTTTTGAAATATTAACTGGATAAATTCAGTTTTGACCTAATTATAACACTTTTCTGTAAGTAAAAAACTCAAAACATAAAAAAATTACTAATGCCAGTTAAAATACAGTAAATATACATTGAATCAGTTTTGGTTTACAATACAGTAGAGTAGGCATAAGCCAATCGCCTACTCAATGAAAACTGTGAAATCAGTATTGACATTACGATTTATGGCAAATCGCTCAAGAGGTTTGTATAATCCTAAAGCGAAGTTATTGTAGGTTTACACCTTTCTGCAATTCACTGTTATTGTTATTTTGTGTATCGTATCATAAGACATAATGAAAGCTGATCATATAATAGATTAACAAGAAGCCATATAGATGTATTTAATGTTTAATTGGTGGTCTCTGGTAAAAAACAGTCTCCATATTAGTTACGAACATGTATGATCGTCTTACGACACAACATAATGTATATTCTACTATAAACTACGGACCTTAAAGGATCCCATATGCCACGTTTTATTGTTAATAACAAACTGTTTGTTGCGTTCATGCAGTAATAACCTTTTACTATACAAATAAGTTAAAACATATGTGACTGCCCTGGAGATCGTTGCTGCCTAATAGTAGATTGGCAGAAGTCATAAAGTGTACAATATCAATAAATTTGGCAAAATTAATTACTTTTCTCAGTCTATAGAATTCTGTTACGCATATATAAATAGTTATTGGTTGCTAGGTTTTACGACCTACCATTTAATGGCTTGGTTAAGTTTAGTTTTTGCACTTACTGTTAAAACCCGATTCTTTGTAAAGCACTATTTTGTTCTTTGGCGGCAATTTTTTTAATATTACGCTGAATAACAAATAAGATTTTAAACCTTGCCAACAGTAATGTGGCACCACCCTACGAAATTTATCACGCCATTCTTAAAAACTTCAGAAGTTAAGATAACTTTTGAAAATCAAACTGCAAAATTAATTTTAACAACTTGTAAATGTGATCTTAATAAACAGTTGTAAAATTTTAAATAAAGTCAAAATAATCATGCCTGCGTATAATTTTTCATCATAAATTAAAAGAAAAAAAATTACAACTTTCAAATTCAATATTGAAAACTCCTAAAAATAACATCAAGAACACATTGATAATAAATATTTTTAATTTGTTTTTCTTCTATAACTAAATATTTGTATTTAAGATGTACCGATTGCTTTTCCACAATCTACACAAATAATAGAGCTCCCAATCGCTCTTATGACTTTATATCCAAGATTAACATGCATAAATTCACAGTGACAGCATACAAATTGAAAATAAGTTAAGTGCACTTAACTCTTATAAAGGCATGGGGCCAGACCTTTTACCTCCTTTAGTCCTTAAATTCTGCAGTCACGCATTAGCTCCTCATCTTGCTATCTACTTCAATTCACTCCTGGCAGGTGGAAATTTCTCTGCATGCGTAAAAACTAGCTATGTTGCACCAATTCCCAAGTTCGGGAGCAAACATGTAGTATCTAACTACCGACCTATAGTGATCCAATGTGCCCTAGCTAAAGTGTTCAAAGATCCGGTCATGGACGGATTACAGTTTAATTGAGGCCACTTAATCGTTGATGAACAGCATAGGTTCAGACGAGGAAAGTCCACTGTCACTAACTTAATTCGGCTCAACGACTACTGGTGAAATTATCCTTCCGCCTTAATTCATACCTACTCCTCACCTTAACTTTATTTCCTGTGTTAGAGGATCTTAGTAATATATTGCATATGGTCATTGTTGTTGTTATTGCTGCTATGTCATATAAAAATTAGATTGTCTATTTATTATTAACTCAGTTGCGGATATTTTTGTTATTTTGTTTTCTTTTTCGTATTTATTGTTGTAGACGCTTAATCTGTTGTTAATTATTTTATATATATATATTGTATAAAGTTATTGTTGTGATCATAAGCTCCCTATCTACTTAAATATGACATTTTTAAATGTATGTACCGTAGAGAATAATAAATAATAATAAATACAAGTTTATATTATATATATATATATATATATATATATATATATATATATATATATCAGGCTATCAATCTTCAGGCATTTAAGAGGAGTGTGTGGATTTGTCAACAACACAAAAGAGCTGTACAATTGCATGTACTTAATTAATATTTTATAAATAATGTGAATTGAAAATCTTATCCCTATATTTCCTGTTGAATAGTTGCATTGCGTAGGCCACCATTTAACTATGTTTTGAACATTCCACCTGTTCGGTTACTTCGACTGAAATAGTAATTGTGTAATCAAAAACATACTGTTATGTATGAGGTGCACTTCGGCGTTGTAGACGGGGCCGGCAGAAATAGTGAGAACAGTTGCGGCTGAATAAATCACACCAACTAGTGATATTCAAAATAACACATGAGACCTGGCGGCGTGCTGGCACACAGTTCACAGGTTCCAAAGATTTGCGGGATAACGAGACAAGGTGCGGCGAGTGGTCACATATGTCACATGTGGTCTACTACCTCCTCCACAAGTTTTCCTTTCAACCACAGACTAGATATCTAATACCACATCTGCAATATTTGAATCTAATCCTTCTGATACATTAAAACTGAAGCGTATTACACCGTATTAGTATAAAAATATAAAGTCGTAAAGTATATGCAAAACAAATCTTACAGATTATTATTTATACTGTAAGTGATGCAGTTTACCAGCTTATAAGGTAAATCATTATTGCCACAGAACCCTCAACACGATATCAGGAAAGGTAACTACTCAAACAAAACAAAAACATACAAAACAGTCGGTGGTGATGAATCAGTCATTACCTTGACAAATTTTTGACATTCATTAGACATTTCAAAAATATTTTATTTGCTGCAGTTAATAAGAGTATCAACACACTCATAAAACTCATTACTAAAAATAAAACAACAGTAATTATGTCTAAGACATATCAGATAATACAAACAAATTTTAAATACTGTATACAAAAACAAATAGAATCAAAATAATAAGATGTATACCGTAAATGAATGAGACAGTAAATGTATTACTTTACGTGTAGGCCTTCACGTGCAAATATATATATATATATATATATATATATATATATATATATATATTTATATTCATCTCCATTACCATTAGCCGAATTGTATACTTCCCCAATAAGTGAGTAAGTATACAATTATTGAATGAAAGTATATGGGTTCATTGGACCTTTTATCGGATTTGTTTGTCAAAATAAATATCTAATAAAAAGGAACAAAAAAATGAAAAGTAATATATATATATATATATATATATATATATATATATATATATTAAAATATATTTTTATAGCATGGATTTCATATTGTTACGACAGCCTATTTTACTATAGTATAACAGATTATTTCAGTATAACGGTAGTACTGTACAAATACGTAATAGTACGTAGTACAATTGGTACTATCTAGCATCAATTATCTGAATCTTACAATAGCATACATACTCCAGGAATTCTGAAACAGTATATTTTAAATACAGTAGAGAATGTTGAAAGAGACTTGAGAATCCTATAACTTTTAAATTTAATCATTTTTAATGTGTTTAACGTTTTAGTTGAAGAAATTTCATTCATTCAATTGTCAGATCCATAATAGAGGTCTGTTTTATTTAAATTGATGTTATTGTGTGAGATACAATGAGTTCTACTAACACTTAGTGGTTATATGATAAGTAGTATATGAACCTTCACGACAGTGTATTTAATCTGATTAGAAGAACCACTGATTGATTGTTCATTGAATGGAAAATATTCATCAATTATAAATTCCGAGAAAACGTGGTTGCTTGAGTTGTAGAAGCTGCTGCCACCAGGAATGATATTTTCAATGAGTTGTAAAATGTACCTGGAACGCACAAATACGCAGATATAATGATGTCCCTACCACAATGTTGAGTAGGAAAGTAACATTTTATCACAAGATCTCACCCATAGTGTATTTATTCTATCCCCTAGGTGTAGGCCATTGTGATTCCTATTTTCAAATGCCAAAATCTATTTTTAATCTACTTTTCAGTCCACTTACATGCATGAAATTAAAAATTAAAATGGCAGTTTTAAGACCTTCATGGTTTTAAAAACAGTGAATGCTCTCAAATTCCTATGGATAGCTTGAAATATCCAAGAGCGAGGATATACTTGGACTCAAGTCTAAGATCCTACATGTGGCAGAATGACTAGAGGCAAGTTTTCTTCATAGGCGGAACCTGCAGAGACCTGATAAATGCAAAGATATTCTGTGTCAAATTAAGACTAATAAAATATTGTGTACGCCAGAGAGCACAATAATTATTATAATTATTAATTGTGTACAGCTGTTCCAGAGAACTCTAATTGAGCGAGCAAATGAAAGTCACAGGAAATTTGCAGACAAAACAGTTTGTAATGGAAAACACAATTGTGGAGAAGAGTTAAAATTTTTGTTCTCTAAAGCGAATGTGGTGGTGCATATGACATAGGTATATCAAGGCCAAACAACTGAGACAGATTCGATTCTTGAGGACAGATAAGGGCGTGTTTGTGTCGTTTGAATGTTTGTGAGCGTATTTAAAATAAGGTACATACTCTATTGGGATATATATATATATATATATATATATATATATATATATATATATACTAATTAAAGTATGATTTAAGTAATGTATCTTCTTAAAAATACATTGATCAATTACAATAACTTTTTTACAGGACGATCATTTTATTTTTGGTTTTCGTTATTTTGTTATTACTTCTCAAATCATTTTTAAACGTAACACAATTTTTAAACACCTAATAAGAAGTATTCATTTGTTGCAATTTCATAAGAAACGTTTCTAATTGAGAGTGTTGATAAGAAAAATCTATGTCGTAGTTGTGTAAAGTAACAGGCTGGAAGTGGTTATTTCAGAACATGCTATAAAGAAATTTCATTTAATTAGTAACCGAGATATATGTTTTAGTTAGTGATTAAGGCAGGTTTTTAAATGTTTAAGTATTGTCATGTAGAGTTTTTTTTTTACTTTCCGATTTGTTGCATAATATTTATTGTATATTATGTAAGAATATTAAGAAACAGATGTTGGTTTCACGTAAAAAATTAAATAGGCCAAAGGGGTTAACTATTTTGCTTGTGTACTACAAGTTTTATTAATACAAGTTAAGTAATGTTCTAAGTGTAAAGAGATTGTTTAATATACTATCTAGCGCTCCTAGTTGTATAAATACACGAAAGGACTTTTTGTATTACCGAATTTAAATATTGCATTGGAAATGTTGGTAGCAAATTGGTAAAATACCCGCTCTCAAATACTGACATTCAAGGATCGAATTTTACTTCTCGGGTGCACTTTTTATTATCTACACAGTTTATATTCTGTGGTTAGAGATAGATTATTACAGATATGTCCATAGTGTAAATGTCTTTATAAACAAGTTATCTCTAACTGATATCTGTGGTTGGAGCACAAGTTGACTCATCCTTCTCTTCCCTCTCACCACATCAGGTCAATGTCCTTCTTACATTGCAGGTGTCCTAAAAATACAGCCGGAACTTTAAAATAAATTTTCGGTCGTGAAATGACATAGTTCTTAGATCATAGACATGAAAACGTTAATTTGTAACGTTTCACGAATTTTAGGAGTTATTCACATAATTGTCTTTATTCTATCGTATGGCCAACACGAATATAATTTTAAATACATAAACGTTAATTCTTACAAAGATTATAAGGATCAAGACTGGATGAGTGCATTGTGCTAAGGTCATGTCTAGTGACTAGAACCAAACCCTGCGATGTGTCATACTAAACGAACGGAGCGTGTAATTCCAGTGCTTTTACATTTTATCTGACATAAACACCTCGCATGTGATGAATAGTAATACCCCTCCCTATCTGTTAACGAGAAGCTGAAATTCAACTAGTTGAATACTTTAGACATCAAATCGTCCTGTAAACCTAGATATTTGCCTGAAGAAATAATAGAGCCAAGAATTAAAAGAGGATGCGAGAACCGGTGAAGGATATTTTGGTGACCAGAAAATACGCGCAGGTCTGCCAAATCCTAGAGGGAAGATAAACCAAGCCTTTGAAAGCACGTTTTCCAAATCAAATAAATGTCGTCGGTTCCCTTTAAAATGGTCTTCAGTACTGTGCTATAATAACTATATGTGGAATTTCTACCAAAATGTCAATGGAATTTTAAACCATCGAAGTTTACAGGTCTGCATATGGTTTTCCTATCTGACTTTTAGACTCGTGTGTTATCGATCGCCTAAGGATCTCATTTGTGGGTTTGTAACAAGAGGATAACGCACCGTTGACAGAATTACTACTTGCTGAACAGGAACAAAACGCGCTGGATCCAATCTGCCACGCCCCTACGCCATACAATCATCCATAAATCCCCAATTAGCAAACCCGTTTGCCAACTATTCGTAGTTTTCTACTGTCAGTAAGAGACAACCGATAACAGAACGAGTATATGTGTACATGGAACTCACTCACGTGACGATGGTAGAGATCAAGCTTTATAGAATATATAAGGCTGACGCATCCATATCTAGCTATGATAACATCAACTGTCGGCCAATCTGGTCTGTGAAAGTGAGTGTGACATCATGTGGAGACTCTCTGGCTGCGATGTTGCCTTGGTCGACAAATACAGCACAGTAACGCGTTACCATCAATACATCTCTCATTTTTTCTTTCAGAGTTGTAAGTTGATACATTTTTCTCAACTTAAACTTAATTTAATACATTTCTAAATGTATTCAACCCTATTCATTTATTGTTTTCAGGTATTGCGTTTTGCTACTTGAAATTAAAATGAAAATAGCATTTTTACAGAAAGTAATATACAATTGTTATTAAGCAACTTTGTTACTCATTAGCCAGAATAGTCTCGTCAGTTTGAAAAATGAAAGAATGAGGCAGTAAAAATGTGCTTGTACGTACGGGAGCCTCAGTACGTTGGTATTTAGTGTTTAACATCTTATAATCTAGCTATTACGATGTTGTCATGTAGAAATTTACTTGCAACGTCTGGCTGTTGTCAACTAACAAAAGCCATCAGGTAGTAGACTGACGTACATCGTATACTATGGTTAGTGAGGGTTTGCGTTAAAACCATTTCATTGCCACGTTTGGTTGTAGTAAAATGAACACACGAAATTCGAACATGGACTATAGATATTACGATTTTGTCATGTAAGACTTTAATGCTTCGTTTGATTGTAGTATATTGCTAACAATCTTCAGGAAGTGACTGTTAAGCATTTAGTGTTTAAAATCGTACAATATACGAGTAGTTATTACGCTGTTATGTAAACATTACACTGCCACGTCTTGTAGTGGCACTAGTCTGCTAACAATCTTCAGGAAGTGACTGTTAAACATTTAGTGTTTAAAATCGTACAATATACGAGTAGTTATTACGCTGTTATGTAAACATTACACTGCCACGTCTTGTAGTGGCACTAGTCTGCTAACAATCTTCAGGAAGTGACTGTTAAGCATTTAGTGTTTAAAATCGTACAATATACGAGTAGTTATTACGCTGTTACGTAAACATTACACTGCCACGTCTTGTAGTGGCACTAGTCTGCTAACAATCTTCAGGAAGTGACTGTTAAGCATTTAGTGTTTAAAATCGTACAATATACGAGTAGTTATTACGCTGTTATGTAAACATTACACTGCCACGTCTTGTAGTGGCACTAGTCTGCTAACAATCTTCAGGAAGTGACTGTTAAGCATTTAGTGTTTAAAATCGTACAATATACGAGTAGTTATTACGCTGTTATGTAAACATTACACTGCCACGTCTTGTAGTGGCACTAGTCTGCTAACAATCTTCAGGAAGTGACTGTTAAGCATTTAGTGTTTAAAATCGTACAATATACGAGTAGTTATTACGCTGTTATGTAAACATTACACTGCCACGTCTTGTAGTGGCACTAGTCTGCTAACAATCTTCAGGAAGTAGACTGTTAAGCATTTAGTGTTTAAAATCGTACAATATACGAGTAGTTATTACGCTGTTATGTAAACATTACACTGCCACGTCTTGTAGTGGCACTAGTCTGCTAACAATCTTCAGGAAGTAGACTGTTAAGCATTTAGTGTTTAAAATCGTACAATATACGAGTAGTTATTACGCTGTTATGTAAACATTACACTGCCACGTCTTGTAGTGGCACTAGTCTGCTAACAATCTTCAGGAAGTAGACTGTTAAGCATTTAGTGTTTTAAAATCGTACAATATACGAGTAGTTATTACGCTGTTATGTAAACATTACACTGCCACGTCTTGTAGTGGCACTAGTCTGCTAACAATCTTCAGGAAGTAGACTGTTAAGCATTTAGTGTTTAAAATCGTACAATATACGAGTAGTTATTACGCTGTTATGTAAACATTACACTGCCACGTCTTGTAGTGGCACTAGTCTGCTAACAATCTTCAGGAAGTAGACTGTTAAGCATTTAGTGTTTAAAATCGTACAATATACGAGTAGTTATTACGCTGTTATGTAAAACATTACACTGCCACGTCTTGTAGTGGCACTAGTCTGCTAACAATCTTCAGGAAGTAGACTGTTAAGCATTTAGTGTTTAAAATCGTACAATATACGAGTAGTTATTACGCTGTTATGTAAACATTACACTGCCACGTCTTGTAGTGGCACTAGTCTGCTAACAATCTTCAGGAAGTAGACTGTTAAGCATTTAGTGTTTAAAATCGTACAATATACGAGTAGTTATTACGCTGTTATGTAAACATTACACTGCCACGTCTTGTAGTGGCACTAGTCTGCTAACAATCTTCAGGAAGTAGACTGTTAAGCATTTAGTGTTTAAAATCGTACAATATACGAGTAGTTATTACGCTGTTATGTAAACATTACACTGCCACGTCTTGTAGTGGCACTAGTCTGCTAACAATCTTCAGGAAGTAGACTGTTAAGCATTTAGTGTTTAAAATCGTACAATATACGAGTAGTTATTACGCTGTTATGTAAACATTACACTGCCACGTCTTGTAGTGGCACTAGTCTGCTAACAATCTTCAGGAAAGTGACTGTTAAACATTTAGTGTTTAAAATCGTACAATATACGAGTAGTTATTACGCTGTTATGTAAACATTACACTGCCACGTCTTGTAGTGGCACTAGTCTGCTAACAATCTTCAGGAAGAAGACTGTTAAACATTTAGTGTTTAAAATCGTACAATATACGAGTAGTTATTACGCTGTTATGTAAACATTACACTGTCACGTCTTGTAGTGGCACTAGTCTGCTAACAATCTTCAGGAAGTAGACTGTTAAGCATTTAGTGTTTTAAAATCGTACAATATACGAGTAGTTATTACGCTGTTATTTAAACATTACACTGCCACGTCTTGTAGTGGCACTAGTCTGCTAACAATCTTCAGGAAGAAGACTGTTAAACATTTAGTGTTTAAAATCGTACAATATACGAGTAGTTATTACGCTGTTATTTAAACATTACACTGCCACGTCTTGTAGTGGCACTAGTCTGCTAACAATCTTCAGGAAGTGACTGTTAAGCATTTAGTGTTTAAAATCGTACAATATACGAGTAGTTATTACGCTGTTATGTAAACATTACACTGCCACGTCTTGTAGTGGCACTAGTCTGCTAACAATCTTCAGGAAGTGACTGTTAAGCATTTAGTGTTTAAAATCGTACAATATACGAGTAGTTATTACGCTGTTATGTAAACATTACACTGCCACGTCTTGTAGTGGCACTAGTCTGCTAACAATCTTCAGGAAGAAGACTGTTAAACATTTAGTGTTTAAAATCGTACAATATACGAGTAGTTATTACGCTGTTATGTAAACATTACACTGTCACGTCTTGTAGTGGCACTAGTCTGCTAACAATCTTCAGGAAGTAGACTGTTAAGCATTTAGTGTTTAAAATCGTACAATATACGAGTAGTTATTACGCTGTTATTTAAACATTACACTGCCACGTCTTGTAGTGGCACTAGTCTGCTAACAATCTTCAGGAAGAAGACTGTTAAACATTTAGTGTTTAAAATCGTACAATATACGAGTAGTTATTACGCTGTTATTTAAACATTACACTGCCACGTCTTGTAGTGGCACTAGTCTGCTAACAATCTTCAGGAAGTGACTGTTAAGCATTTAGTGTTTAAAATCGTACAATATACGAGTAGTTATTACGCTGTTATGTAAACATTACACTGCCACGTCTTGTAGTGGCACTAGTCTGCTAACAATCTTCAGGAAGTGACTGTTAAGCATTTAGTGTTTAAAATCGTACAATATACGAGTAGTTATTACGCTGTTATGTAAACATTACACTGCCACGTCTTGTAGTGGCACTAGTCTGCTAACAATCTTCAGGAAGTGACTGTTAAGCATTTAGTGTTTAAAATCGTACAATATACGAGTAGTTATTACGCTGTTACGTAAACATTACACTGCCACGTCTTGTAGTGGCACTAGTCTGCTAACAATCTTCAGGAAGTAGACTGTTAAACATTTAGTGTTTAAAATCGTACAATATACGAGTAGTTATTACGCTGTTATGTAAACATTACACTGCCACGTCTTGTAGTGGCACTAGTCTGCTAACAATCTTCAGGAAGTAGACTGTTAAACATTTAGTGTTTAAAATCGTACAATATACGAGTAGTTATTACGCTGTTATGTAAACATTACACTGCCACGTCTTGTAGTGGCACTAGTCTGCTAACAATCTTCAGGAAGTAGACTGTTAAACATTTAGTGTTTAAAATCGTACAATATACGAGTAGTTATTACGCTGTTATGTAAACATTACACTGCCACGTCTTGTAGTGGCACTAGTCTGCTAACAATCTTCAGGAAGTAGACTGTTAAACATTTAGTGTTTAAAATCGTACAATATACGAGTAGTTATTACGCTGTTATGTAAACATTACACTGCCACGTCTTGTAGTGGCACTAGTCTGCTAACAATCTTCAGGAAGTGACTGTTAAACATTTAGTGTTTAAAATCGTACAATATACGAGTAGTTATTACGCTGTTATGTAAACATTACACTGCCACGTCTTGTAGTGGCACTAGTCTGCTAACAATCTTCAGGAAGTGACTGTTAAGCATTTAGTGTTTAAAATCGTACAATATACGAGTAGTTATTACGCTGTTATGTAAACATTACACTGCCACGTCTTGTAGTGGCACTAGTCTGCTAACAATCTTCAGGAAGTGACTGTTAAGCATTTAGTGTTTAAAATCGTACAATATACGAGTAGTTATTACGCTGTTATGTAAACATTACACTGCCACGTCTTGTAGTGGCACTAGTCTGCTAACAATCTTCAGGAAGTGACTGTTAAGCATTTAGTGTTTAAAATCGTACAATATACGAGTAGTTATTACGCTGTTATGTAAACATTACACTGCCACGTCTTGTAGTGGCACTAGTCTGCTAACAATCTTCAGGAAGTGACTGTTAAGCATTTAGTGTTTAAAATCGTACAATATACGAGTAGTTATTACGCTGTTATGTAAACATTACACTGCCACGTCTTGTAGTGGCACTAGTCTGCTAACAATCTTCAGGAAGTGACTGTTAAGCATTTAGTGTTTAAAATCGTACAATATACGAGTAGTTATTACGCTGTTATGTAAACATTACACTGCCACGTCTTGTAGTGGCACTAGTCTGCTAACAATCTTCAGGAAGTGACTGTTAAACATTTAGTGTTTAAAATCGTACAATATACGAGTAGTTATTACGCTGTTATGTAAACATTACACTGCCACGTCTTGTAGTGGCACTAGTCTGCTAACAATCTTCAGGAAGTGACTGTTAAGCATTTAGTGTTTAAAATCGTACAATATACGAGTAGTTATTACGCTGTTATGTAAACATTACACTGCCACGTCTTGTAGTGGCACTAGTCTGCTAACAATCTTCAGGAAGTGACTGTTAAGCATTTAGTGTTTAAAATCGTACAATATACGAGTAGTTATTACGCTGTTATGTAAACATTACACTGCCACGTCTTGTAGTGGCACTAGTCTGCTAACAATCTTCAGGAAGTGACTGTTAAGCATTTAGTGTTTAAAATCGTACAATATACGAGTAGTTATTACGCTGTTATGTAAACATTACACTGCCACGTCTTGTAGTGGCACTAGTCTGCTAACAATCTTCAGGAAGTGACTGTTAAGCATTTAGTGTTTAAAATCGTACAATATACGAGTAGTTATTACGCTGTTATGTAAACATTACACTGCCACGTCTTGTAGTGGCACTAGTCTGCTAACAATCTTCAGGAAGTGACTGTTAAGCATTTAGTGTTTAAAATCGTACAATATACGAGTAGTTATTACGCTGTTATGTAAACATTACACTGCCACGTCTTGTAGTGGCACTAGTCTGCTAACAATCTTCAGGAAGTGACTGTTAAGCATTTAGTGTTTAAAATCGTACAATATACGAGTAGTTATTACGCTGTTATGTAAACATTACACTGCCACGTCTTGTAGTGGCACTAGTCTGCTAACAATCTTCAGGAAGTGACTGTTAAGCATTTAGTGTTTAAAATCGTACAATATACGAGTAGTTATTACGCTGTTATGTAAACATTACACTGCCACGTCTTGTAGTGGCACTAGTCTGCTAACAATCTTCAGGAAGTGACTGTTAAGCATTTAGTGTTTAAAATCGTACAATATACGAGTAGTTATTACGCTGTTATGTAAACATTACACTGCCACGTCTTGTAGTGGCACTAGTCTGCTAACAATCTTCAGGAAGTGACTGTTAAGCATTTAGTGTTTAAAATCGTACAATATACGAGTAGTTATTACGCTGTTATGTAAACATTACACTGCCACGTCTTGTAGTGGCACTAGTCTGCTAACAATCTTCAGGAAGTGACTGTTAAGCATTTAGTGTTTAAAATCGTACAATATACGAGTAGTTATTACGCTGTTATGTAAACATTACACTGCCACGTCTTGTAGTGGCACTAGTCTGCTAACAATCTTCAGGAAGTGACTGTTAAGCATTTAGTGTTTAAAATCGTACAATATACGAGTAGTTATTACGCTGTTATGTAAACATTACACTGCCACGTCTTGTAGTGGCACTAGTCTGCTAACAATCTTCAGGAAGTGGCTGTTAAGCATTTAGTGTTTAAAATCGTACAATATACGAGTAGTTATTACGCTGTTATGTAAACATTACACTGCCACGTCTTGTAGTGGCACTAGTCTGCTAACAATCTTCAGGAAGTGACTGTTAAGCATTTAGTGTTTAAAATCGTACAATATACGAGTAGTTATTACGCTGTTATGTAAACATTACACTGCCACGTCTTGTAGTGGCACTAGTCTGCTAACAATCTTCAGGAAGTGACTGTTAAGCATTTAGTGTTTAAAATCGTACAATATACGAGTAGTTATTACGCTGTTATGTAAACATTACACTGCCACGTCTTGTAGTGGCACTAGTCTGCTAACAATCTTCAGGAAGTAGACTGTTAAACATTTAGTGTTTAAAATCGTACAATATACGAGTAGTTATTACGCTGTTATGTAAACATTACACTGTCACGTCTTGTAGTGGCACTAGTCTGTTAACAATCTTCAGGATGTGCACTGACTTCACATTGCGTTGGCATTTAGTGGTGTCATCATATGCTACAGTTACTTAGGTTTTGTCTCATAATTTATATTACATATTATATAATTTAATTACTCAAAACTAATTCAGTAATGTAGGTTGGTTTCAGGTTAATAAATAGCTTCTTGAGGAACTCAAAAGATTGAACAATAAAAACATGTTCAGAGATTTTCTGAAAAATCTGATTGACGTCAAATGAGTTTACTCTATAAAGGGTTGAAGGTTAGATAGCTGCTAGGAGTAATAAAGCATCGTACCGTAGTAGCTCCCTCGCTTAAGCGGCTAGCTTAATATGAAAGATAAGATCACCATTGTAAAATTTTAAATGTGGCTGTATCAGTGAATAACAAAACATAACTTTTATTTATTTTAATATTAAATTGCATAGTGTTACGTTTCTAAACGATTGTTGCTTTATTAGTACTGTAGGCTGGCTTCTAACCTAGTATCTCTAACTCAAAACTTGTATCTGACTTTTGTTTTACAATGGATACATGTCATTTAAAAAAAATATATGTGTATTTGAATTTAAGCTTTTTTAGTTACTGATTGTAGTAGTGTTTTCAAAAATAACTACATTTTTCAAATGAAAGGGGCTGATAATATGTTACCAATTCAGTTTTCAAAACTACAAAATAAAAAAAAATTGTTATGGGTACAAAAAGACGGTAGAGGGATTTATTTTTTAACGGATTGTACTGGAGGTGCCTCTCTCTCTCTGCAACAAGATATATCTAGTGGTTGAATGATATCTAGTGATTAACATTATGCTTGAGTGACCATATTTTTTAATAAAAAATTAAGTGAAAATTTAACTAATACTACGTATTGTTTTTTTGTGGAACTGTGACAAATGCTGTCTGTATGCCTTAAAGTGCAAACAATAATGTTTTTAAATTATTTCGTTAAAACTCCTAGCTTTAATTAATGCACGTTACATAAACGCAGATATGAAAACCAGTTGAAACGAACTAATACCACACAATGAGGAACTATCGGCAATTTAGTATTGTAGACACTAAAAGATATATACTGCACCATATACGATCTTTGACGGTAACTTTTAATATAAACACGGTAGTGAAACTGGCCTTTTTCGTACTTTTACAGAGGCAAACAACAAGAAACATAAAATAATTATTTAACTATAAATTGATTTTTTGACGCCGTAGGAAACCGGTAAATTATTAGTAAACTTGTGGGGATGTGGGGGACACTCAACAATAAATAATATCCTATTTTTATCATATACATTCTTGAACTGTAATTTTAACTCTGAGTAGCGATGGGAAACTTACAAAGTTTCAAAATTTAGCATTGTAGAGACTCAAAACAAGAAACATGCACCATAATTGTCCATAGACTTTTATGGTAAATTTTATTTTGAAAAAAAAAACACTAAAGTATACTGGTACAATATCGTGAAAAAATGTATTAGGCTAAGAGTAACCTTAAACCTTCTTACTCACACCATATGGAAAATACCCAAGACTATCCTGAAATTTTTGCTCTTTTGCATGTTACTTAAGATATATGGCAATAGTAAAATGTTTTGATTTCTTATATAAAACACGATAACTGCAAGATAAAAAAACTTTTTTCGTTTTAAATTTACGAATTCAACAAAAAGGTACCGATCATTTCTGTTTTATGACCTCGAGGTTACGTAGAGACGGGTTTTCTTAAACAAGCTTTTACCACCATTATCAAACCCTTCACAAAGGAAATAAATTAATACACTGACCGGCACTTTTATTTCTTACATAATCTTGCCTTCTCAAATAGTGATTAAATTAAAATTAAACAGCGAAATAATAACAATAATGTTTTTTTAACCAATGTTTTTAAGTTTGGACCATGATTAAAAACTGGTAATCCCTCAAAGATATGGGATAACTACGTTATAAATACTAAGGGTGAATGCGCCTTCACGTATAAATATAACTAACGTCAGCAGGAAATATAAAACAGAAGCAGAGCAGATACGTAAAAGGGAGAGAAATATAGAGTGAGTGAGAAAGAGAAAGAGAGAGACACCTCGTGCAAGACAGAGAAGTGCAATCCAGCCCAGCAGTACGGAATACGATTGGTTGGGACCACACACGTTGAACTCCTAATTATCCTCCGCTTCTTTCTCAGCGTCTTTGTCGCTTCTACAAATCTTCATATCACTTTATCTCTCCATTACCATTCGGCCTCTTTCAATTTGTGGGCAGCTTCTTTCAGGCCATGAATATCAACCATATTCAGCATGCCCTTAGCTATGCTATGCAATCTAGTTGTGTGTTCTCTCCCTTCCTATAGCGTACTGCTTAGTAAACAGGCGTGCGTTTCGTTCCTATAAATATTCCTCTAGAGCTAAATTTACCTATCGTGCCTTTCAGCTTTTAAGAAAATCAATCAAACCGAATTGTTTCCATTGACATTCTTATGGTTAGTCACATGGGCGACAAATTCGGTTGTGACATTGTTCTATAAGAAAACTCATAGAAATAGTAAGAAAACTTTCTCTAGGGAGTTTTATTTTGTTATTCAGATAGAAGAAATAGTGTTTTCTGTACTACCCCGAACAAGCGTTTTGTGGGCTGACGTCCTTGCATAGGAACAGATGGTGCATGCAGCAGATATTTCTTTGCACCACTGACGTAAACGACTCAATTTGTTTGCACGGAATGAGATCTAGTAGGAGATCATAAATATTAAAAGAATTAGAAAGCTCGTATTAATTTATATATACTTAGGAATTAGCAAAAGAGGGTGATATAGTACAACAAATTAGAAATGCCATTGTTATTTTGATGGCATTTAAAGTTACAAATACTCAGAAAAACAAGTACCTATGTATTTTTCTGTATTAATTGCATGTTTTAGAGTTACAGGAGTTGACACACAACATGGTGGTTGTGTTTCCTGACTTAAGTGTGTCACAGCGCTCTGGTACGATTTGTTTATTTTATCCTAGTTTGTAATTATGTGTTAGGTTAGTTATTTACCTGAAGAAGAGATCAGATTGCAGATCTCGAAACGTAGTATTACTGATATTTTGATTCACTGAAAGATGACAAATGTCCGGAAAAATCCTGTTTCCTTCACAAGTAACTGATATAACAGAATTGCACCAAAAAGACATTAGTAACCTAATCTCAGTTGAATTACCAATTCATCAATGTAATAACAAGAACAATAATTAATAAATTGAAGATCGTAACAAAAGAAATATTGTGAACATTTTGGCATTCTTCAAAGTGGGAAATAAAAACGAACCATGAACCTTTTTTACAAGGAACTACAAGGACAAATGGTGGTCAATTCCTCGTACATTCCAAAAACTCTTATACGTGGCTTGTCTTTATAAGTGGGGTTTTCCTATCAACCCTTTAAAGTACTGGTAATATTACCAGAGAATATATTAGGTGCATTTCAAAATGAAATTTCTTTTCACAAAATGAAAAAAAGATTATTTTGAATAGGACAAATTTTTAGTGCTTTAGTTTTTATTACAACTATTGATGAACCAAAACTACAATTCCCATTAATATTGATTTCGACCACGGTATTTTACGATATTCACGTTTATTGGAATAACTTATTATGTAATAATCCACACGAAACACTTATACGAAGAATCACTGAGAATGTAGTATTATTTCAACAATCATTCTGCGAATCTAGTTATCGTTATATTATATTATTAGCTATACATTCTCCACATAACTAATAAATGTCTGCAGATGTTGAAACAGTAATCGGAACTTTTATTTCTTTATATTTTTGTTTGATCTCATCAAGACCGTTGAGGTTTCACTCTAAAAGTGATCCATTAAGATATCTTAGGTTGACCTTAACCAATTAATTTTCTTTGGCAATAATCTTTATGGATTTGTCATTCAAGAAATAATGGCCCAACATTTGCCGAATTTTCACAACGTGTATCGACAAAAAGCTGAGGGGGTAGAGGTTGCATACCTAATCGAGTCAGATATTTTAACAGAACTCTCTGAATCTTGGGAGCAATTGTAATCCTTCAATATATTGTTACTTGCCACCGAAAGGGTTAACATTGTATATTATGGCTAGTGATACTGATATTTAATTTTAGCAATCAGCCATTAAGACTTCTCAATATACGTTTTGAGTGATTCCCCACCCCCTTCTTTTGGGGAAAGAGGGTAAGTTCTAAATCACGTAAACAAACTTAAATGTTTAAATCATCAATTGCAAGTTTAAACATTATAGTTGCTATTTAAACTGCCATAAATTGATGAAGTCAAAACAAACCTGAACTTTTGAAACTATATGTACTCACGGAGCTTTCAACTTCCAGATTCTATTTTTGTTAGTCATCAACCTCCATTAACAGGAGAGTGTCTTCAAATTGGGAAGTCCTGATATTTACTGATATTAAATTGGGATACTGATATTTAATTTTACTGATATTAAATTGGGATACTGATATTTAATTTTAGCAATCAGCCAATAAGGCTTCTCATTCTACGTTTTTGAGTGGTTCCCCACCCCCTTCTTTTGGGGAAAGAGGGTAAGTTCTAAATCACGTAAACAAACTTAAATGTTTAAATCATCAATTGAAAGTTTAAACATTATAGTTGCTATTTAAACTGCCATAAATTGATGAAGTCAAAACAAACCTGAACTTTTGAAACTATATGTACTCACGGAGCTTTCAACTTCCAGATTCTATTTTTGTTAGTCATCAACCTCCATTAACAGGAGAGTGTCTTCAAATTGGGAAGTCCTGATATTTACTGATATTAAATTGGGATACTGATATTTAATTTTACTGATATTAAATTGGGATACTGATATTTAATTTTACTGATATTAAATTGGGATACTGATATTTAATTTTAGCAATCAACCAATAAGGCTTCTCATTCTACGTTTTTGAGTGGTTCCCCACCCCCTTCTTTTGGGGAAAGAGGGTAAGTTCTAAATCACGTAAACAAACTTAAATGTTTCAATCATCAATTGCAAGTTTAAACATTATAGTTGCTATTTAAACTGTCATAAATGGATGTAGTCAAAACAAACCCGAACTTTTGAAACTATAATGTATTCACCGAGCTTTCAATTTCCAGATTTTATTTTTGTTAGTCATCAACCTCCATTAACAGGAGAGTGTCTTCAAATTGGGAAGTATGTAATGCATCAACAAAAATTAGAGGAGGTTAATAATTACCTTAATAATGCTGATAGACAGCACAAAACTTCACTATCCGAACTATCTAATACTGTAGTATTATGATGTGAGAAGCAGAATGTGAATAAATTTAGGAGATCGAGGAACAGAGTTAATAGAGCATTTACAGTCAATTTTTATGGAAACCCTCGCCTCTGCTAAACTAGCAATAAATTCTGACATATATATATATATATATATATATATATATATATTATGGAAATAAATAACTCCAGATATATATCCGTTGCGTGTAAGAAGCGGAAACCCCTCGGAAAAGAATATCTTGCAAATAATGCTGCAATTGTGTGGATACATCAAATTAAATATATGATGACCACATCCATGAAAATTAAAAGTTGAAAAAGTAAATAATGTGAATCAAGCAAATTTTAGATTAAAACTATTGTCTTACAATACTGTATAGTGTTTGATATAAGAAAGAGAAATTAGCATTGTAAATTGCACAATATTAAATTCTGAACAATGTCTTTCATACGAAATGAGCATTGAACGAAAACTTGTAAAGAATAATAACTAGCGTTAATTGGCGTGGATTCTTCTAGTAGCTAGTGCGTACTGCAATCTTAGGAATGCGTTTGTTTTTCTTCTAACAAAAACTGCTTCTTCTTCCATAACTCGTTTCAGATATGTTTCAACCCCTGTATAGTCGCCCGGAAATTTATCACGAACGACGCAAAATTTTCCTTCGCAACCCAGAAGGCAGTTACCATCATTGACAGAAAACCACGTCCCTGCTCAACGTCGTGTTTTGAAATCACTTAGAGAAATATTTTTCTACGAGCTTTCAACTGAATCATATCTTTTTTATCATATCTGAATCATATGTTTCAATCTGTATTATATATGAGTCACGTAGAGAAATCCCAGTATCTGAACTCAAACTCGTCCTGTTCTTCTGCCAAAAAGTACATTCCATACGAAATCACACTGTGTTGTGATCCCCAATCCAAATAAAAAGTGAAATTGTCTCTAGAATTTACGGAGTTATGCAGTGGTGAGGGACCAGTATTGTCGATCTCGTATGGAGGATTCATAGTTTACTATGAGGATAATAATTTTTTTGCAATTTTTTATAATCTGATTATCTCTTTTTGACAATACTCACACTACGCATGCATTTATGAACAAGCACACACACACAAATGAACCAAATAGTTTCCTAGCCATTGCTCCGTCTTTGATGCACTGAACAAATGAATTAGGGAAATTGTGGAAGAAGTGTTGAGAGTGTGCACCGTTGTATACATCTGCTTTCCTATGAGTAATAAGACAGAAGGTGACTACTATAGCTTACACTCAGCCCCGAGTAACGATATACTGTACGATCAGAGCAGTAAAATGTACGACATACACTGTACGGTAAACCTGTAAAGTGGAATCTAGATAATTTAGACAGTGAAGTTTACTAACTTAGCTTCATTTGCCTTCGCTCCAAATAATACGTATTGTAAGTATAGAGTTGAACTATACGATAACATTGTAATATGGTGTCCAGAAACCGATTAGAATATTAAGTTGAAAACATTAACCGTCACAAACAGAAATGTCGTTGTTTTTTCTTTAATTGAGAACCAACATCCTTGCACCAATTTCAGAGACTTATAAGACTGAATGGTGATGGGGGCATGCCAAAGAGGTGAATTGCAATCCCAGGGTGGTGTTGCCTGCAGTCTGGCGGGTTTTGCGTTCACACGAACAGACGCCGGCCGCGGTAAATTAGCAAAACCTGCTCAATTAAATACCTGTTAAAAATGTAACATTTAGGTATTTTTTAACAAAATATTACCTCCAAGATAAAGAAATTAAGAACTCAATAACGTGACCAATGCCTAACGTTTTATACCGCCCGATCAGGAATAAAGTGAATATGGTAGATTAATAAAAAAAAGCTTTTTAAATTTAATAATAAAATTACATACTAAAACAGTAGACCTATACCTATCTTGTACAAAAAAAAAAAAATCTAAATCACTTTGGTCATAATCGTAACACAAGTGCCTGGGTTATTTGATTGAAAATCATCGAACCGTGAGCTTTTATGTTGTGATCGACATAAAAACTGGAAGATATTTTTGTAAATTATTTACTTCACATTTATAAGTTTTCTATATAAAAGCTACATTTTTGTAACTCCCATTATTGAAGCTCTACTGTTTGTCACGGGTCAAATACTTTTGAATACATATACTTTTGGATCCTGGAGTACCACTATCATTACCAGAATCATTTAATTGACATCATTTTGGGGTGAGAATACAGAAATTCAAATGATTCACCTCGTTCGACACCTAGATTTAAAAAAATAAAACTTTACCATTATAAAATACAATCATCTCATTGGGAAATATAAAGCACAATCGTTTTCATAAATTAAATAATTAAGTACTGATGTATATTCTTTCAGTTCCAAGTAAAATCTATTGCGAGTGTAGTCCATACAGTCTTTACAAGAGGTCAGAGATTAGGTGGTTAGTTTTTATGAAAATATTCTTAGGTTTATATCCAGTTTTAATTACGTGTTAGCTATGAAATGTGTTATTAGTTCTAGTGAAGTTTTTCATTTCAATGGTGAAAGGTATGTCCGTAACGGTAGCACCTTGTATGAATGCATCAGCACCAAAGAACGACAGAGTTATATCACAGTAACAGAGCAGCTGAAGTAAACAATGTTATTTTCTCAGCCACATGTCAGTAGGTGGTGTGAGAGACGAGAGTGGGTTCACCGTTGTGCAATTACATAGGCCCTTGTGGTACACAGCGTTATAGCACAGTAGCTAATTTGTTTAAGTACATTATGTTAAGGAAGGTCGTATACCTCAGATATCTACACACAATTGAATTATGTTCTATAAATCTACGATTATTTCTGGTCAAAATGATGTGCCATTTCAGTAAAAGGAAAATATTATAAAATATTTTTGAAAAACTCTATGCACAAACCGCAGCACGGCCTATGCCCTCGTGGGGAGGAGAGTTATAGGTTGTGCTAATATAGGAAAGTTGGAGCCTACTTATCACTCAAAGCACTTCCACCTCCCTGAAGATATGATGAAAAATAAAACAAATTTTTCGAGAACCTACACAAAGAAAACAGTTCAGTAAATGTTGTTGGCAAGACCCAAAATCAACATAAGTCGGCGAACAATGCAGTATGTACTCGAATACCCAAAAACACTCGTGTACAGATAAAATTATATCATATCATTTATATCATAAACATTTTTTTACACAAGATTTGAAATGTATTTAAAATAGTTTTTATCATGAAGGTATTGCAATTTCAAGATTTGTTTGTGTCAGCGGAAACGTAACTGTGTAAACTGACTTTGATGTATAAATAATTATAAAAGATCATAATTTTACATATTGTACGATGAAAAATTAATTTAACTTTAAACAAATAAAATCAGCTTATTGTCAAAAGTAAATTTTGGGTGATTTTTTCTTAAACTTTCCATTTCGTCCAAAAACCTCTGGAACTTTTTTTATAGTCAAAAAAATAATCCAACAATTTTAACATGGATTTTTTTAACCTCTGGTACTAAAAGAATATGTAATGTACCTTTCCTCCGAAAGTTTTGAAGCTAGCACTTTCATATGATTATCTGTCGTTTAGTAAGCCAGTGGTATCCTGTTGAGGTTCACGTTAATGATTGGTTGGCTAATGATTTAGAGTTAAAAAATAAAATTAAAAAATAAGACACTATTTACGATGTTTGGGAATTATTTAGTTTTTGTAAAAAAATGAAAAATTGTTTAAGAAAGAAACTTAGTAGGTATCCTAATTTAACATATGTGGGATAAGGAGGTACGCAACCCCGTTACCTCTTTGAGATAAGATAAATGTGGAATAACTGGTCGATTAATTTTAACAGTATATACGCATTTTAGGCACGCAGTGGTTACTGTGCAGTAATGTCCCACCTTAATTCATAAATAAAATGGAAAATGTCACTTTTTAAAATTTTTTACTTATGTATATTCTGTAAACCATGCACATTTTCATCTTCAGCAATTTTTGTTTGGGCCTGGTTACAAAATTGGACAAATTCGTACTTTAAATGCATATACTTTCTCGTGAAGTTACCAAATAAGAGTTTTTACTTTCTATATCTAGAGGGAATCTTATAGGGTTGTGATTTTTAACTTTTTTACTATACTAACCAAAAACCAATAGCACTGTGATTAAGGCACACAATGTTGGGTCAAATGATTATGAACTATGGGAGTAGAAATCACATACCTAAAATAATATTCCGGTCTGTACTCCAATCTATATTACAGACACTTGTTGTGAAAATTTAGTGGTTAGCATTACTACTTGATAGTGTTAGTGTTACGACGTGATAGTGTTAGTGTTAAGACATGGTATGATAGTAGACCTTCAACATTGTACAATATTATCATCGCAAAGAGAACAGAGAGGGTGTGTTAACAATAACAATAGACGGTGTAACACCGCTAGTTCTTTAATAAGCCCCAGATGATAATGTATTGGAAGGGTACCGTTATAAGTTCATAAATGACAAATATAAAACATATAGATATACATTTCATTATAACAAGGCATCTGTTTTATGGGTTATTTGATACTCAATGACAAGTGAATGGTGGAAGTACTCTCCGATCCGTCCAACAGTGTATAGAGAGTTGACGTGCCTGCACCAGTGCACAAAGATACTATGCATACAAAAACATACTCGTCTCGTCATTTTATTGCCTCTGCTAGTGTAACTGTGTAATTCTAGCAGTCACCAGTGCAAAGTAATATTGTGTGCACACAAACATACTCGTCTGGCCCTCTCTAAGCCCCTGCTGATGCCAGTTTATCGTAACACCAGTGATGTAACGGTGATCAATAATACTATGTGAAAATAAATATTCGTCTGGCCCTCCCTAAGCCTCTTCTGGTGCTAGTTTATCGTAACACCAGTGATGTACCAGTGCTCAGTTTTACTGTGTGTACACAAATATATACGTCTGGCACTCTCTAAGCCTCTTCTGGTGCTAGTTTATCGTAACACCAGTGATGTACCAGTGTTCAGTAATACTGTGTGTACATAAACATATTCGTCTGGGCCTTTTTAAGCCTCTTCTGGTGCCAGTTTCTCGTACACTTTTTAAGCCACTTATGGTGTCACTTTATAGTTACAGCAGTGATATACCTGAGTACAATGCCACTGCTCATGACGGAGAGAGCTATATAGGAACTGCTGATCAGCTAAAATACACAGTTCATATTCTTTGAATTAAATTTCTGGGAAGCAGTAGTGTAAAAGCAAGGAAAAGTATCTTGAAAATCAACAAAAACAAAAATTTAAACAACTTCTTAAACTCTTATAGATTAGAAATATATGTATATTGTAGCTCTTTACAGTCTGATTAGCAGTGAGTTGTATGTTATATTCCGTAGTAATAATATTTGCCTATCGCATATAATGACCAAAGAAATGACTGACTAGTACCCCTAAAGCCCTATATAGAAAATACATCACGTGCTATGCCACCTCACTTCTCCAAATATCCTTTTTACGCAACTCTTGGTTGGTGAAGCTGAATTGCACCAGTAGTGAGTGTATCATAATCACCGGGAGTTAGTAATGTTATATTGCGTTATCTGATTAGTTTCAGTACTCAACATTGTTGCTTTTTATTGAAGACTTATATTATAGAAAATACACATTGCTAATCACTTTAATTTCTGGTAGGAATGCATTATTAGAGTAGATGTGCACCATTTTACAATAACATCTCCACCTTGCTAATGTGGTGATTTTAGAAACTTACCATCCATTATTATTATTTTTATGGATGGAATGTTTCTAAAATCACTTATTGTTTGTGTGATACCGTACAACTAATTGTACGTTCTTCAACAAGACTTCAATCTTAGAAAATTACAAACATGTTTGGGGGTTTCCTTAGTTCAAGGAATAAGATAATAATTTGTACAGCATGAATCATGGAAAATTTCAACTTCATAGGTATCGTAGTTTTGTCAGTCAGTGATTACTGAGTCGGTCATAAAGTGGTATTTGTACTACATATAATAATAATTTAATTATTTGTACGTTGCCTGCATAGAGGTTTTATGAACTCACTGTTTAATCCTGTGGCTGAAAAAATGTTTAACTATCAGTAAAGTCGGATTTCTAAATTTAAACTTTAAGTTAATTTAAGTCAAACTTAAACAAGCAAGATAAAACTGAACATGGGAGAAGTAGTCTACTCTGAAATCAATACAAGCTATTTCAAATTTCATCAATTATTTACTGTACTAGAAATATAGAGATTCAAAGTGGGACCTCAGAATAGTTTACGGTGAGATGCATTTAAAGTAGAGCAATTGATTTTTGGTTGGGACATTATTCTAAATTTTAAACTCGTAGAGTAAGAGTTTAGAAGTAGAGCTTAAGACATTAAGATATAGAATTATACTCGCTGTGGAATATCTTTGTTTTAATAATTTTTTTTTTAGCAAAAGTTGTCATAAGATAATTTGTTTTTTATAATTAAAAACCGCGTCATTCCCTGCAGTCATCTTTCATGTTCATAATGTAAAATTTCATATTCTTATTTTCAATCGTTTTTATTTTGGCCTAATTATACGATGATTCTAAATTTTGCTTCAAATGCCCATCACATCTCGTGTGGAATGATATAAAACTTTTTTATATTTTTCATGTATCTTAAAAAAAAGGCTTGAACAAAATCTTGTTTAAAATGCGGCCGAAAACCGAATGCACCATGTTAGAACAGAAAGCACTTAGAATTTTTTTCAATTTACATAATCTTGTTTTTCAAGGAAAATCAACTGTCTAGGATAAAAATAGGAGCTTATTAATTAGCTATAGACATGATTAGAAATATTTTAAGAGATGGGCCGTATCATAAGCTCTACCCTGTAGTCGAAGTTGAGTGATGATCTGTTGGCTATTAACTTGAAGAAGGAAGGTCAAGTTGTTGGAGGGATTCATTTGACTTTGAAGAGGCGTAGTATGCAATGAATACAAATGGTTGTTACACACAATTTTTTGAGTAATTAAATTTATAGACCCGATCATCTATTTTCTACCTGCCTCTTGGAATCGTCTGAAACACAGTCATTAAGTTTCCCACGTAGAATGAAGGGGGTCTGACGCTTGGCAAAATACTCACACTACAGCCAACCAGTTATGTGATATTATGTGGCGACTCCGACACACCAGCTTCCTTCAAGGTTACGCCCCAGTGGTTATCATTCTTCAGTAAACACAAAGCTCCACAGCTAGACTAATAAGTGGAGTTAACTATATCAGATACCCTCTTAAGACTGTTAAAACTAGTTATCTCTTTGTCATAATGAAGATAATGACGCGATTGGTATCTTTGAACAATGTTGGGGTGAACAGTGTAAAGTAAATAAACCTGACTTGTTAATGATTATTTCACTGGATGTCAGGACATCATAGCCCTTGACAGGATTCCTTTGAAACAATCATTTTGAAGGATTCATAATCAAGGACCATAATAATGAAAATATACCAAACCTACGATTCATCTCCTGCATGCAACAGATACACTAGGAGAACTAAATGAAAATCAATTAGTTTGATGAGGTAAAATTATATTTTCTTCAGATATTTTAAATTATCAAAACAATACCTTATTTTATGTGAATAATTCGTATACAAGAAACAACTATATTTAAATGCACTTAGATGCTTTGTTCATAAGTTCAACCACATAACCAGACTATTTAGCTCCCACCTTTTTATTTAATAGTCTTATGATATCTTCAACTTACAACAGACCTTGTCAAAAACGAGCATAAGAGTGGTAAAACAGGCGTTGGGTAGATTTCCAATAAAAGTTAAAAAGATCGAGTCTTTTATAAGAGACTTGATTGTAAAACTAAAGACAAAAATCAAAAATTAAATATGAAAAATAGTAACTAGTACGAATTATGTTGTTTCAATGTTGATATTATATGCGAAGTATAGTTGAAGGTAATTAAACAAGTATATATTTATAAATAAATAAAATAACAAAATTATAAGATATTTATTATATCTTCAAATATAGATTAAAGTTTGATAAAACGTTAAAATCTAAACGTCAACAAACAAGTAAGGGGAATACTAAAGTTAAAGGAGCTGTTTAAAATAACTCAAGGCTGTTCAATAAATAGCCGAGTGTAGGGTAAGCGAATCCGATACCATACAACCCCCGTATCCCGTATCGAGACATCAGCTATTCCCCTATCCTGGATCTATACAGAAACTCTACCACGCATGCTCCGCCGCCGTTAAAATGTTATGTTTGCTCTGTATAAACACGATAAACTACTAAAGGAGCAAGGTCAACTTTCGGCATAGTATCTGGTCTAGGGATACAGAGGTCGTAGAGGAAACGATCTGTCGTAATATACCTACGAATCTCATGAAATATGATTCTTATCATTTTTAGACTAAATACATGCATTTGTCTAAAATTCCCTACAGCAAGAACAAATAATATGGTATTAAAAACTGCAGGAGTCCTTTGGTTAAAAAAAATATTTTAATTCCAGCACGCTGCTTAATAGCAAACGGATTCAGTATTTATAAACTACCGAACGCCACGATACCACATTGTAACAGTGAACACACGCAGGCAAACTACACAGTCGTTCATTGATTCTCGGTAGACACCCGCGCACCCAGCATAAAAGGCAAATAAATGTCCTGGGACGTTGTTGAAGATGTTTAAAGTGTGGTTACCGAATCGAATTTAAAGTAATAATTACCCCTTGGCACCCACAATGTGCCATATAGCCTACCGTACATCACCCGGAGTGCATTCTGGGAATCCCAGACCAGGTTAAGATAATTAGGATTGTACGTCGCAATACATTTATTTTTGTATATATTTACGTTACTGTCAATAAGTTAAGCATTAACTCCTCTGAAACTGTGTCATATGCTTCATCCCATGTGTCCCATGGTCCGGTAACCGCCTGTCTTCAGCGAAAAAAAAAACAAATTTACTTTATAAATTCATGTTTTTAATAGCCACGGAACTGTAAAAGTAGCCTAATGTAAAATTATATTTCGAGAACTTACTTCACATGTTTACTTTCTATATATTAATTAATTTAAATGAGAAAAATAAAACTGAAATTAACTCCTTCGATAACTCCATAACAGAGTGGACTGGCATCACTTTCTGTTCATTTAATGTATATAATATTATCAAAAGCGAAAACCCAAAAAAATAACAACTAAATTTAGAGCATTATCTGTGATTACAAAAATGTGTGTTTGAAAATAGATTTTGATAATTGCCAATCATCTTAGCATAGTTAATATAATTTATTTTTACCTCATTTATATTTACTACTTCTAAAACAAATATATATCTATCGTGTAGAAAAGATATAGGTATCTACTTCTAAACATACATTTTATTGAGATATAATTTTTCAAGTTCATACATAGTCCTGGTTCTTGTGCTTAAATTGGTTATAGTGTAGTCAGTCATCTTCTCAAACGCTCCGGATCAACCTGGTATTATAAAGCGAGTCACATGATCTATTTTAGCCGCACTCGGTGCTGTAACAATCAACAAGTCTATAAAAGTCCATATTTCTACTATCTTCGATGTCTATTATCTCTTTTATAGTACGATTTCCTACTTACACTTGTTGTAAAACTTTGTTTGGAGAATAGTGTATTTTATTTTGTACAATTAATTCACACACTGTGTGCAGTAAAACGTAAAAGAATTGTAGCGACTAAAACAAACACACATAACATTAAACTTATGATATTTTATAGCCTAGTTACTGTATAATGGTAATTTTCTTTTTAACCGACTTTACCTTTTTCTGACCAAGGTCTCGTAAGTGGTCGGTTGAGGCTTGTATACTGAAGTTAGATAGGACCCTCAGGGTAAGTGTAATGGTTTTCCAGATAATACTACTATATTTCTAAAATTTTCTGTGTCTTTTGGGATGTTAATTTAAAGTTATTTCATGTATTTCACAAAATTCCATGCTCTTGTAAAATTAGTTCTGGTAAACGGACTAAATGGACAAAACAAGGAATGTCGATTGTAAGTTTCAGTTTGGAAAGAAAAATTGAATGCATTAATATTTATCGTAAATTGTGAGTAACAATTTGTTTTGTGTAACAAAGGATGGATTGGATGATTGGATTGTAAAGGGTACTTGAAATCAATATTCAATCTTAAAAGGGGGTAGTTGCTATTAAAACAGGATATTTTTTAATGTAATTTTTTGGTATAAGCTCGCATATGCTTGGCACAAAAATATAAATTGACGCACGACTTCCAAAGACCTATATTTTTTATATTACTTTTATTTAGTCAAAATTGTTGATAACACCAGATTGGCTGTTTCGTGGTTTTTATTTTAGATTAAATCTACCTAATACTTTGACGTGTATGTGAAACTCAACTTTTCCCCCAGGCTGATAGAAGATATCATATCTAAAGCATGATATTTGCAAACGCTGTCGTTAAATTATTGTAATTCTTTAATTTTCCGTTAGTTTTGTCGATGAACTTTACGCATCAGTGGTTCTTAATGCATATTGCAGAGCGCGATAGTGATCCACTTGCTATAAGAAGTGTCTTATAGATTGTACTGCGGCTTGGTTCTTTCTTTCACTAGAAGAATACTTTAGATTATAAGTCATGACTATTCCTCTCATGACTGTAACAGTTTTGAATCTGTTGCAAAGTCAAATACTTGCGCTACCATGGTAAAAGGTACTACATACTGAGTAGGTAGGCTAATCAATTTTATTGTACCAGGCAGTCCCGGACTCAGACCGGTCTTTCGGAGAATTTTACCGGAGCCCCGGGCCTTGTCACAGGTCTATTTAAAGGGACCGTGACGACGGATGGTGGGTGGCAGGGTCCATCCGAATATCTTTTGAGGGGCCCACCAAAGCTCAATACGGCCCTGGTACCAGGTATATGTTCTGATTGGTCGGCGATATATCTGATTTCATTTTCTGAGATTAAATAACCCAAAAAGTTACTTTATTCTTAAACTAGAGTTCAACAAGAGTGTCAAGGAAATTTGTATTTAATTTTTGAAGAATTTTTTCACACAAATGTTTCTCAATTGTTCTTCTACATCCCCTAAAGGTAGCTTCAAAAGCTTCCAAAAATATTTTCGATAGTTACGGCTTGTGAGCCACAAAAGTAGCATTGATAACATTCTGATTATTGTATACTTACGCATTGTATACGCAGAGTAATTTTAGTTACTATTACTGACCTAATTCTAAATCGGAGACGCGAATTAAGATTTCACAAATTCCAAACCTCTAACTGTTTCGAGAGCAAAAACTTTACCCAATCACGATGGCTATAAAATCCACTATTAGTCGAAACTGAAAGTTTGACAAGAGGTTTTATATAGCCCTACTGCATAGTTTACTTTATTCTTAAAGTATATGTTTCGCGAAAAATGTGTTTTTAGGGTTAACATACAGGTCGTAGTAGCTTTAAAGACTTCCTAATAAACAGACGCATTTCAGTTGTTTCGTCAGCACATCTGCACGTACATCTTCACGGTTTCTCATCAAAGTAAATTGTTTTTCTACAGTCAAAAACAACACTGTTAACAAAACGTAAAATGTTTAAAAATATTTGTTAAATAAAAAGATGTAAATTAACACACTGACAAGTGTATTTAATACATTGATATAAAATAAACAAGTAATAAAGAACCAAAAGGTAGGTTTTATTTAAAATTTAATTCGCTATAATCGCTGCGCCTTGAAACAGTGAATGTGATGTAAATATTAACGGTACGAAGAGCTAGGTGACAGTTTCTAAATCGAAAATAGAATATGAAGTGAAAATTAGGACGCACGGATTAAAGCGTTGGGTCGGACAATGAATCTGAGGTACAGATAGCCTAGGTTCGACTCCTGCCCGTCAATGTAGAGCTTATCGTTAGTCCAGTTAACCAATTATACTGTACTGACTCTCCCCCTTGTATGATAAGATTCTCACTCTCATCAGTGAGGATGGGTAGAATACAGGTAACAAACAACCTGAGTACAGACACTCGGTACAGGTCCGGTCTCAGTTATAAAGAGTGTAATACTCGTATATTCAGTTATGGTTGGATTTATATTATATTACATTAAGTTGTATTATTGGGCATAGCTTTGCTCATTCCCTTCATAAAATTTGTATAAATGTATAGTATAAAGAAACAATAATTTTACTTTTATTTTATAAATGAAATTACGGCACGGATGAAGAATTGGACGCATAGTGTCTAAGACAATAGCAGTGGTTTGAAATAGTGTTAATGTATTTAAGTTGTGCGAATCTTCAAAGGTAATAAAAATCTTTGAAATAACCTAGTATTAAATCAAAAGGCTAAATGAAATGAATACTAACTAGGGAGTACATTATGTTTACCTACATTACATAATAGCGTGAATGACGTAATCATATACTATGCTATGCTCCATAACATAAAATGACTAGATTTAGTTGTTGATTTAAAGTTCATTATTGACTATACGTATGACTTGAAAGAATATCACAAATACAAATATTTGGCATCATATGTATGGTGCAAGAACGGAAACTCTTACGTTTGTTGTTTTAGATCACAACACCTTGTGAGTTCTGTGTTTTGATTGGTATTGAAATATTGAAAGGATAAAGGGTGTTGTAATGTCGACTAAATTTACCATCGCAACAAAAGTGGCTGTGATACACTTTTTTTGAGAATTGGTTGTACGTAGAATGCCCGTTGCTTTTGCGTAATCTATTGTTCAGTAGCGATTTTGTTGGTGTTCTGTTGGTATATTAAAATTGTTGCGGATTTTTGACGTGTAACTATTCTGTTGCGTTGTTTGTCGTTGGCGAGTTAACACCATGTTACCTGATTTGTTGACTTTACTGCATGAGTAACCTCGTATTTTAGAATTTGTCCCCTGTGGTAGGAATTAGGCCTATATATCAGTTCTCAAAACACTGCGTCGTGTTTCACTAAACAATGTTTCTACTGACTAAAATTTAAAGTAGATTATGTAATAAAATATGTTAGGATATACAAATACAAACCTTTTTGTTTTCTTTTGTTAGTACTCATTTATACTGTGTAGAATATTAAGCGTAAGTCTTATAATGTTAATGAAAACAAACTAAAACACACTATATCAGTTTGTTGGTTACGCTAGAAATGTAATGGGCAAACGAGATTTATTTTAAGTAACGAAGCCTACTGGTTTGATAATATTCTTCTATTTCCAGCCTACTTGTTTAAGTAGTAGGCTTTATTGTGGATAATGTTCAGTAGTATAACTGGCTAAATAATCTGTAATAGTCATGGCAAACTACTTTTTACTGTCATAAATCCTGGGTAAACTACCGATTCTAGTGAATATGATTTTAATATGTTATGATGTTTGTATAATGAAACTCGTATGCTCCCGTAACATCTAATAATTAATAACAAACAATATTTTGTGATGTAGACCCTACATTTGTTGTATAGACTACAACTTTTGTGGCGAACATTTGCAGTTCACGTATACTGAGAAAACATGGAACTCAGGAAGTGCTCGTATTTTAGCCTACTGATACTTTTTGTTCAAAGTAGACGTTATTGGGATGATTGGTCACAAAGGCAAGAAGTGTAGAATATTTATTTTGTAGGCTACAGTTTAGTTTCATTAAATTGAAATAAACAGTTAATGAAGTAAAACACATTTCATTGCTCTTATCAGGTGATATTTATCTCATTGTTGAGTCTTGTTTTATATATGTATAATGTTTTAGGTATAAAGGAAATTTGTACTTTAAATTTTAAATTAGGTACCTTTTTTATTTACAGTATATGCCGATTATAGCCAGGCGTTGATTAGATGCAGTTTCATTGATAGAGTAAATGAAACAGCTAGCTTGATCCTTTTCTTTTACATTTAATCTTACCGGAACGTCCGGTTGCAGGATACAAAACTGTATTTTCGAACAGTTTCATGAAATTTTTCGGAATTGTTGTGTCTAAAACAATATCCGATTTGTTTAATACGTAAAGGGCTGTAAACATAAAAAATGTAGCGGAAATTTTCTGTTCAGTAGCCGTTAAAAGGTTGCAAGTTTGATTGTAAAAGCACCTCATTGCTTTTGTTTATTCAGATATTTCCCTATAGGGAATGTTGCCCTAAAATTGAAAGTAAATAGTGCACCATTTGTAGGTAGGCCTAACATAATAGTGAATTCTGAATATTTGAGGTCAATGAATGGGTATTGGGCGTGTGTTCTATAGTTACAAGGAATATGTTAAATTTCTGAGTTAATATGTTAATACCGAAACAGAAAAAAGTGAAAAGGTTTAGTATGCAAATTTTAACATTAAGTTTTTCATATAGTATTAAGTTTCAACGTTTAAATTCATGTGATAGCCTACTATTTCAATTTGTACCTCGTTCATAAAGTTTGAGTTAATTTTGAAGACAAATGGCACGCAAGATTGCGAAATTAGTTTTTTTTTTAATCTTCGCTATTTTTAGTTTAATGTTATACTTGATACAACACTAACAGTAAGGCAATAGACTAACAGTTGAAACATGTTAATCAAACTATAAAACGATAGGCGGTTTATTATTGCTTTAGTGTTTCATTATTTATTTACATAAAGCAAATGGTTATATTAAATATAACACATTTAAACATGAATAAACAATGTGAACACCTAAAAGTGATTGTAAAGTAAGATTTATTTCATATACTAATATAATTAAACATATGCTCGATATTATTATTAGACCATTAAAATAATAGTATTAATGACTTTATAATTTTTAATACAAATAATAAAAGTGAGCTTTAAACACTTCAAATTATATAAGAGCGTACTCACAAAACAGGAGAAAAGAGTATTGTTTGATAGTTTAAAGAGGGAATGAAAACTTTATGCAATCGATTCCGTATTCCCCGTCCATCGCAACTCAAATATTTCCATCCATCCTCATGTAATGTAAACATATATACAACAGTATTTATGAACTGAACAGCTTTATAGAAGGCCACGCCTAGAACTTAAATAATAACGTCAAAATACGTTGAATTTTATTTCAGGAGAGAAGATTACTGAAAGCGACGTGATTAGGACCGTAGGGTGTCAGGAGAAGTAGGGGTAGACTAATGGTAGGGGTAGGCTAATGGTAGGGGTAGGGCGTGGCATAACTTGCGCGCAGAGGGGAGGTCCTGGGCGGAGCTTAGGTGGGCGAATACCCGGCCTTCTACAGAGAGACTAATATAGACGCTAGCAGCGATGGTGGGGCGCGGAGGCGGGCACCAAAAAGGACACCACAGATTTTTGAAGTGAAGTCTTAGTTTAAGCTGTCACTTTGAAAACGCGGTTGTGGAAGTGACACGCTGTCCCGGACGGGTGCGGATACAGTATAACTTCATCTGTGTGCAGTAGAGACCACGGGTACAGTGACAGTGTGTGCTGCAGAGACCACGGGTACAGTGACAGTACCGGAACGATACGTATCCCGTGGCGGTGGCGCTGGCGCGACCTGCCGGCTCTACCTAGTACTACAGGTACCGAGCGTGGAGCGTCGTGTGTGGTCCTCGGTGGGGATAGGACGGTGCCGTGCCGTGCCGTCCCGTCAGTTCCTACGATATCAATCATTGCCCGGCCCGACTCGGCGTACAAGTACTGTTAAACAAATGTGGTTGCGGTCGCGGTCGCGAAACGCGTAGTCCCCGGTGTGGTGTGTGCGAGACGTGATGGCTCTCGAGACGGAGAGGTGTAGCCCGAGCAGCGCGGCCAGTCCGGGTCCCACGACGAATAGACGGCCGGGCTCCGAGGCCGCCAGTGGGTACCCTCAGAGTGGACCGGGGGACGAGGCTACCGCCGATGCTAAGACCAAACCGAAATCTGCGTTCCATCAAATCGCCTTGCTGACGAGATGTTCCAGTCCACCGAGTTCCGTCAACGACCCCGATCCTTGCGAGACCACTAGTAACCCCGTCTTTATCTGCCAGAAAGGCGATGAGTCCACTCCGAACCATCCATTCGACAGGCCGTCGTTCCGGATCAGAAGAGTTCCCGACGTCAAGATTCCCAGCAGGCCACACTCCAATGAGAGTTGTTCGAACCATTCCGTGAAGCAAAGTCCGACCGATAAGCAGCCGTACAGTGATTCCTCGTCAGCCTGTTCTCCTAGTCCGATATCTCCGGAGCGGCGGAACGGCTTTGCGAGCGACACACGCAGCCACCTCTACCATCCCAACATGGCGAGTCTCTCCCTCGTGTACGGCCTGGGGGTTATTCCCAACAGGTTTCCACTGAGTCTTCACCTACCTACTGTGTACCCTGAGGTTCCCGCCACGATGCCGGTGCTACAGACACCTATTAAGCCCCCGGAATCTATAAGCATGTTTGTCGGAAGGTCTATGCCCGTCCCTTTGCCCGACCATCAGGGATTCGTGGATAGCCGGCTGCTAGGCTCCATCAAGCCCCAGAAGAGCGCCAAGGACCTGCTCGGTTACCCTGTTGTGGATTTCAGACCCGGCTCATCGTGTGGATCTACACAAGGTCGCCAGTGCGACTGCTGCAGATCTCCTTCCCCGAGATCTCCGTCACCTCAGCACCCAGCGGGCCCAGGACCTTCCGCCTTGACTTTCTCGGTGGATAACATCTTGCGACCTGACTTCGGGAGACTCACCCGCTCACTCAAATCGCCACCACTCTCTTGTAGTCAGCAGATTAGAAGGAAGACCTCCAAGAGCGCGTTGAAGACGGCAGCTATTAGTGGCGAAGACTGTGGGAAGCAGACGGACAAGTTGCAGCAAGCGGGAGATCAGCTGTCTTCTGGGGCAGCGTCCTCTGCAGAGGACAAGGACAACAACGGACAAGTGTGGCCAGCCTGGGTGTACTGCACGCGCTACTCTGACCGCCCATCCTCAGGTAAGACTGTACTTGGGTAATCGAGAACGATTTGTGATATCATCTGACAGCGTTACTGATTTCTCAACATTATACACTCAGTACCGGCTATTACAACATCAAACATATCGCATTTTCAAAATGGTGTTTATTTCATTTATTGAGAAGTTCAGCTTGGACATAAATAAAAATTTAATAATGCATAAGCTAGCTGATGGAGAACCTCAATCTACAGCTAGCCAAGTATTAAGCTTCACTTAAAAATAGGACAACAAAACAATGAGACCTATTTTCAAGTACTTGAAGCTCTGGACCCGCTGTTACCTTATAACCTTAAAGTCTTTTTAGACCAAACTTTATAACAACAAAAATACTCAATTGGAACAGGAACATATTGGGGTCAATTAATTCTTAGATTATCCGATCCTCTACTTATCATGAAACACCTACTATTTTATTAGGCCTATGAGTAGCATAAATCATTGGTCTTACAGTTGAGGGTGTAAGATAAGCTTTGGCCAGTATTAAGTAAATAACCTAACTTAATAGTTACTGAGTTAATTAATATTCATATAGTTCAATTACTCGGATAGATATAAATTTTAAAAAAATATACTTAGTGTGATTTAAGGGTCCAATGGAATAAGAAGTATAAAAATGATATACACAATTTAAGTATTTACTTTATATATAAACCATGTACTTCAAAACGACAAATAAGTTTTGTAATGTTTAGTTCAGCTGTTTAAAAAAAATTAAAAGTATAAAGCAATTTTTTAAATATAGATACAGATACAGTTTATTCCATTATAACCGTATATATTATTTAAATAGGACAAACTATAATGACCTTTCAAAAAAAAAATACTTAAATATGTTTAAACACACAAACTATAATTTTTTAAATCTTCAAAAAAGTAAATAAAAAAAATTCTTAAGCTTTTTGTACAAACATCCCGAATATTATCAGATACCACCAACCAGATGGTCTGTCTAAAGTGTTGAATTACATTTACACTACTGTGTACCTAAAATAAAATCCAAACGCTCATACATTTTCAACTAGAACTATTTTGAATTCAAAAATGGGTTTTATGCATTAATATGGGTTTTGATAGACACTCCTTGAATATAATATAGCACAAAAAATAAAAATGTATTAACAAAGTACTTTTACGTGACAAAAATAAAACACAATTGGTCTCGAAGTCAATGGTGTAGATCCAACATTGAAAAATGCCCTATTGGTGATAAGAAACTGTTAACATGATACATCTATTTTTCACCCTTGGATATGAAAAGAAATTTAACCTTATGACAAATATGCACACAACATCTTATGTACTCATATTAAGCAGCATGTACTAATAATTATAAATAAAGCCACGTATTTTTCTATAAGTTTGCTTTGTTTGATATAATAGCCAGGTTAAAATCTCGTCACAAACAATACCTAGACTAACACGATGGGGAACTTTTTCATCATAGTAAAAAACTTAAACTCATTTCTCCAGCATATGTTCTATTTATTACTTTTGCATATATGAGGTTTGAAGGCGGGGAAAATAATTTATACAGATTTCTATTAACTATTAACAGATTTCTATTTCTAGTTATGTAATACAATAAAATTACAATGATTCTTCGAGAGTTTGTATACATTCAATTTACATGCAATAGTAATCATGCGCTGCTGACATTATCAGTCACAATAGTTTGATCTTTGATCAAAGATGATCTTTCTTAGTATATTGCAAAAATGCAGTTAGACATTATCGACTCTGCTGATTTCAAAGTTCGGTAATATACATAAAAACACTCTTCTCCATATCTTATTACTAGAAATACTTCTGCAGATTAGCAAGTCAGAAAAAATTGGTATCTATAAAATATAAACTGCAGCTTAAAAATCTTTTCATGTCAAAATATATTAAAAAGGTGATTTTTAGATTTTGTGAATGAAGTTCGACTTTTAGAACTTTGTCTTCAGTAGAATGCTATAAAAAAACTAATAAAACTTAAATAATATAAAATGGTGTTGAAACGTAGTTGCGAAATTGCTATTGCATCCGACAAGTAAACACATATAATGTCATACAAAATATGTCTTAGAATTAACACTGTGTGGTTTAGTTTGGTTACTACCCCCTAGTTAAATATAAATGTAGTGAGGCAGGAATCAACAATTAAATTATAAAAATAAATAATGGCGTAGGTGTCGAAATTATAAAAGTAGTAAGTTTACAGATATGTACATTTTAAAACTGTTTGATAAAAATTAAGAACACAACAACATTTTTAGTTCTATTTATATCGGCGGAGGTTTATTAAACCCTACTATCCATATCGCACATAGTCCACATGAACCTACCAATCGAGCTGTGTATGAAATAAACTAAATTAAAGCATTGAATTAAGAATCCACACTCTTGAACAGACCAGCGCGCATTTGAGAAGAATATTATCTTACTAAAATGATGAAAAATTTACAATTTACATTCAATCCGTATTTCGAAGTGAAGTTCCTTTGTCTTTGTGTATAATACAAATATTAATAACGATACAAATCTGCTGCAATAAAAAAATACTTCTTCTCTTTAAGGAGTTTTCAATGACTGTAAATATTGATATTTTAATTTGAATCTTTTATAATCTCCTTGGTTAAGGTTCTACAGTTATGTTTAGTGTTTTTATTATTTTGTAATTTATTATTGGATCGGACAAATTTAATATACAGACACATTCAAGTTATTAGGGCAACAAATAGTTCATTAAGTAAAATTGTAGTTTACCTGTGACCCAAAGCCTTGTAAAGATTTCTAGGCATAGCGTTTTCTAAAACACTGGTGATAACAAGGGCGGCGTCCTGAAACCGCTTTATTTATGCTGTGGCTGCATAACAATCAACATTTATGAGTGGAGCCGTTATGAATAAGTCAGGGGGAGGGGATTCCAATGAAAATATTGAATATTTCTAAACTCAGATAACAATCCGATAAAAATTATGGAACGGTATCCTAAATCTTTTCACATTTCCGATTTTAGACTTCTAAAGTTTCCAAAATAGACTATTTAAACCTGATAACAATAAATGCTATTCCAGAAATTAATAAGTAATTAAGTCCTAACTATTGTTGCGTGTTTTATATTGATATTTAATCACGCAATGTCTGCGTGATTGTTGTATTTATTTACAACCTGATTATATTAGACTATACATTAAATAGCTATGTTGTTACACATTCAGTGTAATAGCATCGAAAATTATAGAGTACACTTTAAATATTTCCCAAATATTAATTCACAACACAAATTAAGCATTTATTTGTAATAAGAATTATATGTTTCATGTAATGTAGTCTATTATCAGCATTGTGTAGGTTAACGACTAATTTAGAACAATTATTGTTTAGAATGGTGCTAATAAACTAATTTGTCAATTATTTATGAATACGGAGCGATTTGAAAGATTTATATCCGTAATTTGGATTACTAGTTGTATAATGCAGAAAACTATTTTTAACTTTTAAGTAGTGATCCAAAAACCAGTCTAATATTTTTAAGCTATAGTTTTAAATTTCATTTCAATTTTTATGTAATCAAATGAAAAGTTCGTAAAAAATTAATTAGTACCGTATCAAACATTGACGACATAAACAATAAGAAATTGTTCACAAAACTAGTGTATCCCGTTTACCTTACTATTGCATAGCGTATAGGTTTAAATTTAGACAAAATGTTTAAATTTTTGTCTAAATTTAAATATTGTAATAATCATTATTTTAAATAACAACATTTTTTTAATTACGAAACTCCAATTCTTATTGTTTTCTGATCAAATTATATGATTACTCACATTGGACGGAGGTTTGATTAATGTTTAAGTACGAATGATTGTTTTGATCATGAATCGATCTAAGCACCGTGTACCACGAAGTGGGGTCGATTTTTCAAAGCGCCAGCATTTTGACAAGAAGCAACCCCCAACACGTTGGGGCAACACGCATTTAGAAGTTACTGCGTCTAAGGCGTTACTATTGTTTACCTAACAGGTAAATGTACACCATAAAATTTGTAGTAATTGAATGTTTTAATAAACATTGGGCATAGTGAAACGTTATGTTTCAGTAAAAAAAAAAACTATGAATACATTTATAGAATTATATTCATACATATTTGTAATCGCACACGAATACATTAAACGTGTTCGTGCTGAACTAATGATAACAATTGATAATGTACTACATAAACTTAATATTGTTCTTTTTAAATGACGTTTGTTCTTAATACAATTAGGATTGTTGTTATTGGATTGTATTTATTTTTATATGTACGAGTATTCTTGTAAGCTTTTTCAAGTAAAAAGAAGTTTTGTATCGTATTTTACTAATAAAGATGATGGAGAGAAAAATTATGTAGAGAAAAGTAATTAGCCAATGTCTCTACAGAAAAATAATATAAAAATATGATAACAACATAAATTATGTTGTATTGATCTTCAATTGTGTTTGAATTATCTGAGCGAAGTAAATACATTAATACCAGTTATGTATGCAAATTAAGTAGCAGTTCAAACACAAGTAAAGTTTCAGGAACATATAGAATGCAACTAATTTGTGCTAAATATAAGCATTGGAACTACTCGTACATTTACACATACAAACATATAAGTAAATCACAGTGTTAACCATTTACTTGGACGGTTATATAGAAATTTGTTTAATCATCAGCCCATAATGAAAATAATACTAATATTTAAAGCTTTATGGGCTATATTTAAAGCTATGTCCAATTTATCCTATTTATTTAAACGATAAATTGATTATACCTGGTAAACTTCATTGTGTGTTATTTTAAATTGCCGTTGGACACTATACTCGTTTATTTTTGTCGTTTAAGTTCGGTTAATACATGCAAGAATATAAAGCTTGGACTCGATTGCTTATAAGAGAAATGCCTAAGCATTTTTTTATGTCTAAACATTAAAAGATTTTGGAGTTGCACTAAAAGAAAATAATGGGAAGGAAAATTCAACAGCACTCCGACAAGAGTTCATGAGGCTCTTGATAGTCTGTAATACATAAATTTCCATATAACCTCAAGCGATAGTTGAAGGGAGCCTCTTAATAGTTACGGTAAATCGAATAATACATACTACGCGAGAATCTCCAGAGGTTGCGGGACCACGGGTGGTATGCGGGATACGACTCCGTGGCCGGAAATGTTCAAAGTGGACAAATACTAGACTGTCATGGGAAAACAAATTCCACGAATATAGCGTAACCGAACATGACCAGGCGAGATAAAAGTTGTGTGAGATTTCAATAAATAGTCCGGACAGGTTATGTGGCGTGATCTAGCCAGAGATTGCTACACAGGCCACGGATAGTTCACAAGCAGGGGCTCAAGGCAGACCTTTCCCCTACATTCGCTTCGGCCGCGGCCCGGCACCATTTCGACACGTGACGGGAAAACCATTTCATAAACCGTTAAACCATAGTCGGGTCATATATCCATAAAGTCAGGTGGAAAGTACTTCTACAAACACTAGGCCTACTATTAGTAAGTTTCAGGTAGTAATTTGAAATCGATAACATAATATCTTACTCTCACAAACAGCAATGGTTTTATACCTGTAAGTAAGCGTAGTTTTGTATTTTATGTTTTATACCAATGGACCGTACTCGTTGTAGTATACAATACTTCTGAGATCTCCAAACTCGCTATAGTAACCTACTATGTGTGTATGTGTGCTGCAGAATGTTCTGTGGTTAGTAATTTCAAATGCAAATACATACAAATTCCTCCATATTGCAATAATCATTATATAATGCAAACAGCGCTACATTTAATAATATAAAATAAGAAAACTTGTTCTTGTAAGTTACTTCGTGTAACACAACTGCATACAGAAATATTTCTATACGCTGTCGAAAACGTAATATAACGGTTAGAGGCTACTGTTATGTTTTTGGATTGAACGGTTAGAGCCTACCGTTTTTGGATTGTGACGACAACAAACTATGATTGTGACTTGTTAAAAATTAATATTGTTATCATGGACTGTAAAAAAATATTCTCTTGAGCTACGTAATTAATTTATATTTAATGCCGCAGTTAAAACAATTCAAAATGATATTTCTAACATAAATGAAAAACTAAAAACGTGAAACACTAAGAAGAATATTAGTTAATGCCTTTAACTTCCAAAATTACTATTACCACCTTGCCACGTTATGAGTAAAACACAAAGCGTATTTTGAATCAACACTTTTCTTTAAATCAAATTTGATCCAATGTTTATTTTGCTTTTTGTGTGTGTATTTTCATATATTAACTGGTTACAAAATCCTTCTATATAATAAAAGAAGAAAAGTATCTCTGTAATGGTAAATGTCAATTAATAGTGCTCTGTGGTCTTAGAATAAACTTATCTAGTACTGTACATATCTTTTCTTATTTTATTTTATTTCTCAGTACTGTTGTTGATTTTGATCTTGTTTCTCTCTCTCTTTCTACAACACCTAGTTATTAAATAGGCGCACAAAGTGTTATCACAACTCAGGGCCACTCACAGGATTCGTCCCATGTGGCTACATATGCGTTTGTTATGTGTGATTATAAAGAAATAAATTTTCTGATTTATGAACAGGAAGTTATTATTCGGTACAAATTTATTATACTCATGCACATTTTGATTTTAAAACTAGTAGTCAAAATCGAAGTGAAATTATTATACTGCGTTTCCATCTACTGATTCTATTAGGATCATTTATCCCCGAATCGTATTTTCATTCTAGGAATACATTTTAGAATACATATGCAAATAAGTATCTTTCAATAAAGTAAAGTTCACAAATTTCATTAATTATGCTTTATTTTCTTTCCAATCAATGGATATGACTGAAAAGCAGTACGAATAGTTCTGTATAACCAGATTAAATACTGGCTATAATGTTATGCCTATACTCTACTTTGGTTTCAAGCATGTTTTATTCTCTTATATTTCAGGAATTATTTGTAATTTACGAGGGATGAAGCGAGTATAAATTTTCACATCCGAAATCTGAAAGCCGATTTAAAATAGAAGTTTACCTCCTTAATGATTTTTCTGGAGAATTTTCAATGATGGATCAGTAAATTAAGGATGTTACATTTGAAAACTTGTTGCAATGAACATAGGTTATAGAGGCGCGTAGCCCGTTTTCAATAGATCGTGCAAGAATTAATCGTCAATCAGTCCTTATGTTTTGATTATAAACAAATTTAACGATGTATCGTTTTGTGAAATTGAAATTTGTTGCGTACCTCAAAGAGATACCATAAATTATAAACATTGTTTAAACAATCATCAATAAATAATGTAAATGACATTATATTTATTGTTCCTCGATATATTAAAATTATGTGTTAATGATGTAAGTCTACAAATTCTCTCAATATATTCCGTTCGACGCTTCATTAAAATTATCGTAACATGTTGTATTGTGGATGTGGCCTGATTAACTATAGAGGCGTTCAATCAAGAACAAGGGGCTTTGTTTTAACTTTTCCATTGTTTTTATTTGCAAAAATTAATGCATCATTTAAAATACAGAATACCAGTTCAAAGTTGGCCACTCATTAAAATAAAACTTTATTATTTTATAAGATGAAATACTATTTATAATTTGTAAGCACTTTGGTGTACATTTAAAATTTTAATTTTTAAGAGTAAACGTACAAATACTTACGAATGAATACCATTAATTAATTTATATGTGCTAAATATATACTCGTATTTATAATGGACGGCAAACTATTAATGTATTATCAGTAATCTATTAAAGTATTAAAAGTCCTCCTGATAAATGTGTTCTAGCATAGATTTTTGATATGTCTTAAATCCAGTTTCACTAATCGTAATGTTTTGTACTAATTGAGGCACTAGCTGTTTTGCCCATTTATAAAAATAAATCTCAAAATACTGACTAAAGAATTATTGATGTGTTCCTTTCTTATCATACGTTCACAACATACGGTACGTTCACGACCTCTTCCTGGTGGTCGTAAACATAAGAGGTCAATGACGCTTCTTTAAAGGTTTAGTTCAATTTAATAAAGATAGCGAAATATTCATAACCCACATTCGCTTTCCCATCTTCCTTTCACCTAACCGTAGATTACTTATCTGAACTCCACATCCCCTGCCGAGTTTACATGCAGCATTGACGTCTAGTAAATGTTGTTGAAGTTTCAGTGTACTTAGAAATTACAGCTTAAAACGAAGAGATTCACACAGTATTCCAGTGATTAATAAATTAATAACAAAAAATTACATCAGCTACTTGATTTTTGCTTGTATCACTGGAATTATGACGGAAGACTTAATGTGAAATAGGATGGGAAAAGGAAAGGAAAAATCGTGAGAACAGGGTGGAGTTACTATAGTGATAGGGGTGAGTGGTTGGATTCATGACATTGCGCAACTCTTTCTGAAACTTATTTCATATTTTAATAACTCTGTCCTTGTTTCGGACACAATTAAGAGGCTAAACATACCAAACTGTGCGCAAAGTGATGGCCATATTAAGCGCAAAATAATCGTGCAGGATTAAGAGGCTCATCAGGACTGTGCGCAATGGGATGGCCATATTCATTATAATAATAATAAATAATAAATATCTTTATTGCAAAAATTACAATGTCATCTTTGTATCGCTATCAATTGAACTCAATACAACTAAAATGTTGTTATTCATTGCTTCCAGTACCCTATTCAGACATACAAAGTGTTTCATTCACTCGGTTCTTATTCATTCCGTAATATCTCACCTCTAGCTTCGGGATCAATTAGCCGATCATGTGGTCTCCCAGTTGTGTGCCTTAAACTCGTCTATACTATTGCATTGCAGTATTAAAGGCGACGTCATTGGCGTTAACATTGTACTTTAGGATGAGATAGTCCCATACTAGGCCTCTTGCGTGGGGTGCAGACAACTAATCGCAGAAACTCCAGTAACAAAGCGTTAATATTACACACGTCGTTAGATCTCTTGCAGTCTACAAAGATTATTTATAATCATTAGTCGATATAATAATAAAATATGTCTACACCTATAAGAAACAAAAGAATGATGTAGAATGCTCATCCTCAATGATGCGCTTTGTAATGAAAATCGAGGAACACAATCTTGCTGCTTCAAGAACAAATCGACTCACGATTGTTGAACACACGATTAACTGAAACAGCGAACCCCTGTCGGGAGAGGCGGGCTTACACAATTCCGAGCCGGATTGAAAACTTGCACCCCTCTTCATGATTTACAAGCCTCGATACTTCCCGAGGGGACAGCGTAAGAGGTTTACAAACTCCGTGTTGGGGCGTGTTAAAGTATTGGTGTTAACGACATTTCCGAATTAAAAATTATCTTTCTTCTAGCATAGTTTTAAATTCTTTTCATTTTCAGTTTATTTTTTTTTTTTTCAAATTATATTGGCCAAGTTTGATCAATTATTTCTAATAAGAAAGCAAGAGAAAATGTCTAGTATTTATCATTAAAACATTGTACTGCATTACATTAAGAATGTAATATAGAAGTAAGCGAACTGTAGATTGTTATTAGGTTATAACACAAATAAGTGTTAAACACAGTAAAAATCAGCCATTCAATGGCTGGTGTTATATTCTGCCGAAGGTCCATAATTAGTCTACAATTAAGTACTCCGTACATTTTTATCAATACATTTTAGTATATGTCTCTGTTATTTTTATGTTTTGAGTTTTTGTTGTTGTTAATTATAAGATCAATGCGCTTTATTTTGTTCACTTAAGACTGTTGTAATTTAAGATGAAAGGACCTATTTACTAGTTAAGTATTAAAGAATCAAAAATTTATTTTTTAAATTTATTATATGGAAGTATCCTTTTAAAAATATTTAGTGAATTACAAAACTTTACAATTAAATATAAGTAGTAACACTACAACGCCCATTGTAGTTTGCCATTTCAGAGAAATAATTTAAATATATTACTTATGTGGCAAAAAAACAACTTCATAATTGTATAGAACGTTACAAAGAATTGTATATTACAGTTTATCACATGTAACTACATTTAAATGTAAATTGAGTAAATCTTCGTTAATTCTTTTTGAATTAATACATTGGTAAACATAAACAGAATAAACAAGAGAAAAGATTATGAACAGGAAAAGAAATTAATGGTATGAAAGACCTTGGTATCTACAATAGTGACACAACTAATTTACCAGATTCCCTCTCGTGAAATGAACGGTTGAGCTACCCGACCTCACACAACTCTTGCAGATCTCGTGGTCATTTTCGCGAGATCGAAGGCCGTGTTCCACGGTCGGATACGACAGACCTCTATAAGTGAACGTCTACGATGAGAAGACGATTCGTGTATTAGCCTCATAATTATACTTTCGATACAAGACAAGCCTCAACGACCGGTTCGGCTTCCTTCACAGCATGAAAACCATTGAACAAAGGCTCTCGGAAGACGTGTCGCCACTTTTCACGAACCATATGAGGCTGCGTCGTCACCCCATCAAGTCGAACAACTCTTCCTCGCCACCGTCTAAAAAGAGTATGAAAAAGTCGGAGCCAACGTGTCGCGTACAACAGTGTGACACTTGCAGCGGCCACTACGATTTTTGTGGCAACTTTTTATTACATGTGCATCTTCTGTCTCCGATATACCTCATCGAGGCGTTTATTTGCTTGTTACAATTAGCACTGCATAGCAAACGTAATTTTTAATTCTAAGGCTGGAAACATTCACACCACAATCCTACCGTGTTCAAACTTACAAAAAATTCACACACTCAAATAATTTGTCCATCGCCAATTTCAACCCAATTCCAGCTCGGGAGTCAGTCATCGAATTGGGCGGTCTCTCTGTTACATGCCAGAAACTCGTCGTCAAAGCTGTAAAATTCTTTTGTCGCTAGGAAGTGTTTCAAACTAGTTTTTGACGCCTTGGGCGTACGGACACTTTTTATAAAATCGGGGAATCTGTTAATGAATTGAACACCAGCCTGCGATAGCAAGTGCTCCTACACTACCGTTCTGTGTCTTCCAGTACGGTTGTCGTCTCTTCCGCTTCTCTTATACCCACGTATGTCCCGACCCCTGACTAGGGCACATTTAGACATATAGAATAAAGTTGTTAACAAAATTTTGAGACTGAGAAGAGTCAATAGCAGTAAATGTTTGAGTGCTGTTCTGCACGATTCTCTGAATTTCAACTTGGGGACAACACGAGTCGCTTGTTTTGCAACCTGAACATCCTCAGGATGATTAATTGCACAGGCTCTGCACAATAGTTGCCTCTTCCTTGACTTGGCTACTTTTATTGAAAGACAGTTGGTTTGTGGAAATACTGAAATAATCTAGTCCTACAGTTCCAAGGTCAAGTTAACACCATTCCTGTTAGGTCATAAGAGTCACACATAAAGAACTCACCAAAGGTGAACATCAGCGGTAAAATATTAACGGTAGTTTGAGAAGGTATCTTAAGTTCGCTAGAAGAAAAACACAAGAATTGATTTTGGTGGATTAAGACAAACCCAATGAATGCTTGATGCTAAAAAGGCAACGTAAGGCTAAGGAAGCTTCGATACTCATCGTACAAGATAATATTCGAGGTATAAAATTTTCAGCGTACCCATTATCAAAGTAAATTGATAACTTTCCCCTGACAAGTCAATTAACCCAGATGTTATGGAAATGTTAAATGAATATTAACTTAATGCTACTGAGGAATTCATTCTACTAACGGAAACAAATTTCAGAAAAACTACCACAACAAAAGGTAAAAAGGCAGATGATAGAATAAACGTGTATATTAAAAACTGTTGGATTACTTTGTATTCACATCACCATACATTGTTGTTAAGGCTTTTGCAAAATAAATCCTAGGCCAACTCAACTGGTTGTAGAGAGAGAAAACGCTGAAGATCCTCTGCAACGTTGCTTTTCACAACTAACGTCTCAGGATCTCCTTACCTAATTAGCACAAAAAGCCTCTTTGCAAACCACGGACACCTTCTACCACTTAGTTACGTTCCACAAGTCTGTCGGCATAAGTATACAATTACTATACCCCGTTGAACAAGAAGAGAAGTATGAAACCCCCGGAAAATGATCGACAGTAAATATCTCCAAATATTTCTTGTATTACATCTGCCACAACTCCAGCAGTCTATCATGCATTGCATCTCGACTATACGTCTCTATAACGAGCACGATGGACATACTTGGATCCTATTACCAGTACGCTCAGGAATGATCTCAATAAGAACCCAAGCATCTTTCGGAGTAGTATACGTTTTCTTCCCCATCGTGACTTTTCTAGGAATATGTTATCAGGGATTTCTGGTCAAAATCACTACGTTCAACTAACACATATTCATCGGCAGTTTAAACTTACACAGATTGTGACAGAACATTGAGAAGGTTATGCTACAATTAGTTTTTCTTAATTCATCACGAACTACAGAGTGACTATTAGAACCCTTTACAGGAACCTGCGCCTTCCAAATTTTGTTTCCTCTCATATGTAACATGGCTAATTGATAAAAGTGGACTTTGTTTCAACAGGCTCCCACACATTTCTGCGGAAGGAATCTTTTGTAGTTACCTGGCTTTGTGGTTTGAGACGCTATACACTACTGGAAGGAGAGGCTCTGATGAGTTACCACGGACTTTCCCACTTGTCATGTCTTATGGGATTGAGATGTGGAGCTGATCTCCTCATGCATTCAGAGTTTGTCTGAAAAGAGCGCTTAGTACCATACAGGCTGATTATACCTTAAACTTCTTGTAGAGGCGTTTTCATGTCCTCGGATTTCAGCATTTTTGTTCTCTACTTGTTTAAAACTTTCATGTGTGTTAAATGTAACACGAAGAAAATAAGAAGAATTACTGGAGATGTTATACTGGGCACGGCAGCATTTTGAGAACACCCTATATCTCTGACACTTTCAGAGGAGTGTAGTCTATATATCTCACACTAACTTCCTTTCGGCCTAAAACTTTTTAAAAGTATAACAACATTTTCTTTAAAACTACTTTAAAGGCATTTCTGACAGAAAAGGAATATTACTATAAAAATGAATTTTTTTTAAGCTAATGGCAAAGATTTATTTCTCATGATATAATATTACTAAACCTTTTCTATTTTATATTCCCAAATAAGGTGAATATTGAGTTACTATATATTTTGTATTATTATTTGATTTTGTATTTGATATTTTATATTATTTGACGTGTGAGATATACATTCTTTGTCAAAAGTGTATCAGTGGAAAATGAGTAAATAAAATGATAGCAATATAGTTACCAGCCCCCGTCAATTAGAACCTGTAGGTTGGCAAAACTGGCCCGCATCCGACCGCAGAAACAGAAATTGCTTTCAACTTATCACACAGACTTTAATCATCATGTAGCATATATTAAGTTACAAAAGGCAAATGGATGTAGCAGAAAAAACTCGGCGTCATACATCCTACATTAATTGATGCAAATGTACATATTAAATGTACATCGTATTGCTTTTAACAAGACGAGAGGCGCCAGAAAACATACAGTTTGTCTCGCCCTGAAGCTGAATGCAATTTTTAAATCTAAACACAGTGATATTAGGTTCTTTCTATATCCCCTCGAATATCGAGATAGGTGGACCTTTTGCAAGGATACGATCGTTCTGCGGTCACCCATCCTAGGAACTGCCGCATTCATTGCTGTTTGATTTTCATATTTTGCGAAAGTCTCCGTATCCACTAAAGAAGACCACTGGTTTCAGAGAATTATACAGTCTCAACCTCGTATACCATGGGAAACCTGTTTATTATGATTATTGAATTTAAAAATTATATATCCAACCGTAATCTATGAACTATTACCTCAATGGTTCCAACGATTAAAAACATTGGGTTTCGCGATTAGAACACCACATACAGTTTTTAAACGTTTCCTTTTTTTGTACGAAGGAGACATTTTGATGAATTGACATAAGGAAGAGAAAAAACAGGACTCTGTGTTTCTTAAACTCAAAGCATAGCCCACGTAAAATATTTTTGAAATTATTAAAACTCCATAATCGGCCAGTTTATCTTACTTGTAAATGTTTACAGCCAAGTGATAATGGCTGTAATGTTTCAAAGTATAGCAGCTATTTCATAGGTGAAACATATGGATCAATTACAGATCTACGATTAAAACCTGTGACTGTAAAGTGTATCCATGTTAAATACCGTTAACTGAATCGAAAGATTTGGCCGTATACCATTAATGTGAAACTGCGACCGTGTCATTAATTTGACGTAGACAAGACCATAGCCGTCATAACAAAACTGTACGTTTAAATGTGACTACGGTATACATTAAACAAGAGAATGCCGGGATTTTAACTCGTTATAAACAATACACAACTGCTTCATTATACAGATTAATGTCTATATAGACTGCACTGTAAATAAACCATTTTGACTGCAGCTACAGACAAAGCAAGAAAGTATCGGGCTCGTTAACTCGCTGTTGACGATACTGCTGTCATTATACAGATTTATAGAGTGTATTACCGGTTTAAATAAACATTTTTGACTGTAGCTACACTCTAAGCGAGAGGGTGCCGGGCTCGTTAACTCATTATGGACTATACACAACGGCTGTCATTATACAGATTAATGTCTGTATAGACAACACTACCACTGTAAATAAACCATTTTGACTGTAGCTACAGTCTAAGCAAGAGAGTGCCGGGCTCGTTAACTCGCTGTAGATGAGACACAACTGCCGTCATTACACAGATGAGCGGCTGTGATTAGAAACGAAGCTGATGCGTTGACAAAACCAAGTGTGAGGAACGAGTTTGGGACCACCCAGCCTGCGGACGCGGACACGACGAATGTGCCACCGTGTACGATACGATAACGGGATTGATTCCTCGCCGTCCGCTACTCCGCCTTGCCGCACTCTGCCGCACGGATGTCTCTCATTCACTCTTATCAATCGTCTCTGACCATCTCTCCTCGTTGACATCCTATTTATTTGTCTAATCTTCCTGTTTTTATCACTCCCAAGCGAGAAATATTACCTGTTACTGGTGCGTGAAACTGTGACGAAAACGGCGCGTTCTCGTTCATGTTATTTATGTCCTGTTAAATTATCTCAAATCACTATAGTTTTGTGGTTGTCCTGTTTTGATCGTGATGTGATGAGTACGAATGCTCTGATTTTAAGGACTTTAAGACATCAGAAGCTAATTCAGATAACTACTCTATATTTATGAATTTTTATAAAAATTGTCGCTGCTAACTTAAAGTTTGCGTAAACTATCTTACTATTATCTGCTATATACAGAAAAGCAATAGTAATAGTAGTATTGTCTTTAAATATTGATATTGCTGTATTAATTACGTAGCATCAGTTTTACACTAAAACAGTTTTAGGAGCGTATAGGCGATAATTTACAGAGTATTCGCTTCACCAAAATTGTATTTAATTATGCCTGTACCTGCTAATGGTATTTTAATGACTTTAGTTCCAAGCTGGTACCAAGATAAGGCCACTCTTGCGGCACTGCATATGAATATTATTTTATCTTTTTTTATAAAATCACAGTTATTTTTATTGTTATTACATTTTTTATTTGAATGATTGTTTTACCTATTTAAAATTATAAAAAATACTAGTTTTCGTTTTATGCAAGCCAGTAAATCATCGTAAATACTGCCACAGTAAACGAAATTGCTTTTTAGAAGTTATACAGAAATTAATGCAAAACCACGTGCTAAAAACGTTTATTAAACTCGCACCCCGTTGGAGAAACCACGGGATTTCCGGTGGAATTAAAACTGTAATGTGCTTTTTCCAGCTATTGCTTGATTTAAGCCACGACACGGAGGTGGGAATTGTAACGGGGGATCGGGATCCAATAAACGGGCTGTTGGACAGTGAATTAATTCCAACAATAGGGGAGTGGATGAGCCTTTAGTAGCGTGTATAATGAAAACAATCAGACTGTATAATTGCACTTACCCTTGTACAAAGTGATTAATCGGCTAATGGCGAAAGGGAGGAGGATGTGATGGTGAGGGGGGGAGAACATTACTCGAGTAGACAATGTTACTACAGACATCGACCGATGGAACCAAAACTGATAAGGATCTTAAAATGATAACATTTTGCTATCCGAAATAAATAACTGAAGGGTAACTCAGTTTGTTCCATTATTGCGGTACTAATTGTGGATTAAAATATACCAGGTACCCTCCAGTATTCTACCTATATGAATTACATTCAAACAAACCATGAGCCCAGTTTAGTAATGAGATTTAATTACTAGTCGAATAATCGGGACTTTTTGTCAAACTGACTCTGCAGCTAAATGTCATAGAGGGGTGTGTATATATTTTTATAATCTTGCAGTATGATTCTGTGTGTAAAAAAGAGGTTTCATCTGTTTCATCTTAAATTGATGAATTTTTGAGGAGTCGGGATGTTGGGTGCGTGAACATTGGTTAATTTTCAGGTTTGCAGAACCCTCTACATAAATAATATAATCACCCCGATATGCAGCATCAGTGAACATTTTAAAGAAGGCTTGCACATTTTACACCGAAGGGCAAGTTTTAATTACTATAAAAGTCTTAACTGTATTAAGACCATCAAATATCTCAATTGACTTCCGTAGTTAGTAAAGGAAGTAAAATTTGTTTAGAAAAAAAATCCTCAAACTGGATCTGATATTGTACTCTTTTTTAGTAATTGACATCGGAATCTTAAATTCCGATTTCTAATAAACCTGGATCAACCTGACAGCTGTCAGGGATCACGCACCAGTGTATATAGCAGTGCACCATTTGATGATCAAGCTTCGCCTCTTGATCAAGATACTACTGTGTTAATAAATAATACGGTTCTTAGTAAGTGTTAAACATCTGGGATCTCTTCAATTTACAGCGTAAAATGTAATGAAAATGTACGTTGTCCAATATTGCATACCATCGTTTGATGGTAATGAATTTTACATTTTCTACGACCCTACATTTCTACATTTAGAAGATAAATCATATTGACTTCCGAAGAGGAAAACGGAAGAAGTTGAACTGAGTCTGTGCTAGGAAACAAGTTCCTTAGAATAAATGTATAGCTAATCTAGATAAACATGACATTGATATCGTCAATTGACAACATTAAGGATGTAAGGTTTAATAGACTCGTGTTTGCCGGTTTAGACAAACATGTCTTGTCACAACTAAACCGGTATGACTCTATACTATGTATTATCTCAAAGCATAGCTTCGCTAAGGTGCCGGTGACGGTAAAATGAAATGCTCACTTTACAATTACTACTTTACCATCAAAATTTACAAACACTTGTGATATATTAGAAACATGTGTCAGAATACTGGATTTGCTGCCGACGAATCAGTTTTTTTCGTTGACGTCCTAGTACTATTTAGCCAGATAAATGTTTGAATTTTTCTAGAAGCGGAATGTAACATGATACCACCCCCAAAGGTATCATTTCTGAGGTTAGTAAATATTACAAAAAATACCATTTCTTGGAGAAGGTTTTTTGTGTAATATGTCTATGTGGGGAGTAAGAGGCGGTGTTCACCATTGTAATATTAACGAGCTTCCCGGAAATATTAAAAAAAAAACATTATTTCATAATTAAAATTCTTTTATTTTTTACTTCTGACAAATGATATGTTTAAAGCACTTGTACAATTAAAAATAGCATAGTTTTACATTTTAACTGTTTCTATACTTTAGTATCTCATAATGTATTGTTAACATGCTACATCTGCTTTTTAGGTTATCGGGGAATGGGGAATTAGTCTTTATCACTCGGTTTGTGAGACTGAGACTGTAATAAATTTCACATTTCCATATAACAAATTGCATTACCTGTATGTCTCAGAACCTCTGGAGGTAAAATTACTCTGTTTAATGCTAATTCACGACATCAAATTAATTACACCTTGAATGTGTTCAGAACTTAACTAGTATACTGAGTTTGAAAGTCTTAATTAATGTAAAATTATGTTCGACTGATTAATTATCGTACTAAGAGAATCAAATAACGACATGCGGAATAGAGAAAATATTAGCCGAGATATTTGTAAACAGAAGCGAAACGAGTTGAACTGAAGTGATAACTGCCTCATTATCTGGGAGGTACTAATCGGATGTGCCGGATCAGATAGACCAGGCGCGCTCACTTAACGAGATGCTGCATTGTTTAACATCACCGATACACTCGTAAATTGCTTTAGCCGAGACAAATATAATATACAGCCTTATTATAGCTCCACCTGCCACCTATTTATTTTATCGTGGATAATACGTCACTTCTCCCCCCCCCCTCTCACGATAACTAAGCGTAAATTGATCATTTCGTGTAAGAAATTGGAACTAAACGTTTGTTGTATGTACCGTCCATGTTGTCACGTACAGATTTGTGGTATAAACAGTAACATACTTAGTGTTAAATTCTCCAACTTATGCGAACCGACCTTTATACTGTTTCAGATGACATAAAAGGTCGATTACTGAATGTATGAGTTATATAATGGTTCTTCCGTGTCATGCCTCAATTTCTGGTATCCACAATAACTAACAGAGTAACTGTAAATTAACGCAATTATCACATAATACTGGTTGCTGAGGTTAACACATTCGATTACTGAATGTATGAGTTATATAATGGTTCTTCCGTGTCATGCCTCAATTTCTGATATCCACAATAACTAACAGAGTAACTGTAAACGCAATTATCACATAATACTGGTTGCTGAGGTTAACACATTCGATTACTGAATGTATGAGTTATATAATGGTTCTTCCGTGTCATGCCTCAATTTCTGATATCCACAATAACTAACAGAGTAACTGTAAATTAACGCAATTATCACATAATACTGGTTGCTGAGGTTAACACATTCGATTACTGAATGTATGAGTTATATAATGGTTCTTCCGTGTCATGCCTCAATTTCTGATATCCACAATAACTAACAGAGTAACTGTAAACGCAATTATCACATAATACTGGTTGCTGAGGTTAACACATTCGATTACTGAATGTATGAGTTATATAATGGTTCTTCCGTGTCATGCCTCAATTTCTGATATCCACAATAACTAACAGAGTAACTGTAAATTAACGCAATTATCACATAATACTGGTTGCTGAGGTTAACACACTCGATTAGTGTGTGTAGCCCGAATTCACAACAATGCAGTATAACATTAGAGTGATTAAAGAAGGTGAACAATATTATCTGGTGTATCAGCTGCTTTGGGTGCAAAAATGACAAACGTGTTCGACTGAATATCATTGAGTTTGTCGGTAAACATGTTTTTACTTACCCGTTATGTTATCTGCATAGGTACCAGAGTCAATGAATTAGAATTGTTAATGAAATTACTCATTAGTTATTTGAAAATGACTGATTTTCATGATAATTATCATGTATTTTAAACTTTAAATACCTATTTTACCTTTTTATGTTTGTTAATTGATTTTTTAAATCATACTTACAATAAAGGTTTTGCAGTGAATATATCTTTCATGAAAGGAGCAAGTAATAATAGCAAGAATGAAGTATTCACCATTGTTTTCTAACGTTGAATGTGCACTTTATTTTCAGTTTCTGACAGCCATAGACTGTTGCAAATGTTACCTTGAGACGCATAATTTCCAAATAGCAAGTTCTGTATAATGGTAATTCAGAATTACATAACACTGTAGTTTTATTGAATGAAATACGTTACGAGCCTGCTACTCCGGTGGCCATTTGGATTTCATCCCCATGACAACGGTGATGAACGTCAAACAGATTGACGACCATATCTCTATTCGTAGAAATATCAGAGGTGTCACATTTTAAATATATGATCATCACGCATTCAAAAGATATTTATTTTTTGCGATACTTTCTTCATTACTCATAAAACCCCAACTTTTTCCTACTTCGTCTTATAAATATTAAATATGAATACCGTGTTCATTATTTATTTAAAGTGACACTCTCATAGTTCCAAGACCAAAATTAAAGGCGGAGAAAACTTAAAGTAGTTTCTTTAGTGCCGGCTCTAAAGGTACTTAAAATTCTGTCTTTCGTTAATACTAGGTCTCGTTTAAATGTTCCAAAGGAGATGGTTGTTATTCTTGGAATAGAAACCTATATTTAATTTTACATTTACTTTCAAAATATGATAACCCCGATGGGATTTCCATTTAAAGTCCACCCCCACAATAACACACTTTTAGTCAAGGGTGAAATGTGATTTGAAATATCTACTCAGTTTTGCATATACCTGTAGAAGTGCATGTTTTAATTTTTGCATGTTAAACAATGTGAGGGTGGAAGTTAGAGAAACGTAGACACATGTTCTGTGTTTCTCCCTGTATCGATGTAACGCAATGTTTGCTGCAGTAGTACACAAATGTCTAACAAAGACACAAGTATCTCATACGCACGTATGAGATGTATGTAATGGATTTAACTTTGATAATAAATAAATAAGACATTCCCTGTGAGATAGATTGCGGCTTTTGTGGAAGAACATATTTTTCTAATGAGTTTATGAAGGAACGAACTTGTAAAACTTGTCGACTTAGGAACGATTTAATATTTGATCAAATATTTCAACAGTGGGTTCTAAATTTATTTTGATATTTAAGTGGTAGGCTATATACATTGGGGGAAAGAGAGACTACAGAGAGTACACGTAAGACCTGCACAATGTAGTTTGCTTTGTCATACATTTGAATAGTATAATCCGTAGCAGTGCTAGTCTTTCGCAGATTTCAACTGAAAGGGAAGTGTAGAGGTTTGTTTTGTAAAGAAAAAACGTAGGTTTGAGTTATGGCGTATTGCGGTAACAGAGCGCTTGGCCTAGTTGTTGTCACTGCTAAAACTCAGCTGCACAAACACCCTCATACTGTTCGGTAGTAGAACCTTTAACAAAAACCACATATTTCTGAATTAACTTAATTTGAAATGCTTCATCCCTCTCAGCTTTAAGTACAGCTATGGTATTAGTCTGTGTATTTTTCTGATAGAGAATTTATAACTTTAATGAACGTTTAAATGAAACTAACAATTAGCAGACGATGAAGATAATCTGTTCTGAATCTTAAAGCTTAACTCAAATTTTATAGAGCTAGAGAGAAACTAAGCTTTTTACTGAAATGTTCACATTTTAAAGATTTTAGTTATTGTTAACATTTGACTTAGTGAAGTTAACTTACAAAATATCATGTCAATTGCAGTAAAACTTTCGATTAACTGTTGAATTAAGCCAGATGAATCAACCTTGAGATTATATTTATATACTTGCATCATAAGTTATAAATAATTAATTAGCTTTACACATATATGCATCACACATTATTCTAAGAAGAACCGTAACGGTTGCAAATGTTAAAACACATTTTTCGCATTCCCACTGTAATTTGCAGGAATTGGGAGCGACTTAACTGTAAATAGATACTACAAACAGGATAATGCACAGGGAAGGGGAGCAAAGTGAATTGTGCGGCGTGGCGCTCTGTAGTAATCCGGTTAATTATTCTGGAGGAGGCGAACAATTAAGGGTGCAAAGTGGAGCTGATTAGGGCCACAACGTAGTTAGTAATGTTTCTAAGACGGGTACATACCCACAAGCCTCTATACGTCGGTTTTGCGGGTCCCAGCCAAACCCTAAGCGAGGGCCTCTTCACCAACTCAAGTATACTACACTTCCGTTATGTTCTGTTTATCGCTTCTTGTTCATACCTTTATAAACAGAATATTTACTTGCGCCAACATTTAAACTTTAACGATTGATAAAGAGACGTTTAAACTAGTTTACAGCGAATACTGTTGTGATTACTGTAACTTACTAGTATTACTTGTTGTATTTGTTACATTGAAGTAGTTGTATCGAGTTCATAAATAAGTAAGTACTTGTCAATAAGTTAAAGTACCAAATTATTCCTAAGCACTGAATTATACGAATTTGTAAACGTAACGTGGCACTCTGAATAAACATAAACTTGTATTCCTTATTTTTACTTCTTAATCAATATCTAAATATTCCATAAACTTGCTATCAAATAAGCCCAATGTTAATAATAAATATTAATTCTTCTAAATTTGTTTTGAGTTATTAAAAAAATTAAAATTAAAATAGATTATATAAAACGTAACCTTGCAGAACATGTGTTTATAACATATCATATCTGTTTTAATCCATACAAACCACCATGAAATAAAACTCAAGTATTCCCAACGTCTAGACGTAATAGCTCTATATGGCATCTTTGGAAAGCCATCCAACAATTTCTCCTCTAATTTTGTCAAACCATAATGTTTTGTTAGAAGGCAGTGTTACACATCTTATTCCATACTTATAATTCTAAATCCCCTATTATAACATACAAACACAGTTATCCAAATGTAATTGTGTCCGTAAATTTAGCTAAAACTGAGGAATTTAAGGTGGACGCCAACAAGCCGGTAATAAATAGCCGCGTGGGTGTCGGAGTTAGGGCGGGCGGAACAATGAGCAGTGTTTCTGGCACTCAAGTTCCGGCCATCTAGTTAATTTGCCACACTGCAACAATTAACTGACATTAATAACACTAGGTGACTCCCAGCTCCATTACCGTGCCCGGTTCTTGGACTTTCGAGCAGTTAAACTCATGAGTGCATCTCATCGCTCAATCCACTTTAGCAGTATCAAGCTTTTACATTTAATTACCCTATGCCCTTTCGTGCCCACTAACCATTGAAAGCTTTACAGAAGTACTCGTTATCCTTGATCAAGAAGTTAATTAGTTCGCGATATGCTCCATGATGATATATTAACGCCACCTGATTAAAATACAGCACAACATTAAATTATAATACGAAAATTCCAATTAACAACAAAAGACATTAGCACCGTAGGTAGGTGGTCGGCCCCACGTACAGTGACAAATTATAACCTACGAGAGCAGTGTGTTTAAACTTTTGTAACCAAATTCCTAAAAATTGCCAATTTTGGTTTATTAAAATGGTTATTGGCTTATTTCCGTTTTCATTTTTAGAATCCATAACAAGTAACTGTCACAACACTGTAATTTTAAGCTGTTAGTTTCTATTGTTAAGACTTAAAAGGAGGTAAATGTAAACAAATATAATTCTAGATTCAAAGTGCTGTTGTACCTTTTAATATTGTGTAATGCAGAATCGTAATGGAAATTGGTTTAAGGGAAAGGATCATCATGTAACCTACATACGTTAGTCAAGGACACACAGTTATTGTATAAGGTAAAACTAAATATTATCAACTAAGAAAGTATACTTGTAATGTCATCTAATCTATTGGATACACATATTTACTCAAATAAGACTTAAAAAAGTAGTGAAAGTACATTTTGTCAGTTGCTATTTATTCGATGATAACGAATAAAGAATGAATATTTGCCTTAATTTACGTTATTGTTTAATCTCATTAGTTTTATGTATCATGCGTGTTTTTGTAAATTTTGAAATAAAATAGTAAAAAGCCGTTTTAAATCATTTTCCACCACTGCCACAGATCTTAACCATGTTAATGTATAACTTTCTATGTCTTGTCGTACAAAAATTAAGTTAGTATAATATCATAGTATTTTTGTGTCGGTTTTTTATACGTATTTAGTTTTGTAAATAATGCAAATGAAAGAAGACACGAAATAAAAGATTGACAATATGTGGCGTTTCTTTAGTTAAGGGCTTAACATACACGTGAACAACAATGTGAGTTCGGTCCCGCCTAATCTTGATTGCAATATAACGGACGAAGTCCCTTCAATAGGAAGAATCTGACGGTAACATTTAACTCTGTTGTGCCATGAACCACACACTGATATATTTATAAGGCAACACCACGGATCACAGCGTTCGCATAATAAATCTGTGAAACCCTTAGCAACACAGAAGATTTAAACTTCTTAAGCTACCCTTCTGTTCACCAGGTGGCCGGCCCTCTTATCCCGTTCCTACCGGCTCAGCACGGCGGTGTGTTGGGACCCACTCGATCTTTGTCGGCCATCCTCAGGCGAGAGCCAGGGACACCTTTAACTCCCCTTTGTACTGCAATTGGTTATTAGATTGTCATTTATGATATCTCGTTATTAACGACTTTCACACTTACTTCTTAACAAGTTATATGACGTGTTTGGTGGTTATCGTCATATGATCTCTTAGATTTAAATCACTTTCAAATTGGATTTATAAAGTTGACCTTTTACTTTTCTCATTTTAATGTCTCATATATCACTGAGGACCGGAAATTAAATAAAAAATTCTTTATTTTATAGCCAAAGTTTGGGCCACATGGCCTTTCCTTATATGTAACCTGCTTCATAATATATATATATATATATATATATATATATATATATATATATATGTATGTATAAGATTGTTTTATAACCTAAAAGTAGATTTTAGTAAATTAAAATCTAAAACAGAAAAACTGAACTAAAAAGAAATATTTAATAAAATAGAAGAATTTCTCTCCGAAAAAAAACTAAAAAAAAAAAAAAACTATACGCAATTACATACATATGCAAATATCCAACATGGTACTTCCCAAGGCGATTAAGGCAGACTGTTCCCAGCTATCCTATCTATCTAAAACTTCTTTAGTCCTCCCAAAAACAAAGGATAACTTTCTAAGGATATTACTGATACTCGAAGGAAGTTTTACAAGCGGCATGTGGCTACAGTAAATCATTTGTAAATAACAACTGTTCTGCGGCGACTTATGCCCTTATAATAATCGATGTCTGAAGAAAAGCACTACTGACTTCAAACTTGGTACATTAGGTTCCTCTTGGCCCAAAGGAAAACTTTTGGGTTAAAATGTCAAAGGACAGCAATGTTTCACTAACAAAGCTGGAGGTATATTGGTGACCATGATGGTAACGAGAAAAATCTCAGAATAAATAAATTTGTAAACTAACCGAATTTACTGTTAAAGTTATCACATGAAATTCAAATTACTAACAAATGCGATGACGTTTTATTGTCGGATATTTTGTTTCATAAAAATTAGAAATTTGCGCTTAAAGTACAACGACGTCTTCATAGTAAGGGAAATTATAAGAGGCTTTCCATTTTTTATTGTGGGTTTTCTTTACGTCCTGTCGGGCCTTTCTATACTGTATTGCATCGGTTTATTACTTATTTTAGTGCATAGCCTACTTATTCATTACTTACCTTTAACTGATTTCTCATCTATAGTTACTCAGAATGATCTTGTAATTACATCATTTACAACCATCAAAAAGAAACCCAGATTTAGAGATTTGTTTATTTACAACGTTGTGTTTGTGGTTAGAACTATCCACTTCACTCGTGATAGTTGATTGCCTAGAATGTAAAATCAGAAATTCCAAGTGCATAACGGTTTGAGTATTCAATCAAATGGAACCATCACCGACCATACCGACAGTTCATATCGATATTTAAAACCAAAGTTAATATTTACATTATTCTTTATATTTTAGAACACTAAAACGTTCCTTTCGTCTGGTACAGTTTCACCAACTTGAAGTCCGTATCCAAAAATATATTGAAAGAAATGTGTATATAATGTACGTAACATTGAAAAATGTAGTTAATCATATTTCGTTATGGTTAGTGTACTATAGTATTTTACGCGTCTATTTCGTTATTCTAGGCATAATAACTGAGATTTAATTTAATTGTAGTATGAGCCTTAGCGAGTGGTATAAAATGCAATGAAACGTACTATAGTAAGTAAAATAATAGCTTTCTAGATTATTTTATGTACGATTGTATATATCACATTTGACGAACTTTACTGACTTTATTATAGTTGGATAATCACTATTGAAAAACGTTAATCAGCTGTTTATATAGAATAGATGATTGTCGTCATGTGTTGTGTTTAAGTTCGAAGTTCAGAATATCTTATTTTTGTATACTAACTACTTGATAAAGTATAACAACACGCTGCAGTGGAGTATAAAACCGTAATAATAATTTGAATTAATGCTTTCTCAATTTTCAACATTGTTATAATAATATTTCTTCGTGATTTAAAAAGTAAGAAAATGTTGAACAAAAAGTTAAATGTAAATTAAAGTGTTCACTAAACTAAAACTAACACAATATTGTTTAACACTAAGTAGGAGTAACTGTTTTGAGGACTTAATAACACAGTCATTGATGAAATAATATATACTGCCATGGGTAAAGTGAGTGCCTAGAACGTGTGTCACTTCCCAGTTCTATACTATCTGAGTTTGTATTGATAAATCCTATGGTAAATATCTTATGAAAGAACCTTAGACGATGAAAGAATCATACAATCTGCATATGAATTATCATTTTAACTTATATAGATTACACCTCTAAATAAATAAATAAACTCACCATTTTTCCCAACAGAAAACATTGAAGTTTTAAGTACAGTACTTGAGGGATATTGAATAAGATTTCTTATACTTTTTGCTTTCTTAGTGATGAATATTACCATTCAATGCTACAACTTCACAACATACGTATGCGTATAGGGTATGTTTGTACAGCACATCCAATGTTTTAACAGCTTCAGGCTGATCATTAAACATATTTTAATGGCATTAAAATGTATATATTATATATGTTATAATTAAATTACCACGTAGAATGCTGAAAGGTGGAGCTAGAGAACTGAGCACCTAAATATTCATCTAAAAGCTTCCACATTTTCTTAAGTTCCATGTATGTCCTTTGTCTCAATATTTAACAAGAATTTAAAGCAAAATTATCATATCTTTTTAGATTTTCTTGTATTTATAATTGTATACAAATTTATGGAAAATACAACAGAAGCAATGTTTGAAAATTTTGAAAAACGATTGAAGCAGTTAATACATTTTAAGTCAATTGTAAGTCTTCACGCCAGTTGACAATTCGGTCAACGGTTATAGTTCCTCAAGGTTTTTAGCTCAGGACATTTACTGCTCTTACTGAGTGAGGTTACTGAGATTTTCAGGGCCAAATCTAGGCGTAGAATTATGTTTGACGTACGATGTATATTGTAAGATCTGTGATGGTAGGAAAGCTACAGGTATAGCCTGACAGAATCTAACTGTGGGTGTACACCACATGTGCACGGTGGAGCTGGTGGCCGGAGCTCTACATCAGTTAAGTGCTATTGCTAACGACAAATGTCAACATGTTTACATTCACGTCAACGAGCTCTTAGCTTCTTCCTGTATCACTGTCTAAACAACAGTAGTTACCTCCACGCCTCTGTCTCCCGGCCCTACACACAGACAACCATTACAGAAATGAACCTCAGCTGTTACTTTCCAGATATATCACTTGTGCCCATATAACGTATTTTAGTCTTGAACAGAATCATTTGATTGTCACGGACAGGGCAAGGGCTGGGTCGCAAAATGAGTGCCGAAATTTAATATAAGTCTCGTTTCATGTGAATCCGTTGTTTTTGGACTCTAAAAAATATTCTGTTAACACTGTAAAACTGACATTTCTTTTAAACATTAGAACAGAGGACGAATGTGACATACGAGTACAAGCCGCTTTTATACTGATCAATTCAATTAATGAATTATAACAAACATAGTATCTTTGATTTCCTCACTTTTGTACATTCCTATAGGAAACTAAATAAGTTTGCAGCGTACCCACTGGGACTGAATGGCCAGAAAAATACAAATGATATTTATTATGACTTACAAAATCTTACAAAATATATAAATATGTTATACCCCTGATTTTGGTAGTGCTTTAGTTACTATTCAAACCATCGAAAGTGTTTTCACTTCATTCTGTTTTAAGTTGAAATCTGTAAGGTCACAGACCATTCTTACGAGGACTAGACGTTAATTCTTCAATAGATATTGTTTTTAGGTAAGATATTTCCACTTAGACATTTTGCTATATCGGCCCTTTTTATATATAGGCCTTTTTGTATGATTTACAACATTATTTTACCCATAAGAATGAAAAAAATAAAATTTGTGACAATATGTACTACACACTTTCCAGAAAACTATTTGTCACGAATTTTCGAATTTTCCGTCTACATGAGTTTTTGGGATGTTTTTAATAACGAGGTGAAATTTTTATATAGCTTATTACATGGATATACTTAACCGAATGAGAATCACATTTTTGGCACTTTTGTTAAATACAGTAAGGTAGGCATTTTTAACTTTCCGATTTTTAAAATTATTATTTTACTATTATACTCATCCAAACTACTCGTATATATTATCATTAGACTCTACTTCCCTCTTTCTGAATACCATGTTTTAAAGGGACACAAATTTGAAAATGTGTCCTACATGTCAGTAAATTCAGGAATTTTTATAAATTTCAGATGACATTTTCTAATTGCATATTTATGTGCATATGAATGTATCATATTTTATGATGGGTAGTTAATGTGCGTTACATGTTAACTTTGCAATATATTATTATTATTATTTTAGGTTTTTATGAATAACGAAAAATGTATACTTTTACTTATGTTTAATGACAAAATAATGTAGTTTTTTAAATGAATGAAATTAACAATCTACATTTATAGGCACCGTTAGTGCTTTATTTGTGATTGCGTTCTATCTAATTATAGATATGTGTACATTATTTTAACATAGAACACGAGAATCTTACGTTGTCTTGAATTAATTTATAAAACGTAGTAAATAATAGTATTTTTGATCCCAAAGAGGTTTCCCTATATTATAAACCCGAATTTTATTTAATGAGAAACTCGCATTCACAACAGTTGACACCATATGTGTTAAAGTTGCAATGGTACGCGCCAGAGACGAGTGGCCCCGCGCCCCGCTGGGCCGCTTCCCCGCCAGCCATCCTAGTGACATAGGAGGCCTACTTGTGGCGCGATACGCTCCTGAGCACCAGATGTGCACAGTCATTAATATCGTATAGATCTCTAGAGTGCAGGCTGCGGCCGTGGCTCTGGGGACCTGTTATTGCCGCTAATCATGTCGCTTGTTGTAACAACAGTTGCGAGCGGCAACGGCCATAAACAACACGGCTGCGTCAGCGTCCGACGCACGCGCACACACGCACCTTACTTCCTCGCTGCTCTCACACACGGGCGCAACCATAAACCGCGACAAAGCTCACACCAGTAGCCCACAAGGGTTACTGCTGCAGATGTGCGCCGCCAGCCTCCGCCCCCGCCCACGCCTCAGTTGTCACATTTCTCCCTAATTAGAACACGTCATAGACAACACTTGAATACACACTTCTTTAACAACGGTTTATTGTTGACTGTAAAGTAGGAACGCCATTAACAAGAATGAGAATGTTGTCACCTTAGGTTGGGGAACAACAGCAGTACCACACCAAAAAGATCATTTTCCGAAATTATATCGTATTCACATTGCAATTGCATTGAGTCAAGCCCATATAACATGAACCTGTTTTCGTAGAAAAAGTTTATTCGAAAAAACACAACTAAATTTAGCAAACAAAGATGTAACAATACAACCTTTACTTTAACAATGTAAATGATTTAAAGTTGAATTTAGTTATAACTTTTACACCATCCCTCTTTTATGGAACTTGTGTACTTAAGAAAAACCTTTATTAATTTGTGTTTTAGAAATTAAGAATTTAAATTCAATGTTCTAAAGTGTGTGTGTGTGTTTCTCAGAGAAAAATAAAGTTTTAATGTTATCTTTAAACCTATTTAATACCAATTTAATAAAATATATATTTCACTCTGTATTCCATGACCTGTTGATTATCCGTACATATAACGGAAATTTCAAGATTTTTGCATGTGACTACCAGATCTACGATTGACCAACATTTTTAAATTCCAAGATGATCCTGAGAAGTGAGAACAGTTTTGTGCGAGGTTTCGGAAAAAAAATTCAACAAATGGTGGTGAACCAACAAACAAGTGGCTTGTTTGGTCGAATAAGGCAGCTTTTAACCAGAATAGTACAATTAAGAAACAGACCCGACTATATCTACAACGCTAACATGAATCTTCCCTAATTAGACAGAACGTCATAAATTTACCAAATCCAAACGTTCTTTGTTGTATATTCGTATTGTTGTATATTCGTTGTATATTCTTTGTTGTATACATAAAAGAAAATCGACAAAAGTTTATTTTACAGAGAATTATTTTAAATAGCTAACTCAAACAAGTATTGACATATTTAATGAAAATTGTTAGATAGTTTATCTGATTCCATAGCTCCTCCACAAATCACAATACTTAAATGTTACAGAAATTTTCCTTGCAATATTCGCAGCGCAAAGAAAACTCTATAACAAATATATAAGTCTTAAACAACTTCAAAGAGTAAAAAAACATTTGGATTGAAAGGGGAATTCTACTTAAGCATTCGAGAATATTTCTGCTGAGGTGATGCATTTCCCTACATTTTGCAACCTTAGTTACGTTATTGAGTAGTTCACCCGACCCAACTGAGCTACCCAGACCTGTATAAAACACGTGTTATACTTTTACGGCGGCCGAGTTTTACGATGCAACACTGGTGGTTTTAACGTAAACTTCTGCCCGGTTTTTACAGTTATACATTACACTATAAAACTAACTTACAAGTGACAGTGCATAAAACACAGTCACATTCTAATGAAGTTTTATTATACAGTGAAAATTAAAACTAGTACTTTTGGACCTGAATAGTAAAATTAAATTGTTAAATAACAACAAACATTTTCCATAATTTAAATATCATCGTATTTTTACATTTTATACTTTTAGGTGCTCTGTCAGGTTGTGTTTGCGACTGTGGTTGAAGAGGCTTGACGAGCCTAATGCACTGAATTAAATAATTTGCCATATAGACAGATGATGAGTAAAGTAGCTATAATTAACGTATATATTCTTACTTGGCGTTCATAACACCATCTTTAAATAATTGAGCTCAAGTCCTCATTTAATATTGCCTTTTTTAAAGTCAGCCTTTGTAGCAGATTATTTCAAAAAATGAATGATACTAATTGAATTTAATGACCAGTCATGGCCGTTTACTACATCACATTATGTAGTACACGAACAAGATGATCTTGTGTTACTAACACCAACTTTGCTCTGTTCCAATAAATGGTTTCACAAATACTCACATGCATATTTGCGTCGTCATTTACAGTTCTGAGTTTTATGCTTCTATCGATAAAAAAAAAAAAAAATTTAACCTAATGTTTTGTTTTTGTTGCAGGTCCTAGGTCTAGACGTGTGAAGCGGAAAGACAAACGACCTGAGGAGAAGAGACCTAGAACGGCGTTCAGCGGGGAGCAGCTGTCAAGGTTGAAGAGTGAGTTCTCGGAAAACAGGTATCTGACAGAGAAGAGGAGGCAAGAGCTGGCCAGCGAGCTGGGACTGAACGAAGCTCAGATCAAGATCTGGTTCCAGAACAAGAGAGCCAAGATCAAGAAGGCGACGGGCACCAAGAACCCGCTGGCGCTGCAGCTGATGGCGCAGGGCCTCTACAACCACAGCACTGTGCCGCTTAGTGAGGAGGAGGACGAGGAGGGAGAGCCCAGTAGACAATGAGTTGAACTGACGTATTAACTACACAGATTGTGACATTATCGGTTATTGTGACACTGTTGCGACGCTTATACTGCACAACAGTGCCAGAGAACATTGTGGTCTAGATTGATCGGTTTACAGATAGAATAAACATAAGTATACAGGCCAACGGTCCCGGTTGTTGGTAGAGAACAACTGATCTGGAGACGTATGCTTGACATCATTTTACAATTCAATAAGCTCAGTGAGAGACGACATTTGATACTCATATTTCTGAACAATAATAATACTAATTATAATAGCTACACTGTTGAATATTATGCATTATAAAAACACAGTTAAACCACATGTTCGTACTGTTAGTTTTCTTTTAAAATAACTTAATTATTACTTACACAGTGTTCTATGTTTTAGATTATTACAAATCAACTCATTAAGCCAAAGGAAACATATCCCGTAAATAATTCTTAAAACAAAACATACTTCTTCATTCATAACAATGACACGTTAAGCAACATAAGTAAGATTTCCAATTAATGAAAGCAATGACACACGATCAGGCTGTAGTAACGGGCTAGTTAGAAAAATAACTCAGTAAAAGAAACTATATTCTCAGAAAACTATTGATTGCACGTTTTTCCCTTTTCGTAATTATCCCATAGTTTTTCATGAAAGAACAGGTGACTCCGAATTCAAACTGGAAAACTAACGATTCTAACATATAAATATTAGCGTTATGTGATATTGTTCTACAGTTAAGCTTTGACAAATGCGATATATATGTATCGATTATATATGATCGCATACGTTTCCTAGTGCCGCTAAGAGCACTGGAAAATATACATTATTATTTGCACTGATCTGTGTATACACTGTAATAGCTGACAGATAAAGTAGTGTGATCATAGTATACTGTAATGCAGTCTATAGTGAGAATTTTGTATTTCACAGTAAAAATACTATGGCAACCATGTGAGGGTCATTGTATAAAGAACCGTATATGGGCTAATTTTGTATATTTTTGTGACATAATGTAAATTTAATTTGGTTTACAAATACCACATTGTAATATTATTTTTCTACATAAGATTTGCGATATTAGTAGTTAAATTTACCCGTAGCTTTAATGCGATCGTAGTATTTAGTTTTAGACCCGTATATACACGGATCGATAAAAGTGTTTGCCGAGGTTCTTTGTTGAGTAATGCTGAGACCTTTGACAAAGTAATGAAAGAGTGTAAAGAAAGAGTCATGCCAGATTTTAAGTCAATTGTTGGTTGAGGCTAGTAAGAGTCTTACAGTTAAAGTTATGTTAATATCACTGTGCCAACATTCTACGATGAATAAATGTAAGTGCAATAATAGTTTTACGTGATTTGTGTATCTATTTGAAATGTGTAACTACTCGATATGTTACTTAGAAAGATACAGAATGAATGATCTTTTTAGATTTTAGTTTTTTTTGTTTAGTAGGCCTACTCAGCTTATTTTAGTTTTACGATTTTAAGAAGAAATTTATCGGTTTAAAAGTATTATATGTTGCTTGGGTTATCTACACGAAATTTTAAAATTTAACTTACTAAATATATATCACTAAGTGATATATAATTACATCACTATATTCATTGACCATTATAACTAATATAGAAATTATGAAAAGCTTTTAGAAATGTGAAAACACCGGAAAGTACGGTAATAACGGAATTTGTATTTTTCTGTCCATCAAAGCTATTTATTACAAATGTTTATTTTTGCTCTTAGCATACTTTAGCGACACCAGTAAATATAACTCTATTAATTAAGTAATTCAAGTGTTTTCCTTTTTAAACCAAGAAACATTTAAATGAGTTTCAAATAATATTGAGTCTACTAACTGTAGACGTATTCTAGGCTGTAATATGCTATGTTGGAAGCATTTGAAGTCTAGAAATAATAATGTATTCCTAGTAATTTAATGTAGTAATTTTATTGTCAATTGTAGAATAGTTTAATATATTTAACATGCTTATTTGTAACACAAAGATGGCGTGTACGTGACAAAGTGATTTGTAGCTAGGCAAAGATGTGAACTGACTTTTCTGAATATTTCTATGTATAGAAACGTATATCCTTATTTCTATAGCCCTGTATCTGTTTTTGTGAAGATTTAACGGTATACAATGCGTTTTTATTAGTTATAGACATTTCCCCTTAATTTTTCATCTTAGTATCACGTGACGTGTGTTTAGACTGCAGGGACTTCAACCACCCTTGGAACCGAACTAAATTACGTAATTAATATTAACTAACCAATATATAAAATTTTTTACATACGCAAATGTCCACAACAACTGATTGTTCAATATTTCAGTGAAATCAGATGCTTTTATTGAAATCTAAAGTACATAAATACAAACATAATCATGTATATTTTATAAAGTATTATTTTGCATATACCATTTCTAATAGATATTTATTTGTGACATTTAAGTAATAAGGTACTTGTTTTGATATTTGCCTATCAAATTCTATGTTCCAAAAAAATACCTAATCGATTAAAGTCCCTTCCATGTGTTCTACGAATCATTTCAGTTAGTCAATCACATTCAAGCCTACAACTTTACTTTCCAACATGTCTGTACTCTGTCATCACTAGTCAACTCTTCATATCTCAAGCTATATCTTTGTAAATACCTTCAGTTTTCATATAAATATTATACTGTAAATAGTGTTGTATAGTGTAGTACGGTACATGCTTTATTTAATATATTTAATTTCTCTTTTTCTTTAATATGAGACTGAATATTGAACCATAGAAGCCATACTAGATATAGGCTTTGTGACGCATATTGTATGATACAACCAATAAAGTTTTTTTGAGAATATGTCTACTTTTTGTGTTCCTGTTGATTGGTTTCAGAAAGACTTTAACATCAAAATCTACTAAAGTTAAAGTGTTTGCACATTTTACTATCATATAGCGTATTAAGATTAAAATGTACAAATATTTGTAAGGTCTCTCTTGAACAAAGGGCAAGAAGAATGCATAGAGAGAAAGAAAATAATTCTTAAACTTAACCAATGGCTTTTTTTATGCTGATTGGAAGGGATTTAAAGCCCAGGAAACCACATAAATGCACCCAAATATACCTTTGGAGTTAGCTTTGGGCTAAAGATAGGACAATGCAAGTAAATCAAATTTGCAAGTTCTCATCAAGACGTAGCTCTGTGATTTGAATATGAATTTGTTAATCTCATAATAATTAATGTGGGATGTCGAAATTTAGGCCAAAAATTATATTTTGGGGAAATTCTCCTTCATTGAGTAACTGTTACTTTGGGTCAGCAACACCTATGCAGAAATATTATTCTAGGTTAGTACATTAGATTACATGTGTGGATTGTTAGCCCATGGTGCTCAACGGGCGGATATAGAGTTCTCCATACTGTTTACCACAGTAACATAAATGACTGTATTTGTTCCCCGTGTGCATAGTAATAGTATGGAAGAAAGAGTAAGATATAATACAGTAGTCATAAGTAAAGGTACACACAACCAAACACAATTGCATAGGAAATGCGAAAAACTGTATAGTTTAACATGCCTCATTACAGTAATCGTAACATAAGTAATGCACGCAACCTCCAAAATCAGTAAAAAGACAACTACGCTTGTATGGAGTCTAATCCAAAATATATTTAATTTCTCAGATAAGACACATAATAAATTACAATATGTTATCTTCTACAAATATTTAAGCATTGAATAAAATCAAAATGATAATTAAAATATAAGCAATGTTATTAAATATTTATACATAATCGTAGGTAGTAAAAGAAATCAACTACATACGGGGTGTGGGGAAAAGCCTTCATGTGCAAATTGACTGTGAGGAAGCTTGAGTTGTTTTCTGTCTTTCAAAATTCTTTTACGAACATTTGACTATTGAACAGAAGATAAAAGTTAAAAGAAAAATAACATAGACAGTAAAGATGATACCTTAGTTTAATTAGAGTTAGCTTAAAACAAAAGAAATAAGAAACGAAGTATAAAAATACTTCTAGAAATCCATAGAAACAGAAAATATCATTTATTTAATGAATGATAACATCACTAGCAATAATTACCCAAGAGAAGAATAGCGATACTGAAGGCAGCGGTATCATGGGAAGCGTTGCCCAGGATTGACTGACAAGAGGACCTAACTGTAGACCTCATTGTAGGCCTTTCATTGGTTCTTCTCTTTTTGAAAACGTATATTGATATGACTTGAAAAGAAATATCTTCCTGTAGTTTCAATTTAAATTATGTAAACGTGAACGATACAAAATATTTGTTGGTGAGTAAGTTCAATTTATTTGTAATGTTTTAACTCCTACGTTTAGTGAAAACTGTGTATTATGTTGGTTAATAATGTTTTCACACGTGTAGTTCCCTATCTCATACTTAAGGGTGTAAGTAACCTCTAATATAGTTCCATTAAGATTTGTGAACAGGTAGTATGATAATCAGTAAATCACTACCTTGTTATAGTAGTTTCACTACTCAAAAGTGTATTTTGACTACAAAAATTTTAACTCATCAAAACCAAAAAGTTCAAATCTATTGTAGTCCATTATATTTCATATTTAGGCTAAAAAATAACTCATTAACATATCAAACTCTGTGAGTGAGATGAGTTGAGTTTCATCTTCTGGGTTTGGTTTAGCCAGAAGATTTGGAAGAGGTTTTCTCATTTTCTTATCAGATGTATAATAGTCTATTATTAATAGAGTGCACTACAATAATTTATGATACAGTTCGAATGTTGAGTTTAGCTTCAATTCACCTTCCGCTTAGTGTAGAGTCTGAAATCTGACACTGTCACAAACCTGACTCCTACAATCTGGAGTCCACCACGTCCGTCTGAAGAGATCCAAATAGGTTGACGTCGAAGATGTTCAAAACGATAGTTTTGCATCGTTAGGACATCAGAGACACCTAGACCAGAAATGAGGCCTGTCTGGTTTACCCAGCAACCATCTAGTGTAATCTAGATGAAGAGGTGTTCTCATTGTCTCATCAGGTAGTGAGGGCAGAACAATAGAATAACTTGATTTATTACACAAGTATAATATTTGGGCCGGCATATCAAAAGACATGTTTCAGATGATATTCATTGGATATGAAAGATGCCGTAACAAATCATCTTCTCACACCAATACGTTGTTGTGTAGTCTCTTATCTTCTTAAATGATATTATAGATACACGAACATGTCCCTATCTCAATTACGAGTATAATACTCCGTAAACCCTTTAATTATAAAGTATTAAATGTCAAGGAGAGTACGAGTTAGTAAATGTTATATACAGGAAAAATCCCTATTCTCCATTTATTCCTACACAGTTACTTACCTGCTAAAACTCTATTGATATGTCATAATTTTATGTACAGTCACGAATCTCTATCAAAAATATACATTTATAAAGTTAGAAATATTCATGAAGTATGATATTGGATGTGATAGATATATGAACCGGCTGCACTGGTGGCCATTTTGGTTTTAACACGATCAGAAAACCTATAACACTATAGGTTATAACGTTATAGGTATAACACCTATAATGTTAAACCTATAACACTTTAACAACTTTATTTTCGTTCGTACAGTTATGACAGATGTCTCATTTTAATGATATTACTGATACAGATCCAAAGGCTTTTTAGTTATTTATATTTGTTTCGTTTATTTAGAGAAAGAATCTCCAAAATTTTCAAACTTTATCTTTTAAATATTCAGAGTTAAAAAAAATTAAAATGCTCTTGGATGCCTACTGAAGATAACTTTAAAATGAAACTCTTCTCAAATGTTTCTACGATGAAAAATTGTGTTCTTATGCGCTAAGCTCAAAGTTGTTTCACTACAGCGGACTCTGAAATACACTGATTCACATCTTCTCGATTTCTGTAAGAGATATTGACCACAAATGATTAATACAGACAACCACATGTAGGCTATCTGTACTATGCTACCTACATCATCATCTTATCCGATATCAGTCTGACGTGATGGATACAGGACTACATTTCTGTGTGCAATACATTTGTTGTGTAGTCTGTAATATTTGTCGATGTATATCTGATTTTGGTTGAAATCTGATTTGTTTGTGCTGAAACAGATACCTCACCTCATTAAAATTCTGCGTAATCCCATATATTACCCAATATTAAATCGAAATAAATTGAATATGATACGTAAACGATCTTTTCATTTCCCCCAGTTTAACTTAAATTTCCCTCTAACCCAAATTTTATATCGGAAAGTATAATATAAATATAGCACAATGAGATTTGTACTTAACCTACGACCTTTAATACCTTCAGAATATAGACAGTTAGAGATGCGAGCGTTTTGCATGACTAAAACAATAACATGTATATTTTTAGAACATTTAAATTCTGTGTACTTCCCTGTGAAAATGAACAATTGAAGTGTTGAATCCAATGTTGTGCAAGGAAATCTTTGAGCTTTTAGAAATAACAAATTTAATAACAAATAACAAACACATATAAAAAAGTTGTACGCAGGGTACGTTTACGTTCATAAAATGCAGCACGACAAATGGAAGTCACTCAACGGGTACTACACATTAATTCCTAGCCGTAGGTGAGATAATTGGGAGAAATGTTTATTATAATCAGACGGAAACAAATATAGCAAACATGATGGCGTAAGTACGTAGAGTTTAGTTTTTGAAACTCCATCGACCCTTATACATAAACTATATTGTTTCCGTCCAGGCTGTAAACGATACTTTGATAGTAAATGTATTTCCTGTCATTTGTTACTAGGTAGGTCAGACTGTGGAAGGGTGTGTGGCTACGCGGGCCTGCCATCCACAGATAACATGCAGTATTCCCCCTTACGTCATCGCAGCACCCTGCCTGCAACTGTTACCATATTCTATAAATAAATAATAAATAAATACAAATAACTTTATTTCGTAAGCGTTTCTCAGTACATAACTGTTTGTCAGAATAACTTGTGCAAATGGTATAAGCCTAATAACTACTTATCAACTAAATAACAATAACTATAACAAAGATTATAAAAACAGTCAAAACTCTATAAATTAAATATTTTAAGGCAATTCAAAACAGAAATGAAAATTATCTAAATAAAATGTATAACAGTTCTAAAACCGACAAAGTAATATAAAAAGATCACTGCTTAATATGCAGATTCTTTATTAACATCTTAGTTACTGCTGTTACATAATTTTTTTAATTTTCTTTTTTAACACTATTGAAAAAGTTAGAAATTGGATTGTTGGTGTCCTCAAGAACCTATTTCACACTATAATAAACCTTTCTCGCCAGATAATGTGTTTTAATTTCAAAAAAATTGAACACATACTAGAAGTAGGTGAAATTTACAAGTTACAAGAAAACACATTTAACTCCAATATGCTGTTTCCTAAGGTCTCATATTTTATATCTATATTGTATAATATTACATCTGGTGGTAGCAGATGTAATATTATGAATTAAGATATTAAAAATCATTGCATTGAGGTTAGGTATCTGTTCGTGATCACGATCAACCTAAATCATACCAACGTTCGGAGTCAGGGAATATACAACGATTTATTACACATAGAAAGGCCAGACAGTTATTGATAGAAACATTTATCTAACAATGTGTCAATATAAACATGTTTCAATCTAAACATACTTACTTACTTTATACTTGGTGATATCCCACTAGAAGCACTTTTGTGCAGTGGTCGTCATATTGAAATGGTCCTTTTCACGATTCTAAGTATTCTTCTACAGAGTAGTATGGCCGTTCCAGCAGATATTCTTTGAATTTAATCTTGAATTTTTCATAATTTTCAATTGTCTTGATTTCAGCTGGCACTTTGTTGTAAATTTTTCCACTCATGAACCTATGGCTCTCCTTTGCTAAGCTGGATTTAACTTGAGGAACATATATATTCTCTTTTTGTCTGGTAGCATATTTATGGATTTCTAAATTTTTTCTGAATATTTCAGGCTTTCTTCGAACTATTAGTGCATATTCAAGAATGAATTGTGCCGGTACTGTAAGAACTTTTAATTCAGTAAACAAAGGTTTGCAGTGGGTCAGATATGGCACCTTACATATTGTTTTATAATTCTCTTTTGAAGGAGGAATACTCGTTGGGATGATGGACTGTTTCCCCAGAATAAGATGCCATAGTTCACAGTGCTGTGAAAACATCCAAAGTAAACCTTCATTAGAATATCTTTTTCCACTAAGGGCTGGAGACGACGGACCATGAAGCATACAGCTGACAATTTAGTTGACATTTGCTCGATGTGGTGTTGCCATCTCAAGTCATTGGCAATAGTTATGCCCAGATATTTTATACTTCTGTCTATGCATATACTTGACCCTTCTAAACGAAGTAAGTAAGGGGTCGCAGTCTAATTTTTTCGGTTGTAAAATTGTAATGCCTTGGTTTTTCCTCTGTTTAGTAACAGTTTGTTCTGCTTTCACCATTTACTTACTTCATTCCATCTTGTGCTTTTGTTTTGAAGAAGCCCCATGTCTTTATCATGAATCAAGTGACTGACGTCGTCTGCTAACATCCAGATTTCACCGGTGGCGACAAATTTTGGTAAGTCATTCATATAAAGGAGGAACAACACAGGGCCCACATTTGAGCCTTGTGGCACCTCTGTGTTAATAGCAGGTGAGACAGCAGAGCGGAAGTGTCTCGTGAGTCCATCTTGACTTGAATGTCTAATATTTACAACCTGTATTCTATCTTTCAGATATGAGATGATCCAATGTAGTGGTGCACCCTTAATTCCTAATGTTACTAGCTTTTTAAACAGTGTAGGGTGTGACAGCAGGTCAAAGGCCTTGGTCATGTCATAAAATATGCACAGTTGTTCCCCAACCACGTCTAGGTTGTCGTACAAGTTCACTACCAGGTCAAGGATTGCATCGATAGTAGATCTATTCTTCCTAAATCCATATTGGTTAGGGCTAAGTAAATTTCTACTGTTCAAGAATGGAATTAATCGTTTTAGGAAGACCAATTCGAAAATTTTTGGGATTGGCACTTTGAACTAAAACTGGCCTATAGTTTTTTTGCTAGCTCCTTCTCACTATTTTTATGGATCGGTACAACTTTAGATGTTTTAATTCCCTTCGGAAATATACCAAATTAATACGTGGAATGCGTTCTTCTTCATCGAGTGATTTGTTGATAATTTCAGTGAGAGGCTTTGCAATCGTGTCTTTACACGTTTTTAGTGTATTACATGGGATATCATCTACACCCGCACTGTTTTTAGAGCTAATCCTATCAATTATATCCAAAACTTCTAGTTCGTTAGTATGCTGGAGGTGAAAATCCTCCGCAGATGGACCAGGTCAAGGATTGCATCGATAGTAGATCTATTCTTCCTAAATCCATATTGGTTAGGGCTAAGTAAATTTCTACTGTTCAAGAATGGAATTAATCGTTTTAGGAAGACCAATTCGAAAATTTTTGGGATGGCACTTTGAACTGAAACTGACCTATAGTTTTTTGCTAGCTCCTTCTCACTATTTTTATGGATCGGTACAACTTTAGATGTTTTAATTCCCTTCGGAAATATACCAAATTAATACGTGGAATGCGTTCTTCTTCATCGAGTGATTTGTTGATAATTTCAGTGAGAGGCTTTGCAATCGTGTCTTTACACGTTTTTAGTGTATTACATGGGATATCATCTACAACCGCACTGTTTTTAGAGCTAATCCTATCAATTATATCCAAAACTTCTAGTTCGTTAGTATGCTGGAGGTGAAAATCCCCCGCAGATGGATGGTAATCCACATCATCATGGAAAGGTTCACAATATCTATCCTCAGTTAATTTTCTTATTTCCGAGATAAAATAGTCGTTAAAAATATTCGCTACATTACTTGGGTTAGTAATGGGTTCGTCATTAACCTTAAGTGTAATATTACAGCTATTTACAATATCGTTACATGTTAAACTTTTTACAACATTCCAAGATTCCTTATTTATATTTTTGGCATTTTCGATTTTAGATTTTAAAAACTGTTTCTTAGCGTTGATAAGCAAAACACTATGCTGGCTCTTAGCGTTGTGATACTCACGCTTGGAATTTTCAGTCGCCTCATGACGCGTTCGCCAGTACATTTCTTTAAGGTTCTCTTGCGATTCAATAACCTCTTGTGTTATCCATTCAACACGTGAGTTGTCCTTACAGCTAAAAATTGCCTTAGGAAAACATACCTCAAACATATATATATAAGTGGAGTAGAAGTCATCAAATGCATCGTCAACACTTAAGTTTATATTATTACTATATACAGGCCAGCTTTGCTTGGACATCAAATATTCAAATGTGGTTAGGTTAGGTTTTTTTTATTTTCCTCTTCTAGACTTTTCAACCTGTGTCAATATGTACTCTAGAATACTATTTTTGACATTTCCAGTAACACAAAGGAAAAGTGGGAATTGGAAAATGGATAACATGGGAGGAAAGATGCTGATATTCGTAATACTGGCCCCCTCACTTTTAACTCAGCCACATATGGAGATAGATGGATAGACTAAGGTAAAGGATACTGAGAAAGGGCTTTTCGTGAACCCCAAACCACTAGGGTTTTACAAAAAGAATGTCTTAGGCCACCCTATCTAGTACCGTTATAACAGCTATATTAATACCTTTCCTCTGTATTTTATTTTTATCATCTCCAAATGTCATTTGGAAATCCAAGAAACTCAAAAAAATAAATGCAGAGAAAACACAATAACTCATGGGCACCTGTTGAATCAGCGCACATTTTTGCTAAAATGAATGTTGAAGCTGTGATTCATTTTGAATCCTCAACTTTTCCAAGAGAGACAAGAAGCAGAGGCAAAGGTTGAACTTAGCTGGTTAAAAGTCAAGTGTCCACCTGATTCAAAGTTATCTTACGACTAAAACTCTATTCTCAAGCAAAAAAAAATCCTTTAATTGACTCACTAATTTTCATTTAACAACTCCATCTTGAGGCACAAAACAACTGCACAAATTAAATAGGATTAACGATAACGGATACTCTTGATTTACCCACGGCCCAAAAGGTGGTCTTATCATCTGAAAAATCGTTGAGCTCCGTTCAAAGAAACTTGACAAGTAAGCAGAGGTAGTATTTTAGGTAGATTTATTACTAATTAAAGTGATCTACCTTATCAAATGAGTTTATAGAGATGCAAAGTGTAACTTCTTGTGGACTGCGACTGAGCTTCTAAACAAGATAACATTTGATAGAACTATGACACTCTCAGCGCAGTCGTCGTTAAAGTCGATGCAAATTGATTCGTTAATTGAAGTTCTTTGGCAATACCTAATCACCATTGAAATTTTGCTAAAGGGTCAGTATTTGGCTGGATGAAAATAATCTGATCTGAAATACAAATACATTTGAGATATTTTTACCAAAACTGGTGAGAAGTTGGATAGTTATAACGGATACTTTAATTGCCTTCTACTGTGTAATAGTAACGCCATTGATCGAGTATGAAAATAATAAACAATTAACCCCTTTATTTTCGAGTGATGTTTAGGAATGCGTTTACATCTTGGTTTTGAAGATTTTATTCAGTAATTTATTACAATAATCCAAATGTCAAATAACTAAAATATTTACCTCAACTATTTTCTAAACATTTTGTAATTTAAGGATTGTGTTTTTTTTTTTTTAAACTCATATGATGGACATTGTTTACTTGGGGTGAAAGTAAGAAAACCATTCCTTTCATACCTGAAGCCCGTACTCTTGATAGTAGTACTTGATAGGACGAGCAAGGCGTCCTGCCTAGTACAGCGATCCCAAACCTCAGTAAACTGCACCTGTGTGGTCTCTCTTTAGGTAATAATATAGTATATTAATTTAAACAAACTCTCCAATAATATAAAGTTTTTATTTTTGTGAGGCCTTTCGTACTCAATGAGTACATCTTCGGACTCACACAACTGAATAAAAGTAATAATAACAATAGTAACATAAACAATTTTGTACTAAATAAAAACATATGTCATTAAAAATACAAAGAGGTAATATTCTATGACAGCACAGTATGTTGTATGTATATATTAGTCTAATATAAGTCTGATGATCATATATATATATATATATATATAGTCTGATATATCAGACTTCAAATAAGTCTTAATTTATTTTCTTTGTACCATTTAAAGAAGTTAAGGAGGAACAGACAGAACCAGTTGATAGCCGTAGGAATAGGCATGCAAAGATTTAAAAAAAACTAATTCACTTTCGGCCATCTGTATACAGAATTAATAAGATTATAGTTCAAGGCGAGTTTCCTGGAGTACTTATACGTTCCAATAATGTACATCAGAACATTTACCATCCAATCTAGTTATCTGTGATCTTCCCACTAGGTATGAAAAAAAAACCAGATGGTCTCTCAATAAGAGGGGCATCATCAAACTAAAGACACTTTATCTTAAACAGAGCGTAGGGCTAAGGTATTTACACATTCTCAGGCGTTTGAGAATAATCAGAGAGTTCAATATAATACGTTGTCTCGAGTCTTTAGCACGAAATCTCATCGGAAATGTCGAGACAACTGTTGTATCGTCTACGAAAAATCTGACTGGGCCTCACATAGTACATTTTCCACATCAAGGATTAATGCTATAGGATCCACTACAAACCTCTCAAAGATCTTGGACCAAACAGGTAGATTTGATATTGGAAAAAAATTACAACTAACAGTGTGATTTGGATATTTCAGTAATGTGATCACTAGTCCTTTGGTTGCCAGTGGCAGAGTGGCGATAATAACTTTGATCGCTTTGCTTACTAATAATAAGGCTCCTGGCCAAGATTCTGTTACAAACGTATTAGTACAGAATGGAAATAACTTATGTTTTATTTACACATATTTAATAAAAGATTAAGTGACAGTGTATTTCCACAAAAATTTAAAATCGCAAAAGTATTAACTATTTTCAAAAAAGGCTTTTCAAAAAACTAGTTCATTTGATAACTACAGAGCTATATCGGTATTGTGAGTTATTTTAGAGCTTTTGTAAAAAAATTAATAAGACTAGATTCATTAGATATTTTGGTAGTATAAAATTGTTTACCCCTTCCTAGTTTGGTTTTAGGAAGGTTTGTAATAATGAAATGGCACTAAAACATTTTCTTTCAAAAAATTATTTAAATTTAAATAATTTGTAGTCTAATAAAGCAGCTGGCTTATTTCTGATATTTCTGATATAATAAAGGCATTTAACACAGTAAATCATGCATTGCTAATAGAAAAAATATAAAAGCTCCACCCTTTTTATATACCGGGTGGAGTGCGTGGAACCCCTCTTCAATGGTTTAGATCTTACCTTACTAATAAACAACAGTTTGTTTCAATTGGTAATTTCAATAGTAAATGAAGGTCTGTAGAGAGTGGTGTACCCTAGGGATCAGTTCTGAGACCGATATTGTTTTTAGTATTTATTAATGATGTACTGTACATCGAGGCCCCTTTAATGAAAAAATATCTGGATTTGCAGATGATACTGCTCTTTCATATGAGCAGCCATTACACTTCAACTGAGGATTGAAATGCAGCAAGACCTTAAATATCTTAGCCTATAGTTTGCAAGAAATAAATTAGAGCTAAATGCACTGAAATCAAGGTATTAAAATTTTTCACTGTCTGAAACATTTAAATTTGTGGAACCCCTAAGTTAGCATAAGATAAACTGTGACAATTATCATAGCAATTGCAGTCAAGTAACACATACTAACAGTGTAAATTGTCTTAGGTGAAATGTGTATGAAAACTCACTGTGAAAAAATTATATATGATGTTTAAAATCCTTTTTATATATGTTTTGGGAAAAAAATACATTCTTAGAGAAATACTTGTTCTAATAAAGTATTGACTCAGATCTTGTAAGTACTGTGATGAATACAAATATTCATTCATGCATATACAGTCAAGTCCTTATGCTCATTGTATGCTATACATAAGTGGCGTAACTACGTAGGAACATCTCAAGCGACCTAAAATAAATACAATTTTCATACGATATCAATCCTACTTGTTTGAATCATATTCAAGGAATATCTTATACAAATTTAATATATTCAGATGTATTTCATACTACCCGGTGTTATGTGTTAAAAACATAAGATTCACTCTCGCCGCTCCACCTATTGAATTCTAATTACGCCACTGCGATGCATAGCACCATTCGAAAACATTTTTGTGACGTCCATAATGTAGCATAATTTTCTCATAACATGTGGCTCTGTACACTAAATTCCATTCCACAATATCAACAAAATATATACACCACTTAAGCATGAGGTAAACATCACTCAAAGCATAACGTGATAACGTGGCTGTTGAATATATTTGAGTAGTAAACCGGATATAAAATAATAGTCGAACATCGGAGCAGCCTTCTCCTATCGCCCATCACAAGATGGAGCAGTGCTTTATCCTATTTAGGATGAAGACGATCAAGGAGCTGTAAGGAAAACAATCACTTTTATTGTTCTCAGCAAATGTAACGTCCCTTCGTATATTGTTGCTTGAGAAAATTGTTTCCTGGAATTTTATCTGTTTTTAACAGTATCTAAATTGGAAAATTTTATTTAGTGAACAGTAATATTTTATAATTTATGTAGCCTATTGTGCGTATCGTAACTGCCACATTGTGTAAGTCATGGTGTTTAAAGTGTCCTTTAATGTGTTTCTTTTCATGAAGTATAAAGAATAAACAATGGCTTATCAAATGTGAACAACATTCAATTTCCATAGCAGACCTCAAAACCAGCAATTTAAAACATGCAACTCGTCGTCTTCTATACATAGGACGACAGAAAAAGTGGTCGTTGTATCTAATCATGTAGTTATACTGGATCTCAAATGTTTATTGTATATAAGCGGAAGGTGACAGCATGGTTACTTCGTGTTGGATGGCGGGCTGCAGAGGCGCTGTTGTTATCACCTTACACCTAAATTACCAGTCCAAAGCCCTGTTAATGAATTGTTTTATGACTATTAGTTGTTAATTTAATTTTTGCATAAAACTTGGCACCTGTCAATTTAAATATGTAGCAATTGACTTTCAAACGTGGGCCTGCTTTTGTTTGTCAGACAAGTTGTAATCCTTTCTTTTTCATGTTAGTATTTAAGGTTATACATTTAAAGAAATTTTATTTTGATTTTGTCATACATTAATATAGCTTTTATGTAGTGGTATGTAAATTTAAGAAAGAACCCCAGCGCTCTGGCCTATAGTGTTGCTGGGAAATTTCCATAGGAATAAGCTATCTCATTTTCTTCTATATAATAATTATGTAGAATAAAGTGATTTGATTTGATTTGTTTTTTGAACATAGAAGTATGTTACATTGAAGTAATTCAAAAACCCCCAAATTTGTAGTATACACAATTTCACAAATACTAATTTTAAAAAACCTAAGTTTTAATGCATTTTATAATTTAATTCAAAACATTTTATTTGTAAATTACTAAAACCCCTTAATTACATTCAAAATCATTAAGTATAGTTATAAAATTCCATTAATAATATTTGAAAAAAATAATATGTTTGGGGTATTTTCACTTATCATATTTTTATCCTATATAGGGCGATGGATAACCTTATAAGAGATAATCTTATAATGGATTATTTTATAAGAGATGTTATAAAATAATTTTGAAACGTCTGAGTTATCAAACACAATTTTATTTCAAAACTAATTTGAGGATATTTTTACATTCTTTCATCTTTAACGATTTAAATGCTAGACAGTAAAAACGTTAAGCTGTATACCGTCTGCCATGTTTGCCCTCGTCATTATTTAGGAAATTACTATCTATTTGACGCAAGAAATATGTGAGTCAGTCATGGACAGAACGGAGTTCAGAACAGAAAGAACACTACTGGAAAGAAATACATTTTTCTCACACTTTCAACTGAACTGTTGTAGTAGATGATCTAAATGAGCGAGTCATGGAGAGTAGGCCCAATTTTCATTTCTTATCCTACGCTACACTACGCCCACATATTTGTTGTAGCTCCAAAAGGGACTACAGTATTGGGAACTCTTATTTGACTAACATTTTTCATTGCCATTTGAGGGTAAGAATTAGAAGCCCGCTTCAGCATCACAGTGTATAACGATGAACTGCTAGTGTTACTGCAGTCATTAATAAAAGAGTTATCGGAATCTTCAAATAAGAGATCACTTTAAAGTGTTGCTAGTAAAGATGTGAAGTGCCTCCACAATACATAATGAGCTGTGGAACTGAGAAGGAATAAAATATCAGCAAAGATAAACAATAGTCTGTCCATCTCAACCTAGTGTCTAAGCACAATATTTACGGTAGAATTGTCAGAGGATTCGGCTTGTCCCAAAATACAGGGTGGTTATAAATTATTGTGCACATTTTAAAATTGAATAAATAAATAACCAATCAACTTAAAAACATGGGAATTGTTTTATTAAATTGTAAATTTAAAACAGTTTGATATACTGACTGAAAATTAATAATTGTACACATTACAATAATTATAAAAAGTAGTTATAAAAAGAAAGTAAAAATGTCACTTAAACTGTGGGTGTAAGGTATGATTCTTCTTAATGACTTGTGTTGTGACATAGTCAGCTGGTCAACAATGGATCTTTCCACACCAGCTGTTAATTACAGTTGACTAAACAAACACTAAACTAACCTCAGTATCAAAATGGCTAGTGTGCAAGAAAAAGCAAGGTGTGTTCTTTGGTTTCATGAAAGCAGATCTGTAATAACTGTTCAAAGAAGGTTTCGTTTAGAGTATGGCAGCAATCCTCCGAGTAACAATTCTATAAAACGCTGGTATAGGCAGTTTGAACAGACGGGAAGTGTCCAACATAGAAAAGATGCTGGTAGACCTCCAGTTTCTGAAGCTATTGTTGATCAAGTAAGAGAATTGTTTACGAGGAGCCCTGGTAAGTCTACTCGGCGTGCAAGTTTGGAATTAGGATTACCTCGATCAACAGTCTTAAAAATTTTGCACAAACACCTTAAGCTCCATCCATACAAAATTCAGTTATTACATGAACTAAAACCTAACAATAAACCTCGACGCTACAATTTTGCTGTTAGGTTACTTGACCTCGAAGAACAAACAATAAACATTGGAGAAAGCAATTTCTTGAAAAAAGTAATTTTTTCTGATGAAGCAACCTTTCATGTTTCTGGTAAGGTGAATAGACACAATTGTAGGATTTGGGGTACTGAAAATCCTCATAATGTTCGAGAACAAGAAAGAGACAGCCCTAAAATAAACGTTTGGTGTGCATTGGCTATAGATGAAGTGATAGGACCCTTTTTCTTCGCAGAACCGACAGTCACTAAAGAGGGTATACCTCGACATGCTTGAACTTTTTGCAATACCGCAAATTGAGCATAGACAACCAAATGTTTACTGGCAGCAAGATGGTGCCCCTCCACACTGGGGTAAGATAGTACGTGACTACCTAAATGACACGTTTCCTGGTCGTTGGATTGGACGGGATGGTCCAATTCCTTGGCCTCCACGTTCCCCAGACATTACACCCTTAGACTTTTTTTTGTGGGGCTATGTCAAGGACAGAGTCTTCGCCAAAAAAGTTCAAGATATTGAGGAACTCAAGAATAGAGTTCGAGAGGTTATTGGAAGCATAACTCCAGCAATGCTCAGAAACACATGGTGTGAGGTTGAATTTAGACTACAAACTTTGCGTGCAAACCTCGGAGAGCACGTGGAATTAGTTTAATTTCCTTGTAAAAGTATGAGTAACAGTAATCTTTCTGTCCTTCATTGGTAATAAAACTGTTTTAAATTTGCTATTTAATAAAACAATTTCCATGTTTTTAAGTTGATTGGTTATTTATTTATTCAATCTTAAAATGTGTACAATAATTTATAACCACCCTGTACAATATACGAGACGAAGATAACAGCTACAGTTCTTTCACACACCTTACAAGAAAATAATTTGTATTAAATTTGAGATTTAGCGGTGTGACTATTTAGTGTAATTGTTCAACAGCCACCATTATCGATCTTTAGAATCATCAAACGAGGCTAGTCATACAAGTAAACATTGATAAACTTAACTATTCAGTCCCAGAATATATGTCATCTAAGATTGAATACCATTAGACATTTTCATCCAATAAATGTACTACCTCAAGCATTTTTTGCATTTTCCGAAACATTATAGTCATCTGACCATGTATCAATCACTATACTGCATCGCAAATTATTTCGTTGTTTACAGAGCTGATAGTGAGTACGACAAGCCATTATTACTAAGAGAAGGGTTGTGACTGTCATCAAAGTTCTATTTAGTTTCACAAAAAATGAAGAATTTTCCACATCGTGTCTGGGTTAAGGTTCGCATATCATTCCTTGCAGTCTCTTCTTTCCATCAGTTCATCCTAATACCGTCGACATTTATCTCGAAACTATGTTACAGGATCTTTATAAACATCTTAATAATGAGCAAGTTTTATGTTTCTGGCACTGGAGTAAGTGCTTCTCCTGGAAAGAAAATTTTAATTACAGGGCCAGAATTTATCTTATCTTTTACAATTCATTGATTTAATAAATAACAGTGTCGTCGGGGTCAAAATGTCGTAGGTATTATACTCACGAAGTGCGGTCAGGTCTACTTCTGTTTTGACGATGTTGCACTGGTTATTTCCCTTTTGATTTATGATCATAGTTGGCTTGCAAATTATCCTGACTTGAGTACTGCCATTTCCCATCCTGGAATGCTTGGGGTTGTACTATCAGCTTTCATCTTATGATTAGGCTGATGTAGTTCTCTTCTCTCTTATCAATCTCTATCCCGAGTTATATATCTGCCGTGGCTTTCAACTGAACAGCTTTGCCTGTAATATACAAGTTGTTCACAAAATGGTATTACAAACTTCTATAGATGATAGTACTCATCATTCCAAACAAAAAATTACCTGTAAAAATAGGTCGATAAATGTGTCGTTTAGCCGCTAGCCGTTATGTTGTAATTTTATAAACAAGGTTTAGAACCAGTAATATTCTGAGAGGAACAAAGATTATTTTAGTTTAAAAGTATCAGCTGTTTTGCATTAGTTATTAAAAAATTACAAGATGTCAACTATTTTGAAATTTTTATAAAATTCCACAGCTAATTTTTTCAAAGTAACGCGTCAACGCATAAGCACGCATGAACACTTTAAAGGTAAGCTTACAAAAGCCAGGAACATAACGTCACAGTTTAGGTATTCGTTGATCCCTACATGTGAAAGTGTACCTTTAAGGTGGTCGCGCTCACCTATGCTTTGACGGATTTCGTTGAAGAAAGTACCATTGGAATTGGTATAAATATTTATAGGAATCTTGGTAAATTGTTTAATTATATATGTTTTTGGTTATTTTACTTTTTAAAAATTTCAACAGCCGCCATTTTGTTAGTGTTAAAACAAATTACACAATTACTTTCTTTATTTCTAAATGATTTATTTCTACCTATGTGCAAAGTTTGTTATTTGTAGCATTGCTAGTTTTAGGCATGTTAATTTTTTATAAAAAAATACAAAATGGTGGTTAGCAACTAAACGATACATTTTCCAACCTATTTTTTGACATTTTATGGGCCAAGTTTGGTTTACAATCTTAAATACTATCAATCATAGAAGTTTGTGACACCCTTTTGTGAACAGCCTGTATATATTATGACAAAAAGAGGAAGTGCGTAGGTATTCTGGTAAAGTGTAGTTGGTGACCAACCGGACCACCTTGTTCGGTAGTAAGCTTTTTACTCACTGAACATACAGCATACGCTATACACTGCATTATGGCCTGATAAGAAAGGTAAAATTACAAATAGAACGTTGCACAAGGTATTGAGAAAGAGTTGAAGATGGAAATTGTCAAATTCTTGAGATATGTAAACCAGTATTAATTTCTGTTTTCATGTTTCATGTTAGCATCCTGGTTTCATGTCGTTGTCGGCTGCTACAAACTTAATGACAAAACAGACTATTTACTCTTCAAATTGGGTTATAGAAATTATATCTAAAGTACACCTCGGTGAAGTGTATTATGAGAGTATCGTTGTCGATTTATAAATACCTCGAGGTTTCAATTTAATACTTCTCGTCGGTTCTGTTCTCATCAATTATCCAACCCTCATCTAGCTTCAAGCTGGTGACATCTACACAGATCGTCGAACCACTTAATTCTGTAATCGGCCACAGTTTCTGCGTAGGCCTAGGTGAGTTGGCATATCCCTGTAAAAACAATTCATTCGTTAAACTATTTTTGTTATTGATACCGTAGTTTATTTTTAGTAGTTTGGAAGTAATCGAATGAATAGAAAGTACGGTTTTTTAAAATAAATCTTAAGCTCTAAAAACGCAATCAGTGTTGCTTCAAAATCCATTAGAAACTTGTATTTTGAGTTTTGTATCGGCCGAGTTTTCGACAGCAAAGATTCCTATCTGATACTTGTTCCAACGCAATTTGAGTGCCGCCCCTGTCTGGATTAGAGACCGAAAGTATTAGATGTAGCAGTAGAGGCAGTCTAAGGGAAATTCCTTTCTTGGATAGTCTAGAAGTTTTATGAACTGGTTGGAGTAGATATTCGAAAGGATCTTCGAGAACCTGCTTTTCCAGTACACCGTAGTGAGATACACTCGTTTTTCCAAAAGGTTCCTAATGATCACGATTTATCGTGGTGAAATATAGCAAACAGAGTACCGAGTCTCTCACACCTTTCGTTTTCCCCTTTTATGTAACCTGTGATCTATTAATTAGATGTACTGGTATCCTACTTCGGTACCAAGCTCCTTTGAAAATTTACTTTAAACGTAAAACTATTCCTTTAGTATCAATTGAAGTATAGAGTTTAACATATTTACATATGTTTACAGCTTGATTTGATCTCCTAACATTTCATGAAAAATCAATTAATCTGATTTAATAAGAGTTATAAAGTAATAAGGATATTGTAATTACTCAACTTTTAAAGTTTTAGATTTCTGGTTTATTAGATTAGCAATTGATACAGACAGTCAGAATAAAACCAGTTTAACACAGATTATAATTATGAACATATAGTTTTACATATGAACATTATAAGTTTTACATATAGGCCAGTGCTTCCTTAGAGATCTGAATTTGTAAATAGCTTTCCATGCAAATCTTACGAAATGGCATAGTACCCAAGGGATTATTCGTACTTGCATAGTGATACAGATGTAAACATGAGTAAAGGCGAGTTCGATTGGATCACTCCAGAAGTTAACAGGGAAAATCTTATGTCATTTCCTAAGAATGTGACTTTCCTGAGAGTATAATTGAAATAGCAAATATAATGATGGTATAAAGAGTACAAACAAATTCTATGGTAATCAGAATACGAATTCAAAAAATGTGAAAAAATCTTCGTGAGGTGTAGTGGATTTTTTTCTAAAAGTTCCAAATAAATCTAGATATGAACTTAATATAAATGGCTCAATAACAACTTAGAGTGGATTATAATCAAGATTTTGTTAGTTTAAAAGTATCAGCTGTTTTGCATTAGTTATTAAAAAATTACAAGATGTCAACTATTTTATAAAATTCCACCGCTAATTTTTTCAAAGTAACGCGTCAACGCATAAGCACGCATGGACACTTTAAAGGTAAGCTTACAAAAGCCAGGAACATAACGTCACAGTTTAGGTATTCGTTGATCCCTACATGTGAGTTAAAACAAATAACACAATTATTTTTTGTATTTTAAAATTATTTATTTTTACCTATGTGCAAATCATATTTGCACATAATCATATTTGCCCTAATCAGTATTTCTTAAGATTAACAGCAAACCTAGCACTGAGTGTTCCACCTCTCGGTGATGCCATGTGGTGCCCATGTTCTTGAGATTGGACAACAGCATGTTATTAGCCAGGTGTCAGTCTCGAAGGTGTGGGATATAGTAAGGCGACTGAGGATTACACGTTCTACTGGGACAGGTAGCATCTGTGTTAGTGTCATAAAAAGATGTTTCCCGTAGATTTCCGAAGTCGCTCATATAATAAATGACAGTCTAACCTTTTATATATAAAATAAACAAAACAATTCCTATCATAAAATCACGCTCAAAACATCATATACACAATTACAGACCAATTAGTATTTTGTCGGTGTTTTAAAAAAATATTATAAGAAGCACTTATACGTATCAAACAAACTTGTTAATATTCTCCAATATAAGTATTTTCAATTCTCATTAACATGGAATTTAAGAGACGAATCAGCCATTTTTGACTTCGTACATAGTCATATGTGTCACACATGATGTCTTGCATGAGTGTTGCACGAGGTAGCACTTTATTTATTCACTTCTTATTAAAAAATTAGAAAGCAAGTTAGTTGATATTTCTGGAGATCGTGGTCTTTGCCATACTAGGGAAGTATAAATGATTTTCCTAAAAACAGAACACAGTAAAGTTATAATTTACGCAGTCATACCTTACGCATATATAACACAGTGCATTGCTTGCTGTAGAAGCTGCTAAAGACAGCCTTGAACAAGCTTCTCAATGGTTCCTAAAAATAGTTTTTTTCTTAACCCAAATCAAATTCTAATCAAATTCGGTATATGTAGCACCTCATACCGTACCAATGTAGGTGGCCTGTTTTCCGATGACAACCTAGTGCAAATATTTGATTCCACTAATTTCGTGGCCTCCACATGGGTACCCATCTCACTTGGAATGTTCATGTAGAAAATGTCTGTAAGAGATTTCAACCAGTTTACTATGCTCTTGGTCGCATTGCTCAGGTTTACAGCCTACGATTGTTTCTCACTGTTTAGGCAACTTCTCACATGTAGAATCTATTCTAAATTATACGGTTATATTTTGGGACCTTTAAAGCAATCAACACTTTCAATGGGTTTTCAAATTTTTAAAAACTGTGAATCAGAGTGATGTTTACAGTGCTTCAAAAAGAATGTTTGCTAAATCCAACGTAATGACATTGGCTGGCCTGGTTAGGTATGAGTGCTGCATGTTCGTTAGAAACATCCCCAGTCTGTTGACGGTCAACGGGGCTTGCCGCTCATATTCAACGAGCGGTGGGAAGCGGCTGGCTGTGTAATATAGAACTTTCCAAAAAGAAGCCACAATTTCTATACAACGATATTTAACTTTTTTAAATGGTTTTACGATATAAACTATGAACATGTTATGCAATATAGCTGTAGAAGAATGTCTTGTAATAGTATGCAACTTATACAATTGAAAAAATAAAATTGTATTGATTGTTAGTTATTGATAAAGGGCTATATGGTCTATGGATTAAAAAATTTAAAACAGTTTTTTAGCGTAATGATTATTAACCGAGTTGTATAATTTTTTTTAGTTATTAGCAAGTAAATAAGAAATATCTAGCTTGATAAGGAATCTAGAAGCATTTAAGTGTTTTACTTACAAATCCGTATTAGCCAATATAATAGACTAAATAAAAATATAGTCTCTGAAGTATTTCTTAAACAAAATGTGATAGTAATGTAAAACATAGTAGTTCAAGTATTCCTGAGAAGATGTGGTAGTGGTGTATTATATAGTAATTATATTACAAAATATAAAATATAGTTTGATCCAGGTGAATTGGCTTTTTCATTGGCCCATGTCTCTGGTGTCGAAACGATGTAAATTCTTTGTTTCAGCTTCTACATCGTCGACTTTTATCGATCTCTTCAAACGAACATGGCTCCAGATTCCAGGAGTCAAGTCTTTAACAGCATCAGATTCCAGGCGCTGCAGTAAGAGCAAGGTGAATTGAAGCTAAACTCAACATTCATATTAAATCAACCCTTCTCACCATGGTTATGTTGCGTGTAGAAAACTCGGTTACTCCACCGTGTTTTTAGATCGTGTTAGTAGCATCGTAGTGAACTAAATTGTGTACCTGATGAGACAATGAGAATTCCAATTCACCTGGATTAGTATATTTTATGTTTTATAATCTAGGTGTCACTGATTTCGAAAAGATGTAAATGTTTTGTTTTGAACATCTTCGTCATCGACTTTTCTTTCGATATCTGCACAAGAACATGGATCAATATTCCAGGAGTCAAGTCTGTAACAGTATCAGACTCGTGATGATGCAAGAAGAAGGTGAGCTGCAGCCTAAACTCAACATTCATAATTTCGTGTTTTGACATTTTCATTCGTAAAAGAGTATTTTTTTGAGCAATCTCCCATCTTGACTTTCGTATCACTTTAAAAATTATTTTGAATATTTGTAACAATGAGGGAAGGAATTAACCCCCCCCCCCCCAACCCCTACCTGGATACCTCTATGATGATATAGTATATAATAAGTATTTAATATAATACAGGCATTCCTTAAGTACATTTCCCATCACATTAGTTCATAGATCCTAAAAATTCATTTATATTGTCAGTGCATAGAGTGGGGAGCATTTCAAAGAGTGTCTCATGTTTTGGTTTTAATGGCAAAGAATTTACGGTTGAAAATATTTATTTTTGTAGTATGAATCGCTTGCGTAAATGATAATTTTTCCACACCTGAATCACCTCAAAATTTTATTTTAAAATATAAAAAGTTTTTCTGGTCGGATTTTTTTTTAAATACACAATATAAATTTTAATTGTCACTTATTACTAGGAAAAAATATTCTTAAGCATTCTCTATTTGGTTTGTTCAAAACATAAATTTGTATCGAAATAAAACAGGGTTTTGCATAATCGTGTTTACCTTATTCATTGAAATTCAAAGTATATTTGAAGTTTTATCACTATTTCTCATCTCAAACTTTTATACTATTAATAATTTGTTCTAATTTGTACATTAATACTAAAGTCTATTATTTGCTATTTCAGGAACAAATAAATAATTCCGTGTGCGGTAATAAACTCCAATTGTTTATCTTTTGAAAAGATTAATGATTCCTTTTATAAAAATAAGAAAACTTTTAATTCTGTTATAAGAATGCTTGTTTGAATATTTGGTGGACATCTGGGAAAAGAGTTAGGAGAATACAGGATGAGAGCTGTGCGGCAAAGTCTGGGTGGTCCGAGAGGTGTTTCATTTACATTCCTTCTATGAGGTTCTAATGACGCCGCCATCTCAGCATTCCACCATTCCTGGTCAATTCCTTATGGTATCCCAATTTGTCTGGGTGAGGGTAGCTTCAGCGCCGTTGCCACCTCATTGCTTAAAAAATGTTTCCATTTAAAACAGGTGTATTGACACAATTAGGCATGTTAACCCACACGGGCACCAATATTTCATAATAACTCTTTTAAACGTGTATGACAAAAATTAATAGCTGAAAAACAGCACACACCCGATCATTATTCAATCGGCAATTACAGCTTATCTTATCATTACTTGTTAACACTGTATACAATATTTAATTTTACAATACTACATTAAAATAAAATGGTAAGATAAAATCTAGAGTATTTAAAAATTTCACATTTACATCATTTAGAACTAACTTTCGTTCCTTAGGAATAATATTAATAAAGAAAAATCAATGAATCAACGTAAAATTATAATTTTAGTGTATACAGATATATAGCGTAACACTATCTTGAAATGAACCGGTAATTCAACCAGTAAATTCGATATAAAAGTTTTGTTCTAGGGCAAAGGGGTTCATGAGCAAATATATATTAATTTTTGTCATATACGTTTAAAAGAGTTATATATATATATATATATATATATATATATATATATATATATCGTAGTTTAATCAGTAATCATGAAAGGAGATCAATTTATCTTTAGAACATAAAATATTTTTGTAGTCTTTTCAAAGTAAACTGTTGTTCATAATTTGGTAATCGAAATTATGAATTGGACATAAGAAGTAAGATACAATTTAACAAGTGTTGCAATGGTTTCTTTCCATGAATTTTTGGATGTTGTGTGGAGGGTCCGCAAAATCTTAATAATAATAATACATTATATGTTTTGGTGTGTCTCAGATTAAATTCGTTTGATAGTTAGGCTTATATATGGCACGAATAAGCACTATACACTTAGCAAAATTAATATGATAGTACACTTGTTGCTAACGAAGTGCACATATTACATTTTGATCCTCAAAACAAATATAGATCAACCCAGTAACAACTCCTCTTCTCTCTCTGTGTTTGATTAGTAAGTTTAAACTTTGCAGTTATATTACCAGCAATAATTCCCATTTACAGTCATGGATCGCTATACGATGGTTTAACACGATTATAGTTTAAGTACATTACAAATACGGAGAATGTTTTACTGAAACGTGATTTTCGGTTGAGAAAGTCCATATGAGTAATCTGTTCGAAGATTTATTATAGAATTCGAAGAAACTGGTTTAGTAATTGACGTAAAAAGAATAGTGCGTGCTCGGACAGGTCGGTTTCTTGGAAATATTGAGGCAGTACGTGTTAGTGCAGACGGCAGTCGTTTATTTAATACACACAAGAGATCCTGTAAAACTACTTGATTTTGTAAATTGAGTGCTTGAAAAGAAGTAAAAGATTTTCAGAACTATTGCTCTGTAGTGAGCAATACGGGTTACGGTTTTGGTTTGGGTTTTGGACTAATGGAATTAGTCATGGCCCACAATTATTTGAGAAGGAGGATCAAGACGTCTTGACTGTAAATGATAAATGTTTTCGGCAAATAATAAGAGAGTTTTCTAGGCCCCAGCTCAAGGAATGGACGAGGAAACATCTGGTTTCAGCAGGACAGTGTGATCTGCCATACTGCTCGAGATACAATTGATTTGCTGCACGAACGGTTCCCAGGACGTGTAATTAAAAAATATGGTGATTTGAAATGGCCTGCCAAAATCCTGCGATGTAATACCTTGCGACCACCTTTGAGAGGCTATTTAAAGTCGCTGGTATACGTCAATATTGCACAAGCAATCCAAGTCCTCGAGGAGGAAATTCATCATGCTATTAATAATATATTTAGTCACAAGTATGTGAGATGACAATTACCAGAAGGCTGCTGGAGAGCTCTTATTAGACATAATATTTTGTAAGTAAGCCGAAATAATGTACTTAAGATAAATATTTAATATGAAATATTAGCGTGGAATTTTTGGATATAGTTTATCTTTTGGTATCCGACGTTATTGTTAGGACACCCTTTAGTTTTCTGTGATGTTGTTGTGTTTGAATTTCAAAGGGAATTCTGGTATACATTTTAGGATCGTCATAGTAGAAAGATATTTCTAGGCTCCCCAGCTTCACTTTACGAAGATAATGGTGGTTAACCTGTAGAGTCTATTTTATGCATTCACTTTAAAAAACAACCACTTTATGAAAATAGACTACTTTGCAAGATACTCTAGTTCCCCAAGTGCCAGCTTTGGGTTAACCAGGCAGCAGGTCTGCACTCTGCACACGTCTTCCATTAGCATCAGATTGGCAGCTTCACGAGAGTTGGATCATATGATTATGCCATCTTAGATTAGAAACAAACCGCACAGCAGTATTAGTTACAGACATGGTCAGAAAATCAGACATGGCCACTGACAATCATCTCTCCAAGATGTTTAACTGTTTCACTCACACATAGTTATTTGTTTTCCAACATCAACTTTTTATTCTTGTATCAGGTACATTATTTTGTTTTAAAAACCAGTAGTACTGACGGATATCTTGATTTTAGTCTCATAAGTGTTTGAAGTTTAAGAATGGTAAAATTTAAAACACCTTTACACTTATTTTTAAGGACTCAATATCCGGCTCTTAACCATCAACAAAGAAATCATACTACTATGCCAAACAAATCTTGACAGGTCTAAAATATAAAAGTTAAATCAAAAAGCATCTAAAAACTACCTTATGTTATTCATCTTGTTTTAAGGATCAGGAAAGAAGGATCAGGATTCTGTTTTATAACCTTTTTACTGCCACGTGCGGTACGAGTAGTCTTATACATCAAAATCCAGACAACATGAGGGTAAAATTTGGCAGTGAAAATGTTAACAAGGCAACTATTTGTTAGCATGTTTTTGTGTAGTTGACAAGACTGAAATCGGTTGGTAATATAGTTGAATCGGGATATAAAGTTTAAGCACTGAAAGAGCTTTGGCTTTTTCACAGGTAGACAGTTTATCGTCCAAGACTGTGGCAACTCATAAGTAGGATACATTAATCAGTGTTGTTACAGTTCTTTCGTCTTTGGAAACTGCAATAGATAGGAAAGCACAAATATATATTCACAAATTTGTATAGGCATCACCATCTTGGATGTGTACAGATATAAAAGTTTACTTTAGCATACGTGTAAGGACTGAAACAATTATAGTGGGGATTTTAGATCTCTACATTAACTTGGAGAATATAGGACCTACATTAAATGCTCTCAATGTTGACTGTGTTCAACGTCGTTACCTATTGAAGCTTACTAACCAATTAGTTCATTTTGTTGAATTAGTTATTTAATTAATTCAAGTGTTTGGGTACAGTAACTAATATATCTTACATAATGTTGAAAATAAAGATCATTTATACATCCGTGAAACTCCTAAATATCCACTTCAACTCTTTGAGGTGAATCACTCCATAATTATAGACAATGAAATCCATGAAAATCATGATATATTTTTATTTGTAAGTCCAGAAAACCATAATAGTGTATGTTGATTAATAAAAACGATCAACAGGCTTTCATTTGTTTTAGACTCATTTTTACCATTGAAATCTAATATAGTAAAAATACTGGCGGGAGGCCTAGAAGAATACGATTTTATTGCAATGTCATGGTTAACATTATTGTAATACCTTCGCCCTCACTTTCGGATTATCAGACCATGTCTTTTTTTATTTTGTTTTAAGGAAAAAGAGAGGCCGTTCTTTTTTTTTAATTATCCTACCCGTCCTCGTGGGCCACTGGCCTTTGCGAGGATGTTATCAAACAGAATAAGGAGGAGAGTACAAGGTCAACTGCATTGATAAAAAGTACAAGGGTCACAGATACGATTTGAACCTGTGCAACCTCTTTAACTCAAACTTGTAAATTGACACCTAAAACGCTTTCCCCACATAGAGCAACAGGTACGGTTTAATAATAAAAAGAAAACTTTTATACTACGATGGTGTGTATGAAAATGATTACTGAATAAATTTTCTTCTAAGTCTAGTTTATGTGATAACATGGCATATTTTTATGTTTATGTGTATTGGATTCCACACATTTTCTATAACAATTGATGGACTAAAGTTATCTCTTGTTCAAAATTCTTTCCAATACACATTAATATGCCTTTTTTACATACATGTTCCAGAACTTTGACATGCAGTGCATAAACTGGCGCCATTTCTAAATGATTAAAAATACTTTCATATTTGGAAGTGAGTTACTTTATAACAAGATATAATATACATCCATTGCGAATTGCTATAATAACTTGTTATAGATTTTTACAGAAGGCACACGTTTACAAAGAGATGGAAATTTTGTCAGACAGCTATTCATATAATAATTTCCCATGACCCTAGGAACTGTTTACAAAGCATGCCTAGAGCGTTACATTGTATAACAACTATAAAATGATGTAAGTAAAATCTGTTTTATTCCCTTAAAACATAATCTTAAATTAACATTTAATTGTAAAATTATAACTAATTCCTAAAGGATTTGGTAAATTTCTAGTGGACACAGTTTAAAATACATAAATCGAGAACCAAATCGTATAATAAGGATAAAAACTTTTGCTCTCATATAATAACATAATCACACTTTTGCTTTCAGTTTCCTATAAAATATGAAACTATAGAATTTACTGTAGGATAGTAAGTAACATATCTTTTCTTTTGAGTGTTTTAGTTAAGTTCATGTAATTATTTTAAAATTAAAATTTTTTATTAGGAATCTTTTTCAAATATGTTGTTTTGAGACACCTGTAGAAAGTTTACTCCCATTTCAAACATCAGCTCTCACGTTTATCACGAACCTATCTTGGCCTGTAACCAACAAATAGTGACGTCACTAATCCTGCCTAAAAAATAAAACAATAATAGACAAGTTTAAATGCGTAGGCGTCACGTGCAGCCGTGCTTACAGAAAAGTTAGAGCGTTACTTTAAAGTATGTATAGTAATAATATTGATATTGTATCTAAGATTTCTAAAATGGAAAACGTCTATATAACCTTGTATTGTTTATAATGATGGTAGGTCTATTTGTATAATGTTTAAAAATTAATGAACTTCATTTTATAGTCTTTAACGGTACAACAAAAAATATTGAAGTTACTATAATAACATTAGAATCGCGATTTATTTGTAAAGTATTCAGAATCTTATAATTTAATTTGTTTAATATAAAAGGAGTTTTGTGACATTACACCAAACTTCAGAATGTGATTTTTGTCCCTTACCACAAAATAGGTAACCAGAACAAGTATTCCTAAAACATGTGTAAAATCTTCCTACAATTTACACATATACAAATAAATATTTAGTGTTTAAATAATCATTCTATTATTTGCATGTACTTACTTTTGTAAATAGTTTCAGCAAAATTGTGTTTTCTGTTACTTTGCATTCTGTTTTTATAAATAAGGTACATAAATTGTTATTTATGGTGTCATACTGTTGGGTGCATTATAAGTTTCTTCTTATAAGTACTACGGGTTTTGGGAAATTTGGTGTAAAAGATTTTTAAAGTCCGCCATTTTAGACTAGTTTTATTATTTACTTTTTTTATTGCTATTACTCGTTTTGTTAATGCAAACAAAAAGTAACAGTTCTGTAACTCAAAACGTGTATGTACTTAGAGACAATAGACAGAAAACTAATCACTTTAGAACACACGTTTACGTGAACTCTTGCGGTATAAAGAATCACCCCTTGGAAACTACCCAAGTGTTGGTGCAATGTCACGAGAACATCCTGTATACAGCAGTATACAATATAGTACACAATCTATCAGTTGCACATCGTAAATATCTATATCTACACTATAATATACTGTGTATAATATACTATAATATACTGTACTGTTATCTTTATTGTAAAATAAAGGATGAAAGTTATACTAAACATATTTCGTAGTAGGTGGTGTGGTGTTGTCAGCTGATAAGACTAGATCAAGTCAAGGTCATACACGCTTATTTGACACATAATACGGTGTATATACTCGTACTTCATTGATATCATCTTAAAACATCTTTTTCTCCTAATTTCTTTCAATGTTACCTTTATACTGCATGCAGTATTATTTCTTCTTATATTACTGCAAATCACTGAAATGTCTTTGCTACAATCTTTGGTGGTGCAACGTTCTCTCTCTCGCATTTCCAATTCCTTTACACGAAGATACCCCAAATGTCACTCCTCTCTTGTACATTATCAAGAGGACATTAGACTACTGGAAATCTCTGAACATACGCTTTGCATTTTCCACCTTTCCCACAACGTAAACCCTTTCATCCTCCATTGGGCTGTATTATCTCAGCCAGAGCTTGAAATTCCCTCTGACAAACTGAGTTATGCATTGATTAAATATCTACTTCACCCGTTTCAGGTACTCCAAATCAACAATGTAGTTGGCGATGTCTCTTCCTTAAGTATACCATCTCCCCATCTCTTTGTCCCACATTTATGGTCTCAGTCTTTCTTATTTCCTTCCTTTCTTTTGGGTCTATTTCTACTTCTTTACCTTGACGTATGTTCTTCTCTTTTCAATCATCAAATCTAGTGGTATATAATGTACGATGACTCGAGCTGCGCACTAAGCCAACTAGACAATACTAAGCCCCCGATCATAACACAATTATGAAACACAAGCTATTTTTAAAGCGGCTCAAGAATTATGACAAAGAAACTATTTGTAGTTATGTTCTTCCCCTCAGTGAGAGCAAATGGACAACCTCTTATCGCAATGCTTTGCCACGTGTCCGAATCTCCTGCTCCTGTAGCATCTTGCCAAGTCTATATAATTAATTGTACGAAGAGCTGTATAATTAGTTCACACAGGATACTTTATCCTTCATGTCCTCAATCTTAAATTCTCTGTACCAATATTCCTCTTCACAGTATGAATAGCTGGCCATCGCTTTTTCGCAGTGTTTCGAAACATGCTTGAATCGTTAGCACTTTTAACACCTCGCTAAGTCTACATACTTCACTGCCCTGCAGTTTTGCCGTTCATTAGACACTGTATCTTTTCTTCTAAGCATATTCTTTATTCTATCCAGACACTCCACCAATAGGCCTACATTTCTTCCTTCAGTATTTCGTACTCAATCAAACATTGTTGTGTTTATTTTGGGTTATTAATTTTTTAAGTCTTCTTTTAAGATTTCACTCGATTAGATTTCTTTCATTAGCTTCTTATTCGATTTTTCATCCTTAACTAGTTTTTCAGTGCATTTCTTCCCACTTCGCTCTTTTTCCATCTTGACGGATCATGATCCGTTTCAATGCTGGGTGTACCGGCCCTTCTACTCCAATTAATTTGGCTTATTCCTAGTTCCTCTCCACTGTTTTTCTCACCAATTCCAATACATATATACGTTCTTCCACTCGGGTCTCTAACCAGACCCTTTCTTCTCTTTCTTTGGTTACTTCCTTCCTTTATGTCCTCAATATATTCATTACCCTGTAGTTTTGCCGTTCATTATACACTCTATCTTCCTTAAAAGTCTGCTTTGCCCACTTTGGTAAAGAATCCAGCTCTATTTCTATTTTTCCATAGGCAGATAGATAATCTACAATATTCTCAGCACTCAGCTTTTCCTCTCTCCTTGTGGACTTTCTCTCCGAGATATTATTTTTTTCTTGTTTACACTTAGGATTCTGAGTCACTCAAAGTGCTCTTGCTTGCAGAAAGGAGTCCCCCCCCATGAAGCTCTAGTCCGAGGCAACCCCTTCCATTTAAAACCTTTCTTCCTGTTTTTCTTTTCTAGTACACCTTTCTCCGACGTCTTCTTGTCTACTTCCCTTTCATTATTTTGCTTTTGTAGAATCTTCTGCGATCGCCTGGTAAATGTATCTTATATTTTTTAAACAAACAAAACGATTAACGTTTACGATTTTTTAAGGTCTCCGTTTGATGGGGGCTTTCTACAAATTGCACTAATGTCTTCCTCTAACCTATCTTCGTACGTTGAACCTCTTCGAAAACCCCTAAAACCGCCTAGCTCAGTCATAGGAGTAGGCAAGCACTCAGCTATATTCCCGAAATCTTCATTCATAGCGTGCTTACTGACTATAGCCCCTGCTGGAATCAGTTTTACGCAAGCACCCTGACTAGTGTAAATACCCGACAAGGAGCTGGGTTCGAATTCCCGTAGACAAGCTAAGGTTACACGGATCCCCAATCCGTCTCCGTAGTTTAAAATGAAACTCCGCACTCTTACCTTGTTTTAACGAACCACAACTTAATTGACTTGTGTTTTAAGCTACATTGACAGCGGAAGGCAAGCGGTTACTGCCAACGAAGATCGGGTTCTTGGCATTACATTGGGAAAATACCGTAGTCAGAATCACTCAGGGCCAAAAACTAAGAACGTGAAAGAAAAGCAAATAAACTGAATTTGAGAATGATGGTGCACGGTCAATTCAACGTAAAATCCATGTCGCTATATTCATAATAGAGATCCATATACTGATACTGAGTGGAGTAACTCATCTGTAGGATTACCATTTTAAGATCCCCAAAATTTGTCGATGACATTAGCATCACAGCTAACAAATTGTCCTGTTGATTACTCAGATACATTTCCGATCCCTCACTGAAAGAAGTGTGTCTAAATTTAAAACGAAGATTTAAAGAGTTGACAATAAATCTGTAACCCACATCCTTTAGAGATAGATGCGTCCAGTAAACGTGTTTTTCTCTGGAAACATAATTCAGCTAAGTAAACATATATTCATCCATGTTTATATCAGTTACACCTGAATTTTTAACAGCTAACATAACTGCCACCTGTAACCATGCAATTATGTATTCCCTACATCCTGAACTATGGCTAGGTTACATTTGTTTTTGATAAAAATAGACACAAGATGACCAATTTATTGGGTTGGAAATATCTTAGTATTTTTTTCTTAATATAATTAGGATAATATTCAAGAATTATAAATATATATCCCACTGGGCAGCCTGAAAATCTTCTTTCAGTAACGGCTGGCAAACTGTACAATTAGTCATTCTTCCACGGCAAATATGGGTTTCTGAGAATCGATATGGAACAGACCCTTTCTGGAGCATGGATAAGTCTATGGCAGCGGAACCAATCCATTTATTTTTTTCTTGTTTCAGCAAGTGAATAGAGCTTTCATCTTTAACAGCAAGGTTAAAGATCACAGGCGTGAACCACATTGATTCACTCTTCTTTTGTTTCACTGTGGGAAAGTCATCGAATGCTATCGTAATAGTGAAGTTAATACGCTTTAGGAGGTCCTTGAAAATCGGACCCATATTTTTGAGCAACTTTATCTGATGCCATTCAAACATGAAAAAAATCTACTTAAATTTGAGTTTAATATTTTACACCGACCCTTTATAAAGAAAGTGTCCAACAAGCAAATGTTTGAGCGGGGTATTTCTTTAAATGCAAAAGGTAATACATATCAAAATAATTAATAGTGTATAAATCTTCGTCAAAATGTTTAATGGCTTTTCCAGTGTGCAATCGGAATAGTGGACTCCAGCTTTGAAAACCTGTTTGACCCGTTAATACTCGTAGTTTTCTCGATTTTTATAATAACGGAATTGTACCGTTCAATTTCTAATTAAGGCTAATTAGGTTTGTCTCTAAAGTCACTGCAGCTACATGTGACCACGGCACACGTCCCGGGGTTTGGCCGGATTCCTTCTAGAATGTGCGTCTTGCCATATATAGACTAGCAGTGTTACTTTAATTGCATCCTATTTAGACACTATACGCTTTTTATTATCTACCACCCAGTCTATAATTTTCTCTCAGTAGAAATAAAAGCACAAATATCCGTGCTGTATAAAAATACCATCTGCTACCAGCTGCAGTGCATACTCCTTTTCTAATATGTAAATGAGCTGGCGAGCACTATAAAGAACAGTATCAATTATAATTAATCGTCCTACTTTGTTTACTGAAAGTTAATTATTAGATTTTACATTACTAGAACGAAAAACGCAAACCTGACAGAAACCTATTCTCTGTAAAGTTCCTTGCATGTAACTATCACAGCTTTCTTCGCACTTGTGTCAGAACAAGTATTGTATTGTAACCATCAAAGGTCGACCAGCGAACACGTCAGGAGAAGGGCTCAGCAAGGTTAAGTGAAAATCTATAGTGGTCGTTACGAGGAGTGGTACACAAATCATACCAAAATACTTTGATACTGTCGTTAAAGGTATCCCTTCACAGTTTAATATTATGGGGTCAAAGGTCCTGGATTGGCTTGAACGTTTTAACGTGTTTATTTAATAACATCGTCTTAATACTAAAATGATTTTATAACTATAAAACTTTTCCTTCATGATTATTGCTACAAATAAACTATATATAGTTGTCTTTAGTAAAGTAAAATGATTAAACTGTAGTACTTAAAGTTTAAAAAATATATGAACTAACTACTGAAGACCTTACCTGAAAGGTCGAGTTGGAACTTTCTTTCATACGATGTACTTTTACATAATGAAACTTTCACTAAGAACATCATATTCTTGTATTGAAAGAATATAACGGAATCCTATAAAGAAATGTGTTGCCAAATTTAATAAATGTATTGTTGCTATAGTTGTATATACATATTTTTCTCTCTTAGGTGAAAGGTGTAAGTTCTTTAAACTCATTGTGTTTCTGTAACAGTAAAACCTCTACTAGTATCATAAGTATCATATCGCTGTACTTTTACACAACGAAATCACTCAAACTATCCTGCTTTATTCCTCGGATTGTCAAAGAGCAATCCTAAGACCCTTGCAAATGAGCAAAATCATATGAATTTTTAGTTACAGCATTTCAAAATGAAGTGAAGGTGGGTACAGAGCCTTTTAAACTCTATTCTGATCATTCTGCAGATTGTTAATTTTTATTCTGTATATTCTGAGATATTTGGTCTTGTGATGATCATCTGGAGAGGCTCCCAAATTTATCTTGGACAAACCGATTGGACTCCACTTCCATAGTTTGGACATCCTGTAAGTTTTCGTCTGAGAAAAACTACAGAATATTATGCTCGCTAAATATAACTGTTTAAAATTTGATTTATTAATAATTAACCAAGTAGATTAAAAAATATTATTATAAACAACAATGCATTTTATAAACAAAAAAAATTGAACTGGGAGGGGTTAAATCGGAAATAAACCAACTACACCGACTGTCCCATCTTGACATCCTAAGGTGGTGTTGGAAAACAATGGCTTTGCCAGCAACTCCATTTCACAACCTCAACATGGTGTTTGCAATGCAGCCGTGTAACCAGGAAATAAACATAATCTTAATAAGTATGTATGTGTACAGTTGAAATAAAATATGTAACTGTAATAATAGTGCGGATTAATTAATACCGTGTGCTAGAAAACCGTATTAAAAAGAAAGGCTAGTCGGACAATCCATGATATTCGTAGCAGAAACCTCACATAAACACACGGTTAGACTGATTTCAACACACATTGTCCAAGTTTTAACGCACGTCTCACGCACGCACACAAAAAAGACCTCAAAACATTTTTTATAACACAGAGTAACGTATTCCAAATTTTAGTCTTCAATTAAATTTCAAAGATTTACCATCTGCACGGTTAAGATTTGATATTACTTAGGTAATAGTTAAGATAATACTTATTATTCTATATATATATGAATCGAAATCATACAATCCAATCACACTATATGACCAGTGCAAATTTGTTAGTTAAATTTTAAGAGTTAAGAGACCGATTTTATCAGTGTTTATAATTTGAAATGTAAAGATAAAATAAAACAAACCTGTATGCTGTTATTTTTGCTTGTAAACGTAAACAAAATAATAAGTGCCAATTTAGATACGTAATTTAATAAATACATTGTATGGTTTAGTTAAGATAGTTTAATTTGGACCCCGCTGACAAGTGTTGTACTTAGCGGGGCTATTGAAATTTAAGCTTTTGGAAATAAACAAATTCAATTCAATATATATATATATATATATATATATATATATGAATATTAAAAATAAATTCATTTCCATTATTATAATGCGGTATTGTAAATTCATGCGCATTTCAAGCAACACGACTTTTTTGGATTAAATACGAAATTAGCTGTACACTGGTTTTAACAACAACCCTAAGTCATCGGATAGAGTAGCTTTTTTCCTACAGCAATATTAAAAAATTGGGAAAAGCGGATTAGATCCTTAAACTGTAGTAGGGCCTGTGGACTAACATTTTTATCTCTCCTTCTGCTAAAGGGTGGGCAGCTCTCCTAAAACAAAGTAAGGAGGATATTAGGGTTGTTGACAAGGACATGACTTCCTTAGGAAACATCTGATGAAGATAGATCTTAGTGAGACTGATGATTGCAGACTCTGTAGAGAAGCAGAAGAACCAGCGGAACACATAGGCTATGGCTAAAGTGTCCTGCCATATCTAATAGTAGGAAACATTCTTAGTGGCATATCTTCTCAGCCCCAAGGATATAAGAGAATAGGAGCCATTGATTGACTTCTGTAAACGTCTCAGATTCTGAGGGCGTAAACATAAGTAAGGGAAGCGCAAAGGGCCTTTTATGACTACGTGCAGAGGCAACAGGCTCTTTCCTGAGACAAAAACAGTCATCAGACCGAATGCGGAATTGGAAATACACGGGTGCGATTTTTCCATCAACACTATCTTAAAATGCTGATACGGATTGATAGATAGACTTCAGCACCACTAGAAACAACTAGTCTTACGACGTTATTGGGAATACATCGTTTGAGTTCACCGAATCTGAATAGACGGAGAAACAAACATATTATTTTTTGTTTCAATATTATTATTTTATCATACATAGGTATGATAAAACTATATATAGATAGTTACATACAATAGATAGATAGATATTATAGATACATACAATAATTACAAGCTACATTAAATCAATAAATCTATCACATTCATAAACATTTGTTGAACTTTTATGCATATAAATAAGTAGTATTAAGTAAATTTTTAAACCAAGCAATAAATCTTTCAGTGTGCTTGCAATATAACATTCTAACTGTCACCCGCTTCTCTGTCGGCCTAAATTAACTACATAAAACATTAATCCAATTCAATATATATGAAATCTGATAAAGAGTAAAAAAAGTGCTTTGGTTTTAGTTTGGAATATTGGTCAATCAAACTATATTTTACAATTGAAATGCATTGTTTTAACTCCTGCAAAATTGACTAAAATCGTTCCTAAAAAATATCCAATTCCGAATTAGACGAAACTAACAATGCCTAGAGCACTGATTCTACGTAACTTGTCTGAAAATAGACATAAATAGTTTATTCTAGGATTTTAATATTTTGTATATTTTATAAACATGTGTGTTTGGCCAGAAAGCTAAATTTGTCAAGAAAAGTGCTTTCACAGTTCTGACTACATTTTGTCCATTTGCTGCCACAGGCAGAATGCAAAATATTGATTAATTGATAAAGATTAAATGTAAATTGCAAGTCAACGTACCATCCAAACCACGAAATGGGCTAAACTTAATGTTGGTAAAATTGGTAGTTTTAACTTAGGAAAAGAATTTGTTTAATTGTTTATAGCGGTACGTTTTTTTATTTTTGAATCAAATTATCTTATAGGTTTCACCGAAATGGAACTTATCCTTCAAAATCATACGATATTAGGCTATTGTTGAGGTTTCACAATGTTTACCACTTTTTAGCCTTTAAAATAGTCCAAAATATTTTTGTTCATAATTTATAAAACATTAAATTTGCATTTTTTATACTTATAAGATGCAATTTAAACTGCTATATGATTTAATATAAACAACCAATATTATTTAAACGTATGGTATACGTTAAAACTTGGAATATTGTACCACAAACATCTACTCAACACAAACAATAATTTGTATGACATTTTATACCGTACGATATAGCGTAAATAGGTACAAGTTAGCGGTAGATCTGGCATCCTTCCAATCCCACAAAGAAATTTGTAGATAAAGTTGCCTTGTATTTCCTACTCCGTTAAAAGATACAAGATTATATTACTAGTTTAAAGTTATGTATTTATGATTAGTAATTTATGATTTATTGATAATAATACAATTTTTAATACGTTGTTTAGTAAATACCCATTGTATTCTTATATTTGTATACCGTATAATACGTTAGTGCATTAAAAAATATAATATGCTAGACGTGTGATTAGGATTAATTTTTGCTTGCAACCTTTATGCTTCAAGAGTCTGTATACAAAAATAGGTGGGTAGTTTTGATGATCCAATAATAGATGACAATTTTCTTTGAACCCTTTGAATTATTATAAAATGAAACTAAAAATTTTTATGTAATTAAAATAAGTATTGAATGTTTCATAATTACTTTGTTTGTAAAAACCCACATCCTATATCTCAGTTATTAAATTTTCAACAATACAGTTAGAACTTTAAGAAAAGTATTGTAATAGTGTCGTTATTTTCCAAAAGTCTATCGACCCAATAGTAGTGTTAACGTTATATTTTGTAAAACTTTTATATTCTAAGAAATACTTTTCTAGGAAATATCTCTATGCATAGGGAAGCAAAACGCATTTAAACTCCAGCATGAGTTTCAGAAGATGCCTTAAAGTAAGAAAACAAAGAACAAAGAACCTACTCAAGACCAGTGCACAGAGCGTGTAATGCAGTGGTTCAGGGTCTGCTCACTTTATTATTGACTATCCCTATCTTCCTCTCCACCCTCTCTCGCTCTCCTCACCTTTTAAAGTGTTAGTTTTATGAGATTCTTTCAAACCCCTGCGAAGTGAAATTGAATTCCTCAGTGCCAAGTGTTGTTCTGGTGATTGAGGGTGACAAAGTGAATTAAATAAAATGGTCCCCTCCGGCTTGTGCCGCTCGTGTTCCGTCCTTGATAAGGGTTGTTACACGCCTCGCCCCGATATTAGCCTTTCAAGCAATTTGACAATTTTACAAATAATTTTCTTTATTGCGTTTGTTTAGGGGTGAAGGGGTGTGACATGAGTGTTAGATTCTCTCCATCTCGTCATTCCCTTGGGGTCTGGCCTGGGAGAATGAGATTCAATGCTCTATCCGATCACGGATTTAAATTCACGTATATTAATTGATTATGGTCTCACCCACAATGTTTACCTGTAGTTTAAACTTGACTTAATCAGACCTTATTTAAAATATTAATATATATATATATATATATATATATATATATATATATAAATATTTTATACATATATATATTAATATTTTATATATATATTTTCTACATCTGAATTTGAAGCATGGTATTTGAGAATTGTCTGAAGTCCGAGACTAATGTGTATTGTAAAAGTAAACAACCTTATTTTTCGTGAAATCGGTAAAAGTATGGCACATGAGGACAGACATCGATAGTCAGCAGCGCTAGTTTTAATGTGCATGAAATAGGAGACTGTTAAATTAGTTTTTACAATTTCAAACGGTACATTTTTCACAGGATCTATTTTTAAATACTTAACACCAACCGCCATACACGCAAATAAAAGTGGAATCATCATCAACAAAAAAAATGATCGACTGACTGACTGAAAATGGACTTTCATTAGCCTATCTTCACCTCGTTGCTATATATATATATATATATATATATATATATATATATATATATATATATATATATATATATATATATGTGTGTGTGTAAGAACATTGAGGTATTTTTCACGATTTCGATCTCTACTCTAATGAAAACTTGCGTGTACAATATAAGGTATTTCATTCTTCTTTAAAAATGTTGAAACAAAATATAAATCACAGCATTTTCACAATTTAGCTAATATTTATATTTATAGAGGCAAACCCTATAAATTCCAATCTACGAAAGAAAATCTGATAGTATGAAACAACATACGCATAGAGCTGAACTGTATAACAATTTTTTATGTAAAAAAAAATAATTTCACATGTTCAAAATGTTTATCTTTTTTCTGATCGTCTCAAGACGGTTATAATATTGCTTCTCCAAAATTATAATTAATAGATTTTTGGATTTCGGATCGATTATATACTACCGTATCTATTATTGAAATATTGTTATTTTGTTCTCATACAATTATATTACTTTCTTCTAAGGTTAGTTAACACACAAAAGCAAAATGGAAATATTTATTAGTGGAATTGCCTTAACCGTCCAGAACGCACTAGGGTGACTGTCACAGTTACCGTGTTAAATTCTGAAAAATAACTGTCTAGCTGTAAAACGTGTAGTTAACTCCTTCACTGGGGCTCTATACTGAGTGATACTGAGTACTTTTAACCATCCAGAACGCACTAGGGTGACTGTCACAGTTACCGTGTTAAATTCTGAAAAATAACTGTCTAGCTGTAAAACGTGTAGTTAACTCCTTCACTGGGGCTCTATACTGAGTGATACTGAGTACTTTTAACCATCCAGAACGCACTAGGGTGACTGTCACAGTTACCGTGTTAAATTCTGAAAAATAACTGTCTAGCTGTAAAACGTGTAGTTAACTCCTTCACTGGGGCTCTATACTGAGTGATACTGAGTACTTTTAACCATCCAGAACGCACTAGGGTGACTGTCACAGTTACCGTGTTAAATTCTGAAAAATAACTGTCTAGCTGTAAAACGTGTAGTTAACTCCTTCACTGGGGCTCTATACTGAGTGATACTGAGTACTTTTAACCATCCAGAACGCACTAGGGTGACTGTCACAGTTACCGTGTTAAATTCTGAAAAATAACTGTCTAGCTGTAAAAACGTGTAGTTAACTCCTTCACTGGGGCTCTATACTGAGTGATACTGAGTACTTTTAACCATCCAGAACGCACTAGGGTGACTGTCACAGTTACCGTGTTAAATTCTGAAAAATAACTGTCTAGCTGTAAAACGTGTAGTTAACTCCTTCACTGGGGCTCTATACTGAGTGATACTGAGTACTTTTAACCATCCAGAACGCACTAGGGTGACTGTCACAGTTACCGTGTTAAATTCTGAAAAATAACTGTCTAGCTGTAAAACGTGTAGTTAACTCCTTCACTGGGGCTCTATACTGAGTGATACTGAGTACTTTTAACCATCCAGAACGCACTAGGGTGACTGTCACAGTTACCGTGTTAAATTCTGAAAAATAACTGTCTAGCTGTAAAACGTGTAGTTAACTCCTTCACTGGGGCTCTATACTGAGTGATACTGAGTACTTTTAACCATTCAGTACGTACTAGGGTGACTGTCACAGTTACCGTGTTAAATTCTGAAAAATAACTGTCTAGCTGTAAAACGTGTAGTTAACTCCTTCACTGGGGCTCTATACTGAGTGATACTGAGTACTTTTAACCATTCAGTACGTACTAGGGTGACTGTCACAGTTACCGTGTTAAATTCTGAAAAATAACTGTCTAGCTGTAAAACGTGTAGTTAACTCCTTCACTGGGGCTCTATACTGAGTGATACTGAGTACTTTTAACCATTCAGTACGTACTAGGGCGTCTATCACAGCGAACTTGTTAATCCAGAGTTTATTGGTGTTTTTCACGGAAATTATTGTATCTTTTATGAAGATAAAAGTTTGTAGAGATGTAATTTATATAAATTTTTTGCAAAAATAAAATACGAATAATTGTATTAAATATTTGTATGGACGCTGATAGCTGATGTTTCAGTTTCCCTGTGTTTTGTTATTTGAAAGTTGCACATGACTATTATTGTATTTGTGTAGTGTGTGTAATGGTTGTAGTTATATCCCCTAATAGCATGTGGAACACCATGAATAGGCTATTTATGAAAGGGATCCAGAGCGATCAATATTGGAATCGTATTGTGGTTCGGTTGTAGTTACGCGTGTTAATTAATCCACTGCGAATGGGCGTCCCCAGCCCATTTGTTAATCTATTACAACACTGGTTGTGATGATCTCAAATATCAAACTCATCGTTGAAAATATGACCTTTTCAATATTTCAGACCTACAAAACAAAATTTAATTAGTTTATTTTCATATATGTTTACATTTTGTATGGTAGAGACAAAGTTTTGAATTGTAAATATATTCTTTACTTAACCATTTTATTCAGACTTGAACAATGGATTGATAAACACAAAAATATCTCAAAAATCATTTAATATGGAACTCTGCCAGACTTATCAAGTAAATATTTTATTTGTGAGGTAGCAGTTCGGGTAATTTTTGGATTTGCATAAAATATACTTGTTATTTTATTTGTTAAGAAATAATATATCCTCATCAAGAGTTCCTTCTTGTTCAAAAACAAGGAATGCCGGTGTATTTTGGTTTAGTGCATGTTGTATTTGAAAAAGATTTGGAAAACGTTATCTCAGAAGAAGTCATCACGTTTAAAATATTTATACGAAAGGTAATAAAGACATTTTGAAACTTTGTTCCTACGATTATGATTGTTGTATTTTTATAATCAGCAGAATTTTTTCCTGAATACTACCCCATATATTTTGTGAGAATACACCTTATACACTGTGTTAACGATTTCAAAACTAGACTATCACGAAATAAATTTGACATGAAAGCAAGCGACCCTTATATTGGCAGACAAATTATCTCTTTCCACTTTACATCTAGATCTATTACTAAGGCTAGAAATTTTAATAGAGGGTGATGACCTCAGTAAATAAGCAAAGTAGAAGGAAAAACAGAATAAGGTCAGATGAATAGAAGGGTAATGGCACCAGAATTGTAATTCTTTATTGTCATTTGCCTGTTTTCATACGCGTACATTATTTCGACGTACCCCAGCTACGTATTATGCTGCAGCTCAGTCGCTTCCCGGCATAATACATTTTCTGTACCTTCTACGTTTTATGGTTGTTTGGGAATCCATTCTGGGGATTCCCTGAACAACAACTGCGGAATTCCCATGCAATTTTCAGAAAACCTATGCACGATCGTGGTCTAGTCTTCCGTATAAATATAATTAAGTGACTATAAAAAATTCGATATATTATTGTACTCTAGTAAGACATAGCAGTTGTAGTTATTAAAGTGTATAATTATTTAGATGTAAACGTATTTGAGGTGTGTATGTATTTGGGACTCTGGGTTTCATGATTACTGCTGTGATACTTAAAGATTCCTAAATTCAGTAAAATAATACCGAATAAATTTTAGTTTATATATTAGAAGCAACATGGACCAGTAAATTTACACAACCAATACAATGCTTGATGCTGAAAATGAACACTTTGTTGACTAAATTCTGGATTAACTTCTTCAATTACACATTCGAAATGAGTTTCTGTGGCATGATGGCCTCCGAGTCGCTACCGGATAGCCGCAGCTCAGTCGTTTCCCGGCATAATGAGCAATAACAACGTGTTTACATGTTAGCTTAATTAAAACTAAAAGAACCTGAGGGTGGGTATAAAAGAAATAATTGACGAACGTCGTGTGTGGTCTGTAATGCCGCACTCACTCTGCACTCTCCCCAGCTTGCTCGTCTCCTTCTCCTCTCTCTCCTGCTGTTTCCCCTTTCCTCTCTCGCATACTTGCTCAAAGCTCACCCGCGCTAGTGCGATTCTGTTCCTACCGTACAACAGCCACGCAAGCCCGCGATTAAGAGTCATAAAAGTAACTTCTTTCATGTAGGTTTGCACAATCGTGCCTCACTACGCCCTCGTATAGGCGAAGGCAGACAAAGGATGTACGGAAAGTCCTGTATGCGAAATGAATTCTTCTAAAATTTACCCAGTAGATTATAAGTACGGGTTTTATTGTGTTATACCTTTTATATATTGCAAATACTCCCGTTTCAGACTTATTCGGTTCAGATTAGTTGCGTTTAATACTATTTTGTTAATTAATTTGACAGTTAACTTCAAAGGAAGGTCTATTTCACCTATTCATCAACTTTGTCTCCATATGAGCATTACTTCATTGTCGTCTTAATACTTAACTAAATATAAACCAGTGATAAATTAATAACGAGATAAAATTAGCTCCCGAAGCAAAGCAAACCAATTCTTAAGTTACTATGGATTTATCATTCGAGTAACCTTAACACTCTGGTTAACTAAACCCGTAGTTAACTTAATCGCCAGGTGTAACTGTACCCGTCACAAAATGTAACCCCCACACTCCCCCGAACCGTAACTTGCAGGTCATAAACTATAGCCCCTAACTGAAAATTATCCCTTTATTACCTGTGGCGAACCTGTAATTAAAAGCCTCTGGTCAACGTAACAACCGGTTCACTTAATCCGCTGATTTATTCTCTTCTTTCTTTTCAATATTTGTGTATTATACCAACAGGTGTGCCTACATTATTATTGCCTCAACTTAAGAACTCAACAAACATTACATCCCGATCGAATAAACCACTTGGTCATTCCGACGCCTAGTTAACTTAGTATCCATGTTTAACGTTTCCCCTTCATCAATTTAACCGGTAAGTTCAACCCTTAATTCAACCTAACAGCTGTTTCACATAGCCCTGTGGCAAATACTTTACTGATTTTAAGGCTCGTGGAGATTTTCTAAACATTTGAGTCACTAAATCATTGGGAAACCTAATTCAAAGGGTTTATATCACCGAATGAGGTTAAGTTTTACATGACCGTAGATGATCTTAACTGTCTGATGATCTTAATCTTCTTAACTCATACATCCTACATCGCAAACTTAAACTACTAGTTATTTATCAGTGTGAATAGGCTAGGTTTACCATGTGGATTGGCAGGAGCAAGGGAATTTTGTAGATCTAGAGATTACTTATTTCATTTTAACCAACATAAAAGTCTTCCTGTTCATACGGTGTCAAAGCATTGCTTACCTAACTATCTTGAAGTATGTCAGCCTAGCTGTGGAGAGCTATCTTCAGTCAAAAGATATTAACCTAAAGCTGACTTTAACACCCTTTCGGTTTTTGATGTTAGTTATGTCACCTGCAGCGTAATCTTAAGATCTAAGATAAATGTATTTTATGTTTTATCCTCTATTTCATTTTTTTATCTAAAACATATTACCATTTTAATCTCCCGATCTACGTACGATAGATTTAAATAATATGGGGAAAGGCTACCACGTTGGGATATGGCTTAGGAGGAAGAGGGTTTTGAGGATACCTCCCCGCATAATGTTTATCATTTAAGACCTGAAAACGCCACTTTCAGGCACTTTTGAATTAATTTGTTGTATCTTCACCTCTCATTGACGCACAAAGTAAGGAACACTTTCCATTCAGCTTCAAATTGGAGCGTAAGAAACATAAGAGTCATACGTTCCTCCTATAACAATATGACTAAAATACAATTGTGGTGCTCTATTCATAAATGTGTAATAATCAAGTATACAAACATATTGGACCGTTGCCATGCTGTCCCCAGGACCTGTTGTATCGAATGTTCAGAGGTATCAACTATACCATATTACACTGTGTTCATCATCCTCATGCTTTAACAAAACCTTGGATTAATTTATAATCTAAATAAGACATTTGTAAACATTATTTAAAATAGATATCATAATAATAGAATTCCTCATTGATTTTACTGTGGACTTTGATGAATTGAGGCATGAAATTCGGTAGTACCTTAAAAAACACTTACATTTTTATATCGATAGCTACATAGTGCTTTTCTAATTCTGTGCCAGCTGCGTAAAGAGTGGTTAAGACAAAAAACATAGTTTTGAGATATTCACGTTTGAAGTTTTCAGTAAATCTGAAACCTACACTTTTTAATAGTATGTGGACATTTTACTCCTACAGACCTCCTATTTTCATTAAAATATTAGTTTGTGTATTACCTTAAAAGGTACTATACTTCAAATAACGTAACAATATTTTCTTTTATTAGAAAAAAAATGTAAAACTTTTTTTGACTTGGACTTAACACGGTTTACACTAATTGCATGGACTTAACTTATTTTATACTAGAAGAAAGCTGCGATTTGAAACAGTACACTTTTTATTACACTGTCTTTAAATATTTAAATTGTTTTGTAGGGTTAAAAAAACAAACTTTAAGTAGTTTATTGTTTAATTAAGTCAAAGGCTAGATTAAATATTTATACAAACACAAAAGTTTTTACTCTGGCAAACATATTGGTAAATTGACAAAATTTAATTTTTTGTGTTTCGGAATAGCTGTAAAAAAAGTTAACAATTCTCTAAATCTTACAGAGCAGTGAATTATTAATATTCAAAAAATTATTTATTTTTTGAAAATGTCTATTAACCCCCTTTCCTTTGGCGGATTGTTTTTAAATTTATTTCTTTTCGTTTTATTACATGTTTTCTTCTTTTTTGGATTTTGTGCGTTCCTCCTTTTTACAACTAATGGTACTGCCTCTTCAGTTTCTTTCATTTGGAATGTCATCTGGATAGGTATCCTTTGCTTCCTGTGAAGTCTTCAGGTCTTTATAAAATTGGTGAAACACAGGTAAAATAAAAGGTAATAGGTCAAGGAGGTCTTTCTTTTTGTTTTCAGGGATAGGGTTTTGGCCCTTGTAAACGTAGACTAGGGGGTCATTGCAAAAGTGGTTTCATTACATCTACTTTTAAAACTTATACATTGAAATGATTGATTGGGGGTCCAATGAAGTTTTGTAGAAAATGATTCCAGGTTCACTTTTTAGGTACTTCAACCACTGCTCATTCCTCCAATTGAAACTGTTTTCCTACAACATCTTGCTTGCGCTGCTGGAGATCACTTTTGAAAAGCTTAGCAAAGTCAAAAAAGTCTTCAAGTTCTTCATTACAATAAAAGGATGCTTTGATCCGGTACTTCGTTATAAGCTGGCTCCAATCGTGGGGGTGGTTAATGTTTCTGTGAAAGGTTTTTTTTACGTTTTTTCAATTAGAGCGTGAGATGTATCACACTCCTTGTGCGTATGCCCAGGTAATCAAACATTTATGGTTGATTTCATTTAGTCCTGGCGAATTCTGTAGGGTCACCATAACACATAGCAGCTATGTGTGTGTTTTTTTGTTCTGGCTCCCACATGTATCTGTGTACATTGTCAAAACATGTCGCATCAGGTTTTGTAGCTTCCGAAAATGAACGAATATATAAATGAACCCACTTCATTGGCACCTCTACCAGCTATACCTTCATGCCAAAGGTAGCAGTAAGTTAAGCCTTCAGTGCAGTCGTAGACTGTTAGGTTGAAAGTCCAAAGTTGGCGTTTATAGAAAGCCACAGAATTGTGAACTAGAGGAGTTGGCAGGCATTGCTGCAAATCAAATGTCACTGTTTTAATAGTATGGTCAACATTTGATTTTTCTTTATCTAACTTTTTAGATTCATATGCAAACTCTGCATCTTCAAGATGACAATTTTTTTTTTAAATACGCCCCTTTTTCATCTTCCGAAGAAAAATCTGTGCTTTTACCTGCACCAACACATTTCCAAAATCCTCTTAGATCTTGATGACATGATGGTAAAACTAACTTGTACACTACACTTTACATTAACCAAAAAACTATCAGGTTTATGATGATTATTATGTGCTTGTTTTCCCAGAGTATAGTCAAATACAACTACTGAAAACTAAAGTAGTCAAATCAGGCTTTTAAACAGTGTAAAGTGTGTTAACTTAATAAATAAATTAGTGAATAGTGCGTTAAGTCACAAATTGCTTGGACTTAACACACTAAACACAAATAGACCTTAAGCAGTATAGTTTGAGTAAAATGTGACCATGGACTAAACACACTTTACACAATCAATATTGTTCACTTTTTACTTATACCATTGGCGCACAAGTGAATAACCTGTTTTATTATGTGAAATTGGACTTATCGCCCTATACACAAAACGTAGATATCATTGTTCTGCATGCGGGTGTAGCAATAACTCATTTTGACCAATTTTGGACCTTAACACTCTTTACGCAGCTGGCACAGAATTTATATGAACACAATCAATGACAATTATTTAGTTACGACTAAAGAATTTGTGCTGGATATGTATTATTTATAATTTATCCAAAGAAAGTTAAAATGTATGTTATTATTGTTTTAAGCAAATATATACTATATAAATATAGCAAATATAATAGCAAATATAAACAAATGCTATTATTGTTTATATTTGTTACATTATAATAAGGTATATTTTAAATATTATTATGTGTGGTATTTTTTGTCTTAAGGTCAGACTGAGCACGAGAAAGGCTGTGTTATATATTATATTTTGTTTTATACATCTTTGTTTTTGTGTTTTGTTTAAATTTAAAAGAATATTTTCAAGATTATTTTTGGTTTGACTGTCAAACAAGAAAAAAATCAGATGTATATTACTTTTTTTAAGAAATAAATTTCTTTCTTTCTTTATGGTAGACTAGATTTTCCCATAAGAAACTCTATACTTAATATAAATTATAAACAATCAGTATTAACAGATAATCGTACGGTATTCTAGCCATTTATTAGCATGGTGACACTAAAATATGAGTTTTAAAAGTAAACATTAAGGGATTTGAGATGAATTCCTATTTATTCAGTTTTAAACTTTAGCTCTATGTTAAAATCGGGTTCTCAGATGCGCCGTCAGCAACTAACTCGCGTTTTCCTCTTAAGTAGTTCAAATTTTTAATTTTAATAAAATTAGAAAAGTGTTCTTAAAATGTAATTTATTTAGTAAAACTTGATCTCCACGGTTGAAACTGCAGGAAGACTAGATCAGCGCGGATAGTCTCCATTACACAAACGAAGAATCCCCGGGTGTAAGGAATGCTGTGAATTGATTCTCACCCCTCCCAGCTGCAGTTCGCTCTATTAAAAGTTAACAGCCGTATCATCGAGGGTCACTTCCTCTCTCTTTCTCCCTTCGTCACCTCTTTTACATCCTCCCCCTCGTCACAGCTTCCAGTAACCGATACGGGGGACTACAATTAATTACATTGAGGTTATGTTGTACACGTTTATAGATGTATTGGGAGCATACTTTGTTCGGCTCTTGCGGTTAGTTTGCAAGTTTACATTGACTGGAATACTAGCTTGTCAGCTGACTGCATTGTTACTGGCATCCAGTAAAAGGATTACTCCCTAAAAATGTCCAATCCTTAGATTAAATTGGGACAAAATCGAACAAATTGCATCTTTTTCAAGCACGTACCTGTATGTTAAATGTTATCAAATAGAACTCAAGTAATAAATCCATTAAGAACATAAGAGAACTCATTAGAATTCAATTATTTCTTTTCTATTAATTTTTTATGTTTTATTGACATCTTCAAAAACCTTAGAATATAATATTTCAATTTTTATTTATTCCTATACAATTTGCGATGGTACCATGTATAAACAAATGAAGGGCTAACAGAAAGAAGCAGCTAAGTCCATTTTGAGTAATTTTACAGGAGAGCGTTTTTAATGTTTAAGTGTTTAATAAATCCTTAGCAATGGGTAATAACTATAAGAATATACTAATTCTGTACAGTAAATGTTGTTTTTCATTGCTTTAAATTAACAAAAACTTCATTATTTTATTGTTTATTCTCAAAAATCGTACTTAAAGTGATACGTACAAAACAGAATGGCAAAAAACAAGTTCAGTCCGTGGACTTACCCAGTTTTTTACCGAACTAGATTAAATAAAAGCCACATATAAATAGAAATTTATGTTTTTATTCAAATTAAAGAAAGATAAACTCTACTTAGTCCATCTTAGTTTGATGTCCAGTTTATTCATGAGGCAAACTTCCGTAGTATTCTTGAGCTTGCGTGTCACACAATTTTTTTTAAAGCTTGCAAATCTTGGTACTTGACCAATGGAATCGGTATGAAAAGATACCATTGGCCAATAAATGGTATCTTATTACATCAAATACAGTTTTAACAACAATTGAACAACGAAAAAGGTGTATTTTATGTCAAGAACCTAAAACTATAAGTTAGGTTAGACTTAGAAAAAGGAGGTTACGTTAGGCTAGATTAGGTAGCTACATAACCAGGTGCTAAATGAGTATTACGTTAATTTACATAATGTATTATACTATTATGTGAAGATGGGTTAGTTTTTTTCTTACTTCTGACATCCTGCCATGCCTTTTCCTTTTCTTCTAAGTTTAAAACTTTATTGGAGAACTATCAGAGGGAACATCACCTTCCATAGTTTAAAAATAGCGCGTAACGTTATTAATGATAATTAGAGACTAAACCCAATAAGCATAGAAAATCACCACATCTACAACATTATTTCACATCAATTCAGTATTCAAGTGTAACCAAGCCAGGTGGCGCGCGTAGTGGCAGACACAAGCACTATGGACTGAGCCTTATTCTTTCCCTTTGGTGTTTCTTTAATTGTTTTTTCTCGGTACTGAGCTTTTTATATCCCAAACTATCACATGCTACATATGCCGCAACAGGAGTACCAACATAAAAGTCAACAAAGTCAAAATTGAAAAAAAATGTACTTAGCATCTTCATTCCGTTAGCCCTTCAAATGTATTAAAGTTTTTGTAATTAATTCAGTTCAAGTACTACAGCAGAATATACTGGGAGTGGAATATTAATTCTCAAAACATGTGATTAGGTGTGATGCTCCAATAAATATAAATTTTATTTTATTGAACATTGCAAGAGGATCGTAGTGTAATGACTACTTTAAAAGCCCTTGAAGTACACGTCGTTTTCAGTGAGAACTACATAATTACATGTATTATGGTAAACTTGCAAGAGGATTGTACTGTAATGGTCACTAAACAAATCCCTCGGAATACACATAGTGTTTTTCCAGTGAGAATTATAATATTACATGTTTTATGGAAAAATTGCGAGAGGATCGTACTGTAATGCCTATTTAACAAAGGAGTACGCAAAAGGCTTCTGGTGAGAAGTAAGTGTAGAAGGTTTCACTCATTTTTGTACATGTTTCTAGTTTGGAAAGGAACACATTACAGTCCGTTAGGCGAAGACGGGCCATTTCCATCGAACTTTTTTTACATATATTCAAAGTTAAATTTTCAATTATCATATGAATGAAATTTTCAGAAAATATTAACTTAAGGATGTGTGTTTTAGAGGTATATTTAGAATTAAATAACATTGAACATATGTATTGTACTACATTTCAAAGACGTTTTTAATGTATTACTTTCTTGTATTTAACTATATCTAAAATTATAAACGAAATGCCTATTTTACATTGAGCTAAAGTCTTCAGCCTCACATAATGATGGCAATTGTGATTGTACTTGTACCGCGACCGCCTCTTGGCAAGTTCTGTCTCTTGTTCAAAATTGGCAGTTTACAACAAATTACAAGCATACTCAAGTTTTATAATTGGGTTAAAGGCACTACAAACCGAAAGAAAAATTTAGTTTTTAAATAAGACGAGGTAGAAGTACGCCACTCCACATGTAGTAACAGGCCTCACTGAGGTTGAATACATTTGAAATCTATAGCTCATTTCATGCTCGAGATGTCCTGTGGACAGATAGACAGGCACAAAATCATATAAATGGGAAGCTGACAGACATTACCCATCATAGAACTCATTCTTGAAGAAATTAAGTTTCATACAAATTTAAAGTCAAGAAAGCTTTCTTGAAATACTTTGCTACATAATACATTCACATTTTTGTTCATTAAATTAATTTTCATATAAGTGTTTAAATAATAAAAATCTACAGTCCAAATCACTGTAAATTACTGCGTATGTGTTGATACAGTTAGGCTACACGTGTTAATATGTCACATGTTTGAATCTCTTATGGGTGTACTGAGTTTGTTTACAAATGTACTTAATTTCTTCTGCTATTTTCTCGTTGGCATCAATTTTCACCTTAATACCAATGTAAAAATATTCACTAACGCTCAGCCAAATCCCATGGAGTGACATGCAACATCACCATGACCTTTTGGAAACATTTCCTAAGATGTCGTGTGGTTAATTACTAAAACCCACTATGAGCTAGCTAAGCAGAAATGTGTGTAAAGTTGATACTTTTGTCTCATTTAAAACACATTAGTTGTTCGAATATTTGAAACCCGAGTTTGAGTGTAAGGAGAGTTAAATAATAGGATTGATTAAAAATACATATCTATTTGATGTTAAACATTAATGTCTGAATTTATTCAGTTATCACTTCATTGTATCTTTTATGATTGCTGAGGATTTATTGTGTTATTTGCGTTTAGAGAACCATTAGGAAGCAAATACCTAGAATGAGAAATTTCATTTTATTTAAAACTTATATTAAAAGGCTCTGAACAGCTTTAAGAAGATATCACTGTCTCGTATAATGGTTTGGTGAAATCACTAGTTCCAAATAAATTCAAAAACATATTTACATGAGAAAGATACCAAATATTATAGAACTTTGCAGGTGTAAAACCTACACGAACTGTTCTTTTCCAATTACGTCCAATTACCTCTTCATGGAGGTTCAGAATCAAACTATATGCCTTTTTTAACAAAAGAGCCAAAAATGAAATGTTTAGGAATGATGTTAATTATTTAGACCCCAATGCCAATTTTGTTTATCGAGAGCTTTTGTGTGAACTAAAGATTATTTTCAGAATATTTTATGTTATCAAAAAAATAATCATAGATAAAGAGGGATGATGCATATGGGGATGAGGGAGGGTTGTTCCTATGGATTCTTACATTAAAAAGCTATGAATATCTTAATTATAAACTAACAGATTGTATGTAACATTTATGCTATACGAGTATGTATATATTTTAATGTGGGATTACCCGATTTCTGTGTTCTATAACCAAACTTACTAGCTCTTTTTTATCTGGAGAATTATACTTTTTTTAGTGTGATGCCACCGTCCCCATTTAATTCTTGTCGCATTTTAATTTTTCACAAATTTATAATAATATATATTGTAAGTTAATAATACGTTTTATATGGCACCGAGATTATAATTCACTCCGTATATATTATTATTTATAATATTTTAAACTGTTATTTCAGCACAGTACCCAAATCTGAACGTTCAATTCTCACAAGCAATCTATCCAATCATAAATAATTAAATGTTTTCCTTTTTCCAATATTTAAAATAGTGGAAAGAAAAGACGAACCTAAAGTTTGATTACTTGTGATTCACATTTAAAGGGTTAAAGTATTATGTCATTTGTTATTTTCCTGAAATTATCCTTTTTTAAATTGAAATCTCTTATACACTAAAACCGTCCATAATGCTGTAGTATAAACGTGTTGTACTGGCTGAAATAGAGTAGCTCATTTCGGTAATGTATCATTCTTTATATAGTGTATTAAAATTTCCCTTTAGTGTATTAAATCTTGGGAAAGAACATTACTTTGGCCTTTCAGGCCACGAATAATAGTTGCAAACTTAAAGACGTACTGTGTGAATCTATGAGTTCCACTTTTTTAAGCACAATGAGAATTAAATCCAGAAGATTGTTTTGTTAAAATTGCATTATTATAAATAGATTTTCAGTAATACATACTTAATTATATATTATTATAATTGGATAGTAGATATTGGAGAAATACAGTCGTATAGCACCACACGTTTTATTTTTTAATTCACGAAAAACCCCGTAATAAGCGGTGATACAGTAGATAGAACTAGTCTAGAATGACTAGTTAACAATAAAATTATGGATAGTGTACACAATCCAGTTTCTTTGTATTCTCTTCTTCTTCTGCTCGATTTATGTCAGTCCTACGTTAATTTAAAATACAACTCTCGAGTAAGAAGGGGGTAAATAACCATGTGGTTGAGCGGAGTGTTTGTGGGAGTGGTCCACAAGTATGTGTCGTATGTGAGGTTGAAGATATCCATCTAGTGGGGAGAGGGCAAACCCAACCTCACAGATCCATCCACATCCTAACCAAGAGAAATCGTACGTATATACAATAAGTCTACTTCCATTGTGTTTCTAGGTCAATCTAGTTTGATTTGGAATCTTTACTAATTTGTGTTTATATATGTATATTTACAATTTAATACCCGAACATATCACCTAAAACATTATTTAAAAATTCTGTATAGTATAGCGTAGAGAAACATAAACGTTTTCTTCTGATACCTAGCACGTCTGAATCAAATTTGTGCGACAACGCTCCAACTTTATCTTTGTAACTACAAATAAAAAAAATACAACAACAAAAACACACAGCAAATATGCATCTAATTCTAAAACCTACTATTTAGTTGTTAAGCAGAAGAGATATTAATGCAACTGACACGACACTCCATTTTCTGAAGCAAATATACCTGTAGGTGAGGTTTTCTATCTTATCTTTCCATTTTAACTGTTCTGTACGAATCCTGCTCACTTTTCTAGCCAACATCGCTGGAAGGTCTTTCTGAATTCATATACTGATCAATACTTATTTGAGATCATAAAAGGGTAAAAGGCTTAAATATATATATATATATATTTGTTATGACGTAGGTTATATTCCTTATTACGATATACCAATCAAAAATTTATTATTTGATGTTAAAAACAGTACAAGGAAAGATCTTTAAAAGTAAAAGAGATTTTGTAATAGTGCATTTGCTTGGCTAAAATGTGATATACGCTCCCAGAGTTTTCATTATAAGTGCAGCGAATTAGGTTACTTTATATTTTAAATTGACAACTTTTATATTAAAAAAAAAAAAACAAAGTAGATAAGTAAACAGGTTCTTTTACAGCAATTGCTCTTGGATAAAATAACACGAATTCGGACATTTAGGACAATTATATGTAAAATAAAATGAAACATATGTTTCTAGAATTAATATCTACCCTCTTCTTCTGAATATTAAACCTAATACTTTAGGATAAACATGCAAAAATTAATAACTCTACAACTCTTTGGCAATGAACACACCAAAATCATACTTGAAAGCAGAAATGTCGTACGTCATGTTTTCCTGATTTATCAATTTTCGTGAATTCTTAACTTAATGCCTCAGGTTTTATACCTGATGAAGAGGACAGTTACCAGTTCTCGAAACGTAGTATGTTTTTGTGATACATTACTATAGCAAACCTATAATCTTCAGTTACTCTTTCAGTTAATCTTCAGTAATCTATAGTCATTCGTCGTAAATAAGCAGCAAGCAGGTTATTAGTTTATATTTAAGAATTTTGTAAGTTCCTTTAAGGAACAAAACTTCAAAACATGTCCTTTCAAAAGATTTTCAGTTTTGTACTTTCAGTATAACCGGTCAGATCTCTCTTATAGTACTCGTATAATACACAAAGCCCACATTTAAAAATTATAAAAGGTCATATTTTACTACTAACTACATGTGCTTATGGATTAATGCAAAATACCAAATGAGAAATTAAAATGAGGACTTAAATTGACCATTTATAAGTGAGAATATGTGTCTACCACAGCGGGTGTGTCCAAGCGTACACTATATGGGATATGTGATTCAAGTAAATTACAGTGTTGATGTGGTTTACTTTTGTTATGTTTTTCAGTTTTATGTACCCTCTTCTACCATAAAACAGCTGTGACAGATCTATAAATTGCTATGTTCTAAATCCAATTGTAGACGTCAGCGTCAGTTACATGTAACATAGCCCAGTATTTTCTACCTCGGACAGTGTTCGGTGAATCGGCTTGTTTGATCAGTAGAAACGCAGGAGCACCGCGGCGCCGCCTCCCGCCCGCCCCCTTTTATTGATCAACAAACACCCAACCGGATAAAATACCAATCCCATGTTTTCACTGAAGATCTACATAATATCAATTTGCTTACCACGTCTGGCTTTACGATGTGTTGCTGTCAATGTAACCAACTGAATTAATTTGAGCTTATAATTCAATAAACTGCTAGCCGACTACAATTGATCAATTAAGGATGATCATCACTTCTAATTATTTGTCCTATGCGAGGAGACTCTTTTAAATCTCGAAAATCCACTTATAAATTCTCTGGTCAGAATCTTTGTACCGATGCGAGGATGCTTTGTCATCATCAACAAAGAAAAACAGTTTTCCCACGAGGATAAAGTTTTTTAATTGATGTTTTATAATAATAATAGTAGTAGTTTCAGAACCTATCCTTGTGAAACGCCACTAGATGTTTAATTTAACGTTTTGTGGTTTTAAACGATGAATTGTTAATGATAATTAGGATTATGATATAAATTTCTGCGTACTCGAAAACCTGGTTTGGACAATCAAACAGCTTATCACGCAGCTGGCCCAGTGCAATAATTTCACAAAAGCAACAAAACACTATCACTTATATGAGACTCATAGTTATGCTAAATTTAACATTTTATGTGTAACAAATAAAAATATGTACGGTGCTGAGATATCACCGCTCGGCGCTGGCATTTGGCCTTCACCAAAATAGTGAACCATGCAGTTGGAGTAATTGGCATAATATTTATTCATTATTAGCCGATCAGTAAGAACAATTTTATTTTATTTCTTTACGACATGTGTGCTATTAGTGGTTATTGTAATTTGCATTTCTCACAGGATTAGTTATTGTTGTATATTTTTCATCATATGAGGTAATTTCAATAGATTTTGATCCTATTTTGTCGGTAATCCCGTACTCCAAGGCACATTTTTCCTAACATTCTTTTATAACAATACTGTAATGAATCTCCTAACTATGTAAAATTACAATATTTTAAATAGAGCTAATTTACAAAAATTTTGTAAGCATAAACCCAAAATGAACTATGAAAAACCAAGTGTTTCTGGACTTATATTATAGACTGTTACTCCGCGTTGATGAAATAAAATGCCTCTATATGTTTTGGAAATAGCTTATGTTTGTTCCTGGTCTATATCTATATCGAATACTATATTTCACGTTAGATACGGTTTTAAAACCCAATTTACATTATGGAACACGTTGGTGATCCACTTTCAATCCAACCAGCCTCACCAATTCTAAGATCTGTACGGCAAGACATTTAAAGTTTTAAATATGGATCACACATACAGTACATACCCATATGTATCAATTACTTTTGCACCTAAATGGGATTTTTGTGTTTGTAAGGTACAGCGTTGTCTGTTTTGAGAGTTGTTTAACTTTCATCCTCGAATTAGGCTATATACTGTTAAATAAAATTAATTCAACGTTTAATGTAAATTAAAGAGTGCCATGTGTTCACATTAAAGAGAACCATGCTCCTTAATATCAATTGTCCGGTTCTTTATACTAAAGTCAATCATTAACAATTGTATTGAAATATAAAGCAATGCTAGCTGAGTATCTAACTTACGTAACTACGTGTATATGTATTCTCTGGTTCAAGATTTCCTGAGGTGACGACCTATGTATTCAAGTATTCAGTTGTTATCATTTGAGGACCAAATTCGTATTTGGGTAATAAGGTGGTCGTTAATATTATAAATTCTTGTTTGTTTTTAAACTTTCTGAACCCGATGGCTTTTATTTAAAACCGCCATCAGAGATTAAGAAATTTATTACAAACTCATTGTGCCTGAACCGTTTTATTCATGGAAAATTTCGTAACCTAAAAATGTTTAGTATTTTTTAAATGAAATTAAATGAAAAATGTCTTTATTAAAGAGGCGGAGTCCCTATCTACCACTCAACCTCAAAAAGGAACAAAGGAATCAATAAATTATTATAACAAGCTCCAGTTAGATGACGTAATAAATGGATGTGAAGAATAATAAAAAAAATTGATAACCATTGTAGTAGTTTATTGTATTTATTCAGTATTATAGATTTCTCGGAAATGTAATTGAAATGGAAACCCCTTTCCAGAGTAAAACTGATGTGACGCCATAGTTATAAATTACTTCCAACCAATAATAGTAGAATAAAATGTTAATCGAAATTCAAGGAAGGATGGAAAAATTGAGCGATTATATAAATATGGACCTTCAAAAATGGAGCGGCAACCGGTGTAAATGGTAGTGATGCGGAGAGTATCATTCAGGCGCACAGTCGCCATAGGCGGCTAGCTGTCTGTCAGCCTCATGCGGCTAGCGGCGCGGCAGCTGCGGCCTCTACAGCCTGCCGGCTCTGTGAACAGGGTTGACGATAAATACTTTACAATGGTTAAAAATCAACAAAGGGTATTCTATTTATGTAAATCATATCACTATTGGCCTCATCATTTATTACCTAATCGTTCAAGTCATACCAAGAACTTGAATCCTTTTTAAACAGATTACCTTTTATACTAACTGGGCACAAGACTCAACACATTAGGGAATACTTTTATCCCCGAATGAAATATATAATAGCGAGTTACTGTTAATCTACTGTAATCAAGAAAATCGATTTATACTTAAAATGCTATATTTGGGGAACCAATAACAGTAATACAGGAATATTAACAATAAATAATTCCTTAGAGATAACAATTTTAGTTTATTCTAGTAATTGACTTATAGCAGGCCTAGGTAAGTTATCTAAGGATTTTAAAATATAATGGTTTGACAGTTAAGCATTGACCATCAAAACGATAACTGGTTAAGAAATAAATAGGATAAAGTGGATTTGTAGTTACAGAACATAGTATCAGTCAGTAAAATCTACAAAATATTAGGATAGTAAACTATTCCTTAGTTGGGATTTTCTTTGTTGACAATAACACGTAACATGAGGTGTAGCCGCTTTTGCTAAAAAGGTATGAAGCACCTGGTTAGTAAAACCAGCAGTTCAGACTCTAAACTTATATGTGCACTGTAAGTAATAAAAGAGAAAAATAACTCCTTATGCTAGGAGTCTACCGGCCACCTAGTGAAAACCTTGATGCTGCAATGAACTGGCTCTCAAATATGCAATGATGGACTACGTATGGTGAACTCGGTAGTGATAATGGGAGATGTAAATACTGGCATTATACAAGAAGATAATAACAACAAATAAATGTCAGATTATTAGCATGCAATAACTTTACAAGACGCAGGCTTCCAACAAAAGAATTACTTCAATCACATTAGCATCAATAAACTGGATGTGTTCTAATCTACAGCAAAATAAAATTACAAAAAAAATAGTTCAAGCAGGTCCTTCAGACCATACATCTCAGACAATAATCATAAATATGTGAGACACCCCAATATAAAACCCGTATAAAAAAGAATTTCACGGTACAACTTGTTAGGAATGAAGAATGGGTAGAAATTCATACAATTGAATCCTTACTGTTGAATCAGCATATAAAACTTTCCACAAGATTTTTAAATAATTTTTAGATATTGCCTGTCCCTGCACCACTTCAAATAAAAACTCTAAAGCACTGCAGTACTCTGGGATGGTGAAAGTCAGCTACTAAGTAAAACATGTGTATAAGCTAATGTGAGGTATTTGTGCACTGGGTTAATGGAAGACAAAGTATAAGCAACAAATACGAAAAATGATTATGACCTAAACCTTCGTTAAGGCCAAAATGCTGATTTTATTAAACAGGCTGACAATATATCAAAAGCATTATGGCAAGTCATAAGTCAAGACAGGAAGGAAACAAGTACAAAACAAAATGTAACTACCAAAGTTAATGGTAGAACCTTAAGGGAGCCTAAGTATATAGCAGATAGCTTCAACAACTTCTTTGCTAGCGCTGCGAAAAGAGCATTGAGTGATATTATTGTACTAAATAATAATGGTCAAATTATTTATATCCGACAACCAGAGAAAATAGATGAACTCTCCCTGTATCCTGCTATTATTGAAGTCTTAAATGCTATAGATTTTCTTGAACCTAAGGCATCGGCTAGCATTGATGAAATTTTAGCCAAAATAGCAAAGAGCTGCAAAGAAGATACCCACTAGCATACCATTAACATCCATAATTAAAAAATCTACGTATTTTTCCATCAACATTTAAAATTGCTAAAGTCTACCTAAAGTGTAATAATGAAACAAGCAGCTACCGCCCAATGTCTATTCTACCTGCATTTTCAAATATTATAGAAAAGACTTAATAGATTACTACTACACCTGGAACAAAACCATATGTCAACTGAAAACTACCATCGTTTTTGTAAGACAGGTCAACAGCTACAGCTTTTATACAAATAATTGAAAATATAACTGGAAAAATACAGTTTGGTGACAAGTTCGTGCATGGACTTTCATAAAGTGTTCCATTGCTTAAATCATGACTACCCACTTGGTAAGTTAAACGCTCTAGGAATTACTGGAACAGCATTAGCCTGGTTCGACAGCTATTTCATTAATAGACAATAAGTGTTGGAAGTTCTTTCTAATAGCACTCTGACGAAAATACGATCAGCTCAAACTAGGTAAATTCTCTAAATGTTCATTGCGGTCATCATTGTTTTTCGTTTCAAAAATGTTAATGTGTTCGAATAAAATCAATGCATTTTTTATTCTTGGACAAAAACACAAATACGTATTACCGTATCTTTTTCATCTTTTCCGCATGTTCTTTCCTTGAAACAATCAAGAGTATTGACGCATGACCTCTAATTGGGGTGATGGCAATTTTTGACTTGCGGCGACGCATTTGGGTAACTAACAACACGAGTGTGAGCTATTACTGGACAAGGAACTCAAGTATTAAAAACTCATTTACAATAGGATAGGTACCGATATCTGCTCTAGGTCTCATATTAGGCCTTGAATATGTTGACTTATAATGAAAGTAATTGTTGTAATTAATCATAATTAAACCGCTGTTTTCATAAACTAAACAAAGTAGAAATGTCCATTAAAAGTTATTTTGATACCAACAATTATTCAAAATAAAAGCATTGTTATTACCAAGTTACTCGAATTTGGATTTGAAGTGTTTTATTGCGATTTGAATGTTTGCACTCTTTCGTTGTAAAAGTAACAGGAAATGCATAAGTTTACTCTTGAACCAGTAGTGGTACTGAATTGAGTTTAGAACTCAGTTAGAATATATAATTTTTCTTTAAAAATATATACGGCTTAATAGATAGTTTGTTTAAATATGAAAATATCATGTGAAGAATTCAAAACCTGATACAACCTGGCATGATTGTTAACTATGTGGCATCTGGGTAGTGGTTCTTGGCATTTTTATATTCGCCGTGTATCTACAAATATCTATTTATTATTTGACCTATCGTTTTCTTTAGATAATGTACAATTGATAAAATATTTTACGTTTAAGTTTTTTCTCCAAATCTGATAGGGATCTCATACATACAAAACCCTATTTTAAATATAATTATTTGCACGATAATGCGCTTATATTTTAAGTTAAGACATATGAAAGGTCAAGGATAGCACAAATATCACATAGTTTGGTAATTTTGCTATCGTTTAAATTATTACATCCATCATCACCGATCCAGATAAAACAAGTGAGAAGATATTTTGAAAACGCAATGTAAGACAGCAACGTATTTTTATAATTCTGTACAAATTTTAATTTCTAATGGCTGACTAAGCAGACTGTAATATCGCTCAATAAGAACTTGTACTAATCTTATTTCCCTTTTGGTACTAGTAACATAACACCATATTTGAGGCTATACAAAGATAAAATCGTCACCACTCACTATGGTCGAATTTATCCTCAAGCAAAAATATTCTATGTTAACGAAACTAATAAATTTTAATGATTTATATTAGTAATTTTAAACTACTACATTAAAGAAATATGCCTAACACACACAAAATATGGTTATATATATATATCGATTATTTTGTATTTATAAACCCTCTTTTTAATTATATACTTTTTATTTGTTGACATTTAGCACCTGTTGACTATTGATAACAAAATATAAACATAAAATCGGTTTTAATGTATTTGTTGTACTCAAAATGTAGGAGGTCATTTAGATTTCATTTCAATAATTTTATAACATTTTCTGTTGAGTTTTTTTTTCTATTTCTCCTTAACTCAACAATAATTTTAAATAAACAGTAAAACAATAATATTAGTTATGAAAGCTCATTTAAACACGGTTCGATATTTATATACGACATAGGTTTATAGTTAGCGTGCGTACGTCAGTTAAACAAACAAAAAACGTACAATCAAAGATTTTTTGGTATATTTGTAATAAAATTAAAAGTTAAGCTACGTATCTTTTCAAGTGTCTTTTATGCATTTATATATAAATATACAGTACTTATGTAATGTATTCAGGGCGTGTAAAACGCCTGGAAACACCCTAATTCTTTTTAAAAACAGAAATGCAATCCTCAAAGTACTCTTTTTTATAGAGTGATTTATACTATACATTTGTACTATACAAAATGGCGCGGCGGCCGTTTAAAGCTTTAATATTTATCGCATTTCAACAGCTGCAACTTTATAATGAATAAAGCTTATGAAGTGGGGTGTGCGATATTATGTTATAGTAATAGAGACCAGTAAATTGTTATACATATGTTATACCAGGGCTTGCATTTAAGATTTCCATGACTCTGCCTCTATATAGGCGTTTAATGGTTACTGCATACAAATGTAGTTACAAAATCGCTGTATAACATTGTGCATAGATTGTAGATGTTATCTGCTATAGTTTAAAAATTATAAAGGTGTTTCCAGACATTTTATACACCCTATCTTTACTAAATTAATTTATAGAGTTTTACGTTGTTTTATTTTTGGAATGAAATAACAACTGACTTAAGTGAACTCCAAATTATAGTAAATAAACACCACCTCTTTCGTTTTCATTTCCTAAGTTATAAGACGAATTATTAAAACAATTAATTCATCCCCTTATTTTATTCTATGAGTGAAAACAAAAGTCACAATATTCCAAGACTATGTAAATACAATATTTTTATGGTACAATACCAATACATGTAATTCTTAGATACATTATGATATTTTTTTGAATTCTCTTGTTCAATTGATTTAATACATCCAACGCCACTAATATTAGTAAGAAATATTTTCTTAGTGACAAAACTAGAAAGCTTACAGGAATGTCCTTTAAAGTATTGTATTATATTTTTGTTGTTCTATCATATTAGTTGCTCTTTCGCTATAATAATATTTATTCAAAGCGTTCTTATTATTTATATTTAAAAACATCTCAATTGTATACGCAATACTTGTTTTCCTCCACTATAATTGTAAATATTACGATATTATATTAGCAGAGAAAATAGTTAGTAGTTCATGGAACATTGACGAATTGGTGGATTCGTAGGTTATTTTTTGTATTTTTAACAATAATAAGTGGAAATATTGGTTACAACTTAAATGCTTAATGCTAACGTAAACCTTAAATAATAAAAGAAACGACAGAAATAAAGTGTTTAAATTATAGAAGTGACAGACCGTACAAAAATTATTAATAGTTAAAACATATTATTTCTATTGGGGACAAATAAATGTGTAAAACCTACTTCTGCGTTATGAGTAATTCCCGAGGACTCACGTATCACACTTATTGAATAATTGTAAATCCCATAACGAAATGTTCGCTTTAATGTATTATTACACTCAGTATTAACCTTATTCGTAACTTAATTTTAACTTTTATACATTTTAACTTTTCAATGGGAAGCTACGTCAATAAAGTATATTATGTGCTTGTATTGATATTTTTACATCTGAGAATTTGTAAATTTCGGGGGGGGGGAGTGTTTAAATACACTCAAATAATCACTAAAAACCAAAGACATTGTTATTGACACATAGTAAATAGTACACAATACATCGATTATTATTTCATTGAGGAAAGTAAATAATAAAGAAACTTTAATTACATTGAATCCAAAATTCTTCTATATATTTGTACCACCTGTCTCTACTCCACACAACGTTGATATTAGCTTGGAATTTAGAACAACACCAAGATCCTGCACGATATACTTTCTCTTGATCTTGCTGTTCCCGATTCCATAGAATGGGAATAAAGGATCGCTTTAGAGAGTAAAAGTATCTGCCACCGATTTTCCCAGGTTCAGAGGAATGTGGTTTATTTCAGGTCAGCATAGAGCAAAATCAATTACTAATTGCACAGCTAAATAAGGTCTGGCACTCCGGTGATCGGTAGAGAGGTCTAAATTACATCGGTGTTAAGCTGAACACAGTTCAGGACATATTTATGTTCTTGATCGACAAAAAAAATAAAGAGCCCTAAGTTTGAGTGCCTCTAGCCTTTGAGGCACTTCTTAATCGGCACCGAAACTCTCATTAGTGTAGTGAATATTACTGCATCTTTACTGTACTAATCTTTCAAAAGATAGGATATTATCAGAGGCATTAGATCAGGATATACTCCAAAATATCACTATCTATATCTTCCTTTCTATTTCTTTGGACAAAGAGATATCATACAGGTGGACAGATGCACAAACGAATGGACTGCCCTTTGACATTTCTATCCCAAAATCAATAGTGTTCTTGCTTGAAACAAGACGAACCCGTGTACCAAGTCTCTAAGATCTTTCTTTCAAGAGTGATCTCACAGACAGACAACAACACGTATTCAAGTCGACCCTGTAGCGTCCTTTTTGACGAATCTAAGAATAGCGCAAATCCTGTGATACTTTTAGTTTTCCAATGGAAGACATATCTATCATCCGATGTGGAACAAGTGTCAACGTTTAATTTAGATATGTTCACCGCCTTAGGCTTTTATTGCTACTGTTGTTTGCCGAAAGATTGATATGCGAAACCATTAAAGTAAAGTAACTCATGTAACACAGTTACGTATATCCTTGAGCAATAGTTAGTTAACATCAAAATGTCAAATAACATGAGGTCAATTTTTGGCAACAGCGATTTGAGTTAAGCGTCGAGAACACTACAATCTCTGAATAGTCAGATGACAATCATTTGGAAATAGCAAGCATATCCAAGCAACATTAGTCAAGTCAAAATAAATTCCATAGTATTCGATCCCTATACCATAATCCCTTAGTAATTATTAGTTAAGGATATTGCTGCGTCCTCAGGTTTTAAACCTCTTCCAATTATTCTATAGGCGATATTTAGGATTACTAAGGTGCATAATTTTAATAAATTCATTACAAGATTACCTGGCAAAATTTTATCTCGCGTGGCATAGAAACACATGAAAGAAATTTTAGCTACTTTCATTTGACTACGTAACGCAACCTAAGGTACACAGAATTTTTAGAGCAACGGATCGCTTCCCGGTGGTTTCCTACCGTAATGTCTTGATACTTCAATATTCATCAACATTAAGAACTGAGAAATAAGAAACGAATCTCTAGGATCTTCAAGAATAAAACTAGAGAAGGGTAATGCAGCTCGCTAACTAAAGTGAAGACCGATGTGTTCCGGAGAGTCTTGCTACATTGGATCACTTTTTCTTAAACTCTTTTTCAAATCATTCCACGATCTTAGTAATTTTCTTATTGACGATCTCCTGAACGGATCGAAGAAGCTCAGATACTGGTACCTGCAGAAGTACTTAGCAATATTGATAAGATTCACAGAATTGTCCAGTCAGACCATAAACCGATTTTGTACTGCATACTGGAATTTTTCTATTCCGAGGCTCATAACACGTAGTGCACTTATAGATGTGACTTTGTTACATTCAAAATCGTCTTCCATGAATCAGAGGTACTTAAGATGTACATGATCTGACACAAAGGGTAGAGCTTGGATAAAAGGTATTAATTATAATTAACAAAGTAAGACAAAAAAATCTGCCAAGTAATAATAATTATATTAAATACAAGTTTGATCTTTACCAAGCACAGCTAAAATTAAGTTTCAAGAAGTCGCCTTTAGCTAGAGGCCATATATGGGTATCGCTTATCAAATATGCGAAATTTTAACGTTTCAAGCTGATGGGATTAAGCAGAAGGTTAATTAAGTTACGTATGATATCTTTTTAATTTATTAATTTAGTAAAAAATATGCCATATGCTTTTTTAAAGAGGTGCTATAACCAGTGGCCAAATGTTTAGTTTTCTATAACTTTAATTATTATTTACCATATCATATCTTTTACATACAATATATAGAGGTACATTCACTTCAGATTCAAGAATCAGATAAGAAGGCCTAAATATAAAGTTATTTGTGCTTTTTATTCGTATCCCATCCTAACTATTCACTAAACCACTAAACCATAAACTAGAACTTTTATGTATTTATGGCTTTTAAAATTATTTTTTTATATTGGCAGAGAGTAAAATTTCGGAAATAAAATCGTGGGATTGAGTGCCACTTTTCAGATGGTAGTTCTCAGAATTATATTTATTATTTTCTGATAATTTAATCATATTAATCGTTCTAATCCCAGTCTTTAGCCAAGCCACACACTGCCGTCGCAATTTCACAAGTGAGAGAGATTGTACCACATGACTTAGGTTTACAATAAAAACTTGAAACATGTGATATTAAATTTGCCATGAATTGATTTTTTTATTACAAAAAAGAGAGCCTCGCCCCCGTTTAGCCTTATTCTTCCATTCTCATGGGCGCACTGAACCTGTGCAAGGATCTTATCAAACAGAATAAAGGGGATAGTTGACCATCGACTTTGTAAATGTGCAATGTTTCTGGTCGAATTTGATTCGGCACTATCTCTAACTCAAACTCAAAATCCTACGTTCTAGACTGCTCGGCCACCGACTTTCTCAACTTAGACCTTTCATAAATAACGTCGGATCCCAGTATAATACAGCAGAAAATTTAAAGTTAGTCTATAATATCGTGTTATTTTATTTTTTTATTAAATTAAACTGATAAATAATTTGTGAAATTGAAAACTTAGAAATATGTCATTTATCTTATTTTGAACTGGTATTTTTAATACTTACTTCCCAATGTACAAGTTTGAAAAGTGTTACAAGATTACAAGATAAGGGTGCACATTATAATAAAAAAATTAGAGTTATTTCTTCCTTTGAAAATAAAAGTTGAAGTATTCATATCTGAGCACCATACATACATACGACATTATAAAAAAATTGGCAGGTTTAATTAACTAATGATATAACTAAATTTAAAAATAGGTTTTATTTTATATGGCAATATTTTTAAACCCCAATTTTCAGTACAAATTGTTTATGGTATTCCGCTAATACTTCTTCAAATATTCATTACAAAATCTATTAGTTTTCACGCAGTGCATAAATGTTTAATTGTAATAATACTAGAGAGTAATGACAGGAGTACAGTTAAATAATTTCTATTACTCGGATGAATTACATTTATGGAATATGTATTACGTGAGTCAAGTATTTCAAATATTCTTAGTAGCGATAAAAATGTATATGTACTATAAAATGGAAGGATGTAAGGATAATTTTAGATATATGTTAAATCAGAAATTAAAAAATGTTAAGATATGTGTAAGTTACAATGTAATTGAGCCAGCAACTGGGTTAGTGTGTTTCTCTGCACAACTGTACATGTTGCTGCTGGAGTTTGTAACAAGACACCAAGAGCAGGTCAAGTGTAGGTTGTATTGTAATCGGCCTATAATTAGTGATTTATTCGCGGTTTTCCAAATTAGGCAAATAGGCAAAAAAGGTCAATTCGAGATTTAAGGGAAAGGTTCCACTGGCAAGAATATTGTTAAAATAGACTGGCAGAATAGTTGAAGTGTCCGCGCAGAGCAACAGTGAGGATATCTGGGGTATGACTTTTGACTAACATAACTGCTTCAATTTCTTTTTAATTTCAGTGGCGATCACACCGCAGTTTGATAGTCACAAATATCAAAATTAAAATGTATTGGATGGTCATATTTTCGGAACATTGAGGAAAAGTATTGGGCACATAATTCTCACTGTTCATCAGGCGTTTCTACCTCTATCCATTGTAGTGGAGTTTGGATGGTCTTGAGGTTGCTTTTGAACATTGTTTCATGTGACCAAAAAATTTTTACGTTCGCAGGTACAGCGCTCTCGATGCAGTTTAATAACCCTGAAAGTATTGTTGACTTAATTGTTTTAACAACATTCGCACTCTTGAGAATTCATATGTGATATAGGGCTTTCCAGAGGTGCAGAACCGATGAACAAAGAAATCTTCGCTTCCATGCTATATCTGCCCATCGTAGAGCTAAGAAGGCGTCTCTGACACTTTACCTAGAGACCAACGAACGGCTTAAACGTGACTTCCAAGCAAGCAAGCGAGCTGTTTACAAGAACAGGATCACTCAGCGGTCACCCATCGATCAGCCACGCTCGATGTTGCTTGACTCGGTTATCTTGCGATTACCGCCGTACCCACCGCACTGCACTATTGGCGAAGATTTACAACAGAGACGTGTCAGGGTACGTCAGCAGAAATTATAGGCGTAGGTCACCCTTCCATCTGAGGTGTGTCTATCATGTGAAAGATATTCATTCGTTCGCGTGTCGAAATTTCTGAGTGTGTGACTCGGTAAGTGGCATCGCAAAAACTTGTTAGATTCATATAACTAGTTTGGCAAGTTTTAAAGGAACCTAAAAACAGCTTATGAGCTATAACTTTGATGTGAGTGATCATCCGTATTCAGCATGGTTTGAGATCTCATTTCTGGTCATGCTGCAGGTTTTTTGTTAGGATGTGTCATCATAATAACACTTCTTTAACATATTTTCCTCGAATGCAGGCGAAGGAGAAAAAATGTTTTTGTATTCCAAAACGAAGTGTAAGAATATAATGATCAAAACTTTTGAAAAATGGCTGAGAAATAAGAATATCGAGTTTTTGCTGTATACAGTGTTCCAGACCACCGTCCATTATTTATATACACACAACGGTATGACGTAGTAGAGCCACCAAATAAATAATGAATCCACAAATAAGCTATCTGATAAAATTAGTTTGATTTTTTTAAATTTCCAGGATATTTCTGAAATAGAGAATTCTCGATTGGTTCGAATCTTAAAACATTTAAATGTATACATAGCTAATTAAAAAATCATTTTAAAGCTTGCTTTATTAGCTAAACATTTTAACTTTGTTTTACGTTTCTATCTTTATTTTTGTTTCAAAAAGGTGACAAAACTATCCAAAAATTATTGTTGTATTCGTTATTATTTGTTTTGGTTAAATTTATTACTCTATTTAAAATAACTTTTAAAACGATTTCACAAGGCAGGTTTATTATAATTCTTGAGACCAACTCCGCGCTCCAAATTATGAAAAATGTAAATTTAGATTAACTACAAAATTTCAAATACAAAGACAGGTCATGTGATACCTCAAGTTCAAAACAATTTTAAACTGAGCAACCTTTTTTTACGTATTGTGGTATCTCTAACCATTTCAAAACGGCGACTAAATACAGCTTTTTTATATTTTCCCAAAAATGTATCTACAGATTAAAATGAAAGGCATTGTAGTTGTGACATTTCTACCAAATAATCATAAAAATTAAGAATAATATTCATTCGTACGGTTTTTAAAAGGTTACAACCGTAATCTATTTCATGGTAGGTGTTATGACTAACATCTAAGTTCTCCGGTTGACACCACGTCAAAACAGTGCTTAGACAATTACATACTTGAAATATTTCTGTGAACAGCCATATTCTCTCATTTTTGGTTGAACATTCACGTGAAAGTGATGAGGCCTTTTGGAAACAGCGGTGAAATATTTCGGTGCATAATTGCCTTATGTATGTTATGAGGAATTTGTCTGTAACAAAGCTCCACTGAATGCGTGTGTGCGTGTTTAGCGCGCTCGTGCACGAGAGAAGTTTCCCATTACAATAAATCCTTAGTAATATTTCTGAGACAGCTAATAAAGGGATTTAATCAATTAATTTACTTTTTCATGTGTTTAAGAACTCTGGCGCTGTAGTACGCTGGTACCTTTGTATGATGAATTTATTGGTATAAAAATATCTTCAACGTTTCAAAATTAATTATAGTGTCAGCTAATGATTATTTTATCAATTCATTTACGTGAGTTCACGTTTTGACATTAATTGGCAGTGATTTTCCAATTGCAATTCCTTTCAATGTAATCTGCATTTTGATAATTGGAGAAAAACGTCAAAAAACAGTTTTGTCCATCATTTTGAAACGACAAAACCGATTGCCTTCGCTGAAGATTCAACCGATGTCTTCACTGAATGAAATTAAACTAGACGGTTTATACAGTTTAAATCAGATGCATACGATTTATATTTGAGGACAAGTATAACTTGTAGGGACCTTAGTTTCTTGTTGGGAGACTTAAGATGACATGTTCTAATCGGAATCAGGAAAGTTTTCAATCACCATCTAGTCCGATATTCGGCGAGGAAGATTTTTTTACCTAAAAAAAGATGCCCATAATGAAATGGGTCCACCAATACTCATTCTGAAGGCGAGGTGACCCCGACTATTTCCCGTGAATACGACGATTAAGGTTGACTATTGCGACAATTTCTAAAATGTAACGTTCACTTGCATTCCCCACTCGGTGGCTCGGCGTTGAAATCCCTGGTAACGAGTAGCTAAGGTAGAGGACAAAATTAACTAAGGGGATGAAGACCGCCCTCTAAATTGTTCAGATTGTCTTGGAACTCGGGTATTCATGTTTGTAACTTAAATAATAGCTCGAAAATCCGCAACCCGACCAATTAAAGTCTGCTAATACAACCATGTTCAATGGACACGTTAGTGTAGGGCATCCAGAAGTCAGCGATGCCTAAGGTACCCTGAAAACTGATCGGCTCATAGAAATTACTGTATGGGTTGATGATTATGAGGGATTTTATCTCGAGTACCGTAGCTGGGAGATGAGCTGGCGGAGGTTTCCTTTGCAGATCCTTTACAGAGTTCTTATACAAACTTTGTTGGACAACGGAACAGGCTCTCCTACCAGGAAGGCGTTTTACCACTTAGGGAAACCTTTATTCTGAGAGCATACAGCATCTACTCCACTACCGCCTTATAGCTTCGTGCCCGATTTAATATTTATTATATATATATATATATATATATATATATATATATATATATATATATATATATATACATAAACTTTTTGTTGAGCTTAACTTTTATTAAGGGCTTTGATGGTTCGAGTCTTGGTCAACAAAATTTCCTTACAGTACCTGTAAAGCTTATATAAAATATGAGGCTGCACCTTTACTTAGCGATGGGTTGATTGAAATCTGATTGCACGCTAAATGTGTCGAAGTTAGTGACATTCCCTCAAGTTTGGGTAATACTGTGAAGTTTGTAATCGTAATTCTAGATAAGATTCCATGACCGAAAAATCTCGTCGATTGTAATGCTAAATTAAACTGGACAGTGATAGAAGAACAGAGTAGAATAAAAATACAGAAAATCTGCTGAAATCAACTAGACGGTTTATACAGTGTAAATATAGCAGATGAACTTCATTATTTTGGCACTGTGAAAAATAATAGTACTACGCGTAATTACATTCAAGAACGTAAGGAATTTAGCCATAAATACCTGATAAATCCGCAAATGACAAGCGGTTCTATAGTTAAAAGTATAAAGATTTGTAAATAGACTCACAGTTCCCTGACTCACAGTTTGAAATTGACTAGCTATAACCCAAGAAGAAAAGACATTTTAAGTAGCCTTGTGTCCAATTTCTATATCAGGTCGTTCCCGTCTATTCTAGAGAGTCTTACATACAAAAAACGCAGTAATTGAGGTAAAGTGAAATCTCATTATTAGTACCAAGTTTACATCCTATGTCACATATGCATATTGCAGGTGTTTTATAAAGTCTGAACTCTGAGATCTGAGATTACAGCTATTCTGTGTGGTATAGGTGAATCTTAATACTGAAACTAGTATTTTATACACCTAGTTTTAAATATGTAGTTGGCATACCATAAAATATACTTACATATGCTTTAACTTCAGCCAGCAGAATGTTGTGGTCTGCAATCACTGGCTCAACAAGTGTTATCAGTAGCTCATAAGAGTTGGTTAGTCACCACAGCGTCCAAGCAAGAAACTCTCGCAGACAAACTAATGGCATTGTATATACCATGATTCCAAAGATAATCTGTAAAATCCTGTACTCCCCTTGACGTTACTTCTAAATTTATACACGGAAATTAAAGTCATCCTCTTGGCTGGCTCCGCTTTCGACGAGGCTGTGGCAGTAGTTTGGGGGCAGCCGTCTCAAGGCAATGCGGTCAAGATCCACCATCTGCTGCGTTCTCGTAGTAGACTGGCTGACATTGCAGATGATCATTAGGTGAAGAGTACTGATGTTGCTCAGATGTTAGAACCTGGTGAATGATACATTTCTGGTGATACGTAACACACGCCTTTCACAGTCTCATTACGAGTAGCCTGACATTGTGGAGCCTTACTTAAAGGGTGAATATAGGGCTAGAAATGCAAAAAAGGACAATCGAGATATTCATATCAACAGGATACATAGAATACTTCTTATGATGCCTTGATGTGAAGGTTCCCCTGAAACATGTTTCTTGAGGCAGGCAAGAAAATAGGAAAAAGTTTACCTTCTGAAATTTCATATTCGCTATTTGGTCTGTTACCGGTTCAAACCAATAATTAAGGATAGACTTACAATGAGGACAGTTAACCAAGTGTGTTAGAGGATGGTTTGCGTGAACCCTCGCACCACTATAGTTTTGTAAAAAGTGAACCAGCACAGTCGTATGTTTGTCTTTCAATGCCTTTTCAAATCATATTTAACAAAGTAATATTTGCAAAAACTTAAATTTTAATGTTTTTTCAAAAAAATTATTTTATTAAATTTTTGCATTAGGTAACCATACAAATGATACGTCGCGTGTTCAAGATTCACAAGTTATAAATTACTATCCTATCTTACTATCGGGTACTCACAATACGTTTAAGTTTAAATTTGATTCATTTGATAAGGTAGCTGAATTTTTATAGACGTTTGAACTCCAGAAATGGTTTTAAGTCAAGCATTTTAACTAACTTTTTTGTTTACAAAACCCAGATGGTACAGTTGGAACTGAGATAGGTATTGTTATTAAAACTTTTGTATTGTCCAGAACTTTATCTATGTAATAGTCGTTATCATCTTCATTGAGTAATACTGAGTAATCCTAACTAGTGGTCTTATACCTGACACAATATTACACCTGATGTAATCAACTTGTTAAAACTATTGCTGAAAGAAATACGAACGTAAACTGTCAAACAAAATGAATAATAACGTTCCTTTAATTCTCTATACTTTTTGTTCTCAGATGAGATGATAAATGTTATTTTTCGAATAAAATTGGAATGTAAAATACTTTCTTCAATACATAAAGACTCCTCCATGACTTTTTATGTTTATTCGAAAAGAAAACAATATCCAAAACATCCAACAACAAAACATCTCTTATATACGTATGTCACAAAACTGTTTCCGAACACTTCAACTTACATAAGTTTACTTAATTGAAAAGAATATTTCAAATATCTAATTGAACTAATAAGGGAATGTCCAAAAGGGGGCTTACACAGTATTAATTGTTGTGAATAGTTTAAATTTTGTGAATAAAAAGTTATTTTAAAATGTGTCAGTACTTTTTTTGATATTCCTGTATATGCTACTTTTAGTTTACAGGCACATTTATACTAAACGTTAATGTTCATACCAAATATCATCTCTCGGCTTTTGGTCTGATGGATTATTTATATTTCTTTCACCTTCTTCTGTTATTAATTGTTTTTAATTCTGTTTGATGAGTTCTTTTCTCTGAATAAATTGTCACTGTACCTCTTCGTGGTTCTGGAAAAGAACGAATGTGTCGATGTTTTGAGCTACAATGACGTCTTATAAAGCAATATATACAGGGTGTAAATTAAGTCCTGATACGCTTAGTTATATTCCAAACGGATTGCGATATCGATGTAAAACCTTCACCATACCTACTTTTATGAACTTTTTGAAGGATAAAAATATTCTCCCCTTTTTTAAAAGGGGGAGAGATAAAGAAATAGATAGACTTGAAATTTTCAAATTGCAACCTCTACCTTATGACATGTCATTTGAAAGTTAAATTCAAGAGAAACACATTAACATGAAAATAAAACATCTCTACAACAATCCTAGCAAAAGTTATGGGCAAACAGCTCCTTACATCTAAGTGTGTAAGTCCTGATACGCCTGAATATATTCCAAAAGGACCCTACCAAATCAGTTAGAGAAGATGCGATTTAATGAAGCAAGGCTTGTTGAAGAAAATTGTATTAATTAACTGAAGCAGTTTGTCTTGCTCTTGTCAACTGCATTCCAATTTTTAAGCTATCAGTTAAAACTCGCACAAAACTACAACGCTGGAACCGATAATATGTATTGCCCTGCAACAACTGATGCTAGCATTGCTGGAATCCTAGCGATTGGGGATATGCCAATTGAATCTTTGAACCATAACTCATATTTTGTACTTTATTGATTATACACTGAGGTCAAGAAGAGCAATCTATATACTGAAAAAACCCCAGCCTAAATAGCGGCAACTAAAGACAGGAAGGCCCTTCATACTGGCAGTGATTAGTGGAATTGACAGGGACTCAAATACCAGTAAAAAGGTAAAGCCTAGATTCATATTACTTTTAAACGTGTCTCTCTCAAAATGCTCAGTATCAAAGTAAACAATCTGAAGATTACGACTAGTAATTAATGAGAGAGAGACAGTTAATAGGTATACGTACTCAGTAATACTGTAACTATAAATATGGATCTTTAGAACCATCAGAGGAGGCTACACACACGGGTAAGTAGTCAGTGATGGACTTCACTACCTATTCAGTACCAGAATGTCCGTGGTCTGCGGACCGAATCAGATGAGATGTTTCCATCCTTGACGGATACTATCTGCGCATTGTTGTTCTGTCTAAACGTGCCTGTCATCTGAAAATGTATCAGTATCCTTCTCATTCAAAGTAGTTTAAACTTTACAGAGCTGTCAAGAAAATATCCTCTTGTATTAATGAAGGTAGTATCTTGTTTCCGGTCTCCAAAGAGCCATTTACTTTCGGGTTATCTGATCTTTAAGTTTTCTCTAAAGAGTTTAGGTCATGGTTCGTCTAACTAAGTGCAGGAGCAATTGTTTAATTTCTTGTAATTGCTTCTGTCCCTAAATTCGTATTAATGTCCTCAAAGCATATCTTAAAACTCCCTGATGGGGAAAATTTAATTCACGAAATATAGCGTCATTATGATGGGCGACTTTAACGCTTGGAGGTACGGTTGGATAACAGCTTCTTTTCGTAAGGGTCAGATTCTTAATGCAGTAGACTCCTTTGTTTAAGCAAAAGTGTTCTGCTCATAAACATTTGATTCTCTGACTAAAGCTACGGATGACTACGTAGAGTAGTCGGGTATAAGGTAGCTGGGCCACTGCAGAAGGGAGCATACCAGTAATTTTTATCCATTAAGCTATTATCTTAAAGAAAAATGAAAATCACTTGAAAGACAATTCTCAACATCGGTACGATCTTTCAATATTTATGGCCAAGTTACCCTTTATTTCTAATTAAACCATAACATATTGTGCTAGATATAATTTGAAACTAACCAAATTAAAACATTTTAATAAATATCTACTAAGGATGAAATCTCTTGCACTAAAATGTACTAGAAGAATGTATTTTCTTTCTGTCTCATCTGAAAGTTTGAAATTGCTTCTTAAAACACATTCACTACGTCTTAAAATTGATCAAAATAATGTCATAACATTTTTTACAGTTTAATGTTTCAATTTCACAGATAAAGTTGAAGAAATTATTCCTTTTCAAGTACATTCCATAATGATGTTCTTCTAAAATGTTATTTTGTATGATTTAATCTTAAACTCAAATTAGTAGTGTATTATATATTGTCTCCATTAAAATATTTGTGTGTATATAAATAACATTCCTTGAAATGCCATTATTTTTAACGTTATATTTCAAGTATTGTTACTAATTATGGTGAAAATCCTTATAAATAAGCATTATTATTTTGGTGGTTGAAGGAATTTTTGAGCTACATACAAGTAAAGGTTGGGACACACATAACCGCACCGTGCCCGACACGTGAGTCGGCCGATTGTCGGTGCGGGCTCGGCTCGGTTACCGTGAGGCCACACATGTCCGTATGCAGTCCGAGCGCAACAATCTCACTGTTTGTACTAGAACATGTTTCTTTTGAATTCGAAGTGACAGATACTTAAAAAATATTCGGAAGATTAAGTATTGCTTGAGATAATTGTTAATTTCATTGTTGTTATTTTTATTAATCGCTGTGGTGAATGAAATATTGCAATGCTACTAAAGTAATGCTAATGTAGTAAAGCTTTTATACAATCAGCTTAGTATGTAAAATTTGTAAATATCATTATCTTGGTTATATTTTTTATCCCTATAATTCTTGTTCGTTGTGTTTCATTGCAATGAATTTCGGTCAAATACACTATTAAACGGTATATTTAGTGTTTTTTTGTATTAAACCCAAGAGCTATAGTGTGATGCCAGAGAGTTTGCCATGTTGCAAGCCCTTTTATTAATAATTTGTAAAACATAGTAAATATTTGTAAAATATATACTGGAGGACTTACAAAAAACAGATTTTACAAAATTTTTTTCTTTTATAGCTCCAAGGACAAATAATTTATTGCCAGAATTAGTCAAAAATAGTAGAAACATAAATATATTTTCTAAAAAAATTAGAGTATGGTTGATCGGTCAAAATGATATTGAGTATTTGTTTAAGATAATACATTAGTGTATGGTTAGTCTTGTCTGCTAAGTTATAATAATATTTAAATAGACACTTTAGAGCATTATAAAATAATTACTTTATAATATAATATTTTTAATGTTGCATGTGTAAAGCCTAATATTTGAATTGTAAATCATGCATAAATCCTTTTTGTTTAATACAGCACACTAGTTATACTAAATTTAAACTTTGAAACGTAAGAGTACATTATTTACTACATAAGCTACAATAACTCATTTTTATCATTTCATTGTTGCTCGATTCAGCTATTTTTATTTTTTGCCCTTTTTGTATATAGTATCCCCAACACAGGAAAACAGCCCTCTTATGGGTACCTAAATTCCCCTTATTTTGTAAATCTATTGGCCTAATTATTAGGTTTAAGAAAGAAAGAAAATCTAAAAGGATGTAACCTACTTTTTTATTTTATTACTCTAAGTAAATAAATTAGAATAAAAGTAAGTAGAAAACATTTTTTTTTTATTTATTATTTTACTGCTATTGTAAATACGTTATGTCATAGTCTTATTTATTACTAAGCACTGGCAATAATATTTATTTGTAATATTCCGTTTGTTATTATGGGGAAAATAAATGATTTAGTATTATTATTATTTATTTTTAACATGGGTTTTTATTGTTTGAAAATCTTATTGTAAAAAAAATATTTTTATTTTTACTTTATTGAAGTGAAAAGAATAAAAAAATAAAAATGTCATAGAGACATTCTAAATATGACTCTTACAAAATACCGGAATAAATTTATCAAGTAACTTCAAAACATCAAAGAAAAATAGATTTTTGCTCAAATAATTACATGCTTGTTATTTTTTAATTAATGAAAAATTTTTATAGACTTTTTAATAGTTCGAATTTTAGTTGTTTAAAATCACTTAATGTACAACATGGTTTTCAAATTTGTTGTAATAAGAAAATATGCACAATAAGAAAATATGACTAGTTTACTCTAATGTAAGAAAATGTAACAGCCTACTTATATACTTATCAATAAATATGATTTTGTACGCGAACACAGGATGTAGAGTTAGTAGGCTATACTAAATAATTCAATAAAATAGAACGTGTAGACTACATAAATAGTTTTAAAAAGAAGAACGCAACAGTAAACAACATATGATGCCGCTCGTAGACCGCACCGTGCCCGTCAAAATTCAAACTCCACACATATCGGTGACGGTGCGGGCACGGTGCGGCCACGACGGTCTGGTGTCGGTGCGGACAAGTATGGACTTGCAGGTTGAAAACTGCGCTGCAATTCTTTCACCGTATGACGGCCAGCATACGGCCGACTGACGTGTCGGGCGCGGTGCGGTTATGTGTGTCCCAACCTTAAAGAAACTACAATAATAGTTATTTACATAAGTTTTGTAGAAGTGGACAATCGAGATCGTTAGCTAAGATAAATTGTATTAAGAGTGGTTTGGATGGTCTGTACATAATATTTTTACAGTACAGATTGGTCCGGACGTGTCGACGTTGGGGACACACATAACCGCACCGCGCCCGACACGTGAGTCGGCCGATTGTTGGCCGTCACACGGTGAAACAATTGCTGCGCAGTATTTAACCTGCAAGTTCAGACACGTCCGCACCGACACCAGACCGTCGTGGCCGCACCGTGGCCGCACCGTCACCGATAGTTCAGGTTTGAATTTTGACGGGCACGGTGCGGTCTGAGAGATCTCTTTTGAGCGGCATCAGCCATGGATGTGGAGAAACTTATTGAAGAAATAAGGAAGTTTCCTGTAGTTTATGACCAGTCGAATGACAAATATCGGAATACAGAATACAAGGAGAAAGTGTGGAAGAAAATTGCTGACAATTTGGAGCTTGGAGAGGGTTAATTATAAATTTAAAAAGAGTTGGTCACATTTGCGTTCTTCTTTGTAAAAATATTTCAGCAAACGTTTTATTTAATTGAATTATTTAGTATACTAACCCTACATTCGTGCGCTGACATTTTGTTCGTTTTTATTATTTTAACTGCAATATACTTAAAATTAAAATAATTTAATTTACAATATAGTTTTCAAGTACGGAAAATAAACATGTACTCTAGTACTGCTATACAATTGTACTCTTTGTCTCCGCAATAAATACTTGACTATTGACTATATTATATATTTTACTAATATTTACTATGTTTTACCCATTATTATAAAAACTATCTGCAACATGGCAAAACTATGGCCTCACACTAAACGTTCTTGTGTTAAAGTAATACAAAATATACTGTTTGTAGTGTATTTTATTGAAATTCAAAATCAAATTTATTGATAAAAGTATTGGAAATATTTTTTAGAGTAAACTGGTCATATTTTCTTATTGTGCTAATAAAATACATCAGTTGGTATTTTATATTGTTCTAATAATAAGTAATTATAAAAACTATGTTGTATATTAAGTAATTTTAAATAACTAAATTAGAATTATGTAATGTATTGGATTTATTTGGTAAAATTTATCCCGGTATTTCGCATGGGCAAATTTACAATGTTTCTATGAAATTTTGTACGTTTTATTATTTTAACTGCCATTAAAGGTCAAATAAAAATAATTTATTTACAATAAAGTTTCTTAGTACGAAAAATAGTAGCGAGTATACATTTTAATTCGCCGCTTTTCATTAACACCGTTGGATTCTACAGTTAGAGTTGGGATAAAAACTTGAAAATTTCACAATTTTGTAGTCAATACTATGGCAATGACGATGTAGTAGATAAATATTTTAAAAGTTTATTACAAGTGCTATAAAATAAATATTAATTAATTTAAAACCAAATTGAGCTTTGGCGATGAAACATGAAATAATGAGTCGGCTGCTACTTTTTTTATTTATTGGTCAGGCGAGTTTCGTCTGCGAGAAAGTTTGAGATAATAAACCAAATTTTACCGTAGTATTTTTTATAAATTTTTGGAGTAAACAGTTTGTCGAGAAAACGAGGTATAAAGCAGATACAAATTTCATGCGGCGCAAACACGTGCCCGCTGCTTCGCCTCCATACGCTGCAATAGGTTAAATGTTTAAATGCTCAACCTCTTTTATACTCAAATCTATAAACATTAGTAACTTATTATGGGAATATATCTAAATTTGATTAAATCAACTAATCGTTGTAGTGGGTTTCAAAACAAGAAGTACATAATAAAAATGAAATATGATATGTATTTAAAGCAATAGCCTCTAAATTAAACCTTTTACAATACGGAATAACTTGAATGTCTAACTTAAATAGTAAGTTAACTTTTTATGTAATGTTACAGTTTACAATGTTACTGTTTATTTGGTGTTACAGTATATATCAATGAATGATTTCTAACATTCTATACAGGTTACAGTATAGTTTTTACAGTATCTTTATGGTATTTAGTTTATATTTCCTTACTTACAAGGAAATAAAATGTACACCATTCCATCGAAGTATATTTTAGTTGATCATTCTTAAAAAAACTTCCAATAATACACATTATATAATCCACCACGTATATATATATATATATATATATATATTTATATATATATTATATATATATATATATATGAGTTATTACTTGTATGATATCTTTTTATTTGTGAAAATAACTGAAGAAAGAAACAAGACTGACAGAATATGAAGTCTACTACCAAGGAATATCACAGCTTTCGTTAAATGATTACGAACTCTCTGTTTATGTAATTTTTCGTTATACAATTTCGAAAAATGGTGAGCCTGACTTTAAAAAATATTTTTTTAAAATTCATAAATTGCACAAATATTATCCGTCACTCCGAAATACAAAAAGACATACGCTCTATTTACAAGCAGTGAGATCGTTACGCTCGGACAGCGTACGGACAAGTGTGGCCTCGCACGGTAACCGAGCCGAGCCGAGCCCGCACCGGGACACTCGGCCGACTCACGTGTCGGGCGCGGTGCGGTTATGTGTGTCCCAACCTTAATTAATAGCAACGAGTCTCAGTTCTCACGCTTGCCGAGACCAGAGTGAAGGCCCTTAAACCCTATATGGACGTTGTGCTCATACTGATCTGGAGTGACACGGACGTCCAGTCAGTGGTGAACTCCAAACCGTTGGAGTACTAAATCAGTTCCAAAGCGTCGACCAACAATTCTTCAATATTTTAGGCTAAATTTGAAAATTACAAATATAACAATTTCAGAAACGAATCTAGAGTTACCTACGAACATATTGTCATAGAGTTAGTTTAGCATGGTTTATGATATTTAGTAAATTAATAGTGTCAATAGTTTTGGATATGTTATAACAAATATTAATAGTTGTGTTAAAAACAACACAAATTAATAGTTTTGAAAAAAAAACATTGATTTAGAAGAATTTAAATTAATACTATATCTCTCAGTTTTGGACGGTAATTACTGAAGTTTTCCATAGCAATAATAATAAATATAAAGCCCTAATTTGGCTTTTTAGTTCAAAATTTATCGCTAGTTTTGCAAATTCTATTCAGTAGACATAACATACAATGACTTATTAATTATTATAATAAACCAGTTAACTTTATAAAAAAAATAAATGAACTATGGTACAATAAGTTGAATATTTTTCGCTATAAAGTGAATTGTGTAATATATTTGCTTTGTTATACATGCCCGGGTAAATATAAAGTGCACGTACACGATAAGTCACTATTTATGAGTGGTATATGAATTGAGCGTGAATATATAAATTATAATAATTGTATATAATAAAGAAATGCTTATAGGTTTCAATATGATATTCAAATTCAAATATATTAATCTAGATTTGAAATAATCAGCTCTTATGTTCAAATGAGGGAAAGCATTTAAATATGTGTTTGAGTTCGGCTATAAAACAGAATAATTTATGACCATTCGGTGACTTTAAATAATTAATAATGAATTTGTTTCATGGATGGCTATTCCTGGTTAGCGCAACTAAATCATCATAATTGAAATGTCATTTTACTAGTCTACCACATATGATTTTTTTGATACTGAACTTGTAGGAGATGGAGGCAACACCGTTACATTACAGTGCATAGAACTTTCAAAAGTATGGATTTCAAAAATTCGTAATGTTGTATATCTGTGAATCTCTGCACATAGATGTAAGATTTAACACCTTCATTGAGACCATTTTTCAGTTCACTGCCCAGATGTGTCAGCTCACTTTGGTGCATATGAACAGTGTATTGCCTGTATATTTTATGCATTTTAAAATTATTTATTAATTTTTGCTTTCCTACTGCATTACTATTATTATTATTACTTAATACTATTATTATTATTATTATTATTACTACATAAATAAAATATTGTGTATTTTTATTCTTCTAAAGCTTTGATGACTGTTTGGAATTACTTGTTTAAATATTTTATGCTATGAATTCAAAAAAAGTAAAGGTAAACAACACTGAAGATATGGACACTTTTTATTTGCTTTGTTCATATATATGAGCTATATGATAAATACATAGAATTTTTTTATCTGAAATTGAACAAGATTTTGAGTTCACAAATTAATTTCTTGTAAAACACTTTATCTTAAATTATCTGAACAGGCAAACAACTGAACTCGTAATTGAACACAATAAATAACTACACAGGTTTAAGCAGAAATTGACTAGTTATTCATGATACCAGATATGAGCTATATAATAATGTATGGTGTGCGGAAAAATTACATTGGAAGTTGGCACTAAAAGGTTTAATAAGTAAATGTTTATGTCTCCAATGCCAAACACATCCTCAGATGTAAGGTCCATGGCGGTTGGGAGACATACTTTGAATGTGGGCATATACCAAGTAGTATTTCACGACAAGCCTAGAACAGTGATAATGCTTTTAGAAAACAAGTGAAAATCTGCACAAGCATTCTTTCAGCTGTTACATACTACACGACTCCCTTAATTTCAGGCCAAACTACAAAAGGTCTAATACAAAAATTGGTTGAGGATAGTAGTCCAGTGGCGAAACACAATATGCCCGAATTTTTTTGTTTAAATAACCTATATTTTAATAGCCTTATTTTGCGTTATATATATAAAAATATACTTATATATATATATATATATATATATATATATATATATATACTTGTTTTTGACAAGTTGCTCTTAGTGAAGACTTTATGCAAATTTTGTACGTTTTAGAATCATCAATAAATAGAAAAATGTACAGAACTTATCTTAGGAATTTCCCATGGTCGTGACACCAAGCAATATATATATATATATATATATATATATATATATAGATTTCCCTTGGGTCAGCCGCAATCATTTTGATGAGGATTGATATTAAATGGTAGCGAAAGGGTTACAAATGGCGAGTGATACATTATTTCGCAGGTAACATTTTAATTTTTCCAAGCCAAAAAATTTGAAATTTTAAAACATTACTTTATATTTAGAACCTTTTTACTCCTCTCCAGATAGAACCATTCTAAACTGAAACAGTCAATGGTTGTTACTTTCCTACGAGAAAGCTACAGATTTCACAAAAACTTGGTTGTGTTCATATAAGTGTAATTAGGTCCTGGCCTTCCGAAATATAACGAAAGCCAAAAAGGAATTAATTTGCAAAATAAGTTTATGCTTTTATTTCTGTATCCAAAAATCCCCCCAAAAAATATAAAAATATTTTACAGGAAACTTACTTGTAGCAATTGATATAGTAATAAAACTTAATATGGTTACACTATTTGTCACCAAAATACGATTTTTATATTATTATTCTGATTTATGTATTAACCTCCTAATGACCCAAAGAGCGATAAAAGGTAACGGCATGACAATTCAAGATTACCTGAGTTCCTATGTTGATATACAGAGATGCACTTTTGAAAATGTAATACCTTTAAATCAATATTGAGATAGTTAAATGGAAATGCCTTGTGTATGTGTAATTCCATGTGGCATAATTTAGGAAAATAACCTTATGTTCTGTTAACATTGAGTATTAGTCTGGAATGAACAGGTATTCAACAGCACGACGTGGAAAGTGCATAGCCGATGTTTGCGCAATGGTTAGTAGAGGACCACCCAAGTCGCGATTCGCAAGTTCATCTTAATCAATGAATGAGTCACTGGCGTTTATTGTGGGCGTGTGTGATGTTTACTGAACGGTTATTACAGCCGGCTGGATGTTTTCAGAGATACTAGTAGTTGACGATAGGCCACCCAAGTAGCAGAGATTCGTCACCACAACACCGCTCCTTGCGCTCTCTGTCTCTCTCTCTCTCACTATCTCTCTCTCTCTTCTCTCCTTCTCTCTCTCCTTCTCTCTGTCTCTCTCTTCCTTCCTCTCTCGCTCACTCGCACTCACTCACTCACACTCTCTATCTCATTGGACGAGAGGGCAGCGACGTTTTACTAATTAAGAAACTTTAATTAATTATTGTCATTCCACAAATACTTGGAATTTTCCGTCGAACACGTTTTGTAATTTAAATAAGAAGATTAGAATTAAGTAGATCCACAGTGGCTGGTCGTACCGCTCAATTCCACTCTTGATCAGCGTATCTTGGAACTCAAGGACGTTACTTGGCTCTCCTGGTTCCGCGGACACGATCAAATGCTGCTGAGTTCTGGGCCATTATCGTTACCCCCACATACATCGTTAATGCATATATTGAATGTTAGCAATCATTCAATTCTTCGTTTCTTGTCATGTGATATAGATTAAAACTGTCATGTCCCTAAAATCGGAGTTTGCAAAGCAGTTGCTAAATTTGTTAAAATAAAAATTAGTTCATATTTTTACCGATTAGTAGTATTTGTTTACTCTCTGATAAGCTAGGACTTATTTAGTAAAATGCCGAAGGTTCTCATATCTACAGTGTTTCCTGAAGTGTCTTAAGGGTATGCAATACTGTGGACTTAATTACACTATCCAGTAATTGTAATTTCGTAATGGTCCAAGTGCTTAAATTTGTCCATCAACAAAAAAAATCACAATAAATTCGTACTTCGAGTTGGGAGTGAGCGTCCGTTGAACCCCCCCCCCTCCCCGCACACTTACCATAAATAATGACTCGTACCCCATAATTTGTGGCGTACAAGTGAAACTAATTTTGAAGCTTAAATCACGAGGAATTGTATTTGATCCTGAGACTTTCCTCTTTATACAACGTGGTAAAGTTAAATTACTGTATTTGAAAACATCTGGGGGGGATGTTTTACTTAACTACTCAGGAAAACTTTGCAGATTTGACCAAATAAGGATATGAGTTAAGTACAAATAAGTATCCATAACCTTAAATATGAAAAATTACACTACACCATTGCTGAACTAAATTAGATACAACATTTAATAACGGTAAGGTCAACAATGTATTCTCTTAATGTAATGACATTCCTTTTGAACAAACTTTTCATTGCTACTTTGCAAAGAACTTTTCACAAAAGATTTTAAGAATCAAGATTTTAAAAAGTATTTTGTACAATATTTAAATCGTCATGAACTTTATACTCCTTCCGAGTTTTAATATGTGATTAAATAAAAATTATAGAGGTTGAAAACCCCCTTTGGTTCTGGCACTGACAGATTTTAGAATAAACCTCAATGCTGACTACTATGCTGTAATATCTCAACTGTTAAGTAGCATACTTCACAAATTTGTGAGCTCGAATACAATGCAATTCTTAAAATATTATGTTTTTGACAAGTTACTCTTAGAGAAGACTTTATACAAATTTTGTATGTTTTAGAATCATCAATAAATTGAAAAATGTATAGAACTTATCTTAGGAATTTCCCATGAAGGTCGTGACACCAAGCAATGATATCGTCCTGAGAACACTTATTGTGTGGACGTTTTTAATGTTTTTCAAACTTGTCAGTTTCTTGGAAACTGCTGTCGCGCAGTTTATCACTTAATACAAGGGTAAGATTGTACAGTTTCCAAGTCGGCTCATCGCCACAACTTGAATTTCTAGGAGAGATGACTAAGCTCACCTTCATAAGATACATTCTAAATTTCAAAACTCAGCTAAGAATTGTGGAGATTCCGCGATACTGAAGACTATATAAATCATTTTCGAAAAAGCAGCTTGAACGCTACATCCAAAAAATGAATGTTAGTTTACATCGAACTAAATCAGTAGTACGTTAGAAAGACCTAAGGTTCTGGCGCATAAAACTGGGCCAATAAAGAGAAGTCGCGTACCTCAACCCCCGTAGTAATACAGATTCTAGGTTACCCTATTAGAGGGTGCGCGTAGTCTGGCCCTGAAAAGATCTCCGGAGATCTGTAGCTTTTTCGGCTCCAAGTCAGCGATGCTGATACGGATAAGGAAAATGCCCTCAAGAACATGAAGGTGCCTTTTCCAGTGAAACAATTGCCAATGCCTTTGAAATGTGGCTTTGGCACTTGCCTTACCGGGTCACTGGAATGAAGAAATGCCGAGACATTAAGTTGTAGGTTATAAAGAAGAAGGCGTTGGTTAACCAGGCTGTTCCCCAACTCCCTTGAAGAACAAGGCTTCTCAAAAGAGAAAGGCAATCCCTGGATCCTATCCAGAAAAGTCTGAGCAAAATACGATGGCGGACAAACGTACAGCCAGATTCCAGCCTTAATGGGCCCCATCCCAAAACCAGTTCTTGATTTTTGCACCACTTCTTCATCCAACACCTGAAAACGCTTTCAGGGTCCCTAGTTATGAGAGTCTCTAGTATATGAATTCTAGTAACATGATAAAGCGCTACATACAAGAAAAACGGTTGGCTGAAGAGAGAACAGTAATTTAGCAGTTTTCCTTTAGGACGTCGTAACGCATTTACACCAGAAAAACCCGAAGTTAGGAACCCAAAAAACTCAGTTCAGAATCGGCCCTCACTAAGCCATAAGTGATAGGGCGCATGCGGACTTTTGCACAAAGGTCCATTCGATCAACGAGCGGTGGTGTCCTAGTAGAACCCAGTGGTGAGGATAAGAGCCAAGATTTAAATATAACAGAACTAGGCAGTTCTACTACTAGCAAGGAAACGGATGCCGCCATTTCGATAGATCGTGCGGTTATGATTGGGAATAAACGGGCACCTTGTCACATTCCAAATAAAGATCAGACGGGCAACTATTGGATACTATAAGTATGAAAGTCACGAATTGCTTGATAAATATCACTATCAGTTTTGTTTATCTCCAACTGCAATGTAATAGTTTAGATGTAAAACAGGCCAAAGCTTACGTTTTAAGTACTATGAACAGAGTACAATCGGAGCGAGTACAATATAGAAGCTTTTTGCTATTTGGGTTTGGAGAAAATATTTTCCTACACAAAGTTCGTGTGGGAAAGTTTGTGCCTTATCTTTCAGGCACTATACTATTAGTTCTAGACATACCCCAAACAAAATTACCAAGAAAATTGAATAATTAAGTTCCTCCAAGGAAACTAATGTCCTTAGATTACCTCTTACAAAAGTAAGGACACCGCACCTCCAAAAGAGGCACTTGTACCTTTCTAATTGCCCTTTTTGGAAGTTCATTGGGGGATCTGTATCGGGGCCTGCCCACTATAATATATTCGTCAATAACTTTGACATGTCTGTTAAATATTTTATTTCATCTTTTACGCTGTCAATAAAGCTGTTAGATTTGCTTGTTTTTATTTGACACATTGAAGTTAAAGACATCAAACAGCAAGTTTAGAGCATGATTTTAAAGTTGGCCTCTTTGTTGCTTCCTTATTATTTTCTAATTATTTTTTTATGTTTTCATTTTCTTTTAAAACTCGAAATCAATTTAGGAAACTTATGATGTGTGTCATTTTACCAAGAGAATAATATGAAGGCTCAGTTTCTATAATAACTAATAAGCAACGTTCATACTATCTTCTTCAAAGATAAAACTTGAAAAGTACACATATGCATAATGTTTGGGAATAAATTTCAACCAACATGTTAAAAACATATTAATATGCACACTAGTTTAATATGCAAGTAAATACCATCATATCAAATAAGGGCTAAAAGTCCTTTGCTAGTAAAGTTGTACTAGAAGTCCTTCGATGGTAAAAGATTGAAATTTTTAGCATTTTGATGAACTTTTGGTGTAAGTGATGGTTGGCATTTCCATTTGGTGGTAATTACACTCGTATACAAATAAGGAAGTTCTTCAGACAAAACTCGAGTAGTTGAGGACTACTTGTCTCATCTAACGTTATTCTCCATCAACAATTATACTTGCAGGTTTTTTAGGGACATCCCACTTATTAAAAGAGAGGGAGATTCCAAAAGTGAAAGCGGACAAGACTCGAGAACTGGATCATCGACATGAACGGTTCACTGTCACCGAATATTGGGCGAATTCAGAGATGATGTGAACCTTGGAAGTTAGGTTACAGAGTTGTCTTGCGTAGACTTCGTGTCTGGACGATCTGACTTCAACAGTCTCTTAGGTAACGGTTACTATGGATGCGTATGCTGACGAAAATCTGTTCTGACGAGCACTGACGAGTTCGTACGAAGTCGTCCGAACAAACAAAAGCCTGTTTTTTAATGGTACTGTTTACAGTGGCAGCGACTTTTGAGTCAGAAAAGACATGATGTCGTCAAAACGATTTGAGCGTTCAAACAAGTTTGATTTTTTCGTGCGGCCAGCAACTTGTTTCACCCTGAATTTTAGAGTTATTAACTTAAATTAACCATGGATATTGATAAATTAATCGGTCTTGTGTACGAGAACAGGTGTTTGTGGGACATGAGAGATAAAAATTACCACAACAGAGATCTTGCTCGGAAGAATCGGGATAAGGTTGCAGCAGAACTCAGCACAATTTAGGGAGAATGTGGGTAAAATGTGGGTTTTCAGTAAAACTATTTTTTAAGGAAATTTATTGTTTTTATCAAACTAAGGTTGTTTTATTTCTAGGGTTAATTGTTATGTCAATCGTATTTTCAATAATGTTATGAATCTAATTTGTTTTTTTTATGAGATTGTTTTGTTATAATTAATAAATCATTTTTATTTGACTAATTAAATACATTGTTACATACGTACTACCAAATATCGGGTTAACATATTCTGTTTTTATACCCTTTTCAACAACATTTTATTTTTAATTACGGGCTTTCAAGAAAATATTGTTCATCGAGTTCATCCATTTATTTAGTTGGGCGGCTTTGACACGTACTGACTATCAGAAAATCTGAAAACGTGCACAGTGTAACCGCCTTGTTCTGACGAGGGTTTCGGACGTACTCGTCCGAACAGAACAGATGTCTGTCAGAATAGATTTTCGTCAGAATTCGCATCCATAGTAACCGTTACCTTATGGACAATTTAGTCACGTCTTGCATCCGCCTGATCTAATGAGGGAACTCGAGGGTGTCGCGTTGGACCTCGAGCACATTCCACTCTTCACAGAGACGGAGCTTTACCGTGGCGTAAAATGATGCTGTACTGCAAGGCACTAGAACTCACAACGATGTCATGTTGGAAGTATTCAAAGCTAGCCCGTAACCACTGCCTGACGGAAGGTAACTTCGGTAAAGTATCCAATGCTTTATTCTCATTAGCACGAGCAAGAGGGATTCCAATATTTCGTCCGGACACGACCACAACGTACAATGGACACAACAGGGAATGGCGCAATACATCCCATCACAGTTTCATACTTACGTTGGGCACAACAGGGAAACTCATCGATTGGCTGTTCGAGACCTTAACATAGACTTTCAAGGCCACCAGCGAACATTGAAACTGTCCGTAACTGTGTAGCTGGCCTCACCTATAAGCAATCTGAAGAAAAGTCTTGGCAGACCTACTGTCATCTAGCAATGGCAGGTTGGTAGAATGGTGATAGCAAGAAACAAAACGATGTTAGATCTGTCAGAACAAGTGAATGGAGGGGAGAGGTTAAGTTGTACTTAACTGCAGACATGGCACAATTTCAGAGTATACCTTTTCGAGAAGGATAAGCTCGAAAAATTGGATTGCCCTTACGAGGACCCGGGTATGTTGGTAACATATAAAACTTCTTTTCCTCAGAAATAGAGAAGAGGAAAGAAGATAACTCGTGATTGCTATCGGCCATTTATATTGTCCAGAATGTCTCTGCTCTATAGGATTCGACCAGTGATTTTGCATATGTACAGAGAGTCCTGGAACTTCATAAAACAAAAGGAAGGTAGTCCGGTATATACTTTACTAGGCCAGTGGAACATGCCATACGAATCCTATGAACACTTCATTAGGCACCCACTTGATGCAATGCCGTAAACGTTCCGAAAGAAAGCGATGAGTGGGACGGCAAATCTTTGGTAAGTGAGATTCTCTCGGAGCGTTTCTGAGTCATTGCCATTTCCCCCATTGACAATAAATTTAATAAATAAAAAGTTCGGAAATTTTAAATTTATTGGTGGGATATTACACACTGTTTATAGTATAAATAAACCATTACTAGAACTATATAATTAAAATTCACTTGCTCACACTAAGCTGTGTGATAGAGATGGCATGATATTATAATGACAACGACAGTTATTTAAGTTACAGTTAGAATAAACTTTTAGGCCCAATTCTTTGCTAACCGGTCTAAACAAGAGTGGCGGAGACCATCTAATCTAAATCTTCTGATGAGGAATATCGACAACTTTTCTGAAGACTTTGTATATTTAGCTTTAGATCAGTTCCCTTTACATTTCATAAATCTTTGGCATTCAGTTGTTCAAACTTGTTAAAAAATTAAGAATGTCAAAATTTCATTAAATACCTCCATCAAAGACTGCCGCAACTCGTTGACAAATATCATCGTTAGGATTGAGCATTAGCACGTGGATTCGATTGTTTTAGAAAATTGGATTTACTGTCGACGATATATTTATTCAATCAAATCCCTTTTTCCTTTGCAATTCCACAGAATTCCTTTCATATGCATAATAAATAAATATCATTGCTTCTAAGTTTTACCATTTATAATAGATTAATGTACACCATAAATAGATAAAAATTAAATATATTTCAAGAGATAGGTATATTTCACTAATAAACATTTTTTCTAGGATGATGAAAAATATAGTAAGTGTGTAAGTTGACTTGGGTGAACTTAAAGGTTATCACTAGATAGCATATAGAAGAAGAGGGAACTTTTAAAGGAAAAAAGGAGGGAAAATTTTACTATCTGCTACCCTATACCGTGCTCAAAGAACCATGGCCTTGAAATACCCCTGCAGACCCAAACACTCTCGCTCGCTCTCACAGCCCTCTACTGGTAGAACTGTCTTCGACTGTGTTCCCAAAGTTGCATTTGCCAATTTTTGAATTTTAATTTAAGTCGATTAATTTTTCAATCCAATCATATTTCATATGCGCATATACTCAATTTCTGTATGTTTCATTTAGACGTCACAACCAATATTATTATTATTATATATTTAAAATTAAAAAAAAAAAATAGTTTATGTACACCATTTTACCAGTTGATGACAGACAGCATGCAGTTAAACAGAGTTGCAGCGGCCAGACAGCTGTAAGAGTGTGTGTGTGAAGGAATACGACCTTGAGGGGCGACGGCTCTCCGGATAGTTATAACTACTTACTAACTGTTAATAAATTAGCCAACCTAACTCAACCAGCATTCACTGTATCCGACATTATTAGAATCATTATTTATTAATTTTTGTTACGGTAGAAGTTGTCCTTCGATTTGGCATAATTATAGCATGCACGTACATACACGTACATTTTGGTGGGAATTATAAACTTTTATTGTAAATAACATCTGTTAATGTACATCTATCAACAACAAACGTCTTAACCAGAAATGCTGATTTTGATTTGATGGGATTTTATGAACATCAGTTTGACGTCTTCATTACAGTAAAACGCCTTGGCAAAGGAAAGCCCAATCAAATTTTTACTCTTATAAGGTATTAAATTAATTTGGCAAAACCATAACCAATTTTCATTATGAAAAAGGAAGCCTTAATATAAAATTAGTATGAAGGTTGAGGTTCTCACAGAATTGTTTAGTTTTTCACAATTAATTGTAAAATAAAACATCGAAATATCTCTTTTTTATTTATAAGAAGGAGCAAAACTGGATCAGATATAACTACGAAAGATTTAATGCATTATATTCTTTTATATTTTCAATTAGACCCAAGAGGTATTGTAAATATAGTAAGCTATTAAATTACTAAAACAATAAGTTTCAGTAATGTTAAGCTGCATAACGTATTATGAATGTCTATCAAGCACAGAAACACTAATATAGCTTAGTAAACTATAGTAGTGAATCCCAAAGTGGGTAATTTAACCCAATGAGAAATATCCATATCTTTGTATAGTTTTAAAAGATACCGCTATTCTTATTTTTATTTTTAATGAAATTATTTAGTACCCAACTCTAATTCGTTGGAACTTCAAGTTCTGCATGAACTTCCAATAAATAATGATTTTTAATGATCTAATAGCCTTACATGAGTATGGCAATATTTAGATTTTTTGAGCTATTTGAATATAATGTCTTGAAAATGAAAGTAACATTTAATTTATTAATGTAAATTATTTTTAATAGCTTTATATGTAATGTGACAGATAGTTACTTTAACAAAATTTAATGATTCCAAAAATGGACTTCAATGTGACAATCTTTATTTTGTCATCTCCTTTTAACAAACGGGCTAGTTCAGTCATATAAAATAGTTCATGAGATATATATATATATATCACAATATGACTTTTTAAACCCCCTTTTTATTCATTATGGAAAACTTTGAGGAAGATCCTCCCTAAATTATTCATTTATGTTTGCGTAATGATTTATTGAAAATATAACTTAAGAAATAATCAGCATTAACATGAAAGTTTTATAAAATTAGTCCCGTTAAGAATAAAACCTTTTCAAAGAACTAACAAACTTGTACATCGAACAATATAACTGACTATTTGTGAAGTTTATCATTATGAAGTTACTCTAATTTTTTAGCGTTTGCTTGAATTGCAAGAGAAATTTATGTAGTTCCTTTATCACTGGTTGAGCGTTTAGCGAGTTTCTCCTGTTGATGAAATCCGATTTTTAATTGTGTACTTATACCCTTCTGTACGTACGATATCTTTCGAAAGTATTTATTTACATACTGAATTGAAAACTGGCATGAAGCTTTACATCTACATCGGTATGGTATTAAAACATCGAGCCATTGGTAGTCCCAATTTCTGCCTGCCAAAGAGGTGGCCCTGTTTGTGTTGATCTGATGGATAACGATGTTGGCAACGAGAAAAACACAGAATAATCAATTAGTCATAGTTTACTGTAAAGGTAAGGCATGTGGCATTTTTCGGTAAACTATCAACACAAGTGATAAAGTCACTTTGTTAACTTTTTTTGTTTCGTAAAAATCTTAACTTGACCTCCCAATGTCATATTTACATGCATCTAAAGAGCATCTTTGCGCATTTTTACTGTGGATTATTGTCTGAAATTAGTCACGAAAACTGGAATGGACGGAGCATGGATCTCATATGTGGGTGAAAGTATTTTTCTAACTCACTTTTTTCACTTAAGTTAAACAATCATAAATTTAGTTATCGACTTCAAATAACTCAATAAAAACAGAGTTTTCACATTTGGAACATAGCTTAGAAGTGGATAACAATGCAATAATAAGCAATTATTTATTCATATGTACAAACATACACGTATGTGAGTACACCAAAGGTGCTGAAATTTGGTAACCAGTATTGAAATTTGTAAACATCGCTCCACTAGAAGTCGCTCTCCGGGGCAAGATTTCGTCTGCTGTAAAGTGAACGCGGAGCCTCTCACGTTGGCCTAGAGTCTGACGAGCGTTTAACCTTTTATATAAATTTAAGTGAGTATCTAGAAATACTGTTCAAGACATTAAATACCTAATTTTAATAATCGTATGGACGGACCCTGAAACTTAAAGATTAGTTAAATACATACAATGTAATGAACTCACCGTGAGGTTAAAAAAGGGTGTATCCAAACATATTCTATCTTTAGTTTGATTTATAGTAAAACCAACAACTGATATGAAATATATGTGCAACCAACCTATGTTGATTTTGGTTAATGGTTACCGAGTCTAGCCTTTTCTTATTTTTCAGGGAAACGGGGACGAGTACAAGTATCTACATTTAATAAATTTGTATATACTATATACCTCTTAAAATAATACATAAAAAGGCGCAGAACTGTTTAGTAGTATTTAATGTACAGATGACGAATAAGATTTTTTATCACGATTTTTTTCTTTTTTTTTTGAGGGGTCACTCTCACCTGTAAGGAAATGGATAGCAAATCCCGGATCGCTATAAAAACTTATCTGTGAGAGTTTTGATGAACGAAACCATAAACAGCACGCTTAGTATTGCTTCCTGTTTTTCAAAACAATACTTCAGTATTAGAGTTAAGATTGGAGGATAGTAAAAAAAAAACATTTTATAACTTTATATTGAATTCATAATTTACACATCAAAAAGTTATATACAAATCCTTTATTCGATCTTGTTAATAAATGGTAAACAATTGTTACAGACTCGTACACGCTTCTCAGCTAAGCAGTATGGAAGTGTTGTAACTGGTCACTTAAAGGAATTCTGAATTGTTTTTGAAGTGCCGCAGAAATATATTGAATGGATGAGATGAATGATATGTTTGGTGAGATAGTCGATCCCACGAGGTGAGTCCGGACAGTGGAAATATGCCCGAGACTAAACCATATAAAGCTACAGAGTCCAGCCAGTTTTATGGGTGCAGTTATATGATACCACTTGACTTGTCCCGTTCACAAATTATCACGCTATGTGCAAATATTTAGTTACAAGACTATTTGGCACAATTCGGCCGACCTCGACCACCAACGTCGCAGGACGGCACGCCTCGGCCGCCGCAGCTCGCCCGCCCATGTGCAATTCACATCGTAACACTCACGTGTGACAAAACTGAAACAAAAACTTTTATAGTTTTAGTTGTATTCCTTTTCACCCCCCAGAGAACTAGAAGCTCTAATATTGCAGAAACCACGAGAAGAGCGCTTCGATGCGATTAGTAGTTCTTCAGTAACGATTCCTAAGTGATATCTGATATCTGACCAAACTCTGGTGGTCACGCACACAGTACACATATGTCTACAGCTCTTCAAACAAAAACATACTATTTTCTTGTGGACAATTGTTCAATATACCAGCCTAAAATAAAAATGTACTCGCTCTTAACTGATGCTTTTCAATTCAGTTGCCTCACATTTAATTCCAGTTGATCTGAGGGCAAAATAATAGTTTGCAAAATGAATTGTTTCCTTGTGCACCAGTAGAACATAAAGCCTGCAGGTTACTTCATTAAATTCTATGCGCTCATATCACGCTACATATGCCGGCAACAAATGGAACCGTATCTGTAACAAGCTGGGTCTACAGGATAATTTAACCGTCGCGTCGCAGTGCAGGTTGCTGGATGGAGCAATACTTCAATTTGCTCAAACCGCTAATGACTATGATCTGCTGCTAGCAATAGCCACTGCCACTGCTTCTGCGCCATCGCCGTCATACAACCATCTCTGGCTCTTGATCCGTCTGTCTGCCGAATCCATAGCTCCCTATATCACTATATCTGTTTTAAAATATTAAAACTTAATATTCCAAGAACTTATGATATCTTAACCCGGAATGCTAATGATGGATATATCCAGAGGAGAAGATGGATTTTATCCTGATTCCTTTTTTATTCCAAATTAAAAATTAGTTTTCATATAGATCAGTGGCATATCTATGATTTAGCCTACGTTTGAAGGTAGTATGTCCTTAATTCTTATTTCTTGCAAGGGGGGCGTTAGATAAAAGCAATGTCGAATCTAACCATAATGTTATAGATACGTATATATAATCATAGATGTATTTACTAATATGGCCAACGCCAGGCACATATCTACAAATTGACCCAGAACTACGTCTCAACACTTGTTTCCTTCACTTGATTGTTTGATTAAAGTAAAAAATGGAAAGCTCCTTTAAACATATGTTTTATCATACTTCGTGTGTATATTGTTTGTTAATAAAAGGTTTAAGTTTTGCATGGGTATTTGTCATATTAAAAATTTAATTACTGTCATGTCAAATATGTAATTATTATGAAAGGCATATTAATTGCACTGGAAACACTGTGAAAGAAAATTCGTTACTTTCTGACCAGACGATGGGAAAATCGTTATTGTGTACTTCAGATTATAGCAATCAAAATTGATTAATTTTACGGCCGGAAGGGTCCCGGCAATTGTATATATAGGTAAATGCCACTGACATTATTAGTTTTTACGCGTTTCAAACATTAGACATATTAATTATATACTGTATATACATGTAAATATATGAGGTTAACACTATTAATAAAATAATGCTACGGTCACAGAATCCGACAGAACTTGAGCAGACCCTGAAGACTCGAGACACCCATCTCGGACAGCTTTGCTAATCACAGAGTACTGAAAGACCTGAAATAGAGAAAATCTTATATTCATAATACATTTAGTTTCATTAAACTCAATAAATGTTTGTATTTAATAATAATACCACTCACAATTTTAGGATAACTATTCAAATGTTTCGAGAATGACAGATTGTTACTCCTAAACGCAATCTGGAATTTTCAATAAATTATTTTACATAATAGGAGTATATCATATAAATCATGATGTATTAAAATACCAATTATTTATTTTAATATTTTTTTGTTTTTATTTCAATAGTTTAAGTAAATGTTTTAATATCATTGATGGAAATAGTAAAACACCAAATAAATACAGGTATATGTTTTGTATGATATAAAATCATGTAGTATCAACAAAAATATGATGATTACGTGATATGTAAAATTGCCACAAGCGCCATTCAAGATGTAATCGACAAGAAAATCCAATAGCTGTTATCACACGAAGTCATACTCCACAATAGAAAAGGTATATTGTAATAAAACTTAAACATTTACCTGATTTTTTCCCCTTCTTTGATACATTTAAAACTGACCATCAGACACATTAATAATATGTATATGCCGTCAGACAACTAGACAAAGAGGCCATTTACAAGGGTCTATGTATTCTTACCTGACGCTGATTTTACGTATATGACGGTTGGTTTTATGTGTGTCAAAGTAAGTAAGCATGATCTGAACAAAATATCATTTCGTATTAACTGTAGTGATACCCGTCCACTTCGACCTCCACCAAATTTAGGGCTGACGACCGAGTTCTTTCTTAGGGGAAGTTACCCTATTGATTTCAAGACAAGTTTTGGGCAAGAAAGGTGTGCTTATACAATTCAAATTGGCTCTCGGCTCCAGAACTTGTTTCAACTGTGTATAAACTAAATTGTGAGTGACAAGCATATCAGCTAAAGAATTAGTAGAACAATAGAAACAGGCCGTAAAGTTTCAAATTGTCGTGTCGAGTGTCAATACCAAGAAGGCCTATCCAGAGAAGGACAGCCCATTGCCAGCCATAGGACCAAAGTATCGTCGTTAAGTAAGTCAGCACCAGTTTCCTTATAATCTGCATGGTCTCTATCCTATGGTTACTCAGTTCTTCTCCTATCCACCACGATTTAAATAAGACGTGGTTTTAATTATGTTTAATAGGTGCACAGTAATTATAGTGTATCCCGTCTGTCTGCCTTACATTCGGTCGTTAGTTCCCTCTAAGTACTAGCCACTTCGTTGCTCATTTTAAGCGGCAAACCTAGTCACTAACATAGCTCCAGATAAAGCTGCTATGGTGGGAAGGGTGAGCATTAAGTGAGCTCGGAACGCATTATCTTGGCGGCCAAGGTTTCCATGCCTAAATGTAAAAAATATAGTTCTGGAGCTATGTGAATGATGAGTTAAGTTTCAATTCACCTTCCTCTTAGAGTACCTGATGAGTCAATGAGAATACCTCTTCACCTATACCACACTTTATCTTGTAGTCTAGGTGTTTCTGATGTCGAAACGATGTAACGAGTTCATTTTGAGCTTCATCGTCGACGAATTTATTTTCATCTCTTCACACGAACATGACTCCATATTTCAGGAGTCAAGTATGTACCAGAGCCAGATCCTAGACGCTGCACTATGAGGAAGGTGAACTAAAGCTTAACTTAACAGCTCCAGAGCCATATTTCCTTGGCATTTACTCATGGAAAACTCGGCTGCCAGGATAATGCTTACTGCCTTTGATTTACTTGGTTTACAGAGTTTTGTATTAAAGAAGAAGGGGAAAACTAAAATGGAAAGCGAATGGATACGATACAATACACGTCTGCAACCTCTTAACACTGCTTTTCTGCAGCTCTGGAATTGATTGAACACGTAACACTGCTAAGTAACATAGTACCTTGATTGCGACTGGTGTGTAAATCCATATTACATTCACAAGAAACTTATACATGTAGAAATACTCAACAATACTAACACCAATTCATGTAAACTTTATTCAACTACTTTCAGAGGGTTACAAATAGTCGAAAATGTGGTTAGTTACACAGCTTTTCAAGTTACAGTTGAGTTGTGTTAGCCTAAAGATATTAATCAGCCATTTCTTTAGAGATACCTGGGCCGGTAACAAGATTTATTTAGACTTATCTTCATATTTAAATGTGAATATCATTTGAATTTTATAAGGTCACATTCTTAATAGCCAGTCGGTTGTAAAGTTACTTAGTTTAACTTTAATTTTATACGCTAGTTTCCCAAAATTGAGTGGTATTAGGTGTTTAATTTATAATGCAAGTGCTTGCAGTTTAATAACTTGTTCCTTACGTCTGTATATATTTTACCATACTTTTGATTTGAAACCTCTACACAAGTATCCTATGATTATTTCAAGCTATCGCTTATCTTACTAAGGGTGAAAAGTGTGGTAATGTTGCTTCTATATTGTTTATACAACATTTAGATAATACCCAATAAACTTATTGGAATTAAAAGTTTATTAAAATTATAAACTTTAATTCAACATAAACTGTAAAAAAATCTTTAAACAAAATACACATATGCTGACACTCTCAGCCCCACGTGAGTATAACTGATCAAGATAATACTGGTTGTAAATCAATATGACTCCTGGGGCTATCTTCTTCACCATGCCGATATTGACTTTTTCCTCACTCTCTCGCCTCCTGTGGTGCAGACAGCATGTTTTGTGTAGTGCGCTTGTATTTGGTTTGTGATTCTTTGATCTATGAAGGTCACGTACATGCTTGAATGTTTTTTACTTACATCTAGGATTAGTTGTCAATTTTTTTAAACTTTGGTGAGTCCATCCATTTTTTATTTTTCAACAGATTAGCTCTTTAAGAGGCTATACGTTGCCTGGAATGTGCTCGGTATCACAATTGCTGCACTACCTTCCATTGCCTAACTGGGCGAGATATCAAATTTATGTCACAGCGGACTCCGAGAAATTAAGTATTAGTCAGTAAATTGTTGAATCATTATTGAATTATTAATTTTATTTCCATTACTTAAATCATCTAAATAGTCAGCAGGTTATCGAATGAACTTTATTTAACTACAGTAGAACAGTTTACGAATATCAATATAATATTTCAAATATGCCTATATACCTTCATTCAACAACAGCTTTGTATGAAAATGTAACTGATCATATAAAGTTATATATTTCCATACTTGTTCATACTTATAAATCGTTCAAAATACTTTCAGCGACAAAAACGCTAAATACTACGATTAAAAAGTTTTTTCCAAATCTCAAATTATCAAATAATGACGAAGGCCTGTAATAGGTACGGGTTCAAAGAAAGAAATAAAGTGGTGCAATGAAGAAAGTTTAGATCCTTATTTACTCTCACATTTTATATTGATTGCCGGAGAATAGACTGAGAAATTCTGAATTGGGCGAAAATTGAGTTCGAGTTTGATGAATTGTAAGGAAAAGTAAGCAAATTTAACTCCTTAAATACAATATTTGCATAACTGTCTCTGGTCCTAAAACATATTCTCACTGCGTTTCTTTCAGATTATCAGATCGTGACAAATTAATACACATGACAGTATAATAAGGGGAAAAAATTACTGTAACCAGAGCCTACTTGTAACTCACTGAAGAATGTGAAAGTCTACAAAATACAAACTTTCCAGAAAATATTTTATGAGCTACAGATGTGGCATGTGAATTTCAAATATCTGTCCCAATATCGCAAAAATTACACTGTTCTGATCTGATCAATGAAAGAACTCAATCTCCACAAAAATGTCATTTAAAAAACTATTTAAAATGGCGACAGTTTTAGAAATGGTGCATATAGTGAGATTTGCAATGGATAATTTCAAAAGTTTCAGAAAATACTTACAATGGATTAATTACTAGATACAACAGAAGCTTTTTTAAACATAGCTTTAGAATTCGGATCAAACATGGAAATGTAGAATTCTATTTAAAAAACCTGGCAACTTCGGTCAATTCTGATAGAGGCACAAGAAAAGTGAAGAACTACAACTACGACGGGTGAAAGAAGAGTGGTTTCTTCGGTGAATACACTAGATCAGCTATTTTTTTCATTAGAATTCTAAAATGTTTGAAGGACATAAAATCATATTTGTGTCTAGATTCTATTTTCATTTACTTTCATCTCACAACTTTTTTGCAGTTTTGCTTTGTTTGAAGAGTGTTGTTGCATTAACATTTTAATAACTTTTATTTCGTAATAATGGACATATACTACCTCTTCAACTATAAACAATCTAGCCCTTCTCGACAAATTTTTAATATCATGTCCCGCAGTTTTACCTGTTAAACCTTTACCGGTTCTACCTTCGATCTAGGAAAATCTGTTCAAAATATAAATAAATGCAAACAAAACTTTTTAGGCCTATTACTGAGGCGATAATAGCAAAGCTTAAACTAAATATATTTCAGTTTTCATTTTAGCCAAAGTTTATATCTTAAAATGATAGCATTCTAGTGAGATAATAGTGTGATATTTTATATCAACTTGTCACCTCCCCACTATTAAAATGTGGATATTTTAATCATTTTTGATCGATTGAATACTTTGATTCTTTAACGTCGTCATGTTAAGAAAGCATAACATTGAAGCACGTTATAACAAAATTAAAATGTTATGTATTTATTTCACAACTCAACATGTAGTTTGAATATTAACAATATGACGCTGAAAGCAATATTTTGTTATGAACACGGAACTAGCTGCTACTGGCAATGCCAAGGTCGGCTGTCAGCCAGTGCCAGTGCTAATCAGTGACGTTGTTATAGCAGTTTAAGTATACCAGTTATCTCTAGGATAACAGAGTCAAGCACGTCGTGAGTGGCTGCTCTTTGGATGGGTGACTGCAAGGGACCAAGCAGCCCGCCTGTCCAGCCAGTTATTGATGAAGGTTTTGAAATAACTTTCAAAACATTGGTCTTCAAGTTAAGTTAAAGGTTTTTCACCCTCATTTCACTTGGTGAAGAAGACCTCGTTCAACTATAATTTCAACCTTTATAAATTATTCAAGATAGCGGCTATAAATGTCTTAAAAATAACATTATTTTATAAGGACATAATAACGAATTCATGGCTGATACGAGTATATACGATAGTTATCATGTATACTCGTCCACAGGTTCCTGAATATTTTATAGTATTTAGATATGAATAAGTTCATTAGGCAATTAAAGTTTTCTGGATTAAATCGTTTAATTGAAGGATTATAACAAAACTAAATGACTAACTGAAGACTAAACCATTTTAAATACTTTTACCTCTGCTAAATGTTTCTCAGTATACGACGGACTACAACTAAACGTTTTTATACATTCTTGTGTAAATTTTATTTTCTTCTTAATATTCATAACTATGTGAAATTAACATCCAATATCATTATCTTCAGCAGTTTGATTTGGTACTGATTACAAAATTACTAAAATTGCCTACTTTATATGTTTGATCTATTTAATTACATGTTTAAATTTGGCAGGTTCGTTTTATTCATACAATATTGTTGTCTGCGATATGAACACATTGAGCAAAAAACTGTTTATAAAATCTAAATATTTAAACACAATTCTATGTTTTAATTATCTACATATGCTGTAAGTTTTAAATATTGTTATCATATTGCTATTTTTTAGTATTAACGTAGAAACCAAAAGATGACTGCACGGATTTATAACGGTTGAAGTGTCTTCAAAATGACATTTCAATTTGCGATTGCATTCATTTTGGAATCGACCTTCCTTCTGGGGTTGGCCGAAGGAGTATATCGTATAGCAACTCTCTTATAGATAATAGTTTTTGTGTTAAAAATATATCTTGAAGGTGTTCATGCTTTAAAGTGGTCCAATCGGTTTTCGGATGGAATTTTTTATATTTTAAAATAAAATGTTATAATAGCCTTTTCTAAAGACTAGGGGGAAACAGGAAAACATGTTTAACATTATACGAGGAGTGGTAAGCATTGAAAGCAGAACTTAGGGTCATCTTATAATCAGGCTAACTGTTTGAGATGAGGATACAAAGCTTTACTGTGTGTGCGTAAAACATTACTGGAGGGTATGAAATGGTTTATATTGGTAAAATTAAATTTCTATAAAAACATCTATTCAAAAACATGTAATTTTCTTATGTTAAATTAATTTAAAAAATATAATTTCCTAAACCATAAAATAATAAGAAACATATCTCTTCTTGAACCCATAACTCTTATTCTAAAAATGTTATAATTTATCTATAATCATTTTTATTTTGCCTTGATTACAAAATTATCAAATGTCCCTGCTTTAAATGCCTGTAATTCCTTTTGGAGTGATCAGTTATTTTTTCTGTCTTCAAGGACCTTAAGAGGCATTGAATTTAAAATAAAAAATACTCTCATAAACAAAAATCGATTGCTCCAACTTAACTTTTCCTACTAACAGTATTGAAGTTTTTTTATAACAAACAAACTTGTACATTGAACTTTAATTCTTTACCAAAACTTCAACATTGGCTTTCCTTATAAATTTCGTTTCATTTCACAAAGGATATATTCTAATAAAGTTTAGAATATTATTCAAATCATTAATTTAAATTTAGATTTAGATGATTTGTCATCAGTCACACTTTTAATACTACTTTTTAATAAGTTTCTAATATCTGTCTAATATAACGTCATCTACTGAGTTTGTATTGTGGAGCAACTAAACCTTTCTTCTGTTATAAAACAGAGGATTAACAAGTTAAGTGCAGTGATGAAAACCTATGATATTTTCCGTTTTTATGAGACCAATTTATTTTATAGTCATCTAAAATTACTTAGCTTAAAGTTCACTCTTTTTAGACTATGTATTGAGTACTTGTGTACATAATACTACCATCATAATACTACAATCATAATTAAGTTTCTGTTATTTATATCGATAATTTTCATAGCTTTTAAAACTGAAATAAAATATAAATAGGGTCGTTAAATGTATATTTATGCAAATGAATTTAGTAAAAATTTGAAAAACATTTAAACATTGTTGTAACTGCTGTAAGATTATTTGGCTATATTTCGTAATTTAACTATTATAATATTTATATTTCACGTTCACCGTTGTTTCTATTTATTTTTCAAAAACATTTTCCACACTTATTCCATTTTGAAATGTTATTATTACTTATATTTTGTATCACTTTTTAAATTTCACATGTTAAAAAACATAAAACTCCGCTATATTTATTTCTAAGCCACTGTGGCAGTAAAGGCCAACAGTCCCTTAAACAATCAACTAATCATTTATTTCTGATTAAATTGTTTTATTAATTTTAATTATTACTGGTTCAATTTTGAAAACGGCACGTTTTTTCAGCACATATTCCAATGAATTGAATACGTGTAAATTATTTATTAATTAATTAATTAAATAATAATACTTATGGTTTGCCAATTAATATTGTTTGATTTATTTTGAAATTCCAACATGAATTCCTCTTTTAATTCATCTTAGATACGAGTCAAGAAATAAATCTTATACAGAAGAATTTACAGTACTCAAAATTAAGTTAATTTAACATCAAACTGCAAACTAATCCTGGAAAAATTAAATAGTAATAGAATGTTAACCATATTATATATAACACAACATGTCTTATATCATTATTAGTAAATTATTTCTTTCTGTATTATTTTTCAGTTATAGAAGTTTTTCAAAAGCGTCTATTAATAACAATACATCTTCAATATTCTAAATAATGTGAATAATTTACTCAAGAACTAATTTAATCAGCAAAAGTAACTATATGCCTAGAATCGGATATTTAAGGATTTAAAATGGCTTTTCAAATGTATGTGGATCATTTTCAATTGTTAAGTCACGCTTAATTTCACTGTTAAAAGATGTGATAGGTGTAAGTTATACTAAATATGTAAATATTATTTAATGACATGTTCTTTATAAAAAATATTCTTGATTCTTATTTGATTGATTTGTTTTAGTCTAATCTTTGATACACCTGTATGGAAATACAAACTTTCTAGTGAAAAATTCTTCAGTATTTGGTTTTCAGCTTAGTTTTTCATATCAATTATACTAATTAATTGTATAAATTTAATTTTATTTATTTATTAATAATAATTAATATATTTAAAAAATTTATAAATTTAAATTTAGGCATCATAATATATAAATAGATTAAAATTACACTTTGATTAATCTTTATGATTTACTTTCATCAAATTCAATTCCACATCTATAATTTATATAAAACTCACGATAAAATGATCTGATCACGATTAATGATCACGATTATCTGTATTAGTAATTAAATCAGTTTCCAAAATTGTTTACTAATTACTAAATATAAATAATGCATATTTTATACATACCAGTATCACAATTGGGTGAATTATGACAAAATAACAAAGATTTTTTAGGAAATGTGAAACAAGGGGCTCTAGGAGTTTTTGTAGTTAAATAACAATTTTTTCCTAACTTGTTAATGTAAACTCATTAAAAACATTTAGTTAAGCCTAACACTCTATATGCGGCGAAACATTTCAATGCTTGTCTATCTGTCTAAAAACACTACAGAGACCTCATTTTCTATCAGTTTTTGTTCAGTTTGACCAACATTTTCTTCTTATGGACACAAAAATTACGCTTTAAGGCTAGTTGGAACTCAAAGGTGAAAACTATTTATGATATTGTAATGAAATTTCACATAGTGATTTGCGATATGACTAGAGTGCATGAAAAACGTGGTTTGGAGCAATAAATCAAATTCAAAGATTGGTTTGGATATTTTATTATCCGATGCATTTTACCTAAATTTATAAAGTATTTCTACGGCTTATGGCTTGACTCCGTATTAATATTCAAAACATTAGAGCTAAGGTGGTATAGTCTATGGTGAAGTATTCTTGAGGAATATTGCTTTATAAGTATAAAAATATTTCAATATTTTAGCTTACGAAAGCTAATATTAACGTCTGGTTATATAATCATACCGAAAATTCGATGGAGCAGGGGCAATATCCTTGGACACCCTGTAAGTGAGAACGAATATTTATCCCTGATCGTACTCATTTTCACCTACCTCTGGAGACGTTTGACCAAATCATTATCTAGATCTTAGAATGGAACATCGTTTCTTCTCCACTGACTCTTGTATGTAAGCCGTGATCATACTAATTTATGATTACCCTACCCCTTGTGACTGCTAGTAATGAGTCAGTCCTGGATGTGAAGTGTTGTGACTTTTCATTGGACATTTTAAAGTATGAATAATTAGATAAAACCATAACCTACCCTTCCCATAGTTGTTACATTACATATAAAGACTCAGTTTTTTAAATTAACAATTAACTAACAATTTAACTAGCAACATATATTATGGGAATTTCCATAATCTAATTGTAACGCTCATTAAATACAAAATCTTAATAGGTTTCTTTCCACCAGTACATTTTGATTAAATTCTTTCCTATATAATTTTACCGTAAAAATACTTTCAACGCTACAAATGTGTAACCATGACCAATTCAATGTATTTTACTACAACTAATTTCTGCCAATAAATATATTGATTTTTAAAAAATTGTTTCCATTTTACTGTATTTTTAATTATGCTTTTGAATGAAAATATATTCGAGATATTCTCCTACTACTTCAGAAGTGTACATAAATAATGTTATGTTTTTAATAACACTAAACATACAATGTTCTATATATTTAAAATATTAACATATTAATGGAGAACAATGTTTTGTAAATGAATTGTAAACATTTATAATGTGTGCTGAGTTCGTAAAATCATTTCTTCTTTTAAAAAACTACTCTTTCACATTGGTGTTTTTTGGGACCTCCTACTCAGGTTTTAAGTATTTCATTTCAATTTTGTCTTCTTATTTATACCTTATTTATAAATATATATACATGACTTAAAATCCTATTGGTTTTAATTTTAAAAACAATAAAAATATTTAAAACTTTTATTTTATCAAATGCACGCTGCAGGTTGTTGCAAACAATAATGTTACTTTCAACTTTTTTTAATTGAGTGTTAATCCTAATCTACTTTCTGAATACTTGGAACGAAAATAAAACTTTAAAAATAATATCAAATAGTAAAAAACACATATTCTAAAATTTGTTTAATTTAGTGATGTTCCGAAAATTAATATTCATCAATATAACAGGTTTTATAGTATTTATTTTTCAACACTTTCCACGTTATATATAAGTATCTTATGTTTCCTCCAATATATCTAAAGTTTAGAGTCTTCTTAAGCTTTTATTATCAAATTCTTTTCTTGTGTCTTTTATATACTATCCTATAAATAAATTTTCCAATTTTTGTCCCAAAATGCTTTAATAACAAGGGGATTTCATTTCAAAATTGTACTTTGAAATAGCTTCTTTGGGTACTTGTTCCATGTCCCTGCATTGCAGTCTCTGATAGACTGGAAAGAAGTACTTTCAAACAAGAATGAGCATTAAAATCTTATTTCCGGAACAGTTATATGTCATAATCTTTAAATTCCCTTTCATATATTATATATACGTAAAATTAAATGAAAATTATCTATTTATTTTGAGAAGTTAAATCTTAAGACAAATTAAATAGTAACCGTAGATCATTACTTGCTCTTTCAGTCTATATTACGAAATCGAAGTTAGATCATTTTACATTATTTCTTGCATTTCAAGAATTAATTGTGATAATTTCAAGAAGTGAGTAAATCATGATCAATGTTAATTTACCATGCATATATAAATAGCATACAAACTAGGTTCCAGGAAGAGGATTAGTCATATTTGAGATTTTCTTAGTTTCTGTACATACGTTTTATTTATAATTATTAAATATCTTCAAAACATACAAAACAACACTCATAAAAACGTATTATTATCGTAAAAATTACAGGTATAACTATTTTACAACATGTTTTGGTAAACAAAACCTCTGAAAAACAGTTTTCAATCTATGACACACCTTTGTTTTGTACAACTAATACACAAATTAAATTAAAAGCATTCTTATTTTACGCTGTGATAGTATAGAGAAGTATATAATGTACAGTAAATGTCTTAATCACTTACGGAATATTCACATACAACTTTGAATCAAATTACTATACTGCATTATAAACCTTTACAGAATTTACAAAAAACACAATCTTTGAATTCTTGAAATAAAATCTGACATGGTATTCAATCCATAACCTAAAAATAACAATTATTATTGTATAGTATGACGTTACCAATAATATACGTTAAGGGTCGAATTTGATTTCGTATAATTAATATTTTAATAAACCTTAGTGTACAAAGCTTTGAGATTACGTTTATGACAGTTTATCATTTAAAATTCCAAACCTAGAAGATTTTCAAAAAAATATTTCACTGCCCTATTTAATTTTGTTAATTTATGGTATATGCTTCACTTGCCAAGTCAAATTTATCTAATTAATTAGTTCTACTAATTAGTTATGTGGCTGTTATTTTCAACAGTGTATAGCTTCAATCATTAGATACACAGAAAGATAGTAATATAATACTAAATACACGTATATTATATGGATATTTCAACCAATGTTGATATTATTTTATAAATGCTTAGTTAATAATGCTGCTTTTCTTTAATAATTCTATAGTTCTACCACATGTTTAACTTTCTAAGTTTTATTTGGCATCATATTCTACGCTGTCGTTAATATAATTGCACAAATAAATATTGTTTAGTTCTATCTTATAATTTTATTTTATTTTTTGTTACATAAAATAAAAATGCAGTATGAAAGTAAAGTTTAGATAATATAGTATTTCCAGCATGAAATACATTTTTTTCAAACAAAACAAGATACTGCATGTTACAGTTGTATTCTTAGGTACTGTGTTATTTTTATTGCAGAGAAAAAACGCACCATCCAAAGTTAACATTGGCAGCACAACTTATTAATTTACAAGATTAATCTGCTAGGCAAACAAGACTAATATTACGTCTTATAATTATTTAATTTCTCATAAGTTCACCGTTCAAAGTTAATTCACTTCTAATATTTGGTTGTATGGTGTTACACTACACCATAGAAACTGTAATGAAACCCATTTGATCGATGTCTCTAATTTGGAGGAAAAAGGTACAAACTATTTTTTTAATGTACCGTATCGAGGTTATAATGTGTACTATGTCAACCAATAAAGTGTTATTTTATATTTTATTGTACATATAAAATTACTAATTAAAACGAGGTTGTAATTTTAGTAGACTGTTTTTTTTTTTTGCTACAATAGAGTTTATAGTAACTACAACCTCTCGATTGTGGTGGTTACAAAATTTCAATGTTAAGTTTCATGAAAACCGGTACTGATTTGAAAATATTAGATGAAAAAATACAATGCAAAAGTAAAATATTACACAAATGTTCTCAAACGGCTCTTTTTAAAACTTTTTTATCTTTGCATTTTCAGTCTTAAGGTAGGCCCTAATAAAGGAAATAGAATTGCATTGTTTAAATATTTTATGAGATACATAAAGTCAATGACGTAAAACTATCACTTGAAAAGCGCAAACGTGTTACGTTTACTTGAATTTCATTTTTTAGTTTCATTCGTTGAGCCATTAATTTTAATTTAGTCAGATTAATACTATAGAACACACGTACAAGAAGGTATAAAACTAGTGGTGGGTAATAAAATCAAACAATATTTATGACAATATTCACGAGTATATTCGAAAACAATGTTGTCCATGTAAAATATATAAAGGTTTATGGATATGGATTTAAATCAGAAATAGGAACTTTTCAAATGAAGTTTATATTAAATGTAATATACCTATGTCTAACAGTAGACGCTTTTTGACTCAGATCTTCTTTCTCAGTTAATTAATCGTATGTTTTGGGATTTGAAAAAAATCCTTCTGGTCGCAGTCGAAGGAAAGGTAAGTTTGTACTTATAAATTGGCAACAGAAAAATAATATGTTGTACCTGACTTAACCACCCACAAACAATATATTGTACAAAATATTCTATTTAGGATATCATACAGGAGCGTTATATTACAGTAGTGAGGAATAGAGCAAGGAATGAAGATCTTCAGTGATGGCTCGTTCTTTCTTCATTCCTGAAACATCAACACATAATCATTACTCCTCTCGGTTTATAGATAATAAATATAAAACAACAGTGACATGGATAAGAGTAATAATTTACTACTAAGCAATCGATAAACAATATTTATTGTTGGGTTATTGAATGGTTGATTGTTTGCACTGTTCTGTAACAATTAATTGAGTATAGAACACAAGTGTAACTTTAAAAAATTTGCCAAACAAAAATCAATAGTAGTTATGGCGTTTGCAAAGATCCTAGTGGGTTATTTTAGAGTCACAAAATAAGTTAAGTCAAAAATAATTAAGTATAAAATACGCAGATTCAACTTAGAATACAAGAAAAAACAATAGCTTTGTATAAAAATAGCAAAATTTAGAAAAAATATATTAAAAACAAAATAATACTATTGCATAGTATACAAACAATGCGTTTCATCGTTATATAAAGATAATACGTGATACTTTTAAAATCTTATGAATACAGCGTAAAGAATATGATATCTAAGCAATAAAACGACATGATAATAGACTATAATGCAGAAATAAAAACATTCACTGTTTATGAATTTTTGCCGTTGGCCCTGCAGAGCAAAAATGTCGACCAGGTTTCGTGGTTTTCTGCCTTTCACCAGTCAGGATATGGTAGTAATATTCTAAACAGCATGCGTTTGTGGCATTGGAAATTATTCCCTAGGTTTCTGTGTCGGGTTCTACAGTTGTATAAATGATAAAATTAAATTTTATAAGTAGTCCTAGTCATTTTTATTTTTATTATAAAGTAGTATTATTATCGTTGTATAAAGAACTATGATCTTGAGCTCATTGTAAAGCATGCTCTCGAAATATCATAAATAGATATGCATCTGGACGGACGTGCATTGTTGTAACCAGTCTCGACCCGATACGAAGTAGAAAACGTCTGTCTTGTACTTGTTGAAAGCCATAAACGTAATATAACTGAACGCAAGGGAACATGTGCGGGAAGATGAAGGCAAGAGATGAAAGTGTGCACTCGACCGTAGATCGTAATGCTACTTGTAGGAAACAACATGTGTAACTGCGTACCAGCTTTGCAAGGGCGTACCGCCGCGCCACTCCCTTCCCCAACCATGTTTCAATCCCAAGATCATCTGTTGCTGCTCATCCACCAGTGAGGGGAATGTGCAAAGTATTAGCTATAATAATATGAACTGTGGGTTGCATTTTGCAAGATACGTTGTTGTGGTATCATCTGTGATCCTTTTGTAAACTATAGATTTAACAGTTAAGCTAAGAATACACTTTCAAACCTTTTTGATTTCCGTTAAGAGCTGGCTGTATGGGTGGCATAATTTTAGCCCAATACGAACAATGTTAAACTTCAAACGCTTATACGCCCTCACTTTTATTGGTAGAATTATGGGCGATATATCATTTTAATAAGAATAATACGTATACAATCGCTTTATAACCTGCTTTGTAAAGTGTATATGTTTTTTTGTATTTCAATAATGAAATACAAAATATTTTGAGATTTTTCTGAGTAACTAATAAAATATTTAAAATACTGAAATGTTTGGATGAGTCTGAATAATACCTTTAATATGAGACGTTTCCCAATTTTATGATCAAAACTAAGGTCGTAAAACAGTTTGAAGTTTAACATTGTTCTTATAGGACAATAAAATAATGGGGGCCAAATTACCTTCTTCAATTAGTATTCCCTTCCGAATGTATAAATATATACATATTTAATTATAGAACTTCAAGCCACCTGGGAACCAGCTATTGTTCTCTGAAAAAGCAGTACGATTGACTTTACCTCATTTTCAATCATGCACTGCCTGTACATGTTATATTACAGGATAAGAAATTTATCATCGATTGACTTTCTATATTTACAATGATGGTTCTGTGTTCATTTTTTATATATAACATAATGTCAAAAGATGCAATCATATTCCAGTAATTATTTATTGGGTTTTAACCTTTACTTTTAAATACTGAATTAGAACTGATGGAAATCATTCTTTTACAGTAATACTTATGCAGTTACACGTAGTTTGTAGTATTATACTACATCAACATTTCATGTTTATAATTGCTTTACATGTCATAGATATATACTTGACCAACATCTCTCTTCCTGTAACTGGTTAGGCTTTTTGCTTTCTAAACACTTTCGGAATAAATAAGCCTTTGCATGGGTTGGAATACAGGTTCTCCTTGTAAGATCTTCTCCCCTCTTTGGTGAAGTAACTGATTGAGGGCATCACTATGAAAGCGAAATGAAATAAAATTTCTTTATAAACAGGCAAAATGCCCAAATGGTCCTTTCTTATGCCCTGAATTTAATACAAATAAAATAAGTAGGTAATAAACTGAAAAACTTTGCAATTTCTTTATGAAACTTTTATAGTATAAAATTTCTTAACTGAAAAACACAATAGCTTAATACAATCACTCACACATGCACACATCTGTCAATGGCACAGTCCAGGACACTTATAACAAACCGGTCCCGGTCATCCGCTCTATGAACATCTTCTTCAGTCCAGCCATAAACCGGTGACGGCCTTCAATGAATATAATGAAGAGAGGAAAGGAATTCCACAAGCCGCAGGCGGTAACGATGAAAGATAACTACGAAGCTTGATATAAGGTTTATTTTCCTATCCATAAGTACCCTTGACCGATTCACAAGATTGCTTCAAATAACGCCAAATCTCGAATACCCAAAAGAAGACTAACACTCGGGATGAAGTCAAGAATAAAGGATTTGTACGATGATGTTACCACCGCCTGAGATTGAAATATTGTCGACATTCCAGTGAACTCACCTGATTATTCCAAGAGAGATACGTGATAGAAACACTTCAGAGTTTGGACTTAATCCAAAGCAGTCAGTTTGCTCAATTTCGAGAAACATCAGTACAGATGAGTTCTCAATCATCCTGATCACGTTTATATAGTACAAATAATTGCCGCCTTATAGAAATGAGGACATTGATAATCCGTAAGATGATATGATATCCTACAGATTGAATGAATTAAAGAAATGTCAACAACCCTCTCTTGCAGCCTCCAAGCCATTTTCTTTGGGAGCTAGGTATGAATATCCTAGATTCCTGTTGCTGGTTTGAGCTTCCAGAATAAAATTAATCAAATGCACTGACTAAAACCTTGGCTTCTTGGTATTTCAGAAAACATTTTTTAGACTTCTTACAAAAAGCTCTCACAATATCTAAATTAGTGGTATTTTTAACGTCACAAACTAACAAACAGATAATTTAGGTCGTTACCCCCAAATAACCCTTCTGGGTATGTTGTAAAAACGTGCTGGAAAAACTCATGTAGCAAAACTACTTTAACATTCAACTTTGCTGTTGAAGCTAAAACCCCTCTTTGAAAACTGACGTTAACCGATTCCATATCTATAACGGGATGGTGTTTAATAGCGTACAGCCAACAATGAGAAATCGCTGATTTTAGGGGTACATCTATGAGAGCATTTGATGTTCTACGAAACAGGACAATAAAAGTTGGAACTCTTATGCGTACCATTCTGTGAGGTAAATGGAGCCAAAGTAATGGAAACCTTTCAGTTATTAATTGGTGCAACCATTGATGAGAGAATTTACTAGATCTTGTATCATCCCAACCTTCCATTTCTCCCATTAACCACTTCTCACATGAACGTCTTAGTTCCATACCTGTAGACTGTTTCTATTTATTCCAGCTGGGTGCAATTGAGAATTCATTAAGCAGGGAAACGATATCTTTGTAGCTGACCTCATATTGTCCATTGTCGAAAACGGGTTCACTCCCGCAACCCTAAATAATTTCTTGACTTCAGACTTTTAAAGATGCACTAAAGTACTTATAACACGGTAATGTTTAGAAAAAGTATTTTACTTTAAAATATTATTAAATTCTTTGCACATTTCTCCATCCCTATGAGCTGTTGTAATTAAAATGTATGTAAATCGAATTCTATATGTATCTATTTGCTGACTATAGATCGAACAATTGGTTCTTCAAACGAAAGTATAACTTTATTTGTGAACTTGCACTCTGGACTCAAGTATCAACGTTGACTATTAATATGTCAGTTAGTAATGTATATATTAGTTTCTAAAATCTTAATTCAAGGTACATTTAGCACTCTTGGTGAAAAAAAACAGCTATCCATTGCAAAACACTCATATTTTTACGTATTGAAATTAAGTTTGCTTGATTAGGAAAATTCGTTTAAAAATATCCGAACATGTGAGTAAATACGTCCCCCCCCCCCCCGAGCTTTCATCTGTAGAAAGCAAGGAAGATAGTATTTCAGAAGCTATGATTATTACTCACACCATTGGTAAATTTACTAAGTTATTTTATCTCGAAGAAGTAAACTTATAGTTTAGAGAAAAATAATTTCTTATCCTCTTGTAAGTATATAGTCTACAGTTGAGTACTTACGTTGAGAGCGACTTAAAAACCCTTAATTGACCAAATAGCTTAGTTGTAAAGAATAAATAGGTATATAAATTATCATTAGACCTATACGGATAAGAAACACTATCGGATTGAAGCCGAGTGTTGTAGCACGCGCACACTGTTAAACTAAAATTACACCACAAAACAGAGTTATTACTTTATTGCATGTGATGTATGGTTCTTGTTTTAAAGCTTTAAATATAAGAGCATTCGTTACAAAAAAACGAACGCACTCTCCAATAGCTTCACACTCACAGTAGGTAGATGAGGAAGCGAATAACCAATGGATCACAAGAAGTCAATTTAAATTCTTCAACATTAAAAGTGTTATACATTTAATTAGCTACAAATTAAATTAAAAATAAACTGCGCCAAGTTATTGGTTAAGAATTTGTTAATGCACAGAAGGAAGGCTGAACAAAATTGTTATGTAACTGAAACAACTAATTCCCTACCAAAAGGCGATACGCATACCAGGTACACACCCGGTCACGAGTTCTGATTAGAAATACACACACAGTAACTTCAACCAATTTCGCCTAATTATTTGAGAGAGTATATAGAAATATCCCCGACTACATTAAGATATCTCTTGCACAATTGCATTGCACAATTGCAAGATCTAAGAATATAGTGGATTCATACAGTGGACAGGTCTCGAATTTTATGTTTCTACTGGAATATCTGCTAATGTCTCTTTATTTTAGGCTGTAAAATGAGGATTCGGTAGCTTCATTTAAACAGTTAGTAATGTTTCTAATACCATACCTAACTTTTATACAGAAATTAAAGAATTCACTTTATTGCAATTTGTGGTATTTGACTTTCAGATGTCATACCCCCACCTGCAGACTCTAAAGGCCTGCAACGATATTTTATCCAGAATTTTAAAGGCAAGGAGAAATCAATTTGGATTTTATTAGTAAAAGTAACATTCGTGTTATCATTGATTTAAACCTGTTTTACTGTTTTATCCACAATTGCATAGAACTGTTTTTATTATTTAAATTAGTAACAGTTCTAAGTAATTTATTTAATTTGGAAATTATGAGATATTTATTTATATCTGACGTTTCATCAAGCAAAGTGAAATGAAGGAATTGTTCTGGACTGTGGCAAAGAGCATAAATAAGGAGTAGTGGGGTGTTTTTAATGATTCTGCTTACATTCATGTGATTATCATCGATACCTCCATGAGGAAGAGAATCGATTGACCGTGAAGTGCCGAGTGTGGATGTAAGCACCTTGGATTAACAAAGAAACATTGTGTTCTCCCCTTCCTCACGAGTCGGTATCAGATCCTATATCTGCATTGTTCTACACTCTCACTATGGGTTCACTTGTGCGCCATCTTCTCTTTTAAATCGAACAATGTTTTGTTATTTACATAAATAGTGGAGATTCCAACTTATCTCTGATCAGCCATGGCACAAAGGCAGTGACTCCATCTTGAATCACTTTTTAACCGGTTGAGTTACTCCATATGTTCAAATTCAAAATACTCACGTATTCGAAATAGTCACTTTTTTGGGTTCTTGTTTGGATCCGGCCTTTTTTCTTGTGAATTTCACATTTTCTCAGTAGATTTTGCTAAATTAAATAATATTATTTTTATGGACTAATCACATATGCGGTCTGGGTTTGATTAGAAAATTGCCAGGACACTAAACCAAAACTCATTTTACTGTTACAGTATAACAAATCCAGTGTTCAATGTTCTAGTTGTAAAAGAGGAGTAGAACATTTTTAAGACATGAAATGTATCTGACTTTTATTTTCACTCTTCTGGGCATCATAAGAGTAAAAATTATAAGTTAAAAACCAGACAGCCCACGCGTTGATGTCTCTTTTTTCCCATCCACAAGTGCGGTAGCAATACAGATCAACATCAATCAGCAATATGCAAGTCACGTGATTGGTTTTGATTGTTAAAATAAGTTTATGATAACAAATTGAACCAGTAAAATACAAACAAATTTTCCTACAACTTTAGCTTTGTATATATGCATCATGTATATCATCACATGTATTGTACTTTAAATTGAACGTTTTAAAATGCAGATTATTACCAAGCTGGATTTGAAATATATGAGTACTTAAGTAAACTAATGCAACTTTAATTTGTTATGAGGTTTATAGACAGTTTCACAATATTGTAGGTTTACAGATACTTGATCTTTGATACTTATAAGTACAATATTTTGTAGATTCGAACCTTCACACTTAGCGTCGTCTAAGGCTGCCTTATTTTAGATTACACTGTCAAAGTGTCCTATTTTACAAGGGTTGTTTAAATTCCACATTTGGTATTATACTACTTGAAATAAAGGTTATTTTATTCATAGCACGTTGGTTTTTAAAATTAGTTAGATAACAACTCGAGGTGCCTCAGACAATTTGTAGTTTCATCCTCTAAAACATAAAAATCATTTATTTGTAACTGGGATTTCAAACTGAAGTTTTTCTTATATCTTCTCTTCCAACTCTCTTTCAGAATTTCTTACAATTTGTTCCCAGGAATATGAGTTCAGCATGCCCCAGCTAACAACAAATAGTAACGGACGTGCGTTAACTGAGTGCGTATCTTTAATCATGGCTTTGCTCTCGTGTGACGTTTATGGATTATACATCTAAGAGAAATGTCATTGGAACTACATTACATCATGGCATTTACGAATTAGTACATCCAGTGTATACGATCGGTTTAAGTGGACAATTCTGAAGTCAGAGTAGTATCTGTCATATAAATTAACGTTCTCGAAGTTATGAGATCTAATGCCTCGACAACTACGATTACTGCTTTCATAACACTTTGTTCACTCCCTTTGGTCAACTTCAAGTATGGTCGTATAGCTTCCGGTATGTCCATGCTTAATGTCCACAATTTGAAGTCCACACACGCCATGACCATTGTCTCAAATAAGGTCCGCAGACACTTGAGTAAATGACATTTCTATCGCAGTGTTTTCTCGCATACTTTAATTGGCTGTGGTGTTCTTGTTTGGCCATCCAGACCGATGGGTATAAATATTTAGATTACTTAAGATATGTGAACACCGTCATACAATTTTTATATTAGCTAATTGTTATAATTATTTTTCAAAATAATAATTTACTCCTTTATCAAAATTATAGCATGGTTAAGTACAAGAATATAAAATCTTATGCTGCTGTGCAATGGGCCTCATAGTTAATAATAATAATAATAATATTCTTTATTGCATCAACAATAGTTACAATTTCATTGCATGCGTCATAAAATGGAGTTTAATTTGAAACTTAAATTGAAACTTTAAAATAAAACCACCATAAATTAATAGGCTTATGTTTCATAAACACAGTGTGTCAAAAAGCACACGGCATAAGATGTCATTCGGTCATTATTTATCTGTATCAGAACCGAGTTATGTGTTATACTCTTGAATAACTTTATGAACCCGTTATGAACTCATCAACAGAGTAAAATTCCTTTGGCACCAGGAAGTGTTATAGTCGAGCTTTAAATTGATTGGGATCGTTTAATTTTTGTAATACCCTCAGGGAGCCATTGATTAGCCTGACACCAACTTGGGGCGGTAAACGTCCATAAGCCGTCGTTCTGTGCTGATCGAGTCGGAAGTTGTCCCTGCCTCTAGTCCCGTACTGGTGGACATCCCTGCCCGTTCCAACTCACATTTGAGTCGACAGTACAGGATAACCTCTAAAATAAAGAGACAGGGTAAAGTCAGTAATTCAAGACTCCTGAATGTGTCTTTGCACGACTCTATGGGGTCCAACTTTAACCACATTCTAACGGCTTTCTTTTGAGATGTAAAAACTCTTTGAAACATGTTTTTGGACAACTGCTCCACAATCTCAAGCCCGTAAGACAGATATGGATGTTTAAGACCAAAGTAGGCCAATATTTTTAATATGTTTAAAACATCCAAAGAACAACAATTTGCAAGGTTGCGCAGGACATAAATGCCCGAGGCAACCTTAAAGCAAACGCTCTCAACGTGGGTGTTCCATGTCAACCCTCGATCAAGGTACTTTCCAAGAAACTTGGTGGATTCAGCTTCATCCAGAAGAACGTCGTCCACCATTACCGCGGGCCGGAGCTCTTGGTCGTCATGCTGCCGAAGACAGAAGTTCATGACGTTTGATTTTAAACCGTTTGTTTTCAAATTGATTCTGGAAAAATACTCGATACATGAATTCAGTTCGATGAAAGACTTTATTTCAAGATCGTGTTTTGATTTTGATCTGATGCAGAGAGTCGTGTCGTGTCAGCATATTGAATCACTTTTCCATATTGGATTGATGAGTTCAACCTGTTGACGTATATCAGGAAAAGGACTGGCCCAAGTATTGATCCCTGGGGGGATTAAATTGAGAATGTGGGGTAAAATATTAAAAAAATACCCAAGACTAATCTCTTACAAATTCCAAACAGTAGAGCATCAGAGTAAGATTAATATAGGTACAATTCGTATTAGACGTATGTACGAAGATTGACCTATCGAGACTTGAGTAAAAATAAATATGATAAAGTAAGTTAACCAAGTTTGATGACCAAAAATATATTTCTTAATTAAGTTGTTCAACCTAAATATCTAGAGTACTGCCTAGGGGGTATATCTATGGTGGGGGGGGGGGGGTAGGGGTAGGGTAGTATACTTTATTTTATTGCCTTGTCCTTTAGAAGAAGCCATAAGTCCAAGAATGATCTCAATGAATGTTCAAAGAGTATGGTATCTTTTTGAATTACTAAAACTCACCATCAAAATTAATTTTCCTAGATCTTGTTTCTTCGTCGATACATTTGGTTCACACGTCGCAGGTAGATCTCATGTAAACTTGGTTTTTGCAAACCCAGTTTGACATTCATCCCAAACAGCCTTCAGCAGTATCTTAAGGTATTAAAATATAACAAAAAATGTGTCTTTCAGTTTATCAACGCCTGCACGGCTAAACAGGGTGTTTCTTTAATAATTTTAAATGCACGATACTGGAAATAAGTAGTCTGAAGGATTGGTTTTGTTTACTCCGGGTCTATCTTCTGGTTAGTATATGCAGCACTTACTGCACAGTTAGTATAATGCATTTGAACAAACAAAAGCTTCTGGAATAGACTTGATGTATGGTATAGTAATTAGCCATCAATGTCGCTAAGTTTTTTAAGCAAGCGGTAAAGTCATAAAAATATATAATAAATGATGTAAGTAAATACTTGTACTGCGCCGAGTCTGCGAATATTACTGATAATTTAAAGTGTAATATACGAGGTTATATGAAAGAAAGAATTTACACAGCAATGTACAAATAAGGAAATTATTCAATCATTCTACCTATATATTCCGTTTGAAAACACCTCGTTCAGTTGTGTGGACAAAACAAGATGAACTTACCATTGGAAAGGCTATAAAGTTTGGTTCCAGATACATACATGATGTATGACAACGGACTCAAATCGGTACAAATAAACATAGTATTCATATTCTTTGGCATTTTTTCCAATCGTAAGTTTTTTTCTGATATCCCCTAACAATCTCAATATGGCCGTAACATTTCTCACAGACGAAGAAGTGATTTCGATTATTTTAGAGCATCTCTTGTTTTAGTTAGAGAGCCATAGACACGTCTCTTTAGCCTAAAATGGTTTATTAACCTAATAAAAGTGTGTATTTTGTCAGGTTTAGTTAGTAAAACAGTTATGCGCCCTACATCCTCCCCCTAAGCTTTCAAATCGGAATCAAGCTTTTGCCTAGTATTCAACAGGTATCATTGCGTTCTTTAAACAGTTATGCATTAGATCACTTACAACGTATAGTGTTTCAGTTACCTATACCTCCTCATGTTTTATTGTTTAAGTAGGTGGGCCATCGTTTCACGTGTTATATAATATGCATACTGTCGCATGCCTAATATTGCTATTTTTAATGTTTCAGATATTCCAAATGCTAAAATAACGTTACACTTATATTTTTAAGCCTGTTTCAAAGTATTTATTCGTCTAAATTCAATACAATATATAGTGTTACTCTCCTGTGATTTGTTAGAAACAATTCATAAAAACTGTACAGACAGGAGAATTCAGTGTTAGAATAGCGTCAAGAACGCTAATTGTGAGCGGCCTTCCCTAGTCTTGTTATATTTCAAGCATAGTTGATGGGTGAAGAGTGGAGGAGGTGATAATAGTGTGATTCAGAGGTAATTGGTATGATCAATACCCGCCTGGCCAGTGGGCGAGAAGCTAGTGTGTAACTGCTTGTAATGACAGCATTCAGGCGTACAGTCGTGCCCAAAACCGAGTCTACCGGATCGGGCTCGCGCTTGCCCCCGCGTCCATCCTGGCAGCGCACGCTCTGCCCCTGACTAACCAGTCTACCACACTACCCACTCTAACACAGCGCTGCAAACCTGTTAACCTGTGAATTATATCAAATCTACTTTGACTTACTCAAAATGTAAAAATACAAAATCTTGCTTGTCACTAGCAACTTATTTCAATGCCCTTAATTGACAGATTTAACAGTCAATCTGCTAAAAGTGCGATGATATTCGTTGTACTATGATCCACATGACGCCTTGCCAAGTACTACAGATTTTCAACACAAAAATGTAACTGCTTGCTGCAGATGTTAGAATAACTGTATGTGACACCCTTTAGTTGGTTTGGATGACTGCTGAGATTTGACCACTTTTCCCAGGAATCTAAATGGTCCAGTCTGACAGATCTCCACGTTATTCGTTACTCGTCCTCTATCAACCAACATAGAACCACTTACATGTACATCACGTAAAAGGGCCGTCTGGACTTAGAATGGCGTAGTTGTTGAAAGTTGTTGAAAGTTCTTCTACTTCGTACAAAAGAGATGCGAACCAAATTAGATTCGGTCCTTATTAATATACAGAATTACACAAAGAAATCTGGCATTTCCAAAGGGTTAAAAACCTATTAATAGTTCGAAATATATACGAGTTGTATTCAAAGTAAGTAAAATATCAATAACGTTAGTAAATATACTCTTAAGACACTATCAATTGTAAATACTTATACTTACCGTTCACTCGTCTGCCTCTTGGGCTGCCAACTGCTCCTCCTCCTCTTTACTAAGCGGTACAGTGCTGTGGTTGTAGAGGCCCTGCGCCATCAGCTGCAGCGCCAGCGGGTTCTTGGTGCCCGTCGCCTTCTTGATCTTGGCTCTCTTGTTCTGGAACCAGATCTTGATCTGAGCTTCGTTCAGTCCCAGCTCGCTGGCCAGCTCTTGCCTCCTCTTCTCAGTCAGATACCTGTTTTCCGAGAACTCCGTTTTCAGCCTAGACAGCTGCTCACCACTGAACGCGGTTCTAGGCCTCTTCTCTTCGGGTCGTTTGTCTTTCTTTTTCATTCTTCTCGTTCTAGGACCTGAAACAAAATAATGTGCAATTTTAATGTTTGATCGGTTTGGTACAGAAATGGTAAATCTGATTGGTTGATCTACTTCGTTCTTTTAACGCAAGCGCATCAATGAGTGTTCCGTTAAGGAAAAAGTGGCGTTCCGCCCGCGAAGTGTACTCTAACAGTAAATAAAACTAACAATCAATGACCTTGTACTTTTTATTCCAAACGAAGCAAATTTGAAGCTCAGTTTTATTAATTATTCAGAGAATCAACAAAAGACATTTCCTTTAACTATGAAAATCATAAAAAAAGTACATTGAAGTTATATCTAAGATTAGAATATTTCACTAAAATACTTTTTGTCTTAAGCTTTGATATAATACTGTTTTCCAGTTGTTGACTCTGACACATACTAATGAAACTAATCGGTTTTAATTACTTATGTTTACTAAATTTCTCTGGATTTATTCGATTTGTTATAAGAACCGTATTTTTTAATATCAATTTTAAATATTCAATAGTAAAAACTAAGAACAAATGCAAAATATTTTACTTTGAGTGTAATTTATTTTAGTCGTATCTCGTCTAGACTCAAAACCCTCTACGATAGTAAATAATTGGGCTTTCAGTTTCAATAACTGAAAAAGATAGAAATTATGTTTTAGCACCGATTTCGATAGCTATTTCAATAAGTGCACCCGTTGTTGAACTTATCAAATGCAGCGATTGCTTGGTTTCTGACGGTTGTATTTTCTTCCCCAAGCAATTTAACAAAACGTCCAAAATCTGTTGAGACAAATTTACATTTTAAATTATAATTTTACAAACTTTAGCAATCTCCTTACCAGATTTTAATCAATAAATACAAAATTTCCCTATTTTAAATACTCAAAAGAATTAAACGTGTTCAAACATAGCTAGTACATAACACGTAACAGTCTAGTATAGCCATATTGTGATCACAGTAGTATGTACAGTACTCATACAGATTGGGATAATATAATGTTATTATCTGGGCTGACACGGATTAAATTGCAAAAATAATTCTCAAGTCTTGTTTGTGTTAATATTTTTAAAACAATTCATACAAACAATAAATATTGTTTTTGGAAAGCCATAAGATGTTATTATTAGAGCTTAAAATGGAGAATAATTTTTATCATTGTTTAAAACTTTAAAATTCTTGCTAAAAACTTAAAATACCCTCAGGTTTTTAAAAAGGAAAATATTTTGTTGTCGGAGTTTCAGACTTTAATAATATGCCTAATAATTCACGTGTTCGTACATTTGGTAATGGAATCAAACTAACATCAGCATCATTACTGAGCATCGTGCTTGTTATGTATTTCAAACAGTTAATATATAGTTTCAAATGTGTATCAGAATCAATAGGGCTTTGAAACTGTCGAGGCTGGACAGCTTCACTTGCTTACATAACGTTACTTCTTTGTTTAAAGGTTGTTTTGACGATGTGAAGACAAAACAGGATTTTTCGGACATTTGTCATTTTTCAGCGATACAAACAATCAGTAACACTACGTTAACCTCTGTAATGATGTATGACCAATACATAATCTATAAGATGCATCCCTTTACCAGAAAACAATAATCATAAAATGTTGAGAATACCAATATACAGACATAAAGCGACTGATTTATGCTCTTTCATTGTCACGAGTGACTCCCTCTTAAGATGGTTTCTGACTTTGATTCACCATATATTTTCCTGTGGACAGTAAGTGCGTGTTCACCATAGTGGATATCCCTCCATACAGCAGCCGTTGCAAGTGTAGTCCTGACCAATCTTGAACTGCAAAGATTGTGCAGTATAGTTATTCAACATACTCTTTGTTTCTAACCGATTGCTCTTTGTTATCTTTATAACTAAATAAATATTACTTTGACTCTTGACCGGGATAATAACTAATATCATTGAGAGGGATATAAGCTTAGACTAAAAACATAAGTATTAAAGTAGTGTCAAGTTTAATTGAACTTCTGTAGTTGTATTTCTGAGTACTTATGATATTTTAATACTATTCAGAAACGCGTTCCACAATCCTGATGTGGATACGATGAAAGATTTATTGTATAGACCTGTCCGATGGATCGACATCGAGAGTAACAATGTTCTCCTCCAAGTGTCAATGCTCTGATTACATACAAAGATGAAATTCTGTGAGAATGAACAGCCATTATTAATTAATGTGTGAAAGGAATTGGGGATATGGAAGTTATTTGGATTTTAGTAGGGATAATTGGTCAATAAAATAATACACGTGACTATTACTTCGCGACGTAAGTTAAATATTAACTTACCCAATAGCGTATGGGTAATTTGTAAATCTTAAATATAAAAGTGTAAATTTAAGTGTTTGAGTGTTGAGTGGATGTATTTTGAAATTAATGTCTTCAGTACTCGTATACAGTAAAACACCAATGTTACAGAGATCTGTGGCACCCCTCTGATTACAGGTTTCCCACTCAGTGTACGTGTAACTTTGTTAATCTTAACATAGATAGTATAATTCAATTCAGTCTGTATAGCTGTAAAAATTCATTAAGTTTATACATCATTCACTTAGATAAGCACAATAGACTTGAAAATGTAATGAAATGTCTTTGAAAAATCTGATAATCCTATGGTAAAAATATTGAGATTAAGTGGACTTTGACACTTGTCTTTAACCCACTGTATGATCGATATTTCCGTAAATTTAGAGAAGTGTGGTAATATGATGTGAGAACCTAAAATAAAATTTGAATGAAATGCCATTACATATGATCATCTTCATAAATGCTTATATACCACTTTTGCTTAGCATTTGAATGGTAGTTGACTGATTGAATTAAAATCTGATGTAGGTATTGGGAGCATACTCTTCTAGCGGAATAAAATAAGAAGAGTGGTTAGAAAAGTATGCATTTACAACTATGAGGGTGTAATCGCATACCCGTTTGATTTGATTAGGGATTCTTTAAGGGATATTTTGGGTAATTTATTCTAAGAGATCACAAGTTAATGGTACAAAGACGATGGACTCATTGTCAGGATTGAGTCTTACCCTTATAGAACATCTTTCTTGACAGCGTGTTCTGTTTAGATATACCGTTTTGTGCATTAATGGTGGTGCTTAGCAAAGTTATCGTCCGAGACAGAAATAGCCTAAGTTGATATAGTTCATTAATATACAGGATTATGTCCTCCTAGAGAAAAGACACCCACTAATGTTACTGTAAAGTGGGCTCCAAGGTGATCCAGCAAAGTGAGAGGACGAGCCCATGTTAGCTTGCCTACAGCCGAGCGCTGTATAATAGAATCTCACCAGTTATATAGATTCATCGAAGGTAATGACAGATTAAAATGCCTTCAGGAAGTTAACTGCTCATGATGTCGTTCCAGTCCACTCATCTGTCTATATCGAGCCGAGATCTGGCGCCGAGCCCGAGTGCAGAGAAATGCATTCTTTCCATTCAAAGGCAGGCTGCTCTCCGCATTGCTTGCAGTTTCTCGACGGTAGTGAAGTCTGTAGTTCGCGTCAAGGACATAGTAATATCTACTAACACGCTTTTACGGAAGCGTATATATAGATCGCTGATGCTGATTGCAGGCTTAGACAGAACAGAAGCTGCGTCACAGGCCACAATTATACCATGCAGCTGGATAGTAATGATGTGACAAACCAGCTGGAAGTCCACGGACAGCGAGATTAGTCGGAAACATCGATCCTTCAATCGAGCGTGGCCTCGGAGTTATCCGTACTAGTTTCTTAGGGATGTGACTACTACAGGCTTTGACAGAACAGAAGCTGCGTCACAGACCACAATTATACCATGCAGCTGGATAGTAATGATGTGACAAACCAGCTGGAAGTCCACGGACAGCGAGATTAGTCGGAAACATCGATCCTTCAATCGAGCGTGGCCTCGGAGTTATCCGTACTAGTTTCTTAGGGATGTGACTACTACAGGCTTTGACAGAACAGAAGCTGCGTCACAGGCCACAATTATACCATGCAGCTGGATAGTAATGATGTGACAAACCAGCTGGAAGTCCACGGACAGCGAGATTAGTCGGAAACATCGATCCTTCAATCGAGCGTGGCCTCGGAGTTATCCGTACTAGTTTCTTAGGGATGTGACTACTACAGGCTTTGACAGAACAGAAGCTGCGTCACAGGCCACAATTATACCATGCAGCTGGATAGTAATGATGTGACAAACCAGCTGGAAGTCCACGGACAACGAGATTGGTCGGAAACATCGATCCTTCAATCGAGCGTGGCCTCGGAGTTATCCGTACTAGTTTCTGAGGGCTATGACTACTACAGGCTTAAGGAGCGTGACGACCAATACCACAATTTTTTTTTTGAAACTAAGTGTAAAGTAGTAGTAACTTTTTAGATGAGCGAACTCCTGAGATCACTGTTGGAAGTGGCTCTGGAACTGGAGTGGAATTGCGAATAGTCTCGCCGTATTCCAAAGTAGTCAATCGAACTAAGAAGACCGATATGTAACTTCGACCACTGATGTAGTCGACTTACTAACTACGCTTGTCAGGTCGGAATTTCCCGCCCATTCTAACCACGAAAATGTGTTTTATCTCAATTTTAATAAAGGCGCAGTAAGTGATTATGAAATATTTACACGTCTTCATGTCTAATAATGGTGTAAGTGTTTGAACATAGTTGAATTTTTTATATTTGGATTGAAGCGAAGGTATATTTAAAACATCATATATATTATGTATAGGAATATTGTACTGGGTTAAGTTGTAAATTTATTAGACAACATGTAATTTACAGCTTATGTATTAGTCCTCTTATCTAATAGACTGTCGAAGTTTTAAATGCCAAAAACATCATAAACTTTATTACAAGTGTAAGAACATTACTAGCTGTAGATTAGGAAATTTATAGCATGTAAACTAAATAATGAACTGAAGACAGTAAGAGCTGCTCGGTATAGTAAATGCGGCACAGTAAAACATTTAAGCGGACTAGTGGCAAGATAGTTTTGTACCGTAAGTACAATATTCAAATGGCGATAGCTATATATTGTACTATGCTATAAGACAGTTTTGTAATAGAGCACAGTAAATAAACGGGACAAACTGTCTTAGTGTAATCCTTGATGGGTCTTATATAATTGGGTGACAAACACTGGGCACAATCAGAATATGGTGGTAAACCAATGATGTGTACACTTGGTAGTCTTTTTACAAAAGCAGAAATATTGGATATACGAGTATATTGGCGTAAATAGAACTTCTGACAACTGGTATGAAACTCGTAGATCTTCCTACCTGATGATGGGAGATATGTAATACCATTTCACTAATATAACAGAGCGCCCATACTGACGCTCTGACAGGGTAGTCCTTTGACAAACGCAATCATTACGTTGTAATCTACAAAGGTATTAAAGAAACTTTTTATTAATTGTCAGTTGTTCATTTGACAAACCAAGTCGGTACTGTGGATAAATTTAATGTTAGTCAATTGGCGTGCTGACCTAAAACGATTCTATGTTTTCCATCGTAAATTTTCCATGTTTAAACACGTGAACTTTTTTACAATGTACCAAAATAGAGCTATGATAAATAGCTAAATTTCCCTCCTTAGCTCATCAGTCTAAGAATGGCTAGTGTCTAGATACCTTTTTAGCACAATAGATTGTCTAAGAAGGACTAGTAGCTGTACAGCTCAGTAGTAAAATAAAACGTCAAACCTGGACTAGTGGGTGAAAAACACTATTATACAAGCGGGATCAGCGGCTGGACAGCACTATAGCAAATTAATTATATTTAAGCGGCTTGACGGATTTATAACAGATTATATATCTAAGTAGAACGTGTGACTGGATAATTGTGTAGCATATCATGTAAATAAGCGGGTCTTATACAGTTCGATATTTTTGAAATTGTGTACAGTAATTATCGTACGAAAATCAGATTAAATGGAACTGGTTTATAATATAATTTTAATGAAAAATGTTGACATGACTATAAATCGTCAAAGTAATTTTGACGTTATACTTCCAGGGTATGTTGTTAGTATTTCTATCTTGCGTAGCATGTGACGTATTTTATATTTCAAACTGTAATGATGTGTGCCTATTTCTTTCTGTCATGGAATGAATTAAACCTAACCTTGAAAACAATAATTAAGTACGTTTTCACATCTGACTGTACGTCTTCTTAAGTACGCTAATATTTATTTAGATTTTTTAGTTTGTTCGTGCTTAGGTAACTAAGTGCACGTATATTAAAGGTGCGTTAAGGATCGTATCGAGTACTGTAGGAGTACGCTACTTAGAGAGCCTGTTCAGGGGCCCACAAGGAAGATGATCAATTCGTGTTTTGGCAGTACGCTCAATAGGGGGAGAGGCGAGAGTGTGATGAATGGTACGCTTTCTCGACAGAGATATCGCGGCAAGCTTTCGGTCAGTGGGTGGTCTCATGCAAAACGCGTTTAATACCAGAATCGCGCATTACTATAATTCAGATCGCTACAGGTAGCCCACTGCAGGAAGGCCTGGGACGGCGGGCTGCACGGCTCTGCTCTGATATTAACATCATTACATCAATTTTATACAATCCATTCACTTTACTTTCCTTGTGCGCGAGCGCAGTGTGAAACAGCTGCCTTGTGTGTGGTCAGTGTTCGATGTCAATATATCGCTCACACAAAGCTGTTTCCGTTATGGCCAAAATGACATTCATGTAATAATATAAATGGTTTTATCATTTAACGGTTTGTGAGAAACAATATAGATATGTATTCATTCAATATGTTAAATATTTAGTTATATAATCAATTCAATTTTGTTGCTTATCTTCAGTTGAGAATATAACGTTGCCCTAACTGAACTGAAAAAACGTACTTGGAAACTCATTACGTTTAATCCACTTTAAATTTAGGAGAAGAGTGATGTATTTCAGACTGTACGAATTAGTAAAAATACGTAATATTGAATTAAATCCTGATATATTTTTAATATTAATACAGTCAAAAATGTATCTATTAATATTCTATTTCCATTCAGTAAAACGTAACGATTTTATCTCTTATGGTGATATATTTTACGGTTGATAATGCGGGCGCCCTCGAATCGGATACATCTAGAATGCTTACTTATTTTTATTACTTTATACAATTTTACTTGGTTGCTCCTATGCGCAGTGATTGTCCCTCGACTTCCTAACGGCACGTGAAGCACCGCCGTGGTGTGGCGCCTCGACACCTCCGCCGCTTCTCGTAGAGAAACTGGTACTGTACCGCGTAGTACCTATGTGGATTGGGAGATGTTTGTTTCACTATTTGAGTGTGTGGTCTTTGAGAGCCTCAATATTAAGTGGAACCCAAAAGACGACGACAAATATTCTAAATGAATATTTAGTATTTAATTAACTAAAATAAAAACTCTCTAAAACATTTTGAGTAAAGGGTTCTGGAACGTTCTGAGATTTCTAGAAAGTATCATAAATCAGGTATACAAACTGTATATCAATTACGAAATGAAAAAAGTTTAACCTTCGATAAAAACAGCACAAGTAATGATGATCTATATCAAGGTATAACCACAATAAGGTTATGATAAGTAACTGACGATTACATCAATATTTACTATTTCTCCCAATTTAAAATTAAACATTTGTTAAGCATAACGTTATTAACAAATTCAAGCTGTATAAACTATTAAAAAATATAGAACAGAACTGCAACAAGTTATTTGGAAATTTTTTAACAATATAGAATGGTTAGTAATAATATAGTAGTTGTTTTATAAAAATAATGTAGACTGTAAAATAACATTTAAAACTGTACCATATTGTTTCTGCAATAAAATGTGAGAAAATTAATATACGTTAAGTCTCTGGATGTACTTTTCCCCTTTTCTTGTGATTTCCTTGTAAGAAAACGTCTTCTTTCTGGCTAAGAAAAACAATAATGTGCCACTAGTAAATGGCAAAAATAACATCTGGTCCCAAAACTAACTGAACCCGTGGGTGATAACAATCGTAGTACCAGTAACAGTTACAAAGCAATAGGTGACGTTGAGAGGTTGGTGGGCTCGCATGTCGCCAAAAGTAGGGTGTCGGGTCCGAGCATTAACTGAACCCGTGGGTGATAACAATCGTAGTACCAGTAACAGTAACAAAGCAATAGGTGACGTTGAGAGGTTGGTGGGCTCGCATGTCGCCAAAAGTAGGGTGTCGGGTCCGAGCATTAACTGTAATCGTGGGCGGCGACAAACGTAGTATCAGTAACAGTAACAAAGCAATAGGTGACGTTGAGAGGTTGGTGGGCTCGCATGTCGCCAAAAGTAGGGTGTCGGGTCCGAGCATTAACTGTAATCGTGGGCGGCGACAAACGTAGTATCAGTAACAGTAACAAAGCAACAGGTGACGTTGAGAGGTTGGTGGGCTCGTATGTCGCCAAAAGTAGGGTGTCGGGTCCGAGCACTAACTGTAATCGTGGGCGGCGACAAACGTAGTATCAGTAACAGTAACAAAGCGATAGGTGACGTTGAGAGGTTGGTGGGCTCGTATGTCGCCAAAAGTAGGGTGTCGGGTCCGAGCATTAACTGTAATCGTGGGCGGCGACAAACGTAGTATCAGTAACAGTAACAAAGCAATAGGTGACGTTGAGAGGTTGGTGGGCTCGTATGTCGCCAAAAGTAGGGTGTCGGGTCCGAGCATTAACTGTACCCGTGGGCGACGACAAACGATCTGTCTTTCTCTTATCTGACCGCCATTCATTTTATCGGTGGGCCGAGCACGAGGGTCGCATACGTAGCTTTGCTACTCCCGCCACCGTGCCGCTTTACCCGCCCTCATGTAAAACTTATGTGGTCTGCTTTGGCCACATAGGAAATTTTAATTGCTAACGTGTATTTTCTTCGTGAATTCAGGAAGTCACTATTAACATGTAACTGTTACATTACCAGAATTTGAGAGTTTGCATCTGTATAAAGATGGGTTTAACTTCATTTAGTAGTGTAAATATGAATATTAAGACTAATATCTAAAGTAAATAGTTCTTATAAATTAACTCATGTTGACTAGTTAAGAATTAGTTAATTGTTACCGAGTGTTCATCAAATAAATTGATTTTATGTTTAACATGGTGCAAACGTATAAAACAAAAATAAAAAATTACTTGAATTACTTTATATAATGAGCTCTAAAAATATAAATTATAAAATTAATATATTATAAATATAATTTTTCAGTACCCAAAAAAGCATATAAATAGCTAACATTAAATCACGACATTTGGTAACTGGTTGAAAATGGAAATAAATACATAGAAACACTAATTTGAAACTTTAATTTGAAATGCTACAATTAATACCTGTGTTGTACAAGGGTTAATGCACATCACTGTATTTAATGATGAAATGTGTCGTGTGTGGAAAACTAATAATTTTATTAGCCGTGCTAATACTTGAAACCATTGTGTTTTGGGTATCACTTTAATTCTGATTGATTTTCCTAAATCTTTTTGGTTTCATAGTATGAAACTAATTCATAACCCTTTAAAATCGTGAACTTTTATAAATTTTATCCTTCATTCTAAAACATAAACACCAATAAGTGTCCAAACTAAAAATGAATAAGGTTATTTTTGTTAATTGTGTGTTTATTTTTATTTTTACGATCGAAATAGTTTTTACTTTCAATAGTGTGTTGAACACTAAAATGGATTTAAAAGTATCAAAATGTCATTCTTGATTGATTGACTGAATAATAATTAAGTATCGCCAATATATTAGCCTAACCTGTTCAAATCTGTTCATGCTTTTTTAGTATACATTCGTTCTGTTATAAAATGATATATTCGCAAAATTACTCTATAGTTTGAAATTAAAGAACATATGTTGAAACCCTAAAATTCAAATTGCTGTACATTAAAGATCCAAAAACAATTTACAATCAATTCATTTTTAAATAGGAAACCGGTTGAAAATTGTGCCTGATTCTTATTGTAAAATTTAATATTCAAGTCTTATAATTGTTTGAAACTGTGCTGTAAAATTTTATAAAATACTGTTAATTAAATTTGGAGATATAATTAATACAATGTAGGCCAGTGCTTTGTGTCACCTTTTTAAATAAAATTATTTATTTTGTAGGAAATTACGACTCCAAAAAAGTAAATGTTTTATTCGTAAGCATACTCATTTTATGTTATGGTCAGTCCGTACATGATCCTAACAACTACAAAAAATACTCACTCTGATTGTGATAAGTTTTTTTTTTTATTTTTATGGCATTCATTTGGCATATTCAAAAGATTAAAATGGTACATACAAATTTTTTACGAGAAAGGAATTTCTTGAACTCGGTACTGAAAATTATTTTATATTCTCCCATTGTACCAGTCGGTTTTATATTGTCTTTGATAACAGAACCTGAGGTTACACTGCACGAGCAAACTAAACAATGTGTCTGTAATCCCCCACCCTGTGAGGCACAAAGCGTAGCTAGCTCTTCAATATGCAGAGACTATTCGAGGGGGAATGAATAGAATAGCAATGCACTTCCTTAATAACATATATTATATGTTCCTTCCAAAATCATATCTACACTTAAAGCATGTTCTCGCTGCGTTGCTTTTACAACAGATTTTCTGTACGGTCTACTTTTCATATCGTATAATTGTGTTATTTACAATTAAATTCATATAATAATCCGATATCCAATTAACTTTTTTGTTTTAACAACTTGTTCCGAAAGTTACTCAGTCAACAATGTGTTACTAAACTTTGAAAAATACTTTTAAATCGCATTATGTCAAAAATTATGTATATCTTTTGTATCATACATAGAGCTATGGGTGGGTAATTATTCCTAAATGTTTTCTTTAACTATTGTTCAGATTTAAAGGGGTTTTCCATAAGTCAAGGATAATATTTCAAGGGGAAGGAGAGATGGGTCAGTAAATGACTAGTCGAAATGATCAAATATGATCACTCTATCATGACTTTGATTCAAAGAAATAATTACAACAAAACTCAAATACTTATCAAAGTATAAATCTAGAGTAGCAGTTTATGTGATTTAAAAACAAGTGTCGATATCTAGAAAAACTAAGAAACTTTTGTCATCCATTTAAACAACTATATATTCTTGAAAAGTTGTTTCAGACAATATTTAGGTATGATTCAATTTTACTTTGGATTTAAAATTGGTGTAGTATTGATAGCTACGAGTATTTAAATAATTATTAAGTGTTTTCAATACTTCATATACTTCGATAGTTTTTATCGATGCAACAAACACCAACCAACAGTATCTAACGAAGATGTTTGTCATGAATGTATACACAAAGAAAAAAGCATATAATTTACATACAATTTTCAAGCAGTTCAAACAATGCAATTGATCCTGAATAGGTCCTTCTTTTGCTTGTTCCACAATTAATTAACAACTTCACATCAATTAGGTAGCTCTAGTATGCGCTCATATTCTGAATATTTCGTATTAAATTGACTCGGATAAACTGAACTACAAAGTGATAATGAGCTGTTGTTACTGTCATTAGAAACTGTTTCAGAACTTTTTATTTTGTTTGAGATTTATCAAATGTTCTTATATCTGGCAACAAATATGCTGATTTTAGAGCTTCCTAGAATAGGCAATTTGCACAATAATCAATGGACCTAGTAGATAAAATGCATAACTCATAGTCGAGAATTACCTTCACCACACTAAGGTTGATTGTTATTATCTCCTTATAGCTTGTATATTCGACTGAAATACTTGGGAGTCCCGAAGCGACTTGTCTAACTTAGCATGTGTTTCTAAACATGTTTATACTACAGATTATTATGGATATATACATTACATTAAGTTTTATCGTTATTAATGGAAATTATTCACAAGTTAAGTGATTTTTAGGTTTAAGAACGTCTGTGCACTGAATATTCAGTATTAGGTGAAATGCTTTCGGGGGCCGGGGTTTTGAGTTCACAGCCTAATGCGAGTTTACACTTAATAGCTGATGCCCGCGGCTGCTGACTCATCATCGTTATGAGTGAAAGCACAAGTCGACTAAATCATTAGGTAATTAATTGTTGCCTCACTTTTAATATGGACACAGTAAAACTAAAGGGGAACATAGTAGTATTACTTGTACGGGATATAAGAATTGTTTTTTTTTTTTTTTTTTTAATGAGCACTGGTATATCCTTACAGAAGTATTTCATGCTAGACTACGCAAACAGTAATATTTCGCCAGGAAAGTTTGGTCCCAAATAAAATTTTTTAACTGAATCTGTTATATACTGATTAATATTGTTTTTTTAAACTGCAGTTCAGCTTAATTATTAAGAATTAAATCCATCCATGCAGTGCTAAAATAATACAGATGTAAGGTTACTGGACCGTAAACCATTCATAATTATTTATGTCAAAATATGGTTGTCAACAATGGCCTTAGACTGGTGTCAATTTCTACAGTCTTCTGATTTAATAAAAAATGCACTAAAGGAATATTGTGGAGATTGTTAATGGATCTGGGAATAACTGTGGTAAACCAATATGTGTATATTTCTAAAGACTTCTGTGTTAGGATCATTTCAAGCGAAATATGGAGTGGAGTATGTTTAACTGCAAGTGAAAATGGCATAGTATACAATAGGCAGTAGACAGTAAACCATGGGAAATACACTGTAAACCGTGGAAAGCAGCTGTGGGCAGTCAACTGCACGACAAGCAGTAGACTCCAAACAGTAGACAGTGGACAGTAGGCAGTAGATAGCTTATAGCTCTAAATAGGCGAATGATATAATATAATATTTTTCAACTATGATAATGATGTATGATAATTGATGACGTGGTAGGAATCCAGCCTACTCCGAAGAAACTGATTGGTCCTTTCTTGAACATGGTGAGTAGGAGGGGGTGTGATGGATGAGCGAAGTAATTTGTAGTGTCAACGACAAAGTTAAATTATTAATAAAAATATATTTTTTTGTTTTCAAGATTTTTTGTGTGATTTTTGTTTGCTTTATAGTACAGATTTAATCATTTATAGTTACTTTCACACTGGAAAAGTAAACAATTCCTACAAAATTGTGTTACTAATAAATGTATGACTGTTATTTACAAAGTTTTCTAACACGGCCTAAGGAAAAATTAAAAATGCATCAGCTTGTGATCGTAATAATTGTAAAACTAAATTTAATTTAAATCCGTTCTTAAATAATGATTTGATTCTCTTATACTTCTTCAAAATAACGCAGATAAACTAAGGTCAGTGTGAGATAAATGACATTTATGATTAACAATTATAAAACTTAAACCTTTATTAAATTAAACGATTTCTGCGAGTGTTCAATCGATAAATCTCCAAATATGAACCTTAATTGGTAATATTAAAATAATTCAATTAAAATAACATTAATGTGCAATTCACCTACAGATTAATTTATTGTATTTTTACATATACATAAGAGTGACTCGAGCAATACATGTTGGAAGTCCCGTCTAATGTCTTTACTCTTTTATTTTCAAAAATATATAGGAAGATCATGAATTAAAACTTTTAAATTTGTTTAAAGACTACAGATTAAAGCCAAAACTAATTTGGGTTTAGGAAGAACTTAAATATTTAAAATGCTCTGCTGTATTTTACGGTAATTGTATATAATGTAATAAACACATATAATAATTAATTAATCCAATGTTTTGGTTTTAGAGATAATATTCACAATATACACCATAAACTCCATAGACGCAGGATAAGAAAACCTATTCATAATGTCTATTATTATTAAAATAACAGATAGAAGTGTGTTATAGTGAGCTCTTCTCACAAGTAAGGCTGATAAAATTGTGCATTGTATAAAAACACAACAATTGTTGTGAATTATTGTGTCGTATAATTCAGGACTCTGTTTTGGGACGAGTACCGGTTAATATATAGATATATTAATGATTTGTGTACTTCAAAAATTAAGAGAAAGTTACGTATTTTACTGATAATACTACCTTATGTTTCACAAAATGAAGTTCAATGGGAGTTGCAATTGATAAGGGCCTGCTAGCAACAGAGAGTTGGTTCAAAATTAACAATATGCTCTTGAGTACTAATAAAACTTTTAACCTCATAAAACAGAATACTTAACATATTATTCCCAAATGCGCAGGATATGTTATGAATGTACCTATAGTTAAGTGTGACCAAGAACTAGATTATAAAACTCATGTATTTGATAACAAAACTAAAACTTCAAAAGATGTGTAAAGTGTGTTGTGAAAACAAAATGCTTTAATTTATTTTGGTTCAATGTACTATATGAATATGGTATTTTTCCTTAAAGAAGTTCTCATAGGATAAATTTATCTCCAGTACATTCGCACTTCCAGTTATTATGTACTTCTTTCTAAATTCTGGGGTGGAAATTATTTGAAATCAAACTCATTTTTTACAATTTAAAACATTACGATATGATCCATTTTACAGATGAAAATTACTTCAAAAGAAAGTTGAGAAATGCTGGCAATATTGAAGTTCCAAAACTAACACATTTCTGTTGCACCATGAGTGTTTAACAAAACGTTAAACAATATGATAATCTGAAATAGTAAGATTATAAACCGTATTCAAGGGAAACGAACAAGAGCTTAACTGAAAAACAAAATGATTTACTTCTAAACATTTAAGTGAAGAAGTATCCTTTAACATGTTTATTTTATTTGTATAATGGAGCCAAAATAACGTTGTACCTAATATTTTAGTAGACTAATATATACAAAGATCAGTTTTTAATACATAATTACTATAAGCAGGTATACACTTTTCAAGACTGTATTCAATGTTATTAAGAATTATCATTACGCTTATTTGTTGGAAAGCGTAATGTTGATTTTGCATAATAAACGTTCCTGGCACGTTTTTAAATTTCTTTAAAACAAGCCTCCAACAAGTGTTGGAGGTCCGATATTTGCTCACATCAACTGTACGTTATGTTTATCATACTGGTTTTGTATTTTTATTTTTAAGTGTGTTTCATTATGCTCTTAGGGGATTTGCTATATTTTATTTGTCACTTTTTGTTTAAACTATAAGACAGTAAGAAAATGGTTTAATTAATTTAATCAAACCAGTTTTTTGTTGTTGGGAACTAAAAATATGGATTTTTTGTTTTTTATTAGACTGTAAACCAGCTGTAAAAATCAGTTACGCAGGTGACCCGGTGTTAAATGAATTCAAACAATACGACATTAAAGTTTGCTCCTATCAATTAAAATACCCATAGAAATATTCAGACGTTCGCCTCGTTAACTGTTACATATAACTAAACAATAAATTGGATTTAACGTCATCTATAATACGCTCCTTGGACCAAGCACCACTGGAGATTATCTGTATCTAAAACGAACCCACAAGCAGTCCTAATAAATTTGATTAGACGTACTTACCCGGTGATTTAGGAGACAGCATGAACGGAGCGGGTCTAGTTTTGTCCGCACCGACTGTATTCGTTTAATCTAATAACGTGTGTTTAGAGGCCAGTCATTTGGAAGCCAACTAATCATCACGGGACCTCCCGCGGAGAGCACCGACTGTACTTCCAGCTCGATGTCAACTGACATACCTGCAAGCTGTCCTGCCTCTTCTCTTCTTTCGTCCTCTCTTTATTTTCTTTAAGTCAATGTCGCCAACATCTGAGCACATAATAAAACAACCCTCCCTATCCTCCACATTTCAAATGCATAATTTGTCAGTGATATATTGTACAAATTTTAAAGGATAAGAGCAAAAACTTTTGTTTTAGACGACAAAAAAATTAATTTGCAAATGTATTAAAATCTTTTATCCTCGCTAATTAATCCGTTTTTGATCATAATTACATGCAGTGTTCTTAAAAATAAACCAATTTTATTATATACTAAAATTCCACTATCATTTGCCAGATATTTTTACAAAACTGGTGGCAAATATGACGTACCAATTTTAACAAATGATAAATTGTTAAATACATCAGTAATGTGGCATCAGTCCTTGCCACCAGGCATTTTCATTTTTTAGAAACATAAATCCAGTGGTAATCTAAAAATATTTATAGAAACCTAAAAAATAACGCCATTGTTAGACAATTGCAATTTTTATTCGAATTGGATTTTTATTCTGATTTGTACTGATTAGCCAAACACTGGTCAATGGACGTACTTTACTACGTAAAGCATAAAACCGTAGGTAAAAATAAACAAATATGTACTATTACTATACCATTGACTCTTGTAACTTTGTAAGGATGCATATTTTTAAGTACTTAACGTTCTTTATAAAAACAAAATATAAATATAGAGATAGTTAAAAATGTCGCTTCTAAACAGACTCAGAAATTAAGGTAAAGGTACTAATTATTTCTGGCTTGACTTGAATATATGTAACATTAAAATACAATTCAATCATCAAAATTTGCAACAGTAAAACTGAACACAAAACTTTAAAAACAAAAACACCACATTTTAATGAGGACTATATATATATATATATATATATATATATATATAGTTCAACATCTGTAGAGCACAAACTTTATATTTTATATTACCCGAGTGTTTACTTTATTCCTCGGAAGAGTCAAAGAATAACTCAATCTGTTGTAAAAAAAATAAATTGTAGTTTTTACTACGGATCAAGCGGTTATCTAGGAATTAATCTCTAACTTTTTATTAAAATTTCCTTCCTACAAAGTTTTATGTTGTTCTATACCCATTTATCATGACTTTTGCTAGTATATTCTAGGATAGCAATGTAAAAAATGGGCTTATTAAAATGTGGTTAAAATCAATTGAAAATTTTGCTAATATTTCTCAATTATTTCCTGAATTCTGGTTTTACACTAAGAAATATATATATTTTTTAATTTGATTCTAACAATAAATGTTTGAGGTTTTGTTGGTTGGTGTTAAATCAATATATACAAACCAGTAATATATTTCTTTCGCTTTAGCACAGTTTTAGTATGGAAGAGGATATTCGCGTTACTAATCCGTTAATATCGGTAAATTCCCGGTACTTTTATCTGAAATTAGGGAGTAGTTTGTTATAAAAAAATTAAAATATAAGTTACTCAATATGGTTACGATAATATCACGTGGAAATTAAGGCTATTTTTGAAACACGACGAACATTTTGTTGAAGAAGATTTGACGGCTGTTGCCATTGGGCGATTTCCAGGAAAACTGTGAAGAAAATACAAGACAAGGCTACACAAGTCGTAAAGGATTGGGTGAGAAATGAGATGCTGGATTATAGTATAATTTCTTATAATCAAAATCAGTTGAAAACCGGGTGGCCCAAAAGTCAGTTTTTAGCGATTAGCGAATTAAAACTAAATGAAAGAAAATACAACGTAAAGGAATGAAAATACAACTTTATTATTAACACAAGAACAATGAATGTACATAACATGCTCAAAATGGGTTCCCTGCTGTGGTATAATCAAATATTGCATCTTTGCATCACAAATTTACAAATTTTGTCACAAATGTTCAGGGATTATACAGGATTTGAAATTCCGTTTGAGTTAGTTCCTTCAAATTCTCAACATTACGAATATTGACAGAGTAACCTTCACTTTTTAGTAAATCCCAGAAATAAAAATCCGTGAGTGTGGTATCTTGAGATCGGGGAGGCCATCACCACAATGAGATTAGTAGAATCCCAACAGACACAGTTGTGTCTGTTTGCTGTGCCATTTAATCTAAGAGTTGCTTCATCGTTTAAAAAAATTGTTTTGTAGAACCCGATATCAGCTCCTTGTGAGATTGCGTACCACTCGCATAGCAATTCGGTTATCTTCATTTAGGCCTGGAGGTAAAATAGGCTATGTGGTCTTAATTTCAGTTTTTCCTGCATCCTTTGTACGCTTGTTCTTGCTATTTCATACTTGTACGATACATTCCTTTCAGATGTAGTGGATAATTACACAAAACATTTAGCAGCAACATTTAGATTTTCTTCGTACGTGCAGACTTTGTTTGGGCTAACTGAAAGAGGAATCTCAGATACACTCCCAATCTGTTCAAACCTTACATATAATTTGCAAATTCCTAGGCGAGACGGAGGTTCGGTGTTTAAAAAACGTTCCACAAATAACTCGTGAAAATCGCCGTAATTATGATCATTTTCCACCCCGTTTGCACAACAAATACACGCTTTTCTGTAGTTAACTTTCTATTCATTGTCACTTAAGTATCAAACCACAAAACATAACCTCAAATCACTAGTATCGACTGATTTGTGGGTACTGAATTACTTAAGTTGTCAACTACACGCTTTGTAAAAACAAAAATATATAAAATAGACTATGAGCTACCCAGTATATACATCACATTTCCACATAGAACACAGTTTTAAAATATAGCCTACTATATGCAAACACTAAGCAAAAATATAAAAAATACTACTACCATTGGTAATAAAAACAACTCTATTTAAAAATTGAGACATACTTAAATAACTGCAATTGTTTTTATTTAAACAAATTTAATATTTCTTAACTATTATTTCTCGCTAAATCATTATCAAAATTTCTTCAGTTACGTTTTAAGATTTTGTTTTGTTACTATCGTGAATATTCTTATAATTCACCTTGGGTATCTTTAATGAATGCACTATTAATAATTTTTTAATACCTTTTGTATAATGAGCAGACGCTTTTTAAATATGCATTTAAAATTGAATAGAGTAAATTTTCTCACGTTCTGTTGGACTCCTGAAAGCTGGCACCTTCATCATCGTACTTACTTCTTCCTGAGAAAAAACAAAAACACAGGTTAGCTCCTTTCCGGACTTAAAAACAGAAAAAAGAACGTAAACAAATAAGCACTAATGCTAGGCATAAGTGCTGGGGCATAGCATAAAATACAGAAAATCCTAGAAAATGTTATTGAAATTTAATTCACATGCACTGTTAAATAATTTTACTCTTATTAATATTTAATAGTTTTATGAAGATTGATATGTTGGCTTGATGTTTCCTATAAAAAATTAAACAAAATTGATCAAATAATAAATTCATCCCATAGTTTTACTAATGGTTCATGGAAGAATACATGGATGTAGGGTTCATGTGTAAGGTGTTAATATTGTTTTAATTAGAATTTTAGTTAGTCAAAGATTAACTAACCTCTCTAAGATTATGTTTATAATAATACGATATGCTAATTTCTATGTTGTTGATAATTTTGTATACACTCAACTCGTTAACAATATGTATAAAGTTTTCTTTATTCTTCTTATGGAAGTTTCTCTAAATACTCCTTAAACATTACTTTGCGTTCATTTCGCTGATTCAACCGTAATGTTACACTCGCTCAGTGTATTTAAAATTAAATTCCTTGATAAACTCTAGGTACTCAAACGTACTTTAGTAACTTTCCAAACTTTTTCTTAACAAACAGTAGGCAAGGTGTACTGTTAGTTCTGATTTTATAAAAATTGTTTTACGCAGCCTTCCCTAACTTGAAATCCGTTTCATGTTTCAATGTAACCGATCGTGAGTAGTTCAGGAACTGTGTCGATTAGGTTGTGGAACGGGTTGAGCCGCAGGGTGGTTCCGGGTCCTGTCAAGAGAGCTTGTGGGAGGGAGAGAGAAGATCGTGGCGAGGGGCGAGGGGAAACGCAAGGAGCTTATCGTGCTTTCGCACTCTGCTCACCTAAATGGACTTAAAATATGATAATGGGGGAAAGCGGGGGTGATCTGATTTATGGGGTGTCATGGGGTAAACGGCGTGCCTTGTTAATGGGGTTTGTTTAGTACTTCATCCCGTCGATGACCACGTGATACACTGTGCCATTTGGCCCGTATCCGTCTCTACTACGACGACCGCTTGAAACCACATGTGTTAGTCTCCTTGGATAAACCCTAAAGAATGTATAAGACCCGTATTAAATCTCATGACTTTCTGAACACTAGAGTATACAGCGGGATAAAGACAAACTTAGGCTACATCTGATTATGATTTTAAATGAGATTATGGAATCGTTAGAGTTACTTATGTCACATAAAGTGGATGACATAGTTTCAAATTCTGTAAAAGTGATTTTATGTTAAAATGTCCTTTACATACTTTATATTACCAGAGTCTAAATGTATAAATAAAGGCAACAGACTTACTCGTTAAATTCATTAACTTGTAAAACACTAGGACTATAATGGCTATTTAGTATTACTTATAATAGGAAAGATAATAATAAAGTGACGTTTATTATCACCTACGTATAGTGATCACGATGAAAGTAACTTAAAACAGGATTCTGAAAACCATCATTTCCTATTCAAAAATTTCAGGAGTGGGTAGTCGGGCTCCCCACCTGGAATTAATTTTACATGAGGTAAGATAAACTGAAGTGACAGATGTTGATGAGATAAAACTAATGATCAGGATATCCAACTTCATTGTGGTTGTTTTATTTTATAACTTAACAATGTTTTGTTCCATTTAATTGATGTAATTGAGGTTATGTTGAAAAGAGAGATTTTTTAAATGTATGTTTGGTCTCTTGAAGATTTTTATTTGAGTACACATGACACAGGATTTCATTTAACATATTTTAAATCTCCCTCCCCCCCCCACCGAAAAACTCTAAATAACGTTATTATCAATCCATAATAAGAATAATTAGAAAATATGAGGAGCTGAGTGGAATTAAGGTATTTTATCAAAATTGTCCTTTTCACTATCAAATACTGCAGTAACCACGTCAATATTTTGGAAATCAGCAGATCTACGCACCATTTTCTGAAAGAACAAAAGTGCCTTTTCCTCCAGGCCTCCCACGTCTGAGGTTAGGTTGCATCTATCAGACTGTTGGTAGTGCAGTATACATTGCTCAAGTTTTTAACTCAACTGTAATAAAATTAATAATACAGTTCATTATAGAGTGTAAATGTGTTATTAGCATTTAAAACTTATGTCTACTAAAATGAGTGTTAAGGTCATGTTAGTGATACTAGCTATACAAGTGTTAGGACTATCATTGAAGTGTCAAGTCTTTGCAGGAAGCAAACAAAACGCTATCGAAAATTATAAGCAAGTCTTTTTGGGAGAGAAATGTTACCGATAAGAGGAAAGGCAAAGATGAGTCCTATCAAAATAAAAAATACTTGCAATAAAGTCAAAGAAGTTTAAATCAACATCAAACGTTTGTCAAAAAACTTTTTTATAATTTGCCAGTGCAGGATCAGATCAAGTTTAATCCAAAAGTGATTACTTGGAGTGTCACAATCATCCCAGACCGTTTTAAGTAATTCATGCAAGAGACATGCATGTTGAAAAAACGTATAACACCCGTCACAATGTAAAACTGAATAATATTGGGATATTAAATATGTACAAAAGGTATTGTGTCTTAGCTTCATCTTAGCTAAGGGTTGGGCGTTCCAATCACCTTTCGTGTTGTAAAACCATCTTTGATCTGATTTCTACTGAAGTTATTGAAAATAAAGTAATTAAGTACTAAAAGAAAAGACACTTAAATATATAAAAGTAGCAATGCCATTTCTACATTTTTAGATACAACTGTAAAGGACTAGTTTGAAATAAATGTGTTTTTTAGACTTTTTCAGTTTTGTTTTGACTAATTTGATTATTTTCAATAGTAGTTTTCAGTAGTAGTTATCAATCGTTACTATGATCGTGCTTTGATATTTATTAATTTTTAAGCGAGTACCGGTACCTTTAATCATGTTGTTTATTCCACAATTTTACAAGGTTTTTTTTTATTTTAACCTCGTTGTAGGGAAAGAGTGTACTTTTACTTCGTATTACTTGTATGATTATGGATATAATTATTATTAAAACCGTTAAGGTTTAAAATGATTGAAGAACAATTTAATAATATTTGTTGGTAGTACTTAATGAAATCCAACAATTAAAAATACAATTTCATCTGATTTCAAACTTTAGACACACTTTTATTAAAACTGCTAATTTGCAAAAGTGCCCTTATTCCATCCAGGTCCTCAATTTTGTTGCTTAATAATTACTCAATCCAAACCGTGCACTGGAATAAAATGCTTGTGGTATGGGTAAAAATATTGTTATAGTGTACGTATCACTAAACGAAATTGAAAATATCTTTAAAAATAACATATTAATTACGACCGAATTATCTTATAACTCGAAAATTACATAATCATAAAAGATTTTCTAATTTCAAAATAATAAAGTCGCTCTTAGGTTTCAGTTATTAGAAAAGTGTCTGAACTTTCATGGTAACGCCAGAAAGAGCATGAGGTCTGTTAAGTATAGACTAAGTAAAATTATCACTGCTGATGGCGATTGCGAACGAAGAAGGAAGTAAGTAATTTTGCTAGAAAGTACTATATTTAAAACAAAACTACTGAGTGGAAACGGCCTTTAGTAGAGTGTATCCTGCACATTTTAAGAGCTATCACATCGATGAACACATCAGTGGTGTAATTGTGGAATTGTAATTAGGCCTGTTTGAGCCTTTCCGGACAGGTGCAGCCAAATTACTCGCGCCGTAACTGTAATGGCCTATTCTTGTGCGTAATTACAACTAGCCTGTAACAGTTATTCTCTAAATCGCTCGACTTCCTCAGCGAAATAGAATACTTCTTTTACTTTTTGCACAACAGTGAAGTGGAAATGTCACTTTGTCATACCATCGTCAAATGTGAATTTTACTCAAATGTATTTATCATTTAGTTAAATATACTCGTACAGTTGAATTATATTGTATTCCTTATAACTCAATAAGTCTATATAAGCGCAACTAATTTCGTGTGATTTGAAATCTCCTACAGCTGGGATTTAATTCCCTGCTCAATATATCCTTGTTCCACTCGATTAAAATTCAATTGTAATCATCCTTACATTGACTAATTTATAAAGGACATGTAAAGCCACTGAGTATTTACTTTAACATGACTCGGTACTTTGTAAATTATAAAAATACAAATAAAAATGTTTGTATTCACTTTTGTAAAAGTGTCAACATTATGGCCGTGTCTTAAAGTAACAGCTGATTGATCAATAACACAGAAATTGGTGTCAATTTCAGAATTAAAACTGTTTAAGAACTGCTTCAGAGCACTAAAATGAAAATTACTTAATGAGATCGTAACATTTACGCGTATAGCTGTGGGGAAACTTCCTGTGTCTAACTAACTTAGTATAGCGGTCGAGTTTACTCCTCAGGTATGATTCCACAGGTTTAATTACTCCTTAGGGAGGCCTTCATTTGACTGTGATGAGTTTAATCTAATTGTAATAACAAATTTAATATATTTCAAACCTGGCTGTTGGTTATTATTTTGGTTCTCGGTTTCCATCGTACATATTGATTTTGGAGAGATTTCCTGACCTCAGAACAATGTTTAAAAGTTTCTACTACGTCATTGCAAAATCAGTTACAGGTAAAATTTGATGTAGCGATTTATATCTTTGTAATTGTAATTTTCAGCAATAAGGAAAACAATACGGTAATATTATTTGTTAAGTGACCCGGGCTCGAGTCCAGACGAGGTCCAGATCGCTGGACAAACATGAGCGCACGCAGGCTACATTCCCTAGACCACTTTTTTCACTCGAGGGCTCTTAAAAAGGATGTTTTTATTCAACTGTGATCCCTAACCCAAAACTCTTAACACAGCCAGGAGCGCGATGTGAAGTATCGCATCTTCTGTGTGTTAAGCCTTAATGGACCCAGAATTACTAGTGTTCGGTGGCCACAAACATTGTATTATATACAACTCAAGACTCTGAAAACGTTCAGACTGCACCATTACAATAATAAGGTAAAATGCAAATTGGCCAAAAGAAATACCACACCGTTTAAAATACATTTATTTCTTTACACAATATATTTGATCTAATATGTACTTATCTGCATTGTGTTATATGTAATTTGTTTAGTGAAATTCATTACTGTCCTAGTTTATACATTACTTTGAAGGGTTATTTATTATTTTATTACAAATCATGTTTTAGGTTTTGTTTCATTGCACAATAACAAGTGAGTTTTGATCAGTCCTTAAATTATCATCAACATGTTAACAACATGCAACGAAATATAATTCCAATATGGAGATGACAAATTTCTGACAAAACGGTAAGTGACAAATGAAAAGATATTTTACAACTTCCTTTGGCAGTAGGTGTGGCTGTCAAACGTCGCGGCGGAGCCACAGCTGTAAGCCTTTGTTCGGGATACTCGTCACAGATTTTATCGCTAGTTTTATCCTGGATCGATATAATAATTCAAGATTCACGTCAGAGAGCAATAAATCGGAGAAGGTGGTGAGAAATGTGTTTGTGTTCGTGTGCGAGTCGACTAGTCGGGTCCACCGGAGACCCTGGGCCCACCATCACAGTCAATCAATCGGGCTATAAATTGAACAAGCCAACACAAAAAACGAAATGGGACGCCGACAACTGGGCAGCTACTGGAAACCGATACTGTGGTTTGCGTTCGCAGCTGCCGGCCAACACAGACGGCGCTCGCACAGTGGATAACGACCGGTGTCCCCTCAGTCTACGAATTAAATAAATGAAGCCTAAAAACATAATCACACATCAGTAAATACACTAATTTAAACTGGCCGAGATCTCTGTCACAGAGGTTAGAGGGGGGGTCCAGAGCTCGTTAGGTGGTCCCGGTTCCCCTCTCCGGCTACCGGGGATCTCGGCGGCCCGCTCTGTTAGTTCCTCACTCTCCGTAAACCGGCAGGTATTCATTTTACAAAGGGAGCTTTTATGTTGCAGGCCTAATATACTATAAACAGCCGAACAGGAGCGAGTTTCTACTGATGTGCCGAAGACGTAAAGTAAAAAAGCCGCTTTATGTTGCAGAGCCTAAAGGGTTATTCGAGATAGTCGTGAGACCGACTTTCGACTTATTCACAAACATTTTAGTGTCATAGTGGTTATAGAGAACATCAGTTAACAATATAATCTTATGCTGGTTCTTTTATATACGATTACTTATTTCAGATTATGATACTAACATAAATTTAGTTATTGCAAAGTTTCTATACTTTTCCCCAGTGGCGATACGGGTTGAGAGTGGTTTCGTCATATAATCCTGACTTCCAAAATAGAGCATAAAGAAGTCAATATGGAATGTGGTCATTAATTAAAGATATTAGCAGTTATAGTAAACGTTATCTCTAGTCCCTAAATATTTTCCCAGTATGAGGGAAAATTGCAAATTTGCTGTTTTATAAGTATATTTCTGTATTTCTTTTAAAGTATATTAAACGGTATTCGTGGTAAATTGTGGTTATTTATTGTGTATGCAAGTCTTATTTGTAAACAGTCAACCGATAGGTCTATTTCTTCAATGGTACACATAATTTGTGTCTACAACATTTTGCATAGCCGAAAACCACAATGAGTAGAGTCATTAAAAAATTAATGTTATTTTATATTTATATGTTGTAAAATATACTTGTTAGTCAAACATACTTCTTTAAAATTGAAACAAAGCTTAACTCTTTAATACATTTGTATTTCTTTACTTACATTATCAAAAATTACTCACCACTTAGAAATTCAGAAGTAAGTACTAAGTAGTTATATTATTAAACCTTAAGCTAAAAATTTAAATTGGAACATGTGTTATATCCTACTTTACAAACAAGATAAAGTACGAGTAAATATGCCCCATTTTAATTTGGTAGGGAAACCTATCTCTAATGCCTTTTAAGAATAGGAAATAGCTCCACTTAAATATGTTTTAATGGACAAATCAGCTACACATATATTTCACTCTCTAAAATGTATGGTAGAGATGACTCAGCTGTTTTACAAAGGTAAATCTATCAAGTCGCTCTTCTAATTAAATATGAGACAAAATCAAATACACAAGATAACTTATTCGAATTACTCTCTCCAAATTAGTAACCTATTTAATCTTCAAATATATGTTAGGGAGTGGATATAAAGTCTAGATACACATTTACTGTTTAGGGGATTGCTCAATTTTACTTTATGATGGTGTTCAATCTCAGATATCACATGATGAGCCAATTAAATACTTTTAACAATTTCCACCCCTTCCCCTTCCACAGGCAGAAAGTGCGATAGCAAGTGGTAATTTTGGGGTTTTTGCGTGGTTATTCGTCAAATCTTTGGATTAAGAAATCTGTGGAAAGGTTAACCAATATAAATGGTCATAATTAATAAAATCTAGTCAAGCTCACTATTGGCACAAATAAAACCCAATCCTGTGAGATACGTGTTGCAGAAATGAAAAATAATTTTAATAACTTATTTAGCATATTATAAAATATATATGAAGTTTTTACAACAAAATGCTAAAAAAAGGAAAGAAAAATATTTATTTCTGATTGGAGTTTATCCTTGTGTTAGTAATCAATAATATGAACGTGTCAATATGTAGTTTGATCATGTAAATATCTAATTTTTAGAAATAAAATATGTACTTTCGGTTACGGGGTGGAGGGCATCATAGTTAACAACAAAGATTAATGACTCTCTTTGAAATTGTGTTAACGACTCTATTTTTATGGGTCAGATACAGCATCAAATAAAGAACTATCCATTGATTTGCTTTACAACGTAAACTATAAAACGTATGATGAGATGAAGATGAATGAAGATTCGTAAGCCGGTTGAGGTACAAATCTAGTATCAAACTATCAAGTGTTGCAGCCTTATTGGTCAAAACTGGTATAATCGCTTGAAAACAACATATATCAGTTAATGTTCGCTTTTTGGAATTATATTTGATAAATTACCTTTTTTACAATAATCCCGTAACAGCCCAGTGCAGCCATATGGACAACAGGATATGTTGAGGCTTAGCACAGAGTGTTTATTTCTCACTTTATTTTCTGGGCTGGTACGTGTTAAATTAGTAATACACACAACAGTAATATAATTACGATTTGCAATTTTTTCAAACACGAAGATAATTACTTCATTGTAGAGCACAAGTAGTGAAGTCGCTATGCTACTACAAGCACACACAAGAACGCACAAGACAACGATACGCAGATAACCTGAAACACACAGTAGCCGAGTGGATGAATGGCAATACTCTTGTATGGCCTCGGGGTATTACAGATTCGGCGAGGTATAACCATACCGCAGTGGCGGCTGAGCTGCTCCCCCCCTCCCCGCCAGCGATACTAGCCGATTCCGCTTGATTAAGACGCATTACGAAGTAGTGACTACAAATTACAGAAGACACTGTTTGTACAGTAACGAAATTAAATGGCCGCGTACCGCGTAGTGGCCACGACTTGGGTGGCCTGAGCTGACACAAGCTCGAGGTTTTCGATTCCTATCCCCACGTCTCCGCAGCCACAGCCACGGCGGTGAGTCACTGGGTCCCTTGTCCTGGTGCCTTACCCGCTCTGGTATTTCTGCATCCACGATTGGTTTCCGAAGCGTAGGTTAGGAGTGATTTATTGTACACTAAGGATCAAACAGAGGTGTAATGTGTAGCAGACAGGGAAAATGTTCTCACACTTCCGAGCTGTAAGTAATCGTAAATCCACGTACTGATCGCTATCGTATAAATATCCAGTATAGGCTGGTGCATATTGTTTCACTTGAAAAACATCATAAACAGATGTTAAGCAATCCATTATCTGAACAATTTTAAAACCAGCTACCCAGAACGAGAACCAGTAAATTTTGCAAAGTAGGAAGACTTTAAGATACAATAACAAATCTAAGATATATTCTTCGTGATTTGTAATACTAATAAATATTTGGTATTTGTTACATTAGTTTCAATCCTATTTTAAACTCCATAAATGAAATAATGAAGAAAGGTTATATACTTTTTTAATTATCTAAGGATGAATAATGTTAAATTTTGTCTTAGAAATCTTACCATAATCTAATAAAATGATATAAGCGTGTGGTTGTATCATTTAAACAATTTTAAAGGCTATTTAGAATAACTTTTCCGAAAAACAAAACAAAAAACAATTATTTTGATCTACAGGTTTTTTATTGTATATGTTTAAAAACATTAGTCAATTTTGTAACTGGATGAATACAAAATTGTGAATATTTTACAGTATGTATATCAGATATAGTTCAGGGAGTAACATGTTTAAATCAACTAAAATTTGAGAAAATAACATGTTTTTTCTGGAGGAAATTAATTTTAGTTATAAATTTAAAAAAGCACGTTATTACTTCCCGCCATATTTTGTTTACATATTGTGAAAAATGTGTACGCCTATCTTCAACTTTTTTTCTTCTTACCTAATTATATGAATCCACTTCAAATTCCTACAAATCCTCATGTGATGATAAAAACGGTTGTATTTTTTTGTCTCTACAAAACATGCTTTAAATGGCTGTGACACAATTTTATTAACAAGTTTAAAAACATTATTTCATCCGAAAGTAGATTGCATCACCTTAAAATGCTTTAGGCTAATAATTCCACCTTGTTGATAATTTTTTAACAAAAACACTTGCACTAACTAAAAACATTTCACTTTAAAACGTCTGTAACAATCTACTAGACTCTAAAGATTTTCAACAAAGAAAAAGAAAAAAAAGGGTGTGAGTACCTTTCTTGTGACTCCCAAATATTTAACTCTGACGAATAGTTATCACTATTCGCTCTAAAATCACTCGAAAACTGCTGAGATTTGAGTTAACCTGATACGTTACAGTGAATAACTCGCCTTTTCAAGTGGTGTCAGTCCCCAAGGCGAGTTACCCTCTCTCCGAAAACACCCTCTAGAGAGCAACCTTGAACCTTTGCTTGAGCTGTCATTAATCTTCCAATTTGGAACATATTGAACAATTAGTCTCGGCTCCGAGAGGGGTTCAATGGTTTCTTAACGGGTCTGAGACGCTGCAGTTTGAGGGAGTAGGGCAACCACCCACCTCTCCGTGTTTTCCATTCGTGTATCGCAGAACTCCTTGAAGTAAGAACCCTTTTTACTTCGTCGTTTTGATTTTTATTAATTATAAATTACAACATAGAAATCACTCGTTTTGTCTTATTAAACCGAGACCATGAAAAACAATGTAGTAAAGATCTTCCGTATTGTGATTAATTAGAAAATGATAACTATATGAATATTAATTATTTTCCATTTGTGTTCGTAAAGTGTTAAATTATTATTTATAAAGGCAGTTAATAGTACTAAAACTGTGTCTTGAAATAAATCGAAGGAGAAAGGTAAAAGTACATTTATCATGAAAACGCATAGAAAATAATATTGTTTGTGTTTCTCGTGCACAATACAATAATATTCAAAATTAAGTAGTATTATTGCTGTAAAATCGTTTACAATTTATAGTAAAAATATGAAACCCTTTCTACTATGTTTTAAGTAAATGGACCTTTAGAAGAAAATAGTCATTAATAATGTTATTCAAGTACCATTAAAATATGAAATTAACATAAAGTCATCAAATACTATGTCATATAGAATTCTTTTTATTAAGTTTGTAAATAAACCTTTAAGTGTGATTATGAATTACTTGTCTTCTTATAATAATTAGGTGAAAATACAAACAAGTTATTATGTAGACGTTGTATTCGCAACACATTGGATAATTCAGTAAAATTGTATAATTAATTTATTAGTGCACGTATGTAATTTGAAACCAATTCTAAAGATTTAGTTCAATTTTGCAACTACTTTAAAATTTCCTATAACAGCGGCATAAGTAAGTACTATAAAAAAATATGTTCTCTTTATTATGAGTTATATGATGCTACTGTCGAGAATGGCATTTTTAGACTTAGATTTTCAAACCACCTGTAAAAAATTCACCCCAGTATATTCACGAATAAAACACGAAATTTATTAGGATTAATGTCATGTAGGAATCAACAAGCATGCCGAAATTATATGGAGTTTGTTTACCCCCGTCTAATGTTGCTAATTATTTACTATTTTTGTCCATATGTTTTAGAAAGTTTAACTAACATCACAGTTCTAATTAGTATTCTATTAAAATTGTCCCATCATACACAGCTTGTTTCTGTAATGTATGCCTGTACAGCATAGGAGCTTTCTTGGAGGTTCTTTACTGCCAGCGATAAATTCAAAAATCCCATAAAAGTGCGTCGAGGAGGAGTCGACTTTCTTCCATGCCAAACCTCGACAACAATGGTATTGTGAAGAACTAACTTGCAGGTAACCGTGAATTGACAAGTCACAATATTATATAAAGGATAAATAATGTCAGTTCGAGGGGACCTTTGTTAGGGGACTAGCAGCCAGACACCTTTGTGGACAACACAATATTGTGCCGACAGTTGTGTGTGATCATATTGTGTGGCGACCCCACAGCGCCGCCCAAGCGGGTCCATCATTTCTGTGAATTTGCCTCTGACTGGTTAAACTGTACAATGCTAATAGGTCCAACTGTTTAAAACAATAATCGACGCATTTTAATTGTTATTATTACTCAGCATCTTACTGTTACGGAATGCGGCAGCGTTCCTCCGTAGAGTCCAAAATCCTAAAATATCTTAGAGGCAACGTAATAAATTGTGGATTATAGCAAACCGTATCCATAACTATAAATTTTAACACATTTACATTTGTGTATGTATCGCTGTTTGAATTGACTGGTAAAGATAATGTATAGACGTATTAGCATCTGTTTTGTACTTTATATTATAGCATATTTTACTTTTGCAAATACTTTGACTAAGTTAGATATTATAACTCACTTAAATTTTGTAAATCTACAGATATGTCATATCTGTATTACATTATGGGTCAAAATTTTACAAAAATGGTATTTATTTCCTTTTACACGAATATAAGAATGTTCTTATGAAGCGTGTTATCGAATCTAGTTGTCCACGCTATCCTAAGTAAAGTTGTAATTATTGTTTTGGTAAACTCCAATTGAGATTATTATCATTAATTAGAAATTCAAAAATTCGTAATATATTTTTGTTAAGATTCGCCAAACAGAATATACAAAAGCATTCTAGTTAGGGAATCACATATATAAATAAGTAAAGGAAAATAAGTAAACAAAATATTTTTACAAAATGATTATTTGGAAATTACACGTTTAAGTTATGTCGGTTTAAGGTACTAATTTACAAATTTAAATGTTGTTCTTGTAAAGAAAGTTATACACGATTGCCTTCTTATTGATATGTCTGAAAATAAAACTAAACATCCATGTATTTTATGAAGTAATTACAGATTAAAATATAACATATTACATACTATTGAGAGGGGTATGCGGTAAGGTTATTTTTAGGTATGTAAATCGTAAAAAGACTTCAATTTTACAAACGTTTCCGTTGTTATTTTATTGTAAAAGAGTTCTGAACCAAAGGAAGAAAAATGTGCATTTAACATTTTTAAGGGGTGGGCCGAGTACTGAAAATTAAAAAGAATTATGTTTGGTCATTAATTAACAGAATAACAGTAAAAGACCGCCGCTGCAGCGATCAGAGGGAACCCCGCTCATTATCCTCATATACGATAATATATCGTCCTCGTTTATCGGTAAGCTCACGTTAACGCTTCGCCGCCTAGTCTTTTATCGTTTTACGACACCTCCATCTATCTGTTAAGTTTTATTCACGGATTTTATTGCACCACTGTATACGCCGTGCCGCGCGCTTTGATCATTAGCGTTAGCTTTCCCTGGACTGAAGGTTCACACGCGCCCGTCCTCAAGGACTGCACTGAGCAGGACTGCTTTTTATTTACTACGTGTCGGACTTTTGATCCAAGGCAAGATAACTGGCCCATTTACGGTTCCATCAGTGTGTTCTTTTGACTTCCACAATTTAATTGTTTACCTCTTAGATCTTGAAGTAATTGAAACATTAACTCCGGCCGGCACAGTCTAGGAAATCGTAACAGGGGCAACATTTGGATTGAAAGATTTGGACATATTTTCATTGTACCTATATTGTGCCCTAGTCCAGCCTGACGTCTTACCTGTACGGTATCGACCTGTGATTGTCAAAAGCCTGTCCTGGGTCAAAAAATGAAAATATTCATTATCACCTTTAATCGACATACTAAGGGTTTACAGTTATTTTAATTATGATATAGCATGGTTCAAGAGGCTAAGTTATTTTACCCTTAAGTCGGATAGAGAAAATGGGCGAATTAAAGACAAAGTGTTTAATTGCAGTGCAAAAGATGCAACTGCAAATTGTTTAATGCTATCACTGGGGCACATGTTAGATAATGACTTGCAAAAGATGTGAAATTTGTAAGTGTTGATCCAAAATTATCTCATATAAAAATATTTTTTTTCTGAATAAGTAAAATTCAAAACTTTTGGTCACCGGGGCTCATAAATGGAAATAATATTTCAAATTTTTTAAGTCAATTCCATGTTTTTAATCTTGCCTGATTGATATACCAAACGATTAGGTGTCTCAAAATACTTATTGGGATATAAAATTTTAAGGGAACTGTTTCATAATTATTGTAATGGAAAATGTGTGATCTATCTCCAAAATATAACCCCCACAAACTTATATTCATCAAGCATGCTTGAGTTGGACACCAAATAAAAAGTGATTTAACTCCATATCACAAATCTATAATTATATTAGAAATCCCAAGTGTGGAGATTCATTTTCAAAATAGTTCATCAGAGGAATCAGAACTTTGGATTTTGGGTGCTACTCTGGACGAGCGAAGATAGCTGACGAGACTAGAGGGCAAGGATGCCTATGAGCATATCCATAAAACAAAGTGTCATTTTTTGTATTCAATAGTAGGATTACATCACACACTTCAGTGGTATCAAATTAAGGTAGTTTCCTAAAGTCGAATGTTGCGTTTGTTTCTTTAAAATTTTTACATTTTCATACCTTCCCACGTCTTAAAAGAAACGCGGCATACCGTACCGTATATTTCTGTTCACGTATAAGTTATATATCTAAACACTATTAAAAATCACTTGAAAATTTAGGTACGCTTTTTATGTGGAGAGCATTGTATAGGTTAAGTGGAGAAGTTGTTCTCCCAAGAAAGGGATTTATTAATAAAGCCTGTTTTATTATAGTAGGAATATAGGATTTGTATTACTAATTTTGTATAACAGTTTATCTGAAATTATTATTCAAACGTATATTTCTTCAGCTGTGTTAATCTCTCATATTCTCTTTTATACACCGGTAGGCTGGGCAGTGAGTTGGCTGAGAATAGAATCTGGAAGAGATGGGATCCTGTGCAAACCACTGCAGCAAAGAAGGAGTCTGAATACAAGCGTGAAGGTGAGAAGGAGTCGAAAGGGAAAGTCGAACAAGAGGGAGGACTGCGTTGGAGAAGGTTGCGTTCTTCTAACTGAATGTCGCCCTTGAATCTGAATGGACAATATTTTCCCGTCGTCGTACATCACAGTAGATACAGTAGATACAGACTCTGTGTGCTATGTTATTCCTCACATTCGTATAATTTTGAGTCCCGTACTACTTGAGTATCATTTTTATTTACGTTATCGTGTAATATCATACAGATTATTGTTTAGGATTACCAAAGAGACTCAGTCTTTTCGTCCACACCTTTTAAAACCAAGTTATAATTGTGTTTTTATTGTGCCTCTCATTTCCTTTACATTCGTTTCCTCATTTCGTGGTAACTTCAGAATCTCCATATGTTAATATTTTATATCAATGGATCTGGTTTATGTTCCAGAATACTGTACGTAACAAAAACATACACACATGGTGTTTTAGAGACACATTATCACTATCACTGACTCTGACTGATTGAAACCACGAAAATTAAAATGAGGACATTATAAAATGTGGTATTTATTGAAGTAGTTAAGATATGTATTTATTTATTTAAGATATTTTCATTTATAGTGATATTGTCATAGGTATCATTGCCCTCTATAGTCTTGGAAACTGGCTTAGCTCATAACACTCGCTAACTGTCTTTTCCTTATTTATTAAAAAATGGATAAGCTGATCGTACCTTTTCACAACAGAGACTACATTTGCGAGTAAACCTGCAAAGTTAGAGCAATCGATTTATGGTTAAGTTAATTTTTTAAATTGTAAAGTTACTCATAATAATTTTTCCGTAACCAACAGAAATAGGGAAGTGTTTTGGTAACTCGGTGAGGAATTATATGCCTTTAAAGTAGGTATTTTGGGACATTTTGTAACCAGGTCCAATAAAACAGCTGAATATAAGAATGTTATTTTTTACAACATGTACGTATACGAATCGGAGAATAAAATTGACAAGGAAGCATTTTTAACTGTAAGAAGAGTAAATGGGAGAGCCGATAGAGTTTACAATAGTGATAAAACTGCATCGGTGGAACAAGAATTTGGAGCCACTCTATGTCTATAGCACAGAATCTAATCCGACGCCTTTAGACTATGATGCCACCGGCTTTCTAGGTCGTCTAATGAAAAATTGAGGCCTGAAAGTGGGTCCAAGACTGGTCTATGGATTACAAGAGGATGTTCCCGATGATCATTTGGAATTATGTAAGGTAATTTTTAATGATTAATTAGGAGGTACTGCTATAACTCACGACACCAAAAATTTTTTAAATGACGAGACTATTTAAAATTTAAAATTCCATTCATAACATAATATTTTTATTGTTCAAATAATAAAACATAAAAACTTAAGAGCAATTAAATCTGCCTTAAATAATCACTTAGTCAATGTGCAAACTCATAATTAATTTCCTGTAGTATCAGATAAATAAGCAATTAGTTATTAGCGATTGTTATATGTTTTTTTAACATCAAACATAAATGTTATGTTTAAATTGGATTGTTTGTTGTTTGGATTGCCCAAGTCATTCTGTAAACCCAACTATATGTGTACATGCACATACATACACATGCATAGCTGCCTTTCGTGACTGGAAGAAGCTTACTTGCGATTTCAGGATTTCCCAAAAAGCCGAGAAACAAAGCAATATACTTCAATGCCACTCTATTCTGTAATATATTACTGGTAAACTACAAAAGATAAAGGCCACTAGCCTCTCAGGAATGATAAAACGTCTGTGAGGGAACAACCTTTATTGCACTATCCAACGGTCAGATATAGTAGGCCTAAGGTAATACTTTACAGGGACTTAGCAAAGAGTAGCGATTTCTGGTCTTACTGACATCAGTGTTACTGACAGGACTAAGTTTGGATTGTTTTTCATCAGCCTATTTGAAACGATAGAGATTGTGTTTTATAATAAGTTAAGGTTTAAAGGGTGCCATATAAATTTTGTGTATATTTGCAAAATTGCACACTTACGATTATTGTACTTGTTAAATCGTGGGTTTTTTAGGATCATATGGCAAGATTGCAAAATATATTAAGAAAACCTCTAAGATAAGAACGAGAACAATATAGGCAGATTTGAATGAAATATGTCTAAATATATTTTAATACAAGGTTACTAGTTAAATTTCAAGTAGTTACTATCAACTCTACAGGCAATTTTATTCTCTATACCAATGAGGCGAAAAATGAAATATTTGATTACCACTGAAAGAAACTACTAATATTTCATTTTCCTTTTCTCCACTTATTTCATCCACTTAAACTCTGGTTTCTATAAAACAAAGGGGCGTTTAAATCTTATTTGCGTTTCCAAGACTGATTTTATTTGTAAGTGTACGTGGCTTTATTGGATACATCCTTTATTCATTTAAAAGTTGACAAAATTACTTTAGTCAGATGCTATATCTCAGCCACTAAAAGTAAAGATTATGTACTAAACAAAAGAAAAATGGTAGCAGTGAAAATGGGGCATAGAGGCTTAAAGTTTCTCGGCATAAATCCGGCATAGGCTACACACCCTGTAGATTTCGTTTTTCGTGTTCAGTTTGATACAAAGAGGTGCCTGGTAATATGGAGTTTCCCGGTTTCTAGAACCGTGCGGTCTCAGAGCAACGGGGCTATTATAGTTCTAATTTACCCTATGATAATCCGAATGGGTAATCCGTGGGAATTGATAACCCAAAAGTACAATATAATACAATTTTTTATTCGCATAACTCGTTTATAATCCATTTAGCAAGATTTTATCTACAATTGATAGCTGAAATAACAGAACTGATAACTGATGTCATTGAAGATCTCGATGTTTAACCCTGGTAGTGGGTGGTGACTCACTATATTGTTGGGACTAATAATTCTGGCAGGTCGTAAGTGCGTTCGTCACAGACCATCAGTGTAAGCCCAGCATGATATTCCTCAGTACTTCAGCCGTTCCACCGATTGCCCTATCCAAACGGGTACGAATAGAGAAATAAACAGATTCTATATTGAAAACTATCTTACCTTGAATTCTACGTAACCGATACATCCATAGTTATGGCTATGACAACCTGCATTGTCGGCCGTATATGTTAAATCACTACTACCTTGTAAGCCACGTTGTGCATACTGTCCATACGCAATTTGTGGCTGTAATTACCCTCTTATTCTACTCTTATTCTGAAAAACACGTCCAATGCAGGCTTATAAGTCGGGTAAGATTAAGCTGAGGGTTTAAATATTCGATTAATTGATGATAATTTTTAAACCCTCTAATTAAAGTTATAACGAAAGACATCAATTACCGTCCGGATACTGGCGGCGGCGGCGCAGCGGCGCGGCGGTGGAGGAGGCGCGCGCTGGCGGCTGGGGGTTGCTAACTAGCTCACACGTACCTGCAGCCGACCTCAATAAGCGACCTATCAATATGCAAATCGGCGAGGATATAATGGGGAGCACCGAGGTGTGATAAACCGAACAAGCCGGACTGTCCAAATATTAGGTGTCGGGTGAGAGACGAGCCGAGAAGAGCACGGGAGAGCGGAGACGTGTGACATATAGGTCCCGGGGGCGAGCCGGGCCGGGTCCGACCGGGACCGGACGGGTAGGAGAGGCCGCGGCCGGAGATGGAGAGTAGTGACAGGCTGTGAGCGCGGTGGGTCTTGATGTCTCTATTACCGGCACACCCTGTGGCCACCCAAGTGGTACAGTCGTGGCCACTACGCACTGGTCCACACCACACCACACTGCTGATAAAATATCACAACCTCTCCTCTCACACATATCCCCGGCCCACGAGCTATTCGGCCTTCCCACCAAACTTTCGGGGACAACAACCGATGGTAAAGGTCCACAAAAAATATTACTAGACGTTTATAAAAATATTAGGTTTATAGTTTGTTTTAGCATGCACTGTACATAATTGTATTTATTTTTACACAAATATTATATAACAATGTTAACATGCATTTTGTTGAAGTATCCTTCGACCGAACTCGAGGTTTTATTTTATGATTAATATTTCAGTTTGTAACATAAATTTATTTAATTATTATTTTATTAACATTATAGTCTATTGTTTCCTTCTTAATGAAATTTAAATTTTTAAATTTAAACTTCATTAACTAAATATAATAAAAAATTTTGATGGCAAAAATTATGTCTGAGCGACTATTTATTTTTCTGCATAAATTATTAATATTCATAACAACTCATATTGTTAAAATAAAATGCAAGTATGCAAGTATTTTGTATAAAATAGAATGCAAGCCTTACTTAAATGCACCAGTTTTCCTAATCATTATTTCGTGACAAGCATGTTAGTTCCATAGAGTTCCATAGTGTAGTTGCCCTGTTTTGCTTCATTTATTTGTGATCTTTATGTATGTACTGTTTCCAAAAAAAAATAACTCAAAAAGCACTCTATTTGAGCATAAATTTTCGTCTTGTACCGAGTTTTTTATGTTAAAAACTACAAATCTATCTTCTTTCAAATTGGTCTGAATTAAGATGGTGTTGCGTAATATTCCAAAAAAGTCAAGTATGAGCACAACAAATAGTAGACATGTTGACACACTGGTGAAGTTATGGAGGTTATCAAGTGTTCCATAAATGGTGAAGTAGGCTTGTATGAATTAATTTCTCCTCTTATAGGATAAATGGATTTTTTATTGCAACTAATTTCAATGCATTAAGTTTTTAATTGTGGCGTAATGTAAGCACTTTATACCTTATGAATATTTAAGTAAACCAAAAACAATAAGTAAGCCAAGATTGGTTTCAAGGTCACAACTTTTATATTTTTTCATATTATTATTATGACAATACGTCATATTATTGTTAACATTCAGGTGAAGTTTAGTAGGATAATAATTCTTTAGAAGTACTAGGGAACTATTATTGCTAGTAAGAAATATTACAACTCAGTACTCTAGATGGTAATATCTGTATATTAATTTCTGAAGCCGTAGTTTCTAGCTACTAATATCCTATCATGCTGGTTTATAGCATCGTAGTTCTTAGTATCAGCCGACAGGTAACAACATGTGTCTCATCCCAATGAATTAATTCGTTATCCAAGTACGCTCATTCCTCTAAAACCCTAATTGTGGTGTAACTAAATGGTAGGAAGTAGAAATTCAATTTGCACTGCTCGTTATTGTGTAAAACCATAAATTTAATATATTTCATCTAATGGCAAAATTGAGCTACTATTTCATAGTAGTTATTTTTTAATAATGTAATTAATTATACGTAAGTTTAAAAATCGTAATGGAATTGTATGTTAATGTCTTTGTGCATAAAGAAATGGTTGTTTGATGGAAGATACATAGACAAACTCACTTGTCGTTTAGTATAATGATCTATCTTATTATATTCCGCTCTATTTGGATTCGATTTTTACTTCAAAATAATTGTAATTTAATTATTTAACTGTTAAATTTAATTGTTTGAAAGCTAAAGAGTGTCTTTGTATTGGTGCTAAAATCATTGGTTTTACCTATTGAGAAAGAATCTCTTACGTTTACATTAAAGTTTTGGTGTTCACAAATACCATATACTAATCTTCATATTTCAGTCTCAGTATTCAAGTATAATGTTTTGGGGGTGAGGCCGACGTCTCAGTTTCAGTCACAGCATTCGCATTTTATTCTCAGTGTCCACGTTAGTCTCGGCGTTCAAATTCCACTTCAGGTTTTAAAATCTAGCTTATTCACATTCCAATCGTGGTGCTCAAGTTGCAGTCACATCCGTTAACGTTTAAGTTTCGCTGTAAACGTATAAATCTGAATGTTCATGTTTCAGTCTTCATTTCTCATTTCAATCTCGGATTTCACAATTACATGTCAGTTTCCGCTTGCATTATTGGCATCAACGCACTAACTTCAATATTCAAGTCATGTATTATTGAATTTGGGTCAATCTCGGTCTTAAATACTAGAGTTCACGCTACAGTCTTAGGGTTGACTTCCTAGCCCCACTTTCCACATTTTGGTCTTATTTTCCATGTTAAAATCCGGTATACACTCAAGTTGTCGTTTGGGTGGCATTCCTGTTCCATTAGTTAACATTTCAGCTTCTGTGTCCAAGTCCCAGTATTCACGTTTCATTCTCGGTGTTCATTTATATTCGTGTTCCAGTCACGAACTTATTTTCAACTCCGATATTTGCTTCTTAGACCAGCGTATCTCTCACAGAGTTTTAAATAACTAAAACATGACACTGACAATGTTATGAAATACAACATTTTGATATTGTGAAACGGCTGTAAGTTTTCAAATAATCCTGTAAATTCATCTGATTTTAACTTTGAATTTTTGATTGATCTGACTATTATTGTTTGCCGTTTTCACTACTTTCTACTTAACATTAATATATTCTGTCTTATATTAAATATTATACTAACATTGTGGTAGTCTGTTTTTATTTCATATTTATTTAAGTTGTATATCAATATCACTAACTTTTCCATACAGCATCTTCTATTAAGTGAACTAGCTATAAAATGTAGTATCAGGTATTTTGTTTAAGTCTCAATAAATATTATAAAGATCTCGTAATGGTACGAGATTTTGTTTTCTTCCTGCCATAAAATTAAATGACCTTAACTATATTGCAATTTTGTGTAAGGTTGTGTTGTAGTTTTCATGTAAGTATTAAAAACAGCTTCCCATCAGAGTCAAATTAATAAAATCGTATATACGAGTCAGATCGGAAAATTTCTGAAACACGGGAATACAGTGGTTTAACTAGTTAACCATATAAATATTGGTCTGAAACGTGAGTAAAAAAAATCCATTAAAGTTTCTGTTGTTCCCATATTATTCTAATTAATGGACTAATCAAGTTTACCCAATTATCACAGCTATGTGGAAAAAAGGCAAAAATGTTATAAAGGCAAAATAATATTTGGAAATAAAAATATTTGACTTATAAACCTCTTTTTATCCCGTTTAGAGACGTTTTCATAGTGTTCTGAACAATTTTTTACAATGTGATTTAAAACCAGGTTTCAAATTCCTAACTCCAATTTATAAAATAAGAACCCAAATGGTATAGGTTGTTGTAAATATTTTACAGTAATTTAAAATATACATTAACATTAATGGTAAAGCATTTGTCATTAAGAATCGAAACTCGGTAAATAGCAGAACGAAGGCAGGTTGGATACGAGCCGTCATTAAACTTCTGTTTGACTGACCCAGATCCGGCGGACCAGTTTGACCAAGGTTATAGAGCTAGGGAATTGTGGATGATGGTTCCGATTCTCGCATCTCTTGTCCAACACATGCTTGGCAAAGAAACATTTGGTGAGCTGTGACGATGAAGAAACACGTTCAAGTTTTTATAGCATCAGCTGTAGTGATGATGTTTTTCAAAGAAGTATCCAATAGCTACGAGTATAATGAACGACACACTATATTACTTGAATTAATTGTAGCCAACATAATTCGCTAATTTCATCGATACGGGGTTGACATGGTAATTTGTTTTTACTTTCCAGTTTTATACGACAACCACATTCTTGTATGACCAAGTACTTCCAGGACTTTTGTAAGACCAAATTCTTTTAGTTCAACTCCTTACGTAATAATGAACTTATGTTTCTCACAGTGATTGTCTGTGTTTTGTGTCTTCGTGTTCGTATAAAAGTAATTGTCAAGTCTTATCAAAGAAAAAAAGAATATTATGATACATTAATTAGAAAACATTACTGTATTACAATATTACATATGCAGAAAACTCATATTGCACCACTTTCACAATCAGAACTCATATAACGGTGGGTATAGAACGGCATGGTCTCGCTTTTTTGGAGGAATTATTTTCAATCGTTCTTTACTTACCAGTGTCTGTATATCGTCGTTCTTTGTTCTGCAGAAGTGCTTCATTCATTCATGTTTTATTTTTGATCTAGTTTTACTGTTTAGTGAAGCAGGCGAGATGAGTTTGTAACACACCCCTTCTTCAGTGATGACTATGATGAATAAATTACACTTTACATGATTTGTGATTAGCTAGATTGTACGTTATTCATTTGATTCTTGCTGGACTAAGTTTATCCGCCAAATTTGATACATTCTCCTTATAATTAAGATTTTATTTATTTATTTATTTTATTTTCCAATGTCACACCATTTCTGATAGCACAAAACATTAGATGAATCAACACTTAACCCCTTTAAACTTGATGAAGTTAGCAACAATATGATCTTATCAACTAATTTCAGAAGGTTTAGTGGAAAGCTGCAAAAGCTTATTTTTGAGCTGTTTACATGAGTCCACTGAAATGAAAACATGAACTGGTCTTACTTATTGTGTCGTTAAGGACCATTTCAAGATCGGCTTAATTTCTTCTGAAAGAAGTAAGTGTAATGTCGTCAGCAAAAAGAATGACTAATGTCCCTGTTAGATTTGACTTTAGGTTTTTTTTTTCAAAAACCCACTTGATAAAAATACGAAAAACATATAAACTGAATTCAGGAGGTTGTTTTCAGTATATGTGCACAGTAATTGGCTGTTTTTTTTTTTTTTAAGATTTCAGAAGTAACACCCATCCTAATCCCCATCACAACTACCCCTTCACCTCCTGGCACAATACAAATAATGTGTTCTAGTGGTTATGTAACATATTGGTGTATGCTAATTTACATCATTGACGGTTGAATGAACAGCTATATGTTCTATATATAGTTGACATTGTTAATAGGAATGGAATATGCTTGATTTCAATAAGTACTTAATATTAGGTATCATCAGACTTTTGATTGGATTAATCACAGGTTGATTTAATTTAATTTTTTAATGGACAACAACTAATTTGTGGCTCATTCCGTTGTGTTAGGAGGTAGAGCTTTAAAACTTTTATTAATGTAAATTAAATACTGCCAGGGTAGAGTAATAAGGCAACAAATAGATAGAATAGTGAGGAAGCTAGAACAGATGATCGAAGAAGAAAGGATAGAGAGATGAGGCAGAAGACGAGACGCGCGTCAAGTTTTTATTGTTCGTCTGCAGAGGCGGGCGGAGGGTAGCTTGTCTTGGAACGACTAATTGCTTACGTGATCTTCCCTGTCGGAACTTTCATTAGACAAGCCTGTCAGCGTTCCTTGGGTTATTGCTCTTAGTCATTCTCATCATTGCTAATTTACTAAGTACAACTCAACCTGCTTCTGCTGACTGCTCTGCTCCTGACGATTGTGTCTTCCTTCACTCCTTCTATATATTCGTCCTTCGTGGATATACTATCGGGACCACCCAGAATGATTCTGCCAACATTGAGTTAATACAAAATGTACCACCATGTTCTCTAACTGGATTTAACACGCACAATTCAACCATAATAGCTGAATATTTTGTAACGACGTGAGTTTTCCTGTAATTAATGTAAATATATCTTCTTGAGAGCCACAGTTCGAGTCTGAGGAAACATAACGACTTGATTCGTGATTATGTCGACGTAAGCAAATGCTACTTCCCACTGCAATTTGAAAGGTATTCCTGGGAATTCAATGATTTGGTGCAGAAGATAATAATTTGAAATTTTATTGTAAATATTCGGAGATTATCTTTGAACGTAAATAAAATAGCACACAGAATTAAGAACCCAACCGAGATAAAAATGTTTAGTATTATTCTTTTAAAATTGTAAAAAAAAGAAAACTATAATATATTTCCCTAATACTACGTGATCCAATGGTAAGTATCATAAGATAACTCGTCCGCAGTCAAATCCATTTTCAGTGGCCATTCCCAATAATTACGTCATCGGGACATTCACCCATTTTCGTATCTACGAATATTTCCAGTGGCCAATCTTAGCTAAGTACTTTGTCAATAACATCATTCGCCATCCCACTGGCAAGTCATAATCAAAAATTAATGTAGCAACATACTTTGTCCTAACATCCAGTGACATCTAAGTGTCCCAATTCGCATTTTTCTTAATTAATTGAGGTAAAATGGTATTTTATTTGTATTATCTATTATGTGTTTAGACACAGTTTTAATCGGAAAACATATTCACGGTACCGGCTGAATAAGCCTACGAACTTCTGTACTTAAGCCACATATAGGTGTATCAGCATCCTTGCCAATGTCAACTTCCAGTGGTGAGTTGTAATAATTGCAGTCAGGATTTTAACATCCTAACCAAATTCATTTCCAATAGCCATTTTTAGTCACATGTGTATAACATTTCCAGTGACATTTTAGTTGAAGTACAAATATCATTTTCCAGATTTACCTTCAGAAACCAGTAATATGTGTATCAAAATCCTTGCCCATATCAACCTCTACTGTCTTGTCGTACTCAATTAAGGGTATCGAGATTATAACATTTATTTATAGCTATTTCAGTCACACTACTTTCACTTGGTCCTCAACGTGTAGGTCGGGGGAATCTTAGCTAAACAATAGCCTATTAACACCAACCTGTCGGTGAATCTGGTGTAATTTGCTGAATTCCGTTATAGGCCTAATAGTACTGTATGTAGTACTGCCAAACTATCGCAGCAAAAGAGATCTCCCACAGAAGGCAGCAAGCACTGCGGAGAGGCGTGGCTTGTCGAACCATATCCAAGGTTGTGTTTTATGTGTCGGCTCTGTTAGTCTATAGATGAGAACGGTAGCAATATACTGTCCTTTTAGGAAATACAGTTCACTTTACCGACCCTAAAGTTCACACTTTACTTAAAGTTATCCTTACGCAATCCTAATCATGTATTCAACGATTTCAGTACTCTTAATAATACCGTTTTCCTATACTTACAGGGGTCTACAGCACGTTCTAAAATATGGGAGAAAAGATGGGCAACTCAAACCGTCCCCTTTTAAACCTTTGTTTTATACTTAGTGGACTATATTATCCTTGACACTCCGCATCCCTGATACTTATGTCCATCTGACACACAGTTATTGTTCTTTATTGACGATACTACCTCTGAAGGAATCAGCAATCCTTATGTCGTTGATACTGCAATATACAGTAGTGTCCCTAAATTCAATTATTATAAACCTTAATTATCTAGATAGCGAAACCTTGATAGCTCTGTTTCAAAGATACTCTTGCACGATTGCTTAGAGTATGATTGTCTCTGAAAAAGAATCAGAGATTTTTAAAAAGGCCAGTTCACCCATCTATGTCTGTGTGTCTGCCCATCAGTGTGATAACGCTCGGAAGGCCCTAGAGACTTGAAACTTGGTACATAGCTCCCTCTTGGTCCCTATTTAATCTGGAAATCCCTGTTTATTCTGGCATTTAACATTAAATATAGCAGTTTTTACTATCGTGAAATGTTTTCTTCTTAATAGCAACAAACTATTAAAAAGTGATACCATTGATTATGGGTTGGAATTATTTTATTTTATTTTCAAACAAAATTTTGAAATTTTAATAAGACAATTTTTTTTTATTATTTTATGAAGGGTTATACGGATGGAAGTGGACGTAAAATTTAGGGCACCTTATAAACAGGTCAGAACACCTATTGAGGAGTTGAAATACAAAGGATATTCTTAAAAAATATTATTTAATTTTTAAAATTCCATTTCACAAAAATGTATTCTTTTACAATCATAAATAATTCAAAATACATCACTCCTTCAAGATAGAACTTATGTTCATACTATAAAATTAACATTTTCATCTTTAGACATTTTAATTCGAGCCTGATTACAAAATGTCCTACTTTAAATGTGTGTAGTTCCTAGTGGAGTGATAAAAATGGTTTTCTACTTTGTCTGTTTTTCAATAAAGTCATCTTAAAGGTGTATGACTTAAAATAAAATGGAATCCCAATCAAAAATCTATTACACCATCATAATTACTTCATTACTGTGTGTACAGTTTTGAGTATTTGGAGCAATTATATCCACATGAGTCTGTGCAGATGTTTAAGGTTTGAAATGTCAGTTTTATTTCGAAAGCTAAAAATGATACTGCACTGTTTAAGATAACGAATGTATAAAGAGTAAATCATTTGTAAAGTGCAAATCACAGAGGACCCTACTTCATTTAGTGTGCACTACAAAAGTCGACTTAGACGTTAAAAAACCTCTCCTTGTCAGTAAAAACGTTACGTCGACTAGCACAATCACTCCCTCTGGATAAGCTCTAATGATATCAAGTTTAGAGACATTGTCGTCTCTCAGGCAGTAAGTAGGAGACCGTTTACTAGTAACTCAGCTGTGTTGTGGCTAACCGAGTAAAACGACTTTAATTTGTTCGTCTCGTCGCCGTCGTAGCAGCGCGTCACTCTTCTAATGGGAACGTGACCGGTGAATACAACGCCCATATGGCACGGACGTGCCTAAAACCTCGCGTAGCCACGGCGGTTACAATAAATCACGTCCTACACACTTCGCAGTTCATCTTGTTTTGCTTGTTTGCCATTAGTGGCCCTTTTATTATAGCAGAACTCGTTATTGTAATTTCAGCGACAGGTCCGCCCTGGCCCCCCCATTTCTTCGGTGACACATTTAAAATTTCTAATTATGCCGGAGTGTTTCTGAAATTACAATAAAACATTTCTGAAGTGGATTATTTGTTATTTTTTACGTATTACGTTTTGTTTTATGCATGTAAGTGTACCGAATGGACGAAACACACGGGGTTGGAGATCTCTGAGGACGTAGTAATGAACACTCGATATTGTAAAGTTTACTTATAATTTTAACTATGGCTAATAAAACTTACAAGTACCTTTTTGAAGTTAAAATAAAATTATGTCTTGCACGTTGCTACCAAAATAGAGCAATAATTAACTACAATTATATTTTGGGGAGTAGGCATGGCGGTTCCAATGTTCTTTGGAATTTTTCCTACGAATTAAATCACTAAATAAAACTTTAAAATGACTTTTTTCGCGTCGATGTCGACTTACATACGCGGTGACAACATCTTTGCTCGACATTGCAGCTGTAGTCAAGAAAAGGAAGATTGAATCAAAGTAGTTCTCAAAGAAGAATCATTCTAGGACTCTAGAACTTGAAGATTAACTCAAAACTGGACTCAAAGATGAACTCACAGTTTGACTCAAACTCGCCTAAAACGGAATCGCGACGGGAGTTTGCCATTTATCAAGACAACTTATAATCACAACAACGTGGTCTCGTCAGAAGGACATTAACACAACTATATATGTATTGATTTGACAAATAAAACTTCATAGGTAAGTTACTATAGTATTTAAAAACTTACTTTACATTATATTCAAAATAGATGTCTGGCTAATTTATAATACGAAAATGTAAATTTTACTTACGGGCAAAGCGAGCGAGATGGTACCCGCTGAGTTGTCGAACGGTTACTAAGTTAAAGAGAGAAAAATGACTACGTGTGCCAATTAGGATATTATTCACCAAAAATTTAGTTCCAATAATATCGGGAAATGCTAACCAGCAATGAGTAACAAGTTTGCGAATAATATATAATTATATGAATAACATATAATGAAATTAAATAATGGTACATTAGTATACGTGAGTTTAATTTCATTTAAATTGTTCAAATGTTTGATAAAACAGGGATCGCGCATAGCCGTGCCAAACTGGTCAGTGAAAAAGTGGAAACATTTCTGAAACGCGCCTTATAACCTTTGTACAACTTTATAAGCACAAACACTCCGAAGCATGGCCCAGGCTGGCTTATAGACAGCCGGTGTGGTAGTAGGGCGCGACCACCCACAGTCAAACATGCTGATTTATTGTCACACACTACAAGTAAATAGTTTCATTTACATAAGATTATAATTTAAAATTACATCAATTTTTATAACCTTTATTTAAACAAGCTTGTTTCCTTCATTTCTGTTAAACGTGTGTATTATAACACTCTATGTGAGAGTGTGGAGAAAGGAGAGCAAATTATAGTATGAGTGGTAATTAGAAAACTAGTTTTTTTTTTTTTTTAAATACAAGTCTTTTGTTAAATTAACTGACATTATAATCTGGCGTAACCCTATGTTTTATATATGTATGTACGCATAGAATTTTCTAAATATCCGAACAATTTCGCCATTATAGAAAAATTCAGCAAGTTTATAAAAAACCTGGTACGTTCAGGTACAGTGCTTAATACGATATTTTACCTTACATAGTAGACTATTATAAATCGTGAAAAGTTTTATTTTAAACCATCGCTATCTATAAAAACCCAATAGGCCTTATTGAATTTTTCTTGGTTTTATTAAGGTTAAATAATTATTTAAACGACTTTGAAATAGTACATCAATGTTAAAAGAAACGTGAGCTATGCGTGCAGGATTAATCGGTTCAACAAAAGAGAGTTCCACAAAAGAGCGAGTTATGTGGTTTGAGGCTAGACATTATGTTACTGGAAAAGGCATATTCATTTGTTAATGTTGAGTTTAGCTTCAGTTCACGTTCTCTTAGTGCACCGTTTGGAATCTGACGCTGTCGCAGACTTGACTCCTGGAATCTGGAGTCATGTTCGTCTGAAGAGATCCAAATAGTGACGAATAAGCTCTATATGGACTCTTTGCATCGTTTCCACATCAGAGACAATAGACTACAAAAATGTAATCTAGATGAAGAGGTGTTCTCATTGTCTCATAAGGTACACAGATCGGAAATAGCGTTTCACAGTGCCGTAATTGTTGGTCGTTAGGATCTGTCATTTAAAGCAATATACCCATTATAATAAATTATATATAGATGGTACGATAAAACAATCATAACTGAACACCTCCTGAGTTTTACAGGTGGCTGAGCTAAACGCCCACTTCCGGCATAAGTGTGGTGGTATCCGTAAACAAATTGGCTTGCCTCAGTTATGAAGATAAATTAGAGAGCTCAGTCCGCAAGTATTAATTTTGCATAAGAAGCCGTTATAATAAAGTTATTAAGCTGAGAATTTTATAAATATACATATATATATATATATATATAAAAATATATATATATATATATATAATATATATATAGTACAGTTAATAACAAAGTTATTACGTTCATACGTTTTATTTTTGATAATTCAAGCCAGTAGTTAAGTTGTAAGTCCTTAACCCTTCTGGTGAAACAGTTTTTTATACCAACAATTATTTTCTCGGCTATACACCTAATTAGTATATGTTTATTTTAGGTTCGTGTTTACTATTGCGTGGCCGTCAAGTTTCGTAAACAAGATCATTTCGTCGTTATCAGCTTTCATGGTCCTCCGTGGAGCCAGGATTCATCGTCCATTTAAAGTGAAGTATTTTTTTAGGAAAGTTATTTTCGGTACTTTGTAACACCAAGAATGAAGTGTTCAGGATGAAGGCTACTAAGACTATATTTTCTAAACAGTGCCTGTTAAAAAGGACCCTAAGCGATATTCGGCACAGGTAAAGTGTTAGTACATAACATGACAGTGTTATCATGAATGCTTATTATAATGATTATTATCAGCACTGAAGGCTGAGATTAATTTATTAGTGTACACCCTTTTGTATTTCGGTTTAACATCTTAGCTTGATAGCATTTTTGATAGCTGTTCCTGATCTGTGATATTAAAGGAGTCAATTCTAAATTATATACATACGTCTAGGATGATGTTACTATCGATGCATAAAGGAAATCTGTGCACATTTATTTCATTTACTAAGCAGAAAAAATATTGCTAAACAGTATTGCTAAAAATAAAAGACGAATGGCCTCCTGGAATCATTACTGAGTCATAAATATTGAAGAGTCAAATCGTGTTGTACCCTGTGCTCAAATGAGGAAAACCTGCTAGCGAGCTTGTGTGTGTCTGTCCATTCCAAAGGTGACAGTAAATCATGCAGTCATTACAGAGCCATAAAATCACCGGTTTGCAAGGAATGTTGATGAGCGTAAAAGTTTCTTCAAGAACACAAAAACAAGTAATACAAAGCTATGCCACTCTGTGTTATGTCCAAGGTAAAGATTAAAGTTAGTCAGAATAACTCAGTCATGAGGCTGTATGACTCACGAGATGACGAAAGTTACAGTCATCATCACTGATTCAGCATTCCAAAAATCCCCACAATGATTGGGTCTCCACAAGTTCTATGACTTGGAATGGAATGTAAGTTTTATGATTAAACATAATATGATATTTATTTCTCTTTTAGTACAGGAGGAATTTATCAACTAATTTTCAAGTAATTGAAGATTTGAAAATGACCCGTACAATACTTCTTTGGTAGTAAACAATTCAAGATATTAGTTAGTTTAATAAATTATTTGCATCAATCAGAATATTAGGTTCTCATTTATATAGGAAATTCAACGTTAGTTACCACCAATACAACATGAAGCAGACTATATTTAGAGGAAACGGTAATATACATCTGAAGGAACCCCTAACGTACACATCTGTCCCATTTGTGGTTTTCCGACAATGTCAAGTACCACAGCTAGAACTAATGTCTTGAACGGCGGACAACCACACATGTGTACCAGTAATCTACTTACTACACAGCCTATTGTACGAGGGTCCATTACAAAAGGGTGAGTTCTAACCACTGAACATTTAAATTCTTGTTGCAAAAATCTCTTTCCTATATCCCATTTGGTACAAAACCCTCATATTATATTAACGTTATTCTTTAACAAGATATTATAAAAGAGCATCTGTAAAATCTTGACTTTCCAATCCAATTAAATTATGATTTTATCCGTTAAAACGAAAGAAAAGTATTGCTCCTCAAGTTTTTCCAACAAACCCCACCCCAATTTTGTACCTACATTCAACTTATTAAAACTTCAAAGTCTACATTCTCTTTGAACAAACTATGATTATCGATATTATATTATACCGAGAAATTTACACACCTTTTAGAGGCCTACCAACTAGGTTTACCGGTATTTCCCTTATTGTACTGCGAAATCTACATGCTCTTCCGAGGTCTAGAAATTATTCCATTCCGTGTAGACTTCGGATTAAACAGTGCAGTCTACATAGAGGCCTACAAATTAGGTTAATCGCTATTTCACCTATTGTACAGGAAATTATATGTACTGTACGTAGGCGCTTAGGCGCTCGCCACTTGAGTTTTCCAGGATTCCATTTAAGACACTGCGAAGTCTACATGCTCTTCAGAGCCAAAAATTTAAGTTTTTCAGTATTCTATTTATTACTTAACGAGGTCTACCTTTTATGAAAACCCACCACTCCCATTTATCAGCATTCCACTTATTATACTTCTGAGAATATCTACTTTACGAACTTCCACTACAGAACTTTACCAGAACAGCAATACTTAAATAGTGGACAAAACAATACTGAGCGGCAACCAGCCCAGAGGTGTATTAAATATCCATTGATTATACAACGGAGATATACGCACTCTAAGGTGTGAATAAAATGAGTTCCTTATATGAGAGAGTCAAGGATCTCAGAGTACATTCTCTCAATAATCCTACTAGTGAGGATAAAGGTGGACTGCTAAGTCTCTACTAGATAATAAATGAGCAAGGAAACTGTACAGCTCAACGGACTCAGGGAAATTCATAATGTCACTTTCTCGATAGCATAAAGAATTCATCTCCACTTGGAATCAATCCCCTTGAAATCGTGGATAGACAAGGATCTGAAGGTGGTGGTTTGCTGGATGGGGTTGATCCTTATGAGAAAAATTGGTTGTTAAGAATATGAATGACTAGTAACTGAGTGAAAATATACTTCAAATGTACAATATTTAGGTGAAAAACATCATTTCCTCGTCGTGATCGATTATGGTTGAAGGAAAGTATGGCGTATCATGACCGTGTATTGTAGTAGGGTATGTATGCTTAACGTCTATATCGATTGAGGAAATCACAAGGACACTCCGTTAAACTATGAAATTATATGAAATAAAATACACGGTACCTCACGAGCTACGTGGAAGCCGAGGAAATAAAATAGAGAAAAGGAAGATAACAACAACTTTCGTATACATATTTTCTCAACATCTTCTATTAGTCACTCTTTCATTTCTTTAAATATATTATGGTGATATAACAGAATTTACATTAGTGGGACTACCATTAAAGTAACTAACTACACGAGAAGTTTTTCCAATTAAACTGCATTGTTTTGGTGTGAATATAAATAGATCCATACAGCATTCAAATATATTAATTTTTATTTACCTTAAAGAACTGTTCTTTCTTATCTACGTCATAATAATCCAGAACCTATAATTGATGCTAGAATCTACAGAATTCAATATATTATTGTGAATGTAACATTTATTGTCATTTTACAGTTTTTTTAATCTTAATTGACTATCAAAGTTATTGTTGAATTGATACAAAACATGTTATTACTAAAAGATAAAAACTGATAAAAGTCACAAATACTTCATGCGAACAAGTCCTAACTCCATAAGAAATTTGCCATCTGGGCCCTGAAATGACAAGATACTAACACTGCATCAAAGTATGGGAGGGGGTAAAGAAAAGCGGGTGGATTGATAACAAGGCCAGCTCGCGTGGGCTATAGTAGTGGGCTGGTGGGTGGGGAGAAGGGGTCAAATCAATACGGTGTCTTACCGTTGTTTATAATACAAGATAACACAGTTCGCCTCCACCGGACTCGCATATGCTTTTCAGCTATCTACGCCATCATTTAAAATTGGTTGGCTTTAAATAGTATCTGAGTTATCTGAAAATCAAAACCGTACATCCTGCAAACTGAGGTCATTGCGATTTCAATAACAACTGTCTGTATTTCTACTAAACTGTATTTCATCAATACAGGTGATAAACAACAATAGTTTTGCAAGAATTTGACGGGTATTTGTTCATACTGAGAATAATTTTGAGGACAAACAAAGTATAGTGTTGTATACCCATACAGAGAAAACGTAGGGCTTTGATGAGGATTTAGTTCCTTACCCTTTTATCAAATGACTATGTTTCACATTTTCAGGACTTCAATCCTTTACCGTACAGCCAATTATTGGTAGGGAAGGTAGTAAACAATAACATTTGACGTGATGAAATATATCAACATCTATCTCGGATCACACATTAAAAATAAACTTTTAATACCAATGCTTGCTTTCTTTTCTCAACAGGTTTTGATGGTTTCACAAAAAAAGGATATAAAAGCATCTGTATATTTTCAAGTACCGGAGCATATTGTTCTTTTATTGGTAGTTCAGATTTATTCGAACACAAATAATCTACAATAATATTTATTTTAATAAGATTTCCAATAATTTGGGTTCTGAACTAAATAGAAATATGAATATTCAAATTCTAACCTCTTAAAATTGTAGTATAATAATCACCTATTTAACTATAACTACTTTTAAATTCTATACATCTTTGTGGCTCCAGAATCCATATTTCTAGATATTGGTCTCTTTACATTTAGGTTGTTATTTACTCATCTAGAACTCCATTTTCTATCGAACCCCAGTTCCATTTTTACGTTTCTTCTCGTATCAAATTAAGTTTTTAATCAACCGCAACTTCAGACAACTTAAATTTCCTACGAGCAGAACATCTAAAATAAAGTGATTAAATTAATCGAAACCTATTAAATGTACCTGAACATTTTCCTCTTTTCACAGGCAAAATATTCCTGATAGACGCAACAATTACTGGGTTAAAAGCTCCAGCAGCAACAGTATTGATATAAAGGCCTGACCCAATTAATTATAATACGAAAGATGAGTGGTATGGATTCAACACCCCCTGGGTGAATTAGAGGGATTCGAAGCAAGGAGAACTCTTCAGCCAATCTAAACTATACATCCAGATTTCAGGAGGAGGACGAAACGCATCTTCCCTCACCAGTACTACTACTTCTAGAAGCAAGAGCCGATTTTTAATAAACTGGAGATATAGAACATTTTGACCTCGATGGAGTCATAACAGACTTAATTAAGCCACACATCTTAAAATGAAACTAATTCTATCCCTAGGTTAAAAATAAGACTCAGGAAAAAGGAATGATCATCCCAATCATAGCCCGTATCATTAAAATCGCTTATCATCATGGTGATTCATATTTCATGAAGTCATGTTTCTTCAACAGCACTACAACAAAGGGTTTAAGAAAATTATAGGAGGATGACCTGGAAGTAATTTCAAGAAAAAAGAAAGTTTTGCTTCATGTACGTGGACCTTGACCCATATATTTTTGGGAAAAACTTTAATTACCTGAAATAAAATATGTCTTTTTGACAACAAGCAAGACAGCACTATATTTATGTATTATAGTTCATGTATTTTACAGAAATATAAACAATTAAATTACGCAGAATAAAAAAGACGAATACCTGGTCAGACGATTCTTAAAGAGCAAAAACGCTGGAGCCAGTAGTCAAAAAGTAGCCTCCTCCAATATTAATGGTATATATTTGTGGATATCATGACTTGTTTTTTCAACAAAAGCGTAAAAACCCACTGGGCTAAACCTCTGGATCATTAACCTTTTAAAAGTAACTTTCAGCCACAGAAATGTGAAAACAATAGTAGTTGATGGTTTGGGTAATCCCTACTTTGTGACACACAGAATCCTTTGACCATTCCTCTAAAAATCTCTTAAACTTTCTTCTTTATATATATATATATATATATATATATATATTTATTTATTTATTTTATATATACATATATGTATATAATTTATTCACTGTTTACTTACTTTTGTTTGTATTGTGTTCATTTATATCTTTTACAATTTATGCACCTGAAGACAGTTTTTACCAAAATGTAGTGCCAAATTAAAAAAAATTATTTTATTTGTACAGTATTTAAAAAAATTTTATAATTATAAATATATATATATGTATATATATATATATATATATATATATATATATATATAAAACGAGATCCATACCTCAAACCATTACTATTCTCTCTTTATACGTTGGTCAAAAAAAATAATTTAAAAAATATCAAACACTAAGGATGATTAAAAAAATAGTTCTTCAGTCTTTACACGATCATGGTAAAATAAACCAATACACTCTATAAGGAACAATGTGGCACTGGCAGCTACACTATTTGAACAGCTTCTTTATATACAAATTTGTTACAAAATAAATATTTATGACTCAACTGCTTAAATCCATAAATTACAAAATAATACCGTTAACTATCAAACAATTGTTGCCTGTAGTAAGGAATAGAACTGTTTCAAAATTTTGAAAAACATACTTATACATACATGGTTTTTCATATATCTATTGTTCATTAATTTAGAAAACTATTCATCCTACGTACGTAGTAATGGTATAGAGTATAGAATTCGTGACCTATCTCGCTTTATTTGGAATACTGTAGTGTTTCTCTATAGTGTACTTAACTCAAATATTCACAACTTTAATGATAGAATTGCAATTAAACGTCAGTTTTCTTACTCGTCATTGTAATAAGAAACTTAGAAAAATTTATTTATTCGGTTTTGAATTTACAGCCATTTAACAGTCTCTTTACCAGTTTTTATCACATATAACTGGCATAAATTGTCTTCTGTTTCTATACACTTGTTGTTATGAGACAAAACATTATTACATTTTTTTTATTCTTTAAAAAATTAATTATTTACACAGAACTACACGGCAATTAGCCAATATTTTTCGCTGTAATGATTAAAACTGTACTTTTACCAACGTTATATCCCAATCATATTTGTCAGTTTACCGATAATACTATTTATAAAAAGTATTCCATACTTTGGTAGAACTCCATAAAACAAAATGTTTTATTCGTGAAGATAGAACCTACAAAACTCGCTTACTTTTGGTTGACAACAATGCATATTTAGCTGTTTGCATTCCAGAAGAAGTATTAAACGTTGTGTTTATTTGTAATGAATTTTTCCACAATAAACCTATTACCTATCGTACCGGTTTGGTTAAATTTTTATATCGACATTTTTAAAGGCTCTCTATTTTTAAACAGAGTATTTTTAAACAACGCCTATTTTTTCGTTAAATTAGGCGCAATTAGGCAATCATACATGCGAAATGACACTGCAGATTAAACGTAAATTAATAACTATTTTATGAGTGTGAATTGTTAAACACAGGTAGCCATAATACAAAATAGAGCCTATGCCCACGGAAACATTGTCTTTCATTTGAAAGGTGTGAGGAATTATCCTCTGGAATTTTGAACACCTTTTAAAGGATAATCTATCAATGTACAGAATCATTACGTAACCACTGACTATTAAGCGACTGAAAATATATTGTCATGTTTAAGATCTGCACATAACGTAGCTGTGGTGAGAAGGTTGAGTTTAGCTCCATTTCACTTTCCGCTTAGTGCAGCGTCTGAAATCCGACACTGTCACAGACTCGACTCCCGGAATCTGTGGTCCACGTCTGAAGAGATACAAAAAAGTCTGCGATGAAAAAGTTTCAAACACTTTGTATCGTTTCGACACCAGAGACACCTATACTACATAAGAGGTATGTCTGATTTCCCAGCGACCACCGAATGCTATCCAGATGAAGAGTTCTCACTGTCTCATCAGGTTGTTTGGCACAAAACATTTATTTTTTACACTAGATTACACGTAATGAGGCATTTAATATAAAATTAGTAGCTCACAACCAAATACAAAAAGTATTCTTTACATAGATAATTGATTTTAATTTACGATTTTAAACTCTATATATTCACTGCCTAAACAAAACCACGTTGTGATGTAACATTTCGACATCCATTGTAGTGATTAATACAAAAATGAACACGAACATTTTAATAAGGACTGTTAACCAACCAATCAATAATTAATCACTTACCCAACCAAGCTACAAGAAGTGTAATTCTTTTATTCTGTAGTCAAAAATACAAAACAAAAAGTTAAAAACAACCGCTGCGTATAGAAACATGTCAAAAACTGAGCTCAAGTGAAAGCAAATGCGACATATAAAAAACAAATTTAGAGTAATTACTATGCTTCAAAAAGAACACGGAATAAAAGAACTATTAAAAACACAAGATCAATTAATAAAAAGCCTGTGAAGGGTAACAAGAAGTGATGTATGTGGCATCAAAGGGCCGGCCAATTATTGTTCAATGGTGCCAAGTGTGGGCAAGTTGCCAGACCAGCTTATTAGTCATGTCTTGGCATGGCTAAACAAGTGCTCTATTTTGGGTCGGAGTCCTTTTTGAATGTTCCAAGCCATGTCGATTTTAGAAGAGTATAATAATTGTTGAACCCATATTGTTACAACCTGTAAATATTAAGTACATTGGCGACTGCTTTAATACGGGTTTTTATTAAAATTGAATTGTTCTTTGTAAACAATATTAAAGATTAATTAATAAATAATTGACGGAAGAGCTCAGCTTCATAAAAACTTCACACCAATATCCTGTATTCATTGGTATTTCTTGTTAGCAAGTTCTTACAATGATTCCTTTTCTCCAGATCTTAGTAACTTCCTCTTCATCCTTCTTTTTACAACCGGAGCGGTTGCTACAAACGCGGGAAGACTCATAGTGTGGCAAAATCGCTTAAAATTAACAAAAATTCACAATTTTTCTATTTTTTATGTAAGTGAGTTGGAAATGTATTATTAAAGAATCATTTAATGCTGCGCAACATGTGATAGTTTTATAGCTTGTGTTAAGTTTGTTCTATTGAAATGCAGAATTCAAAATTTACTTATTTATAATTTAAGTTTGTGTTTTAATATACGAGAAACCTGTATGCTATTGGGCGTCTAGTAACTAGAAAAAATAAAAAAGTAAGTTACAAGTTATTGAACGTTTTCTCGTAAAGCAGCAATACCAACATTATATTTATAGACGAAAAATAAAAATCATTGAACTTGTGTATTTAATGAGCACTTTTTTTGGTGTAGCAGATTAATTTCAATCGTCATCTGAGTCTAAAAATCAATGGTTTGTTCTTCAACTTCCTTTGACTTTGACATTTCTGTGCATGGTGGAGTTAAAAGCTCGAGAACCTCCTTTAGGAAACTTTTTTTCTGTAGCTAGAAGTCACAGCATCTAAGATAATCAACATCATGATAAATAAATCTTCATTGGTGTTTTTTTTTTTTCTTTAAGACTTTCTTGAATACGCCTCTCCATACTTTTTGAATTCCATGTTACGCGCTTTTTCAGTTACGTGCTTCATTTATCCAATTGGAAGTAGCGAAGAAGACATTACCTCAGAACCGTGCACTAGGAGCTTATAGCAGTGTGGGTGGCGTGTAAAACCACGTGTATAACTTTAGTAGAGTCCAAGCAAAGACTTTATTGATACTTTTGTGGATCATAAATTTAATGGATTCTTCTATCCAACTTTTATTTTTCTTCAGGAATCTTAATTCCACCGCGCAACATTGTGCCCACTGTTCCTTAAACGAGAAGAGAAGTGTAAAAATGTATGGAGCATGTCTTCCAGCCCCTCATCGTGACCGTTTGTGCGAGGAGGTAAGTGACCTTTCAAAAATTCAATTCGTTCATCAATTCCACTTTTACCTGATTTTTTTATAAGAATATATATTCTACTCTTTTTAGATGTATAACGCCTGAAGTGACAAACTTTACATATAAAAATTACGAAAGCATCAGTTGTCTTTCATATGCATAATGTAATAAATGCATATTCCTTAACTTCAGCCATTCTTTTGCGTGGCTGGTGTTGATATGACTCCAATCGTCAAATTTTCCTGTCTTCAAGAATGCTGTTGATTTTTTTTATTATGTTTACGCGTGTTTCTGATTATATATCATTTTTCCATGTTGCTGGTTAAATTGTCTTTATTTTTACATATGGTCATTTGTTATATATTTTTATCACTTTTTAGTATTAGTTTATTATCACGCATCCAAAATGTATTACTGTTGTTTAGTTCGGTATTTAAATACTTCTTATTGTATTTGACTAACCTTTAATGTTGTTATTTATTTTTAAAACTGTTGTTTATTTAATGATGTAACTAAATATTTTTAGTGTATAGACTATACTCTATAATACTCTTTTTTCAACTTATTTAATTGTACTACTGGTTTAATTCCGTTGGAAGAATAAATAGATAAATAGGTGTAACAAAAATATTTCTAATTGCAAAAATAATCCAACAAAAACACAATATACAAATCTTTTAAACAAATTAGTTCGTGTTAGGGAGATATCGTTGTGAAGAAGAGTTTATTGGGGTATGATAATGTATGGATATGTGCGGGGTATGGAATGTGGATAATGTTATAAGTCAAAAAGATTCGAAGGGACATATTTTGATATCTCTCTGGTTGTGCCTTTGTAGCACAGTGATCATAAACCATATCGACTGAAAAATATGTTATATACTTGTATATTACTTATTTATTCTCCAACGGATAATCCCCTTATTCAAAACAATTCAAATCAATTCAATGCTGTAGTCAGCCCCAACTACTAAAGACTTATATAAATAAGTTAAGTTGGTTCTAATACACAAAAAATTGTAATGAAGGTAAAGTCATGGTTGAAAAATATTTAAATCTTTGTATCGTACTGCTTGTTTTTCCACTAAAATTACAATGTCAAAATTGTTCATCGTATGAACAACAGTGTATTATATAACTATTAAGCCGCGTTTACACCGGAGTTAATAACACGTGTTACCAACAAAAAGTTAATAACATTTTAAAAGAGTTCAAAAATTCACTGTAACATTTGTTAATAACACGCCAAAACCCATGTTAATAACACGATTTTTGTTATCCACCGAGTGTCGGTAAAGATCAAAGGAAGGGTGTAACTTTTGTTAATAACACATGTTACAGTCGCCACGGGCGTTGTAACTTTTGTTGGTAACATGACCGCGCGCACACTACCGGACTAGTTGTGAGTTTCTCAGTTGCAAGACAGGAGTGATTGTGCGCACACCGACTTGTTGAAGTGTTTTTGGTGTACCAGACGTTATAACTGTTTTTTTATTTGTTTTTACTCTTGCACTGTTTTGTTCTCAAAATGGAAAACTTGTTAAGTGAAGCGGAATGGCCGAGGGAACTAGTTTTCAAACTTATAGAACTGTACCGCGAACAAACTGTTTTGTGGGACCCTACTTGCCGAGAATTTAAAGATAAGAATTTGAAGAACAGTGCTTGGACTGAAATAGCCCTTGCAATGAAACTGTCAAGATCGGAGATTTCAAAGAGAGTCTAAAAAAGGGAAAAGTGGTTCCGGGGCTATCGGGAGCAAGTGGTACGCTTTTGACGCTTTGCTATTTATCCAAGACACGTAAGGTCACTGCTATATTTTCTTTTACTGGAATTGCTTTTCTATAATTTGTGTCTTGCTTGCCAATTACATGTCCTAACATAAATATTAAATGTTCAAAGTCACTACTGGCCATGCACAAAAAGTTCTTGATGCTTCCATCTCACCGCAATTCACCTGATAAGGTGTCAATGTCATCCTCTTGCAGGTCATTCAACATATCACTGCCACTGTACACTGATCTTGCCCTTAATGATGGTTTTATCCAATATCGTTTTGGTTTCCTCTGTTTTGACAGAATGACGCATGCAGCTGCAGCAAGAACCACGTCCTCTACACTCCACATCTCCAAGACTGAGGCTTAAAGTTAATAACAAATGTTACACTCAAACTGGTGACACTGTAACTTTTAGTTATTAACTTTAGTTACTGTAACCTTGTTAATAACTAAAAGTTACCAACTTTTTGTTATTAACTCCGGTGTAAACGCGGCTTTAGATTCACAACTCTATAAAACAAATATTAAACCTATAAAAGGACAAATCTTTCTACAAAATAACTCGTCGAAATCGAATCTAAATTGTGCCATTAATATTCACTGTTAGCAGACGGTGAGACAAGAAAATAAGCCTAAGAACGAAGGGGTGTGAAGTCAAAAGGTTTTAGAAGTTTTTTCCTGGGTCGAGTAATTTACCGTGAGTTTTCCTCGCAGGTGGCAAACACTGAGCGTGGCACAGGCACGGCGCACGGCGGCGGCGGCGTACAGTTTGTGGAAGACCACATGCGGTTTGTAGTTTTTGTTGTTTTGACGTCATGTTTAATACACTGGTAGACGGATGTGTTATTATATTATAACCTATACTATTATCAAGACACCTAACAAGTGTTTTGGCAATGTTGCAACGAATTTAAAAAGAAGAAAATTACATAATTAACATTTAATTACTAAAGTACTAAGTAAGTATGTTACGGAACTGTAACACTATTCAGAATGGAAATCAAGCACAATTTCATGGTAATTCGCTCACTAACGCGGGTTATCAGTTGGCAAATGATGTTCGGTCAAAACACGACATTATCAAAGATACAAATAAGTAAGATCAATTGAGTCTGTAAGAAACTCCATTGAGGTTTCTGTTACTTTCAAGATGTTGCTGGAGCGTATAAGAGATGTCCAGGTTAGAAATCTTCTTTAGAAAATTGCAACAATCCACGAAATTGAGCTCTCTGTTATTAGAGCAAAATACAAACGCTGCCAAACCCATTCGAAATGGATGTAAAAGAAAGATGCAGTTAACCTAAAACTGTTGTGTTTCGAGTGGGTTATAAATTGCATCTAATAACTATTGGCGAAACGTCAAATCAACTGAAAAATGTTATCAAGTGTTGAAACCCCGTATAGAGTGAGTGTTATACTTTAGTTACACGTAACCCTTTGGAAATTGATCTTCATGCGAGTTATATATTTTATGATGATCATCTTGAAGGATATGCTGCGTTTAAAGTCGGTAAAGTTTATTACGAACATTAATTTAATGGAAATTTTTTTAAATGGAATATTTTGTTTTCCTATATTTTATATTTATTAATCTTGTTAATTTCAAAACTGGCTTTCAATTTTAATCTAAAATTAAATCATAACCTATTTTTTTGTCGATTCAGAACATAATTCGCCATAGTATTGTGAAATAAAAATGTGTTGCATATGGAATTGCTCTCACATAAATTAAATTATTAGTAGTCCATGCAGTGCTGGGCTGCGCAAAAACCCAAAGGCTGTGTGTGGTAAGAGGCAATCTAACAAAGGCCTTGTAACTTAGCTGCAATTCAAGTCAAAACACTCAATTAAATCTGAATGGATAAACATTGTCAACCCCCGAGGGGTGGTGGAGTTATAGATATTTGATCTACATAGAGAAGATAAGATATGTTTCCCATAATAAACCACCGGTATCCTTTGGGATCTCATTATAATCTGACGATATTCCTCGATTATCAGACTAATAGACAAAAAACTGTTGCTACCAGCCGCTTAAAAATAAACCAACATGAAAATAACAATACCGTAGTATTATTAGTGATGAAGTTTTCTGCAGGGTCAGAATATTGTTATACCTAAACCAACCAAGAGACCTAGACCGATTACTCTTTGTCTCAGAGTTTTGTTATAACACGAGGAGGCCTACCTAATGTGAGTTACTCACAAAGTACCAGCCTAGAAAATATTTCGTATGAATAGTATATTGAAACGTTGGCTCCAGCTGGGAAAATGGCGCAACACCAAAAACCATAAGATTATTAACTGTACCAAATACAATCGCTGATAAGTACCTTGTTACCAAATCACGAAAGTCACGAATTTTGTGGTGACTCTTGTTGCAATGTGGTTATACTCTACGATAACTAGGACAGGCTAAACCCAATTATATTACAATTAAATCTGTTGAAGATAATGAGGAACGAAATTACATAGAACCCGAGAATAAATAATGATCTGACAATGAATTACTGCCCTACATTTTTGGTCATTAAATATTTGTTTATATCAAAATCTCTTTACCTTGACTCTCTTATTATCAAATATACTGAAAACGTACAAAAACTCGCAATAGCTGAGAAAATGAAAACTTCTGATAAAGTACAACGATATTGTTGGATACAGTGCAAATATATGAAAATAACTTGGATTAATGCTACAATTGAGTCAAAGTCTCAAATCACTTCGTGATTATATGAAAACCAAATCTTTTCCATCGGTTTTTACTCCAATTTTATGGATTCCCGAGATTTAGCCTATAGAGAAGTATTCGAAATAAGTATGCTTAATCATTGAAAACAATTGATAAAATACGTAACTTAAAACTTAGAATAATATAGAAAATACTCTGAGAGCTTAAATTAACAGTTGGTCTACACAACTGCCAAATTTATGCAATTTTTCATAACAATATCATGATATGGAACCTTATACGATCGTTCAAATAATAATGTATAACTGTTACCAGTATTGAAAGAAATGGTACGGTACATAGAACAATACAAAAAAACGTTACGTCATAAGTAGATCGGTAAAAACTCCCATTTTATGTGGGAACTTCCATAGTAATTTGGTGGTACTGCGTACACTAATTTTTAAATAATAATACAAGACAAGTAACAAGTTTGGAGAAGAAACGTAAATTATAAAATTCTTGAGAACTTCATTACAAGAACATATTATTAGCCTATATACCTATTAACACCGATAAAAATTCTCAATTTCACGTCGATTTGCATAATCATCTGAGTAATCTCCTTTAGCATAAAAGTAGAAAACTCCAAATAACAATACAATACTTGTTGATGTTGAATACAATACTTGTTTACGTAATTTGCACGTTAGGTAAGCCATAAAACAATTTAAGTGAATTGCAGCTTGAGCCTGTTTAGTTTAATAAACCTCGGCAATTCGTTATGGCATATTATGAGACAACTGTGTAAATTATTTTATCCACGACCGTACCGCACTACACAGAATATACTATACCAAAACTACATAAATATAAGTATTCACTAAATATTTTCAAGAACTTAAGTTCTGTCGTTGTCACAACTATGTAGTTGAACTGGTAGTGTAAAAATGCTATGTAATGTATAGTAGCTCGTGTAGGCTATGTAATATACTATTAAATATTACTTACTACAGCTTATTACGTAGTGACCAACCGTTTCCCCTCACGAAATAGTAAGATAAAATCTTTATCGTTACTTTGGATACGTTGGCCTTTTTAGAAAATTCTGCATTACGAAATCAAAGGCTTCACGATTTGGTACCAAACCTAGACCAGTCTTATTACATACAATTGTGTGACCAACGAGATCAATCTTTAGAATGATCACTCATGGTAAATATTTATCATTGTTCCACCGACGAGACCGAAATGATAGTATCAACACTCATGGTAATCTATTTTTGTCGGACCAACTAGAGCAACATTTATTATCTAGGTACACGCATGGTATCTAACGGCACTCCCTGGATACCAATCCAGAGAAAGGCCCAAATCATAACATTTCAACGTGACAAACAAACAGTTCCAACTGAGGATGGGGTTATATTCTTTACCATCAACTCGAGTCGACTAGTATAGTAGTGATTAGCCTGTACTTCCTGAATGTTAACCAAGAGAAGAATGCAAATAGTGGTTTTAAACATTTCAATTCATTTTTGTAAACATTAGCAGCAACTCAAAAAAGAATGAGGCAGAGTGAAAACCTGTAAAATAATAACCGGATTTGATACCGGTGACAGTCACTTCTATTACATCATTACCTAACCGACTGAATATCGTAATGGAGTGTGAACACTCATAGTAATTTCATGTTTCTGTAGCTTTCTAACATATAGAAATATCAATATGCCGATATACATTATTGATCACTCTGTTACTACTCATATGACCAATCACAATCGATGTTTTTGGATATAATAAACATTAAGTAAGCACGTTATTTTTATATATTTTTCTTTCTTTAAATCATTATTGTTTATTCTAATATTATTCTAATATAACGACGAGTTAACAACTCATAATTATACGTAAGGTTAAACACGATTGATTGTAGCTTAAATTATCACATACTAATTCATAATAGTTTGAATTGGGATATTGTTCTAAAAACAAAAGCAATAATTGTGCAGTCTTACAGAAGTAGTCACATCCATATACACGCTAGACTAGGAAATGTAATTTAAATAAGTTATAAACGAAAAAAGTACTAAAGTAAGGTAACGGCAAAACGACAAGTAAATTATGGACTGAGTGTAACTAACAAGAACAAGCAGCAATAAAATAAATATCACTTTAGCCCACATTTCCAGGAAATTCGATGAATAGCTGTGGATTAGCTTGATACTATGTAGATAATTCGCGGAATGAAAACGTAAAGATCGCCAAACTACAGAACCGAGATTTAAATTAGCAGTACCCCAAAAAAGGAAAACAACCAAACAACTTTATATTCTAGCAACAGAAATTATAATTGTAATGAGTATGGCACAGCAGGCGTGGTGGATGGTTGGCACTGTAAAGTGGCCTAGTGAAGAGTGATGCACTGTAAGCCTAAGAAGGATATTGAAGTCCGGTTCCGGGAGAAACTCATCAGTAACGGATCGTCGAAGTCGCGTCTACCCTTAAGGATGAGTAGGTCCATCAAGACGTCTCGAATTTCATTAGGAGGACAATTAAGATATCGGAATTCAAGCTTGCAAGTGTACCTCGCATGTGTGGTCTCAATAAGAAAAATGGATAATCCACACCAGTGTAGATTCCAGATAGAGGAGCAGTAATAATGAAAGGATTGTGCCAATCTCGTGTATGCAGTTCGTAAGATGTCTAATGATAGTGGAGAGATGTGATGGAGACGAAGCCAAGGGTTAAACTAGCCTAGGCATTGACCCCATGATATGCTCACCTGGGTAAAGAATAGTGCCGTCACGACTCAAAATATCCATAAAAATCTCCTGAAAACTGTTCCTCCAGTCGTTATTTGAAGCTTTGAAAGTTTTTCCTGGCCGATAACATCACATCACACTCGAGTTCTGTCAACTTCAAGGCGTTGTTTGAACACCAGAGCTGAACATTGTCCAAGAGGCCTGAGGCATTTGCGGTCGATCATTCGTGGTATCACAACGTTAAGAAGAAAACATTATTCAACGCTTGTCAATATATTAATACCAATATCCGACCATGTAATACGTTTGCTTGGACTTGAGTATGCACCAAGTGAACATAGATTTTCAATAGCACAAATGATAAAATATTACAGATGTATATTACAGGTGTAATAGGAAGATACGAGTTTTTCTACAGATAGTGAAGGACTGCATTACTTAGCAATGACTGAACTCATCATGTACTTACGAGCTTCACCAAGAATGGAAATGTTCCAGGAAGAAAGTATACAACTTCAGCTATGGTCTGTATATTAAAGACTGTCATGTTCTAAGGTAAAAATGAGATCAAGAGTTACACTTTTGCGGTTAAGATAATTTATTACATATGGCCACAAGTAAGCGGTCATCATCGCCAGGAGAAGTTGTTAGATAGGAGTTGTATACGGGTCATAAGGAAATTTTCAATTGGTGTTCCCCTGTTTAAAGTATCCAGTTAGGTAAATTTTTTCGAAAAGTTTAGTAGCCTAATCATTACATTTTCAGCATCATTTCCATAGCCGTTTAGTTTGGATAAGAAGCACGGTCAATAATAAGTCAGTGCTATATGGAACTTTTAACACAATTGAGGTTTTGTTTCTGGAAGATACAAAATAAGTCTATAATTGTCATATCATGTAATAGTTAAGAAGATCAATGCGACCTACAGAGGAGCCACAATTAATTATTATTGGTGCCCTTAATGTAAAGGAACCAGCAGCGCCTGCAGTAAGGCTCAGGGGGGAAGCCCAAAATTTTGAAAGACAAACATAAAATTTGCACCCGGTAGTTTTTTTAAGCTAGAACACATTTATAATGTCTTGAAGCGCAACGATTTCCCGGGGGGACATTCCCGTGGCCTTATTTTCTGAGGGTATTTTGTAATTCCTAAACCACCCACTGTGTCAACTCCTCTCAACGAAATATAATTTTCTATTTACGCTACTGATATGATTTTCATATACATATTAAATTAATTGGTGTATTTAAAAGTAGATTTGATGTCAGTTTTATTAAACCAAAATTCGCATTTAAAATTTAACTTTGAGACCATAAAGCCTTTCTTCGGAGTTAAATCATAACCTCATTTATTTGGTTATAAACGGGATTTCGTAGCATGGGACAACGTATTATATATATGTTATACTTGTTTGTTTATATTTTATCACGAACAATCTCAGTGTAGAGAAAATGTTGATGGCACTTCTGCATCGCCATTGAAGTCTTACGAAAAGATTGATTGCAACGCAATTATTATTTATTCTTGTTTTATGATTGAAATTTTAAACAAATTAAAACAGAATATTTACATAAATTATATTTCTTTAATTTACTACAACATGTTATTAGCATTAGAAATACTTTCAGTTCATTTCACTGTTCAATGTTTACAAAAGACCTTGGTAATATGCGTACGTGGTGAGAATTTTTATCTATATTGAGATTGATGATTGCAGATAAGATTCATATAAAAAGTTGGTCGCCAGCCAGCAAATAGAAAACATTATTTACAAAAATTAAAATAGTTTTTATAGTATGTAATGAATGGCGGTACGCGCTATCAGATTACAGTTGTTTTAACTCGTTTAACCTTTAATTTGACATTATGTTGTGTTAGTTCCATTTGTGGACATGAAAGTGAGGTAACGTGTGGTATTTGGACATGTCTTTGAGCTGTTGGCCTTGCTTACTTTTATAAAATAATCCCCAGAGATTAGATTTTAATTTTAAACCGTCAACAGGCCATATTAACTTTATATAGTATAGTTACTTAAAATGTTTAAAACAATTAATAATACAAAGGCGTGTATAAAATATCTTCTCTTCAAAATTGTATTTTAACTATAACCGTATACTTAATTTCAGAAGAAAATAACTTAATTTAATATGTACTAATTATCTTTACACGCGTTTCTGTGTTTAATGTAATGTTTCATATTGTAAGGTTGTTGCTCATTACTTAGCAAATTAATCAAATATTAATCTATTTATTTGTTACTTGTGTTTCATTTATTAACTTTGTGAATTGAGTGGTAGCCTACAGTTTTTTATATAGGATGTAATTGCTAATCACCCTATTTTATATTTAATACACTTATGATATGGTTTGTGCATGTGCTGTTGGTTGCTAACAATTATTGTTTGTTATTGTTGGTTGTATTTTTACCATTTTATAATGTTTATTGCTGTTATTGTTACCTTCTGCATAATAGTTTGTTTCCATATACTTTGTCGTTTTTGTTACTGTATGTTTATAGATTTATACGTGCAACTTAGTCATTAATTTAGTTCATGCATTGCATCTATGTTGTTATTTATAAAATATATTTAAGTATTATTGTTATTTTTTAGTGTTAATGTTAATGTTAAATTTAGAGTTCTATAATTGATATATATATATATATATATATATATATATATATATATATATATAGGCTATATATATATTGTTGTTGTTGTTGTTGTTGTTGTTATACTGTTCTGCTACTGTTATTACAGTTTGTTATTATTTTTGTTGTTTTTGTTACATTGTTATTATCTATTTTTGTATGCAACGTAGTCTTTCAAAATTACATTCAGTTTACCTATATTGTTAGTTGTCTTAAGTACTAAAACTGGTACTTTTATAACATAATTTTATAACATAATTATCAGCTTTGTATGTGCCTATACGCTACTGTTAACTATTTATTTACATTGTATTATTTGCCATATAATTTCCACCTTATTGTAAAATGGTCTGTATCGTTGGAATAAATAAATTATTAATTTTAGTATTGAAGAATGTAATTATAGAATGTAGTTTAATTTGCACACCGTATAAATTGTCTTATTATTTAATAGGAGTAAGTTCGGTTACAACTCTTTTATAACCTGTTAGTGTGTGTTCCGTGTTCAAAGATCGAGTCGCGGTACTATATCCTGGGGATTCACTCATCACCAAACTGGCTCATTTCCCAGCTCTACACATTACTGTACCGGTATTACATTCTACCACTATGAGTATATGCATATTTGAATATTGTATTACAGAGGTATCTGAGTAAATGGGCTATTCCAGTGCACATCGTAATATAGAGGTTAGTAAACAGAAAGGATTTTAAGATCAGAAAGGGATATTAGCCTCTTAAGAACCAGCCTAGTAGGGGCGGCCATCTTGATTTTAGCTCCAAAAGAACATTTTTAACTTTCAGTCTAGGGATTATGGAACATTTGTAATTTTAAATATATGAGTAGTACGCATCCAAAGACTTTTTTTTAGTTTTTTTTCAATATTATTATTGGGATTCCGAAAAAATCTAAAAATATTTCGTATTTCATTAAAAATACAATATTAATTTCTTATTTAAATATTAAAAAGTATAAACTATACAAGAAAATCTAAAACGTATTTTGATGAGCATTCATTCGATCAAAGATAAGGGCAGAAAAGTGCATGCGGTTTAACATTGTTCTATTGATGAAAAACTAAAAATCGTTTCACTACAGCCGCCCTTAAGTAAAGAATGATATCCTTCATTTCATCAAACCCCAATCGCTCTAAAAACGTTTGCTCTATTCAATCATTCAATCGCAACAATAGATATACTAGTTTATTTGCTCTTTAATATATTTTTAAGCCTACTTTTAATATTTAACTTATTTAAACCACGGAGTTTTGGTTATGTTTTGATTTACAGTTATTACTTTTATTACTAAGTATTATTGATTGGGCCGCGTAATTCTATACTATTAAGATCAAAAACGCTTTTCATTTTACATAACTAAACCATTAACCTTAGTTTAGTATCTTTAGGTTCATTTCAAATTGTACCGCAATTTAAATCCGTCACTAAACATGGTCATTTGTTGTTATTAGTAATAGAATGTGGACGCTCTCAAGCTCTCGACGCGACGGTCAGCCAGAAAGCGCGGCAGGGTCCCTCAGTCCGGGCGTACTGACACCGGGTTTCCTCACTAACAATAATTTGTTTGTACGCAATAACACCGATAACAATAACGGTTAAATGAGGCAGCCAACCAATAATTTTATAGAAGAGATCTAATTTGTCCCAACATTGCATAAACAATATACGCTAAATAGGAATTGTACTATAAATACTGTAGTAAATCTAGCTTTGGTCGCTAACTGAACTCGCTCAGTTAAATGATTTCAGATGTGTTGTAAAAAGTGCGTAGGCCTACAGCAATACGGTGTGAAAAATCTAAAATACCACAATCAGTATTTTAAATTTGATAATGTTTATAGGTCAAAGTCATCCAGATATCTTATGAGGAAATTTCAATTGACGCTACCTTAAAGAATTAACTTTCCAAAAGAGAATTTCAGAATTTTAAAAAACAATTGACAACGTTCGTATTTGCTTTAAATGGATGTAACGATAGGCCAATATCTTAAAAAAAAATCGCTACTAGACAAAATTGGTCTGGATTTTCAAGTAAAAATTAAACCTACGCTAAACCTCTCGCTTTAAGTTTGGTAGTTACTGAAATTTGTGCCTAAGAAACTAACAACTTGACTTTGGAAATATAATATTATTTTATAATACATCGTACTTTTTATTTAATAAAAGTAGGCTACGCTAGAACGCAAAAAGGAAATTATTGTGAGGCATAGATTTGTTGTATGGGATAAATAACACTTCTGATTATATAATCTACATTTCTAACATCCAGTGTGAAATACTCGTGTAGTATATAAATATATCCAATTCTAGCCATTGGCCGGTCTATACGGCCGTGACCGGTAGCTTAACTCGGCTCAAACTGCGTCAAAACATTGCTACCGCAAATACTGTCCCAGGTATTTCAACCTCGTTGGAGAGATCCATGTTGTAATGTTTTAGTTTGACATTAAGGAACGGAACATCTCAAATTCGTAATTGTGTTTGTAACATTATGACGCAGTGAGAGTCGGTTAACTCAAAAAATATTAACACTCACTCAACACCGATTGAACTAAATATCTATAACCGGCGATATAGCGGTACACGAAGGAGGAACATAACATTGACATCCGGATTTAAAGTTACACACGTTTCTGGAGCCGAGACGGACGTGAAGGACGGCCGAAGAAACGGACTGAATGGGACGGGGTTCGCCATCAAAGGAAAGCAGGGGGTGTCTAGTCTCTACTATTATTAGTACTAGTCTCTATTATTGTTTAGTCTTTGCATTGTTTGTTCTACTAACAAATTGTTCCTATTAGAGTGGTATCACTAATAAAGAGCACAAAATAAAAATGAATACATTTTTAAAACTAGATTCTGAGCTCTATTTTGTACACTGCCTACATTATTTTTGTAGGAAGACGCGATCCTGTACAATGTTACCTGATCTGATTTAATAAACTGTTATAAGTAAAATCTATTGTTAATTGTTTTAACAAATTACGTCCTCTTGGTAAAAATATATACATTCAATAAATTATTGCACACGGTTTGATAAAACTTGTTTGGCTATAAGAAATACCTCATCCTGGATTAAAAAATTAATTTTACATAAAACATTACCTATACAATTTAGTAAATAATTCATTTAAAATACTGTTTCAGTTTATTTTCCCATTCTTTACTTCCATTTCCAAAATATTGTTCTCAGCGACATGTTATGCTTTGGACTAGAATTAATTGTAGACTTATATCTATCGTTGACTGTTGACTAAGCCTAATGCTGCAAGAGGTAGGCTACCTCACATTATAATTGAAACAAAAATGAAACCGGTTAGGGACAAGATATGGGGTTTGTCAGCCTCTCTTAATTTTACTACAAAAATCCATTTACAAATGTCTTAATTTACCTCTAAATAAAGTAATAAATTTTGAAGTATTAAACCACGTTAAATGACTCGATTATAATCACTGAATAATTACAAAACAGTCCATGCTGCTGGCACCATTGATAGTCAAATAGCAGGAATAAAATTGTACATATTAAATACTACCTTCTTACTCTACTGATTTATGGTATAACTGGAAATTTATTATGTTATTTTACTGATGAAAGCAAAAAAATGTTGTGTATTATATTACAACTGATCTGACAGATGATACAGCATGACTGCCTAGTTTATATTCTTATTACATTATAGCACTTATACCATCTGATTTGTTTCTAAATAATAAAGAGTTAGACTATTCTTAGTTTTCATGAGTGACAAATGCGACGTGCTACTACGCAATTTTCAGCTTTTATCTTCTAGCACAAAATGAATTAATAACGAAAATAGCAACGAGGTCGCATTATAATTTAAACGGATCGCAAAACACAACTTTTGTATACTCCATGTTTCTTGTTCTACCAGGCATTAGATCCTAAATGAATTATTTATATTTTTTAAATGACAGACTTTATCTGGCTGAAGTAAAGCGTTGTATTTGAACTAAGTTACTTGGTTTACACCATATGGTAAGATTTAATATATAAAGTATACGTTAAGGACAGTTTTGTGACCCTCATACTTTCGTTTTGTTTGTAATGTACAGGAAGTGTATCGTTATGAAATATCTTGAACAAACCTCGTATAAACTTGTAAATATATGAGAGTAAATGCTGTTCGGACTCAGTTATATTTCCCAACAGCAGAAATGTATTATGCTAGTCGACCAGATTATAGTATCATAAGCATACGTAAAGATTATGTTTACTCTAACGATAACGGTATACACAGGTGAACTCACCGGAAGACGGCCTGTCGGAGTATCTGGTGCAGTAGACCCAGGCCGGCCACAGCATAGGCTGTTGTTGGGAGTCGATGGCGGGATTGGTACTCGCGGTCTCCGCTTCCTTCGACAAGTCTATAGGCGCGCACTTGGAGTCCGAGGTAGGTGTTCCTTTGTACCCGGGCCCGCCGCCGAACTCGGGCCTCAGGATGTTGTCTATGCTGAACTTGAGATGTGCCTGAGGGATGGTAACGGGCAGGGGCAGTGGTGGAGGACTTTCGCAGCCTACACTCAACACCTCGTCATCGTCGTCATCGTCATGGTCTCCGCGGCCGTAGTCACTCGCGTCACAGGAGGTGCTGGCCGTGTCCGAATCCGAGGTGCGGAACACCGCCGCCGCCGCCGCCGCTGCGCTCAGACACGCCATCTTCATCTTCAACAGCTCCCCTCTCGCAGCCGCTAACGACTGGGCCGAATTGGAAATCATCGGGAAGACATCAGAGGTGTAATAGAATCATCGTTTATAAATATCCTATCTCTGTCACTGTACTCTCGGCACTTCTATCTAGAGATCATACTCGGTTATCGGACTCATGGCTGACCACCGGGAGATACAACTCTGGAAGGAAAATGTACAAAACTGTTACCGAGGTACCGTGTTGAACCTGCGATACTACCCTACATCACTGACATGGAAAGAACCGCACGGGTCACTAATACGTAATGATACACAAATATGGAAGTTAATTACGGGTCTTCGCAGTCAATAAACGAAATGGGCGGGGCTTAAACCTTCCCACTGAAGCCAAAACCGAAAATCTGAAAGGCTGACCAGGAAAAAGTTTGACACAGTGCAACGGCAACGTTTGGACAGTTACTAGCACGGCAGCTGCACGGTCACGGCGCAGGGCCAGGAGGGGTTGAAGGGGGGGTGGGGGCGGGGCCGAGAGCTCGACCAATAACATTACTTGTACTGGGCGGGGCCGCGCCTCCACCAATACACTTACTTCTTTCATGCATTTTGGACTTCCTGTGTGGTCTTTTCTGTCGGAATGTTCCTATATTATTTTGGAAGACCAATAAATCCTTTAATAGAAAACAGTCTTGTTTTACCTTGACAGCTCTCTCTCTCTCTCACTCTCTCCCCCTTATCTCACTCGTTCTCTCTCTGTATATATATCTCTCTCTCACACATATACCCCCTCTCACCCACTTTGTTCCTTTCTTGTCAAGCCACTCATCGCGTAATGTGCTTTCAACACGTCCGTCAAGAAAAGGAATCTGTGTAACGTTTAATAAAAGTTGGCAATCATACCGGCTATACAGCGTATTGTACGGAAGAAACCAAAAATGTACATGCCGGGCCTATTGACAATTAGGGCATTTTCTCTTACTGCATATGGCATGTGACTGTACGCACATAAGTACATTCATCTTATTTTATCACAGTTCTGGTTTCACAACTGAACTGAACGCTCGGTTGTTCTATAGTCTTCAGGTTGGGCGTACAGCAGGGGTATAGCCAGAGTTGCTGAAAATGTTCTATTATTTAAACGTCAATCACTCGCTTTTATGTATATGTAATTGTATATAGTTAGACGCTGATTACAATAATAAAGCAAGCCTTATTTCACGGATATGGAAATGCGTTAATTTTCATAAAAAATGTACCGACACTTTTAAAGTTTATAGGTTGGTTTAACATTTTAAAGTTTGTGGTCCATATGCATTATTTTTTTCCATGGGACTTTTGACGTTCACTCACTAACATTTCCCAGTATATACGGTTTAGTTGGCTCCTCACGAATATATACGAATTATTATCATACGGTGTTTTAATTTGGTCAACTGTTCTAAGGTGGGAGCGACTACGATTTTTTAGTTTAAATTATTTTAAATTTTATCATTTTACGTCTCCTCTAGGAATATTACAAGCACATGAAGTAATCATTTTCGGCAAACTATAACTAGGCTCAATACAAATGGTTCAACATACAGATATGAACATTATTCTTATGAATTATAATTTAAGGAATGACATGCTATTTCATAAAAAATCACTTAAGGGCATACATTTAATAAACAGACTTTAATTTAGTCTATTGGTAAATTTTTTAATATTTAAGGAAATCATATGTTTTATACACAATACATGTTTTTAAACCACGACAGCCACTCGTGATATTTCAAAGACATACTGTGTAGATTTCATAATATTCAGCCGTTTCCGTGGGCCTCAATTTAAGATTATACAAATTACAATTATATTTTTTTCGGACAAGACATCAGGACTGTGACACAATTTCTTATATACCCAACCAGAAACTGATTGCAGTACCTAAAAGGTAACGAAAATATTTTTGGAAGTCTTCTGCTGTTGTTGCGGTATGGTGACTCTTGTTCGCCGCATCAAAGACAACCTATAGGCCTGCCGTCTGTTTGCGGTCAACATGATGTTTCTTTTCAAGCCTATTCGTGGAATCCTGGGCTGACCGGAACATCTGTGGCGCATTGATTTTCGTGTATCTGGAACTTCAACATCTACAGAGCCATTAGTCAGAAGTTCTGGCACCATCTACATCACTGTCACGCTGAGACCGCTTGGAAATTCCTTCACTCGATGTTTTGATGACTTCAGGAGGAAGGTCGGCATTATTCTATTATGGCGCTTCTTGATTTCACTATTGAATACTATATATTAGCTTTTTTAACACATGTGAACGAACTCATGCATTTATCAAAATAATGTCATCAAAAAAATTAACAATTAGTTCACATGAATTACTTCTCTTTTGGGATTCTTAATGCAGTATAGGCCCTACCTTGGCCTTAGTTTGTCGTTAATTTGATTTTTACATTCAAAGACTTTTTAAGTTTAAAATTTTTTGAATGTAGCTGCGATATATGTTATTTATGTGGTTGTATTGTTTATTATAGTCTAAGTGTTATTTGATTTATAAGTTCTCGTTAATTTATTATAGCCCATGTGTATTTATATTAAAGCTTTATAAATGTATAAAAATGTTTTCTTGCTGGTTGTGGAAGTTAAATAAATAACTCGTGTAGATAACTTTACACAGAAAATATCTGTTGGCTATTGGGCAAAGGGGCTCTGCATACAGAAATGTCGGAAAAATAGGATCGGGGCCCTTTGATGGATGAGCTGTTGGAAAGTAGATCTCATTGATTTCCAGCTCTTTTGTTTGGTGGCTAGTCTTAGTTTATATTAAGTACATAATAACAGTATAACACATTAATACAACAATTAAGTCTTACACAGTTTTTGGTGGTTATCAAAATTAAACACTTATAGGCTATTTGTATTATTTGCACAGAGATGTGTCTTTTTTCGTTGTTAATGTATTATAATAAATTTTGGAGTATTTAACTATTTTAACTAATGATATTTACTATGTAAATAAAGCTTTTAATCAACTTTAGGTGTTTTCTTAATAATTAGTACAAAATCGAATTTGGACATTTGGGGCTAACTCTACTGACATCGATTGTTGAATATTGGACGGAAACTGTTCATCCAGCAGCGGAAATAGGTCTTTTAATTCAAAATTATTTTATACTTTGTTATAATTTGAAATGTTCTGTAACTTGACAAAAAGTTCTATACAAATTAAGTTTTTATTTTTGTAGATTATGCAAACTTTATTTTCTTATGTTTCAATCAAAAGAAACCTAGGCTAAATGCTCCTATAGGTAAGGATATTATTGCCACAGTTCAACAATGTAACGTTAATAACGATGATTATAAAATCAGCTGATTAGAGCAGCTAAAATAAAACAGCTGATTGTTGCTAAAATAAAATAATAGTGTTGTCACATAATGACAGTGAATATTGTTTAATGCTCGGTTTTTTTTTAGAAGCTCATTATTTCCCTTATTTGTCAAGCTATTTTCTTAAACTTGGCATTTTGGATTTTTAATTAAATTGTCTAACTAAAATATATAGTTGCGACTTTTTAATCAGTTATAATTTTTAAGATTATTTATGGTTAAAGAATTGAGGAAGCCGGCATTTTGAAAATTAATATATTATATTATATATTTATAGGCTGCACAAATTAAAACAAATCAAAACGAGATTGCCTTTAATGCTAACAAAATAACGCATATTGAAAATGTTTTAACTCAAATGACAAAAAAGTATAGTTATAACAAATTACAGGATGCTAACTACATTGCAATGCTTATTACATTTCCAACTGTACTTTTGTCAACAGAATAAAGGTATGCTTTCACAAGCCGGGAGCAACAAACATGTGAAAACACAACACATACGCCACCACCTTTTCCAAATGAAGCCTCATCATACACAGCAGTGAGGTCAAAATATTTCAAGAATGTAATTGTCTAAGAACTGTTTTCACGTAATGTGAACCGGCAGACTTAGATATTATTAGTCATAACAATGGCCACATAAGCCTGAAAATGACTGTTACTGTTGACATTTTGGTAGTAATTTCCCAAATGTGAGTTTAATAGTTTAATCTATACTTAATTTTGGGAGAAAACAGAAAAACACGGTTTGGCCACGATACTGAAACGGTTACAGATGTGACAAAACGTAAAATATAAAAGTTGTTTACTTTGAAAATACCTTTAATTTAAGGTATTTACGAGTTGTTTTAAAATGTTTTAGTTAATCCAATTTCTTTTATTTGGAGTAGGGGTATAATCAAAAGTTATGTTAATTCTGCCTTTGTTGGATATCATTTGAATGGTGTTTCATGAAGAGTAATAAATGGGATCGAACCGAATAATAACAGCTACCCTATTTTAGAGATGGGTAAAATAGAAACATTCTAATTTTGAATATGTTTGGCCGCCACTTTAAAACTGATAGAGATAATAACGTAAAGACAAATTAAAAATTTTTGGCTAAAAGAAGCTTCAAAAACGATGTATCACTATCACTTGACCTATAAAACGTAAGCTTTACGAGATTCGAACGTATGACACTATATATCCGGAACACACTGTAAATGAAAGCTTTGAAGCTAATTTTAACACATAGCCGATAGTTTATTTAATAGGTTTACAATTTTGTGTTCTAGCTCGTACCGGTATACTCTTAACTTATATAAATAAATAAATATATATATATATATATATATATATATATATATATACATATATAAAGTGAACGGATGTCTAGGACACCCTGCATGTTGCTGTGGAAAATCCGTTATTTATCTCCTGTTTTTTAAATTTATATTTTGTATCCTCCCAACTGCTGGCAAATCAATTGCTAATACTTGTATGAGTCTCCTTTTCCACGCAATGAATGTCCATTTATAAAACTAAATGGACATTGCGATGTCAACTTGCGTAAATAGCGAACTCGGCTCCGGAGTTCATAAACAAATCACCGCTGATATATTCAAGCCTATTGTCTTTTTGTAATTATAAACTCCTAACAGTCTTTATTTCATCGCACATTCCAACATTTAAAAACATATCCTGATTTAAGAACAGTAACTACTTACTTTTTACAACCAAGTTACAAAAACTATATCCAATGTTCCGTTTGTTCTCTTAATTAACTAAAATGACTTATATTAATAATTTTACCATCGTTTACTGCAAAAGATTTTGAAATTTTTCATTTATCGAACTATATTTTTTTAAACAATGATCAACTTTAGTGGCAAAACTAGTATGCCTACTATTTTTTATTTTTGGCCTTTTTTGCTTGCACCTACCCAAATTGTTTAGCTCATTCCATTTAACAAGACATTATCCTTGTCGATATAGGCCTATGCTTTATTTTATTGTTGTTTTCCATATTTCAATAAAACACTGACTGAGATTTTGGACACATATTACACCTTTGCAACTATCAAAAGTCATTAGGCAATCGCACATTCTTCATTACTACAATAATAGGCTACCGGTACTACACAACTGCAGTCCTGGTAGCGCGGACACACCTGCGCGAAACTCGTCACTAGAGCAATGCTGTGAGGATTGGCAAAACCAAGTTCGCCACGTCTCACAGTGAGCTGAAAGAGATTAAATCTTAGAATAAATAATAAATCATCTAAAATAACGGGATATCATAATCATCATCAATAGGCTACATTAGTAGTCCCGAGATTGATGGTATTGATAAGTTCAGTGTTTGCTCGTGTAGATATCCCATTACTCGTATTTCGAGAGGTACATGGTGTCCAATGTCACCAACTATGCGTACGTTTCATTCATAGGTCATTCTCACTTGCTTCAAGAATTTCTTGTACGTTGTAGTTTAAATCAATACTATTAAAGTAATGTAATGTATAGTATTGTAATATGTGTATCTTATTATTATAGCTACAATTATCACTAAAGACAAAAATTCGACAGAACGAACTAACCCATAATAAAGCCGATGTAAACAAAAAAAAACTATATTTTAGCATATGGTAAAGAATTTAAGTGAACAGAAAGTTCGACTGTATTATTTGAAAAAAATACAATTCTTGTATTTTAATACAATTAAATTGTGTTAGTTATTAGGTTAGGACTTTTATTTTTTTATATGACGCTTGCAATACAATTATTGTTAATTGTTTCCTGCAATAAACAATATTATTATTATGTATTATGTGTTAAATCAAAACTGCATTTTTATATTTTTCATTAAGGAAATAAACCAATATGTATGCTTATTTAGTTACTAAACTATTACAAGTTGAGTAAACCGGATTAGGTCAAAATTATTATTTCTAAATATATAACAATTTTAAGGTTAATATTATGTTTGTAAAAAGCTGTTTTCAAGACCGTTTTCTATTAATATAATAATATTACTCTAGTTTTATTTATTTATTTTTTTGATCCTTAATCACGTGTAATGGATTTTATTTAGTCTACAATTAGTTCTAAAAAAGAATGCTGCTCTTATTTTGGAGCTAATTTAGCGAAAATTTCTAGGTTTTCATTAAAGTTTAAATTTATTAATTTGTTTGAAACATCTGCTCTTGCTCAGTTTTGTACTTTTTAAGTTAGAGACAATTCTTGTTTTGCATTTCTTGTTTCGCCTTCAATCGTTTGAATGCAACTGTTGACACATCAGTAACTCACGTGGTATCTACGAATGAGAAGGAAAGTGTGTCCGGTGTTAAACTTACAAAAATTAATGAATCCTTCCAGCCCACGCAATTAATATATCTTAACTATTTGATGAAGTACTCATCGCGTTTTCAGCTGTGTTTTATGTATACCGAGTATACTGTATAAACTTGTTATTTTCCAGCAATAAAAGTATATTTGTCACAAAACGTTACATATTATAGCAGTGCTATAGTAACATGTGATATTGTCAACTGTTATAAATTATATTAATCATACAAGTAGTATTCGTTGATATAATCTCATTTAATTTCAATGCTAGTATAAAATTATCTTATTATTAATGAAACTGAATAAATATGAAACAGATAACAGTCATAGAACACTGTGGTATAAAATAATCCGTATCAAATTCAGATAAACATAATAATAATAATAGTTTGTTTAAATTCACATTTACTCGCCAGTTACATATTGGAAATAATTAACGCCAATAACTATACTCATCATATTACAGGCTGGAAGGGATTCAGAGAAGATTTATGAGGCTTCTTAGAATCAAGATGGGATTTTGGTACCTGGACATTCCTGTCAACGATGTAATGAAGTGGCTAGATCTCAGTGATTTGGAACAACGGTTTGTCCTGGCTTATTTGCTCTTTCTCCATCGACTTTCCAACGGATTTATAGACTGTCCAGCTCTACTAGCCAAAATTGACTTCAGGATTCCAGGGTCCACCAGGACCACTGGACTATTTGCTTACAACCACCACAGTACAAATTACCTCAAGGCTGAACCCAACGCTAGATTACGTAGGCTCGCTAGTTATGTTCCAGGTGAAGCGGACTTCTTCAGAATAAACTACAAATATTTAAGATGAAGGCTTTCCTCCTTATATAACAATCACGTCTGTTGCCCATAAAAAGCCTCTATGTTGCATGCATGTTGGCCTTGTTATCTTTGTTCATTTAAATCTCTGTATTATTGATTGTATATTACTGTTATTATATATTTACTTCTTAGTGTTATATGTCAAATTATTTTTGTCATAATTGTAGTGATAATTGTATCTAATTATCCACTGTTGTTAACTACTTGATATTATGTATATTGGCATTGTCGTTGGAAATAAAATAACTTTTGGCGCATTCACATTTTAGTTATAGAACAATTTATTAGTTCTGTCAGTTTACTATTGACTCATAAACGGATTAAAAGCACTCTTAAAAAAATATATCTAAATTGACCGTTGAATCGGTTCTGAAATGAAGTTTGGCCTAATGTTCAAGGCGAGGCCCGTGACCATAAGCAACAGTTAATATACAATTCTTGAGCTGTCAATGCCTCTTGTGTACTATTCATAGACGTCACAGTCTTGTGTGGACATTACATAGCCGCACCAAGGACAAAACTCCTCAAGTATCTGCACGATCATAACCTATTCTCAAGAGTGGAACAGAACTGACTTCATTACATCCGCTGTGATGAATGAAGTTGATAGCTTACATTACATCCGAAGTTGATAGCTTCATTCCCTTGCTGTCGCAGTGACTTTCACTGATATTCGCGTATCATATGTCTGTAGGCTACAGACTGTTGAAATATGTTAGAGGCGTACGGTTAGTTACATATAATTTTCTATTTAAATAAAAGAACAGACTGTCTGCAATAATAGGCTCAATTAGCTGATATTGAAGTACCCAAAGACCGCAACATATAACTCAGCACTGTCGTATGACAGACGATAAGTTTCAGCCCTAGTGTCCACCTAGGGTTTGGCCGAAGAGAATTATTCTGAGTGAGGACGACCTATGTTTCTACACGGTTTCTGCCGTTGATGATTGTCGATAGATATGCTCTGAGATTTACGTAATCGTAAAAAAACATCTCTGTCATTGGCATTGCCATTTCACACACCCCTGATATTAACAACTTACATTGTGAACGACCCTAATAATGATAACTCCATTAGAGACTCATTTGACATTTACTGCGTCCTAACTCCGATAAGAAACACTGCACTGACATTATTAGAAATTATGCTGCTATTGAGAACCCTATGGGAAAACCGTGAATTTGACAGTGTCATTATAAGCAAACTATAACTTTAAAATAATTTGAAACAACGAAAACTACTTTGGAAATAACTCCATGCCATTGAGGACATCCATATAAATTAGAGTGACAACATCGTTGGAAACTATCTTCACATCAACAACCTCGTAATAAAAATGCTTTCATCGTTATTGGAAGTCAGTTACTTCGACAAAGTTATTGTAAAATGAGCATGACACTGACATTCTCATTATTATTGATTCTCATCTTGACTTTTAAACAGTAATTTGAAGCACCTCACAGGTGTTACTAACGACCTCCCTATTGATAGAAATGACGCTGATATAGTCAAAGTCATAAAAAACGACTAATTGACAAAGTTAATCGAACTAATTCTGAAATTGACCGTAGTTGAAAAATATCAATTATATAATTCTGAAATTACCGCGAATTATTTTACATGAATCTGATGATTAATCTCAATATAAGAAATATGTAACTATATATATAAAAAGATATAAACCTACCATACAATTTCAACAATATTTAAAAACCCTTGATAACACCTGTCAATAGACAATGAATACATTACTAGCGTCGATAGTAATGACCCCGACATTTCTAACGATCTACACTAACGACTACTAACTGAAAATCCTTGTCATTAACAACATTATTGGAAACGTTCAGATTAAAATTGATTGATATTAATATACAGAATAAAATTGACATAGTCAATGGGGAATCCGATATTGATAACTGTCACCAGAAAAGGTATGACTTTAAAAGTTATTAGCTCCACCTTTCCTCGGTATTCGTGAATTGCGTAAGACTAAATACTAAATACTTTGGGAGAGGGGAGGGGGATAAGCCCAATTGTGACCATCAGATTTCTAAAATCTGAAAGCCAAATCTTCTTTAAACGTTTATAATCTAGAATAAAGCCGGCACATCAATACATATTGCTGTACTCGCACCGTTACATAAGAAAAAGGCTTCAAAATTAAATGTCTGGCAATATTCGTAATTTTGGTTCTTCTTCATACTAAATCATTTGTGCCTTCTAAGCGGCTCCCAGATTGAGGGGTTATTGAGGATGGGCACATTGTACGAAAATGGAGAGTAATTTGAAAAGGGTAAGATTCTTTTGTAAAAGTTTAACTATATCACATAAACAACAAATAACAAATAAGAGCAATCAAGGTAACAATCAAGACAAACAAACAACAAAAACCGTGGGTTTGTATTCAGGTATCTTTTGGATACCCTCATACAAAGAAAATCTCTAAATGAAAGCGATAACGAATTGCTCAAATTACAACTAAACCACCAATAGAACAGAAACTTAAAGTGTGTACGAATAAATATTTGTATAAGTAATATTATCGCTGTGTGTAAAATAGAGAATAGTTGGGAATTGATGTAAGTAAAACTTGACTTGGAATTTATCGTACATATGAAAGGGGTAGCAAAGTGTTGGCTAAAACTATAGTAAACATTTTGAACCAAAGCTAATATAAGACTATGTAGCCAGAGAGAATTTTCTTGTAAATAATGTGTGTAAATGTGTAAGTAAATATATTAACTCATGGTCAAAATATAAAAGTTCTAAAGTTTTACATTGGTCTGTATACGCTCTCTGAAAACGCAGAATATTATAAACGAAGTATAAAAGTTTCGTCATTTTTTACCACAGTTGTTTAAATTCATATCATAATAGTAGAATAACGTTTGGAATCGCCAAGTGATAATTCGGTCACTAATATGTATTCTAGACAGGCCATTTTGTTACTTAGTATCAACTGTGGGTTGAGATCTAAACTCAGTTGTTTTCTCCCTGAGGCTGTGCTTCCTTTACCTCTAAACAGGTTCAATGTTACTTCTAGGTTGAGACAAAGCCATAAAATATATAACCTACGCTTTGATATATTCCGTACAATAATAACAGTTCCAGATCGGTTGATTCATTTACAGCTGCTTCTTTAGAGGGTTCACTTTAGGTTAATTTATACATGCCAATTAATTGAACCTACACGGAATACAGCAAAAACAGAATATTGTTTCTTAAATCTCGGTAGCCTAATGGATGTCTTGTTGCAGCACATCACTAACCACAAATGTCGAGATATCTGAGAAAGGATAAATTAATCGATAGTTCTAGTTTACTGCAAAAATTAATCAGTAGTTGGAGTGGATGAGGGCTCGTTAGTTTTAAAGATTGTAGCAAGTCTACTAGTGAGGGAGAACTTTCTCTGTACCAACCTTCTTCCAAGGTAGCATAGCTGTGATAGTACCGTAAAACGGGGTGAATCGGAACACTTTTGAACTTCTAACACGAAAATGTTCTAAAAGCTTCTGATTTAAAATAATAAATTTGGTCCTAAAACTTGGGTCTTGTTTTAGTCTAACAGTTTTTATTTTATAAAGTCCTCTTTTTATTTTTTTTTCTATTAAAATTTTTTTTTTCATGGTGTTCCGATTCACCCCAGGCATAGGGGTGAATCTAAACAAATATTAAAATCTTTGAGTATTCCTATTTAAACATTTACGGGATGGCCAGAAACACCTAGTAATTATTAGGTTGTCAATTATAATGCATAATTTACAAATAAAACATTTATTATGAAATAAATATTTTTAAGTGCAAAAACATAAGCTTTTTGACCTTTAAAACTTGAAAAACAGTAACTATTAAAAACTGAAAACATATCTAACTCTTCTATATCCTTTTAATACAGGTTTAAATCTGAAAGGTCATTTTTGAAATAAATCATGTCTTTGAAGCGAGAAGACGTTTTTATGTCATCAGGTTGTAATTTTCTCACTACATCTCCAGGAAGGAAAGATGCCTCTTCTTCCGTTTTGGTAAATTTCCAAGTGTTGGGAACTGTTTTATAAACCACTCCAACGAATTCATTGTCATCTGGATCTGGGTAAAGGACTTTTGTAACATAAAGTCTAAATGAGTTTTTGGTTTTCCCATAAACTTTAACAACCAAAAAGTCACTTGGAAAAAACTCATTTGGAGTTAGGGCTTCTTCATCTTGCACGTGAAAGTCCTGCTCTGAGGTTGTTGAAAGAATTAACTCTTTGTCACTGTCCTGTATGGAATAATCATCTGAATCTTCTGATGAAGAGAAGTGGTGTCTTTTTTTAGTGTTGTTCCTCTTTGATTTAGATACTTGTAGTGGTTCTTCACGTACGTCCGAGGGTCCTGATTGGTCAAAGGAAGTATTCATCTCTGCAGAGCCTTCGAAATCTTTAACCTGAACAATTTGGCCTGGAGTTACACTTACTTTGACCCTCTTTTTTCTTATCTGAGGTTTGTCAAATTGTCTCAGGGATTTTAGAAGGTCCTTAAAAGTCTCATCAATGGCTTCAACATTTGAAGTTAATGGCGTGCTTGCGCCTGTTCCACTGCCAGTACCAGTACTAGTGTCATCTTGATTTTTAGGCAACATATCCAAGACTTTCTTGCGACACAAAGGCACAATCCCAGACTTCTGGAACCCTGAAATCACATTCTGTTCTTTAAAGGTCTCACAAAGTTTTTTCAGTAAACTTGGAAACTTGTCTTTAGGCACAGATGATTCTCCGTTTCTACTTCCACTTTTCCATTCTTCTAATATCTGCCTCCAAGCAAATTTCATTGGTCTAAAAAATGCCACGTCTAAGGGCTGGGTTAAGTGAGTGGAATTACTTGGCAGGAAGATAAATCTAATCTGATTATCAGTGCAGAGTTTTATGACATCTAGTGACAAATGCGATGCCAGGTTGTCTCCAATGAGAAACCTTGGCCCTTCAAGACTTTTCAAGTAGGGAATTGCTATTGTTTCCACCCAGTCTGCAAAACAATAACTGTCAAACCAACCAGACTTGGTGCGGTTGTATCTAGAGTTTTTTGGGCCCCTTTCTGTCCATGAGTTGTAAAGATGTTGAGCCTTGTAGACTACGTACGGGGGCAAAATCTTGCCATCACCTGAGACAGCGAACATTACAGAGGTTGAAGCCTTAAATGAGTTCATTATTCTTTCTGGGTATTTACTCCCCCTTCGAAAAATTAACTTTCTTTTCCCTGGATCGTCACACAGATTAGTCTCGTCATAATTTATTATGTTACTTGGTGGCACACCATTGATTTCGTTCTCAAGTTCACCAAAATATGAATTTATTACTTCAGGTAAAACAGCTGCTATTGCTCTTTTGATATTTTGTCACATTCGGTGGGATAGGAACTCCTTATGACGATTCAAAAAGGATGCCACAAAATCAGGTCCTGGCATATTGTATTTAAACGTTGATACTTGCTTACCCTGTCTATCTAAAAACTCTTAAACCAGTAACCGGAGAGTTAACGAATCTATAGGGTACCCCCAGTCACCACATATCCCTAACCCGTCTCTCAGTACTACCTCCTCCTCTAGGCACAGTGCTGTCTGCCCTCCTCTTTTTTTCATGTTTTTACCACATTTTATATGTCTGTGCAATGTTGTGATAGCTACATTATGTTTTTCAGCGCTTTTTCGGAGGCTTAATCCCGCATTAATGTCTTGCACAGCTCGTTTAATCGCTTCAGAATCAGCTTGTGTTTTCTTTGTTGCTGCAACTTTTACGTATTTCCTAGGCATCTTGTTCAAAGTAGGCTACCTTCCAGACACCATTACCTGAAACAAACCACAAGAGATATAATACAGAGTTATTATAGTACATATTTACTAAATAGTTACATGAATACATTACTCTATTGACTATTAGAATTTGTGGGGTGAATCGGAACACCATTTTTTTCTTGTTCCGAATTACCCCGCAAATCTCAAATGTATGACGCAATAACCAAAATCAAGATTTAACATTTACTGTGTAACTTCTAGTTAAACTACATTATGCCTATATTTTACGAGGATATCACCAAACAAAAAAGTAACACTCTTAAACCTACATATGTAATAGGTTTTGACTTGCTTGTAAAGTTTTGGACCAGTTGAAATTTGACGGATTTCTACATGCAACTTTCACGGTTTGTTGACAGGCTACCAGTGGTGCCAACCACTCAACATTGTATATTCCCATCAGTGGTTATATTAGCCAACCTACGAAATATTTTGAGATAACAAATCCCACATATATGTTATGGTTCTCTAATAATGTACAACAATGAAGTTTTATCCCAATTCACCCCGCCGTTCCGATTCACCCCGTTTTACGGTACCCACTATTACACATGATAGCTGTACAATAGAATCTCGACATGTGGCGGTCATAAACACCCTGAATGACTGAAATTCCATCAATTTTTCTCGCCAATTACTATGTCAGAAACATGCTGTGTACAAATTCATTGTAGAAAGGGATAGATTGACAGGACAGAATATCACAGCCAAAAGATGTTAAGATATTGGTGTAGAGAGACAACTTGATAGCTATGTTTAGTTTCTTGCAGACTGCAGAGAATTATTGTTGGATTTGGTGGGGTTCATTTAGCGTTAAAGGTTTTAGTAAGGCTAAATGTGAGAAAAACACGTTTAACTTGCAGAGGCTGGAACAAAGAAAGCATCTTCTTCTTCCTAGATGGAATTACTAAGATGGTGTCCAGCATTATCCATCCTCACGTTGGCTATCCAAGGGATATTGGTAGTAAGTGGCCTCAATTAGCAAACTTACTCATTCTCATTATTTTGCCACTCTGGCAGCTATGTAGATGGCCTCATTAACGTGTAGTTGAGGTTTCTTCAGCTTCATGTGTTAGAGAAAAACGTCTGATTCATTGTCACTGTTCAGATGTATTTCAGCGTTTACTATATACAAGCCATTAGAGAATCGTCTTAACAACGACATTGTGTGAGTTAACCTTTAGGTGTTTTTTGGAGTACGAAGATATAACTTCCTTGTATTAAAACTTATATAAAGATCTTTTTCCAAGGTCTAATCTTTTATAAAGCCAATTTCACTACCAGGTATAAAGAAAACAAAGAACATAAACATTATCCTCAATTAAGTTAATTTGCAGTTTTCATATCCATCTGTTAATCACAGTAGATTATCGATATTTGCACGCATATTGGTGTCTTCTCAGTCTTCTTACAAGTATGTGAAAAAATTACATGTTCATAAAAAAGTCTTCTGGAAGTAAAAACATCTCTTGCTGACTTTTTTTGCCTCAGTCTTCAATCCGGCCAATGACCCATTGCAGTCCAATCGAATCTCCAGCTCATCTATTCACCAATTTTCTACCTGCCGCATAAGTCCATCGGAGGTTTTGAAGACACTCAAGAATCTTGACACTAAAAAAGGTCCGGGCCCCCGACTCAATCCCCACCGACAGTAATTAAGCACTGTGCTGATGTCATCGCCCGCCCCTTAACCACACTCTTCAACAGATCACTATCAGAAGGAGTATTCCCGGATATCTTCAAAATTGGCCATGTGGTTCCCATACAACAAGAAAGGCTCAGTAAATGATATAAAGAATTACAGGCCCATTACCATTTTACCAATACTAGCCAAAATCTTCGAGAAGATTGTTCTGAGCAGAATCATATTCATGATCAGCAGCAAATTGACTATTAGTCAACATGGCTTTATCTCAAATAGGTCTACCCTCCACCAATCTCGTTCTCTTTCAAAGCCATATCATCGAAGCATTTGAACGAAGGAAGCAGATTGACACCATAGAAATGGATTTCTCTAAAGCCTTCGATGGAGTGTGCCCATGAAAATTTGTTAAATAAATTGGGGGCATCGGGATTTTCAGGACCCTTCCTCCAGTGGCTTAAAAGCTACCTACATAACCGGAAGCTGGTAGTGAAATATAACAACGTCCTTTCCAAGGAGTTCAGAGAAACAAGCGGTGTCCCACAAGGTTCCCATCTCGGGCCCATCCTATTCAATTTGTATATAAAAGATGTGGTTTCTTCCCTGACTTGCAAACACTTGTTGTTTGCGGACGACCTGAAGCTGTACTCCGTTATATCTTCCGCCTTGGACGTGGCTCAACTTCAAGATGACATTAACAGGGTCGATCGCTGGTGTAGTCTTAACAAAATGTCGCTGAATCTGAGCAAATGTGTTTGCATCTCATTTTATCGCATTTCAAAACCTATATTGCATGATTACTCTGTCAGAGGTGTGCCACTATCCAGAACATCGGAGGTGAGGGATCTTGGAGTGTTCTTTACTTCTTCTTCCCTAAGCTGGGAGCCCCATGTCCAACATATATGCAATAGCGCTCTTCAAGTCCTTGGCTTCCTCTTCCGAGCTTCTAAGTCATTTACTGATCTAAACGTTCTCAAACTCTTGTACTGCTGCCTGGTGAGACCGCACTTAGAATACAACAGTGTTGTTTGGTCTCCTCACCAGCAGTATCTAAAAGACAACATAGAGAAGATCCAAAGACGTTTTCTGAGGTTGGTTGGTGTTAGACTAGGATTCCGATATCTGGATGTTCCTGTGCAAGAAGTTTCACGGCTCCTAAAACCTACCCTCCATGGAATCAAGGCGTGTCAGTCAGGACTTACTTTTCTTATACAAGCTGGTCAGAGGAGAGTTGGACTGCCCTGATTTGCTGGAAAGAATAAACTTCAGGGTACCTTCTGGCACGAGGTCAAGGGCACTTTTTGCGAAAACCTCAACTAATACCTTATATGCAGCAATAGCTCACTGTTTCGAGTCCAGCGCCTGGGCAACACACTTCCTGATCACCTAGACTTCTTCCATACCCCGCCCTCGTCATTCAGATCAGCTGTTCGAAGCCTCCAATCGTGACACGTGACCACCTTTGGCTTGTGCAGTGATGTGCTCTTGAGTGGTTGCCTTTAGAGGGCCACTACAACCAGTGCAAGTGGTTTTGTTATGCATGGCCTGATCAAGGTTGCTTCCGTATTAATTAACTTGTTACATTTCATGCCTAGTATTGTTAGCAGGCTATTGTTACTGATTATTCTTTGTTGTTATCGCTAGTGTCATAGTTTATCTCTTGTTTGTGTCATTGTTATCGCTTTAAACCACACATTATTCATTTTTGCATATTTTTATTAGCTTGTTGTTATTGCAGTTTATTGTTGTGTTTATTGATTGTTGTTGCTTTTCTGTTGCACCGTTGTTTGTTATTACTTCTAGCTTATTGTTACGTTTGACTAGTCGGCATTTATTAGTCGTTAAGTCAGCATCTTGTCTTAATCTTTGCCATTGTACTCTTCACGTTGTTGTCTCCATTATTTAGAAAATATTTTGTTTTGTTTTTGCAATTGTACAATTTAATATTTCTTGTATATCTCTTGTACACCGTCTCAACATTGTGCTACTCTTGCTTACTATATATGTATAATGTCCTGTATTTAACTATACTGATTGTAAATTGGCTAAGCCGTTGGAAAACGAAAACAAAATAAATCTCCATAGTATAATCTAAGCCTAATATTCATAGAATCTGTGGCTGTTGATAATGATAATGGTGAAAGATTAATTTGTTTTTTATGTTATGATAACCTTAGTTGAACTGATAAAACATTTGGTAAACAATAAAGAAAAACAAAATTATTAATACCTGATAGTTGTTATCAAGTTCCATTGCGTTGTTTAAACTAGTTTCCCAATTGTTCCTATTCATACTAAACAAGTTGTCAATTTCACTTTAATGTTTTAATAATTTAGTAACAGTAATTATGCGTCTTATAACAATACGAAATATTATTAAAATAAGGCGGAAATATGATGTATTTCTCAGAGAGTTTGGTGTCCAAATTGGAAGTGAACCGGACAGAAGCTCGCCGGTGTATAAAGTAAGTAAATTTTGATCATATTTACCCACATTACTTGAAACATTATAGCCTACAACCAGTACAATATCCTGTTGTACTGTACTGTCATTTCCACAACGTATTTGGATAGTATTTACTTTACCCACATTAGGTCTACCTAAAACGATAAAAAAAAACACAATTAGTTGCTTGCAGTAACTGTAAATAATAATTTCCGCTACAAATTTCTACATGAATTAGGGTAAATGTTTACTTTAGCCACTTCACAATATTTGTTGTTTTTTCAAAAGTACAATGCTTAAAAAGTCCTAAAAACAACAGAAAACAAATTGGAAAGGCAGAAAATAAAAAAATCTCATAAAAGGAGCTAGATAATAGTCGAACGGACCAGTAATGTTTCCAGCCATCAGTGTGAGCTGCAGTAGCACCTTCTGTCCAACATTGATGGTAACGAACGAAAAAAATAGTTTGAGATAGTACCGATCAGTAAAAAATATGGTAATTCGGAGCAATTACTTGGTCAACCCCAAACTTTTTCATATTTTACTATGATAATGTAGAGATGTATGTGAAATTTAAAAAAACATAATTTAGGCCCTAGAAAGTTAACGTAAATGAAAAATAATACTGAAATGAGCAGAATTTAGATCCAAATGAACAATGTTTTTCTTAAATTTCAAGCTACAAATTAATTAGTTGTTATCGAGTTGAGACGAGTGCCTCCGGCCATCAGCGCGGACTTCACCAGTGCCCCGCGCTGATGTCAACGAAAGAAAAACATCCTCAAGATAGTACCTATCAGTAAAATATCAAATTCTAAAGGGCAAACTTTGGTGCGTTGCAAAACGCTGTGTTCGTTAAAAACGTTTTAACTTTTCCTGATCTTCACTTAAAACCATGAAACTAAAAAGGATCATCGGAGGAACCACTAACCATAACGGTACTGTCACAACTGGCCTTCCGCACGTCTCCCGCAAGCCTCTGTTATCGCATGGACTTTGAACCTTCTTATCGTTCGGCAACCTGTAGGACGGCCTTGCGAGGCTTGAATTATATGTTTCTTGCTTTTTGAGAACATCCTTATGACCGTAGTAAAATATGAAAAAGTTTGGGGTTGACCAAGTAATTGCTCAGAATTACCAAAAATATAATTTTAAAAGGCTAGTAAATAATATCCAAAGCTAAAAATACTACAAAACTTACCTAATTATATTATTCTATGTAGATGGGCAATTGCCACTACTGTAGAGGTATACAAAATATTGTAAATCCCATCACAAAGTAAAAGAAAACACAACACATTTTCTGTCACAATAATAATAGTATATAATAAAAGTACTCATGACACTGACTTTTAAATTGAATATGCAGAGAAACATCACTTACTAGTATCACAAAAGAGAAAGAAAACAGACATTTCTTTAAAAGACTACACAACCAAATCTAATCAATCAGGAAAAACAACACCAAGATGTAGGAATAAGTTGCGCAATGGCAAACTAAACCAAAGTAACAAAGGAAAAGCGATAATTAAACTTAACCATGGAGGTAGAAACTGTGAAAATTAAGAAAAACAAAAAAGTATCGAAAAATTCTTATATTGTCTTCAGATTTGGTGGGTAGTCCTATTCTTGCTCAAATTCTCACGTGAATGTTGATAACTCTATTATCCCTTCTTTAATTTATTATCCTCCAGCCCAGTAATCCGTGTCCTCAAACTCCTTAGACTGGGGGTCTCATCTAGGGATGCCTCCTGTCCCCCTAGATGGACTAATTGAGTTATAACCTAAATTCATACGCATTAATAGTTTTTGTGCAATATAAAGTTTGCTACCGCCTACAAATTCTTTCTAGAAATGAAAGTATACAATTTTTAAAAATTGTTAAAAGTGGTTTTAGATGATTTTACGTAATGTGGCTAAAGTCGTTATTGTCTGAATTATGTTATATCCCAAATAGCCCATCAATCTAGGATACAGTTAAGGGTTTGTGACCCTTTAGAATTTTAATATTTTATTGATAGGTAGTCTACTATCTCAAGCAATGATTTTTAATCGTCTCCATCTGTGTGAGAGGTCACCCTTTCAATCACGAGTTCCTTTTTCAGGGTTCTTGAAAAAATGTCAGGCTTTCTGTACCTTAACCGTTTCCTGATTTTCCTCTTTTCACTTTCTACGCGTTTTTCTTTTGTAAGAAAACAAAAAATAATATAAATTGGGTAAAGTAATATTTACCTTATTTGGTTCACACTTCAGCTACTGAGCAACATAGTATTTACAATTGAAGTGTCACCATATATGGTAGTACTTCAACTTTTGGTAAGCTATTTTTATGTATGTGTTGACAATAATTTCTTCCAAACAGATGTACTGTTGCCTAAACTAAGAAGAAAATGTGAATCAAAATCCAATAGTAGAAACTACAAAATATTTTTATTTGGCAGTACAGACAGTACTATAAAATTATGGTCTTGGTGGCACTAATATTGTATCATCTTAGTTATGCCAATAACTTACAGAATCGGAATCCATAATTGACTATAATCATTTATACCAATCAATATAACATGTTATCAGATTTATGTTTTTGTATAACTAATCCTAATTATTCAAGCTAGGCTAATGCAATATCTAATATCTAGGCTAATATTTAATATACTAATTATAATAAAAATAACACACAACCTGTCACAAATATAATCTACACTATAAGAACATACATCAATTAGTAAGTATTTCAATTCCCAGTGGAGGGTTCATTCCTACTTGGCTTATAACTTCTTGTTGAACCTACACTGGGTATAACTAAAGTCGATATGTCAGACTGACACTGATGGCAATGAATGAATAACATCCCTCAAGATATAATACACATAACAGTTCAAATTCTAGTGAATGATCATGAATGACTGAGAGAATTAACAAAGTATAAACCCATCTAACCGTTTTCTAGAAAGAAGATATGTTTTCATCACCGAGTGGGGGGAGGATGACACTGAAAGGGATTAGTTATTACGTGAGTGAATTACAAATAATATAAATCAAAATTGACCCCTGGTACCTGAGACAAAAAATCTTGTTCTTTCTATTTTGTTCTCTGAACTGTACTATGATTCGATAAACAATCACAATACAAACAGTAGGAAAATCAATTACTAGTAAAAAATAAGGATTAGGTGCAATATCGCACAACTCCTGTCTATTTAGTTGTGATTACAAGCTGTTGTCAAAGTGCTAGTCATCAGTGCCAGCAGTGATCAGGTCAATATTCCTATAGCTTAATGCAGTAAGCAATTAAAACAAACAAGAATCTGATTTTAAACAGTACAATTATACAAATTAAGTTAAGTTCAACTCCATTTCACCTTCCACTTAGTGCTGCATCTGAAGTCAAGCGCTTTGACAAACTTGACTCCTGGAATCTGGAATCCAATAGCTATCTGAAGAGATCCAAAACAGTTGGTGCCGAAGAACCTCATAACGAATTCTTTACATTGTTTCGATGTCATAGACACCTCGACTACAAACAAGTGTAATTCAGATGAAGTGGTGTTCTCATGGTCTCATCAGGTAGACAATTGTACACGCAGGCATTATACACTAAAGAACATTTAGATTTGAATTAACACAAACATTGTAACTAAATCAAAAGAATACCATCTCTGCAAAATATGAAACAATGAAAGATAGTAAACAGTAACCGCGTGGAACACATGGTGGCCTTGAAGTACTGCCAAGATCTGCTTACTGGTTGGTGTTATCTAGCGCGGTATGGACGCAGTCTCACTCATACTCAACTGAGAGGAAACTCATAATAAACAACTTATACTTGTGGGAGATATCAACATAGACAGGTTAAGGCCAGACGTGGAACATACTATCCTAGAAGAAGAACTTGCTACACACAACATCAGCAGACTCCCTTTGCCAACTGCCTGCATCACCCCAACACACAGCATCCATAGACTTTATATACACTAAAATTTATGACTCTGACATAGACACCATTGTTATTAAGACTTTATATACATCAATATTTATGATTTTGATATAGACACCATTGTTATTAATACTGTAATCTCTGATCATACTGTCAAACTATTTAAGATAAGCAATGTTAAGACACACAAAACTTAACCATAACTAACCAATCTAAAAAGACACTTTGATCTGAGAATCTCCGTAATCTAAAATGTCTTCTACCAACAAAAGATTGGGATTTTGTCCAACTTGCATCTGATACTGAATCAGCGTACTCTAACTTCCATGGAATCATAAAAACAGCTCTAGATATTAGATACATTCCTTATGATGAACATTTTTTTAAAGGAGTAAAAAAAGTCTAGGACTCAGATAAGACAATGAGGCAAATAAGCTCAAAAATGCTTACATTAAGGTCCTACAATATTTCAAATCACAGGACAATTAACTGACAAGGATTTAATAATAGATATAAAAAAATATGACAGAACAATAAGAAATCTTTAGGAAAATTTAAATCCACATGTTTTAAATGCGTACAACAAAACGTAGTAACTATTATAAATAACTCTCTCATGCATTGTCAATTATTTCCATCCACATTAAAACTATCCATAGTTTTTTTGAAATATAAAAATATAAAACTATCGGTCATTATCACTAATATACACATTTTCAAAAATAATTTGAAAAAGGAAGGTCATGTCCCACCTTAAACAGTGAAACCTTATTAATGAGTCAACATGGGTTTCTTCAAGACAAATGAACAATTTATGTTATTACTAGCCTCGTTGAGTAAATCATAGATGAAATAGATGAAGATCAGTTTATTTTTGCCCTCTTCTTAGATTTCAGCAAGGCATTTGAATCCCTAGGATATAAGCTATGGATATAGCTAAGAAACTTGAACATCTTGGAGTAAGAGGTTTACTAAATAAATGATTTATAAGCTATCTTTCTGGATGATCCCAGTTAGTGGAATTGAAACACACAGCCAACGGTATTACCAGTTCTTGCCATTCTAAACCACTACCAGTAACAAGAGGTGTGCCTCAGGGATCTGTTTTGGGCCCAGTCTGTTCATACTTTTCGCCAACAACTTTCCAGATTACAATCAAAACACCAGTGCCAATACTACCAGCTTAATGGATGTAGACGACACCACAAATTGTAATCAGTAACACAGCAGATGGTCTACTTACAAATGCATCAAACAACTTATAAACAGCCTTCAGATATTGCAGAACTAATGAATTAGTAGTAAATCCTTCCAAGACAGTCCAGGTAAATTTTAGTAAGAAGAAAGAAGAGAATATGAACACATCTAACATCCTTATGGACAACAAGTAAAATTTCTTGGTGTAACACTGGACAGTAAATTAATTTGAAATGCTTGTTGGTATTGTGCTGCATTATTATGTGTATTATACTTGAACTATAGTTGGGTTTAAATTGCTAAAGATTTTTATTTATGTTTATGCTAACATGCTATTATGTGTTAATTTTCTCTTATATAATTGGAAAATATATTCTTAATAATATTGTACCAATTGTTATGAGGCATTGTTCTGTACTTAACAGTGTCTTCAGCCCTGAAGTACTACCATCACTCAAAGCATTTGTTTTGATGTGTGTAGAGTGAACATATGTTTCATCCACGTGCACTGTGTCCTTTTTTTATTCCTGTATTCAGTTAACATTTTAAAATATTTTATTTGAAATTCACGGATGTAGAAACTTTTATTTAAAATGTTTCTGTTGTAGATTTCTTCCAGCAAAATCCTAACTTCAGTAATATTTTAGTAAATGCCCACTTACTTCACTTGAAATAATTTTCTCTCTTAACACAGGATTTTAATTCTGTTAATGGGCCGTTCTCCATACTATCGATAGAAATCATTTATTGTTCTTCGAACTACACCCAAATCAAAGTTGTTCAGATAACTTTTAATTTGTCTGTGTTTCCTTACTTTGTTTGGCGTATGAAAGAAGTACCTACTGGACTTATTTGTTTTTTCTCCTTTAGAATTCATCTTAGCGTGCTTTCTGAAATTCCAATTGCTCGAACAACATGCTGTTGAACCTTTTTCAAATTTATAGGTTTGTTAGTTTCTGCTTCCCTTTCAAAGTAGTAAGCATTTGAAATTACTTCACGTGGTTGGCTGTGTATGACCTTCTTTATGCCTATTTTTCTCTTTACATTACCTGCCATCACAAACATTTTACAAAAAAAAACGTAATAAGCTCAAAACAATATAAATAATGAACACACTAAGGTTATTGCTACATGTGGATTTGCACAAGATTATATTTTTAGAGCGACATGTATACACCAAATACAGTATGGTAATAGACTGAGCTGCTCCTTTCCTCCAGTACTGTACTCCCCTCCTTGCCTTTTGCGCATCTCGAGGTCACTGGTCATGCTATACCTGACGCAAAGTACTTGGCACATTATATTCCAAGATTTTCAGTTTTAACCAACAATTTAAAACTTTTGACACTTGCTATATACTATAATTTGACACATTACTGTACTTAAAATTCATGAAAAAATGGACTATTGAGATTCTGATTGAAAAAATGATACACAATATTTCTGGCAAATGAACTAAGATATAATAAGCAGGGGGTTCAGAAAGCAGTCTAACACTGCTCCACATCAGTTAGTTCATAATCATTTATCATTTATTTGTTTCATTCTCAGAAAGAAATACAATACCAATAACAAATCACTAATTAATTACTAATAATAGTGTAATTTATTTACACAAGATAGTCCCCACTTGAAAGTCTGAATGTGAGAATTGAGTCTATCTTCACTTGAATATCTTATTACAATATGAACACTCCATACAATTTAGAATCAAAAATAAAACTGTATGATTGAAGGCTGAACTAAATATAAAAAACAAAAACATGCTCTGTTTGGATGTATATAATGTAAATTCAAGCATAAGTCAAAAAGTGTTGTCTTATTTTGCAGTTAAAGCCAAAGTACAGCAATAATTACTATCATGTAGGCTACTTAGATAAACAATGACACTCACATATAAAAGGTACAACAAATCAAATCAATCATGGTGTAAAACTTTAGGAAGAGTAAAACGTAATGAGATAGGAACGGGATGAACATAAAGTATATACAAGAAACATTTTCTATAAGCCAAGAAGAAAGTAAAAACATTTTGCAAGTCTATTTCTGACACTATACTTTATCAAAACTAAAGCAATCCTATGTAAAAAGCAAAATACATAATGTGATTCGATCGTGTACACACACTCCCATCCACATAAGTGTAACTACAAAAGTGCATGCACTAATTCAAGAATGCTTACGAATGCCTCCTTCCTTACTAATATTTACAGTTTCATGCCTGGTGGAAATAGTTCAAACAATCTATTGAAATAAAAGTTTAATGAATCCCATACAAAAAATAGTTGTAATTAGCAAAATATTTATTCGCTAATGATTAACTTCACAAAATTCGGCCAAGAACAGTTCTACCCAAAATAGATGTAAGTATAGTGTTTGCACAATCTCTTTCATACAATTAACTAGTTTATTGACACACTTCAATTTATATCGTCTCATTTTTTTCTCAATTCCAATAATAAATTTTAATACGTGGTGTGTAATGCAAAGAAAGAATTTGTTTTTGTGTTTAGATTTAATCTTTGTTACCACAATTATATTAATACTAGCTTGTCTTTTGCATGCTAGAGAGCTCCCTTACCATTATCCAAGATTCAATCTTGGACTCTTACACTACAGTCTTGTGTCACTGCAGTTCTGACCATAGTAACATAGACTAATTGCAACAGCTTCAATTCCCAAGCCTCTCTACCAGTCACTTGCATGCCATAAGTTACCACTTATTTAATTTGTGTAGTGCTGTTCTTGTGGATTTTCCTTTCTTATGCTCAATTGGAATGTGTAATAGCAAAAACATCTCATCCATCCCATACCTATTCCAAACATTTTTGAATAGTCCAACTAGTCATTTGTGATTTGAGCTATCCAAGTTTCATTATATTTATATTTAAAGTATCTACATGTTAAATAGTACATAGCAAAAAAATAACAAATCTGCACATACAAATTGTAAAAGACCTAATGAAACTGACGTGGTTGGCTAATTGTACAACTAACTCTAGGCAAGAACTATTACCTTCATTGTGAAAGACCAATACTTAAACTTTTCCTACGTCATTTCTCTTTTTAAGTAAAATACATCAAACTATTGTACATGTTTATTCTAGGTTTAAGGGCTCCAAAAATTAAAGGAAGGAAAGACATGTACTAAAGTTGTTTGTATTCAACTTAAAGTACTGAGCATTATACATATAGCTGAAATGAGCACTGTTAAAAAAATAATAAACCTCGTCATAGTTTCCAAAACTTTTACTCTAACTTTTAATTTATTTTCAGGAAAACTATTCTGAAATGCAAAACTTAGTAAATCAGTTAAAGCAATCTATAAAGAAAGTGGAGAATGGAGGTGGGAAAGCAGCATATCAAAGACACATTAGCAAGGGGAAATTGACAGCAAGACAAAGGGTAGACTTACTGCTAGATCCTGGATCCCCGTTTCTTGAACTTTCTCAGTTAGCAGCAAATGATATGTACCAACCAGATAACATTGCAGCTGCAGGCATAATATGTGGTATCGGCAAAATTAGTGGGTAAGTAAATATTTTACTTTATATTATTATTTAAAGTATACAGAAAAATTAAAAAAATCATTAAACCTATAAAATTATGTTTGTTGTGCCTAATGTATGGCAGTTAACCTGATCTTTAATTCAAAAGACATTTTTCATTCTTCCACTTTAAATTTATTTTAAAAGCGCTTTCGCCGGTAGAATAAATGATTCTATTTTATCATATGTTTTTTTCTATTTTATACACATGTTCTTTCTGTAAACAATATCTAACTAATGATGCCTTAACCGGCGAAAGCGCTTTTAAAATAAATTTAATGTGGAAGAATGAAAAATGTCTTTTGAATTAAAACCTACTCTCTTCCATCAAGAATTCAAAGCAGAAAATGATCTTTAATTATAAGTTTAGATTATAAATAATTATTATACAATACTAAATACATTGCTTGTTATAACTAATAACACAAATAATAATCAATGGTATCTGAAATAACAAAGAAATAAAAACAAGACCAAATAAATCTATAGGGGGAGACAAAAGTCTGGATATACCACTATATAAATCTTAACAGTGTGAGAAATCGTAATTGCATCTGGTATGGAATGTCTAGGTAGATGCTCAACTTTTAGGAGTAATGACAGCAGTAGCATCCATCTTGAAATCTGTCATCTTGGATTTGGGTAGAATTTTTCAAATGGGAACAAAGTCATGTGGCACATTATATTGAACTGCCTCATTTTAAGGAATACAAATGTGACATTTGTTTTAAGATATGTATATCTTTGTATAGGAGTTATTACCTGTTAAAGTCTAACCAACAGGGTAAGGTTAGAGTCTGGATACGTCCCTATAAAAGTCAAATGGCGTGAAGAATCACAGTGGCATCTGATATGGGGTGTCTATAGGGGAGAGTACACCTTTTAGGAACTATGGCATCATCAGTGGTCATCTTGAAATCCACCATCTTGGATATTGGTAGAATTGTTCAAACAGAAAGAGGGTCATGAGACACATAATTTTAAACTGCCTCACTCTTGGGATAATAAATGTAAAAACTTTTTTAACATATCTTTATTTGTATTGGAGCAATGGCTTTTTAAGGCCTAACTGGCAGTCTTTACAGCCTATAACTTCTACAAATAAAAGATGTCTTAAAACAGTTTTTACATTTGTTGTTCCGAGAATAAGGAAGTTTAAAACGATGTAACAAGTAACCCCTTTTCTATTTTAATAATTCTACCCAATTGTAAGATAGTGGATTTAAAGATGGCAATTGCTGATGCCTAAAATCTGTATTTCCACTACAGAAACAAAAATACAAGATACTGTTATTTTTTTTGCACCTTTTGAGTTTTATAGGGATGTATTCTGACTTATGCTGCACCCTGTATTTCTCATCTAAGACAGAGATATAAAAAATTAACATTGTTGTAAATAAATAGTCAGAGGATTAATAATCAAGTTAATATTTATTAATTAGCAAATATATACACATTAAGCACACCGACAATGTAACACGTGGAAGACGTACGGAAAAGAATAATAATATTTATCTATAACAGCTGTTGTAAAAGTTGGCGCATGCGCACGTTGATTTCTTTGCTGTCGTAGTGTGTGTCTGTGTGAACCACCAATACACGCGGGTATTGTCAATTATTTATAACACCCCTCCTCAATATCTGCGTGGATCGGTTACTTCAGACCCAAGGTCCCACAATGTTGCCAGTGTTTGATTGATGGTAGTGATTTCGTGAAAATATCAGCTACCATTTCGTCCATCGGTATATGTTCCACGTTGATCTTGCACTTTCTCTCGGATGAAGTGATGACGAATGTCTATATGTTTTGTCCGGGGGTGAAACATAGCATTTTCTGACATCATTTTGGCACTCTGATTGTCGTAAAGAATTGTGCCGTCGATTGACTCCGTTGCTCCCAATTCAACCAGTAGACAATTCAGGAAAATTGATTCCTTTGCAGCCTCGCCCAGAGCCATGTATTCGGCTTCGGCAGTTGATTGTGCCACTGTTTTTTGCTTTCTGGCTTGCCAGCTTATGGCTGCGCCGCCCAACAAGAAGGTGTATCCTGTGTATGACCTTCTGTCCAGTGTACATACACCCCAATTTGCATCAGCGTAGCCTGTCAATTTTCCTATATTTCCATCAAAATGCAGGGAATGATTGGCTGTCCCTTTGAGGTATCTCAAAACCTTTTTAGCCGAACCCCAGTGATGATCGGATGATTTGTCGTTGAATTGTGCGAGCACACTCACGGTGTATGCTATATCCGGCCTCGTACATACCGCCAAGTACATCAATGAGCCTACCAGCTCTTTGTACGGATGATTATTCGAAGATTTTCCTCGGTCTTCTGCTGTTCCCTCGATTTTTGTACTTGGACTCGCTGGTATTTCCACCGGGTTATAGGAATCCATTCCAAATTTCTTCAAAATTTCCAGAACGTATCCTCTTTGTCCCATTTTGATCCCGTTTTGTTGATCAATTTCGATGCCTAAGAAATATTTGGCTTCTCCGAGGTCTTTGATGCCTATTACTTTATTTATTTCATGGTTTACGTGATCCAGCAGCGCCTCATTGTCCGAAAATACCAACATGTCATCTATCCAGACAGCAATTACGATGATATTATTTTCGTGCTTCGCAGTGAATAAACACGGGTCTGATACCGTCGGTTGCAATCCAATTTTTCTTACCAACATATCATCTATCCAGACAGCAATTACGATGATATTATTTTCGTGCTTCGCAGTGAATAAACACGGGTCTGATACCGTCGGTTGCAATCCAATTTTTCTTAAAATTTTGGTTAAATGGTCGTACCACATTTTTCCTGATTGCTTTAACCTGTAGATAGCCTTCTTCAATCTGCATACTTGGTTCTTTTTCTTTAATGCTTTCTGCATCTCCATAGCTGCTTTGTATGTCTTCGAATCACGTCTTTCAGTTTGTACGATGTCATTCACGGCCTCAGTTAGCCCCTCAGGCAGTTCCATGTACAGCTCTTCCTTGAGCTCACTGTTCAAATATGCCGTCTTGACATCCCAATGCTGAACTTTGGTATTCAACCCTGCTGCTAATGCCATCGCAGTTCTAATTGACTCGAATCTTGGCACCGGAGCAAATGTATCGTCGTAATCAAATCCTGGTCGTTGAGTAAACCCTCGTGCGACGATGCGCGCCTTTCTGCGCTCGATTATACCGTCTTGATTTAATTTATTCTTCAGTACAGTTCGTGTACCGATGACGTTCTTGTTTTCCGGCCTTGGCACTACTTTCCAAGTCCCATATTCGAGATGTGACTTCACCTCGTCCATGATAGCACGCTTCCACAGCTCAGCGTCATCTCCAGTTAATGCTTTCTCTGTTTGCACGTCGGCATTGAACACTAACTCCTCGAAGATGTGTCTATCTTCGTTGTTGCATTCATCAGAATCGCAGGAGTCTTTTTGCTCGCGGTGTCTCTTTTCAACTTGCACAAAGGATGATTCTAACGGCCTTTTCAAAACACGACCTTGCTCGTCGTCAATGAATACGTCGTCGTCACCAGTATTCATATCTTTTCCGCGGCCTGATCCAGTGCTAGAGACACTTTCGGGTCTACGATACTTTCGTGGACGGCCTCGGCTGCCGGTCCGTATCTTAGGCGGTCTGCCGACTCTTTTTCCCCTGACGATGAAGATCTCCCCGTTTTCCTGCTCGTTGACAATTTCTTTTTCTTCTTCTTCTTCGAATTCAAGTGGATCCAATTCGACCTTCGCGTAGATTATCTCTGGCTTGTCCTGAATTTTCGATTGTTGATTCTCAAAATTTTTATTTTTTATCTACTCTTCCAGTGGATCAACGTTGGCTCTCGATGACCCCACATTCTCGTCAAAACGTACATCTCGGGTCACGACCGTTTTTCTAGTATCCAGCCGCACTCTGTACGCTTTTGATTCCAGGTCGTATCCTATGAATCTACCTGCAGTAGCTCTCGGGTCCATTTTTCCAAGTCCGACTGTTTTATCTAACACGTACGCTCTCGAACCAAATATACGCATGTGTTTGAGGTCCGGCAACTTGCCGTGCCAAATCTCGTACGGGGTTTTTCCACCGATACATGTACTTGGACAGCGATTCCTGATATAATTCGCCGTCGCAATGGCTTCAGCCCAAAATGATTCTGGCATCCCGGTCTCGATCAGCATGCATCTGGCTGTATCCAGCAGCGTTCGGTTCTTCCTCTCCGCTACACCGTTCTGCTCAGGTGTGTACGGCGCTGACAGTCTTCTCTGGATCCCTCTCCTGCTTCAGATACTCGTCGAAATCTCCATTTCGGTATTCCCGACCGTTGTCCGACTGTAAAAATTTAATTTTTCGGCCAGTAAATGTCTCAACAAATTTTTTATATTCTTTGAACTTACTGAGTACTTCGGATTTCTTCTTCAAGAAATACACCTCGCACCACGTACTGTAGTCATCGGCAAACGTCACCATGTACTTCGATCCGCCGTTGGAATTTGCCCTCATTGGCCCGCAAACGTCAGTATGTACAATCTCCAGTGGCACTCTACTCCTGTCAACCCTTTCTGTGAACGATCTGGCAGCCTGCTTACCGCGACAGCAAACGTCGCGTACTGTTGCTTTGCCCTTGAACGACAAATTTATCCCGGTTGCCAGCTGCTCATCAAATAATTTATTGACTGCATCCATGTGTATATGCCCAAGTCTCCTGTGCCAAATTTTCGGTGAAATTTTTGCCCCTCTCCTAAAAGGTTTTTGACTTGACGTGTCCTCAGAATTTGCTTGCGCTCGCGTAACCACCTGCACATGTTCAGTATTTTCTTCTCTTACAAAGTACAGGTCTCCCACTCTATCGGCGATAATCACGGTTTTGCCATCTGTATTACGTACCTCAGCTAATTTGTCATTGGAGATTACTGTATTACCTTTGTCAGTAATCTTCGATACCGACATCAGATTAGTTCTTAATTCCGGTACATACAGCGTGCCATGCAAGTTCGCGGTTGAAATAACTCCACCACTTACATTTATCTTGGTCACGCCCTTTATATTTGCAATTGTCGATGCTTCTGTTGCTAACTTGAGCACTGAATCGCACGTCACCGTATCTTCAAGAATATCCTCGTCACCGCACATGTGAGTTGTGCATCCACTATCCAAACACCACTTGGATTGGCTATCACCTTGAACCTTGTTGACCTCTTCTCGGTTCAGTTCCGAGATGTAAAAATCCTGTGCTATCCTAGCACTTCCTTGTGTTGATCTTCCATCCTCCTTTTCGGGACAATTTTTGGCAAAATGACCAACCTTACCGCATTTGAAACATTTTCCCTTGAAATTACCTTTTTCACCGCCGCCGCCACGTCTACCAAAATTACATGTTCTGGATCTGGCCATGAATGCTTTGTCTTCGGCGTCTTGTGAATCGCCTACCCTGGCCAAACATTCATTTAAGATTTTTATCTTGAGCTCTTCCGGCTTCGGCAATTGATCACGACTCTCGATTACGCATCTAAAATTCTCAAAACTTGATGGCAAACCGTGCAGTATCATAGTAGTTAACAGATCTTCATGAATCTCGATATCCATTTCCGCCGCCAATTTGTCAACTACGTCGAAGAAGTTGTCCAGGTACTGGTGTATACTTTCCCCCTCCTTCACCTTATGCACGAACAGCGACTTCAATAACGTGGCTTTCCTTGCCGGCCCTTTTGATGCGTAGAACGCTTCAAGTTTCAGCCACAGCTCACGAGTTGTCTTACAATTTTTAATATTTTTCAACTCTGATGGTGCCATCGCCAAAATGATGCTTGCCTGAGCTGATTGATCTCCATCTTAACTGCTTTCTGCCGGTTTCTGATCGGCATACGATCTGAATCAGCTCATTCATCTTCAGATCTTCATGAATCTCGATATCCACAATTTGTCAACTACGAAGAAGTTGTCCAGGTACGTTCCATTCAATAACTTTTGATGCGTAGAACGCTTCAACACGAGTTGTCTTATCTGATGGTGCCATCGCCAAAATGATGCTTGCCTGAGCTGAGATCTCCATCTTCTCACTTAACTACAGCGCTTCCATTTTCTGGAGACTTCCATCGGCATACGACCATAATTTCTTCTGAATCAGCAATGCCCGAATCTGAATTTTCCATGTGTCGTAATTGTCCTTCGACAGTGCTTGTATATTGCTACTTGTACCAGCCATCCTTTTTAGGTTATACAAACCACTTTTTAACACAACGTGATACACACACTTAATTTCACTTTTACTGACTTTTATTAACTTTTAATGCCCAATGCTATCACACAAACGTTACTGGGCCTATAACCTGTTGTAAATAAATAGTCAGAGGATGAATAATTAAGTTATCTATAACAGCTGTTGTAAAAGTTGGCGCATACGCACGTTGATTTCTTTGCTGTCGTAGTGTGCGTCTGTATGAACCACCAATACACGCGGGTATTGTCAATTATTTATAACAAACATTAAAGACTTAACTTCTAATATCACAGAACTGAGCTTGTCAACTGAGTAAAGGCTTCTAATTTTAACCAGATTGTAATATGTTACTGTTTTTGTTGCATGTATTTATTACTATATTAACATTTGCAGTATCAGAAAGTTGTTTTATAATGGCATATTCATTGAAAATATTGTTTGTTGTTAATAAAGTTACAAAATCAAATTTATTTACAAAGCAAGGTCTTAGAATGTGATTTAGGATGTTAGAGGATAATTTGAGAATATATATTTTCAATAGTTTGCTGAAAATAATCTTGAACCAAAAAACTTGGAAGAAAGTCCTGAAAGGCTCCTACAGGAGTGATCCTCACTTAACCTGTTAGTTGGACGAAAATACAAACTTGATTAAGGAAATCAAAGAAAAGGCAAAAGTAAAGGAATTGGTCTTCCAGATCTGAGTGATCCAGCCAATATCACCAAATGTAATCCTCTCTCGTAGTACAGACAGGAATCAGAAACTTCCATGCTGCATTATAGTATGCTCTCAGGGAGAGTGGTTCCGTGCAAAGCCTTGGTACCAGTAGTAGTTGATGTCAACACTAAAGATTCGGAACTTCATAGTAATGGCAGTCACACTATCTGAGCTGAATGTCTCTGTAACTGAACCCATTAGACAGGAACAAAGGTGCAAATGTTTAGATACCAAAGAGGAACCCCACAAGACAAGAACTTCCAGTCTGCTGGTAGATATTATCATACAGTTCCAGAGTAGATGCCTCAGTTATAAGGTAACAGAAAAAGTTAAAAGGTCTGCAGAGGTTATCTGGACTTGTGAACATTTAGACTATTACATCGGAATTCACAACACAGGACTTGAAGTGTGCTATCATCCAAAGCAAGTGCACCAATTGGGAAGCATTGATGATAACAATGATGAACCTTTTCACATATTCTCCTTTTCCAGAGGTGAAGCTATCATGTGTTGTAGGATGCTGTACTGCAATATGTCAGGCCCGAATAGTATTTTAGTGTAAGTGAAATAATGAAATTTATTCCAAAAAATACAAACTTTACAAACAAGATTATTTTGGAATATAATCTAACCACATTAACAAATTGCATGGTTAGATAAACTAAACAATAAACAAGGAAAGGTCTGATAACAGTCCCTTTTCTGATAAGGACTTGATCACTGCGGTAATATTGAAAGTTTCTTACTACATTTAACTAAAATTACATCTTAAAGAAAAAACATTTACAATGATAAGAGCATAGCTTAATCAATTTAAACTGTTGTTAATCTTAAATTGACTTACTACTTCTTGTTTAAATATACATAAAAGTAAATAAAGTAGCACCATGGGCCTGCACTCAGGTGATTTAAATGTATTTATACAACCACTGCTTGAACCAAGGCCAATGTTTACATTCAATGGAAGGTTGTCCATTGCTTTAGCAATTGCAAGGGATGTCCCAAAAAACCCTTTATGGAGCTGCATCTATTCACAACTTGTATTCTACTTTAAAATTATAAAATAGACACATTCTTAATCTTTATCCAAGAAAAGGAATAAAATAACATTTTTTATCATTAAATATAATGATGGTTTATGTCAAAGTCAAAGTCAAAATTTCTTTATTGCCATAATAACATAAGTACATGCATTGGCTTGCGTCAAAGTAAATATAACTAAAAACTACTAGCAATCTATGTATGGTACTCTCTATCTACCGTTAATATACTCTCTTCTATAGAATAAAAACAATTTTCAATTAGAAATGACTTGAGCTTTCTTTTAAAAAAGTTTAGATCCAAGTTAGATTTAAGGTGATCAGGGAGAGCGTTAAACAATGATATGGCACTGTAATAGGTGTGATGCTTATAGAAGGAAGTGGTATGATAAGGAATATTCAGTTTTTGTTTGTTTTCGCAGGTTATATCCAGATTGAGGGACAAGAGATTGAAAAATACCATGGTTCTGCTTAAAAAAACATCAAAAGTGTACAAAATGTAAACACAAGGAAATGTCAGAAACTTCAAGCTTTTTAAAAACAGATTTACAAGACTCTCTTTGACGAATGCCAGAAACAATTCGCATTGCCCTCTTCTGCAAGACAAAGATACAATGCGTATTGGCATCTCTCTCGGAACCCCAGATGGTTACCGCATAAGAAAGGAAAGGAAAATATAAGTGCATAATATGTTGTAAAGTAGAACATCAGTGTTTACAAAATGAGAAAAGCCTACGCAGTACAAATATTCCAGAACTTATCCTCTGCGCCACGTCGCTTATATGACAGGAAAAACTTATAATTTCTGTCAATAGATAAGCCCAAAAAACTTAACGCTTTGTTCAGAAAAGACTTCTACATCATCAACCCAAACACTAAGGTCATCATTATGCTTTCTTGTGATAGCAAATTCAAGTAATGTGGTTTTATTAGTGTTGATAAACTAATCCATTTTCTTGGAACCATTGGACTATCCGGTTAGATTCTACAAAAGTTTTGACCTCCATGATTTTACGACATTGGCTCTCTATCACAATTGATGTGTCGTCCGCAAACAAGCACAAGTGGGCACCTGAGATACATCTTCTAAGATCATTAATATATAAAATAAACAAAAGAGGACCCAGAATGGAACCCTGGGGTACACCCGCCTTAACAGTTTGCACATCAGAATGCCAATGCTTTAAAGTGTTTCCATCCACAAAAGGCAATTCTACAACTTTGTCGACGTTCTTTCAAGTTAAGAAGAAAACCACTGCTTTGCGACACCATGTATACCAATGCTCTCAAGCTTCTTTTTCTCATGAGGAACCATGTTGAATGCCTTTCGCAAATCGAAAAAATACACCAGAAGCAGACTTGCCTCTATCCAGAGGCCTTGATGACTTTATCAATGAAAGTAAACATAGCATTGACAGTTGACCCCCCTTTGACAAATCCAAACTGGTTGCTGAACAAAATGTTATTTTGAATCAGAAAACACCATAATCTACTTAAAGCTGCCTTTTCAAAAACCTTAGAGAACGTTGAAACAATGGAGATCGGTCTAAGTTATTGAGATCATCAACTTTTCCTCTTTTGTGCAATGGCTTTACGATAGCTAGTTTTAACACATCTGGAAAGATTCCACTTTCAAAAGAACAGTTAACGAGATGCACAAGTGGTTCAGCAAGGGATTCCCAACATGACTTAAGCAGTTTAGATGGACATGTTGTCATAGCCTCGAGGATGGCTTTGCTTTTAAAGATTTTATAATGTCTGACATTTCCTTCCTACAAACAGGAGTAAAAAATAAAGAATAGGTGTTATAGCAGGGGAAGATAATCTGAAAAAACTCCCCCAGTAAGAAGTGAAAACCATTATGGGAAACATTTATAAAGAAATTATTAATAATATTTGAGACCAGCTTTGGATCACTCACATCAACTTCATCCTTCACTTCATCCTTAATGGTTTTGAGGAACGAAGCATTGGTGCTTTTTCTTACCCCTATTTTCGTTCACTATATCCCATACAGTTTTTTGCTTTATTTGAAGAGTTCTGGATCTCCTCCAGCACTTTGGCTGATTTTGCCAATTCTAATTTTAGACTTGTATTGCCGTTTTAATGATAAATAATGCTGTCTTCTCACATCAGAAGAATCCAAATCTTTAGTCAAGTGATACCACTGGATGACCTCGTCACGAAGTTTCAGTTGATCAACACTTAGAGACACTTTACCTTTAGAGACATTTCTTACGAATTCTAATTTTCTTCTCAGGAAATACTTGATCAAAATAATACGGATATGGAAGATCCAAAAATACGCATTTTATCGTCCATTTTTATCTGCCTCATAGACCGTGGACCAAGTTTCTCTCATGAGTAAATACCTGAAAATACGGATATTATCCTCTGAAAATGATCGCCTAAGTAAAAACCTGGGGTGGTTAGTGTTCCCAGGAAGTGATAACTTAACAATTTCCCACCTGAGCATGGTGATCAGACAATGCCGTGATTAAAACAGAGGCATTACAAGTGGCATCAGGAAGATCAGTGTAGACATGGTCTATCAAAGACTTTGAGTTTTTAAATTCTCTAGTGTATGATGTGATTTTTATTTCCCAACCCATGAGAGGTCATCATGTACAACAAGTTGTCAGCTTTAATATCAGAAACAGATAAATCGACATTAAAAATCACCTACAACAATTGTTTTACCCCTCTGAACTCATCACTTTTGCAAGACAATCCGATAGACGTGCATAAAAAAATGTCATGCTCCTGCATTGAGGAAGAAAATGGCTGTGGTTTATAAGCAGCGACAATAAGGAGGGTTTGATTGTTACCAAACTGAAACCTTGCTGCAGCAAGTTCACACTTACCCTCCTAGACAGTAACGTGAGGACATCTATGACCTCAGATTTTATAGAAGGTTTACTAAATTATACAGACCCCTCCTTTTTTGAAGAGATTTACGACAGAAAGCTGTGATGCCATTTAAAACCCTGCAAAGATGTTACTTCAAAACTGATAATGGTGTTCAGATAAACAAACAATATCTGGATCTTCGGAATCAATAAATATTTGAAAACTGTCTATTTTTCCAGAAAGACCCTGCACGTTGTGATGAATTATCTTAAGATTGCGATTTGATCGATTATTATCTACACAGTTTCCCGAGGACATCGCCTCTAAAAAAAGAACTATTGGCAGTGGGAGGCACAACAGAGGGTTTAGATTGGGCCGTCTTAGATAAAATAGTTTTATCACTGACCAAAATACTTTCATTAATGTCCAAGTTTGCATCAACAGTGAGAAACCCCTGAATCCGGTCACCAATTGCAGTAAAAAACACTTAAAAACAACTTCCCCAGCTGGTAGTTCCCTGTTTTGTTAAGAATGTCTTCCATCCTTTTGCTAGATGATGCCTCTTCACCCAACAATTAGCCTCAACAAAAACAACATCAAAATTATTGCACATCAGTTTTTACTTGTTCATTAAAATCAAAGAGAGCTCTGTATGTTAAATCAGATCTTATTAATAAGCTGTTTACAAAAACCCATGGTATTGGGGAAATGAGTTTTTGTGGTGAAACAACAGGTCAGCCAGGTCGTGGAGAACCTCCCTCTTACCATGGCCGCCGTTGTAACCCCTCCCGTCCCCTATACCACATTCTGAGATTATTCGTTTCCAACATAGAAATATATTACTGAAAGATTATAGTTGGTATACTTCAATAGTTTCTCCTTTATATCTTTTATTTTACCACCAGGGCAAACATTCCACCATAGCACCTCTCTTACAACTTGGAATACTAGCATATCGGATCATAGAGTCACCTATCAATAACATATTGTTTTAAATTAGAATAACCACTTTTCACTATTTATAGTTATTTATGTTCTTTACATTTGTGAAACTATTTTATCAAGAAGGGATAAATTTGGCTTTTAAGACTTGTACAAAGTAATCATAATTATAGTACTAGAAGTAGTTCCTCAGTTTCGGCTTAACATATTTTAACTGAAGATGGCTCTCCACAGCAATGCTGAAATATCTTAATATTATGGTAACAAGATTTTAATGATTTGTAAACCGAAAATTTTAGCTTGAAGAAAGCTGCCTCATGGACACATGCTAAATAATTCCTCTTTTTAAAACATGACTTTTAAATATGTAACATATACAATACTTTAACCTTTGAGTTAAAATTATAAATGAGATTTTGGTATTTGTTTTACTTAGTTTCTTGGATTTATGTGCAGAGTACAGTGTATGGTGATTGCAAATGATGCAACCGTAAAAGGAGGGACTTATTACCCAATGACAGTAAAGAAACATCTGAGAGCCCAAGAGATTGCATGGGAAAACCATTTACCATGTGTGTATCTGGTCGATTCTGGAGGTGCTAATCTTCCTCATCAGGCGGAAAGCTATCCTGATAAATTCCACTTTGGGAGAATATTCTTTAATCAAGCAAATATGTCTGCTGCAGGTATAGTTCAGGTACGTTTGTGTGACTTTCTATTTTTAGGATATAGCACTGAATGGGGTTTCTGCTAAGGTAAATTTTGCCCTTTACATTATACAGTACAGATTGTTTTTCTCATACTTATATCCATCCCTGTTTGATTAGTCCTTGATTTTAAGTATTTTCTGTGAAGTGTATTATTTACCTGTAAAACTTTCTTCATTCTATTACTTTTCCAAGGTATTAGTTTTCTTCCTTAATTCTTTCACAAAAATCTATATTGAATCTGAAAATGAAACGTTTTTAAACAATTTTTTAGAACATACCGGGAGGAATCTACATAGAAAGTCATACGAGCGGGTAAAGCCTATTGACATCAATAGGCCTTGGGGGTGATTATGAAAATTTTTCAAGGACAGCTTGGAAAATGATTAATGATTCTTTCTCGAGATACGAGTTAAAGGACAAGGGTTCCAGATCATTGTGATCAAAGTTGATGACACAATTAGTTGAAGATCAATTTACTAGTTGGCAAATGTAATTCAATAAATATTTTTTTCTGTTGCCTCAAGGAATCGTTCATTCACGGAAAACTCAATCTTGTGGAAGGCGTGTTCCGGAGCCGGTTGCGTCCATGAGCTCTGCCTTCCTGTGTGTGGGGATGAGATAGCACGTGTCATACAGGGATGCATTCGAAGAAAAACAGGTTGACGCAAATGGGTGTCAGTTTGGTTACTTAAACGGTTGCCTCACGGCACTTTAGAATTAGGATAAGACCCCCACCAAGACCGCATCCAGCGCTCACCGGCCACCACCCCACCCGTCACCCACACCACACCCAATCACACACCACCCACCATATACCAACCCAAATCACAAACCGCACCCCACTCCCACCACAGTACAAACCACACACACACCCCTACACAGCCAAGAACACAACCAGATTGACAGCCCATCACACCAGAGCACAACCAGCCCAAACCCACTAACTGACCCCCCACTAACGCCGCCCCCCAATCAAGACAACCACACCACCCATACCACTCACCACAAGCCCAGACCCACCCATCCACCCATCAAACCACCTCCGCGAGGCACAGGCCACCCCAAACACATACCGAGGAGCCCAACCCAAGCGGAACAACCACACACCACACCAGACTCACCTTCGCACACCGCGATCTAAAGCCAACCGAACACACACAACGACAACACGACAAAAGGGCCAACCTACCACCCATCAGACCAAACAACCCATCGACACACCCCACACAACGTCCGTCTCTACCACCTACCGACCAAACCTCCCCGTCAACCAACCACACGCCCACGCCCACCCTGCCCAGCCAACAACCAAACACCACCAACCAACCATCGCCCCCCCATCTCAACCTCCCCACCCGACCAATCCCAAGCCCCAACACCATAACCAAGGCCAACACAAACCGTAAGCACACCACCACACCACCCAGCAAGAGCCAAAGAAACCAATACAGTCAACCGGACGACGCACCAGTCCCAAACCACCCACCACCCCAATCGACACCCCCCACCCACTTCACAAAACTGTTATATTCCTCATCACGAATCTGGACTTTTCCCTTCTCTTTTGAAGACAGCCAAAAGTCATTCCAATTTTCAAGAAGGAGATCCGTTACATTCCAAGCAATTATCGGCCCCCCATTATCAATTCTTCCGGTGTTTCAAAGCAACATTTTTGAAAAAAAATTTTCTATGTAAGGACTTGAAAGCCTTTCTAGCAAAACAAGAGATTTCTGAATCCAGTAGCATTTTGGATTCAGAAAAAAATAAATCCACAATTGACGCTCCGGTGAACAACCTTTTGGAAAAATGTTGTAGATGGGATTGGAACGGTGAGAACATGATGCCTTAGCTATTTCTTGACCTGTCCAAGGCTTTTGGACTGTGTGCATCATGGACACTGCTGCACCAGTTGGAGAAATGTGGCGATTCGGGGACTCCCGCAGGCTGTGGCTTGCTTCTTACTAAGGACGCGGGGGTTCAGAGCGTGGAGGATTTCGAACGTCACATCTAACAAAATCAAAAGCCTCATGGTGTCCCTCAGGGATCTCTCCTTGGGCCTCTTTTATTCCTGATTTATGTCAGTAGATTGAACTCGGTTGATCCAACATGGGAAACTAGTTCACTATGCTGATGACACGACTCTCTGTTTAAAAAGCAAAACAACTGCAAGAACTGAAAATCCCACACCGTTTGTTGAAGGTGCATTCATGTATTCAATTCTTTTCTGAAATGAACTTGAAAACAAATCAAACCAAATCAAATTTTGTACCATTTCTGCATTCAGCAGAATACGACGTGTCGGGCATGGGCCAGCTGTATTTGTAGATAATGTCCTTATAGAGGAGGAAACATACTCTACAAAGTTTCTGGGAATGTTCCTTGACAGAGGGCTGACCTGGGACGACCACATCGGACCACATATGTGCTAGAGTTTTCCGCCAGGTATATATGCCTTGAGCAACCTAGCAAAGTTATGTTCCCCAAAGTTTTAAAAAAATGGCCTACTATGGCCTTATCCATCCACACTTTGCGTATGGAGTAAGACTTGTTGGGGAGGCTGTGCCAAAAAATAGATTGGAACGAGTTATTCAGACTTCAAAAAAAAGGCTGTCAGAATCATTTACAACAAGGTTGAGTTTCAGAGGAGAGTCGTGTAGTGTAGGGAATCTTTTAGGGAGCTTGGTTTTAGACTTAGCCCTGCCTTACATTTTTGAGGTGATTTCGTACTGCAGATCAAGGTTGTACTCTGATTCGTGGCAGGGACAGGGACGTTCACCAATATGGAACAAGAGGCTAGGACAAACTATCGAACTCAGCATTCACAGACTGGGAGTGGTGTCGCAACATTACCTCAAGGTTGAAGTTGGTGTCACAAACTGATCAATAGCTCCCTGAAAAGTATAAACGAAATTCCAAACAAGCAAAATCAATTTTAAAACTGTCTAAGAGCTAACTGGTGTCTAGAGCGTTTTACTCTGTCGATGAATTCATGATGAGCCAGCTGGGATTTATGAGAGCATAGGATCTGAGGTCAGTGAGATGTGTTTGTGAGAATGTATGAGATGTAAGTATGACTGTGTGTGTGAATGTTTAAGGGGGTGGCTGTTTAACTATAATTATAGGGGGTTTCTGACGATTGCGATTGCAATGTTGAATTGTTAAAGAAATGCAATTAAAAGATGATTTGATTTGATTTGATTTGATTCTACTTCTCTTTGTTACCCTTAAAAATACTGTACGGGAAAGCTTATCATACAAATGTTACTAATTTCTTACTAAGCTTCTTATGTTACTAATCAGAAATATTTCAATGATATTGACATTGCTCATATATTTTACTTTTCTCAATCTTTTCATCTTTTGTTATATGCTTTGGCTGCACACATTCAAGTTTAAATTAAAAAAACTTGACTAATCAACTTTAATTCTTTTATGAATGAAAAATGTTAAGGCCTTAATACAATAGCTTGTTATACACCCTTCATATCTCTCTGGTGTGTAGTATCCAAGACATCAATTACACTGGTACTGTTGACTTTGGCTCCATATAAGATTTATTAGTATCAAGTAATGATATGACATTTACAAAAAAGAAGTGCAGGGGTATATAAAAAATAAAATTCTACATATATAACTTGGTTATGATTAAATGTCATATTTTTATCTGTGTATAAACTGTCTAGTGTATTATTATTTTGTCATTTTTACACAGCATTTCCTATTTATTATTGTTGTTATTTTTACTAATTTAGATTGCAACTACTCATCACACACTCGGATACTGCTCTATGTACTTGTAAATTTTCTCACTTTTGCGTGTAAAGACTTGTGGAAATGTTTTCAAAATCACATGTATTTGAGTTTGAGTTTAATCAATTGAGCAACATTAGTTCCTCTTTTCCCTCTGAAAACAACACAGAGATTCTATACCAGAACCCACATGGTTTAATAAACTGTACTAGTCTTATGCAATTCCATCTTTGATGTACCCAGCAATACTACCTCTTGCTAATACAATGTCATCTTGCTGTCGTGCACATGTGCCTAGATATACTGGTAGTTCATAGATGTGTGTTGGCCCTGAATCTGGTCTATATCATTCCAAAAACATTAGAGTCTTCTATTTGCACATGTATTTATGAAAATCCTGTATTCAATAAATGCATATTTAAGCATAATTTCCTTCAACTCCTGTCCCAGTCTTATGCTTGTACTCTCAAGATGACTGAGGATATCACAAGCTAGTAGCTGTCATCAATTCTTTCTGTCCTTGGACTCAGTCTAGAAGAGAGAGTGGCATAGCCAACATTGTTCCACACCAGGAACCAGGTTGTGGATAACAAATGGGTGGGTATTGTTCCTTCTGCCAATACCACAGTTAGCCTTTGGAGGACATTACTTAGTCTTGGGAACATAACTGTCAATTTGTAACATGACTTTCTGAACAAAGAGACCACCTGTTGATATATCATTCAACACGTTTCTTGTTACAAATGAGTTGATAGCTTTTATGTTTGAATGTGTTTTACACTGTATAATGACAGCTGTACTGCAGCATGAAGTAAACAACTCTCCTTGTTACATTTTTATTTCTAACTTACTATGTTTCATGGTTATATGATTTGCATGGTATAAATACCAAAAAGGAGGGATGGTATGCAATGCTAAAAGTCCTAATCTGGGGACCAATGGCTTAAAGGCGGCTTCTGAACCACCAACAATCACTGGGCAGGCAGGCTACTTGCGAGGACAGGATTGCTCAGTGGTCACCCATCCAAGCAGCAGCTGCACTTGACGTTGCGTGACTCGATTAAATTGCAATGACCGCATTACTCACTACACTGCGCCCTCAGTAACAATTTTAGTGAAATTAAAAATATGTTCTCCTCAAGGCCCTCTAAGGATTAATAAGCCACCAAGCTGTGGAAGAGTTGTTTTCGAAAAAGTTCATTTATGACTTTTTATATTAGCCTACAGATCACACGGAAACACAAGCATACTTTTATAATGCCTTTATCAATTAAAATGTTCGGGACAACGTGTACCCCATCGGGTACACGCGATCTTTAGCAACTGCCGTTGTGTACCCAATCAGGTACACACTAGGCTTTCATAAAGCACGTCGCGTGCTCAATAGGGTACATGTTGGTATGCAATTGCATTTTTATTGTTTGCCTGTCTTTTTGGTTTGTAAAATTTGATCTTAAATAAATACCTCGGACTATCGTGTACCCCGTCGGGCACACAATTGCTTAGTTTTTAACGTAAATTAATTTTGTATATACTCCTTGGTGTACACGGAGAAAATATTGAAATAATTTGTTTTGTGAAAAACTACGAGGTTTACATACTATTCTCGTTATACTTATATATTTTACGTAAAAAACGATTACGGTTCATGGCCATTATTATTGAAAAAATCTACAGCAAATAGAAAAGTTCGGAAATAAGACATTGCCGTGAATGTGTTAATTAGTTTCTTTAATTAAGTTTCTTTTGCTGTATTGGATCATTGATATATGACATACATATTTTCAGATTGCTGTGGTGATGGGAAGTTGCACGGCAGGAGGAGCATATGTACCTTCAATGGCTGATGAGAGTGTGATCGTCTCCAAACAGGGCACGATATTCCTGGCTGGACCTCCTTTGGTCAGGGCTGCTACAGGCGAGATTGTCTCTGCAGAAGATCTGGGTGGTGCTGATCTACACTGTGGGTGAGATTAAATAATTATCAAGAATATCAAGATTAAATAACTTTATTCACAGATCAAACTTTCAGTCATCAAACACATTACCTTTTGCCTTAGATTGTGTTAACCCATATCAGCCAAGATAGTAAAGCGAGACATTAACACTCTGTACAATGACTTAACATATCGCTGTGTCCATTTGTAAAACATTTTTTTTTTAATATTGAAATATATTTTTGTACAGAATTGCGAAGCCTACAGACTTTTCTTGTTATACTTAGACGTTTAACGTAAAATACGATGTTTTGCCATTTTTATTGAAAAGCTTGATGGCAAATCAAAAAGTACCGAAATAAACCTTTGTCGAGAACGTGTTAAGGGGATAAAATGGAAGAAAGTGTGACTGTGAAACAGTATTTTCACTGTTCTAGGTAGTATGGATAGTAGGAGCTTTTATTACCAATCAATCTACCCTAATATGGAAGTGAAATTAGTGTAAATACGATCAAGTTGCTTCAATTCCCAATTTGTACTGCCCCAATTATGTATGACCTTATATGCTTACCATATATAGTGTCAAAAACTGGATTTTTTTTCTTTGCTTTGCTTTCTATTTTTATAGTTTTCCTTGTTTTTTTATTGTTACTGACTTTATGTATTTTTGTGTTACTGTAGTAATTGCTATAAAGATTAAATGTTTGGGTTACCAATGTTAAAAAATTCTTATGAGATCATTTGATTCGGGTATTCATAATTTAACTTACTGACAAAGCATAAATGGTAGAGTTAGCTGTTAGATGATATTACACTGACATAACATTGGGCTGTACAAAATATGAGTGGTTATAAACCATAATACAGTTTTAACACCATAAAAAAGTTATATGCTTTTCTACAAAATTTTTGTTTTGCATATGTTTTTGTGTTTGTTTTTCCAGAGAGACCAAAGTTTACAAAACATGGACTGTAATATGGGTAAAGATATGTTCTAAATGTTCTAAACAAGATGTAACAATACATTTTTGGTACATTACTTGGGGTGTTCAGTAGTATATTAGTACTGTACTTATTTATCACTCAGAATTTTAGAAAATACATAAACCATTTAAAGTTATGAATGGTGTGGTGTAAGTGCAAATCTTACAAAACAAGTCAATTTTAGCTTTTATAGCAAATTTAATTCTTTTTGATTTTAGAGTTTCTGGAGTGACAGACCACTATGCTGTGGATGACAAACATGCACTGAGAATAACACAAACCATCATCTCTCGGTTGAATGCAAACAAAATAAAACCCATAGCAACAAGGAATGAGCCTGAGCCTCCCATTTTCCCTGCAGACCAACTCTATGGCATAGTTGGAGCTAATCTAAAGAAGAGTTTTGACATTCGAGAGGTAATCTAAATTGCTTTAAGCCTTTTTAATGAAGAAATAATTTAGTTTGTAGAATTGGTAACTTAGTTTTCAGTCCATTAAATAAATTCTGAACGATCAAGCCATGGATCAAGAATCTTATATATATACACACACACACACACACACACACACACACTCGAGTAAAAAAATTGACTTCCATATATATGGATGTAGGGCAAAAATATTCTACATGTAATTTTTTTTACATTACTCAATTTTTTCTATTTATAAAGGTCGTTCAAAATTGATTTAGGAAAAACTACTTCCTAACAATATAATGTTAAAAACAAAACATGTGGAAGCCCTGTTTTCTGTTTCGCTTATAGCTTAAATGTATTATGTTCATTATTATTAAGACAAAAGTGTCACTTAATTACAAGTTGCCAAAAACTCTATTCTAAAACAGTTACTTGAAATACCCTGAGTATTATTGAGTAACATTGAAGGAATTTTATTTTTATTAATTAAACGTAACTTAATTTTTGATAGATTTACCTTAATTTCATAGTTATTTTTTATATATAATAAATATTATTACTAACAAAATAAGAACAATTAATTAGTAATTTATTGTGGGTTGTTTAGTAACAGATGGTGGTGCAGGTCTTTCAATTATAGAGGAGTGGCTTTCCGGAGAAATCATCAGAACCATAAGTAATGCGTTTATTGCCATCATAATATTCCAGTAACAGTTTGGCCTCCAATTAATTATGATATTTTAATTGTGTGAGTCTAGTTACTGTATTTTCTTCTTGTTATCAACAGTTATTATTTCCTGTTGTGTGTGAGTAGTTCTATAGTTAATTACTAAGTGTTAGCATCGTTTGCTCAGTGTAGGCATTCATTTCATATCCTTACTGCCTTTCACTTTATTGTGTTTTTGTTGTTATTTTGTGCATTTTAACAGATTAAAAGTTTTCTATATGTTTTTAATAGCCTTTATTTTGCAGTTAAACCCTTTAAAAGCTATGGAATGCTAAAAGAAGGTTTTAAAGGATAAAAGTCATGAGAAAACATCTAACCTGTGTGCTGACTGACTTATTTTCAGTCTTCATTTGCATGTATTGGTGCATTTTAGTTTCTACCGTGTCTTGAATCTATTATATAACGAAAGCTCTTACTCATTCTTTCATATATCATTAATTCTCTTAGTTCCCAGAAGAATTGGGAACTGAGATTTTGCATTTTTATTCCTTTGAATGGTGTGTATCCTTTATCGCTGTTCTTACCTGTTTTAGCCAAGGACAATCCAGAAATAGAAATGTAAGATAAAGCTCTCACTCAAAATTGGTTTACTTTGACACAAAATAGCATCCTGAGATATTATTCATCTGTAGTCGAACTCTCACAAATCATTTATAAATAACAAAGTGGGTGTCTTAACAGGTTTTGTTCCAGATTTGTGAATTTGCTTTCTAAGAAAGTGAACATGTATGGTTTACTCGATTAGAACACTTTAAGATAGGAAATAATAGAATTCTATAATACAGGTTAATTAAAAAAGAATGGTTAAAAACAATGTTAAATTTATTTGCAGACAAATAGTCACAAAATCATGAATACTGCTTAAAACAGGTTGTTTTTTCTCTCTTAGGACAATGTAGCGTTTTTAAAGCTACATTGGTTGATTTTTTTTATTAAAACTTAAATTAAATGAAATTTTTGGGAAAGAAATATTGAGATTTAATTTTAATTAGATTGTGAAAAGTTAGGATAAATACGAATATGTAATCCTTTGGCAATCTAGTGCTGGTAACTTTAAATTATTGGGAAGGAACTTGTCTTGTGTACTGCAGTTACGTCAGATCTGAGAGGGCTATTGTTTCTCAAGTTGGATACGGCTGGGCCAATGAGAGAACGCTGCGGATGTCCTTCAAAGAGGGTGGAAGGGGAACTATAAAAACTGCCAGCTCATAATTTTCAGTCTTTTTTGTTAACTATCGTGAGTAAGTTATTGACAGTGCGCGCCGCTTTTCTAAATTTTTTTCTGCGAGGGATTTTGAGGTAAGCACCAAATTTATTGTACGTTATATTGAAATAGTCTTCCAGATCTGATATTAAATTAATTTTGTTGTCTTTTTTATAGGAAAAATTAAATTTATAGAAACTTCAGAGCAATCTGCATAACTGATTCTTGATGAACAATAAAGCACAATAGAATCAAACAAGTTACATTTGGTTCAAACTTGCAAGAAAAGTGAATTAAAATTGAACTTTGTTAATAACTTTGATTGAATTTAGTAAATTTAGTAATTTATTAATATTTAATTTGAAGTATTTTATTGTGAATTTTTTATTAGAAATTAATTGACCTTTAATAATTGTTTGAGAGAGTTGTATCTGAATTGCAAAGACTTGAAAGTTAAGGTACAACTAGTGGAAATAGAAGTTTAATTTTTTAGTTTTGAATTTCGATTGAACTTAGTTAGAAGTGAACATTTTTATTTTAGTTATTTCCAAATGGTATTTGATTTTTATTTGAAAACTGTATTATTTTATTTCAGAAGAGAGCTCTGAATTTTAGTTTGATTATATTTAACTGAATTTTTTTTATTTCTTGCCAAAGGACCTTTTTAATATTACTAAATGGTTTATCAATTATTTTGTGGAAAATAGAGAGTGATGAAATTCGGTATCATTTAACTATTTAATTTGCCATTTTAAATAAATCCATTATTTTTATTTAGAACTGTGATTTTTATCTTAGACAAATCAGATAATATTTAATAGTTAAAAATCTAGTAACAAATTTAACTGAATATTCACTTGGAGCTTACTAATACAAAAATATTTCATATCGTCTTGGATGTCTGATTGATAATTTTATTCATAATATTCTGGAATATTAATACTTATAATCCAAGTCGTTATAGACAAGAAGCTTACAAAATTGTACCTAGTCCTATAAGGACCTTTGCGCTGCTTCCGGAGTGACAGGATATTTTGTTTGGGTAAGGTTGGGAGTAGGGGCCACCTCCTGTTGAGATTTATGAGAAAAAGTTTAGGGCACTTATCTGTCCCCTAGGAAGAAAGAGAAGCTAGCTCTGAACCAGCCTCTCCAGTCGAAGCAGGCAAGGGGTAGCATACCCTTATGTCTAAGCTGGCAAAACTTTGACTCTTAGGGAATAAACTCTACCAACTCCAACAGTCATCTCCTGCAATAAACTAGACCTATTGAATTACCATTGGGTCCCAGAATCTCTACATTTACGGTTAGTGATATGTTGCTCCTGGACATCCATAAGGTTGCCCAGATTTAAGTGACACATCGGTTTTTGCTGTACTCACTGTGGGTTCAACTGGAAGGTATAATAAGCCAGCCAGAAGTGAACATTTCTGGGGAATAAAACAGGTTGTTATATTGAACAAGTTTTAATGTATATTAGAAGAATTTTAATATACATTACAATGCTCGATATAAGCACCGCTAGTTACTCTGCAATATTTCTTGTATTATGAATTGCACTGCTTTTGTTGTACACCGTCTTAAGCCTTGTAGGTTTTGAGACAGGAGGTTAGCAAACTTTGTGTTTGACAAACCCCCACAAGAAAAAATGAGTAATGATATAATGACAAGCTTTCAACCACTTTATAGTGTATCTTGAACCTATTTTGTTGACAATTTTGTTACTAAATCTCATAACTAGGTCATCTCTGATCACCAGAAAAACATTGTTTACTAATATTTTGTTCTACAAATACTAAATAAAGGATGGTAAATTAGTATACCACTGATCTTTGAGAGACAAGGCTACTGCACCATTAGTCCAGTGTGCAGTGGTATATTATTTTACCACCTGCTATGTTTTACCTATAGTACTTTTATTTTACATACAAGTCCAAGTAATCATTGAGTTTGTTAATATTGAAAACTGCACAATATATTCCTTATGTTGCACATACCTCCATTGCATTCATTGTATTACATATTGCTCAATTTTTGTTTTTATATAGTTGATCATTGTAAACAACACTGGTATGTTCCCTCTACCTGAATGTAAAGTACAACTGCATCCGGATGAATGGTGTTTGTAATGATTTCGCCTATTTCAATACCTAACCAATGACCTCCCATGCCTCTCCACAAAGTATGGATTTCTACTAGATAATTTCTAGGGTGGATAGGTATTCTAGATAGTAATACTTTTTTACTTTTTTTTACAAGGTCTTCTGCGCTAAAAATCTATTTGTGATAAACAGATCGAGGAAAAAGTAAAAACTACATCCTCCTACTTTGGATTCTAGTACATGCCATGTGTGGACATTGTTGCATCAAACTGTCAACACCGCCCATCCATTTATTGTAATTGGAAATACTATTAGGACAGTTTCCTTATTTTGAACAATTTCTCTCTTACCTATTATAGTAATATAACTCAGTATATAACATAGTGTACATGTATCCGCAATGATGTACATCTCTCCAATAAACTGTAACCACAAATTCAGTAGTAATCATAGTTGTCTTGGATTAGGCTCATGTGTTGTAAAATGCAAAATCTTGATACAAAATCTATGTCTTTTGTGTATTTTATAGTGAATAAAATGGTAATAAGATCAATATGCTGGCATAAAGTGATCAGATTTCATGAATAAAAATCAACTTCCATGTTTTTAATTTATTTATATTTTTTACGTATGTTTAAAAATATCTCTGCTATGTCAGAATATGACAGGCAAATATAAAAATTGTACTGTTCTATGTCTAGCTAAACATGTACTTCCTAATATGGGATTAAATGAATTATCAAATATTTACCTTTAGTTTATAAAATGGTCAGATAAAACATAACTTATGCACAAGTGCATTTTCATTTGTATCTCAATGAGTAATGAGTATAATAATTTACCTCATTACACAGCTGATGAATCTGTATGACAAAATAATACAGTTCCAGATAATGCTGCTTTGTGTTGACACCAAATATGGTGAAAACATGATTGCAATACCATGATTTAAAAATGAAATTTGTAGCCTGTGGATTTTTGTCTCAGGTGGTAAACTATTATACCACAGCCCTATAAAGAGTTAACTAACTTGCAGTTGTATATTGATTCTAATTTGCTTAACCCTCTGAGTGGCAAGGTTGGATATTCCAATAAAATGTCATTATATTTGCAAATGCAATTTAATGTATTAAAATTACTTATAAATATTCATACCATTATATCAGTAATTGTCTAAACTATAGTTTTACTACACTGTTAACAATTTTTAATGCACAGTATATAAACACATTATTTGTACAATATTTTGCAAGAAGCTGCAATCATGGTGGCAAGTAAGCATGCATTTTTTCTGAACAAGAAGTATCATTTATAAGAAGATACAGTTGGTTCAATTAGAAAGAGGTCTAAAAAAATGTCATAATCTATCAACTAAAAGAATTGGTACAATAATTAGTTTAGAAACCAGTTTCAGTAACATTACACATTTGGCAAAATTTGGATTTATTGAACCTATGTCAAACAGGTGATTGTATTCGTTGCAAACATCTGTTTGTTTTCGTATTTACATCAAATAGTAGCAAAAGAACTCTAGTTTGCATCAGTCTGCATTTGGGTGCAAGAATTTTAATAGCTGCTGATTTTGTAGACCCCAATTCTCACCTGTTCTTTCTGTCTGCTGTTACTTGTGTTTCCCCAGTCTGCACCGGCTGTTACGAGTATGTGCAACCAGTGTTTTGTAATTGTTAGTGAATTAGTCAGTTTTGTTTTTATGTTAAAAGCCATTATTGAGTGTTGTGTTATGTGAAATATCCAATAACTATCCTACAAATCAGTAAAATTAGTGATAAAAATCCCATTAAAAGTGAGTGGACAGTTTTTAATTTTGGCCTCTCTGTTCACATCATTAAATCATGTTGTTTATTGTGTTTGTTATATTAATTTATTGCAACTGTTTTACAATGCATTCCAAATGTACTCCAAATTTTGTATATATATATATATATATATATATATATATACACACACAAATATATATAAAATTTTCTTATTTCTTAATTATTCAAAAACCAATACATTACAATGAAGTTTTTTTTTGTAATTTTGCAAATTTTTTATACAAATCTGCAAAAAAAAGCTTCAGAAAATAAGATTTATTGTGCATTTTTTCAGCAACATATTTGTCACTTTGTACATATTCTCAATTTGTTATAAAAAATGTGAATTTACCATTGTTTAAGGTCAATATATATATGACAACTTAACAAATTGTAGCTGATGTAATGTAATCATTGGAAGTGGAAGTAAGTCCCAAGAAGAATGATTCCTTTAATTTTGCTTTTAAAAATTTATAAATTACATATGCATATTATCTATTCAATGTGAACTTCCACTAGTGATTATTAAACACACTAGTCAACACTATAATTTAAAGTAAAATTCAAATTTCTTTATTGCTTTTAAGTATTTAAAAATTGTAAGATATGTGACTCTTAACCTAATATTTACAAATGTACGTATTAAATAGCCATACAAAAATAAAATAGTATTTATAAACATAAAGAACAATTTCAGCTTCAAAAAACTAGTGTGCTATGCACATGATAATTAGATAAGTACATAATTACCCTCACTCCAGCAATGTTGACTTGACTAGTCTGCTCCCAAAACCCATTTAAGGTATGGAGTGCTTTAGATATTAAATAGATTTTTAGTAGTGATTGGTCGATTCCAAATATTTTATTCAGATTCCGATACCAAATTTATGATCTTGATTCTCAATTCTAAATTATCCTATGCTGTTTCCTGTATAACTAATAATTGAGAATAATTACTAAACATTGTTAACAACTAAATAAAACTAAAGAATTAAGATAGCATAAGAAGTGTACGTTTACTTTCACCAGACAGAAAATATATTTCTCTTTTTGTGATAGAGACATGAGAAAGAACACATTCTATGAAGAAGAAGAGGAATATCCTTCAATTTAATCAAGATAACACTGCTCTTCCTATCATATCAAAATGTTAATATTAAAACCTGGCTTTCTTTCATGAATATAAATAATAATAATTTCTTTCTTTAATAATAAATAGTAACTAAGAATGTAATGTACTAAATGTATTGGTTTTTTTACCATTAAAGAAAATTGGCCAGTAGGAACGATTAGCCATGATAAAACATTTAAAGTTATAAACATGTATAAACATACATATATTCTTATAAATGACATATCTATATAACAACATAAATTTCTAGATAAATAATTAGTAAATGTCTGTTTGTTTACCATTGGAAGGGGATGTCCGTTTGTGGACACAACAGGTACGTGATGATGCACGAACATAGACAGGAAATCGAAATTGCAACAGAAATATTATTTACAGAACAAAGGTAATAGGTTAGTTGGGTATCTATGTACATGTTTTCATACACAAATTACGACATCAACACATTTTTACAATCTTTATTTTGCATACTGCTGATCAGTTGTCTATGAATAGACACAGTAGATGAGTGGGGATGCATGATCATAAATATATACAATATGAATTGTGAGCAAAATATTATTTTAAAAATATGGTAACTATTTTATCTATAAGACATAAGTCTTTTATACACAAAATATTACAACAATTTTTAGTGATCGGTAATTAACGTACTGCCGATCATCTGTTATCTGAATAGATTTTTTAATTCAGCTTCAACACATCTCGTCATACTCTAAACACTTCTGTTCATCTTATTCACTATTTTGTAATAAAATACTTTAAAAGTATTAGTATCAAAACAGATACCAGTTGATACCGTTAAGAATCAAGGTACAGGTATCAGTATCAACTTATCCCTAGTTTTATCTTACATTAAAATTTTTCAGATTAATAATTGGTTTAATCTTTTAGGGAGGATTTTTGAAATCTTTCATTTAACTATAATGAGAGATGCTTATGGACTTTCAGCGCATGTTGAGTAATATTGTTATTTGTTGTTTATATGAATTCCTTTTATTTGAATTACAGATCATCTTAGAAAATTTTGCTCAAGAACCCCACAAAATGATTTCATTAAACAACGTGTGATACGATTCTCTGTATACCTATCTAACTGTAACCTGAAATTATCTGTTTTAGGTCATAGCAAGATTAGTTGATGGGTCCAGATTTTCTGAGTTTAAAGCAAAATATGGAGAAACATTAGTTACTGGTTTTGCTAGTTTATTTGGCTATCCAATTGGCATTATTGCAAACAATGGTGTTCTTTTTTCTGAATCTGCAGTTAAAGTAAGTACAGATGTAATACTATTAAGAAATAACATCTCTTAAAATTAGGGTTTTATAAAAAGTTGTACTTTCTACCTTATACTGTGTGTGGGATAAAGTATAAACTTGGCCATAAAATATTCTTTTTGTCTTTGGTACAAATAAATTGTGCATTTTGGAGAACATCCAGAATGTTCCATAAGCGATTGTGTGTTAAATAATTGGTATGCAATTTGAATGTAATTTTGTGATTTCACTTCTCATAGCATAAGATTCAAAATTTTGCTGAAAGTACTTGATGAAATCTGTTAAGTATTTATATAAAGAGTGTAACTGAAATACACCAACAAACTTCAGGAGGTTGTTCCTGGGGTCAAAACAAACCAAAAAGTTCCTATAAATTTATGTCCTAAAATGCATCGTTTTCTGTCTGTCCATCTGTTTGTGTTTTTTTTTACATTACAATTTTATTCTAAACAACCATTAAAGGTAGAAAGTTCCATTAAAATGTTCAACATATGCTAATATAGTAAAGATTGTCATTTTTTTTAAATTGAAAATTTGTAGTCAATAATATGGAGCTCAGATAATGCTATGACGTCAAGTCAGACACACATGAAACTTTACGTGTGCCAACTTCAATGCTCAGAGACGTTAAACCTTTGGTTTTGAACTCTAAACACATAACAGAAAATTGGCAAAGAGTTCATCCCTAACCAACTTTCAAAAAGTAACTCATCTGTAAAAACGATAATTAATTGCCCAAACACATTATGCATTATGCATGTGGGTTAAAGACGTGCGTCACGCTGATTATAATCAGCTACCAACCATATAAAGTCAAATGACTAAATTGCTGGATAGGCTGCTGACCAACATGAATTGTGTAATAAGCCTAAACCTGTTACTGTATGATGATTGTGATCCTAAGTCTGTATTTTGGACTTAAGTGGAAGTCTGTTCTTAGATTTATAATATTGTTTTCTTCAATCTCTCAACGGCCAAATGGTAAGGCACAGAGAAGATTATGTTGTTGTTTTTCACTATATGAATTTAAAGATGTTACAAACTTCTCCAGATAACAGTTAGTCATTGGAGTGTGAAACTACATCATTGGAATTGCTAAAAATGATGTATTTGTTGTATATTAGAATGTACTACTATCCCTCCAGATCTATGTAAATAAATTCGTCAAAGCACAAGCTGGTTAGGGACCATCCCTAAATTTTGTAACGCCCCATGGGTAGCGTAATGAGGGAGGGATGGAGGGTAGTGTTAGTGGCAGCATTATTTAATTATTGAGGGAATTGGTGTTATCATTACAAATTCGTTACAAGGAGGAAGAGGATCTGAAGTCTGAATTTAGCATTACGTAATTAAAGGATGGCCCCTTAAGCACCTAGGTTCTCAATTAAACATTAAAAGTAGAACAATTAATACTCCTTCAATTAGGATTTGCTGAAAATGTGGAAAGTTTCCAGAAATTGAAGGAGTTAGCTATAAGTGTTTGAAGCATATTATGGATCTGCATTATATGTACCGTCAATAAGCCATTGTCAAGAGCGCCTTTGAATAAAACAGATAGAACTAATTCAAGTTGTATCCACTGATTCAGTCTTTTATTGAGACTGTAAGTAATTACTTGCACAAGCATGATGTGCAATGGAGTAGTGAGTTGAATATAACATTGGTGATTGACATTGAGAGGACTACTGACGATCACTCCAATACTGGTGTCCTAATCTAAGCTTTCAATTTCACTCTATTGGCCAAAATAAACTTATATTTCTCTTCAGGCTAACAGTATTTTGTAATTAAAGTTATATCATTTAAAATTAAGTGTAGTTCAAACTGAATAAATACACCGGAACTGTGCAGTTTTAAAAATAATTTACAGACAAAATACCAGAAGAGTTACACTAATGCTAGACCAACCATTTGGGCAGTTGATTCCACCAATACCACAAATGGATGTATGTATTGTAATAACAACTTTTGAGCTCTGAATTAGAGCTTTCTATTGTGTTTTACTTTTAGGTTTTGTTGTTAGTTTTTACTTTTTCAAATTCATATTGTGTAGGAGAAAATGATTTATGTTGTAAATAATAAATTTCAGTATACTGTATACATTTTTCATTTTTAAATACTCTGAATGAAAAACATGGAGCATCATAAGACATTATTTCAGTATGATTTCTTTACATTCATGGTCTTTTCATATGGAAAATAATTTTCCCAATTGGTGATAAACCCCTCATTGCTGCATCTGATTTCTGATAGACTCATGAACTAAATAAAAACAAGGCTTTATTGGCGGTGAATTTAGATTCACAAGTCTTCTTTTCTCCTAAATCTCAGCAGTTATTGAATGTGTAACCGGTTTGATTTACCAAAGCAGATAATGTTACATCTAAAATCAACAATCTGAACACTGAGTGTAGCCTAATATATTACTCTTTTTTTATTGTTTTTAGTGGTATAAGTGACAATATCGTTACTTAGGTAATGAATAATTAAATAATGTATTCATTTCCAGGGTACACATTTCATTGAACTCTGTTGTCAAAGAAAAGTTCCATTGTTGTTTTTACAGAACATTACAGGCAAGTACCTTATTTCCAAAACTTACAATTAGACATTTTCATAAGATTTAAATAACATATTGGTGTTTCTTGTAGCATTTCTTCTGTTTACTATAATTTAGTCCATACATTGTCATACGGCTGTTCATGAAGTTTGTTTTACCTCAAAGCTATATCCATTTTTGTTCCTGTGCTCTACCACTGGCTTGAACTCACATTGGAACTGACCTTTGGAACTAAAAATAGGTAGGTATTTTTAGTCCACATGGTACACACACATTGTTCCAACATTGATTTATTTGTGCTTTATTTATAGCACAAATGATGTGGTGTGTGAGGTGGACAGGGGAGTCATGGATCCCCATTAGAAACAATAAAACAGAGTAGAAGAAAATTCACTGTAAAATATAATTATGTGAATTATTGTGTATTAGAACAAAATTACTTAACATATAATTATGAGCGGTAGTATTAAATACCATTCTCATGAAACTCCTCACCAAGAGGTATATATATATTGCTACAACTAAAATAAAATAAATGTTTTAGCTACATATTAACACTTATTCTTTTTAGTTATTCATTATAGCAAAGCCACAGCCTTAGCTGGCAACACATTTTTGTGGCACCAAATAGATACACAGCAGTAATTAGATGAGATGAGTAAGGAATAGTTTGATCGAGATGAAGTGACGGTGAAGGGGTATGAGGGAGCACATAGCAATGCAATCCAGTAGGACCATACAGGGAAGCAGCGGTGTGGGGCAGTGGTCTCTTTTAACTTGGTCTATTTAGAGGATGAATATCCAGCAATATTGTTACAAGTACAAATTAGTTAAAACACTCAAGTAGGTTTTGTTAAGAGTGTTTGTAGTAGTTTACTATTTAATAAGTAATCAGCATTTCTATTCTTACAATATAAATTTCAGCTACTACAACATTATAGTTAGGCCAGAACATTTTCCTCAGGTACTATGATTGAACTTAATTAATTGGCATTTTCAAAGCTGACTGGGATTACAGAATAGACTAGTCTGTATTTAATGTGATATATGGTAAACTCAAACATAATTCAGAAATGTCTACAGCCAGTATGTTTCTTTTCTGTGGTATTTCAAAATTTGTATTAATTTGATGGCAGGTTTCATGGTTGGGAGAGATGCAGAGGCGGGCGGTATTGCCAAGCATGGTGCCAAGATGGTAACTGCTGTGTCGTGTGCTCAAGTTCCTAAACTGACTTTAATTGTGGGTGGCTCCTATGGTGCAGGCAACTATGGCATGTGTGGCAGAGCTTACAAGTAAGTCACTTCATTCTTGTAACAATTAATCAACTTACTTTGTCACTAATATAACATAAGTTATAATTGTAACCATATCAATCTTATTTAAAGCTCTACTCTACCCAAGGTTATAAGCACTGACACACTAATTTTTAATTGTGTTATAGCACCCAGAAATTCCCATTTTTCTATTGGCTAATTTTACAAACAAATTATAATAGCTTGAATTCTATATGTAAGATATAGTTATACAACTTCACCAAATTATATTTTGTGTTTTAAATTTAGTATAAAAAGAATAATTTGTATAATATCACATACACATGTACATACAGGGCGATTCCGATAAAAGTGCACATTTCTTCGGGGTTTATAAAGGATGTGAATACAAACATTTTTTGTCCAATACACATGCAAATGTTTCATTTTCTTAGAAAATTTACAATGTGCACTTTTATCGGAATCACCCAGTATTTATACATTTGTACATATATACTATATAGGCCTATGTGAAATATATAAGTATAATATTTACCTTGAAAAAATGTTTTAATTATTCGCAATGACCTAGATGACCTAGTTTATATTTAGCTGTAATTTCTATGGAAATATTCCAGCTTACACTATACAGACTACAGCTGTCAGTGTCAACCTCGTAATCGTCAAAACAACAACAAACATCAACGGATTGCAATAAAATATAAAGTAATATTTTACGCAGTTATACCAACCAGAAACATTAAATATATGATGGATAAGGTTAGGAAAAGTTGACAGCATGCTACTAAAGTGCATTGTCTAACAGTGCAAGTATGTAGTCAAGTTTCATGATAAGATGATCTAATTGGTGTAATTGTGGTATAACAGAACCTTGTTAAGTCAGACTAGCCTGGACCGGGGCCAAATTGAGATAAAAAATCTGGGTTTTACAAAGATACAAAAAATACGAAAATAATATGTAAACAATTAACCCTTTTAATGCCGACGTGCGGCGCGAGCGCACGTCACTAGGTTTTACGAAAAATGCTGACGTACGCTGGGGGCATTTTATAACAATATAAATTTTGTTATATTGTAGTTTTAATTATTGACCAAATGCCACTAAACTTTGCATACTGTATCTAGACACTACTACTATATTGATACAATAAAATCTTTTTTACTCTATGCTCAACATGTGATGACGTATATCAGCTGTTTTCAACCTCATTTACGTCCAATCATTCAAAAAGCGTTTTTGGTTGCTTTGGTAATACGTTGTTGCTAGGTTATGTTTTAATGGGAATTATTCATGCTTTTCTTTTGTTTATTTCAGTTTGCTTATTTTATTATTAGTTTTTTGATTATTGTAAATAGATTTGACCATGAGTAAAAGAGGGGGATTCATACTTCGTGCTTCGACAAACACAAGTTAAAAAAAAATTTTAATGATGTACCCTATATTGTAAATAACTAATTTTAATTTTATGTAACCTACTTTCTATATTATTTCAACAAACAATTTTATACGTTGGGCTAAACAACAGGTGTATATAAAGTGATTTTGAATTAAACTGACAAAAATATGTCTTATTGAATTTTACTGTAAAATGTGGACTTTACAAGGTTTTCGATAAAATGCTGTAACTTCTCTATTTTTCAAATTAAGTTCTTCAAATTTGGTGTGTGTGTTAACAATAAAATATAGTACAATTGCCAGTAACTACTTTTTAGTTAAGGCTAATAATAAAGGTACTTTTATATGTTCAAACTCATTTTTTTAGTTTTTGTTTTTGTTTATTTTTTGATTTTTACAAATATAAATTATATAAATTTGTAAAAAAATTGTATACTCATTTTCTATAAACACTCCACATTATTACATAAAAACAACACATCAATGGACAATTTCCTTCAATAAATAAAAAAGTTATACATTTTTTTTTAAATAGTTGCTAAATTATGGAAAAAGGGCCTGGCATTCTTCGCATGTACTTTTTGAAAACAGGCTGGCATTTTTCGCATGGTCACTGAAAAAATGTCTGGTATTAAAAGAGTTAAAATTCATATGTATTGTGGGGAAACGGCATATAAACACTATACCATATTACACTGAAAAAAGGACATCATAGAATGAAGAATTACTGTTGTTTACTTCTTGACAACAATTCTTGTTAGCTTGTTACATTTTCTGGCATAAGCTTTGTATATTAATAATAATAATACTTTATTTTCCACCATTTACAAACAAATACAAAACACTTTACATTCTTTGGAAATACACTGACCAAAAACCAGTAGCTGGTTAGCGTAACGAAAACAAACAATTTACAAAAAAAAAATAAAATGAGTCCTTTCCTAATAAAAACAATATTCCAGCCAACAAGCTGCTCTCCATGACGTCTGCGTCTGACTAAAACGTCCAGAGGCATATAATAAAAAACAGTACATACATACAATATACATAAATATACAATGCAATAGAGTTGCATTCACTAACCTATATTCACAATAAATCTGATATATTAATTATAAGTTTGGCTAATACTAATTACAAGGAAAAATAACAAAAAGGTAATAATAATGGTAAAATAAAATAAATTCAGAATTCACTGCACTATTTGAATATTCAGCTCAAAAGATTTGTTAAATCACCAATATTATGATTTGCCTAAAGCCAAGCTTTCAGCATTTTAGAAAAACAATTCAAGATATTACATGATTTTATTTAGCTTGGAATCTGATTAGAAAGCTTCAGTCCTATATACTGAATAGATTTCCTAAAAGATTCTCTGTTTACTTTCTGTATTTTGAAAATTCTGTTATCTATACTTCTAGTCCTGTGCAACAAATAATTGTTTCCAACATTTCCACTGCACAAATAAAAAAATTCTCAATACTTTATATACATACAAATTTTCTACCGGCAAGATTTTTAACTGAACATACAGGGGAAAAGCACTTTCTCTTCTACTTTTGTTCAATATTACACGAATCAAGTAGTTCCGTGTTGTTTTTAATTTATTGATTAAATACTTGTATGTACCTCCCCAGCTATGTACAGCATACTGCAACCTTTGATTGATTGTATTAGGGCAAAGTATAATGTTCACATCAAGATTGTATCACAAAAATTTCTGAGAAAATAAAAAGTTCTAATCGTAGATCTTAATTTGCTATGCAACTCCGTGATATGATTTTCCCAAGTTAATTTACTATCCATGGTAACGCCGAGGTATTTAAAAATGTTTACTTTCTCTACACATTGACAGCTACACAGATCTGGGATATAATTTATTCTGTGGTATTTTAATTTTAATGGGAAATAAAAATCTCTAAATCCTAAATTGATGTATTTGGTTTTTAACGTTAACCTGCATGTCATTTTCAAAGCACCAATTTTTTAAGAGATTTAGGTCACAACTTATCCGATCGTATAATACTGCAACCTCCACTTGAGAATATGACAACGCAACATCATCTACAAAAAGCACTTACTTTACCGAAATATTTACTTTCTAATAAATAATTTATAAAGACCAAAAATAGGGTTGCTGATAAAACTGATCCTCGCGGTATTCCCAACTTCATGGTCAGAGGGGAGCTTAGACAGTCTTTAATACGTACTAGCTGTATTCTGTTCACCAGGAAACTTTCAAACCAGTTTAACGCCACACCTCTACCTCCTACTTCTTCTAGTTTTTGTAATAATATACCATGGTTAATTAAATCAAATGCCTTTCTAAAATCAATAAATAAGACTGTTGTTTTCTGATTTTCATTAACACAGCTGTAAATACGATCTGCTATATTAGTAATGGCTTCTTCAGTGGATTTATTTGTCCTAAAACCGTATTGGCTCTTGTTAAAAAAGTTCATATTTTCAAGATAATTAGTAAGCCTTTTTTTCATTAGTTTTTCAAAAATTTTAGAAAACACAGATAATAAACTTATAGGTCTGAGACTGTCTAGTTTTATAGAACTTTTGTTTTTATATATTGGAACAACCGTACTTAATTTCAATTTTTCTGGAAAAATACCAGAATTAAAACTTATGAGTCAGAATTGGAGCAATATTATAACAGAAATCTTCTTAATCAGGGTAATAGTAAAAGAGTCAAGTCCAGAAGATCTTTTGTTTTTTAGGTGTATGATGGTATCAATTACTTCACTTTCTGTGACCGGCAATATAAAAAAATGAACATTACACATTTTTGTTTTTATTTAAAAAATTATCTATTTTTCGGACATGCTTCTAGTACAATTAAAGAGGAGCAATAATATAATACAAATAACCTGAATGTATTTGTGGGTAGAACCAGACTAATAAACTATGCTTATAAGGTCAACATAACATAACATAAATAACATAGATAACATAAATTAAATATGATTCTTAGGTTAAGATTCTATACTGGAAATGGTTTTAATTTACCTACATAATAATATTACAAATAAGCAAGAAGTCTTTTTCTCCCTTTTAAGCCTCAGTTTATAGTTGTGCCGGTTTCAAAGTACACTACATACCGAATCTAATCATTTTTGAACCCGTGATCTATGTTAGAGAGCCGAAACTATATTCATTAATTTACAGAGGGGGATAGGTTATGTGATATAGAAGAGAGGTTGTGACAGTTAAACAGTATTCATTTTTGTTCAAGGCTGACATTATTGTGTTATTTTATAAGAAATAGATAACAAGTAACTAGATCAGAGTGTTTATAGTAGTATATTGAGAAGAAACAGCTATTCATAATTTTGTTCCGGCCAAAGAAGAAAATAATTTGGAACTCTAATAAATAGGTTAATTATAACACAAAGTACTTGAATTAAAACTTATTTTGTTGCTTTAGCCCTAGGTTTCTGTACATGTGGCCCAATGCAAGGATCTCAGTGATGGGTGGTGAACAGGCAGCAGGAGTCCTAGCTCAGATAACCAGGGACCAGAAGTTGCGTAATAAAGAAAAGGTGAATTTTCATTAATTGCATTTTTAACACCTAGACTACAATACAAATTCCTTTATTAATACAATCAGAAAACTTTCAAAGAATGTGGAGTACCTTATTTGACAGAATCAGTGTTTTCTTTTCACAGATGCCTCTTATAGGTACATAGTTTTCGTACTTTATGATGTCTATTAGGCTCTTAGTTGTGCTAATTCACAGGGTGTTACAGTGACAGATACTTAAAAAAACATTCAGCATGTTAAAATTTGAAGACTTAGTCTTTTGTAAGTCTTTTTATAATAACTGGTAAAACAGTAAATATTTGTAAAACATACTACAGTATAATGTTTTTTCATATTTTCAAACCTTATAACTGCAAATAAAATATTTAAATCTTAAAACTGTACTTTAGTTAGAAGAATAAAATAAATATGAAAGGTCATAGAAACAGGTTAAATCGAAGCCCTACAAAATACAGGAAAAAAAATTTGACAAGTATTTCAATACATCCTAAATAAATATAGATTTGCGCAAAATAATTAAGTTCTTGTTATTTTTTAAAAAAATTGTATTTTTATATTATTTTAATTTAGTTGCTCTAAAATCACTAAGTATACAATATGTTTTATAATTTTTTCATTAGTAAAAAAATTTAAAATGCTACCTTGTGTTTTGTAATAATTTTAGCGCAGTAAGAAATCATTACTAGTTTGCTGTAAAAACCTCTTCCTCACTTCTTCAATAAATGTCTCTATATTCATGATAGATGACGTTCTTAGACCGCACTGTGCTTGTCAAAATTCAAACTTCACATATCGGTGACGGTGCGGACATGTGTGGACTTGCAGGTTGAAAACTGCGCTGCAATTCTTTCACCGTATGATGGCCAACGCACGGCCGACTTTAAGCTAGTGTAGTGTTAGCCTGTTTTTTTGTAAACTTTGTCGCCAAAGGTCCATATGAATTAGCAACGACGAATATTCGTCGCCAAAGTAGACATGTACAGTTATTTAAATTTATGTATTATCAATGATTTTTATTTTATATATTCTGACAGAGCATAACTATAGTAACAATTCATTGTTCTTATTTCGATTATTGGACATCATTCTCAATGGACAGCAGACATGAACACAATATGTGCCATCCATGTTGTTGTTGTAAAACTGTAAATACGTGCCAGGTTTTTTGTTTCTAGTTACAAATTCAATAGTATTTGTGAAAAAATGTATTTTATAGTGTTTTTTTGTTGTTATTGCTGTGGTTTAGCTTTCTTATATTATAGTTTTACTTGTTTATTATTAGAGAAAGCTTTAGAGACCGATCATGTGATTTTCCTATTTCTAGGGAAGACAAAGTTTATTCTGATAAACCTGACAGACCATGTAGCAGACGTGATATCCAATTAAGTGTTCTCTCACAGTTGTGTCACTCAGACAGAGAAGTTGTTCTTCCACCTGGTGATATCCTTGGCCTTGGCCTTGGCCTCATTAACTCACGAAACTCCCAAACTCGAACTGACTCTTGTGTGTTGTATGTGAGTAAAATCTCAAAAAAGAAAACCAATTTTTTTGGCCCTGGATGTAATTGTAGAGTTCATCTTACCACCTGCCGGAACACTATGCCAGACCAATTTCACATGGAGACCGCAAACACAGGGTGGAATTCAGTGACTTAGTAAAAGATGAAACTTTGTTTATATTTTACATATGTAAATAAGGCAGGATTTAAATTTAGTATTATATTTTATTTTTGTTTTAACTACCATACTTATATAACTATAAATGCAATCATAAGATTATGTTTACTCATGAAAGATATTATTTCTTTAGAAATAAACCTATTTTCAAAAAGACAGTAAATGCGCATGCTTTTACATACAAAGCCATATAACAAATAAGTTTTGAGGTAATAGTTTTTTTAACTAATATGTTTTAATTGTCACAAAATTTAGAATAAGTTATACATTTATAGTTTTAACTTATTGTTACGCAGTTAAACAACGAAATGTTTACAAAAATAATTGTAAAAAAATCACTTTAAAAACATTTTATTAAAAACGTTATTTACTTGGAAACTAACAAAAAGTTATTGTTATTATAATGTTCTCCAAATATATATATATATATATATATATATATATATATATATATATATATATAAATAAATTGACATATAATAGTTTACATTTCGACTGACAGTTATGAAATGGAATACATTATAAAAAAAAAAAACATCTGTGTGGCTGTTGAAATAGCCGCCAGTACAGTGACATCATTGCCAGTTCTTGGGTTACCGTTATGTGAAATCCGTTAAATTAAAGCTATTAATTTGATTATTATTTACATTGAGTGGGAAGCCTGTATATATATATATATATATATATATATATATATATATATATATATATATATACTATTACTATTATATTTGTTATTACATTATTAAATTTTAAATGTTCATTTGTCTCTTTTTGCTTTCTTGTGATTTCAGTTGTGATATTTGACCCTTAAATATTAATGTTGAAATGTTTAGCAAATTATTTATTTATTGTTCTTAATAATTAAGACAGTCAATATAACCACAAATTTAGAAAAGAAAATAAGTAATAACACACTCAGAACTACACTTTCAGTTTATAATGAATAAATTATTATACAAAACATTAACCTGTAATAAATAACCCACAATATAGAATAATTTAAAATTGTATTTAAAGGTTTTATTTGATTTTATTATATGATGAAATATTAATTTTCATTTTGTTAAGTTATATAATGCTCTATTCAGGTGATTCTTGCTGATTCCTATCAATATGTCTGTACATAATAAATTAATTGGTTTCAGTGGACTGAAAAAGAAGAAATAGCCATCAAAGAGCCTATTGTGAAGAAATTTGAAAAAGAAGGCAGCCCTTATTATTCAACAGCAAGGTCTGTAACTTGAAGTGTTTATTTGTCTCTGCATAATATTATTAAATGTAGTAGCTATGATTATTTTATTTTCTGCTATTTGTATTCGTAGTCCACTATGTTTAACTGTTACTGTGTTGGGTTATTTGAAATACAAAACAAAATATTTCAAACAAAACATGAGTGCACTATAAAAAATGAGAATTATTAGAGTTTGTATTCCTCTATGTAAATAAGAGATGGATCTTCATATATATTTATTTCTTCAGACATAATGATAAGTACTCCAAGTTATGTGAGTGTCATAAAAGGCTTTATGTAATGTACATATTGTTTCCTACTACCCTATTACTCTTATCAATGACATTCCTGGTCTAGTGGCCACAAAAAATGTATTTTGAGACATAGGAGCCAGAGAATTCTATCTGTAGTGTTATAAATTTTATAGTAGAACGTTTTAAAGTTTAAGATCCCTTCCAATTAACGTTAAATTATGAGGAAGAAAAACAAGGCTCTAAACCATCAACAGTTTATTATTATGTTTTGTTACATTAATAACAGTAATACAATTTTATACATATTTTAAAACAATGAGAAAACTTCAAATAGAATTATTTTCTCTAAACAGAACTCACTTTCTAAAATCCAAACAGTTTTTAAAATGAAATAGCATTCTAGTATGTGTAATATTTATATTCATATGTGGAACATATTAACAGTAGGGCATCCATTTATTTAGTCATAGATTTAATATTTTGTAGTTATCAGTTTGTAATTTCTTGTAAATTACAAAATTCTCTCCCAAGTAATTTCTAAGCAAAATAGGGGCATGTCCAGTCTGCTTGATTTGTTATCGGGCAACTGAGTCAAAATGTTGTATTGTTAAGCTGTTCCGATCCATACATGTTTATTAATTAGTTATGACATTTTTGCTCACCAACCACAAGAATAAAGTAGGTTTTTAGTATGGATATGGACAAGGGTGAATAGGCAGATGTTATTTATATAGATTTTGTTGAGGCATTTGACAAAATTTATCACTGAATTATACTATGAAAATTGAATATGATGGGTCTGTCTTTTAACTTACTGCACTTATAAGTCATATTTTTAGAATCATCAACAATTTATTTTAGCCTCAGGTTGTTAATTTGAATAATATAATGCTGTATCTGGAGTTCCGCAAAGTTTGAATTTATCGCCCATTATTTTCAATTTGGTTGTATATGATGTTGTGTCAGTTTTTTCAGATTCACATATTCTTTTATGTGCTAATGATATGAAATTATTAAGAGCCATTCAAGAAAGCTTGGATGCTGCATGTCTTCAACGTGATTTGGACGCTGTAAACAACTGGATGTGTCAACATTAACTTTCTTTCAACGTGTTAAAATTTTCTGTTCTAACTTGTACAGAGTAACAGCCCAATAGTCAATATGTCCTTTAAATGGTACATATTTGGTAAGAGTGAGTGGTGAAATAAAGGGTTTAGGTATGCATTTTGACTCAAACGTAAGTTTTGGCCCACATGTGAAACTTATTAAGGTTGCATCCCGTAATGTTTTGTTTGTAATCAAGGAGGACCACAAGTACAACTGAATTGTGACATTGAAACTGTTGTATAAAACCTTAGTTCTTCTAAAATTTATGATCAAGTTTTAGTCCAAAATTAAGTTTGTACATGCCAATATCTTACAATTGTTTACATCAGCTGTTTTAGATTCCATTCTGAAGAACAGGTGTTTTCAGCAAATTCGTCTTATTACTAGACAATGTATCTTTTTTCTTGAGAATGAGACCTTTTTTTTAGTTGGTTCACTTTTAGGGGTCAATTTTTCCAGCTGATCGTAGTCAGTATACAGGGATGGTGCAATATTTGTGTTATCTTATTACTGGAATCAAAGAAGATGAGGTCATTGACCTAGGCTCCTTCCTAAATGATATAAATACAGTTTATTTAGTTAAGTCTAATATTTTAAGTGGCTGATTTTTACATTTTTAAAATGTCCATATGTATATAAATTGTAATTGATTTCTGCTTTGTTATTATTATGGTTAGTAATTGTAATATATAGCCATTAGTATTATATGAGAGTTGTATTCTGTAGTTTTTAGTAATATAATATAAGACATAGAGTCCTAAATTTAATACATTCAATTAGGTATCATTGCAGAATTGTTTATGACTTATTTCTAATTAATGATGTATCAGTGCATTTTTACAATATATTTGTGTTGTTCATATCAATTTACATTTTGTTAAACTATCCGCATGTGAATGCTCATAGTTACTTAATACTATTTTTTAACTGCTTTACTATAATTAAGTACTATCTGTTGCAAAACACGTAAATTAAATAAATAGTTTACCTACAGTTTCATTACTTAATTTGGGGACGGTTCGATTACTCCACTGATTGTTGGCCCAACGACCTTCCTGGACGAAATGTTATCTGTACAGAGTCATTAGCCCAACAGACCTTACAGTTTTTATGTACTGGTATAGGTTCGTTGGGCTTACGATCAGTGGTGTAATTTGACCATGAATTAATATTAAGCAAGAATAATTGAAGGGGGTTCGTTGGGCCAACGAACCTAAATTAAATGAATCCTACGACGTTTAAAAAAGGGCCGATTACACCACTAGGCATTGGCCCAACGACATACGCCGCTGCATAAGCCCATTTAAGCGGTCAGAGGGTCGATTAGTCCACTACTTCATTCTCCGTCTCCTTCAAAGCCCTCGAGCAAGACAATGTTTTATTTGCTTAGCATTCCAGTTAATATGTTGTTTTAGTGTTGTTCTCTAGATACTAATGTATGTAGAAAATATTTCATAACTGATAAAGTTACACGGTAAATATTAAATAAATAATAAAAATGAAAGATAAACATATTAGTAGCAGTGTATATCATATATCAATATTAGTACCCACAAATGCTATTATAAGATGACATTTTTTATCATTACCTGTTTAATACTTATACAACAAGGTTGATATAAAGTATAAGCTGTTTCATATGTAACTAAACATTAGGAATGATTAAAATACTAATAATAATTATATATATAATTTTTACAATAGTTTAAATAGGACTAACAACGTTTGCATTGTGTTTGTGTGTGTGTTTTTTCAAGTTCAAGTTCAAAAATCCTTTATTCATTGTAATACGGCACACAGTTTTACTAATATAACTAATACTAATTTTACTAATACTATATAATATGATAATAATTTGTGTGTATAAATAAACATAACATATGAACAAATTCTAACAGTTTCATTTTTACTTTATGTTTTTTTTTTTTTTCAAAAATAATATCATTCCCACAAAATATTATAAACTTGTTATAATTGGCCGGCCCCATGTTATAAAATTGATGCATGCTAACTTCTTTGACTAAAAACGGAATTGATATTAACATAAACTTACCTGATCTAGTAAATCTATTTTATTGTTTAAACTCAAAGTTTTGTAAATATTTCTGAATGTACATAACCATAGAATACTTATATAGCTGTTCAGATGTCAAAATATTTTTCTCAGAGAATAAGAATAAGAATAAGAATAAGAATATGTTTTATTGTCATTCAGGCTTACAAAAGCATTGACAAAGTTATTTATATTGAGCAGTAATGCCACGTCACTAACCTACTTAAATTAATAATATAAGGATATTTAAAGTTACAACAAATAAGTCAATAAATAAAAAACAGTTTAAAAATGTATTACTTAATAAAATCTTAACAACTTAATCTCTATGAAAACTAGAGATCAAAATAACAATAGAAACAATATAAATTATACATAACATAAACAAAACATAAATTTATTTATTAATAAAATTAGACCAAACACTTATTATAAAACGTTAATAAATAATTAAGTACAGTTGCACAGTATAAAAATAAATTCTTAGTTTAAAAATTGATCACAGACAGTAAAAAAAATTCATTTAAAGAATAAAAGGGATTGTTGAGTAACCACTTATAAAATTTGTGTTTAAATATCTTCACTGAATTTTCATTTTCTAAGGTGAATAACCTTGTTGTACACTTTAATAGACAATACAATATGACTAGATAAAGATTTGCTTAGTCTGTGATACTCAATTACTGCCTTATTCTTGTTACGAGTATTGTGGTCATGAATTTCATTTGTATAAATTTTAACAAGTCATGATTCTTCCAAAATGAATGTAATCAAAATCAAATATTATATAATAAGTTTATGATTGTTTGCACTTCTAATTTAGTGAACAAAGGTCTACAGTGAGCTTTTGTATCTGATTTTGTTATTACTCTAATTGCTTTTTTTTTGAAGAATTAAAATTTCATCGATCCTAGAACAGTTGCCAAATAAAAATTAAACCATAGAAGTCAAGAAGTCAGAAGTCAGCATGCTTTATTCATGAACTTTAAGTACAGAATTTGCGTCATAAATTAATAAAAAACAAATTATACTATCAATAACAATAGTAAATAGAATGGTGAAAAATGTTTCTTCTAGAGGATCAAAATTCCTGTGATTGTCGCCATCCGTTAAAACTCAGTCATGGAGTAAAATGGGTGGTCAAGAAGCCAGTTCTTCAGCAAGTGACGAAACTGTTGAATGCTTGCAGTCTTCAGCTCTGGAGGAAGGACATTCCACATTCTGGCACCCGCATAGCTGGGTTTCTTCTCAGTCATTGTGCGATGGTGTGTAGGAAGGCTGTAATTGGCTGACTGTCTTGTGCTGTAGTCATGAATCTGAGCTGCGGTTCTATATGGGGCTTAATGATTTTAGATGTGAGTATGTTACAACTTCCAAGATATACAGATTTACTACAGTCAGGATTTTTAGGTCTTTGTATTTGCTTCTGCAAGTTTCTCTTGACTGGAGATCTCCAAGTATTCTTTATAGCACGTTTTTGGAGCAAGAGCACTCGTTCTAGATTACCCCTTGTAGTTGCTCCCCATACTTCAATACCATAGCGTAAATGGGTCTCGAACAGGCTGTAATAGGCGATCTTGGCTGTATCCACGTCACAGATGTTCTTAATCCTGCGAATTACAAACAGGCTTACACTTAGCTTGTTGCACAGGAGATCGATGTGGGGGGTCCAGGAGAGGCTTTCATCAATTGTTACTTACTCCCAAGTATTTGGCAACAGTAACTTCTTCAAGGTCAGGTAACTTGCCTACAGCCTCTCTGTGCTTGCCTAAAATAAGTTGCTTAGTTTTTGTCTCATTTACAACGAGGTCGTTCCTATGGCAATACTGAATTGCCATGTTAAGAGCAATATAAGAGGTCACTTCAAGATGTTTTTGGATTATTGGCACCTTTCCTCAAGTTGTTGGCACCAACATGAATATAAAAATTACAGATAAACTTAAACCTACATAATTTAACAATCTATTCTTAATATCTACTATTTTCCCCCCAGGACAGCACTCAAGATAGGCCCCTTTAAAAACGCACTTACTACTAGAGTGTCTCAAATGTGAGTCACCTATCAACAAAAACATTTTTAAAACTGCAGTCCTGACGGTCTGCTGAGGGTGTGGGGGTGACAACATGAGGCAACGGAAGACTAGAGAGGCTGGTAGGTTGGTCGATGCTGTTGCGGGCTGATGTGGTGCTCTGATGAGCCACCGTCAATGTAGCAGGGGGAGGAGGGCACCTAGCCTCAGCCAAGATCATATCGAAAACTGATTGAAAATAAGCATAATAAGCTGTTTTCAGATAGTGACTTGGTACACAACTTGTTATAATTGTTTTAAAAGATATATAACTCTTGATAATTTTGAGGATATATAATCTATATGAGCCTGCCAACTTAACTTATTATCAATGTAGATTCCTAAAAATTTAGTCCTGGAAACCCTATCCTTGTCAATATTATTGCTGTCCATAGTTCTTAACGTAAATAACATCTTTTGAGTTTTATTTTCATTGAGCAAAAATCCATTTGTTCTGAACCAAGAAGCAGCATCTGTTATAGTGGCTTGAGATAGTAAATTAAGTTCATTCACATTATTGGCAGTATTTAGGAAATGTAGTATCATCAGCATATAAAAATGATTTTGTGTTTAATGAGTTTGGCAAATCATTAATGCTAATTAAAAATAAGAGTGGTCCCAACACAGATCCTTGAGGTTACTCCCCATTCAACAAAAACATCCTTGGATGTTTCACCATTAACTGAAACTGACTGCAAACGGTTCTTAAGATAAGATTCAAAAAATTTTAGAGGTGTACCAGAAATACCATAATATTTCAACTTCAATAAAAGGTCATCATGATTTACACAATCAAAAGCCTTACTCAAGTCACAAAAAGTAACCTGAGCAAAGGCTTTATTTTCAAATGTCAAAAGAATTTCTCTTACCAGCCTGTCCACAGCATCAATTGTCGATCTTCCCTTTCTAAATCCAAACTGAGAAAATTGTAGGTAGTTATTATATTCAAAGAAGAAGCTAACCTGATCATATACTATCAGTTTCAAACAGCTTGGCTAATATAGGGATTAATGATACTGGACGATAACTCTCGGGTTCATCCCGCTCCCCTTTTTTAAAAATCGGACATATTTTTGATATTTTTAATTTGTTTGGAAAGACACCTTCCATTAAACACTGGTTGAAACTAAATGACAGAGGTTCAGCAATAGTGTGTATTATATTTTTTTAATAAATTATTAGAGATGTTGTATATATCTTTACTATCTGTATTGTTAAGAAGCCTTTTTTGTTGCATGTATAACATCATCCGCTGAAATTAATTTTCCATTCAAAATGTCTATGATCAATATTAACCTTATTTACTAATTTCATTAACACTTATGCTTGGTTTACTTATGCTTTGTTTAACTTCCTTAACACAATTGATAAAATAATCATTATAAAGTATCTGGTGGTAATTTAATTTTGTGATGTCCTGGAGCTATTACTATTATTATTTATTATTTTCCATGCGGCCCTTGCATTTATTATTACTTTTTTCAATTGTATTTGCATTGTACTTAAGCTTGGCTTCACTAATTGCATATTATATATTTGCTTTTTTTCAACACTGTCAACTGTGCTACAGAGTTATGTGTTCTCAGTTTACCTAAAAACAATAAACTTTTCCTTCATTTTTGCAATATATAGCTTAATCATTATGTTTTATATGATATATAATGCGTAAGGCAAGTGATGTGTTGGAGCTACGGTACGGAACAGCTCAAGGTGGGGTATTAGAACCAATTATTTTTCTGTTTTACATTAATGATCTTTTGAATAATGACCTTCACTCATCTGTGTTTGCCTATGCGGATGACACAGCACTTGTATGCTCTGCCTATAATAGGCAATCACTGCAATATAAAATAAACAGTGGTCTAGAAAAAATATCTCAATGGCTAATTAGCAATAAATTACTGATAAATACCGGTAAATCAAAGTGTATTATGTTTTTAGAAAGCAAAACTATATGCTCAAAGACGAATTTTTTATAGTAATTTGTTTAAAAATGAAAAATTTAGATCACAAAAAAATATTTGGTAAACATTGCAATTTTTATAGTCAGAAAAACAAAATGCTACATCGACCATATAAATTAATTCACTTTAATTGCAATCCGAGGTCAAAACCCCCAGGCACTCCACTACAAAGTCTGTTTTTGGAATGAAAGATTTATGGTTTTAAGACAAGTGCCTATTTCCCATTCAATTTTAGCTCCATGTTAAAAACGGATCCTCAGATGAGCGGGCGGCAGCTACTAGCGTGGCCTCTTACGGGATGTACGGGATACTCGCATAATCAAGCTACATTTTTTTGGCTCGGTTGCTGTACAGTAATTTATACACATTCTTGTCATTTTTCTTCTTTTTACCGCCCCCAAAAGCTACTGTTCTCGGTGGCCACCTAGTTTGCCTAATGGATACGATTGAATCTCCGTCTGTACTGGTCTAATGCTTCACTATCTACGTCATACTGGACAGTGATATAGAGTAAATGTAAATAATGTACACAAACTTGAAGGTGTTAAAAATTTCATAGAACACTTCTCAGTAGTTGTTAATATAATTATAATAACCTAAAATACTAAAACACGAGCTATATGATTTGATAACATCTATGCTGCGCAGTTCACACCACATCGAAACGATGCTTATTCAATTAAATTCTTGAAATGTATCAGTTTTGCTGTGGGGAACTATCTTCAGTCAACAGATCCTAAACCTGAACAATATTGTGACTGAGGGTAGCTTTCCATGGTTAGGCCGAAATATTTCAACATGTTCATTGTGTACACATTATTTTTTATGTGTTGTACATTGTCAAAGACAGTTGTTGGATATGAAACCGGCAGTATCAACCAAAGAACTAATCCTTTTATTATCTTTTATGATGTAAATTAAGAAAACCACCAGGCTCAATGAAAACTGAATAAAATAATGTAAATAAACTCATTGACTGCGACTTCATGTTACGGCCGACAGTTGTCACTATTCTCATCAGCCATCACAATGTAAAAAGTTACTACGAAGACGCCAAAAAAAACTTTTTCTTCAAATTTTTTAACATTTTACTTACAACTATTAATAATTGTAACAAGGTTTGTCATGGAGACATCAATTCAAGTTTGCATTTTATCAACTTGGAAGGAAGCTGAGGAAGACACCACCAAAAGAATAATTTTGGACTTATGGGAGATTAAAGCTCTAGTAGCGGTCAGTTGCATGTGAAACTTGAATTCTTTTTGCAACATCTCTAATAAAATTGTATTTCTAATATAGTACCACAAATTACACTATTCTACTTATAACTAAGAGCCTAACAGCTGCATTATGTCTTTAGATTAACCTCTTATAGAATTCCTGATATAAGATAATGTAATGCCTTCTCTCACATCCCATTAACCATATACATTACTTCTTCAAAGGCTTCTATTTTAAAGTTGGCAACATATTCTCAATTAAGTTTTAATGATTGATACAGTTTTCTTTAATATTTACTGTAAATGTAGTATCCATCTGAAGAAATGTACCAGATACACGAAAATATTTAAATGCTTCAGAACATTATACAATGGCTTTTTGAAGAGAATTGGCCAGTTCTTTTACTTGTACATGTATATGTTTATTATTATCAACAATCAATACTTCTGGACCGTAGTGGACTAATTGGTCAGTGTAGTAATCAACCCGTTTCATTTGAAATACAATATTTTATTTGATTGGGTCGTTGGCCCAACAAACAGTAGTGTAATTGAACCTGTATTTCACAATTTTACTTGTTACTGCAATGGTGTCGTTAGCTCAACGAACCATATAAGCTATTAGTATTTGTAAGTAAATTTTGGATCGTTGGGCCAACGAACCTTGATTGTAAATTTACTATTTAAATTGTAAATGACGTTCGTTGGGTCAACAACTCGTTTAGGTTATGTTTTACTTTATCAAACAAATTGGTCTGATTACACCACTGATCGTTTGGCCAACGACCCTCTTATTTAAAACTAAACTAATGTTTGGGTCGTTGGGCCAACAATCAGTGGAGTAATCAAACCAGACCTCTTAATTTATACCTCATATATAATGCTTTTGGACAACAGTGTTTTCTTGGTATGCACCTCAGATCTGAGACACAACCGAAGAAGTTAGGTAGAAACTATCATTATAATCAGATGACAAAAAATTCCTTTAAAACCCTAATTCTTCTTAGAAATGCTATTTCTCCTACTGCATCTTTAATACAATTTCATGATTCGTATAGTGATATTTGAAAGATGAGATTGTGTGATCATAATACTTGCTTAATTACAATGATTGTTTAAGGTTCAAGGATGTCTGCAATTGCTAAAGGATATGGTTATGGTCTTTATCACACTACAGTGTGTGATAATTTACTAGGTCTTCCCTATTTGGTTTCCACCATCACTGGTTTGATACCTGCATAGCTTGAATAGTCATAGTCATCATTCTTAGTCATTGCAACAACAGTAAATAGTTTTGTATCATATTGGTAACATTTTGATCATGTTCATATTTGTATTCATCAATTGCTGATCTGTCTATATAAAGACAGTTATCAAATGTTGTTTTCAGAAATTACTTAATCAGTTAAAAACCTTGAATTATGTTACAGGCTGTGGGATGATGGCATCATAGATCCTCAAGATACTCGACAAATCCTGGCTCTTAGTCTTGCTGCCACATTAAATGTTGGGATTTCTGATACAAAATTTGGGGTATTTCGAATGTAAATGTATAAAAATAAAATATAATTTTTGTTCCGAAAATGTAAATGTTACATGTTATTTACTTTTTTTGTTTAAAATATATATTTTTCATAATTTTATCATATAGTTGTTTTATTTTGTACTCCTTTTTATAGGTTACTTAGCAAGCAAGTAGCTGAAACACTGATTACATTAAATTTATTAGTGATTAAACAGGTTTGATTATTGTGGTTATAAAGGGTTATAAAGTGCAGGGTGGTCTTGGGCCTTGACCACTATACGAGCGGTAGCTGTAAGTGGCAAAGCTGTAGTGGCCGTGACACAATCAGTGTTTTTGTGTTTAAGTTTTAATCAGTCACCGATATGCATCTTTGAATGAAGTTGTTCAACTCTTGTTTTTGAGTGGAAATAGCATTTTGAAAAGACGTTTGTTGCACAGAGCTAAAATGTACAGAGTTCACCCTAAAACAGTCTTAGAGTTCGGTTGGGTGAATATTATCATCCGTTTGACGGTTTTATAAGAGATGCACTCCGGTTTTTTTAAGTACACCAGAATGTCAGTTGAATGTTACCATACCTGATGAGACACCTTTTGGAGAAAGATATAGTGGGTTTGCGACTACAAGTAATCCTAAGAAGGGGGAGTTTGGGTCGAAATGATGCACAGCAATGACAGAAAGAGCTGTGGGCTAAGCGGCAGGAGAAAAATTTAATATCTGAAATATGTCGTGTATTACTGCCATGCTGCTCATGTCTGTTGCAGCTAGTGTCGTGCAATACAAACATTAAACTTTAAGTCACCGTTCTAAACGCCCGCCTTGCTTGTATCGTGTCCGAGGCCTTGGTAGGTCTATAAATGATTGCTCCTCACACACGTTCCAATCAGACGTCAGATTACATACAAAACATAGAAAGTGATGTTATGTTTTGATATCACGGTCACATCGAAAGCTTGTATCTTTTCTTGTATTTATTTACTCTATAGTTGTGTTGTCGTGGTGATTCCATTCTTGCATTATCTTAAAGGGCAAACACAAAATATTTAACAACCTGTAATTGACAACATTAATTGTGCTTGTATTCTCATGTTCTGATCTGTACTGGTGTCTACTTATTCTACAGATCGTGAATTAACTGCACTTCGGTAATTTCTGTATATATCTTTCTGATGCATTCTTTATATATTCTTCTTCTTTTTCCTCTATGGGGGGGCCTATTGCCATGCTCTTAAGCCTCTCTTTATATATTGGCTGGCAGTGGCATATATTTGGAAGCATGATACTTTGGCGGGCTCCCATTAACGATGATAATCTGGGAAAACGTGAATTATGCACGCATTCAGGTTCCAGGAAACATGCATGGATTATGCGTGAATGTTTACTTGGAATGGACTTCACAGGCAGGTGTTCATTTCGTCAACAAATTACCAAATTCAATAAAAAACGCTCCAACGCCCAAGGTGTTAAAAACTCATTTGAAACGATTTTTAGTGTCACAAGTATTTTATAATGTAGTCGAGTTTTTAACATATGAGTGGGAAACCACCAATTAAAAAGACTGACTAAATCCGTCGCTGGAAGTGGGAATCATTGGCGAATGAATGGGTGTTTGTAAATTGTATGTTTGAATGAGATCTAATGTGGGGTGTATGACAAAATTCTAGCAAGTAAAAAGTTGACTTTTGCCATGCGTTGTAGAATGTTCCGGCAATAAAAATCTGATTTGATTTGGACTGTGATTGTAGCTGATTCCTCTCCGAGCTTTTCTCTTACTTGGAGACTCTTCAAGAGGGCACTTGACAGCATCTGTTGGAACTTCAAACCTTTTCAGTGTTGCCTCTATGGGTTCTTATGCTACCAGGTCATAAGCTCCTTCATTGTCCATAAAGACACAAACTTCCATTTCTTTGAAGGTGTCTTCCACCAACTCCACTAACATATGGTGAGTTATAGTGGTTGACTTACCTTCAACATATACATGTCGATACAGACTGAGTAAGGGTGCCAATAAAGTTTTATCCCTTATGTGTCGATTTTGTCCATAATTTTCACCAAGAAGGAGGTTATACTGATCTGCCTGTACAAATCAGGTTCAGATGAGAATAAAGTAAAAGTAAAGTATTTTACCAGGTACCAAGTAATTTTACCAGGTGAAGTTAGGGCTAAGAAGCCCACCCTAACACTTAACTTGAAGACCAATGGCCGGGCAGGCGGACTGCTTGCAGGGACAGGATCGCTTAGCGGTCACCCATCCAAGCAGCAGCCACGATCGACGTTGCTTGATCCGGATATCTTGCGATAACCATTGTACCCGCTACACTACGCCAACATTTACATTTTTGTACATTTTTCTGCACAAACACCGGAAGTGCCGTCCTATAGCTTACAAGGTCATTTAAGAAAATATCCAGCCCCTCTTGTAGAAGGGCTGAAAAGACTCCGTCCATCCCTGGTGATTTGAAGGCCTTGAAGGTTGTAATAGCCTACTTAATCCTTTTTGATTGCTGCCTGGACTTAGCAACCTCCCGACCAGAGTCCGCTCCCCCACCAGAGAATTGAAATTCTCATCTCGTGGCAAGAGTCCACCCGAAAATTGCATATCCAGCAACAGTTCCAATGTCTCCTTCCTACTCTCAGTTAGGCTGCCATTAGTCTTTTAGTAATGGTCCCAGAGGGTTTGAGTAGAGAGTTTTTTTAAGCCTAGCAGCCTCTGGTAGTGAGTTAATGTTTTTACAGAAGTTTCTCCAGGTTCCTCTTTTGTTTTTTCTTATTTCTTTATTATATTGATGTTGGGCATTATAATATAGTAACCATTCATCTGTCCTTGCCCTTTTGAAGAATTTTCTCGTTTTGTTTTTAAGTAATGTAACCAACCAAAATGGACACTCAACACTCACAGTGAAGTGATCCCTAATTTCAGTGAATTTTTAGTAGGTAAACCCAGCTAATCCCTGTTAAACTACAGTCCAATGCCAAACTGTAAGTCTTACAGATATAATTATATAAAAAATGATTGAAGAGAGAAAATTTAATCTTCATCCAACATGAAGTATCACTTAAGAACCCGTCGTCAAGACTATAAAATTTCATTTAAAGCAAACCAAGGCAGAAATCACTTAACAAGATTCACTTTGCAATTCTCAAGAATACAGGGTGAGGCAGACCACCCGTACAGTACGTATAGCGGCCAAACCAAACGAGGTAGATTATTCGTAACAACTTAAACCCCCCTATTTCCACCCCAAAGAATTTGGAGAAATTATTTTGGAATCTCTTAAACTTCCCAAAAGGGTAGTTTTTGGGGGGGTAGGGGTGGTTTTTGGAAAATTTTCAAATGTAAAGGTATGTTGAGTTATACTTCATTTTAAAGGTATTTCTTCACTGATTATTTTGATGCAAAAATTAAGAAACTTATCTTGCCGCTTATATACAGGGTACACCAAAACGTTAAAAAATCAGGGGTTTGTGGGTAAATTTATTGCAACTACCTGCACAAATGTAGAGAGAATATATTTTTATTGAAAACTAATGATGAGATGACTTATCGTCAATATCATCAAATGCCACCCTACCCCAAAATTTACATATTTTAAAAATACATAGAATTTTGAAATACGTAACAACCCCAATCTAAAAAAAATCAAACAGCAACCTAGGTTGTGTTGTACATCATTAGAAAGGTCTTTAAAAAATAAACATTTTCTACATTTAAAGTTTGTCTCTATCTCCAATGGTTTCAAAACTGTAGTACAAAAATAGATTTTTTCGTAATTTTACTAAGTTAGTTTGTATTAATATCAAAATCTAATGAAACAAATGGAAAACAAGTTGGACTTTTAACTTTAATTTGTTTTTAAATAATGTATTACAAAACACATCAGGATTTCTATAAGTGTAACATGTTTCAAAAGCAATCTAACTGTGGTGTTCATGTTATAACAATCCCAAATACACGAGTTGCCCCTGGAAGAACTTTGGAACCAATTCCTTAGTCTGTTATCTAATCTCTGTTATTATCGTCTCCCTATTCAGTTGTTCTTGTGACCACGTGGTATGAGGTAGATATTAATTTAAAGTTTTTTTAAAGTACGTAGTATAAGTTTTGTTTGTTCTAAAATGTTGTTCTCAAATAAGGAGGCATTCCAGATGCTTATGGTGTTAGGGGAATGTTTCCAAAATTACTCAGCTGCTGCCTTTCTTTATACCCAACGTTACCCAGACCGCGAACATCACCCCAGGAACGTTTTTCAAAGACTTGCTAGTCGAGTTCGTGAAACAGGTCATGTTCAACCTGACCACAACAAAGGAAAGGAACTCGCTAGACCCGTGAGAAGTGATAGGGCACCCGAAGTTTTGGCAGCCTTTGAACTGGATCCGCATGATTATACACGAAGAGTAGGTCTTGATTCTGGTATGAGTCAAAGATCTGTTTTAAGAATCATTCACGATCATAAAATGCACCCATGTAGGATGTCATTACATCAAGAACTCCATGGAGATTATTACTTTCATAGAATGAACTTTTGTTTGTGGGCTCGAGAAAAACTACAACAAAATCAAAACTTTCACCGTAAAATTCTGTGGTGGGATGAGGCCACGTTTAGGAGTAATGGAGAAGTGAACCGTCAAAATATGAGATACTGGGCGTTTGAAAACTCACATTGGATGCGAGAAGTGGACAACCAAAGGTACTGGACATTAAATACCTGGTGCGGTATTATCGGTGACAAAATTGTAGGGCCATTCTTCTTTGACGATCGCCTAGACCGAGTAGTTTATATCAACTTTCTCATTGGTCACATGCCTAATTTATTGATTGAAATCCCTGAGGAAGTCTTACAAAGAATGTGGTTTATGCACGATAGGGCACCAGCACACTACACCGAAGATTCTCGATTAATTATAAACGAGCAATACCCTGACAGATGGATTGGAAGAGGCGGCCCTGTGAACTACCCAGCGAGATCTCCTGATTTAACATGTATGGACTTTTACTTGTGGGGTAGACTGAAAGAACTAGTGTATAAATCAAGACCAACAACTAGAGAGGACATGATGCAGCGGATAAGGGAGTCTATAAACACGACCAGTAGAGAAGAGATAATTAGAGCTGTAGATAGCTTCACCTCAAGGATTGAACTCTGTCTGGAAAACAATGGGTTGCAGTTTGAGCACCGGTTTTAACTCTTCATGAGGTCAGTTACTAGGTTATTGTTGGTTTTAGTTTGATAATTGTCATATTGATAGTTTACCATGATGCTGCTGTAACATGGTAGATTTGTTACAAAGCCAGTTTGAAGTGTTTATTTTTTTAAATAATGACAGGATACACCTTCCTTCCATGGCACTCACATCAATGATTAAATAACAACAGGTTTTCTCCTATACATTTTGTGTAATTTAAGTGTAAAACTTTTTATAATTGAAAATGTACTAATTTATTAACTGGGTAATTTTCCTGTTTCATGAGAGAACTTATCGTAAGACATTGCAGTTTAGAGTTTTCCAATACGTTTTTAAATTTTAAAAGACTCATTTAAAAATTGGATACAGTATTTTTTTCAATCATAAACATAAGAGAAGAGTTTACTGTTGGAACTTTTTTTTACTTGCACATTGCAACGACTTTTATAATAAATACATTGAGTAAAATTATTAAAAAATCTATTTTTGTACTACAGTTTTGAAACCATTGGAGATCGAGACAAACTTTAAATGTAGAAAATGTTTATTTTTTAAAGACCTTTCTAATGATGTACAACACAACCTAGGTTGCTATTTGATTTTTTTTAGATTGGGGCTGTTAAGTATTTCAAAATTCGATGTATTTTTAAAATGTATAAATTTTGGGGTAGGGTCGCATTTGATGATATTTTTCGATAAGCCATCTCATCATTAGTTTTCAATAAAAATATCGTCTCTCTAAATTTGTGCAAGTAGTTGCAATAAATTTACCCACAAACCCCTGATTTTTTAACGTTTTGGTGTACTCTGTACATAAGCAACAAGATAGGTTCAAAATTTTTGCATCAAAATAATCAGTGAAGAAATACCTTTAAAATGAAGTATAACTCAACATACCTTTACATTTGAAAATTTTCCAAAAACCACCCCTACCCCCCAAAAACTACCCTTTTGGGAAGTTTAAGAGATTCCAAAATAATTTCTCCAAATTCTTTGGGGTGGAAATAGGGGGGTTTAAGTTGTTACGAATAATCTACCTCGTTTGGTTTGGCCGCTATACGTACTGTCCAAATAACTTTATATTCTTCATTTGAATAATAATGCAGTCTCTACAAATCTGCTACATCCCTGCCACCTCATAGCTACTAGATACATGTAAGCGTCCAACACAGCAGTATCTACAGGACCGCTGAAACCAGTGCAAGCATGTCACTGACACCACTGCTGACTGTACCTAGTAAACTGAACTGACCACAGACAACACTGTCTAGTTTGCTGTCTCACACACTATACCTTGTTTATGAGTACAATTCACTCTTATTTCATCAATAAATCATGGCTGGCAACATAATTGACACTGTTATATAGATTTCATCAATGTGTAGCCCACTTACTCATTACTAACTGGATAATTACCTTTTCTCATTAGGACAACAGCAATCAGACAAATCTATAATAAAAAACTGTAATATTTTCCCATTTTTCATGGCAATAGCAAACAGGCCAAAGAAACACTGAATATGTAATCTAAAATTGGCAATTTTCCACCTAATTTCACAAAGAGGCGTAAGAAAACCCTCTGATTAAATAAAAACTGATAACCCCTAACATTTTATTTTATCTAATATTGACAACTTTCTAGCTAATTAAACAAATAGGTTCTGTAGTATATATTTTCTACATCCAAATGACCTCAATGAATTTTAAAATAGGTGACTTAATTAAGTTGAGAAGCTATCCACTTTGGCCAGGAATAGTTGAAAGAGTAATAAGCAATGATGATGGAGGAAAAAGCTTAAAATATTATGTCAAGTTGGTAGCAATGACCCACTTTAAAGCACAGTGATATACACTTGTATGAGGAAAACAAATTAGTTATATGTGGGCAACCTAAAGCAGATAACTAATGGAACAAAAATGTTAATGCTGCTTTAAAGGAAGCTGAAGAAACGAAAATCAATCTGAATGAAGTAAATGAAATTAGCAAAAGGATTGACAACTATGAAAAGATTGATTGCCTACAACTAGAAACATCCCTGACCCTTGCTGCCAAAGTAGGTAATGCACTGTTGACAGAGAACACCAAACTTAGACAAGACTTACAAATTCTATAAGAAAAAATTTAGAAATGCTAAAAGACCTGGAAAAGAGAAAATATTACACACAGTTTTTCTAGAAGTAGAAGCCAGTTTAAAGGAAAAGGACGAAATAATGAAAGAGCTAACTGAAAAGAACAATAAGCTTCTACAAGAGACGGTTTATTAGGGAAAAAAACAGACCAAGAACGGACCAGATACAACAGTGATAACTTGAAATTCAAAGTCTAACTAATAAAATTAATCAACTCCAGTGCAAACTAATGTAACTATAACTATAAATATAACTGTATTGTTTGAATGATCTGAAGTAAATTCTCAAATAGTAAAGAAAGGCTCAGCTCAAACAGGATATCACAAACAAAAACTCAACCATTGAAGCCATGAAGAAAGATGCAGGAAATCTTCTGCTAAAACTTATGGAACAAAAACAAATCACAAGGCTTATATTCTTTTCTCAGCAGAATCAAAGTGTACAGTAAATATTGTAGCATAATTCTAAACAATAGTCATCTGGAGCAATCCACAACTCAAACTCTTTACACCAGCTCATTATCTCCTGATGTCTCTTTTCAGGATGAATTGTCAATCTCATGTTTTGAGACCACAAGAACAAATACCATAACAAATAAGACAACCAACCTAACATCAGGAGATAACAATGCAAGTTACTCTTTCACATCCGAAATCACACAAGCCATTAACCAGAATCTGACTCAAGCCATTAGAGACTCTTATCGCTTCAATACATCTGGACGAGAAGATAGCCCGACTACTCACAGTGCAAAGCACACATCTCTCCCAACCAAGAACACAAGAAGAAAATTGTATAATATTTCTTTAAATGTTGCAAAAGCTGCTAGAAAAGATGACAGTTTACAAAATTCAATCCTTGACAAATCTTAATTAAACATGAATTTGAACAATTCACCATCAATAAATGTCAAAATTACGCAGTGAGATGACAAATGTGAAGGTTTTTCATACAATTTTATAAACAGCTCATGAGAAAAGAAAATGCCCACATTAGGGCTGAGCTCTGTCTCAAGAGCTTTCTACACAACAGTCACTCTCCTCCCAAGACCAAAAGTTAGATTCCTCTGTAAGAAGCTGATTTGCAACACCCTATCCATTTTTTAATGCACAAAAATAAAAATTACTCTCCTCCACCAAAACAAGGAAAATAGAGATAAAAAAGAAGCAACTCAGCTACTACAAGATATCTTTCCAAACATATTAGTATTAATAGAAAGTGGAATGAATTGCAGAACACAATAATTCCTGGATACAAGCTAGTGGAAAATTTCTGCCAAACAACATAAATGTGGAGGAGTGGTTATTTTCATAAAAGATGATACAGTCATTGAGGTAAATTTACAAGTATGGGAGATCTTAGTGAGGAATTTAATTGTGAAATAGCGGTGGCATCTCTGACAATAAATAAAACTAACATTACTGCAATTGGAGGGTCCAGACCACCACAAACAAATTATGTTATGATGCCCTTCATAATGTTGTGCAAACTTTTAGAACAAACACAACCACATAAAAGTAACATAGCTCTAGTAGGTTACATAAATATTGACTTCTTAAAGGTACTTAAATCTAAAAATAGGCTTGAGGAGACTCTAGCAGCTTATAACATTAACAGACTAAATCTTCCGCCAACTAGAATCACTGATCACTCAGCTTTTTTCAATTGACTGTGTGTGTACAAATTTCCCCATAGAAAGCCTCAAAGTGCACATACTGGATACAGGTCTATCAAATCATAAAGGACATTTCTGTGTGCTGGACATTACTACTGACCAATCTAGACAGTTATCCCAAATCAGATGACAAATAAATGCTAAAACTCTCAACCACCCAAAATGTGCCTTGCAATACATGAATTAAAGTCTACTCAACGATAGCAGCTGATAGGGCTTATACAAATTTTATAAATACTGTGACAGTGAAAAAAAATGCTGCATACCCACTAAAGAAAATTTGGCAGAGAAAAAACAAAAGCTTTACAAACTACAATGACAGAGAAGTTAACCAACTAAAGCATGACTATCTACAATTGCTTCGGAGGCATGAATTCAAAGGGCTTGAGAGAAACAGATCTGTCATGGTTAATTAAAAAAATCAATACGACATAAGACTAAGAACATTAAGGCAAGATAGTGCAGCAAACCATATACAGCAGTCCAGCAACAAATCCAAAGCAGCTTGAGAGATAGTGAACAGTAAGAGGACTACAAAAAGAGGGGAGAAGAATCCACTCATCAAACTAGTTACTGAAGGGAAAACTATAGAGAAACCTGAAGAAAATACAGAAGAATTCAACAACTACTTCTCAAATATAGCAAGGGACACATTAAGAGCAGCTAGCAACCCACCAACTAATAGGCTAACACAGATAAAGCTTATCGTAACAGACACAACTGTGAAGAAGGTGGAAGAGATCATTTCCTACCTTAAGAATAAAACCTCCAGTGGTCTAGATGAAATCTCTGCTAACCTAGTAAAACCACTGCGCTGAAACGATCATTGCATCTCTTGTGGATATTATTGATCATTGCGCCTCATGTGGATATTATCAATAAATCCTTCATAAGAGGCAGCTGTAGTGATGACTATAGAGCAACCCCCTCCACCTGGATGTCGGGAAGAACAGTCGACATCGGTTGAAATTATACCAGGTTCTCTACAAGCGTCTCCATCTACTAAATCCTGGTCGGGAAACTCTCCACTGAAGGTCCAGCACCCAGTTACTTAACCCACAACAATGATGACAATTATAACCCTATCTTTAGAGCTAAGTGTAATTTGGTAAACAAACATACTCTGGGGTCTAGTCTTAGATTACTAATCTTAAATATTCAGTCTCTAAGAAGTAAACTTAATGACCTAGACATAGTATTAGAAGAAACGGAAACTAATGTGGTTTGTCTGAGTGAACATTGGCTACATGAGGATGAAATGTCAATATTTGTTCCTAATGGATTTGTACTAGCATCATATTACTGTAGGAAACCTCCCCTTAAGTGTGGTGGCTCATCAATTTTTATAAGCCTAGACTTAAGTTCTAGATATCAGAGTTTTGATATTTCTGACTTTTGTATTAATTCTCTATATGAAGCCTCTGCAATTAAGCTGCTTGATTTTAATCTTATTATCTTAAATGTTTATAGAACCCCTCTCTGATTTTAACATTTTTATTGATTATTTGGATAAATTATTGTCTTTTTTAATGATTAGAAAATGTAAATATTTTATTTTAACTGGAGATCTGAATGTTGATATTTTAAAGTTGGAGAGTGATAATGATGTTCAGTTTTTTGTAAATACGCTTAGATCAATGGATTTATATTCCATAAATAGTTTACCAACTAGAAACAAGGCCTGTCTAGACAACATGTACACAAATATTGATAAAAAGCTATGCAATTCTACCTTATTGAAGCAAGATATTACTTCCGATCATGCTGGCATCTTTGTTGATATTAAATTGGGTTTTAAAAAATCCAGGAATATGGATAGTTCTAAGATTTAAAATGAGGCATCTCATTTCACCTGTTAGAATACGTAATCTTAAGGAAGCTCTCAGTTATTGTGAAGATTGGGATTTTTTAAATGATAGTTTAGATGTAAATGCAAACTGTTTAATGTTCTTAAATATTTTAACATCATATTTTAATATATATTGTCCACTTGTTAATGTTAAAAGTAAAGCTAACAAAAAACCGAAATTGTCATGGTACACTCCTGAAATTGAACGTATGAGGTCTTATATGGTAATTCTCTATGATAAATGGAAAAGTAGCTTAAGTGTAAATGATAAGATTAGGTTTAAGAATTTTAAGAAGCTGTACAAAAGGGTAATCACTAAAACAAAAAAATCTGCAAATGATTCACTCATCATGAACTCCCAAAATAAATGTAAAGTGGCATGGCAGATAATCAGAAAGGAAGCAGGGGATTTTATTTCCAAAAGTAAAGACAGTATGATACCAGTAACTCCTGATGTTTTAAACAATCATTTTGTAAATGTTCCTGTTAATCTTGGCTTGAACTTTGATACCAATACTCTGTCTTACCATAATTTGTTGTATAACTTTTCTCGCCATCAAAACTGTTTTACAAGTAACTTTAGTTGGGAAGCTTTTAATACTAGTGAAGTAAGAGCAGCAGTAATTGACTTAAGTGTATCGAAGAGTGAAGATATTTATGGCCTTTCCAATTTTGTCTTTAAGACTATAGTTGATGAAATCTTTTCACCCCTAACCTGCCTTATAAACCAAATCTTAATTGTAAGTGAGTTCCCAGACTGTCTAAAATACTGTAAAGTTACACCTATTTTTAAAAAAGTACGAAAAGAAAAGCCTGAGAACTATAGACCTATTACTATTGTACCAACCCTTAGCAAAATAATAGAAACCTGTATGTTTAAACAATTATATAAGTATTTTATGGAAAACAATCTACTGTACAAAAACCAATTTGGATTTAGGCCAAATCACTCTACTGCTAAGGCTATAGAATGTCTAGTAAATTCAATTCTTAGTGGTCTAGAAAACAAACAAGTAATTGGTTCTACCCTTATAGACCTAACAAAGGCGTTTGATGTTGTTACTCACTCTATTCTGTTTGAAAAACTTTAATTTCTATGGTGTAAGAAACAAAAAATTAAAGTTGATTCAAAGTTACCTAACAAATAGAATACAAATGGTAACTGTAAACAATGTTTCGTCACAGTATCAGAAGATAGTAGCAGGTGTTCCCCAAGGCTCTGTACTTGATCCTTTTTTTATTTTAGTCTTTATAAATGATTTTCATGTTAATGTTTCATCCATATCTGTACTTTATGCAGACAATACAACTCTTCTTTGTTCTAATGTGGATGTGTGGCAACTTAATGTACAATTAATTAATGCTCTTCAAAAAGCTAAAGATTGGTATTCAGCCAACAACCTTATTATAAATGAAAATAAGACTCAAAACATAATTTTTACATACAATAATAATTTAAATTTAGACGATAACTACATTAAACCTGTTAAGCTCTTGGGGATTGTACTTGACAGTAAACTTAGCTGGAGGTCACATGTGGAAGGTATCTGTAAAAAATCTTTCTAGAGTAATCTTTCTCCTACGTAAACTTAGGTACTGTGTTAATTTTGAAGCATTGTTAATGACCTACTTTGGACTGTTTCATATACACCTTTGTTATGGTACCCGTCTATGGGGCAACTCTGGTGCCTCCAAAAAAGTTTTCTTGTGGCAAAAAAAGGCAATCAGGTTAATGGCGGATCTTTTTAATCAAGAGTCCTGCAGACAGTCTTTTGTAATTTTAAAATAATGACTCTTGCTTGTATTTATATATATCAGAATTTAGTGTTTGTTAGAGAAAATAACAACACCTTTATCTCTCATGAGTTAGTACATGATTACAACACTAGGTTTCGATATAATCTTGTAGTTGCTCAAGTAAGACCCCACTTGTGGTGCCAATTATGCTTCGTATCTGCCCCACTAGATTATTCAATTTGCTGCGTATCTACCAATTAATAACGTTTAAATTAAGGGCGCCAATTTGTGGCTTAAGACCCCAAAAGCTTTTTATTCTGTTGACGAGTACATGCCCCACGTTGGCTGCGTCAATGTTTGATCTGTGTACAAAATACATCTAGTGTTAATGTAACTAAATTGAGTAACAGTTTGTAGACAAAATCAAAGACAGTGGTCTTAACTAAAGGAAAGAACGTGATCATAATGTATATTTTTCAATATATCGTATTGTATAATTTCCATATATTTTAACACATTTCTCTGTACTTGATGTTCAGAAATAAAACATTGTTCTATTCTAAGTGTTTCTAGCCTCCTTGTCCACCAAGACACATCTTTCTTTAGCCTATTACTTCTAAGGGGGCAGTTTTTCTCATAGGGACTTTATTATGGCATTTTATAACCATTTAGGCTGACCTTTCCAGTACAAACTAATTTTTCTGCTAGGGATCTATTTCTAAAAACTCATCCGCTACGGTTTCTCTCTGTATCCTCATCCAGTTAGTAAATTTAGAAACCCTGTATATCACATTCATCTTTACTCCCTCCTCTAGGTTGAACCTAATGAATTGATGGTTCTACAGTGAGGCCTCCTGCGAGACATGCCACCTAACAGTTTAGCTCTTTGGTCAAAGTGATATCCAACATCTCTGCTTTACTTTTGAAATAAATGTAGATTCTGACCCTTTATTTGTCAGTTCCAGGTCATACACTGGAGTATCTCTTCACCTTTAGTGTTTGTGTTGGTGCTGCTCCAGTAGGTGTGGTGCACATTGCTGTCATAGCCACTCCTCTTTCTCGCCGGAATGCAGCAGGCTTTCTATTTTATTAGTGGACAGGTTATTGATGGATTAGGGAAATTTACTAAGGCAAAAATCACCTGTTTTTCCCTTGTTGAGTGGTAACGTCTACTGTCACTGTCACCAAATCTCTCATTATTAGTTCTCTAACAGGAAACTATTAATTTATTTCGAGAGCAAAACAGAGGCTATTGGGTTTTTCAACAGGTTAATCCTGTATTAGGTTATCAATCTGAGTCGTTAGGCCCCTGAAGATACTTTTATTGACCCAAGGTTTTTGGATTAGGGCGATATCTAGGCCTGTTGAAATGAACCTCCTTCCCAAGATATCGGTTGCGCCCATAGCATGGTGGAGGTTTATCTGAATGAGGCGTTTCATTACGCCTTCTCACCAACCTCCCCCCTCTGGTGGTCCATTCCTATAAGAGTTTTAAGAGCTTGGGAACTCCTTTCCTTCCCCTAGCTGAAACCGATTGTACTTTCAAAGTGGGACCCTTCTTTAAGAAGAAGGAGCATTTGGTCTTACCTTGTCCTCTGCTCTTTCTTTTAGAGTAGATCTGCTGGTTAAGGTATTTACTGGGTCTTTTTATACCTTTGGGGTCTCTTCATTCCACTTCCTCCATGGAGGTTTCAGACTTTCCTGAGGTCTCTCCCTCCCTTTTGTGGTCTTCTGTTAAAAGTTTTTTTTTTTCAGCCTAAGCTGAATTTTTCTAAACTTGTATCTGATTCAAGGACACTCTTTCTCAAGCTTGTTAGATGAAGCACAGTCAATAGCTAGAGTAAGCAGTACAGACTTGCCCACGTCACTCTTGCACAATACGTTCCACTTCTCTACCATAACATCTTTGGTTTGACAGGATAACAGGAGTTCGGATATTTGCTATCGTTATGGTTACAAAAGGTAGGTAACACAACGTTTCGAGGATTGGAATACTCTTCGTCAGGTGGGGGAGTTATTAGTACATACAAAAATAGAGATCAGAAAGAAGAAAAGAAGGGAAAGAAAGGGTTCAAACATACCCAAAAGCTGTTTGGAGTCTTGTCCAGGCGTTGTCACTGCAGAGAATGCAAGTCCCGAGCACAAATCACAAGTACGAGAAACACAATCACACATCATACCAGCATGGATTAAAGTGGGATACTAACATGAAAACTGTTGTCGGCTCTTTCTTTGGCACCGCGTCATGTCATTTGAAACAATGGGTCAGGAAGGCGATGATCAGGAGGAGGAAGGGGTAAAGGCAAGCCGCTTCCGGCCCTATGTTTTGGTCCTAGACCTTAGTGTCATGGTGTGTGTACGAATTTTGTTGGTTGAGGTTACTTTAATTGGAATAATCTTTTTAGTTCTTTTTTTTAATATTGGTACCCAAAGTGGCCTAACCTCAACCGAAGGTTGACTTGGTGGTTGGTTTGCTAATTTTATGTATGAAGCCACAATAAGTTTTCGTTAAAAAAATTCTCCTTGCGGTGTATTATGTTGGCTTCATCCCATTTCATGTTAGACTTCCACTAATCATTTTTCTGTGTTTCTTTATGTTCTTTAATTCTCACATTTAGTGGTCTTTTTGTCTCGCCTATGTATTCCCAAGAACATCTAATAATGCAAACACAGTTTTTTGAGTCGTGTGTGACATTTTTTGGTTTGGTTTTTATGAGAGTGTTTTGTGTTCTAAAATCAGTTTTAATACTATATTTTCTGCCGACTCTTCTAATTTTCTCTGATAATCCCGGCATCTAGGTAAATTTTTGTTTTCATTCTCTGACTCTTGTATTTTTCTATTGTTCTTTTACACTTTTATATAACAGACTAAGTGTATCCGTTTTTTAAAAGATCCGTTTCAACGTTTTGGATTTTGTAAACCGTAAAAACACGATCATGTTTCTTAAGGGCCATTGAAATGATATTGAAATTCCTATCACAGGGTAGGAAACTATGCCCACACACAGGGAAATATTGTGTAACTTTCTGGAAATGACTTGAATTTGTCAGGTACAGGCAGAACCTAGATGAAACTTGGTTTTTGTTTTGGCCTGAGCAGTTGTCACAAAACAGGTGAAGTTCGGTGTATTGGCTGGGTACTGATTTAAGGTGACTGCAGTGACAAAGCCTGGACTAGACTCCAAGCAGCTTTTGGATGTGTTTGATCCATTTTCTTTCCCTTCTTTTCTTCTTTTTGTTCTCTTATTTTTGTATGTACTAATAATTTCCCCACTAGACAAAGAGGATAGATTCCAATCTTCGAAACATTGTGTAATACCTTTTGTAACCATAACGATGGCAAATGTTCAAACTCCTGTTATCCTGTCAAACTTTCTATCGCCAATGACAAACTTTAAACAAAGAATCTTTGTTTTGTACCTTCAAGAACTTCATGATCTTTTTGTTGAAGTTGTTTGTGCTGTTTGGGAAGTAAGCTGTTGCAATTCTTGTTTAAGGAATCTCTCTCTATGGCACAATCTTTAGACTTCCTGCCTCCCTAGGCCTAAGAGTATCATGTTTGCCTCATAGCCATTCTGCTGTTTTCTGATTTTCACAGGTTTAAATCAAGACCCATTGTCTCCTGTTGATCCCATAAAAACTTGGGGAATTTGGCCCATCTTCTTCTTCCCAGTCTCTTCCAGGATAGATTTCTGACTTAATTCTAAAGGAGTTCGAATTAACTGAGGAGTTGTCTGCTAAATGATGCTTGCTATGCAGTGAATTTGGTGAACAGTATAAATTTTGTTTGGTTTTTACAGTGAATGAGTATGTTTCTCGCTGTTTTTATAAGTTAACCATAAAAGTTAATGTTTATGGTTTTGTGTAAAGGGCCATTAAACAATATGAATTGTTATATTTTAAATGTTACTTTCACTGTCAAGTCAGCTGTCATAATTTATAGAGGAGAAACCTTTTGCTAACCACTACAAAATATTTTTTGGAAAAGATAAAATATTTGTTACAATAAAAACTTAATAAATAGTAATATATACATACTATTTGGGCTTCACTAGTAATATTAACTTGTTTGACATAAATTGGAAATGATTCCTATAGACAATAAATTTGCATCACTTTGTTGGAAGAAAACTGAAATTGCACAGAAAAAAGGCTTGAGGGCTGGTAAAATTGACTCTTATCTCACTTTGCCTAAAAGAAAATTTTTGAATTAAAAAATTTTTTTTATCAAACTACTTGAAACACAATAATCTTAATTTTAAGGCTGATGATTTTACATTTGGTTTAATAAAAAAAGTCCTCTGAAAATACTACATTTTATATTCAGTACATGGGAAAAAGACAAGGATTTGAATCTCTCCTGAAAATATTACAAAAAATATCAGTGTGAATTTAGATTGCTCAAACTACCAGGAAAAATATAATAAAGTGCAAACTAATACTAGAAATTGTGTTTATGTGTTTTTCTCTCTTGTAAGGTGATTTATCTGATGATGCAATACAAATATTTTGCTTAGTACTGAATGGTATACCATTTTTTCTTGTTCATTAATTAGTTATTATTAGTAAAAACATCTTGAATTTTAGCCAATTCCATAAAAGAATTAATCTCTAATTCTGTCTCTGTCTTTGAAGACATGATTAGATTAAAATGATTTGCATAGAGACACAGCTAGTTTTTAATATGACTTAGTCTGCTTAGATCGGCATATCTTTCAAGTAAAAAACTAATAACAATACAAACTAGTAACAAACTTCAAATCTGAATTGATTTTTTGTAAAGGGTGTCACCAAATAAAGATTTTCGGAAAACTAAAAAAACCTGTTTAAACTAAAATATACAAATCAAATCTGTGTTTTGAAATGCTTAACAGATGGTGAAAAGCAATTGGATCAAGGGTTTTAATTTTTAATTTCTGTATTTTAATAGATTATTTTGTAACTAGCTTCAAAAAATGTGAAAATATCACCCTTAAAAAAAATCATTTTGAGGTTACAAAATAAAGACAAATTCATGAGAAATTAATATTTATTAAAAGACTAAGTAAATAGTACTGAAAAATACAAAAGTGTGTTGGAAAGCAGTATTGATAAAATCAGTAATATCCCTAGAACAACTACACCAACTCTTACAAGTCATCACTTGTCTCTTCCAGTTCAAAATCGCTACAGTTGATGTCAGCTGATGCGTCTATAATAGGCCAGGCGTAGATTTTATTGAAAAATTCTTTGTTTCTCTGGAATATAGTCTTTCAATTTTTTAAGGTCCTCTACTTTGGCAGTTTTTAGTGGTACTCGATCTTGGTAAGCCTGTTCAGAAGGTGGGCAAGAACTTTGGATGTTGTTTTTGATAGTAAAAATGTATGGTAAACAATACCATTTATTGTAGTGTATGCTTTAACACAACTATCTTACCTGCAGTAGAATTCAGGTTTCTCAACAACTTCTTTGCCGCTATGGCTCACATAGGACTGACATTTAATTCGGAAACCTCTTTCACAACATTAACTTTATAAAGATGTGAATTTTGACCTAGGTCTCCCAATAACAATGTTTTCACTAATTTTCTATGACAAACTGAACTTAACAAACATTTAAAATTTGCGAGTTTTAACATTAGTGATGTTAGGGTTTATGACAAACAAGTAACAATTATTCTGGGAGATAATTATGAATAATTGACATCAACATAAACAATAATTAACAATTATGATGTTGTAATTTTTTAAAGGGTGTTATCCTGTAACCAAGCAGCTGTTCCCACAGAGGTTGACTTACGCCTGTTAAAAAAAATACTCATGATGACTTTCGCCCTTTTAAAATAAATCAACTAACAAACTCCAAACTTTGTACCATTAGGAATAATGTTCAAAACGCCCTTTTGAAGAAAATGATTGTACTTGGTTGCATAAACTCAGAAAACATTTAAGTGAATATTGTCAAAACAACGACATGCCCTTTAGAAAAAATGATTCAACTGTGGTTGGTACGTCATTGTAACCACTGGTTTACAATGAATCAAAAGTTTTATTTAACTCTTGTTCATTAATCGGGGGACACTTAAAATTAGGAATCTGTGAGTGAGTATTAACAACATCTGTATTCTGAGGGCGGGGCATATTTTGCAACATTTTTTCTATTTCGTTAACATAATATTCATTAAAGGAATTAGTAACTAAATCAGAATCTGAGACAATCCCATCACCTAATTCCAAGACATAGTTTTTTGTAGAGTTGCAAGAGTTATGTTTAGTTTTTTAATCATAATTTGTCATGATGTTTTCAGAGTTGTTTATAATATCTTATTATTTATAATACTTGCTCTTAGTAGTTATATGTTTAGATTTATACACTTTATTTTTTGCATTAAACTAATTTTTTAGACATTCTGAATTCTGAAAGAAAACATTATATTTCTTCTCAATTGTTGAGCTGACATCCAGTTTTCTTTTTCAAACAAAGATTTTAATAATAACATATTATCAGAAGAAAATGTTCTTCCCTTAAACTTCAGATGATTAGTATTTGATGTACTATTATATTTTAATAACTCCATTACTTGCCCAGCAAGATCTGAAAGTGCAGTCACAATATCAAAAGCGTTAAAGCGTTCTGAATTAAAGGTAGTAAAAATATTGTCTATACATCGCTACCTCAGTGCAACAGTGGGACATCTGAGATTTTTTAGTGTTTTGAGGTTATGATAGGTTTTGATTCTATTGGAGATGTAGATTTCAGTGCTACAGTGGGTTTCCCAAGATATCTAACAATTAAAGCAATATAAAAGATATCCTGATGTAACACTTAGTTGTTTTTTTCCATTATATTATAGTGAAACAGTGGGATATCTGAGTTGTCCCAGTGTTGCTCTTTTATTCCTTTGTTTCTGTCTTCAGTGCACTGAAGTTGTCCCAATATTACACCAGCTGTTTTTTGTGTTGAGATAAGGTTAAGATCATATTGTTTAGTTTATTTTTTATGATAAAAGTGTTTTCTTAGCACAATTTGTGCAATGTTTTCTTCTCCAGAACATTAATAATTAATAATTCCAAAAGGTTGGCTGATATTGAAGAAACAAAAGTCAGACTTGTGAAAGGTAAATGCATGTAGAAAGGCAATCTTTGATCAATTTTACAATCTGTGTGACATTACAGGAAAAAGAGATTATATACCAAAACTCATTTCTTTTTCCAGTAACAATAATGAGCGACCACTTACTGCTCGTAAACGCAACGCATCATTTCATCTTGAGATAGATGGTAGAAGAGAGTGAGTTTGTAAATTAATGTTTAAATCTAAATTTGATATTTTTAACAATTTTATATCTACTGTCATGAAAAAGAGTGGTGTTTTTACTGGGGGAGACTCAAGAGGAAAGCATGAGAAACAGAAGAAAACTGAATATGCATTAGAAAATTCAGTAATGGAAGACATAAATAATTTCCCACGGATTGAATCCCATTACTATAGGGCAAGAACTAATAAGGAATACTTGGAAGGTGGGTTAAACTTATCAATGATGTATAGGGTTTATGAAGAAGAAAACAAGACTAAAGGTTTGAACTACGTAAAAAAACATTTGTATGAATCAATTTTCAATACCAAGTTTAATATAAGTTTTTTTAAGCCTAAGAAGGATTTATGTGTGAAATGCGAGGAGTACAAACTCTTGAACGATGAAGAAAAAAATAGAAAAGGGAAGATCATCTGAAAAAGCACAGAGAAGAAGTTTCACTTTCGAGAATGGAGAAAGGGAAGGATAAGGAAAAAATGTGCTAGTGACAAAAACCTGATGTTAGCAGTGTACGATTTAGAGGCAGTCTTCCAGTTGCCACAGGGTAAAGCATCACTATTTTATTACAAGTCTACATTGAATGGTTATAATTTTACAATAGTATAATTTTACATTTCTAATAAGGATACTTCACAAAGAACAGGTTTATTGTTATTTATGGCACGAAGGTATTGCAAAACTGAGTTGGTGTAGAAATTGCAAGCTGCGTTTATGAATTCATTAAAGAATACTGTAAGGGACAACAAGAATTTAATATTTTGCAGTGATAACAAAATAAAGAACAAGTATGTATTTGCCATGTACCTATTTTGCATTCAAACCATGCATATTGAAAGTACTACACATATATACCCAATAGTCGGTCATACGGAAAATGAAGCAGACAGTATTCATTCCTGGATTGAAAGAGAAAAACAAAGAATTTTGAAAAGTGGTACAAATTTTATTCCTAGTGAAATATCCATGCTTATTATGACCTCCAAAAAGTCAGGGGAACCGTATAATGTAAAAGAATTGGAACTCTAAGACTTATACGATTGGAAGAAGCTTTCTGAAGACATTGCCAAACATTTTCTGTAAACAAGGATGATGAGAAATGTACATGGAACGATGTAAAGATAGTTGAAGTTAGAAAATAAAATGGATATTATTTGTTTTACAAGACGTCTTATAAAGACGAACATTTCAAAGAAATTGACACAAGAAACAAATCTAGAAAGAGTGCAAAGGAGTTAGTTTTGAAGAAAGCTTATACCGAAGCACCTCCTATTACAGATAGTAAAGAAAAAGGATCTATTATCATTGTGTTCAGCAAATTCCTAAAGCACATTACCAATTTTTTTTGTAATTTAAAAAGCTCAAAGAGGTCATTTTAATAGCCCAGGACAGCAGTGATTGAAGATGATTAAAACAATGTTTTTCTTGATAAATTTAATACTTTTTTAAAGTTGTATGTACAAAAGTTCTAAAAATGTAAATAAAAAAAATTATTAAAATAAATTGTTTTATTTTATCATTATTTTATTATAATTATTCTAAATAATAGTGTAAATATTATACTTGAGACATGGATTTGGAAAAGTATGATTTATTAGTGCTACAGTGGGACAATCTGTGCCAGGTCTTATTTTATATTTTTTATGTCCATAATTGAGGTACTAATTACAAGTAACTGTTGCAAAACTGTTTAAAGATGTATCAGATAACACTTTGGTATTTTTTTTTAGTTTCAATTAGGCAAATGTTTAAGAAGTAAACTGCTATCATCTAACATGAAAAACTTTGATCGCGTGATTCCCGAAAGTAGGGTGTTTGGTACATGTCCCACTGTTGCTCTGAGGTAGCGACATGTTTTTGAAGTTGAAGTGATTCCAATATGAAAATCAATTAAATATTTCAAACAACGGTTTTTTAATACGTTTTTTTTTTAGATCTTTAGACTCTGAGGATTAAAAAAAAATATCTATATGGAAATCTCCAGCAACAAATAAATATTTTTTTAGCATTAAATATTCAATGAGAGTATTAAAATGAACTTAAAAACTTTTCATACTTTTGAGTTTTGTATAAACCCGCTAAAAAAACAGTTAACTACTAATAAGTTATTAATTTTAAATTTAGCAATACAACTACTTCTAAGTGTTAATTTTTTCCATTCAATAATGAAATACACATTTTGTTTATTAACAATATTAAAGACGGATGCGGATATATCCGTTTCAGAGAAAACCCATAACCAACCCATAAACCAAATTTGTTTTATATAAAACTATTTAAACCCTATTGATCAGAGGTAATTTACAAAAATATAATAAAAACTCTTGAAACACGAATGTAATAATTATTTTTAGGGAAATTTTGCTTTGTGCTTTGGTAACACTGCAGTTGGATATATCAGCATGCCTTTTTCCATAAAACCATACAAAATTACTATTGCACACCAAGTTTTAGATCAAAATATGTTAGAAAAAAATTTGTTTGTCCCGATTCTAAAATCTTGACATATTTTGCTGATTTTCGGCCACCCACAAAGGGTTAATAGACAAAAAGGTACAGAGTTTATAATTTGAAATAGTGTAAGTGCACAAAATGTAAATTAATGATGATTTGCACTTCAAAATAGGGTTGAGAATAGTTTAGGTTGATAAAAATTCAACTACAATTAATATGTCAATAGGTTTTTATTTATCTTAATTAATACAAATTTTAACTAATACAATGTAATTGTAATGTACAACTAAAATAACATAATAGAAGTTCATTCAATAGAACTAATATTCAATTGTACATATCACGAGTATTCCTATACCTCATCTTGGGAGTTGGAGGTTTCTGAAACAAAACAAAGAATGGATTTAAATTTTCAATTTTGAAATAAGAGATAAAATTGTATTGTCTACTTCATTGAATTGTGTAAATATAATGAATTATAACAGTTTATTAGAGATTTTGTAACTTAACATCAAGATATTTGTAAAAAACCATTATAAAATATGATAATGATTTATTACTATGTATAAGATTTGGTTGTGGCAATACAATATTTTACCACAATTACATTAGAATCTGACAGGAATATTTGCAAACCATAAAAGATAGGATTTCTTAAAGCTGAGTGATTTGGCGATAGACCTTTCAAGGTCCAGGTAGAAATAACATGTAATGTAAATGTAGAGGTTGTGGCACTAGACATGAAGTGTTTTATAATTTACCTGTGCATGATACTTGACCACTAAATCACTAATGTTACTATATTATTATTCATATTAATGTAAATTGTAGGCCTTATGATTGCTTTCTATCATAAAAATACCATAATTGTTAGAACTTATTGTATTATTGAGAACAATTGTAACAAAAACATTATATGAAAAATATGTACTTATTTTTATTTCAGAATTCCAATAAATAATTTTCTATAATTTCATGACTTCACAAATCTTTTGACTTATTTTGTACTTGCTAGTTAACAAGCTTAAAAATATTAAAACTCCTAAAGTGTTTCTATTTAAAAATTCTATATATTTTTTATATTGTTCCCATCTTATTCTATAAAGTCATCTGATATCAGCACAAAAGAGTTTTAATATTCTGATAATGTGATTGGGGAAATGATTTTCACCTTTTTAGTACATACATATAATGATTAAGTACAGTATTAAATTTGCAACATCCAATTTTTTTCTGAATATAGCACAATTAAATAAACTAATAGAATGAATCAAATAGACCAGCATTAGTGTAGTGTGACATAACAGTGTATGTAACATTGGTATGGGTTTTGACCATTCCCTTGAATAAAGTACAATCAGGACAAATAAACAAATCTATAAGTTGTGTAATAAAACAACATTGTAATACAGAACAAGACATATAAAATAAAAGGGTATATAAAGGCTTACTTTATCATAAAGGGGATATTTCCAATCCCCTACAAGAAAGTACATATCAATTACTTCTTATAACCAGTGTCAATTGTCAATATTTTATTATTATAACCAATTAAAGAAGTAAAATAAAGATATCTTCAAAAAGCTCATGTTTGTAACTTTAAACTGTTACCAAAAAATATCAACCTGACTTGGTTGGTATGGTGGTCATTATTCTTGTAGTACTACATTTTTGGTAAATCAGGATGGCCACTCAAAACCTCTTTTCAAATTCCCGGTTTTCCCGGTTGAAAATTTCTGATTATATAGTCTATTTTCAAACCAAATAGACAACTGTAGTATTGTATTTAACCCTTACGCCAAGAGCAGCGATGACGTTTTATCATCACTAGCAGTATTTGCTAGAAATGCCACAAAGCTGCGGTGCTCTAGCATTTTGTCGCTAGCAATATGCGAGAAATTCGGTGACAATTTGTCACTATCACCTATTTTAAGCTCCTTAATTTTATCTCTGTGTCTTTCGATGTGTCGACATGGCATTGTGTATACCTAATAACTTTCCTTTCTGTGATGTTTAGAAAATACATGTATCCAATTCGGAAACACAAAGATAACAAATAAATACCAACACAGAGTTACCGTGGGGGCAGACTGCAGCTCAGCATTACGGGTAAGAGGTCTATTGGTGGATGAACTTTCGGTAAGAGACAACAATTTTGCTGGTACACAAGGTCGGTTCATCTGAACTCTACTTAATTTAATTAATCTTTTGTGGGAGAGGGAGAAGTCTAAGAATACCATGTTACTTCAAAAAAATTTGCAGAGATGCAGGGAAATGAATATATTTAAAATTCCAAGCCATTTTTCCTTTTTAAGTCATAGAAATGGTAGTTTGTAAAATGAGCTTCCAGAATATATTACATTCACGTAAAAATGTATGTATGTATATTTATAGGGAATATCTTTATTTACAACTATGCAAAGTACAATGTACGGATAAAATATAAATTAGCGATCGTCTGTTTACTATCGAGGAGCTAAAGTCCGCGCATAGAACCAGCAGACACGCTAGCGTTGAAAAATATAGACAGAAAAAACTAACTTCAATAAAAATATTATTTATAAATTACGTTATTCTGTTACTATATATTTCTAAATAGTTTGATACACAAAGAACTACAAAATGTTTCACCAATCGGTAATTTGAGTACTGCCGATCTTTTTTGTCCACGAATAGACAGTGCAGACTCAGTCAGTTAGTCAGTTAGATTACACTCAAGGACTACGAAACAACAAGACAAAGATCCTCATGCAAGTTGTAGTATTTGGTTTGAACAGTTAGAATCGTCCGACACGATCGTCAAGAGTGAGTAGGAGTCGTTCCGGTAAATAGTTGACCAGAGAACTGACAGGATTTCCAGCCATCGTCCAACCAATGCCACTCTGACGACGAAAACTGATGAGCGTGGATGATTCAATCGGCTGGTCATCTGCTGTCTGTAAACTGGCAACAACATTAAGTTGCATTTGTATAAATGCAACTTAATGTTTGGCAAGTAAAGTTGTAAGAGAATTTGCACAACTACTGTAGCATAATGTAAACAAGATAAGCAATCTTACTCACGCGAACTGTCGCGATACAGTTGTATCGCTGGTTGTTCCGGGAGTCAAGACAAAGTCTATTCACACATGACAGTGATGTCTAGGCAATGTTTATAGCTGACAATGTTTTCCAGTTCTTGTAACCAACTGTCCGACACTGGTTGCAGCAGCGCTCGCGTGAGCTCTTGCGCCCGTTTTGACTAGCGATGTTTAGTTGGGTACAAAACTTGTACTATTTTTTGTGCCAGTGTAAACCAAATCAAATCTTTTTTATTGCGACAACAATATTTACATTGTATGGCAAACGTCATGGGTTTTTAAAACTTCTAACATTCATACAACAATACACACTCACACATACAATTTTACAGTTACGCCTCTTTCATCATCGCCAATGCTACCCACGTAGTACAGCGGAGTCAGTCTTCTTATTGGGCGGTCTCCCAGTCGAATGCCAAAAACTCACCTGCATTATAGAATGCTTGTGACACCAAGAGGCGTTTAAGGCAAGTCTTTAACGCCTTAGGCGTTGGGGCATCTTTAATTGAATTGGGCAGTCTGTTGAGGAAATGAACACCCGCCTGCGAGGGCAGGCGTTCATAAACCACCGTTCTGTGTCTTCCAGTTGGGTAGTTAGCTCTCCCACGTGTCTCATACATGTGTATGTCTCGGCCTCTGGTTAAGGCAAATTTACTCATATAAATCAAAGTTGTTTCCAAAATGTAGAGGCACGGCAGAGTCAACAGCTGCAATTTCTTGAAAGCTTCCCTGCACGACTCTCTAAATTTGATTTTGGCGATTATTCGAATTGCTTTGTTTTGAAGTCTGAATACTCTTTGAAACTGTGTGATTGAGCAAGCTCCCGAAAGGACCACACCATAAGACAGATGGGGGTAAATCAGTCCATAATACGCCATAATCAGCACTTGACTCGGGCAGTATTTGGCTAAAGATCTCAGAACAAAAATTCCAGAGCAGACTTTAGCGCAAACATAATCAATATGCTCATTCCAAGTCAGCCCTCGATCATGGTGCATTCCTAGGAATTTTGAAGAGCTGACTTCTTCCAGTGTAGAGTCATCTAACAAAATGGCAGGCCCACACTGGTTGCCTGCAGTGCGCAAGGCAAAATTCAAAACGTTGGTTTTTGAAGAGTTTGTTATAAGATTGAGGCTGTGAAAGTATTGGACACAGTTGTTGATGTCAACAAAAACCTGTTGTTCCAACACTTCACTTAATGTTGCATTGAAAAAGAGAGTTGTATCATCGGCAAACTGCACTAATTTTTCATGCAGAAGCGATGATTTTAGATAATTGACGTAAACCAGGAAAAGCACAGGACTGAGGATGGTTCCCTGAAGGACTCCGTAACTCAGTTCTATTTGTTTGGACGACTTGCTGCAACTTGGGATCTGTGAGTTAAAAACGAGCTAAGCCATTTAAGAGGCATGCCTCGAATACCGTGAGACTCAAGTCTGTCAAGCAATGTACTGTGGTCAACGCAGTCGAATGCTTTGGATAGGTCTAGGAACACACTCATTGAGTGGTTACGACATTCAATCCCCTCTACAATCATATCGACAAGACTCATGACTGCGTCTGTTGTTGATTTGCCCTTCCTGAATCCAAATTGTTCACTTGAGAGCTGATTGCATTTGTCCAAAAACCGAAACATTCTTATAAGAAAAAGCTTTTTAAAAATTTTGCACAGCACTGGCAAAATTGAGATAGGCCGGTAGATAGTGATTGAAGTTGGGTTGTCCTTCTTGAAAATTGGAACAACTTTAGCAATTTTCAGGAGAGAGGGGAACACTCCTGTTTGGAATGAATAGTTTACCAATTGAGTTAAAGGTCTCACTAAATGCTTGCTGCATTTTTTTATTGAGCCACGGGACATTAGATTGAGGTCATTTAATTTTTTGGCTGGGAGCTGCTGAATAATTCAGTGAAGCTCATCCTCAATGACAGGAGCCAACGCCATTGACGATGTGGGGCTCTGTTTTCGTGAGGGGCGTACTTGGGGTTCAGATGGCCGAGGACCCTGCCCACCAGCAACGGATGTGAAAAATCCATTGAACTGATTGGCAATCTCTTTTTCATCCTCCACAAGCCTATCCCCAATTTTAATTTTAATTTCTTTGTGAGCTTTTGTTTTATTGCTCCAAATTGTTTTTGAAACGTTTTTGGAAGAGAGAATGGATTTTGAGACATCATATACTTTTGCGGCTTGGATCACTTTCCTCTATATTTTTCTATAGTTTTTGAAAAGATTTTGAATTGTTCGCTTGAAGTGTTTTTATAAATTTCGGAGAAGAATTTTAGTTTCTCTCTAGAAACTAAAATACCCGTTGTGACCCAGTTGTTTTTTTAATTTGTGCGCAAACATTGATCGTTTTTGTAGGGCAGCAGATGTTAATGTGGAAATTTAGAGTGTCGTTAAACAATTTAAATTGCTCCTCTACAGGTTGATGTGAATTTAGAAAATCCCATCTTTCGTTAGAAAGGGAAATGAGGTGAGCAATGTTTTCTGGCCTTATGTCTCTTACTATTTGCTTAATTTTGGGCTCCCTTTTGAATTGTACCCCACTAATGACAGCTTCTTGGCCATAGTGGTCTGAAATAGCTGTATTCACTACAGACACTGCGACACTTGGGTGGTTGGTTATGATGTTGTCGATAGCCTAATGTGTTGTAGCCTTCACTCTCGTCGGAGTTTTGACTAGCAACTCCAGATCAAATGACCTAAGTAAATCGAGTAATCGAATTGTGGGTGTCGTCCAAGGCGTCAATGTTGAGATCCCCCATCACGACAAATTCTTGACGTTGGTTAGTCAGGCATGTCAATAATTTTTCGAATTTAGAAAAAAGATGTCTTCATTACCACTGGGAGACCTGTAAATTCTGATCACGAATCAGAATCTGTGATTCTGATTGTGTCGTTTGAAGTTTGATCCCGACTGCTTCAAAATCTTTTACGGTTGATTGTTGGATCGGAAAAGGTGTAGATAACAAATTTTGTTTAAGAAAAATAGCAACTCCTCCTCCTTTGGAGTGGTTTCGACAAAACGCGGAAGCCAATTTGTGATTTGGGATTTTGCACAGTGCAATGTTCTCCATGTTAAAACCACTTTCGGTTACTACAAGCAGATCAGTTTTAAGATCCTCGCACATACGTTGAATTTGGTCCAGTTTGTTGGTTGCAAATTGAGAATTTTGATGAAGCAGTCTGAATTCAGCTTGTTTTTGAGTGTTTGTTTGTTTTAATTGAGTTTTGTGTGTAAATTTTGTCCGCCGTTTCCAAGTGGGGTCCCTAAAAAAACAGCTTTTGATTGATTCCTTTCATCAGACGTATGACGTTTATTTGGAGGTGAAGATCTTACTGCCTCTGCGTAGCTGTCGTTGGGGTAGTGTGCAAGGTGTAGTCGGACTGGGTACCACACAGGGGACCGGAGTGGCGGTAGTCGACCCCGGCGACAGCGTCGGCGGAGACTGCGGCTCCGCGGTGGCGATGCTCGGAGACCCAGCCGGGGCAGCAGATGACGGCAGAGGCAGAGACGGTGGCGGCTGTGTCCGGCCTATAGAGACCAAGCTTGCCCTCTTCAACCCATCCACCACAAGTCGGGCCAGTACCTGCTTCCCTCCCATTCTCAGATGCTGGCCATGGCGAGTGAAGTGCCGCCTCCCGATGGTGTTGAAGTCCAGTACTACTGATCCTACACATCTGGCACACAACTCTCTGATGTAGTGGTTGACCAGGGTAGTCTGCTTGTTGACGGGTGGTCGGTGGAGTGGTCGTGGCGATATGGCACTGTCGACACCACGACCTTCGCAGTGGAGGTGCACACAATGATCTGCTGCTCCAGGTGCTCAAAGATTGTAGATGATTCGCCGGCTCCGATGTCATTTGCTCCGGCAATTAGGACACAGCAGCTTCCTGGAAGAGGGGGTTGACCGCCCTCAACCACACCCAACTGTCCGGCCCCAGGCTTGCACACCCCGTGCACACTCGTCTTCGCGGTGACGAGGGACTGGACCAGTCCAGCCAAAAGCAACCGTGGCTATCCCCCTCGACAGTCACTGTTGAAAAGACCACTGGCGTAACAGATGTCTAGGTGTTGCGTGTATTCTGCTTGGGTTGCTTTTTTTGTCGTTTGTGCTTATTTTTATTTTGTTCATGCTTTTTCATGTTAGATTTTTTTAAGTAGTTATTTTAGGAGTGATGGTTTCAATTACTTCCGGGGTTTTACTCAATATGTCGTATTTATTTTGTATTTGTATTGTTTGATTCTTTTTATTCCTACAAACAGTCTATTGAGTGGAATTTTCCTCTTTCACCTCCGTACATGTATAACTGCTATTTCCCGATTTCAGTAGTTCGATCTCCGCTTCTAACACTTCGATGGTGGTTTTGAGGCTATTTACAAGGTGGCGAACCTCAGTGCACTGCCTGTTTTTGCACTCGGTAGACCGCTGCTCGCCGGGTTCAATCTGTACAGTTTCAGCTACAGAAGGTGAAGTTGAGGGTGTCTCATTCCGCGAGGGATTCACAACGAACAGTTCATCAGTAAACTGTAGCAGGCGCCTGTCCGACTCAATCGTATGGTCGATACGTCATGCAACTGCTTGCGGAGTTCAGCTACCTGAGTCCTCAGAGAGGAGTTCTCCGCTTGCATCTCAGTCAAACAAGTTGATTTAGGCGTATTAGGGTGAGGACCGTCTTGTAATGAGGATTCCACATTACTTGGAGTCGGAGTCTCGGGCTGTGACGGTGTTACAGTAGCATTTGTCCCAACCCTAGTGAAACTACTCATTCGGAAAAACTCCAGACATTCTGTAAGGAGGCCCTCTAAAATAACTTCAATTAATTTCTTACATCAGAATGTACAGTCTTTATCAAATAAAGTTCAGCTGCTTGAACAGATTTTATCTGAGTATGACATAGATTTTCTGTGCATAACAGAACACTGGATGTCGGAAGACGAGTTAAACGAGTACTTACTTATTAATGATAGGCTACTAGTGTCTAATTTTTGTAGAACAACTATTGGTCATGGAGGGACTGCTATTTACTCAAGATACTCTTCTCAACAAGTAAAGGTAAATCAAGCAAATTAATAGTTTGTCAGTTGAATTGGACTGTGATCTGTGCTGTGTTGAAGTTGTTGACCTGGACCTAGTGCTGGTTACAGTTTACAGGAGTATGATGGAGATTTTATTTCTTTTTCTCAATACAATGGAAAAAGTACTATCATATATTAATAGACTTGACAAAAAATCTATAATTTGTGGAGATTTTAATCTAAAATTTTTAACTAGTGATAAAGACGCAGACCAGTTTGTGAACCTGTGTCTTACTTATGGCCTACAACTGACCATTCACGAACCTACTCGAGGTAAAAAAACTGCTTAGATAATTTTTTTACTTCTTTGACCTTACAAAATTGTGCTGCTACAGTTATTAACTGTCATGTGAGTGACCATTTGGGACAGCTATTAAATTGTTAGCAATACTTATAAGGAAAATAGCTCTTATCTTGCTAAAAAAGAACTGTCATATATGGGTCCTAGCTTAAAGACTGTTCTATTCTAAGTGACTCTAACATCAATGTATTCAGATTTTACCTTGCCAAAGAAAAATGGAGTGATATTTTATTTGCTAAAACTAGTGTAAAATGAAATGTTCAATGCTTTTATGCTCACAGTTCGGTATTACTTTAATTTAAGCTTTAATAACAGGTTAAGATTAAAAGGAAAAATACAGTAAATATTGGTTCTAAGGCTAATGTAGAGTGGTACACTGATGAGCTGTGTGCTAAAAAAGATAGGCTTCACTTACTTTATGAACATTTAAAATCTTCAAAAGGGCATGAGTTTGAAATGTATAATGTATTGTACAAAATCTGAAAAAAAAAGATTATCGCAAGCAAATTAAACACACAAAAAAACAATATAATTCTAAACTAGTAAAGGAGTCAGGAAATCAGAGCAAAACCCTTTGGCAGATTGTAAATAAAAGTAGGAAAGGTGAAACTAAAACAAAAGACCCAAATATTTTTTCATCAGATGAATATAACAGGTTTTTTATTAAACATTGCCAGTAATGTAAAGCCGAAATTTAAACAGTGTAGCAGCTAATGGGCTTAAAGCAATGCAGTATGTAAATAATTGCAAGGTACCTGAGCATATGGTAGGGTTAAGTTTTAGCTATGTAACTGAAAAAATTGTCTTTGGATGCAGTTAGTCATTTGTCTAGTAAGTATAGTAAGGACCATTATGGCTTGAGTAACGTTTTACTGAAAAAAATAATAGATTGTATTTTGAATCCTTTGACAAGGCTAATCAATTTATGTTTGGCCCAAGGAATTTTCCAGATTGTTTAAAAATAAGCAAGGTCATTCCTATATTTAAGAAAGGTAAAAAAGATTACTTGAATAATTATAGGCCTATAACGGTAGTTCCTGTCTTTTCTAAGGTCTTAGAGTTAATCATAGGCAAACAATTAATGTTTTATTTTGAATTAAATAGGCTAATATTGTAACAATCAGTTTGGCTATAGAAATGGGTTATCTACCACACATGCCCTTATAAAGCTAGTTGAGGGTATACATGATTGTTTTGAGGGTAAGGACCTTGCTGCGGTCACGTTCTGTGACCTCAGCAAGGCCTTTGATTGTGTTTCACACGATCTTATAGTTTCTAAGCTTGAGTATTTTAGGGTTAAAGGGTGTGGCTCTTCAAATCTTTCAATCCTACCTTGAGAACAGAGTACAATATGTACAAGACAGTAATGAATCCTCATGTCTCTTGCCTGTCACGTGCGGTGTTCCGCAGGGATCTGTTTTGGGTCCTTTATTATTTATTATTATGGTTAACGACCTCAGTAGTAATATTCCTGCGGAGATTATTCTCTATGCAGATGACACTACTGTCTTAAATAGGCATGATAGTGAAAGTCTGGCATTAGAAAATGCTAAATATAATCAAACCCTCATTGAGAATTGGTTGGCTGCTAACGAACTAGTGTTAAACAAGGAAAAAAACCAAAACTGTACTTTTTTCTCTTAAAGAAAAAAATATGAACTTAGATAGTCCAATGTTTCTTGGGATTAACTTTAGACCCAACCCTTAATTGGCACCAACACATATCTGTCCTCAAAAGTAGGCTTAGTAAAAGCATTTACGCTTTAAAAAGGTTAAGTGGTGAGTTGGAAAGGGAAGGCCTAAGGCAGGCCTATTTTGGTTTATTTCATGCCCATATGTCTTATGGTTTAATAGTATGGGGGTGGTGCTCCCAAGTCAGAAGATATATTTGTTGCACAAAAAAAAGCTATAAGAGTAATTACTGGTTCCCATAGATTAGCCCATTGTAAACAATTATTTATTGAATTAAGAATATTGACTTTACATTCCCTATACATATTTCAGTGTCTCATGTACTTGAGAGCTAATTTAGACAAGGTACATACAAGAAGCTCCATTCATTCCCACAATACTAGATCTGCAAATTTAATTAATTTACCACAAAATAGGCTATTAAAAAGTGAAAGAAATCCCATAGTTATATCAAGCCGATTAATGAATAAGTTACCCGACCCAGTCAAGAATTTAGAAAATGATAAATTTAAAATCTGTATCATAAATTTTTTATTAAAAAATCCGTTTTATAAAGTGGAAGAATTTCTTTCTGAGAGTTGGTCCGAATTGGATTTTAGGCCTGACCTGACGCTTTCAAGGAATCTTCTTTTGTCACTTTGTGCTAAACAAATATATGTTTAAGTAAAATAATATCCTATTTATTGTAATGTCCAATGTGTTGTTTATTATAATGTTTAAGTTAGGCCTGTTGTAATTTATAAAATGCTATTTTGATTAAAAATATTTACTAGTATTGTAATACTATATTGCTGTTATTTATATTATAGGGCCTACTGTAGTCTTAAAATTAGTCCATTGGCTTAGGTTATATTTATGTAAACAATGGCTTGTGTGTAGAAATATTAATCTCATAGTTACATGACTTGCCTATGTATTCTATGGAATATCTTGTGGTGAATAAAGATTCTATTCTATTCTATTCTATTCTATTCTATTCATTATTAGGAGCAGCAGCAGATAGGAAGCATGAGGCGAGAAGTTCGCAGTCGCAGACGACAGTGAAAAGCAAGCATTGTGAAGAGGAACAATGCTGCTAGGTGTGGAGCAGGTCGCTGGAGGCAGTGTGGACAAGGAAGTTGACTGCGCGGGGCCCGGAGATTTCATCTGTCGCATCGTGACAGCATGCGCTCATCGCATCGTGACAGCATGCGCTCATGTATGTTTGTTTTTAACAATTGACAGACGAGTCACATTTCCATCCATTTTTATAGACGCGCCACGTTCTTGCCAGTCAGACAGCGCCAGTTTATATCCCCTGATTTTAAAGTTCTTTGCTGTCTATATTTGAAATCTTTAAATAAAATGCATGGTTTGCCCGCGGTTGTTTTTTCAACTGTAAAGTCCATTTTTACAATTAAAAGTTAAAACGCTAAAACAATTTTCATAAATTAATATTAATGTTAATGTCCATCAATGATAAAGCTATAATTTAACTAAAATAAAAAAATATAAACTATGATAGCGAGATTTGAACCTAGGATCTTCGACTCCAGATTACTGTACGCTACCGATACCCCCAGCAGAGCTGATAAGAAAGCTTATCACTCGTGACCGACAAAGTGCGGTGCTCCGTGATAACGTCGAATAGGGTATTGCAATAGACACGTCAGTCTTTGTTAGTTTATTGTTTGGTTATCTTTGTAGTTTGTGTCTACTTACAGTATAAAATTAGTTGTTTAAATTTACTAAACTTACCGCCAAGTCAACTAATTCTGTCACGTCCAAAACATTAATCACGAATTGGACAAAAACCGTTTCGCAGTTACCAAACGCAGTTCAGTCAAGATTTGGATGTGAGAGTGATATCAAAACATAACATCACTTCCTTTGTTTTAACCTATGTAATTTGATGACAATCGGAACGTGTATGAGGAGCAATACGTTCATAGACCAACCGAGGCCTCGGCCGCGATACGAGCGGTTAGCGGTGGGCGGAGACAAAGTTTAATATTTGTGTTGTACATATGGGGAATACCTGACACTAGCCACGGTAGACGTGAGCATGACGTAAGTACCACACGATGGCGCTTATCCGCCGCCAATTCTAAACATTAAATGTTTCTCCTGCCACTCAACCCTCAGCTCAGTCTGTCAATGCTGTGCAACAGGACGCAAACGCCCCCTTCTCGACGTTACTTGTTGTAACTAACCCACTACTGTCTTCTCCAAAAAGTATCTATCTTATGCTTTGTATAAATCCAAGTGACTTTTCTGGTTTACTCAAAAACCCGGGCTGCACCTCTTATAAAACCGTCAAACATTATATTATTCAACGAACCGAACTTTGAAGCCTGTTTATAACGCTGTACATTTTAGGCCTGTGCTATCTATCTAACACACGTCTTTCCAAAACACTATTTTCTCTAAAGAATAAGAGTTGGACAACTTTGTCCAGAGACACCACTTCGGTGACTGAATAATACTTAAGTATGAAAAACCCGTTTGTATCGTGGTTACTACCGCTCTGCCACATTACCTCTTAAAGTGCACTCGTTTAGTGCCGAAGTCAGAAACGATCGGTCGGCCGATTTTAATTTTCCAATGCATTGTTACGTTTTTTTTTTGGGAGGGGGGCAGAGGCTTGCCATGGCACAGGAGTAGAACTAACCAAGATAAACTCACTACACTAGTGGAGGTAATCTTAGATCAAACTACCGTCAGATGTAGCTCACAATCATAATGTCGATCTTTATTCACAATTTCACGAGCTACGTCGCGTAAAATACAATGTTTCGTGATTAATAAGTTCTTGATTCAAGAAGCTGTCAAATTATGTATTAATTTTATAAGTTTTTAGAAGCAAAAACAATCCCGGCTTATTTCCGGGTTTCCCGGTCGGGTGGCCACCCTGTGTTTACTTTAACCACGTCACAATATTAATCATTTTTCAACAGTAAAAAAAATTAAATTAAAAAATCAACAAATAATAATGAAATTTTAGAAAGACAGAAATGTTTTTAGAATCTCGTAAAAGGCACTAGGAGTTGAACATGCTAACTGTAATGCCTTCAATCATCAGTGCAAGGCAACACCGCAGGCAATGAATGAATACATCCCTCGAGATAGTACCAATCAGTGAAATATAAATTTCCAAATAAAAAATTGGAATTTTATGGTGTGAAAGAATTAAACTGGTTTAAGCTTTATTTCCAATCTAGGAAACAAAAATTATAAGTCTGCAAGTAAGAGGATCCATTTTAGGCCCAACATTATTTCTAATTTATATGAATGATTTATTATGATGATTTATTTAATGAATTTTTATTAATGATAATAACAAAGGAAGTTTAAATATTGTATGCTGACAACACTACAGAAATAGTAACAGACCTAAACACTGTCAGTGTGCATTGTAAAATCTCTTCACTTATTTTAGAATTAAAATATTTGGTTCAATATAAATGGTTTATTTTTAAATAGCAATAAATCAGAAATCGTTAATTTTAAAACGTACAAACAAATCAATTCTTCAGACCGTATTTTAATGATGAATAGGTAGGTGTTTCTAATACAGTAAAGTTTTTGGGATTATACATTTATGAAAACATTAATTGGAAATTTCATATTGAAAAACTGGAAAATAAGCTGAGTTCTGCATGATTTGCCTTAAAACTTTTGCAAAATATTGTCAGTTTTCTAGTGATGATGACACCATATAATAGTTATGTCTTCCCTCACAAAATGTATGGCATATTGGATGGGGTTCTTCTTCCAAAGCGATTTCTATTTTTAAATTACAAAAAAGAGCTTTGAGAATCATAAAAAAACATCCTGTAGGACTATATTCAAACAAGTAAATTTATTGACAGGTCTATCACTTTATATATTAATACCTTTTATGAAATAAATTGTATTTTATTACTCATTTGATGAGAACATATAATGGAGAGCTTTAGAAGGGTTCAATTTTTTGCGCAAAACATTAACATACATGTTCAATAAATATCATTGTTTGTCCATGGTTAATCCTAAATATTTAATGTGCCAGATTTGTGCTAATAAAACACAACTGTACAGTGTCAATACAATTCATGTATTTGCTGACATATACTGTTGGAGAAATACCTCATTACTGTATTTTTTTCTATTAGTAATAATAATATTTTTATTAAAAACCCATTGAGTCACATTTTAAACATTTTCATTCAAGTTTTCTGTTGCTACAAACAAATATCTATTGCCATATAAATATGAATTATATCATCAGCATGTACTAATGCTGTACAGTTATATGTTAAAATATATAATTTATACATACAAAAACTTATTAGTTCAAGCAAACTGCCTTGAGGTACTCTTAAGTTAATTTTATTGATATCAATAAATTCATTCACTATTTTTATTTAAAATATCGTTTCCTAAATAACATTCAAATCAACATAAGCATCCTTCTGAAACCCAAATCACTGTAGTATGATTATTTCTTTTAATATATTAACTAATTTACTTACAGGTTTAGATTCAACAAGAGCATCCTTCTTAATTTTACACTGCATGAGTTTTAAACATGCAATGGCATCTTCCGCTGAGTCATGTGCATCACCTGAAATTGAATCACAGATTCTTTTTTACTTTTTTCAGTATGATTTCAGTTTTTAATTTGTGTTGTAACAAATTGTAACATAAAACTTTGTACAGTGGCATAGGGCATAAAATTGAACTTTTTAATGAAATCAGTAGCTTTTCAACACATTAGGGGGATGGCCTGTAACAAGTCAGTGGAAAATCTTAAATGTAAGCATAGGTCGAGGTGCATACCATTTTAAAGGTTTTAATTAATAAAACATCATGCCGCAAATTAGATCTCAAAAGGTTAATCTTAAACAAAGAGGTGGTGCTCTAACTTTTCAATACTGGACTTATATGCAAGTTCAAAAATGATTTAATCTTATTGTAACCATATCAGATGAAGTTACAAAACTTCACAAAAACATATTCTTTAAAATGTATTCAGTGTTCTACTATTTATATGGGAATGGTCCACGAGGAGTCAGTGGGAAATTTTTAATGTAAGCATAGGTTGATATGCATATAATTTTTAACAGCAAATCAAGCAAACAAAATATGCTGCAAACCGTACTTAAAAAAGCTTTATCCATTACAAAAATTTTACAAAATACTATATTTTGAAATTTTTATAACAATTCTAACAGTACTTTTTTTGAGAAAATTGGTCAGCGCATAAGCGAGAACAACCACTTTAAATATACGCTTGCACAAGCTAAGAACAACAAACAACTGATAGCTTTCAACTATATGTTTGGAATTTCAATAAAATTAGGTAAATAGTTTTTGTGGTTGGTGGTAAATCTTTTATAACTATACTGTTCTTTGTTTTTTCTTTTTGTTATTTGACTTACTTTTCAACAAACGCCATTTCATTAATATTGAAGAAAACAAAACAATTATTTTTTCAAATTTTTTATCTATTCAAACCTATGTGCCAAATTTGGTTTCTTTAGCTTAACTGGTTTAAGAGATAATAGTTTTGTTATAAAAAATACAAAATGGCAGCTAGCGGCTAAACAACACATTTCTCTACCTATGCTGATAGGACATTTTTTGCTTTTTATATGCATGTGTGTGTGTTTTATAATATATATATATATATATATATATATATATATATATATATATATATAATATCAAATAATAATATTTTTGTAACTGTTGATATTTTGAGTTTGAGTGCTAGAGAGGACTCATTAGTCCTAATTCCTCCACTAAAAATAAAAGCCATTTCATTTCATTTTATTACTGACATTCATCTAAATTATTTCTAATAAATTGCAGCACTATACCAGGCATGACAAATGTAGTGATGGAGAACTTAATCTTCAACTACAAAATTATTAACTATTTGTACCATGATGAATACATAATATGCAGTGAACCTGGAGTCTTCGTCAACTACATTATCAATATTAATGTTTCAACTGCAGTAAAATAGGTGCAACCAACATGTGGCCAGTAAACATCCATCATTGTTATTGTATTACATTAAATATACAATAAACAATGTATGAATTAAGTTTCTAACATTAAGAATCTTGTTATATAAACATGAAATGTTTTTCAATCTTTTTTAAGACACTTGTATGATTTGAATTTGAAGATCACTCAGACTTATCCACTGGTCCCTTTAGGTTAGAATTATTCACTTTCATTCATTGTATCAGTATATGTTGAAGTACTTTATTTTAATTTATTGCTGAATTTTTTCTTGTATACATATCATATATTAAATTTACAAAGATATATTCAACCAATCAATATAGAGTAAAATGTATCAAACCTTGCCATATCCAGCAAAGTGACAAATGATAAAATTTTTTGGAATTGTAAGCTTTGCAAGCAAACTTAATCACTCTCTCCCACATGTAGGCCAAGTGGGCGGGAACAGGAGAGGAGTGAGACAGAGATGGGCTTTGCTTCCCTTCCAATGTAATCTCCTGAACTAATTTTAGAAACAATGACTTTGGTGAAACGAGATACTGGTTAAGTTTGAACTAGGTTTGTTTGACTGAATTAGTGGACTAAAGATGGCTAACAAGAGGAAAGAAACTGTAATAATTATGGATAAGAAACTTTGAGCAATTAGAGGAATAGATCCAGAGGAAACGATGAAAAAAATGGATAAACGACAATCCAGTGTTAGTATTAAAATTAGCTGTATTATAAATGTATAAAATTTCACATAACATAAAATTCAAGAGCACTAATTAACATTTTCATAGTTATGTTGTGTCTTAAAAAAGTAAATTGCAATCTCAGTAATGCATTTTTTAGATACAATCTTCTTCTTCAAATTTCCATTATACCTATCTGTCTTAACCCGCCACCACATTAGGCAGGCATTTTTATCTTATTGAATTGACAATGAGCTGAAATATCTACACATGCCACTTAAGATAAATTTTTACCTTCATACTGAATCACTTCATTCAAAAACTCTTTGGCCAGAGCTTTTAGTGCTTGTTTTTTCCCCTGAGATTGAAAAACCATGGCGGTATCTACTACCGTGCTGTGAACCAACTGTAAAAATACAAGATAAAATTATAGGTATAATAGCTGAAAAATGATTTATGTGTTTATGACTTATTTACTACCCGCTGCCCATCACACATTTACACAGAACACTGATAATGAAATTTCAAATAACGTAATTGTACTATTATAGAAACTACGGTATTATGTTCCTTTTTTGAATATTCAGATGTTTATGTGTATCATAATTTTAAATGGTATAAGCATAAAGAAAGTATCTGTTATAAAGTTAGAGCATGTTTATTAAAATTATATTATTTAAAACAGTTTCTTCTTTGTAACATATTCCTGATGGTTTAAAGTTCATTATGTGAATCAGTTATATAAGATATAGTCTTAAGAACATGAGGAAATGCATCAAACTATCAATTACAAACCAACAACAATGTGCCATTAAATGTATTGTACCTGTGAAAGTTAATACATTAATACAAAGTAAATAAAAGTCTTACCATATGAAGAAATTTTTCAATGAGTAAATTACAAGTAGATAAATGGTTAAGTTCTCAATAGTATGTGATAATTTACATAATAGTACATTAGAATCTCTTTAATCCTGCACGTTTGGGACTCGACCCCAATTGTGCCCCGTTGCTCCCTTGCCAGATTAAAGAAAATTCCGGACTATGGAGGTTATTTATAAAAATCCAGGAGTCGTATAAAAAATAACACAATTTACACAAAAAACTTTTATTATATATATTTATTACTTAAACATGGGTTATTTAAACAGTATAAATCAATGTATAAGTACAAGAGAAATATTAAAGTGCATTTTTTAAGTACAGTATATGATAAAATAAATTTGAATACAGTACTGTACTATTCGTGGTTTTTAGCAACAGCACTGGTAGATAGCTGGAAAAAATATCTAATATCTACTTGCTTCTTACAATTATTTTTTTTATTTAAAAAATATTTTTTGATTATATGCAAGTTCATAGCTTCGGCCATACTGTATTGTTTATTTGACTCAGCAAATTTTACAAACGTGTTGATTGCTTCATCCCAAGACACAACTTTTGTTTCCGCGACTTCTTCACCATCACTTTCTGATTCGTTCTGAACTGATTTTTGATTCAGAACACTTTGAACTATGGATTCATCATTGATTTTTTCAAATGGTGAGAGGATTTATCTCTAACCACTTAATGATTTTGGTGCTTGGAATATTTCTTAGCTCACTCATTTCACTGGTTTTTTTCTTTAATCTCTACCAGATTAATTTGTAGGCCTACATCTTCATCGTCTTTAGTTAGATCATTCTCATTAGAAACATCGTCATTGTTCATAACACCTGGCCAGAGTTTCCTCCATGATCTTTTAACTGTTTCATTCTGAACATCATTCCATGACAAAGCTGCAGTAAAAATAATTACATCTTTTATGTTAAACTTGGCTTGAAATTCCTTAACACTGGACTCGGAAACAACCAATTCTTGTATGAATGAACCTCTGTACTTGCATTTAAAGATTTAGTGAAATGCATGCCGCGAGACGAGTGGATCCAAGATTTGCTGAGCAGTCACGATGCCCTCACGTTTACTAGAGCGTGACGCTTTGTTGCTCTTTGAGTATTGGCGGTAGTTGTCAAGTTGCTCACTTTACAATGTTAATTGTGAAGGAAATTCTATGATTTTTTCCTATTGCTGTTGATGCTGGATTATAGACAATTCCGGACTATAGAATGCTGGATTAAGGAGGTTTTACTGTACTTATAAAATAAAACACACAAATGAGAAAACATGATCTAATTGTACTTAAAGTAAGCAAAAAAATAAGGAAGTAAAACACTGGAAGTTTAAATGTCCATAGGTGCGCCGACGAGGAGGGGTGGAACAGTCTTTTTATGACTAAAAATAACATTTTATGTTGGAACTTTGAAATCAATCGTAATCAAATATATAAATTCAAACTTTTATTATATCTATTTTATTTAGTAAATACACGGTAATGCACATATATTAATTTGATTTTCTTCAAAACACTAAATATTAGAAATTAACCGTCACGCAGCAACTATTTCTTGTGGTTTCTACCTGTACATTGTACTTTCAGTTCAAAGTACAAAATGTATTCATACTGATTTAGAATCATATGTTCCAGAGTACTCCTAAAATCGTACAGTTATGTTACAATTACTTATGCTGCTAAATGAGTCAGAGTATTCTGTACCAGGAACGACAGTAACTGTGTAAAGTATCTGTATCGTAAAAGTACCTGTACTTTCAGTTTGCAGTAACTTTTACTCTTAAGACAGACGAGTACCTGGAAAAAAGTATCTGTTACAGTAGTCCTGATGTGGTCAGTTATCACAGTAGTGAGTGAGCTGCCAAGCTCTGAGCAGTTCTGTACTGTGTTTGTTTGGTTTGTTGTCATTCGTTGTCACTAAGCACTAGGTGATACCACCCTGGGCAGTCTGGCGAATTGCATGTTAAAAAATTGTTACCGGTTAAAGTACAGTCAATTAACAAAACCAGGACAATTTATCTGGGTTACAAATTAAATATTTTAGATAGTGGTTTACAAAATTACAAGCTCAAGATAATGATTAAGAGCTCCATAACATGACAAATGTTTAATTTTGTGGACCTCCCAATCAGGAATAAATGTTAAGATATTAATTTAGTAACAACTTTATTTTCATACTATTCTAAAATTACTTACTCATTTACAGTTCACATGAATCTATCTTGTATAAGCATTTGGTCTTAATCAGATCACAAGATTCCGAGTTATGAATTTTCAAAGTTGCAGTTTGGTTGAAAAGTAGCACAAAACAGTTTTTTTCATAGTTATCAATAGAAAAACTGGAAGTTATTGTTAGTAAACAGTTGCATATGTCAAAAATCAGAAATAAAGAAACTAAATTTTAATATAATTCCCATTATTGCAGCTATATTACTTAGTTTATGGTTAACTTAAAAACTCGAATATTTATATTTTTTATCGGAAAGTAGACATCAAGATTTAACTTTGGTCTGGATACAGGTATATGATTTAAAATTAACCACATTGTTCAATATTTTGTTAATGCCATGATTAAATATTGTTTTAGTTAAGAAAACTTCATATAAACTGTATTTGTTGCTGAAAATTTTAATTATCCCTATATAACCTTCCTGGTGAATGGCGGTAGAGTGGTTTAACTGCAAACTATACACCCTGATCTGATCTATGCCCTCCTTTTATTAGTTCAGAAATCCTATAAATAGGACCTAATATTTCAACAATTTTCAGAAGGAGGACCTCCAGATTCCCCCTACTTATCCGGAGGGTTTGCCATACCTCAACTCTCCGGTGTTCTGGACATCCTCTAGATAAGATTTCTGGATGGTGCCTACAATATTTAACATACTTCAAATTGATTTATAGATCATTAAAAATGTTAAATTGTTTAAATTTGCATTAAAAGACCTTTTTATAGAAGAATGAAATACAGTAATAAAACTAATTAAAATTACTTGTTATGATTTTTATTTTGTCACTATTATGTTTATAACTAACAGTTACCCGCAGCTTCACACACAATTTCTTGTTGAAAATCAGTGACCCCAAGGCTTTTGACATAGATTGTCAATACGGTCTCAAAACATGGTATTGATGGTCAAATATGAGATTGGATAACCCAGCAAGGATCCAGTTGAACCCACCACTGGGCACAGCAAAAACTGATGTGCCACTTCAACCTGGACAACCTTACAGATGTCCAGGAGCAGCACATCACTAACCGCAAATATCGAGATTCTGGGGTTCATGGGCAATTCGATAGGTCTAGTCAACTGTGGGAGATGAATGTTGGAGTTGGTGGGGTTTGTTCCTTAACCTCAGAGGTTAACATCAACAGGGGTGTGCCACCCCTACTTTGACTGGAGAGGCTGGTTCAGAGCTGGCCTCCCCTTCTTCCGGGGGGATATGACTGAGATTAGTGCCCTAATTCTTCCTCATGGATCTTAATAGGAGGCAACCCCTACCCCCTAACCTTACCCATCCTGAATATCCTGTCACTCCGGAAGCAGCGCTAAGGTTCTTATAGGACCAAGTGCAATTTATAAGCTTCTTGTCCTAAGAGAACAAAAAAAATGTGAATGGATAACGGCCTTGCTCACAGACAGGGTGGTTACCATGAGGGGTTGTCCCCAGGGTCGCATCCTTTCTCCTCTTCTGTGGAGCCTAGTTGCGGATGACCTACTTGTGTCTTTGAACAACAATGGTGTCTTTGCACAGGGTTATGCGGATGACATTGTGATTCTGTGTGTGGGAAGTTCAACACAACAGTCAAGGAACTGACCAATGCTGCTCTGAACATAGTGGGGAACTGGTGTGATGGGATGGGTCTTAGTGTCAAACCCAACAAGGCTGCCATGGTTGCCTTTACTAGGAGGTAAAGTTGGAGGGTATTGGTCCATTCTTACTGAAAGGCTCTTCTTCCATTGAGATGAAGTCCAAGGTTAAGTACTTGGGTGTAATCCTTGATAGGGTCCTGAACTGGGGACACCATCTGGAAAGGATTATCGCCAGAGGGAAATGATCTTTAACTCAATGCAGACGTATGATAGGTGGATTTTGGGGACCTAAACTGAGGCTTTTGTATTGGCTTTATGTTTCTGTGGTTTGACCTGCACTAATGTTTGGGGCTGTTGTCTGGTGGCCAAAAATGGAGGCCAAGATGGTGGTAGCTGATCTAGCTAGCATCCATAGGTTGGTTTTCCTTGCTTTCACTGGGGCTTTTCCAAGTGAACCAGGCACAGCTTTAGACTGTTGCCTGAACCTCGCCCACCAAACCAAATGTACTAAAAAAAAACCGTGAATACTTTAACTCGTACAAGAACTAAAAGAAGAATGAAGCTACCGCCGACACGACTCCTTAATTAGAGTTGGACATGATGTTGAAAGAGTTGGTATGGTTACGCCTATCCAAGGTTTAAGGTGGGACGATGGTGTAAATATAATGTAAATGATATGTGAAGGAAACAGGATTTTTCCAGACATTTGCCATCGTTTAGTGATACAAAACAGCAGTAACACTACGTTTCGAGATCTGCAATCTGATCCCTTCTTCTCAGTCGTAGGTGGTTGGTCGACGAATGTAGACGTATTGTAACCTGTATTCTGTAGTTCAGTTTTAATAATTATTGTTGTGTTTAGTTTTTGATTAAGTGCATGTTTTAGAGTTAGTGAAGTTGACACACAAAATGGTGGTTGTGATTCCTGACTTACACGTGTCACAACGCTCTGGTATGATTTGTTTACTTTAACCTAATTTGTAATTATGTGTTAGGTTAGTTATTTACCTGAAGTAGGGACCATATTGTAGATCTCGAAACTTATTGAATTTTTGCATCACTGAACAAAGGCAAATTTTCAGAAAATCCTAATTCCTTCACAATCCTTCCATCATCAAAAATAAACTTCAAATAAATTATATGTTTTGATAGTTTAACTATTGATTCATGTTGGTGGTGGACTGCTCTTAGTAATAATATTTACATTCAAACCCATTGTTAAAAAAATGTAAACACGTGGTTGATATAAATATTTGTATGTATGTTGATATGTATAACTTATGTATTTGACTTTTGTCTTGTTTTGTAAAGTGATTCATGTGGAATAGTATTTTATTATGTTTAAAATTCTATTAAAACAAGTTCAGTTATTGTTAATTGAGTTGTTTTAACTGCCTTTCCTTTTTAAGTTGAAATCTGTCCATTGTCAGCTGAAATTCCCATTACAGAACACATACAAATCCTATATTGTAATTGTATATAGGATATATAAATAAAATTGATGCTAGTGTTAAAATAAGTGTAATTTCAAAATATTTAACCAATATTTATATAACCTAAAATAGGTACGAATAGTACCAGTAAAATTAAATTATACACTGTACAGAAAAATCCATGTTCATACTTAATAAGATAATTCTGTTGGTAACTTATAATCACTGAACTACATCTAACAACTTACCTTAAGCACTTTCAAGTCATTTTCTAGACTGTGGCCAATCAGTATGGTCTTGCTATTAAACAATGTTAACATTGCTTGTTGAACCTCTTTCAAACACACTTTGGAATTTTTTAAGTGATTTTCGGTAAGACCACTCAATCTGAGGACAAATATAAGTATTAGATACACACTTGATATAATCATGACTCTCACCTAACTAGATTTATCAAGACCTATTAGTCCTCAACCAATAATAACTGAGCATTTACTATGCAGAGTAATGCACAACCCAGTGTCACTGTATGTCAGCACAAGATATCTACTTTAATAAATAAATATTATATGTTGATATACAAAGTACTACTGTAACAAATTGAACCATTACCTTTGCTAAGAATTATTGTCAGTATTACATTTTCTTATATAATTAGTAATGTAATAATAATTATATTATAATTATAATTAGTAGTAATACTGATATAAATAATTATTTACCAGCTTACTAATTTCATAATCAAACAGCTCAAGCAGTTGTGCATCGTGATCAGATAATGATGGCCGAATGTTTTTAAATGTTTATGTCTATAGTGAATGAGTATAGACATTAGATTCAATGAGAACTTTATTTTGTAGTACAATTACTATACTAAAAGCAGTTGCCATATTCTGTTGGTTTATTATAACTATGAAAGGTAGTTAAAATATAATTACCTAGTACAGCAGTCGGCAATGGGTTTTTCAGGTTTTACACAAGTGTCGTAGACAACTCGTTGCTCAGCATTCACAACAGTTACCCGCCCCAGTTCTAATCCTGAAGTGGACCAATACATCTCACAATCCACAGCATACACACCCCATCCCTCAGCAGGTTCTACTCCTTCAGGTTTTATGGTTTCTACAAACCCTTCCAGATTGTTGTAGTCTACATCATTAGGCGCATGATATTCAGATGCCACACAAGGATTATCTATCGTCTGGCCACAGCATCTGTAGACTCTTCTAAAACCACCTATTTAAACAGAATATGAAAACCATTATTTAAACAGAATATGAAAAACATTCTTTCACGTTATATGATACGATTTACTCTATAATTGAAGGGCTTGGAGGATAAAGGGGTTATGTTACATTTTTGAGAATATGAGATATTTCAGTGGATGAAGGTGTTATGTACCCAAGTGTTATGTCACATTACCAGAACGTAAAAAAAGACATAGAAGTATCAGATATTAGTAAGATGAAGGGGCTATGTTACATTTTTGAGAATATGAGATATTTCAGTGGATGAAGGTGTTATGTACCCAAGTGTTACGTCACATTACCAGAACGTAAAAAAAGACATAGAAGTATCAGATATTAGTAAGATGAAGGGGCTATGTTACATTTTTGAGAATATGAGATATTTCAGTGGATGAAGGTGTTATGTACCCAAGTGTTACGTCACATTACCAGAACGTAAAAAAAGACATAGAAGTATCAGATATTAGTAAGATGAAGGTGCTATGTTACATTTTTGAGAATATGAGATATTTCAGTGGATGAAGGTGTTATGTACCCAAGTGTTACGTCACATTACCAGAACGTAAAAAAAGACATAGAAGTATCAGATATTAGTAAGATGAAGGGGCTATGTTACATTTTTGAGAATATGAGATATTTCAGTGGATGAAGGTGTTATGTACCCAAGTGTTATGTCACATTACCAGAACGTAAAAAAAGACATAGAAGTATCAGATATTAGTAAGATGAAGGGGCTATGTTACATTTTTGAGAATATGAGATATTTCAGTGGATGAAGGTGTTATGTACCCAAGTGTTATGTCACATTACCAGAACGTAAAAAAAGACATAGAAGTATCAGATATTAGTAAGATGAAGGGGCTATCTTACATTTTTGAGAATATGAGATATTTCAGTGGATGAAGGTGTTATGTACCCAAGTGTTATGTCACATTACCAGAACGTAAAAAAAGACATAGAAGTATCAGATATTAGTAAGATAAAGGGGCTATGTTACATTTTTGAGAATATGAGATATTTCAGTGGATGAAGGTGTTATGTACCCAAGTGTTATGTCACATTACCAGAACGTAAAAAAAGACATAGAAGTATCAGATATTAGTAAGATGAAGGGGCTATGTTACTTTATATGCTATATCCATAGAATATGAAGACGACATGTCCCAATAACTCCTTCCACTAGGGTATGGACTGGAAATATAAACATAACTCCTTCATGCACTCAACAGCTGCTGAACAACAGTTGTGGTGTTGAGCTTACAGATCGTTAATGTCATGGTTTAAATAAGTTTTATTTGGTTACATCTTAAGTGTTATTTTGTATCTTTTAAATAAGAGTTCTAGAGGAAAGCTAATGCTAAATTTAGTCCTGGAACAACAAAACAATAATTTTTCTTTAAATACTACAGCTAAATCAATAAAATAAAATGATTGCAACCTAGAAGAAACACATGATGTGAATGAATCTTACATTATTCAACAAGAAATTACCAACGGTGAGTAAGCTCTATAATTAGTAACATTATTTCATGTTGATGATAATAACATTCTATTGTATTTAAAATTAAAACACATTTACATAACCACACAAGTCATAATCAATGCATGTATAGACAAAGGCAATACAAATAGCTATAAATACATTACTCCTATTAACTAATTATAAGTTAGGGTAGGATGCCTTTGAACCTTAATGTGCTTTAAACAACTTTCTTTAAATAATTTTGTGTAAGGTTTTTCAATATTATGCAGATTGCACCAATTTAAACAAAATTTGCCACTTAAATTACTGGTCAGCTTTTGGGTCAAATTGTAATTTAGGTTAGGAATCTAACCCTAAAACTAAAAATGACATTAATGGCTTTTGCAATTTTTAGTAAGAATAGGTTACTAGCATAACATTGATACTACTGAATTGTAGATATTATAGTGTACCCTATTTACATTTGGCCTATGTATAATTATTATCGAATACGATATAGCCTAGAGCTATATTAGTTTTTTATAAAATCTTCATGACTAGCTCCTAATGTTTTGTTTGTTTCAGAAAATGAACCGGAAAGCAGTTCTCCCAGCAGCTTTAATCTGTTTAGCGATGACTCCAGTGATGTGTACCAGCCAGATTACGTTGAACTTAGTGAATGTGATGGTGACAATCAATATGAAACTAATGAGGTCCTATCAAACAAGTTGGCTTATGAAAGAGAAGAACAGCCTTCAACTTATGTAAGGAAAGACACAGTTGATGGAAGGAGGAAAGCTCAATATCTCCATCAAACAATGCCCAAAACAATCAGAAACATTTTTTTAAAGACTTCTAAGAAAATATAAAAAAACCCGATGAATGGAGAAAGAGTAAGGCAGTAGCCAAAAGCCAGTGAGGTGAAAGCTATATATCATATAAAGGATATGTTATTCGTGAGAAATGTATTAAACTAGGAACCCTTTGCCATGATAAATATTAATTTAAATGTACAAACAACTTTGATGAAGAAACTCGAAAGTCCATTTTAAAATCTTTTAATGATCTAAATGCTGAAGCCAAAAATACATTGCTGTTCAACAACATTGTAAAAGTTCCAGTACAGAGAACTAGGAAGGGAGCTGTAAAACACAAGCTATTTTCATATAAAGCATACAATCAAAGTGGAGGCAACAAAATGTCTGTATGCAAAAAGGTTTTGGTATCAAATAAGTTTCAAAAATTGAAGTTATTCAAAATAAAATTAAAACTGGTTCAGCTGCTTCTGAACCTGATAAAAGGGGCAAGCATAATGTGAGGCCAGACAAAATAAGTGATGAAATTAACAATTCTGTTGATGAAAATATTAGTAAATTCCCAATCGAGGAGTCACATTACCCAATAAACTGCACTATGTCCAAAAAATACCTTTTTCTACTTCTGCCAGTTTCAAAAATGCATAAATTGTACATAAATAAAAACAAAAGCAACAATCTTTCAGATAAATTTTGTAAGTTGAAAGAAAGTTATTACTGTCATATTTTTGACACTCGTTAAAATTTATCTTTTGGTAGTTGAAAGTCTGACACATGTAGACAAATGTGATGCCGGTAACAGTTGATCTACAACAGACTATGTCTTTGCCACGTCAGCACATCAAAGGCGTTCTATCTATGCCAATCCTGGTTTTAGAACCTAGGAATACATATTACAACGAAAGAGGGGTCTAAAGCAGTATTCTGTACATGGTCTGAAGGTCAAGCCAACAGAGGCAGTTCTGAGATTTTAAACTTAACGCTCACTACAGCTGAACTGGAGGAACAGCTGAAAAGTAAGGAGCATATTATAATTTGGTCTGATTCCTGTTCGGGCCCAAATAAAAATCTTTAATCGTTTGTCTTTACCAGTACTTGAACAGCATAGGTAGGTTTAAAGTTATTTATCATAAATTCCCAAAATTGGGACATACTTACCTTGACAGTGACAGGCATTTTGGCCGTATAGAAAAGCAGTTAAAAAAACATCAATGTATCTATTTTCCTGAACAGTATCGAGAAATCATCAGCAAATCAAGTTATTGATATGACTAATCACTTCCACAAAACTGATGATTTTATGACTACAATGAAACTTTATAACAGGAAGAAGGATCTCCTAGGCGAAAATGTTCGTTTTAGAGATGGTGTCAAATGGATGGAGGTTGGTTACTATGGCGGCTGACAGTGATGATGTGTGTGGTGTATGCATGATTAATTTTCAAAGCACAGACCTAATAGTGAGGTGCAACGGTTAAAGTTAAATTTTCTTCCTGTGTGCAAAATTTTGATTGATTACCACTTCCAAGCCTTAAAAATGCTTGAAGGTGAAGTGAAGATTATACAAAGTGAAAGGTTAATACAAAAGATGAATTGAGTACTCGGATTTTTAATACTGCTGTAATCATACAGGAAAAGAAAGATGTTCTTGAAACAGTGACATAAATTATTCTGAAGTGTATAGACTTTAATGGTGGAACTTTCGAACCTTATTTATAATGTAATGAAATTAGTTATTTTTTATTTAAAAAAGTATTATAATGGTAAATGAAATGAAATTATGGTGTTAAAATATTATGCTTTCCTCCTGGACCACCCTGTATAGTTTAGACGAGTTCGTTAGCCAGTCTTAACCAATAAAAAGTTTCAAGATGGTGGTCATTCGGATTCGGGCAAAATTTGTAACTTGAGTATTCCATATGATAAATAAAAATTTTAGTTTTTCACAAAATTGTCAAGTAATTCTAAGCAATATTTGTAGGGAAAAGAGGATAAGACATCATAATTGGAGTAGAGCCTCAGGATTAAGACTATCCAAATTGTTTATCTCTCCTTACGTTAAAGGGTGGACAGCTCTCTTAGATCAGAATAAGGAGGACATAAGACTAATATTAGGAATTTTGACAGGATATGGCTCTCTAAGGAAGCATCTTATGAAGGTAGGCCTTAGCCAGACTAACGAGTGTAGACTCTGTGGAGAGGAGGAGGAGTCAGCAGAGCACATTTGGTTAGATTGTCCTGCCATCGTAGAAACTCGGAAAAGATACCTGGGAGCATATCTCTTCAGCCCCAAGGATATCAGAGAACAGGAGCCCTCAAATCTGATTGGTTTTTGCAAAAGCCTCGGACTTTGAGGACACAAAATTAAAGTAAGGGACTAAGCGCGGAGACAAACTGTCCTTCTTCCCCAGGAAAGGAAAAAAAGCAATATTTGCTCTCACTTATTTTTTTATAACTTTTAAGGTTTCGAGATGGTGGCCATTGAAAGTTATAGAATTATACAACTGAACCATCGTAAATTAATAGGTTCACAAACAGAATTTTAGATTAATTGTAACTAAATCAAGTCCACATTTTTACAAAGAAATTTATACAGTTGTAACAATTTTTTTGTAGTAAGATTTCAAGATTATGGACTTTTTAAATATTTGAAAGTGTTACAATTGTATTAACATGCCAACAACATTGAGGGTTATTATCCCATCAGTTTTGTTAGAATAAAATATCTAAACTAATAATGCATCTTCAGTTCAAGATTTTGAAATAACAGCCTCATATGAAATCTACCTTTCTTCTAACTGAGCTGGAAGGGATATTTAACTTCACAATCGATAAATACGAAAATATGAACAGATTAAATGTCAAAATAGCATTTTTAATATTACTTAACCCCTAATGTTTATTCACTTCCCTGAAATACTAAAGTTCATGTTAATTTGTTTAGTTATTATACATTATATGATTGTTTCATAATTATTAATCCATCACTTACTAATTTACTTACTATTCTAATTCAACGATTCTGGTTATTGCTTTTGATTCACTGGGCATACAAGGAATATTTCAAAAATGAAAATAATTAAATATTATAGATTGATTAGTATCACAATAATTGGCTTGGTGGTTAAAGGGGTTATGTAACAAATTATACATTGTGAGTAATTGAAGTTCAAAGTTTTTTAATTCCAATTTTTTTGTTTGCATTTGTCTATAATAATTGCTTGAAATTGGTTCTCATTTTTGTTGACCTGAGTCAGGCCTTTAATTGTTCAGAACACAGTACTCTTTTAGCCAAATTAAATCATTATGGAATTCATGGATGTGCCCTTGATTTTATAAAATCATACCTCACCAATAGAACACAAAAAGTATATATCAAAGGAAATTGGTCACTGAAAGTCAAAATAGAGTACGGTGTCCCTCAGGGATCAGTACTTGGACGCTTACTTTTTATCATATGCAGTATATCAATGACAATAACATTGGATGTTGATGCTAATACGCTTCTCTATGCTGATGACACAACTTTTTTCGATAGTAGTAATAACCTGAATGAACTAATGAAATTAACCGACACCACAATAAACGAAGCATCAATATGGTTTAAAGAAAATGGTTTTTTAATGAATGAAACTAAAACTCAAAACATTTTGTTTACTTTAAAATCAATTCCTGGGGACCTCACATTGATTTTCTGTCTACTAAAATATCTAGAGTTATTTTTTTATTGAGACGTCTATCTTGCTGCATAGTGAAAATTATGTTCGGACTGCATATTTTGGCTACTTTCAGTCAATTTTGTGATATGGATTAATTCCATGGGGAAATAGTGCTAGAGTTCAGGAAATACTGGAGCTTCAAAAGAAAGCTGTTAGAATTGTTGGTAAAGCTGAATATCTCGATCATTGTAAACCTGTTTTCATTAACCAAGGAATTCTTACAATAGTTAATTTATATTTGTTTGACTTATCTGTTTACATTTTAAATAATAAGGTTTTAGTAAACCGTACACAAACACATAATTATAACACAAGAAACAGAAATAACATTTTAATTTAATATTGTCGACTAAGTAAATCTTTGAATAGTCATGTTGTAATTGGCTTAAAAGTGCATAACAAATTGAAACATCTGATAGAAAAATATCTTCGTAAAATTTATAAAAATAAACTTTGAATGGCTGTTAAAAAACCCCTTCTATAATATTGATGAGTTTTTTCTATTAACAAAATAGACTTTTAATGATTGTTTTAAGATATACTCATGGTAAAATTAGTATATTTCTAAACTAGAAAATTATTATTACTACATGTAAAGAATACATAACATATCCAATTTATTTATTTTTCAAAAAATAAATAAATTGGAAATGTTATGTATTCTTTACATTTAGTAATATTTATAAGTTTTTCCAATTGCTCCAAGAGTCTTCAATAGACAATTAATGACATACACACACATATATATATATATATATATATATATATATATATATATATATATAATATTTATGTATTATACTTATTAAATATTATTTAGAGACAATGCTATTTAGTCTGTAGCTGAATTAGACTTTGTCAATGCATGTAACATGTTTTACAACAAATAAACGAATTTATTATTATTATTATTTTCAATGTAAAAGTTTGCATTTTTTTATTTTGTGTTTATATATATATATATATATATATATATATATATACAAATTGTGTACATAGCTCCTTCATCCACAGAATTCAAATTTTTTATAATAAATAATCTAAGGGGTGAAGGTGGTATTATGTAAACTTATACTTGAATTATTTTTTATCTACATGACCTATAATGAGAGTGTACAAAAAATACTTGAAACAGGCCATTATTGTATTAAAATAAAATGTAAATAGTAAAAAAAAATATATATATATATATATATATATATAAACTTACTACCTTATCAAAAGGTAGTATTAAATTAAACAAAAACATTAATTATTTCTTTATGAATATCAAACTTAATGTGTTTACAACATATACATTACTGCAGTGTTGATCTAGAACTTCCTTTGAGGAAACCGTGTTCATTTTTTACATTGAGGTCATGTCTTTCCAGGTGTTTTAGCATTCTTGACACTGCAACCTTTTCTTGTATTATGTATTAGTCTTTTTTTGTGTTTTGGATATATCTTTGCTATTTTTATAGCTGAGGAAAACTGACCCAGACTGAAGGATTTGTTTACTATACTAACGAGTGGAGCAGCTAGTTCTTTAGCACAGTCTTTTACAGTCTGTAATGTATGTGACTGCTACGTAACAGTTCATTGTAAGAATAATATTAAAAGGTGGGTGAAAAATTTCATCAATTATGTTTCTACATTAAAAGTGAAACCACCCAGTAAGCCTAGATCTGTATGTACTCCAGACAATGATGAAAATGTGCGTATACCTGTTCTGTACAGGCCAAATTGATCAACACGGAAGCAATTTGCTGCATTAGGAATTTCAAAGACAAGTTTACAATGAATTTTACATTGTGATTTGAATTTTCATCCCTACAAATTAGCAGTTACACAAAAACTCAATCCTGCAGATCCTGAATTACAGTAGAACCCCTCATATCCGGCCACCACGGGACCGAGCCCCTGGCCGGATAACGATTCGGCCGGATATATACCAACCTACAGTACACTGCACTTGACGAAACAAAACAATTGTACTGTACTGTACTAACTGCACTGGAAATAATCAACGAACTGTTTACAGGTTAAACCTATTAGCTCAACTGAGGACAAAACAGGAAAATGTAAACAAATAGATACACCAAAATAACGCAAGAGTCGTGGGAGACTAGTGCGTGCAACTGCGCGTCTGCAAGCCGTGGTAAATAAATTTCGATATTGGCTTCCGAGAAGTGGCCGGATAAACCGAGGTGCGGTAAAAACCGAGGCCGGATATGAGGGGTTCTACTGTATGTGTTATTTTTTATGAAAGACTATTGCACCTCATTAATCATGGAAACATTTTGCGGCATTAAATAATGTCTGATGAAGCTCATTTTCAGCTTTATGCTAATGTAAACATGAAAAATTGCAGTTTCTGTTCAAGAGAGAACCCTAGGGATATCCATCAACGATCTCTGCATACTGAAAAAGTGACTGTATGGTGTGGTGTTGGACATTTTGGTGTCATTGGACCTTATAATATTTTAAAATAAAAACTGTGAAAGAGTTACTGTGAATAAGAACGGTACAATTGAAATGATTCAGAACTTCTTAGTTCTACAATTGCAACAGATGGGAATAGAAATGAATTCTTTGTGGTACCAACAGGATGGAGCAACTGCGCTCACAGCAGATGTCTCAATGACTTTCTTACGAAGACTGTTCCTAGGACATCCTATTTCATGTTTCGGCGATGGCCTGCCCAGTCTCCGGATCTTACTGCTTGCAATTTGTGGGACTACCTTAAGAGCAAAGTTTTTGTTCTGAAACCTCATACCACTGCCGATTTAAATAACTGCATAAGAAATAAAGTTGCTGCAACACCAATGTGTATGGTACACCAAGTAATGGCAAATTTCCAAAAACGATTACAGTAGAACCCCTCATATCCGGCCACCACGGGACCAAGCCCCTGGCCGGATAACGATTCGGCCGGATAAACCAACCTACAGTACACACAACACTTGACGAAACAAAACAATTGTACTGTACTGTACTAACCGCACTGGAAATAATCAACGAACTGTTTACAGGTTAAACCTACTAGCTCAACTGAGGACAACACAGGAAAATGTAAACAAATAGATACACCAAAATAACGCACGAGTCGTGGGAGACTAGTGCGTGCAACTGCGCTTCCGCAAGCCGTAGTAAATAAATTTCGATATTGGCTTCCGGGAAGTGGCCGGATAAACCGAGGTGCGGTAAAACCGAGGCCGGATATGAGGGGTTCTACTGTATTGCAATGTGTGGATGTTGATGAGAAACATTTACGTGATGTTATATTCCATGAATGCAAATAGCATAACTATGTACATACTTGACTACTTCAATAAATTTCAAGTATTAATTTGTGTAACATTATTTCATTTCGAAAAGTGTCAAGTTATTTTGGACCATCCAGTATTAAAAGGTGATTTAATAAACTGCTTACAAATTTTATTTTTAAAATACTGACCCCTTTCACTCTTCCTTTCCATGGACTTTTTTAGATGGTAATTACATCCTTTGGGATCCAAGCTAAATCCTTGATCGTCAACCTAGAATAGACATATAATTTGAAAAATGTATACAGCAAAAGTAACCTGAAAGTGGTTAAAAATTAAGTACTGATACATTACAAGTAGATATTAGTTCACTTATACAGTTTTGGCACAGCTTAGTTAAAAAGTTTTTGCAGAATTCTAAAGATCAGAATTTGTTAGGCTACAATATTAATACTTACCTTTAAAAACTTTTCAAAATAATTTACATTATCCATTACATTTTAGATTTTGATTAATCTAGGTGAGAAAATACACAAAGAATAATTTTTATTTCCTTTAAGGTATACAATATATGAATCAATGTTAGTTTTACTTATTGTTTATAATGAAAGATTAATAATAAAAATTAACTATTTTTTACTACTTTATAACAAAATAAAATTTCTTTTTACAATAATTCACATATAACGAGTAAATATCTAATTAGGATCACTAATTCTTAAAATTTCTTTTCTCTTAAATAAAATAATTAGGGCTATGAAGACAAAATGCTTGTTTAGAGGTTCTGTTGTTTTAATTAGACTGTATTGACTGTATTTTGCGCTTATGAACAAACTCAAATTTACTTTTTTACAATTATTATAACTTTTGTTATTATAACAACTGTCAACCATAAAAAAATAAGCCCAAAATAAACTAAATGATGTAGCCTGACTTAAAACTTATTGGACATGAATGTAACATTACAAAACGGCTACTTAAAATCAACATAAATTTTACAAACACAAAATATCCTTAAAAATATTATTTACACTGTAATAAAAGAAATATAGACTTAACCCTCTTAAGGTCGAATTACTGTGAGGCACCTCAGGCTGAATTGATTGGGCCACTCCGTCGCAAGAGAACACACTCATGTTTTATTATTTTAAAAACTAGTATATATTAAACATCATTTTAAATATTGGTGCATCACTCTCTATAATATGGTGCTGTACAACAAATTATTAAGCCTATAAAGTAAACTAAATCCAAACGAATAATCATTTTTACAAGATATGTTTGTTTTATTGTCTAATTAAAATAAAACTACATGTCTTGTGCAAAGAACTATAAAAACGACAAAACAATATGTTCGTAAAACAGTAGCTACAGGAAGTTATAAAACAGATCTAGTAATTCAATAAAACAGCAAAAGAAGTTGAAAAGAATTTTGACGAAAAACTTCTAAATCATTGTCAATGAAGATATTGATAAAACATTATATATTACTCCTAGATAACATAACTAGACATAAAACATGCAATGAACAAGGAAAACAGTACTGCCAATAGATATTTTCATTAAAAATTCCAAAAGTAGTTGTATAGTGGTAGCACAAAGCACAGAACAATGACAAAGCAGTTTATGATGATCTGTGGCTATTGGAAGTTAGTGTCAGGCTATGGCGATTCGGTGCGATTGACCAGGAAAGGGCCAACTATCTTTGTAGATTAAGAAGAAAATGAACATCATTAATATTTCTTAACCAAATTATAATTCTTTTTTATAAATAAGATTTATATTTTGCATTTTTATTTCAGTTGGAATTTTATTAATAATGTTTGGTCCTAAAACAAAAATTTTGTATAAAATGTTATGTTTGGTTTTGCAACATGTAAACATTTTTGCTTTCTTAATTTATTATATATGAACTGTTTTATTAGTGATGTTTATTAGTTAAAATTTTTGAAAACAAACATAAATTTTATGGAAAAAATGTTAGTTCATTAATAGTAATTTAGATGGTTCCATTTTTGTTGTTATATGTAAAACATTTTCTGTTCTATATATATTGGATTTACTGTTATAAGTTCCACCCTAGCAAAATAGCCCAGAAAATTCTAATGTGTACCAATGAAAAATATAAGGTTTTAAAATTGTTTTAAATGCACAATGTTTCATAAAATAAAAATATCTTAAAATGTTACTTAATTGTTTTAAATTTTGTAAATGATTTTTCCAACTTTTCATGATCAAGCATATAAATAATCATCACAAAGAGTCAAATATCTTAATGAAATATAAAGTTTAGGGTTATTATTTTCTGATTATTCTGATTTTATGATTTTGAAATATGAACCTTCCTTTCTTAACCCGAAGTCCTGAACTCTCTGTAGACTGATCGTAAGTAAGCTTAACTTTGACATGATAAGACAATTATTTATATTCACGAGATGATGATATTCTTGGAATAACGGAGTCAGTAGGACCCTCTCAGTAATTCCTCACCGAACAGCACACACATACACACTTGTAATTCTACCCACTTGGCTCAGAATGCCAACCGCACAGTATTTCTTGTCTCAACCTGTGTCTCACAGCACAGTCACGCTGCCACAACTGTAGAGTCAACTCATCGCGTCCATCACTGGCCGCCCCGCCCCTGTGTGCTTGAACTTCACAGATAGCTACATCACAACATGTATGTTCCTCTGTTCCATCACTGTCAATTACGGGAGACTCGTCATTCAAATTAATCCCGAACATTAATCAATGATGTACCATTAAAAAAGTTTAGTTACATCATTCCACTAAATGCCACACTTTGTCTTATTTCTTGGCTTAGTTATAATTGGTTCTAAGATTAATATAATTTACTTTTTACATTACTACATAATTTTTGTACTGTGACATTTATGGGTATAGTATTTATTGCTGGGTCAATTGAACTACAACACGCTTATGCGTTGACAGATTTCATTGAAAAATTACTGTTGGAATTGTTATAAAAACTTCAAAACAGTTTTTATCTTACGAAATTTGTATAACTGATGCAAAACAGCTGATGCCTTTCAACTGACAAAATGATTGTTGCTTTCGGCGTATGCAGACATACTAAAGTGATCGTGCATATGCAGACATACTCAAGTGATCGTGCTCACTTATGCGTTGACGGATTTGACTAAAAAAAAAAAAAAAAACCATTGGAATTGTTACAAAAATTGCTAAATAGTTGGTATCAAATGTTTTATAACCATACTGATTATTTTCGTTATTTGAATTCAATAATTTTCAACATGCGTTATTTGTTAATATTAAAGCAAATCACACATTTTTAAAATTATTTTTTCTCTTATTTTTCATAACATTGTGTTTGGTATTGTAGCTTTACTAGTTCTAGAGATATTTTTTTCATACAAAATGGCAGCTAGCAGCTACACAACACATTATTCGACCTATGTTCATAGAACATTTTCTGTTTGGAATCATAAGTACCATCAGCCACAGAAGTTTGTGACACCCTTTTGTTAACACCCTATACATAAAATTTTAAAGTTTTGTATTTATATAATGTTTAAACTTTTGTGAAATTTTACTCATGTTTTTAACACATTCAAAACATATACAAATACATACGTTTGTTATTTTTGCAGATTAGTTGAGCTTAATTCCTTTAAAACTTCTTAAGCATAAATCAATTCAAGGTTGCCAAATTTTAATAAAAGAGTATGAAAGGCAATTTCAAGGCATAATATATTATTTTAATAACATTTTTTGAGAAAACTATACTAAATATAGCCTACTCTATCTACTTCTAAATAGTACATAAAATATGTACTGGTAGTTAATAAACTCAAATTATCAAACAGGAATAACACACTAACACACATCACCAAATAAAAAAATGCACAATATTCACGATTCTTCACAATAACAAATAATGTCAGAGTCATCAGCTGCTCATAGTATTGTAACATTTTCATGCAACTTCATAGTCAAAGTAAATATATATTCTTGCCAGTGTTTTTGAATATCAAGGTTGAAACAGCTTTTGCAAAATCTTGAAAATTAGATAATAATTTCATAAATTGCACTGTTGGCAAACAGCAGATGAAGCCCAATTTCGCTAAAGTGATGTTTGAGTGAAAGTAAAAACATCAACGATATCACTAAAGCAGCAACATTCAAGTGGAAATGGTTAAATAAGCAGTGCAAAAAGGTTTTTTTATTTTTTCAACATTATTGTTTTTGTTATACGAGGGTCATCCAGAAAGTGGTACCCGTTTGTACAATAAAGACAAAGGAGTAAATATTAACAAATATAAACATTTTCATTGCAAAGAGCATATTTTACACTACTTTTCCACATAATCTCCAAGCAAATTTAGTTATTTGTCATAACGAGTGACGAAGCTTTTGTATTCCAGTGTCATAGCCCTCCGCCGCCAGCTGAGTTTTCTGGTGGACGGAACTGCCTTGAATTTTTTTGATTTGGTTGGTGAATGAGCATGATGCCACTCCATTGACTGTCGTTTACTCAGGTGATGCATAACAAATCCATGTTTCATCTCCAGTAATGATGCGAGTCAGGAAAGACTCTCCTTCATCGGAATAACATCCCAGAAATGTCAGTGCTGCAGCCATATGCTGCACAGATTTTTGAATAATGCAGATGGTCTTTGACAATTTCATGAAAAACTGTTCAAGACAAATTAGGAAAATGTTCATAGAGTTCATCAATTGTGATATGCCGATCGATCCTCACACATTCATCTAATGAGCTCAGCAGTTGGTCTGTAATGACAGATGGTCACCCTGAATGCTTCTTGTTGTGTGATTCCCCCTCCCCAGGTTGAAGTTAAAACACGAGGGCTGAACAGATGACTCGTCCATTACATTTTCTCCATACAACTCCTTTAATTGGCGATGAATATCACAAGGTAGAACATTTTGTGCATTAAGAAATTTAATCATGGCCCTCACTTCACAACTTTGGGTGTTTTCAATTTATTTAAACATGACACGACACAAGCAATGCTAGCTTCACGCAACTTTACACACAGCAGGCCACTGATGCGGACTGACATAACACTTGCATTACTTGCAAATTTGGGGATAATTCCAATTTTTTACTGGTACCTTGAAGTTTGAATTATCCAACTTTCACTGTAATATTTTTAAGATCAAGCTATTTTCATGCATGCTCATATTTATTAGTCACAAACAGTTAATTTTGCTGCTGTAATCTATAAAGCTCTACTTTTTTACTTTACTTCATACAAAAGCCAATGCCATGTTTATAGTTAACCACAATATTAAAGTCACACATCACGCATTCTTAAATAAAAATCAACGTAAGATGCCAACAAATACATTCCGGTAAACAAGTCTCATCACGTTTACTCATACCACCTAACCATAATTTGATGACAGCAGCCTCTTGAATTTGAACTTTAAATTATAATTTTAAACAGCTAATTTCCAACAAAATAAAACAATTGGAAATACAAATCCATAACATGGTTATTATTCTTTTCATAATATTACTTAATATTATGGCTATGGTCCTTATAGTTACTTAATCAAAATACTTAAGGATTTTATCATGAGGCAAAATTAAATGACAAGTGTTTAATGAATGTCAAACACATACAATGTTCATGAGGTGTCACTTTCTTAATATCAATGAATTAGACAGAGTCAATTCAGTGATAAGCAATTTCACTTTATAAATTACACCTGGTTATAGAAAATTTCAATAATAATATACTAATCATAATTTAAAATTTTCTACTTTATAACTCAAAACAAATCACAAAATATAATACATACTTGATAGAATTTACCACATTTGGCACACTGTTTCTCACCCCGGGGAGGTTTATCTTTTACATGTTTATTCCATTTTTGTATGCTCGCTTCATCTATGTAAGCCACAACGTTGTGATTATTACCTTCTTTTTTTCGGGGATAGCCTGGAAAAAATATATTACCATATACTTTATAGTTTTTAACAATGAATAAAGTAAATTAAAGCTACATCTCTAAATCATGTCATAAAAAAAGAAAAGGTTGTATAAATAACATACAAGTTGCAAATCATATGGAATTTACATTTCTCTTTATTAGTCAAACAACTGATCTAATTGCTACAGTCTGATCAGCTGTCAAACCGTCACCAGTATACCGCATACAGTAATATGAACTCACATGGCCACCATGCATTCCTTTTATAGCAGTTTTGTATTACAAATACAGCAATCTCTCAAACATGGCAACCAACGCACTACTGGACGTCTAAATTCCATTCTCTTGTAGTACGTATTACGACAAGTTAGGAGGCAACAATTCAAACTGAACATAAGCCTGACTTTGGTTTTCAACAGAAGCTTGGAGTTCACCCAGACTATTAGAGCAAACTTCAACTCTACCTGAGTTAAAAAAACCGTCCTTAAACTGTAGTGTTCTATCAATTCTTCTTTACATTCTCCACAGTAATGAGCTAGGGTATTCCAAGCCCGATCGATTCATTTCTCATTTCATTTGGTAAGAGAAACTAACAATTGGGGATGATGACACAAGCTTTGCAACCTGCCAAGCACCAAACCAGGGTAGAGAGGGGATACCTACTGTCAGCATAGAAATTATGTATCCTCAAGCTTGATGTTTTTTACCTAACCAATAAACCTATAAAAAATCCAATCATGTCACTGCTTCCCTCATCAAATTTACATAAACATATATATATATATATATATATATATATATATATATATATATATATATATATATATAGTTGTTAGTTTTAATTCCAGTTAGAATGTAAAAAGGTACAGATTTTTAATTGTTTGTACCATACATCAACTTAAAATTTTATTCCTTTAAAACCGGTAATCAGATTGCATTACAATTTTAATACAAGATTTAACAGGATTGTTTTCTTTGGATTTTATAAATTCAAGAATTTAATCTCTTCAAATAAAAGTTACTGTACATACTTTAATGACACTTTTCATTGTTTCTGTGAGGTCATTAACTTATTTTCTTGGCATTGTTACATTCATTAGTAATTTACTGTTACATGTCTTTGTTGTTATAAAAGTTGATGAACTCAATGACCGTTAAATGGTTTATATATGTACTGGTTGCATGAAATGATGCAACGACTGGTTAAAGGCAGGAATCCAGCTAGATTTAAAGCAAGTCTGTAACGGCAGCACCGCCATTGCCTCTTCCAGTACCCTGAACTCTATAATTCCTGTTGTGTTGTCTGAAGACCTCACAGTGGTTGCACACACATGAGATCGTACAGAGTAGAAGCTAAAAATACTGAATTTCTGGCATTCAACCTTTAAAAATCACAACTCGGTGGTTGTCCTGTCTTACACTATGGGTTTGTACAAAAAACTTGAGAGCCTACTGCTTCAAACACTGTCACAATTCTGTTTGTAGAGCCTTGACATATACTTCAAAATCCCAAGTGGCAATTATATTAGGATTTTTGTTTGATATACAACAAAGCCAACATTGCAGAAGAAAATGTTTATGCAATAATTCATTAAAAGCTTTAACATTTTTAAAATTTACTGAGCATTTATATTTTTATTATGTAAACGTACACAATGGTGATGATAAATGATGTCACTAGATAATTATTTAACTATGACTTTTCAATAATAAAAATAACTGTAATGTGTAGTTAATATCCTCTACTTTATTGTGGTCTTTACAAAAGTTGTGTACTTTTACTAGCACATGATTTACATTTTCACGGCTTTGCACGTGATTGTGTATGAATAACAGGTAAGTCATAGGCATATCCTTTTTCAAAGGATTAGACTTAAGTTCAATCCTCAAGTTTAAAGAGCAATGTTTGGGGCCCTATAGTCGGAGAGTGAAACAGTATTTATAAACACCTATTAAGTACACAAATGTCTCTGCAAAATTCCATAATATTTGAATGAATAGCTCCAAAAATTTCAGTAGTACTTGAAATAATTTAGCCCCGAGTGGAGGAATACTAAGTATGTAGAAAAGTTAATGAAAGCACTTACAATATAGTATAATTTTGAATTTGAAGTGGACATGTTTAAGGTACATATTTCATTCACAACTAATTGTTGAGTTTCAAAAGTTTAACTAAATTGCCTCTAGATCTTATTTCAAGTTTAGCATGTGAAGAAGCTTTTCCAGTTGGTATAAATTATATTTCATACACCACAGTAAAATGTGCCTTGTTGCAACGATAAGTAATAAATATATACATACTCGGTCTAGGAATCTTACATTAAAAATTTCTTCATTCAGTCCTTGTAATGTTCTTCCAGTCAGGTGTATTCCCAGTGCCCTAGTAGCATTTGTATTGTTGGAGAGACATTTCTAGTCAACAAGAGACTATTATAATCTATTAACGGTCTAAAGTATTTCCGGTCTAAGATATTTTCTGGTCCTGTAGTAGTGTTTGCCTTGTTGCACTGATTATGAAAATATACATTTACATAGGTCTGAAAAGTCTATGTGGATAAAAAAATCTCAACATCCTGCCACTGTAATCCATTTCCGGTCTAAAGAATTTGTGGTGTTGGTAGTTTTTTGAAAGCGTAAGATACATGTGTGTCAAATTTTACCTTTCTAAAACAGCAGGACATTTAAAAACAAAATATAGTTTTTAGAGGGTGCAACCCATTTTAGCTCCTATGAGATTGATCTTAAAGACAATGCTTTTATTGTTCTCTCAATAACATGAGGCACATAATTGTCTCAAATTGCATTGTTGTAGGATATCAGGAAGTTGGAAACCAAAAATATAGTTCTTCTAGGGGTTGTAACCTTTTATCAACCCCTATGGGTGGTTGATATTCATAAAAATGTTTTTGTTTTTCTAATGAATTCATGATTCAATATGAATTCGTCACTGATTTAAAATACAATGTTTTGTCAAAGCATCTGCAAGCTACAGCATCACCTTTTTTTATTGACCACATGCAACCTCAGGCCTCTTCACTTCAACCACTGTCATCATCCGGATCAACCATAACTACATATCCAGGAGCACAGGGAGACAAGGAGATGGCCATACATCAGGATCATCTTGATTTCAAATCCAAACACTTGGAAGCAGTATCCAGTGAAAGTGAGGTGAATCATGGGTGAGGTGAAAGAGGGGGGGTGGAATATGGTGTCAGTGATCTTTGTTCATCTTTTTCAGATTTAAACTAAAATTTTATGACAATGAAAACTATTCTGCAAGTAGATATAATAGTTTGAATGTTATTGACATGGTTCATATTAATGCATTATTAAGTTCAAATAACAATAATCATTTTAAAATATCAGGGATGGAAAACTACCAAAATTAAAAATATATTGAAACCAATCTTTAACTAAATTCCAAAAATAAACAAAATTTTGACAACATTCAACTTCAACCATTTAAAATATTACATCAAAATGTTCAATACTTATCATTGTGTATTAACATATTAAAAATCAATTTAGAAGAAATCCAGCCAGATGTAGTAGCAATATCTGAAGATAAAATGACTGGAACAGAAATCCTGTATCTAAATATTCCAAACTATAAAAGATGTTCATTTTTTACAAGGTCCATCTCATTTGGTGGTAGTGTATTGATCTTAGAAATAACATTACCATTAAAAAATTATTAATTCCCTAAGTTCAAGGTTTTATAGCTGAAAAAGAATTAGAATGTTGCTTATCGGAGATTACTGTAAATACATTTGCATTTATTTTAGCATGTATTTATAGATCCCACAGCAAGGTCTACTTGAATCTTTTCTAAATAGACTTGATTTGTTATGTAATACATTAAATGATAAATTCAAGAATATTATCATTGCAGAGGATTTTAACATTAATGTGTTGAAGAAAGACAAAACATATAGGAATTTTGTTAGTATTTTAAATTCTTATAACTTAGTTTATAAAGTAAATTTTCCTACTAGAGTTACCTCTGAGTCAGAAACCAGCATAGATAACTTTCTCACTAATATTACAAGTAAGAAATTAAAAACATCTGACATTATAACATGTATATCTGACCATGATGGTCAACGGTTTGAAATTCTTGGTGTAAAAAATACTCTTCATTATGTAAATAAAAGGTGTTGTGGAAAGATTTCAAAAACTAACAAGGATTTATTTTTAAGGCTCTTGGCTAGTGAACATTGGTTAGAAGTTTACCAGGCTAGCGTAGAAACTAAGTATGATGTTTTTTACTCAATATTTGTTCATGTCTTCAAAATTAGCTTTCCTAAATTATTATCCATTGAAAAAGAGAAAAACCTAAATAGTTGGATTGCGAAACCAAATTACAGTCTATGGAGTGGGCACACACATTCCCCAGACAAACCAAGGAAACGCAAGCAAACATTGTCGGCATTGAAGATTTTATATATATATATATATATATATATATATATATATATATATATATATATATATAAATATTATATATTTATTCACACATATATATATAAATCTAAATCATTGTATATATTGATTATATTGATATTGATTATATATATATTGTCTAAATCATTTTAAGGTGCAATGGCTGATGATATTATTTCAAATATCACCTTTATTAACTGAAGCTCTTGCTATCCCCTATTACGTTTACTTCACTTCAGATCCTACAACCTCAAACAGTTGTATTTTAACATATATGTAACATAAAAATTAACATTTTTTACTGACCTTCCTCGACGAGTTGGTCCTCAGTCAGTAGATATTTATGTAAAGCTGAATACAAAGACACTTTTTGATCCTTATCATTCAGTATTTTACCTGTAAAAGTATTCAATGTTAATTTTAATATAATCATAAAAGATTATAAGTTTAATCCTAAGTGTATTTATAAAGTAGTTTCAGACAAGAAATTTAATATTTAAGAATGTTTAAGTATATAAAAGTATTCAATTTTACTTTACTCTTATGGTAATTACAAGTAAAAGTATTGACCTCTATTTATAAATCAATTGTTATAAGAATATTCTTGTGCATTGGTACTAAGACCACTTTTTTAAAGATTTTTATGTTCAAATAAAATCCAAGAACAACTGACCCCTTTGCATTATGATTTTAGAAAAGTATCTAAAGAGTTTGATAAATTGAGACTTTACAGTAAAGTATGTACTGTAAAGGCATTTTAAAAACAATAATTTCATTGCGTAACAAAAATTATTTGTTGCATTAGGAAAGAAAGTGTAGCCACTATCCTCTTGCACTTGAAAACAAGAAAATTTGACCCCAAATTAAAAACCCCCAGCGATGTTTCCGCTGTCAGAGGTTCGGGTACTCCAGTGGAAAACTGCCGTTTTTTCTCCAGATCACTTTGATCTCTTGCTACTATGCTTTGCCCTAATTTTGGGGTGGTTTCGGTTTCCATAAGGATTTTAACCAGCGCATTGTGTGTAAGGGTGCAGGCCGAAATACACCGGGAACGGGCACGCCCTCGATAAAACTGGGTCCCGTGGGAGCCCAGGTTAATCTACCCCAGATCCCCAGGGCCCGGTGTTGACTTGTTTAACCAGGCTGGGTATACTCGCACGGCCTGGGCTCGCACGTTGCAGCAGGAGCTCCGACACTCCTGCTCAGTACACACTTCCTGACTAAGAACATCGAAGTGGCTGGCTTCTGAACCAGTACATGACTTACGCCTCGGCAGAGACAAGCTCACATCAACTCTCACCGAAACCAGATAGGGCATCTAATGCCGGCATAAGCACTCCCAGCGAGCCATGTACTGGAACGGATGAAAAAAGTGGGTACTAATAAGACCCTGGGGGGGGGGGGGATTGGGTAGGAATAAGGGAAATGGTTAGGTGGGGGCGGGCAGTTTAACGTCATACCCAGGACGGTAACATGTTGTAGTTTGCTATTTCATTGATGATAAATAGAAAGACATTTAGAGTCATAATATTTTAACAGTATTCAAAACTGCAGGTGACTATGTGTTAGGACTAAAACATTGAAGAGTAATAGAATTGATAACCAAATTTAAATTGAGTTTCGTAACAACAATATTATTACATTCCATAGATTTCTTGGTAGCACAACACTTCATCAAATACAACAGAACCACTGTAAAGGAATGGTGGTAGGTTCTAAACATTTAATATATCTGCTAAAAATACTAATTAACTTAAGAATTTAACACAAAAAGAACAATCTGAAAACTGTATTTACCAAAGCATGAATTGCTTTTTTCATCCATCTTTTGTCTCAGCTCAGGAGGAAACAGTACTGATTTTTTAGGATGGATCGATTCTGCAATACAAAAGTATGGTACATTAGTAAAGACCATAATTGTAACTTGCTCTAGTAAATTTTACTGACAAAATATCAGCTCACTAATACAAGGTTAACGCAAAATTTATGTAGTCTTATAATTCTTGTATAGCTGAAGAACGACTGACATTTTAAAGAATTCTATCTAAAAAAACTTATAAAAAATATATATTTTATAAATTTGCGATAAAATTCAATCTCATAGAAAATATAAACTTGACTCCCATTATTATCTGGGGATGGATAAACCCTGTTGGAGGTAAAAAAAAAAAACTCCTGAGAATTGTCCATTGACTATAGAGACTGTTCATTTTGAGTGATTGATTTAGCTAGCGCTGTTTTATTCTTGTTTAATTTTTGTGATGGCTAGTATTAGTGAACAACATGCATCCATGAAATTTTCTACTTAGTAAAAATGCTGCTGAAACTGTTTTAATATTGAAAACAGCTTACAAAGTTGATGCTATGGAAAAATATAATGTACAAGTGGATTGCTTGATTTAAAATGGCACCATGTTGATGTCAATCACAACCCGAGGAATTGGCGGCAACCCCTTTAATTCCCAAATCTTCTGTTAATAATTCCTCAACCAAGCTCCTAGAACCCACTAATCTCTAACAGTTAATCAACTGTCTATCAATGGTCTGTAAGCACAAGCACTTGAATTTTTTCTGAATTTTCGTCAAAAAAATCACTCCAGACAAACAGAACAAGCCAGGCCAGTAACACAGGTGGCATTGAACTGACAATGAGTTTTTTCAATATTTTTCTGACCTACTACCAAAAAAAATATCTAAAATCAATTTTGCATTTCTTGATTTCAATATTCAAAAAGTATACATTTTACAACAAAAATGTAAATAATTTTGATGCATATAATTATATCTAAAAAATGAGGCATCTTTCATGACAACAAGATCCAATAATGAATGTGTGCAATTATATGGAGAATTGAGAGAATGGATTTAGTTTGTAAAATAAATACCGGCAATAATTGGTGTTAATATTGACTGTTACGATACAATGTTTTATATATATATATATATATATATATATATATATATATATATATATATATTGTCAACGCAATAAATATATTATTTTGTATAAAAAAAAAAGATGTAATATTGCATGAGGTTTAACATTGTTCTTATAGGGAAAAGGTCATTTTACTACAGCCGGCTACTAAGCAAATCAATATGAGTGACTTATCTATCGAGAGCAAAATATTTACGATGATGTTGCACTAATAACTGATTACTGAGATGACAGTAAAGAAGAAAAGTGGGTTCTTCTATACCAACTACACAACCTGGTTTAGCCATTTGTCTTAACAGCATTGTGATGCCTTTACAGGAATGAAAACAGTTTATTTTGTGAATGTGCTCTAAAAGTGTAAACTTAAAAGAATGTATTTATATATAACAAAAACATTAATTTATTGACTATAACTACTGTGATATATCATAAATTTTTCTTTTCAGATCTTTTGTATTGGCTATTGTTATATTTCTCCTATAAATCAATTCTCAGAACAAAAGGTTTTTATAATATAAATTGCTGTAGAATTCAATTTTTCATGGAATAAACTTTATATTGTTAGCTAAAACACTACGTATTTTATAAAAGTCATAATGCATGTTTTTTAGCCAATCATTATTGTTTTTACAAATTTTGTTATACACCAATACACTAAATATATACATGTTTAGTATGAAAATATTTACAATAAAACCTAAGAATAATTACCAAACTGAAAATTCTTTTTTTTTTTAGTCTCAAACATTAGAAATCCACTGAACTTATTTATTATAACAGCAAAAACTTAAAAAAAATAAGTTTCACTATTGTTACTCAAAATTTTCAGCAAGTATTATTTCCAAAAATGTATATACAACCTAACAATATTGAAAATAAATTAGTGTATTATATGCAAGATAAAGTAATGTCAGAAATTATCTCACATGTTATTAAATTTACTGTAAAACTGATAAATATACGCTCACCATTGGTATGTGTGCTATTACCCTAATCTGAATTTAAATGTGCACAAAATAAATTACCTCAAATTTATATTATGTAAAAAAAATGTTAAATGAAAAATTATATATGTTTGAATTTTTCCATTCTAACAACTAAAACCTAAAACTATGACCCTGTCATTCTATGATTTTGTCTCATATTTGTAATACATTTTAATCCCTGTAATAAATATAATACTCAACACAACAACTACTGAGGCAATAGTTTTAACTTCCATGATTATTATGATTAAAGCTTGCTAAACAGCACAAATAAGGCTGCCACTACAGACTTTTCTCACTCACACCTCTAGGGTTGAGTATTATTTTATTTAAAACAGTAAATCGTTTTATTGTAACAATATGATACTTACTATAATACTGTAATGTGAAAGCAGGGATTTCTTCTCTCGTACGGCCAATTAAAATTTTCATTTCAGAAGGATAGTCCTGATGTTTAGATTGTAGCCAAACGGATTGTTCCTCCTTTAAGCACTATAACAGGAATTCATTCAAATATTAGAGGGCAGTTTTGGCAAGAAGTAGGACAATAATGAATGACATATTTAGATCTCCTTTAAAGTCTATACAGGGTGAGACAGACCACTTGTGCAGTAGGCATAGCTCTTTCTTTTATTTTGTTTTCCATACTTCAACCTCACAGAATCAAATGAAATTATTTGTAACTTTGTAAAATGCTGCAAAAGGCCCCAATTTGGGGGCCACAGGTACTTTTTGAGTAATTTTCAAATACAAATATGAGTTGTGTGGTACATAAATTTAAAGGTCTATTTGTTGAGCAATTTGGTACAAATAAAAGTTAATGATCTTTAACCCTATTTAAAGGGTGTACCAAAACTTTAAAAAATTAAGTACTGTGTTAGCTGAACTAAGCATGGAACAGCACAAAATGTTTTTAAAAGCTTTTTATTAAACTATTCTTTAAGTGAATGAATGAATGAACGTTTATTGTCGTATTACATCTTACAAGATCCAGCTATGCTGGTAAGACAGATGACATAGTCCGAAATTTCCATTCTTCGGCCTCCCATCGTTAGTAGTAATAGATTTAACAAGAACAAGATTTCAGCTAAAAGATTTGCTAACAAATAAATAAGCTCTAATATAATAACAGTATTAAAATTTTCAGCAATGAGTAAATTATCTATACACTAATTAACAGTATTAAAACCTATGTCAAACATTTATTTTGTAAAATATTCCTGAGTCAGATAACATTAAAATTGTAGTACACCATAATGTAATAACAATCATTCATTAAACCAATTAACAAATAAAACAATAAAATTAGTAAAACAATTAACAAATAAAACAATAAAATTGGTAACAATATAAGATATTTAAATAACAAAATGGAGATTAAGTATTGAGTTTCTTATTATATTAAATTAAGTTTCTTAGGAGAAAACACTTAATCTTCATAACTAGATTATTATGTTTTTGTCATTTAGAAATTCGGAAATCTTGTAGTAGGCCTTTTCGACAAACATACTTTTTATTCTATCTAAGAATTCAACCTGTGGCATTTGTTTGAAATTGTTAGGCAATTTGTTGTAAAGTTTAATACCCATATAATAACAACTTTTTCAAATATGGCTGTGGTGTGTACAGGATATATTAACAAATTGGTATTTCTAGTATTGTGTTGATGAATAGTTTTTTCTTTAGAAAACCAGTTCAAATTTTGATGAACTTGACTCAGTACTTCATACATGTACACACAAGGGACGGTAAGAATCTTCAGTTTCTTAAATCTTTCTTTACAAGAACTTCTTCTGGATGAGAATGTCATTATTCTTATAATCTTTTTTTGGACTTTTAACACTTTTTCTGCTAGTTCTGATGATGAAATGTTGGATGAAGTGAATCTAAACTGCTATACATTCAATCAGCTATGAAGTTTTGTAAGCTGTAGATAACAGTTCCAGAATAGAAATATGTTTATTTTTAGTGTCATTATTTTTCAGATATAATCTAGTGAAATCAATAAAAAACTAGATTATGGCTAGTTTAGAAGACATGATATGAAGCTAAATGAACAGTTAAGAAAATGTTTAATTTAGTATAAAAATAACTTGTACAATTGTATGAAACAACAAGTATGTTTTTGCTGCCATTTTTAAACAATAAGACAAAACAAGTTCAAATACAAAAAATTTCTATTTTTAAAGGATTTTTTTATTTGATATACAACATATTTTATGTTGCTATTTAAGAATTTTGATATTATGGTTTTTGTATTCTTCAAGTTTGAGTATTTTTAATTTATAAAATGCAATGAAAAGTGCTCTTTCACAGTTCCACTGAAAGAATATCTCAATAATAAGCTTTGAAAAAATGTGGTGCTTCTCCATATTTGGTTAGGCTATTAATAGTACAAAATATTATTTTAAAACATTTTGGTAAACCCTGTAAATACAGTTAAAGATTATTAACCCTTCACGCGCTGTTGACAAATATAACTGCCAATATTTACTTTGCTAAAAACGCTGTTGACAAATATATTCGCTTTTAAACATTGAGGTTATTATTGGGAGTAAGTAGTTCCCAGTTTTGCCGGTGGAGTGCAGCAACTGCTGGAGCATATATCCCTCAATAGAAAAGCACAGTAATAGTTGTCCCCGCCTCCCGGTTTTTCTCCAAGCTGCAAAATGGCGGCGCACTACCCATGCCACTGCCTGTTTTGCCAGACACTAGCGCTACTGACGAATTAACTCGCGTGTTTAGTTCGTTCGCCGACTGCGTGTGGAACTGTTGTGTTTACGTTGTCAAATTGGTTTTTGACATATTGGGAAGATGTGTTGTGTGTACACGCAACGGTTTACGCAAAGAGACCATTTACTTGTGCGAGACATGCACCGCCCTGCGAACCTGCACCCGGATACGTGTTTCAAGACGTACTACACGTTGACGTTATCTTGAACACCGTGATGGCTAATTTTAGATCTTTAATGTTTTATTTTAATTGTATAATATACATACTATACATATAATACACTATAATATAATATTATACACGATAGTAAAATTTCGTTCAACATTTCGTTAAATTTGGTGTATTTATATTGTTTTATGATTTAAATAAACGTATTAAAAAAATTATACTTTTTTCGTTCCCAAAAGACTTTTTATATGGTAACAAACTCAAATACAACATTAGCGTTGACTTTATTGAAAAAAAATTTTTGAGGTATATTTAGCGTTTGGGTATGATGCGTCCCAAATTGCCGTAGCGCGGGAAGGGTTAACTTTTGTTTGTTCAAAAATATTCAGTATAAATAGTTCTTTAAAGTGATGTATCACAAACTGAATGTTTGCATTTGAAAATTTGCCAAAAAGCTCCAGTACAGTATACAGTAACTACAGTTTACTGTATAGAGAAAATTTTGTTTAGACATAAACCAAATAAGAAAATGCATGACTAAAAAACCATTGCTAGAAATGCCTGCCACCATAGGTACAGTGCTGTTAAGTGAAAACCAATTTTTAAATTGTCTTTTAAAATGTGCTATTCTAGAGAATAAATTGGCTACCAATGAGGTGATGATAGAAGAGATAAAAAAGGAAACATAACAACATGAATAAAATAGAAAATCTGCTAGTTAAATTGGATGAAATTCAGCCCAGCAAAGTTATACAAGAAAAGTTAAAAAAAACCAAGCCTATTTGAAGAACATGACCAAAAACAAGAGTTATAGATTCAAGACTATTCGAAATATGAAGTAACACATTTAAAGCACACTATTTCAGGTCTTGACATCAAACTGAATAAACTATTGTTGATCCAGCAGAAGCTAGAGCCATTTAAAAAACTGTTACTCAAACTATAACAGATGATTTACCAGTACCAGCCTCCTCAGCTCTTGTGTTAGAAATAGTACAAATTAGGGCCCAGCAAAATTTAATAATAGACTCTATAAATTTATTTTTGTAAACACAATTTAAAAATATAGTTTTTAACAACTCTTAAACTTAATTAAACTGATTTTGTTAATTTGCCGCGGCAGATGCATTGTCGTTGGAATGCGCAATCCATCAGACCGTCAAGGGCAATGTTGTGACGATCATGTGCGGTCCACTCACGCCCTTAGCTGCATGAAGGAGCCATAATAAAATATTGTTTTGAATATAGCAGATAATTTCCCATCAACTTTTTTTTTCTTATGAGCTCTGGGCCTCGAATTGCAGGCTTAACAATGAAAAATTTAACTTTCGAAATTGCAGTTCAGTACTAAAGTGCCAAAATTAATAACATTTTTCATTCTTACAGATATAAAACTTGGTTATAAATAATTTGCTTTATACCTCCAAACGCAGAAATAAAAAAGCTTAAGTTTAATGTAACTTCCATAATTTTAGCTTTATTAGTTAGTTTGTGGTTAACATTCAAGCTCGGGTATCTATACTTTTTGATCCGAGAGAAGGTAAGCGTCTTCCAACCAGACAGTTTGTCGACCGGCAGCACCGCATGTGTCTAATATTTTATATACATGAAATTAAATGTGATGACAAAATGTATGATCTTATAGTATCAATGAAAAACAATATTTTTAATGATATAAACAGATTAAAAAAAATTCAATATACTTTTTTTGTGGTTAGTTCTTTCGCGCTTTCATTGCAATTTTGTGAGCTTTTCAATCCACAAACATAACATAACATGCTATTAACACAGCAGAGCATTTTCTCGACTCGTTTCACAAAATGCGAGAAATGCGATTGCAGCTTAAACCCAGCGAGTGAATAAATAAGATCTGGTCATAAAATTTTCAACTTGTACACTACAATAACTTAGATACATACATACTTGGAATGCATACATACTTGGAATCTCAGGATTCAGCATAAAAAAGACAACTGAATTTTCATGATGATGGTTTCTTAATAAATAATTTTGTAATACAAATTAGTAAAATGAGTTACTACACTAACCGACAAATTTTGATTGGCAACATTTACAATAGAATTGACAAATGCAAATATTTATACTAAATAAATTAGTTTTCAGGAATTGAAATATTAATAATTTTTCTTTTCAGATCTTTTGAATTGGCTATTCAGTTATATGTTAACAAAGCTTAAACAATGTAGTAAACAAAGATCACATTGTTTTCATAATCTAAACTAATGCAAACTGATTAAATAGTTTTCTTAATTCACCATGACCATTTTAATGTATGTTCACACAAACCCTGATGAATAAACATTGTAATATCCTTATTAAATGAAAATTAAAAAACCATGCCAAACATTCATATGTCATTTAATTAGTGAGTCACTTAAACTATAAGAGACACATCAGATCAGGAGCGTAAAATAAGCCATTTGTTTGTTTGGCCAACAAGGTCTAGGGGAACTGCAATTTTGCAAGGTAAAAAAAATGTAAATATGATTGTCTAAATATGAAGGATGAAGGTTTAGTATAATATACACCTACCAAGTGTTACTAGGAAAAGGTAGGAGTACACAATAACATGTGTCGCCTTCGCTGAGGTACAATGCAAAAGTTCAAGATCATTTCATTATTAACAGATAGAACGAGAGACAATCATACGGAAAAGAACTTTGTACATCCCCTGGCAAACAAAGGAGAAATTCTGTCAGCCTACTGAATGATAGGCTTAAACGACGCTCAGCCATGGTTAGACATGCATCATCATAGAAGTCATTCTTGTCTAAGTAGAAATGATGTTTCATGAAAAATGTCAAGTCTACAGATGAAATATTTCTCAAGATATTTGACTACATGCCACATTCACACTTTTGTTCACTAAATTGGGTTTCATATCCGTGTTGTTAAAATCTCTTATAAGTGTACTTTGTTTATTTGAACATTTATTTATTCTGCTATTTTCTCACTGCCATCGTGGTTACCTATAAGACCGATGTAAAAATATTTGCTAGCACTCAGAAATCCCATGGAGTGACATGCACCATCATTGAACTCTGTATTCCTCATGGAGAAAGGAAACTTCAGGAATAATTTCATGTCTATCAGTGAGTTCATTTTCAAGACATCATGTGTACAAACACACATATAGGGAGAAAGACAGAAATTAAATATTTCCACCCTCTCAAGAGATAGGCTTTGATAATGCTCAGCCAATAAAGAGAGGAAAAATTAAACATGTTTTATCAAATATAAAAAAATAGAATAGTAAACTGAAACTGGAATATGATTAAACTATAGTATTTAGTTCTGGTAACACAAACCTTGTCTCTGGCAGAGCTATAGTGTTCACCAGGTTTTACCAATTGCCTAGCAGCTTGGTACAACAGATCCATGTACTGTTGTCTGGTGACGATGTCTGCTCCAGCATTTTGTGGATGACTAGTTTTCACAACTTGGGGAGGTTCATCCTGAAATTATTCATCAAATTACTTGCAAAGAGACAACGTTAGTAATCCCTAATCAATAATTGTATATGCATTGCTTGAAATTGGTTTGGATTGAAAGACGTCAAACATTCTGTTGATTTGTGCATGGTCTCAATAAAAATATCCCTTTCAGCTCAGTTTGGAGAAAGGTAAATTTCACATGAAGCCATCATCTTGAAATGTCAAACTGAAGATGCATTATTAGTTTAGATATTTCATTTGCACAACGCTGATGGGAGGACAACTCTCAATATTGGCATGTTAATGCAATTGTAACACTTTCAAAGATTTAGAAAGTCCATAATCTTGAAACCTTAAAAGACAAAAACTGTTATAGCCATATATATTTGTACAAATAACAAAATGTTGTACAAATAACACTAGCTTATAGACCCAGTAAAAATGATTTCAGTCTCAAGTTTCTAGGAGTACACATCCAATCTAATCTTAAATGGCAAGTTCACATAGATTATGCTGCTTCTAAGATTGCCTGGGGCATTTTCTTAATTAGATCTATAAAGGGTGTTATTTCCTCAGACCTTTGGCTGCATATATACTATGCTTATCTCCACAGTTTTCTAACCTATGGGATTGTTTTGTGGGGTTACTCACAAGCTGCAAGCAAGCTATTCATTCTACAAAAAAGGGCTGTAAGGTTGCTATGTAATGTAGGAAACCATGAACACTGTAAACCTCTTTTTCTAAAACTTAATATTTTAACACTGCCTTCTATTTATGTATTATATGTGCTCTTGTATATACAAGATAATTTTAACTACCTTTCTAACCATAGTAATATTTATAGTTACTATACACGTAATAGAAATAATCTAGTAACAACAAAATGTAATTTTTCAAGCACCCAATCCAGTTTCAAGTATCAAGGAATTAAGCTCTACAATGCATTGCTTTCAGATATAAAAGAATTAAGTAGAACTTATTTTAAGAAGTATGTAAAAAAATTGTTACTCAAATCTTTATTGACAACTAGACAACTAGTTATTTGACGTTGTTATATGTATGTACATTAGATCTTGACAATATATGATTTGATTTGATCGTAGAAATGTGGACTTGAATTAATTAAAATTAATCCAAAATTACATTTGTAAAAATATTCACTTATAATGGTTTAATTGAATACTTATTTAACTTGAAATGGCCACCATCGAAAGTTATCTAAAGGTATAAAACTACAAATGATTCCAACAACCTTGTTACAGTTGAGAGGTATCAGTTATTTATTGCTGATAACGTTTGTAAAACACCATTCAGTTAATATGAAAGAAAATAACAGATTTTTTTTTTTTCTTCTTACATATTCAAAACTATGTGCCGGATTTGCCAAAATGTGCCCCTGGGAACGAAAGAGCTCATGCCCTGGCCAACCGGGGCTCAGTGTCAATTATGATGGGCCCTCAACCGTTCTGCGGTGTTCCAAGGTGTGAACCTTTAGGGCTGTTTTGAAATGGGTTCGCACGGAGCATGAGAGAAGGTGGAGGTTGCATCCGGGCTTGAGAATGAGCAGAATGGTACTACAGTCACCTTCCTCCAGAGTGGCGTCGGACCTTCTCTCACTAAATAAATCAATGTCTTCTCGGGTTATTGGTCTTATCACGGGACATGGTCACCTGAGGAAGCATCTTCACGGAGTCGTGTGTTTACGGGGTGCACAAAAAGCCCTTGAGGCTTAAGTGCATGGCAGTAGGCCGCCCCAAGGAGGAAAAATATATACCAAATTTGGTTTCTTTAGCTTAACTGGTTTTAGAGATAATAGATTTTATATAAAAAAATACAAAATGGCAGCTAGCGGCTAAACAAGACATTTCTCGACCTATGTTTATAGGAAATTACTTGTTTGAATTGTGAATTGATGAATACTATCACACACAGAAGTTTGTGACACCCTTTTATGAACACAAGTGTTGTGACACATATATATACTCGCCTTCGGTTCGCTGGCCCCTAAGTGGGTTGTTAGCAAATTTGGGGATAAGAGCGATTTGGTGATTGGTTAAATTCGACATGAGGTTTCCAAATTTCATGTTCACAGCTGTATCTGTTCTCAAGAATCATGTGGGTCATAATGGTTCACTAACGCTCAGCCTAACGATGTGTGATATATAAAAATATCTAATGGATTTTGTAAAACAATTAAGTGATGGGTTCGCAAAATTAGGAGACAAGAAGAATTTGGTGATAACTAAAGTTCGAGATTAGGTTTGCTAAGAAGTGAAAAGTAGACCGTAGTTGGTTTAATTTTCCAGATTTAACCAAACTTTTGACTTTGAGGGCGTTTTGTAGCTTATTCATTGGAGGTACGACAGGAAGTGACTGGACCTACTATCCTGTCGGAAATTTAATTCTTTCTGTCAATTCTGCTATTAGAGATGAGCTACGACTTCTGAGCTACGAGAGAGCTTGGGAGAAAAGATTGCACTGGTCAAATATTGTGAATTGTTTAGTGTAAATAAAAATAAAAACCGACCGGCTTTCAAATATTTTCGGGCTATTTCACCTTCTAAGCTACAATTGTACTAAATTTTAAATTTCTAGCATACCAGGAAGTGGATTAGACTCTGTATACTGAGTAAGTCTGCCCCACAGTGTGTTATGAGACAAGCTGTTTCATTACCTGAAGAGTACTTAAGCGAAGTCAGTAATCTTTATCAGATTATTAAATTGATCAGGAAATTCCCGGGATGGAGGGGTAATATAATTGGAGGTTAAAAGAACAAGTGGTTTTTTTCCTGGGGAAGTATATCGACCAGATGGGTTATATCGATATAGTAAAACATATCTCACCAGTTCAAATAGTAATACAAGCTCAATCTGGAACTGGATCGAATTATACAAATTTTAGTAGCATATAAATCTAAAACTCCTAAAATTGCCAATTTACCACATTGATTTTGCCTTTGATACAGTTTTTTTAGGTTACTGAAGGATATACGATAAAAAGGTGCTTGACCTTTGTTGTATATCCCATCATTGTCCTTGGGGATATGACACAGGTGGGTGTTGTGTCTGTGAAAATAAATAGAATTCACTCTGTCTTTATCTACTATTGATGCTCCGCTAACACTCAGCCAATTCCTGTGGGGGAATATAGTCCGTCATTGAACTATATCTTCATAAAAGTGGAACCAGGCTTATATTTATGCATTTAACAAATTTATCCGGGATAAAATTTTGTAAGAAGTCCTTCCAAACTGGGTGTTAAGTAATTAAGAAGGAGGCTTTTCAGATTAATATGCTCTGCCTTTATACGCGTATATTAATGCCATATCTATCCGTTTTTGATCAGGGTGTTAAGATTCGTAAAATGATTTGAATGAATAAAATAATTTAGTGAGCTGAACTGAAAATATATTCCATCCCTATCTACTAAAACTATAGCAGAAGATGTACTTATATTGTATAAAATAAAGTTGGTCCAATGGGAATAGTAAATTATTACTTTCATACCTTCGGGAATGTTGGTATTCTAAAATCTATCTATCCCTATTTACTAATGTTTTATTATAAGAGTGTTTTTGGGGTTAATTGTTACAGATACGCAAAATGAACTATGAATTCAATGAATGAATTGATTTATTCACATATCTAAAAGTGACAATCAGTTGACAAAATATATATTTACAGTGAAAAGATCCCACAAAGACTATAAGATCTGTGAGTGGGGACGAGTACCTTCATCGATCCGTTGGTATCTTAATTATCTATGAATAACTCACAGTAACTAACTGTAGAGTACTATTACACAAATAACAACTTAAATCTATTACAACTTGATTTGGCTATTTGATAAACGGTAGTCGATGTGAATGGATTAATGCATTGTTTCATTTTCTAATGGTTTAAAGTAGTCAGCTTTTTTATAATTGTCATAATTGTGGTTGGTTTAATCCATCGATTTTGATTTTAATTGACATTTTCTCGGATTAAATAATTAATTATTTATACTAATAAATTGATGATTCTTATACATTTCTTATTTACTATTTTAGAGTCTCAAACCTACGGAGAATGCAAGTGACTGTTGTAGCATCAGCAGAATAAAATATATAAAATGTTTGTGACACAAAAGCCTATAAGGTGGCCTGGGTGTTTTCAAATTTACAATTGAGGTTTGAAAGAACCAGAATAAGCATTTGTATATACATTGTATATGCATATATACACATACATACAAACACACAAGACAATATAAAATGATTAAGCGTAATGCGAAAGCAAGAATACCTCCGCTGCATCTACTCCTGCGCCTATCAAAAACTTCCCCACCCTCATACCTATGCGGCGACACTACTCCCCTCAGCCTCTAATATATGATTGGGTAAATTTCTATAGATTATATGCAAAAGATAGAACGAATTTGTTTTTTCAATATTTTAATTAGTCTAGGAGTGAAGAATCTAAAATTAATCGTAAATTTCGCGTCGGATACTCATGCCGAACATTGAAGAATAAATCATTTTTATTATTCTTTATGTGTATTAGGAGATTTTTAATAAGCAATTGTCGGATACTAAGAACTGGAAACTCCCTTTGCAGTACTTCACCCAGGCATCCGCTCCCTTATTTTAATATCGTTTTAATAATCACCCTCTGAGTGACAGCCAGCGGTTCCAAGACAGCTGCGGAGGCACCACCCCAGGCCAAGATGCCATATTGTAGCACCGACTGCAAGTAGGCGAAATTCACTTATTTGTGAGAATGCGTAGATCATTTTTCTGAGTCTTTGCTTGTATTGAACATGTGGGACCCAACATAACTTATGGTCAATAATTACTCCTAGATATTTGTATTGGTCCACTCCCTCAATGATGCCGCACCCACAGGAAACAGCCTTCAGATCACCACAGGAGTGCAGCCTAAGCACCATTCGAACGGGTTCATTGTTAGATTTGGAAAAGATTGGTAGATGTTTAGTTTTATTTACATTTACAGTTAATGTATTATTTTAAAACCAATTTTTAATTTTAGCCAGGTCGCACGATGCCATACCATAGGTCTACTCCCACGTACAGCCAGCAGAAACCAAGACAGTACCGTCCACAAAGAAGAAGATGCTGCCAGAGGTGTTTAATTTTAAGATATTGTTTATATATATCAAAAATAAGAGGGGACCAAGAGAACTGCCCTGTATAGCCCCATAATTTATATCTACGTTGTCGCTCTTACTGCCGTTTATAAACACAAACTGAAGGTGAGAATCCAGGTAGCTGACGAACCAATCTACGAATGTACCTTCAAACCCGATAGTTTTTAGCTTAGAAATTAATTTTGTCCTATCTACCGAGTCAAAAGCCTTTGCCAGATCTAGAAATGTTAGAACTACACAATTCTTACTGCCACACTTCTCAGCTATGGTCTTAGTAAAATCAAACAAAGCGTCACCAATATTTTTACTTCATGTAATGCCATATTGGCAGTCAGCGATTATGTGTTCATGTTCTAAATACTCCAAAAGTTAAATTTTAATATATTTCTCCATCATTTTACCAATATTTGATAATAAAGATATTGGTCTAAAGTTGCCCATTCCTGCTTTCACTCCATATTTAAATATTAGAATTACTTTTGCGATTTTAAAAATATCAGGAAATTTTCCAGTACGAATACTGACATTTATACGTAATATGCGTCAGGGGGTCTATTAGGTAATAAATTAATTCCTAGAGTAATGTTGTTGGTATATCACCCCAGCCCGGCGCAGATCTTCCTCTCAAAGATTTAACGACATCAAAAACCTCCTGTTGAGAAACAACTTTCATTGTAAATACCGATTCCACGGCGTAGTCTGCATCATCCACCTCAATAACCCCACGCGGTGCTATGGCACCAGCCAGCTGCTCCCCTACAGAACCAAAATACTGATTATTTTGATAAGTACGCGGTCAGCATATTTGCCGCTATCACCATACGCCTCGATCGGGATCCGCTCCTTAACTCCAGGTCTTCACACCACCTCATTTACTACATCCCAAAGTTTCCTAGCATTATCCGCTGCGTTATTGATTTTGTTTTTATAATAATTAAATTTGTCTTTTTTTATTAGCGAATGTAGAAAGTTTCTATATCAAACAAAGTAGTTTTTTAACTGAACATTATAAGGTTCTCTCTTGAGCCCTTTTATAAACTTTATCCCAATTTCGAATTGATTTTATCAGGCCAGAAGTAATCCATGGCTTTATCCTGAAATATTTTGTTGAATTTTTAAAGTTTTCTGAGTTAGATTGCATTATTTCTTGTATTTTCCATACAAATTTATTTGCACGTCAGTTTATACATTCTGAACTTACAACTTCATCCCAATTTTGTTCCCTTAAATTGTTATGTATTCAATACCAATTGTAAAATTTACAGAATAATTTATTACTTTTAGGTTTGATATGTTTTGTATATGAGATATCAGGACAAAGAGTGAGGTGGTCAGTAACGGCTGATTCCAGGACACATGAACCAATAGAAATATGATTCTTGAGTTTTATACAGCAATGATCTAAACAAGATTCATTAAGTGGACGCGTAACCACATTGATGCGGTTCACGAAACCTGCCTCATTTAATACATCATGATACCTTTCTTCCAGAGAACCTGAAGTCGGATTAAGAGTATCACAATTCATATCACCTGTCAAAATACGAAAAACATTATCCTATATACTAGAATTACAAAATTCACCAATCCCCTCAACGAATTGCAGCAAACTAGAACTAGGGCTTCGGTAAAAAGCGAGTAACTGACAAGGCCCAGTCAAAGGTTAGAGCCAAACCTGTGGCTATCCTTCCCTGTGGCAACTGAATACAGGTAGAGATTGATATTGTATTGTCAATATAAATAACAACTCCATCATTCTGATTCAGACCATTGTATGATCTGTAGCAACTGAACCCATCTACAGGTATGTTCATCAAATCGGAGTCATCATTCAACCAGGCCTCAGTGAAAACCACATAATGTATTAACGTTTTTATAATAACTTCTGATGTTCTGGTGTACCAGTCTTCATTGCATAAATTACATGCAAGTAGAACACACAGATTTGTAACAAAAATAAAAATTTATATTTACATTATTTATTTTCAAGGGTGTCCACTACTAAATATGCCCACCAATTAAACATGCTATCAAATATTATTCTACGTTAGTAAATAGGTGTTATAATCAATAATCAAATAGTTTCTCCTTTCAGTCAAGTACATTAATATAAAAGAAAAAAAAATAATCTTCTTTATAACTAAAAACTTCTAGGAACTCATGAATTATACTAATTGAACATTTTAGTACCGTTTAGACTAGCAATTAAATAAAACTTTGGCAAAATAAAAATAAAAGTTGGTACATGTACTGTCCACATGAATAAAATTTGCATTAAATATGATACCAGGTGTTAAATTACATAATTTTGTATCAAATAATTGTTGCCATATCCATCATTAAACTATACATATGGACATTTTATAGATCACCCGCTTTTATGATATATAGTAAAACTAAATTTGAGTCACCCCTCATCATTCAGCTGCTATCGGGCTCAAATCATTATATTTTACTTAAAAAACAATGGAATTTCAAATATGCGAATGTTTTGTGGCCAAACCTTAAGAGTTAAGAAATAATTCCTCAGAGCATGGTTTGTAGATCACATCACTTCCTAATTCAAAAAACATTTAGACTTTGACTTGGGCCAACAATTCAGTTGTTATCATGATGGAAAACTAAATTCTTATGTAATAATTACAAAATTTGTTCAATTAAACGCGTTTTCCAGCTTAACCAATAGGGATAGGGCAAAACGTTACTGGGCCTTTTCTGTAGGTTGTATATATATTGTATATACTTCGACCAACCGATAGTGTGTGAGTATAACATGAGTGATGTGAAATGTAGAGGATGTTTTAAATGAAAACTTACTTAATCATACTGAAGGTAAAAAAGTTGCAACAAAACTATTTTATAACAGGTATATTTTTTCAATTTACAACTTAATTTATCGTAATGCCATTGAATGTACAATATTTTTTGTTAATCCTTCAGGAGTATACACAAACAAAATTAGATGATTTTCCGATAGAGCTGAAGTATAATAAGTGACCTCCATCACAATCGAATTATTGATATTTATGATTAGCCTATATAACTACTATCCGAATTAGATTATAGTTATGTAAAGGCTGAAGTATAATAAGCGGCCAACATCACAATCGAATTATTGATATTTCTGAATAGTCTATCTAAACTACCAAATTTCATTATAGTTAATTAAAATTACAGTATAGTATCGGAACTGGCAAACAGAATTTTAATTTATCTAAAATACTAAATAAGTTATTTTCTATAGGGCTGAAGTATAATAAGTGGCCACCATCACAATCGAATTATAGACATTTCTGAATAGCCTATCTAAACTACTAAAATGACGAACTGAATTAGATTATAGTTATTTAAAGGCTGAATTATAATAAACGGCCAACATCGCAATCAAATTATTGATATTTCTAATTAGCCTATCTAAACTACCGAATTTCATTATCTTTATATTTATATTGTTGTGTGCGTGTGTATGGAGCTGAACTCCTCCTAAATGGGTGGACCATCTTGGAATGTTTTACATTGTATCCAGCAGAATGCGCTACGATCACAGTTTCAAATGTTTTCTATTTTAATTCCAGTTTTGCTGCTATCAAATATGTGTGTTGTTTTGTAACATCGTGTAATTATTGTGTGAGTGCTAATTGTAATATTACATTAATAGAGATTGAAGATGTTTGAAGTACATAAAAAAAACTATAGTCATTCATTGAAGTTATTGAACTAATTTGAAAAATTTATTGAACGAAGTGAGTATATTGGTCGCATAACCTAAGTAGCATACAAATCAAAAGGTTGTGTTTCTATGTGTGAATAACTATTGTTAACAGTTTGTTCACATAAGTTCAAATTAAGTTGCATATAAATCACATGATTGAATAACTATTCGTCCTCTTCCACGAAGACGTGGCATTTTTCTGTAAAATTAAATTCTGTATAATAGTACACAATGAATATGAGTAACTTATTGAATATGTAATTTTAATTAAGTAACTTCTAGATAAAAATGTATAACAACATAAACTATAGTATCTAAAATATTAATCTATAAAAATTTAAAGTATTCCCTATAGGTCTAAAGTACAATAAGTGGCCACCATCACAATCGAATTATTGAAATTTTCTGATTAATCTATCTAAACTACCGAATTACATTATAATTATTTTTAAAATTACAGTATAGTATCAGAACTGGCAACAGAATTTAATTTATCTAACATACTAAATAAGTATTCCCTATAGGTCTGAAGTACAATAAATGGCCACCATCACAATCGAATTATTGATATATCTGAATAGCCTATCTAAAGTACTAAAATGGACGATCCAAATTATAGTTATTTAAAGGCTGAAGTATAATAAGCAGCCACCATCTCAATCGAATTATTGATATTTCTGATTTAGCCTATTTAATTTAAAACCAATTCCTACATTATTAACAATAGTTATTGACACATGTGATTCTCTATTAATTTAATATTACAATTACACTCACACAATAATTACACGATGATACCAAAACAACACACAAATTTGATAACAGCACAAACTGTCGGGAAAACCTGGAATTAAAATAGAAAAACATTTGAAACTGCGAATCGTAGCGCATTCTGCTGGATCCAATTTAAAACATACCATGATAAAAAAACAATTTATTTATAAACCAAAAATTAAACTGATCAATCACTGCACACTTAATAATTAGGAATTTCAGTTAAAAGTGTATTTTACTAAAACTTCCAATTTTATATCTGGATAACCTCTATTGATATTCCTGATTAGCCTATCTAACTACCGAATTTCATTATAGTTATTTAAAATTACAGTATAGTATCAGAACTGGCCAACAGAATTTAATTTAAAACCAATTCCTACACTATTAACAATAGTTGTTCACACATGTGATTTGTATGCTACTTAATTTGAACTTATCTCACCAATATTGACTGCAGATTAAAAATGTAAATTACAACAAATTATTTGAAATCCATTAGTTTAAAACTTGATTATCTAAAATGTTAACAATAGTTATTCACACATAGAAACACAACCTTTTGATTTGTATGCTACTTAGGTTATTTGAGGTATGCGACCAATAATCTCTATTAATGTACTATTACAATTTTTAGCACTCACACAATAATTAAACGATGTTTTATTTTTTATTGTCTTCTTTTTGCCTGTTGGCTGGCCTTTATAAACTTATAACGCGGCCCACGTAGTACACTTTTTATAAACTTCATTCTATTATATTTTAATATTATATGCCGTATTTACTTTTGAAACATGAACCTTACAAAACAACACACAAACATTGATAGCAGCACAAACTGTCGGGAAAACCTGGAATTAAAATAGAAAAACATTTGAAACTGCGATCGTTAGCGCATTCTTCCAAGATCAACACTTAATAATTTACTAAGAATTTCACTTAAAAGCTAAAACTTCCAATTTTATATCTGGATAATCTCTATCCTCCAAAGTGAGTACAGAATATATTGAAATAAGAAGTGGTGTATTTTTATATGTTTATGCTAACTCTATGCTTTCTAGACTATAGTTGATTAAACGTATGGCTGTGTTTGTAATATTATAATGTTTACATAGAACAATTGGTGAAAATTTAACTTTGCAATCTGCATTAGACTACTGATCAAGCACTTTATAATAACGTAATCTAAATGTAAACAAATGTTTCTGCCTCTTTGGTGAACTTCAGCTGAAAATATTCACAGCTGTTTTTTTTAAGTATCAGTTCACTTTGTATTACGTGTCGTAGCGCAGTCCTGTCGGATCCAATATAAAAACACTCCAACATCAACAATTTATAATTAAAAATTTAATTAAATTTGACCGAATAAATAACTATAATGAAATTCAGTAGTTTGGATAGGCTATTCAGAAATATCAATAATTCGATTGTGATGGTGGCTGCTTATTATACTTCAGCCTTTAAATAACTATAATCCAATTCGGATAGTAGTTTGGATAGGCTATTCAAAATATCAATAATTCGACTGTAATGGAGGCCACAATTATATTCAGCCTGTCGGGAAACCCTATCGGAAAACCATCTAATTTGTTTATGTACACTCCTGAAGGATTAACAAAAAATATTGTTCATTGTTCAATAGCATTAAAATAAATTAAGTTGTAAATTAAAAAAATATACTTGTTATAAAATTAGTAATTTAAAATTACAGTATAATGTCGGAACTGGCCAACAGAATTTAATTTAAAACCAATTCTCCTACACTATTAACAATAAGTAGTTCACATTCACACATGTGATTTGTATGCTACTTAATTTGAAATTATGTGACCAATTCTGACTGCAGATTAAAAAAATGTACATTACAACAAATATTTTAAATCCAATTAGTTTAAAACTTGATTATCTAAACTGTTAACAATATTCACACATAGAAACACAACCTTTTGATTTGTATGCTACTTAGTTTTTTTGAGGTATGCGACCAATATACTCACTTCAAATAAATGTGCAAAATGAGTTCAATAACTTTAATAAATAACTATAGTTTTTTATGCACTTTAAACATCTTCAATCTCTATTATGTTTATAACAATTAGCACTCACACAATAATTTACAGAATGTTACAAAACAACACACCAAATTTGATAGCAGCACAAAATGTCGGGAAAACCTGGAATTAAAATAGAAAAACATTATGGCTGTGTGTAATGTGTTTGTATATTATAATGTTTACGTAGAACAATTGGTGAAAACTTCATCTTTGCAATCTGCATTCATTACACTACTGATCAAGCACTTTACAAAATTTAAAATATGAACTTTCTAAATTATAATGTGAACAAATGTTTCTGCCTCTTCGATGAAATTCAGCTGAAAATATTCACAGCTGTTAAGTATCAGTTCACTTTGTATTACGTGTCGTCGTGGCGCAGTCTGGCGCAGATCCAATGTAAAACACTCCACCATCAACAACAATTTATTATTAAAAAAATTAATTAAATAAACTATCAAAATTGGACCGAATTATGAATCTAAACCATTCTCGGATCCAACTGAAGACACACAAAAAAGTTTCATTAAAATCGGTCACCCGTTTAGGAGGAGTTTAGGCCCATACACACGCACACAAGAAATATATATATAAAGATATATAGACGTTTATGATACGAGGGGTATTAGAAAAATAAGGTTCCCTATGCCGCCGAGACAGAATGCGATATGTTGGGAGAAATCTGGCAACACTGTCTTACTCATCATCAGCTGTCCCTCTCTCTATCCATACCACTCGCGCCTCGCTACGTCCAACAGTGCCGACATAGCTGCATTCGAAGATGTAGCTCCCTGTCGTTGTTACCGCCAGATGCGAAATTCGTGCTGTGATACGTTTTTTAAATGCAAAACAGATTTCATCTATTGAAATTCATCGTCAGTTAATCAAAGTTTATGGGGAAAACTGCATATCTGTTCAACACGTTCGGAAATGGTGTAGAGAATTCAGTGAAGGCCGCATGGAAATTCACAATGAAAACCGAAGTGGACGGCCTTCAGTTTCAGATGGAGTTGTTGAAAAAGTTGAGACAATACTGCTTGAAGATCGGAGAATCATCATTCACAGGAACAACAGTAAACTCTGACAGATATTGCGACACATTAAGAAAACTGAGACGCGCGATCCAGAACTGCCGGAGAGGAAGATTGTCCAGTGGTGTGAAGCTTCTCCATGACAACGCTCGACCTCATGTCTCACGTCAAACTCAATAACTGCTTACAAATTTTGGCTGGACTATTGTGCCCAATCCCCCCTACAGCCCAGACCTAGCCCCAAGTGATTATCACTTATTCCCAAAATTAAAGGACCACTTGGGTGGCCAACGCTTCAGTACCAATGATGAAGTCAAGGAAGAAGTTACTCAAAGGATTGGCGGCAGAATTCTACACATGGGGATAGAAAAGTTGGAGCATCGTCTACAAAAGTGTTTAGACAGAAACGGTGATTATGTGGAGAAATAGCTTAACTTTTATGTGTTAAATTGATGTATAACACTAAGTAGAATTATAGAGCTGTCTATTTAAAAAAATCATGGGAACCTTATTTTTCTAATACCCCTCGTATTATTAATGTATTGATATTTAACAAAAAGAATTAATTTAATGCAGTAATGTATTTTATAATACTTTTGAATAAATCACAACAGGAAGTTACAATTACGTTAAAATATATGCAAGTAATAACTGATATTTAAACACACACACACGATACATACAAACATTTCCTGACGGAAGACAGGTCATTCACATACAATTATTGTACAGAAAGCTAATATCGGATGATAATCAGTATCTTTTACAGAGTGTTTGAATCAAGAAGGTACCCTCAATCCTAAATTACTTTATACATTAGAAATCTCTACATGATCTAAATCAGACATCAAATATTCATTCTAGCACCAAGATTATTCATTACAAAAATAACATTAAGATTTATGTAAATACATACAATAGTCATTATGTTAAATTAAGAGAAAACTGTTCTACTTGAGGCAGTTGGTGATAAACCAGCAATAATTTGGTGCTTTTTATGCCACACAGTGTGTTTTTAGCTGTTCCCCCCTAAGCATATTCCATAGATTAGAGGAGTATGAAACAATCCAAAGTATGCCGTGACTACAAACTCCTAGAAAGGTTATTCTTGCAATACATAAGAGTGTTTGCATGTACATCCTAGCAGAGTTTGGTATATAAATAGATACCAAGAAACTTAACAGGATTAAAACAATAATCATTTAGGTTAATATGGTTTTTAGTGAGAATATTATATGTTCAGTTTTACTGTGATTCAACACTATTTTATTTGCCAAGTATCAGGCTTTAGTTAAGCCTTAACATTAAAGATATCAGTCAGTTAATATACTGTAATGTTTCTTACCTTGTCTTCCATTGAAAATATTTTCCCCAGCTTTAATTTACTTAACATCTGGCTGGTTCTGGGTGGAAGTATTTCTTGTTTAGATGAGTATTGTAGAAGTCTCTCTTTTTCTTCTAGGAGAAGTTTTACATTGGGGACACACCCAATCCTTAGGCGACCTATATGAAAACACTATCTTAAATAAAAAGTTTAAGATAGTGCAATTTCAGTAAGTGCACTATTAAATTAATTCATCTGAATAGTTATTTGTATACAGAATTCATTGAATTCAAAACTTAACTTTTAGTTATTAGATTACTTTTAATAATAGTCAATGGCTGATAAAAATAGAATTGGTACAAAGAAGTATGTTTTTAAAGTAAGGAATAGTGTTGGTTATCCTAAACCTAAATTAGATAGATTAGATAATTTTGAACATTTGCCATCTTTGAGTGATACAAGAAATCAGTAAGAATCATCATCAAATATATTACTGATTCCTTTTATCACTGAATAATGGTAAATGTTACAAAATTCCAAAAACCATCACTGGTTGTGCGTATGTAAATAATAATAAACTCAAATTGGTTGGAAACAGGCATATTTTTGTTTCAAGTTTGCAGAAAATTGGAATGTGAAGCAATAAAACAAATTCTTAATAACAATTTTGATATCCTTAAATTGTAGAAATACCAAACTTAAGAACAGGTACCCCAAGGTACAAGTAGTTTTCAATTGTTTCAATTACTTTTTACTAAATGATTATTATTATTTAAATAATTCAGTATTACTGACATTCACTGCTGAAAGATCGTTCTCAACAAAGAAACAGGTCAAGAACTTTTTAAGGAACAAAATGGGGCCTTACACTCTGTCCACTTCAGGAAAATATCAGTTGTCCGGACCCCCCCACATTTTTTTCCTGGCTATGTTCTTGCTGTGTGAGACACTACAATTCCACACAAAATAATCCCATACAAAATACCAAAAACAGTCATCTACAGTCTTACAGTAGAAATGCTATAATATTACAAAATAAATAGTTTTCGGACACAATACAAACATATTTCAATTTACTAAGCCACTTAAATCAATTTTACAATGTCATATGGCACATTGTTGATTTTTCCATTTTTGTATTCTTATACTAAATAACTTTAAAATATTGATTTTTTGTTCCATATTTTATTTCAGCTATATTGCTCTTCACTCCCTTTGGCAGTTATGAAAAAATTAAGCTTATCTATAGAAATTTTTGAAACAAAACTCTACTCCAGAAATGCATGGAAAGACTCAAAGTCCAAATGATTCTTTTAATAATGCTCTGTGGTCACGGTTACCAAAACGAGTTTTTGTTGCATTTGAAATACTCAAAATAAGAGTTTGGGATTCTATAGTGACCCTAGTTACCTATGTAGGGTAAAGGTTTTGAACTTCATGAATTCTTTAGTGAGGCTGGTGTGAACTGTGTACTTGAGCTAGATTAAATTGAAAACTAAAAATTCTCATGTGACCACAGTAAGTTAGGGCAGAGTTTGCAAAACTGAAGGTAAGACAAGATAGTTTGGAGCATGCCGCTAACCCTGGAACCGCCAATCGACATTATAAACTTCGATCTGAATCAACTCTGTAGTGGCAAGCAACATTATAATGTCGATCTGATATGCACCTGTTTTGACAGTTCATATAGTACATAAGTCAATACTACCACCACTATTTCCTAAAATACTTGTTGCATAGAAACTAGGCTGTGGTGCAGTGTAATGAAAGTGTTGGGAGCTATAATATTACTGATATATCATGGGTATGGTTTATTATGTTGGTTTATAAAGTGTTATAGCTTTGTTTTAGGCTCTCATTTTAATAATGTGCCAAAATGTTATGAACTTTTGACATTGGGGAACTTGTTGACCTGTCAGACTCAGACAACAGTGAGATCTAGGTTTCCCTTTATGCTTTCTGGAACCCCAAACTAAGCCAATATTTTAGCAAAAGTTCTAAATTAGCATTTATTTATTGTAAAATTGATATAATCAGTGAAATGTTTCTTATTACTGAAGGACCTCCCAACCAAAGAATAAAAACCATGATCACGATACCGCAAAATAATTAGAGTCAATAGGCTAGTTAAACCAAGCCACACTCCATCTAGGTTGGAAGGAGGGGTGAGAGCTGAATGAACCACCTGATCTTATTTCCCATATCATTATGGGATACACATTCTATAATCCAATCTTAACAAATAAACTTTATAGCTGAAAACAATTTATAACATTACAGAAAGTTGGTTTAAACGAAAAAAAGAAATACCATAAACAAAAGCATTATGGTCATAAATAAGCCTGGATAGGCTATGATGTGTGTGCAGAATCAAGCTGCAGAAAGCTTAAAGTAATAACGGCCTGAGTATTTAACATTTATAAGTTGGAAATATAACAAAAGAGGTAAAAACTGTGTAAATTTAATTTTTAAGTGTTAAAGAGTGAACTATTATTAATTTAAAACGAATTTACAATAGGATATATAACCTAGAAGGAGAAACAGGATTGCAGCAGACTACAATGTAGTCATACACTGACTGCTGTAGTAATAAGGGAGTTGCCTTATACAGGCCAGACTGTCCGCCATTAGGATGTAGACAGCACTGCCCCATCATCAATAGAAAATGAAAATAACCACTGGTTAACTATTCTTTTAAAAATAAATATAGAAATTTTATTTAAAAACTAAAATTTGGAAACTGTTTACTGACATTTACAAAAAGCATGTGAGCTAGGTAGTATGAGTTGGTGTTTGAAAAAGGCTTAGTTAATTACAGAGGTAGAATTCCTGTATACCAAGAATAACGTGTGTTATGGGTGTGTTGAGTTCTTTCAAACAGATCATCTAAATTTTTATACCTGTGAATTAAAAGAAATTTTATAAAAGCTGTCTCTTTGTAAAAATTTGTGTTTCTTGAAATAAAACAAAAGTTGGAAATCTGTGACATTTTTAAAAATTTCTTAACTGTAAACAGTGATCAAGATTAGATTGCAAGCTGTGTCCCAAGAAATGATCCCAAATGCAAAGAGATTGGACGTATGCGTAGTAAACCATTTTCATTTCTTGAACAGCAAGAATGTCCCTAAGGTTGTTAAAGGCAAAAATATACTTTCGTGTCTTTTGTTTGAAACATTCAATATGATCTGACCATTCCAAACTGATATCTCAAATTACTCTAAGAAATATCTTATGTATCTTACCATCTGCCGGATTTTCAATCATTTCTTGGAGCTCAAAAATGTAGGGTGAGTTATACCACAACTGCTTGACATACTTCCATAACCATAAATATATATGAGTTACAGGAAACGTTGCTGTGGTTTCCACAACTACGTATGATCAGATTGCCAAAAATATAATCTGACTGAGGATTTAGAGAGATTGGCATAAATTTGGTTTTAAGCAATTTGGTTTTGGTTTGCATATTTAAGGAAAGGGCATCCTGATCAAACCACTTTTTCAACAACATTAAATCATTTAATACTTCTCGACTCACATCCACTCATGTATTTCCTTTAAGAAAAATAAGGGTGTAATTGGCAAATAATATTATTTTTGCATTTAAATTTAGCTTGGAAATATTGTTAATATATAATAAGAACAGAATTGGCCCAAGAGTACTCCCTTGAACTACACCGTTGTCTACATTAATTGCATCGCTGCTTACGTTACAAATTTAAGAACCAATTTGCCTCTTTTCTATTGGTAACATAACTGTGATATCAAGTAAGGGCTATGCCCCTAACTCCTAATGGTTCTGATTTATTCATTAACTTATTTATATGTCTTAGAATAGAATTTATTTATTAACCTAATCTATCTTCGATGTCTAAAAAGACTAGCATTGATTGTTTTGTTATTTGAGATTGCATTATTTAACTCTTTATTTAAATTAAACAATTCATCCAATATACTCTTATCGTCTCATAACCTATACTGACGTTGAAAAAGTACATTGTTTACCTGCAAAAAGTGTACAAGTTTCAACTCAATTACTTTCTCCAGTACCTTAGTAAAGACACTTAAAAGGGAGATCGGGGCAGAAATTATTTTTATCAGTAAAGCTGTTTGACTTCTGCAAAATATACACTTTAGCTAACTTAAAATTATCAGAGAATACTTACTTAAATTGTTCTTGAGGACCCTTGCAAAGACCCTATCACAACCCGGGGCAGAGTCTCCAATTTTTAATGTGTCGTTTATAACTTGGTATAAACCAAGTTTCATATATGTTTCACTGTTTTATTACAAATGGCTACATGAGAAAATATCAAGATACAACGGCCTTTTTCAAACAAATACAGTACAACGATATTTATATGGATTAATTGGACCCGGAAGTGATAAAAAACATAAGTGGGATACTCCAAGAATACAGGAAAAACACAATATACTACAGATAAGGAATGAATTACAAATATAACCGCAAAAGACAACCAATTTGTTATTTCGTTTTACATGGATTAAACTGTAGAGAAAATAAATAAAATAACGTGTAAAATGAAATGTTGTTAAATATTTAGTAAAAATCATGTCAGTCTAGTTCGTTATCTGCATTCGAGAATCAAGGTGATGTTGCAAGCTAGATATTCCGCTAACTCAGCCGATTTCGCTGCACCTCGGCATCAGCATGAGTCATACCGTCTTGGCTACTCGTTATCAGGATTATTTGTACTGTCCTTTGTTAACGTTGAAGAATAAACTTTTTAAGAATGTAATTTCTTTGTCATTCATCACAATCATTAACATCTTTCAAAATTACCAACCTCTCGAGAGTAATTACAATATTATTAACAGAATCAGCGGTTAATGTAGTCAAAGGTTATTCAGATTGTTGGACTATATAGCCTATATCCTCTTAAAATGTAAAACGTATAGTAAAACATTTATTCGTACTACAGATCAATTTATGTTTACCGATTATGTTTACAGATCAATTTATAAATCTGTAGTGGTGCGGTGTTTGTAATGTTATAAAAATAAACAAACACAAGAAAAAAACAAACAATATACACGCTAACCTACACTGATTATACACGCTTTATAAGCGTGATAATACGTTGATTGTTGCGTATATTGCTGATTATACATGCAATATAAATAATTAAAACTAAAGAAAACCTGTCATCTGTTTTATTTATCCCATCAGTTAAAGGAAGAAACGTATGATTTTGAGGCAGGTTTTAGAGTCTTCTGAATCCCGTCGACATAGGAGAACTTCAACTTGCAAATCGGCATAGTCACGGCCATTTTGCTTAGACTACCCCTTTATATCAATAGTGGAACTAAGTAATTATTTAACTTATGAGTGTGTCAGCCTGTGAAAACTCAACCTCAAGCATTGCAAAATTACAAATTATTATAACACACATTGACCTATGTTACTTCTGTTGTTTAGCCAAACCACAAAGTCCACTCTCATATAAGCTGTCCTGTTTAAATGAATCAACTAGGCAAATGAAGCAAAAGTACTTTTTTACAATTGGTTAAATAACTATTATTACAGTATGCTTTGAAGCCAGTTACACAATAAAGTTTAAAGAGCTAGCTAGAATAAGGCAAACTCCTAAGTTTGAAATGCCCTGAAAAATCAAATAGCATAGACCTATATTAAAGTCCGACCCAGTTAAATGTAGAAAATAAAAAAAAACATTAACTTACGTGTAGCACTGGCTGAGATGAAGCTAGGACATACGCGACCGGGCGCCTCACAAGACAGACTGCACGCACATAGAGTTCATAGTTATGTGGCTGGTGGGGGTGAGCGGGAGAGGTAGCCGGTGTTAACAGGTGGCCATTGGCTAAGGAAGCTAGCCTCTCTTGACGGAGACACGAGTGATCCCGACTACTGCCGAACGTGTCATGTATGTTATGACGAAGGGCTGAATGCATACCGGGCAACCTGTTCACGGCCTGACCGCCATCCCGGTACATGTCGCAAAAGGAGTGGTTGAAGATAACGTATTATTAAACGGTAATTTGGTCTCACTTTCATTATTGTGCTACGACAATTTGGCAAATCTGAAAACGGCCATGGCCTAAGCTCAAACGATCCTAACCTAAGTGACTGAACCTTTTAAACAGGACGAAGACATCCACACAGGACAGCAATGAGAAATCTCAGTCCAGCATCAGTTATAAGGAGGTTTTATTATCCAACAAAGCTTCTGCTGCTGCCACCAAGGCCAATTACGAGGGTAATTCGGAAAGTAAGGTCCGATTTACGTTAACCAGACAAACAGTAAGCGAGCAGCGAAATGCGCATGCGGCCTGACTCCCGGCATACATTGCGCGCAGAACGACGCCATTTGCAGTGAAGTCGTTGTAGTCTGCTGTTTTCTGTGCCTTTTTTAATTGTTTAAAACTATTTAACGTCCCGCCGACTGTGAAATACGGTCTGTGATACGGTTTTTGACAGCAAGGGACGTTACAGCAGCGGATATTCATCGACAGATAAGTGAAGTGTACGGTCCAAATGAAATGAGTGACAGCAAAGTACGGAAGTGGGTGAGAGTTTTTAAAGATGGACGGGAAAATGTCCATGACGAACCACGATCTGGTCGGCCTTCAGTGATCACCGAAGATTTGGTGAAAGCCGTCGATGAAACAATTCGTGAAAATCGGCGATTCACTGTTTCTTCATTAGCAATAGAATTTCCAAACGTGAGTAGAACCACATTGTTTAAAATTGTTTCTGAGATTTTGGATTTTCACAAATTGTGCTCACGTTGGGTTCCCAGGCTGCTTACTGAGGAACACAAAAAAAGAAGAATGGGTATTGCTCTTGAATTTTTGATCCAATATCATCAGGAAGGTGATAACCTTTTAGACCACATTGTGACGGGTGATGAGACATGGGTTTCCCACATAACCCCAAAAACGAAACGCGTCGATGGAGTGGCGTCACTCGACGTCGCCGGCATTTGCGTCGTCACTCGACGACGGCGGCCGACTTCTATGACACCGGCATTCAAAAACTTGTAGATCGTTATGACAAGTGTTTAAAAAAAAGTGGAAATTATGTAGAAAAATAGTGATTGATGTCAGAAATGAAATAAAACAAGTTTTTTGAAAAAATCTGTTGTGGTTTTTTTTTAAATAAAACAACGGACCTTACTTTCCGAATTACCCTCGTAATTTTAAGGATAGTTTCATTCTTGTTAGTAGGAAAGAACGTGTTTCTTCTGCCACAGAAATTAACCAAACAAACAAAGTTCTGCCGTTTTGGACAAGAGTAGGCCTAGGCCTAATGTGTCAAATAGGTCTAATGTGTCGAATAGGCCTAATGTGTTGAATAGGCCTAGGCCTATAATTGGTAATAAAACTGACTGCTTAATTAAAACTGTGGCTTGTAAAAAAATGACTCTGTGTCTTGGCTTTCCGTGGAAGTAGGTAAAGAGGATCTTTCGTCCTATCTAAAAGATATATTTGAGTGTGAAATTGAATATGAAGAATATAAAAGCTAAATATGACTCTTACAGATCTTTTCCAACTGCATGATTTCATTTTAATAACAAAAGACCGAACTACATAACAAATTCAAAGGGTAAACACAATTAAATACGCTGTAAAACTCTATCAGTTTGTTACTTTGAAGCAAAGTACTGAGTTCTGTTTTTCCCCCACCTTCTCACTGAGTGCAAAAAAACCTACTGTGAACCAGAAGTATCCTCATTTTGAATGTAGTCCAAAAACTGGTTTTCAAAGCTTTCATGTGATTAGGCACGAGAAGCGAAAGAAATGTCAAGGAAAGCAAATCACCTTGTACACCAGTAACAAATTCTATAAATTCAAGCTTCAAAGGAAAGTTTTCAAAATTAATTTCCTTTATTCGTTTGATCCAAAGTGATATTTTTCTTTACTTTTTTTACTTTGTCCTGTACAAATAAAATTGTTTTATCTGGACCTTGCAATGTCATGTTAAAAATGTTTATATGGAAAAAAATAACCACCAAATACCCAAGTCCTGTCATTACTGCATCATCCAGAACTTGACGAAGTTCGATCAGCATTTGTTTTGATGCCCGAGCTTGTCTATGTAAAAAACAGTTAACCCATTTAGCATTAGACATGATGGTTTTCAATCTTGCAATCAGTCCACTGTATTTACCAGTGAGAACAGCAGCACAATCAGTGCATATGGAAACACATTTTCCCCAGTAGATTTTAAAGGGCTCAATAGCTTTTATGAAATATAATGTTCCCTTCGATTGCTCCACCTGTTTCATATTGGACGAAACACAACATTTAAGAACAACTCCCAACGTCAGTCAATTCGTCAATTTGTATTAAGAAACACTCACTTTTGTTTAGTTTGTCTCTTAACTGATCCTTAACGTTTCCAGCCATATCGGAAATTCTTGATACCCAGTTGTTTGACAGTGGGATATTTTTTAACTTTAAAATTTCTTGGGGACTTATGACCCATGAAACCATATATAAATAGCAGCAGGAAGAATTAATTCTTCTGCTATAACATGAGGTTTGGCGCTTTGGGCAATTTTAAACCCCCCAAAAAAAACAAGAAGAAGAAGTTTTATGTTGTGTTTTTTTAAATTTTATTTTTTTATATTTTTTGTACATCATATAAAGTATGAAGAGCATTTTGGTTAGTATTACTCAATATATAGTAATATTTCCTACTTGATTCTTCCAAGCTTAACATCTTTGTTCAAAAAAGCTTACCGGTTTATCCTTGAGGCCATGATGTTTGGTTTCCAGATGACGTAACATTTTCAATGGTTTCATCGATTCAGTGGGTAGTACTTCACCGTTCTTTCCAAGGGGCGTGAACCCAAACTTCAAATAAGACTCATTGTATTTCCTGTATTTTTATTTTATAGTTTTATCTGCCTCGTTACTCACGGATCATCAGCACCCTGAGTTAGTCATAAAATTGCCCACAGGAAGCAGCACAGGCTGATCGCATTCCCCCACAGGCTTTACACCTGTGTTTACTGAAAGGGCACTTACATAAGGAAGCGGACAGTGTCCGCGTAGATAGAGAGGAAAAGAAAAAAACTCTAATTTGGCCATCTTAACACTATGGGACTGGCAACAGTCAGGTAAATACACAGTGTACAATATGGAACTTCCAGATTTTAAAACCTTCAAATGCTGTTTGATGCAAAATTGTTTCTTAATCCTTCTTTTGTGTTTTCTGTTTAGGAGAAAAGAATGTTAACAATGAGCCTTTCGTACTGTCAACATGTGTCTTGTTACGAGTCAAACAAGAACACATTGGAAAGCTATTTTGTAAGACTAATTTCAATGATCAAATCCAGAGGTTCTCAAAGTGTGGGGCACAACCCCCAAGGGGGCGCAATGAAGGTTCATGGGGGGCCAATGCTTGCTTGAAAAATTAATTTAATTTACTTACAAAATAATAAAGCAAGTTGATGAAGCTACGGGTCTTCATAGAGTTGTTTATTTAATATTTCTTGTAAGATTCGTCGATGCGATGCGATGCAGGAAGAGTTGCTTTTAATGAGACGATTTCAGCTGATACCACTGCCATTTTCTGAATGATTGTTCCATTTTTGCAGGATGATGACATATCTTGGATCAAATATACAGGAATTTGCACAGATGGAACTCGGGCTATGTCAGAAAAGTACACTGGACTTCGAGGGTTAATCAGAAAGGTAGCTCCAGAAGCTAGATAGATGCACTGCATAATTCATAGAGAGACTTTAGCAGCAAAAGGTATGATCCCAGAACTTAATGAAATTTTACATGTGGTTGTTAAAACAGTCAATTTCATTAAAGGGCAGCCTTTAAAATCTAGAGTTTTTAAGATTCTCTGTGAAATTATGGGTTCAGAACACTCAGCTTTACTGTTTCATATTGAAGCTCACTGATTATCGAGACGAAAGGCTTTGACCAGAATATTTGAGCTTAGACATGAAGTTCTTGCATTTTTGCTTGACGAAAACCACCAAAAACTCAACGTTTTTCACTGACTCAGATTTTTTCTGCCATTAGTGTACATGTCAGATATATTCGAGAAAATAAATGTATTAAACAAGTCTTTACAGAAAAAAGATGTAAAGCTTCTGCAATGGACTGAAAATGTGAACAGCTTTGTACCAGGGTGATCTGAAAAGTGATAATATTGAGCATTTCCTAATCTTAAAATTATGATTAAAGAAATGGATCTAAAATCTATTCCAACGAATCCAAAGAAATGCTTTCTTAAACACTTAAAAATTCTCAAATCTCATTAAAAAAATATTTTCATAAGGATTTGGATGGTTTGGCATGGGTTCAAAACACGTTCAAACCATCCGTCGATGAGTGCTCCCTCAACATGACAGAAAAAGAAAATCTCATTGACCTCCAGAGTGACAATGAGCTTGAAAGTAAGTTTAAAGAATCTTCTTTCATTGGTTTAAAAAAGGTTCACCCAATTTTGAGTGAAAAGGCATTGAAAATACTCACTCTATTTTTCATTTTCATTTCATTTTTCATTTTCATTTATTTATCTCATTTACATATAATACAAACATATGATAATAATATACACGAGAAGGTACCCACATGGGCAAAAGCCTGTGTGTGAGAACCGAGTCCATCTTCACTCGAGTTTGCAATCACAATAATACTAATATATAATGTAAATATTAGAACAAAATTACAATTGTATGATTTAAAGATAACTAAAGATAACTAAATAGTAAACATACTCTGTTTGGATGCATATTAACTAAATTCAAGCAGTGTAAAAAGTAATAATTTAATCAGTTATGATAATGGAACGACATGACAAAGATGCAACAAATTCTAGTATATGAAGTTTTATGGCTATAAGAAGTAAGACAACATACGGGATATGCTTAAAGAGTGCACAAGAAACCTTATTTTAAGACCTATAAAAAAGGAAAAGAATAGAAAAATAAAAAGATTCACCACCACTTATTCTTGTGAAACTGGGTTTTCTGTTCTAGCTGCTAAGAAGAGTAAATATCGCTCAAGACCGGATTTGACCAAGTAACTCAGTAGCATCATCAGAACTGACACGCGTATGCACAAAGAGAAAACAAGCACATCCTTCACATCGAAGCTCTTTTTATTATTATTACTTTAAGTTATAAATAACATTTATGTACTGTAGTAGGTGAAATAATAAATAATAAATTGTAACTGTTAATATAGAATTTGTTGTTTGATTACAATTAAACCTATTGCCCCATTATGCTCTAATGTAGTATGCATAAAATGTTCAAAACTAAGCAAATAAAAGTTGACTGTAAAATTTCAAACGCGACTCACTTATATAGTACGCTTACATGTAGGGGGGGCCCGACTACCAGCTGGATTATGCAGGGGGGCTTGAAGTAAAAAGTTTGAGAACCGCTGCTCAAATGCATGAGGTGGACTTCATAAGGTACCAAAGACAAAAAGTAATGTGAAATCAAGTCTCAACAAACCCATTACCAATCACAAAGCAAAAGTACCAATCAAAATTTAACACATAGTAGTATAACACAAACGAATTGTGAAAATACTACAAGCTCCTTCCGAGCTTTTATGTTAATAAGCTCAGAAGTAGATAAATACAACACGAAGCCTGTCTAAGAATTTTGAGACCTGTCTTCTATAACTGTATTTAATTATTGTAAAACGATGTTATGTTTCCCTAAAAACAATAATATGGGCTATTTAATGCCTTTGTTTTGTTTATTGGTTACAAACCCTAACACGCAATGTCACATTATTAAATAAAGTTGTTAGAGGTAAACAACACTATGTTCAGCTATAATTTTTTTTTATATTGTTTTGTATTGTTATATTGTTATTAATGATGACTTTGATTTGACTCCAGTGGTTAACTCTGACAAACTCTTCATGCATAAGCAGACGAAATTCTGTACCGTCAAACAGCTTTTTGAGGGATAATAACTATTCCAAAGAGGAAGGAAAAAAGTTTCTAAGCCTGCAGAAGATCCAATTGGTCGTGTTAATGGGCAAACAACTGTTAGGCTTCATGACAATACTCAGTCTCCAACTCTAAGCAAGGCAGTTCTGTTCCAGTCCCAATTCCTATTCCACTGTTGTTTGGGGTAAACGGTCACTATCAGAACCGGGGACAGTTACGAAGATGAGTAAAGTTGAATCCGATCGTACAGATTTCAAAGTAGTTCAAGCCAAAAGAAAGCGTGGTGTAAATATTGGTTTCAATAAACTGCAAAACCGAAATCGCGCTGATTTTATTACGGGACGTGCAAACAAGTAATGACCAACTCAAAGTTGTCGAGATGAGTAGGTTTCTGTTTGTATCCAGGTTTGATGAGGATGTTGACTGTATGGCCGTGAAAGAAAAGATATATTAATGAAGGTGCAAACGGTAACTATGGAGTTACGAAACTTAAGAACAGGTACCCTGGTTATAGTTCTTTTAAGGTTAGTGTTCCCGTTACCCTCTGGGAAAAAGTGTATGATGCAGATTTCTGGCCCAGTTGGGACTTATGTGGCTCGTTTTCGATATAATCAGAAGAATAATTCTCATAATGTTCCTAGTGAGTCTTTTTTGGAATCAAACCATGGGTGCGAGTTTGGTAAACTTAGGCCTACCAAAGTTTGCAGTTAGGGTGAGTGATCCAATTCCTTCTCAATCTATATCTGGTTCGAAATTGGATGTAAATTTTTGTGCACATAAACACTCAGTCCAATTAAAAATAAAGTTAACGAGTTGGATGTTTTCCTTGAGGATGTCAATTGTGACATACTTTGCATTAACGAACACTGGTGTGTGGACGATGAAATATTGCTTTATCAACCAGCAGGTTTTCTACTAGCTGCTCGTGTATTGTAGGCCTACTTCATTTGGCGGTTAGTGGCAATCTTTGTGAAAAAACACTTTTTTACATGCGTTTGAAGTTGTTGACATCCATTGCCTGTGTGAAATTAAGCAATTTGAAGTCGCTGTGATAGTTTTTCCTACTTTGCGCTTACTGACTGTGTCTGTATATCGTACACCTGATTCGTCAGTCGACATCTTTACAGAGAAGCTGGCTAATCTTATTGACTTTGTAAAATAAATACAGAAATTTCAAGATGATAATTGCGGGCGATATAAACATGGATCCAAAAAGTGACGACCCTAAAGTGCAAAATCTTTGTAAATATTCTACGATCTCTTGATTTTGTCTGTTTAAATTTCCAGGCCCACCCGCCTTGCCTCCTGTCTTGATAATTTTATCACTAACCTACACCCCTCAATTGCTTACCTGTGAAATTATCCAACCTCATCTTTCTGACCATTGTGCATTACTTTTAAATTATTAATATGCAACACCTAACCTCATCTTCTGAATATTTTCAAAAATAGTCACGGTACATTTGAAACACATAGGCCGTTGAGCAAACCTTGTCTAGATAGACTTAAGCATAGGTTAAGATCTGTAACCTGGGATAGCATCTTTTTAACAGTAACTAATGTTGAGTTAGCTTTTCAAACTTTTCTGCAAGTTTTATCTGATTGTTTGAATGAATCATGCCCTCTAAAAAAGAAAAGTCTTGTCAACCATAGTAGGCCTAGATATAAGTCAAAAAGCTTAAAGTTGAACTGGTACACTCCTCTGCTAAGGGAAATAAGGCTATTGCTAGACTTAAGTCATGAAAAAGGAAGGACTGATCCTCAGTGCATGGCAATTCATGGTAGGCTTAAGAAAAATGTATAGGCAGGAAATTATTTTGGCTAAAAAAAAGAGCAAATGAAAAGTTTATTTTTGAGTCACACAATAAATGTAAGGCTGCATGGAAAGTTATAAACGCTGTGAAACAGGTCGTGTGCCTAACAAAGCCAAAGAAAAAATCCCAATAACAGCTGATGATTTTAATAGCTTTTTTATTAATGTTGTTAATGTGTTAAAAAATAGCTGTGAATATTTTAGATGTAGCAAGTTCTGTTGATATGTTGAAATCGTCAGGTATTTAAACCCCTGGCCTGTGTAGTTTTAAGTGGACAGTTGTAAATAGTAGAGATGTATATAGTTCTGTGTATAGGTTAAGGTAATTCCAGATCAGAAGATGTCTTTGGACTTTTCCACTTTGTATTAAAGGAAATATTAGATGTTATAATCTATCCTTTAACACAGCTGATAAACTGGGTTGCTTACTGATGGATATATCCACAGTGCCTTAAAATAAACAATAACGGTACCTTTGCATAAGAAGGGTGACAAAATGAATTTAAACAATTATCGGCCTATTGCCCTAGTACCCGTTATCTCAAAGTTAATAGAGACTATTGTGAAAAACCAATTGGAATATTATTTTGAGTACAATAATTTGATTTCTTCATCTCAGTATGGGTTTAGGAAAAATCTGTCAACTGTTAAAGCTGTAGATAATATTGTCTCTTATGTATTGAATAACTTTGAAAATAAGGAAGAAACAGCTGCTGTGTTATTGGATTTAAGTAAGGCATTTGACGTTTTACCTCATGATGAACTCATTCAAAAATTGAAATATTATGGTCTGGAGAACAATGCTTTGTCTTTGATTTATGTCTTATTTGAGCAATAGACTTCAGCTTGTCAAAGTAGGTGACCAGAGATCAGGACTTAAGAGGGTAGCAAGCGGGGTTCCCCAGGGCTCAGTCTTGGGCCCCTTCTTGTTTACTGTCTTCATTAATGATCTCCCTAAATTTGTCCCTGGTAAGGTTGTTTTGTATGCTGATGATACTACTCTGTTATCATCAGGACAGAGACTCAAAATTAAATGATGTCATTATGGGCTATATGAGGGAAAGGTCCTATCTCTGGTTCTCTGCTAATAAATTAACTGTTAATAATAACAAGACCGAGGAAATTGTCTTTTAGTTTTACGTAATGCTGAAAATAAGTCTGTAAAACTACTTGGTATCAATTTAGACTCAAAGCTTAACTGGGGAATCCATTACAAACCATTTATGTATTAGATTAGCAAGAGTGATATTTCTACTAAAAAACTAAAATTGTATACAAGTCATTAATCTAGTCATTAGTGCATATTACGCTTTTTTTAATGTACACCTTCTGTATGGGGTTTTACTGTGGGGCAACTCTAGTGGAGCCAAGACTGTGTTTAAGTGGCAAAAAGAAAGCCATACGCTGTATAGTAGGAATTAGCGACAATGAGTCCTGTAGGCCATTTTTTGAAGAAACTGGGTTTACTTTACGCTTCCATGTATATATATATTACACAGTTTAGTTTTTGTTAAGGAAAATCTTGACTCTTTCAATCTTAGAAGCTTTAACCATGAATACAACACTAGAATTAAAAATACAATTGATGTACAATATGCTAGGTTAAGTAAAACTCAACAGAACTATGCAATAACCGGAGCTAGGCTATTCAATAAGTTACCATTAAGTGCTAGATCAATTTCTGTTGGTAGGTTTAAGAATGTTGTTGCAGAGTGGCTCAAGAGAAAAAACGTTTTATTCTGTAGATGAGATTTTTTAATGATAATTTTTAGTGACTTACAATTTTAAACTTTTAACGTAGATATAGATTGTATTTATTTTTAGGCTCTGTAGGCCTACTTAGTGATATTTTTAATATCATACTTGACTTTGTCAATACAATTTTGTAATTGTTGGACGACAATAAAATGATTCTGATTCTGATTCTGATTCTGATTCTGATTCAGAATAAAAGATAAATTTCAGATATTTAACTCTTCATAGAAGGATAAAGGATTACATTTAACATCATATTCTTGGTTAAATATAAGGAAAATTTTAGTATTTACTGATTACAAATTTAGAAAATCTTAAAACTGTTCTCCTGAAAAAGTAGGAAAATGAAAATAGTGTCCTTTACCTCCGAGGTACAGATATACTTTTTTATTGATCGGTGAAACAAGGCAAACTCAACCATTATTGAAAAGAAATTTGTATTAATTGACAGGTACTCAAAAAACTGCTCTTTAAACTTAAATATAAATGTACAAGGAGATTGGATATCTTTCACTGACTATCACTTATCTCAGGAATGTTTAGAAAGTCGTTGAAAAGGAATGTGCCCACAATATCCCTATTTTTCAACAGCAAATTGCATGTGAAGAATTTCTAGTAGTACTATAAGATCAACTTACCAGATGAGGATGATTGTCCATCAGGATCATCTTTTCTTTCTTGTTCAACTTGTCTTCTGAACATCAACAGTCGCTGTAAAACAGTTCAATTCAGTTACTACTTTATTTTGTGAACTGATACATTCTTAAAAAAGATTGCATATCTCAATTGTCAAATAATACAAAATATAAAATAAAGTACTAAATATTGTAGGAAATATAAAATAAACAAATTTAAAGTCAATTTAATTACATTATGAGAAATCTATCTTTGCCATTAGCTTATAACAATATCCTTTTCTAGCAATATCTTTTATAACAATAATAGATATTTTATTAAACTATTTTAAAAGGAAATTTGTCTTTTACAATGTTTTGTGTTGAAAGTAAGTTTGTAGTAATAATCTACTCAGAAATGGATACCTCGCTATTTGAAAGAATCAGACAATGTCTAGCAGTCTGGAGAATACAACTTGCCTGGCACAAAATGTATGGAAATCCGCAACTGCTAGAAAATTACGAAGCTTACATTTAACATACATGATTGCCTTTAAAACAAATACAGAATACAAAGTAAGAAGTCTTGAGTAATGAAAAGAGCATCAACAAGAAGTCACAAGTAATTGGCCTGTAATGATTCTATGCTCTTTCTTCTGTTTCAGGAAAAATCTAAATGCTAAATGGAATCTCCCTTTAACTTGTTATCATCTATGGTATCTCCTGCAATCATTTCATTGTACCTCCTATATAGTTCCTTTAAGGTGTACCATTAGAATTTGGCAAAGAATTGATGCACTCTAACCTACGCTCTCAGAGCTGTATAGTTACTAAATACTGACCTCCTAGAATGGGAAGTACTAATGAAAGAAATAACTTTTTTTGTACAGAACCATCAAAACACAAAAGTAACCTAAGCCCTGTATACAATGACAGAGCTGCCAATTCCTGCTTCTGAGGACCACATCTTGAATGCTGCCCTGACATCTACATTGCCGCATTATAGTAATGGGTTCAGTGATAAAGAAATCTATTGTGGTGAAGAAGTAGTAAAATGCACATAACATTTTATAAATAACAATTTTATAATGTATAGTAAAAGCACTAAAAAAAGGAATATGTTAACAGAAAATTCTTTTTCAGAAGGAAAGATTCATAACCAAAAATAACTAACAATCAGGTAACTTGTAATGTAAATAAAAATAATTACATATCCATATTTCATATTAATATACAACTCCTTCTGTCAAGAATAGATTGCTTACAAATAACCTTAGAGGAATTAAATCCAGAATTTATTGTATTGTGTGAGCATTAAATGAAAAAGAAGAAATGTTAAGATTAAAGCTCGGAAACTATATTGTTAGCTCATTTTATTGTTGATAAAATATAACTGGAGGAGGTGCTGTCATTCTTTCTAAAAACAACCTTCTCAATAAACCAGTTAAATTACATTTTATAGAACAAATATTGGTTGAAAAAGAGTTTGAAGCTTCTTTTACAGAATTTATATTTGACACTGATAAATATTTACTTGCTGGTATTTATCGTCACCTTTGTCAAAAATTAAATTATTTCTTGAAAAACTTAATGTCATTTTAGTATTATTGTTTAAGATATATAAAAAAGTAGTTGTTATGTGTAATATTAATGTCAATGTATTGGAGAACTCTAGAGATTAACAATGTTTAGAAAACACTAATATCACATGGAATGAGATATCTAGTCATTTTTCTACTCGCATAACACTAACTACTGAAACCGCACTTGATAACATTTTAACTAATTTAAATGAAAATTATATAAAAATTACTGGTATTAAACACAAAAATATCAGATCATGATGGTCAATTTATGTAAGTTTTTTCTAACAAATCAAATCTACTTAAAACTCACCAAATAATTAGAGAACGCAGAATATTTAATAAAACCAATTTAGTAAAGTTTAAAAATTTATTAAAAAAATAAACATGGCTGGATGTCTATGTAACTAATATAGACATTAAGTATGATATTTTTTACTCCATTTTTATGTTTTATTTTCAGCTTTTTTCCTAAAGGTGAATTAAGAGAAAGTAAGAGCAGTCCACAATGGATTACAGATTGTTTAAAGAAAGAAAAAAAACTGTATAATTCAACAAATTAAATTGTATACACTAACAAAAAGTAAACTTTTATATACAGAATTAAAGAATTAAAAAAGTATTTAATAAAGATTTAAATGATGCTAAAAGGAGGTATTTTGAGGGTAAATAGCACTCTAATAATGTTTGCAAATTTATTTGGAAAATAATTAATTCAGAAACCTCAAATATAAAGGAATGTAAATTGCAATATAGATGGTAAAATGGCTACAGACCTAAATTTTATTAGTAACTCATGAACCCATTCAAAATTCAAAATAGCATAGATAATAGTTTTTCAAATGATCAACAACCTAAATTTTATTGCAGGGAAATCAGTGATAAGGAATTAAAAAATATTATAATGACCTTTAAGAACATATTTTCTACTGGTTACAATGAGGTTCCTACAACTGTCATTAAGAGTGCTTATGATGAACTGATCAAACCCTTAAAACATTTGATAAATTCGTAATTTTTAACAGCAATTTTTCGTACAAAATTAAAAAAATCACAAAAATAATTCCTTCATTTAAGCAGGGTAGTATCAGTGACCTGGGTAGTTATCAACCTTTGGCATTGCTTCCGTGCTTTTTCAAAAATATTTTGAAAAGCTATGTATAATTAATATATTGAGTTCTTAGAAAATAACAGACTCATAAAAAAGGAACAACATGGTTTTCGACCAAACAGATTACTATTGAGTGCTGGAATAGACTTTATTGATGAATCTGTTATAGATTCCATTGATGGAAAACAAAAGACAATAGGAATGTTTTTGGACCTGACCAGGGCTTTTGACAGTGTTCATCATATAAAACTAATAAATAAACTTCATAATTTAGGATTACAAAAATGAATGCAACAAAATGGTTTAAGTCATATCTATTTAATAGAAAACAGTTTGTTCAAGTACCCTATTTAAGTAATAATAAATATTCAGAATGTAAATCAATCTTATTGCCTATTAATAATAGTGTTCCACAGGGCTCTGTTTTGGTGCCATTATTGTTTGTTTGTTACATTAGAGGATTGTCACAGGTTTTTGATAGAAGTCTTACCATCAACATAACTTTATATGCTGATGATGCTAATGTAATGCGTAGTAATCCTTTCATTTATGATCTTGAATTTTAATTTTCCCTAAATTTGAACAAAATTAATGAATCCCTATCAACTGCTATTGAATCCTAACAAGCCAAAATTTATATATTTTAAAACTAAACAAAATAAAGATAATCTTCATCCCAAAATAAACATTGATCAGATGGTAATATCTCAAATAGCTGAATCTAAGTTTTTAGGTTTAATAGTTGTGAAAAACTCAGCTGGGATAAACATGTAGATCAAGTCATAAAAAGATCACTTCAGGCATTTACAGACTTTAAAAATTATGTTCCAACAGATATTTTAAGGATGGTATATTTTGCATTTATTTATTCAACTTTTACATTTGGCATAAGTATGGAGCAACCTCAAAAGAAAATTTAGGTAGAATATTATTATTAGTCATAGTCATAGTCATAGATCTTTATTCAAAGCTGTAATATTATAAATACAGTCAGAATAGTGTCACAAATACAGATAGACTAATATCATCACAGATACAGGTTACCCTATCTAAAATCTTATGTTAACTTAACATAAATATTGTTAATTTAAACAACTAAAATTAACTCAATTTTTATTTATATTTAATGGCCCAAGCCCTCAAAAAATTCTTCAAAAGAATAAAATGATCGTGATATGAGATAATTTTTTAATTTATTTCTAAACGGATTGATTCCTTCAATTTTTTTTATGTCAATAGGAATGTATTGAATAAATCGTGTACCAGCGTATTCAGTTTTCTTTTTAAACAGCTCTAATTTATGATTTTCAAAAATTTTACCACTCCTAGTATTATATCTATGAGTGGTATAGTTAGGTATATTTTTAAATTTTGTGTAAGTTATTGTATCGTATATGTATTGACTGTAAACAGTTAAAATTCTTAATTCTGCAAATAAATGTTTAACGGTTGCTTGCCATGGTAAATTTAGAATTAACCGTATTGATTTTTTTTGTAGTATAAGAATTTTTTCAAGGTTTTTATTTGAAGTAGCTCCATATACACTGATCCCGTAGCTTATATGGGAATGTATTAAAGAAAAATAAATTTGTTTTAAAGTATCCTGGTTACAAAGGTTTGCCATTTGCCTAAGGGCGTACAGGCCAGATGATGCTTTTTTTATTACGGTTTGTACATGTTGATTCCAGCTTAAATTTTGATCTATTATTAGACCTAGGAAACAAGTTTCCTCTACCTCCATTATATTTTGGTTATTTATCTTAATGTCATATTGAAAATTAAACTTCGATTGGTGTGTTTTAAAGGGTATAAAATGTGTTTTGCCGGGGTTAAGTAACAAATTTTTTTTAGTTAAAAAAGAGTTAATTTTATTCAAACAATTAAGAGATGATGTTTCAATTACCTTGGGATCCTTTCCTTTGACAATTACGCTTGCATCATCAGCGTATAAACACATTTTGTTTTCCTCTGCTACTGTAGAAAGTCCTGTTATATAGCAAATAAATAGTAAGGGACCCAAAATTGAACCTTGTGGTACGCCATACTTTATGAGTTTTTTTTTCGGATACAAAATTAATTTTGTCTTTATTTATTAAGTATGATAATTACAAAAACGTGCAATTCAAATTATGTTAAACCTGAACTATTATACATCTGTAAAATCACATTTCATACAGCAAAAAGTAATGAATGTGTACTAGCTTTACATATTTGAAAATATAATACTTATCAGTCAATCATTTGATTCACTGATGAAGTTCAGAAGTTTTCATTCTTATGACACTAGACATAAGGGAAGAATTGGTTCTGTTCAGCATAATTTAGAACGTTTTAAAAAGAAACCGTCTTATAAAGGTGGTAAATTTTATAATAAATTACCCCTAGCACATGAAAGAAACAAAAAATAAAACTAAATGTTTTAAAATGTAAAAAGAATATTTAACTGAAAGACCACTATACAGCCTTGATTACTTTGAATTCTAAAAATAATATCCAATAATTTTTATTAGATATTGTAAGTTCTGTTCCTGCTATTGTTTGCATTCTTTCTCTAACATTTGCATTCTTTAATACTTTAGTTTATACTTACTAGTTTAATATTCATGACCTAGTTTTACTTATTTATATTAATAGTTTTTTACAATTATTGTTTTGACGCCATTCTTGTACATACTATATCAAGCTATATTCTATGTACACTGTATGAATAAAGAATATTTGAATTGAATATACATGTTGTAAATAAGGGATTGACATTAAATATTTGTGCTTTAAATATTCAATCCCTGAGAAACAAACTACATCAATTAGAGACTATTTTAACTCTAAAACAAATAGATTTTATTTGTCTTAATAATTATTGGCTCTACAAAGATGAAATTCAATTCAATTCAAAATTCTTTATTCATTTTTATGCACATGTGATACAATGATAGTGTCAAAGTTCTAGATACTATCTAAATAATATTTACAATGTTAAGTACAGCTAGTACTTAATTGCAAGCATCTTGGAAACTATAAAGAGAGGTGGATAGTTCCTCAATGGAATAGAGGGCTTTGTTGATCAGGTACTCTTTTAGATTTTTTTTTTTAACTTAGGGCCACTTTCAGTTTTTATGTTTTGTGGGATGTATTTTAAAAATTTGTTCCCCATGTATGTAGGTTTTTTTTCAAAAAAACTTCAACTTATGGTTCGGAATAATCTCGTTTTTTGCTCTAGTGTTGTAATGGTGACTGGGTGTCTTAGAATTTAAATTTAATTGTTGATTTTTTGCTAGAAGGATTGATTCAAAAATATATTGTCCATAAACAGTAAAAATTTTTAAATGTTTAAAATGTTCTTTACCTGAATCATTATATTTCAGCTTCAGCATTATCCGTATTGCCTTTTTTTTGTTGTTTTAATATATTTTCCATATTTATTTGTTTAGTTGAACCATAAAGGGCTATGCAAAAAGAGATATGAGAATGAACATAAGCGAAATATAAAATTTTCAAAGTTTTTAGGTCACTGTAGTAACTCATTCTCCGTAATGCATAGACACCAGAATTTATTTTAATTAAAAGCTTATGAATGTGTTCATCCCAATTCAGATGATGATCTATTGTTAAACCTAAAAAAATTGTGCTGTTTTTCTTTTCAATTTCGAATGAATCACAGACTATTGTAGGTCCCTTCAACGTTCTATTTTGCGGTGTTTTGAATTTTACAAAGTTTGTCTTTTTTGAATTTAATATTAAATTGTGGTTTTTTAAATAATTGCCAATATTTTCTAATTCAATAAAAGTATGAATTTCTAATTCTTCTAGAGATCTTGATGACATAGCTAGATTTGCATCATCGGCATATAGGCACAGTTCACTATTTGGCTCATGTGCCAAAACCTTATCTATTTGGTTTTGGCACATTTGGTTTTGGAGATTCACTACGACTCCACAAGTTGTAAGTGAATCTCGACCCTCCCATTCTCCTCCAAACACTGACTACCCTGCTGGAATTGGACTAGTAACCCCTTCAACTGCACCACGCATTCCTGCTATAATCTGTAGTCCTAATCTAGATAGTGATAAGAGTTTTTTAGAAAATGTAGAAACATCAATGAAGGAAATCTAATATCTGGAAAAAAGATAAACAGTAGTATAAAAATAAAGGATAATAAATGTCCCGCTGTGCTACATTATAACATCCAAGGTGTTAAGAGCAAAATTGATGAACTAGAGTTGTTAATAACAAACTGTAAATATGATGTACAAATAATTTGCCTTAATGAACACAACATAAAAAATTCTAATCAAACTTTTTAAAATAAATTAAATGGTTTTAAATTAACTGACGGATTTTTTAGAAATAGATCTAGGGGAGGGTCTTGCATTCTAATTAAAAACCATTTACAGGGTACTCCTAGACCGGATCTCTCAATCCTAAATGAAGAGTTCATCTTTGAAGGATCATTTACAGAAATCAAATCTCTGAATTGTTTAATTGTGGCAATATACAGAACACCAGGCTACTCAATGACTAACCTCTTTATACATAAATTAAAACTTTTAATGCAAATACTTGAAAAGGACTCAAAAACAAAATTTGTAGCTATTGCTTCAGACTTTAATATTAATTTGTTACAAAATGATAAATTTTCAGAATCATTTCAGGATTTAGCAAAACAATTTGGATATAAGATAAATAATAGAGAACCAACTCGAATAACTGATACAACAATGAGTTATATAGATAACATATTAACCAGTTTAAAATGGGGCAGTAGCAGTGTTCTCAACACAGATCCTGGCCTCTCAGACCATAATGTACTTATCGTTTCCTTACCATACTCAAACAATTCTCAAAATTATAAAAAACCAACAAAAAATATCAGAATATATAATGGAGACAATTCATTTTGTTTCTTAATAAACTTAGACCGTGAAATGAATGAATTCCATTTCCTGGATTGTGTAGAAGCAAATTATAAGTGTTTTCTCCATAAATTTATATCTTGTATGAATGAGGCTTTTCCTTTAAAGACTGTTAAAGTAAATAATATGAAAAAAATAAAATGGATTACGGAAGGTATAAAAACGTCTGCTAAGAGAAAAAGAGAGTTACATGTCATAGCCAAAATAAACAAAGATCCAAAATTCCAAAACTATGTTAAGAACTACAAAAAATGTTTTAAAAAAGTAGTAAACAAAGCAAAAATTATAGCAAATGAAAAGTTTATAATCAATGCAAAAAATAAGTCAAAAGCCACTTGGGCCATTGTGAAAAAAGAGCTAGGAGTACAATGTAGCAGGGATGACAAAATCATTTTAAGCATTAATGGTGATGAGATAAGAAACCCCCGTGCACTTGCTGAACAGTTTAATGCCCATTTTACTAACGTTGTTGATACGCTACATATACCAAAAACAGTACAAACACATAACATTAATGCTAGATCAGTAAACAAACTACCAGAATTAGATTTTCTTCATTTTGTATCAGTTACTGAGGTAGAAAAGATAATTCTTGGTTTAAACAATAGTAAGGCATGTGGCTGGGATGGCATACCCATATCTTTACTGAAACTTTCGTCCAAAATAATAAGCCCAATATTGGTCAGGATAATAAACCAGTCATTCCTCTTAGGACATTTCCCAGATAAACTAAAGTTGTCTGAAATCATACCTGTATATAAAAAGAAAGACTCCCCTAAGGACATCTCAAACTATCGACCTATCTCTTTATTGAGCAACATTTCAAAAGTCTTTGAAAAGGCAGTACATTCTAGATTAACAACATTTTTAGAAAGAAACAAATTAATATGTGATGAGCAGTATGGTTTCAGAAAGAACAGAAATACAGAGTTAGCTATGGTTTCGTTCGTAAATAGTGTTTCTACTTCCTTGGATCAGTCAAAGTATACCGCAGGTATATTTTGTGACTTATCAAAAGCCTTTGATTGCGTAAATCATAAATTGCTCCTCTCAAAATTATATCAAATTGGAATTAGGGGTCTAGCTTTGGATTATCTGCAATCATATCTAAATAACAGGAAACAAAGAACCATTATCAATGAGAATTCGCAAAGAGTCACATCAGATTGGGAAAATATTCTTTATGGTGTCCCTCAAGGCTCTATTTTAGGGCCTACCCTTTTTCTTATATATATTAATAATTTACCAATCAACATACCAAACAAACAATTTATTTTATTTGCAGATGATACAAATGTTCTTATTACAGAAAAAAACTTTTTCAATATGGAGGAATCTATAACAAGAACTCTTCAGTTGTTAGAAAATTGGTTTAATTCTACTGGACTTCTGTTAAATCAAACTAAAACCAATATAATAAATTTCAGACCTAGTAACAATGGTAATAGCTTCTTAGAAAATTCTGGATTAAATCTAGTGGACTCTCACAAATTTTTAGGTATCAAAATTGACAAAAACTTAAATTGGAAATGCCATGTAAACCACCTTGTAAACAAATTGAGTTCGTTCCGATTTGCAATGAAGATTTTGGTAGAATCCGTATCTATAAACACATGTAAAATTGTATACTTTGCATATATTCAGTCAATTCTTAAGTATGGTATAGTAATATGGGGATCATCTCCTGATTTTGAAAAAGTTTTCATGGCACAAAAAGCAGTGGTAAGAGCAATGATGGGAGCAAACTTCAGAGAAAGCTGCCGTCCTATATTTAAAAAAGCAAAAATACTTACACTGCCATGTTTATACATATTGGACATTTTAAATCTGGTCCACAAACATCCAAATCTTTATAGTTCATACACAAACCAGCATACCTATAACACCAGACATAAGGATCTTTTGTTGTTTCCAATTCATAAAACTACCTTATTAGAGAAAAGTCCTTTATATATGGGTATTCGTGTGTACAATAGTTTGCCAACACCATTAAAACATCTTGAAGAAGCTCAATTTCATAAATGTATTAAAAAATATTATTGAAAAAAGCCTATTATAGTACAGATGAGATATTAAATCACAAGACAATTATATTTTAAATAAATAAATTTATATAAACATCCCAGAACATGCACAAGCATAATAAGTGTGTATGTTGAATACTTCTATCTTACTTTTAAGAAATTTTACTGTTTTACTTTTAAATTTAGCATTGTTTATTAAATTATGACAATGCACCTGTTTGTATTACAAATTGTAATAATGTTCAAATGTAATGTGCAATAAAGACTTTGAATTTGACTTTTGACTATACCACCCAGGTAACACAGGAACAGTAGTGGTCCTAAAATAGACCCTTGGGGTACACCAAACCTTAGAGCATTACAATGAGAAGAGGCTTTAATAATTTTGTTCTGTTTTGTTAAGTGTGTTATCTCTACATATTGAGATCTGTCAGAGAGGTAAGACTGAAACCATTTAAGAGCGCTGTTTGCTACTCCTAAGGTTTTTAATTTTTCTATGAGCTTAGAGTGTTTAACACTATCAAAAGCTTTTGAGATATCCATGAAGACCCCAATCGTATGTTTTCCTTTATCAACTGACTCTATAATTGTTTCGATAAATGACACAGCAGCACTCACAACTGACCTACCGGATCTAAATCCATGTTGGCCTTTATCAAATAAATTAAATGTTTCTAAAAATTCTGTTAATTGTAAATATACTGCTTTTTCCATATATTTTAGATATTGTTGGTAGGACAGATATCGGTCGATAATTACAAACATCCTTTTCATCATCTTTTTTATGTATTGGTATTATTTTTGCTTGTTTTAATTTAATTGGAAAAATACCAGAAACAAAAGAGGAATTAATTAGATGTGCCAAAACTGCACTTATGTTTGTCTTTACAGCCTTAATTACTGTGACCAGTATTTCATCGTGTCCACTAGATGTTTTGTTTTTGAAAGAGTCTATTATTTGTTCCACCTCTCTTTTATCTATTGGTCTTAATCTAAAAGTTGGTTTCATAATGTGAACATCATTATAATTACATTCAATATCAGAATTCACAAGTTGATTGTCACTATTTGTACCTAGATCTTTCACTAAGTTAACAAAATAGTCATTGAAAACGTTTGCTATCAATTTGGGATCAGATACAATTTGAATTCCCTCCCTTAATGTAATGTTGTCAAGAGTTTCCCTCTCTTTCACCCCTACTTCTGAGTTTATTAATTTCCATACGGTTTTTTGGATATTAGCTGATTTGTTGATTTGCTTTTGAAAGTAGCATGATTTAGATTGGATCAATTGAACTGGAACTCTATATTCCGGAAGGCTTTGTATTGGTGGGGTTTTTCTGCAGAGATTCTCCTTATGGTGGTTCCTCAGTTATGGTGAAAAAAGACCTTATTTATAACTGTATTGATATACCACATTCTGTAAAATATCTGTTTAAGAAGCATCTGCTATTAGGTTAAGTTGTATAAATGTAATAATTATTTGTGTGTATCGTACCCCAGATTCAAATTTTAAGCAACTTATGGAGAGTTTAGAAAAGTTATTGAATTTTATCACAAGTAAAACTTTTAGACCTAAGTACCTGGTTGTTGCAGGTCATCTAAATGTAAATATTTTAAAAACAGAAGTGTCTGACACCCCAGATTATTTAAATATGATATGTTCTTTCAATATGTATTTCACTAATGATTCTTCAACTAGAAATAAAGCTTGTCTAGAAAATATAGCTACTAACATCCCTGTAAGTTGTTTAGAAGCTTATTTGCTGAACCAAAATATAATTTTGGATCATGCAGGTATTTGGGTTAGGATGAGTCTCACTAGTGAAATTATTTATTGCCTGGATAGACACTCAGCTATCAAAAAAGATTCTGTAGAAACACATATAAAATTACTTTTCTCCAAGAGAGATTGGATAATTTGAGAGAAGGGTCTGTAAATGTATTTTTTGATAATTTAACAATGTCTTTAAATATTTATTGTCTAGAATATCTGTGATAAATAAATCCAAAAAGAAAATAGGTGTAAATAAACTGGTTTACTCCAGAATTGCATAAGATCTGTAATCAACTATTAGCATTACATGAAATGTAAGAATATTATAAATATAGATGATAAGAACTGTTTTAAATGTTTTTAAAAACATATACATTGTATTAAAGAGGCTAAAATAGCATCTAATGATAAATGCATTGCTAACTCTAAAAATTATTGCAAAACTGAATAGGCAGTTGCAAAGAAAAAGTGTAGGCTTGATGTTAGGACAGAACCACAAATACCACTATCTTATGATAAGTTCAACAATTGTTTTGTAAATGTTTACAGCAATACCGATCTGAATGATAGTCCAAGTGTATATAATGATACTGAATACTTAACATACCTTAGTGATAAGCCGTCTTTCAAATTCAAACATATTGATATAAAAATAGTGTAGAATGTTGTTTGTACAATGAGTAATTCACGCAGAGAAGATCTCTACGATATTTCAAATTGTTTGATAAAAATTGTTATTGATATGATTTTGTTTCATATTACTTATGTTATACATTTATTTAGTTTGCAAAGTTGTTATTCTAATTGTTTAAAAGTCTCCAAGGTCACTACTATTTTTTAAATAAGGAGATGCTACAATCCCAGATACTTATAGACCTATTACATTTGTTCCAATCATAAGTAAAATAATAGGATCTTGTGTAGTGAACCAGCTCTATGAGTAATTTTTAAATCATGGCATGCTTTATAATTTTCAGTTTGGCTTTAGACCTAACCACCCCACTATGGAAGCGGTTGAAACAGTAGTTGACTATATTTTAACACAAGAACTGGCAACTAAATTATCTCTATTGGCAGGCCACTTTTCCATGTTTTGGAAGAATTTTATATAAAAAATATAAGAATTACTAAAAGTTATTTGATTATGCATTGTTTTGTATAATATTTCACTACAATCTGTATTTTGTAATATGCATACTTTTATAAGTAAAATTCTCCTTTTTTTTATTTGGAACTTTTTTATGTATTTTTGTTTGTTTTAGGAAAGTGGGTACATGCCTGCAGAAGTGGTACATTTGTACTAAATAAAAATTCCAAAATATAAACATTATTCATACATTTCTCTGGTTTCAGAAAATATATAGTTTGATGGACTTATTTAATAAATGTTTATTTTTATATTGATAAAACTTGCACAGAGCATATTTTATGAAAATTGAGATTACCCTGGTAACATACTATATATTACAAAAATAATGTTATTTCTTAAATGAAAGAGTATTAAATCACATTAAAAGTTAACAATAACATATAATTTATCAATAACAAGTACAAGTACAAAATTATGTAACATAACTCATTATATTTATGAATCTGGAAAGCAAAAATTTTGTTACAAGCAAAACTTTATATCTTCAAAGTTAGAAGCAATGTTCAAATTTTCTTCTTATTTGAAAAAATAAAATTGTATTCATCCAATAAATACATTTTGTATTGTGAACACATATCCTTAACTGTTATAAAAATGTATTATACAATTATTACAAATACTATACAATTATAAACCCTAGTTTCGGTTGGGACACTGAGATCTTACACTAGGCCTAATCAGATTCACCACCGCTGTCATGGTCTACTGGTTCACTTTCTAAAAACTCTTTTATATCACGATCTAAATAGTTCCTACCCGTTTCAAATATATATAATGTTGGTAAAATTCAACATATAAAATAAATAAAACTTGCTAAAATACAAACTTGACACTCCTAACCTACTACATAGATTATGAAATTTGGTTTAAAAATAACCAAAACAAAATACTAATCATTTGTTTCATTGCAACACTCCCGTGAAAGAGAAATACTTTTCAAAACATGTTTATACCACTTGACTAAATAATAACTTCGAATAATACTATATACTTGCAACAAGAAACATAAACAAACAAACTTACTAATATTTAAACAACAAAAATATGACAAAAATGAAAATTAAATACGATATTCTTCTTCTCTCCGACTTGTATCAAAAATTGAAAAGTACTGAAATTCATACTAATTGAGAACTGATTTATGTATCTGATATCGAATGCTACCATTAATTTTGTCGAAAAGCATTATCATTACTTTATACATTGGCTTTTTTCGTGGCGATGTTTGACCGTAGCTGCAGCGATCGTCACCAGTTCCTTGGTTGAATGGTTTTGAAAATAAGCTAATAGTAGGATCAAATCTCATAGACCTAAACAAAGCCTTTGACACAGTCTCTCATGCCATTCTAAGTAAAAAGTATTATGGAGTCTTGAACAATGAATTAAGGTTTTTAGAAAGTTCATAAGTAACAGAAAACAAATGGTTACCTTTAAAAATAAGTGCTCAGAACTTTGTGATATTCAAGCAGGTGTTCCACAAGGTTCAGTGTTGGGTCTTACTGTTCCTTGTTTTTTCTAACAAATTTAGCTTTAATGTCTCTTCGTTTTTTGTATTGTATGCTGATGATACTACTTTAGTCCACTCAGATGTAGATATCTTTAATGTTAAGGCAAAACTCAATAGTTCTTTGGAGTAAGCTAAAGCCTGGCAAATATATTAGTGTTAAATGAGAGTAAAACTGAACATATAATCTTTTCACTAAAACCAATGCTAACCTATGATGATGGTTTTACCCCCGTTAAGCTTCTTGGTACCTCTTTAGATACCAAACTCTGCTGGAATGAACATATAAACAATATGTGTACAAAAAGAATAACCTTTCTTCTGAGAAAATTAAAAACATGTGCAAGTTCAGGAGTTCTATTCATGTCATACTTCGGGATGTTTCATACTCATATAACCCATGGAATATGCTTATGGGGAAAATCAGTATCAGCCAAAAAAACATTTATGTGGCAGAAAAAGGCACTTAGAATTATCACTGGTTTATCCCCAACTGACTCATGTCGAGACGTTTTCTCTCATTTTAACATGACTATAGCATGTATTTATATTAAACTTAATGTTATTTTTTAAAGAATAATTTGGATTCTTTTGATGATCAATGTTCAATACATAATTATAATACAAGAGAAAAAGGAAATCTAAGCAAACCTTGCATTACACAGGATAAGTATTATAAAAGCCATTTGTAAAACCATAATGGTTTTTCATATTCTAATGATGATGGTTTTACAGTGAAGAAATTTAGCATAGTTATGTCAAACTGGCTTAAGCAAAATGCTTTCTATACAATTAATGAAAATGTGACTTTTGATATGAATCAGTTAAGACATTTTAAATGTATAAAGTAAATTTAGTTATGATAATGCCTATTGTAAACCTGTTTTATTGATAGGCAAATAAATCTTCTTGATGATTGATTCCCAATACCTCAATCCCATAAGACATTACAGATGAGAAACATCTATGGGAAACCATTACCACAGTCTCTCTCTCCAGTAGTGGATAACAGTTATACTGTAAAATTAATTAGTAGATTTGTGAGTGAAAATATATTAAGATTTGTTGATGCATTGGGTGAGGAATCTTTGGATTAATTTAGACAAGGCTAAGGTTAAGGATAAACAGAAATATTGGATATGTTATGATTTGGCAACTAAAAAAGTGGAATTTTAAGATAAAATAAGTAGAAAGAGTAATCTACTGAAACTGATGAAAAGAGTATTTATGAATTATTTACCACTACAAAGAAAGTTTAGAAAACTAATATATCACAAGCCAAGAAGATGTATTATAAGGACAAAATTATAAATTCATCAAATGTTACAAAAACATTATGGAATTTACTCTGAAATTGCGAAAAAAGTCAGTACGAGTACACAAAACCATGGGAGTTTCTTGTACATGGTAGGATCCATAAGATCCTGAATCTGTGTGTAATCAAAATTTTTTTTTAACTCGGTAACTCCCTGTATTAAATCAAACACAATCTCTAGTATGAATGTGGTCACTAAAAGTTTTTGTCTCTATAAAAGTACATTGTTTTGTAAATGTATTTCTGAACAAGAACTGGACACAATATTTTATTCCTTTGATAATATATATTCAGGCTTCCATGCGTACCATTAAACAAGTTAAGTTAGAGATACTGAAACCGTGCTTTACTTAATTTATTCTTAATTTCAGGTATTTTTCCAAAATATCTGAAAATCACTTGAATCAGACCACTATTCAAAATAGGAAGTCCCAATGATCAATGAAACTATAGACAATTAGATTTACTACAATTTCATAGAGAAATGCAATGGTTTAAAGTATTTTCTTAAAAGTAAGGATTATTACCAAGAAATTAAGTTACAGTAATGACATTTCAATCACTCAAAGATAAGTAGGAAAGTGTCAATCTCTGTTAAAGAATTCAGTGAGTGCGTAGAGAGTTAATCAGCCAGCTGCTTAACTAATTCTTCAGCTCTTGCCCATTTAGCCTTCTTAATTCCTCTGGAAGTTGATTATGCAGTCTGCAGCCTTGGTTTTTTTTCATATAAAGTGAGCCTGTGTTGGGAGGTCACAAAACAAATGGGTATCTGGTGTGGTAGTTCTGGAAGTCGTTGCGAGGATGGTCTTGCTTATCAGCATATAGAATTGCCATCTTTAATTCTATTCTAATCTTGCACATATAGGCCAATCACAGTCAGATCTATAATTCTATAAAAGCATCTTGACAAGTTTGCATAGGCTGGAAGTTTACAAGTATCTTTATAGCTTGCCTTTGCAGAATGAGCACTCTTTCCATATTATAAATTTATATACCACTCCATAAGCGTAGTCCATATCTTTTTTGGAGCCCGTTCAGGAGATAAACTGTGGGACTAAGGCCCTACCCCATTAACTAATTATCACTATTTACAGGTGAACAAAACCACAATATGTGATAGGCCTAAATTGAAAACATCAGTGGACAATGCTAACAAGAGGAAAACGGTCTAAACTACTATAAGTAGGCCTAATAGCTTAGTGTATACATCTGCTCGGTTAACTGGAAATGGTCCAAGTAAGAGGCCAAATAACGTGATTGTTTTATTTTAATATACAATGTATCACAAACAAAGTTAATGAACTTGACACTTTTATTGGTGGTCCTGCATGCCCTTTCATTGTGTGTGTTACAGAACATTGGATGAATGAAAGTAACTCTACTTTATATATATACCTGAGGGCTACATCACAGGTAGTATATTCCATTGTAGTATTCATAAGCATGGCGGTGTTGCTATTTATATTGATAAGGATGCAAACTTTGCCTTAGAAATAATAAATGTATCTCATTATTGTATTTAACGACATTTTGAACTACACGCCATTAAGGTTCTGAACATAAAAACCATCTTCTTGTGCTGTTATGAGGCTCCAACAGGTGATGTAGGTATATTTTTCAATGGACTGGAGTGTTTTTAATGTGCTGCTAAACTTTAACTCAAAGGTAGTTCTCCTTAGTGATCTAAATATAAATTTATGGTTCACTAATAATGTTAAACAATAATTTAGTGACATTCTAGCAACATTTGGTTGTCACTGTGCTAATTTCGAAGCAACTAGAGCCGATTTATGTCTTGTTACTATGGTTACTAATGTTCCCTGTGACAGATACGTATAAGCTAAGTGTTGTTGATCTCCCTTTATCTGATCACCACATGATCATAGCTGAGTTGCTACACTGTGATCAGTCCTACGGTGATGTGCCTACAGATAGTACAGTGGTGCTCATTAGGATTTTCTCACACAGTAAAATTAACCTGTTACGGAATCAACTGAGAACTATCGATTGTTTGTTCCTTCAGGGTGTTCGAGACTCAACTTCATCATTGAATCTGTTTTTTGCTACAATTTTAAACCTGATGCAGATATACTTTCCATGCATACCACGGAGGCAGGATGCTAAGTTGGCTAAGAAACGTTATACTGGCTGCTGGTATTTGCCCAAGCTCCACTAGCTTAAAAATTATGTAATGACTTTGCATACAATTGCAAATTGTACCAAATCATCTGAGGATAAGCAGGCATACATCAATGCACGAAATTTTATAAATCTGCTATTCGAGAAGCCAAGAAAACTACCAATGAGCACATTATTGACTCTGTTTTATGAATAAGTAATCCTGCCGGTTTAATTGAAAAATATAAATTCACAGGGTAGGTCTACCATTTTTAAACGTCATACTAAATATGTATTTTTAGTTTAGACAGTTAATTTTTACAAAATTTATGGTACGATGACTACAAAGATTGGCATGATACTCTTAACACTTGCATTTGTTTAAAAACTCTTGAAACCTTAGAAATAAAAATCTTAAACACAAACATTTGTTTGTAAAAACATAAAATTAATTTAGTTACAATCAACCAGAAATTATGTTTGTTAACATATTTACTTAAAGCGATCAAAGATATACTTTGTATACTTCCAAAGAAATGGTTATATCTCAGTTTTTATTCGTCATAAAGAAAAACAAACAAGTGCTTAAGATTTCTCAGGCCATTTACAACGTTTGTTTACATGTTTTATTCTGACATAAAATTTTCCAGAAACGCTGCTACAAACCTTTGAAAAATATACAATATAGCGGGAATAATGGTGAACACAAGATTGCCATAATATATAGCCAATTCAAACTGAATGTATATATTGTTTGGATAAGTTCTTTATCTAGTCTTACAAAATTAAAATCTTGTGTTGGTGGAGATATGATGCTTATCTCCTACTTTAGTGAATTTCACTCTCACTTGCTATATGCTGCAATGCGGTGGGGAAATAGTAAGGGTGCTAGCCAGGTTTTCACATGGCAATGAAAGGCAGTGAGAATTTTGGCCAATTTAGCTTATCAGGATGATTGTAAGCAATGTTTTATTAATTTTAATATAATGACAGTTCCTTCCATTTTTATATTTCATAATTTAATACATGTAAAGAAAAACCAAAATGAATTTGTTTGTTTTAATGAGGTCCATGACTATTATACTCGAAGGGCACAGGATATTATTATACCTTCTTCCAGGCTACAGAAGACTATAGCTAGTCATAAACATTTGCAAATTAAGTGTTTTAACAAACTACCACAAGAGTTCAGAAGTTTAGAACTTCAACCATGTTCATGTAAATTGTCACGTTGGCTTATAAGTAAGGCCTTTTATTCACTTGAGGAATTTTTTACAACAAATATTAATTTACCTTTAGAATAGGTGGATGTGTGGCAGTTCCTCTCTGAAGATGGCTTTTTCTGTTTGTGCTGACCTGAATCTATTATAGTATTCTTTCTGTGTTTTGTATAAGCACTTAAATGTGTCTGGATGGTGCAGGCCTTTGGGCAGTGTGGACTTTACCTTAGTCTCATGATCATGTTTAGACTAATTATATTATTATGTATTTTAAATTAACATAATGTATAGTATAATATAGTTTTGTATAGTGTAATGTATTATACATTTTATTTCTTGACTTTGTCTAAAGCAATGTAAAATTGACAAATGACAATAAATAAAAATGTAATGTAGTCACAACCAATAGAAAGTTTCAGGTTGGCAGCCATTCGCATTTGTGTAAAATTTTGGTCTGGGATATTTCACAAATAAGAATTGGTATATATTTTAACACAAATTAAAGCTACTGTTATTCTTAATATTTTTTCCATAACCCTTAAGATTTCAAGATAGCATCTGTTCAAAAGTTTTAGATGTATACAAGAAAATTTCAACTATAACATTTAGAGATAACAGCACATGTGAAATGTAACTTTTTTCCAACTAAGCCAAAAGGGAAATCTGATCTCTTGACGTAGTTTAAAAAAAAATTACATTATTGCTCTCATAATAAAAATTCTCTCTATATAGGATTAATCTTGTAGAAACATTTATCGCTATTTCTTGATCATACAAAAGTTAAAACAAGCACATAAACTATTTGTTTCAAATTGATTATTGACTATGGTCAAAAGATTTGAAAGAATAACAGGATTTTGATGCTTTTAACTACTCCTTTGTCTAGACACTAATTAAACTTAATATTTTATAGAATGCATGTGGGTATACGCCATTTGAAACCTCTTTATTGGTTGAGAAACAAGATTTTTATTGGTGGAAAACATATCCAGGTAATGTGTAAGTGTTGTACCAGTATCGATGGTGACATATGCTGCCTTAGTGTGGTGGCCGAAAGTAGAACAAACATCAGCTGCTAAAAGGCTACAGAGTCTTCAAAGGCTAGCTTGCTTAGGTATTACAGGAGCCAGGAGGGGCATTAATGGGCCAGTGGGCTGCGTTATCGCAGGAAGAGGAGAAAAACGAAACGATGATGCTCATATTATCTAGCGGTCTGTGACTAATAAACATAAAACATGTGATAATTTGAAATTTTTTTAAAAGCATACTTTGTATCTTGTAACAATAAATGTAAAAAGTGTAGTTATCAACATAGAACTAAAGTGGAACCTGGATAATTCGAAAGCTTCTTTCATTCGAATAATTATCTTCAACCCTAGCATTTTATATCTAAGCAATGCTAAAAAATCTTGGATAATTCAAATTTAATTTTGGATAGTTTGAATTTTTAAAGTGCCAAATTAAGGGATATTAATTTTATTCCACAACTGTTACAATTCATCATAAAACACGTTTTACTACAACATTCGGCAAATAATGAATGCGAGACCTATGGCATGTCAGGTTACGGTCAAATGACACATCCCTTCTCCCTCCTGCCCTGCCACAGCTCCGCTTGTAACTCGACACCAAGGCTATTCGACACTGAGACCCCCTTCCCTCCCCCACCTGCCAAACTAACTTCCAGATTCCAGTGCCGCATTTCGTTGTCATCGGTCATCCTTCGAACACTGCGTGTTTTCATTTGTGCAGTGTCTTTTTTAAGTGATTAGAAAAGTTTAGAACAAGATGAAAACTGCATATTTATTGATGACGACAACACCATCTCTGCAGACTGTGTGAGTCGTGACGAAGAAAATGTTACTGCTGAGACCAGATCGGTTATGAAACAAGTTATACGTAAGGTAGCAATAAACTCAAATACTGGCAAACTATCATTTCTTCATCCCCTTGACGCAAAATTCCTACAGAACATTAAAATCTTTTCTTTCCACCCTGAAGAAACACCAATGGTGACAACACAGTTAAATAAAGATAGTAACTGGATTAGCAGCTGTGGAATATGTTATTATGACAAAGATACTGGAGAATGTTCGATACAATTGGACAAGGCGACTTCAGAAGAATTAAATAAAAAAATTGATCATAAGGAGGTATCATATAACAGTTTTTCTACCATCACACACGTGGGCAAACCATACATTGCCATCTGTCTATCTATGAAAAATGGTAACTGGCAACGAAAATTCTTCAAATTTATGGAGCTTGCGAATGACTGCTTCAAGTTTCCAGTCTTATTTTCCATAGACTCGGACGAAACACTAAAATTCCTAAGACACAACTACCTGAATGAGATAGATCTTGTACAAGTCCTGTTACAGTTCTCAAGCAATGCCTACCTACATCGAACTAGACTTTACACAGGTGACCAAAAATTAAAAAAGTCATTCGATAAGATCCTGGACAAACAACACCAAAATCAGAGAAAAATAGCACGCCTAGCAGTGAATAACAACTATAAAATCTTCAATACCTGGAGAACTAAAGCTTCTCATGTTATGACCCTAAGTCAAAGTGGAAAAAATCATTCAAACTCAGATTTTATTTCATCCGCAATGGTGGAACAAAAGTTGAGAATGAAAAAAGAACTCCTTCAGAATTTCTCTAATCTCTACCAGGAATACAATCTAGGCCAAAGGACAAAATTACTCAAGAAACAAAAAATATTCTGACCAGCTCGAAAGAAAACTATGCCCTTCTTGACCTGGAAAGTGTAATGTTCCTCACTGGAAACCCTGATAAGAATTATCAATGTGGTTTTGATGGGACACACTGCATACAATTAGTAAAACATGAAAACGCTAAATATTCTGCTGCCCCCTAACACCTCAATCACTAACAATATTATTCTGGTATCCAACAACACACAATTAATGAACGATTTAAGATTATACAACAGCGTAAAGGATGTAAAAATTGAGAAAACTTCTTCCATTGAGACTAATTTTAACCTAGTACAGGGTGTGCCAGGATGTGGCAAAACACCCTTTATTCTAGAGAATTTTAAAGAAGGTGACTTAGTTCAGTACCCAACCAAAGAGGGAGCTGCAGACTTCTTAAATCGCCTAAAAAAAAACAAAAACCTGAACTTCGAGACTACCCAAAGAATTACTGTAGAACAATTCACTCCCTACTTATCAACTCCACTAACTACTTGAAAGAAGGAGGAGTTTATAAAAGATTGACTGTAGATGAAGCGCTCATGCTGCATGCAAGGGAAATATTGTTTGCTGTTAAACTTTCAAAGGCTAAAGAAGTCTTGTTGATTGGTGACATAAATCAAATTCCTTACATCAACAGAATTAAGAACTGCAAAACAAAATTCGAGGAAATCACCAAAATACGAGGGTCGTCCACAAAGTAACCTCCGTTTTGAAATAACATTTAAACTAGTTGAGATACAAAAATTTTGTTATATAAATGTTATAACTGCAGCTTTTCTCTACTTTTCTACATATTCACCATACAAATTCAAGCACTTATCATATCTTTTAACAGTTTTTTTAAATTTCGTCTTTAAAAAAAATCTGCCGCCTGAGAACGTAGCCAACATGTTACAGCGTTTTGAAGCTCTTCATCACTCTCAAACCTCTGAGATGCAAGCCACCGCTTCATGTACGGGAAAAGATGGAAATCACTGGGAGCCAAATCCGGGCTGTAGGGGGGATGGTCAAAAACGTCCCATTTGAACTTTTTCAAAAGTTCTGTCGTTCTTTGAGCTGTATGAGGGCGGGCGTTGTCATGGTCAAACACAACACCAGATGTCAGAAGACCACGACGCTTGTTTTGAATCGCTCGTCGTAGCCGTTTTAAGGTTTCACAGTAAGCTGCAGCTGTAATGGTCGTACCACGCTCCATAAATTCAACGAGCAAGATGCCCTTAGCATCCCAAAAAACTGTAGCCATCAATTTTCTCGCTGAAAAAGATTGGCGAGCTTTCTTCGGCTTGCTTGGCGAAGCGGTATGACCCCATTGCATTGACGGACTACACCTTCGCTCGTAATGTTTGGGCCATACACCGCACTCAATTCACGATGAATTTCAGCTGCTGTGTAACTTTTCGACCACAGAAATCTTATTACACCACGCACTTCACACGTGGCGGGATTTTCTATCACGGTGCTCATGTTTTTACATTGTATCAAAAGAACGCGCGATCGCAAGATGCTCTCCCTTGCACAGCTAGAAGCGTACTGAACGGCCGCGCACACCGATGTGAGAATGGCGGCGCTACCCCCACTACTTATCGCGCCACGCCCAAACGGCGGTTACTTTATGGACGACCCTCGTATTAAAAATTTCTCAACAATTAAACCACTCATTTAGGTGTTCACTGACCACTGCCTACTTTCTATCCAAATACTACACCGAAGGGATGACAACAAGCAATCATGTAAAGAGAGAACTTGTTAAGCTCTCCCTTGATAACATCGATCGTTTGTCTACTCAGAATAAAACTGTAACCCTTCTTCACAACTATTGACATCGAGGGAATCAGACAAACCCTGTCCAAAAAACTGTAACCCTTCTTCACAACTATTGACATCGAGGGAATCAGACAAACCCTGTCCAAAAACCTGTAACCCTTCTTCACAACCATTGACATCGAGGGAATCAGACAATCCCTGTCCAAAAAACTGTAACCCTTCTTCACAACCATTGACATCGAGGGAATCAGACAAACCCTGTCCAAAAAACTGTAACCCTTCTTCACAACCATTGACATCTAAGGAATCAGACAAACCCTGTCCAAAAAACTGTAACCCTTCTTCACAACCATTGACATCGAGGGAATCAGACAAACCCTGTCCAAAAAACTGTAACCCTTCTTCACAACCATGACATCTAAGGAATCAGACAAACCCTGTCCAAAAAACTGTAACCCTTCTTCACAACCATTGATATCGAGGGAATCAGTCAAACCTTGTCCAAAAAACTGTAACCCTTCTTCACAACTATTGACATCGAGGGAATCAGACAAACCCTGTCCAAAAAACTGTAACCCTTCTTCACAACCATTGACATCTAAGGAATCAGACAAACCCTGTCCAAAAAACTGTAACCCAGTTAAAACTGTAATATCCAATGAAACATTAGAAGCAGTCTGTGAGTCAATTCTACTGAAAATTAGTTATACAAAATTCAACCTTTTCCTAATGGGAATCTACAGACCATCTCAAACCAATCTAGATGATTCAACAGACGTAATCTCAATGGAACTAGATAAAATCGTAAACCTAAACAACCCAATAGTGATAATGGGAGACATAAATGTAGATAATTTAACTAACAACAAAAAGAAACAAATTTTAGCAGAGGCTCTAGAAGGGTACAATCTGAGAAGACTGGAAATGCTACAAGAGTCACTCATCATAGCTCTTCCTGAGTAGTCTGAAAACCGTGAAAGTCTATTCAAGAGTGGTCAACACATAGAAGCAGAAAATTATCGCCCAATATCTCTCATTTCAAATTTCTCAAAAATCCTGGAGCCCTAAATAAGCTACTTGAACATCTCCAACAACACAACCTTCTTACCCCAAACAGCATGGCTTCGTTAGGAAAAGATCAACAGCAGTAATACAACTACTTGAAAGTATAATAGATAAACTGGAACAAGGCTATATAGCAACAACGATACTGCTGGATTTCAGCAAAGCATTCAACTGCCTTGATCACAAAATGATCATCAAAAAGCTACAAAATCATGGTAATAATGGAAAATCAAAGTCAAAGTCAAAGTATCTTTATTACATGACCATTAAGAACAGTAATTTGTCAGATTGTAGAATAGAATAGAATATATAATTTTCGGCCTATGTATGATGGTTTTTTTTCAAAGAGGGCTGTTCTGTGTTGCGGAATGGTAAGCCTTGAGGCATGGCTTGTGGAGTAATTGTGAACGTCCATGTGAGTCTGCAGGTGTAATTTGTCGACGTGTAAGATCGCTTCATAAATATAGAGTGCAGGAACTGTAAGTATGCCTAGGGTCTGGTAGGCCTGTCGGCAGCTTTGCAGTGGCTCAAGGTTTGCAAGGGTCCTGACTGCCTTCTTTTGTAGTACAAGCACTCTCTTAAGGTTCCCTAACAAGGTTCCCCAGATTATGAGGCTGTATCTAATGTGAGACTCTACTAATGCATAGTAGGCTACTTTTGCCGCTTCCAGAGTGCCAACCCATTTGATTCGTTTAACAACGTAGATACCTGTACTGATCTTTCTGCAAATGTTGTTTACGTGATCTGTCCAAGTGAGGCCACTGTCTAGAGTTACACCTAAAAACTTAGTCTGATTAAGCACTGATATATTGGAGATGCTTGCAGGTAGGACTTTTTTCTTGCTAAAATGCACTTGTGTAGTTTTGTCAGGATTTATCGCCAAGTCATTTAATTTGCTGTAGGCAATGGCATTTTGTAGAGAATGAACACAGTTATTAAACAATTCTTCAGCTGAGCCATTTCTTAAAAGGAGAGTTGTATCATCTGCGTACATTATGCAGCTGGTACTGTTGTTTTCAATTAGGGCTGGGAGATCGTTAGTCAGCAGAATGAACAGGATGGGTCCTAGTACAGATCCCTGTGGGCCTCCTCTTGTAATTGGTTTAGGGTGTGATCTGAACATTCAAGTGAGGTTAGATGTTGTATGCTTAATCTCCACAACTTGAGATCTTCTTTTTAGGTAGCTGTCAAACCACTTGTTTTCTAAGCCTCTTACTCCCAAGGCTGCAAGTTTTTTGGAGATAAGATTGTGTTCCAAACAGTCGAAGGCCTTGCTGTAATCTAGAAATAATGCAGTCACGAATTTTCCTTCTTCTATACTGTCGATTATGGACTCAATCAAGCTTATGATGGCAGATGGATCAACTTCAGGGGAAATAACTTCAGTGGTTTGACAGCTACCTCAGCAACAGAAAACAACTGATAGAGATCACATATAAAAACAACCAAATAGTAAAGAAAGCAAAATCAGACGTTCTACCAATCAGTAGAGAAGTGCCCCAGGGATCGGTCCTTGGCCCTGTCCTATACATTCTCTTGACAAACGACTTTCCAAATTACATACAGAACCTCTGTGAAGCAATGATGTTTGCTGATGATACTGCACTAATTGTTGCAAATAAAAATAAAGAACAACTGGAAATAGATACTTTTATAGCCTTCAACATGGCCAAACAATACTGCTATAAAAATGATCTAATCCTAAACGAAAGCAAAAGTTACCCACTCATTTTTACACCAAATCCAAACCACCACCAAGGGCTTCCCGAAATTACTACAGTCAAATCTAATAAATATTTAGGCATAATAATTGATAATAACTTCACTTAGGAACCTTAACTAGAACAGCTCCGCAAAAAACTTAACTTGGGCATTTTTGTTATACAAAGAATTAAACAGATAAGCAACATAAAAACAGCCATGACAGCATACTATTCACTTTTCGAATCACACCTGAGGTATGGGCTGATAGTCTGGGGAGGAACTAGTGCCACACTCCTTCAAAGAATCTTGATAATACAAAAAAGGGCTGTAAGGACACTTAAGGGCCTGAGTGTACAGGATACTTGCAGAGACGCCTTCAAGGAACTCAAAATACTGACTGTAGCACCACTCTACATCCTTGAAACTATCCTCTACACCGTAATGTCCGGCCAAGCCAGATTGGGAGACCAGCACAACTACAACACAAGACACAGGCACAACTTCACACTTAATATATACCACCTCAGCCTCTTCAAAAAAAAGGCATCCTACCGAGGCGTGTCTTCTACAACTGTCTGCCTGATGAATAATTGAAGAAGCTACCAGTGAGAAACCTGAAGACATCACTGACGCAGTTGCTGCTGGAAAGACCCTTCTATACCTTTGCAAGAATTTCTAAACTGGAGGACTTTAGAAGAAATAACAACCTATGTCATTTACTAAATGCTTTTTATTGCATATATTAATTTATTTTATTGTATCTTGACGCAATACTGTACTCTATGTACATGTAAATAAAGATGATTTGACTTTGACTTTTTACTTAACTTTAAATAAGTGTAGTGATCATGTCGTCAATAAAATCTCGGACCTATAAACTCTCACTTTAGCAGAAAAAGTAGTAGTGATCAAAGAAGTGGAAAAAGACATAAAGAAAAAAATGAAATTGCGCAAGAATTTGGAATCCCACTGAACACCATATTAAACTTCCTGAAAAACAAAGAAAAAATTCTCAGTACTGCAGGGGAAGTTGATAAAGAGGAAACGATTATGAGAACCTGACAACCCGGATGTGGACAAATGCGTATTAAAGTGGTTTAAGCAGGCGAGGGACAAAAAAAATCCTTTGAGTGGTTCTTTATTAAGGGTGAAGGCCGAGCAATTTGCTCAGGAATTAGAAAAACAGAATTTCAAAGCTAGCATTGGTTGGTTAGATGGTTTCAAACAACGTAACAAGATTTCGTTCAAATCAATCTGTGGCGAAAGAGAACAAGGTGGAAGCCAACCAGTGGAAACAAGATTTAGATCAGATGACACACATCAGAGACTTAAAGGATATTTTTAATGTCAACGAAACTGGTCTATTTTATAAATGCACGCCAAACAAAACCCTTTCATTTACAGATGAAAAATGTCATGGAGGGAAGTTAAGCAAGGAAAGAGTGACAATTTTGGTAGGTGCAAATCTGGAAGGTTAGAGAAAGCTGCCTTTATTGATGATAGGGAAATCTGCTAACCCCCAATGTTTTAAGAATGTAAAGTCAAAACCGATTGAATATGTGAATAGCTCAAACGCTTGGATTACAAGCAATCCTTTTGAAAAGTGGCTGATCAAATTAGATAAAAAGTTCATAACAGAAAAGCGAAAGGTTATCGTTTCTATGGACAACTGCACCGCTCATAACACCATTCATTTAATGGAAAATGTCAAAGTTGTTTTTTCACAGCAAACATGACCTCTGTTGTCCAGCCCATAGATCAGGGAATAACAAATTTTAAACACCACTACAGAAGGTTGTTTGTTAAAAATATCCTGTCCGGGAATGGGAATACTCTCAAAATAAAAGTGGATGTTCTGCAAGCCTCTTGAATGTGTAAACAAGCATGGGACAAAGTAACATCAGGAACAATAAAAAAACCGGTTCAAAAAAGCAGGTTTAGTTAAAACCAACGAAGACATTATCGATGAAACTGTAACTTTTTTTCCATTGGGGCGGCCTACTCCCATGCACTTAAGCCTCAAGGGCTTTTTGCACATTCTGGAAACACACCATGAGGCCCACCAGTCTATAATTTCAGCAGTTCCACAAACCGCCGAAAACAACCTATCAGGTCCTACTGGGAAAATTCACCACCCCTGTCCAAACTACCAAAGATGGCATACCGCTCCCTTGCTATTGAAGGGGAGTCAAAGAGCAGGTGCTCAGCAGTTTCCTCCTGCTCATTACACCTTCTACAGAGCGTATCCTCCTGAAGGATGCCGACTCTGTGAAGATGCTTCCTCAGGTGACCATGCCCCGTGATGAGACCAATAACCCGAGAAGACATTGATCTATTTAATGAGAGAACATCTCACGCCACCCTGGAGGAAGGTGACTTTAATACCATTCTACTCATTCTCAAGCCCAGATGCAACCTCCACCTTCTCTCATGCTCCGCGCGAATCCATTTCGAGACAACCCTAGAGGATTCACACCTTGGAACACCGCAGAACGGTTGAGGGCCCATCATAATTGTCGCTGAGCCCCGGTTGGCCAGGGCATCAGCTCTTTCGTTCCCAGGAATCCTTCATGACCAGGAACCCAACAAACGGTCACATTGTTGATGCTGGCAAGGGAGGAAACGGCCTGATAGCAATCCCAAACCAGTTTGGATTTAATCACGCAAGAGTCCAGTGCCATCAGCGCTGTCTGACTGTCCGTGAAAATATTAATCGTCTTGCTCCTATATCGCAGACGAAGATTCTCACGAGCACATTCCATAATAGCTGCGACCTCCGCTTGAAAACTGTTGGATACGGACCCATAGGGACCACCAGCTCCGTTTATGGTCTCACTCCCAGAATTCCAGCGCCTGTGCCGCTTTTTGTTTTAGAGCCGTCTGTGAACTATTCAAGCTCCGCTGTGGAATTCATCTGGGGTTTGCTGCTTTATGATAAATTACTGTATAATCTTAAGAATCAGCGTAATCAGTAAAGTTATATACAAATACAGCACAGTACTTTATCTTGTTCTTTTTTCAAACAAAATATGTAGTAGAGTATTTTATTCTCTTTGAAACTCATGTCTTCATTTTAATATTCTGCTAAGACTTGTCAATGTTGTATGAAGTTAAGTTGGTATTCTGTATCAGTTCAGATGTTGCAGAACGTACTGTATTTTTAAAGGTTAGTAAGAAAATATTACTTTGTATTGTACATAGTTTATACTGTAAGTTAATTATTTCTGTTTTATGATTACTGTACTTGAATCCTTATAATTAGTGTTAGTTGATGAATTTATACTTTTAGAGTGTCAATTTAATAAAGAGGTTTAAATCACAATGTGAAGTTTTAATGTTTTGGCCCCACATTCTTTAGAACGTCTTTAATTCGAATTTTTGGATAATTCAAAGTTTTTAACTGGTCTCTTGAGGTTTGAATTATCCAGGTTCCACTGTACAATAAAATCTCCCCTTTCTTACCATATTATAAAGAGGGTAAAAACAAATAATAGAATTCTTAGTTGTAGAAATCAGAACTCTTTTCTAACTGAGCAATTAATGAACTATTGTTTAAAATAATATTCTTCCCAGGTAATTTTTGGTTTGATTGATCTCACTTACTTTAGCTGGAGTCATAATTTCAACAGCCTTTCTCTGGGGTGGTCTCCAAGCATTACCCAAAGATATCCTGTTCTTCATATGACTCTTCACTCGCTAGAAACAAATAAATCAAATTAATACACAGAGCAGTATTTTCTGACCTAAAAGATCTGATAACAGAGAAATTCAAATTCAAAATATTCTTTATTTACAGTTTCATCAAGAAATTGCAATGGCGTCATATAATAATGAACCTAAAGCTAGATACAATAGTTTGTCTGAACTTAAGAGATAGCTATTACATCAAATGATGTAAAACTAGTATTATACAGGAGTGTTTTTCATAGTAAAATTGGTAAAAATGTTATTTAGAATAAAAACATGTAAAATTGTTATTATTTAAAGTGTTAAATAAAATATTATAAAATTCTTAAAGTTATTGATGTAGTTATTGATCGAGGAATTCCTTCAAGGAGTAGGCTGGTCTGTCTATCAGCCACTTATGTAGTTTTGTTTTTAGTTGTTTTCCCTTCAGACTTCAGAAATTGTGGTAGGCCATTGTGGAGTTTCCGGCCCATGTAAGATTGTTTTCTAGTGTACTGGGTAGTGTGGTGTGCTGGCAGAATGAAGTCGCTTCCTCGGTTGGTGTTGTAGGTGTGGGTACTTGTACCTTTAGGTAGATCTGTCTCGTTCACCCTCAGGATTACTGCTTTAATGTAGAGGTTTATGACAGTCAAAATCCCAAGCGATCTGAAAGCTTCTCTGCAATTGTCTAAGGGTTTAAGGTTGGCAAGTTTCGTATAGCTCTTTTTTGCAACATCAATGTGTAGGTTGCTTTCAGAAGTCCCTCCCCAAACAATAAGGCCATACTGTATATGCGACTCCATTAAAGCATGGTATGCTGTTTTAGCTGATAATAAATCTCCAATCCATCTAATTCTTCCCACCACATAAACACTAGTGCTGAGTTTCTTACAGAGGTCGTTGATGTGGTTGTTCCATGTTAGGCCTGTGTCTAGTGTAATCCTTAGGAGCTTGAATTCTTGTACTGTTGTCACATTTGTTAGGTCTGCTTTTGGCTCTGTTTTGCGGCTGAAGTTGATAGGGACGGTTTTTTCATGGTTGAGGGCCAAATCATTTTGGTTGCAGTATTCTTTAGTTCTGGTTAGTAAGGTGAGGGAATCTTTGTTGAGTTGCTCTGCGCTGTCATTGTGTAAAAGTAGAGTGGTGTCGTCTGCATACATAATGCATTCAGACGTGGTGTTTCTTTTTATCATGCTAGGGAAGTCATTTGTGAACAAAACATACAAGACAGGACCAAGCACTGACCTCTGGGATACTCCTCTCTTGACCAGCTGAGGCTCTGATTTGTATGAGTTCTTCATCCCATTGGTTATTTCCTGAGTTTCTACAATTTGAGTTTGTCCTCGAAGATAACTAGCAAACCATGCATTAGACCCGCCTTTAACTCCAAGTGGATTTAACTCCTGATTTTCGTAGGATAAGACTGTGGCCCAGACAATCGAATGTCTTACTGTAGTCAAGCAACACTGCCGAGGCATGTTTGCGTTCTTCTAGTTGGTCAATGATGAACTCAACAATCTCTTGATGTTGACCTACCCTTTATGAATCCGTGTTGATGTTGGCTGATAAGGTCTTCTTTTGTAAGAAATGCCATTAATTGAGTTAGAACAATTTTTTCGATGATTTTGGAGAAGACGGATATAAGTGATATAGGGTGGTAGTTTTTAACATCTGTAACAGAGCCTTTTTTGTGTTTGGGATATATTTTTTAGATCTTCAATAAGGATGGGAACTGGCTGAAGGTGAAAGATTTGTTGATGATAATTGTTAATGGATTTACAAGTTGATTTACAGTGTTTTATAGCCTTAGCTAGGATTTCATCAATTCCATATGATAACTTGGGTTTTAAAGTTGCTATGGAATCTTTTACATCTCTGATCGTAACAGGTTGAAGCTGGAATTGACATGGGTATGTGTCCATGCATGGTGAATAATCTGATTGTAGGTTCGTGGTTAAGATTTTTTCAGTTATCTGAGAGAAGTAGAGATTAAGATGGTTTGCTATGGTTGTAGAATTTTTTTGTCACCTTTCCTTCTATTTATTTCTAGTTGAAGTTTGTGTTCCTGTCGCTGTCTGAGTCTACGTTCAGAGTTTACTATGTTCCACAGAGCTTTTGATTTATTTTGAGATAGAGCTATGTGGTTATTTGTAGCATATCATTTAAGATTCCTCAATTTGAGGTCATAATCTTTCTTCCTGGCAATCATGGTGGCTTTATCGCCAGTGAACCCTGAGTTTTTATATGCTTGTAGGGATCTTAGATACTGCTCTTTTAACTGATTTGCTTGTTTGTCACAGTATGTGTTTGGTTTGGTCTTTGTCCTAGGCCTTGTTTTTTTGATAGGGCATGAATGGTCCAGGGCCCTCCTTACTGTTCCGTAGAAGAATTTATAAGCTTCTTCAGCACCCAGAGCATTTTTTACATTTTCCCAGTGTTCCCCTTTCAGAACTTGTTTTAGTGTGCTCAGGTTCCGAGTACAGAAGTTCCGTTTTAAGCATGCTATTGGTTTTGGGGGTTTCTCTGTAAAGGATTTGATAGTGCATGTTTGTCTAGTGTGGTCTGATAATCCAGATTCAAATGTGGCAAAAAGAATGTTTGAATCAGAGATATTTGTGCAGATGAAGTCAACTGAGGTAGCAGTAGTTTTTGTAATTCTGGTTGCTAGGAGGGGAAGTCCTCTGATGTTGTGAGTGGATAGTTTCTCGATGAAAACTCTATTTTCTACCTTATCTTTTAGCCTATCAATATTTATCAGGTTATATCCCAGTAGTCTTGTGTTAGTCACAGCTTCAGAGTTTAATCCATGTTCAGTAAGGACCAGTATGGTAGGTGATGTGGTGGCTAAAGTGTGATTTAAACTATCAACTTTTTTGCATAGCCCCCTTATTTTTTGATGCATTAAAGTTAGTTGAGCTTTTATTTTGCTAGTTTCAATCTGGTTTTTCTGCCTTGGAAAAGTGCTAAAAAATGTTCGTCATCTTTCTGAGCTGCTGCTGTCTTGCATGGGTGTTTGGTCATCTTGTGATAAAATGGTATGGTTCAGATTTTTGTGTAATGGAGTTTGACTGGCTCTCCCTATGTCATGCATGTCTGTTTGATCAAGTTCAGATATTATAGTGTGGTTCAGTTTGGTGTTTAATGGAGTTTGGCTGACTCTCCCTGTGTCTTCGTTTATTTCATAGTCATCTTCGGGTAAGATGGTGTGTGTCAGATTTCCGTTTCCCAAATAAGGGGCAGGTTGTATACCTAAGTTTTTTAGGTAACTTTCAATGTTGTTTTCAAAGAAGTCAGTAACAGTCTCTCCTGTAGTCATTTTGTAGGCTGTACAGGGAGGTAGTGGTTGTCGTATTGTGATGGGGTTTATGGTGCATTTCGGTGTGGATGGTCTATTACCAGTTTTTCCTTCAGGAGGTATACAATACAGGCTATTTTGGTCCATCCCTTGGGGCTTTTGTTTTCTGAGTTTGTGGAATGTGGAGTTAATAAATATTTTTGTGTTTTATATTTTATGGTTGGATCTTGGTTGTTTTAGGCTTTGTTTGTGAGTTACAGTTTTATGAAAAATAGTTTTTGGGTCTGGAGTTGGAGTTGCTTCAATCGGCTTCGTGTCTTCATTGTGACTGACGCCAACTGTTTTATTTGATTTAGACCTATCTCCTAATAAGTTCTTTTGCTTTCTCCTTTTAAACCCTGGAAAGCATCCATCAGAGTACTGGTATATAATAGGTTCCACTATAATAGTCTCAAAGTGTGAGCAAGAGGAAGAGGCAGGCTTGTTGCCTGGTTGCTTTTGGGTGTCACTGCGCAGTTGTTCAGCGACTGGTCACAGTGGATTTCAGCGACTAGTTCATTGGTAGATTTTGCTACTGTAGTGTGTTGTGTCTTATTTGTTTCGTTCATTTCGTCAAGGAGTGTTATATTAGGTGCTGCCACCGAATTGGTGTTGCACACTGCTGATTCTAGGTATTGAGGTTTACTAGAAAGTATAACGTTGATGCTTTCTAGAGTTTTGTTTCCGAACAGTGGTTTCTCAATCTCAGATTGTGATTCTGTTTTTCTTGATTGTATGACTTTAGTCAAGCTATCGATCTTCTGGTGTAGTTGGTTTATTTTCTTGTCTTGTGCTTTTATGAGATTTTCCTTTATTAATAATGCAGCTTGATATTGTTCTTTGGTTTTATTAAAAGTAAAAATAGCCTGTTCTAACTTTTCTTGGTATTTAAATAAAACTGAAGTCAAGCTAAAATGAGCCAAATAGTGAGAACGTATACGAAAAGATCAGATCAAATAATATAACCCATAACTATAACAGTTCTTCGGTCAGGGGTTAAGTGACAACAGGTGATTGATGAAAAACCACCAACCAATCTTACACCAGGAGCAAAGTGCAAAAACATTGCAAAGGTTAGTTGATAACATTAAAGCTTTAAAGGAAAATATAATAAGCTGGAAAATGTAGATGAGTTAAATAATAATAGAAATAATAATAATAAATGCTCAAGATAAGTGGAAAGTTAACATAGATAGATTTTCGGGAGAAAATTATTCCTAAATTTCTTAGTGTCATGTTTATAAAAACTAATGATTGAATATGTCTAATCTCTGTTTCAAAGTAGCTACTCCAAATCCTTTTTTTCTAATTTCCAGTTTTTTTCCCCGGTTTCCCCAATAAAAAATGTTTGTCATTTTCAAACCAAAAATAAACAACTGTTAACACTGTAACACTGGTTACCTATGATGTTATGTTTGGAAAATATAGGTACCCAATTAAAAAAAAGACAAGACACAATTATCAACACAATGCTGCAATGGGGCGAAATGCAGTTTATAATTGTGGGTCATAGGTCTGCAGTGCACGAGTTTCGGTACAAGACAAAAGTTTTGCCAGTACACAAGAGAAAGAGAGAGAGCAAGCTTTAATCAAAATCAATAACATCTGACAGGCGTAATTTTTTACAAGTATTAGGTTACAATCACATAATATTTTAAAGTCGTGTTTGAGAGTTCTACATTCTAAAGTCTCTCCAGGCCAGGAATTCACCGACGAAGGGCCGCAACGATAGCCACTGCTTCAGGTGAGGTTTCAGCTTTGGAGGAGGTAACATTATGAACTCGACTGGAAGACTGTTGAAGTATCTCGCACCAGCTTGGAATGGTTTCTTCTCGAAAAGTGTTTTCCTATGGGATGAAAGGTTGAAGTTTTTGGCAAATCTGGTGTTGTGGTCGTGTATCTGGGTGTTTCGAGTGAGCCCCCTTGAGCAAGAAGAGATGATCACCTCGAGAATGTAAGCAGCCACCACTGTCATTATTCCCCATTTAACAAAAGCCCCTCTACAACTTTTGCTCGTACGATTTATTGCTACATACGATTCAATTTCTAAATTTTCAATGGACTTGTTGAACGAGTAACATAGGAGTACATGTAGCATCATCCGTAGGGGCTGATGTGGGCTGGAAAGTCATTACTGAAAAGGGTAAAAATAACCAGTCCCATGACCGAAACTTGTGGCACACCTCTAGACACAGATAGAGGGGTGGATATTACTTTGGCCATTTCATTGTTGCTGAGGTAACCCAGCTCCACGAGTGCGGAAGTGGCGGGGTCTTCATACCCCAACACATGTGCCAAGCCAGAGCGTCCACGAAGCACACGCACAACCATCTTCTCTCTTCTAAAGTGCTGTATTTTTTTTTTTGTGCGCGTGCACCTGGGAACTGCCTGATCCAAATCTTGTCTTCTTTGATTATTCCGATCAGGCTGATCTGATCTGGCGGGCTTCTTTCAAACTATCCTCACTACAATCATTTTTCTTTTCTTACTACTCTCACCTGTCGGGTAAACTTCCCAAAAATCTATCTATAACTATCCTAAATCTAAATTCCCTTCTGTATCCAAACCAAGATGGAACAGCATATGCCGAGGGCTGCGGATACATGGCGACCTCCAGTTTAAACTTAGCCTGTTTAAAATTAGCCTTCCCCAAGTAGAGCGGGACAATGCTTAGGGTGACCTTTAGATCTCCGCTACTTGTGGGAACAAAATGAGTAAAGAAACACAAAAATTGAAAATAAACTAGAGAGTTCTTGTAGCACTCAAAAAGTGGATGAAAATTCACAAAAAATAGAGGGATTGATGATGGGTTCTGACCCTAGCAATCCTGAACAAACTCAAAAAACAGGCAGACATCCTAGTAGAAGTCCTCAAACCTCCGACGGCTAGAGTCAACACTGATGAAGAAGACGCCATACTGGAGGGCTAACACCAAAAAGAAGAGGGAGCAAAAGCCGAAAGGCTGCTCCCAGAACTGCCTAAACTATGTGGAGCTGCCAGGAAACGTAAGATCTGGCTTCAGAAAAGAGGTTATTCTCAGGAAGAGGCCAGGAAATTGGCTGTAAAACGAATTCCAGAAGAAAAAAATAAATTTCTGAACAAACAAAGGAGGGTAAAAAAATCAAAAGACCTCACTCTAATGGATCCACACGGAATTTCATCGGAGAAAGAAAACAAAAAATGAAGGAAGACAGAGGGAACATAAGGAGCAATCTGCATAACCCCAGAAACCTTCATATAAACAAGCAGTAGAAGGTAAAAGGGTGGGGGTTCTACACTCCAATTTTCCCAAGACCCTACTCACGACAGAACAGATGGAGGAGATCCAGAGCTTCACCCTGGAAGCTATCGTGGAGGAACCGTAGGGTCCCTACTCTCCAAGATTCTACAGTATCAACAGGAGACAAGGAATTCTGATCTTCACCTGTGAAAACACCAATACCGCGGAATGGCTTAAGGGAAAGCAAGATTTCCTTAAGCCTTGGGAAGGGGCCAGTCTGAGGATTGTACCAGAGGAAGAAATTCCACGTGCAAGAATTGCGACTGTCTATCTTCCTAACAGTATACATGAAACCACCAACAAGATTATGAAGTTCTTGAAAGTACAAAACAAAGAGCTCTCTGTTGGAGAATGGAACGTTCTGTGTAGAAGCGACAAGGGAAAGTCAGTACTACTTACCCTGGCAGTCGACTGCGCCAAAGCAAACAAACTTGAGAAGGAGGGTCCATGGATCGGCTACAAGTTTGGACAAATTCAGCTCAGACTGAAAAAGAAACACCAAGGAAACACAGAAAAAACCTAAAAAGGAGACTTCAGATAAATCTGAGACAGTCACCACGGAAAAAAGCACCGCTGAAGAGATGGAAGTGGAGGAGACCACGAAGGTGTCAGCAATCTGTACATACCTTAACTGAAAGGTCTACTGCACAAGCCAGTGCAGCAGTCGAAAGCGTAAAACCAACCTGTTCCCTCTTTTTGAAGAGAGAACCCTCTCTAAAAGGACCATCCGTCTCGGCCCGAGGAAGAAAATGCGCCTAATACAGATAAACCTTCACCATGCTAAGGGCACAACCGACATCTTGGGAAGGAGGTTTATCTCAACAGGCCTGGATATCGCCCTAATCCAGGAACCTTGGATCAATAGGAGTTGCATCAGAGGATTGACGACTCAGGTAGGTAATCTTATATATCATCGATCAATTGAAAACCCCAGAACAAGTATTCTAATTTCAAAACAAATAACAGCCTTTCTATTACATATCTTATAACAAGAGATTTGGTGGCGGCTATATTAAAAGTAGCATCACTGCAAGGGGTGAAAGAGGTTACTATAGCCTTAGCCTATTTTCCCCAACCCGTCAACAAGCTGCCCACCAAAAGAGATAGAAAGACTATTGCAGAGCTGCAGAGATAGAGGTTCGGCCCTCATTCTCGGCTGCGACTGCAATGCTCACTATACCTACTGGGGAAGCACAAACATAAACCAAAAAAGTGAGGAACTCCTACAGTTTATGTTTAGCAATGATTTAGTTTTAGAAAATAGACGGTCAAGTCCAACCTTTATTACTAGAAATAGGAAAGAAGTCCTAGACATAACCCTATCCACAAGGACTTAAAAACATATATACATTGTAAGGTAGCACATCTCAGAGGAGGCCTCACTATCGGACCACTGCCCTATTAGGTTCGACATAGAGGAGATAGGGGAAAAAACGTGACCCACAGGGTTCCTAAATCTCCCAACTGGAAGGGATACCGAGTGTCCCTTATAGAAGAGTTAGAAGAAATAGAACCCTTCCAAAAAAATGAATTTGACTTAGAAAGGTCTGCACAATTAGTATAACTAGCTATAATAAAGGCCTACGAGAAAAACTGCCCTCTCAGGCAAAATGGGCTGAAGAAAGATGTGCCGTGGTGGACTGGGAGGTTAGAGACACTAAGAAATAAAACTAGGAAACTACTAAAATGGGCAAAAAGGACAGACGATTGGCTCCCTTATCTACATGCCCAAAACGAATATAAGAAAGAACTTAGCATGAATAAAAGAAGAACCTGGAGAAATTTTTACAAAAACATTAACAGCCTACCTGATGCTACTAGGCTTCAAAAAACTCTCCAAACTGATCACACTAACCCTATGGGGACCTTAGTAAAGGCCAACGGTGACCTAACAGTGAACAGGAAGGAGACCTTAGAACTGCTTCTGGAGACGCACTTCCCGGGGGTCACATGACTCTAAATGAGGAAATTTATTCTCTAATCGAGGGGAGATCCAGCCAAGAGGTTGCAAAAGCCAGACAGTGGTCTAACAGACTATTTACACATGAAAGAATTAAATGGGCAATAAGATCGTTCAAGCCATTTAAATCTCCTGGGGCAAATGGAGTTTTCCCAGCCCTTCTTCAAGAGGGGCTGGACATACTATTAAATACTCTTAGCATTCTGTTTAGAAGCAATTTCACCATAGGATAAATACCAAAAAACTGGAGGACAGCACCGGTGGTGTTTGTACGGAAAAAAGACAGGGATCCGACTAATCCCAACTCGTACAGACCCATAAGCCTAACCTCCTTCATGGTGAAAACTATGGAAACTAAACCTCATAAGCAACTGGTGTCATGGGGAAGGTCTACGGATCAACCCATCTAAAACAAATATGATTACCTTTACCAGGAAGAGAAAGTTCCAGCTTACACAACCTGTTCTGGAGGGAATCAGCATAAACCAAACAAAAGAAGTGAAATACCTGGGTTTAGTCCTGAATGAGAAGCTCACTTGGAACTCCCATATTGAAAGCAGGATATCCAAAGTGCCAATGGCCCTTAAGGGGCCTGTAAGAGACTTTTTAGATTTAAATGGGGACTCAAACCCAAAATGATATATTGGATTTACAAAACCATAATTAAACCAATGGTCACATATGCTGCCTTAGTGTGGTGGCCAAAAGTAGATCAAACAACAGCTGCTAAAAGGCTACAGAGTCTTCAAAGGCTAGCTTCAACAATTGAAGCAGTCCTAGGATACAATCCTCTGGGGCAAGAGGTGATGAGGACAGCCGCTCTAAGTGCAATGAAGCTTCTAGGAACAAAGGTAATAAATGCTACCTCCTTAGAAGGCCACATGAAGATATTGCAAGTATTTCCTGAGGCTGAAATGCTAACAAAGTATCAGACGCAATGGTTAAGAAATACTCCTTTGACAACCCATATATGGTCTCTATCAGAAGTAGGGAGAAATGGATTAAAAAGGAGGCCTACCCTACAAAGAAGTCCTGAAGTTTTACACAGATGGTTCACGCCTTGACTCTAGGGCAGGATACAGAATACACGGACCAGGAGTCGACATGGCTGTGCCCCTAGGAAGACATGCCACGGTTTTTCAGGCGGAGGTCATGGCAATAGACTCATGTTCCAGAAGACTCATACAAATGAGGACAAAAGGATTAAAATACCTAATACTTTCTGATAGTCAGGCTGCACTGAAGGCACTTGATAACTGTTTGTTTGATTCGAGAGCGGTCTGGGAATGTAAGAATGATATAGCAGAGCTGACAATGAGTAATAGAGTAACACTCGGTTGGGTACCGTGTCATGAAGGCATTCATGAAAATTAAAAAGAAGACATCCTTGCCAAAAAGGGAGCGGAATCCACAATGGTGGGGCCTGAGCCAGGTTGCGGGATATCCTTCTCCAACATTAAAGCTCTGGTCAAAGATTGGGAAAAGAGGATAAGACACAATAATTGGAGTAGAGCCTCAGGATTAAGACTATCCAAAATGTTTATCTCTCCTTACGTTAAAGGGTGGACAGCTCTCTTAGATCAGAATAAGGAGGATATAAGACTAATAATAGGAATGTTGACAGGACATGGCCCCCTAAGGAAACATCTTATGAGGGTAGGCCTTAGCCAGACTAACGAATGTACTCTATGGAGAAGAGGAGGAATCAGCAGAGCACATTTGGTTAGATTGTCTTGCCATCTTAGAAACTCGGAAAAGATACCTGGGAGCATATCTCCTCAGCCCCAAGGATATCAGAGAACAGGAGCCCTTAAATCTGATTGGTTTTTGCAAAAGCCTCGGACTTTGAGGACACAAATTTAATGTAAGGGAGGTGCAAAGGTCCTTTTAGGAGTAAGCGCGGGGACAAACTGTACTTTTCCCTCAGGAAGGAAGGAAAAAAATAAATAAATAAACCCAGCTCCACAATATGAGTCCTGTCACCCAAATAACTCGTGAACCACTGCAGGGCTTTTCCACTAATGCCCAGTGAGCCGAGTTTGTTAAAGGTGAAGTCGTGGCTTAAGCAGTTGAATGCCTTGCTCATGTCAATAAAGATTCCGGTGGCATTATTACCACTTTCAAGATTATCGATATCTTCCATAAGGTCTACAAGAGCTGTGATGGTCGACTTGCCTTTTTTGAACCCGGGTTGATAGTCTGTTGTTAGCTTATTAGCATTTAAGAATTGAAGCAGCCTATTAAGGATGACTCTCTCGATAATCTTCGAGAAGGTTGGCACCAGTGAGATCGACCTGTAACTGTCTATGATGTCTTTTTTGCCTCGTTTATGAAGAGGGAACACCTTCGAGGTTTTCATCCTTGACGGGAATCTTCCAAATTAGACAGAAAGGTTTGTTAAGTATAGAAGTGGTCGTAGGAGCTTCTCCTTGCAATACTGAACTATTATTCGTATTGTAGATATCTCTTTGAGCCCTGTAGAATATTTTATCTTCAGATTGTCAATTATTTTTTATAGTTCAACCATGGATGTAACTGAGAACTCTGTTAACTTTGGTTGTAAGCTATTATTTGGAACGTTTTTTTACTTCTTTGTGTATATAAAACAATTTAGAAACTTACAGAAATAAAATAGTGTATTTTTAATTAATATTTTATTTGAAGTTTATATTTTTTGTCTATATTTGTCAACATCAGTGTGTCTGCTGGTTCTATGCATGGACCTTAGCAGCTTGTTGGTAAAGTGATCAATACAACATTTTATTTCACCTTCACTTACTACTTTGTGTAGTTGTATATTAATAGACTATTAGTATAAGTTTATATCTTAAGCTTTTGTGATCTATAATATTTTAAAGTAGAATGTATGGGATATGATTTGTAGTATTAAAAATACATCCCCGATCCTATGAAAATTCCATTAAAATAGTGTGCTATTCTTGGGCTTCTTTCTCCTCAAAAAGATAAACAAAGTTAAAGTAGTGTTGAGTTGAAAGTTTCTTTGATTTATTTTTTGGTTCTACCAAATAGACCTTGACCTAGACCTGTAACGACTGCGACTTGTAAGTCAATATGTGTTATTTGATGTGAAAAATCCTGTAACAGTCCATTTAAGCCCTTTCAGGGCCAGGAGCAAATATGAGATGTTGCAAAAATTTTTCACATCTCATATCCCCTTGTGACTAGTCAAAAGTGCCAGGCTAAAATTGGTGATTTTGCAGTCTCTTAGATTAAAATTTATAATTTTTCATAAAAATTAGAGAATGACCTAAAAGTTGCACCAAATTACTCGTATAGATATATACTATCAAGAAAAAAATATATAGATTTTTTTTAAGTAATTTAAAATTTTTAAAAATCATGTTTTAATAGATTACATAAAAAATTTAATTTTTTTAATTTTTTTTGCAAATAACTAAAAAAGGAAAAACAATATTACTGTGGCAAGCTATTTTATTATATTTTATATTATTATTTATACATTTAGAAAGGAAGAACCATACAAAATTTTGTGTTATTTCTCTCATAAATAAATTTTTATGACACATTTTGTATAAATATACATAATTGTACTTTGCAACATTTTATAAGTGTTAAAGCAACTGACTCTTACATTGCAAGCAACTTAAAATAAATATTCACATTATGGATGTACCAGTAAACAGATGATAGTAGGATCCATAAACAGTTTCAATACAGTTAAAAAACACTGTTTACCAAGAAATATTTACAACAATTTTATTTGAAATTTATTTACTTTTTCTATTTACAAATGTGCTATTTACAATTTCACTCCCGTGAGATCGCAAATTGTTAGTCATTGTAACTACTACACACAATAGCTAAGCACATAACAACTAACACTACTAATATTTACAACCACAAAATAAAATAGTGAAGAAGAATACAGCATACAATACTACAATTACACTAAAGCATAAAGAATTAACAACAAAAGATCGAGTCAGCTGATAATGTCAAGTGACAATTACGAAATAAAAATGCATAGACCTCCAAAATAAAAATGATATTCGTATTAATTATCTGCAAATATACCAGGGAATAAAAAAACATTAAACTTTAATCATTTGACGTCGTATTTATTTAAGAAAACGACGAATATCAAGGAGACAATATATTGCCGCCTGGCGCTTTTCGCATATGTCACAGACGGCAATATTTTGTCACTGACCACTGTCTTCTAATATAGAGGAAATTTTGCCGAAAATTATCCACGGCCTTCTATACAGGGTCATCGAAAAATAATGCCTAGATTTTAAATAACTGTCATAAAAAAACTATTAAAGGTAATTTAAAGGTTGTAGTCTTAAAATGTGCGGAAAGAAATAAATTTCTTTTTCATACCTTAGTTGTTTCAATGTGAGCACTGTTCGTTGCCCTGCAGATATCAAGTCTGTAGTCAACTTCCTGCCACGTGCGTCCAATCATATTTGGCGTAACAGTTAAGATTGCGGAAGAAATTCGCTTTGGGAAGCGTGCGTTTAGGGCGGTCGGTAGGTTTTATTTGCTGTTTTATCTGAATTTTATACGCATGAAGTCTTAGTTCATGGATTTTTTTGGGCTCCTAACACAAGATTGCCGGATACGCTCAACATTCTCTTCTGATGTTCTTGGTCGGCCTGGTCTAGATTTTTTGCCGACGGTCCCTTGTTTCCCTAAACTGGTTAAACCATCGAACGATAGCTTTGTTATCAGGTGCTGTTTGACCCGGATATGTTCTCCGAAAGAGCCACTGTACACTGACAATTGACTTTGACTCCGCGTACTAAATCACGCACTGTGCTTTTTGTTGCACGGTCAACATCGTACTGAGCGGCGGCGCGTCTGTGGCCGGCTGACCTTGACGATTGCGCAGCTTGTCTGCGCATCACAAAGACAGGGAAACACAATCAGACGAACTAAAAACAAAACTTGCGTTCACCAGTTATCGTCCAGTGAAAGAATTACTTATTTAACATGAAAGGTTTTGATGTTATAATTTTATTAAATCTAGGCATTATTTTTCGATGACACTTTATAACGTCTACATACATTATACAAATACTATATGAAAAACAACTTCCTAGCTAGGTCTGTCGTCATGGAAGCAAGATGGAGAACAAAACAGAAGACCAGTTCTGACCCTCTACAAAATAACGTAACAGCTTAATTGAAAACAAATCAATGAATCACTGCCTAAAGAAACATTGCAATGCCCTCTCAACTCAGTAAATAATGATGAGGATGCTGTTTTTTGCAATAGTGAATGCTCATCCTGGTACCACAGACAGTGTATGGGAATGTCACATGAGCACTATAATGATATTTCAAAGCGCTCCAGTGAATTCTGGCTTTGCCCCACCTGCAATTTGATGGAACAAACTCAGGGCCATAATTCAAATATGACTAACAATCTGCTAGAGAGTCTTCGGAGGAGAAATCTCTGGAAGAACTACAGAATGAGGTCTCCTCCTACCATGGAAGAGACATAAAAAATGAAGGGCTCCTTCACATGTCTGCAAGCTACTAACAGAAAATGAAGAACTAAAAAAAGAAAACAGTAATCTGTCATTCACACTAAAATCTAAAGAAGCCGAACTAGAAGATCTTATCATAAAGTACAACACACTAGTCAACAATCAAGAAGAAATGTTTTCTAAATTTGATGCTTCTTTTAGGCAACTAGATAAAGAGAAATCATTAAGACTCAAACAGCAAGAAATTTTTGATAAACACAACAACAAGCAACTCCGCATCATTGAATCATATGAACAAAAAATTGTTACCCTTGAGTCTAAACTTTCATGCTCACCAAACGGTAATAACACCGAAGTCAGCAGGAACCTTCTAGTTAGTGAAATTCATCAACACACCTCCAATTACAGCGAACAATCTTGAAGTCGAATTAACCTCAATCAAGAGTAGATTGGTGACACTGGAATCTTAATTAAAAACTTTCAGTAAACTTTCTCCTTATGAAATCAATCCTCAGAAGCTATATCTCAGTGGGTGCGGTATCACAGGCCCGTTGCGATAACTACCGTTTCTACAAATACAACCAACCAAGCTAGAAACCCACCAGCTAATTGAAGAATTCGTTACCCCAATGAGACTTTGCAGGAATTTTATAACTAGCACATTTAATTTGACCTTCTCTCCTCAACGATGAGGAGAGGTGACTCAGCTGACTTCCATGAGACTGACCGCTCTTCAGCACAGGAAAACTTGGATCCTACTTTGCCTAGCATGGCTAATAATATCACTATAACCTCAACTCCTGTCTACTCAAAACCTGAATCACCTAAGTATCGTTTTTTAGAATGCAGTCCACCTGCAAAGCACAACTGGAAAGACCAACATCAGCGTCCAGCCAAAACTGTACAGTAACTATTTTCCATCAGAATACAGACAGGATGAATAACAATTTGGAATGGATAAATCACCTTCTTGACGAACTCGAGCCGGTCTTGGCGATCTTTACACAACATAGTAACACAACTGACACTATACAAAACACGAGACTTGTCAACTACACTTTGGTATCTGCATTTGGTGGAGAACAACATATTAAGGTTTAAGAGTAGCTATATTTAAAAACAACAAATTCACAAACGATGCAGTGAACGTAGAAATTGAACCTCATAGCATCCCCCTTGTCTATGAGATAGTGGCTGTAAAAATAAGTCTCAGTAACAGTAAACATTTGTACATACTTGGAATATATCGCTCTCCCTCAAAAAATATGTTAAGTGATGATATCAGTTATAAAATACTATATAGTAATCTCAATCATAAAATTGTTTATATAAAACATTATTTTATCCCCAAATTCATTAAATATCTACAAATAATTTTACAAATGCATAAAAATCTATAGGTTTTATAATTTACTGGCTCCAATATTATAAAAAAACCATAAAAAATAAAAAAATCATAGTTTTTTGAAAATTCTAATTATTAATGTCCAGTTAATTCTTACCATCAATATGTTCAGGTTTATAGGTAAATAAATAATTGAGGTAAACTGAAACAATGGCTGAAACATTGTCCTGGTAAATAAATGTTTAAATTTCATAAAACAAAAGTCCACTTAATTATTTCTAAAGTGCTTTTTATCTGAAATAACATCAAATACACATATGTAACACACAAAATGCTTTACTCACGTGATCTATAAGTGAAGTATCGTCTTGGTGTTGTGAGGCAGTCCCAGGTTTACTGGATGTGGGTTGATCATCTTCATTAGATTCGTCATCAAGAGAATCATCTGCAGGGAATGAGGGTGACTGAACTCTAGATAGTGGAAGCTCTGATGAATACGATGTCTTCCTCCCAGGTTCATTTTGGGATACCTTTCCTTCGTCTGGATTTGTTTCATCCTCAGAGTCAGGAACAGTTATGATTGACTCAACATCACTGATGATTTCCACTTCATCATCGCTGTCAGAACTGGATCCTTAAATCATAAAATGGAGCTTTAAATGGTGATTAACAGTGCTACAAACTACACTTTAAAATTTTTTTATGTAATGCAACAATTTCACAAAATATTGAAATAAAAAATGCAAATTTATGTTGTCAAATGCGTATACATATATTTCAAAAACGGTATTTTAGCCAATACTTTACAAGCATAATTTAATATTTAATTCCAAAGAACCAAAGAAACAGATAAAAACAATAATTCTTCCACTGATTTTAACCCTGTATCTGTCAAAGGATTCGTGACTAGTCGCTTAAATATTTAAATATTTTTGTCCGATGTTAAACGAATAGTCACTAGTCATTTTTGCAGTCATCTTTTTAATCGAACTTTGGCTATTGAAAATCAGATTTAAGTAAGACAAATTGTATATCAGATCAATTGGGCTGTTTCACAGTTTAATTTGATGTATAGTTGAATAATAATGCGCAAATAAGTAGGCATCAAAATTATAAAGTTAAGTAAGAATGTTGGCTACATTACTGTGTTCAGAATTTCTTCCTTAACAAGAGCATCTATTTATTAATCTCTGTTCTAAAGTAAGACACTCATTGCAAACACAGTTTGTGGCATTTCTATAATTTCATATGACTAGTTTTTACTAGTCGCTAGTATTTTGTTGTTTTAAATTTTATTAGTTGAAATTATATCAAGTGACATCAAACTTTTCATTGTAAAATTTGCCATCAAGTGGTACATATATCTTGTAGAACTGTGTGCATTTAAATCGTTTGTTTAGTGAACAATTTCAACAACATTTTGCCAAGACCACGGTCTTGCCACTGTAATGCACTGGCAGACGAAAACCACTTCTTAGGTTTTGCAACAAAAATCTTTACATAAAAAAACCTACGAAAAAATATAAACTTCTTTATAGACATTTTATTCTTTACAACATATTGAACGTTTCATAATATATACCAGATGTCCCACAAAGAGGTTAAAACGTTTGATTTTATATTACTTGCCCATTTATGCACCGAACATTTTCAAACTCTACACAATTCATTAAATAGGTTTTAAAAATATTATGTGAAAATTTCAGCTCCCTAGCAACCGTTGAAACAAAATGGTGGCATTTTGAAAAACTATAATTTAAAAACAGTATTTTTGGTTTTGTAAAATTATTTATTGCCATATTCTAGAGAAATAAAGCATTTCAATCATAAAATTAGAACATAGCCTATTAAAAAACCTGTACTGAAGATTTTGGAACACCAGTTTCAAGTTCAACCTTCCTTAGTGACTTTGATTTACCTAGAGAGCGAAGTATTGATGCGTATACTAGTACTTCTTTTTCACCATTTGATCCTCTAGAGTACTTTTTTACGACACTTCCAGTTTCTAACAAAAGATTTTTCCACTTAGTTATTGTTGGATTGGTAGGTGGTTCAACTCCTGGTTAGACAACCTGTTTTTATCTAATTGCTTCTGTAATGTTGCCAAATGCAATAGCCCACGCACAACACTTCACTTTTTTTTAACATTGAAAGCCATTTCTCGAAATTAAATATCAGTAAAATTGTAATGGAGAAGGTTAGGTTATGTTTTTAAAGCACAAGCAATATTCTTCAATCAAACAGCTGTTTCCAACAATGAGCGTTATTAAACAGCTGTTCTTTAAAACTGCAACGCAGTAATCAAATCAGGTAATTCAAGAAATGAATTTTTATAGGAAGCAAAATGGTAAAGTTTTCAATATGTCACCATTTTGTTTCTACAATTGTTAGGGAGCTTTAATTTTCAAAGAATATTTTAAAAACCTACTTTATTAAATGTGTAAAGTTTGAAAATGTTCGGGGTAAGTAATCAACATACAAAATTAACTGTAGTGACTGTGAAAGCTATTATATTGGACAAAATGGCAAAAATTGTAATAAAAGGTTTAAAGAACATATACAAGCTTTGAAAAAAAATAACATGTCTACAGTAAAATCAAATTTCGCTGAACATTTATTAGAAACTAACCATAACTATACAAATATTGAAAAGAACATCGAAATTTTAGATATTGAAAGGAAAGGAGAAAATTAAACACGAAAGAAGAATTACATATCTATCGAAATTATAACAAAGATCTGTCACAACATGTTAAATAGCAATCTAAAAAATAATACAAACGTAATCTTTGAAAAATTGAAATATTAAATACAGAGTACTAATCAAAATTACAACTGTGTTTTATAAATTTAACAACTGTTTAAATAGTCCACATGTGTATATTTAGTTATTTATTATTTATTTAGAGAATAAACAATTCTCTAAATATTAGTGAAACAGTCATTCTGTCAGTGAGAAACACGTATCTGGAAATAAAACAATTGTAAATAGGTTGTAGTTGTAAAGGGTACAAAAAAATTGTAAAGGGTTTTAGTTGATAATTCATTATACTAATATAAAGAAAACCATGTAATGTGGAGTTAATAACATTTCTTTATTCTTATTTTACATTTACTGAATGATAATTTTTCAATGTATTAAAAAGTATAAAAAATATTCTCAAAAACAAAACTTTATTCCCAAATTCAGTGTTATATATATTTTGTAATATATAAAAATAAAAATAAAATATATACATTCAATACAAATTTATATGCTGATTTTAGAAACAAATCGTGTATATGGTTTAAAATTATAATTATCTATGCAAAAAATTTAAAAGATTTTCATATATTTTAAAAATATTCTGAATTTCATTTTATAACTAAATTCAGTTGTATTAAGAAATAAATTAAATACAAACATTTCATAGAGAATTATATGCTGATTTCAGAAAAATAGTTCATATGAATAGTATATTAGTATAGTATACAATATTAGTATACAATCTATATACTATTATATAGTACAATACATTTATATTATATTATATTTACATTGTATTGATTTTCATTTATATTATTATGTATTTGACACCTGTTCTAAACTTGATGTTTATGAATAAAGCTTTCTGTATTCTGTATATTGAAAAGTGTGTTTATAAATACTATTTTATGTAAATTTGTGATTCATTGCAAGTTAATTCTGTTTTGTTTTAGGATGTTTAACAATGTCATGTTATTTATGTAATATGTTATATAAACTGTTAATCGAGTACTTGAATGAAATCGATCTTGAAATAATAACTTCTATTAACATGAGGAAATGAACACTGTGCAGTAGATACAAGAAAGCTGCTGTGCCCACTACTTCACACACAAGCAATAAAGGAAACTTAAGATAAAGGAAAACCTAACAATATTATGAAAGGTTTGATTTTTCCTCTTTGCAACCACAAGATTTTACTAAAATCAGATATTTACTCCTTTAAAAGTAATGTAATATATTTTAGAACAGTTAACAAGTGAAAGAAAATTAGTCAAATCTCTTTAAACTTAATTCTTTACAAAATCATATAAGATATTTATTTGAGTAACTGGATCATTTTTGAACAAATTTGTGTTTGGTATTGTATGGCGAGATTGCTCATCAACAAGGTTATGTGCCTTACTCTCTACTTTTAAGGATGACTGAAAAGCATCATCCTCGTAGTGGAGTTGCTGAAATTGCGACTGCGCGGTTACTAGCCAAAGCTATGGAATATCACTAACTGATGCTGTTCTCAATGCTCAATGCATGATTAAGGGGTTACCAATGACCCACAATTTACAAGGAGAAAAAACAGCATTCTTGAATTAAACATTTTGAGAGCTCATAGCTAAAACAATATACAGATTTTATAATTTACAGGAAACCAATGAAAGATCAATTTTTCTAAAACATCATTTCAAGACATGTTCTGACAGTAACATATGGGAGATTTACAATATTAGGCTAGTGTTGATTCTACAGCTTACTTTAAATCATTGTAGTAAAATTTAATGAAATGTAAAACTCCACTATTTTGTTAAACTAAATAACTAAATGTAGATCATACTTGAAATATACTAACTGGTTTTGCTAGAACAGCGATCCTTTCCTCTTCTACTACTTTCATAGTCTTGTTTGTTATTTCTATGACTTTCTCTTGAACTAGATGAGCTTTGTTTGCCTTTAACCTTACTTTCAACAATTTTCGCAATTGATGTACTTTCTTTTCTGGATTTTACATCCCTTGGTGGCTTTGAAGTGTTTTTTTCATCACTAGTCCCACTGCTTTCATTGTGTTTAGTTTTAAATTTTAATTCCTCCTTATACTTATTACTAATTAAGTCACTCTCAACTGTGCTAAGCCTTCTCCTCTTACTGGATGTAGATTCATCTTCTGATTCATGTTTGGATGACTTTGCAGAAACACTCTTTTCTTTTTTTAGTGAACTAGATTGCTTTGTGGAACTATTGCTATGTGTTGACTCTTTTTTGTGTGAGTGTGGTTTGTTTGATCTATTTTCTACATTATTTTTTGAAGATTTATAGGTTTTATGATAATCTTTTTTGGAAGACGTATTACTAATTGCATTTTGTTCACTTTTCTGTGTACTGGTAGAAAGTGAATGATGTCCTGAACCTTTTTTGTGACCTGTATCATGTTTTATTTCATTTTCTCTATCACACTTTGATGATTTCTTGCCTGAGCCGCTATCAGATTTCTTTTGAGATTTATCTCGTTCAGACCTATGATGGTCATCTCTTAACTTATGTTTCTTATCATTACTACTATTCTTGATATCGCATTTAATACTACTCAATGTAGATGTTTTACATTTTGAGGTTTCATCTTTTGGTTGGATTGAGTTATTAAATTTACTATCTGAGTTGATACTTTGAGATGTCTTTTTATGAGTAATTTTTTCTTTTTCATTTAATTCGGTTGACTTTCTATTAACTTTATTACTAATTTGGTTATCTTCCATAATAGTATATTTATTTTCTTTGTTTGATGGACTTTTAGGGCGATTAATAAAACTATGTGAATGTACATGATCTTTTTCTTTACTAAAACAAACATCACTGTCTGTATTTGTACTAAGATCATCACCGCATATATTCATTTCTTTATTTTCTGGTTCACTATCATATTCTTTCAAAATTTCTGTTAAGAGATTCAACTCATTAGTAACTTGGTCAAAATCAATGTCATCATCGATGTCTTCTGCACCTGGCAAGAATGAAGTATTTTTTATATCATTTTTTACACGTCCTTTTTCTGAATTGCTGGTTATTTTTGTGGCTTTATAAATATGAGTTTCATTGTTGGATGATACGGAAAATAAGGTCTCAGAGTCTGCCCCTGATCTACATTCAATTGATCGTAAATTGCAATCAATTTGGTTAACACTTACAGATTCAGGTACATACTCTACTTTAGGTTTTTTTACATCTTTAACATCATACTCGAGTCTCCTTTTTTGAGGATGTGATGAAACCATACTAGGAACAGAGACAACAGGTATGTGCCTTTTCTTCAGCTCTGCAATAGGTGTAGGCTTGTAACTGATACTGTTACCAATCATTGTCTCACCTACCCGATTCCCTTCACCTTGTGTTTTCTCAAATAAATTGTCTTCATCATTGGTTTTTGATGAATTGTTGCTTATCTCCTCAATCAGCTCAGTTTGTTCACCATCTTCCTCCAATTCATCTGCTACTTTTTCTGAAAACAAATATACTTTAGTAATCACTTTGTAACTAAAAGTATACTATGTTTGTATCACAAAATAGTAAACAACACACATCTCAAAGCGTACTGTGTTTGTACAGGAACATATATGTATATAATGACAGACTGTACCAAATGTGGCTTATGTACAACAAATGTAATCTAAAGTTCTGTTTCTATTAAATGTAGTGAAAACAATAAGATTTTGTCATTTTAAGTGTGTAGGTTTACAAATAAACTATTTAATAATTTGTTGTGAGAAATGCTGTGATCAAGTAATGTAAAAGTTTGTGTCCAGTTGAAGTCGACAGTTGTCTTTGTTTTCATCACATTGAAATATTAACTGAACAAATCTTTGAACTTACTAAGAACCAAAGTGAAATGAGGAAAGAACTTAATAAACTAATTATTGACAACATACGGCTAACCTCAGCTGTAGCTAGCCAGAGAGAGAGAGAGAGAGAGAGAGAGAGAGGGAAATGGTAAGTGTGAACAGAATAACAGCATAGAAACAATTTAAGCCATGTATTATTATTATTAACAAAAATATGGGGAGTTGTGGACCAAACCAATACAATGGCGTAGTTCAATGACAAGAAAAACTGGCAAATGATATTTCATTTATTAGACATACAAGTTTTTAATGGATGTGTTACTTATAGAGAAAAATGAAAGTATCTAGCTGATTTGATATCTTGGACTTATTTCACATTCATATTATAGACAGTCTGAATTTTTTAAATATAAAAGGCAGAGTTGGCTATGGAAAACGTAATGCACAAGAACCTACAATGGAGATTCGGAAAAATAGGATGCAATTAGTTATCACAGGAGATATTAACAGTCTTAGTGTTGGTGAAAGATGAGCATCATTCTCTATAGGCAAACCAAAGCAAGAAATATCAGTAAAAATGAATTTCATTAAAAAAACCTGTTTCTGGAACTTATTCCAGAACTTATATCAGAAATAATGAAAGCAAAAGAAACAAGACCGCTGGATAGCTTAGTTTGCCTAAAAATTTATCAATAAACATTTTATATATATAGTAATAGTAATATTTTTATATAATCACGAAAACTTTGAGTAATATTTAATTAAAATATAAGTCACAAAATCTCTGCCTAATGTGGACCAAAGGGTGACCAAGTTTGTGAAAATGCCAGATTATCGGAAATGGGGTTAAAAAAGAAAAATACTAAAATACAGTAATCTATGCATTATTTGCTTGAGAATACAACCGAGAATAAACTGTCCAAATAAACTTAAACAATGGAAAAGTATATACTTTATGAAGGCAGAAAGCTGTGTCTATAATGAAAATTAACTGCAAAGACTAGCCACTTAAAAAAAAAATGCTTAATGTCCTGTTGTTTTCTGCACTGTACAATAGGTTATGTTGCCTCATCACGAAGATAAAGAAAGAACCATTACCAGTCCATTACCAATGTACTTTGTTGTTCAGAATACTGCAGGATGGTTTCGACAGCCTTTATTCCCTCACTATGTATGATATTTCAGGAGCTTTCATGGTGGAGTTTTCAATGTCAACGTCTTCATAATTTTCCAGCATTTATTCATTAATTGTAATAGCAACAATAATTTCTTCATCACACATAATGTCTTATTCGGTATTATTCTGGATCCATTGTTCGATGTCATTTTCATCGGCTTCTGCAATCCAGGAACTTTTTTAAGGAGGGTAAGTAAGTTTATATTTTCTTCATCATCATGTTAAAAAAAAACACACATTTCCCTCGTGCTCAAGAAATTTTCACCAGGAACAAACTAGTTTTAATGACTCTTAACTCATTACATGGGGTGCGGAAGTGGCGGAGTCCTTATACACTAACACATGTGCCAAGCCAGAGCGTCCATGAAGCACATGCACAACATCTTCTCTCTTCTTAAGTGCTGTATTTTCGTGCGCGTGCACCTGGGAACTGCCTGATCCAAATCTTGTCTTCTTTGATTATTCCGAGCAGGCTGAGCTGATCTGGCAAGCTTCTTTCTGACTATCCTTACCACACTCATTTTTTCATTTCGTACTACCCTCACCTATCGGGAAAACTTCCCGAAAATCTGGCTCCAACTATACTCTACTGTACTAAACCTAAGTTTCTTTCTTTATCCAAGCCAAGGTGGAACAGCATATGCCGAATGCCACGTGATCAAGGGTGTGCTTGGTCGTTAATATGCAAACTCTGGATACATGGCGACCTCCAGTTTAAACATAGCCTTCCCCAAGTAGAGCGGGACAATGCTTGAGGTGACCTTTAGATCTCCGCTACTGGTGGGAACACTATGAGTAAAAAAAGACCAAATAATTTAAACAAACTAGAGAGCTCTAGCAGCACTCAAAAAGTGGAAAAGAAGCATAAGTATGCGTCTTATACAGATTAACCTTCACCATGCTAAGGGCGCAACCGACATCTTAGGTAGGAGGTTTATCTCAACAGGCCTGGATATCGCCCTAATCCAGGAACCTTGGATCAACAGAGGTTGCATCAGAGGCTTGACGACTCAAGTTGGTAATCTCATATATGATCAATCAATTGATAATCCCAGAACATGTATCCTAATTTCAAAAAATATAACAGCCTTTCCTATTACACATCTGATAACAAGAGATCTTGTGGCGGCTACTGTGAAAGTGGCATCACAGTAAGGGACGAAAGAGGTTACTATAGCCTCAGCCTACTTCCCTTCCCTGCAGAGCCGTAGAGATAGAGGTTCAGCCCTCATTCTCGGCTGTGACTGCAATGCTCACCATACCTACTGGGGAGCACAAACATAAACCCAAGAGGAGAGGAACTTCTACAGTTTATGTTCAGTAATGATTTAGTTTTGGAAAACAGAGGGTCCATTCCAACCTTTATCACCAGAACTAGACAAGAAGTCCTAGACATAACTCTATCCACAAGGACTCAAAAACATAAACATTGTAAGGTGGCACGTCTCAGAGGAGGCCTCACTATCGGACCACTGCCCTATTAAGTTCGACATAGAGGAGATAGGAGAAAAAATGTGACCTACAGGGTTCCTAAATCACCCAACTGGAGGGCATACCGAGTGTCTCTAGCCGAAGAGTTGGAAGAAATAGAACCCTTCCAGAAAAATGAATTTGACTTAGAAACGTCTGCACAATTAGTAGAACAAGCTATAACAAAGACCTACGAGAAAAAGTGCCCTCTCTGACAAAACAGGCTGAAGAAAGACATGCCGTGGTGGACTGGGAGGTTAGAAACACTACGAAATAAAACTAGAAATTTACTAAAATGGGCAAAAAGGACAGACGATTGGTTCCCTTATCAACACGCCTAAAACGAATATAAGAGAGAACTTAGGAAGAACAAAAGAAGATTCTAGAGAAACTTTTGCAAAAACATTAACAGCCTACCAGAGGCTGCCAGGCTTAAAAAAACTCTCCAAACTAATCACACTAACCCATTAGGAACCTTAGTAAAGGGTAACGGTGACCTTACAGTAGACAGAAAGGAGACCTTAGAATTGCTTCTGGAGACACACTTTCCGGGGAGTCACCTGACTTGAAATGAGGATATTTATTCTCTAGTCGAGGGGAGATCCAGCCAAGAGATTGCAAAAGCCAAACAATGGTCTAACAGCCTATTCACACATGAAAGAATTAAATAAGCAATAAGATCATTCAAGCCATTTAAATCTCCTGGGGCAGATGGAGTTTATCCCGCCCTTCTTCAAGAGGGGCTGGACATCTTATTAAATACTCTTATCAATCGGTTTAGAAGCAGTTATGTCTTAGGATATACACCAAAAAACTGGAGGACAGCATTGGTGGTGTTCATACAGAAAAAAGACAGGGATCCAACTCAACCCAACTCGTACAGATCCATAAGCTTAACCTCCTTCATGGTGAAAACTATGGAAAAAATAATAAACAGGCACATAAGGGACGTAATATTACCAGACCACCCACTTAGTCCCACTCAACACGCTTATATAGAAGGTAAATCAGCTACCAACGCTCTCCACAGTTTAGTGGAAGCGGTGGAGAACACCTTCGACGAAAAGGAAGCCCTAGTCAGCGTCTTTATGGACATTGAAGGAGCTTTCGACCGAGTAGCATATCAATCCATGGAGACTGCAATGGAACGTTTTGGAGTTCCCCCAGATGTAGTCAAATGGATAGTAGCCATCCTAAAAAGCAGACAAGTAAAAGCAAAGTACAGAGACGAATCTGCCGCAATCACGGCCCAGAAAGGCTGCCCCCAGGGGGAGTTCTGTCTTCTCTCCTGTGGGCGATGGTGGTGGATGATCTTCTTAGCAAACCAGAGAAGAGGGGAACAAGGCTACAATGTTATGCGGATGACCTAGTTCCTTGGTCAAAGGAAAAAACAAAGGCACGCTGGAACGCCTAATTCAGAAAGAACTAACCTCATAAGCAACTAGTGTCATGGGGAAGGTCTACGGATCAACCCATCTAAAACAAATATGATTACCTTTACCAGGAAAAGAAAGTTCCAGCTTACTCAACCTGTTCTGGAGGGAATCAGCATAAACCAAACAAAAGAAGTGAAATACCTGGGTTTAATCCTGGATGAGAAGCTCACTTGGAACTCCCATATTGGAAACAGAATATCCAAATCGACAATGGCCTTTGGGCCTTTAAGAGACTTTTTGAATTTAAATGGGGACTGAAACCCAAAATGATATATTGGATTTACAAAACCAAAATAAAACCAATGGTCACATATGCTGCCTTAGTGTGGTGGCCGAAAGTAGAACAAACAACAGCTGCTAAAGGGCTACAGAGTCTTCGAAGGCTAGCTTCAACAATTGAAGCAGTCCTGGGATACAATCCTCTGGGGCAAGAGGTGATGAGGACAGCCGCTCTAAGTGCAATGAAGCTTCTAGGAACAAAGGTAATAAATGCTACCTCCTTAGAAGGCCACAAGAAGAGATTGCAAGTATTTCCTGAGGCTGAAATGCTAACCAAAGTATCAGACGCAATGGTTAAGAAATACTTCTTTGACAACTCATATACGGTCTCTATCGAAAGTAGGGAAAAATGGATTAAAAAGGAGGCCTACCCTACAAAAGGAGTCCTGAAGTTCTACACAGATGGTTCACGCCTTGACTCTAGGGCAGGATACGGAATACATGGACCAGGAGTCGACATGGCTGTGCCCTTAGGAAGACATGCCACGGTTTTTTAGGCGGAGGTCAAGGCAATAGACTTATGATCCAGCAGACTCATACAAATGAGGACAAAAGGATTGAAATACTTAATACTTTCTGATAGTCAGGCTGCACTAAAGGCACTTGATCGCCAAAAAGGGAGCGGAATTCATAATGGTGGGGCCTGAGCCAGGTTGCGGGATAGCCCTCTCCAACAGTAAAGCTCTGGTCAAAGATTGGGAAAAGAGGATAAGAAACATTAATTGGAGTAGAACCTCAGGATTAAGACTATCCAAAATGTTTATCTCTCCTTACGTTAAAGGGTGGACAGCTCTCTTAGATCAGAATAAGGAGGATATAAGACTAATATTAGGAATGTTGACAGGACATGGCCCCCTAAGGAAACATCTTATGAGGGTAGGCCTTAGCCAGACTAACGAATGTAGACTCAGTGGAGAAGAGGAGGAATCAGCATGGAGCATATTTGGTTAGATTGCCCTGCCATCTTAGAAACTCAGAAAAGATTCCTGGAAGCATATCTCCTCAGCCCCAAGGAAATCAGAGAACAGGAGCCCTCAAATCTGGTCGGTTTTTGCAAAAGCCTCGGACTTTGAGGACACAAAATTAAAGTAAGGGAGGCGCAAAGGTCCTTTTAGGAATAAGCACAGGGATAAACTGTCCTTTTCCCTCAGGAAGGAAAAAAAGCTCATTACAGGCGTCCGCCACCCATCCAATAGGTTAAGTTTCTTTAAGCTCTGGATAAGATCTAGACCATCATCATTTGCAGATATAAGGGAGGATAACAGCTTGTGTTTGTGTCTATATCTTTTCTTGAGACTAACCAAAACTTCTTGGTCCAGTGGCTAGTCTAACGCTGTGATATTGGGTGGTAAAAACATTGCTTGTATGTCCCCCATTTTTTTTAACTCTTCAGTGGCTGGGTGTGAAGACGCGTTGTCCAAGCTCAGAAGTCTTCCTTGGCAAATTTTAGATTTTAAAAACTGCTCAATCGATGGAACAAATACTTTTTGGAACCATTTTTTTTTAATTGCACAGCTTATCCAGACATAGGACTGGTTTTGGTACCAATTTAAAAGTATATCCATTTCAAAGTTATTAAACGCACATGGTTTCTTGGATTTTCATATGACACCAAGTTTTAATATGTGCTCTCACCTGTTGCATAACTGCATGATAGGATTGTTACCATCTCCTTGCTCCTTTTAAAGCCTGAGGCTAACTGTTCTACCTTAAAAGCAAGACTTTTCGCTTGTAACAGTTTATAACTTAACTCTATTTCATTACAGTTGTACAATTGCTGTCCAGTCAAACCTCCAACTTTGATTAATTTCTGAAAGTTTTCTTTAAACTGAGACATACCCTCCATGTCTCCAGAGAGTTTTTTTTCTACAAATTCTAAGCTCCATAGTGTTTCTTCTAGCGGATCAAACCTGTCAGTACTTGCGAAAAATTTAGGATCACTATCTTTTTAAAATTTTTTATAAAATTTCAAGGCCTTCTTTTTGCAAGATTAGTCCAGTAATTGGCATGTCCTTCTCTCTTGTTTGATAAAACCAAACGTAAAGTGCTTAATTTACCTCATTAAAGTCAGTCACTTTCCTTCATACTTTTCCTTTCTTTCAATGTTTCTGTACACATTATCTTAATACTTCATGACTCGATTTCTGTCCGCTTCTTCTTTCCGTCTCCAACCGTACTTTTGTTGACCACAAAATCCTTAGTCACTGCACTGACACTTTCTCCGTTATCCAGTCTCTTTAATGCGTGTAACATTTGCTTCATAGAGACGTTTACTTGCTTTCTTCTAACAGAAGATGCAATCACAAAGTACTGTCCAGCTCGCACAAACTTTAAAACAGCTCTGAACAATACAGAACATGCAGTCACTCACATCGCGGTCCATTGAATCACAGTCGATTGAGTGACTCACTGGCTACCTGCCACAACATAAAACTTTTATGTTAGATCCAGTCAGTACCACCACTCCCCCTCTCCATCACCAACATACCTAGGCACAGGTAATTGACTGCCCTTCCTATTTATTATATATCTGTACAAAAGTTGTGATTTAAATATGGTAGAATATTTTTACGATGAATTATCCCTTTTTGATAGGCCTTATACTAATTAAATACTGTAGGTTATAACTTTACAAGTAACTGTATTTTTCTTAATTTATAGTAATAATACTGACAAAGTGACTTAAAATTTGAATAAGAACTTAAGTTAAATATTTGTTTGTTTGTTTATGGAAATCAGTTAATTTATTCAGTGGGCCTTTCAATTTATTGCATTTAACATTTTACATGCATTATTTATAACTATAAGTTCTAGAAACTGAAAAAAGTTCTGACTTTATACTAGGGTTAGATTTTGTTAAACTCAAAAACCCACCAATTTTATTTCACCATTCTATAGGAAACTTAAACTAATATTTTGATTATATAACTCCAAATTTGGGTTCAGGAGTTAGACTCTAGTTATTGACCAGGTTTTGAACACATGTCAAATTTTAGAGACAGGCTAAGGAGCTTAAATATGTACAGGGTGCGGCAGCATAACTTCCTTTTTTAAAATGCCCGCCATTCAGTTAGTTGATGTCATAGCGGAGCGCTAGTGGTCTCATTCAAGAGGGGATACTGTAAAGTTTTGTCCCGACACGGTTTAGTCGCCATCATGCGTTGGAATAAAAGTAAAGTAAAGTAAAGTAAAGTAAAGAATGTCTTATTTTACCAGGCGAAGTTAGGGCTAAGAAGCCCTCTCTAACACTTAACCTGGGGACCAACGGCTTAAAGGTGACTTCCGAACCACCACCAATGGCCGGGCAGGCGGGCCGCTTGTAAGGACAGGATCGCTCAGCGGTCACCTGTCCAAGCAGCGGCCACGCTCGGCGTTGCTTGATCTGGTTATCTTGCGATAACCGCCGTACCCACTACACTGCGCCATTGGCCAGTGAATTGGAATAGTGAGGAGCGTGCCTTTGTCGTTGAGGCCTACTTTTCAAGCGGATGTTCGGTTATTGCAACACAGCGTGCATTTTGGAATCGCTTTAATTTAGCCCCGTTGGCTCCCGTCCCAGACCGCAAATCAATTGTTACATGGGTCACTACATTCAGACAAACTGCAAGTACGACAAAACGAAGAACTGGAGTCCCTCGGCCCGTTAGATCACCTGAGAACATTGAAGCAGTGAGAGCGTCAATGTTGCGATCACCACGGCGTTCTGCGCGCAAACACGCATCTGCCCTTGGACTATCCGATCGTTCTGTGAGAAGAATTCTAAGTGATGATCTTCATTTTCATCCCTATAAGATGGCGATAGTGCAGGAACTTTCAGAACGTGACTTCAATTCTCGGATGAACGCGTGTGAGCTTCTTCTTGATGTCGTTCCCGAGGGTGCTATTGTTTTGTTTAGCGATGAAGCCCATTTGCATTTGTGTGGGTCGGTTAACAAACAAAACATGCGCTACTGGGCTGACACCAACCCTCGAGAATTTCATCAAAGGCCTTTGCATTCACCGAAAGTCACAGTGTGGTGTGCAGTCTCCTCAGCTGGAATTATTGGTCCCTGGTTTTTTGAGGAAAATGGGGTTACAGTGACAGTGACTTCGGACCGGTATGTAAACATGCTACAGAATTTTTTTTCCCACGGCTAGAAGATTTGGATTTGGGGGACACGTGGTTCCAACAAGACGGTGCAACAGCACACTCTTCGAGAGCATCGATGGCTGTTTTGAGGGAAAACTTTCCAGAGCGCCTTATCTCAATTAGAGGCGATTTGGAATGGCCGGTGCGCTCTCCCGATCTGTCACCTTGTGATTTTTTTCTATGGGGTTTTTTGAAATCCCGTGTTTATGTGAACCGTCCAAGAGCCCTACAAGATTTGAAGACCAACATCCGAGAAGAAATTGCCAAAATAACACCTGCTACGCTAACAACAGTCATGACAAACGCCATAAATCCTAAGCTTACGCAATGTATGGAGAATGGGGGACGTCACCTAACAGATTTGATCTTCAAAACAATGTAAATAAAAACTTTAGACATGTACCTACATTATAAAAAATAAATAAATATTTTCTGATACATACAATAGTTTTTATTGAGTTTTGAAAAAAGGAAGTTATGCTGCCGCACTCTGTATTTAGATTTAAACTAATTACATATTTTACTAAAAAATTTCATCATAAACTATATAACTTTGACCATTATAGCTTAATAAATAGCAGATTTATTACCCAAAACGTAAAATGATGTATTGGACTTGGCAAATGCCACAATATTAACAAATTATGGTCAAAACTTTAACGTACTTTATCTTAGAAATTAATTAAGATATTGGACAAAATTTGGTGTGGTTTCTTAGGTCTGTGATTTGGCCCAACTCTCTCTGACAACCTTGGGTGTCACTCTCTGAATGATTTGACATAAATGACTCTACTCTGTAAAGTAATAATTATAAGTACTATGCTGTTCAAACTTAGTATAAATAATGTTGTATTATTTTCTATAGTCTAAAATGTGTATATTTCCTTTATATATAAAAATGCTTCACTAAAATAAAACAAAAGTCAACAACAATACAAAAACAACGTAATTCGGTGCGACAATCCAAATTAATTAAACCATCAAAGTTAAATTATGTACGTATGGTAAACGTAATTCGGTGCGACAATCCAAATTAATTAAAACATCAAAGTTAAATTATGTACGTATGGTACATATTTGAATAATGGTTGTAATAGTCACTAGAGACGGGAAATACTTTTGTTTGCCAATATCCTGTTACAAATAACGTATTGAAGTAACTTCTCCGATGTCACATCACGTTAAGACGATCTAGGACGTGATCTGAAATCAGGAAAGTACCGATCGGAAAGGACCCTGGCCATCAGTGCAGACTTTGTGCACCACCCTGCACTTCTGGCGAAAAACATCCCTTGAGATAGTACCCAAATTCATGCTCAGATCACATGAGTGCTTGTAAAGGTTATCTTTAACTTTGGTACTACCAGTAACACATTTATGATAACCTAATCTAAACCTACTTATTTTGAATAACGTTCCATAGTTTAATATTTCCATTCTTAGCCTCATTGCATGCACAAAATGGTCTCGGCTGTTACTGGTTGGGTGTCAAAGTGACCTTTGGCTGGATGATTTGAAATGGAATGACCCAGTAAACATGTCTGACAGCAATCCTTCCTTTTGATAGTTGATTCGATCATTCAAATGTTGGACGCTTATTATTCTGCAGCCTAACCAAAGACTGACCAGCCTACCCAAGAGTCAACCTGTCTAACCGAGCCATTTAGTATATTATTTTCTACATAACTTTCTTATTCCGTGTTTCTTCGAACTAAATGTTCACTGTCTTCATTATTTCACACTAGAACACCCTATACGAGGAGTTCTAAACAACTATTAGTTCAAAACATTTGGGGTTCTTAATATATAAACTCCACCTAGCCAGGAAGTTACTATTGCCACCAAGCTAATTTCCACAGATTAAATTTTAATGAATATGTAATTAATTTGATTTTTACAGATCACTGTGGTAAACTAATTGGGTACAGGCTAGCTCCAATATAAAAACCAGCACTGGTTCATGGAGATCATACACTTCAGTAAACAAACAAAACATAACCTAATTTCACTTTGTCATCATTTAGAGTACGTATATTTTATTTTAATGACTACTGACCTTTTTTAGTGTGTCGAAAGTGGCAGTGAGGTCTATTACAGAATCTTTTGTCAAAATATGGACAACTCAGACTCTTAAAATACCCTTTCGAGGGTAACATTGAAAATGAATGAAATGTCAACAACTGTTTTTTGTTTTTACTCTGTCTTCAAATCACAGACTGGTTTTAGCTAAGTTAAACTTGTCTTGACATCTTTGAATATAAACTTCAAAACACAGACATCAACTCAGTAATTTAGTTTTAATAACTAATTTACATAATTTTTCTCATGAACTAGCGACACTAACTATGCTTGAGTTAGTAATCAAAGGTTTCACTTTACATTCAAACTTCAAGTTATTTTTTGCGACAATAGTGACTGCTGCCAGACTACTTTTACAAAATTACCCGCAGCTAAGGTCAGAATCTCCTTTTTTTAATCTCCGCTTTCACTTAGCGGACGTTATAAAGATTCCGCATCTTAATTTTTGAAAAGAAATTAGAGTCTAACTGCTGGTCATAGTAGATCCTATTACGCTATTAATTGAGGCTTTTATTATGAAAATGACAATGAAAAATTATTTCATCCAAAGCTAATATCTGTTGCCAATCGAAACGTAGCTGCGTACTACCATGATTACAGGTATATGATGTGGAGAAGATTCAGACTTGGTGTTTTGTAAATATAATGAGTCTAAATCCCACTAAATGTCTGGTCATCACCTACGCCAGATAGACAGAGCGATCAGTTGTTTGAGTATAGGTTCCTGGATATTGTTTTGTATACAGCAGACATTGTCTCCGGTCTTGGAGTTTTTTTAATGCCCACAATTGACGGTAATCACATCGCCATTTTAGTCAATAACGCCACGAATATTCGTGGACTAATTAACTGAACCTTCCACCGGGGCTTTTCTCTACTGTCCCTCAGAGCTCTCTGTATCCCATTTTTGACCTATTAAGGGGCATTATTCTGTGGTTTAGTCACCTTACCAGGTGGGGCACTCGGTACACAAGTGGTTCTACAGGATGATTGATATAAAACTCGGCTACCAGTAGATGGATGTTGATTTACGGGAGGTTCAACCCCGCTTGAAATTAGTTTATTAACCTGTGGCGGCTTACATAAAATATTGATAGATACAGTATATTATTATTCAAGATCCTGACTGATAGACTGCCCAAAGATACTGCACCTAATCAATCTCCACATCCCTCATAAGCTCACTGTTGTCATTTGTTTGTAAAAACACTACTTCCAATTAACTACCAATACTGCAACACCATGTCTAGGCTAATGAGGAAAGTAAATAAAGTGTGTACCAACGTTGAATAATTCTGTTCAACTCATGCAGTTTCTTTTTAAATGTGACAGTGATTCGATGATCTTAGTTCCTCTGTGTACTACTAATTAGATTGTGTTCTGCAGTGTTATTTGATTCGTTACTTAATCGGGTTTTTCACTTTTTTGTTATTAAGTTTATTATTTATTCACTGCGTTGTTTAATCATAAAGTCATATTACTGATTCTGTTGCTTTTTCTTAATTTGTTATTATTATTTATTTTTATTTTGTTGTTATTTCAAAATCTATAACTGTTGATCTAACTCCATTATTAACTTTGATTCTCAAGACATTTAAATTTTGCCTAAGTAGATTAATTTCCTAACATCACTAGTATATATGCATAACGTTTCATAGTTTGTATTTTTTGCAAATTGTTGTTGTTTTACTTATCTAATGTTATAAGTCAATGTCAATGTAATACGGTTTGTACAATTTAGTGGTCCATTACCATATAAATAAATAAACAGGTAAAGATGTTTACAGAACATATCATTCTGTGAAGAAAGATGCGTAATGGCGGCGCTGTCTACAAATCACAAAAACTAATTTTACTGAACTAAATTTCTGCCATACAATCCTTATATGGATACAAATTCTATTTCCTTTTAAATTCAAAGGTTGAGGCCCCAATCACTATTTTTATAAGCAGGTATAAGCTCAAGAACGTAGACGTAGTTTGAGTTTATGACAATAGAAGTATAAAACGAATGCATGAGCTCCTCGTGGGCCACCTGTATGGGGTGATCATAACCCTCAGAGAGAAAGAGAGGGGACAGAGCTGAGCAGTTCCGACAAACCCCGAACATGCGGCTGAACAGCGACGCAGTTCAGAACGGTTCTGATTTCTTATTATCTATTACGAATTAATGAGTCGTTTTATATCCGAACATATCTGAAAAAAATAGAAATTATATATAACTACATTAATGAAACTATGTAACTATTGTAGTGCATTAAACTATTGAACTACATTTATTGTTTGGTTGAAAATGCAATGAACCAAATACAATGTTACAGAACAATTTTATTGGTTTACATTTTAAAATAAAAAAGATTCAATTAACAAAACCCAATTTAATGGTTGTTTTGTATTTTGAAATCCCTAAAGATCATTATTAAACTACTATGCTAAGAACACAAGTCTCAAATATTTTGAAAAGTTTAAATGTTTGCATGCATGAATAATTACAATAAAATATGAGTGAATAAGCAAATAAAAAATACAATTAGCTTGAGAATTCACTAGTAAATTTTCCGAGTAGGGCTCTTTTTAACCTACCGGATGTTTAATCCACCCTCAAATTTTTTCGAGGTATGTAACGAGGTTACATTGTCACATTAGACTTCCTTACGTCTTGTTGGGTCTTTCGATACTCCGTTGTATTGGTTGATTTGTATGTAGACAAGATTAATTGCCTGTCATTGATTGTGTTGTAAAATCAAGGTTTAATGAAATACATGTAATTGTGCTGCATCCTGCAACATTCAGCTTGAAAGTGTAATTTAAATATACATATGCTGTACCAAACTACTGAAAGGAGTCTAACTCAGAGTATAAGCTGAAAACACAGTGGTACATTTTAAGAGGTTTGCCAGATTAATTGTCTGTCATTAATTACGTTGTAAAATCAAGGTTCAATTAAATAAATGTAATTGTACTGCATCCTGCAACATTCAGCTTGAAAGTGTAATTTAAATATATGTATGCTTTACTAAACTACTGACAGGTTTTAAATTGAATTAAATCATAATTTATTGCCAAAAAATATTTACATGCGTGAAAATTTACTATTAAATTGATATTATCTTGTTACTATACTAGTTAAATGTTTACATAACAACATTATACATAAAAATATTATACACATCAATTTAAAGTGGCCTAGGAAATGAGCCTACATGGGCAAAAGGTGTGGTAACTCAGAGTATAAGCTGAGAACACAGTGGTACATTCTAATAGGTTTGCCAGGTACTGAACTAAACTAAATCCAGAAGAGTATGGAGCGAGAACGCCTGGGACTGGGACTGCTCATTCCACTATTGCATTACACGGGCTATTTATTGTTGGCAGAAGGGGCCCCTCCATCCTCACTCTTTCTCTCCAAGGTGTATGATCCCTGCCTGGGAGGGCAAGTGTTCGTAAATCCCCGTCCTGTGTCTTCCAGTTCGGTAGGCATCTCTGCCTCTTGTCTCATACTCGTGTATGTCACGGCCCCGGGTTAATGCACATTTGGACAAACAAAATGAGCTTGTCTCAAGAATGTAGAGACAAGGCAGAGTCAACAGTTGCAACGTTTTGAAGGCTTCTTTGCACGATTCCCGGAATTTCATTTTTGCGATTATGCGAATCGCTTGCTTCTGAATTTTGAATGCTCGGAAGAAATGGTTGTTTTCGCCGGCTCCCCATAACACCAGACCGTAAGTGAGATGGGGGTAGATCAAGCTATAATACGCCGTCATCAGTACCTGAGTAGGGCAGTACTTGGCTAAAGACCTCAAAACATAAATGCCTGAGGACAGTCTGGAACAAACGTGGTCAATGTGAGCATTCCAAGTCAATCCTCGATCAAGTAATATTCCCAGAAACTTTGAACACTCGACTTCATCAGAACTGTGTCTTCCAATAGTACGGCTGCACCGTCATTGAGATTTCCTGATCGCAGTGCGAAAGTCAGGACGTTTGACATTGAAGAATTTGCTTTGAGGTTGAGGCTATTGAAGTGCTGGACACAACTGTTGACGTCGAGAAAACTTTGTTGTTCCAGAATCATTTTGGATTTGCTGGTAAAACAAAGTGTTGTGTCATCAGCATACTGCACAAGTTTCCCGTGCAGTAGTGATGAGTCTATGTCATTGACATAGATGAGAAAAAGAACTGGACTGAGAATTGATCCTAGAGGGACTCCATATCTCAGCTCCAACGGCATGAAAATTTGTTTGAGATTTGAACAAGCTGTTTTCTGCGGCTTAGAAATGAGCTAAGCCACTGAAGAGGCACGCCTCTGATGCTATGGGATTCAAGTTGGTCAAGCAGCTTCACGTGGTCGACACAGTCGAATGCTTTAGTTAAGTCGAGAAATACACTTAAAGTGAGATTTCGACTTTCTAATCCCTCTACCACCATTTCAACAAGACTCACAATTGCATCAATTGTCGATGTGCCCCTTCTGAATCCGAATTGGTGTTCAGAAAGAAGGTTGTGATTATTCAAAAACTGAAGCATTCTTCGTAAAAAGATTTTTTCAAAAATTTTGCTCAGAACAGGAAAAATGAGATAGGCCGATAATTATTTGCAGAGCATGGGTCGTCTTTTTTGAAGATTGGGCTCACCTTTGCAATTTTTAGGAGCGAGGGAAAACTCCTTCGAATGACTGATTTATTAATTGGACTAGTGGCTTGGTAATATGCTTGGAGCATTTTTTTATAAGCCACACCGACATCAAATTAATATCGTTTTTTTTTTTTTTTTTTTTTTTTTTTTTTTTTGGTGGGAGCTGTTGAATGATTTTCACGATCTCTTCCTCAACTACAAGAGCCAGTGCCAATGAGGAAACTGGTCCCTGTATACGCGTGGGGTTTGGTTGAGGAGGTGGTGGACAAGGATTTTGCTCACAAGCAACAGACGCGAAAAATCTGTTAAATTCGTTCGCAACCTCAGTCGCATTCTCCACAAGCCTATCCCCAATTTTAATTTTGATTGTTTTCTGTTTTTTGTTTTTATTGTTTATGATGCCCCAAACTGTTTTAGAAATATTTTTTGACGAGGTGATTGATTTTGAGACATCATAAATGCTTTCGCGGCTTGGATCACCTTTCTGTAAATTCTTTTGTAATTTTGGAAAAAAATTTAAAATCTTCATTTGAAGTGGTTTTCTGAATTTCGGAAAAAATTTTAATTTCTCTCTCGAAACCAAAATTCCTTTAGTGATCCATTTATTGTTAGTCCTTTTGGGACAACATTTAATTGATTTTTGAGGACAGCACACATTTAAGTGATAGTTAAAACATTCCGTGAAAACTTTAAAGTGCTGTTCTAGAGGTTGAGACCAATTCAAGAATTCCCACTTTTCTTTGGAAAGAGATGCATTGAGGAGAGCGATATTTTGTGGCCTAGCGTCTCTTATTGTTTTTGAGATTTTGGGCTCCCTTAAAATTTTTCTCCACTGATTATAGCCTCTTGGCCATAGTGGTCTGATATTGCTGTGTTAACCACCACAACTGCGACACTTGGTAAGTTGGTGATCACATTGTCAATTGCTGACTGTGATGTTGCTGTCACGTGAGTTGGTGTTATGACTGACAGCATGAGGCCAAAAGACCTCAACAAATCAGACAAACGTGTTGTGGATGGGTGACATCTGTCCAAGCAGTCGTATTGAATCGTGATTTTGAAATTTTGAGCGCTTCTGTTGTTGATTTATTTCGTTTGTCAATTTAGTCCGGCGCTGGTGTCCGGGGTCCCTAAAAACAGTATTACTTTTATGTACACCATAGAAAGTTTTTGTTGTTGGAAGGGTGGACGCTCCCGCAGGTCTTTGAGTTACAGCCTCCGCGTAGGTGTTGTGGCCTTGGGCGCTAGTTGGCGGTGGCGGTGGCGTCGGCGGCGACAGTGGCGGTCTCGGGGCTGATTCTGCCGGCGTTCTGTTGAAGGTTCTGGGCGGGCTGTTCAACCCCTTCACAATGAGGTCAGCCAGTATAGCCTTTCCTGCAGTGGTAAGGTGAAGGCCGTGAGCCGTGAAGTGATGACGACTCAGGTCACTAATGTCCAGGAAAGCAGCACCCTTGTAGCGCTCGCATAGTTCGCTTATGTAGTTGTTGGCGAGCGCTACCTTCTTGTGGACGGGACTGTCACGAGGCAGGTCATGTCTGGGTAGCAGCGGTGACACCAGTACCTTCGAGTTGCCGGAATATTGCTGGATGATTTCCTCCATGTGTTGGTATATGATGTCTTGTCTCCCGGCAGCCAAGTCATTCGTCCCGACAATTAGGACGAAGCAGTGGTCTTCTGGTGGTGGGGTAGTGGGTTTGATTTGGAGAAGCCCCGCGCCTGGCTTGCAGACTCCAACGATATTTGTAGCCGAGGTCCTCCTCCTCAAAATAGCTGATAGGTTACGAACGTGGCTGTCCCCAATCACAGTCACGTTGCGGAAGGGAACCGATGTCTTTGTGTGCGCGGTTTTTCTTTTGTTTTTATCGTACAGATATTTTTTTAGAGAATTTAGGGTTTTCATGCTGTTTTTTGTGCCTTTGTTTTTCTTTTTTGATGTTACTGTAGTAAACCCTGTGGTGTTCTGATCGTTCAGGGTCTCCAGAGCCTCGTATCTATTTTTCAGGGTTAACGAGTGAGAAGGTACTGGTAATGTATGTTTCTGCTTCAGCGATTCTACATCAATTTCAAGAGTTCTAATAGTTTCAATTAATTTTAAGATTTCTTCTTTGTATATATGGCAGTTTGCAATTCTGGCTTTGTGGAAGTTTATTTGGAAAATGCGTTTCTGTCTGAGTATTTTGGTGGGAATGCACTGAACTTTTTTGACTATTGGCTAAAGATGGGTATTTAGTGGTAAAAATTTCAGTCGTGTATTCGAGCAAACGTTGATCCGACTCTATTTAATGGTTTAGTACCGTTTGTAGTTTTGTGTTGAGCTCATCAATTGTTTCTTCAAGGCCACATTTTCATTAATTAAGTCGGAATGCTGTGCAGATGACTCAAACAAAGTTGATGCGGCGGCAGGTGTAGCGGTAGCTGAATGAGTAGGTGTAGCGGCGGTGACAGCAGGTGAAGCGGCGGCTGGCGTCGAGGCGGTGAGCGACGCATCAGCCAGGGCAGCGCAGCAGTGGGTGTAGAGGCCGCGGAGCCGGGTGGTGTGGCGCGCGAAGGCGGCGGCAGCGCAGCTGTGGGTGCAAAGGCTGCGGAGCTGGGTGGTGTGGCGAGTGAAGGTGGCGGCGTACTGGAAGTCAACATCGAATTGCTGTACTGACCTTTGTGTCTGTGTTCCTGTTTTTCGCTTATTATTTTACTTTTGTTGTCGGTTTTGACCCAACTACTGCAGTCATTGTTAATACATCGCCAAGATATTGTTCCGTCAGTCAATGTTCTAGTTTGTCTGAATTTAAAATTATTCACTGTTAAGTATTGTTTACAGGCACTGTTCAGCAATTTAAACGTCATTTTTAAAATACTGGTTAATAAATTACAATAGTCAATAAAATATTAAAATAATAAATAATCATATAGTTAAAAAATATTTACAATATATACAACACTCCCAATAATAAAATATATTGTCTAGCATTTGACAAAAATATTCTTAAATTAAAGCAGGTGGCCATGATTACGGTATAATAATTGATGAGGGTCTCTACGAACAGATGAGTGTCTGTTGCAGATATATTCACGATTATAAAGTAAAAGAACGATTTCTTAGGTTTGTTGAAGTGCACAAACTAAATGCACAGCACTTGGTTAACATAATACAGTTGCAGCTTAACATTGAAAACTGTGTTAGCCAATCATTTGATGGAGCCAGTGTCATGTCTGGTGAATTTAATGCCCTAAAAGTTTTGATTCGACAGCTAACCAAAAATCCATGCCCATACATCCATTGCAATGCTCACAGGCTGAACTTGGTTCTTGTAGATGTTGCCACAAATGTTCGTAGCGTCAATGAAACGATTGGGCTCCTTAGAGCTATTCATTCTTTTCAATCGTCTTGTGTTTTACGGCAGAAGATATTTTCTTTCAAGAAGAAGACAGCAACTGGTAATAAACACTTGTACCCCAGCAATGTAACAAAAGGTGGGTTTTCAAATGTGGGGGAATCCATTTAATAAAAAAACTGAATTCACCTCTGTTGTAAATGTTTTAAAAAGATGTGTAGCAAGAGACAAGTATTTCCTTCCTACCTATATAGTACAATACTTATTTTTACTTATATTTGTTCAGTGAAATGTTTTTCTTTTGATCCAAGTTGAACTACTACATTGAGAAATATGATGTAAAAATATTAATATGAATAATATAAAAGTAATGAACAAATCCTCATTTTTTAAAAATGTTTTAAATTATTGCAATTTTTCTAAAACATCAAAAACTCACTATTTTGAACTTTACAAAACTTTCCATTTCCCCAGACTACGGGCCATAAAGTTTTATATATATATTTAAATATACATGGGCCCACCCAGAATGAAATTCTTGGAGCCGCCCCTGTCCAAATGTACCCTAATAAGGGGCCATGACTTGCACCTATATGAGACTAGAGGCAGAGACAACTACCGATCTGAAAGACACAGAACGGTAGTTTACGAAAGAATACCAGCTTCCATTAAAAATGCACCAACGCCTAAGACATTAAAACCCGTCTTAAATGCTTTTTAATATTAATGGCATTATACAATGTCGGCGAGTTTTAAGCATGTATAATTGGGAAACCAAGAATTTTGAAAACTGACCCAGGCGTTAAAGATGGTGAAAATGGCGAGTGACTGGAGTGATGAGTGGAAAATTTGTGTGTGTCACTGTAGTATAAATCCAAAATTTTATACTGTATTAAACACCTGACTTTTGCCATATAATGTATACGGTAATAAAAAAGATTTGGTTTGATTTATTTTTTTCATCCCTGACACATCCAATGCCTCAATCGATACCATCGGACCTGGACATCATGGTCCGAAATGTTCTGTCATGTAATGTTACACACAAAATTTATTTAATACATAGTTTTTAAGTTCAATTCAGTGTGGTACAGCCATTTACTGCAGATGGATGATTCTCTTCATGTTTTTTTTTTTAGCCAACACCATACTGTGTTCAATAATGGGCTCTTGGATGTATGGGTACATATCTTCAAATTTTACATTTAGTCTGGTGTTAATGTGTTTTAAATTAAGTGTCTGCATACTTCTCAGTATATATAATTTGTGTCTTTAATGAAAATGAACTCTGTAATGCCTAGTAGCCCTAGTAGCTCTGGTCAGAGTTACTTTCGTGCTACAAATGAAGATTGTCATGAAAGTGATGGTTCTGTGAACTACATCCAGAAGGATACTGTATTAATAACACTCTTCAGACTCTAGTGGTTTATTCTCACTGTGGAAATGTGCCTAACATTTAATGATCAGCCTGAATTATTTCAACTACAGTTATGTGTACCGTACCTATTGAATTAGTCAGAACTGTTGGTGTCAATCCCGGGACGATGAATCTCCATCAGCTTTTTTCACATTTATAAAATATGTATTTCTTGAAAGAACTTGATTCCTATTTCACGGATAAATTTGTGGAAGGACATCATTATGCTACTATATCTGAGCTAAAGACACTTTTATAAAATTTACATCATACTGGTACTAAGAATCCAAGAACACTGGAAACAGATTTCTGTTGTACAAAGGCAAATATATATACTGCCATATGTGGTGTAAGGTATATGTAGAAAGTTATTTTTCACCTTTTTAAATATTATATGAAGCAGAAGCATTTGGCATATATAGCACACTATTGCAACAGCTACACCCTTGCTTCTTGCTAGGTGGACTGATATGTTGACCAACCTCCAGGACAACTTCTACATAATGATTATGTTGTTGATAATTCAGCATGTGTGACTTAGACCCCAATATAATTCTATGTTACTCAAGAAATATATCAACAACAATTTAAAGTATTTTGTTTGCAATATCATAACATATGCTTCGAATGAATATACTAACAAATTATTGTAGTAATAATTATACAATTATCCAAAGTGTCCTGTAACTCTCTGGACAAAGGTATTTTACATTATTGCTCAGGTCAAGAAAAACAGATTTAGCCATATGAACATGGGTCTCCGATGCTTAGTTTCCCATCTCTCTCTCTCTGAATGTGTTTTAATAAAAAAAAACTAATACATGACATTATACCAAATTTGGCTCAAATGTTTATGATAACAAAACTAGTTACTGAACAGAATATTATGATATTATCTTTAATATTTTCAAAATGGTCACTATTAAAACTTTTAAATTTTAAATATTTTTAAAACCAGCAAAATATTATTTCAAGAATTACAAGAATAATATTTCTTAGAGATCTTATGACACCAAAATTATTTAAATTGAAAATAAAATTACTGACTTAGAGCAGATTACTGTGATAAGGCATGGTCCACATTGAGGTTATCAGTGTATAGCCACAATACAATAATTGAAGCTGAAAAAAAACTGAAGCTTCAGAATATATTATGCCTTTTGTTACTTTTTGCGTTTTATGTTGCAAAAGAATATAAACGCATACATTAGAGGCTTAACTAAGGATAGTGTAATGTCAAATATTTGATGATCATTAAATTTATTTTAAGATCTGTTGTTTTTGGATTTATTTATTTACTAAATTTAAGTCATACAATAATCAGCTGTCTTTCCAATAAAATAGCTAATCTATGTTGTTTCCAATTATAAAACCTTTGTTGTCTCAACATTACTGTAACATTAGGCTAGTTTATTATTCTCAAAATGCATCATTTAATCTGCTGTGAACTGGTAACAGAACGAAAAAATTTTACTTGTTCTGTTAACAGTGGTATTAATTAGGAATCCTTATTGTAAGTAAAGCAGTTTGTTACTGTTCATTAAGAAGTTTGTTTTTGTTTTGTTTGTTATTGTTCTTAAAGACATTTATTGTTGTTAATACATTTTTTACAATAACCCTTATTAGTTTTGTATTTATTTATACAAAACAAAAAAGTTACTTGGCAACAAGTCTTAATGTACATCATCACTTTAAATAAAAGAACTCGGATCTGAATCAATAGGCAAAAGGTATTATAAAGCGGCTATTTATTTACTTTTGCATTGTTGGCTGTTCACTGAGAACTTCAATGTGGGTCATGTCTTGTCACAGTAAATCTGCTCTAAATAAGTTATTTATTATTCCAATAAAATAATTTTGATAACATTAGATTTGTTATAAAATTCTCCAAAAATGTTATTCTTACAACTCTTGTAAAAAATTACTGATTTTTACGATACTTAAAGTTAAATGGTTTTAATGGCCCTCAAAATATTTTCAATTTTGAAAATATTAAATATAATATCATAGTTTTTTTCTGTAATTGGCCTTGTTATCACAAATATTTGAGCCAAATTTCATACAATTTTATCTATTAGTTTTTAAGATAGTAATGTTTTTATAAAAAACACATACTAGTTCACATATGGGAAACTGAGCATCAGAGACACGTGTTCATATGGTGAAATATATTTGTCTTGACCTGAGCAATAACGTGGTATACCTCTGTCCAGAGAGTTAAGGGACACCCTATATAGAAGATAAAACTGTCATTGAATCCAAGCCATGGAGAAGATTGTGGAGAAGAGGACTCATGTACTGGAAGCATTTCCAGGACACTTTTGACAACAAAAACAACTTGTTTTTACTGTATTGATTCCCCTTGCTTGTTAAGTTTTCACACAGATCAATAATTTATGGATTAGAGTTTTATGTGGCTTAAAAATTGACCCAACACTCTCAATAAAATAATTTTATGCAACTGTATACATAGATTTAAAGTGTTACTGCTTCATCAGAAGTGATAAGTAAACAATCAACATATTAAATTACTGCTAAATTCTGTCTAGAGAAGCTATTATATTGTCTGTGGTAGTTAATACAGCAACCCTGGATATTTATGAAGGATATTCAAAACTATGCATTGTTACTTATTTAAAAATATTTTATTTATTATTCATTTATAGATTTTTATTTTTTACACTTGTTATCCATTTATAGTTTTCTGCATTATTACTTATTTATGAATAGTTTATTTATGGATAGTTTATTTGCACCTTTTTATATAGCTGTTTTTTTATTCTTATTTGACCATAGAACATCACATCATGCAGTGTATATTAGTCAAATAATTTTCTTACTTATTATTTATCTTTACCGTTATATTCATTATATTTTTATATTGTTATCATGTCTAGGAATATAAAGTCCAGTAGCATGTTTGGCTTATCCCTATAATGTTAAGTACTGTAGTAATTAGCTACCTTGTAATATGTTTATAATTGTAAATTGGTCTTTGACCGCTGAAAGGAAATATAATTAAAACAAATATGGAAGCAATTGATTAATTTAGTTGTCTTGTAGAATTGTAATGCATACATTAATATTTAAACATATTCTACCATAAATAGTGATATAAATTATCTCCTTAGCTATCTGCCCATTCAGATTGCTTCAACATTACCAAACGCCATTAAAAATACTATATTTAGTAAAGCATGAGATTATTTGGAATTGCATAACTTAAACTTACTAACAAGTTTGGAGTTTAGATAGCATTTACCATGAAAAACATAGATTTTAAGACGAATTACTGATCTGTGTGAAAGAATCGTAATTTCAAAATAAGATAAAAAATAAAATATGCAGTTAAATTATAGTTTTTATGCAGTGTTGAGGAGTATACAATCCACCACATTTAGATCAGAAGAAACACCCTACATGGCAGGTAGTTTTACCAACTAAGAAACTAACAATATATTTTAAAACCCAATTTAACCCAAATTTTTTAACCCAATGTTCTGGTAAACTTTGTAAGGAATAATTCAGAAACAAGTAAATTTAACATTTTTTATTGTCAACAGCACCTATGGCATGAGTATATTAATACAGAATCAGCACACTTTCGTGTTATCATTCATGAACAATTTTACTTCCAGAATATAACACATCGGCTAATTATTTTCAAAAATGTGTATTTACAGGATGGTAAAGAACTTATGTGATTTACTCAATACCAAATTTAACTCAGCAAGCATGTAATATAAACATGTAATATTTCATATATTGCTGTTTAAATTTCAAGTTAATTTATTTACCATGTATCTAATAAAACTAAATTGATTCTCTGAGGTAGTTAGAACATGTGTTGAGAATAAAATCTTTAATGGACAAGTAGTAAACTGAAAGTGTTTAGTGATAAAGAGCCATAAGCATCATAAGGCTACCAAACAAGCTTGACAAACTATTTCAAATTGTAAGTTTTTAAACAAAACCTAAAATCCCCCAAACATAACTCCCAAACATAAATAACACATAAATATAGAAATATACTGTAGAATGTTTGCAAATTTGATTTATTATATGTTTTTGATTAACTACTTAAGGAATAGATAATATGAGAATAATTAACAGTTGCACCATTGATTTAATAGATTCCAAATCCAACATGTACATTACCAGTACAAACTATATAATTGCACTTTTCTAGATCTCCCACAGCATTCAACACAAAATAAATTATTATATAAAGATAAATAGAAATATGCACAAATTAGACAACATGACAATGCAGATCTCTAATAACAGGTAACTCTAGATACTAACCCTTTGTGGTTAATCTGGAGTTTAAATGTTGTAGATGTGTCACAGCACAAATGGATCATACAAGTGTACAGCCACAATTTTCTAATTCAGACTTCGGCTTTACAAGATTGCAGACTTTGACTCCATATGAGAATTGAGAGGCAGAAATATTTGGTATAATAATAGTACTATCGTGCTAAATCTTTTGCTTCCAAGTTGTAAATCCTTTCAATGATTTTGATTAATTTTAATTAAAATATGATCTAAATTTCTCAAAGTTTACTCAATACTAAATGTTTAAACACGTTCATGACAATGTGTACCCCATTGGGTACACATGATCTTTCACAACTGCCGTCATGTACCCGATAAGGTACACACCGAGCTTTCGTAAATCATGTCGTGCACCCAAACAGGTACACGTTGCTATGCATTTCCTTATTGCATTATTGTTTGTCTGCCTTGGTGGTTTGTTAAATTTGATGCAGTTCTTAAATAAAAACCTCAGGCTATCATGTACCCATCGGATGCACAACTGCATAATTTTGTTGGTTTTGATTATTTTTAGTTACCTCCTGTGGAGGAACATTGAAAAACATGCTGAAATATTTATTTTAAAATTGGGAAACCTACACACTTTTCTCATTATACTTAGATGTTTAACATAAAAAATATTAAGGCTTTTTACCATTATTATTGAAAAATTCAATGGTATATATGAAAGTCAGGAAATTTGCCATCTTCGTGAACATGTTAATGCTATTGTATGAGGTATTGATTTCAAATGTTTTCCTACTGTTTCTGTTTTTTCCCACAAGGTAGTATGTGACAGTACACAGAGTGGGAAACACAATATAGCACTGAATAACTTATCTGCTCATATAGTGTTACACAAAAAAAAGGTTCAGATAAAAAATGAAGGTATCATTTTCCATACAGTCCAAAAACTGAAATGCACCAGCTATAGATGGAAAGGGGCTGTTTTGTTACTACAGCTCAAACCACTGGTTTAGACACATGCGCTGGTTACGCGTTGTTCGGCCAAGATCAAATGATGAGTCACATGCTGGTTACACGGTCTGCATTGACATTGTACTATTTACCTTAGTTCACCATATTCCACTAGATATCAATGGCATGTGCCTTACTAACTTTTTAAATGTAACAACTAGCCATGTGATTTAATTTTCATGGGTGTGGTTAACCTGATTTTTATCGTCTGTTTCATTTGTCATCAGCTGGCACCTCAGCTGTTCATTGTACTGTCTGACAAGATGTACAATGATGGATCATGATAACTTGTGTGATTCTGAAGTTAATAAGGTTTTGTAAAGTGATTGTGAATATAACTCAAGTGACAGTGATAGTGCTAGATATGTAAACAATACAAAGTTGTTCTGCACCTTGAAAATTGTTTTGATGTTTTTCATACTTCAGTAAATTATTAAAGAAAGAACAAATAACCATCTAAATACTGTAAATATTACTATGTATATACTATGAAAAGAGTTTGATTACTTTATAAAATCCAGTGCTGTGAACAATGAATCTTGCCATTTTAGAACAAAAAGGTCACTCCATTTTAATTGGAATAATACTGAAAAACATAGTGGTGTATATTTAGAGTTCTTTGTTCTAATTTAGAATTCTTAGATAGATAGTTAATTATTTTGCTTGTGTAAAGAATATTGTAAGCTATTTAAAAAAATGTACTACATACATACTTTAAAATGTGTAGTTTTTTATTTGGATAAAAATTGTATATGTACAAAAAGTTTCTAAATAAAACAGTTTGTTAATTTAAATTTTATATTACAATATAGAAAAACAATTATTTTAAATGATATTTCGAATTTCATAGTTCTACTAAAAAGCAAGAAATATTATTACTGTATAAACAAACACTTACATTTTCATTCAAATTAATTTCTGCCACCAGGCCTGCAGAGGGTTATAGAAGTACTTCCTCAGTGGGTTAACCCTTTGGGCTCGGTTAGGAATGTTAAGAAACTTCCACACAGGTTGGATGGCCAGCAACGCTAGCCGCTGCCGATTCTATATACGCTCAGGTTTTTTTTCGCAGTTGCATTCCTCACAGCTCGGATGGCCAGCTGTGCCAGCCGATAAGAAATTCCTCTACCACTCGAATGGTCAGCAGGGTTGGCCATGTGATTTTATCGTATATATCTTTTTTGCATTTAAGTGTTATACTTAATAAAAGTATTAAATGAATCAGCTGTTTATAGCGTATGTTCAAGCGCTCAGTTTCGTGCTATTTTGCATTTGTTTCAGTTGTGTAAATAACCTAAAACAACACAGTGCTTTCTTGTTACACAAGTGAGGCTGGTGTGTTGTATTTGCTTCCTTATTATAAATAGTGTATCATAATGTTAACAATAGTTAGCAAAAATGTGCGAACGAAGTGATTTAAGGTCAGATAACATTAGAGAATTATTATTTGTTGACAATGAGAACGATAGTACAGATGAACTCAGTGAAATTAGTTCAACACACGATAGTGATGTACAGTTTGAAATAAGTGATGAACTTGAATACAGTGAACTTAATTTGAACAATGATGCCAGTTTTGAAGAGCAAATAAATCTTGAAGGGAATAATTCTGAAAATGAGGATGTTGACGACTCAAACTTGGTGAATGAAGAGGAAACGGATGGGTGGGAAGAATGGAAAGAAGGTGATGTTCATTTTGATCAATTTAGGTGGGTACTTAACAGTGGTTATAAACCCCCACAGGTAAGAAACCTTCCTCTGCTATAGAATATTTTCAGTTATTCTTCACTGACAAGCTACTTACAGAAATAGTCAACAAAACAAATCAATATGCATGTGAAAAAATTCAAAAAAATACTCCTTTGAGAAAAAAATCAATGAGGAGGAACTGGAAAGATGTTAGCCTTTCAGAGATGAAATCATTTATAGGCTGCTTACTAAATATGGCAATGCAACACAAACCAGACATATAAGATTATTTTTCAGTTGAATGGCTAGACTACCAGCAGTTTTTTAAAGACATTTTTTCCAAAGAACGATTTTTGCAGATTTTCTGGAACCTGCATGTTTGCCCTCCTCCAGCAGGTCCCGTAGCAGGAACTTTATCCAGTTCTGGAAAAGTCAGAAATATAGTTTTGTACCTTGACAATAAATTTAGTGAATACTATGTACCTAAACATAAGGTGAGTGTTAACGAATCGACAGTTGGATTCAAAGGTAAAATACTTTTTAAGGTCTACAACAAAGAGAAACCAGTAAAATGGGGTATAAAAATCTTTGTGTTTTCTAAGTCCAACAGTGGCTATATTTGTTGTTTAGAGCCATACTTCGGCAAAGTAACTACTGAACGTATCGAGAGACAGGATTCATTTAGTAAACATATTAAAACAATCATTATGGAAGCATTGAGGGCCTTTATATTTTTACTGGCAGGTTCTACACCACTATGGAACTTGCTCAGGAGTTGTCTGCTATGAAAGTACATCTAATAGGAACTGCTCTTCGAAACAGAAATGGGTTACCTTTACAGGTTTGAAAGCAAAGGAAGACAATCAATAATGGTGTTAATAGAAAAACACTTGCTACCCTTAAACTAAAGAAAGGTGAAGTAAAAGCCTTTAGAAAAAATGACCGCTTTGCAGTGCTGCTATGGAAGGACAAGAACGAGGTAACCATGTTAAGTTCCCTTTATGATAATACCACACAGGTAGTTTGTTGTACTCAGAAAGGAGGCACTATTGAAGAAGTGATGAAACCAACAGTTGTATGCAAGTACAACGAATCTATGGGAGAAGTGGACCTAGCCGACCAATATACATCTTCCTATTGGTTCACCAGGGAGTTTCTAAAGTGGTGGCGGAAGGTTTTCTTTTGGTTGTTGGAAACAGAATAGTTAAGGCTTTCTTACTTTATAATATGAACGAAGGCCAAGGGAAGATGCGACAGCGCCGTTTTAGGAAAGATTCGATGGAACAGTAGTTGGTACAGTAAGAAATAATAATAAGAGAGGAAGGCCATCCCAGTCCCAAGATGCTGATCGACTAAGTGGAAAACTACACTTGCCGTATCCACTTGAAGAACGTAAAACAAAGGACTGTATAGTTTGCAGTGACAGATCGCAGGGAAGGGAGAGAAAGCGTTCAAAGTTTTATTGCAAAACATGTGAGAATCAGCCTGGTCTTCACATAGGGCTATGTTTTGAAAAATATCATTCTTGTAAAAAGTTACAACAATAAAGCAATGGACTAAAAAGAAAATACAATAAATCTGTACATAGTAGTCATAAGTATTTTTAGGATTAATTAATGTAAATAAATAATTAGGTAATAAATAATTACTCAATAACTTTCAATTACTTATGTACCTACCTGTATTAAGGTGCTTATCTTAATGTGTTGTAATTACAGGTATGTTACCAGGATTACATATTAGAAGTAAATGTTTTATACGTCAAACTTTGTTTATTTAACATAAATATTGTGTCCAATTGTAATTGCCTTCAAATGATTTCATGTTTTATTATAATGTTTTTGTTTTATATTTGTGTTTTACATGTTTGTCATGATCCTAATGTTAATGAATTTAGGGTATGATAAGTTATTTAATGTATGTAACTCATTTAGTACTTTACTGACTCAATTTATTTGTATTCCATTACAAATGAATTTTGTACATGTATTACCCAATTCCAACATTAAACATATTGTGTAACATTCAATTTGATATTGTTATAATGCGTATCTTAAATGATTAAACCCAAATAGTGACTGACCTTATTTTAGCGCTTTAAACTTTAAAGGTAATAATATCAGCTAACACACCAAACATAATTCCGACCTAGTGGGAAGGCAGTGGTAATATGGCCGCTGAGTACAGCAAGAACGCGTAGCAGCCATCTGTGTTGGCCATCCGAACTGGGATGAATGTATGTAAGTAAAATAATCCGCCATGACAAAGAGTGATGTTTGGCCAGCACTGCTGGCCATCCGAGTCCGAAAGGTTAAAATAGACTCAACATCATTTCTTTGAGAACTGACCAGACATCAGTAAACAAAATAATTCACAGGTAGTTAAATCAGATTATTAGGATGTGTGTCCAGGAGTGTGATGTTGTGCTTATTCAAGTTACAGTTTAAATCAAATGCTTTGATTCAAATATCATTGATGGCTACTTTTCCAGCGTTGGTTTATTTCTTAAATTGTTTTGCAAGTGTGTGCTTTAATAATGTCTTCATGAGATCTTTTAAACCATCTAAGCCACTAAAAAGCTTTCTGCACAATAAATAATGATGGCAACAAAAAATTGTACACATTAAAAACATTCTTGATACATAATAATACAAATTTTACATTTGAAGAAAAATGTTATTCTCTCTGGAGATTTGGCATTATTTTAAGGCAATGTTAAATCACAAACCACATTCATCTAATGTTAAAAATGGAATGAAAGAGCTGGGAAGATAACACTGGAGGTGGAGGGGGATAGTGGGGTTTGGTAAATTCACTCACAGCCCTATTTCTTTTTTTATGGCCACTGTGACAATGACAGTCTGCTTAATTTAAAGCTACAAATTGTAATGCAGTTGCTGAGCTTGACTTGAATAAAGTGTAGACACAGACAGTGATCCATTCGTACTGTAAACATGGTGTGCAATAAATCATGAGCTGAGCAAAAACACAGCTGAAAGTCCACATGCTGGGCTTTTCTAGCACAAAGGGTTACTAATATTAATCCTAAAGTTAATAATACATAATTGAGAGCTTGCCTTATTTGTATCAAATTAATTTTTTTTGTAATATGAAACAATTGGACTTTCAGAAAAATTATACAATGCGAGGAGTTTAGTTAATTATATTCTCAATTTGACTGCTGAACTAAATAATTTGAAATACTGAATATAAATGTATAAAATAAAAGCACCAGTTCCTGACGTTTGTGTCAAACATCAATAATTATGTCTAAATACAAATCATTTGCTTATGACAAATATTGTATTTATTATTAAATTATTATCAGTCGTTATTATGAAATAAAACATATATGTACACGCATGTATGCATGCGTACACACACATACGCACACAATGTAACAATCAGCAATACGAGTATATCTCATCTGCCACACTATAATGAAGTCTTAAAAGTAACCAAGTTTGAACAAATCTTACAACTCATTATAGTTTAAGTATTAGTTCTTATGTTTAGTTATATAACCAAATCAAAAGGGTTTAAATTGTTGTTGTATATAGATATTTCTCTATTTAAAGGAATATAAAAAGCTAAAATAAGTTCTGGTTAACAAGTAGGTAATCTTTTTGTAGGAACAGTTTGAATAAACTCTGATTTGGTATTATTTGTGTGGTACCATGAGTACAGCCTTGAAGTGAACACCGTGAAATATGCAGTATTGTAAATCCAAACATGAGGCCAACATGGGAGACGTACGGTACTATACATGTAGCCATGAGGCTAATTCCATGAAATGTATAGTACTATAAGTCGTAACATTAGGACAAATCTGAGATGAATGATACACCATAAATCTAGCCATGAGGCTAATATTGTAAGATCATAGGAATGGAAAATTATAACTTTTATACAGTTGTAAACATCAAATAAGATTCAAAGAACTTGTGGAGAAAAACCTTCTGAATCCTGGTCTTGAACTTATTATTCTGCCTAGCAACACAACTCTTGGCTACTGAATTCTCACATCGTTTCATAGTGTCATAAGCCCCAAAAGTCATGTATTTTGTGTTTTCCATATCATTTTCCTAAAACTAACCAAATTTAAAATATTCAACACAAGATTGTATTAATGTAACCACTATTGCTTACCTCTTTGGATGAGTGCATACTGGTACATTTTCTAGAATAGTGCTGTGATTTGGTTTATGTGATACATTAACCAATGTGGAATTAAGGTGTGTGATGTTTACACTAACATTGTTCATCCCATTAATACAAGCAATCATTTGGTTTCCTGAATCCTTTTTAAGGAATTTTTTCCCTAAATATTTGGAAAATTGCTTCCTGTTTCAGAGAGCCAAATAGGCATTTTTTAATATGTAGATTCTAATCAACTCAACTTTATTAAATGATCACTGATGCATTCACTGAAGTGTAATCGTGCCCAGAAGATACATCATCATAAATGTCTCAACTCTTTTAAGACAGAAATAGAGATTTTAATTTACAGCATGAAACCCCATACTTTTTAAATTGCATATGTTGCACATCACTTTTACAAATATATATAATTATTAACTGTCCCTATCCAAATCTTCTTCCTTACCACTGTGTATCCAGTAACTAAAATATTAGAAGCTACATTACTCACATATAATGACTTACCAGTTACATAAATGTGATGTCTAATGTGACCACAGTTAGCTTTGTGACAGCTTTCGATACAGTGGCAGAAGTCTGCAACATGTGATAAATAAGCTGGAATCCACGTTTTTCCTTCAATTTTTTCCTGGTCTTGAATTTCCTTACTAAGATCTGAATGTGTATTATGTGGCCTAGCCACTTTTATAGAAGCATAGCAAAGATCAGAGCCTGGAGTCATGCTTAACGAAATAATGTACAGTGATATTTTGTCTTCTCTCCAACTCTATGTTAAAGGAGACCACAGTATTTTTTATCAGTTAGCTTTCGTAGAAGGCCGATTAATATAAAAGTGTAAAATTTCACTCATCTTCTAATCTTTACAGAAGAATACATGAAGATAATATAATCCCCAAGAATCTGCTTACTGTTAATACTAGAACTGGCTAAAGACTCTTGGTGAGTCATTTGAACAAGGTTTTTTTTTAATATTGTATTTATTGGCATCTGAATACAGCTTTATATGGAATCTAGACGTCAATACACTTAGAAAGATATGTTGGATATTTTTTTATAAGATACTTGAAGTTTACTTAAATAAACAACTGTATAACAGATTAAAAACTTTGGTAAAAAACCACAACCAATAGTCGTGACAGTGCAAATGACAAACATTTCATGTAGTACGCCATTTCCTAGCACACTGAATATTTATTCTGAAGTTTGATATTGGTACTACAATGTTCTACGTCTCTTCAGCTACAGTCTAGTCATCTGTTTTCTCTCCTATGGAATTTATTCTACGCCATAGTTTAGTACAATTTTATTTTTTTTTAACTCGTGTCTTTCTGTTTTTCACTGTTTAAAGGAAACTTGTAACATATTCTGTTGAAGTTATTGTGTTATGTAAAACTAGTAGGAATTTTAACTAATATTATAATCTGATAGTTTTGTGATTGTTTTATATGTTTTATGTAATTGCAAGTTGTACAATATGTACGTTATAATTTGTAATTTTATGTAAAACGTAAGTTGATAACAAACATTTTAAACAAAGTATGTAAATATGTAAATTTTCACCCATATGAATGCAGCTAAAATTTTATTAAGTGTTCAATAAATTTGGAAATGTAAAGAATTGTATTTTTTCCTAAAATGTCAAACTTTTTACTTAGCAGTGGAAATTAAATAAAAATAAAAATGTATTCTGTAAAATTACCAGTAAACACCTTGCCAGTAAAGAGGTTTACCAATGCCAGTTCTAAGGTTAATTTTCTCTTATGCCATGATGAATGTGGGAGTAATAACAAACCTTAGTCCTGACCGTTATACACCATCACTGTATGACCACAGTACTCTCTGCCTGAATAAAGGCAAACACTGTTACTAAACAATCACTGTAAACTGTAATTTTTTGAGACCACTATTTACCAGTGCAAATAAAGAACGTTGAAATAAAATGTTTATCAAAATTCTATACACAATCCAATCACTGCTTGATTTTTCATTTATTTTCTCTCCAAAATGGTTAAGATTTCTCATTCATGGGTGTAGAAGATGTTAAAGGTATTTCTCGTTATGTACAACACATCATCTATTTATTTAGCATTTATATTTTAATTATTATATTTGGTACTTGGGGATTATACCGACCTCACCAGTATGAAGAACACAAAAATATAAATTTATAGAAACAAACATTATAGAAGGAAAAAACAACTCTTTAATTACAAAATTACAAACTTACAAGCATTTCCAGGTATTGTGATTGGTATTGTTGTCGCTGTTATCTTATCTTTCTCGAGAATCCCGTTTATGGCAGGCCGCGTGGCATCACATGATTATCTAAGTTTTTTTGCACGGTACATAATTGCCTTTCCATTACAATTCAATTTATATTTCTGATCAGCCCCTCTAGAATTTGATATTTTACTGATTGATACTATCTCGAGGGATGTTTTTCTTTCGTTGACATCAGCGCGGGCTTCGGCAGCACCTTCAGGCCGGAGGCACTCGCATTTTGGGTGGCGAAGTGTGATCAAGAATAAAAACAAGTTGTGAGTGTTTTTTTTTTCAATAAAGAATTTAGTTTTTGTTTGGTAATGTTTGTTTTTGTTGAATTTTTGTGTTTGGAGAAATGTAGGGGTAAAACACAGAAGTACAGCAAAGCGACCAGCTGAACGGGCGGCGAGACTCTTGCAATCACGTTATCTACTAGACCGCTCGACTTTGACCTCTGTCTGAGGATGGGGAGGGGTTTGCGATAAGACAATTCCTGTTTTATATTGACGAAATATTATTCTACGCTAATCTAGTAAGTAGTAGAAGCAAAATCAAATTACGATTCATGTCTGGGTGTGGTCGGTATAATCCCAAAGTACCTTATATTTTTGCTCTAAAAATCAAGCTGTGACTTGTGATCACAATTTAATTGTAATCTGAAATAGCAAAGGTTAACTACTATGGTCCATGGGAAATTACTAGTAGCACTAAATACAAATGAGATGTAATGTAGATTTCTGTTTTCTTATAAAAGGCAAATGATAATCAATAACCATTTTTGCTTATTGATTATTTCCTTCTATATATATATAATTATGTTTTTTTTGTATACGACAAAGGAATTAAAAACATTAAAATATGCTTAAATTAACTTTACTAAAATAATACATATATGTAAAATGAGCATATTTAACTGTTTAAGTAACATACACAGAATATTATAATTTACAAACAAGTAAAAAATAAGAGGAGAATACACTCTCTTATAACGCACATTTGGCCAGAATTAGTACATAACACAGAAATGTGTGGTAAGATAGAAAATATATTTCTAAGAATGTATTGTAAGTCTGGCTCAGATAATTTTAATTGCCTACTGAAAGCATTCATTAATTTTAATAATTTACAATTCAAAACTATTTTATGTACAGTTATTTTAATGAAATAAATGATTTTTGTCCAAATTATGAATTTATTCTGTATTTATCTACAGAAGTAATAAAAGATATGTTAAAACTTTCTAAATATATATTTCAGCTAACATGCACCAAGGCAAAATCACAGTCATTAAATTGCTTAATTTTCCTTCTAAACTATCTAGTTTATCATAGGCTGCCCAATGAAGGTAAGGAACTCAAAAGTGAGGCCCAGCAGTATGATGCCAAGGAGGTCTCCAATAGCTGTCAGATATGGGATGGTGCTGTTGTCAGGGTTGATTTTATGAGTCCAGAAGGAGTGAGTCAAAATATAGGCGATATACAGGAGAACTGCCACCTACACACATAGTAACAAAACACATTATATTGTCTGTACATAGCATTGTGATCATTATTTCAAATTCAGTCACAGTCTACAGCTACTAAAAAAATTCAGTTCTAATTCAATTGCTAGCACTGAAGATAGAAATTTACATATGGGAAATACATTTATGAATTGTTTAGTAAAAATTCTGTCTTCCTGTAAATCTGTTCATAAAATATTTGTTTTTACACTTTTTGCTTTGAGTTTAACATGACTGAATTACAGGATGTTTGAAATATTGTAAATATTGACACTTAAATTGTACCAATGTCTATGCTTGAGAAAAATAGTTTTTCATAAAGAGGAAACTCAGGAAACTTGGACTGATATACTCTGTTTGAATATTGTAAACAACTGTAAAACAAATGTTGAGTCATAATTCACCAAAAACCAATTTAACTGCTATTCGATATTATCCACTTATTAATTTTCAATTTGTATTCTGTTTTGTAATTTCAAGACCTATTAATGTTCTTAGCAATTCAAAACCTGAGTTTGAAATTCAAGTTAAGTTGGAGAAAAGGCAACCATCTGTCAAATCCACCACTATATTCGTTATTGTCTTCTTAATAACTGCACCTGTCAACAGAATCAACAATGTTGATAGCTGATGACTACATTTGCAGCAGAAACAACAGTACAAGCAAGTAAATGCTGATGCACACCAACATCCATTTTTACTGACAACTCAAACACTGAATTCAGAGCGAACACTACAATTTGTTTGACAAAGGTCTAATTAAATGGTTGGCAAATACTTTTTTCAAGACATGTTTAGTTTGACGAACATATTCATCGTCAATGTTTACCCAGTGTGGATGCAGCTTTACAATTTCATGAATTCTCAGAATTTTTAAATATTATAAAACAGCTAAGATTCTGGAAACTATCAAAAAGCTAACTCACTTTTAAAATCAAGCAGTTTGACTAGGACAAAAATGGTTACTAGGTTACCCTAAGAAAGCTAATAAATTAAATGTTTGAAATACCTGAACAGCTGCTGCTAGGAGATACGTGGCCAGAAATGTAAACGTCAGAGACTGGTCTTCAAACTGGATGTAATTTATGAGGTAGGAAAATATGATATGGCCAGGAACCATGAGGAACATTAGCACTCGAGCCGTTAGTGCATGAGCCCCTGTAAACACATGTCCTAGGTAAAATATGTAACCATATATATTACAATATTTATCAGAACACATTTACTTTCCATTTTTCCGCCAACCATTAACAATTCAAATGTTAAGGTATTAGTTTATTTAGAAAAATAGATGACCTATTTTGATTATGATTCACTGTTCATAAATAAGATTGAATAACAATAATACATAGAGCTTTTGTATTTCATTCAATTGTCATTTAAGAGTACCGTATCTGAGAAATTTAAATCCATTAAGAGAACAGGGTGGGAAAGTATAAAGATGGCCAAAATTTACACAACATTAAAAAGTCCTAATACCTTCATATTTATAATAATATGTACAAGGTCCACTCTTGCAGAATCAGTACATACACATATCAGTAAGGAATAAAATAAAACATCTGTTACAATGTAATTTTTTATATTGGCTTTACACCATTTAACATAAAAGCAATTTTAATGTCATAACACTTTTAATTATTTGATAGGTCTTAACCTTTCAACATTAATTATGTAGCTGGGTATGTGATTAATTTTTAAACCTATTCCTAAATGCAAAATATTTAATTAATATTTTCACGATTGTGTTTATGACAAATATTGGTTAAATTTTATATATTGTAATACTGGAATGTAGTTAGCCTAAATAATTTGATAACCGATTTAAACTCCATTAAAAAATATACAATTCTCAATTTCCACAGTTAGTAAACAGCAATATAATAATAAAATGTCATTCTTACTATCTGAGAAGAATGCCTGCCATGGTGTGATAGTGACAGGGAGGTGATCTGGCAGCGAACCTAGTTCAGCTTGTTGGTGCAATGCTGTAGAGAGCCTACTAGCTTGGATGGAAACCAGGTTACCTCCCACACCATTTATAACGGGTTGGAATACTGCTACTCCCTTATGAGCGTCCACCATCACATCCAGTATCATTCCTCCGAATCTGCAATCAATACAATCATATAATTTCACTACAGATTAATTTATAAACAAAACCTATATAATAATCATTATACAGAAGAAGGATAACGTTGATCTGTCAGATCATAGGACATATACAGAATTGCTTTGTAGCACTGAAAAATGTATTAAAGATAGTCAAGTAAATGTAAAAAATGGTATAATAAAAAAAAATCTACAAAATAATAATTTATGAAACTGCATTTTTATTCAATAAAAAAATCTTGAGAACAGAGAGCACTCAATATTCCTGTTATTATTTTTTAAACTATATAATAATACAATTATTTAAGTAAATTTGTGATTCTGCATTAGCTCTTGCCTTTAAAAAGCACTCAAACCTGTTCCCTCAGCACTCAAACTATCTAAAGTATACCTGAGACATAAAAAGGGATCAACCTCTACTCTTGAAAAAATACTGGCCGATCTCACTAATCTCAACCTTTTCCAAAAAGACTAAAAAAATTGCACTTCAGACTGCTAAATTTTCATAAACAAAATAATCCTATTATTCCCAACCAACATGGATTTCTAAAGGGAAGATCAACCAACACAGCAATTATCAGCCTGCTACAACACATATTCTAAGAAATTGACAATGAAAAGTACATTATTGGTCTCTTTCTAGATTACAGTAAAGTATTTTACTGTCTGGGCCACAACATAACTTCAAATAGCTAAAGCTACAAGAAATCAGAGAAGTAGCCAATGAATGACTGGTTTGTCTACTACCTTGAGGATCGACAACATGTAGTAGAGGTGTAACACACAATAGACGATTGTCTCTAAATAAATACATGCCAAACCCTCAACCACTGACACGAGGTGTCTCTCAGGGGCTGTTATTGGCCTAATCCTGTTCATACTTCTAATAAACAACTTCCCTAACTACATCCAAAATCAAAACACACCTGCTTCATGTATGCTGATGACTCCACACTAGTGATAAAACCTGATGTCCCAAAAATACTGGAAGAATCAAATTTAAAGTTTATAGGAGTCACTCTAAATCAAAATCTTACATGTAATGAGCAATAATGTATGTAAAAAGATGAGCACTGGAGTAAATGTGGTGAGACAAATAAAATGGAAAAATGGATCAGCAATCTAGAGGCTGCCAAGATTGCTTACTATGCTCTAGTTGATTCCCACGTGAGATATGGGATTGCAGGATGGAGTAGATCATTAGTTAGTAATCTTGAGAGTCCTCATTAATAAAAAAAGGGCATTCGAAGGCTAGGTGATCTTCATTAAGGAGAAAGTTATAAACAGGAATTCAAAACACCGGGCATTCTGACAGTTACTAGCCTCTACATCCTTTCATGTAGTCCTTCATATTCACAACCTCAACAACTTGAAACAACCCAGGATGCTTACTCTTACAATACAACCCAGGATGCTCACTCTTACAATACAACCCAGGATGCTCATTCTTACAATCAAACCCATCACAATCTCCCACATGGAGCAAGATAAACCCTCTCCCGACACTAAACAGCCCTGTTCAAGAAAACTATCCTACATCATGTGTAAACTAAAGAACCTGTTACCAAGTAATCTTCGAGGTCTGACATGAAAAATCCTCAAGAAAGAACTACAATTATTTTTGAACAATCCTGTATATACCTTGGATGAGTTCCTGAGACTTCTACAATGAATAATACTTTTAAGTTTTCGCATGAATCTATTTATTAATGACATTGGATTTGTAATGTATAAATAAAAACCACACCCTACTGAAATGTGTTTATATAAAATTGAATTTTTTTATTGTTTAGATGTTCCTTAGTTGTGAAATATTGCCCCAGATATATAAAAGACAGTGCTGCCGTGCTTTATTTCTTTTATAAACAGTGTCACAATATGACACAAGCTTTCTAAGTTGTAAATACAAGATATTACATTTAGCTCATTTCTGGCAACCACAGAGCAATGGAATGTCAGTCAAAATTAAAATTTAACTAAAAAATAAGTTTTGAGGAAGATTTGTTTATGTGATTGACACTATTGAATGGGTTATTAGTATTGAAAATTTCATACAAATTACTAGAATCTATTTTTTTTTTTATTATTGTTTTTAGACGTAAACTAAATTTTAGTTTTAGATCAAAACCAATATTTATTAACCCTTTAAGCGTCATGAAAAATTAGACCTGATCTTTGATAAAGTTATAATTTTTTTTAAATTTCCAATGTGTAAAGTTAAATTTATTTTCGTTTCTGTATGTCAAAATAGAGTTATTTAACGGTAAATAAAATTCGTTTAGCCTTTTTTGGATTACCTAGGATAATTTTTAACTTTTGAGAATATCGTAGAATAGCAGTGTAGTTGTCACTAATATTTTTATAATTTATTCAGTAAGTATGGGAATGAAACACAGTTTTATAGATAAACGTATACTATATTACAAACCAATAAAATTAGAAAAATACAAAAGTAGACAAAGAGTGTTTATTTAGTGGCGGGCTGTCACAACTGACATTCCACGCGTCTCCCGCAAGCCACTGTTATCGCGTGGACTTTGAACCTTCTTATCGCTCGGCAACGTGTAGGACAGCCTTGCAGGGCTTGAATTATGTTTCTTGCTTTGTGATAACATCCTTATGACCGTAGTAAAATATTAAAAAGTTTGGGGTTGACCAAGTAATTGCTCAGAATTACCAAATCTTCAAATTCCGAATCGTCTCGATAGGCCATTCACACGAATAATGGTAAAAAACACTAAATAAATACTGGAAAACTGCTGTATTTAATATGAATAATTTACTTTAAAAAGAATAAGACACAACAGAAAATTAGCGATAACCGAAATACATATGCGTGTACCGGACGCTTCTCACTAACAACTGGCTAGATGCCTTGACGGGAGCTCCCGTCAATGACTTTGTGAAAGGCGCGGGGCCACGCCCGCTAGACAGTGTTTGGCCAATTAGAAGCAACTGCCACTCCCATTGTAACAGAATTCGAGGCAGGGCAACCCGTCTGTATGTCGCATGACGACTAGAACCATCTAACAGCAAAATATTCAACTAACATAGCAGTAAGAAAATAAAGAATGCAAAAACGCGGATCCACGGCAATAACGTTTTGAGCTTGTAGTGGCCCTCCGCGGATCCGCGTCAATAACGCTGGAAAGGTTAAGTTTAGAAAATCTTGAAAATTATAAGAAAGATTTTCTTGAAATGTTCAAAACTAAAATATACTTTGTTTATCCTTATTTGTCTTATGTTGTCTTCGATTATGTCCAAATTTTTTACAATAAAGGCTACTGACTGCCTAAATGCACGACTTCAGAAACCCAGCATTTATTGCAGTAGACAACCAGTGATGGATGGGTTGCTATGTACATGTATATTGCTAACAAGAGGAAGTAGCTTGGGAAATCAAATATAATACTGTCCAATCTATGTTCAGTTGAATTGTCAGTCAGTAAGTGAAAAACAAAACAAAAATGTTTTTAATCCTTTTAGGAGAGCAAAAATGTTTTTAATTTTTTCAGATACATACTTTTGAAGTGATTACTTTTTTCTGAATGGTGTACTGAAGAAGACATAGATGAAAATATAGAAAATATACATATTTTATAAATACATCATAAGCATAGTATTAGAAATTATATACATATCGCTTTCAGCCTATTATTCGTAACACAATTGTCTACAATAGAATATCATTTAACAATAATAATTTAATTGGGTGCAAAAATGTAAAAAGTTTTAATTTGTCTTTTTTTGTTTTAATTTTTTAATGTTTACCGTTAGTTTACTATAAGAATAAAAAATAATTTAAATGTTGGAAATATTTTTCAGTTTCTTACTTTATTTTCTATAAGAGTACAAAATCTGATCGTCATTTTTTGAAAAATTATACACAAATATATAATACAACACCTGTCTGATGATACAAATGGAGTGACATGATGCGACAGCTTGTTACCAGATGAAAAAGATATACATGACAGCATAAAATATTTGTAGAAAGGTCACAGGACATATGTTAACATAGAAAATTATGTTTTTATGTTGTTTTGTGACTCATAAACACTATAACAAAAGCAAGCTACAGATAACCCGCTCTTCTTTTTCGGTAAGACTAGTGCGAACTACTTAAAGCCCGCACCATCATCTTGATCAACATACATCATAAAAGGTAAATATTAAAAAATACACTAAGTTAAGACATGTGTTAATTACATTTTCAGTCTTTATAGTATTCTGAAATATCTATTTCAGGAAGTAGTTATATTTAAAAACAAAGGTACTCACGTGCTAATAAGCATTGCACTGACCACTGGAGTCCAACCATTATAGAGGACGGCCTTGGTGTACTTATTATTTTTGGAGATCCAATACCAAAAAGGCATAACAGCTATATATATAACTATAACGACTACAGGAAGTAACGGCTTATCAACTGTAACAAAACATATTATGAGATTACAAAGTAACATTATATTTTATAATGAATTTTATATTTTTTATACCCAAACCTTGAATTTTCTCTATGACCAAAACATATAATTTATCATTCTCAGAAGGACAATAACAACATATTGTAAAAATTCAGTCTATCACAGTTGAAAAAATGTTATAATACATCATAGTTGATAAAGCTGAATGATGGATTTAAAGGTTATCAAAGGTCAACATAGGTCTCAAACCATCAATCAAATCTATTCTGATCTTGGACAAAATAAGCAATCCAGACAACTCAAAACATGCCAAGATTAATCAGGAATATTGCAGACAATTATTTAAAAAAGGAAAGATTGTAAATAATGATCTTTTTCTTGTGGGAGTTCCTTAGTTTCCACAATGTTTTAAAGGGCAACCACATCTTTATCTCCAATTTCATTTTAGAGAAATGATGAAACTGATTAAACCGCTAAGTGTCATGAGGAAAAATCTCTGTTCTGAAAATAAATCTCTCTGCAAGACACTATGTGTGGTAACAGATTGGAAACCAAAAAACGAGTCTGCACTCTGACTTAGCATTAACTTAGTAAAAGCAAACAAAATCCATTTTATGCCCCCTAGGTATTTGTGACAGGGTTCTCTTATTTTCTTTTTGCGACAGGGTTATTTTTGTGGGGTGCCTTTAGATTGCACCAGACTCCACGTTTAAGTGGCCCCACACTCAGAAGAGAGGAGAAATAGAGAATATTGTCCTTCTCGGGAACACAACAATGGACAGGCTTAACCTTCTAATTGCTGGTAATTTTCCCTAAAATTCTAGGCTGTTTATATGGTTACAGCAAGAAGTTTTTAAATTTGCAAAAATATAAATAGTTATTAAAATATAAAGTCTTATATATACTTTTTTAAAGAAAGAAATAAAAAATATTATTAACACTTATCATAATTTTGGTTACATGTAGTCTTGAAAAACTTTGAGAATATCAAATAAAATGTTTTTATACTCACTTTTTATATTTCAGTCCATGAACACATATGTCAAAGAATTAAAAATTTGTTATATACAAGAGATGCACAATTTAATGCAGTGAAGAATAAAATTATATACATCAGTCGGATAATTGCTTCAAAATAAAAATGAAAAAAGAACTACACTGTTTACACATGGGTTTTCTAATTGCATCTACATGACGTATGGTTTTTTAGGATTACCAACATAAAACAAATTTAGCAGGCTTTATGACATGAATGGGGGAGGTAACAATGGAAGTTGTTTTGTGTTTAAAAATAAATATTACAAATTTTTTAATCATATGTTGATTTGAGGTCTTTTGTGCAAATGATTAAAGAATACATGTAGTGAATGTGCATGTTGTATATATTGAAAACAAAATTTAAAAACAGACATAATATAAAATACCATTCACACTTTCAAACGATAAAAATTAATTTATCACGGTGCCACACATTTATTTAGATTGTATTTTTAATAAACTCCTGCTTGATCAACTTAAGTTCCAAATTAATTATTTTTATTGCAAGAAAGCAACTTAGGTAGATTTAAGATTCTTGATTTACACAAGATGGATTTAAAGGATTAAATTACTTTTATGTAATTATATAAAAGTAAAGCAGACTATAAAGATTGGTTTTATATACATTAATGATAAATTCATACACTCAAAATTTGCCACTGGGTAGTATGGAGAAATTGTAAAATCTAACAAGCACTAACCTGAAGTTCTGTGAAAGAGGTCAGCAATAATAGACAGTAGAGCCAGAGATGTTATGTCTCCTAGGCTACCAGCTATCGGTGTAGCAATATTGTCAGGATTTACATTTAGTTTCTTTGACAATACTATGACTGCAGCAGTTACCAGTCCTGAAAATTTCCACTTTGCTGTCACATACACACTATAGTACTTTAAACAAACTATATCTAATACATGTTTAATTCACATACAAATACAAATTATATATACATAAATACAAATTATCATATAAAATTATGACAGAGATCAGGAGTTGTAGACATTACTCGAATATAAACAGTTCACATGTTAAATATTGATTTATTGCTCATTAAAAAATTATCAGCCATTTTTACTGTTAAGAAAGTAAAATAATTGTAGCAGCAAGCTCTGACCACTGTCTACGAACCTTCGGCAGGTAAATAATATAAATGATCAACAAGGAAATAAAAAATTACTTTAAAAACTCCATTTAGATGTAAGAGGCATATATTATGTATTACAATTTTGCCAATTTTCAGACTCCCTGAAATCATCTTAATCATCTTTTAATTCGGTAAACTCTCAACCTACACTTAATAGTAAATAAAAAATAATACACTAAATAATAAATAACTTTTTAATTCGTCTATTACCATTTCCATGTTGCTTTAAACACTAAATTAGAGACTTTATCCTTATTCCATAACTATTTAAAACACGTTAAAGTGAAATAAAAAACAAAAACCTACAAAAAAATTTGGATATTTCATTTCTATTTCTGTAGAAATCGTATTTCTAAAAACAAGGTTACTTACTCTTACATCCATACATAATTTCCTTTAAAAGCTTTGGGGATTAAACACTTTTCTTCTACATTTTTTTATACAATGTTTTAAATTTTGTAATAATATTTTTGGTATAAAATAATGATTCTCATAACTGATAAAATTGCTGTAGACTAAACAATTAAAAGACAATTTTGTGATATACAAGATATTATAATTCAGTCATTTGAAAAAGATTCTAAATAGTTTATAAAACTGTTTTCAATAATCTTAACACATCAATCACAAATTTAAGATTCTCACTGTAATAATGATTATTGAATTAATTCAATTGTAGTTTGATGCTCACACTCTTGATACAATAAAAATTGTCACCGCTTAATATTTCTTGTGTAATTAAAACTTTTTCAATTATTACTATAAGATAGAAATATTAATTTTAAATATGAATAGTCCCTTTCCTCCCTATCTTCCTTGTTAGGTATTCCCAAAAATTTTAAATATTAATCTGTTCTTTGCTTACCAATTATTATTTCATTACATTTCAAAATTTACACTGAGAGTATCAAAATTGTATTAAGTGTTCAGAAGTTCTTGATTTTTTGGAGTTTTATTGGTCAATTTGTGTGGTTTAAAATATTAGCTTTCACTCCATAACTGATCAAATATAATGCAAGATTGAAGAAAAGAGGTTAAAACTTTGTGGATTTGAATTTTATATGTAATATATCTTTTCCCTTTTCCCTGGAAAACGATAACTAAGGCAAATAAACATAGACAAATCTAGATAAAAAATCTTATAAACAATTCAAATGACCAGATGAAGACTCAATATGAATAATATATCCCTACTGGGAAAATTTCCTAAATAACATTAGTTTTAACTTAAATTCTAGTAATGTGTATTATAAATTTTATTAACAGGTTTTAAAACAGTTTTATTTTTTCAAAATAGTATTAGTAAACACTTGATTACCTAGGATAAAACTGGCTATGGAAGCTGTGAGTGTGCTGCATGCACAGAGCAGCAGAGTGTGATGGAGATTGAAGTCTTGTCTCAGCCCAGCCACCATCAGCACAGCAACAACAGAGGACAGCAGTCCCACTACTGTTGCTTGACACTGCGTTCAAATATCCATCACCATTAGTTCTCTTATAAGGAAATGTTATGAACCATAATATTAATACAATTATTTTGTAACTTTCCAGTATCGTAGCTTGGTGATTTCAGTAATACAAGCAATTAGGTCACTTAGAAATTGAGGCGGTAGCTGCTAGAAGGGCCTATCTCGAGATGGGCCCTTTTTGCGGAGATCGCTTATATTTTTTCTCCATATGTTTAAGTATAACCTCCATCTCACTCATTAAAATATTCCTCTTTGTTGTCAAGATAAACCTATTTAAACTTCTATGTGTCGAGAGGCCCTTCTAGCATAGACAAATGGTGGCATCAGCTGGCTGTGTGTTTGTGTTTTCTGCTGTACAATATAACCTCACTTCTTGTTGTTTTGTATCGTGATTGTGTAGCTTACAAGTAGTATTTGAGTGTTTTATTTAGATTGGTGTTAGATACTGAAGAAATGAGTGGTGAACTTCTTTTGAAATCTAACTCAAAAGGTGTAAAGAGAAAAGTAGTTAGCACTGAACAGTGGGACCGTAATGTTCGGAAACAAAAGTGGCAGTCGGGCCTAGGTTATACGATGTAGGGTTTTATTACTGCTGGTAGTAGGGTTAATAAAAGTAATTAAACTCAGTTACACTGTGGAAATATAAAAAATAAATCTGTTTGTAAAATAAAAAAATATAATAAGTGAATAAATTATAAAAAATAAATTACTTTAATCCAAGAGTAAACATTTAAATGCAGTTTTCTCAAAACATGGTTTTTTGAGATAGGCCCTTCTAGCAGCTACCGCCTCAATTTGGCAAATCTCTATGCATTAGATTATAGTCACATAATAAACACTCTTTATTTAATGCTAGTATATTTGAGATTCATTTGGGACCAATTAACAAATTCGAGTCAGACAAAATATCCTTTTTTTTTCTTGTTTTGCGTATTATTATATATAATATCCTTAAAAGTTTTTAAGGCCATAATGTCTTCTTAATCACAATATCATTATTTAAAGATTTGGTAACAACATAAAAGTGATACCACTAGTTAAGCTACTGTGTTATTAAGTTTCTAGCTTTGGTAATATTTATTATGTACAGGTTTTAGTTGTGTGGGATGGATAGTTTATAAGGTTATCAATATAACCTAGATACTAGTAACTCATAGGGAGAAAACACTGGAATTCCCTTCCACTTAAAAAATTACAAATTGTCTTATAACATTGTTTATTATATTTTATTCAATTTGTGGTACAGCACAGCACATTTAATTTAATTTAGTGAAGCTCCTATTAGTTTCCTACCAAAACAATACTTCTATTTGTGACAACAGTTATAACAATAGAACTTTTCCAATGTCAAGATTCAAGAGTAAAATCATCCCTAAGGCCCAAACATACTACACTAAACAGATAAGTTAAAGTAGACAAATGGTACAGAATTAATCCTTAGATACATATTTATCACTTTCATGTACTGTGCAAACTTTTGACTTGCCACTAAGAAATCTTTATCGAAAGTATGCAGGATATATAAACTCAATTTTGTATGCCAGTATATAAAATGAATGGATCAAATACTCAAAACAAAAAACTAACAAAGAAGTCCCAAAAAGACCAATGAAAGTCAACTACATCTCAATGGAATGAAAGAACAGACATTGAAATTCCTATTTTCCTGATAAATCACCTATTTTCTGGAAACACCCTGTTTATCTAGGAAAGTAATTTGTTCCAAATAGTTTTATTCATCTCATCTATGCAACTATGATTCTTGTTCCATAAAATGGTGGCATATTTAAGATGGGTTTAATTAAAGGGCCCTAATATGTAAGACAAGATATTTTACTGTTGAGAAGCTAAACATCTATATTAATACATTGAAATTTCATTTTTCTAAAAAAAAATAAGTCAGTAGAAATAAACAGTTATGCAGTAAAAAGCATTGATCACACAAAACAATATTGTGTGGAACAACAAATAAAAGCAGGATCAGTTTTTCATCAGTTAATGTAAAACTGTTTTCCTGTGGTTTAGGCATTTGAAGTGAGTGAAGCTGACAGAGCTGGCAGTTCATAGTCTCAGAGATCATTTGTAAAATTTTGATGTCATTGATAAAGAGTCAAAAAGTGCACAATGTTATGTCATTGAGAAAAAAAAGAAATTGGATTTAATGTACTAAATAAGCCCTGTAGAAAACATAAGCAAAACATTAATTAGCCAAAGAAGAAAGTTTCTGGGAATCGATCTATAATATCAGTGTGAATGTATGAGATATCAATGTATAACTGAATGTACTGTAAAGCAAAATTCAAGCACTGCTAGAAACGATGATAAGTTAAACAAAGGTGTCATGACAGGTGTGCAAAGATAAGGAGCGTAAAAATACACATGAGTTCTGCTTTTTATCACAATTAGCTTTTTATAAGTAAGACCTCACTGTCCTAATGCCTTAAGTACTTGAACATGAGGACTTTTTTGGAACCATTATTTTTTGACAGTTCTACTGATCAGGTGTCATTGGCAAGTAGAGGGATTAATGAGTTGTGAGGGTGAGTTGGAGCCTCACTATAAAAATTTGAATAAATAATATTTAATTATTGATAGTAAAAAAAACTAACATGTCTGGATAACATACTAACAATTCAGAGTTAATGAGATTTTAATTGCTAAATTCAGTTTTATTGTTAAAAACTTGATTTAAAAGAATGTGTACTATTAATACATAACAAAGAATAACTTAGGCCAATAACATTTCTGAACTAATTACAGCAATTACAATTTTGTGAAATTTTTCTGATAAGGTTGCAGAAATGTACATATGAAGATTTATAAATGATGTACCTGAGATTTATCTCTAGCCTTGTGTACAATGCATAGAGCATGTGCACTTTTAACGAAGATCTTTAAAATATCTGGTGAAAATATTTAATTGGTGAGCCCATTAGTATACTGTGAGTAACAAAGTAGACAAAGTTACCTGGACAAGGATCAAGTTTGCTGTTATCATGCTCCATTGCTCCTTATTATCATCCATATTCCCTAGATTCGCCTCCGTTGACAATCTTGAAGCCAATGTCATCTCCAAATTGCCTTTTAGTCCTAAAAGTGCTGGTACTAATACTATTATTTCAGGTACTTCTTGAAAAACTTTCCATTTCTACAACAAATAAAGAACATCTTTTAAATTTTAAAACATATATGAATATGTATTTTAAATTATCCATTAAGGTAATGTAGAACTCTTTAGAAAAATAGAGAAATATGCTAATCACTTGATCTAGTCTATATAATCTGTTGACAGTTTCCAAAAATATAAAATCAGTCAGTTTTTGTTTTTTTTTAACTAAAATGATCAGGAAATATAAATTCATATCCCCAATATAAATATTGAAGCCATATTAAAATGATGACCAAACATTTCGCTAAAATAACAATCAGTCAGTTTCTTGCCTGGAGTATGTTTTCTATAAAAAGTGAATAGTTTTTTCCATGTAATACATGGAAGTATTTCATAGCCAAGAAATCAGTGGCGTAGCGAAGGGGAGGGTCCAGGGGGTCCGGACCCCCCCCGAAATTTTAAGATATATTAAAAAATAAAGCATGGAGCAGGAGAAAAAAGGACAGTTATCATTACTCTTGTCTACAAACATTAAATTGATTGATTTCACTGATTGAAGTGACCGTTGTTAAAAATATAATTGTCCTTTCGTTTAAATCATAAAGTATCAAACGATACTTTGGGCTCGGTCTTTTGGATAGTGTAGAGTAATCACGGTATTTCTATAGGGCGCGGCGCGGTCACGTGACGTCGCAAAGTAACCTGAACCGTAAACACGGCGAACAGTTTAAATTAGCGACCACTTCGTTCAAATTCGTCGTGGGGACGTAAAATGACTACATAGAATTAAGTTAAGACGTTGATTTTTAGGTGTCATTAAACTGTAAACGTGCATATAAATTATCGAAAAAAAAATCACTTTCGGTCGGAAAATACACTTGAAAAACTCTACTGATTAGAACTTCAACTAATTTGGACTTCAATGATTGATGTAAACGTGGGGTTTTCGATTGAGTTAGGCGACGATTTTTGTTATCATTAAAATGTACACCATACCTATATAATTATCGAGAAAAAAATCACTTCCGGTCGGTAAATACCGAAAAAAAAGCTCTCTACAGATTCAAGTTTTTGCAGATTTTGGATTTCATTGGTTGAGTGGTTGAGGTAAAAAGTGGTACTTAGGATTATGTTAGGACGGTGATTGTAGGTATGAATTCAACGCCGACTAATACATATATAATTATCGAGAAAAAAAAAAAACAATTAAATCACTTTAAAATTAGCGACTTTCTTCCTATGGAGTCCCACAGGGATCTATACTTGGACCAGTCTTGTTCCTTGTGTACATCAGCAGGCGGAAACTCATCGCTCCTGAGAGGGATAAATGGTCCAGTATGTTGACGATACAACGCTCTGCATTAAAGCTCCAACAAAACATGAAGTAGAAATCATATCCTTTTTAGAACTGAATTCATGTATTCAGTTTTTTCTAAATTAAATCTGAGGACCAACAACTCCAAATCAAATGCACTAAATTTCTGGTTTGCGGCAAAGAAGAGAGATTGAGGATCGCGCTGCTGTGATGGCTGGACGATGTCCTCATTAGAGGAAAACTGATTCCACCAAGTTCCTCGGAATGTACCTTAATCGAAGTCTGACTTGAGACCAATCACATTGAAAGTACCTGCTCAACGGTTTCTTCAGGCATTTATGCTCTACGGAACCTTTCATCATTTTTGCTGCCGGGATGTACTAAAAAATGGGCCTACTTCAGCCCTATACACCCCCATCTAATGTACGAGTTGAGGCTATGGGGCAGCTGTTCTAAATACAAATTTGAAGCGAGTATTTAGAAGTCAAAAGAAAGCTGTCCCATATCATTTCAAAATTTAAATTCCCGAAATTCATGCAGAGATGCCTTTAGGAGCTTGGATTGCTAACTTTGCCCTGTCTCTACATCCTCGATGTCGCCCTGTTCTGCCGATTTAAGTGCAAGTTCGTCCTGGGGCAGGGACGTATATCAATACGGGACAAGAGGCAGGGACAACCTTCGGTTACATCCGCACAGAAACGGCCGCATTTAAACGTTTGCCATCCGAGGTTGGTGTTAAAGCTGATCAACAAGCTCCCTGATGAAATCAAAAATTTGTATGAACCAACAAAATTTAAAGCTCGATTGAGACACTTTTTGGTGGTGTCGAGGGTGTTTTATTCAGTGGAAGAGTTTAAGATGAGCCGCTGGGATGAAATTTAAAGTAATTCGATCATCCTCTATTTGTGGTGGTAAAATTTAGAAGATTTTTAAAAACGTATGGCTGTAAGTATGTATCAGTCTTAGGAATGAGTGTGGACTGTGTATGAACGGGTATGAATGGGGGCAATTTAAAATAGATATACATATTTCTAAATAATTTAATTTGACGATTGTATGCAATTTTTATTATTTGTTGACACAATAAAAAGTATTATTATTACCTCCGGTCGGAATATACCGAGGAAAAGCTCTACTGATTCAGATTTTGACGATTTTGGGTTTCACTGGTTGAGTCGTTGAGATAAAAGTGGTACTTAGAATTATGTTAGATTGATTTTAGGTATCAATTGAACGCCGACTAATATCTATATAATTATCAAATAAAAAATTGAAAAAATCGCTTCCGGTCAGATAATACACCGGAAAAAACTCTACTGATAAGAAGTTCCGACTACTTTGGATTTCACTCACTGAGGTATTATTTCATTTTCCTTAGTATATTCCGATCGGAAGTGATTATTTTTGTTTTTTTCCTCGATAATTATATATTTATTAGTCGGCGTTGAATTAATCTCTAAATTCAATGTCCTAACATAATTATAAGTACTACTTTTTACCTCAACCACTCAACCAGTGAAATCCAAAATCTTCAAAACGAATCGGTAGAGAGCTTTTTTTTTGGTATTTACCGACCGGAAAGTGATTTTTTTCTCAATAAATTATATAGGTAGTCGAGTACAGTTTAATGATAACAAAAAATCGTTCGTCCTATCTCAATAAAAAAAAATACCACGTTTACCTCAATAACCGAAGTCCGAAGTAGTTGAAGTTCTTCAGGTGTATTTTATTTTCCGACCAAGATTATTCAGATAATTATATACTCGGTCTACAGTGTAATGATACAAAAAAAAATCGTCATTATAACTCATTCATAAATACACCCAATCAGTGAAATCCAAAGTGGGCCGAACTTCTAATCAGTAGAGTTTTCCGGAGCATTTCCAACCGTTAGTTTGATCTCTACCCGAGCAACGCTCGAAAATCGCCCTTCTTTTCTAAAGGGTTTTCGGCCGTCATCAGTGGCCCAATGTCCCCGAAGGAGTATTTCATTTTCTCCACAGAATATAGTTGAGTCAATTATACGCTTGAGTGAAGCTCTGTTTTGATCTTTTTATTCCTTATCCAGTGAATCCAACATCATTTTGGTGCCTTATACTCGGCCAGAATCGAACTTCGTAAAGTTTCTGTAGCTATACAAGAAAATTTGTGGTACTAGAGTTGCTGTGAGAGTTTAATTTGCCTATTACTTCTTTCCACTTTCTATAAGGGCGTAGTTACTAAAGCTCCATATTTTTTGGTATTTACCTTTTTACCAGTGATTTCATTGGCAAATAACACACAAAACGTCCCCGGAATCCCCGGTTTCGGGGGACCCCCCCCGAACGAAATTTCTGGCTACGCTACTGCAAGAAATATTTGATCAATTCTTGAGTGTACAGAATTCTCATATATACTGATTGAATTAGGCCAAAAACTTCTCATGCGTATTAGTAAGGTTTGCTTGAAATTTGTTTAGCGAATTTAACTTACCTGGCACTTATCCAGGTAGATTCCAGCACCCACCATTCCTACACCTGCGATGAAGAATGGTATAATGATCTGACATGAGATGGAAATGAAAGTTTCTTTAGCAACTGGCAGCGAGTGTGAGAGCCGACCAGCAGGCCCCATCCTCACCACCACATCCGGGAGTGGGGGCTCCAGTGATTCTCCTGTTGTCCCCATCTGTCCCCTAGCGCATGAAAAGTCACAAAACACAATGAACAAACAAGCCAACACACACTATCCTTACCACTAAATTTGGCATCTAGAGTTGTAACGTTTAATTTGTTGTCCTCATATGTAGCTCATACTCATACATGACGTGCTATAAACAATACCAAACAACCAACCAATCTGGATCCATCTTTACAAATACACTCAGCAGTGTTGAGTTCACAGAACTTTCCATTCTCTTAGTCTACATACAAATTACAAGTACAATAAAGAAGATTTCATCCTCATGATCAAATTCGGTAATAGAAAAACTTAACTATAAGCCTTTATGATAAACATAAGTTATCAACATAACAAGTTAAGTTGTTCCATTTTTAACTGATCAGAATAATGATGTAATTCTTTTGTATTAAAATGCTCCATATTTTCTTCAATATTTTACTTTATATGTACAATTATACTTTTTGTGGAAATAAATGCAATTTTTATTTTGATTTGAGGAATTCAAACATAAATGGCATACATTTTTATAACAATGAATGTTTGAAACATGGGATTTTTTCCTCGGGCTGAGACAATCAATTACTTTTTTTTTAATTCCATCAGTTAGATGAAAATTCAAGATGTATTCTTGTAATTTTCAAAATGACACCTTCCTCCCAGACTAAGTGAGGAGGACACAAGTTGTCTGTGTGACTCAAGTCAGTTTACCCAGCAAACGTATTTAGAGGGATAAAAACCAAACTATAATTACAATTTATACGTTTTGGAAACACTACTAGTAAATATATAATTTTATACATTTTATGAGTGTGCCTGTAGACAGGCTTTTAAATAGAACATTGTATGGTTTATTTAGTATCCAGCATTAAAAACTAAATATTTACAATTTTAACATTTGATTTGTTTTTTTGCTTATAAATTATACTTAGTCCTGTAAGAACCTTTTCGCTGCTTCCGGGGTGACAGGATATTCAGGATGGGTAAGGTTAGAGAGTAGGGGCCGCCTCCTATCAAGATCCATGAGGAAGAATTAGGGCACTAAATCTCAAAGTCATGACCTCCCGGAAGAAGGGGAGGCCAGCTCTGAACCAGCCTCTCCAGTCAAAGTAGGCAGGGGGTGGCACACCCTTGTTGAGGTTAACAAGAACCTCTGAGGTTAGGGAACAAACCCCACCAACTCCAACAGTCCTCTCCCGCAGTAGACTAGACCTATCAAATTGCCCATGAACCCCAGAATCTCAATATTTGCGGTTAGTGATGTGCCGCTACTGGACATCCATAAGGTTGCCCAGATTGAAGTGACACATCGGTTTTTGCTGTGCCCAGTGATGGGTTAACTGGAAGGTATAAACCAGCCAGAAGTGATTCCTGCTGGGTTTTCAATATTTGTTACATTACATTTGTTTTGCATATTAAATCTTCTGGTCAAAAGATGTGTTAAAGCAAGTGAGTTTACTTAAGAACTTTCCTGTACCCATTCCTTTGAGAAGGTGACTCATTGATCAAGTTCCATTCAATTACAGAAGTTGTACTTTAATGTGTAAATACTGACAAACTTTAACACTCTGGATGCTCAGAACTAATTTGAAACATATTTATACTTACCCTGTAAGAGATGGTCTTGGACGTTTCTTGAGGCCTGAAGTAGACTCGGCCAGAAGTGGCCTCTTAAGCTCAGGGTCCACGGGATCCGCGGAGTACGCCAGAACGGAGCGGGTCGCTCTGACTGCTCCCCGGCATCTGTCGGACAAAGGCCACCTTCATATTACCCTCGTTTAGTGTTGAAACTGTTGGAGTGTATACTACTCGGAAAGAAGGTTACTGAGGCCTGAATTTCATTCAACAACCGATTAGACAGCAACAATATACAAATTTATTAAACGTGATTTAAAGTTAAATTAGATTAAAGTTTTATCCCAAGTATTTAAAAATCATGTAATAGACCATGTCACCAAATTCTGTTTTTATTTGGTTACGCTTAACCGTGACATAGGCATTAAGAAACCTCTTGAAATCCCTACAAACGTTACTGACCTATAAAGAATTTTAAATTCAAATTTTAAGTTGATCAGCATAATTAAAAACCAAACAAAACAGTACCTACCTGGAATTAATGATTTTTATTTTGTATTTATATGCGTAAGGTTTATAATTAATACAATTCACTCTCATTTTCTTAACTGTCATTTTACATATAATATTACAGATATTAATGGGTTCATCTATTAGTTGCTGGAAATCAACTCATGTGCAATCATAATGTTTCCCATGTGCAAAGCTCAAGCTAGTAGCGTTACTTAAGAATATAACATAAACAATCAGAGAAACAAGTAACAAAAAGCATTTATGACGTCAAATAACAGAATGTGACGTCGGCTTCGATCGGGCCAGTTAATATTTCCGATCGTACTATTGGCCTATAGTCATGTTCGTGCCTAGCTCGTATTACCCGTATTAGAATTTAGTACGCAATTCCGTCGGAGGTTGTTCCCATCCCACTAGACCGGTAAACGGAGAGTCTTGAACAAATATTTGAAGTTGCGTTCAGTATTTATTGAAGTCATCGACATAATTTACAAGTATTAGTTTATGTTGGTAAACATGTAAAAATAATTACTCTAAAACTAATGGAAGAGAAGATTCACTTGTTGCCCACGTGATATTGACTTCACGATTAATCTTTATGTAATAAATTCCTTTCGAGTTATAATAGCTGCCAAATTTATTTTGGTTAGTTTCATAACCTCACTATCTCTTTTTTTGTCACCTCTCACCCTCACTGTCTCTTTCTCTCTCTCTCTCTCTCTCTCGCCCCGTCCCACATACACGATATTATAGTTGACTTATTTGGCGCATAACAATTGGCATATAAGGATAGTGAGGTGCAAATATTTTACTATGTGCATGTTTAATGTATTTACAAAGTTAATGTCTGGGTAGTAAGATAATTCATGTATGAGACGATTCTAACTTTCTATCTATTCAATCGATTTTCTGGCCAGCAATAAAATAATAAAATGTATAAACCAAACATATTGGAATTAACACATCATAAATTGTTAAATAAATGTGGTGACATAGTTTACGGTCTTCTGTAATAATTTACATTAATTTGTGACAAAACACATGTTTGTACAATTCCAACACCTTGTACGGGTAAATATGTTGGGATTTTAATGCGTTCTAGTAGTTTGATTTTTTGTGGGTTCAGACAGCGTACAATTAAAGAAAATAAAATTCCAGTATTTTCACGAACTTAAAAGAGAAGTTTAGTCAGTCTTCTTGTACTTGTCAGGAGTGATCAATTTGATTCTGCAATAATTTTTCGAATCATAAAGCTTACTGTTCCAACGAGAGACGCATGCGAATGAAATTACAGTAATTGCAAGTAAACATGTAATAGTCAAGTATTCAATTACGATTTCGAGTACATCGTGTTCATATTACTGTATTTGGTAATACATATATCCAGGTAGAAAAGGTTAAGACACAGGAATTGTGAGATATACGAAATATTACAAGTGAATGATTATACTATACACTATTTTGTAGAAACTCATAAGCGCAAAATAAATACTTTATTATAATTGATGTTTACAATACGTATGACTGGATCACGACGTAAACATTAAAGAGGGTTGTTATTTTGCATAATCATTAGTTAAATAACACCGAAGTTGGAACAAGGACAATTTGGGGAAGAAGAGGGAGGGTACACACGTGAGGTCTGGACTTAGTAAACATACCAATTAGTGCACAACAATATTCAGTGCGCAGACAGAAACAAGTGACCCCACTCGATCTCAACCTCATTTAACGTTCTAATAATAAAAGCGTAAAACTTCATAGACAACCTGAAGATTGTTTACAATACGTATGACTGGATCACGACGTAAACATTAAAGAGGGTTGTTATTTTGCATAATCATTAGTTAAATAACACCGAAGTTGGAACAAGGACAATTTGGGGAAGAAGAGGGAGGGTACACACGTGAGGTCTGGACTTAGTAAACATACCAATTAGTGCACAACAATATTCAGTGCGCAGACAGAAACAACAAGTGACCCCACTCGATCTCAACCTCATTTAACGTTCTAATAATAAAAGCGTAAAACTTCATAGACAACCTGAAGATTGTTTTAGGCAATTTATATTTTTATTCCTAAAATAGCGGGTGGAGGAGAAATTCGGACTGATATCATTTCATCCTCCCACCTTCGAACCATCCACCTAAAAACTCGATCAAACACTAAAAACAATATGTTCAATAATTCAAATAAAAGTTTTACTTTTGTATCAATTAATACCAGATATTATATGAATTAAAAGCTCTGACGACTGAACTGTATACGAAAAGCAATTATTATTCAAACCAACTTTGAAAGTCTCAACTGTAATCGGCACCCATTTTTTATAACAAGATGCAAGTTTTTTTGTAAACGGCGCGGCGCTTGACTTAGTTCGTATACACGGATTGTCATTTTTAAAGTTAGAGTAGAAGTTAGTAACCGCATAATCCAATTTCGGGGTTTATACTATTCCTCCAGAGACCTTTATCTACATGGGAATTAGACCTCGAGTATCGTGGTACGTTGTAACCGTGACTCTTGCAATGCGGTATGCGTATCGTGGTACGTTGTAACCGTGACTCTTGCAATACGGTGTGCGTATCATGGTATGTTGTAACCGTGGCTCTTGCAATGCGGTGTGCATATCGTGGTACGTTGTAACCGTGGCTCTTGCAATGCGGTGTGCGTATCGTAGTACGTTGTAATCGTGACTCTTGCAATGCGGTGTGTGTGCCTGTCACACTCTTCACGCGTTCCGCTAATACAAATATCTAGGATAGCCGAAGTTATTTACTTATCTTTAAATTTTAGATCAAGGATACCGACGAATTTAATTTTAAGAAATTTCTAAAGGGTAAATTATGTGTGTATACATATATATATATATATATATATATATATATATATATATATATATATATAGTTCTAATGTTCGGAAGGAGGATAGACGATTGTACTAAAAACACGGTACCCATAATTCCTTGAAATTACATATCCTTTATGAATTTTTTAGTTTAGATGTAAAAAGCACGTTAAGAATAGGAATAGTTGAGAATATGACAATGGACAATGTTATATTCAATATTCAGTTGTCTGCAACTCGACGTGAGTGCTTTTTTAGGCCACGCGAAATGAAAATCGTATTTTTATAATCGTAAATTGCGAAGTTACATTTTCTTCATGGGTTTGGAAACACGCAGTTGAAACGTCGCGACGAAGCGTATTATAATAAGTAATTTATGCATATTAAATTTAAAAATAACAATAAAATATGACATTTACTTTAAACCTATCCTTATAATATAAACCTAAATCTAACACGAGAAACAGTAATCATGCAAAGAACTCTTTGTAGAAATGGTTCGATACTTCTACACCGTTCTATTCTCTGTCCCCTTGCAATAGTATGGCATATGTTGTAAATGTTTCATGTTCTACAGTTCTTAGTCGTACCTGTGGCACAGTCTTAAGGCATCTCACAGCTGGACTTAGCATTTATAAATATGTGTAATTGTACATAAATAGCTATACAGGTACATTGACGTGTACACAAACCTGTTTTTAACATTTTTAGGGAAAAAATTTAAGTATACTTTTATTTTCAACAAATACGAAATAGTTCACATTGATTTTAGTATAAAATTTATAACGATTTCTTAGTTTTTCTACTTACTGATATGTTAAACAAAAAAGGAATACCTTCACAATTAAGCCTTAAAAACTAGAATACTTTCAGAATTTAAAAATAAAGTGTAAATGTGCTGGACAAAATTTTAAAGATAAACATGTGTCTGCTGTTTATGGTAGTACACAAAGTTGCTGTAGTTATGGTTTATGGAGAGTAAGGTGCATGGATTACATTTTTATTGGTTTGGTGGTATTAGTAAGTATTTGGTTAGTCTGCAAATATAACCACATTAGTATATGTAGTCCTTTTAAATATTTATGTCACTTAAAAACATTTTAGAAGTAAATGCAGGAATTTTTGGATCAACCTCTAAAAGTAAACATTTGTGTTAGGTGTATGGGTGAAGTAGCTCTTATATATTAGAAGATTTCAATTGGACAAAGGCAAAAAATACGTATTTTGAGTATTTTATACGTAACTGGAGTATTTCATATCTCTAGTTGATCCAACAATATTTTCAAATTTAAACACTTCAATATCTTACTTGCTCAGAGATAAGTGAAGAAAATGAATTTTAAGAATCTGGCGGAAATAAAACTGTTTACTTTTAATAAAACTCCTCTATTGATTGAATTTACTATCGCGTTTCCATATAACCAAAAAGGGTAATATTTGCACTGCATATCTAAAATTTCTCAATTAATTTTTTTCAGTTGAAGCACTGGAAACAAATTATTATTTAACTTAATACCACACACAAAGATACATGTTGGTTTAGCAAAAATTATTATTTATATACCAAAATAAATTAACTAATTAAAAATAAATTTGTGTATCTTTAATTTCATACCTGTATCAAATGAGCGTAAACAATACAAGGGCATACTTTATTTTACAAAACACAGTGTTTATGTTTGGAAACACAAACATGGCATATTCTTTAGAAATAAAAGCGCTTTGAATTGGTTTGTTATAATACCGGCTTATAATTCATATGGTATATAGCCTTCAGCTCGTATTATTAACTTAACACCTAGGGTTAGAGCAACAACCGAAATGTTATAAACGTTGAGTTAAGTAATCTACTAAAATATACGAATTACTTAATCTTAATCCTACCAACATTCTGTACACGTTTTAACACAAGTCAGTTCGGTCTATTGCAACATTCCAAACATAAAGTAACCGTAGAATTACTTACGCAAGTTCCACTGCCATGAGAATATTGTAAAAATATTCCATTTTGTATGACAACACGTTAAGTAAGACGATGCACTAAACCCCATCTGACGATGAATAACCTGACCGGTTCAACACTCACTGTAACTGAAGGGCGGGACAACTCTTGGACAGTATATATTGATGAAGTAAATCATATACTAGTGCAGTCTGTATGATGTGACATGTCTCCTGGACCCTAGGTACCCAGTGACTGACCGGGGCCGTCTCTCGGCACTCTCATCCCCTCGCAGCTGTTTCCTTAATGACTCAAACTACACAATAAATCCACAAACTCCAAAGTGCACTGCACTAGATCAATACAGACCAAAGGACAATGTAGACAAAGATAACAACGAGTGATATTTGCTGTTCTGTAGTTCGTGCACGGGCGTCTGCCGTATAACATGTTTAATTACGAGGAACAGTTGAAGATAAAATCCCAGCTATCGCTTAACAATAGACGGTCTGTGTCAACATGAAAGTTTACGAGATCGTCTGATAACTTGTTTTTGTGAATTCTTTTTATAAACAAATGAACAGTGTGTCAGACTCGGTACGAAATCGGTTTGACCTGATAATTTTTAAAATTCGGCTCGTGGAAATAAAACTGCATGTTTATACGTACAGAGGGTGTATCTTGAAAGATTGGCACAGCTTCAGAAAATGATTAGTAGACACAAATACAAGCCATGAGGTTCCTGGGAACATAAATAAGTTATTGTTTGCCTCCCTTTGTTTAACTACAGTTTGTGTTGTTCTTGAATAGTGCATAACTCTACAACGGTATTAGTTAAAGTGTTGCAATTCGCCATACATATGTAGGCCTATCGTAGTTTAACATGAATCACTGCAATTCTTTATAGATAAATATGCTCTTTAGTTTAAACATGGCGACAACTTAAAAATGTCATATCAAATGGCACGACACCCGATGTTAAATCAAGAGGTTGACATAAGAACTAGCTAAAACAAATGAGAATCTCATTAGTTAATGATCGGATGCCAAATTAAAGTTACATTTCAACGTTAAAAATATATGTATTCTGAACGTTCAACAAACCATGTACATGTTTATATTACATAATCTTGACCAAACATATCAATTCAATGTAGTAAGAAATAAAACAATTGTGGCTTATGGGGTTTCCTTAGCAGCCGGCTGTTCTCGCCGCCACTTTACCTTTAGCCCCATAAAAGCAATATTCAACATCAAACACTTTACGTCATCATTTTTTGTTATGGAAGATCTATCATTTTTAAGATATAATTATTACACATCCCAAACACTTTTAGTATTTTCAGTTTTTTTATTAGTTATTTAGAAACAAAATGCCAAAAAAGTAATTTCTCGTTTAAGTATTACAAAATATCATTTGGTAAGAAAACTAAAAAGCGTTTGAATGGGTATTAATTGTATCTTAAAATAAGACATACGTAACTATGAGACAAAAATAACGGCGTAAAAGTGTTTAACATTATTCTTATGGAGTAAAACTCAAGATCGTTTCAGTACAACCGACCCTATACAGTTGTTTAACTTCTAAAGTCATTTTGTCCTCTCTCGCCACAAAATAAATAGAGAAAATATTTCGTACAAAGAACCATTTGTGACAAAACCCCAAATCAATTTTGAAATTCAAATCTTTTGAGAAACTGTATGTACAAAATGAGATGACTAAATTCATCTTCTTCATTCAAATACCTTATGCTGTCGTAATTCATAGGAGAGGCTTCCAAATATGTTTGCTTCTATATCATTAATTTCGTTTCCCTAAGTATTGATTCTTTGTATGGTTTACAAGAATGTGCGCGCCTTCCCATATACACGGTACTTGAGTAATTGATGTGCTGCTTTGTTTCTGAACGTGGAATATGTGATTTATGGGATGATTTTATTGTATGTGAGTAGATAATTTTATAGTCATTTGTTTTAGTACATTTAGTATTACTGTTAGTGAGTGATTTCGTGGTCAACATTCGCGGCAGCATCATTTCTTTGTAATCATCCTTACTTGTGCAACCAAGATTTCTGGTCGCCCAGTTAGAGATAAGAGTGTTTTTTCGTACAAACAGTATTTTGGAACGTTTTGTTGTCACAAAAGAAGTGTTCAGGATAATGGACTATAGAACAATGTTTTAAAATGCTATACAAGGTTAAAGTCCGTCAACGATAATTGTGCCAGGCAAGATGTCAATATTTTACATTACAGTGTAATAATAAATCAGTATTATCGGATACTGTGCTAAGATTTATTGTTTTAGTGTACACCTCCCTTAGATTACCACCACAGGGTTGCGCTAAACTGAATAGAAATGTGCTACTTCCTGTCTTGTGCTGAACACTGTTTACAAATTTGGATCGTCCATTCTACAAGACCAACGAAATTTAGTTTATTTAATTAAAACCATTTATTTAAAAAAAATGACATGTTTTAACACGACTAAGCTGAGGCAACGTGTATGCTGAGGTCCATACGTTTTCTATTTCAGCTAACTAACTAATATGCAACTTATACTTAACTGCAGTGTGTCCTGATAGAAAATTTAAATTTCAACCATTGTAACGGAACACCATAGCACTCCATTCGCAAAGAAGATGAGACATAAAAGGCTGAAAAATCATTGCAGAAAACATCTCCACATTCATATACATCCAGAACGAACAGATTAAAAGGGGTGAAATATAAATAACGCCTTAATATAACTACTCCTTACGAATACAATCACTATCCAAGCTTCGGACTCTACGATCGCGTTCTTCCTTTACAAGACGGCCAACACAGATAAGGCAAACTATACCGACTCTCCACAGATTTATGGCAGCTGGGAGGGTATTTCACGTTCATGGCAAGCATTTGTCGAATACAGTAGTTCTACGAGTATGATGAGGAAGTTACGACGTACACGTATCACATATTTACCCAGAGAGAGTAGAGTAGTTGTCCAAAGATATTTTCTAGCTAAAATTAAATTTATCCTCCGATTTAGAGAAGTAGAACAGGATACAAAAACAATTCAAAACTATATGGACTATACAACATTTTAGGTTTATCTCAGGAGGATATCAAAGACAAGAATTTCAAGAATCCAGAATTATCTTTTGTATTGTACAAGTAAATTGTGGGCCGGACCAGTAAAGTATTTGAAGATATAAATGGAGTGTTAATTACTATTAACACACAACAATAAATAAATCACTTAACAATATTTTTATTGAATTACATGCATTACTTTAATAGGAGTTAAGATTTAATTTTTTTTTTAATTCAAATGTACTTTTTATAATTTATTTAACTACCCATACCTCAACCCTTCCTCCCAAGAAAATATTTTAACTAGGAAAACAAAACATGATGCTAGACGCTACTTCATACGAGCGAAGGGAGCTATCTCTGGTTTTAAGCCTGAGCCGATGTTAATCCACGAAGTGGGCAGAGGTGTCCTCTATTTATTTAGAGATAAAAAAACATCACATAACGTAGCTATAGTGGGAAAGGTTGACTCAATGGGAATATCAGCTCCCATGAACTCAACATGAACTTCGAATGATGTCGAAACAATGTAATGAGTTCATTTTGAAATTCTTCGTCGCCTTTTTTTTAGATCCCTTTAGACGAACATGACTCCAGATTTCAGGAGTCAAGTCTGTAACAGTGTTGGATTAAGAAGATGCTGCAAATAAGAAGAAGGTGAACTGGAGCTTAACGCAACATTCGCAAAATGTAAATCTCTATGATGTCTATATGTGCAATATGGTGTCCAAATCAAACGGTCTAAGAGTCAAAATCCACAATATACGAGTATAGTTTTACGAATTTGAAATTCAGTTCACATTGTTGGATCTTAGTGGATATTTTAACAAAGAACTCGTTTTTTCGCAACTATAATGTATATACACCCGTTTAAAACCAAAGACATTTGGCACAGATGTAATGAAGTTCAAAAAAGAGTTTCCGGCTTAGCAGTCTCACGTTTCAAGAAGCCACCAATCTGCAGGTGTACAGGGTATCTGAAGCCATGCGACAAATTTCTGGGGTGTACTCTTGATGTCAAAATAAGCATTTTGTAGCGCAGCTAGGGCACTCCAAAGTTTTTGAACTGATCCGGTTACCTTTGTTTTAATAGCAGCAAAGTCATTTGCACAAATGTTTGGAAAATTTCCTCTTATCAGCCCAGGTACAGAGTGAGAGTACCACACTGGGGAGTAAATGCTGTGTATACTAATGTGTCCATATGGCACTACTAGGCTGTTACGGGTTAGAATGTTTTCAGGATGTACTACACCAGGGTTTGGTTACAATCACCCAAGACGATTAAAGCGTATTTTGAGCCAAACTAATCTTTTAAAGAGATAATATTTTATACTTCTGAGAAGAGAAATGGTTACACGTTTGTTAAGATATAAATCGGTTCCAAATTAGTTTGTTTTGCGCTGTAGGAACGGGCAATTGTGCAACATTTAGTGCAATAGTTTTAACCGTTCAAAAGAAAGAAATGAAATGAAACTAAAACAAATTGCTACACAAATTGTACTTCCTAATCTGATTACGTGTTAATGAATTCAGATATAAACCCTTATACATTAGGTTATGTAGCTTTTCAGTTGCGAGAGAAATGCCCGCTTTTACAATCAAAAAAGCAATTAAATTGAAAAAGCAATTTAATTATTAAGCAACTAGGCCTATATCATATTAAAAGTTATTTTAAGAGTATTAAGTTTAGCCATGCCCTTTGTTGCTTTTATAGGCACTCAGGTCGTGACTTTTTTGTAGTTTCACCACATTAATGACTTCAGAAACGGAATTGAAGATATCTTTCTACTTCTGTTTTCGGTGCTAATACATGGCACAGAAACTAGGCAGAAGATTGTTTCTTAAAATATCCTCATGAATTAGACTCAAGTAGTCACGATTTCGTAAAGAATAAAGGAGCCATTCCACGCTTAGCTCGAGAAGGGGATATCATGAAACTGAGTCCTCTTTTACACCCTTAACCATATCAATATGTTGTTATATTATTGATATATTAATATTTAAGAAGAAGTTTCTAGAACAAAATACTCATTCTCGATCTTTATCGGAGCATGTGAAATCCTAATAGTTGCCAGAAAAAAAGAACTTGCATTGACAAGATATTTACAAGTGTGTTGCAAACCAATAACACACACTCTCTTCTTCTTGGTTAGGCTATTTATGATGCAGATGTGAAATGGTGTATTGCCGTATATATTAAATAAATAAATAAATACAAAGTCATTAAAACCAGGAATTCCTACCTAATTGTTATTTTATTAACGGAAACCCTTTTACTTAACGTAAATAAACAATAGAATTGTTCAATAAATATTAAATTAAACCAAACAGAAAATGTCTTCGTCCTTCTGAACCAAACTGACTTAATGCAACTACGCGATGTTAGCATGGAAAATTTAGACACAGGTATAGTTTAACTTGAATATACTTTTTTTAAATATTGTTTATTTTATTTTTTGTTTAATATTTAAATTTATGTTTCGATGAAGATTGTTCAAAGCAAACAAACGTAGCATAATGATATCCTACAAAGAGTGAATAAATCTGCATACGGTTCAGCGCAGATAGCCATTCCATCGTTTATTAATACTCGTATTCCAAGAAAGTGTCAAGTGCTAGAGATTATAATGGCAGCTAAATGATGGCAAATGATATACGTACCACGAACGCAAGAGATAAAAATCCCTAGCTTCAGAATAAACAAAACTACAGCTATCTGTTAGATAAGAGCAGTTGTTATTGTTATTGTCCAGTACATCCGTCTTGAAGCCCTCATATATAAAAGAATCGACTCCGGTTTTACCGAGCATTCCTGAAAAGTACAGTACCATATATGTTTAACGTTTTGATGAATACATCAAATACGGAGTTCAATAATGGATGAAATAGAAACAAAATGTAGAGTGCTAAATACAACTCTAGTATCGTCCATGTGGCTGCATAGTGCTATAGATTCTTTATCTTTGGAACAAATTTTTTATTGTTTAGAACGTTGAAACGTTTAAATTAAAATATGAGATGTCTTCTTCTTTAGTTCGATAATGTATCAAGGTTTTGAGAAAGCCAACATCTGTAACAACCAGAAATTTGTAAATTTCTAAAGGAAATGAAACGGAGTATCGAACTAAAATGAAATTAATACTAAATTTTGACCTGCAACTAGGTTCTGAAAAAGTTATTTGACCCAGAGACCATCAACTTAACATACTATGTCCCCAACACTTTTAATATATCTTAATATTTTGAAACAAACTAAAATAAGGTATAAAATTACAAATCTTTTCATCTTGAATTGGTTCCCACATGAAATAAATGCATAAGCATGACTCAGCGGCGTGTTCAGAAGAGAAATCCGAGATCGGGGTTCTTATCAAATTCACGATAAAAGTAATAAAATTGTATTATTTCAACAATAACTTTAATTCTACTTGTGTTTAATGAAACTGTACATTACATTCCCTTTGAATGTTAAAACAAATTGAAATTAAAACACAATTATTGATTTAATAGTGATAAATTAACATTGGCTTAATTCAATCTTAACAAATAGGGAACGAAAACCACTAAATAAAGTTGTGGTTCGGTTCAGCTCGGCGATATTATACCAAGTCATACACTAGTGGTATAGTAGGCTAATGCATTTATTTGTTAAACTATGAAGACTTTTACACGAATGTCGATGATATTCATATGAATAAAAGTATATCTGTTAATGTACCTAACATGAGTTCGGGAATGTGAAACGAACGTGAATCCCAATGAGTAAAACTTATCCCGTGATTGCTAGAACCCGACGCTGAAATACTCCCATAAGGGACCGGCAGAAGCATCACATTAGAGAAAAGTAAATATCACATAACTATAAACTCGCAATCTACTAGATGGACGTAACTCACTGCATGCGCTTCACTAAATAGATGACGAAGAGACATGTGGTAGAAGAGATAATTTAATCCAATCTATTCTAGAGCCAGCTGTACTTGCCATCTTGATTTTAGCCCCGAAAATGTAAAACCCAAAACACCGTAATCTTAAATCTCTTATTGGTCGCAGAATAGTGGAAGATATATAATTGAAAAATATCAATGTGCAAAAAAAAATCTTAGTTGTAAAAATTAAACACTTCAGAAGTAAAACGATTTGAACGTATACTTAAAATAATACATCTACCATAAATCATGCCGTCTACAATAAAAGCTTGAAAGTGTTTGAGGACTGACACTGCTCTATAGTACAACACTTAAGGTAGTTTTACTACAGCCGTTTCTCGAAGTGTAGGTCCACACTTTCCAATCACGTATAAAGTACTAAATATATAATAATAAGGAATATATTTATCTGTTTCCTCCCCCATGAAATAATGGGTTAGCCCTCCCCCTACCCGGCAACAATTTAAACCCTGGATACGGCACTGATATCCTCTTATTTCAGAACAAATTGAAATGTTATAAAACGCACTGGAATGACACAAAATAATTACAGGTTTACCTAATAAATCAGGAATTGCAGAAATCTATATATGAAAAACGTTATATTGCATCTAGTTTGCGACATATTTAACGTATGTTTAACCATGTTCAATTTGTTCTTTTACTGAGTGACTTGATGAAAGTGAAATAATAACAAGTAACCATATGTGTCAGAGCATGACTAGTTTTCTGTAAGCGACAGTTTATAGAACACCGATATGTCACCAGATGGCGTCACCACCAATAGCTTCACGGGATGCAGTGATGTAGTCTCAATATTGTATATACGCACTCGGCAGATAAAATTACATTAAGATTTCTAATTAAACAGTAAGTAAAATGATTGGCACCTCAGGTTTGGACGGCTCTTATAGGTAAATTTAGGTACATTAGTTCTTAAGAAACAACCGGGTTTTCTAATTTTAGCACGAGTCGACCAATCCAACAACTCTTAGGACATTAACTACATAGCAGCAACAATTATTGTCTTAGCGGATTTGTTGGATGCCACAGAGACCAAAAAAATAATAAGTGGACAAACTCAAGTTATAAAACTTTACATTGGAATTTAAAAAGTGGCGTGTTAAAATGTAAAGTTAAACCAGGGGATAACACTCATATTAATAATCGATATTATTGATGAACAATAATTACAACAAAAGCCAAAGTTATATTTGCACTAAGTGGTACTGCTACTTATACGTTCATAAATCACGTAAACATAAAGCAATACTAATTCATTCACACTGTTCTATTACATCACGCATCAGACACAGCGACGGTTGTTGATTTTTAATTTTTACGCTCCCGTTGGCCTGCACGGACCCAATAGTATACACGCGTTTGGCAGCATTTATGTTTTAACTTACCTTGCTTGAATCGTCTCGTTTTAGTTTTTTTAAAGATGACCATTTCCAAATGAGAACCCTAAATTCGTTATCCAGCTCACAGCCCTCGTAGTAGGAAGGTTGCAGTAAACGGCATATTCGTTTAACGTAATCTTGAATACGACTGCACGAAGGGCAGCGGCACAGATGAAATTAAGTTAATCATAGCCAATTCCCACGGTGAAAATCTGTAGTCCCGCGCTTAGTTCTCAGGTGACCTAATTAATGACTTCGCTTGTTATTCTCTCTCACCATCTCTGTCTCTCACCCTGTCCGGAGTGCCGCCATCTCCTCGGTTTGCCTACCCTACACGAAATCCCGGACTGTATGCAAGGGGGATAGTTGACAACAGCGTAACAAGTTTCTGGTCATGGCTTAAAGCTTTGTTTTAGTTCATAGTTTGGATGATCGTGCCCATAATTTTATTTAGTACAAACCAAAGAGAAACATGACGTATCAAATAAAGTTTCCTCAGGTATTACACGTAAAATATGGTCTGTAAATAATCCATTGTGTTTTAATTAATTTCACATGGGGTATGTGAATCATGAATATAAATTTTATCGCAATTGTTGAGTTTCATAAAAAAATGTTTTTATGAAATCAATTAAAGAACAAAAATTAACATTCTATTGCGTATTATCTAAGGAAGAAATGGAAGGAGGTTTTAGAGGCGGGCTTTGCTTATGACTCATATTGCCTCAGGACATTAAAAGATTCTTTCTCCACTTAACCCTTTCGATTCCGACGTGTGTATATACAGGCGCCAAAATATCTGCATAAAATTTAATCGTCCTATTATACTTAAGTCCACAAATTAATTATTATAACATATAAAACGTAATGAAACTTTCACTAACACTTACCAAAAGAATCGAAATAAAATAAAACAATCGGTGGTGCAATTTTCTATATTTCTATAAAAATCAGCTGTCAATGACAACCAACTGCACATTTGAATGAGTAATGTATTGCTGATTGCCTTTATTATCCATAGTTACTTATTTTTTTATTATTATTTACATATGTATAACCTTTTTTAATAACAGATTTTTTATTTACTGTAATAAAATGCCTATTTAGCTTGACTTATGCTAGTAATTCTGAGTAAACTTGCAATGTCTAAAAAGAACTTATATTTTATTTATTGAGTGAGATACTTAGTGAAACTTGTGAGGCTGCTCATATTTAACTGTACTTCATAACATGAACTGATAAGCGCTAAATATATTTTTGACTTATTTCTCATAAAAAAGTACAACAAGGTCTGAAAAAAGGTTTCTATGTACCATATTGTATTGTGCATAATTTATTGCACGAATATAAAACATTGCCTACAGTAATTATAATGTAGTAACTTATATTTCATCCTGAATTAATACAAACTAAAAGTTGAAACCTGGTTGAAAAATTATTGTTTTGAAACAATTTTTGCATACAAGTATTTTTGTATGCAGTAAGAAAGTTTAGTTTAATAATCATTATATTTTTACGCGTTTTTCAAAGAATGTTGATAATATAATAAATCATTAAATTATTATGTGTTAAAAATTTAAATGCCAATTATCATATTCCTAGTAATACGCAATTTATTATTCACCCCGTGGTGTTTTATACGTACGTTATCATATAGATCTTAGAATGCAGTGCAGACTGAAAATAGAGATAAATACTTGTGGAATCCGTAAAGCATTATGTAATAGATTCTTATGTAAAGCATTTATACAAATCAATTTGTCCAAAAATTGTGAATCATGCTCTTGCAGTTTCTACTGACGAAAATCATCTTAAACCCTTAAACGCAAAATCAAAATATCAAATGAGGATCATTATCAATGCCCATTTATTAGGGTTTTCTTCGAAATGTTAAAGAGAAAATCAGCACTGCGTGTTGTGGTTGTGTAACACGAAATGAAGGGACAGCTCTGAATGGGAAGGGATGGGGCTCTGGAGGGCCGATATCTGAACCTGTTTATCGCATTATAATACATGTACTAGACGTTAGCAGTCAGCTGAAAAAGTTATATACTAATATGAACTAAAAACTATTGTATATTGTAAGTACACATTTGATTTTATTAAATTATATAAGCAGAATATTTTAGTAGCATCTGGAAAACCTAACCTCAAAATATGGTAGGGCACGTCGATGCAGCTAAGGACAAGATATAAACTATTCCCTGATCATCTAACCTGAAAAATCTCAAAATTATATAATTTAGTTTAGCAAAATACTTTATAAGTACGATTATAGAAAGCTTTTACCATCCGAGAAGCAGGCGGTGGCACCCGCACGTGAGCCGCGATGCTGTAGCAGTATGCCGCGGTCCGAACAGCTGATGTGTCAGGGTAGGAAACGGGGGGAGGTGTCGGGTACTGCACAATCGATGTGGTTCCTAACTCGGCTGAATCGATAGACACGTGGCGCGACTGGTGAGGGGTGTGCGTACCACCACTTCCCACACTACCTCTACTCCTCCTTACCTACCTCTACACCGTCTAACCTTTTTGTGCCTTCTTTTCCTACTTCCAGGAGTGGGAGTGGGTGTAGTGGGAGTTAATGGGGTTTGCGCTGCAACTATTTCCGATAACTGTTTATTGTTTTCTTACGCACGTAGTACAGTTAACTCGCAAATTACTTCTGTGTGCTATTCTGCTGATGTTTGGACCTTATTATAATCAACCTTATATGAGCCTACAGTTTCAATAAGTGTTACCGTACTGTACACAAAAATAACAGACAACTCAATATTGAAAATAATACAGACTGTGCACAGATTTTGTCATTTTAATTATACGTTTGGTAAAATATAATATTAAAATAATTTTATCACACTGTTAAGCCTTTCAGTCAAATCGTCAATTGCCACTGGTTAACGCCTACGAACGTGGATTGTTACAAAGCGGAACTCGGGTGTAACAGAGGAATCACAAGTAAAGTTAAATCGTGTTTGATATGTTGTAAATAGACGAATCCACATTTAGCGAACGCGATAGTATCCAAAGGATTATCATCAGTCACTCTAAAAGTGTGTCAGAAGGTATTAGTTTTGCCGCCTAAATCTCTGTTAAGGTTCCGCTCTCAACTGGCCCATTTTCAGTACGTACCAATTGTTCCCAATATGGATAATCTTGACCAGTACATGTTTTTTGTTACAATACTACACATTCTACAACATTTTAGGAAGTCGTTCCCTTCACCTTGTTCAAAGTTGGGTAAAATTGCAACAGTTCGCTCTTCTAATTTTTTATGCAGCAATGACAACTCGGATAAAACCATTATCTCTTCGGTTGAACCCCCAACAATACAGGGACTAAACCTCCAAACAGACAATCTGGGTGGAAGTATAACACTCTGTTTCAAAATAGCTCCTCAAACATCTATATGAAACATCAGACATTTGTAATTTACCCTTTGTAGGGGCTCTTTCGTCATGGTTCTAGTTTTGTAAATAAATAAAAGATCCTTGTTAGTATTCGAGAAAGTTTTTTTAGTCTGGGAATGAAAGAGCTGCTGCCCTTGCCAACTTGGGCTCAGCACCTAACATGATCAGCATCTCAACCGTTCTGTGGTATTTCTAGGTGTGAATCCTATGGGGCTGTCTCGATATGAGTTCACGCTGTACACAGAAGATGGAGGTGGCATCCGGGTTTGAGCCCCGGTCCTACAGTGACCGTTCTGGGTGGCGTTTGACCTTCTCTCCTTAAGTGGGTCTGTTTTCTGGGTTTTACAGGACATGGTCACTTGAGAGAGCATTTTTCACAGAGTCGACTTTCTCCAGGAGGATCCGCTCTGTAGAATGTGTGACGAGCAGAAGGAAACTGTTGAACACCTGTTCTTTGACTGTCCTGCAATAGCAAGGGAGCGCTACGCCATCTTTGGTAGTCTGGACAAGGGTGGTGAATTTCCCCAGGAGGATCTGATCGGTTGTTTTCGGCGGTTTGTAGAACTGCTGAAACCGTAAACTAATTGACTTAATTTTATACTTCCGGGGTGCGCAAAAGGCCCTTTAGGCTTAAGTGCATGGCAATAGGCCACCCTTTAGAAGAAGAAGTCGAGTTACAAAAGATGCAGGACAAAGATTATGAGTTAAACGTTAGAATGGGACATCTTGGACATAACTAGTCGCAATATATCTTCGGAATTATCTGCGAGTTAACGAACAGTGTTTTACCAGTTTAGATAACATGGATAATATGTTTTACCAGTGTACATTTAAGGATAGAACTCCATTTTCGATAAACACAAACACATTTACTCAATCAAAATTGGTTTGACAAATGAGATTGCCTTAAATGTACAAGTAATTTTCTTTGTTATCTAGAAATAACATAAAATCCTACAAATTAATATAAAGTGGTTCATAACTCAAAAATACATTGTTTTCAAATAATAGTTAGTTATATGCAAATAAAAGAATACGCTGCTGAAAATTTCAAACTAACAAAAGACACAATTTTACAAACGTTGATACGTGTTTCACACTTAAGAATCCCACAGACATATGGTTATCACATTTTAGTTCAAAGGCTCACATGGGCAGTGTCGTGACCTAAACCTAACCTAAGTTTTCTGTTTCATACAAAACCCTGATTTACATCTAATGACTGAATATTGTTCTCCACAGCCATCTAAAATATGTCAAGAATTTAATTTTTTATGTTTTGATGCGATGTACGTGTGTTGGAAAACGTATATTTTTGTGAATTTTCAATTAAGATTGCTTTTCCCGAATCAGAGTGCAGTTATGACGAAATTCTACGTTTTGCTACAATAAGTGAGTCCCGAATGTCAGCGGCCCTGCACAAGACAGTTTGTTGTGCTTGGAGAACAGCTCTGGCCTCAGCAGTTTGGTTCGCCGGTAGCTCTACTAGTATCTGACGAGTATCCAGATTGTGTATTCCGAAGTTTGGTCCAGTAGGCCAGTATTTTAGGGGGCGAACCTCAGGTTATATAGTGCCGCTTGTAAAATAAGCCATTACCGCTAAAAATATAAAATGGCATATATGGTCTCTATTTAAATAGTAGAACTAACTGATCAATTTATTTAACATTTTGAGAAGTTGTTCACAAAACAATACGTATAGTTGAGCACTTCATGTTAGCGCATTTTCAGAGAGACCCCAATATTTCAAAATGAAATGCGATATTCAAATTAGAAAATGTACATGTATATGCAGAAAAAAATTGACAGTTAACATTATAATACGCCACAAATGTTGACACTGTGGTTTTGGTCGGTTCTCAATGTGAATTGATTATGAAGGTGTACTCGCGCACCATAGAGACATCACAGTGGCTTCAGATTTTAACAAGACCTCGGTAAATAGTGATAATGTTTTGGTGGGGATGACTAATTTGTTATTTTAAATTGTTTAGGGCGGCAATTCCTCTTTTTCACTCAACTTTCAGATTATTGGCAACAGGTTTGAAGTGTGTTGATTTAGTTACACTGTATTTTATTTCACACGTTAAAAAGATTGTGTTCGAAACATCACAATACGAGATAAATGTTTGCGTATTTGCACGATGATAGATAGTGGCGCTCGGTGCTGTGGGTGAGAACTCCACCGAGATCAAACTTTGAACTCTTGTCCATACCCCCTGCTTATATGTGTATGTGTATGTGCACCTTTAAATGTTGATTTGTTCAAACAAAACGTGTACACTTTTTCTAAAAATTGAACAAACATAACTGAACAATCTCTAAAACGCCGTTCAAAAGAGTGAATACTAAAAGTACTCACAGTAAATAAGACTTTTCCTGAAAATTACAGAGTTCAGAGTCGAATAGCACCTACCTTTCGGAAACGACCGTGAAAAGTGTCTCGAATGCCATGCTAGTTTGGCGTTTCATCGTTCTTTTGAGCTTCATGGTCGCGCTTTGCCCGAACACTCGTTTGTTACTACCCGCCTCATCGTCCCACTGACACCACACATTTCCCGATACCGAGGCACTGATGCTGTTCTCAGCTACTTCTGCCAGAAACCTCAGATAGCTATAGGGTTATCACCCAAGAGTCACCGATAACGCAGTCCGCTCTGAAGCGACTCCAATTGTTGTAATGAGGTTGTTATGCAGTAATCTAGTATTGATCAATTAGTCGCGGGAATTAATTGAAGAGTGAGTTGTAGTTGAAACAAATGAGAAATATCCGATTACACATCATATTAGTCCTAACTATCTTTACCCTAGCAGATAACCTGTTAGCAACGATAAACCGAGTGAAACATACGACACGATTAGATTCCTTTTATGGTTGGTACGTTATCTAATCACTTTTACTTCATTCCTGTACACGTAGATTATGATAAAACACGATTGCCAGTAGCCAGTGCAAGAGTTCGTCACACTGATGTCTCAACTCTGGTTGCAACTGTTGAATACCAACAGGGGTTTTTCTTATTTTACCCAAAATAATGTTTTAAGATAAACCGCAGCCACGTCAAAACAGTTAGGACGACTTCTGATTGACTGATAATCACATTAGATGATTCATAAATTACACGATCCGTATCTTTATAAAGGTCTTCAATTAAACTTCATAAAAGAATCTTCTCAAATGTAACCATAAATTAAATCTAAATCGAGATTTCAAACAAACTCCTACTATTTTAACATGCAGGTGTAATGTATTCCTACACGCCTTTTTATGTTTTAAAATTCAATTAAATATTATTTTTAGTCGAATTATTGTTGCGCGTCCGGGTTCACAAGGAGATATGTGTATCGCCAATCAAAACATGAAGCTTGTAAGAAAGAACTGCTAGTGTAACTTTACTAATAACATTATTAAGTACTGGAGTTTAGAACACTCCCAGTAACCACGACGAACGAAATTCTACGAGTATATGGATGTTATTGTTCTTTGACACAAGAACTGCTTTCGTTTTACTACTACTTATAAGCATTATGTCAGAACAATAAGTGAGTGACTTTTTCTTACTCACTTAAAACTGTAAACTAAACATTGTTTTAAAATGTAAGTGTACGCCGTAACTTAATGTATATGTACGACTAAGGCAGGTTTTAACAAAGAACGTTTCTCTAAATATTTGAATCTCAACGAGAAGGGGGTAGGGACTAGTTGAGAGGGGCGATTAGACAGGGTCGCTGACGGGACAGAGGAAGAAGGGAGCGCCGCGCCGCCGGCCGCGCTTTATCAAAGATGCGAACACGACGAGAAAGAAACATGTTTGCTGAGTAATCATGCAAATTTCGAATAACAGTCAATATACATATCAATAACTAATAACTTAATTTTATCATGGAGACTTGGATTTAGAGTACGTTCATTTAGAAAGCACAATGTCATGCGACTTGCCGAACTGCATTTCTTTCCGCTCAAAACAATAAACAAGAAACTAGACAACTATCATAATGAAGATAGAATGAATGAAGGGTACTTTGGTATAATCCGGAGGCCACTCTATCTACTACTTGTTAATACGTGATAAGGCTATGATAAATATTTTACTAATAGTACCAAAGTTAAAACTTAACTTTAAGTTTTAAGAGCGCTCACGTGATCTGAGTTTGAATTTAGGCACTATCTCGAGGATTTTTTATTATGCAAGAAGTAAAACATTTCGCCTCAGATTGCATTCGAGATCGTCCAAATTTTCCGACATAAGGGCACGTGATCTGAGGTCGGGAAAGTAACGATCGGAAATGTCCCCAGCCATCAATGCGGGTTTCTATTGCGCCATCCCGCAATTCTGGCAAATTCCTGAAGATAGTACCTAAATTCTAGGTCAGATCACTTAAGCGCTCGTAAAGGTCAACTTTAACTTTTAATACTTACAATAAGTACGTATGTATTTATCTGCTCATATAGCCTAGTAACAAATAGTAGATAGAGACGGTGTGTCCTCCGTATAACAAAAAAGTACCGAATGAAGTAAGGATGTATCTACATTACAACTGACTTGGACCAGAATGAACACTACGGAACCACTCTTGTGGAAAGTAGTTCATAAAGCCTTAAACGGAACAGGTATTTTTGCAACTTTTAGACAGCAGCGTTCAGTCACACTCGTCATCTAATGGTTGGGAATAGGTACTGTGGGGAGACCCGACCCGACACTCGAGACAGAGGATGACCACTAGTTCTTTTCTCACTGCTCTGGTATCTTTGGCAATCGAGAAGATTTTCAGCGTCTTAGTCGGACTCGAAATATTGAATATGCGATTAACGTTACCGCCATGTCTATAAAGCAATTTCAATTGGAACCGTTGCGAGTTGATGATAGTGGTTACATTTCAATAGAACCAGGCGAGTTTAAGTAGCTAACTTGGAAGAGTAGTAATATTTAGCATTTTTAGTATCATGATAGCAGAATATTCAGTAACAATAACTGCATATTAAAACCGCTCCAAGATATGATAAGATCTTCTGAGAATAATATAATTTCACACGCAACTTCGATATAAATTCACGTTTCATGCACTGGTGTGCGCACAGGTGGGGGGTGCCACAGGTGCACAGGTACCTGCTAATAAGTTTTTTTTTCTTTAAGTGAAAAGTTTTAATATTGATAATAACACCGTTGTGATGTGACTGCAATTCAGGACGAGGCATCATCATCGACCCCAAGCCTTGGACCAAAACTATCTCCCCACTCTGACGAACGTATTCGAGGAATTCCTTCAAATAGAATCGAGAGGTATGATAGGTGTTACATCGCGGCTCATATCAACCTAAAGTCAATGTGTAACACTGTCCCATGGCAGATTCAGTTTTTGTTTCATTGACATTTTTTTCTCTAAAAACACAGATCAAGCTTTTGTTACAACGGGATTTAAAAGTTGGAACAAGGCTAGTGAGTATTTCAAAGCACATCGGGCCTCAACGTGCCACACTCAAAGTTCAGAATCGTTTGGTAGTTTTCCTTCTAATGAAGAAAACTCCTCATCAATCGATGTGTTGCTTAATAAACAAAAAGAAAACGTCTTATCCAAAAAGCAGGCAGAAAAAATTACAACCATATTGTTATGGAAAAAAGCATTGGGAATGTGTATCATAGAACGGAAACAGTTAGTGCTTAGTAACCTATAGAAAACCTAATAGAAACCTACTTCAACACCAATAAATTCTAACCCTTAAGTGCCATGGTTGACCATGGTTATTTGTGACACCATTACTGTCACGGTGGTCTTTTAATAAATTTTTTATAAACGTTACTAATATACTTTGTTAAATATTAATGTGATTTAATCATAATGTAGGTTGTATGTAATTATTGCAGTATTTAAATAGGTTTTTAAAGACCTTTAGTCAGCAGTCCAAAATCAATATTGTGCTTACGCGTTTCGATTTTAAAACACCATTGTCAAGACAGTACTACAAACGGTAAATCATTAGGCACTGGGCGTCGTCATAAATTAACACCACAAACACGAACACGGAATTAAAATTTTGTTAAACATTACAACCACGTTTGGTAGGCTTACCGTGCGACTCGGCTGTGAACTGGTACAAGACTGCAGGTAAATTTTGGAAAATTTAAACTATGCCTTTGTTGTTTACAACTGTACACCAGATGTTTAATTTGTATTCATTTGTTTAATTTATCAAATTTATTGCTTATAATTAAGAGCAAAATATCAAAAGTATGCAGAATCACTGGAGAAAATTAATGAATTACTTACGCAGAATACGATTAGTCCTAACTCTGATTCAGTTTATTACACAGGAAGGAACACAGGAAGCACTTATTTTTATGTCCCTGTTCCTTGGTCACACTAGGCATTAAACTCTCCTTCTCTTCACAATTGCTCTGTTGGTGTTTCCTTCCTCCAATGAACTTGTGAAATCCTTTTTTTTACTACCATATATATTTTGAAATATGAGCAGAGGCGGATTACCTCATAGCTTTTGGTTTTACCATTGCAAATACAATTTCCTTCCTCATGTTTATCTGTAGTAGAATTAGTGTCGTGGTCAGAAGCACTGATATGGTCCTCTTCATCATGACTGATTCTGGCTCAGTAAGAAAGTTATTATCTTTATTCTATATCTTAAGAGATGTTACCTAATTCTGGCTTATTTTTTCTTTTCTGAATCCATTATCAAAACCGTAAACTCTAAATAAAATAGCAAATAAAACAACATCACTTTACAATGATAACTAATTGCATGGAGAAGTTCCAATAGCAACAAAACACATATACTGGTGCGGAGGTCTAATGACACCTCAGGGCATTTTGAAACCCTCTTTTCACTGCAGCAGAGCAACATGAAAACCACTTTAAACACATCGCACATGAGTTAACTGGTAACTACTGAGAATAGTAACATTGCAGCTAACCCCTTCCTGTTGTTGTCTCTAGATTTATCAAGGTGGGGGTCTGAAAACACCTCACGCCAGTGTGTACTTAAGGGTTAAAAACCAACAGAATAAAATATATAACGTAACAAATTACATAACAGTTTTATCACTGAAGTTAAAAATAATTAAGATGATAACTTGTATTAACCCATAGACTTTTAACCATTTAAAACCAAATCAATATTTACTTATTAACCTAGTCTTTTACACAAAAAATCATTGCACAGTACTTTGTGTAAAACAAAGCATAAATAAAGCACATTGTAAAATTGTTCATTAAATAAATACAATAACAAATTCAAACTCAAAATTCTAGTAGACCATATGTACATATAAATTGAGTATGTTTACATCTTACTACTGTGAGTGGGATTTTCAAAACATAAATTTCATTCAAAAATATGAATACCGGTACCTATAATTTTAATACGCGCAATGCAGAAACAAAGAATAAATAGTACATTAGTTTTTCCACTTCCCCTTTTAGGCCACTTTTTAGATTTTCCATGATTAATATTCGCTGAATTATAGGTACCTAACATAAAACAATCACAATCCAGACTGTTCTTACTTTTTGATGAGATGTTAATTTTGCAACAATCGGATGATATTTTGTGCCTTCCAGTTTGTAGATACCATTAAATTTGACAAACTGCAGTGTAAACAGATTGCATACCATACATGTGAAGGAGCTATATCAAATATTCTCACTGTTCTACATTGTGTGCCGAACCATATAGTGTACTTTAATATTGTATTTTTAAAATTTAACACATATGTTTTACAGAATAGATCTCAAATATAGCATAACATATTAAAAAAAAATTAGGCGAGTGAGGTATAGTTAGGTGTTCCATTAAAGATTTTTGCAAAATATTATTCAAACTGCAAAATAATATTTAAAAATAGTGCACACTAATTTTGTAGGTTAAACAAAGGACTATGAATAGTGCATCTTAAATTAATTAAATTTAATAAAACTACCTATGTTAAATTCATTGACACATGTTTCTGAATAAATTATGTATAATAAGCAATCCTAAATAAAATTCAATCAGTAGCAAACAAGTGAAGATGCCTTACAAAATACTGGTATAAACAGAGGGCCAGATACATATGGTTTGAACCAAAACATTTGACATAATTTTAATTTAGGCTAGTAAATTTCTCGTGGGACTTCTGTAAAAGATGTTTAAAGCGTGTGGACAACTAAACAATATAAATATTCATTAACAATAATAACATAGTATTATAGTTAAATGTATCAGAAAATTACAGACCTTAGAGTCTTGTAAACAAATACTTTAATACGGTGTAATTTAAAAGTTGAAAAATGTTTCCACAAAACCCAAATAAATTACACATTAGTACCTTCTAATTTGTAGATGCCATGACAGTGACTGAGTGACAAAATGTAAATAAATGATAATGAGAAATAAGATAACAAATGTGACTGTGCTAAAATGCATGTAACATCTGCTTCTTATAAATTTTAGTCAATTTATCATTATTCCTGGGAGTAATATATATTATTGCCAACATTACGTAATATGGGATACTCAGAAGCTCAAAAGAAAATCAGGCCAACAGCTAATTTTTATTTTTACCATTAATACAAATATTTACTTCATAAGTGACCTATAATTTAGTACTTATAGACATAGGTGTACCCAGAATCAGAACTAGGTGGACAGCAAACCATGGTCGCTGGTGTACCAGATTCATCTATATGACTAGGACTGGTGTCTATACAAACTTTTCGATATTAAAACCATTTCAGTATGAGAAACAACTGATTATTCACCATTGCCTATCTAATTTTGTTTTGTAGGATCACTTAATCATCATTTAATTACTTTTTTATTGCTTTTAGAAGGGGAGGCAGATGCCCCCTCACCAGGTACACCCATGTACAGATCATTGTTGTATTGTATTGTACTACAGTATCCCATATTCTCTAGAGGTTTGTGGTGAAATATAAATTAGCAAAGGCCTACACTATTAAATAATAAATCAGATACATCAGCTATAATCATAAAAAATATATCAAATATTTAATTCTGTACTTTTTAACTTGATTTGAGTTTTATTGCTGTTCTCAAACATGCTAGGGTGTACAATTAGACACAGCTGTAAGTTCGGCAAATATATTATTAGAAGAGCAGACAATAATAGTTTCCTGGACCCAACACTAGAAGCCACGCCATTCAGGGTCAAATAGGAGTGGGGGTATTTATCAATGGCACGTATATTGTTATCACAAGTGCGCGTTATACCATATTATACTGTTAACGTTTTGATACTTCAAACAATGAGATTGGTAACAGTACAGTTCACGAGTATATTGTATTTAAAGGCGTTCAGAATAAAGAATAACAAAATCGTAAAAATACGATTCACTGTCTAACTTCAAGCGTGTTTGTGTCTCATAATATTTTAAAAAGTGCATTATAAAATTATTCAAAACAAAAACACCGTTTAACTCAACAGCTGATCTAAACTGCAGAAGCGTTTAAACTAACCTAAAATGTCAAACAAAGGAAGATGAAAATTCCAAATCTTACTAAGCAATGTCTGAAAAGAAATATACATACTCAACATTTTCGTCTTCTTTCTTCTTATCGTCCATGGCTTTATCTTTTCTCCAGAAAAACCACTTCATTTTAAAGATATCGCGATACTGGTACTGACCTAACCTCAACTAGTACAGACCCAGCAAGTACTGCGTCGGGCTCAGACAACAAAGTGCAGTACATTCACACTCAAAAGTCGAGACGGTTGACGCGAGACCAAGAGTAACACTGCCAATAAAATTTCAATACGCGAGGCTGTGGTAACTGGCAACAGCCTGGCGCCTATTTAAACCATTCATAAATTATACATGGCTCAAATGCAAGCATGATTAATTGTGTTTGTTATCGTTACAGTGTATTAATTTGTTCCCTTTCGGGATCTTAACAAATTACTGTTATCTCTGTGTTCGCCCGACACTTACCAATAATAAAAATAATCATTTTTATCGCATTGTTACCATTAATTGGAACTGTCATATTTAACAGTTTGTAAATTATACACTTCTTCCTGAGTAAATTGACCAATGATTTGTGGGAGGGTGGAGGGGGGTTAAGGAAATTAAAATTTATTGTAATTTACTGAAAGTTTGAAGTTGAAGCGCATATTATACTTCAGACACTTTATTTCATAACTCATCATAGGAATAAAGTAATCGTCTAAGCCCCATAACAACGTAATGTATTTGTTCTAAGCGTATTGCCTTCTGGATTGATTTTTAACCATAAATAAAGAAGTTACATACCCTTACTATCGTAAATCTTACTTTCTGTACTTTATGATCTGTTACAATTGAACACGTTATCGAAGTTTACATTAGTATCACATTATACAAACACATTGTGTCTGATAAATATATTCTTGTATATAGCCGGGCGTACGCCTAAATTAAATTATTCGTTGTGTTGCGTCTCTTCGCATGCGTATGTGTATGAATACGTAATTTAACAGTATTTATAAATTTGAATATCTCCAGGAAATACGTTATAGTTTAAACAGAGGCATCAAGGAGGCTGAAGAGCCCCGTTCCTCCAATAACTCATTGCGGGAAAAATAAAATCTTCTGATAATTCTTATAAATATACACATTTGGGCATTCTCAGCCGTTTTAATTAAATAAGAACAATTATACTGGTTTAAGAAAAATAATGTAGCTCCATTTCTAATTGCAACCAACAAGAGTAAAACCGGGACGTAGTTTTGTTCGGATATCACGGTTCGTATCGTATATTTGCATGGTAGTCGTAATTCATATTGATAAATTTGATTGTTCAGTCAGGACCACTTTTTTATCAATGCCTGTTTTTTATAAACGTGGTATTTAGCGTATATTACAGAAATGTACAGGTAAGATTCTTCTTAACTAGCATTTCTTCAAATACATTGCCTGGTAATATATCTTAGATTTGTTCATTCTAGGAATACAGATATTCCATCCAATAAAAATGGTCACAATTTCCAAGGTAGTATTAATACGCAAAAAAAAAAAAAAAAAAAAACACACACACACACACACACAAGCATAATCAAATATGTACTTCAAATGTTCTACTATATATATATATATATATATATATATATATATATATATATATATATATATATATATATATATATATGAAGTACATATTTGCTTATGCTACAGTACATTAATTGCCTCATTAAAGATAGTTCCTCCATCAAATTAAACATAGTTTCCTTCCCAAATTCAGAATCTATAGATACTACTTTCAGAATAATAATACTAACATGTTTAATAGCTAAACAAAATTACTTATAATTTAATGCGAAATATTTTAATTTCATCGATAACAAACGTGTATTTATGGGATCAGCATGACAAGTATGTTGGTTAAAGTTTTCTCATACGACTATAAAGTTAAACACATAGTTTGGTGTGGAAATGAGTATAAATGCAATATATATATATAATACTAATTCCATATAATCCATATGTTATTTTGTATTATTATATAGTTTTTTACTCTGATGTTGGTATTTGCTTATACAATAGCAACAACAGACAAATATACGGCTTCACAAACCACTTCAGCACTTCCAACTCAAAAATAAAGGTTTAAAAAGTGAAATAGAACAGACACTAATTACATTAATTAGACCTAACAATAACCTTCCGTGGTAAAATAACACCAGTTCAGTACTGTAAGCAACCTAATCCTGCCTACTCAGAAACTAGTCTTCAAATCGTCATTGTTTCACTAAATGGCATACATGTATAATGCCACAGACAAAAAGGCTAATATACAAAGGAAAGAAGAGAAAGAACCAGACCGATCTGACTGTTTCTGATACATCTATTGCTGTGATATATAAAAGAGATATATACCACAAAGTCGGTAATATAGTGTATTTAAAACACGTAGTACAAAGATAAGAAGAACATCCTCAGACCTAACGATATCTACAGGAAAAAATATTTTACTTCGACTATTGTAGCATCTATATCTTACAATAATATTCGCAGTAATTGTCCGAGTTATGACGTGCGACAAATAAGAATATTGCCAAGATCCGTTGTACAGAGCATCTCCAAAAAGACCCAGTATAACAAGCAATAATATAATTGTGTCTAAGGTTTAATTCAGTAAGGACCTAGATGCCTGTACTGAAACATTTTGTAATTTACGAGGCAGAAAAACAAGATCCTTTTAATATCTGGATGACTAGATGGATAGCCAAGCCGATTCTTTTTGTGAAACCGATGAAAAACAAATCTCCATTGTAATCCTTTGTCTGTGGTGAAACTACATTTACAATAGACTCCAGTACCACACCTTCCAGGAAAGAGTCCAAAGATAACAAAGCGGCGCGCGGCGGTGACTCATCTATAAGTCCTGGCTGGCTAGCCGACCTTCGTCCGCTGGAATGGTGTACACGACTGCGCTCGATTTTATTTATAAATGTGAATTAATTGCTTTCTTATTTAATGTTCGTTCGTGTTCTGTTATATAATTTTAAGTTACCCAATTCGCCAAAATAATGGAAGATCTAATGATTCCGTCATGCCCAAACACACCGTTAACGTTTATTAATTCTAAGGTTTACGTTTGTCTTTAGAATTGTTCAGAATTTATTTTTACTATATACAAACTTTCTACTCCGAAATTATATGAACCGTTGTCACATAACCAGTTATAAATTAATTGATATTACAATTTGAACTCTCAATATTGTTATCGAATTACTAAAACTAAATTCTGCGGAAAGTACAGTTTATTTGTTATAACTCGTGACGCAAATGCACACCACATCTGACATCTGATATGACGGCTCTGATACAACCTTACAGTCGAGCAACGATTTTATTATTCCTAAGGTTTACGTTTATCTTGAGCACCATTCAGAATTTATTTTAACTAAATACAAACTTTCTATTCCGAAATTATATGAACCGTTGTCACATAACCAGTTATAAATGAATCGATACTACAATTTGAACTCTACAATTTGAAGAAATAGAGGGTAGCTGGTGCATCCTCACTTTCGGATTAACTCTGTAAAGAATTCTAAAGGACGGTTTGGATATAGTACAAAGTCAATCTTTAAAAAATATTGAATTTATCAGCTATTAAGGTTGGAAGTGGTTGAATCCACCAATTAAGGTAACATAAAAATGAAAGGCTTAAAATTTAACCTAATTCTTTGGCTGATTCTTGTGATGTCCCGCACGGATCCGGTAGATCTTAAATGCGGGAAATTGTCGTCTACTTATTAGTTGTAAACAGTGGCATGGATGCCTGGACAAATTTACTTGGTTCGATTAAGGTACTGTAAACGGATATACGTAGGAAATTCTTGGAGCATATTAAATCAAATCTTTCAGTTCCAAAATTACGTATGGTTAATCACTAATATTACATTTAAAAAATATTACTTTTCTAAAATCTTACGAAAGCTACTTTAAGAATAGTAAACAGCAGACTAATTTCTTGCCATTACATAGATTTAATTAATGTGTTAAGAAGTAATTATTATGTAATTTCAAATATGAATGCTTTATAACATCAGAGGTGAGTTAGATATCTCGCTTTAACTCAAAGTAACAAATGTTTAAAACGTTTTAGTCAAAATTAACACTTTACACGAGTTGTGAGTGCCCTTTAAGAATTTGATCAGGGTGTTGAGTTCATATTTTACGGGGGATTAACACATATTACGGCGGCATCGATAGTTTTTTCAATTGTATGGTCCATGATATTGGAAAACTGCTGAGTTCACGGTTGAATTTACATAACGGCGTTCGAAATGTATTATGAAGTAATCATGGTATTATGGTTAATTGTGTTATTTGTATCCGTGTGTTACATCTCACAGTATTCATAAAGGCGTGTTGTTAAATTATTGAAAGCAAATCATAACTTAACGTAACAGCTGATCCAATCGGCAGAAATGTTAGGACTAAAGTACTAGTAAGCTAAATAACATTTCTAAAAAATAAAGAAGAACATATTAAAAATACAATGTTTGTAAATTAAGTATACGTACTCAACATGATCATCTTCACTCTTCTTCTCGCCCGTGGCTTCGTCTCTTCTCCAGATACCCCACTTCATCACGAAGACGTCTACACACAGAATTGTCCTAACCTTAACACAAAATCGCCACGCACTGCGCACCGACACCGGGTAGCAACACGTCACTCTCAAAACTGTGCGTTGACTCGCTGAGACCAAGGGTTATAAGGCTGTAAGGCCACGCCTACTTTTGACGAGGGTGGGTGACGTCACCTGTAGAGGGGACGCTTCCTTGTCACCCCCTTAAAATAAAAGCAGCCCCGGGCTCTGACGTTAGGCCTCGGGGGGGGGGGGGTTAAAAAGGGGGGGGGGGTTATTCAGGACATGAACACATTAAAGGTGCTGAATTAGCACACCCAAGTATTAAAAAATATGTTTAATGCCGATGTTAAAAAAATAACAGAGTTTAAGACATTTGTCATCGTTAATATAAAAAAATAATTAACCACTGGAATCTGATCGAGGAACTTAAACACTCTAAATAACTTTGTATTCAATGTTGAAATCCCGGTATTACACGCAAATAATAAAAAAATATTACCTACCCAAAACATTAGATACATCCAGTATAATGTCTTATTGCGTTAAATATCCTATATATTTTCTAAAGACCATTCTAGGCAGATAAATACATTTGTATTGCAGTAAGAAATGTATGAACTGGATTACAAAGACCATTCCAATTAGCATTTTAGTTAACGTGTGTGTGTTTTATTTTAGATTAAATAATGTTAAATGATAGCGCTATTTTGAGTCACAGAGTTGCTGCCATGCAGATAAAAAAAATTGATAATGAAGATGTGCCGAAGTAATTTTATTTAAAAAATTTGTCTCCATAACAATTGTAGTGTGCTAAAACAGCCCATTATTGTATTTTAACTGTACACGGTGAACTTACTAGGATGGAAAAGGGACCATAAAATTATAAGATTAGTGATTTTAAGAAAAAACTTCCATCTCATCATTATGGCGTTATTTGAGTGATGTAATCTTATTTAGTGGGGTTTTGAGAAAATATTATTGGTAAATACGCTATTCTTGTCATTTAAAATTAGAAATAGCTTATGTGGTTGTGTACAGTTTTATGTTTGGGTTATAATTGATAAGTTGGTCCAGAATCAGTTTCGACTGACTAGTGGAAACAAATGTGGGGACAAGTTTTAAATGAATACATACGAGTGCTTAGTTTTTACCGTAAGCATATTCCATGCATAGCATTTTCTATAATGGGCATTACGATGACCACTTTGAGAGCGTTTCTTTAAATGTTGTCTCAGGCATTTATGTTTTGTCTACCTATAAAATTTGGAACTTCTGGTCACTAAATATGCTAAACTGCCTATTTTGGCCTAGTACATTCACATTTGTTCACGGTTTGAGATTATGTGGTGGCTTTTCTTAATATATAAAATTGAAAGAGTATTGATATCAGAGAAAGAAACTGTCGAAAACACATTTAAAATAATGTCCGTAGAGTCGTGCAAAATAGCTTCAGGGAGCGTGTATTGATAACCCTATTTGACCTCTATATTCTCCATGTCACCCTTTACTGTCGATTAAAGAGTGTGTTGGTTTAAAGCAGGTTTGTCCTCTAGTACGAGATTAGAGGTGGGACTGCTACATCGATCACCTAAAACGACCGTCAAACTTTCGAATACTTACCAATACAAGTGGGGGGCAAGCTAATCAATAAGCTTCATATAGAAATCAAACAAATCAATGACACCAAAAATTCAAGTATCGTCCAAGAGACTTCCTGGTATACAAAGGTATACAAGTTGGTGCAATAAGGGTTTGATTTGATTTTTGTAATTTTAAAGAAAACTTTAGTCATAGCTCTTTAAGACGCCGTTTTTAAAAATAGACAAATCTTTTTCATTATTCAACGAGGAGTGGTAGAGATCTAGAGGAGAGTTTCGAGATAGCTTATATCAGACACAAAAAAAACTGTTGAAGATAGTGATATGACAGTATTTACATGTAAAATGACTGCAGTGTGTGACACGTATTAAATTACATTTCATAACAAAATATTGTTTTCTTGAGTCATATATGAATAAAAACGTTATTCCCCAAAGCGATAACCCTTGTACACATTGTAAAAATATCCCGTGTTTATGTTTAGCCGTTTCTATCTAGGTCTGATTACAACATTTCCTACGTTTCCTACTTTAAATACCTCTGATTCATTGTTAAGCGATAACAGTTTTTAACTATTAATGAATTTAGGGAAGTTATTTTAAAAGGCTATGAATTTTTTTTAAATCCGACCACAAAAACGATTGCACTATCCCTTTCTGATATCCTACGCCAGAGTAAGTGGCTTCCAGTGTTTGATCAGATTGATTTCAATTCGTGTAAAAACAACTAGCATCCTTATTCTTTTTTTAAAAATCCTACTCATAATTCTGACTTACCTCTGATTCATTGTTAAGCGATAACAGTTTTTAATTATTAATGAATTTAGGGAAGTTATTTTAAAAGGCTATGAATTTTAAAAAAATCCGACCACGAAAACGATTGCACTATCCCTTTCTGATATCCTACGCCAGAGTAAGTGGCTTCCAGTGTTTGATCAGATTGATTTCAATTCGTGTAAAAACAACTAGCATCCTTATTCTTTTCTTAAAAATCCTACTCATAATTCTGAATTACCTCTGATTCATTGTTAAGCGATAACAGTTTGTAACTATTAATGAATGTAGGGAAGTTATTTTAAAAGGCTATGAATTTTTAAAAAATCCGACCACAGAAACGATTGCACTATCCCTTTCTGATATCCTACGCCAGAGTATGTGGCTTCCAGTGTTTGATCAGATTGATTTCAATTCGTGTAAAAACAACTAGCATCCTTCTGACTTTTGTAATACTAGTATTTTTAAATGCAATATATTTTATTAGAAACTCGTGCGTAGCAACTCCCTTAGCTTCACAGCACACCTAGCACACTTTGGCTGTCAGCAACAATTTGTTGTGCTCACAAGCTGACGTGATGTCATTACTCTGGGTAGCTCGTGCGTAGAAACTCCCTTAGCTTCACAGCACACCTAGCACACTTTGGCTGTCAGCAACAATTTGTTGTGCTCACAAGCTGACGTGATGTCATTACTCTGGGTAGCTCGTGCGTAGAAACTCCCTTAGCTTCACGGCACACCTATCACATTTTGAATGTCAGTAACAATTTGTTGTGCTTACAAGCTGATGTGACATCATTACTCTGTGTAGCTCGTGCGTAGAAACTCCCTTAGCTTCACGGCACACTAGCACATTTTGGATGTCAGCAACAATTTGTTATGCTCACAAGCTGACGTGATGTCATTACTCTGGGTAGCTCGTGCGTAGGAACTCCCTTAGCTTCACAGCACACCTAGCACACTTTGGCTGTCAGCAACAATTTGTTGTGCTCACAAGCTGACGTGATGTCATTACTCTGGGTAGCTCGTGCGTAGAAACTCCCTTAGCTTCACGGCACACCTAGCACATTTTGAATGTCAGTAACAATTTGTTGTGCTTACAAGCTGATGTGACATCATTACTCTGTGTAGCTCGTGCGTAGAAACTCCCTTAGCTTCACGGCACACTAGCACATTTTGGATGTCAGCAACAAATTGTTATGCTCACAAGCTGACGTGATGTCATTACTCTGGGTAGCTCGTGAGTAGGAACTCCCTCAGCTTCACGGCACACCTAGCACATTTTGGACGTCAGCAACAAATTTGTTGTGCTCACAAGCTGACGTGATGTCATTACTCTGGGTAGCTCGTGAGTAGGAGCTCCCTCAGCTTCACGGCACACCTAGCACACTTTGGCTGTCAGCAACAAATTGGTTGTGCTCACAAGCTGACGTGATGTCATTACTCTGGGTAGCTCGTGCGTAGGAACTCCCTTAGCTTCACGGCACACCTAGCACACTTTGGCTGTCAGCAGCAATTTGTTGTGCTTACAAGCTGATGTGACGTCATTACTCTGAGTAGAGTAGTCTACTGCAGCTAATGTATTAAACAACGTGTGGTGGTATTTACGATACCATCGTTAAATAATTAATGTAGCTGTTATGGACTGTTGAAATAAAATTGATTTTGCTGAATAAAGCAGAGAGATCTGCGCTGGGATTAGGGTCATTGAAGTTTCATACAGATAAAGTAAGCTTATATAAAATTAAGGACAGTGTAATTTTGTGTATTTATCGACCTCTTGGAGCTAATACTTTGGATATGCAGATTTTATAACTAGGAATTATACGAGTTGGGTTTCAAAGCAACATCTGGAAATAAGTACCCTGGGACTAACATAAATTGATAATTTTTGTAACCGAGGTTACCAAACATCAATATAGGAATATCTTTTTCATTAAAATAGGTTCTAACTAGGCCACTAGAATCACTAATACAACATCTAACTGTTATAAATTATATCACAACGGGCTTAATACATACGTATTTATAGCCACTACTATCTTCATAGTCCTGACCACGAAGTTCAGATAATAGCCACTTGTACCCAAGATCAGGAATATTAAACTTTCAGTAATTAACACAGAAACTACGTCCTTTATAGAGAAACAATCCCATGAACACAATTTTAACTTATAAAAACGAAAATATGAACACGTTCACAAATTCAGTGACACCACCAATAGTTTGTTACTATTTTTATTTATTGAAATAATGAATTCTATATTGATTATAAAGCTCAACAAATACTTGACTATAACCAACAAATACTTAAATGAATATTTCACTACACGAATGTTTTGCAAACAATGAAAGTGCTACATAAAATATAAATCAGTACCTTTTAAAATCGCCAATGGCGCAGTGTAGCGGGTACGGCGGTTATCGCAAGATAACCAGATCAAGCAACGTCGAGCGTGGCCGCTGCTTGGATAGTTGACCGCTGAGCGATCCTGTCCTTGCAAGCGGCCCGACTGCCCGGCCATTGGTGGTGGTTCGGAAGTCACCTTTAAGCCGTTGGTCCCCAGGTTAAGTGTTAGAGAGGGCTTCTTAGCCCTAACTTCACCTGGTAAAATAAGACATTCTTTACTTTACTTTTACTTTTTTTAAATGATTTCTAAACTCTAAAAATTTAGAAGTTGAAAATCTGGTAAGACAAAAATCTAAGAGCCTGTAGAACAGTAAATAACTTGGAAAATGAAACTTAATATTTAAATTTACCTTAAAAAGTCATTGAGGAAATTGAAAACCTGTATACAAACAATGGGAAATTAAACATAGGATAACATACAAGTGTTCTTAAAAATGTCTTCTCTAACCACTGCTGACAATTTGAATTCATCAGTTTCAACATCCCGATGGATATTTTATTTCTTAATTAACTTACAAGTAATAAATTATACTTTTGTGGGATAAATACAAATACTTAATTAAAGCTGTCAAACCAGTTAACAACTCTTTCTCGTATGAATTAAATTCTCACATATTGCAATACTGACCATAGGCCATGGAGTAAGCGACATACGTGTCTGTGTCCTAATGCTTTTTAAAATTCAAACACGTTTCCGACAAATAAAACGTGCAAAAATTAAAAACACATTATTAATCAAAAAAAGAAAAAACTAATGTGAATAACTTTAGGAAAATATTTATATCCCAAGCGTTCTCAAAGATATTTGAAAATTATTTTTGTAGATTGTTAAGGGTTTTTGAAAAGTATGATAGGTAAAGTACAGTTATTTTGGGCTTTGAAGACGGTATAGATGAACAATATTTGCTGTTCAGGAATTTACAAGGGCCAAGTTTTGACAATACAAAGGTCTCTCATCCCGTGATTCATGTCACTCTTCTAGGAAACTGGACTTTGAGTTAACGGGAAGCGTGGCCGGGAAGTACTGTATCTTATCTCCTACCTACACAATAGAAGCCAGGCCAGAGACGCTCGTATATTCTTAGCCTTCTAGGAACACCTAAAATTCTAATCTTTTGTTTATTTTGTAATGGAGTCATTGGATTTTATAAGGATCTATTCTTGGTTATCTACTCTTTCTTATTGTATTAATGATTTGCCTTATATTATGAGACAAACGGCTAGGGTCGTATATTATGAAGGTGACAGAACCTTTTTTAATATCACATAAATACTAATATTGACAAAAGTTTTAAATTCTATAAAAACTTATTTACTGGTTTTCTGAAAATAAGTTTAACTAAATATAGATTATCCCAAATATTATTAAAAATCAAACTATCAACTTTCAATGAAAGCACAACTCCCATGTGAATTTTACAGCTGCATGTTCTTGACCAGTTGCCTCAGACCGAAATAACTTAAGTAGTACAAATATAGTTAAATGTTTGTTAGTGTTCAACATTTTGTTGTGCTCTTAGACAGGTCAGCCCAATAATTGACGAAATAATTGTGCTATTAGTCTATTTAATATTTTATCTTATAAGGTCGGTTGGCGTTCCTAATAAGATTTCAAAATGTGCCTTAGGCTACAAAACAAGAGTCGCTTTACAAAGTTTGCACTTTGTAAAAACACTGCTTTTAAAATTAAAACAACTCTTTTTACAATCTTATAATGAAAACTTACTGCACTTTTTACTATCTTACAATATCCATGTTTTTTTTCATAGAAATGGATATATTCAAGGCTAGTCTCTGTAAATACAGTCGAAACACACTGTTTCTATATATTTGTATCAATTTCCAGACGAACTGGGTTAACGGAAACTTGACTTTCCGCAAGTGTTTGCGGAGTAATACTGTAGATGGTGGTTTGCCTGATGTGAAATCAAACCGTTTAATAATTGTTGATATAGGGTCAGAAGATGGAAACAACGCCTTTCCTTGGTGGGGGCCTCATTTACAAGGCTAACATCATATAATTCGTCGCCAAATAAATACATGATTGACTGGCTACAGAAGCGTGGTAAAAGCTAAGAAGAGCAAAGCACCACGAAGACGAAATTATTTGAAGCAATCCAACGATTGAGGCCTCCTGATAAAACCTACAAAATTGATATCATGTTAATAGGGCCATACAGTATTAAGGCTACCCCTATACATGTGTGATTTAAATGCAACTGAGTTTATCTAGTCAAAAGTTAAACACCATATTCGATCCAGGAATACATACTGCAACATGTTATCAGCTCTAGAGCAACTACTGAATGAAGCTTTGATTTCTGTCGAGCCTTCAGACTAGAAAAAGTATTATGAACATGTAATCCACACTGACAGTGAATACTGTGTGAAAAACGGAATTATGCAGGATGCCGTGGATGAAATGATTACTAAACTTAGAGAAGATAGGTAAAGTGATTCATCGAGTTTGTCTGATGTCGAAATTGGCTACAGCACTGATGATGATAAAGAAATGTTAAGTTGTGAAAAAGTAGCCAAAGAAGATAACAACTAAAGTCATGAAACTGCGTAATTCATATGCATTCCTTATATTAACATGGCACCATTTTAAAAGCGTATTTCATGTAAATAAATAATATATTTAGTGTAAAAAAATGTCCTTAAAATATTGATTTCATTTAATTTTGTTTCAACGTTAGTTTAAGTTATTTTTAAGTTTTTTTTTTAATTCGTGAAATTTGCAAGAATGTCAATGCCACATTAAATATAAAATAGTTATATCCCATTTAAATGTAAGAAAACGTTGTAGATTTTGTTATTATTACATTCAATGAGGCTCAGATAAATTTTTGTTGAATTAACACAAATTAATCAATGAATTCAACACATCTCTTTGCGATAACATTTGATTAAGAAACTTTAGCATAATAATCATGTACCGAGAATAACTCAGATAACAACTTTATTATATTTAGTACTATTTATATTTGTATAATACCATTTTAGTAGGTTTGACATTTCTCACACTATAGTTTCTTTTCTTATAATTTATTTAACTTAAAAAGCTGTAATATGACTTTACTGATTATGGTCAACTAATTTTAACCGACAAAAAATACCATTGGACGTAATGTTTGGTTTAGTTTTGAAATTTCATTTTCTATGTGATTGCTAAACAAATGTTATTTTATTTCAAACTTTTTTTAATACTAAAGAACATTGAACTATGTAATGTCTGAAAATCGCAAGTTTAATCAAAACTGTACCTAATCGTTAAAAACGAAGACTGAATTAGCAATTGACATCTGCAACATTAGTGCACACGATTTCAGTTACAGCCTGTAGAGAGGTGGTCCAGCGCCTTCAATTTTACGATATGCAATGAGACCAGGGGCTTCTTATGACAACAAATTATACTACTAGTAGGGCCTATAGTTCGTTGATCGTGACTCGCCTACAATAGTTAAGTACCTACTATAGTCGCCTACTATGGGTCGGTTGAAAAGAAACTCCCTATTTTTATTTGGTCATCAAGTTTTTATTTTTTACATTTAATAACAAAATTAAGTATTTAATGAAAGGTAAGAATGTTAGGAATGTTTCAGTCAAACAAGTTATTTAATAAATATTAAGTATGAAACCTCTCAAAATTCAATGTATGCGCCCGTATTTTCTACCAGTTTTTCCAAACGTCTTGGAATATCTGCTATGGACTTTTGCAGGAATTGTTGAGGTACATTTGTAAGCACTTGCTGAATCCTTCTTCCAATTCATAAAGGTTCCTATGTTTTTGTGCGGTAGACTTCATCCTTTGCTCAACCCCAGAGAAAAAATCACAAGGCGTGAAATCCGGATTACGAGCAGACGATTTATATGGTCATCGACGACATAACCAACGTCCTGGAAGCGGTTGTCAAGACATTCTCGAGTACTCAATGCGAAGTGTGTTGGAGCCCCATCTTGCATGAATATCATGTTCTCAATGTTATCAAAAGCTGACAAGATTTTCTGTTTTCAAGCATGTTTGGTTCCGCTCTCCATTCATTGTATCTCTCAAGAGAAAAGGTCCAATAATGTGACTTGATGTTATACCACACCAAACGGTGATCTTGGGACGGTTTCTCATTTTCTCAGCCGTAGCTTTAGGGTCAAACTCTGCCCAGTAATGTGAATTGTGGAGATTAACAAAACCCCCAACATGAAAAACCTCTTTGTCAGTCCAGACAATGTTATCAAACAGTTTGGAAAATCTTTATGCCACCCAAGCATAATTTCTCCGTATTCCTTCCGGGGATCACAGTCTTCAGAAAATATTTCTTGGCAATCATGTGGGTTCCAAGGACTAAAGCTGAAAGACTTCACGACTGCCATAACAGACCACTCTCACGAGATGCTGAGTTGACTTTCCGGGACTTCTCTTCAACGATTTGAATATTTCTTCTGATCTAAATGTTGATTGACAGCCGGGTTTTCTACTGTGTTTCACTGATGCAGTAGTCATTAATTTTTAATGCCAGTTTCTTTATATTTTTGGATCCAACACAATATGAGTGAGGTCCGTTGATATTGCGTCACCACATTTGCACTTCCACTACTGACTGCCAAACTTCGTAACGGCAAGCAATTTGCGCTCGCTGTTGAGGTGCCAACCGTCCTGCGGCAATTTTCTTTAATTTTATTTACTTCTCAATCTGTAAAGAAAACAAACAAAATTAGATTTAATGTATTTGGCTGAAACTGGAAAAACCTGTTGTTAAATAGAGAGATTATTTTCAACCACCCTGTAGAAGAAGATAACAAAAGTATATTCTATGGACAAATATTTACAACATAAATTGTATACAAATGCGTGCGATATTGCACAGGAACATCAATATACACCTCAAATTCTTTTCCATTCCAATATTTCATGTAAAACAATTTACATTTATTCATCCTGTATGGTATGTGGGATATAAGAACACTTACAGTATTAACTATTTCATAGAAAAATTGAAAAGTTATTATTCATTATTTATTACATCCTCATTAAAAACCCCTTGTCCCACAATTTTGAAACTTTCGTTATTCATATAAATATTAAATCCTGTTTTGAATTTTTTATTTACTCGGTTATGTTTATGGTATAAAACCCTTAATTTTAAGGTATTTACATTTAATGGTTCTCTATTTTCTTGAAGTATCCTGAGTTTAAAGTTTTAGGCGATTTTAAAGGTTTTTCTACATGGGTCTGTCGTTGTGTCATATTTTTAAACGTTTTGTCTGTATACAGTTATACATATGCATTGCTCAATCTCGGGTTGTCTAAACGATGTTATTGCTTTATTTTAAATAGTTTAGACTGTAAAAAAGATATGATTAAATTATTTATTTTTCATTTCATAACGTTTTTTAGATGCTAAGTTGAATGATTTTAACATGTTGGATTACTTTGGGATTTCGTAGGTCGTTTGGAAGGAAATGAACAGGTCGAGGGAGTTCAGGGGCATTATCATAACTGTTCTAAAAAAACAAGTAAATTACTGCTAGTATTTTGTCATGGAATTATTGTAATTTTGTTTTTGTCATCGCTTTATATGATATAATATTTTTAATTTTATAGTACACTATACTTATCATGTACCCAAACCATAATTATTTACCGCATTAAATTAACGTGTTGTAAGTTATAAAATATAGGTATAACGAATATATAACTGACGACATTAGTAAATATTCTGTTTGATTTCACGTCTCTTACTTTGCAAAATTTCGTACTACTTTCAGTTTTTAAGTGGATTTCTATTGTAAATCTTAAAAATATTCTATGATTATATAGTCTATTCTATGATTGAATTGACTATATGTATTATGTAGGCGAAATTATTACAATTTCGGTATTAATTTACGTGCTTAGTTTCTATCTTAACGTGGATATTGCTGGCCCGCCGCCTGTGGAATTTTAGAATTGCGATTTTTACAATAATTAGTGCCTAATTTTTACAAAAACATTAGAATTTATACCTTTCAGGGACGTATTCAGGTTCGCCATGGACGTGCTATCGATAAGTTAGTTTGGCTAGTGTGGATTTCAAGTTGAAAGTTACACAATAGTTAATACTCAAATGGTATCTATTATTACCAGAATATTATAATTTTTACCCTTTATTAACGAGATTTATACGTTATTCGATTCTGGAAAATTATCCAGGTCAAGGAAGGCACCGAAATCAGAAAAGATACGTAAGAAACATGTTTAACAATAATAAAGTTACTGTGCTTAGATTTTGTTAAGCTCATCACAGTCAGTAACTGTAACTATATGACAAGTGGAGTGATCTAACCTTAAAGCTAATTTTTTAAGATACAATGAGAATCAATCAACCCAAAAATTGTCAAATACAATATATTTAAATTTGTACGTTTATAACTTGTACGTTAAAGAAGTGTGAAATACTTTGTTATAATTTATGGTGAATAGCCCCAGGATATTTTTTTATGAGATAAAAATAAAAATTTACCTTTCACAACAATCTAAATGTGGTGAATATTTCAAAATACAATGGTGGAAGGCTTTTGAGCTTTTTCCGTTCGTTGCGAGAGTAATGGTATGACGGACTGTAAAATGGCCTGTTTATGTTTATGAAGTACTACTTGCCCGCAGCCACGCACGCAATCATTTCCTGCCAAATACCAGGGACATCATAGGCATACAAAACACCTCAGGAAAAATAATTGAGACTGAAAAATATTCCCATCTCCTGGTTCATTTTACATTTCCTTGTTGAAGTTTGGAGAGCTGTATTTTGTTCGCGGCTCCTTCCGATTTTGTTCCTTCGGCTATTGTAAATATGCCGTTCCACATGCTAAAGGAAACCTATTTCAAGTTCCCTATATGTGAAAATTCACAATTTTGATCAATAAACTATTATACAATAACTGTCTAGCATACAAGTACATACTAATACAATAAGTAATAATAATAAGTAAATACAAGTAGTTAGCACCTTCTCTGGTGGTATACACTGAATAAGTCTACTCTTACTGTGATTGTGAACTGTAAGACGTCTGCTGCTTTAAAATTAAAAATCTTTAAAATTATATAAATTTATAATAACTTAAGCGGTAAAACTTCAAAATTACTTTATAATAAGGTTGTAACAAATAAAGAATCTTTTAATCAATGTATTCGAAGATTGTATTTAATAGTTCTTAATAATTGAATAGTAGCTTAAAATATGCATATTCTTGGTTAAATAGCCATTAGAGATAGTGGGGTGAACAGTAGCTTTAAGAAAATGTGCAGTCCATTCATTAATAAACATAATACTTATTATTCCTTAATATATACTCTTGGAAGCAATTCCACCAACAATCACGATTGTACATAATCTGTAAGTTTGTTTCTCTGTTGTATAATTTACGTGGCTTCATAGTATTTAGCAGCTGTAGAAGAAAGTACATGTATATTTGCCATTAAACAGATAAAGTGGGAACAGATAAGGATATGGGAAGATACTTGGATGAATTCGACTATACCAAGAGTAGGAATAAAGTCATAAACTGGACAAAGAAAACGTGTTGCCTAGTGTTAGTATACCCAGCATAACAGTTTATCATGCATGGTCAAAATTTCATTTGTATTCGATAACTTAAGGAGGTTCTTCTTTATTTTTAATATATTATTTACTAAATAAAAATACCCTCCAATTAGGAGACCTATCTTACTTTCTTGAAAGTTAATTTTGTAATATTAAAGAAAAGTAATTTCATAATACTATACTAATAATATTATAAGAATAGGACCTCGATAGAAGAATTTTCAAGAAATAAATTAATTGCTATTTTAAAGTCATAGTTGTTTTGGTGGATAAAATTTGGAGGGGGGTGCCGAAAGGGTCAAAGACACCAAATGATAACTGTAGATCATATAAACTCACATAATCGAATGACTAATATCAGGAAACAATATTAAGGTATTGTACTCGACCTTTATTGCCACTTGAATTATGTAAAGGAGATTCTGCCCATTACACTAATGAATGTCAAGTGCATGTATTTATAGCGGTTTGCTACCTGCGTTGGCTTCATAGTCCAGAATAAGACTGACGTTTGTTGTCACAGAGCCACGTTTTTATTTTTAATCTGGGTCACTTGAGCGTTTAGGATTTTGGCATTTATGGATTGGCAAATACAAATACAAGTCACAGACGGCCGATCTATTCTGTACGATGCGGTCAACTGGAAGCTCGCCAAAGAGTCCCACCATTTCGTCTGATCAGCTGACAACCTTCATTTCACCTACTCTTACTTGCCGCCATGGAGTCAAACGTAAGTATGTTCATAATTTATTCTCTTCAGATTTAAAATAGTCTAATAGTTCTTTCGTTAAGAAACGTTTATTATTTCATAAATACTGATTTCATGTGTATTTTATACACGTATTAAATTTTGTTTGAGTATACTATTTAATATGTTGGAATTTGGAATGCCGATGCCGGCTAGTTTATATGACGGCAATGTACGTTTTTTACAAAATTCATTTTATAAAATCATACGACCATAACAGGAACCTTTATTTTTTCTTTATTATAATTTACAGAATAGTTTTTATTATTGGAAGTGTTTATTTTGAGGAATATACATCTTAAAAAGGCTTCACACGTCGTTGTATCTTGTGTTTACTTTATACATATTGTGTTTTACAATACAACTTTAAAAATGCAATGCCTTTGAGTAGAATTTGTATTATCAGTAACTGTGATCTAAGATCGGATGTGGGCCTATAAAGTCAGATTAAACATTAATATTTGGCTCTCTTTGGAAATCAGACAAATTACTGAACCAAAAGAACAACAATAATAAGCACATGTTTAAAAGTATTTGGTTGCAATCTTCCTTGTAAGCGCTCTCTGTTTTATTATTCCCACTAGATTGTTGTATCTACCAATGCATGTCGAACAATACTGTTTTACAGCAACAGAAGCGTCCATTTGGTTAGTTTATTCCACGAATCAATTTCTCTATAGCCCAGTAGCCTCTAGTATTTCTCTCTTATTTATTTACTCTATGAAAACAACTGTTCGCATTATTACAAAATATTGTTGGCTAATTTAACTGAACATACTAGTCATTCGTATTGTTGTTGCCTGTATTAAAATGAATTTTAAACTGTAGATAACAAAATATGTAAGTACAATATTATCTGAAGTCACGCACAATCTAATGTGTATTCAGTATGCAAGGCGCTTGTATACATGCAGACAAATATAGACTTAAGACATATCAAAGTGCTTCTCTTTATTTCGTCTAAAGCTTAATAGAGTCTGAAAGTAGTAGTTTAGTTAAACCAAAGACCAGTGCATAATTTAACACCTTGTTCTTCACCAAGGACTTTACGCTTATTTTACTAGCTTTAAGTACTATGAACATCAGATACTTCATGAAAATTGCAATTAGTGTAGCCTAAATAGACTGAAGCAAAACAAACATATAGAAGCTAAGGGGTGGAAATTAAATAATAGAAACACAAAGTTTCTTCACAACCGCCTTTGACGCAACAACGGATTTTATATATGACGTAATCATTACAAGAACAAACAAAACATAAAAAGACACAAAAATGAAAATAAGAGAGTTTGATTTAAGGAGGGATCTGAAATATTACGATTAACTTGCATACCATTTTGCTTTTTTCTTGGGACTGGAAGACGGAACAAAAATCTATGTATTTTAGAGAATGGAACAAAAGAGCACATTGTAACGTTTAATTAATATAACTTAAATTTTGCCTAATCGGATCTTGTGGCTTTTACGTGTTTCTTGTGCCCGTGTTATATTTGTTCATTACTGTTATCAAATTATTACGGTTAAAATCGTTCACTTAATTGTATCGTGTCATTACTTTGTATTGTGTCATTGCTTTGTATCGTATCTTACTATGTATAGTATCATTACTTTGTATAGTATCATTACTTTCCATTGTATCATTACTTTCTACAGTATCATTACTGTATATGGTATCAACACCACCGCCCATATAACTCGGTCGGTTCATAACTTAACACATTATTAAGTTCCAGTTTATTTTATACGAGTACATTGTATCGTATCAACACCATCGCTTGGTCGCTGACGTTACCGTCGTTAGTACGTGCCTCGGAGGTGCCTGCACGTTCAAGCGGACAATAAAAAATTCGTATTAATACATGAAGAAATTCTTAATATCTGATAGCACAAAAGGGAAGTTTAGGAACGTCATAGTGATAATGTATATGTGGATAGAGGTAATGAAGCTAGCGAATAGTATGAAACACTTTAGTCTATAATTTATCTAAAATTGAAGTATTTTTAGTACGAGTAGAAGCACTAAGGTGGGCAAAAGGAAATGGGACAACATCAAACATATCAGTAATAAACGAGAATTTCAGTGATCAATAAATCAGCTATCTTGTCGAGTTGGAATTTCTATCCAAATTTCAGAAGTCATAATTCCGAAGTGGTTTTCGTAAAACTCCCTTACTACAACGAGGGACCGCAGACTCCGAGAGCAATGGTGTTTAGACTTGAAATAATGATAAATAAAATGAGTTAAATTATTGTTTACAAAATATTTTACTATTGCTTCATAATACGAACCATATGAATAGTAGAATATTATATTTTCTGCATCTCCTCTAGTATTTGCAATACTACTTTTGAAATAGAGTATTAATATAGAAAATATACCCTTCAATACATTTTCTGGAAAATCGGGTCAGCTATGATATTTCTAAATAATAGTATTCAATTGCTCCATCCTGACGAGTGAACAATCAGGAAATAAATAATTAATTTGATTGAATGGGCCTTACCGTAAGGAATTTTATTCTGAACGCACTAAATGTAGCCGTTGCTGTAATCTACGTAAATGTATAATGATTAAATACATTAGAGGGGTATTTTAATTGTAAAATTATAAAACAGAAAATGAATAAAGACTCGATTGCAGCAGTTTAAATGAAATTCCTAACATCAAAAATAAGTTTATTCATTTTTCTGTTGACACTTGTATTAAAAGAGTCCATAATAAGTTATTGTGAAATAATTACTAGGGCCTAAATTTTATCGTATTTTTTGTGTTTAGTCATAAAAACAATAATATTAGATGCACTGTCTGTTCCATGACCTCCTATCCACACGCAGAAGAGTAGTCTTATGAATTCGAATTTTACGTCATTGTGACGTTATGAAATGGGTCACTTTACTGAACGCGCTGAATAAGCACCGCTTAAAAGCGGGGGGGGGGGGAGGTTTCAGTGCCATAACTATGTCCATATACTGAATAAGCACTCCCTGAACGTGACGTCAGAGTTCTGAAGGGTGCTAATTCCAAGAGGAGTTAAGGACGCTTTCTAATGTGTTGAAATTATTAGATATTTAAGCATACCGTTTACAACCGAAATTTACATCTGACTTGTAGCTTAGTTTGAATCGAAATAAAAATTTCTAAATAGTACATGCTTGTATAAACATTTAGTTTAATAAATGATATCAATATATTTTAATAGGTCGACAATGAGCCTACAATATCAGACCCTTGCGTCAGTATTCGCCAGAGTGGTAGAGCGCACCCTTATAGTCACAATAGACTATTAGAATAATATTGCTCTCAAGTAGTCAATTCACTCATCATGGATATGCACTTTCTGTACATGGCATTATTTTAAACGTTTACATATCCACTTGGGTATCCAGGTGGGTATTCCAAATTAGTGTAATATCATGTCAGATTGATTATTCGTACGATTACAAAATAAGCATACACAGAATGGTAAAGCGAGCATCATTGCAGTAGAACCCCTCATATCCGGCCACCACGGGACCGAGCCCCTGGCCGGATAACGATTCGGCCGGATAAACCAACCTACAGTACACAGCACTTGACGAAACAAAACAATTGTACTGTACTGTACTAACCGCACTGGAAATAATCAACGAACTGTTTACAGGTTAAACCTATTAGCTCAACTGAGGACAACACAGGAAAATGTAAACAAATAGATACACCAAAATAACGCAAGAGTCGTGGGAGACTAGTGCGTGAAACTGCGCGTCTGCAAGCCGTGGTAAATCAATTTCGATATTGGCTTCCGGGAAGTGGCCGGATAAACCGGGTGCGGTAAAACCGAGGCCGGATATGAGGGGTTCTACTGTGCCACTGTTAATTTTTAGAAATAGCATGAACGATAAATTTGGAGACAGGCAACTCCATCTCTACCCAATATCAAAACATTTGATCCTCAGAATCGTTAAAGTGAATATAACATGAATATCTAATAATAATTCCGAGATATTTAGATGATTAGTTCTTAAAATTTCAGATTTAAAGGATCTTTGAAATATGCAATAAATTGGGATGGAGATTTGTAATTTCAATCAAATTCCCGTTTCTTAAGATACATTTCTGAGATAGCATGAATGTCAGCGCAAAATGTTATGGTGTTTATTTAAAACTTTTGAAAGAGTTAATTAATTAGCTTAACTCTAAACACGAGAAGGACAGAACTTTGGCATTAGAGAATACAACCAATTTTAATTGACCAATCAATTTTAGGTAACGGTATTGTTTCACAGTGTCATGGTGTTTAGATTTGTCAGATATTTCTTGTGAAAATTTAAATATCAATGTGTTGGAGCTGAAGAGTTCGAAAACGGAAGTGTTTCTTAGTGAGACCCCTGAGGAAACATTAATGTCTATGTATTAAGGTATCTATTCGTATCTAAGGTACCTATTAAGGTATCTTAATGAAGTTTCATTGCATAACATATTGACGAGATTACTAATATTGTTGCATTTATCCCACATACAACTTGTGGTGACAATAAGTAAATACTTATTGTGTCATAGAAGTGTAAGATTACAATTTTCCGACTTTAAGCACTATATTTTGTTCAAAATAACGTTAACATAACATTTTTTACTAAACCTCACAATGGTTATTTTGACGGACTTCAATTATAAAGTTATTAGAAAAAACAATTATTATGACATTTGTAGTAGGTACGCTAAATATGTGTGACAATTGAGACTTTCGTGTCAATAGGGTGTAATGTACAGAAAGTGCATATCCATGATGCGTGATGTGATCCTTGAGAGCAATTTCATCCTAATAATTTATTGAGACTATAAGGGTGCGCTCTACCGCTCTGGCGAATGCTGACGCAAGGGTCTGAAATTGTAGGCTCATTTTGACCTATTAAAAATATATTGATTCCATTTAGTTAACCGGATATTCATTCATGCATGTACTATATAAAAATTAATTTCCATTCAAACTAGTTACAAGTCAGGTGTGAAGTTCAGGTGTAAACAGTATGCTACAATTTCTACTAATTTCGACAAATTAGAAAACTACCTTAAAACCTCTTGCAATAAACAAAGTTGGTATTAAGTGAGTCTAAACCTCAGATCATTAAGACAATTAAAAACCCTTTTTGAGTTAAAAGTGTGTGTATGCTAACCAAAATTGTAGAAAACTTTCTAAAAGTTAGTAGAGTAGACATTGATTCAGTGTAGTCGACTGATGCATCAAATTAAGTCCAATTGATATACTCGTATCTAATCGTTGATAAACATTAAGACCCAATATGTAGACAACACTGAGGTCCAAAAATTAATTAAACATCGTTTGGGCATTAAATAAACATGATAACTCCTAGAGCTGCCTATCAATGTTATGACAGGGAGGTATAATATTCAGAAACTACCGTGTGTAGTTGAGCAGTAAGGAGAAGTGAATGGGTGTAATGCGCCATCGTGTGGTATCCAGATTGATCAAAGACCGGTAACTGTGCTAGATCAGACTTGTTTAGGCTGTAAATCAAGAATTTTGAACCGTTGGAAGAATCAATATTTGTAAATAGTTAACTTCAAAAGCAATTATATAAAAAGGACATTGCCATGTTGTTCGACAGCCAAGCAGCAATCAGAGCACTGTTCCCCTGTCGTCAGCTGTGATATGGTTTGAAACTGTGGGCATACCCTCAATAATGGACGAAACATACACTTTCCCTCCTCTGAGGGTAGGGACACGCAGGTTGTCAATCTAGCCAGAAGGGTATTTTCAAACATCTATGGGTTTGAACCTGGGTGCGGACTGAATACTACATTCTATAGGAAAGAGAAGACAACCAAAGAAGATACCTCTGGAGACTGGAATCCAGGTCGAAAACAAACGAAGGAACTTCATAGGAGTTCCTACCGGAGGCAAGCTGAGAAGCCTTTATAGGAACAAGAAGAGTTTTGTTTAAGAGAGAAAGTCACTTAAAGAGAGCATACACAAGAAAAAGTGGCAAAATCCTAGGCCTGCATCAAGTTGAAGCAGAAACCATATATGTAACCAGTCTTCAACATATGTCCAGTTGCCCTTGAAGATGCAGGACTGGGAGAGCTATTACTAGATTTCGCTGTACTTCTTTCCTTTCGATTCAATACAATACATTTAGTAACCGATGTTATTTGTTATTGTTCCTCAGTATGCCCTGGCCCTAAAATAAGGCCAACATTTGTGACACACAAACATAAGAAAATTACGCTTACAATGTTTGGAAAAGGTTCAGTGAGTTAAAAGAGACATCACATAAAAATATTTTAGACTGAACTAATATAATGATATATATTTAAAAACCTTTACACTTTAAAATATCTCAGTTATATGCCTGGAATATTTGTATATATCCGCCATCGTAGGTACTAAAGTTACAAATTACGTATTTTTCGTTGTTTAAACGTCGACGAACAATCGAGCATAAATGTTATACGGGTAGGTACACAAAAGAGAAACCTTGCATGGGTTAAATTTGAATGAGAGCCATGACCAAACAAGTGACGCAGAAAGCCAGGGATTGATCTGTGAAGCTGGCAAGATATCACCAAGGTTGAACATTATTTAATCGTTACGGTGGATAAACATAAAACAAATATTTATTTGTTGAATTAAACATTTTATATTTACAATAACTGTAACAAAAATCATGGTAGTAATCTTTACGGAGCCTGGTTTCATTAAATATTAATTAAAAAAACTGCCCAGTAATTTTTTCGTTTTATCTTAGTTTGCACACAATTCGCCATTATTTAAAAGAAAATTACATTTCACAAATCTCTTCAATTAATTTTTATAACTTGACAAATATCTTTCGTACTTATGGACGTATCATATTTGAAAATGGCGATCGTTAAAAGACTTTTCGTGTTAAATTTCACGAAAATGTTATAACTGTAAACAAGAAAAACGTAACTGAGTATTTTCACTTAAAGTTACGTGAGGTTTCCAGTTCTACTTATTCCGCTACTGTTCTTTTACATCTTGTACTTTAGTGTATCGTGGTTAACTTTGGTGCAGCGTTAGTGTCCTGAATGTACAAGATATAAATGGACTGTCTATGCACGTTTTATCGCAACGAAACTGAGTATTTTCATTTAAAGTTACGTGGGGTTTCCAGGTCTACTTAGTCCGCTACTGTTCTTTTACATCTTGTACTTTAGTGTATCTTGGTTAACTTTGGTGCAGCGTTAGTGTTCTGAATGTACAAGATATAAATGGACTGTATATGCACGTTTTATCGCAACGTAACTGAGTATTTTTATTTAAAGTTACGTGGGGTTTCCAGTTCTACTTATTCCGCTACTGTTCTTTTACATCTTGTACTTTAGTGTATCGTGGTTAACTTTGGTGCAGCGTTAGTGTCCTGAATGTACAAGATATAAATGGACTGTCTATGCACGTTTTATCGCAACGAAACTGAGTATTTTCATTTAAAGTTACGTGGGGTTTCCAGGTCTACTTAGTCCGTTACTGTTCTTTTACATCTTGTACTTTAGTGTATCTTGGTTAACTTTGGTGCAGCGTTAGTGTTCTGAATGTACAAGATATAAATGGACTGTATATGCACGTTTTATCGCATCGCTGATAGCTGCGGCCAGGAATACCCACGTGTAAAGTAAATAGCGACCTGCAGCGGCTCAGCTACCTCAAAATATCAGACTACACTACTGACTACACTATGTGAGTTTTTTAAGCAACCGCATCTCACTTCTCAACAGCGTTTCGCCAGTTTTCTTGTGTGCGTCAATCATGCCTTTACATTATTTTTACTCTTGTGTATGTGACATTCCTTGTTATTTTACATTACGATGGGTGTTCAATCCAACATACCGAGTTCCAGGGTGATCTCGGTGGTATCAGCAATTTTTCCATCAACATCATTGCATGAAATTGTTATGAGGAGACGGTAGAAAAATAATTATTGTTAACAATTTTCCCTTAATTTTCTAAACAAGATCCTGAAGGCGCTAAGCGTTGTTCTCCGAATAGGCGATTTTGCATCCTTTTCTTTAGATTTTCACATTTTAAAAGCAGGTTATTCACTTCCCAGAAACTTACTTTGGTATATCTTGATGAACCACGCACAGTTAAAAATATATTGGCTATGGACCAAGTATCCGGAATAAACAGAGTTCCAACCATTCGTTCGATTTCTTTACAGCCATCTTCTGAACGGTAGTACCACCACAAACAAACGAACCTATGGTAAGCCTTTGTGGTACGCTGGCAACCCTGTATACGCCTCAGATCTGAATCTCATAAGCTGTAGGTATTTGTGAAACAAAACATGGTAGAAACTGGACTCACACAAACTGGTGTTCACACTTGTTCTCCTGGTAGACAAAGAAGATTTTGCAAAGCTTACAACTAGTTTACTAATTTGACGAATTGTTTGAATCATAATTGTTCTCAAAAAGGGGGTTGCAAAGAGGAATCACAAAAAATGTCGGTTGATAGATAAGATGTAACCCTAGTCGAGTGTGCGTCATTGGTTCTTCCAATCCACGGCCCAAAGCCGACGAACCGTGGAATTAATTAGCTCTTGTAGAATATGCCCTTGGAATAATCTTTGTTTGTATACGGTGGTTTGTCTACATTTAGAGATTTGACGTGAAATATCAATAAAATCTGCATGATCTTTTAATCTGGGAATTTTCCCGCTCTTCCAGTTACCTTCTTGATGGAGTAAATCAATGACTTCAGCTGATCAGATGACGTTTGCAACGACCGTCATAGGCAAGTATCATTCAAAATATTGCGTTCATAAAACGTAGAATAAAGGAAAAATGGGTTTAAAATAATGTTTCAAATAACCAAACTCAATATTAACCAACACAGTACGATCCATTGTACACGTTTCTTCATAATTTGGTTATCTGTATGTTAAAATCTGCTCTGCTACAGTTCACTCGTACATCCATTTACTTCGTCTATAAAGATTGCTGATAAATACTTTTATATTAATCATTTTCTCAACTTTACTCAATGAGAAGGTAAATAATCATTGAATTGTGGGTTATGTAGGGTAAGATTGACAACGGCCGCGAACACGAGATCCAAGGGTTCTGCCTTGATAACCATTCCTGTACCAAGATTCTCTGTACTGTGTGTTGAACATTTGTTACTGTTTTAAGATAAATATTAGGAACAATCTGAAAAGATGCCATTAAAAATCAAGCATTTTTACATGTAACAATTAATTGCTTCCTTCCCAAACTGTGCACAGAAGAAAAGTGGGCAGTATTTTAACAATGAAGTTTTATTATATTTCGTACCCTACATACTTATATTTGACAATATTTAAACAAGAAATTACAATTGTTTATAATGTTTTGTTTCCTATGTATAGAAATCGTTTCTATTGCATAATCACTGTGTATACTGAAGTTTATATAACATCACTGATAACTTAGAAAATGCAAATTGATTCCAATATATGATTTCAAATCATTATTAATTTAATTACATTTGTTTTTTAAGAAGCATTTTTATGTAATTCTTAGAATTTTTTAAGTATTGGATATTTTTTATACATATGAAACGCCCAACATGCTTCGTACAATCAATTTTTGCATTGGCGTGTAGGTTTTCTTTACTTATAATACAACTTTCCGTGTTGTTTTCATCATTACTATATGGCATGTAATTGTTTGATTAATCACACGTACTTAAGAGACACAATTTTTTCTCTCTTTCAAATAACTTATATGCATTCAAATAGCAAATGGATAGTGTCGCATTTGTACCACAGATTACACAGCCCCCACGGACAAACACGCACCCTTTTCTACCCTCCCTCCACCAACCCAAACGCACAGTTGGAAACCCAGTGATTTGGTATATTGTAAAGTTGTAACTCTTGTAATCACTTTACAAATAAATTAAAAATTAATTACTTGAAAACAATCTTTTTAGTAAGATACAATTGTTATACTTAATTTCCAGATTAGAAATGTCTCATAGTTATCTGATTATGACTGATGAATAATGAAGTTAATAAACACGGAGGAGATATTGTTATAAGGCGAGTTAATAGTCCTCTTGATGATTTTAATAACCTAAAATCCTTTAAAAATAAGTCGAAATGTGTAGTAATATTATGTTATTAGAAAAAATTAATTAATTTGAAACGTTACATCAACTTTGTACCCATGCTCGAAATGTTATGTCCACGCGACTGCTAGGCTACAGGTCGTCGCAGCTAAAATTGGTAAAGCAAAATCTTACATTCTCTTCTTAAGTTTTATACTAATACTAACCCGAACGTGGGTGAAAGAGGTTAGTTTATCACTACTTGTATATTAAGTAATTTTTAGTACAATTCTTTTGTTAGGTTACATTTCCAAATATTATTTTTACACTCTTTTGGCATTTTTACCTTCCGGAAATATTGCCATTTGAATAACTTACAGAAATGTTCAGTATAAAAATCTGTTCTGCTAACTATATAAATTTAAAAGCTTCACGCATATTAAGACTAGTTGGCTGTCTTGCACTAGACACGGCCGCCAGATTAGCTAATTCAGACAATGAGCTGTGTTACACTCAAAAGAGGCAGAACAATATTAATTCCAATTATGACTTTATTGGGGGATGACATTTTAATTCAAATTCTTAATTTGCATGACTTTAAAATTTTTACTTTTGAGCTCCTAATTAGCATATTTATCCACTGTGAAACTATCCGGAACAGCCCTTCAGCTCTTCCGCTTCCACAGCCACCACTTTTCTACTCTACGGTTCGTAAAACCCATTCAGGCAGTCAGAGTCGCAGATAGCTTTAGCGGGCCTCGAACGAAATAATTGGTGGGGTCTCTACAACTATATATACATATGACGTTCCTGAATTGCACAAACTTCGTAAAATTATTTTTTCATGCCAACAAAATAAACAAAATAGATTATTAACTTATTTATGGTCATACCTCATTTGGTTTTCCAAACAGCTGTCTCTTTTTATATTTAAAATATAGTTAATAAGTCCAAAATTGTTTGAGGTCTTGAATGGTCATTTTAATATAACTAAATTGCCTTCGAAACTGCTGTAATTTCAATAAATCTGAAAGTTCGTGTTAATAGAATAGTGTGTTAAAGTAAGTGCTTTGTGCAGTTTCAAATCGTACACACTTCAAGTAGTGTCTTGGCCTACAAAGTCATCTAGAGAAGTTTTTGTTGTTCGTCCAAGAAACTCTTTATTTAAACTATATTTTAACAGGTTTATTGTGGACTCATGTAATTAACGGATTAACAAACACCACGCTAGAAGAATTTTATTAAATGTGATAACACGATAAGAACAAAAAAAATAATAAGGTAACTGAATCTAACCATAATTAAAAACCTAGTTGAATATATATATATATATAATATTCAACTAGGTATATATATATATATATATATATATATATATATATCATATTCATGTATGAGTCGTGTGTGTGTGTGTGTGTATTTATTATACACATTAAGTTTAAATGTATATAATTATCCTCTTATTTTATCTCTACTATATATTACTATTATATGAAAGTACAGACAAAAGTGCAAAATCTTTACTGACATGAATAAAAAAAAACACGTGTTTATACATTTTGTAAACCCGCAAAAATAGCCATTCAAAAGTATTGTGTATCGTAATTCTAGTTATGAGAGGTTAGTGAGACATAAATTTACCTTATACAATGCAAGTATAGTTTACACAGGGTTAAACCTTAAAAACAAAACGGCAGTGCTTAAAAATTTATTACATTGTCACGCGCAGCTTGCAATCCTTTTCTTGCTGTAAAATCATGAATGGCTTCACCCATATTGACTGCTTTAGTCAGCCTCTACACTGAGAAACCAATATTTGAGAAACTTGATTACCGCAGCACAACTGTCGCTCTTTTAACAGTTAAAAACGATATTTCAGCGCTTTGACAGCAACAGGAATAAAAAATAGCAGTGCAATACACAGGTTTGTGATCAACAACAGCAATTAACTTTTTTCTTAAACGACTGTCTGTTTAGAAAAGGAGCTTAGAAATTGTTCCCAAGTTTATAGTACGCTATTTCCTAACCTAATATTTTAAATTAAATACTATAATATACTATTTGTCTTGCAGGTCATTTTGGCATTTTAAAACTGAGTCATAAGATTTTGTTCCGGTCAGTCATCACATGAACACCAAAAGTACTGAAAAAGCCTAAAGATTTTTTTAAACGATTTAAACCTTAAATTAAGGCCTTCAATTACCTCATGTAAATGTAGAAAACATTTCTTTTAAAACAAGTTTTTGCATCGACCTCTTGAGTGTTTTCGTCAGTAGTCTTTATCAGCCACCCTTTTTCGTTTTTCACATTTTTAGAATGTTCGGTTCAACCAAACAATTTTTTCGGCTACAATTGTGACTGAACTATACAGTTTTTCCTTATCGTTTATCACACAAGCTCTGAAGTTCACTAACCATATTTTAAAGGTCACGTCCTAGCTGGGAGATGAACAATCTGTCGGCGACGCAACCGATGTCAAAAATAGTGTCCACATTGCTCTCAACAGATGACGGCGATAACGGGCGTGACGGCTGTAACGGAAGGTGTTTCCATTCGTGTCGCTGCTGTATCGCGACCAAAGAGGAACATGTTTGTCTTCGGTTGCAAAAACCAGCATCATAGCGTTTTTGGTCAGCGACATCATCATGTCACTGCGTGTTTGTTGTCACTGGAGTAATTTTGTCGCTCAGCTAGAACAGGGCCCTAATTCTTTCTTACAGACCAAGGCAGTTATCGTACCACGAGCCTGAATTATATTGTTCTTCTCGGAGATTTACCAATGACTTTTAAGACTAGTGTAGCTTTACTTTATTGAGTAATCAATCATTCTTAAAATTTAACGTTGAAACGGGACTGACGATGTTCCATGTAGTATTGAATTAAGTAGTGTCTTTTAAGTGTCTATTAAGTAGTGTCTCTATCACAAGAACGTCCCTTTCACAGGTTCTGCCACTTTAAAAAGCAGCCAACTAACATTTCCTAATGATACACATCGTCTTACATTCAACATTTTTTCAAATACTAAATGAAAATACAGTGCCTCAAGAACAATTTTTATTTTGAGGGATCAAACACCTCCCTGTGAAGTAACGCCTACTGCCTCCATCTCCTTCTCGCAGGCCCTCAATTGTCCATATCTGTTAGGACCGTTCTGAGCAAGAATCCTACATTAACCTTATTGGGTTATATATATAAATTTAAAAACAAACACTCCAATAACACTTTTTTTCATTTATAAATAATTCAATAAGAAAATAGATTCTAGAATGTACTTATCGGGTATGTCTTGTGCCAATAAACCCTGACCAATTTGGTTGTAAAACCTTTTCGACATTTAAAGTAATGAAAACTACATGAACATGTATGAGATTAGGCAATGTTAGGTGTGGGGTGCAGGGATATTTAACATATTTAAAAAAAGAACTACTTAAAATCCACCTATTTACGTTTATATTCCTCTTACATTAAACAATTGAGTTATTTATTATATTCTTTTAAGTATAATAACAAAATATATTAAATAATGCATTTGCATCACACACGTTCTACAAAAATTTCAACACTGCATGTTACTTTGTGCTATAAACTTTGTTGGTAATGCATTTCCAATAAAAATAAGCAATGGTGCCAAGTCTTGTGGATGAACGGGCCAACAGAACTTTTTTTAGTTACAGTAAAATAAATTGGTTAAATTTTAATTAGGTTGTTTCATTATATTTATAATATGGGTTTTATTTTTTCAGTTGGGTATGATAAATTACTATAAAATTTGAAACTAACTTGATTATTTTGCTAATAATTACAAAAATGTCAAAAACAGTTATGTTTAGACTAACCTTGTCTGATAATTTGTATGTTTTATAAACAGCTGACTCCAATTCTGTGTCCAGTGAAATGTCAGTCAGGTTTACCAACTATCCGAATAGTGGAATAAAAATTGTCTTCACACAACCATAAAAAAAGGTTTTAGTTATTTATTTGACGAAATCCATGAGGAAAGTGTAACATATATGTATTTTTGAAATCAATACCAAAATCTACTTTATTTTTATTAAGTATTGTTGCATTAAAAAAATACTCAAACCCTACGCCTCCTACTTGCTGGTCTTAAAACATTTTCCATTATAACATTTCAAAACTAGAAGAAATTTCATGCTGATTTCATGTAAAAAGTTTCAATATAGGTACTAGTAAAAGAGCTGTGACAGTTTGAAAATGTTGAATGAAAACAGTTTTTTTTGAGAGCAGTGAGTAAATGAAGCAACCAATAATCAACTTGACCACATTAATTAGTTGGTCTTGTTATTATGTACAACTTTGTCCATTTAATCTTTGCTAAATCTCTTACAGTTTCCAAGATCTCTTCTGTGTTCATAAAATTTGAAACAGTCTGAAAATTTACCTAAAGCTTTCATAATATTTTCAGATAAACTTTTATATTTTCCAGGTTATATTTTGTGTAAGTTATTAATGAAATTTAAATTCCAGGAACGAAAGAACCAACATACCCAATCGAAGCTGGTTCACAAAACGAAAGCGGTTGACGAAAATGTAAAACTAATGGAGGCCATTCATGACTTAAGACTCGCTACCATTCGAGGGGATCTCCAAGCCGTTAAAGATGCTCTCGATAAAGGTATTTAAAGTGTCAAAGTTATTATTGATTTAACTTTAACCTATCCAAACTTAAGATAACTTATCACATCAATCTCTTTATATACATATACATACATTTACAGTGAGATAAATTCTTTATGTCACTGTTGATAACAAAGAAAATACAGTAAAAATAGAAAAGAATAAAATTTAAATAACTGTTATTAAATTTAATGAACTACAAATTTATGAAGACCATTTATTAATATAAGAGGATTAATTAGCTCTCAGAGTTTAAAAAAATGTTCTTTCAGAATCTAAGGCAGTGTAAGTTTAAGAATTAAATGTGTTTATTTAGATTTTAAAAGAAATGTTCACACACATTTTCATAGATATTGATACATGTCCAAAAGTCCTGTAGTAAGGGAACCTCTTATGGTACATATAACTCTTAGCCTGGACTTATCTTTAATTAATTTGTTTAGTCTTTTTTTACACAAGCTAAATACAAACTAATGCTAGTTAATTTATTACATAGCATTTGCAGCCGTTTAATTAGCTTACATTTTCTTAGAGTAAACCAAACAATATTTTCTAAAATCATTTTCTTGCTTTCTTCAAAATTATGTAAACACAAGTTGTCCCATGTTTCATATTAAGATTTTTAGCATTTTGTTCATTAACGTACTTGTAATTTGATTTCATTTAATCTGTAAATAAATATAATTAGGATTTATAAATATAGATATCTTTTAATGAGTTAAGCTATAAACATAATATTAATCTGTCACAATATATTTTTCTATGCTGTGTGTTGCTTTATGTTTATATTAGCAGGTATTTTTATTTGCATGTAGCAACAAGACTGTCCTTTTTTATCCATATGATTGAATAATCACAAAAACAACTTGAAAATAGGTGCAATTAAATTTTACTGCGTAAAATGTTTGTGTGGTTCTCGTCCTCTTATTAATGATATTTTGATTCTATGGGAAACATAATAACTGGTTACACCATGTGCAAACATTACACATTTGATAAATTAGCCTTATTGATATAATAAAATGTTATGTTATTAATAAAAGTCATATACAAGTCTCCAATGTAAGTCTTTATCACAACTGACTAAATTTGCTGCTCTTGACCTTGCGACTCCAAAATCAATATAGTCCTTCCTTGGACCAAGAGGAATATATATATCTCAAGTATCAAGGCTATAGAACCTTACTATCAAGTGATAATGACTAAAGTGTTACAACCTGGACAATCAATGGAAAATATATTCCCATACTAAAAAACATAGACACAGAAGTATTTCCAGATCTTATTTAATATCTTATAAACTATTTTATCTGACAGTTTTCAAGAAACACTTTTCATGTTTTCTGCTCATTGATGGTTTTCTCAATAGAAGATTGTTAGAATTCATTTGAACAAAATTTCAGTTGTGTCTTCAATACTCGCCAAACTAGGCATAATGGTAATAACCCCAATTTTATCTGTTTATGCAATCTTGGCTTGTTACCTTATTGTAACCATAATGGCAATAAACAAGGATCATTACAGATTGGCACATTATGTTAGCAATATTTGCTAACTTAAAATAAAGAAACACTTTCAGTGACACTGCATTTTATATTTATTGTGTATGTACTCTGCAGGTCTGACTGTGAACCAGCCGCTCAAAGGTGGATGGACGGCTCTGATGTATGCTTGCTCCTTGGGTCATCCTCTTATTGTTGAATTTCTCTTACAACAAGGTGCCAATCCTAACTTCCATAAAGGTAATGGAACAGTTGGTTTCATTTTGCTAACTGTTGTTACTGGAACTTGTAAGCAAAAGGCACTCAAACTCACCTTACAGCCTCAATAGATGTTGTTCTAGAAACTTAATAGAAGAGGGAATTTCGAAATATCTTATTTTGAACACTTAAAAATTCAAAAATGAAAAAATAGATATTTTTACTCATTAAATATCTGAAATAGCACCTTGAGGAATATGAGATCCCAGTGGATTTCTTGAAAGGCACCGGCCCTCTCTCTTTTGAAGCATTGTTGAAGAGATTAAAAAACAAAATGCAAATTAAAAGTTAATAGAATATTGTGTTTGAACTTAGTAGTAATTTATAGTTTCAAATAAATCAATTTCTAATCGTTACTTTTCAATTTATGAAGAATAGATGAGTATTAAATTCAAATACAAAATAATTCTTAGTACCAGTAACATAAATTTAAATAGATGTTATTAAAAGAAAATGTTAGCAACATCCAAGCCAAGACAATGTTAAAAATGTAGCTCATTGTTTTTGTAAGTTAAACTGGAATAAGATTTGTAATTATAACCATAAAAATTCATAATGACTATATAGTTTATTATAATATATTCCTAAATACAAAACAAAACAACATTTCTAAACATGGAGTCTTAAATTAGTTTACCCATTCAATAATTTTGCAACATTATTTTAATACTGTATTATTATGATAATCAAAAAGAAACCATAAATTACCACTTCCAAAATTATTTTACAATTTTATTTCTTAAATTTAACTTGTTGACTGCAGTAGTGCGATAATATGTACTGTACCATGAGACTTATCGAGATAATGCAGTTTTGCGCTGTAATGAATGTGTTTTACCTGTCTTACAGCAAGGCATTTATTGTATAGTAGTTTAATACCTTGACTGTGTCAAATGCCATAGTGCGTGCTGAAGTGCAATGAACGAGCTAAAGCAGTTTAATACAGTAACTTTTGTAACAAGAATTTTTAGTGTAACGTAAATTTTACTTATAATTATGAAGAATTGTTTACTAAACTGTTGAATTGTTATTGTTACATCATCATTGTGATGTTAACAATTAATAGTGTATTATGATTATAATTATGACAAATAAACATGATTTATTCAGACTAGGCAGAATTTATTACAGAAATGATCTTATAATGTTAGTATAAATAAAATGAAGATAAACGTAAGTAAAACCAAGTTTGTTAATTTTGATTTAAGAGGTTTTGACTTCCACAGACAGCTACAATATCATACTGTTAAATGTACCGATACTTCAACTAATTGTAACTGTCAAATAATTGAAAAAGTGAATAGTTATAAATATTTGGGAGTTACATTAGATGAAAATTTGACATGGGAAACACATATTGTAAACTTACATAAGTCAATTGCCTTTAATATAAGAAAATTCTACTTCTTAAGAAATATATGTGACCAGTCTTTGATGCGTTCACTTTATTTTGCATTAATTCATTCTCGAATTCAATATGGAATAATTTGTTGGGGCAAAGCTTTCAAATACTTAATGGACAAACTAAGAGTTACACAAAACCATTTTATACGAATCATTAAGGCAAAACGAAAATGGGAAAGTTCTTTTCCTATTTATTCTGAATTTAAAATATTACCGATCCAACATCTATATATATTTAAATTTCTGAGATTGTTCTATATTAGAAGTGGAAATCAAGGCACTAATACTCTTTTTTATAAAACTCGAAATTTACATAAAAAATTTTTTAGAATCCCAAAAGTTAACAAAATTATTTTTAGATAGGCTTATAGGTACAATGGCCCTAAGTATTTCAACCAGTTACCAAATAATTTAAAAATGTGTACTAATTTAAAAGGTTTCTGCAATCAATTGCAATCTTGGCTATTGCAAAACGCCGAAATTGATTTTTTGAATTCAGTCTTAAGTTAGATACAAATTGTATACCTCTTAATGTCATAAGCTATCATTGTTGTTTCTTAATTTGTTCTGTTTGTTCTTCTGTTTGTCACACACAGTGAAGGAAATATTAACTTGTATGAAACTGAATACATTTAAAAAGTAAGTAGTTGATCCTTGCAAGTAAATGCCATGTATATCTGCAAAATTATTTCAAAATTATTCACGTTTATTTAAGGCCTATCTCAATCTAAATGGTAAATATTTCATTTAATGTAAAAGTGTAAACAATGAATTGTTTAATTTAGCACAGTTGTTTGCAACAGATGTTGCAGATTTTTATTTTGATTTGTAATAAATTGTATTTATAGTAATGCAGGCATGCTCTAGCTTTATAATGTTTTGTAAAAAATACTGAACTCATGTTGGCCATATACTAGTAACAGGCCAACATTATTTCCATTTATTACATGTATTTTATATTTACCTTATTTATATGGAAATAAATCATTTATTCATGTATGTAGTTAATGTCAAAAATTTTCAAAACTTCAACTGATCTTGGGTTTTCAGAATTATTCACCCCCTTAATGGCAACATGCGCCTCGACACAAGAACACGAGGATAGACTCGTGCAGTGTGTAGACCTGCTACTGCGATACAAAGCCAATGTCAACATCACGGAGAGACATCACATATCTGCCCTCATGTTCGCTGCCAAGGAAGGCCATGCCAAGATTGTGGCTCAGTTACTGGGAGAAAACTGCAACTGTGAGATAGATGCACAGGACAGTCAAGGATGGACGGTATTGTTGTCTAGTTACTGAATTTACAGAATTGCCAGCCCTTCCCTCCATCATTACAGAAACCATCCACTTTTATCACAAGATTGTTAGTTTAATTGCTTAAAGAATGAAGAACTAACTATTTAGCATCTAAGATGCATTTTTTTGTAAACGTATTTATCAACACAACGTAAGTGTATGTTGAAGAAATTGATGACATTAACTTCAACTCTGTAAGATATAAACATTACATGTTGCACTATGTAATACTGGAAGTGAGAAAATTGATTATGAATTAAATAGTTGAGAAAGTAAAACAATGTTTAAACCCAGTTGGTATTTTAATAATTATAATAAGTGCACAGGAAAAATGTATAGTCTATTAAATCAAACATTAGCATTGGTGTTGTACTTTTACTCTATCACAATACCAATACTGAATTTACATAAAAAGGCTACATATTTGCTTAGTTTAAAAGCAACATACGACTGTGCTACTTTTTTTTTTTAATTGGGCCACTTACAGGAAGATTTTTATTGCGGCTCTATTTTAGCCACTGAAATACACTTTCATCTAGATCCTTGAATTTGATATATTGAGGCTCGATATATCAAGGTTCCACTGTAGTTCTTCTCTCTTAAACACAAACAAAAGCAATCTTTTCAATAAAAACGAAGAAAACAAGAAAATAGGGCTAAATAAATAATAATTATATTTTTTTTTTGTATAAAATATATAATTACTATAAGGAAATATTAGAATGTGCAGCGAATAATAAAAATTAAATTATTTATGCCTAAAATATAAATAATGTATATGAAGGAGCAGGAGATCTCCCCTATGGATGTTAAAGGAGTGAATTTACATTACCAGCTACATGAATGGAAATTAAGGATATAAAAAGGAAAGTATTGGGGAGTTGACATCAAGATGGAATAGAGTAGAAAAACACATTATTGCAACCAATATACTAGACATTCTGAAGAACCATATTGTGTAACCTATCACTAACAAGAATTACGCCAGTTTCAAGAATTTTAAAAATAATTTACATTAAAAGGATTGTATATATGTGCAACTAATATAACATCACCTTGAATTTATTTATTAAGAATGACGCATTCATGTACATTTTATGTATATCTTGAATAAAGATATTATTGATTGATTGATTGAAGAATCTCCATAGATTGTATTTGCACACATTTTTAGCAACAGAACCTTGAAGTTCGAGCTATGAATAAAATGGTTAAAAATATTGGTGTGTTATTACAGCAACAGAATATTCAGAGATACAGCTTCTCTTAATATTTATAGCAAAACAAATATCACTTTAAAAGTGTTCAATCAAATTTAAAATTTCATATCTAAACTCAACTGTTATGCCACAGCATTCAATGGGGGCACAGTGGGCAGACACCAGTCACATAAATTTGTCACTGACATAGGGTAGTTCAATAGAAGTTTAACAGTGGGCAGACACCAGTCACATAAATTTGTCACTGACATAGGGTAGTTCAATAGAAGTTTAACAGTGGGCAGACACCAGTCACATAAATTTGTCACTGACATAGGGTAGTTCAATAGAAGTTTAACAGTGGGCAGACACCAGTCACATAAATTTGTCACTGACATAGGGTAGTTCAATAGAAGTTCAACAGTGGGCAGACACCAGTCACATAAATTTGTCACTGACATAGGGTAGTTCAATAGAAGTTTAACGAACATGAGTTCTGACATATATTTCGGTGAATGGTTAAATAAGGAGCAGGTAATTACCAACTGGAGTGATGAGGATTATGCCATTATTCCGAGCCCACAATCAATAATACTGTAACATATCTGCTTAGGTCTGTGGTAAAACACACACACACACACACACACGCGCACCCGCACACACATGTACACACACGCACATCAATTTACAATCCATATTGAAGAATTAGAAACTTCTGCAGATAGCAAAGAATATAAATAAGAAAATAATTATCTTTGTTCATATGTAAAACTAATAATTACATTGACTGCAAAAATAATAATTACTTTGCAAACAATGTAAAGAATACTTACAAAATTGTAGAACTCTACGAAAAGTTTATATGTAAACTTTATAAAAACTTAATAAAATAATGCAGAACTACTATACACTGTATTTGAATTTGTGTCAATATTAGAATAACATTAAGCATATAGAGCAATTGCATTAGTTAGATGAAGAGAGCAATCATTCTGTAATGAGTGTGAGAGTGAGGATTATGAAACTTTCAGGCACTTTTCTGGGCTGTCAACAAGGGGCGAGCGAATGTGGTTGAGATCTTAGTGAGAAAGGGAGCGAAAGTGGACATACTGGATCGGCGGAGTCACACAGCTATTGACTTGGCTCAGAACAAACGGCTTGACCAAGTAAGTTTTATTTTATATATATATATATATATCCAGGCCCATACTCAGACCGGTTTTTTTGGAAACAAAGGCCCGGGCCCTCAGAGAGCACCCCGGACCAGCATTGCCTCACTTACAACGGGGGTGGGTGGCTGTACATGGCGGGCCCGGCCGAATATTTCTTCTGGGGGCACATCAACTGAGTACGGCCCGGCATATACTTTATTTTTTTATTATTTTATAAATTATTTAATCATTTTATTGCTGGTGTCGGACATATTTATTTTTTTATGGTCACTAACTACTGTTATGTCCAAATGACAGTATATTTGGGATTTTGGTCACTTTAGGAGCAAGGAACGGTAGGGAATGCCATTTAAAGCATTTCAGATTGATATTTTTGTTTTCTTGAGTTATCAATGGTAATGTATAGAATGTGGGATTTTCGAAAAATGTTATGTACTGGGAAAATCTTCATAGTGGTTTTGTGTACAATATATTATACTTTATAATTATAGCACACTTACTATTATATTATAATAATGATAATAAACTATGAGTTTTTGTTCGTATTTTATGTGCATTATGTCCAAAATTAAACCACAAATTTGTCTCAGAACATAAGTACTTTAAAAAAATTTTAACAAACAAGTATAATGAAAAATTTAAAAGATACAATACAGCATATCTTATAAAATAAACAGCAAATATTTTTTTCACCACAGAAATTTTGGCTAGTAAAATAAAAAAAAAGGCTGACAGTAAAAGAGTTATACTTTATACCTTCTATTTGGATGGTCTGATACCAAAGTGAACCAACTCCATATTTTTAATTTTTCAGTACGAACAATAATAGATTTTCAATGTTTGATGCTAAATAGCACTTTGAAATTGAAAAACATATTGTTGTTTTGTGATAATCTGAAAAGTTACACTAATTGTATCTTCATAATTACTGAAAAAAATTAATATAAAACTCAGCAAGGGATGAAAATATTTTTTCGAAATTTTTTTGTACTGACATGGTTCAGTCTGGTTCATGAAACTTACCATTGCACCCTGGGTGCTTCAGTGAACCAATATTTATATGTAAAATAAGTTACTTAAAATATTTTTCTTTCATCTTTAAAATTACTGAATTGTATCTAAAATGTTCTAAGGTGGATTTTACTTCTAAATTAGGGAGGAATAATAAGTTCATTACTGATTTTTCATTCTGATTTTATTATTTAAAAAGTGAGAAGACCAAACAAACACAGTATTACAAAATTAAAAACAGGTCAAATTTAATAAAACTTATAGATTATCAACCAATTCTTCATCGTTGATTTCACTGGTAGTTATTTCCTGTTTCTGGAACAAGTCTTCATAAAATCCATGGTGAATCGGTGGCACAAGTTCTAACATTGATTTTAAGTCAGCCTTTTTTTTTCAGAAGAAAGAGGTTTGCCGTTAGGATTCTTTGTGACTAAAGGAAGATGGTGAAGAGGAACTTGAGTCTTACTGGTTCAGACCTCTTGGTTTCAAGGGTTTTTGATTTCTTTTTTTTGGAGCCGTTTTACTGAGACTGATTGAGTGGTACTCAACATCACTATTGTGTGTGTACTTATAATACATGACATAAGGATGACTTTGTCTTACACATAAACTTCTGATCTTTAACCATTCAACTTTCTCTCCGTCACACTCTTTTCTGTTTGTAAGAGCTGCGCAAACTTGATCAGTAGTTATCAAATCTGTTTCCTTTATAGTAATGACTTCAAATGCTTGCTTTCTTTGACCTACATCCCTTTATTATTTCAGCAAGCTGTTGTGGGACATAAATGTATTCGTGTCTTCTCATGCTTTTTTCTATGTGACCAAAAATCCGTGTCGTTTGGCAAAAAAACTGTGGCCTGGTATGGGAAATTTTGCTCAATTTCTTTAATGTTGTTTTAAAGGGTTTTGCACTAGTCGCATGAGTAGGGATACCATTTTGAAATTCCTATTCTGGCCACCACATGAGTCGCACCACAACACAATCTTTTCTTTTGTAGGATGGTCAGAAATGTATTTCAAAAGGCAGGATCCAATTTCATCTGGTCCCCTTCCTCCTTGACATTCATTCCAAAGGTGCATTGTTCCTTTTGACGAGGCACAGTCATGAACGCCTAAATTATAAACGGACAATTGCCTCTTATAATATGCTATTCCTGTAGGAACCTTTGGCAATGAGAATGTCTTCTGTAAATCAAAAGTTAAAACGGTGCATTCGCCGTTTTAGCAAATTGCATGTCCCGCTTCATTTCAACTCTTGCTGCATTTACTTTTCTATGGTGAAGCTCAGTATTGGCCAACACTTGATTGAGTTTCAATTTTTTTTCTGCAGAGTCTAGTTCACTCTCAATCGCTTTCTTCTGGACATTATATTGAATCGCACACTTTACAGGTGTCCTTATGAGGTGTCTTAAAACCTAAATTGAAGTCTTTGTAAAAAGATTTTTTCATACATTGACTGAGACACAGTCTGATCTTTAACATTATCAGCTTCCATTTTTTGGGCATATAACCTATACATTAGACTTAAATTTTAATTCAGCCCCTAAATACTTTTTGTTTGGATTATCTTTGCGACTGTAATGGCTAGTGTAGGCAGGAAAAGATGATATATGATTTTTAACAGAGTTAATTCGTTCATCTGATAGTTTGTTATGAGGCGTATGTTTACCTCTTTTGTCTACAACCTCACCACGACTAACTTTCATCAGTGAGCGATGAATCTTCGCGCTATCTATTTTAAGTGTTTTTATAAAACATACTTTTACAAATCCTGACATCAATATTTTGACATGGCAAATAATAGTAACGAGGAGAATTCTCTCTTTGAATCATCAGAACCCTTTTTTTCAAAAGCATTTCGAACTTTAACAGACCTACCAATAATAGCAGTCTGTGTATCAAATGACCCCTGAATTCCAAAAGAGATCAAAAAAACTTTTTCCTTTCATCAATATTAACTTTTTCAGCGCATTTCATTCTACATTTACAGTCAAAACGGTTCAAATATTTTACTTGCAACAGGAATACCACTAGTACTCTCATAAGCTTTTTCCTGAGTTTCGATTTATCTTTCTAATATTTTTTTTTCCACTTAGCTGGATCTCCGTAGTTTCTCTTTCTTCTCTTCTTCTCGGGTGGGTTTTCTTCTGTTGCTACGAGTGTTTCCTGTCTCATTTCTGATCCATCTGCCCCAACATCTTTTCCATCCTTCTTCTTCTTCTTCTTCCTTTTTTGCTTAGAACCACATGGGACATCATCTGCAACATTAATGCCAATATAAAGCATGTACAAAGCCAACAATATAAAATAGTCCTATTTTATTAAAGTATGGTGGTAAAAGGATTACTGTAGTAATAATGTACCAATATATACACACACAAAAAACAAAATAAGGTTTGTTTTATTAAAAAATGAATTAATTAATCTATTATCATTGTCTATAAGCTTTATAAAAATCCAGGGGCAAACAAACAATCAGCATTTTTACAATCTCGTCTGCCAGAATGAACTAACATCATTTAAATATCTGAACACTGTATGCCAGAGTGAAACTAACTCCAAAATCCCAGTTATGACAACAGATAGTATATCGTGCATTGCAGATATCTGTTAACAACACTATTGAAAGGCTACAACATTAATATGTTACAAAAAACACAACCACAACAGCTGATATTATGGAGGGAATAGTTAGTTCACTTTGGCATAAGATGAAATGCTAATGTACACTAACCTATTGCATATAATTGAAATGACCTTAGATAATTAGTAAATGTGAAATATTACCTTCACTACTATCTTCAGCATGTTGAGGTGGGATGTACTCGTCGCCAGAATCTTCAAATAAGTCGGATAAAACTGGAGTTTAACTCACTATTTATTAAAGAAGAGGATGCACCATGAACCAACTCTAATGCGTCAGCCATGTTTTTCAGGAGTTAGTTCAGTCTGCCACACAAACAAAATCAAAATTCCCCGTATGGTAAAACAGGAAAAATAAAATTTCCCTCACAAACTCAGCTGTTTAATATGGTTCTCTCTGGCATGTGAATGTATTGTATTTTATAAAGTAAGAAATGACAATACCGGAAAAACATTGAAATTGGAGTTGGTTCAGTTTGGCATCAGACCATCCATTTATGTCAATGGTTAACGAAACAAAACATTATCTCCCTTCTTCGTAGAGCCAAGTCTAACTTCTTTAGCTACCAGTTTAGAGCTGCCTTACTGACAATAGAGGCATACCACCATCCCCCCTGCAAGAGCATATAAACAACAATAATTTACATTATTTGGTAGACAGAAGTAGCTTTCCAAGAATTCTATTTACCCATGACAACTGCTCTGGTTTCTTCCTGGTTTTGATACTGCACTGATTTTAGATCTTTTGAAAGCTGTTAGTTATTCACCACTTTAGAATATGGCATAAATGACAGTGAAATGCCAGTTACCTCCAAATATTAATACCACTATGTTATAGAAAATCAGGGAAGATATTCAAACCGGGATCCCTGGTTAGCAAAAATAGCCAAATCAAGCTCCTTTACTGTAAATGACCCATTGATTCTTTTCATCTCATTAAGATAAATTGATTTGCATAAACTCAGTAGATATTTCACAGAATTATGAGTGTATCCATAGTACATGATAGAAGTTAAAGATGGAGCCTTCTAGGCTGTTGCAAGTGAAGTTGTCATTTTATTTTTCTAGCTTCATAAAAGATATCAAATAGATCAAGTAGTTGTGCCAAAGTGTGAATTGCTATTAATTTCATTGTATACATCCTTTTATTGTTGGCTCCAGCCTGGTGGTGTACACTTCTACCTGAAGTCTAATTCATATCCTAGGAGAAGGAAGGATCAGCCTTGTGAAATGATCATAATTCCTTATTGTAAGAGTAAAGAACATGATTAATTTTTCATGCTTTGCTTTTGTTTCATGACTTTGAACATATATAATGTGAAGTACACCTTTTGTAAAAAAACTGATACATTGTCGATTTCTTGCTTTACGTATGTTGCTATACCATAACCCCTATGACTGATAACATCTGCAAATCTATAATCTGATGCACTAAATTTTACTGTGCTCTCTATATCCTCAATATATTGTAATGCAGGTGTATAAACTCTAACTTAAGAGGATTGTTCCGCTACAATAATTTTTAACTTTGCTTAAACCATCAGTGTTAAATTGTAAATATTTAACTCCAGACTACTATTTAATGTCACTGCTATGGCGGCTATTAGAAGGTAATTTTTAATTTTGTCAGTTGCTACCACAGCTGGGACATAGCAATTTGTGTTACAAATAATTTCCAACTACAAATACACAGTATTTTCTCACACTCATCTAGGAAATCTTCATATTTCCTGAAACAAAGCTTTTACAAAGTTGGGGTTACGAACTGAGGAGAACCTTTTGTGTGGTTTGTGTGGAGTACACACCATAGCCTGACTTCAAGCAATCAAGTGGTCAAACAGGACATCATTTTATTTATTTTTTTATTGATAGGTGGGTTGTATATAAGATCTATATTCAGTTTGTATCTAGGTTTAGAATGTTAAGAGTTTGCTCTACTAGCAGCCTCATTAATTTTAGCTGCATAATTACAATGTTAAACTTTAAACATTTGTAATCCCTTATTACTGTTTGTAGAATTATGGGAGATGTGTCATTTTATGTGTACAATCCAAACGCTTTTTTAATTTTTATTGGTTGTTGAAGAAAACATCTCAAACATTTTTGTACTTCATTGTTTAAACTTAAAATTTTATAAACCTTAGAAGAAAAACTAAAGACCATTTGGATGTGTTTTAATTATATCTTTAAAACAAGACGACTCCCATAAGTTTATGACAAAAAATAAAATAATATATTAGCGCCTAATCTCTTGCATTTATAATAATTCAAACACTAAATCTCAAAACTGACTCCTAACCAGTTTAGTGGTATATATGTCATATCTGAATGAGTGTTTCTATTCCCGAAAATATAATATTTATTTAATGTCTCAGAGCATATTCTTTTATGTTTTAAACAGATTGTTGAGATTTTGAAAAGAAAACAACCTATAATAGAATATTCACAATCAGAACAAGTGAATTATGATTCATCAGGTTTCAAACAGAAGTATGAGTTTGAGAAAAATGCAGATTCTATGTTGCAAGTGATACTGGAAGAATTGTCTGCAACTGCAGTAAATAACAACGGCAGGTCAGTATGAAACATTTATATCAGGAACATTATTTCACAAAAGTAAGTGTATACAACACAGGTACACAAAGGTGGACGGTATACTTAAAAACCAATATTGTTTAAGCTTACAAAACATTAATATGTTTCACCATAGCAGTGCAGTTGAATATTATTTATACAAATCAAGTAAAAAATATGTTCAAATGTTGTTTAGTTCAAAATTTAATTTGCTCATTCATTAACCCTTTATTCACCAGAGACTATTCAAAAGTTTTGTCAATTATCTTTAAGATTAAGGTGCTAAACCACAAGTCATCGCATTTAGCACCTGGCAATTATTGCAAGATACTAGTTTGATAAGTTTTTTTATATAAAACTGACTTTTGAATACTGATTATATTGGTCTCTGGTTGTCTTCACTCAAACTGCCATGACGAATTTATCGGCCCTTGGCAGTCAAATTATTGAATGTGGACTTAAGACAAACTGCAATGAGAATTTAATCAGCCCTTGGGAGTCAAATTATTGACTGTGGTCGTCAGACAAACTCCCATGACGAATTAATAAGTCCTTGGCAAAGATTTTTCTTCAGCCTTGTAAGGCTGATTAATGTTGTTTTTGTATAATGTTTTTTTTAACACTAATTACAATGATTTTTCTTATTTAATTCAGAATTGTGATAAAACAAAGCATGTCAATTAATACTTGGTAGTTTGTATAAAAATAATTTTAATTCTTGACCTCATTTAAAGTGGTATGTACAAAAATGAATAAAGATGTTATATAATGAACGAAATTAAATTTAATATTTGTTGGTTGCAAGTAATTTTAAAAGATATGAAAATGTGAAAATTAAAAGAATTATTTTAAGTAATCCTGTAAGATTGAAAGAATTTTCTTTCCAGATGATTACAAACTAAAAATGTATTTACTGCCCTTGAGATAAATTTTCTTTTCAATCCAATCAACGATTCCTGTTATATTGATTGTTATAGGTGTGGAAACCGTTATAAAACACTGTTTAATGGCATGGAATTTGAGAACAACCTGGAACTGCTGAAACCACATGAAGAAATGATCTTGAAAGTTGCTTCTTCACTTAATGGATGTTTCCAAAACTCATTATTAACAAACAAGTTCCCAAAAAACTCTAAGTATAAATATAAATCAGTAGAGACAAGCTGGAAGAATATTCCTTACAGGTAAGATCTAAACAACAAGAAATAACTCAAAATTAGGCTCCTATCTATTCATATATTTAGTTTACTGAAATCTCATTCACAATGGCATGACTGAACTAGTGTGCACATATATGTAATATATACAATGTGTTCACAAAAAGGTGTGAAAAAACTGATGTGGCTTCAAAAATTAATATATCTAAAACTATAGATGAGCCACTTTGAAAGCGACCTGTTAAGTGAACAGTGCAGGGGGGGGGGAGTTAGAGAGAGATGTGGAGAGGGAGAAGAAGCGCAGAATCACTTCTACCTCCACATTGAGGTTAAGTGGTAGAGAGGACTTTATAGTCCTAACTTCGCCTCTAATAAAGTCATTTTTCATTTCATTTCATTTCACATTCCTTACCAACCACTCCTCAGTCGCCACTTTACCACTCGTAGGGTATATGTTACAAAACAGCTGTTTTACAAACCCAGTAATAATAGCAACGGCTGTTAACAATAAACATTGGTTAAAATACTTCTTAATTATACTAACATATTAAATAGATGCAATAGACTATTCTTAACATAAATAATAATATTTGTTATTCCGTAACAATGAGAATAAAAAACATAGCGTGATACTCCAAAAACACCAACGCAGGAAATAAAGCACTCGGTTCCCACTTGTGTCTTGTAAAGGAAATAGATCGAGCAGTGAAAGAGGGGGTAGTGGTAGGCATGGTCGAGCTCCTGCTCCTCCCTCCCCCTATGCACAAGAAATCTTCGCACAGGTCGCTTTCAAAGAGGCTAGAACATTATTCAATGAAATCCGTCAACGCATTAGCTAGCATGACCACTTGCACAAGCCGAGAGCAACAAACTAGTTACAGTTGAGAGGTTTAAGTATCTTTGGAATTGTTATAAAAATTGCAAAATAGTTAGCATTTTGTACATTTTTTCTAAATGATGCAAAACAGCATACACCTTTAAACTGACATAATCTTTGTTGTCCCCAGTTAGTACAAGAATTTATCTAAAAATATCATTTTCGCTTATGTGTTGATGAATTTCGTTGGAAAAAGTACTGTTGGTGTTGTTATAAAAAATACAAAATGGAGGCTAGCAGCTAAACAACACATTTCTTGGCCTATGTTTACAGGTGTTTTTATGAAATTATGAGTACTATCAGCCACAGAAGTTTTTGACACCCTTTTGCAAACTCCCTGTATATATAATTTCAAGGAAAAAAGTCATGTAAACATAGGTTGAAAAACATCTTATTTAGCCTCCGCCATTTTGTATTTTGTATTAAAAGATTAATATTTCTAGAACTCGTAAAGTTACAGCTATCAAACTTTACACATATGTAGCAATAAATAAGAGACAAATTTAAAAAAATCATATTATAGGTATGCTTGCACGATCCGAAAGCAAAAATTATTTTATCAGTTTAAATGTATCAGCTGTTTTGCATCAGTTATTATAGCATGATCTTAACTATTTTTTTAATTTTTGCAACAATTTCAACAGTACTTTCTTAAGCAACAAACATGTCACAGTTAAGAAGAATTTAGCTATTTCTTGCTTCTGGTTTGTGCAAGGGTACCTATAATGTGGTACGTTGACGGATTTCATTAAGAAAAGTACTGTTGAATTTGTATAAAAATTGAAAAATAGTTAATATATTGTAATATTTTTATGACTGATTCAAAACAGCTGATACCTTCTACTGATAAAATCTTTGTTGATTCCGGTTTGTGCAAGCATACCTATAAAGTGATCATGCTCGCTTATGCGTTGACAGATTTTGTCGCATAATGTAGCGTTAGAATTGTTTTAAATGTTACTAAATAGTTGGTATCTTATACATTATTTATAACTATAGTGATTTTTTTTATTTGACTTTAAAAATTTTCAGCAGTCGCAATTTTGTTAATATTAAAGTAAATCAAACCATTGTTTTTTCCCCCCTAGTGTATTACTTAGTTTAAAAAGCTCAGTTAGTAGATATGAACGCCACAAACTGCATCTGAAAAGGTTGATTGAATTAGAAATGGTGGTATGTACAAAAAAACAAGTAACAACAAATAATTGTATGTAGGAAACATCCTTTATAACTACAACAGTAACTAAGAATAACAAGTAACTAAAGATAAAGCAACAGAAAGTACTAATTGTACAATTACTTACAATTACAACAAGTCTTCAAAGTGCTGCCCATGTGTTGTTTGACAGTTTGCTACCCTGTTGTAAAATCCTATCCTTTAACAACATTTTGTAATACACCGGGAGGTATTCGTTGAGCCTCTTCCATGATTCACTGTGTTAGCTGTCTATATTGTCAGGCTTTATAAACTTGTTGTTTTTAATATCCCCATAAATAATCTAGAAGGTTTAGATCAAGCGATTTAGGTGGCCACTCTATTTCCTCTCCTACACCCTATCCAACGGAGGTGGTGCACCATGTTGAAACCATAGCCTATTGAAATGTTGTCCATGAAAGCTCGTAATGCTGGTAAAATGGAACTGATCAACAGTAATTGATAAGAATCCCCATTCAACGTTCCATTAATTATGAAAGGCACAACAATATAGGAGTCAACAATCCCAGCCAAAACATTAACTTTCTTAGGTCTCTGTTTCTCTCCCTCATCCAATTAGGGTTTTCATTACTCAAAAGCGACAGTTCTGCCTATTTACTTGTCCAATAAGGGTAAAGATGATTTGTAAAAATACAACATTAGCTAAAAATGTGAGATGATTGGTCACACTTAGTCATCATTAATTCACAGAATTCAAGTCATCGGTCAAAATTGTCCTCTAATAGCTCCTGGACTAGTTTAACCTTATACAGGTGATTTTCTTTAAGTTTCTTAACACTTTCAGAACTGAATAAGGACTTACATCGTGATAAGAAGCAGCATTTCTTATGGATGACGTAGGCTCTTCGACAAATGTTTGCGACGGTAGATTTATTTAATATTAGTTGTGAAACAGATTTTCTGATGGTGGTAAAACAACATGCACGAGGTGATCCCAACAGAAATCATTACTATATTCCCCCAGAGGCAAGGATCAGTGTTTATTTTAGGACAATCCTCTAGTCACATGCCACCACTTCTAAAGATTTATCTCCATTAGTAGCAGATAAAGATCTACTGCGTCTTGGACAATCTTTAACACTGCCAGTCTCCTCAAAACGTTGTACTGTTTTAAATACAGTAGACTTCGATATCGGTGGTCTGTTGGGAAATGTATCGTTAAACAAATGATCAACTTCTTCATAAGGCCATGCCCGTTCACCATACCCCCTCATTATAAGCATAGGCGTAGCGCGTTCCATTCATTTAGCAGAGATACAAAAGTCTATTAATTACTTCTACTGAATGCCCTTAAAGGTGTATACAACCATACGATTAAGTTTTTATTTTTAACATTTCATCAACTGAGTTGAAGGGAAAATCTATTATTACTTCCTTCCTCAATATGTTTTATGCATAAACCTGGTGTTAGGGTTTTTCCATTGCAGTTGCATTATAAAAATCTGTACTGAGGTGTGCATTACTTTTTTACTTTTATGATTATTGATCGGTTAAAAGAAAGTTATTCTTATTATAGTGTTTGAAGGACCAATAAAAATGTATAGTGGTTGAGGTTTTAATAACTATTAAAGTTCTACACTTCGATAACTGAGCAAATGGAGCCTATACTTTGATTTACAAGATTGAGGTTCATTTTTAATATTTTAAAATTACTGTTGAGCTTCTAAGAATAATTGTTAGTTCAAATGGGGAAAAATAAAAATACGGAATAAGATCAAAGAACATACTATTAGACAAAAGCACACAGTTAAATCATGAATACAAAGAGTTAAAATGGTTTTCGTTTCTATTAAAATGTCCAAAATAATGTCCGAAATTAGTTGAAGCTTTTAACAATCTTGATTGAGGAGAAAGTTGTCTCTAATTACGAAGGACCATAAGGATAATGAAGCACTGTTACCTTGCACCGTCCATTGTCTGATACTTTGACACAAATGAAGTTGAGTTGATTGCAGTTCGACCTGGGTTGCTTCCAAGGAATGTTGCACTGTTGGAGTTCTTGTTGATGTATGAATATTCCACATTCACTAGACACTATCCTCGGTTCACTCACGAACGCTGATGTTCCACAGGGACAAAGTTACTTTTGGCTCGTTAAAAAGATAAAGTCCGGCAAGGGGTTGACGACAATTACACGATGAAGTGGCAAGGCTTCTAATTGCCATAGAACGGCTCAAAGGTTCACAACAACAAGGAAAAGGGGGCACGGCCCAAACTAAGTTAATGCTGGTTTTAACGTACGACCGAGCGTTACGGAGTCTGTTAAAGAACTGCCTGAGATGCCTCTGGGGGCTTTTCTCGTCCGCGTCCTGGAGAGGGACGCCTGTGATTGGTCGACACAAGTCACCTTATTCTACGTCAGAGTCAGACCACTATAATTTGGGATACATGTGTGTGTGTGTGTGTGTGTGTGTGTGTGTGTGTGTGTGTGTGTGTGTGTGTGTGTGTGTGTGTGTGTGTGTACAAAGATACAATGAAAAGATTCCTTTATGACTAACATGGTATCAAACAATGGTGGACAATGAGCAATTCTAAATAAAATACACAATTTTGGTTATCAGTAAGAAAATATATTAATATGTAAATTAAATTAATTAGTATAAATAAATATGAAAACCTAACATATAGTATGAAAATACACTGCATAAATTAATTTATTAAGAGTTTATTATTTAGTATCTAAAAACAATAATTATCCTGAGAAAACATTCTGTTTTCTTTTCAGTTAAAGTCAGAGCATTGTATTTTCCGCAAGTCACAATCTTAAGATATTAACGTGAATCCAAACAATAATATACTAAATAACTGTAAATAAATCACACAGAGCAACTTTTTAAAGTTTATTTTGTACATGATTAGTTACAATGTTTTACAAGGAAAAAGTAATAAATAATTATTATAAGCTGAACAATTTGTGTAGGGAACACAAAGTTAAAGTTTTATTTAATCGAGCATAAGCCTCCTTTTAATTATATATTTTCCATCTTTGTAGTAGAGAATGATATTTCGGTGCTTGCTTTTGTGATGTGCCAAGAAAGTGATATTTCTACAGTTTCCAAACATCCAGTGCATTTTTCTAAATGTAATTCTGAATAAAAAATCAGTTAACTTTTGGAAAGTTATTCTCAAATCATAAAATGATTCTTTGTTTAACAGTGAAAGAACTTGAGTTGTGTAGAGAAGCTTACAGACAAGTTATAGAATTTCTGGATGTTCATAGCACATCTGCTGTCAATGTTATTCCAATCTAATAGTAATTGGGCAATGTTATTGATATTGCTATAGTCGTTCTCAGAAAAATAAGATTGCAGGTTTGCAATTACTGTGTCGAGACCAGCAAAGTAAATGTCGATCTTGAATATTTGTTCAGGTGATTGTTGCAATGAAGCCTCTGAGCAGTCACAGAATCAAGTTTTTTCGGAATCTTCGTTTGCGAGGGAATGGGAGCTGCAGTCTTTCAGCAAACCTTTCATGCCATGTTTGTTGCTCTGCTCTTCTGCTTCATTCCACGCCCAACTAAATCCATCGTCATTTCTACCCAGCTTTAAACAGCCAATGACTGATTCAACTTTTGCAAAAACCTTAGAAATATCCAGAGATTCACTCTGTGGAGAGGACATCGGTCTGGCTCAAAACATTGCGCAATAGTTTTAGACTGAAAACAAATTCGAAGGTGCTGATTTGTTTCGCTAGACCATCTGCTTCTTCTACAATTTTACTATTTTTTGTGTCATTTGCAATAACCTTCAAAGATTCGTACACTTCCAGAAGTTGATCAAAAATAGCATTAATAGCCTTGTACCAAACAACAGTCTATCTAGTTCAAGACAATCTGACCAATCTTTTCAGTTTTGTTTCTCCGCTTTGCTTACACAATGATTCAAAAATAGAAAATCTGCTGGATGATGTATTAATTATATTGTATAGATTATTTACAGTGGATAAGCAATTCCAACGCTATCTTATTTCTTTACAAAATCTTATAACAGCCAGATCAAGTAAATGGGCATGGCAGTGAGTGTACAAAGCTTTAGGCTCTTCTTCTTGAAACCTAGCAGCTATACCTTTAAATTTTCCGCTCATATTACTAGCGCCGTCATATGCCTCGTTATGCATTTGGTTTATGACTATGCCCAACTGCTGCAGATACGTTTTAATAGTATGATGCAAATTTTCACCAGTAGTATCTGCAACACCCACAAAGCCCAAAATCCTTTCTTTTATTTCAATATTCTCGTCTACTTTAAACATATTCCGAATGCAAATGCTTAGTTATTCACGGGATGAAATGTCTGTAGTGTCATTACAAAGTATTGAGTAGGCTAAATCTCTGTCACTTCTGGCACAATTTCATGAAGCATTTAATATTTTATGTATTCTGTTATCTCATTTTGTACCTGGGCACTTTAGTATAAATAAACTGCTAATTTCATTAAAGTTTGCATTTCTCCATCCATGTGTTTTGATCTTATTTCAAGCAGTTCTAAAAATCTCTCCTATTGAATGAATTAAGACTTTCATCGTGTCCTCTGAAGCAAGATCCTGTCCAAGGAATAGGATTGTTTCAATTATAAATTTTAAATATTTCCTATTCGTCTGAACCTTTTTGCTATAAGCTGAGGATAGCACATCTGCTACATTAATTCCTGATTTTTTTTATTCATTTAGAAACTGATTTGCCTTAAGGTGCATTTCACTTTTTTTCATGTTTTCTGAATTTTTTAAGTACCTTCTTCCAACTGTTCATATCCAATTTGGTAAATGACTCCTCCCCATACCCAGTCTAACGGTGACAAAATAATCTGCATGAATAACAAAATGCAGCATCCGCAATAGGGCTATAGTCAACCCAGGAAAATTCCTTATTTGAATTGTATCGATTTAGATTGAACTTTGCTTAGCTTGAAGCAATCAACAAGCTGAAACATACCTTTAGAAATATCTGCAGATTGTTCACCCAAAGAAGGATCTTTACTCTACCCCTCAAATCGAACATCAGGATATTTGTGTGAACAAGATGCTGATTCATTGTCAACACTGTCACCAGGGTTACTTCCGATTAAATGAGTATCTTCTTTTACACTTGCACTTGACTTAACACACTTTTTGAAAAATGATAGCACAGAGGATTGTTTTGACATGGTAACGCACAATAGCAGTTAAAATTAACAACTTAAACTTCATCAAATCCGACAAATTTCGTCGCGTTAGCATATACTAAATATTAATGACATGGGCATGACAGGTGATACCGAACTGAACTGACTGTTGTTTCGAAAGTCAACTGGTTGGATAGTTATGCGGGTCGGCGATGGGGAAGGGTTAGTTTGCCTTGCAACACAGCTCTGTTGTCATGGTCACATTCACATTGGCAGTGGAGTGTACAGGATGACTAACCTTCGCCAAGTCAAAAAATAAAAAAGCGGGCGAGTCACTTCATTCTTGCACTTCAAATGACTTGTACTATGTGTAGATTAAGTTTATGTATTTAATTTATTTACGATAAAGATTTAGGTTTAGTACCAGAGGCTTATTTTATTTGAGTTTCTTAGCCACAAAACTACTGGTTTTATACTTTTTTACAATGTTGGGGGGGAGGGGGCACGTGCCCTTGTGCCCCTCCAGCCACTTCACTGAGAGACATTTCAACAGGTGTGCACAACAGGCATCTGAGAACGGCCCGAATAAAAGTCGGTTTGATCAACTGCAGGAATCGTCAGAGGTAGGAAGTGGCGAAATGCTTCTGGTGCTTCGGTTTCAGCTACCTCTACGTGGACTGCAGAGGACCCAACATAAGGCATCAATTTCTCTGTTTAAGTATGGGGAAGGTGGGTCACAGGTGGAGTGGTTGTTAGGTGAAAGCCTGGTGTTGTCTCTGCTTGGGGCTGAACGTATTACCCCAAAAACTGAAACACTTTGGCAAGAGGGACTGTTTTGTCTTTCGACGGGTTCTGGACAAGGCCAGTAAAGGGGTAAGAGGATTAAAATATTACTCCTAGGAAATCTCCACCGTATTAAAGTTGAGAACAATCTCCTCCATGAACATGATATCGACATTGTCATAATAATCAAGCAGTACAGTGACAGAGACGGGCCGTGCTGGTTCTGTGATTATACCCTTGGCACTGCTGAAATCTGGGTGTCGAACACTAGAGTCATGGTAACTGCAGGGGCTCCGTTTGGGTGAGTAGCGAGGAGGTCACTCTCACCAGCTGCTATTTCACACCCAATGAAAGTGTGACAGATTTCCAGGACAATCTGGGGGATGTACTTCACCCCCTATGTGGAAATTTGACTGTCGGCAGTGGTTTTAACGCAAAGGCAGTCGAATTGAGATTGCAAGTGATGGATACTAGGAGTTGCCGCATTCTGGAGATTGGCTGCATGGGTGGGTCTGCTTATAATGAATTGAGGGAACACTCCCACATTCCGACAGCCTTTACCATCCTGGATACAACTTTTGTGGAGTAAAAAACCTCTACCGAAGAATAACGGACTGAAGGATGATGGTGGAGTTTGTTGGGTCTGATCACCAGTACATCACCTTCAGTATAGTGCCAAGGAATCAGGAGTTCCATTCTGGATAACCACTATGACATCAAGGTTGAAACGTCACCAGGCTAAACGAAGACACCTGACTAAGATTATCGTCAGGGAAAGGGCGCTGTCCTGGAGGTGACAAGGGACACCGGCGACACTGTAAACTCTACGATGGAGCTTTTAGTGAGAGGCTGTGATGCCTCGATGCGTAAAAGAGAGAGGCCCCAAGACACGGTAGAGCTCCAGTGTACTGTCGGAACGAGAACATCGCACTGCAGAAGGTACTTCGGCCTGAGGTGGAAGGGACGAATAGTTTCTGAGGCCATTGCAAAAGACTTCCATTGCGAGGCGTGCTTTGAAGTGAGCAATCACCTGTCCACAGCTGCTGCTGAATATAAAACCTGCTTGAAGGCACCTCTGATCATCAATAAAAGATCCAACGCCCTTATAAGTAAAGTCAAGGGAGATACTGAACTATATCGACGTAAGGACCTCTCTGTATGCTTGACACGGCAGAGGAGCTCCTCGAGCAACTGTTAAAGCCGAAGCATGTTGAAGCAATCGAAGCGAGCTGTGGCCTTTCTGACGGTCAACACGGTTTTCAGGCAGGCTGCTCCACAATCAGTGGTACAGGTTTTTGTTGCCTGGGGCGGCTTAACGTGGGAACCACTGCGTGCCGGCTGGTCATGTTAGCTGGCATTCAACTCAGCCAGGTGGGCTGATAAGATTTACATAAATGCTTAACAGCTATCTCAGGGATAGGCAGTTGACCTATACGACTGCCGATGGGTCGCGGAGGCAGATCACGGCAGGAACTGCGCAGCTCCAGCCTGTGATATAGCCTGGGGAACAGATCGCCTACGATGGGATCCTCAGAATGAAAATGCCTGAAGGGAGCTTCCACGACATTGCCACAGTATCACTGAGAGGACCTTTATCGACGCTTAATGGTTGCTCGACTGAGTCATGCTGCAAGTGCTGGCCTGGATAGGTGAGCATGGTTTGACTCTTGCGACAGAGATTACCGAGATCATACTTCTCACCAGACAGAGGATTGACATCGCTATCCAGGTTCAGATGGACAGGAAGACTTTCGAGAAAAAGAGCGCTGTGAAGTATCTCGGCATGACGCTTTATACCACATGTTCTGGGACTAGATCTTTGGTGTGGAAAATAAAGTGGTGGTAGTTACCGCATTTTTGAGCTGAATGATGAAAAATATTGGCAAAGCAGTGGCTGCTCATGTCAGTCATGTGCTCTGTGCTGTTGTACAGGTCTTAGGTATGGACAGACGGACTACATCAAGAGTGCTACAGACAGATAGCAGCAGTACAGAGAAAAGGGGCACTCCGGATCACGAATGCTTACCGAACTGTCTCCAAACCAACTACCCCCATGGTGGCTGGGGCCATTCCAATTTACCTGCTCACTTTTAAAAGGAATCAAGTATACTCATACGTGAGGAACGGTGTGGTAACATGCAGAGGAAGAGTAAACCTTTACATAACTTATTTTATATTAGCTTAAATATAATTTAGATAAGTTATTTATATCTAAATGTGGAATATTATACAATAAATGTCTATTATTTAAAAAAAAATCAATAAATAATAATTTTAGGTTTAGGTCAAAGAGATATTTTTGCTGAGAAAGCTGGATGTATTTTCCTCGTAATTTCAACACTATCATGGTGAGAGAGAATTTGGCAAGGCTGGTGTATGTCTAAACCTTGCTGGCTAGACTAGAGCTGCTAAATTCTTGATTTAGTAGATTACAGTGGAAATGGGAAACAATTTCTAGGATTTCTTTTGTATTCTGAAAGGAATTGGAGGAAGTTTGTGCCAGTTATGTTGTGCCATTTACATTTTAAGGTTCTAATCTGATGTTCAGAGATCAGCTTTGTTAAATTGAATCATTAATAAAACTATTAAACAATACCATTTTGGTTCTTTATTATTTACAGTGCTATTGAGGCTAGAGAAGTGCTGGGCCACATGGTGAGGCATCTAGAGAGTCTCTATACAAGCATGTCATACATACGGCTGCACATGCAGGGAAACCCCCCAGCTGCTCTGCTGGAGGACAAACATGCAGTTATATCAGAGATTGTCACTCTCTCAGACAAAGCTCTGCAAAGTGTCAAACTTCTTTATGATGAAATTTACTTCTTCCACCAATATACTAAACAGGTAAATATTACAGGATATGAGGGCCCATTTTTTGTAGATGATTAAATTAAAAGTTTTAGGTATGTCAATTACACTTCTAGAGGTTATGCTCTTAAATATATTTTTATTTCTGCTTCTTTACAAAATGGTAATTGAGGGCAACTGAAAATTTTCAAATGACAACCCTAATTTTGTGACCCTCTCAAATAAAAGAAGACTAAAAACTAAAAATTACTTAATTGACAAACAAATGTTTTGTTTTCAAACAAAATGGTTAGTGATTAAGTTTTAGGAATTCACATTTTGTTTACAAAAAGAAACCAATGTGAAAAATATTACTATTGAAATTAATTACTTATGTATTATCTATACAAAATAATTATTATGATACTAAAGGTTATCATAAAATGTTAATACATTTTCTCTTTCCCAAAATAGACGATCTTCAAAACGACAATGTCGTGACTGACCTCTAGTAAGAATACAGTTTTTAATAAAAATGAAGATCACTTGTCTTTGATAACTAGGCAATAGACAAAGATCTTCAATGATATAATTTTAAAGAACAGCACATTGTGTCAATATATAGTCAAACAAATCAGCAATCCATTCAAAGTCGCTGATAAGTTAAACGGATATTTTCCTCGGTTGGAGATAACGAAGGACTGTATACACTACATAGTCAGCCACTGCCACCATCACTTTCGACCCTAGCATATTTAATGGCTCTGGCTCCAAATACAAAGGATGAAATTTCCAGAGTAGAGACTTCCAACTAAATAAAGACAAACTACTTGATTTATGTTTCAGTATCCCTCCTCAAGCAATGTACAAATAATTTGTTAATTCCACTTGAATAACTACCTAACCAATCTTTTTAGTTAGGAAAATTTTCAACCTCCCATAAAAAAGCAAAAAGAACTCGCATTTTCAAAAAGAACTCACATTTTAAAAAAGAACGACCCCCTCTCCACACAAAATTACCGTCCGATTTCAATTTTGCTGGCCTTTACAAAATCTTTGAGAAGGTTTTCCTAATTCAAATTGAGATTTTTAGATCTGCTATTAAACAACCAGTTTGGTTTCTGAAGTGGAAAATCAACAACAGACACATTCGTGCGTGTTTTCGATATGATAGTAAAAGCAATTGAAAGTCATCATATATGTTTTGAGGCAACTTTCTAAATATTGCCCAACTCATGTATTGAAGACACCATATTATGAATTATTTCCTCATACTCATCCTACAGACTGGTATTCAAGGGTAGTTGGAAAACACAACATTTTCAAGGTGTTTCATTCTTAAAAAAAAACCAAACAACTTCCAAACTTTAATTGAGAGAGTCCTACAGACTAACTGTTAGAAATTTAAAACTGTTGACACTACCATGCCTCTATATATTGGAAACATTTTTCAATTCCAAATGAAATAGAAGGCAAGGACAATTATCAAACTGGAAGGTACAGGATGGTAGTTCACAAGCATTTGCCTTCACAGGCTAGTGCTCGATTCACAAATTGTCAAGTTCTAATAAAAGTTCACAATTTCTAAATGCATTTGAAGCTTGCCTTAAAACAATTCTTATCACTAAAGCATTCTACAGCACAGAACAATTTTTGACACATGATTGAAAGATCCTGTGAATGGTTGAGACCGGCTTAGGTAATGGAGTGGAGATATTCAAATTAATGAGACTTTACGAATATTAAATTGTATGTATGAATGAAGTTTAGATGTAAAGCATGAATGGAAAATTTTAGATCAATTGGGAACAATTTTACATTGTCTACATGATATAATGTTGTATGTGACATAAATCATATTTATTTATATTGAAGTCATGAATGAATTTAATAATAGGGAGACAGAGGAGTTTTAGTCTATTATAATAATCAAATGACGTTTGGGAATGCAATGTGTATTGTTTGAATTCAATAAAAGATGATTGATTGCTTGATAGTAATTTTATAACATGATTAATTGTCAAGGAATTTATTCCTGAGAAGAGAATTTCTTGCAATCAAAAGCTTGGTTTCTCCTTCAGTCTTTAAAATGGTTCATTCTTGAGATAGCTTGGTAAGTGGTTCAAATAAGCAGCCTCCTAGTATGATGGCTTTCTTCCAAACAGACTGAGGTGGTGAGTGTTGTGTTAGTGTATGTCTATTTGCCTGGGCAGATCTGTGACTGCGTATTGAATCTTGAATGGAAAGTGATACTTCTATGAGGATATGAACTAATCAGGGCAGATTAGAATCTATCATACTACTGCAAGTCTGGTGCTATTTTTGATTTCCATGCCTAAAAGTGTTATGCTAGCATTATTTTCTTATAATATTTATACCATTTGTTAGTTACCTTTACCTAGTTCATTATTTATGTCCTCTACAATTTGTATCAGAGCAATAGCAGTTTCCTTTCAGGAATAACTGTTGTTTACTTTTGAATAAGTTATTTTTCAAGATGAAGAAGTAGTTTGTCAAGTACTACTTTTTATATTATTCTGGAACAGATCAGAATCAGGAAAATTGGCCTATAGATGAACGTACAAGGGCTATTCAAAAAGTATCAGACTTTCGTTAATTAAAGGTGCATTTATTGAACTAGAGCAACAAACTTCTAATCCTCTTCAATACTTTCACTACTGTCACCTTAGTGATGCACACACTTCTCCCAGTGCTTCTGCCACTGTTCAAAACATTTCTGGAAGGCATCTTTTAGAATGCTGTTAAGCTTAGCCATCGAATTCTGTTTAATGTTTTCTCTTTCTTGAAATTGAGTTCCTTTCAGGGACATTTTCAGCTTAGAAAATAGCCAGAGGTCGCAGGGAGCCATGATGGGGGAGTACGGAGCTTGGTGAACCAGAGGTGTGTTTTTAACGAGAAATCTCTAAATTAGATGTGCAGAGTGGGCAGGTGCATTGACGTGATGGAGCTCCAAGTTTTTGTTGCCTACAGATTTGGTTGTTTACGCCGCACAGAATTACTGTAAGACGACAGTCCTCTGTGACTAAATTTTGCATTTGTTTAATAACATTCTCATTCTGGCTTGTCGATGACCTGCCTGAATGTGATTCACTTTACATAAACGTTTGACCATTTTTTAATCGATTATACCACTCTTTTATTCAAGTACTGCTCATGGCAGACTCCTCAAAAGCCTGTTGAATCTTGCGAATTATTTCCACTTGCGAATTGCGAAGCTTTTGGGAAAATTTAATGCAGTAATGTTGCTCAAGTTTTTCTGTCATTTTATAACTTGATAAAAACCGCTGAGCAATAGAGAGGTCTATACTACAAGGCTGACTGCCAACGACTGAAGCTTTGTCCATGATATAAAAAGTGCATGCCTGCACATGACAGTTCCCTCCACATGTCCACTAAGCTTGGCCGCCAGTGCTTCGTTCGTTTAAGCGGGAGGAAAAAAGGTATGATACTTTTTGAACAGCCCTCAAATATTGGTAGACTTTTGCTCCTTTCAGAAGAACAGGGACATTTTTCTTTTAAGGTGATTTCTTTTTGGTGTCTGCCAAGGTGATGGTTACTTCTTCTTGAGATCTTTGAAAATTTTGGTATTTAGTCATTATTTATTTGCACATGACATATACAGGTACAAGGTATATGGTACAAGTGCATTGTCCAAGAAATACAATATCAACCTAACTCAAACACATTTTGTATATACAATTTGCACTGACCGCAAATATTACAATTAAAATAAATAAAGGAGTAATATGCCATCTTCACAAACTTATCCTTTACAGCGTTGAACATTTGTTTTTGTTCAAGACAAGTGACATGGGGAGGGTTTTGTTGAACAATTTTAAAGGCATATATAATGGGTTTTTTCTTATTTTATATTGTTGTGAATTACTAGTTTAAATTGGAATTCACGATTTACTGTTGGAAGTACTTGTTCTTCCTGTTGTGAAGAATCTAGGCTGATATTGTTACCCTGAGTGTTCTGTCCGTGACTGTGGTGAAAAATTTTGTGGAAACAGTTGCATTGTTTCATTAGCAATTTGTAGTTTACATTTGATACTTTTATTTGGTTTAGTGTTTGTTTGCGTGCCATAGTGCCTTAGGTTTATTGTCACCTTGTTCTAGATTAGCCACTATTTGACCTTGTTTCAGAAACATCAGTCTTAGACTCTTAGGTCATATTCTTTCTTCTTTAAAGTTGTCTCCACACTGTTCTCAGTCCCATCCTGTACACTGTTCTCTTTTTAGATCTTGGGTAAACGCATTTTCTAGTATTCTGTATCTAAGTACTATTTTTGTGTGTAACTTTTCAGAGCCAGTGCTAACTATTTTCCCGCCCTGTACAGAACAAATTTTGCCAACCTATAACATTTTATGAGATGAAGTTTAATAACTTTAGAATTTTAAAGGATACTTAAAAACGCTTGTAATAACAAGTGTGGGCAAAAAGTGTAATCAATCTACAAACATCAGCCTAGGCCCCCTGTAACTTATGAACTGCCGCATCCTATCAGTTTTAACAAACACATTTTATTTGTTTAAAGTCCATTACTTATGATGGATGATATGTTACAATATCAGAAACACAACACTTCTAGAACTGGTATCTGCCCTCGTCTTCAGACTTAAAATCTTATAACATTAAATTAAGCATGGAAAAATGGTAAACAACCCAAGACATGGTGATCACACAGGTCTGAAAATCATCATATTAAGGGGGATGAGGCCAAATTATAACATAATTAATATTTCATTAAGAAGACAATTTTCTTGGAAGAATGGAGCGGTCATAGTGATAGTTAAGCAGACAGGACAATAAGACTTGCACACTTAACACACCACTCTACTGTATTGTTTCACATGTCGCCAACACTACACTCTTGTCTCAATTATCTCCCCAAAACAACAATCAACTATTTTGTAAGCTTAAAAAATATTCCAAACTGTTTTAGAACAAAGTTTAAAATAAAGTAATTTTATTTTGCTTATTATTTTCTCTATTTAATTTTATTCCGGCCCTCCATATCTGTACACCTGCCACACACAATATGATACCACCCTGTGCACTAGCAAGGTCAATGTAACCTGGTCATGCCCCGGTTCTTTCCCTGAGGCTTTCTTTATGTCGTTCTTAGTGGGCATGTATTACTTTGTGTAACCTGTAGGATTCCATGGCACTTGTTATGGTGACAGATGGACATTACCTGTTAAAAGTACACTATCCCGGTTCTGGTACTATAAATTATATTTTAACAGATGTGTTAATTTTTTGAATATCCTTTTCTTTTCATTTTGCTTTTCATGGGCAGCTTTTCAATGGTTTTAGTATTTGACCTGATGTGATTACAGTTGTTTGGATGAGTTGAGAGTTGATAGTTGTACACATCCAGTCTAATATTTTGTTGTTTTATCAGTAATTCTTGTAGGTAGGTACTCTCTCTCTCTCGCTCTCTTTTTTTTATCGAATGAAGAGAGAAGTTCACTAAGTTTATTGTTTTTGTTGTTTGCAAGAACTGACAACCAGTAGTCAACATTTTGCAACAACTAAATGAGTATAAATCATTTACACTTCAGTCACAGACAACTTAACAAATACTTAAACACGTCTACTTACTACACCACTCAATAATCAAATCAGAAAAACAATTTTTCAAGATCATGTGAAAACTGTTCCAAAAATTTTATGAAATGTTCTGTATTCCAACTCAGATTACAAATTAATACTACGGAGGTGACATAACATACTACAACATGTAGATAGTGATGTCATCATTCATCATCAATTCAATATTCAACAAGCATTAAGCTTCCACATCACATAGTTATGTGTGTGAGCCCACAGACCCAGATCATACATCCGCAGCCAGACTTAAACTAAACTATCTTACTATGTGGACTTACCATTTACTACATCTCTGAATAATATGACAAAATATGCATAAATACATTTGTTTTACATGTGGAATAAGAGTGAAATACTCTTGAATAAAACATATAAGCTCTTAAGGACTTTAGCAATATGCAGGTTGTTATGATTTAAAAGAAAAATTTTAATAAATTGAGTAATTCTGATTGTAAAGAAATTTGGAAATGTGAATGATGAGGGGACAAACTAAAGGCCAACCTTGCAGATACAACTTTCAACGCAAATACTCCTCTAAGCTTCAGCATTAAAATTAAATGAATTTCACATTAAAGTAAAGCGGTTTGAATCTAGAGCAACCCGACTTGCTCTAGTAGCCCATTAAGACTTTATCAGTTGAAACTTTATGAGCTTAAAATATCAAATTGCAAAAGAGTCTCCAGGACATGATTTTTGAAAATTTGCACTTTAACACATTGGAGTCTGGCTCGCTATTTGCTGTTTTTATAACCCGGTCTGCATAAATTAATTGGTTTTCACATTTTGTTTTTAGAAAAATGTTAAATATTATGTATAAGATATTATATTTTCTTGAAAGTTCTATCTTTCCTCTTTAAAATGATATGTAAAACTGTATTCCTATAAAATGTAATTAATTTTTAAAAAATTTCAAAACTTACATTTTTTGAAGAAAAATAAAAAACTCCCGCATGTCTTGTGTTACTTGAAAACTAACTTTTGAATAAATAAAACAAGTAATTTCAATTTTTTTAAAGGCATTTACTATATACACATTTACAAATAATTATTTTAATTGCCAAAAAAATTTCAAATGCTAAAAAAATTATTGTTGTCGTAGACAGACTGACGACGCGCCAGGCCACGTCAGTGGATAAACAAAAGCCTCAAGCGGGTATGACGTAGTAGCGCCTAGCGGAATTGTTCTGAACTGACCATTAACGCTGGCTTTCTAATGCAGCAGACGGCACTCGAATATCACTCGAGCAACTCCGTATATCAATCGGTAAAGCTGTGCTCGAGTCACGCTCGAGCGCCGGCTGGGGGTTTAAACAATGGCGCTCGCGTCTGGCTCGAGCGTAGACTCGAATGTGTTAAAACAAAATGGAGGCTTGATAACAGAGCTTCAGCAGTTACTAAAAGGTGATCCAAACCTTTATGAGAGAAAATAAAAGTCTTACCGAACCTCCAGTTCTTCTTTGGTAGTTCGATTGGGAGAAATTTTCATACTCCTTACTAACACTTAATATAATAACATGACTGGGGTTAACAGCCAACTCCCAATACAAACAAAAAATAATAAAATATATAAATATACGAGGCTGAATTGCCAACCACAAGGTATTAGCTTCATGCACAATACTATATGATGCTATTAGAGCAATACAATATATGCGAGGCTCAGACTATAAGGATATAGTCTTTTTCACTTTTGCAACTACAATGTGACTTAGATGACAACTTGATTTATGATTTCAGTCGACCATCATAACTTTTACCTGCTCAGTAATTTTAGAATACTCAATTTTTAAAAGTACCTTAACTTAAATACTTAACAAATACCTGTACAGGCGTAAAATTTTCATTTAGTATTTGAACCAAAAGCAATTATTTCTGCTCCATCCTATTAGGAAGTAAGGAAAAAATTTAGAGGAATATACATTGATGAAACATTTTTTTATTTATTGACTTAATAAGATAGGTACATTCAAAAGTATATAAAATATAAATCTACAATATGTTTACTTAAACATTAATATAAATATTGTAGTTTTAAGAATTCATATTACAAGAACGTTAAAAATTAAAAATATTTGTTCATAAAAACTGAACTTTGGCTCATCTAAAAATATATATTCATCTAAGGCACTTATAACTGCTAAGTTAACAAATAAAATAACTATTTACAGTATAAAGGTAAAAAGAACGCATTTATGATAAAACTAATCTTAAAAAGCAATTACTGTAACGAGTTTTGGCAAAATGGCAGCATTGTTTTAGATATGTTTGCTTACTATACTAACTACTGAACACACAAAAACACATACATACACACACACACTTTCATTCTAGTATACAATCTGTTTTTACAAATCACCGCCACTATTTATAAGCCACAAAACATTGTCAACTAACTACAAATAATAACAGCACTTCTAAATTTATATGCAATTTTTAAAAAGGAACTCAATAAGTTGATGATAGTAAAAGTTTAAATTACACTTATATTTTCTTCATGGAAAACTTTAAAAAGCAGAAGCATTTAAACTTAATTAGAGATTTTATGGAATCATCATTATTTTTGTGTTTATCATGAAAAGTATCAGAATACATATTATGTAGACATATATTCACACATTTAATATGATCTTATTACAAGTGCTAGTTATTAATTCATAGATTAGATATACTATCATATAACTGTAGGATATACTAGAGAGTCTAATAAAACTAACTAGAATAATCTGGTAATAACAATCAAGTTACGAAATGCAGTATATTAACTAGGTTTAAATGTTGTTTATACAGCTGGAAGGCTGTGACCAAGTGATACCGGCTGACACTGTGAAGGAACAGAAGACAGACAGACACTATGTCAAGACTGTCTCTAGTTGTGTCATTGCTGCGGCCGTTGTCATACTACTCTTCAATAGCAAATTCCTCACTTTGTCTATCTTTAGTAAATAAAGCTGTTATAAACTATAAAATGCACATGTTCTGGCTTTTATCACAACATCTTATACATTTCTGCAGAATTGGCTATTGTGAGCCGGAACAGCTGAGAAAGATCTTCATTGAAAGTTTGGACTATAGAACTATTGATGAATCTTAAAAGAACGTCTTTTAGAAATGGGAGGAAATTATTCATATAGTTGTTATGAAGGATCCCAATACTAAAAGATTACAAGGAATTGGCTTCATTACTTATGCTCACTCCAGCGTGGTTGATGCCGCTATGGCTATAGACCTCATGTTATCAGTAGACAACAAGTGGAAACTAAACAGATAAATTGCCTCTTCCACTTATCTTATCTCCACCCCCACCATTTGACTTCTCTTTAACCTGGTAATAATATCCATAGACAGTGTTTTTTATGTCCACATTCTTTCCGTTAATTGTGTGGTTTTTTGCTCAATAACTTTGTACTATTTAAATTACCCTCCTTTATGATTTCCTTCAGGCCACCAACAAATACATGAACTTTTTCACAGAAACCTCAGCTTCAGGGCTTCCAATTTCTGTTCTAGGAATTGCTCAATTCAAATTCATTTAACATCTTTTTGGAAATTTAACCCAAAAAAGACCAAATTTAAGACCAAGTACTGACCAAATGTCTGAGTGTTGCTTAGTAGAATTGGAAGAGAGACAATCAAGGTTATAATTGGATATTATAGCAATACTATTAAACAAAACAAACCCGAATTTATTACAAGATTTAATAATTTGCTTGTAAAAATAAATTCAAAATACAAACATGTTGTTTTTAAGGAAGACATTAACATTGATACTCTGGACATTAATAACATAAATAGAATCATGACAGTTGTTGCTCATGTCTCAGCTGCCATACTTAAAACAACAAAGACAGATATATCCAGAGGTGAAAATCTCTACAATTATAACACCACACATTGGTCAAACTTTGCCTTTTCTGTACGCCGCACATGTCTGTAAGGCAAAACCCATACATGCGCTGCAAACTGTAAAATCTACTGCGACAGGACCTCAGAAGACTCACAGAAAAGGACCTCCATTGGAGGCTCAAGAAATGGTTGACGAATCATCCATCATACACTCTGCAGGAATACAAAACTTCTTACATTTTATAAATGTAAAATTCTGACCTTTGTAATGTTCTTACAGCAACTATCCCTAATTCTTGAAGATTTGTCTTGTATTGTTGATGCCATGACTGTACTTGATGTTAATTTCAATAAAGAGTAACAAACTGAAACTGTAACAGAAATAGTTAACAGTGCATATTGTAATCACCAACGGATTTTGTTCACTGGTTGACTTCCAAACTTACAGAATATTCAGAATCTGCTATACATAATATTTTCACTATTTTAGAAAAATTATAAATACTGTATTAAATGTTAACACTCAACTGTCCGATCACGATGACTGTAATGTCGAACAGTTTATCAAAACTGTGTAATCTGAAACATTGCTGGAGCTTTATTTATTACCATTTGAAGTCAAATATGATACTTTCTATAACATTTTTATGCATAGTTCCAATTCTTGTTTTCCCAAAATTCTGTCAAAACAATGAAACAATCTATTATGTTTTTATTATGAGCTGAAAAACAGCAAAATAATTAAATTTAGCAGTATAGTTCGAGAGTTTAACAATAAAGTTATATCAAAGGAAGTTAGAAAAATGAACTAACAGTTAAGAAAAGCCGCATCTTCTCTTGAAAATAATATTATCAAACAAAGATTACCAAACCAACTAATGTAAACAGAACCTCTTGGAAAATGAAGTAGAGACAAGCTAGGCAAAAATTCGAAACATAACTAAAAGTTGATGATGCAATGTGTTCAGAACCTTCACAAGTTTGCAAGATATTCAATGGCAATTTTTTCAAATGCCATATCAATAAGAATTTACACCAGTGCAAAAAAGGAACCTTGAAGCCAATTTATTTTTTGTACATATTCTCAAAATGCAAAAAGCCTTTAGAATCGTTTTCAATCTTCATAGTAGTAGAACATCAGTTAAAGAATAGCAAACAATTTTGTCAATCAAAGGAAAAGTTCAGGAACTAGAAATGGAAGGAGATTCAAAAGAAATTTTAATAATGTAGTAATAAGCCACCACATCTTATAACTTTTTAAAAAGAAACATAAGTACGTTGGATCAAAATTTGGAACACACTCCAATGGAAACTAAATCAGATTGAAATTTGGAACAAACTTCCAACGGAAATTAAATCAGAGGCCACGTGTAATAAATTAAAAATAGAATTTAAAAAGTTTCTTATTAACAAGGCCATATTCTCTAATGAATTGTAACAAAGTAATTATATAAGTGAGTTAGCCCATAATTTTGGGGCCAAAACGGTTTAATTGTATTAATATTTTAACTTTCTCTGTTTTTATGACATATATATCTTTTATTTGTGTATGTATTCTTGTATCTTATCTTATAGAGCTAAATTTAAAATCTTGACACTATTCATGTACATTTGTGTGTATACTGAACAAATAAAGTAATTTTCAATTGAGCAATTACAAGAACGGAAATTGGAAATCCAGAAGTGGGAGCTTCTGTGAAGAAGTTAATGTATTTGTTGGTGGGTAATGAACATAAAGGTGGGTAATTTAAATAGAAGAGTATGGAGAGTATGGAAATATCATCAATATTAGTGTTCCTCTTAACAAAGAAAGTGGTGTGTAAAGGAGTTTTGCATTTATAATAAGTAATATAATGATGAGCATAAGTAATAAAGCCAAATCCTTGTAACCTTTTAGTATTTGGATCCTTCATAACAACTATATGAATAGTTTCATCTGATACATGAGGTCTTTAGACACAGCACCATCAACCAAATTCAGAATAAAGCAACTTATTTACTCTATTTTTGCCTAGTTTCATCATGCCTTGGAATACAGTTTATACTCTAAAAAATATCCTTTTTGTTTATAAACGGAATCACAAATCATTATCTGATAATAATGTCTAGTTTAGACAATTTCTGTAGGTTACACTCTTTTTGTTAATGTCGATGAGATACACGCCCATCCGTTCATTTAATTTCTTGATGGCATCTGTTAGTGATGTCAGCTCATTTTTCTGCTCACGATACTGTGTTTCTGCATCTAGAACATTACACGAAACCTTATTTGCTGAAGCTACATAACTTGAAATATATAATGCATTACTAACTTCATTAAAAACTTAAAGACAAATATATGTAAAGCTTTTAATTTTATCTTCTTGTTTACTAAAATGAGTCACTCTTAGAACTCAAGATTAAACACTGGAGAATAAACCAAGCTTCTAAAACAATAAAATCTGTCTTATTTCAAACGGCAACATTCAATCTCTTTGCAGCTTTTGTAGCTATTTACTGACGTTAAATCTATTTCTAAAATAGATAATTGCATCATCTGAACAGTGTATATGTTAATGAAACTATATTAAGAATCTATTTGAAACTTATACATACCTTACTTTTGAAAAACATCAGTAAAAATAGACATTATTCTAAAAGTATTTTGCAATTCTTTTGTTAGTTGGAACCAGGTTTCACAACAACTTTCGATACTCTTAACATTGGGATGTTTTGATATTTACTGTTCTACAACTAAACCTTTTCCAATTACATACTGTACTGAGAGTCAACACTACACTAAATTTAATAGATTTTGTTAAAATCAAAACTATACTAATGTTGGTAATTTTGTTAACCACCTCACTACCAACCAGGCTCAATGTCTGCAATTTTTATAAAATTGTATCTTACTGTTACTGATAACACTAGACGTCTTTTTACTGAAATAAAATGATTTATTAGCCCAATAAAACATTACACTGTTATAAGGCTCACCTATACATAAAAACAGTAAATAACAATTAAAAAGTATGAACTAACACACTAGAAATATATACCTAAAACTAGGTGAAGTATTATATTTACATCTAAATTATTTTCTGTGAATTCACATAAAAATCATTAAAAGTATATTGTTCAGTTAGAAGCATATATTCTCTAATCGCAATTTTTAAAGCCTTTGATATAGGAATCTCCCTCCACGCTAAAGGTAGTTTATTGAAAAAATGCTGAGTATTATAAGAAAAAGATGTTTTAAAATGGGTTGTTCTGTTTATGGGCAAAGGTAGAGAATGAAGATTGGATTGTATGCTTTTGTAAGTTTGAATGAAAACTTTCAATATGTAAATAATTGTCACTGTCAAAATTTGAAAATAAAAAAAAAGATTTCTATATGATTGATTAACTGTTACATTTCCTAGAATTTGGATTGCCCTCTATTGAGTTTTGAAAACCTGTTGGTGAACAGTTGTTTTAAAATGGTGAACTACCTCAACAAACAATACCATACCTCATTACAGATTCAAAATAAACAGTTTTTGTTGTACTTAAATCTGTCAAATCTCAAAGCACGCTTACAAATATCATAACACACAGAATTTAGTTTCCAATTCAACTGGCTGATGTGATTTTCCCACCTCAGCTTATCAATCAATTTTTGGGGGAAGTTGATTTATTTTGATAAAAAGTTATTTCAAATTGTTCTCTACAGTTTTTAATAAGGTTAACACTTAGAGTGCTAATCCCGTAATTTTACGGAACGGCGAAACTTCCGAAGAATGCTAATCCCGTAGTTTTACGTGGTTGTCATTTCAATTGGTATTATATTACATTGTCCGTATTTAAACGGGTTTTGCCTACTCTACAATGTTATTTGGGTTTTTTAGTAACACAATTCACCGCTAGAAAGCGTCAGATGTATTGCATGAGCTTAATGACAAAGCAACTTCGGTCGCGTTGTTTACGTGCCGCTAACGTGACGTTCGTTGCAGCCGGCAGTCGATGTCGCAATCATGGCTTCTCGGAGCTTGAACGACGTTGCGATCAGTGATGTATTAGATAAAGATAATTTTATTGGAGTAGATAGTATTTTTGACGATTCTGACATTGATCCTGATTTAATGGAAGAAGATTAGACACATACTTCAGGTAAGAATAAGTAAGTCTATTTATCATATAAACATCAGTCTAAAAGTTTGGTTATGTTATTGTTTTCGTGAATCAAACTATAATTTGTATTATAATAAATTAACTTTATACAACTAATATTTTATTCTTATGAATAAAATAAAAATATATTCATATTTTACATAGTATATTATTATGTTACAGATGCTGAAAACAGTGCTGACAGCAAAAGTGATGCCGACGCATCAATATGACGGCATAGTTTTTTGTCAAAAAACTACAAAACATAAAAACATGATTTGTATTATTCAAAGGACAGTTTATATTTGTAAATGGGTCATTGTAAATAATTGTATGTATGCTTAGTTTAGTAAGTTAGATAAAAAAACTGTCTCAAAAAATATTTTTTTTTCCAAAAATATGTTTTTAAAAAACATTTTTTATGTGTAGTTTTTTAAAAAAACCACAAAAAATCTCACGTTAAAACAAAGACGAAAGTAAGCTGAATTAAGGTATGTAAGTATTTTTCTCATACCTTAAATACTTTTTTTTAAATAAATTTTTGAAAACCACCAAAAACGCCCAGCATTCTACAGAGTTACATGTCATTTAGGGCCAGCACTCAAAGTGTTAAAATTAAAAGTATTGGTGTTTTGGGAATACTTAAGAACATTTTGTTAGGTTTTAAGCCCATTAAAAATCAAATTAATGTTTCCATATAATTTCTGACATAGTTTGTCTTTTACCAGATTTAATCAGACTTGTGGTGTCACCAGCAAAGAGAATTAATTTGTTATGTAAACTGAGCTGCTTGGGTTAGTAATTTATACAAATTTAAAATAATAAGGGCGTAAACGGCCCTTAGGGCACCTGACTCTAAATAGTGAGATGGGATATATTTATGGACAGAGCCAGCACTGTTCTAAACAATCTCTACCTAGCCAAGAACCCTCAGAAAGCAACTATGGGCTATGAATGGGTTGATGGTGAAAAAATTTAAAAGTGGACCATTATTTTAATAAAGCAACATTACTAATACTAATTTTGACCTTTTCCCCGTGAAGTGTTAACCCAAACAGCACTGATTTGGGATGTATATTTATTAAAAGTAACAAATCTTTGTTCATGGGAGTAATATATTTTGATATATTTATTATATAAAGGAATCAGTAATTGAAAATCTATAATCTTGAAATTATTTCTAAATAATTCTGCAAATTAGCTAGGGTTGCAATCATCCGAAATTGATGAGACCAAGCCAAATTCAGATAATGCAGATCCGCCACTGAATACTTGCCTTAGGTTGGTACTGATCTAAAAGATGAGCATGGTTGACATTCACTATTTATAGCTTATAATGTTATCAGTTCCTAATGAAAGCTAGATAATGGCATACTAGTACATACAGCACTAAGTATAGTTCTTACAATATACTTCGGATAATCCGGAACTTTGAATAACTGTATTCCTGATAACTGATCTCTTGTGTTTTAGTTTATACTTTGGAAAGCTAAAAGCACAACAATTTGTATAAAACCAATAAATCTTTAACGTTTAATCAGTTAGTTGTTTTCTCTCCACTCCAGTATGCATAATACTAACCTTTGAGTTGTTTCAGTTTGTCAGTTGTGTTGAGCGAGAGCTGACTAGCCTTTTCGAGCAGTTTCTGAGCTCGCGTCTGAGCTAGTAGTGAATCATCGGAGTGTTCACGTAATGTATTTACTGCAAGGTTATACTCAGACTGCATCTCTCGAGCTCGATCTTTAGCTTGCTTCACTTCCTCTGTCATACTCTCCGCCTCTGCTTTTACTTCTTGCGCATCCTTTCCATTCTTTAAAAATCCTGTCTGTAGAGTTTTCACCTGTTCTTGAAGTTGGTTTACTTCTGTTACGGTTTCATTGGCTTTCTGCTGAGCCTCTCCAGTCTCACTTGTGATCTGTTGAAACACAGTAAGTTACAACAAATTGTACATATATTTTAAGATTTAGTTGACAGGACAGGTTAAATCAATAGTACGTGAACCTGCAGCAAAATTGCATTAATTTTTCAGGTTTGTTTAAATGTTTTTGTTTATAGCAGTGGGGTGAAACTGTGGGGACAGGTGATTCTCAACAGTAACTGTACTGCAACATTTCCTTGCCCTGTATGGTCCACATTATTCGTAACAGTTTTGATTTATTGTAATTTATGTACAATACCCAATGACAGTATCGTTACTTTTATAAAATGTGATACAAATAAAAAGTGGTAATATGGTAATAAAGGCAGTGGTAAGTTGCTTAATTTGTGTTCTTCACTATACAAAAACAACGGATCAATACTAAAGGCTCAGCGTACTACATCAACATATGTAAGCATGGCTTTAGTGTAGGTCTATCTATGTCCATGCATTACTAATCAGATGCGTTCTGGAGTTATACCTCATAATCAAGTTTTACTTTTATCAAATACTTACTGTTAAAAAACATATTTAAGAATATGAAAAGGTTTCTGGTTCTTTCCATTCTCAGTGGTGTGTACCGAGAGCTGTGATGTGATTTTAAATAAACACTTATAATCAGATCCAGGGGAGTTTCCAGAGATTACTAGGCAGCATTTTACTGAACAGATATTATTGATCGGTTTGTCATATCAATATGGATGGAATGGTGATAAAAGTAGTAGTGCATCATATTGATGAAATTCTTGTACTTTTCTCTAATATCAGTTTACCAATAACCAAATCAAGTATAATCATGACTAGGGATGGTTCAATTCCGATACTTGTTACTTAGCTTATGTAGGAATCAACAGTTCTTGATATCACAGCTCTTTTCACTTGACTCCAATATTTTCAAATCACTTTACAATCTAATAAGAATACAATTAACAGAAATGTTAAAGATCGGAAAGTAACAATATCACAACTAGTGCTGTGTCAAAGCTCTTGAATCCACAGAATCTTCATATAAGGCCATTTTCAAACGACAGGTGATCAGCAGTATGCAAATTATTATTAACTGCTAAAAAGTATTACTGTCGTAGTTTATGTATGAAAAGCCTACACAGACAAAATTATTACAGTATTTAAAAAAATAATATTTTGCTCAAAGTTTATATTTTTTACATTTATTTTCACATATTACCACTAATCTGCTATGTCTATTCATGGACAACCGGCAGTACGCAAATTACCAGTTGCTAAAATTTTATCATATTTTGTGTACAAAAACACATAGATAGAAAACCAATTTAACATATTTTCAAATTTTTATAAATAATATTTTGTTTGCAGTTCTTATTTCCTATGTTTATTTATGTTTGATAACTGCCACGTGTATGTTGCATCTTTGTATGGATGTCTCCTTCTCAGCGGTAAACAAACGTTCACTAAGTTTTGTTTATCTTGTATACTTGTATAAATATGTCCTCTATACAAATATATGTACGTTTGTCTTAAAATGTTTTACCATGGTAAGAGGTGTTTCGAAATTTTTGCTGGCCACTTTACTGGTCAGATTTCTTTTATTAGTAACAAAACAAAACCATTTAGTGTATTATATTCTTGAGTATAATTCATAATTAACCCCTTTACAGTTTTTTAAGTACCTACAATTGTGTTGTTTGTTGATGTGTTTTCTTATTTATAAGAGACAGGTTTGTAGAAATTAAATATATACTTTTTTTTATAAAAAAGTGTATTTTTATTCCCTCTTTAAAATTTTTTATATTGTCTACCAACTCATTTTCACTATCCGTGTTCATGTCATCATCACACAAAGGAAGCAAAATATCTATTTGTGCATAGGATATTTCCATAGTACGATAGACACTAGAAATAAAACCATAAAATACTCCAGGACGAGTGACACACAACACGTGGTAGCTGTCTTCACTGTGGAACTACAGCGAAGTCACTAAGGTGCAAATATTTATGGCAGAGGAACAAGAAAATTCTGACATCTAGCACTCCTTGTGTGATGCAAGGCCGTTATAAAAATACTTCTTCCACAATATTTCCTCAGACTACAGAATAAAGTAGGAACAATACAACAATGTGTAATATTATGTTAGTAGCATACTTTTACACAATCACTGTAAACGTAATAGTATGTCAAAAACTGTGAAGACGTTAAAAAAAGAGGAAAAAGCCAGGTTTCAAGATGAAAATTCAGATAGGATAGTAATTACCTTTACCAGGCTGGAAGGATATTTCTCTTCTTCATCAAAGAGACATTAAAAAGAATCCACTCTAAAAAGAAGAGGAATATCTTTCCAGTCTGGTAAAGTAATGCCTGTCCTCGTATCCTATCTAAATTCTTGTTTGTTTATTGGTGAGAAGCAGACATTCCTGAACATCCAACTGCCGTCAGTTGTTGTCCTTGAATGTTTGCAGCAGACTCGTGGCAATGCGTTGTCATAAATATATTAAATAGGAAATGTGACCAAAATATGAAATAAAAACTACTGTTATTATTTTATCTATGTACATATTTCTATACAGAATATTACATTACATGTTTTAGCAATAGGTAATTTTGTACTGCCAATCAGCTTTCATCCTCAAATAGACTTATTTGAAGATTCAGTTGATTTGAGATTCAGTTTTGACACATCACTATTAATGATATTGTGAAATCATGACTTTCCAGGCAAATTTGAAGCACTCATGTTGCTTTTTTTTACTATTTACTATTTTTTAATAAAATATTTCAGACACACAATGACTTACTTACACATTACAAAAATGAAAATACTTACTTGAGTCAAATCAATCTTTGCTTGTTCTATATTAGAATTTGCAGTATCTACAGCAGTTTTAATCTTTTCTTGAATTTCTTCTGCCTCCTCTAATGTATCCAAAAATGTTTGCGCTGTGGTCAGTATATTTTCAGCTTCCGCTCTGAAATTGAGATAATTGATAAATCCAATATGATGTATCCATTTCAGATGAACTAAATATAGCTGTACGTAACAGTGGAAATTTCTATACAACATTGAGTTTTTAATTGTAGTTAAGTTCTGAATCGCTTATACTCTACAGGAAAAGTTAATGTAACCGTACAAATTATAAATTTAAATCACTATTATTTAATGGCTACAATGTAAACAACTCAAAAGTATTTCAAACATTGTGATATTAAATAAGTGAACATTAGTAAAGATTGTTCAAGAAATGACAAGCAACTAAGCTCACTCAGCTTTAAGTAATTTTCAGCTAAAATAACAACAAAACAGGAGATTCACCAAACTATAAAAATTATTTAATATTTTTCTTTAATTTTGAAAGTGAACGTTCGTTTTTCTTTTAATGGCAAATGTTTCAAAGTCTCAATTTTATTTCCAGGAGCATTCCGATTGTTGACACAACTAGTATATTTTGCATTTTGTGTCTAACCATGGAAAAGTTTACTTGTGCACAATGAGTTTTAAACATCAAAACGTTTTATCAGAATGAGAGAGTTATGTGGTTACTGTCAGGCAACTTTACATTACTCTAGGGCGTACGCGTTATCGTCATTCTGGCCAAACTGAACAGAACATTGTATTGGTTCACCACAGTGTTGCTGTTAGCCCAGCGAAATCAATACGTTGCCATTTTCAACAATTGGGCTTAAGACACTCTTCTGTATGGAGAATTCTTCAGTACGATCTCAAATATCACCCTTATAAAATTTAGTTGTCACAACATTTGAAAGTAGCAGATTACCAGAAGAGATGACAGTTTGTTGACTGAAAGAAAACTCTTGAATGATTGAAGAAAGGGATATATATACACAATGAGAGACAGTCTAGTGCAACTTTTGGTCAGGCGGCGTCATCAGCTGTTATTTTCAAGGACAGGAATGGAGATCGATACCGTACGATGATTAGGGAATTTCTGTGGCCTCATTTGGGTGGATTAGACATTGACAAGTTGTGGCTAGTTTTGTTGTGCAGTGGTTTTTAGTCTTTACACAGCAAAAGTCCTGTTGAAGTCCTTTTTCATAATTGGTCAATGTGGTGTGTCCAAGTGAGGTCTTCGTGAATAACTAGTCCTCGGAGCTTCACTTCTTTTTCAACATGTATGTTTATTTGTTTTGTTTTTATCATATTTGCATCTAGGTAATTTTCTCTACAGTATTGGTAAGCTTTGTCTAAGCTTAGGTAGGTCCTAAACTCCAATCCTTCAATGGTCTTGTTACTTACAACAAGGGTGGTATCTTCAGCATACATAAAGCATGAACACATATTGTTCAGATAAAGAGAAAGGTCATTTATAAATAAAATGGAGAGAGCTAGTCCCAAAACTATGTATCCTATGGAACACCTCTGGTAATGTTTTTAGAGCCAGATTTTTTAGTATTCATCATACTGTTTTCTGAATATTTAAATTCCACCACTTGACTGTTGTCCCTTTAAGTAGTCAAGAGTGAAACCAATCGTTTGCTTTACCTCTGAGTCCTAGAACAGTATTCCCAAGACCCATTCTTGAAGCTGGTTAGTTATTTCTTCTATAAAGCTGGCTAATGCTGTTGCTGTAGATTTGTCTCTTACAAATCCAGGTTATTTCTGTCAGTAAGTTGTTTTGTACAAATTAGCGTAAAAGCCTAGAGAGCACAGTTTTTTATTATTTTCGAAAAAGTAAGAAACAAGAGTAATTGGTCTGTAGTTACTCTTTGTGCCTTTTTGTATTTTGGATAGACTTTGACTAGTTTTAATGCATTAGGAAATTAACCTTCTTTGAATAATTTGTTTATTACACTGATCAGTGGCAAATTAGTTCTTCAGAACAGTATTTTAGAATTTTTTGTGAGGTCTCATTTAGTCCAGTGGAGAATTTAGATTTAAATGTGTTTATTACAGTTAAAAATTCCTCTGGAGTGGTTGGGACTAGCTTGCTCAAATTACTATTACATACTGTTGTAATGTTACACTGATACATGGTTCTTAGTGTTAAACTGGCTGCAAGGGCTATATTAGGTGCTTCGACAACATGGTTATTCAGCTGTTTTGCTACATTTACTGGGTTAGTTATATCTTTACCATTTATTTTTAGTTTTATTTCAAAGTTAGATTTACTTTGTTTATATCTTTCCTTACTTATTACAGACCATATAACTTCAGAACTGTTCTGGACATTTTAGAATTACCTCATGTAAGGTTAAAAACTACGGACTGAGTCTGAGACTAAGACCTGATACTCACTTGGCTCTGTCTGCCTGATCCTTTGACTCCTGTGCAAGCTGTAGGTCCTCTGCTGTATCTGCGAGAATCGTGTTGATGTCAGTCAGAGAGGCAATAGTTGTATTTATGTTTTTAGCCAATTCTGTTATTTGCTCTGGCTGAAGCTGGATATTCTTCTGTTGTGCCTGCAATCAAATGACCACAATTTGTCACATATTACCCAGGTCAATATTTTATAATCAATGACCACCTCTCTCAATTACCTCAAATCAAGGTTGGAAATCTACCAACTTTTATTACATAAACACATGAAACACCAAGCAAATATTCATGGTTATGTTGTTATTGATAAAGTGCAATTTACAAATAAAACATTTAGTTTAACGAAAGTGTATTTTACAACTCTACTTTACCTTATCATGGAATGTATCGTTAATTCTTAGTTCAAATTTATATCTTGGAATAAAAAATATTGAAGGCAAAAGTGAATGGGCTGACAATAATAGACATATTTGTTAATTGTACACTTGCATTAGAGCATTATAGTAGATAGTACTTTCCACTTGTTTGGAAACTGCAAGTGATTGGATTGTAGTCTACAGTAATTAATTGAATTTATATTTCTCAGGATTTCAATAAATTTATTATTTTACAATAAATAATTGAATATTGAACATTTTTATCCTTGTTCATTTTTGTTCAAACCTGTTATAACAGCTAGAATTTAAACAACATAAATTATTTTAGATGTTAACATTTATGTTACTTTAATTTTAAAGATTTGCAATTTGAGTTTGGTTTAGTTATTTTTTGAAAACATTTATGAAGAAATTATTGATTTTTATTAGTTATTAAATTGGACATTTGAAATGTTTATTTGATTATTATATAACTTAAACTACAAACTAAAAACTCAATTAGGTTTTTGTTGCCAAATTGTTTGTCATTTAAAGTGGACTACTTACGTTAAATAGCTTGGTTACATAAGTGTTAAATTAAGGATTACAAATTTCTCAGTCTATAGAAACTTACACTGGCTGGATTCAGAGATGGATTTCCTATGTGTGGTGGATATCCCCTTATTTGCACATAAATAATTGTGTCACTTTGCTATTTACTAGAACATACTATAGTTGAATTAAAGACAGAAGGGTATTGGGACGAGCTCGACCGAAGACAGCCGAACTGCCTCACGAAGGCTCGCCCTACCACTCCACCAATCACAGCCGAGCACTTTCCTTTTCGACGGAGGCAGCGTTGTCACGTCTCCTCTGTTGTAGCTGTCATCAGGTAGGTATCAGCTGGGTGATGCGCAGTAGCAAACCGTGCTTCATTACGTCATTGGTTGTTGATTATGTATGTTGTTTCGTGTGGTGTTATTGCGCTTCTGTTTGTTCGTGGCCAAGTATTTAAACAGTCTTTTTCAAGACTAAACCTTATTTGAAAGACAAGTGTACGCACGTACTTTCTAGTTTTACATTTTTGTGACAGACATTATTTAATTACTGTCAATTCTGTACCATGTCTCAGTGCACTGAAACAGTGATAAAAACGCGGTAGGCCCCGCACTCGCGTGATAAGTGTGCCTTACACCAAGGTTGGAGAAAAAGGCGTTCCATTGCGAGGCCAATCCCGAGAGTTGGTTTGTCGAGTGAGAGACTATTTCCAGCGAGAGAAAATTAACAAAGGACCGATACTTCCAGTAGAAAAAGTTATCGAAAGAACTGCTGCGGCTTTGGAGATAGGAAAAAATACAGTTGTGAGAATTGGAAAGGAGAAAATATAAAGTGAACAGAGTAGCTTGAAACTGAACACTCCCGATAACAAATATTCGAGGTTTAAGCCTGTTACGGAGCTGGACGCCTTTCTAAAAGATGCCATCCACCGCCATGTCTACGGATTCTTCGTAAGAAGAGAGTATCCCACAGTAAGGAAGCTACAAGTAAGTCTTGCAGAAGCAGATCTTTTTCGTGGAAGCAAATCATCTGTTGTCATTATATTGAAGAGATTGGGTTTCAAACACAAGAAATTTGGCAGCCGTAAAATATTAATGGAAAGAGGAGACATAATTGCTTGGAGGTGCAGATTTCTTAGAGAAATAAAAGATTTAAATTTTGAGGAAATAGTTTGGCTTGATGAAACTTGGGTAAATTCTGGGCACTGTAAAAAAATTGGATGGACTGATGATTCTGTTGAAGGTACGTTTCCTGTTCCCGTTGGAAAAGGGGGGAGGATAATTTGTTTTGCATGCTGGTAGCTCTGCTGGATTTATTCCTAACTGTGCATTACTTTTTACATCAAAGAAAACCAACGCTGAAGAAAACCAAGGTTTTGATTTCTGATTCAATTACTTATAAAATAACAATTCTCAAAACAACGAACGCTATTAATTTATCGCTTCGATAAATGTGTCCACATGTTTCCGCTGCGAACCACCCCTACCTAGAAGCGGTTGATGTGAACGCTGTGGATGATCGAGTTAGACAGAACAACTTGGCAACACTAGCCGACCGGTGTCCCGAAGAGCCCCGAACCTCGGCCATCGCTGCCGGGTCTCAATACCCTTCTGTCTTTAATTCAACTATAGTTAATTGAATTTCAAGTTCTACCAATTCAAAACAATAGTAAAAAACTATTGAGTTTTTGGAAATTTTCTCACATGATTGAATAAAGTTTATCTACTTGATAAAAGCTGAATCCACAATTTAACCTTTAATTCAACAATTTGTGAGCCAAAGGTATGCTTTACTGATATGGAAATATATGAGTAATAGCTGCAGGATCTGCTTAGTTGTCTATAGACTTTGATAAATAAAAAGTTTTAATATGGATTTCAAATTTATTTGCTGTCTTAAGGTTAAAATTTGTATGTAGGTAGCTTAAGCAGAATGATTACTTAGTTATATGAAAAAGTTGTAGATATACGTACAGAAGAGAGTAATTTTAAAATTAAAAATGATTACCCAATATGTAAGCATGAATGATAGATTTGAATTTCAAGGAAAAGAAAGGGACAGGTTATTTTTAAAAAGATAGTGAGGCCACTGAATATAATGTATTTTGTAAATTGTCAGATATCAAGAAAAACTGTTTTATCATGTTTTGTCAACAAATTCTAAGAGCTGTTGAGCAAATGTAAAATTGAAATATATTAAAAATGGAACATTTGGTCAGACATTGATGTTGTATAACTAAATATAAGTAAACTATTTTAAAGAATTAAGATATAAGGCTTCAACCACAGTGTAAACAAAATAATTTAATAGACATTGAGGTGTTTACTCATGATAGATCAAATTATTATAACAAGTTGAAAATTAAAAAGAATGCCAAACCAAAGGTGGTGAGTTGAATGAAATAGCTTTTGTAATTAGCATTAAAAATTAAACATGAACCAAAATAAATGTTGGGAAAATTAATATTGTTGAAATCTAATATTGTCTTTCAGTCACAGGCTTTTTCTGTAAAAATGGATCAAGATTAACAGAAAAATGGTACAACATAAACAATTGAAATATAAGTCTACTTTAATCAAAAGCAAAGACTAAATGAAAGTTTGTCAAAGTATATTCTTTAACATAGGCAGGATAAATATAAACAGCAAACTACCTACTTTTTGTATAATTAAAAATATTGTAAAGATTATTTCATAAGTACATGAATAATGTTTCTTTAAGTTAATAAGTCCAATTACTATTTTTGTAACACTATGAATGTTTGTGAAAATGTATTACCTGTGACGCTAAGTTCTGTATTTCAAGAGCTGTGGCACCGTCCGTCGTCAGAAAACCTTGTAATCGCTTTATCAGGTCTGAACTCTGTTGTACTGAGGTCTCAGAGCGATTCTGGGCAACACTTGCTGCTAATAATGCTTCTGAGGCAACATCTTTAGCTGAAGATGTCTCCTGCTTAGCTTGAGATATCTAAGAATCAGACCAAAAAATTTACTGATTATGGACAACCCCTGATGTAGTCTATAACATTTCTTAAACTACCTATCTTAATATATTAAAACAACTATTTGAATTTTAAAACATTTTCAGATTGTTATCATCCATAAATGAATACAAAATTTTATTGTTAATATTTTTCATAGGGTTTTTAAAGCTATATTTATGATCAAAAATAAATTTTTATCAGAAGAGCACTTTTGTCATTAAAGTGTAAAATATCATGCCACATATTTAAATAATTTTTAGTTGCCAACAATAGTTTTGAATTGGCAACATTTATGTTCTTTGCTAAAGGAATCTTTTAATGCTGCACTGCAACTTTGACAAAACACATATTTAATATTTAGAACAAAAGAAATGACTCATTATTCTATGCTATGTGGGATGAGAATGGATATGATGAAATATACAAAAACTGTGCCTTAATAGTATATTCAAACACAATCTCTATTAGGTCGGCTTGTGTTGTTGTGATTTAATTACAAGTATTAAATGTTTTTGAGTTGCAATCAATGTAACAATATATTTCATATTTGTTATTCCATAATACAGTTACTGTGTTAAGCTATTAATCGTTCTACCATGGATGTAGCCAGACAAGTGATTCATTATCTCGGTCCAGAATACCTCTGGAAACGTCTCTGAAGATAAAGATACGCAATATGACTTTAATATTGTTACTTATGAGATGGATGAATAAGTCTTTAAGGTCCCTAATTATAAGGTGAACTGACTACAATAAATCACACACAATGTCCTATTTTATTTATACTTTATTTAGAAATATTACTACAAATAAAATTATGAGTTAATGTAGTGTGGGTTTTGTAAAAAATGAGTTTCAATACACACTGACGTAGAAGACCATCTTCACTGCATGTGGATATTAACATGGCAAAAAAAAAAAGATTCTGGCAACCCATTATAGGATTTTCAACAATGAACTTGCTAAAACTAAAACGTAAGTTCTCGTAAGAAACACATATACAAATACAATGACCTCCTCACTGTACTTGTGGGTCTTAATTATAATTAAAAGTTAAATGACTGATAGTAAACAGCAATATTCAAAAATGAAAATCTTAAGGTGACAAACCACTTGCAGAAAAAATATTTTATAAGCCTTTCTTACACGACAGTACTGGTTCAAGATGCAATTCCCTTAAAGTAGAAGAAGAATACAAATCAGACGTACAAAAAATATTAATATATATTAGTAAGTCTGAAAATGCTATATTATTAAATAAGCATCCACCAACAATAAAATTTCAAAATAGTGAACAAACATGTTTTATAAAACTAAATTTGTTACTACTGGGAGTTAAAACTTGACACTTGAGTAATGTAGATTGATACTTGAAAGATTTGAGTTTAAATCTATTATTTAGTAAAAATATTTGCACCCTTGGACTACTTTGATTTTATCCAAAAGATGCTATAATATTAAAAACTGTTCTTTCGCCCATTCGATCAATTAATTAATTAATATACAGGCACCAATGTAATAATTTCACCCATTAAAAAATTAACAAAAGTAAATCATAAGGAATCCCTCTCAAATAAATATGGAATCCCTCAAAGGAATAAAGAACAAAGTTCAGCTAGGAAATACAGAAACATGCTGTAAGGGAAAACTAAAAGATCAAAAGAATAGTTAATAGAATCACAAGACTCGATAGACAAGATAGAAGAGTCAGTAGATAGAAGTATACAAGACTCAACATCCAGGTTAGACAACAATGCAACACCAATAAGACAATCAATCGAAGAAAATGTTACTGAAAATTAGATTCTTTCCCACTCCCCTTACTCAAAGAGCTCCTTTTTATGTTTAATTACTCTACAAAATATTTCAAGATTTTATAAACTATACACAATGGTTTACTGATGAAACAAGGTTGGTTCAATCAAATAATTTTCTTCAGTTAACAAAATATTGTACAAACCAGAAACTTGTATATTATCCACACACAGTTTTAAATATTATTAAATTTGTTAACTTAATTACTTTCACATTAGTGATAGAAATAAAATAATATATGTAACTGAAGCAAACAAAATTAATTTCTTTAAAAATTAATTGATATGTAAAGAAATAGTAGATAATAGAATAACTGTTTCCATTAGATTTGGTATGAAGCTGTATCAACACTAGGTGTATGGTTTGAAAGCTAAACTGACTTATCTTATTTTAACCACAATTAAAAAATCTCATTGTATCTTATTGAGTTCCAATAACATTGCTCACTATAATTAGGGTAAAAACTTCCAGATAACAGATTGAAAAGAACACAATTGTATTAACAACACACGCAACAGAAACAATTCAGAATGGTTAGGGAGGCAGACTCTAGGCTGTCTAAATATTAACCTGAACCTAGCATGAGTTGAATATTACGAGGGTTATTCCAAAAGTAAGGTCCGACTCTCCGTAACTATTTGAATTTTGCGCCAAGAACAAAAATACGCATGCAAGCCAACTCCCGGCATGCCTTGAACGTCAAGCGTCGCCATTAGCGTTGTTATTGTTGCTATTTATAGCATCAGTTCACAATTTTTAAGACAACAGATCAGCCTGCTGATTGTGAAGTAAGGGCAGTGATACGGTTTTTGTCAGCAAGAAACATTTCAGTGGCGGAAATTCATCTGCAGATAACTGAAATTTATGGTCCTAACATAATGAGTGACAGTAAAGTGCGCAAGTGGGTGTGAACTTTTAATGAAGGACAGGAAAATGTACATGATGAACCATGCTCTAGCCAACCATCAGTAATTTCAGATGATTTGGTCAATGTGGTTGGTGAAAAAATTCGTGAAGATTGACAATTACTATTTCAGATTTATGTAGAAATGGATTTCCCGAATGTGAGTAGAACAAATTTGTACAGAATTGTGTCTGAACAATTGAATTTTCGAAAATTGAGCGCCCGTTGGGTTCCCAGGCTACTTATTGAGTCCCAACGAATTAAAAAAATGGCTTCTGCTTTTACTTTTTTGGAAAGACATCATACGGAAAGTGACAGTCTTTCAGACCACATTGCCACAGGGGATGAGACATATTTTTCTCACATAACGCCTGAGTCTAAACGTCAGTCAATGCAATGGCATCACATGTCATCGCCAGTCGAGGTCAAGGAAAAGCGGACAATCTCAACACACGAGATTATGGTGACCGTGTTTTGGGATAGACATGGAGTATTGTTAGTTGATTTTATGGAAAGAGGGACAACGGTCAATAAAGACGCCTACTGAGCTACTCTACTAAACTTCGATGTACAATCCAGAATAAGCGACGTGGTTTTTGTCATCTGGAGTGTTGTTGTTGTATGACAATGCCAGAAAACGCAAACTCTAATCAAGAAATTTGGATGGGAACAGATAGAACTCCCACTGTAAAGTCTGGACTTAGCGCCAAGTGATTCCACTTGTTCTGCTACCTAAAGAAATTTCTTGCCGGAAAGCGCTTCAACACAGTTGATGAAGTGAAAGAAGCAGTTAAAGACAGTTTATCTTTTTAGGCGGCCGATTTCTACAACTTAGGTATTCAAAAGCTTGTTGAACAATGTGACAAATGTTAAATAAGTATGAAAATTATATATAAAAATATAGTAAGATGTAAGGAATGTAAATAAAACAATTATTTTGGAAAAGATTTGAATATTTTTAGTTTTTTTCTTAACCAGACTTTACTTTTGAAATAACCATGGTATATTGATAAGGCATTCCCTGTCTTTCCCCTCATCCCGAGTTTTCTGCACACGATCCCCATGTACCCATTTTGTGAGCTTACCATATCATGTGACTGTCACTGATATCTTCCTCGAGATATTGAACCATAAGTTTAGATATTTTGTATTGAACAAGTAACAGTAGTGAGTTATTACTTTTATAGCTAAGTTTCGAATATGAAAATCATATATTTCAAAATTTTCATTTTACAAGTAAATAATTTGGAAACAAATGACTAATTTATAACATGGACATTTAACTATAAATTGCTTTGCTTTGTATAGTTGGTGTGAGTACTTCACCATAACCAATTTAAAATGTATATCTAAAAAGTGAGATTACTTTTTTCCTTGCTTATTGATTTTACATATTGAATTTTTGTACATATTTATAAATAAAAATTGTTATTAAAATTTGTTAGAAATGAAAAACCTGCCCCTCAATCTAATCTTAATTCAACATCGAGGTCGCAAACTTTAATATAGATAAGAACTCCTCATTAAAATAATGCAGTTATCAGTTAACATGATAACTGATGAGGGATAACTACATTTTCAACAACATTAATAAAATATAAATTGATTATTTAATATAGTTCAAAAGGATCAGAATAGAATTCAACATCTACTTTATTTTCATTGGTGGAATGTTGCAATGAAATGTGTTCTGTTTATTTCATAGTCAGTGCACCTCCATCTTGTTTTACAAACACTTTAGGAATTATTGATTTGTTTTATTTCTTTTGAAAGGTCATTTTAAAGTTGTATGAACTGAACGTGCCTCTGATAATGTTCAATAGGTTATATATAAGCTCAGGTAAAGTTCTTTATATAAATTTTATATATATGTACTCACACAATAAAACTATGTATACTTTCAACTGTTGTACTAAAAAAATATAGAATTTGATATTTTATACCTCACCAAAAGTTATTAATATAATTTAAAAATAAAGCTTGATAAGTTATAGCCTATGAAATCACACATTAGTTATGAAACTGATGAATAATTTATAAATTATACACTAATAAATGAAATTCAGTTGCACGTGGATTGTCTGGCAAGTAACTTCCATTTTTGCCTAGTGCTTAAAATTGGAGGGGTTGCAACTACATGAGGTCTTAACTGTTGTATGCCTGTTTTGGGCACATTTAGCATTGATAAAAAGGTTCATTATGAGATTTTATTACTAACACTAAGAAAAGATTGGCCATTTGTCAAGTTGCGAACTAATTAAAAATACCAATGAGAAAATATTAAAAATGTATGAGGCATTCTGAATTTTGTTTCATAATATTGCAGACAACTTTGTAAGAACGATAACTGAGATACTCGGTTAGCTTGAGGTTTTGCACACATGGCGCCACAGTATTTAGTGATCATAAGAACAAGAGAATGTGATCTACAGTTAAATTTTGTAACACTGAATAAACGACTAGTGCAGCACTATACATTTAATTTGAATATAGTAAAATTGAGTTATATTTATTTTTTGTTTCCAAATGGAAGTTACTCTTCAAACAGTTCTCATAGGTATAATGAAAATCAAATAAGGTACTAACACCTCTAAAAAGCTCCTCTGCTTTAGCTTCCTTTTCATAGATCTTATTTTCGGCATCAGTGGCGAAACTGAAAGCTTTGCTAGACTTGGTGTACGCTCCATCTTCACAGGAGATGCCACCGCAGAAGCCACAGCCTGCTCCACCACACAACTGGTCACATGGATCCCCCATCTTGTGGCATACCTGTCCAACAACACCAACACATCTCATATAACAATACTTTACACAAATTGGATAGAATTAATTATATAGATTTACATTACATGGTTTTTCAACTGGAAGGTTTTATGGTAAACAGTTCTTCATCAATTAATTATTTCTTAAATATGGATAAGGAAACTATAAAAAGAGCTTCAACCAAATGCCAAATGCTTCTCTTTTTATTAAATATTATTTATTAATTTTAAGTGACATTACTATAACGTTTGGTTAGATTCATCCACTTTGTGATAGAAGGATTCTAGAGGACTTATCTTGATTGAAAGTTTCTTAAACACAAAATCATGACTGCAAATAAGTACATAAACATATGGGAATACATGCAACTATGCTGTATACCTTATGGCTTTGTTTACATACACAAGGGTAAGTAACATTGTTTTTAAGTTACTTTTATAGAACATTTCCTCTATTTTTCAATATGACAAGTAATACTAAACTGATTGTTTATTTTTGGGATGAACTAATTCCAATTGTTGATTGCGGAATCTTGATTCTAAGTCTGATTCTTCTTATCCACAGACGACAAACATTGGACAGTGTTGAGGATATAAAAGTAACAGATTGCACTCAGCAGACCATTAGGTGTGACCATATTGATGCCTTGATCAGATCAGGTAAAGTTACAAGTAGTCCTCTCAGCTTGAAGAGCCACGACTAGTGATCAACTGGGTTCTGCACCACCACTCGGTGATCATAACCTTGTATTCACTTTGACTTGTATTTAAATGGCAGTATTTGACCTTTTGCTCTTTAAATTACTGGGATTGAAATGCAATTCTTGAACACTTACAGAGTATATTAGCTTTAAGCTTAAAACGTTTTTGATTGGTAATTTATTATTTTCTCTTAAACATGCAGGTAGTATATAATTTAAGTTAATAGTTTTACCTAAGTACTTTTACTTGCAAAATATTGTATTTGCTGCAAATAAAGAAATATGAATTTAGTTCCTTATTTGGCTGAGATATTGCAGCACTTTCCAGCCACAACTGGATAAGGATTGAATTTTATAACTGCGCAATATAGTGGACCACACTTAGTGGCCTGACAAGATACATTGAAGGAAGGGAAAACATCGAGGGTCATTAAGAGAGCTGAGGAACATAACGTGGTCATAAATCTCTGATATGAGATACGAGTACACCCATGCCCACCCATAGTGGTCCCATGAACTGGGAGGACAATTACTAAGGTTCAAATCCGAGTGCAAAGGGTTAGTGTTGCTTGGTGGCACCGCATTGAATATAGACATATCAGATTATCATAAATAGCGGTCCTATAAAAAAAAAATGAATATGAAGACCAGCCATGTAGTTATTGTTTCTATAATTGCAGTCATTCCAAACTGAATAACTTACACAGTTTGAGGTTTGTTTTTACGATGTAAAGATTGTGAATGAAACAGGATTTTTACGGACATTTGCCATCATTTAGTGACACAAAAAATTAGTAATGCTACATATTCTGTAGTTCAGTTTTAATAATTAGTGTTGTGTTTGTTTTTATTAAGTGCATGTTTTAGAGTTAGTGAAGTTAACACACAACATGGTGGTTGTGATTCCTGACTTATGCATGTCACAACAGTCTGGTATGATTTGTTTATTTTAACCTAGATTATAATTATGAGGTGTTAGGATAGTTTATTCACTTGAAGAAAAGATCAGATTGCAGATCTCGAAACATAGTGTTACTGATATTTTGTATCACTGAACTGGCAAATGTCCGGAAAAATCCTGTTTCCTTCACAATCTACACACAGAGTGAAATAGGGTGTACCCATGTTTTTTATTTATATTTATCATATTATTATTTTATAAAGAGTTAAAAACATTTTATTTTGTATATAAAGAATTTTGTTAAGTTACGTATTTGTTATGTAGAGAAACTATATCAAAATTGAAGTTCTCTTAATATACGAACAGCTCAGCCTACTGTATAGGTGTTGTAATGATATGATACAATTATTAACCTGATTGTTGAGCTCAGGAATGTTGCGTTCCAGCTGGGTGAGCTCTTGGTCCAGTTTGTCAACAGCTCAGCCTACTGTATAGGTGTTGTAATGATATGATACAATTATTAACCTGATTGTTGAGCTCAGGAATGTTGCGTTCCAGCTGGGTGAGCTCTTGGTCCAGTTTGTCAACAGCTCAGCCTACTGTATAGGTGTTGTAATGATATGATACAATTATTAACCTGATTGTTGAGCTCAGGAATGTTGCGTTCCAGCTGGGTGAGCTCTTGGTCCAGTTTGTCAACAGCTCGAGAGTTGTCCTGTTGACCTTGGGTGAATTGGGTGGAAGTGCGGCCCACAAGTGCCTCGGTTCGTTTGCACTGACGCTCAGCCTTGGCTATCTCATCTTGTGTCTCCGAGCCCTTGGCCTGAATCTGGTGAGAATGATCTGCAGCCTCCCGAGTCAGGTTCAAGGCACCTGTACATAACAGTAGTTTACTGTTTAATAATATTTGGGAAGTTCAGTATATGGTTTGTCATAAATCAAGTTTTCAACTTTTTCTAAACATGAAAAACTACATGTACATGTTAGTTTTGTTCAAATCCTTGATAACTGTTTAAACATTAAAACAATTAATATAGTGTTTTCCAAGCAGAATGAGTGTACTATACAAACTCCACCACTGACTGTACCAAACAAGATGTGCGATGTCTAACATGTCATTCTGAAAATCTAATTGCAAGTTTGATTTTTTACTATTCTAAATCAACTCTGTACCAGCAATAAACATTGTATCAAACCAAAGATAGTTAGCTGAAGTTAACCAAACAGAAACTTGAGTAATAAAAAACAACATAGTGCACAATAAGATGTATTTGGGAGTTATTGAAATATTTTTACTTTGTGAATTAAACATTGCATTTTTAATTATTATATAGACTTTATTTAGGAAGCCTGTTATATACAGCTATCTAAAATAAAAGAACATTTATTTTTTTAGTCACTGATACAGCTTAGGATAAGATAGTTATAATTGAACCTAATTCATATATTAAAATGAATATATAAATGTGCAAACCTTCAACATTACTCTCTTGAAGATGAGTGGCATTAGCTTTGAGTGCAGAGGCAGTTTCCTTGAGTACATTAACTTTAACACGCAAGTCTGCTAGAGCCAGGTTTGACAAATATATCCGCTGAGTTGCGTTCTCCAGTTCTTTTCCCACTCCATTTAGACTGTCGTGAGATTCCTTTAGGCCTACTCTGTAACACCACAAGAACCAACATCAACTCTGTTTATTCGGCGCAATAAATGTTGTATAAATAACTATTACTAGAGCAGCATAGGCATAGATATTCCGATGGTAGCTCATGCATCCGAATCCCCCATCTATGTTTCCTACACTGTTGTCAATTTTACTTGTATGAAAAATCACTGATCTATAACAATATGTTGCAATAAAAAAAAACTGCTAAACCAATTATTAATTTGTTAATATATCTCTTTACAGATGTTTTAAGGGCAATATGGCTCAATCGTTACACAAGTATCACAAGTAAACAACAGAATATGCAAATAAGTACACAACAGAATATACAAATACAGAGACTAGAGAATTAGTTACCTCAGCTTATCAATGTAAGTATCAATATGACCAAGATCTATGGTACTTTTGGTGGTATTCTGCAGAAGTTGTTTCACATCCTTCAGTTCTTTCTCCATTATGTCAAATTCTTGAGTATAGGCACCAGTAGCTCCGGTTCGCTTTATTTCACGAGCGGCTTGAATCACCTTATCCGTTTCCTCTGAAATCAAAATTCAGTCAAGGTTAATTCATTGATCCTTAATATTTGTGCACCTGATCTGTCCCCAATAGATACAATTAAATACCATAATACAAGGATTACTAAAAAAATCATCAACAGTTTATTCTGAATAAAGTTTCAATCTTTACAGCTTCAATCATTAGCTATTCAAAAGAATTAGTATAATAAATTATATAAATGATAAAAACTTTATGGCAGTTGGTTTTATGTAAATACAACAAAGATTTTTGTATATTATGGTCCCTGTTTTATGTTTGTATAAAATTTTAATCGTCAAGTAAAAATGTCATTTTAATGATTTTTTCAATTATTTATTTAATAATACATTTGCACTCTTTTTAAAACACAACTTTAAACAAACATTTTAAAATTAACCTTATAAGATCATGATCCCCTCTAGCCACACCTAACCATGTTATTTTATGAATAAAGTAATTTTATTTACAGTAATTTCAAATATCAGAGAAGTTTGTAATTTATTAATTCTGTGGTATACAATTGTTTGAACAACAATACAAAACAACATTCACAAGTTAAAGTTACATGTAAAATGTAATGAAATTGATCTATCAATGTGACCTCTGGCAGGTACATAATACTATTAAAAATAAATACAGTAAACACATTATTTTATTACATTTTGGTTATACAGAGTATAGTTTTTAACCCCTTTTCTTAAAAGTTATAGTGAGTGTGTAACAACAACACAACAACAGTCAGGAGATTACAACAGTCAGGATGATGTAGTTAAGTTGATTCATGTTAAGTAAAGGGTTAAAAGTTGACTTGGTGTCCTTGCATTATAACTGTGACACTGTTAATAGTTGTAAATATTATAAATACAAGATAAGTCAGGACTACAATGATATTTTCAACTTAGGATACCTTAAAATGAATATTTCTACTAAGATCTTAAATCCAAGTTCTGTGCCATTGTAACTCTTTATGTTATGATATGCGTTTGTAAAAAAAACTTTAGAATTGATAACTTAAATTACGGAACTAGCTACAGCAATGTATGATTTTGTCTCTAATTATAGAATGAAACACATATTTTTGTATATTTTGAACTGTAGACTGCAGATGAAACATTTGTGGGACCAAAATATTTTATTGTAACACGTGCTCTTTCAGATATCAAGAAGTTGGTTAGAGCTGAGTCAAAGACTGTTATACTGTTACTAAGCAACACGAAAGTTGATATTTCAAACTCTCTCCTATTTTTTTCTCATTCTCTTAAGTTTTATTGGGAAATCTATAAATTGCTGTAAATGAATGATCAAGAATGTTTCTATAGATAAATGGAGAGATGGAAATATCAGTTTTGTTAGATTTTTCATATACGTTGCAATAATCATTGATGCTCTTGTGATTAGTATTAATTTTTCAAGTATTCATGTTTTACCAGTAAAGGAAGTTGGGAATATTTAGAAATGACTGACTGTATGTTAAGTGCACCCCCGATCTAGGAATGATAGAGGGGGAAATCAGCTAACGAATTCTGAGTCGGTTATTTGAAAACATTTGCACAGGACCTCAAAAACACAAAATCCAGCACTCCATGCCAATCCAAGAGCAGAACATTGGAACAAAGGATGGTGATAAAGTTTTGTGTTAAACTTGGCAGGAACAACTCTTAAAATGATCAATACAGCTTTTAAAGAAAATGCTCATGTTGGAAAATATTGGATCTGCAAGTGTTCTGGTCTTTTTTGAAGGCTAGGAAGATGTCTGCAACTAAGCCCACACCAGATGGCCATCAATGAGCACTATGCACAACAATTTGATACTAGTGAATAAACCTTTGAACACAGACCGATGATTGACTGTTTACTATCACAACTAATAACATTTCAAAACCTATGAGATCATGAGTTCATGAGATCCTTACGGACAATTTGAACATGCAGGAGGAAGTGAAATTCAGGGGTTAATGCATCCAGCTGAATATTACAAAGGACTGAAAGTTGTATCATGACAATGCACAGCCCTAAATCGTTTTCCTCAAAACCAAATTTCTGGCCAAAGCTGGGCTGTTAATAATTCCCCAGCCTCCATACATGGTTCCCCCAACTTCTTTATGTTTCCATGGCAAAGCATTTAGAGATTATTTAGAATACCTAAGGACCTAGCACTGCAGTTTTAAGGGACATTCTGGAAAAGGTCTACTGTGGTGTATTCAATACCTGAAAAACTTGCTGGAGCTGATCTGTAAATGAAGGAAGGGCCTTTTTTGAGGAATTTGTATATATTTTAATGATAAGTTCAATAACTGTTCTTGTAATGTGACAAACTATTTATTTGTTATTCAGAATGCTGATTTTCACATATAATACTCGTATTTGCACGCCTTCAAGAAAAATGATTAACAAGAGTTCTAAAAATCTGTCACAGAGAAGAATTACCTGATAGATTGTTGAGGATGGCATCCCAGTTGTCAAAACATTCTCCACAAGGACTGCAATTTGGGGCAGATCCAAGGTAACCACGAGCACATACGTCACAGTTGTAGCCACCTATGCCCTGGAGGCAAATGCAGGAACCATTGTCACGGTTACACTGTAGTGTAGCTGATCCCTCTGGGTTACACTCACAAGCTGCATACAACAACACATATTCACACTTAAAACATATTTTTATCAATTGTTTGTTGCACAATAAAAAGTACTTTTATTCATACAACAAAATACTACCAGCTAGTTTTCTCTTTACTTCCATTCAAGGACAAACACACTGTATGTAACAATGGCAGATTTTTACCTTTATGATCTTGTTTTAAGGGTATATCTGCATGTTATACCCAAACACTATTCACAACATTGATGTTTCTTTTTATTTATGATGTTACCAACATAAATGCTATTTAAGTAATAAGAACTCATATTATCAGTGTTGGATTTAAATTGTTACAATAACAAAAAAGAAAACGTAATATAATTAGTTCAGTGATGAGGATTGATAACAGCTTAAAATCACCAAAGTTAAAGTGACTATCACACAGACCTGATGGTCTAGTTGTCCATTGTTAATATATGGAATTTCCCACAGTGCTTCGAATAACCAACATTTGACAGAATACATTTTTTTCATCACCAACATCACTTTGTTACCAACTCTATCTTAAACTAATGGCATGCTAGAGCAAACCACCAGTAATATAATGGTACTACAATCATGATGTGATGAGACAGTCTTGTCATGAAACATTGGCTATGTAGTTTTAATGTTGTCTGCTAGACAGCAGCACTAAACTCTTCATAGTGCTATTCCATCTTATATTTAATGTTTCTGATTGGTATTACTGTACAGAATATTTTTTTTGCAACTAAATGATTTTTGTTGTTATTTTGACAATCATGTGAGAAATTCACAGCTGTAGTCCAAGTTGTGTACAAATTGCGTAGCAGTGACACCTAAATATTGTTTATCCAGGTCATTGTAAATAGTGACAATAATAGAGTTTCTCAAAACACATTTTTCAAGGTAACATACTATACTTATATATTTTTCAAATGCCAATGTAGTATGTATTATATAATAGTATATCAATATATCCTTTTTTAACACATTTATAACACTTAAAAGTGTAGTTTGGTAACTAGATATGCTATATATCTCAAGCTATTGTTATTTGTCTGTAAAACCAGTAAAAAAATGAAAAAATAAGTATTCCTGGGTGCTCAGAGGTCACCCAAAAGTAGCATGTCAATGGGTTAATATTTCAGCAGGTAAAGATTATACTTTTTTATAAATATTATTTTATATCCTATCCTATTTTATGTCCTTGATTAAAATATATGCAATACAGGGGCTTTTGGAAATTTATAACTGCTAGTGAAAACATACTGAACAACACAACTTTATATTATTTGAGGTGCCAAGTTTTACAATGGATTCTATTTTATTGCATTATATGCGGATATTTAATGTCCTGAATTATACCTTACATTTGGAATAATTATATATTGTGCTTGTAAGGACATTTAAATGTGAATATACAAGAGTTAAGGCATAACAGCTAATACTAGTTTTAACACTGTAACTTCAACAACATCAACAAACAGTTATACAATTAAATATGCAAATACTTTTAGCAATTTATATAACTATTAAAAAAATTGGAGGTTGATGCCTGCTAACACAAGAATGGCCTTCATACTAGATAAAAAAATCTGGAATTTTGTGTGGCCTCATAAAAACTAACACAATGAGTGTGATACTCTTGGTTGCACAATTTTGGTTAAGGCTAACTGAGTACAACATAAGTCTATTCGAATTAAATTTTATGAACATAAGAGAAAATGAAAAATTGTTAATGATACATGATTCAGAACTTTCTAATGTGAGGATATGGGTCCTGGATTATGTTTTATATAAACACAATTATAGCCACAGGTTTGAATAATCAAGTCCATATGATGACTACTCAACATCTGATTGACTAAGAGTGGAACACACTAATTGCATATTCTCATACTTAATTATTTGTCGCAAGATTCTTTATTTTTATTAACTTACCACCTTTATTTTGTGATTACATGTATATTATTAGATATGATTTTCAATTCTCTAGCAGTCAGTTGTTAACCTTAATCTAGTAAGAAACTTACGTTTGCACTCAACATTAGGATCTCCCCAGTGGTTGGTCTGGCACTGATTGCACTGTCGCCCTCCGAAGCCTGACTTGCATTGACACTGCCCGTCATACTGCACAACAGTCAATCATTAATCATTATAACAAGACTAAGCAGTTCATTGATATTTTATCTTTTGTAAGCCTATGTATATTTTTGTACAATAGGAAAATAAGATAAGAAGGAATGTATTATTAAAATATGCAGTTAAGTTTGCCAGCCTGATAAATCTTTTTTATCTCAAAGATTATTCAAGTTTTGTTTCTTAAAATGTGAACCAGTGGCAGCCTAACTGTTAGATTATTTGGTAGTAGTTGTATTATTTTTAGAAACACGCTTTCAGAAAGTATTGTCTTTAGGATTAAATTTACCAGTTAACTTTCTAATATGATGAACCTTTTGATATTATTATTATTTTGACAGTTAGCATATGACAGCTACATTTTAGTGAACTTCAAAAATAGTATAATCATTAAAATAACAGGGTTTCTCCAGAAAAACTGACTCACCAGGGAATTTGTTATTATAAATACATCAATTAAACTAACAAAACTGAAATTTGGAAACTACTGGTATATCCTAGGGTACTACTCTGACAGAATTTATGTACAGTTTTCCATGTCCATTTCACAAATTATGTGAGCCAGCATGCAAATTCCAAATACAATAATTACTTTTACTTCATAAATGTTTTTAATTCATTTTAAAACTTATATTTCTGATAGCTCAGTGGTAAATGTGAATGACTGATAACTGAGGGGGATGGCAGCTCCATGCTAATACCACCAGGCCAAAACTGTTGTATTATTCCTTGTCTCCTTAAGGGATTAATAAGACGGACAAGGTAACATTTTAAAAATATAATTTAAAAAACTAATTTTGAGCAGGAAAACATACTTTTTATTGGTTTATTTTCATGTCAATAAAAAAGCAACAATTTGTTAAAAATAAACATTTCCAGAATAGCAAAGTCTTCAACCCTCAAAAGTGCTGACACCGTGCCATGTGATGTCAACGGGCTGCTTAGTAATGCTGACAACACACTGCACGAAGTTAGATTGACATTTATGGCAAACAACACAATATCCATGAGTGATATTTTGCAATGCATTTTACATAGTAATAAACTAGAAAAACAGCACTATTAATTTATTCTCATGCCGTCTTTAAGTTTTCCTAAATGCTTTTACTACATTGAAATACTGTACTGTAAATAGTTTGAACGTTTGCAGCAAAAACCAGAGGGTGATGATAAAGCAGATCTAAGTGATTTAATTTCAAGCTTAATCTTAATTATCAGATCTTAATGAATAATACTCCATAAAACTATTACAGTCTTCAAAACACCCAATAAGACACATCTTGAAATTTGAATGGATGCAAGTCATCAAATCCTTAACCCAGATTCACAAAATTCAAGATTTTTTCACAAAACTCTGAACTTTCTCTGATCACTTAAAAATACTGTATTTTAATTTTGGATTGATTTCTTCAAAATTTTAATTTTCTCTAATATGTCAATATTTATGAAAGTTAAAACAAAATGAATTAAAGAATAGTTCTGACATTGTGTTGCCCTCTTGAAGAACAAACACATTATGCCTCAGTTATAATTTGACTCAATACTTTGTGTCTTGACAGCCATTACTTTCAATGTCGAAGGTCTAGAGTCTACAGTGGGAGATGACTGTTGGTGGGGCTCTCTAATTGTTAACACTTAGAGTGCTAATCCCGTAATTTTACGGAACGGCGAAACTTCCGAAGAATGCTAATCCCGTAGTTTTACGTGGTTGTCATTTCAATTGGTATTATATTACATTGTCCGTATTTAAACGGGTTTTGCCTACTCTACAATGTTACTTGGGTTTTTAGTAACACAATTAACCGCTAGAAAGCGTCAGATGTATTGTATGAGTTTAAGGACAAAGCAACTTCGGTCGCGTTGTTTACGTGCCGCTGACGTGACGTTCGTTGCAGCCGGCAGTCGATGTCGCAATCATGGCTTCTCGCAGCTTGAACGACGTTGCGATCAGTGATGTATTAGATGAAGATAGTTTTATTGGTGTAGATAGTATTTTTGACGATTCTGACATTGATCCTGATTTAATGGATGAAGATTAGACACATACTTCAGGTAAGAATAAGTAAGTCTATTTATCATATAAACATCAGTCTAAAAGTTTGGTTATGTTATTGTTTTCGTGAATCAAACTATAATTTGTATTATAATAAATTAACTTTATTCAACTAATATTCTATTCTTATGAATAAAATGAAAATATATTCATATTTTACATAATATATTATTATGTTACAGATGCTGAAAACAGTGCTGACAGCGAAAGTGATGCCGACGCATCAATATGACGCCATAGTTTTTTGTCAAAAAACTACAAAACATAAAAACATGATTTGTATTATTCAAAGGACAGTTTATATTTGTAAATGGGTCATTGTAAATAATTGTATATATGCTTAGTTTAGTAAGTTAGATAAAAAAACTGACTCAAAAAATAATTTTTTTCCAAAAATATATGTTTTAAAAAAACATTTTTTATGTGTAGTTTTTTAAAAAACCACTAACAATCTCACGTTAAAAGAAAGACGAAAGTAAGCTGAATTAAGGCATGTAAGTATTTTTCTCATACCTTAAATACTTTTTTTTAAATACATTTTTGAAAACCGCCAAAAACGCCCAGCATTCTACAGAGTTACATGTCATTTAGGGCCAGCACTCAAAGTGTTAAGTGCTCTTGCTAGCCTAGATATAAGGGCATACCACCCCCTGCCTGTTTTAACTGGAGACGCTGGTACGGAGCTGGCTTCCCTTCTTCCAGGGAGACATGACTAAGATTAATGCCCAAAATACTTCCTCGAGGATCTTGACAGGAGGTAGACCCCAACCCCAAATCTTACCCCATCCAGAATATACTGTTACTCCGGAAACTCAAAGGTCCTTTTAGGACTAAGAAGGACATGATCAAATTTTGATTAAGCTGGAAACCCTGGGCATCAGAGGGAAATCAGGGGGCTGGATAGCAAGCTATCTTGAAGGGCGCAAACAGTTTGTAGAAATACAAAATACAGCCAATGGAAAAAAACCTTCAGATCCAGTGCTGGACCATCATCAAGAGGAATGCCACAGGGCTCAGTCCTGGGTCCCTTTCCCTTTCTCCTATTTACAAATGACTTCCCATCTTTCATAAATGATACCAATGCAGAGACAATAATGTATGCAGAAGACACCACACTCATATACCATACAAAAACTCCACAAGACCTTCAGTCAGAAATCATCTCATCAACAAATAAAACTCTTCAGTATTGTCTCCAAAATGGCCTGGCAATAAACCCACAGAAAACAATCTGCATCAACTTTAGTCGATGACAAGATGAGATCCCAGAAATTCCTGATCTCTGGGTTTAAAGTGAAACCAAACTACTGGGAATCACTATAGAATCAGATCCATCCTGGACCAACCACACTAATAACCTAAGTAAGACGATAGGGTCAGGCATTTTTGTGGTGAGAAGACTGATGTGGGTTGGAGGGCTAGATATTGCAAAAACAGCCTACTATGCACTTGTGGAATCTCACATCAGATACAGATTGTCAGTATGGGGCGGTACAACCAAGCAAAATTTTAAACCTGCAAAAGAAAGTCATCAGAATACTTGCACATCTCACACCAACAGAGAGTTGCAGAGAATCTTTCAAAACTTTGGGAATCCTAACAGTGGTCTGTCTATACATACACAATGTGATTATCTACACATACCAACAGGATTACAACCGAGGAGAAAATATTCACAGTTATAATACAAGACGAGCCAGACTACATCCTTCCAATTCACCACTCCACACTCCAGCAAGAAGCCATCATACATGGGACACAAATTATATAATGCACTACCTGAATCCATGAGGAACCTCAGCTCTACGAAACTCAAGAAACAACTGCATGACTGGCTGATGGAACGACCACTTTACATACTGGAAGAATTCTTCACTACAACGAAAAACATAAACAATGTAAAGCAAGGCCAACAGAAATACCTACTATGCAATTTTGACAGCATTACATTTCTTAACAAAATTGTAAATAAAGAATTTTTGACTTTGACTTTAAGTGCAATTTCTCAGCTTCTTGTTCTAAGAGGGAGGGAGGGAGAGAGAGATAATTGCAAGTAATTATGAATGTATTCTAGATTCATTAATATTGATACCTATGATGAAATCTATTTAAATTGTAACAATAAATATTAAAGAGAAAATTAATACACTTTCTTGTTAACATATTCAAATATATATATATAAATATTAAATATATAAAATAATTGTTATTGTGTGTTCTAAAAACATTTGAGCGCTCTTACGCTTCCCTCCATACTCTCCTGATTTCATTATTACTCATAATAATAAAGTCACTAGTTAAGAAAACAATACTATAAGGCACAAAAAGTATATTAAACTTGATTAAAACTGGATGATTATTTTGTTAAGCATTTTGTAAAGATTGAAAATTGTAATGATTACTACTTGCTACCATTAAAAATTAGAATGATGCTGTGCTAAATGAATGATATAATACAGTAAAGTTTGACAGCTTAATTACCTGATTGCATTGGTCAGAGTATGACCCGTTAGGATCACAGTCACATGCCTCACAACCCATGCCGCTGGCAATCTTCCAGTGGTTCTCTTTACAGGCATCACATTCGGCTCCAATTACATTGGGCAGGCATGGACACTGACCTGTGATCCCATCACATGGTCCTGCTGAATTGTTCGTCCCCAGAATACTGCAAACGCATTCTATAACATTAAAAAATTGAAATAACTTTATTTGTTGTAGATCACTGTTAACAATAACAAACTGTATATTATATAACATGGCATATTAAAGAGAAAAGTTTCATAATTTAAATCTTTCATAAAAAAGGATTATTTATAATGTGTAATTCACATTGCATGTTCTCCTTAACAATGCAAGTTAGAACATGTTATTGCATATAGTTGGTTTGTTCACTACCAAGTAATGTTATTTGAAAATTCTATACCATTATTCTGATTGCAGGAAGTATGTTTTACTCCCTAAAAATTTGTGGCCACATATTTCAACCGTTTTTTGGACATCCGCTAAATATTTATAAATGTTAAAAATACAGTGTGTAATTAAAGTTATGAGTACAAATACCTTGTTTCATTTTTAATTTTCACATACCAATTAAAACTCAACTATTAAGAGTTCACCCAGTTCAATACATTTGAATTTAATCTCCAGACAAATTTAATTTACATTACTTATATTGATGATACTTTGAAAATATAATACATTTTTTACTTTGAATTCTCTGTGTTCCTATTAATTTTAAGTAAGTTGTATGGTAAACTATTTCGAGATGAAGATGGATATAAGAGGACAAATGATAGTCATATTTTAGATAAAGCAAAATACTATAGCTACTAATAAAAAAATGAAAATCTCATTAGAATTCTGAACTTGACCTAGTGTAAAATAAATTAACCAATTTTGTGTAATTAAGTTATATTAGTTTCAATATAACATTTCTTTCACAATGGGTAAGTTAATAAATTATTACTAGATTTATGAACTGACGACCGAAAAAATATAGTAAACCAATCAATGGACTGATTAAATACTGATTAAATTCACAGCAAAATTTAAGGATTATTAAGGGCATGGCCAAAGGTGTAATAATGCTGAATACAATATTATAAAAATATAAAAATTATTGGAAATCACCAACAGTAATTAACAGCTAAATTCTACTCAGCAAAATAGTACAAATACAAAGAAGAGATGACCACCTAAAATAAAAAAGAAATAAAAATAAAACACTAAAATGAAAATGATAGAATCTTTGTTTTGGTCTGAAATAAGAAAAATCTACCCAAATATTGCTATTGAGATAAGGGATGTTCACTCAAATGAAGGAGACAAAACTTGCTCTGTCTACCATTAACAAGTACTTTTTCTACTAAAAATACTCCATTAAATATTTGCACTTCCTTAACTGCACGGTACTGTTTTAGAGAATAAGTTTCTGCTACTAATATTATTGCTGTGTCGATATCTAATAGCTTATTGCGAATGGTATTGGTTTTGAGAATCTACATGTCTTGACCGAAAATAAATTTAGAAAACTGTAACCGTTTGGGCTTGATCCAGACTGAATAAAGTGCAGGATTGTCTACTAATACCAGGTCAACAAATTTCCCCAGATTACCTGATACGTTTTATGTAACCTAGGTAACACAAGCTTTCTGGGTGTTCAAAAATGTCCAAGTACCCAAAGGGTATTTTGGTTACACTTAACCAGTATGAAACCAATCCAAAATTCATTTAAAACATCCAATCGACATCTACCCTTCCAAGCCTAACTAACCCATAGCATATTATTATTTACAGTATGGAAATGTCTTACCTACATTATTTAACTAACAACTATACAGAAGAATAAAAGAATACCTGTGCAAAGCTGGTTGATAGCGTCACCAAAATAATTTTCTTTACAGCGTTCACAATTAAACCCTTCAGTATTGAAGAGACACTGCAGACATTTGCCAGAGTGAGGGTCACAATTGCCAGGCCGTGATATGTCCATGTTGTTGCTACAGTTACACAAGTTACAACTGCCTCCAACCTGCTCAGGGTTTCCGTAGTAGTTATCGGCACACACATCACATCTTGACCCTGCAGTACACAATACACTAATTATCATAATATACATCAAATTATTCTCCATGTAGACTATATTTCAAACTTTTTTAGAAGGCTTGAATATCAAGAATAAAATTGGAAGGTAATTACATTTTTAAGGCTATACATAATAAGAAAACACATTTAAAGTAATGTTTCATGAATTTAAATACAAGTTATAGTATATACATGTGACACATGTGAAGACACTTTACAAGACACACAATTTTATAAATTTCCATCTAATTTGGTCAGGTAACTGGAACCATTATGACACAATAATCGTAACAAGTCTACATAAAATTAGAACTGAAATAAAAAAAAAACGTTTTCAGTTATTAGCCATTAATAAACATTAATAATTCTTTTAATGTTTGAGCATAGTTTAGCTTAAAAATAGTAAAATTCATATCAATATCAAAGAAGGGAAATCCTTTTTAAAATATACTGTGTTAGTCTTTTTTTAGTTTTAAAAACAAATTACTTACAATCATCAACATATTTTCTGCAAATTCATACAAAGTCTGACATTTTTGGTAAACTCATTCACATTACTTCTAACTTTATTTTAATCACAACTTTACTTTTTGATATCCCAGAGAATCACCATGAACTCTTCTAAAAATAAGCTCAGGCAATCAATTTCAACCACTTATACAGTATTTTTCACTTACAGCCTGTTACATAACCACAACACAAAAGAGTTGCAGAAAGTTTATTGGCACACAGTTTACCGGTATTAATTAAAACTACTGCCAATAATATATTGCAAATTTTAAACCGTGCTGAGGTTGAGAGATCAAGTCTGGTTCACACTATGACTGCTTGAACCATCGTGGGCCAATACGTTACACCACATCAGCTCTTAATTTTTACTTGTAGGAAATTTATGAGGGAATTACGAAGTGGTCAACCACTGTAATTGATATTTCATTGTATTAACTGTAGGATTTAAAAATAAAATACATACCAGCATAGCCTTCATCGCACTCGCAGACTACGTCTTGAGACTGAGGATCCAGTTCACAGTGGTCGGCATAGGAATGGCCTGACTCGAGAGTCCCGGGGCAAGGACATGGACGACATGGAATATCTCCCGCCAAGCTGGGATCACCGTAGTATCCCTCTATACACCTGTTAAAGAATTTTTAATAATATCTTGTTTAGCAAATTAATTTTATAATCAAGAAATATATATATATGTATATACACAAGGCATATTTTAAAATTAAGTACCATTTTTAAATTACGCCGCCGCAGCGCTGTAGTTGCCGTTTAGCGCATGCGCGTAGTGTAGCTAAATCAGTTGGGAAGCTACAGACGCCATTACAACGCCGTTTGATCGAGTCTTTGTTTGTTTATGTGATTTTAAAATGCCGCCGACTATAGAGAATCCAGCCGACTATCGAGAATCCCGCCGACTGTGAAGTGCATGCTGTGATTCGTTTTCTCTGTGCTAAAGGCTTAAAAGCAATTGACATTCATCATCAAATCAGTGGAGTTTATGGTGAAAACATTATGAGTGAAGGAATGGTGCGGAAATGGGTTAGGGTCTTCAAAGATGGCCGCACAAACGTTCATGATGAGGAACGAAGTGGGCGATCTTCAGTCATTACCGATGATCTCATTCAAAAAGTGGACTGCAAAGTGAAAGAGAACAGACGGTTCACAATTTCGTCCTTAGCTGAAAAATTTCCTGTTGTATCAAGAAGTGTTCTCTACGAAATTGTGTCCGAATGTTTAAATTATCGGAAACTGTGTTCACGGTGGGTACCGAAAATGTTGAATGATGAGCACAAAACCAAACAATTGGGCAGTGCATTGAGTTTTCTCGAGCATTACAGTAACGAGGGCGATGATTTTTTAACACATTGGAGTCTGGCTCGCTATTTGCTGTTGTTATAACCCGGTCTGCATAAATTAATTGGTTTTCACATTTTGTTTTTAGAAAAATGTTAAATATTATGTTTAAGATATTATATTTTCTTGAAAGTTCTATCTTTCCTCTTTAAAATGATATGTAAAACTGTATTCCTATAAAATGTAATTAATTTTAAAAAAAATTTCAAAACTTACATTTTTTGAAGAAAATCAAAAACTCCCGCATGTCTTGTGTTACTTGAAAACTAACTTTTGAATAAATAAAACAAGTAATTTCAATTTTTTTTAAAGGCATTTACTATATACATATTTACAAATAATTATTTTAATTACCAAAAAAATTTCAAATGCTAAAAAAATGATTGTTGTCGTAGACAGACTGACGACGCGCCAGGCCACGTCAGTGGATAAACAAAAGCCTCAAGCGGGTATGACGTAGTAGCGCCTAGCGGAATTGTTCTGAACTGACCATTAACGCTGGCTTTCTAATGCAGCAGACGGCACTCGAATATCACTCGAGCAACTCCGTATATCAATCGGCAAAGCTGTGCTCGAGTCACGCTCGAGCGCCGGCCGGGGGTTTAAACAATGGCGCTCGAGTCTGGCTCGAGCGTAGACTCGAATGTGTTAAGCCATATCGTTACAGGCGAAGAAACGTGGGTAGCCTACGTTACACCAGAATCAAAACAACAGTCAATGGAATGGCGGCATTCAACATCCCCTAGGAAAGTCAAATTCAAGCAAACAATTTCTGCCCAGAAAATCATGTACACTGTCTTTTGGGACAGACAGGGTGTGTTGTTGGTCAATTTTCTGCCTCGCGGTGAAACGATTAATGCAGCCGCGTACTGTGAAACTTTAAAAAAACTACGCCACGCAATTCAAAACAAAAGGTGTGTCATGCTGAGTGCTGGCGTCGTTTTGCTCCACGATATTGCTCGTCCACATTCAGCAAATCGAACGCAAGAGCTCATCACTTCATTTGGCTGGGAACAATTGGACCATCCTCCATACAGTCCCGATCTAGCGCCTAGCAACTACCATTTGTTTCTGCACTTGAAGACGCATTTGGCGGGGAAGCGTCATTCCAATGATGAAGAAGTAAAAACGTCTGTGCAACAGTGTTTGTCCAGTCTGGCGGCAAGCTACTTTGACGACGGCATACAAAAGCTGGTCCCAAGATACGACAAGTGCCTTAATAATAATGGAAATTATATAGAGAAGTAGAGGAAAAAAGTGAATAAATAAAGAGAAGCTAATTAATATTTATTGACAAAAAACATATAATAAAATGTACTTGGGCCTACCTGTCACAATTGTGGCCAACAGTAAAATCACGGCAGCTGTCACATGCTCCTGTGGCAGAGTTACAGGTGTCGGCATGGCCATTACACTGACATCGCTGGCACTTGGGATAGTTCCAGGAGCCGGGCTGGCACTGATCACAGGCCCGCCCATAAGTTTGCGCTTGGCACTTGCATTGTCCACTGCTTACATCACAAAAGTTGTCCAGAGCTCCAACCGAATTGCAGTCACACGCTAAAAATAAAAATTAATAAATATTCAGAAAATAAAAAAAAACTTATTATTTATGAATCTTTTGTATGTGTTTAAACATACTCATTACATCCAATACTTACTGCCTCATAGTTATTTTGATGTATTCAGTATGTTCTGTGAAGATCAAACTAAATGAAGAAATGACTGGTGTAATATCCAGTTTTAAATTGCTTGTTTTATATGTGACTTTGAGGGGCAATAAGCGAATTACTGGACATTAACTATACACAATGTATATTAAAGTCCCATTCATATATTTCATGCTGTATTTGAAAAGAAAAATGACCAAAAAATCAAAGATTTTTACGATGGACAGGCAGGCAAAACTGAACTGAAAAAAGGGAGGCGACTTTTGAAACAGAATGAGCCTCTCTGGAGCTTCATTACCAGTCAAAGCATTCTCCTATTCCTCTTTTGATTAACTTCATAGGACTTGTTAATATACATACACCAAACAGCCACACAGATTGTTCTTAATTTTTGTAGTATTTAGAGAAATCAAAAATCATTTACACTGATAATCATCACCAGTAACAACACCATTCTACTTAGGGAATAACTAATAGTTTTCTTACCTTTACAGCCTTCTGGTCCAAATCCGTAGGTTCCAGGAGCACACCGATCACACCTGCGCCCCACCACATTGGGCTTACATTGACATCGACCACCCATTGGGTCACATAGGCTGCTCAGAGAGCCCGTAGGGTCACAACTGCACGCTATAATATTAACAATTAATATACAGTTAAACTACAACATTAAGGATTAACAAAATTTAGATTACTATTTAGAAATCAGTTTTAAGACATGTAATAACGAGGACTCTGAGTTTTCATTACAATCTTTTTAAATTAAATCTAGTTTTTGTTACTCAGAAAATTTAGTTTTACCAAACTTAGACAACTCTGAGTATGCCTAGACTGTAGAATCCCCCTATACCATAGACAGGGTGATTGACAAGTAAATTGCACCCCTCAAAACTCATTGGTTATTTTAGATCTTTGATATGTTTGAGACGGTCTTCCCGGATATGAGAGGCAGTTTTCAAAAGTTTGATCCTTGGGAAGAGGGATTGGCAAACATTTTCAAGTCGCACTCAATTATTAAGGTTTAGGTAAGACAATTAAAAAATCTCACAAAAATGGTGGCCACAAACAAATGGTCTTAATTCATAATGTTAAGATAATATTCATATTTTTTATAATGCAAATACATAAAAGTAAAAGATGTATTAAAAAAAAAAAATAATAATAAAAACAAAACTAATGGTTTGTTTATATGTAATCTAGTTAAACTGTAATTAAATGTAAAACTAATGAATTTTTACAATACTTTTAATTTAATTGTAACACCTGAAGATAAGAGTGTAGTCTTGAAACTTGTTGTGTAAGACAAGTACTAAGTATTTTGGGGCTTATTACTGGCATTATACTATATTAAGTTAAGGAATAATAATAATAGTAATATGATAAAATTGTATTGTAAATGCCATTTTATAATATTGGTTAAACATTTTATAAACTAACCCTATCTTAATTTATCATAGGCACAGTAAATTCCACATATTAATGTGTGAACCTAACAATATATTTGTATTTTGGATGTTTTGGATATCAATAAAGGAGGAATAAAATTATGATAACATGCTAATTTTCTTTTTGGCGGCCAATTGTAAACTAATCAACAGAGTAAAATGCATTTGACAACATAAAGCGTCTTTATCGAGATTTGAATTGTTTGGGTTCACTAATTTATTGAGATCTCCAGGGAGCTTATTGGTTATCTTGAGCCCAACTTGAGATGGCAAATGTTCGATATAGTCTCCATGCTGTTCAGTTCTGAAATTGCCCACTTCTGATCTCGTATTGGTGGACATCACTGCCCTAAACGAGTTCACATTTGAATCGAAAGTAGAGGGTGAAATCAAAAATATAGAGGCTGGGTAAGGTCAACAGTCCAAGCTCCCTGAAGGCAATTTTTACAAGATTCTCTGGGTTTTAATTCCAAAATTATAATGACAGTTTTTTTTTTTTATTCCAAATACTTTATTGAATCTATGTTTAGAACACCTGACCCATAGTATCATACTGTAAGCTAAATGTGGATGTACTAGGCCAAAGTAGGCTGTTTTCAGTACATCTAACAGGCAGATTTTTGCTAGATTGTGTAAGACATAAATGACTCAGGCAATCTTTGAGCAAACACTGACGATGTGATCAGTCCAGGTCAGTCCCCGGTCCAGGGGCATCCCCAGAAACTTGGTGGATTCAGCTTCATCTAGGATAGCTTCTTCCACCATAACAATTGGTGGGTGTTCGTTTTCTTGTCGATGGTCAAAAAAATTGATTACTTCAGTTTGGATACAGTTTTCAGATTTATCTTTGAAAAGTACTTGATGCATGCATTTAATTCAGTAAAGACTTTGATCTTAAGACCCTGTTTTGTGTTTGATCTGATGCAGAGAATCGTATCGTCCGTTCCATTTTGAATTGATGTATTCAATCAACCTCTTGACGTAGATAGAAAAAGGATTGGCCTCAGAATTGAGCCCTGTGGAACAACATAGGACATTTTTATTTTGCCTGACAGGGTGTTCATGACCTGCAAACACTACTTTCTGCCACTAAGGTATAACGAAAACCATTTATGCGGCTGACCTCAGACACCACTTGTCCATGACTGATGCGACAGTGTCACATGAGATCCCTCATCTTGAGATCCCTCACAATGAGTTCCATGTACACAGTCAACGTCCTTTCAAAGGATGAGAATTATGCTGACCACTTGTTCTCCACGCTACAAGCCATCAACAACACAGTTAATGAGTATTGTGACAGCATTAACAGTCTATTTGTTTTTCCTGAATCCAAACTGTTCAGGATTAAGAATTTATAACCTGAACAAGAAAAGTTCTAATGAAAATGATTTAAAAAATTTTCCTCAGGACTGGAAGGATGTAAACAGGACATTGATTACTAGCAATGCAAGAATCATCCTTTTTGTAAATCGGAACCACTCCTGCTGTCTTCAAAGCGAAAGGGAAAACACCTTGGGCGAAGGAAAGATTGATCAATTTAGTAAATAGCATCAATACATGCTTGAAGCAGCACTTGATCAGCCACACTTACAATGACTGTTGATGTCACTGGACTTTTTCATCTTGAGATCCCTCACAATGAGTTCCACCTCCACCTCTCCCACAGGAGACAGAACCATGGAAGAGACCAGTCTCACTATTAAATTTTCGTTAGGGCTGTTACTTATTAAAGATGGGCTTGGTACAGCCACAGTTGAGAAAAAAATTATTGAATTCGCTTACCACTTGAAAGTCATTGTCTGTTAATTTACCATAAATTTTGAGTTTCAGATTTGATTTTTTTCAGTAGTTAGTGTTGTAACATTTTTCACTACCTCCCACACACTTTATAAAAAGTTCACTGAGCTCATTAAGTTTAGTTCGACATCTTGTGCTTTAGCAGCTTTTATTTCCTTGCAATAATTTCCTTTCAGAATAACATTTTAAGTCTATTTATTATTTTTTTCATATTTATTTTTATAACAGCAAGGTTACACTTTTCTTTATATTAAATAGCAGTATTACTCTGATATATCTTTATCAGAAATCTGAAAGTATTTTTTGTTCTTTGTAAATAATATAAAAAAACAGATTAGAGAAATCTTATATTTAAAGGATAACTGAATACAAAGCTGTATGAATATAGTAAAGTTGTACAAATCAAGTATGAAGAAATCTATACTAGCCTATGGATCACAATATTCAACTGCCATTGCCTGAATATTATTATAATACAAGAATATAAAAACCTAACTTTGAGCACAAATTTAAAACTAAAATTAAGACTATCTTCATTAGAGTTTTATAGACATCAAGTATAAGAGTAAAATTAAAGTTTAAAGAAATTAAATTATAACTTACAAAATGCTCCTCCATATACATAGTAGCCAATGCTATAATGGTATTTTTTGCATATGTCAGACACGGGGCCTTTGATTACAGTGAAAAATGCAGTGCCACACTGGTAGTGCATATATTCTTTCTTGCGATTGTCTGCGATAGGACTTCCCACAAAGAAGGGAATACTTTCCAAACTCGGGAGCAATACAATCTATAAAAAGATCACAATTGGTATTTACAATTTTGCTGGTTCCCAAAAACATAAATTTATGTACCTAAAATATTTAATACAGTATTTACTCAATTGCTTATTACAGATTATTAGTTAAAAATATATCACTGCAAAATAAAACCTTGTTGCTCACTTTACCATTTGTACATACATTAATAACCAGCCAATAACTATCCAAATATGTAATCAAAATTACAGATTAAGTTTTATTAAAATGTATAAAATAAGCAAATGTATATAAGTAATTGTTGGCTCAAAGCCAAACTGACACGACTAAAACACAACCAAGATGCTCAGGAATAGAATCAAGGTTGCCTTAAACAGCAAATTTGACAGCTCTTCTAGAATGCCACAAACCTACAGGACCAAGATGATATTAGAGTTAAAATTTGTGTTACTTTGGGGCTAAATCAGTGGAATGTAAAAATTGCTATACCAAGGGTGAAATAAGTGACATGCATATTGGTGGATTATGAGAATTTGTAAAAAAATATGGCCTCAGCTGAAGCAGAGGTGGTATCATCAGAACTGTATTTGCTAGATACCAATTCAAATTAATTTTATCTCCATTCAGAAAATAGGTTTAGTTTTTGCACTTGTATTTTAGCAAAAGTAATTTCTTTCTAACAGTTCTCTAAATTTTCTCACAATTTCTGTATATTTATTTGTAATACATTATATAGGATTAAATTATGTTACACATAATTATAAAATATTTATGTTGTATTAGTTTACCCCCCCCCCCCCTTCATTCAACTAGGCTATATCTCCTCTAGTAATATTGGTGAAAATAGACTTTCTTAATAATATATTATCATTTTGGGCAAGAAGTGCCTCGTTGTGCAGCTCATTGTTAAAAGAGCCAATGCAAATGCAGAAAACCTTGTGGTTTCATAAAAAATATTATAGAGTATTAATTTTATAACATATTTATAATTTTGATCATTTTACTTTTAACAATTTATTTCCAGTATGTGCAAGCAGAATGTGACCAGAAAACAGAAATAAATATAGAGTACTTGGCTGGAAACAGCTGATTGATTGATAAATCTTCCTTGCGGCCAGTGCTATAAAAAAAGTAACAAATATCATTTTACCAATTTAAGGTTGTAAGTAGTGAGTAACACACAAGCACAGAGAAATGCTTTGTAATCTGTAGTAAAGACCAATGTTAATTTCTTTCTATATAGTGAATACTCACAGAATCGACAAGAATTGATGCTGTTGGTGAGGAAGGTTGAGGAGGGTCCGGCTTAAACATAAGTTTGATCTTGTAGGTTTTGCCTGCTTCAAGACAAGTCGGTGGTATTGCTATATAACGAGCATCTGAAATACAAACACTTTCAAATTAAAAACACTAACTTATAACTGTTACAATACAGAATGGAATTAGAAGGAGGGGGTTTTTATCGTTCAAGCAATAGAAGTCTAGGCCATTTTTTAAGGTGTGTTGAAATGTGGCAAGTAGGAGTGAGTTTGGAAAATCGAGGACTGTGAGGAAGTTAGGAATTTGTGATTTTTATTCATGCCAATTAGATTTAGATTATTTATAGATAAAATAGAATAAGTCAATCATAGAATAACTTTTTAGAATTAAAATTGATTTGAGTTGCTCTGTAAAGCAATGTACTAAACTGAGAGACACTTTAAATAAAAAAGCATTATGAGGAAATTCTTAGCCGCTTAAGAGTTGCCATCAAGAGGAAATGCCCAGAAAAAGGGGAGTAAAAAAGAACTTTAAATTCTTTTAATTTGAATCAATTCTTAATTTAAGATTTTCAATGAGAAAAAACTGTTAGTTCATTTTAAAATTTTACTTTTAAAGTTTGAATTAAAGAAAATCTTATTTTAATTGGGTTAACCTTTGCCGCAAGAATATTTTAGAAAAAGTTTTTTCAAAAACTGCTGACTGGTTAGCTACGATACAGAACTTTTTAACCTTTTCAGAGCGACTTGCGTCTACAAACGCGGAACTGACGATACTTTAAATGGGGATAGCACCCATAAATGCAAAAAGCTTTACTTTTGTAATGGCAAAGAATTAGTTCTCAAAACATCCCTAAGAGAGCAGGTCAGTGTTCCTTTGGACTGTCGGGACTAGTACATTTACATTTATGGAAATTTTTACTAAAATTATTTATTTTTGTGTACTAATTATGCAGAAACTGCAGCTACAATTTACTCATTATAAATAACCTATATAAATGTAGTGTAACCTGTCATGTAGTGTTTCTTTATGCATTATCCTGCAATGCAGTTTATTCCCATTTTCCAATGTTTTCATTGTTTATACAAATTTCAAAAATATAATTATAATACTACATTTTTATATTTTATTTCTTGTACAGGTAATCCTAAGGAATCCAAAATAAACATTAGCAATGGGAATTTTTCAAATGTTTTTGAAAATATCTTAGCTTTTGGCAGTAGTTTTAATTAGTATTTTAATAGTAAAAAAGTCATAACAGACATTGAAATGTAGATGTATGGGTATGAAATCAAAACCATGTGGAATCATTAATCCACTTGGAAGCTGCCTCAAGGACCAAAACAAAAACAATGCTAAAAGAAAATACTATTTTGTTTCCTCAGCCTCTGTATTTGCTGGACATGGCCCCCTGCACTGAATAAAAATCAAAGCTAGAGAGAATCGTGAAAGGAAAATGTTTTTCCACCATTAAGATCAAAGTTAAAATAAGATATAAACGGAATTGATGAAGGAGTCAAAGGATGTGTACTTGCTTCAAAGATTGTAAAAAGGCACTGACACCAGTTACTACATCTAAAGAGGGATTACTTTGAAGGTGGAGAATTTATGATGATAATGATAAATAAATAAACAGAACACATTGTGAATTTTACTGTGGTTCAATTTTCCCACTTGGTTCTGATAATTATTAACTATCAATGTTTGAAGAATCATACCCAACATAAATGAGGTTAATTTTAACTAACTGCACTTCCAAAATATAAAATTATCACAGAGACTGTTTATACATTTCAAATATTTTAAGTTGCCACATAACACATCATTTTCAGGTTCAAGATTCATTTTACAATCAGAAATTTTAATATGAAAAGACAATTTATGCAATTTATTAATAAATTACTTCCTAATAAGAGTTTATTGTATATGCATTGCCATGACAATCTACAATTCTGTACTTTGTACACTGTCAAAACCTTGCCATCTCACATCGATACTTTCAGTAGTAGTGAATTAGAAACAAATTCACAGTCTAAATTACACTTTCAGAATTAAAATGGAAATATTAAATGTATGGAAAAGCCCAATCCCTAGTTAAAGATTTATAAAAGAAAAATTAATGATACAACATAATCCATCATAAGAAATTTTTTTCACAAGGGCTATTAATATTAATTTTAAGTATTATTTATTAAAAATATACATGTAAAAATAAAACTGGTAACATATCACCACCAGAGATGTTATTTGTTTAAGATTGTAACTTAGGGACATTTTACTGATGATTCAGATATTTGGAATTTCATAATTTTAAGGAATTATAACAAATGTATATTTCTGTCATATTTTCTGGCTATATTAGTATTCATAATATAACATATAATACAAAAAGTACTACGAATTCATACAAAATCAATTTATTTTTTTAATAAACATGCAACTTTTGGTAGGTTACAAACAAAGCACTTTCTAAAAATGTTATCATTACTAAAACTTACCAGATGATAATGAAACAGGCTTGTAGTCATCTTGAGGTCTAGCATTCGCGCACGGTCCATTAGGGTCAACAGGGGATGGCCGTTCTATTGTCACTTCCACCTGTCTCCAGTCTCCAGCAATCTGTTCAACAACATATATGTATTACACTGCTGTATTTTGAAATGGGATTCATAACATTCTGCAGTAGCCCTCATTTCTTTACCTTGACAGTATATAAGTGAGAACGCATTGTCTCATGCATGCATTACAGAACCAAAAAAAATTATAACACTGAGCTATCTTCTGGTCCCCAACTGCCACAGCCATTAATTCCTGCGTTTAACTGAACTGAGGATCGTTGATGTTTGGTCAAGTTTATAACAGGTAATGCTTTAAATGAAGATACCGTAATATTATTCTCTTGACAAGTACACAGCTCCTGAGTCTAACGTGAATTCTATCTTACATTATGTAATAAGAAAGTACTAATTGTAGCATAAAATAAAGGAGTAGATCTTTTGGAGTAGATCTCATTTCAGTAATAAAGTGCTAGTTAAAAAAGTATTTTTACCACCTCCAAAATTGTTTAAAGTTTTATTAAAGTATTTTAAATTTGATCTCAAAATGAAAGAGTACTTGAAGTTAGAAAGAGTGGGAAGAGTTACGAAAAGTAAAAAAAAATTGTAACTACATAGTTAAAACCTTTGATAGTAGATACTAGATAGTATAAAAACGTTATACTAATACACCATTTTTATTGGTATGAACAGGACCAATAAAAATATAACTACAGGTATAGTAAAATTTGTGTATCCTATAAATTAATAAAATAATTAGTGTAATGTTACTTGAGTATTCAATTTTTTTGTATGAAGTTTACTGAAGCTCCATAGGAATAGGGTAAATTATTGAAATTTAATGACATGTATAAATAATCATCTTTAAAGTTTATCTGATGATCAGTATAACTGATTGTTTTAATGTGCAAATCGTCAGAGAGCCCCAGACTAGTCAAGTTCGTAGTAACAACAAATGACTAACACAGTTCAGAACTGCTCAGAGCTTGGAAAAATACTCACTACTGTGACAACTGATCACATCAGGACTAGTGTAACAAATAATTTGTACCAGGTACTCATCTGTCTCGAGAATACAAGTTACCGCAAACCGAAAGTACCTGGTACAGGTTACTTTTATGTTCGTGGTACAAAGTACTCAGACTCGTTTAGCAGTAACAGCAACTGTAACATTTTAGGAGTACTCTGTAACACATGATTTTAAATCAGTACATTTTGCACTTGGTTACTGAAATTACTGGGTACATATAAAAGCCACAATAAACAGTGAGAACTAAACTCACTTTCGTAATTGCTACGTGATGGTGAAATATTTAGTGTTTTGAACTAAATTGAATTATATGTGCAATGTACTATGTATTTCATAAACTTAAATAGTTATAGGTTTGAATTCATATATTTGATTATAATTGATTTTAAAGTTCCAACATAAATGTTATTTTTAGTCGAAAACAGACTATTAGGCGATAGATTATTTTGAAATAAAATGCTCTTGGTAGGGGGGGGGGGGCAGATCCCATTCATCCCTCCCTGTCAGTGCGCCCCTGGTGTTTACATATACATATACATATACAACATAATAAGTACCTTGGGCTCATATCGTATAACAATGTCATACTCCATTGATGTCTTTATGTTGTCCACAATGAACTCAAGATCTGAGCCTGGTCGAGCCAACATGAAACCAGGACCTGTCCAAGTAGTTTCTTGGCCATCACGATACGGTTCTCTAATTTCCACTTGACAATTCTGTAAAAATATGTAATAAAAAACTATTTTTTAATGTACAAAACTTACATAAATTGTTAAACAGACAACTGTAACAAGACATTGTGTTTTCAACTAATATACAATTATACTGACAGTTCTAAATAACAAAATCACTAAATCTACAAATAAGGAATCCAGAACAGCTTTAATATTAAGTCCACTAAAAAAAGGTACAGTTAACTTCTTAATACGGGCTAACGTGTAGAAGCAAGTAATAAAACTGGACATTTAAATGTCAAAAGGTTATCAACACTTAACTTTTAGCACTCCAGCACAATTTAAAATTGCATCAAGCTTTATTTTATAGCAGAGATTATATAGTGTAATTTTAGAGTTAACTGAAATAACCAATTTTGGAGAACCAATATTTCATTCAGTTCATGAAATAACATCTAAAAATAAACAATCAGAATGGGTGCATAGGGGAAATGAATTATATACAAATGATTCCTGTAAGTTAGTGATGGGTGAATACAGAATTATTGAATCTTGAATTTGATTCTTAATCTTAATAAAATCTATTTCAGATTATCTAATTTTGAACCCTAGTAGCGTTTTTTTAACTTAAGTGTGATTTAAACAAAATCACCACCAATCCAATTTTTTACATTCTTAAACCTTTGGAGACTGTCTGATAATATAAAAAGTAATCCAAGAATTCCACTCTGTTATAAAGGGATTTGCAGAGGTTCATAAAAATAACTATATTTTAAGAACAAAATATATCCCAAACCTTATACTTTAATTTGGTAGATTATAAAATGGTAATTTGATGGATTATACATGCAAAATTTATTAAACATATTTTAAACTTTAAATGTTTGAAAAATTTAAAACTACATTTTGTCATGATAAAAAATATTAAAATATAAACATAATAATTTTATAGAAGAAATATTTATACTGTACAACTAAAAATTTATGAAGTGAACTACAATTAGCTGCTTAAATCCGAGCATAAACGCAACAGACTTGCGGCATTGCACCAACATAAATGTATAAAATAGAGACTGCAAGCAAAGTATTAGTTACAAAAGCATGATAGTTTGTTTATTAGGTGGTTTGTCTATTTATGGTTTTTCATAAACAAGGTACAACAAAAACATGTTATAGTGATCAGTAATTTGCATACTACTGATGAGTGGTCTTTCGTAAATAGATGCAACAGACTTATGGTGCTGCTCAAGCTTAAATATAACAAATCATATATTATTTACAAAAGTACAATAGCTATTTAATTACATTATGTTTTTACAGTTTTGATAATTTAAAGTACAGCAAAAACATGTTTTAGCAATCTATAACCTGTGCACTGTTGATCCGCCAATAATGGTTAATGACGCGGTGGATCTGTGCAGAATCAATTCTCAAATTTGAATCTTTGATCAAGATTCAGTGGATTCGAGATTTGGCTTCAACCCATCACTACTGTAAGTTGTACTTTGGGAATGGTGGCAGGAGTGGGGGAGATGATTAATAGCAGTGACTTGAGTCGGTTGGGGCTGTGTAGTGGCAGGTGTAGGCAGACACAGCGCAGTAGTGGATGGTGAGGTAGGGAAGGGTGAATCATCTCAAAGACACATTATCTGCCCATCTGTTTGCTACAGCGATGCATCACACACGCAGACACACACTCTTTTGACTGGAGGATTGGCACAGTGATCTGCTGTTGAATATACACTATATTGCTCGGTTATTTATATACACATTATCATTTATGGAACCGTTTCGGTTGCCCCGAGTTCGGTTAACCGGGGTTTTACTAAACTTAATAACTAACAGATACATAAATTATGCTTTGTTTTCAGTGATATTGTTCCTGTGAGATTACTGCACTTTTTGACTATTTGCACAATTTACAAACAAATTCCCTTGAAAGCCTATTTATGAAAAATTAATAATTCAAATAATTTTTAACACTAATGTTTAACACTGGTATATAATTCAAATGGTTGTTCATCGGCATATGTATTTTAACCCTTTGCGATCAGGAGTCCTCAAATGTGGCCAAAACTTATTTCTTGCTCAGTTTGGATTTAGTTTCAGGTAGTTATCCTTTCAGCTCTTCCGTTACCATCGATGTCACTTTTACTCAGATTTAAATCACAGTATATTTTATGACCTTCAGCTCCTAAAATAACTGAGATTGAAACTTTATTGATTGGTTATTTACTATTTGCTTTTAAATGAACCAAGTAATATGTTATTTAAGTTATAGGTTGATCTGTTTTTTAGAGTATTTTTATTTACAGAATAAAATCTGTCTACATTAGGTAGTATAAATAAAATATAAATTTGTTTCCATACTTTGAGCTTGTCTCCCACCAAATGGACTAGTATTTTAATAAGTAGATAGGATACACTATAGCAGCTGCAGTGACACTGACAGTCAAATAAAAAATCATTTTCAACAATGTTTATTATGGTATGTGCTGCAAATAGAGCAGTCAATAACAAATTAATTTTGTTATTTATTTGGCAGAGAGATTGGAGCATTCTCCAACCACAACTGGATAAGTATTGAATTTTATAACTGCATAACATAGTGGGCCAAATATAGTGGCCTGATGAGCTGAATGGTAAAACAGTGAGGAATACTAGGTATGGCCCGCTGAGCTGAGGGGCAGGACATGGTCATAATTCAATGACCTGACTGACCTGAAGCAGAGAGCAGCCATGGCCACCGTTGTGGCCAGGTGATGTGAAAGACCAATCATATGAATTTAATGCCGATCCCAAACAGTTAATAAGTATCAACAACGAAAGATACAAATTGATGGAAGATTTGTTGATCGGTGGTTCTAGGATTAAAGTATACATACTAAAACTTGTAATGTTGAGCATTCATTATATATGTTGTTTTAATCATTTTAACTCGGATTTGAACTTATGTAATTGTCCTCTGAGCTTCTGGGACCACTACGGGTGACCATAGCTGTTCACTGTGTTAGGTCAGAGGTTTATGACCACGTCCTGTCCCTCAGCTCGTCAGGCTACTATGTGTGTCACATTATATTGCACAGTTATACTATTCATTCCTTATCCAGGTGGTGCAATATCTTGACAAAATAAGGGACTAAATTAATATTTCTACATTTGTGCAGCACATCCATAGTAAACATAATTTAGAGTTTCCTTTTAATCCAGAGTCAGTGCCACTGTAGATAGTGTATCCTATCAATTTATTAAAATACTAGTGTGTTTGGTAAAGCCAAACCTCAAAATATGGAAACAAGTTTATGTTCTGCTCATATTAGAGACATACTTGCAACTAATTGTATTTTGATCATGCAAATAAAAATACTTTTAATTTAGGTACAAACATAACTTAAATTACATACTACTTGGTATGTTTACAAAAAAATAATAAATAACCAATCAAAACAAATTTTAATTTTTAAAGCTAATAAACTTTGTTTAAGTGTTTGATGATTACATTTTAATCCCAGTCATTTTAAGGGCCAGTCACTAACCATGGCTCACTGAGGTGAAAGGACCACTACCTGTAATTTTATATCACCTGAGCTGGGGGAGGGAGGGAGGGAGGGAGGGAGGGAGGGAGGGAGGGAGGGAGGGAGGGAGGGAGGGAGGGAGGGAGGGAGGGAGGGAGGGAGGGAGGGAGGGAGGGAGGGAGGGAGGGAGGGAGGGAGGGAGGGAGAGAGAGAGAGAGAGAGAGAGAGAGAGAGAGAGAGAGAGAGAGGAGAGAGAGAGAGAGAGAGAGAGAGAGAGAGAGAGAGAGAGAGAGAGAGAGAGAGAGAGAGAGAGAGAGAGGAGAGAGAGAGAGAGAGAGAGAGAAGAGAGAGAGAGAGAGAGAGAGAGAGAGAGAGAGAGAGAGAGAGAGAGAGAGAGAGAGAGAGAGAGAGAGAGAGAGAGAGAGAGAGAGAGAGAGAGAGAGAGAGAGAGAGAGAGAGAGAGAGAGAGAGAGAGAGAGAGAGAGAGAGAGAGAGGAGAGAGAGAGAGAGAGAGAGAGAGAGAGGAGAGAGAGAGAGAGAGAGAGAGAGAGAGAGAGAGAGAGAGAGAGAGAGAGAGAGAGAGAGAGAGAGAGAGAGAGAGAGAGAGAGAGAGAGAGAGAGATCAATATGGGCTACACTTAGTGGCCTGACAAGTGCAAAGGGTCAAGTGACTTTTTTAACATTTTTTTATTGTTTACTTTTATTAGGTAATAATGTGTTATACATTCTGAGTTTGCTGTAATTTGACAGGAATGTAAAACTGTGAATGAATATGAGACAAGTAACCTTTTGATTTATTCAATAGATCAGTATTGAAGACATAACCACGAATAATATATAAAGTTACAAGTTATTATAGTACTTACAGAGCTACAGTTGGCTGCCTCAGCTTCTAGTGTCAGATGGTCAATCTGGGCAACAAAGAAGCTTTGGTCTGGGGTGCTACAACTGCGTCCTGTCAAATGTGGCCGACACCTACAAGACATAACGGGTTATCATGACTATCATTTATTTACTGTCTACTTTTAAATATTTCACCATATCATTTATTTACTGTCTACTTTTAAATATTTCACCATATTTTAAATTAATAAGCACTTTAAAGTATGTATTTCTAATGTTTTAAGTAGTTTCTTTCTTTGAAGGTTATTTTTGACGATGGAAGGATTGTGAAGGAAACAGGATTTTTCCGGACATTTGCCATCGTTCAGTGAAAATGTAGTGTTACTGATCTCGAAACGTAGTGTTACTGATTTCTTCCTTAAGTACTTTGTTATAAGTTTTGATAATCAGCCAGATAATTGTGTGCAGCAAATTATTACGAGACTAAAGTTGTTGGTCTTCTAATGAATCAACTACTCCTCCCACAAAGTCCGTCTAATTTCAGATTCAATAACATTTTTAAATTTTGATAATGTAAGGTCAGTAGTTGAAAATTTAAAACACTGAAAAGATTTAAGTCATTACAGTAACAATGTTTCAAATTATATAACAAATAGAAAAGCAACTACAAATCTGTACTTTTACCTGCACTGGCCATTGATGACATCACAGTTGTTGTCAAAGGCTCCGCCCAAATCACATTCACATGGCTTGCAGCCGTCCTGTGAGTCCGAGAGGTCATAGTACTCCGGCAGACATTGGTTGCAGTCTCGTCCAACCACATAGCGTTTGCATGTACATTCACCAGTTACTTGGTTGCAGCCCTCATTGTTGATTGTCCCCAGAGTGTTACAGGTGCAAGCTACAAAGACAAACTCCGTACTTCATACATTTTTCACTAGACTTGTATATATATATATATATATATATATATATATATATATATATATATAAAATTCCTTAATTAATCTCATCAAAAGTTAAAAATAAATGAACAAATATTAATGCTACAACCTAGGTTCCTTCATTCAAAATTGATGATTAAATATTAAGAGACATTTTTTTAACAAAACATGACCTGTAAAAAAGTAATGAAACAAAAATAATATCACATAACGTACCATAAATACCATCCCGTGCTTCAATAAATACCTTAGATTATCGTGTACCCGTTGGGTGCAAGATTCCTTAGTTTTGTAGGTACCAATTAGAGTATACGGAAAAACATATATCAATTAATATTTTGTGCATAAATGTGAAGCTCACATACATTTCTTGTTATACTTAAACGTTTAACTTTAAAAAAATGATGACGGTTTTTTAGAAAAATTATTATTAAAAAATTCAATGGCAACTAAAAAAGTTTGGGAATAAGCCATTGTCGCGAACGTGTAGAAGCAAAACTCTAAGCAAAGTTTTAACACAGTTTTAAAACAAAAACACCACATTATAAATTATACAAATATTCTAATGAAACAAATATAATACAATAAATGAATATAGATATCCTAGAATAAAATAATTTTTAACAAATATTCATTATGTTTAAATATAGAGATGTTTTTTTTTATTACAGGGAACAAAGCATTATATTTTTGAGGCCCAAAAATGAAAAAGCTCTTTTCCCAATTTCTAGGCATGATTTAGGAAGGTGTAGATAAGTCAAACTATGCACACCTAATCACCTACGTTAACTTTTTTTCTAACAACTTAACACAGAAAAAACTGCTTTTTAGCATACTTTGAAAAGAGTCTTACAGATAATACGCTCACGATGAAGAAGATATGCTAAATACAGCACTCTTAGAAGAAAACCAATTCTTAAAAAATCAAATTGCCATTCTACTAATTAACTAGCAGCGAAGCAGTGATATAGGTGATGAAAAAAGATCAATATTCTAATCTGGAGAAAATAAAAAAACTACTAGAATAATTATATGAAACTCAAGTTTAGCAACAACACAACAAAGTAACACAAGAAAATCTGAGTATTGAAAACATTTTTAAAGAAAATGACCAAAAACAAGAGTTACTGATTCAAGACTACTTGATTAAAACAACACATTTAAAACAAACTATTTCTAGTCTCAACAATGATCTTTAAAAAAAAATGGAAAGACACTGATCAGTCTGAGGCTAAGTCCACTACAAATGCTGCCACTCAACCTACAATGTTTAACCCATCAACACCAACCTCCTCGACTCCTGTATTGGAAATGGCAGAAATCAGAACAGCAAATTATGAGCTCCATCAACAATTCCAAAAAAACAAACTGAAGATCCCTGTCCTAAGACAGTCCAAGCATAGGCAACTCAGACAGTCACCATAGAACCAGTAATGTCTGAGAACATTATCCCCTTGATGGAAGAGCTTACACAGATGAAAGTCAGGTAAGACTATAGAAAAGGCTGTCAAAATACTTCCAGTAAAGCTTCACAGCGAATGTTCCAAGCAGTCCAGTCAGGACAGGATGTAGCAATCAATAGAAAAATTCTGCAAGCAACTCGAGCTACTCGTTCAAGCTAAGCCACCACTAGCCCTCAGCACACCCACTCCTAAGAACACACACACCCTAAACACAGTATCATAACCAATACAAGAAATCCTAAAGTAACAGAAAAAACTATTTTAGTGTCTTTCTTCATATGCCAAAACCTAATGTCTTCCTTGAAAAGAAAACCATGATGTAATAACCTCTAGAACTCTTATTAATAAGACAGGAGGAAAACACAAGTAATGAAGATGCTTTTAAAGTGCAGAGAGGACCACATGCAACAGCAAGTTATATTTAAAAATCAGTAAATAAGTCAAAATTTATTTGGCAAGTTATAATGGGCAAGCACCTACAAATAGACAATTTTTACTCTACATTAATAGCCAAACTATTGAAAATAGAAGTATCTGACCATCTAAATTTTTTTTTTTTTTTTTTTTTTTTTTTTACCAACAATGCTGACCAGACTATTAGAAAAAATCCTAGCCATATCAAAACAGTGTTGACAATAACAGACACTAATCATGATATTTTACATCTACCTCTATTTACACATGACATACCAGCAAAACTTCTAAAATATTTCAGTGCTGAATTAGTACCATCCCTGACCCATGCCATAAATATATCCCTGACAATAGGAATTTTACTTTTAGCACTTAAGCAAGCTAAAGAAGGGAGGTGCACTAGAGGCTATTAACTACAGGCCTCTCTCCTTGCTGCCCACATTCTCTGAGAAAGAGGTTCTCAAGACTCATGATTCACTGTGAAACAAATCACCTATTAACGGATAAACAACATGGATTTCTTAAAGGCCGCTTTATAACATCAGCCATCACTGTTCTAGCCAAATAAAGTGTTGAAAACATGGAATCAGGAAATTTAGTCACAAGCATCATGTTCGACTTTAGTAAAGCGTTTGATTGCCTGGGCCACACTCTGATCCTTAGCAAGCTTGGAAGACTGGGTGTCAGGGGTACTGCTTTGAAGTGGTTCAGGAGTTATCTGAAAGATCGCAGTGAGGTGGTGGAGCTGGCAGAAGTAAACAGAGGGCTCTCACAGCCTGTAAGATGAAACCCTATTCCCATAAACCAAGGTGTGCCACAAGGTTTGGTACTGAGATCGTGTTTTTTATGCTAGTTACAATTGATATGCCACAATACCTGGGGAACTACTGCAAAGCATTTATGTATGCAAATAACACAATGCTGCTATTTGCTGAACATTCACCTGATTCATTAGCTGTACAGTCATATATAGCTCTGGAAATGGGTTACCAATACTGCCACAAAAATGATCTTGTGAATGCTTCCAAAACCAAGCAGCTGTATTTTATGAGGAGAGGAGTTTCGGTTCCAGCTATGCCTGATGTTGTTTTTTGAAGAATATTCTGCTAGGAGTTATTATACCAAATCTCCTGGACTCAGCATATAAATGCTTTAACAGCTATGCTCAACACATACATATATGTCTTAAAGTGCAACAGACGATCAGGTGATCTGGAAGCTGCACTGATCACCTACTACGCATTCTTTCAGCCCCACCTATGCTATGGGTTGTGTGCTTGGTTGGCATCGACAGCAACTAACATAAAACATGACAGTACTGCAAAAGAGATCAGTAAGAATTCTAGCTGGGATAAACCCTACAGACTCGTGTAAAGAAGCTTTTACAACATTAAAAATAATGATAGTTATCTCCCTCTATATAAAAGATGGTGTGCTGTATATTGAAACTCTCCAACAAGGTTCAAATATCCACAGCTACAATACCAGATATGTCTCACACTACACCCTGCCACATCATCATCTAACACTATATGAGAGGACATCAGCATAAGTAGATATGAATATGAGGGTTCTAGCGCACTTTTTGGTCAGTAAACAGAAAACCAACGGAAAATACTGTCTAAAGGATAATAAACGAATCTGTAAAAATCAAACAATAACCGAATCTATTGCTTCTACTTTCTTAAGCTGTCAAATCTTCAAAATCTTTTTTCTACAAAGTTAATTGTAAAAAAAAAACCCACAGTCTTTATCTTTAATAGTCTTCTTTCCCAGTAACAATCAAGTGGAATTCTCTTTTATTCAATTCTTTAATCTTTTTTTCATCCAAAACAGTCTCAAAAATCTGTTCGGCAAGTGTACTTTATAATCTTCTAACTCGGCAATTATAGTCCATTCCCAAATTTATCTTTCAGTTTCTCCAAATTCAAAAAAAAAAAATCTTATATTTCTTTTTTTCTTCTAATTCCATTAATTTTCTTATACTCTTTTGAATCTTAGTTCACCAACTTCATTCAGCTCCTTTAGTAGCTCCATTATTTAGTAGGAAGAAAATTTAGTAACAAAATTGAAAATCATACATATTTTAAATACAAAATCCCGGGGTTTTGACCCTAAAAACACGGTTTTTAGGGTCAAAATCGCGCATCTTAATGAGCAAACACACTAGAGTTTTTTGAAAAATCCTTAAAATCTACTGAATTATTGCGGATTTTAACCATAAAAGTTGATTTTTTCCTTAATAAAAAAGATATTTTTACTAAATAGTGAAAATTTGAGCATTCAAAATTTTCCTTCATAAATAGGCGGGTGAACAAAATGTCATGTCCATTCTGCAAAAAAGAAATTTTAAGAAGAAAACTTCGATCGACATTACAACTCAAAGATTCACTTAAAGAACAAAGACATTTACTACAAGGAATTGAATCATTTAAGACAATGGGCCAAAGAAAATCAAATTGACGATCGTCACGAAAGATGTTCAATATTGAACAATTACGAGAATTAAAGAGAAATTTCAAGTTGAAAAGAAAAATCTCAAATCTATTTAATGATGAAAAAATTAATTCAATCGCTGAAAAATTGGCTATCGAAACTAATGATAAAACAAAGTCTGAAATGATCGAAGAAATTGATAAACACAAATCTGAAAATATCATTGATGTAGAAGTTTTATCGTCTCTATACACGGTCTTTTCAAGCAATACATTTTAACGAATTTAAACGATAATTTCATGCCACTTTACAAATTATCTTTCTATTTTGCGGCCAGAGATTAAGAGTTTAATAGAAAAAATTTCAAAGAAACTGTGAATAAAACAGTAAAGGATATATCTCTTTGGAATGTGAATATGAACGAACTTTAGTGAACGGTGAAACGCAAATTTGCCCAATGTATTTTACTATAAAAGCAGACGAAATACTTGACGTAAACGACTTTATTTCTAAACAATTTAATAAATTATCACATCGAGAACAGGACAAATCATCCAAATAGGGGTTCAGGATGGACATTTAAAAGATGCAAACAACTAGTTTTGAGCCTTAATAAACACGAATTTATGAACGCAGGATCATATATCGATTTACCCCCAGAGATAAAGGTAAAGAAAGCTTGTTGTAAATATAAAAAAATAAAGATGATTTTTGCTTTATTTACTCAATCAGATGTGCTATTGAAAAACCCGAAAGAGACTGTGAACGCGCAAAAGCAATACAAAAAATTCGGTGAACGATGAAATATTTTCTGGGTTCGACTATCCTATGTCTTTAAAAGATATACACAATTATTGAAAAAACGAAGCAGTAAAGCAAAGTATAATTATCCGAAAATGTCTGTAAATGTCTATAGTTTTGATGAAAAACTCAATTATTGTTCCGTTGCAAATTTCAGAAAGTTTATGACGCCAAATTAGAAATCAATTTATTGTATGTAAAACAAGATGAAAAATCTCATTATGTTTTGATAACAGATTTAAACAAACTTGTATTTTCTCAGTTATCTAAGTGTAAAAATAAAAAAATTTCTTTGTAGAAGATGTTTTAAGCCATTTCTACAAATCTAGCGCTTTAGCTGATCATTTTAGAAATTTGTAAGCAACATGAAGTTTGTAAGCCAATTATGCCATTTCAGGTCAAACGACAACATTTACTAATTATCAAAAGAAGTTTAGCCATCCGTACGTTATTTATATGGATTTTGAGAGCATATTAGAAAAAATTCCGAATTGCAAGAACAATCCACAAAGATCGATTACAACCAAGATTCAGAAGCACATTCCTTATGGTATTTTACTCTATATTTAGTGTCAAATGTGACGAATCGCATGTATAAACCGATATGTTATCGAGCCGAAAATGAAGACGATTTGCCTATTGTTCCTGCAAAATTGTTTGAAGAGCTCAATAAAATATCAAAATACATAGCTTAAAAAGTATAATTCTAAGAACAAAAAACCTATGAAATTGACCGAAGAAGAAGAATTAGCGTACCAAAATTCCAGTCTTTGTCATATTTGTGAATGTGAGGGTTTTGATTAATCAAACAAGAAAAAAAGTACGAGATCTCATTGTCATTTAACCGGCAAATTTCGAGGTGTGCTCATTTATCTTGTAATCTGAATCTCAAATTTCCTCAAAATATTCCAGTTTTCTGTCACAATATGTCAAATTATGATACTCATTTGTACATAAAAGAATTGGCAAAACAGTATGGTAATGGTTGATTTGATCGCAAACACCGATGAGAAATATATAAATTATTCTGTAAATTCTGGCTATGGGTATGAGTTTGAGATGATAAACCAAGAAAGTTCATCAAGTTTTCATTCGTAGATACGTTCAGATTCATGGCCCTCGTCTATAGAAAAGTTAGCTAAAAACCTCAAAAAAGATGATTTCAAGCATACAAATCATTTTATACAAGATGGTCTGAACGCAATTCTAGATAGACAACCAAATGACGAAGACGAGATTTTTTAAATTCTATCTGGAAAAGGAATATTTCCCTATGAATTTATCGATAGTATTGAAAAACTTGATTACACAGAAGACCTGAAAATTCAAGATTTCTATTCACTTTTGACAGACGAGAGCATATCTGAGAAAGATTTATCAACACTATTTGAGCGTTTGGAACAAATTAAAAGAGAAAAATCTAGGAAATTACTCTGATTTGTTACAATATCCAAGATGTTTTATTGCTTGCTGATATATTTGAAAATTTCAGAAATATTTGCTTAAATTGTTACAAACTTGATCCAGCACATTATCTAACAGCTCCAAGCCTCGCATGGGACGCTATGTTAAAATTAACGAAGATAGAATTACAGTTAATTAGTGATTATAATATGTATTTTGATGATCGAAAAAAGGTATTCGCGGAGGCATTTCTCAATGTATTAAACGATTATGTTAAAGCAAATAACAAATATTTGAAAGATTTTGATAAGACAAAGCCCGAAAACTATCTGTTGTACGTCGATGCAAACAACCTTTATGGGTATGGCCTCATGCAAAAATTTACCATATAACGAAATCAAGTGGATGAACCCGAAGAAAACATATACAACAGCAGAATGGCAAGAAACAATTTTAGAACTCACTGGCGACGAAGATTATGGCTATATTCTCGAAGTTGATCTTGGATATCCAACGAATTTACACGAACATCACAAGGATTTACCTCTTGCTCCAGAACATTTTAAAAAACAAACTTTGCACAAACTCTACTGGATAAAACTGAATACGTTGTTCATTCGAGAAATTTGAAGTTCTATCTGGAACAAGGTATGATTTTGAAACATGTGAATAGAGTTATCGCATTCGATCAGAAGCCTCTTTTATGAAAGAGTACATTGATTTTTAATACTAATATGAGGACCAAAGCTACAAGTGACTTTGAGAAGGGACTTTTATAAGCTGATGAACAACTCAGTTTTTGGAGAAAAAAGTATGGAAAATGTGCGAAAATAGATGTGATATTAGACTAGGAAATGAAGAATTTTCAATGAAACAGGCCAAGAAAACGAACTTTCAAAAGCTTCACTATCTTTGACGACAACTGTATAGCGAGCCACATGTACAAAACAAAAGGTTAAATTTAACAAACCGATTTACATAGGATTTTCAGTTCTCGACCTCTCAAAAATTGCTAATGTACGAGTTTTATTACAACAAATTAAAGAAGTTTGATCCAGATTTGAATCTGTGTTACATGGATACAGACAGTTATTTCCTAGAATTGAAACGAGGATCCTTTTAAAATTATTAAAGAAAATATAGATGACTTTGATACAAGTGATTATCCAAAAGATCACGAATGTTTCACTACTAAATAATAAGAAGGTAATTAGGGAAATTCAAAGATGAGTTAAATAGCGAAGTTTTAGAAGAATTTTGTGGTTTAAGATCAAAGATGTACTCGTACAAATATCTAGACAAAAAAATCCAGTTAGGTGTAAAGGATTTAAGAGAAGCGGTTGTAAAATAAAACAATAAATATCGAAAACTTGAAGAGATGTTTGTTCGAAGATAAAGAAGAATTTAGGGAGATGACAGTAATCAAAAGCTACAAACATGAGTTGTACACCGTCACTATAAACAAGTTAGCACTGAACGCTAAAGATGATAAGAGAATTGTCCTAGAAAATAAGATCGATACAGTACCTTATGGCTATAAAAATGAAGCAAAATCTGATATATTAGATGAGTTAAATAAACTTGGAAACTTTGACATGTAAATGGAAGATGATTTGATTCACTGCCACAAATGCAAGAAAAAAACGAAAAATATAGATTCTAAAATCGTTCAAACTCAAAAAACGGGTTGTATAGAATTGCTGCAAAAATGTTCCAAATGTAAGACAAATAAGAGGTCAATTTATAAAGAATCCAAATGAAAAACAAGTAAAGAAAGAATTAAAGAATAAAGAAGAAATAGAGATTGAAGCTAGAGAAATTCATGCACCAGTACGAAATAAAGTTTAAAAAGAGAAAAATTATAACACTAGGAATTGACGATTTATATGGGCAGCAGATTTAGTTATAATGTCCTAATTATTCAGATCAAAAATGTTGGATTCAAGTATATGTTAAATGTTATTGATTACTTTCTCAAAATATGCTTGGTCAAGAGCTATCAAAAGAAAAAACGGCAAGGATGTTTCAAAAGCTTTCGAAGATATAGTAAAAGACGCGATAAAAATCAGGCATAAACCTCCAAATTTACTTCATACAGATAAGGGTTTAGAGTTCAAAAATAAAGAATTTAACGATGTTTTGAGGAAATACAACATTAAGATTTATCATACTGAAAAACGAAGAGAAATCAAGTATCGTAGAGAGATATAACAGAACTCAAAACGAAAGGATGAAAGTTATTTTTGAGATTAATAAAAACTTTAAATGGATCGATATTCTTCAAAAAATAGTCACAAATTACAATGATACGGTTCACAGCACAATCAAAATGAAGCCCAAAGACGTAGATAAGGATGCAGAAAAGGAGTTTTTAGAGACCGTTTTCAAAGTATGTTCCACCTGAAATTCACACGAAAACTAAATTTAAAGTCAAATGATCATGTAAGAATTGTTTAGTAAAAAACAAACATTTTCGAACAAATATAAGAACAATTGGGTCAAGAGAAATCTTTGTGATTTATCAAATTAATAACACAGATCCTGTAACTTATAGTATAAAAGATTTAAATAATGAAGAAATAACCGGAAAGTTTTATGAATATGAATTGAAGAAGTCAAAACTGTAATATAAATTTTCTGATATATAAATGGCGCATCAAAAGAAATGTACAAAGTGCAAAGAATTTAAAGATTTAAATGAATTTTATAAAGATAAAAATAGGAAAGATGGAATGCATTATAATTGCAAAGATTGTGAAAGGGAATATCATAAAGAATTATATGATAAAATAGAAAAATTAACTTTTGGAAGATAAAGAATGTCTTAAATGTAAAGAAACTAAAAAAATTTCAGAGTTTTAATAGTGATCACTATAGTAGAGATAAGAAAGACTCATATTGTAAAGATTGTGTAAAGAAGAATCTTCATAGATTATATTATGAAGATACTCATTGTGAATGTGGAAGAATTATAAAATGGTTAAATAACTATGAAAAACATTTACAAACCAAATATCATAAGTTAAGAGTTTTTTAATAAAATTTAGTAACATTTTCATTGTGTAATAATTTTTTCTATATAAATGGAGTCTCAAAAGAAATGTACAAAGTGTCAAGAAGAGAATAGAAAAGACTGTTATTGTGTAAGGAATTATACGTTAAAATGAACAAATTAACTTTAGAAGAGAAAAAAGTGTTACTTTTGTAAAGAAATTAAAAAATATTCTGAATTTTAATAACTGGCAGTATAGTAAAGATAGAAAAGATGCTTTTTGCAAAGATTGTGCTAAAAAAATTTTCAGCGTAAGTTATAAAAAACGAAATGCCTTGTGAATATGAAAAAAAAAATTCTACGATTGGTTACCTAGTTATGCTAAACATTTACAAACAAAATATAATAAATCGAGAGTTTTTAGTAAAATTTAGAAACATTTTCATCGTGTAATTTAGATTATTCTATAAATCAGTCGAGATTCTGCCATATTTGTAGTAAAATGATTTCCGTTGTATAAAATATTCAAAGATTCTTTCATTTGGTTGTAGAGATTGATAGAATTTGGTTCGTCATCAATGAACAAAATCTCTAATTCAGGATAATTTATTTTTAGATGTTTTAATCGGTTTGGTATTTCTCGTTTCTGAGCTCTGATAACGTAATAAGGCCATTCCCACATGTGATTCTTCTTAATTAACACAAAAACATGGTGTTTTTTCTTATCAAAATCTTTACAAACAAGGTCTGGTTTCATCAAGTCAATTTTTTACACTTTGTTTTGCGATTATTTCGTTTTTGATTTCATCTTTAATTTGCAAGTGTTTTACTTCATCCTCTAAATATTTAATCTTGTTTTCAAGTTTGTACTCACCAAGTTTTCTAATAGAGGGCAAAACTTCTTTTGTAACCCAAGTTTTGAAGATTTTTGCCTCTTTTTTATGTGATCTCAAAATTAAAGAATAAAGTCCTGATTCATTGATGAAAATAGTATTTTTTTGAAAGTTAGAAAGGTAGGGCAATCGAATGACCCACCTTATTTATTTCAGAATATGATAATTTATCATCATATCAACATGCTCTCTAACTGCTTGTTTCGTATTTTCATATTCTAGAATTTCTGCAACATCTTTAGCTTTAAACCAAAATTCGTTATTTTTATCCACAATCGTAAAAATATGTTTGTTTTCAAAATCTAAGTTGATTAATTGAGCAGGTCTACAACTGATTCCATTTAGATAGAAAAGAAATTTAACTAGTAATTTTTATTTCGAGAATAAAGGCCAGATTCATTGATAAAAACAGTGTCAGGATGAAGATTGTTAAGGGGCCACCATTCGAATTTAGCCCCCTTGTTTTTTAAGTAAAATATTGAATTTTGTCATCATCATCAACTCATTTTTTATTCCTTTTTCAATCTTAAATATATTGTTGTTTTACTCTCATTATTTAATAAATTTCCCTCAGAGTCTTGTATAGTTAGAACGAGTTTTTGAAATTCTTTTAATATTTTTTCTAATTGGAATATAATCGATTTCATTCGGTTTTTCACTGATTTTTGATCCATAAGCAAACATTTGGGAAAAATGTGTGTACAAAATTTCAGATTCTTGTGTAATGTTCGGTATGATTTTCATAAAAAACTAGGTTCAACGAGATTACAATGTACTTCAATTACATCAAAACGGTCTAAATTTTGGCGGTTTTATTTCCTAAAATATACCTGATTTGGCTCAATTAGTTTCTTGAACAAACCCTAATAAATCTACAATAATTGCTGGAAAACATTATTCTTACTGGTGATTTTATTTGAATTTTATTAGAGAGATAATTTTTTTGCATTTCAAACTTGGTTTTCGTTCAAAGTTTAAAGATTTATCTGATTGTTTGATGTTTTCAGATAATTTTTAAAGGGAATTTTTTATTTGATCGAAGGTATAATATCCTTTGTTTAAACCATAATATTTTGTTATGTTCTTCTCACTAAATCCTATACAATATAAGGAGAACTTTCACTAATATTTATTACAAAATTGTCAGAATAAAAACCGCTTAAACCGATAAAATAATTTGATTCTTCCTCTAAGTAATAATAATAATAATAATAATAATAATTTTATTTGTCATGAAAATGTATTACATCATTGACAAAGTCATAGTATATTGCTTTATTGTTAACCCAAGTCAATACAATAGTCAATAAAGTCTTACAAGTAAAATTAAATAAAATAAATAAAAAATCACAAAAATGACAGTACAAATTGTCAGTAAACAGTAACAAACACATTAAAAATCAATACTTTTGGTGTTGAAGAATTCATCTAGACTGTAAAACGGATTCTCCAACAACCAGGAATATAACTTATTCTTAAAGATATCAAAGGGATATGAGCAATATTTTTTCTCCAGAAAGTTATAAATTTTCAAAGATACTACAAACATGACTGGTGAGGGTTTTGCTTAATCGAAAAATGTCCAATTTCAGCATTGTTTCGAATTACGCGTGTTGTGGTCATGAATTTTATGTTTAAAATTTAACAAATTTGGATTTTTATGGATGTAAACCACCGTGTCATATATATACAAATTTAGAAACCGTCTGAAAACGAAAAATTTATGAAATGGGGTTTGCAATGCTCTCTGGTATCACACTTTTTTTAGAGCCATAATTGCCTTTTTTTGTAATACTAGTATTTCGGAAATTCTGGTGCAATTTACCATATAGGACTAATCCATATCTAAAAAACAGATTGGAAAAAAGGCAAAGTATGCGGCTTCTTATAGAATTTAGTGGTACAATATCATTCAGTCTACTCAGAAGATAAATGACTCGTGAGAGTCTTTTATTTAGATAATCAATATGTGTTGCCCATGTCAAATTTCTATCAAGGTTGATACCCAAGAATTTAACTGAGTCTGAATAGCTTTCGTCCAATGACCCAGCAATATGCCTAAGAGAGTAAACAACATTTTTGTTGTTTTGTCTTTATTTAGCAAAAAAACCCATTAGCATGAAACCAGTTTGATGCATTTTTTAATGTATCATTTGCCAACAGCTCCAGATCATGTACACTTTGACTGACATTAAAAAGTGTAGTATCATCTGCATATAATATGGTTTTCGAGTTAAGAGATAATGGTAAATCATTTATATAGATTTAAGTGTATAGGATGTTCCAAGTTTAAAAATAATTGAGAGCTTTCTGAAGTCAACTTGAACAGCTTCATTTTTCGCTATTTAAAATGGAGAAATTTTTAAAGCAAAAAGATCAGATAAAACTTCAAACGTTTTTGAAGAAAGTAAGAAAGGATCAACCAATCAGATTGTTAATTGTTGGTTCAAGTGGATGTGGAAAAAAAAAAAACAACTTTATTATTGAATTTTATCTACAATAGGTTGATTCCTTATTCCAATTTGTATGTTTTTAGTAAATCTTTAGAACAAGACGCCTATAAAAAAATTACAAGAAAGATTTGAAAATATTGAGAAAAACTTAAACAAAAAAATATCACATTTTTATATTGCTTCCGAGGACATAGTTCCATTAAGCGAATGTAAACCCAATTCGTTAATCGTTTTTGATGATTGTATTTTGGAAAAATCTAGGACGTTATTAAGGAATATTTCGTAATGTCTCGTCACAAAAACATATCTTGTATCTATCTTTCCCAATGCTTTTTCAAAGGTTGATAAACAAGTTATTTAGAAATAATTTGAATATGTTTGTGTGTTTTTAAGCAAGACGATCACTATTCGAGATAGATTTTACAACAATTATGTTGGTTCTGATATGAGTTTAAACCACTTTAATGAATTATGTGATAAAATTTGGAAAGAAAGACTACGGATTTTTAACTATTAATCTAACTTTGAAGCCTAAAAATGGTAAATATTTGAATAAATTTTCTAATATAAATGCTGTTCAGTGGTCTGACAAATCTACTTGATAAAATATTTGTTACAATTATTTTTACATTATCTTTACTTTTTTATTTACATTATGAAAATAACAGAAAAATAAAACGGTAAATCTGTTCACGTTCCACGTTTTACGTTCGTGTTTTCACGTTCATGTTTTACGTTTCGTGTTCACGGTTTTACGTTCCACGGTTTATGTTTTTACGTTTCGTGTTCACGTTTCAAAATTTTCCTAAATAAATGGCGAACGTAACTTCAGAAGAAGCGAGAAAAAACTTGATCAAATAGAAAAGAAATTAATCAAAGAATTTAAAGAACAGATTCGAATTGATGAAAAAGAACAAGAATTTATTCAAAAAAATCAATCAACCTGTAACTTCTGCAATAAAAAAATGTTGAGGGCAAAATTGAAAATGTTTTAAGCGATAATCAAAATTTAATGAATTTGGTTCCAGTTGTACGACAGTTTGCCGATATTTCGATACCAGAATCTGAGTTTGAATTGCCAAAATTACCATCTTTCAACACCATTTAGACCTCGAATCATTGAAGACTCTACCATAGTTGAACCAATAAGTCCTGGAACAACGGATATAATAATTGGTGTGAAATTGGTTAAAAAAAATTTTCTTCCATAGAGCAAAGGATGATAAATTTGGTTTGTATTGGGGACAGAAAAAAGAGAAGTTTTATGATTGGAAATTTACCCGTTAATTTTGAACATAATGATATCATTATTAATGAAAAAACATATGAAGGAACTCAGGGTTTATGGAGATTATTAACAGGCACTGATGTTCCAAAAGACGGTTTATAATTCTGAAGAAGATTTGAAAAAGTATACAGAAATTTTATGGAAATCTGATTCAATTTACAAAAATAATGATCCATCAACTAAGAAACCAAAGTCAAGTAAAGGTAAAAAATATCTCAATTTGATTAAACCAATTTGGGAAAAAACGAATCGAAGGATCAGGTGTAAGAAAATACAGTGATAATAAGATTGAGTACAGATTTTTCAACGATTTGACAAAACTCGATGGAATTATTTAATTATATTTATGCTCAAGAGAAGGCTGGAAATAACAATTTTTTGAATGAAAAGAAAGCAAATTAAAGATTTTATTTCGAACAAACTTGACGAAATGATTGAAAAACCTGATGGAATTAAATATTTAAAAATGAATTTTGCCGGCAATAAGTTCATCTATGATTGAGGGTAGTGGACTTTTGAATGATTTTATCAACAATTTACCTTTTGAATTACACGTACCAACTTATCAGTATCTGGGGCCTGGCACAAAACTCGAAAAAGAAAAAAGACCTAAAAAGAGGAGATCCTGGTATAAATAAATTAGATCAAGCTGCTATGGAACACGATATTTTTTTATGCAAAACATAGAGACAACAAATTCCAGACATATCGCAGATAAAGTTTTGCAAGATAAGGCAATGGATAGATTTTTATCAAAAGATGCTAGTTTTAGGTGAAAGATTTGTTGCGCTTCCAACAGCTGGAGCAATGTTTTTGAAGAGAAAACTAGGAATGGGAAATCGAAGAGAACTTGAAATTTTAACTATATAAATGGAGGTGAACGTAAACTTCAGCAAAAATCAGAAAGAAAAAAATAAAATTCCGCTTTTAAGAAGAAAAATACCCGTTAGTATTCAATTTAAAATAGATCAACTAAAAATGGCGAAGATAAGATATTTTTAACAAATAGACAATACAATAAACTCGGAAAAACATAAGAAAAACAATAAAGGAACCAGAATAGAATTTTCTTATAATCAGTTGAAAGAACTTAAAAATGGTGGACTTTTGAAAGATTTATTAGATTTTGGAAGAAAAAATATTCCAGTTGTTAAAAATGTTGTTCCTTATGTTCGTAAAGCTGCTCCAATCGTTAAAAAAGATGTGATTCCTATTGTTCGAAACATTTTAAATTGGTTAGATAAAGAGTTGGAAGATGTTACAGGATCTGGATTAGATAAGAAAACTTTGAATTACGTGAAATCAAACATTGAAAAAAAAATTTAAACCTTTAACATTCGGGGGAATTGGAAGAAATCTGCAAAAATATTAAAACATTTTAGAGGAATCTTCATGAGAGATACATTACCTGAAAAAGTTAAGAAATTTGAATGTGGAATTGTGAATTTAGACTCGATTATGGGAAGTTGGAACGCATTGGATTTGTTATTATAAAAATGATAAGAATGCATGTTTATTTTGATTCGTATGGAAGAATTGAGGACAAACCACCTATAGAATTGATTAAATATTTGAAAAAATCAAGCGTCTACTACAATGATTCTCAGATTCAAGACTATAAAAGATCCCCCAATTTGTGGTCATTTATGTGTTTTTGTGTTGAATGAACTGAGTGATGGTAAAGATTTTAAAGAAGTTGTTAACAAATTATTACTTAATAATATGGATTCACAAATATTTTTTGACGTATTTGGAACACAAATTATTCAAAATGTAGATAATAGTTTGAATTTTGATAGTTTGAGAAAATGAGTTTGATAACAAGTTAGAAAATGTATTACAAAACCCTCCAGATTCAGATATGTTTGCTGTCGAGATTGAAGATTTTAAAGCAGAATATGATAAAACAAACTTGCAAATTTCATGAGTTCAAATGAAGTTGCTGATAAAATAAAAACATTGGAAAAAAGAAGTTGATGATGGTGTAAAAAAATTATTTACCAATTTAATGTCTCATATCGAAAAAGCTGATAAAATTACTGAAGCGATCAAAAGTTGAAAAGAAATTATGTTAGTTTGGCTTAATAAAAAAAAAAGAATTGTCGGTGTTCGAACCTTGGTATTGATAAACATGATGTTGTTGTTAAAGAACAAATTTTAAAACCTCTAAAATTATCAGAAAACATCGATATTGTTGATTTACATGATCCGAAATGTTAAAAATGCCTTAGATTTTAAAGGAAAAAAGAAATTAGCAGTGTTAGTAAAGGAATTAATCCATTTGATGTTGTTGTAATGATTCAATTAGAAGATCCTATTAAAATGTTTAATGAACTCATAAAACAAAATTATGAGAATCATAAACAGCATGTTAAAGATTTTACAACAGAAGTCTATGAAAAACTTGATGAAAGAAGTAAAAGATCAGTAGACGATGTTGGTGAAATTAATGAAAAACTTACTAGATTTAAAGAGTCTTTTGATAAGTTTAGTTTAGATGCTACGAAAACTTTTGAGAATATTGGTCATAAAATTTGTTGAATACAATGATTCTTATGCTGTTAAAATTTCAAAAAATTAGAAGAAAAAAAAATTAATAAGTTCGAGGAAGATCTTACTGAAAATAGGTATTCTCGCATGGTTTTATGCATGATAAAAATTTCCTTATATAAATGGCGCTCATATACTGTGTGAGATGTAAAGAAGAAAAAACTGCAACAAATGATATAAAATTACTATGCAAACATCAATGGACTTAAAAGAGTTTCTGGAAAATGTGCTGAATGTAACGCTAAAAAGAGCCAATTTTATAAAAACTTGAAATTTTTTTCTTAATAAATAGAGATGGCGGGACATTACAGTGCTTTCGATCTTTTTATAATGCAACACGAAAGAGATTTGAAAAAAAGAACATTGGGATGATATTTCTCAAAAATATGAATTATCCGAAGATATGATGAGATTATACGGTAAACAAATTGAATTGGTATAACATTGCTAAATATCAAAATCTGTCCCCAGAGTTCATTCAAGAAAATATACATTATCAATTAAAAGATCATATGTCTGTTCTTTGTCTCTATCAACACTTGAGTATAAAGTTTTTGGATGAAAATAAAGATACAGTTGATTGGAACAATATTATAGATAGCGGTTACTATCCTGTGCAAATTTTATTGAAATATGTGACCGAGATCGCAAAATTTAAGGAAGAGAATCCCGAATATGACGAAGTAGATCATTAAAAAAATGACTAAAATTTATATCTTTTCTTATAAAAAACGTACATTAGATCGATGAAAAAATGATACATGATGTTTAAAATTTCTAAAATTTTCTCCTTATTTAAATGGCGGACTACAGAAAATATGCTAGTGATATTGAAAGGCGGAGTTTAAAAAATTCTATCCAATTAGTAAACAACATTTGAATGAAACAAAACCGAATAAAAGAACTGAGTTTAATATTGATTTTGGAGATAACTTTTTGCTCGTCTAAACTTCCAGTTTTATATTTCTGGAACTTTAACAAAACAAGATGGTCAAGCATATCTTGGAACTGATAATGTTAGATTTAATCGATAATTTTATACCGTTTTTTATTTTCTAAGATTGAAGTAAGAAAACACAATAAATTGATAGAAGAAGTCGAAAACTGTGGTCAGTTAAGCACTATTAAAGGAACTATTTCGTATTCAAAAAGTGATGTATTTTCAAACAGTTTTGGAATCAACTTTTAAATTTGGACAATTTGAAGCGGTCGGTGATTTAGCACATTTCGGCTTAGGATTCTTTGAAAATGTAAATTTTCCAATCTATAAAGGTGGATTTTACATTAGTTTCATAAGAGCTGAAGACGGATGATGTGATTCTGAAGACTGCAACTGGAAATGTTATGCCTGTTGATGGCAAAATTACAATTAACGAGTTTTTCATTAGAGTTCGATGATTTATTACAAAACCACGAGTAAATTCAGTTGATTGATGAAATTACAAAATCTCAAAACATTTATGTTTAATTTTCTAGATTGGCAATGTATTGAGCAAAAAGGTATTTCCGGAACAACTTATTCGTTCGATATCACAAATATTTTATAGAAATATCTTCAATCCTAAGTTTGTTATTATAGGTTTTCAAAACAGATAGACAGAATATCAATCAGAGAAAAATCCTTCAAAGTTTGATAGTTTGAATGTAAAAAAAAATATCAGAGTAAAATTGAACGGTTCTTTATTATCCAGCATGAATTACAAAATTTAAACATTTCAGGAGGTCTTTTCAGAATCATGTATCAGATGTATCAAGATTTTAAGAAAGTTTACTACAAAATATGGAAATGTATTATAATCCTAAAAAAATTTTTAGCGAATAGACCTATTTATGTCATTGATACAACAAAGAGTTTGACAAATATTTCTGGTTAAAAGAACGATATAATTATCAATATGGATTTTCAAAATGCTGTTACAAACGCGATTTGTTATGTGGTTGTGGTTTTCTGAGAAATTTTTAGCCTATGATGTGATTAAGAACGATATTAAGAGAAATTCAGTAGTTAATGATGTGTTCATATTGTTCTCTTTCATTCCTTCTAAAACTTTAAAAAATATACTCTTTCGCTGATGAAAAATCACGATTTCTTCCGGAATAATCTTTGTAATCATAGACAAAATATCCTAAATAGTTAAATAATAAAATAAAATCATTTCTTTTTATCTCGGTAGTTGAAATATAAACATAAACATTTGCGCCTGCTGAAAAAATTTATATCTCGGCAGAGTTAGTTCCATACCTTCCATTTATTCTTTTTGTAAAAAATGGAAGGAAGAGTTATAATGCCAACTGTTACAAGTGTTCTAATAGAGGAGAAATTGTTGATAAAAGATTAGTTTGTAGAGATTGTAATTTAATTTTGTATGAAAGACCTAAAACCTAAGAAATTTCGAAATAAACTAACACATATTGGAATAATCTGCTTACAAAAATTGCAATATGGAGGTAAAAAACAAACACAATTTGTTACAGAATTTAGAAAACAGAATAAAAAATTTTTACTTATCTCTTGGAACCGTTTGAAAAAATTATTTTCCTTTTCAAAGAATACATTAGGTTTGTAGGTTTAAATACACGCGTTTATTATGAGAAGATTTTACCTATAATCTTTCACTATTTGGACATTGAATTTGACTACGATTTTAAACCTGAAATCTTTGATGATTTTATAGTACATTTGGAGAAAGTAAATGAAGAACCTCGTGAAAAGAATGCGGTTTTACTCACATTCTCCCCGACTTCTCGAGTGATTGTTAGCAAATTTCATTTTTTTCCGTTTTTAAAGATTTTTTCATTAAGATTTCTGGATTTTTTCATTAAAAAACAGCTTATAAATGTAGAAGCAAACATTGAACAGTAAAAAACAGCTATAGATTCGGTTATTTTACATTCGTGATTTCCTGTTTGATTTCTCCAGATTTGTTTATGGTTCAATGGACAGTATTTTACATTGTGATTTTCTGTTTACTCCAAAAAGTGCGCTAGAACCCTCATATTCATATCTACTAGCATTATATAGGCAGAAAACTACACAATCTCCTACCAGATGACTCAGGACCCTAACAGGAGCAAGACCGAAGACTGCCCTAACTGCATGGCTGATCAACAAACCTTTTTTATACTTTGGAAAAATTTATGCAATGGAAAAAGTGACAAACCGCTTATTGTATATTTCTTTATTTATAAGTACTGATGTCATTGTATTTTTTAATGAAATGACAAATAAAGAATATGTCCATGTCTATTTCTAATATATTCAGGTTTTCAAAATAGAAGAATTTTATGGACTAGTTGTACTGCTTATATTTCAAAACACTCCATAATGGATAACACTCTAGATATATTAGAATAGAGAAAAAGGCCATGACCATCTCTTTATATCTACAGCTCAGTCTTTATCTGACGCACAGCTTCAGTTTATTCTGAAGGCTTATAAAGTAAAATAAGCTTTGAATCATAAGCACAAGCGAGCAAAGAGAATACAATACTTTCATTTATTTGTCAGGTCTGCTGTATATAAAAGAAAAAATACAGGTCCTAAGCAACTGCCTTGAAAACACTAACAGTTCTAGGAAGAGCTGAGGAGAACTGCCCACTAACTTTTGTTTATTGGGTTATTCCAAACAAGTAAGATGTAATCTATCTCACTGTATTATAGTCCAATAATAGTGTAATAACTGTCAAATTTAAAAATTATATAAGTTTGGCCAATAGCAAATCTAGACGTGCAACACTGCACATCAAACACAAAACAAGCTAGTATCGTAGAAAACAAGCTTGTAGTCGATGATACATGTGAAGAACAATATTAAACCTCAAAGGCACACTCTTGTTATTTTTGGTCATATAATTATTGGAGATGTCTCAATTTAAATATAATATTAATCAACACGCATCCTACTGCTTTATTAGATTTTTCAATATTTTCATCGAACTTATTTTTTGTACTTTATTGTTTACATACTCAAGAAGTATATACTTAAAAAAAAATAAACAGTTTGTGTGCGTACAAATCATATCTTAAAAATGAGACAATAACCATAGTTTAACTAAAAATAAGTGCATTAATAACATTATTCTCATGGGGTATAACTCAAGATTATTTACATCGTGTCAATACAGCCAGCTCTAGAAACTTCTTGAAAAGAGGTTTGCTTGGCCAACAAAACATGTGCTTATTATTTAAGTAATTTATAAATTGCATTCAAGTTAAAGATGAGCTTATATTTTATCAACTGTCATTGTATAAAGTAATGAAGGACAGATTGGCAGAGTAATTATATTCAGACACTTCAAAGTGAAAACATTTGTTAATGTAGTTAAAAAGCCAAAGTAGCATTTAATTCAGTTTAATTTTCATTAGATTTTAATTCTTAAAATATTTGATATTTACTTAATTATAACTAATTGCTATAAATATTCCACTTTGATATAATATCAGATTTAGAGTTTTACAGAATCTTTGCGATTGTATGTCTCCTTTGAAAGGCACTTCAATATGGCATCATTTTAGTCCTATACAATGTTCTTTCCTGATGTTCTATCATACACTGTAAAATATGACCATACTGCACTACTCTGCATGTGTTTTGTGATATATTTGATTAAGTAGGTAACAATATTAAGTTATAAACATTAGATTTTCACAACTCACGTTGGCAGCCATCTGGATTGTACTCATCAAAATTCCAGTAGCCATTTTTACAGGTATCACAGCGGCGGCCCTCCACATTGGCTTTGCAGTGACATCGCCCTGACACCAAATCACTGGCCTCATCGGTATATGAGTCACAGATGCCCTCGTCCAGAGAACCACCAGGGTCACAGTTGCATGCTGCAAAATTAACCATTCTCTTGGGTCCAATTCAATTTAAGCCTCATTAAGCACCATTAGTTCAGGATATGACCCAAATCTTAAAACAATAATCTGAACTTGTCACACATTAAAAATGTAATACGTGACTAGTATTAAGTTTGGAGAACCCAGTTAGAATAAATTCTATATATAAAATCTAGCAAGTCATATTGGTTTCATACAATACACACACTCCCCTAGCCTAAAGTTGTTATGACTATTCATTGACATAATAAGTCTTCCACAGGCCGTTTTTTTTTTTTAAGTGTTGGGTGTTATTATATGATCTGATATGGCCTTCTACGCATCAGCCTTTAATATAGCTCCTTACACTGATTCAATAAAATCAAGTAGTGAATTGGTGAAGAATTTGAGTATTGAGTTGATTTTTAGGTATTGGTTACACATATATCAATGTCTTATACACATGAGTTTGAAAGTGTTTCAACTACCATTTGAATTTATTAAATAATTTTATTTTTTTACAACAATCTAGTCTTAAAAAATCTGCAAAAAAACACAATACATTTATTTACATCATATATGTATTTGAGTTTCATTCAGGTTGCAGGACAAAAAACGGGTTTATAACTAATATGAATCCAGTTTTCGACTTGTATTGTATAAAATGTATTTTACACAATACAAAACGAATTTAAAAAACAATACTATAAGAATATAAGAGTTTATATATCCAATATAAATAAACGCACTTAAAGGAGATATTTTTAAATATATTTCATTAAAATTAGTTTTAGGGTTAATCTTACTTATTTAACAAAAGAATTCAAAATTATTTATTGTCACAGGGATAAAATAACACTCATATGTAAGGGTACTTGTACTTAAACAATATTACAATTAACACTTTGATTGAGGCAGACGCTTTTCCGTGCAGAGTACTAGGAGGAAATCACTCAGTTTAGAGCCGCAGTCAAGGTGTTAATGTGATAAATATGAGAACATTGTTAGAAAAATTAATGTTGATAACCCCCATTTTGAGAAAAAGGGACAAAATAAAAATAATCACAAACCTCAAAAACTCTAATTAACTTGATAAATCCCTCCAAAACCATTGGTTATATTTTTAAGAGAAGATTTACTTTATTAACAGTCTATGTTTACATGTACAGAAATAAAAGTTAACGGCAAACAACAAATGTACAAGTAGAATACTAATGTCCAGAGTAGTCCAAGATTTTAATGTAATTTACAGAAAATAGTAATATTAATAATTAGTAAAAAGTAACTATTTTTGATGGTTAAAGTATTACTTGCAGTGAATACGAACAAATTTTATTTAACTACAAGTAATTTATGTAATGATGGCTTCTGTACCAATTGTCGTGTCAACCGCTTTAATCATTTCTAAATTAATTTATTCTAAACACAATTTAAAGAGACAATTATTAAAAACCTACGCTGGCAAACGTTGGGATCAGAGAATTCCAGACTAGGTTCCCTGTAGAAAAACTGCTTGCATTGTTCACAGTTTCGTCCCATGGTGTTGTGTTGGCAACCATCACACACACCACCACTCACACGACCAGTCAGCTCAAACACTGCTGCGTCAAAGTGACAACTAGTTGCATGGTTGTTGCAGTTACATCCTGAAAACAATCAACCACAACTGTTAATAATCACTTCCAAAACAACCCCTAGACAATGTGAAGATCTTCTTTATAGCAGCTCCAACACTGCTGCATCAGTGTCAACTATTTGCATGGTTGTTGCAGTTATACTCTTTACACCTTCCACTATAACAGTTAATAATCACTTCCAAAACAACCCTTAGAGACTCGATATATTTTTGTATAGCATATGTATGGTTTTTAAAAACAGCTTCAGAATTTGTATGTGAAAATAATTCTTTATTAAGTTCACATGTTCATCTAAGAGTGTAGACATAAACTGCACATACAGGATAAGAGTAGAGAGTATAAGGTATGACACAATCATACGGTTCAAGAGATTTAATATAAGCCTGAGAAATCAAATATTTAAGTGGTTAATAAAAATTATTACTAATATACATTTTAGTTATTTAAAAAAACATGAAAACAAAAGAAAGCACTTACGTCTACAAGCATTGGTTTCTTTTCCTGCAGGTTTCCAAGGTAGGTCATTGTAGAAATCTTCACATTGTTCACAGTTTAATCCTTTAGTGTTGTGAGTGCATTCACACTGACCATGAACCATGTCTGCCTTGGACGCAACACCCTCTTGAGGGAGACAACGAGACGCATGTCCATAACAAGAACACGAACCTCGCACCACCATCTCGTAGATAGCATAGTAATACTTTTCCTGTTGCACATTTCACAAAAATTAGTATAATACCTCCAGAATACTCCTGATTCCAAGAGTCAATCTGTACCAGTGTCTGATTTCAAACGCTACACAAAGCAAAATGTGATATGGAGCTTAACTTAATATTTGCATTAAAATTATACAATTATACAACAGAATTTTTTTTAATAATGGGAATTGATTGGTGTAGTGTAGTTTATTTATATGCACCAACTAAAGTAGCATCACTTCATGGCATTTCTTTTGAACCACCAGACTACTGTATCATCCACTGAGTGAATAAAAGTCAGTGTTAAGTTTATTGACAGCAAAAAATATTTTGGCTACAGATCAGATTTGCAAGATCCACAATGTCTGCTTAGACTCTGATTTCTGATCACGGACAATTTTGAACTTCAATAGATGCATAATTCATGAAAACAGAATATTGATCATAACCGCTCTCTCAAACAATGTGGTCACAAAAGCCAAACAAATGATTTAACAATGGAACATCAAGGTAATCGTATGGACAGGAAAGTCAAAGTCAATACTTCTTTATTTACCCATATACAGATTGCACAATTGAATACTGTCAACATTGCATTGGCCTAAGCTAACTTTTGAATATAATTTTAAAATTATATACATTTTATATCACTAGTACATACTTCATTATTATCTTTCTGCTATTACTCCTCTGAAATAAAATCTTAATAACAGTGCAATAATCTATTTTTTTAGGTCTTTGGTCTTTTTCTGGTATTTGTTTTATTTGAGGTGGAAAAATTAATCTAGTAAATACAGTGTCACTTCTATAAGGCAATCTTTTGGTCTTTTTTGGAATTTATTCACATTATTATGGCATTTAATCACCTCTGAATCAAATTTTAAAGTGTATATATTATATATATACAGGGTTGTTATATTATGCATGGAAACACCCAAATATATCCTTTAATAATTTAAAATATAAATTTGAAAACTTCTTACAATCGTGATAGAGATTGGGGGGCATCTATTTTTGGAACCAATGTTTTGTTATGTCACACCAACGGGGGACGTCCTTGACACCTTGGAGCGGTATCGTGTGAATATTCTTAATGGGAAGCCTATACCTTGTGATACATAATTTTAAAAGGTAATAGCTTACTGAATTGAATGCACACAAAACCGCATCATCAAAGGAAGTATTATATCAGAAAAATAGAGCATTTTTAGTAATTGAAAATTTACTGATGTTCAACAATGTAATTTTAACATAGTTCTTGCCACAAAATGTGTTACACTAATTTTTTAGCATTTTTTTAATGTTTCAATAAAAATAAAAATAAACAATTTATTTTTTAAGCTGGTTACATTAGTACAAATTTACCAACTTTTTATTACAATGAATAAAACTTATGAGTCACTTTCTCTGATTACTTATGAATCTTGATACTTGGTGTTTTCCAGTCAGCAGGAAGGTTGTAAAGAGACAAAGGTTATGAGAACTAGCCTATGAGAAAACATTATGTGTTATTAATCATTGGTCTACAGTTTTCAGTTTGTTGGAGCATGGAGCTTTCACTAGACAGGGTCTAAGCTTGGGAATTATCAAGATGGACAAAGGTCATATCATTCCTGTCGAGTTAATCAGTGTCTCTGAAGCATTGCTGTCAACAAGTTAATTAATTACAGTAGTTCAGTTTTTATTTGGCATTTTATGGAATTGTCTGATAGAGAACGATTTACTCTGTTGCATGATGCGGGGTAGGATATGGGATCGTCAAAGAGCTTATTGGGAAGTTTGTAATTTGTTTAATGACACTTTCCCAGAATGGAATCCCCATAAGTGTTTCAACAATATACAAATAACTATTGAGCGTTTTGAAATGACAGGGTGTGTACGTAATCGGCCAAAGGCGGGTAGGATACAATCTTCAACAGATGAAGAACATGCACTAGATGTTTTGCAAACATTTATTGAAGACCCACTACATCGTCAGGAAAAGCTGCACAGCAACATGATATGCACCCTATGTTATGAGTAAGATTTTGAAAATTAATAAATACAACCATTTAAAGTTCATTTAGTCCAACAGGTAAGTGAGGATGATTCTGACAGAAGAGTTGAGTTTTGTGACTTGTGTGAGCACAAATGTCGATGACTAATAGAGATTTTCTGTACCAACATTACTATTTTTGGATTGAGGCAACTTTTTTTCCTAAATGGCAATGTTAACAGGCACAATTGACGTTACTGGGGATAGTGAAAACACAACATTGGATTACTGAGTCTCATTCACAGCAACCACAAAAATTGAAACGTTTGGTGTGGAATTTTATGGTAACAAAATTGTTGGAACCTTTTTTACATCAAATGGAAATTTAATATGCCGAACTTTACTACAATATGCTCAAAATGAAAATAATCCCAGTATTATAATTTGCATCAGGAGGAAATACTTGTGGATAATGTTTGGTTTCTGCTGGTGGTGGATCATCCCCGGTTATGGGAGGTCATGGTAAGAGTGTATGTGGTCTGGTTGGTTTTACGCAGAATGGGAGATTCGAGGAACGTTTTGTGGTGTATTGAGTTGGGACGAATTGTGAGCAGGTTGGGGGATCATTTGAGTGTGTGGGACGTTGGGGGGAATGGTTTTGAATTGGGGGGTGTGTTGTTTGAAGTGGGGGGAGGTGGTGGGTGTGGTGGTGGGGGGCGGGGGGGAGGTAGGTGGGGGGCGTTAGTGTGGGGGGAAGTGGTGGGGGGGTTGGGTGGCGGTGTCTCGAGTGTGGGTCTGTGGGTGGGGTAGTCGCGGGGTGGAGGTGGGGGGGGGTGGGGGGGTGGGAAGTTGCGTGGTGGGTGGTGCTTAGGTGTGCGGGGGGGCTGTTTGTTGGTTGTGTGCACTGAAACTGTGAGGAGTTGATTGGCTAGTGGTGGGAGGGCTTGGATGGGAATTTTTATTTTTTATTTTTTATCTGTGTTGTTTGTGTTGTTTGCTTTTGATTTAAATTTTTGTGTGGTTTTTTTTTGGTTTGGTTTAGTTTCTAAAAGGAGGAAAGAAAGAAGAGAAATATAAGAAAAAGAAAAGTGTTATAGATAGAGTTAGAGATAGAAATATCCTCCAAGAATCAATAGGCTAAAAATGAAGAGTGATAAGTTAAAAAACTCAAAAATAGAACAAGAAACAAATAAAGATAAAACAATCAAAAGGACTAAGTAGAAACAAATATTAACAATTAAAAAATAGAAAAAAAAAAAAAAAAAGATCGAAAAAAAGTCAAGACAGAGTGAAAAAAAAAAAAATATAGGAAACAAAACAAAAAGAAGAAAAAAAAGTAGGAGAAATAAATAAAACTCCCCCCCCCCCTCCCCCCCCCCCCCCCCCCTCCCGGATTCCCACCACCAAAGAAACAGGATTATAGAGGAGATTGCTGTTGATAAATGATGAAATGTTAGGCAACTCTGTCGGAATCATTTTTACACATGGATTGGCTCATTTCAAACCGTAGAAGGATACACAGTCTTCGAACAATCTGCTTTGACACCAAAGGCAGGTTTAAATCGTTTGTTGTAAGTCTTTTTCTAACAGCATACATTATTTGTTTTTTGTAATAAGAAATCAATAACATAAGTATTTCCATAATTGTACTGTATAATAAAAACTGGCAAATTTGTGGCTAATTGAACCACAGCTTTAAAATAACTATTTTTGATTTATTTAATTGAACATTTAAAAAAAGCTTAAAAAATCTAGTATACACACATTTTGTGGGCAAAGAAACTTGTTAATATTACATTGTCTTGAACAATCCAGTAAATTTGCAATTACTAAAAATGCTCTATTTTCTGATAGAAATTAATTCCACTTGAGATGACGGTTTGTGGCATTCAATTCGTAAGGCTATTACATTTTAAAATTATGTATCACAAAGGTATAGCGCTTCCAATTAAGTATATTCACGATAACCCTCGGGCAGGACGTCCCCGTTGGTGTGACATTACAAACCATTGTTCCAAAAAAGTAATGCCCCAATCTCTATCACGATTGTAAGAGGTTTCAAATTTATATTTAAATTATTAAAGGCATATATTTGGGTGTTTCCAGACTTTATTTAAACCCTGTCATTATATTTATATATATATATATATATATATATATATATATATATATTGGTTTATTGAACAATTTTCAATTTATGATAAGCTGGTATTTAATTTTTTTTCTTGTGTTATAAATATCATCAAACTCAGAGTCAATGTTTATAACTTAATTTTTTGTGGTCATAATGGAATCAAATGGAGTTTAAGTTAGCTAGTGCACAATACATCTGATAAGGAACAACAAACGTTAAAATTATAAGTTATGTACGTTGGATTTGTTAGATATGTATTGCAATTTGAATGCATGTTTACTCCTAATAATACAACGATAAATTACTCAAAGCAAGGGTGAACAATGTAACAATAATATGTAGGAATGCTCATTTAGGCCGTTACAATAAAAGGTGCCAGACAGTACAGAATGCTAGTGTTATGTATGGTTGGTCTTGCAGCTGAATCATGTGTACATTACATGACAACATTAGGGGCATAGAAATGGTATTACTTAAAGCTACGGAAGTCGTATTTTGCAACTTTTTCATTGTGGGTCTTGTAAAATGATACAATTGTTTACAACCAAAACACAGCTTAATCCAAACAACTAACACCATAACCAGGAGTTGCAGGAGTTGTTTTGTGGTGTATTTTAAAACAACTCTGCATGGAATTTAGTACAAATAAAGTATGGTAACTGATTTGAATTAAGACAACTAAATTCTGTGTTTTCAACAGAAAGTTATTGCATTTTGACAACTAGTAAATCTTAATGATTATTATTAATCTTATTAATTATTGAATATTTTATTATTTTACAAACATGGAAACTTGACATTTTATAATCAAACCTGCAGGTGTTACACAAGCAAATAAATCTTTCAAAGATTTAAAAACTTTATTAGGATATAGTTTCAAGATATTATCCACAGTTGCAAATTAAATGTATACTGCTTTTAATTAAAAAGTGATGCTTTTGATATATAAAAATTAAATTAATCAAAGATTTGGTATACAAATTGTTATTTGAGCACCAGTCAAGATAATAAATTATTTAATTGGATACAAAATATTTATAATCTCTATAAAGAACAAGTGTATTATAAAATATACAGAGAGTGAAGAAATTTATAGATAGAAAAATATACATATATATTTAGTTCATTTAATAGAAGTATTTCTTTGAAGTAAAGATTTATTTCATTCCAATTTTAAAATGTTGATATTTGAGTTTGTTTTCATTATTTGAAACACACATTACAAAATTCTTTATTTATTTAGTAAGTGTTACTTAATTGTTTGAAATATATCACAGTTATTATTAGTACAGTTAATTTTATTCCTAAATAAATTCAAATAGAATTGCCAATTGTTCGCTACACATAACTATGGAGCTATGGTAGGAAGGTTTGATTCAACATTGGCGCTGCCAATTGTTTGATGATAATTTAATATCCTGACAGCTCAAGTGTCGTGCTGTGAGCCTGAGACACAATAATGCCCTGACCAATCTATATGTATTGATCATATAGTAATGTGTAATTAGTTAAACAATACATTTACTGTAATAATAAGTAATATTAATAGATTAAGTAACATAGATAAGCAATTGAATGTTACATTACTTACCTGAATTTCTTGTCTATCATCCAGTAGGTCATCACCCAATGTGTGAAGTTTTGTAAAATTTATCCTCAAATTTGTCATTTTTAACAGATTTTGCACCTCTTGTGAATACAGATCATTGTACAAGTTTTGTAAATTTGGTGCTAACACTCGCATTATAATCTAAAAAATAAACCAACAAATATCAATAACTGAATATATACATCACACATACAAATTTTAAAGGCAACTCTTTCATATGCATACAATATATTGACTGTCATGAAATGGTTTTATATAACACTAGTTTTAAAAGTAAGGAAAATTTATATTAAAATATCAGTGTATACCAGAACCAAAACTTTTCAGATCCAAGAGGTTTTAGTCATATAATTTACAACGGAAACACTTTGTAATAACCAAACTTGTCTATAACAATAACTGTGAAAGGTAAATCAAAGATGAGTAGGACAATTACTGTGGAAGGACAGAATCATGTCCTGAATAAATCATGCTTGATGAATCATGTATTTAGTGAACATATATTAAAATAACTAATTTCAGTATTGAAAAGTTGCAGAAAACGTGCTAAATTTTTGTAGCCTATGGAGTAGTGCTACTACTTTGCAACTGAGTAACTATTATTAAAATAATTTTATTTTAAAATAGTGTCTTTTATGCTATTTTTGTTGAATCAATGGAAATGTTTAGTTAACAGGTATTACCTTAATAATGATAGTGTGACTCGAACAAATAGTGCAAAATAGCTCTTTACACAACTTCCTGATCACAGATAAGTTATTGTACCATACCTGTAAGTACGTCTTTGAATACTGCCTAAGACACTTCACTAAGAAGAAGGTCTTGCTATCCCCCCAATCCACATGGCAGTAGTTTTAATTTTAAATGTATTAACTGGATACACTAACTATAAATTAATATAACTAAATAAGATTGAACTGAAATTAACTTAGCTGGAAACATTAACATTTTACCAACTCAAAGTACATGATGTATTACAATCACATATATATATATATATATGTATATATATATATATATATGATTACTGATATACGTGGCAGATACAACAAATGGCCAAATACAAAATAATTGAATCGTAAAAAGTAAGGGATCTGTGGTATAGTGGTAGCACACTCACCTGGCAAGTGGGAGATCCGGGTTCGAGTCCCAGCAGAGCAAGTACTTTTTGTGATTCAATTTGTTTTAATTAAATTAATCTATTGCCATTTATACAAATTTAATTTATATATATAGTTTATAACTTAGTTAACATTTTTCTTGATCATAGTCCTAAAATTATAAACTCAGCCTAAATACATTTGGCTTTCAACCCCATATTTTTAAAATATGTACAGAAATACAAAATTTCAACAGCCTCAAAATAATAACTAAGCCCCAACAAGTACAATGAAAGGGTTGATTTTTACCTCTCCTTCTGTAGAAGGGGCCACTGAGGAATACCTTGTGTCACAAACCACATCTGTTAAAGTTCTTTGTGGTTCCTTGGAAACTCCAGGAAAAGAGGTATCACAGTCATGGGCAAAATATCTATAGACCTGAAAAAGAAAATATTTGCAGAAGTTCATTACTGTAGTAAAATAGATCATCTGAATTTATTAATGAATAAATGTAGGAAAAAACTTAACTACATTTATCACACTACATTTACACATTTACATTTAACTACATTTTACTTTTAACTACATTTTGTTATTTTATTATGTCTAGTGTTATAGTTCTTTTAGTAACTTCTCCACTTTTCTGAGTTAATTTATGAGAGCTAAAAGGAGCTCATAATCATAGATATGGTATAACTAGAGAAATAATATCATCCTTAGAAGTGACATTAGTTAGAACTCCAGCATGAAAGGTCACTGTGTAATTGGCATTGATGGATATACTGCAAATATGTGCATGATTGTACAAGTGGTTCATGAAAGAGTAAATATTTTCCTCACTTAAAAAATCGCATGGCTGCAAAGAAGAACCAATATCAATACTGATATTTTTAAGGTTTTATGTCAGCTTACTTCATAACATTGGTTGTAAATTGGAACATGAAGATATCCAACAATTCTGAAGAGACTCACTTCATTACTTATATATATATTTTACACATCATAAAAACAGTTAAATAGACTCATTAATAACACATTATTCAGTTTATAGTTAATTTATAAACAGAATGTTAAATAAATATATGTTGTATGATTATGTGCAAAGGAATTTTTATTAATTTGTTATTTGTCCCTTATAAAAAAGGAAAATATATGTATATGTTTTTTTTACAAATTGACATGTACACATATTTTTTAAGGAATAAAATGCTACAAAGTACACATTTTTAAATCAACATAAAAATTTGAACACTATGAAATTGATGCTATATACAATTGAAATCACAGTTTACAATTTAGACATCAATGTCGTTTTTAACTTTTGAAGATATTATAAATTTGTAAGTTAAATTTGAAAAATTGTTAATTACTTAATTTTTCTAATACTTATTATTAACAATATATTTAAAAAGATACATATGACAGTTAAGGTTCAAACAATTGATAAAAACAAACTCCATCACAAAGTCTAAAATACTGCTCCACTACAGAAAATTTACATGCCACCTCTAGGTTAAAAGTAAAGCTACACCGTCAGGCACAGGCAACTAAGTGATTGATTTTAAGGGAGTTAAAATTGGGCTATATATATATATATATATATATATATATATATATATATATATATATATATATATATATATATATATATACACAACTTTGTTCAAACAAGTGTTCAGTTGACCAATTATTTCCATAGAATAAAATGTAAGCTGTCCAAGTAAAGAAAGTACAAATTTCCAGGGTGACTAAATGTTCATCTGACCAAGTACTTAAATTCAATGGAAAAATACAGAGCATCAGATAACCAAGTAATGTCTCATTGTGAGAAGCAGAATGTACATTGTAAACTGACTTACGAAACTATTTTAACTATTTAGAATTGTTTAATCTATATCAAAGATACGTAAAGCCTTTGTTTCAAAACATCTAGAATTATCGGAAAGACATTCAATAAATTATTATTGTTTTGTACTTTAAAAAACCTATTTACTTTAGAATTAGCTGAACAACTATGCTTTAATAATGATTAAAACTATATTTGTATTTATTACATTACAAAACTATTGGTAAACATTTGTTTTTAACAGATAGTAATTTACCTTGACCACTGACCTGACCTAGTGAGTTTATGAGCAAGACAATCATAGCCTTCTATCTGCATTACTACGATTATTTTTTTTTTTCAATGCAAACAAATAATTGGGAAAATATTTGGTCTTCAGCAACACCCATAGCAAAATTAACGTTAATTAATTTACAAAAGAACATTGTAAGATACAAATAAACACTCTACCTGCCATGTTTTTCCAAAGTCGTATGAACGTTCAATTAACATCGCTGCTGGACGGAATGTTTTGAAAGTTATTATGAGATGTGTAAAATGAAATTCAGCCTCCAAGTCTAATTGAATGGTGACATTTTCTACTCCGTTCTCTGACTGCCACCATGTCGGTTTGTTTGTCCTGAAAGACAACCAAAATAACTTGTGAGATTGTAATAATGCATGGGCATAAAAACAACTTGTACAGGCTAATCCTTAAACATCATACTATTTCCAGACAAATCAAACTGTTTTTTTTTTAGCTACCTTTTACAACATTTTGGAGCTACCTTTTACAACCAAGTAGAGGCTACAGGGTGGGGGGGGGAGTCTGGAGAGGATAAATAACCTAGTAGGAAGATGAGGTGTCTTAGGAGTCCTTCTCAAAAAATGTGACCCTCACATACCTTCAGAAAATTTTTAGATAGGATGCTAACATACATTTTTGTTTATTATGACTTTCTGTTTGTTTCTCCTAAAGAGCATAACATTCCTGGTAATTTTATTTTACATATTTGATTATTCACTGTTATTTAAATGAAATTTAATTAAATTGTTATTATATTCATGTTCTTGAAATGAACTTTAATGAGTTAGTAATTTAACATTGCAAAAGTATAGTACAAAAACACACCATTTGGGCCTCAATTCTAATAGTATCCCAGAAAATGCCTATACATTCAAAGAACACATTCCTCTGGCTAATTATCTTTAATCCATTTAATGTATAAAAAATTAAAATTACAAGGATTACCATGGGTTCATCCTGTATACAATATTCTCAATTCTGTGGCTGAGAGCTGATTGCGTGCTTGCCTGAGAACTTGAATCGCACCAAAAACACTTCTTCCTCTCTTCTAAATGTGACACAATACAGTAGCGTTCCTAAAACATCATAAAAAAACTAAAAACTACAGGTTGACCCAGCAGTAGTTAGAATTACCAGTTAGACTTTGTCGCTGTATTAATGCTCAATTACTTTCCAATACAGACATGTATCAAATGACTGGACAATGCTGTTGAAGGCAATCAGACAGAAAGATTACTTAAAATGTCATAAATTAAAATAGTCATAGAATAACATTGTATAGTAATAACAATGTACTGTAAAATTATTTTATTTTTTTTTTTACTCCCTTAATTCTTTACAATTTTAATTTATGAGAAATACAGATAAAATCGACTCCTTAAAATAATAGCTAAAGTAACAATAAAAATAATTGTATTCATAAAATAGATATTTTAAACTCAGAATACACAATATAACAAAAATTTGCTCAGAAATTAAAACAATTCACGTCCAATGGAATCTCAAATTGGTAATGGAAATGTCATTGTTATAAATCTTTTTATGATAAAAACTTTAATTCGATCCCCTTTGAAACAAATTAGTAATATTCTACTTTCTTATGTAATTCATCCAAGGATTTCCAATGTATATAAGTTATACAAACTTTTAATTTTAGTTTCTCCTTAATACACCTATTCTTTTACCAGATTATATTACCTAAGTGGTGCTGTATATTTTACAACAGAAATGGAATGCCACCAGTTCAACCATTTCTATGAGACTATGTTCAGGTGTATTTGCTCACCTAATCTTAGAGTGATGGAGCAGCAAATTTTTGGTTTTAAATATTAATAATTTAATTAAAACAAATGAAAATGATAAAAAAGATATATGACTCATTCACATTTTACAATAACATGAAGGATGGACTTTAGTGATCCAATTTTATATTTCATATAGCAGGAAGAATATGGCATTGGACTGACTAAACGAGTACACCTAGTAAACCTACAGACTGCCATGCTCACTCCACTTTTGATTAACCAAATTCTTACAGTACAAACAACTGTCACCTCCCACATCTGATTGGCTACCCACCTTCAAACGTACTGCACTCCAGTTGAGTGCTGCTATTATAAGAATGACTGGTAATTTCCTGGTGAAATTTATTAAATAAGTAATAGAATTATTGAAGTGCTTGCAAGTTATAATTTACATTATGTCTATTTTTTATTGGAAAACTTTTAAAATATAAAATCAAGGGACTAAATTAAAGCACAAAAACCTAATTTATGCATCTTTCTTAAAGTAATAAAATTTCCAAGAACAGTGCAAAAGATGTTACAGACAATTACGAAACTTAATTCGTGATCTAAATGGGATAAAATATGTATTGAGAACAATGAGAATTCTACACAACAGGACAAAATAATCACACCTCTCTGAACAACAATGCTAGTTTGAAAATTATGTCCAAATTATGTACATTCCTTCCGATCTGAAAACATTTACAATCTAAATCTAAGAACTCAGACGAACCTTATAAAGCATAAATATTACGTATATAAAGTTATTAGTGTAGGTAGAGACTAATCAACTCTTGAGATGAAATATTGAAGTTTGTCAAGGTATTTTGAACAGAAGAATGTTACAACAAGACCAGTGAGGATGGTAAAGCATTGCAGATAATACACCAGATATCATCAATGATGTTTAATGTTATAATATTGTTACCCTGTGTCCTTTTAAACCACATGTTGACGACGCAGAGAGTCTATTCTCTCGACCAATCAGCAGGTTTCCTGTTGCTGGATAACACGAACTCCTCTCACAAGGTGAATGCCTCTGGTGACCTGTGAAGTATTACACAATATTATCATCTATTATGTGTTTTCTTTATAAAAAAATCAATCTGACATTCTACTTTTCGCCTTGTTAAGCTGAACAGTTTTAGGTCTATTAGATGAGCAAAATATTTTGAGCACTGTCTGGATCAATCTTTTAATTATCAGTCTGACATAGTCAGCACTGACCCAAGCTAGCTAGCAACATGATAAGAAAAAAACTTATCACTATTCAGATCATTTCAAGCTTCTTAAATCAAAATGGGTTTACTCAATAGCACTACACAAACTTTGTATAAGTAATGTATTCTTATTTCTACACCAGTAAACTTCAGAATCCAATAACCAACTGATATAACTGTTTATCAATTTGTACGTACCATAAAAACATTACATACATATCTTAAAACATGACCCTTTGGTATTAAAATAAGACTAATCTAAAACCAATACAAAAAGTAAACGTTCAACCAATTAAATCAACAATTCATTGACTTATGTTAAGAATAATCAAAACTTGTAGTGTATAGCTATATATTTAGCTAAAATAAACTAAAAATATGGTATTTTACATTGTGAACTACAACATTTAGAACTGTTTGTCAACGTAGATGAATAGTGCTATATTTTAAATTAAGAGCAATTTTGGACTATAAAGAAGTTTCTCCATGTACCCATGAAATTGCAAATTAGAAAATTATAAACATATATATATATATATAGAAAGAGAGAGAGAGAGAGAATAAACTAACAATAAATTTAGCACAGTAATAGAATATAAGATGTGTCAGTTATTCCAGTTGGATACTTTAACAAAAAATACATAGACTATTGATATATATTACAAATAAATAGACATAGAAATTTTATAAAAATTACAAAATGATAACATTTAACCATAATCTGCATGAATTACAAAACACCAAAATTACAACATTGTTATATCATACTGCAAATAAAGTAAATTTGTTCTAAAATAAATCATATGTGCAATATTCTAATTTTAGATTCTGAATTGAGAAAACAATAAAGAGTTAATTGAAAAGTCAATAAATATTGATAAATAACATATATTTGGAGGTTAATTATTTAGTAATTTGATTTTAAATGTATAAATGAATAAAACAAAGGTATAGTTAGGAGACATATTTAGTTATTAAATCAGAACTGAACAGAAATAGAGAATGCAATCATAATATGAAATTTCTGGAGAACTAGCTGATTGTGTGGGCAGAGGAAATGGAGATAAGAGTGATAAGAAAAAGGTCAACCACAAACTGCAGAATGCATATCAGGCTTTACTCACACCCTTTTATAAAATAGCTGTAAAGTGTCTATATTTGAAGGAAATGTAATTTGTATAGTTGTCACCAAGTAGACCCATTTGTTTGTTTAAAAGAAAATAGTTTCCAAAATGTATGAAAAACAGATACAAGATTTAGGGCAATGAATTTGTATGAAAGGAATAGAGTTGGGTCAAAAATGTACCCTTGAGGAATCCTAGATAATACTAGATACATACAAAAATACATAAAGATGTGGGTTCAAACTGGCAGATAAATAAAAATACAACAAACACTAGTCTGCAGACAATCAGACTACTACAGAATTTTGAATATTGGTTCTGGTAGACATCGAGTTCAGTATGTTAAGTTACTTCATGCCTATACTTGATATTGTCAACTAGATATTGGAGAAAATAAAGAATTAAACAGTAACAAATAAATCCTCTAAAATTATTTTTAAATAAAGGCTAGCAAAACATAAACAATAAAGGTCACTTGCAGTAAAGAATAGATAGGCCACTACCCGCAGATAGGACTAACTCACCTTTTGAAAAGCTTTGTTGTCTGTCCCATGGAGCTTGTGCATTAATACCTAAAACAACCACATTAACACGTTTAGTATGAGTAAAAACATTTTATTTACATGATTACATACTTTCATAACTATAAAGAGTAAATCACAATGTTTGGTTTAAACACTAACTGAATGACTAGGTACTGACTGTACTTTGATGGAAGCTGGGATCACCCTGACATTAGATAATAGCTTCAAAAGTTTGTACTGTTTGATACATTTGTTAACATACTAATTTAATTTGACCATCAACTGTTATTATTAAGATCTGAACTATCTTCAATCATATTAGTCTGCAGCCAAACTATAAAAATGCACCCTATCTTGCAGAGACTATTAGTAAGCTGATTGCATATGCAAACAAAACATCATTACTAATACATAGTACAACACAAAAACCGTTAAGATGAAATAGAATAACTGTTTACTGTGCTACGTTAAACCAGTTCTTTTTAATCAAATAAAAAAATCAAATCTATTCTATTGGTGATAATGTTTATGAAATATACTAACCCTGAAAAATCTAAATTCCAACTACACAAAAATAAAGAATTTGAATTTAAGTACTATTTTAACACTAGAAGTGGTGATAATTCTTTCCTGTAATGTCAGACTGTTTTAGAGTTTCACAGAAAGTTTTTTGTGTTCCTAAAAATCCAAACATACAATATGTTGTATACGGAATATGTTGAAAAAAAATAACATTAATTTATAAGTTTTGTGGATTTGGAGAGTCCGATTGTAGAGATTTCTTTATGCTGGTATTCATGCTCCTGAAGTAATAAAATAATTAAGTAATAAAATTTCCAGCTGTATTCACTGTTTACATTTTCAGTGGCAGCTACTAAGGTTAGACGTGTTTTATACACTCAACAATTTCCGCTTGTTAAAAAATATTTTAAAACGTTTGTATCATCTCTTATGTGAATAGTTTAATAAAGCGTAACAAAGTATGGGAAATGTTAAAAAAGGCCTATGGTGAGTCTGCTATGAGTCAAACAAGGGTTTATAAAAATTTCAAAAATGGTCGTTGAATGCTCTGGACACCCCAGCACATCAACTGATGAAAACATTTAAAAAGTGGAAGAAATGGTAATGAACGATCAACGTATTACCATCAGAGATGTCAGTTGCTGATTATGTTTGCATATCAATTGGCTCATGCCATAACATTTTTTCAAATGTTTTAGGTATGAAACGTGTCGTAGCAAAATTATTTCCAAAATGTTTGAATTTTGAACAAGGACAGTAGCGGATGGAAGTTGCTCAGGAGTCACTAAATGAAGTCAGTGACAATGCAGAATTACTGAAACGTGTTATAACAGGTGATGAAACATGGTTTTGCTGATATGACATCGAAACTTAGGTTCAATCATCCCAATTAAGGCATTCTGGATCGCCGAGACCGAAAAAGGCTTGATGATTGCAGTCAAATGTGAAGGTTATGCTCACTGTGTTCTTCGATTTTAATAGCATAGTGCATACGTGACAAAACAGGTGTGTACGGGTAGTTAACTGTAGTAATCATAGTTTTTGGAATATAATTGTAATATATGTTATATTTTCTTATCCTGAATGAAATAATGGCGAAGTGTAGCGGGTACAGTGGTTATTGTAAGATAACTGAATCAAGCAATGCTGAGCATAACTGCTTCTTGGATGGGTACCACTGAGTAATCTTGTCTTTGCAAGTCTGCCCTGATACTGGTTCAGAAGTTACAATTAAGCTGTTAGTCTCCAGTTTAAGTGTTAGAGAGGACTTCTTAGCCCTAACTTCACCTGGTAAAATAAGGCATTTGTACTCCTTACTTCCTTGCTTTGACTTATATTTATACTTAAAATAAAGTACCAATAAATTAAATTTCGTAATTCATTTTTGAAAATGATACAAATGTATGTTTTGTGATAATTTGTAAATTTTACAAAACATTTTCATATGGATGAAGTATAAATAATGTGTTTTATATAAATGATAAATCTGTGGTACCTAATTTTATTCATTTTAGAACAAAAATAAAGTATGTCTAAATACATAGAACCATACTAAGTTTAGAAAAGAAATGTGATCAAGATCCCGCTAGAAGATGAGAAGATGGAGAACACAGAAACCTGTGTTCACTTTTGTGTTTGCAATATACATAGGACTTCCTTCCTCACATCCCTACTGTAAAAAGGAAACTCCTATAGCTTTTATTAGCCATTTCTTCCCCCATGTACATTAATGGAGTATATTGTAAGAAGGTATTATGTGAGTGAATATTAATTCCAGAAGACTTTGTATTTATTTAACTTGAAATTTAACAGTGCAAACAACAAATTTTGACAAATAAAACATATGCTAATAAAAAATACATTGTTATTTCACAATAATTACTGTGTTTTCTCTTAGCATATGAGTAAAGAGACAGTGTATAGAGTGAGGAGGGTGCATTACCTACTTTGTGCAGTCAGGAAGCCAAAAACATGAATAGGTAAATATCAATGATTATTTCCTTAATTTACATTTACCTATAATCCATCAGTGATCCATTTAGGTAAGTCTTGCATATTCCAAATTAATTTGTTTAATTTTAATCTACATGGTAAATTTGACAATAAATTTAAAATGTCACAGTTTTTTAATTCTAATTCTAACTTTTATTAATTATTTTCAAACAAAATGAATCCTGAATCTACACTAAGTAATGTAATGTATGTTAATGTATTAATTCTTACATACAACTAAATTGCTAACATATGATACATTTCAAGTGGTTATAAACTTTGGGTTTTTGTATGGTTGTAGAAAGTTTTTCAAGAACATAGGTCAGTATTGAATTTGGGAAAATCCAGATTTGTTACCTTGTTCTTCTCCTGTTACCTTCTTCTAAAATAGAATTTGTGTTAGCCTTTCCTTCATTTTCTGATTGAAAGTTCTGCTTTGAGGGAGAGATTAAATTACTCAGTCTTTGTTAAAGGTTTGTCTGTCTCCTCCTGTGTCTGACGTGTGACTGAGTCTTATCAACAGGTAGAGGTTAAGTTGTTCAGTAGTTTTCAATGCCATTTGACTGTCTCCTCCTGTGTCTGATAGTCTTATCTAAAGGTAGAGGTCCAGCTTTTCAGTTTTTTACAAGAAGGTTTGACTGTCTCCTATGTCTGTCTCAGTTGCATGGCAGTTATTATTAAGAAGAGAGCTCTTATAGACATTTGTAAAAAAAAAAAACCCTTGTTATTTGTTTTTCTTAATTTGCAAGCAAAACATAAAAGTATATTACCTTGTTTAAGATATGATGTTGCTTGATTACTCTGACCTTCCTGATTTATAGTGACTTTGCTGTTGGTATTCAATCTTACTTCACCATTGGTTTTGCAAATGAGATCGATGGACATTTCAAAGTAAAGTTTGTGGTGATACAGTTTTCAGTATGGATTTCATTACATCATAGGCAGAATCCCAAATTTCATCCGGGTTGTTATCTGAAGTGGATTTTCAAAGGTGCTTATAACATGGCTCAGCCTTTTGTCATATTCTATAAAGTTTTTTAAATTGACTTCTAAAGTTTTAATCCTACTTTCATAGACAATTTTTATCCATTTGTCCTTCAAAATCTTGCAGTAGTTTTTTTTATCTTGAAGTTTGTTCTTTACATTATAAGTTTTTAAATTATGCTTCCTCTTGAATTGCCATAATAGTTGTATTTTTCGTTCCCTGATAGTTCTTAATTCAAGATCAATGTCTAGATAGCAATTGATGTCCTTCGTCTTAAGATTAAATATTTTTTGTTTGAAATGGTTATTTCATTAAAAAAACAAATTCCTGCTTCTGCAGCAATAACTAGATGTTTCTAAAGCCTGCCTCTCATTTGATAACTTGAATTTTTTTCTACCAATGTGTTTCTATCTCTCTCACCTTTTAAAAGAAGAAGGGAACAGTTTTGCAGTTGATCTGATAGTGCTTCATATCCAGAAAAAAACAGATTATAAATTTTAATTTTTAAGATCTCATTTTGGAGATATTTTTAAAAAGAAAAGATTTTTCTACAGGAAGATGTTTGATTTGTGCCATACAAATTTGGATGGTACCTGGAACGTCTTTAATTTATCAATTTTGTCAAAGCTTGACAAATACTATGTCTTTAGTTTTAAGCATTTTAAAACCAAGACAATATTTACACTTTACAGTACCCTGTAATTTTCTAGAAAGTGGACAGATGACGCAGCATTTGTCAGTCAGTGGAATGAACTGAGTAGCTGAGTCTGCAGCTATTCTGTATCATATATGTCCAGTGATCTTGGCTACAATATAGCTGTTCTCTTTCTGCAGTGGTATATAGTAGATATAATATTAAGATGTTTTACAGTTCTTAATTGCAGTTTATTTTGTAATTTTATATAGAACTTTTAGTTATAATCTAATGGTATGTTGGAGGTATGAATTTATAATATCACTCATATTTGCACTATTAATATTTTACTTTACATGAGAGTTTACTCACATTACATTGTTAACTGTTTGAAATCTTGGTATTTAGTTTCATTAAGAATGCAAATTAAAATTCTCTATTGCTCTCAAAAAGTTTCATCAAACACTATTTGTAAACACTGAGATGGAGGAGGTCCCATTATACCACTTATTTTACAATAACAATTGTAAAAAAAAGCATTAAAATTACCAGCACATGAGATTACATACTGTGTGACTAACATGGGAGTAGTATTGCTAGACTAAGGAAACGTTTGATTTTATTTTTAAAGTATCAATGTCAACAACTAATACTGGATTTGTTGGATATTTAACTTTTTGCAGGTGTTCAGTAAGTGGTCGCTAAGTGATCCTGTCTCTGCAAGTAATTCACTGGTCTGGCCGTTGATGGTAATTTAGACGTCACCTTTAAACATTGGCCCCTGGGTCGGTAAAATAACATTATGAATTATTTATTTATACAACCTGCTACCTTAAAATAAATATTTTTTACTTTTACCTATAAAATAAACAAATCTTACAAGAGAGATGAGGTGACATATAAAAGAATGACACTTGTCCACATGTTTGTAAAACAAAATATTGTTTGTAGATTGTACAGTAAAATGCCTATAGATAAAATAAATAATTCATTTAATTTTTATTTAAACCAAAATAAAATAAATGGATGTGTTGAAAAGTGAATGAGATATCTCTTTGTTACATTTACCTCTACAATCAATATGATACAGATTATTGATAAATAAATCATAAATATAAATATAAATATAAATTGCTGTTTGTTTTATTCAGTTATATGAATTGCATAACAAATTTTAAGTATTTTTACATTAAACTTGATGATTTCATAAAAGTTCAAGAAAACATGTGGTAATGTTCAGGAGTAGGACAGTAAGGATGGGGTCAAGCCAGAAGATAGGCATGTGTGTGCCGCTATTGTTAGACCATGTGAGCAACACACCAGATGTGCTACATGTGGCCAACACTTGGCGTCTGCACTCTGGACTCTCCATTCTTCCCATGCACATCTCTCTCTCAAAAAAAATTTATTGACTATTACAGCAATTATAATAAAAATTGCTATTTGTTACCTCAAAAGTATAAAATAATACATAAATACTTTGTAATAAAACCTTTAATACAAAATTATTATGAAGATTAAAATAATTAATGGCCTATTGGTTATCAGTGTTGTTGCAACTGTTTGTACTAGATACCAATAAACAATTAGCTCTCAGTTGAACTCACAAGATATCATATTTTCCTTTTTACACTTAATTTTTCTTAACACATTTCACTTTAACCTACAAATCATAGAGAGTGTGCAAGTTAAATCTCAATTTCATGACAATTCAAATAAAAGTTATCATGCTATCTGTTGATAACTATTGAAATTAGTTTCACCTGTAAAAATGAATCCATGGTTTAAAATATTGGACCTTTTGCTTTAAACTGTTTTGCACTTACATTTTAAATGCTTTGAAATTACACGAAATAACTCAGTCAGTAGTAATAACACTACATGGAAAAAATAATTTTGTAATGTTTTAAGTCAAAATATGTCTGGGATCTCTGCATTTTGTATATAGTATTGGTGGCATATACATCCGAACACTTATCTCAATATCTCCTACAAATTTGAAGGTAAAACTTTGTATGTATGTTTGTAAATAAACTAATAATAAACTCATTTGAAATAGGCTCATTTTTGTACATATGCTGATCAAATACAGAAGAATTATTTTTTAAGGATAAATAATAACATCAACATGTCTAATATAGTAATAAAATATTGATGCCTTCTTCTTATTACGAGGGCAAATCAAATATAAACGGTATCAATCAAATATAATTTTGCTGTTCACTGTACCAAACACGTTCGGGACGTGATGCGGCTGTGAGCGATTGTCGTTTTGCTTAATAGGAGTGGGGAGGAACTGCTTGCTTCACACTAGCGTTGTGTTCTGCCTTCAGTACAGCCATGACTGAGCGAGAGGTACATCCATCTGTTGCGCAACGCATCGTCATAAAATTTTTAACAAATGAAGGTGTTAAGCCTTTGGAAATTTTTACTCGTTTGCAGGCACAGTTTGGGGACACTACTCTGTCTCAAAATCGAGTGTATACGTGGGCCAGAGAATTTAGGGATGGCCAAGAATGTGTTGAAAACGAAAGTCACGGTCAACGCCCAAGGTCAAGTCTTACAGATGACAACATTAGTGCGGTTCGACAGCTTATTGAAGGTGATCGCCAGTTAACTGTTCAAGAAATCTCGTCGGAAATTGGTAGCAGCTACGGGAGTGTTCAGTCTGCAATCACAGACCACCTTGGCTTCAGAAAAATTAGTGCTCGCTGGGTTCCGAGGTTGTTGACCGGAAATCAAAAACAGGTCAGGTCGGAGATTGCTGGAAGACTTCTGCAACGATTTCAAGACGAAGGTGAAGATTTTTTGAGGCGCATCGTCACATGTGATGAGACGTGGGTCCACCATTACACTTCGGAATCGAAAATGGCAAGTAAGGAGTGGCGAAGGAAGGATCTAGGCTGCCCAGTGAAAGCCAAAACTCGTCTCTCAGCCGGAAAAGTTCTTGCAACAATTTTTGTTGACTCAAGGAGAGTTCTACTCATTGATTTTCTTCACAATCAAGGAACAGTGAATGCGGCTTACTACTGCCAGGTGCTACAGTCAGCAAAAACCAGTTACCGGAACAAAAGACGATGTGTGCCCATTAGAGATGTCATCCTTCTCCATGACAATGCAAGGCCTCACACCGCATTGTTGACAAGGGATAAATTGGAAGAAATGGGCTGGGAAACTCTCGAACACTCTCCTTACAGTCCAGACCTGTCCCCTTGTGACTATTTCTTGTTTGCGCCCCTGAAAGAATCACTTGGAGGAAAACGATTTGAAAACAATGAAGACGTCGAAAAGCATGTGCGCGATTGGTTAACAACTCGCCCTCAATCTTTTTATGAACAGGGAATATTCAAGCTTCCAAATCGGTGGCAGAAGTGTGTAGATAATGCAGGAGACTACATTGAAAAATGTTGAAGGTATAGTTTCTGTGTAATATTATTCAATAAATATAATTTTGAAAATTACCGTTTATATTTGATTTGCCTAGTATTATTGAAAATCTTATTATTTATTTTTTAAATTACCTGTAATTTTAGAAAATATTAAATATTTTAAAAAGAAAATACTTGTCTTCTGGTAATTTATGAGAACCTTTGCATTTCGGGGAATATGCCTTAGCAGTTTTTTATCTATCTAACAAACAAAAAAGTTTAGGCACTAAAAGAGTTAAGACAACTGTTTATATACAAAAATATAATTATATCAATTACAAGATTTGCCTCAGACAGATTGTAAAACTCTTTTTATCATATTATAAATCCTAAGCATTATAAGTATAGAATGTTATGTATTGTTGTTATGTATATGAATGATATTTTCCAGATTTGTTCAGCAATTATTAACATGCTAAGGCAGCATTCACTGTTTCTGAAAAATTAGAGAATTTTGCTACTTTAGATGAGTCTCACAGAATTTCTTTACCAATTTGACGTTGCCATTGTATGGTAATATTTAGGTTTATTTTCTTTTGTTACTTATGACCGCCCGCAGTGATTTAGACTAGTATTTGACATTATGAAAGTCAGTAGTGTGCTGTTTGGCTGTACTTTCTTCTATGCTACTATTTCAGCTTTATCTTCGGGTCGATCCATGATAGGTATAAAGGATTTTAAGATGGGGGTATTTATCATCCAATTACTTTCTTCTTTTTTTATGCTTGTTTCTTGTTACAAAAGCTGCCTTTCTATGTTTCTTTTATAAGCCTATCAAAGTTTTCATAGGATTGAAAGGATCTTCTGTTAGCCAAAATTATCCTAGTGTTGAGTTTCCAATCTAATTTTGAAAAGATATAATTATTATTTTAAATTTTATATATTATTGCAATTTAATATGTTAGAGCAATTTGAAATAAGTAGCTGTTGAGCTATGTGGTCTGAATATGCTAATAAAAACAAAGAGATTTGGTTGAATTGAGGTCAATTTTTGTACAGATGTAATGTAGCTTAATAGCTTTTGGTTTCTTTTGTGGTTATAGAGAATGGCAAGCTTAGTTTAACGAAATAAAAAAAGATTAAATCTCAGTCTTCATGTTGTCCTTCTCAATTATATTGTCCCCAAATTATTTGTGTCCCAGTTATGACTGTTGGTTTCTTTTTATGACGAACATTTTTCAGTTGATCTCTAAGAATCTCTCCGTCTGTGTAAGTTTATTCCTTGGAACCCTATATACTGCTAACACTTAAATGGTATGTTTTTATTTTATTTCAAACAGATAAGTTTTACATTCTAGTTCAGATTCCCCATTGCTTAACTTCAGGTTAGAGTTTTACGTGTTTATTTACTCCATGCTTAACAAACCCTGCAACTCCTCCTACATTGTTTTTCATGAAGCTTCCCACCAGCAAGTAACATCTTATCATATTTTATAAGCTATGTTCTGTGATTTTATTAGGGGGATCTGGTTGGTTGTCAGTTAGACAAAATTAGTTTGTCTTTTTGACAGGCAAATGTTGTTTTAGTGGGCAACAGTGATTTTGTACTGAGTTAAGCCTTCATTTGGAGGTTTTTTTTTAATTTGTTAGAAGTCAAATTGATGTTTAAAAAATAATATTTTTTATGGCAATTCAGAAAGAATGAGCTATTTTCACCTAAACAGGAACAGCTGTGACTGATTTTATTGAGACAGATGGAGATTCATTATTGGTCAGTATCAGATCATCTCTATTCCTGCTCCCAAAATGGCCATTAAGTTTCTTCACGTGTTGCATTAAAAAGTGACGTAATGTTTTAAGAAGAAACAAATGTCTGTCATTTCAAAATAAAATCTGATTATAACATAACCTCAAAAAATCTCCAGTACTTATTAGTTACAAATACCAAGACAACGTTTAGAAGTGTACAATGTTCGTTTTTTTTTTTGTAAGCGTATCAGCCACAGCGTAATATCACTGCTGTCATCACAACAAGCATGGCCGTTCGTTGGATACTACTCTCCCATCACAAAGTATAGATAACCTAGTTTGAACGTTAACCACAAACTAATTGAGTGAGCTGGAACATTCATGATCAGGAAAACGTGTAATCTTTAAGACCAAAGTTGTACACAATGTAGGTATAAGTGTACGCATTTAGAGTATTTAATTTTTTAATGTTTTAATTATATGGATAAAAGTTGTCAAATAACCATTTTAAGTTTAATTCTTAACCAGGTTTGCTTAAAAACTTGGCATTGGTCACATTATTGAGCATACAATCATTATTTTTTTATTTTAAAAGTCATTTATTTGTGTAAACACAATATAAAACAATAGTTTTTAATACCATTTTAACTGAACAGATTTTGTTAATTTGGCACCTGTCTTTGGAACATGCGACCCACCAGATTGTCAAGGGCTGTGTTGCGACGATTGTGCATGGTCCAAACATGTTCTTAACTGCAAGAGGAGACCGTTATAAATTAAATATTGTTGTAATATATTAGACAATTTCCCATCAGCTTTTTTCATATGGGCTTTTAGCTTCCAATGGCAGGTTTAATAATGAATAATTAATTTTCAAAATTGTAGTTTAGTTGTAAAGTGCAAAACCGGTACCTTTTTTCATTCTTACAGACACAACACTTGGTTATTTTTTGCAAATAATTTGCTTTATAAGTCTAAACGCAGAACTATACAAGCTAATTTTTAATGTAACTCCTGTAATTTTCGCTCTATTAATTACTTTGTGGTAAACGTTCAAACTCAGTTAACTATTCTTTTTTATCCAAAATTAGTCAAGCGTTTTCCAATCAGAAAGTTCGTCATCCAGCGGCACAGAATGGTGTCTACATAAAAATTAAATTAAATTATCATTGAAAACATGTTTTTAATGCTGTAAACTTGTCAAAATGTAATGTGCTTTTCACTGTTAGTTGTTCTTCTCACTTTTATTGCAATTTCGCGAAATTTTTTTCCCAACAACGTAGAAATTTCTCGGCTCGTTTCACAAAAAGGGACAAATGCAATCGCAGCTTAAACCCTGATACAGTATCATTTTATAATGACTTGGTGTGTAGACTTTAATTATTTAAACACTGATATTGAACCCAATTTAATTTTTAAAATTTATCATGTGACTAGATATATCATATGTAGACTTTAAATTTGGTATGATACTTTATTTCTGCAAGAATGAGATCTATGATGCATCTTTTTTGTGTTAACTTCTTTTTTGTTTGACTGTATGTCTGCATACCTTTTCGCTGTATATCTCGAGAATGAAATGAGCTATAGACTTTAAATTTTTCATGCAATCTCAGCGAAAGAAGATTAAATGATGAGTTAGACAGTGCGTGGTAGATTTTTAATCTACATTCTAACTTTAAGTAAATAGGTAAAAACTTACTGGTGAATGTAATGATAATTATGAGGGTTAGCAGGCAGAGTGATGATCTTGGCCCACCGACTGCCATCTCTACCCCTGACAGGACCTGTAACAGAAAATGTGTCACAGCACTAGTTTTCATGTTCTCCCGTTCTAAAACTCAACTAAAAATTCTTTTGAAATCTAAAAATTCAGGTAAGGGCTTGTTAGGGATTTATGAAAGACAAGGGTGCAAGAAATATCAGTTGAAACCTCCATAGGGTGAATATAGATAAGGGTGAACATCAGGCCCGCAGGCTCTTCTTTCCTGTATTGCTACATCATATATGGAATCTGACCTGTATCATGATTGACAAGTGGATAGTGCTTGTTCTTAAAACCATCAACTGACTTTGTAGGTATCATTCACCTTAAGGAGTAAACTATGTAACTATTCTATAAGTTTTATTGGTTTATCTAACTGAAGTAGATAAAATAATTTTTATACCCACCAAAGTATATAACAAATATCCCATTTAATCCAGTAAAATACTACTAAACATTAGCAATACAGCCAGCAGTTCTATTTTTTTAAACCAGAATTTAGTCCATAAAATAATTATTTAATAAAAATAATAGATTGTCTATTTATCAGGATAGTTTTGAATCCCTTTTGAACACTTTTGTTAGTATTATTTATGAACATGGCTGTTTAATCCCAATGTGTTGAGAAAAGATTGTGTAAAATCCCAGATTGTATAGTTTTGACTTCTAAGATCTAGCAGAACCAACATTTAAAGATGGATCTTCTCTTTAAAAACATTTTTATCAACCTAGCTACATGTATCAGTTAAAAAAACTTCTAAAAACAGATAACCAGTAAGACTACTATTGTTCATTATTATGAGCACGTTGATGTGTATGAGTGTGTGTGTGTGTGTGTGTGTGTGTGTGTGTGTGTGTGTGTGTGTGTGTGTGTGTGTACATATATATATATATATATATATATATATATATATTTCTTTATTGTGATGTTTTTAAATATATCTGGTAACTTGAACATTGCTTTCAAGTTAGAAGTTATGTTTAAACAAAAAATTTCTTTGCACAATGTTGTTAATAAATACACAATATAAATTATTTAATTATTATTCTATTAACTATTATTATACTATTCTTGTACAAACATAGTGCATAGATTAATAATGTACTTTAATTTTAAATACAATCAAATATTGCGTGGTTGCTATTTATATTGATACAATAATATAAAATTTGTTTTATTATCTGAACTATCATTAAATTTCATCTCCAGACATGTAGTACCTTTTCCATCCTGTATGACTCCATAGTCACATTTATTTGTGGACAAATGTTTGGATTGTTTATTTCACAGTTGTGCTCAGCCAAATTATAAACAATTTTGTGATAAAAGGCTAAAGATGGTGAATTTGGGTTTTAATTGGGTGTTTGTTTTTTATTTCAGCCATTTCCCTGATAACTTTCCTAAAGACAGAAAAAAATATAAATTGTTTATCACAGGCATTACAACTATAAGATATTACATATTTTTTAATCATTTATAACTTAACACACTGACTACAGCAAACACCTGGTGCACACACAAAGTGAGGGTACACTAGATCGCTCAGTACAGACTCGCAATGAAGGCGTTAATGAAAGATTTTTATTAAATGTAATTCAAGAAAATAATGTTTTAAAATAAAATATTACTTAAAAATTATACTTTAATAAATAAAAATATGTCACTCCCTTCTGTTATCTTTTATATGGACCACACAACTTACATAATCTAATTTCATCTTCATCCATTTTCTAAGGGCCCGATTAAAAGATATCCCAAGTACTACTCCAAATACCTACAATTCCTTGCAAAATGTCCAAAAATATATTTCTACTATTTTTTTTTTTTTTCAAGAAAAGTATCTTAAAAGAGCTGTGGCCAAAAAGTGTTTTGAAATTGACCAACTGAACACAGATTCCACCACCTCCATTCCATCCATCTCCTAAGAATTTTTTGAATTTTAGGGAACACATTTAAATTGTAGGAAAATATATCACCCTACAAACACATCATTTTTCACAATTTGAAAGTGTTCATTCCATATAAATCCATAAGAATATGATAAATTTTCAGAGTATTACTTGATTATTTATACAATAATTACGTTTATTAAAATATAAATTTAAACTAGTTGTTTTAATACTTATTCTTCCTTTAGTTTTAAATACCTTGTGCTATGCAATTTTAAATTTTTGTTCCATATGTACTTGTATACACATTGTGTTAACATTTAAAGTAGATTTTTTTAATACTTACTCTTTTATTTCATTATTTTGATTGTACAAATTTAAGACTGGTTTTTATTAAATTAAATTAAAAGGTTTTTATACCTTTAATTAATTAAAACCATTTTGTGATTTTTCCTACATATAAGGATGTCATCTGTTTTATTGATTGAATAAACCTATAAACTCTACTACAGTATCAAGCTATATATGAACCAATCACAGACCAGAATTTAAATTCTCTCTACAAAGAAATTTAACTTGTTTATAACTGCTTACAAAGTTTGTATAGCTTATATATTGTATATATTTGTATATTTCATAATGAAAAAATATTCTATTACACTATAAAAAAATTAACATTAATTTGAAAACTCATGTATCTCTTTTTATTTTGTATGAGAAGCTAATGAGGGCAGACAGAGCCGATTGGGTGGAAGTGAGATAAGGAAGGGGGTTATGACCTGACCTACTGACGTAGCCCCATTCATTAACATCAGACTGCTTCAAATTCCAAGAAATACGGAAACTGTTGTTGCATATCTTCCGATTTCTCAAATAAAGCCACTGACCTGAATATTAACTCCATTGGCCTGTCCACTTTCTAACAAATGTCTTATGTTGTCTAAATCAGAATCCAACATTTTCATAGTAGATTGAGTATACAATTTTAAAGAAATTATGTTTATTAAGACTGGTAAGATGAAGACAAGAAATATAACCCCAGAACAACAGTTTTGCTTCAGGATGACAATCAATATATACTTTATTCAAACAAACCCAATGCATGCTAGGACTAAATTTTCACTATGAAAAAATTTTTGTTTGGTTGAAAGGTTAAAAATTTGCATATATTTAAGAAAAATAAAAATAATGTTATTAAATAAGTATTATAAAACCTATTAATAATTTTTTAGTTGTAACTTTTATACAAAAGGATAATTTAATCACTAGTATTAATTTTTATTGAAAAGTTTCAAAATACACAATACTATACAGTTTTAAAACACTCTAAAGGTTTACAACTCCCACTAAAGAATGTAATGGAATTAAGAACATACCAGGTGTTTATAAATGAATATTGGGGTTTTAACACTTTGCAATTTGTTTACATATAACTTCAAATTATAATTCATACATCAAATCAAAGAGCAACTCAAACAGTTCTGCTTGTTGTGCGCATGCAGACGCAATATTTCCTCTGCCATCCGTTAGAAAGCGCTAGTAGCAAAAACGGCGACTCGTGAACAGAAGGCTTTGTGTTCTGCAGTTTGCAAAGACCGAATATGAAGTAACTGTGCAACGTGCGTTCTGTATAAAGTTTGGTTGTAACCCTCCAAGTGATAATAATATTCGTACAAGGTATCATCAGTTTGAAGATATTGACTGCCTTTGCAAAGGGAAAAGTACAGAACGACCAACGGTTACTGGAGAACGAGTGAGAGAGACTTTCAAGCATAGCCCACAGAAATCAGTATGGAAGACTATTCGTGAATTAGCAATTCCAGTGAACACTGGAAAGTTTTACAGAAACTATTTATATTTTACGGATGGTATTTCTTATCTTGATGCTCTAGAACTATAGCTATTTCCTCAATTGGAAGAAGATGAACCAAAGAACTTCATTTGGCAGCAAGATGATGCACCGCCTCACTGGCATAACTCAGTAACCGATTAGTTGAATGTCACTGTACCCGACCACTGGATTGACCATAAGGGGCCTAATGACAGCACTTGTTTCGCACGGCCTCCATTTTAAAGTATTGTGTATATGTGCCTCCGCTACCAGCTGATCTACCCGACTTAAGGAAAGGGATTGAAGCACCTGTTGCAACAATCACTCTACACACACACTGATCAAAGTTTGGGAAGAACTGGGCTATTGACCTAATGTGTGCCATGTGTGGAGCTCACATTGAATACTTGCAAGCTTGTAAGTATAACTACATGAGTTGCTGTTTAATTTTACGTATTAGTTATAATTTAAAGTTTTATATAATAAATACTACAAACGTTAAAACTCCAATATTAATTTATAAACACCTGGTATTATATTATACATTATGTGTTACATTTGCCATTATAATCAGATTGACGTAGTAACACCACTCACATTGTACACAACCCAATATTGGCACATCGTTAGCACAAAGATATACTGTCACAATTAATACCCAACAATTAAGGTCATGACTTACATCTGTCCACAGGTTTGAGTCTGAACTAGCACAATCATTAATTAATATGGTCAATAGACAATGGTCATTCATTTCATACAATGGAATTAAATGTTTTCTGTGCAATTTATAAAACTGAAGGACATTGACAAAGTCATAGAGAATTTGGCTAAGGGTACAGGAGTGGAATATAAGAAAATATAAATCCACCATGTGTATTGATTACAACTCAGGAGAAACAACAAATCTTTAATGTTACAGGTTTAATTATTCTGCAGGATATTTTATGACAAGTGATTGGCTGCTGATTGTTGTGGAAAATTAGATCAAGTATTTTTCATCTTTGCCGATACTACCATACTCTTTTGAAAGAGACCAGACTTTGCTTTAATGTGTATAATCGCTTGTACAGACTAATAATTGTACATGCTTATTACATAAAAACAACTTAATAATGATAATTCTGAGCAATTGTAGGGTCAATTTCAATTTCTTTTATTATGATGATTAGGTAATCCTTATACGTAAGAATCATGAAAATTAGCTTAAGTGTTGGAAAGCCATCCTTGCCAAGTGATAAGAAGATTCATTGTCCACGTGCCATGCCACTTCTTATCTTGTCCAACCTGAAGAGGGATTGAGGTGCTCATATTTGAGGTGAGTAATATGAGCTTAATTTTTTTAAACTATCTAAGAGAAGTTTTTATATTTCTGCTAGCAGTGCGGTGTGGTGCCATGGCACCTCTGAAACCCACACTGTTGGCCAAGGGAACTTGTGATCTGCACTTTTTCCATGATCAGATCGCATTGAATGATTCCACAAGAAAATACTAGAAATGCCCCTGGCCATTAGTTAGGGTTACGGTGGCACCTCCTAATCCACACTGCTGGTACATAAAGAAAAACGTCCTTTAAGGTAGCAACTAACTTCCAGCTCAGACTGTGTAAGCGCTACCATCTCAATGAGTATTATATCAATTAATTAAATAACATAAGAATAAATTTACAATGTTATCTAAAGTATGTATTAAACTATCATGCATGAGACTGATTTGACTGTTTCCCACATGCCAGTGATTCTTAATTTTCATGTTTATTACTTTCTACCTGGATTATCTGATTGTTATACTAAAATATTAAAGAGATTTAATTAGGCCCAGTAATTGCTAAGAATTTCTTCAAGTTTATTATTTTTCTCTTCACACATGACAATCAAATGCAGTAGGCTACAAACAATGTTTTATTAGAAAATAAAATTAAAACACTTTACATGGTATTATTGTTGCAAAACTTAAGTACATATATTTTATTCTTGATTAAGTTGTTAATAAATAGTTATCGGACATAAAGTAATTTATGTGAAACCTTCCATTTCAGTTGAAATATGCCTCGTCAATTTTTCTCGCTAACAAATTAAATGTGAAATTTGTACAAATATGATAATTTCCATCATGAATTTAAGGTAACAGTTTTCATTAGGCTCCCAGTTTAAAGTAAATGGATTCTAGTAAATGGGTAGATCCCATACCTGAATAAGTTGTGGTCTGTCTCATGCTATACTTTTTACTGTCAATTGTATAATCACACTTGGTACTTTATAGTATAAACCGAACATTTGAGACTTTTAGCTGATTAAAATAATTTTTCACAATGTATCACATAACTGAACCTAGCTGTTATAAGTACAAGATTTTTATTAGAGGTCAAGGTCCATCCACTTCCTGTGTTAAGTATTGAGCTATAATTTATAATTTCAGACAATTATATAAATGTATTCTGAAATGTGATTTATAAGATATACTCTTATAATCTTAAGATCGAGAAGACGCAGTCCACATTTATTTTTGAAAAACATAACCTATGTTTGCTAAAAAGTCAAAGCGTAATACTAAACTTGCGAAAGATTCAATTGGTTATTTAGTAATGAACCGGAGTAATCAATCCACGATAAAATTGCAACAATTTGTTAAATTGTTATGAACGTTACAGCTACCCTGTTCATTCACAGCTATTTATAGCAATTAAATCTTTCACAACTTGAGGTGAATAACCTCACTTTTATCAAGTGCTAAACATGTTATTTGTCAACATCTGATTACTTTTATACACAGAACAGGTGTTTGGTAAAGGTAATTTTGTAATGTTCATTTTACCAACCTGATTACGTCCTTGAGAATTCTTTTCACAACACACGCGTACTCAATCTCATTCGGAAACTACAATAAATTAATTAGCCAATAGCGAAAAATGTACTCCTACAACCTCTGAAAGCGACAAAATACTGAGGCTACTTCAATGATGTTCACACACAAGCCTCTTTGAATGAAATAGAAAGAGGAGTGCCGTTTGTTACTCGTGGGAGGTTGCCAGCTCATCTGTTATCTCTATCTCTTCCTTCCCTTCTTCCTCTCAAGGATAAATTACTGCATTAACAGCAGTGACTGTTGCTCTTTGTGAATTAAGGCACATTGGTTTTGCTGGGTATTCATGGTTATGGCTTACAACTAATATATATTATTTTTCCAATATATGAATAATGTGTATGCATTGCTATTACAACTAAACAAGCGCAAAAGTAATTTATTAATGAGCTTTCAATACTCTAGTTATAGATTTTATTTGCCAATAGATCGCAGAAATTTAATAATTTATTGCACTGTGGGGTTGAACGCGTTTCCCTGTTTGATTTACATAACAAATTCATAAAACAGGGTTATATTAGACACAAAAGAATTAGTATACTATAATTTTGAAATAGTTTATAGTAGTTTATTACTCAACTGTTACGTTATAACCAAAACGCATGAGGTTGAATTGAATTAAATAGAATGGGTAAAAATTTAATGTTTGTCTAAGAAGATTTTTTTGTTTTTTTAAAATGTAAGTACCTAATAAAACAACAATGCTTTACTGACGCTTATACAAAGTTAAAATAAAATTCCGAGTTTTAGGTTTATTAAAACATTTTACAGAATTAAACATTTAGACCGTTCATCGGCCGTCTTTGAAAAAGACAAGTTTTCAAGCACGTCAGAGCAATAGGGTATATAGCTTTATTAGTAAAATGCCTCCCCTGTCATTCTCACCGAGATTTATCATGCGAACTTCTCTCTTAGACACTTTTATTGGTGCTTTACACTGCACCCACATTGAAAAATAAACACAAACCTTTAAGGTGAAATGTAAGTTAATAGAAAGTTATACCCAAGAACCAGTGCGAATACTGCATGTGAGACCAGTAAATATTTAAGCCAATATGACATCCCTGTTTTAAACCATGGTGAATCTATCCCAAGCAAAATAAAGATAGAGTGTAAAGATTGGAATTTCTTCTAATGATCATAGCTAAGTTAAATTATATATGGTAACAGGTTAATCATTTCAGATGTTCATAAACGATATCCTTCTTGAAGCACGTGTCCCTATTCTGGAGCAGCAAACACGATACAAAAGATGTTGCAAAGTTTGGGATTTCTCCAAATTATTGTGATTGAAATTAGTGATTTTTGAGGAAATTATATCGTTAATTTATATTTAGAGGCTACGTAAAGATCATAGATGAAAAGCGTAACAAGGTAGGTTGCAGAGAGGAAATTTTTTTCCGATATCGTGACTTATTACAGTGATATTATGTTTTCTTTAAAGTAGGCCGATCCCCTTTTAACCCTTATTCCCCTCGTTCTCGTAGGAAACTAACCTATACGAGGATCTTATGGAATAGAATAAGGCAGAGAGTCGATCGATATAGTACAAGGTCAGTGGTAGTGATCCTGTCTACACAGATAGGATTTGAACCTGTGAATCTCTTCAGATCCAAAGTCCGACCTCTTGGACTGCTCAGACATCGGCACTCCTAAAGTTATGTCTCACTTTTGGAGATGTCGTAGTCTATCTTATAGTTACAGATGAAGCATCTGTTTGGAGACATGTTAGTGTTTCAATTTATTTCGCAGTGTAGGGTCCTCCTGGAGACGGTTATAGCGAGAAAGAGTAGATGTCCTGACATGAGGTTAGCGGTGTAAAGCTCTTAGCCTCTAGGACATCTGGGGCTCTGGCAAGTTTAATTCTTCGGCGGTCCCCAGCCCCTGGACAGTCCTTGCCTCTAGCAGTTCTGGCTAGGATATTTTTTCTTTCCTCATTTCTGTATCAGTTCCAAATTCCTCCTTAATCCACTTCAAGTTATTCCTTGCCATCAGTTCCCAAAGTTCCTCTCTTTCTTGCTCAAGCTCTGGACATTCCACCAGCACATGGCTAGCTGTTTCCAATTTTCCGTATTCACATCTCTATGAAATTAAATCTTTTCAGGCCCGCTTTGAAATGTCCATGTCCTGTCAGATACTGCATGAGGTAATGATCTAATTCCCATTTCTATTTTAACCTATTCTTCCGGTTCGACAAGTAACAGAATGTCTCTCTTTTTTCCCATTTTTTATAATTCTTGTGGTTTTTTCTCTTCTGGTAACCTTACTTTCTTCCCCATCCCTCGTTACCTCCTTGTCTTCCTAGATCTTCATCTTCTCCTCAATGAGCAGGTCAATTGGAATCACACCATTACAAACTCTGACCGCGCCATGAGACATGGTGTTATATCCTTTTGCTACTTTAAGTAAAACCTTTATTTGAGTGCCAATCAGTTTTCTTCTTGCTTCCTGTTTCCTAACTTCCTTTCTCCAAATCTCGCATCCGTAAAACATCATTGGTTTAACAAATACTCTATACAATGTCATCCGTTGCTTTCCACTCATGCTTCCATTTGCCTCTGCATGTCAAGTTAGTCTTCCACAAACTCCTTTCATCTTTATAGCCTTTTGTACATGCTTCTCAAATGACAACTTCGTTCGTACAGGTAACACCAGGTACTTCATGTTTTCTTGCATTGAATCACTTCACCTTCAAAATTTAAATTCGGAGGTCTCACGAGTCTTCTTTTCAACTTCGTTCATGCTTCCCTAACTGAACCCAAACGATCTGTCGTACAAAAGATCTTCCCCTGCTAAGCCTCACTTCAGTCTGCCTACCACTAGTGCATCTCTTATCTTTCTTAGTACCGGGAGCAATGTCACTCGTCTGTACGATTTCACCTCACTTGGATCTTTTCTTTGCTTTCAATGAAAACTGTTACCACTTATTTCTTCCAAAATTCAGGAAATCTTCGTTTTATCAACAGGTTAAGGAGATATTACTCTTCCCAACATCATCTTAGAGATTTCTATTTTCACTTCGTTGTACCTTGGAACCTTCTCATTCTTTATTTCTTTCAATGTTTTTTCAAGTTCTGCTTCTACAAATTGCTGTTCATCAATTCCTTCAGTCTCCATACCCACATATACTCCCTACATGCTCTTCAGTACCTTTCTCTTCATTATCATCTGGCATCAAGCCTTATGTCAATGTGCTTAATGTATTATCTACCATACTTGTGTAGGTTCCATTTCTATTTGTAGGCTCATGAATGCAGTTTCTTTCTTTGTTCTCTCCCATTAAAGTATTATGGTATTAACAGCTTTTCTTCATTGATCATTTTCTCCTTCTACACTCAACAGCCTCTGTCATGTATTTCTCAGTTCTTTCATTATTTCACATATATAATGTGTTCTATCCCTCACAAAGGTCCTTCCATCTTCTTCTGTTCTTGTCCTTATCCGTCTTTTTCTATTTCTTCTTAACCTTGCTTTCATGTCTCCCATTATGTCCACCATGGCACTTTATTTTTTTGCCCTTTAATAGATATTGGCACTATTCTCTCCATCACATTATTGATTAACCACTGTATTGCTTCAGTATGCTTATTCACTGCTAGGACATTTCTGTTAACTCTCTCTATCTCTTTGACTATAACCCTATCAGAATTCCTCCACAATTTACTTTCCTCAGATTCCACGAACCTTCCCTTATCTCATTAATATTGTACAACACATTATGCCTATGTTCTTCGAATTTTATCCATCGACGGTCACTGAGAGTCTCTTCTACTACTTCATAGTTTTTCATTCTTCTTTTCACATCTCTTAAACCTATTTTCACATCAATGTTTGATGCTCCAACCATTGTACACTGAAAATGTCTATCAGTTTATATGGTTCGCAACTTCCATGTCCCATTCAAACAGGATCTCTTGTACCTTTTCCTCTCGTCTATCAGTCTGTTATGGTCATATCACTCCACTATAATCTCAATCTCGCGTTGAGATCACCTCCGATGATCCTGATAATTTCACTCACCTTTCTCAGATGTCCTTTGATTCATTCGTCACTCACTACATTTAAAGACTTCCCTATTTTCTCTAATCTCATACTGACACCAGCTTCTCTAGACTCTAATAGCATTGTATTAAATATTTCTTTTAGTACCACAACAGCACCTCTTATTTCCTCCTCACGTCTCTTGTAGAAAACCATTTTTCATCATGCACACTGATGTTATCTTTCTTACACATGGCTCCTAGATCAGTACCACATCAAGATTGTCTTGCCTACATATCCTTAACATTTTCTTCATTACGACCTTTGCGTGGCCTACATTTATTTGTCCAACTCTACCATCATAGTCAATCTGTTCGCTGTATTTCTTTCCACATTTTCGAAAACTGATCATTCCCTCCACATTACAGGGTGCTTCGTATCTACTCTTCCCTCACGTTCGCTCTTCTTTATTATAAAAATCCTAAAACTTATGATCCTCTGTACAGTGGGAACAACTGGATTTTGCCACATTGCAATATCTTTGGAATTTGTAGCACTTAGGTACATCAACAAAATATTGTATCATACAGCTTTCTCATTCAATGAATTCCTTAACTTTTCTCCACAGCCAATTATCCGTCTGACTGAACACTCAACTACCAGATGGCATCTCTTTCCTACACTTGGTCCTCCCCTTCCTTATCCTTATGTCGTACCTGAAATTCCACCCTGAAATCATTCTCTAGGCTGTTGCTGCCTTCTTACAGCTTAACTATAACCCTTTATGACTGATTTCTTACTATTTGGCTTTCCTACTTTAATGCCTACTTTCTCCAGAGCCCTCCCTTACATTCTGTCTCGACAATCACTCAATTTTTTTTATCTGACTTAACCTTTTGATCTTTAGTCCTGACGGTTTCACCAATTTTGTTTTTGGCGATTTTAATGTCATCATGCTAGTGATTAAAAAAGACTATATTGCCATATTAGACATTCTTTCGGGTTACAATTTTAGACAAACTATTACAGGCATCAACCTGAGATCTAACAAGGTGGTTGTCAGATTATGTAGCGGATTGTTGTCTTTGTATATCGTTACATCCTGATCCCTCTCATTTTCCCCCTTTCAGCGTTTCCTTTTTAGGTTTTCCTGTCTTTGCCTGCAGTCTGACTTTGGTCCTCAATTGCTTTTTTCTTTCCTGCTCTGACTCATATTCTACAGCACTACTGTCACTGACTGGGAGTAATTACCACAACTTACAATTTTGTCAGATAAAGATCTCCCAGTGTTCCATTTCGTTTCCTTTTCTAAAACCACCTTTCTGCCACGTTTCTGGCCTCTTCTTCTATCCTCCTCACTTCACCCAGCCACTGCCTTTCCTCTTAAAATAAAATGCCTTTTCCAGCCACATTATTTTCCAGAAATCTCTCTTTTCTCTTCAATACAAACTTTCAAAGATTATATGTAACAAACAAATTAACTAACAATCCAAAATAATCAAATATCCAACAATCTCATACTCACCTTGAAAGTGTTCAAAGTTATTAGTGTATTAACAATCCAATATGCTCTTTTCATGTACACAGAAAATACTGAACAACCACATAATTTTTGTTTCAGGTTTTTAAGGTCCCTCAATGTTCATGTAAACATTCAGTCAGTAGCTCCGGTAGCTTCATCTGGTCTAGAACCGAAGGTCAGACCTACTCAGACACTTATAAACTCGCCTAGCACAGTCGAGCCCATTTCCTAATAGGTTGTGAGATCGAATCTTGATTCAACTATGTGGAATGGGAGTTTCTTCGAATGATCATGTCTTACGTAAGTTTCACTAGGGGCAATTTGTATGTTCATGTTTCGTTGAAGTGGAGATTCTCATTTGGGCCCTATTGATTCTATCCAAACATAATAAGATGTAGAGTGTAGTAATAAACATCGTAATTTGACAATTTTTGTAATACGAAGGTACATTTCATTGCTTATGTCAGGGTTCTTGCAAATGATCCCTGTTGGTGATTGCATTACACCTGTTGCAGAAATAGGTCCAAATAACCTGATGATACTACGACACAAAACTTCAAATGACACACACTTTCTTTCTGAGTTTATCTGTTGACTTTAAAACAAACAAAGTGAAATCAGATAGGAATAGATTAGAAAGAGCGTTGTAAACATTTTGGTTTATGGGAATTGTTCGGGCAAAATTTTTCCAAACCCTTTCAGAGGAAATCTTAAAATTCTTTTAAGAATTTATAGGTAAATAGTGTACAAAAAGTTCCAGTTTAATGTTAAACTCACTTAAACTACTGTCCATAATTACCTTCAAAGGATAATTTATGAAAATGTTTAAAACGCCAAGATGTACTAAAACATTTACACTTTCAAAGCAATATGCTTCATAGCATTTTCATAATTAAAATTGCACAAAGTTTTATTCTTGAACTATTTTGAGGTATCAGTAAATAAAACATGTTTTGTGGTTCCTAATAAATTTAAAACTGATAACTCGGAAGTAGTACGAGTATAATATTATTTTCATTAAAGATAGTGATGATTTGAAATATAACTATCCCCTCAATCCATTCTTGAAATATATTTATTAAAATAAATAACCAAAACGTTTTAATTAGATGCTCTCAACTAATATACATAACGTTCTAATTAGATGCCATAGTATTTTGTATAAAATATACTTAAAGAATATATTGATTTAAAATATATTTCCAGAAGGAAATATTGCAATTATACTTTAAAATAAACCACTACTTGTGGAAATAAATGAGTAATATGTAATAATTCAATATTCCCTCGCCCAACCCAAAAGTCAGTTTCCACTCAAATGTTTTCCCCAATTTTCATCATTGAAAATATTGTCGCCATACTCAGAAGTTTATATGTCAGTGTTAATAAATCTAACACATTGTTTTGGACTCATGTACAATGGCAATATAATTAGCCTACTGATAGAGAAAATTCCAAAAATATTTCTGATTTTCATGGTGTCCCGAGTTCCCGAGATACATATATATATATATATATCCGCAAAATATCACCAGAAAGTTTGTGAACACCCTGCATATATACATTATACAGTGTAAGTTAACACTCTGATTAGTTTTTGATAGATGTGTGACGACCTCCAGCATATAGTTGTAAGGCCACACTGGTAACATCTCATACGGTCTCAATCAACCATTTCAAAATATTAAATTATCAGTTACATATTTTATTTTTATTCAACATAACATTAAATGATTTAATTGTAATAATGAACAATAAATATAATGCATTCGGTCGTATTAGGTTAAACAATGCAGAAGGAGAAGATACGTAATTTAATTTAACATATGAATTCTAAGTCCAGGTCTGTCACCAGTAAGCCTGGAAACCTTCCGTATGTAGAGCAGCTGTGCAGTTAATTTGCAGTAAACAAGCAGGAATGTACTGATTCTGTTGATGAAGTGTAGCGTCTGCGACGCCACTCTGGGTGAAAGTCCGTTGTTCTCAGAGCAGTCCCAATCGTGCCGGGGGTTTGAACGTGTTAAGCTCGAGTGATATAGCTCTCTCCCGCTCTAAATTTCTATTAAGCTATAAAATCAATTTCCAATCGATTAACAAATAAAGTACGAGTATATTGTTTTATTCTGTCAACCAAGGGAGAGTTTTTATTATAAATACCTAATTAACCTGGACTAGAGTCCATCAACGCGTCTGAGATCGAATCCAAGAAATAAATAATTAAATGTGGTAAACGCCACAGATAAAGATGGATGGAACTCAGGACACCTTTCTAGGAAATAGAAGTGAACAAATTATACTCAACTTTTCAACTTCTGAAGGTCACAAAACCCCAATTTATTTAAATGCCTGAAATCTACTATCAGCCATCTGGCTGCCTACTGCCCAATGGGTTGAAAGGCAGCTAGCTGAATAGAATCATTCTGTTTATAACCTACTACTCAATAAGTTGTCACAATAGAAGATTTGTTTCTTCTTATAAGGCCCTTTGCCAAGCACTTAAACTTCAAGGGCCTATTTTACAAACTATACAGTGTGAGTTAAAAGTATGGATACACTGTTTAATTTGTGGTGGATAAAGATGGACAGATGGAACTCGGGACACCATGAAAATCAGAAATATTTTTGGAATTTTCTCTATCAGTAATTATATTGCCATTGCACATGAGTCCAAAACAATGTGTTAGATTTATTAACACTGACATATAAACTTCAGAGTATCCAACGTCATTTTAACATTGTTTACAAGATGTCTGCTAATCTTACAAATAGGAAATTTGGCTTAAATATCAGATATTAGAAAATTTAAATTCTTGAAGAAGTGCTTGAATTTTTTGGGATGACTGTTCTAGTTCTGTATTATACGTTTTTAGCATGAACTAAGAACTTGTGAACAAATATGTACTAAACCATGGTGATGGGAAAGAAAAGTTTATGGAAAAGGATCATTTTTTAATACTGTAATCTTGTTCTTGCCACTTAAAACATCACTAAGCTCGACTCAATACAGATTTGGTACACACTTGTAAAACTCATTTGGCACACATAATTTAGCAAAAACATAGCAGTGGTAAAGTGCCTCCTACTACCTTTTCAATAACTAAAGCTGATGCAATTTTTTCATTGCACCTGCTGATAAATTATGTTCAACTTCTGAAGGCCGGGTAGCCATAATGTATTTAAATGCCTGAAGTCTACTATCAGCCATCTGGCTGTCTGCTGGTTAATGGGTTGAAAAACAGCTAGCTGAATAGAATCCTACTGTTTATAACCTACTACTCAATAAGTTGTCACAATAGATTTGTTTCTTCTTATAAGGCCCTTTGCTAAGCACTTAAACTTCAAAGGCCTACTTTACAAACTTACAGTGTGAGATGAAAATATGGATACACTCTATTTGGTTTTTGATGGATAAAGGTGGAGGGATGGAACTCAGGACACCTTTCAAGGAAATAGAAGTGAACAAATAACAGGACGTATTTCACAGTCAGTGGGATTCTCAATTGATTGGGGGCAATAAAATATTCATTAACAGATGTAAAAATAATCAATTCTTGCCATAAAAGTCTATGGCTTGCTAACAGATAAAGGTACACAGTGCACAAGTACGGGACACCAACCTTAGCGCTGCAGCATGGGAATTTCAAATCAGTACTTACTTAAAGCTGATGATATTATGCTAGGGAAGTAATATTCTCAATAAGGAGTTGGAATATTTGTGATAGTTTTGTATGATTATATATCTTTGACTGTATACGCTCACATTTGCATGTGTATACACACATATATTCATTTTCTTAGTTGCTGTTTAAGCATTGTTACACTATAATTACAACTGGGCCAAATGTAAAAAATATGGTGGTCATAAAGGTACTCATAACACATTAAGAATAAACAACATAACGTCAAAATATTTATTTTTTGGTATAAGCAATATATTGTTTTGATACATAAACACTTACAACTAAATATTCATAATTTATTTAAAATACAAAACATATTTTAATAATTTATTCTGTAAAACTATAGTAAAGGACGGAACCCACAATGCACAAACTCGAGGGAATATACAATAGGGCTGTGCAATTATCACATTCACTTAAATGAAAAACTAAGATGGCGTACTTAAATAATAAACAAAATATTTCATAGTTTTATTCACATCAGTAGGTTAAAAAGTAATTATTTTGGTTTTAAGCTATGAATAATTATACATCACTTGGTTTACTGAATACAAAAATTAAATTTTAAGACGTATTATTTTTCCTTTAAATTATGAATTAAAGTAACTATTAAATAATTCCATTGTTATTTAGTTACTAACAAGTTGCAACCTGACTTTTAATTACAAATATAAAACGGGTAACAATTTAGATTAAGGAGGAAACGCCATAAAAAACAATTCAATAAATGCATAGCCCTAAGAAAAAGGTATATTATATGTTATTAAATTGAACTTTAAAAATACAACAAATAAAATAAACTTCAGCTATTCAGAAAGTAATGCTATGTAGATGTCCAAATTCTGTGTGTAAAATTATTGTCTTGGAAGATAGTTCTGAAAAATATGAGGTTTAACACTGAGAATTTGAATGCATACCAGATGCCTCCTAGTGAATTACAATATTTTTACACTGAGTTTATACTGTTGTGACTAAAAATAAAATACTGAAGATCTAGCCAATTACTTTAAATTTTAAAGAGGTCAACATTCAGCTATAACCATGTCAACCCTCCCATACGTCAAAAATACCTGATATAGTAGTAGAAGAGTGACTTGTCCAAAAGCTTATAAGCCTCCAATCGTATAGTCATAATCCCATTTTATTGTTACAGCTAACGATTAAAGCAGTAAGCCTGTTTTCTATTTTTCTTGTTACTGGTTAACTTTTTACATATATAAATGTTAATTGTTGTTGATTCTATTCCCATCCCTCATAAATATTACACAATAGCTCTGCAAGTCCATTGAAAACATTTCTATGGGAATTGTTAAATCATATGGGACACTCATGAGTTAAAGCAAATAACAATATACATTAATGTATTTTATAAATATTATACATGATTATCCAAAACTAGTCCTCATATGGTAATGGTTGGACAGAACATGGCATCATCCTTTCTATGAACCATAGGAGGAAATCAGCATTACTTTCTGACAGCTCTTGTATTAATAAGCACTCAAAATAAATACTATACTTATTGCTTATAAAATGGTTAAGTTATTATTTACAATCTTTTTTTATTTATTGATTACTTTAAATATGTTATGAAGACTCTTGATTATATCATTAACCTTATTTATGTATGAGTAGGGTAGACGTCCCTATTAACTGACCACCTTCGGGACCAAACTTGGTTGGATAAAGGAAAAATCGCTTAAAACAAAAATCACCATTATACAATCCCTAGGCTATAAGATATTGAAATGAGCTTAATGTTATGTATAGCCAGCCATTAATGTTTGTTTCATAGTCACCAAAACTTATTTATGTTTCATTTCACTCATTGTATGAATTAATTGTACAAAATACAATATGCTATACTCACAAAATATAATAATAATAAAGGTAATATTGTACCGCCCAAGATGTAAATCACAACTAAAACAATAGAAGCATTAACTTTTAATGACTTGTTCATTGTTATTGTACTGACTACAGCTAAAATTGATGTGTATCACTTCCTGAAATGGGGATGGTTAACCTCATGTGCAGTTGATCCAAGGGCGGTAAAGAAGGTGTGGGCACCTACTGCATGTATGTATATAAAACCAATTACTATCACGGTCACTATCACCCTGAGAACGGAAAACCACCAGTCGGTCTGAAGTCTGGTAGTCACAGGTACCCCGTTATTGATGAGAGCATATTAAAAATTATTAAACCGTCTCGTTGAACCAATTTATATGCATCCAGCAATGTCTTTATGAATTAACTAAAGAAATACTATCTAATATTATAATCACACAGATGAAGAAGGTAGCAAAATAAAACAAAACAGATAAAAGTAGAGTACTACACCACACATAGCGGCTGTCATCTTCGACTGAGCGTCACTTAACTTATCAGTGACACAATTATTTTTAAGTAAAATTATGGTCAACTGTAAAAGAATTACAGTCTTAAGAATCTCAAATTAATTTATATTGACATTTCTTATCTGTTAAAAAGCAGCCTTATGTACATACTTGGTGTCGACTAATTTGGCCTTACTTTAAATTTGATTTTTTACTATTGAAGGGGATTGGGAAGGTAGCAGCATATTTTCACACATTCACCTTTGTCCTTCACTTATTTTGTCTCTTCTGTGATGCTTGGTTGTTGATGGTCTATTAAATAGACTCAATAACAAAGGCTTAAGAACAGAGCCACACAGATGACATTGTCATTATAGTAAGAGGTAAGCATGAGACTGCATTAATTTAACAAACTAAGAAAGCTCTGAATTTGGTGTAGGAATAAATAGTGTGTAGAGGAGAGAGAATAAGTGTAAACCCCTCAAAAACTACTATAGTTCCCTTTATCTAACGGCAAAAGCTTAACCTGCAGCCTCTGTCTCTAGGGGGCAGTAAGGTCGCCCTTTCGAATGATATTATATATGTAACCATTGTCCTTGATAAAAAGCATTTAAGATGCTATGCGTTTTGGTGTGGTTGCTCTTCAAACTATCAGACAGTTAGGAAGCATTGGCAAAATGTAAAGTTAAAATTTCTTTGACAGAATGGGTGGCTATAGAAATTTCCCTCTACTAGAAAAGTCTCCAAGGTATGAGACAAGTGAAAGCTATTCTTAGACTTGAGAAACTGGTCATCAGATTCAGAATCAAAATCTGTATTGCCGTTACAAAATATATGTATGGGATCGTCACAATCTAGGCAATACAATAATCTCAAAATGGTCACAACTACATACACTTATTCTCTGTTGTGTTGTCAGTACATTGCTCACCTAACTACCACTTGTATAAGATGGGTATCTCTAAATCATACAAATGTTGTTTCTGGATGAAGTTCAAGGAGACTGTCATACACATAATTTGTGGTTGCAAAGCGACTGTTCTGATTTGGTGAAAACACCTTCACAGGGCATTTCTTAAATCTGCTGAAGCAGATCAGGGATTTATAAAAAGCTTCAAGGTGACCTAGGTTGTCTAGATTTCACTGCATTCTCATAATAGTTCCTTAAGGTCATGGAGAATGGTGTATTCACTTGCCCAATTGTCCCCTGTATTTAACGTAGGTTAGTTATCTACCTGAGGAAAAGATCAGATTAGACATATCTAAAGATAGTAATTTATCTTGTTTTACTAACATTACATTGTAAAAACTAGTTTTCTTATTATGATCAAACATGCACGTTTAGTTAAAGTTTTTTTGCGGTGGGAGGAGGCAGAACCCCCAAACAGTCCCTTGTAATACTTTGCTCTTGTTGCACACCCAGTCAACATAAAACCAATGTAATAAAGCAACACTGATAATTACTAAATACGGGTAGTAAAATATTCAAGCTATTCTTTATACCAATCTTATCATATCTGAAACATTATGATCAAACTAATTACAATAGGCATTAGGCAGTCAGCCACTGATATTCTGATGTCGATCCTTGGATTATTTGCATAGATTACAACTTGCTTGAGTAGATAACTGTTAATCAACGTTAGTGTGGCATGAAAAATGCTATCCTTTTAGCACTAGTTTACAATGACTAGAAGAGTTTCAGGTACTAAGGATCAGTTTGGATACTCCCCCAGTCCTAAATGTGTTGGGCCGTTGGTTGGCATCGCAATAGAGCTTCAATTTGAAGGACATTAGAAATAAAAAATTGTTAAAATCGGCAATTTAAAACTAGAGAAAGTTTCTTTAACGTTTAACTATAAGTTAAGTTATAGTAAGATAAATATTTATATTAAATTGCGATACTATAACTTACACCATTTATAAATTTGTATCAGTACTACTTTTTGTGTATAGATCCTGGATCATCTAAGAAATGGGAAAGGAGATCCATATGTTATTGAAGGATGAGGATTTCACAACACATTTTAAAATTGTTAGTGTAAATTAATCAGTGTAAAACATCTATACATTCTTAAAATACAAGAATTAATATTTTTAAGGAATATGTCTTCTGCTTTCTAGCTTCTACAGTAAGTGTGGCAACTAGTGGTGTGACTGACCAAGACCAAGCTAACATGCCCCAATGGTGGCTTAAGAAACATGAGCTTTTTCTAAGAACGACATAAATGTTGATCATGTAAAATCCTTACCAAAAGCTAAACATCCAGAATTTTAACTTTAATTGTATTACTGTACTAAGTATTAAATAGAGGTTTAAATACTTGATAGGTTATTGATTATTTATTGGTTATTGAGACATGTTTGTTCAATTTTACGTTGGGCTTGGCTTAAATATCTTTGGGGTATCTAAGAAGTCACCCTTGATTGAATTACCTACATCAAATAACAATTGACTGTATTTAAGCATTTGAAAGCTGTAAATATCTTAAATGAAACAAAACCATTTTATAACTAAATATAACAACTACAAATAAGCCACATCTTTCCTATTCATTAAACAATGCTATTTTTAGTGATCAACAATACAAGTGGTAAAACCAACTAAATATTAAGTAATATGCAAAGTGAAAAATAAAATAAGAACAATAAACATAAAGAACGGTGGTAAAGTAACTTAGGGCACTAGTAAAACATACAGTTTGGGTCGTACACGTAAGTTAGACATCTGCTTATACAACTATGCCTCCCTCACTTTGCTTACGTCTAGGGATGATTACCTTCTTTCTTATAAACGAACATACAGTACACAGGCACCTTTAACTTTGCAGAATGCAAGTAAATAAATAGTTGAAACATAAGTATTTACCAAGAAAAATCCAAATTAATAAAATTAGTAAATTTTTTCATACAACTAAAAGATGTGCACTACCATATTACACTTCTTTAATATATTTCTATTAAACTTTTTAAATGGTGATAGAATATCCATAATGAAATAGAAAAATTTGTTACTTTAAAATTACAATATTACTAATAATTTTAAAATGTATTATTTTACTACAAGCAAAGTATATACTGTATATTTCTGTTCATGGCAGAAGAATCATTTAGTCTACAGACCTACTTATTAAAGCATAGTAAAAGAAACAGTAATTATTTTACTCTCAGGTTGTGCGTTATCACCGCAAGAGTCAATTCAAAGTCAACAATATAAAGATGAAAATAGATTTCAATTATTTACAATAGGGACTTAACAGCATATATAACAAGTATTTTAGAATATCAGTGACCTGTTTTCTTAATTAATGTAAATCACAATATTTTAATTATTAATATACATTTTTCTAAAATTCACTGCCAGTTGATATATTTGAAAATGGTTCCAAAGCGGATGAGGGAGCATCTCTCTACATGCCTCGGAATTTTGTAGAGTTACATCACACATATTATGTAGTAGTGAGTCATTTTTTATTAATTTAATCCCAGATATTTGAATAATTTTAAATACAAATTTTACTGTATATTTTCATTCACTTTCACTGTAGTATTATATTGAATAAAATAGTATTACACTAAAATGAATAGATAAGCAAGAATCTAACCCTGTTGAACCTCAAAACAAGAGCTCTTTGTTTAGCTTATTGTGACAGCACTATCTTAACTTCTTTCCTGTCATGTTCACTTATCTCACATGAACTAAAAGTGTGAACCTGTGTATTAATGGTTTAAAATATTTGTCATTATTTGGCAACGTTTTAGTGAAATATAACGAACTATGTGGTCAAATCTTTTCAAAGTCTTCTTTTTTACTATCAATTCGGCTTATTTCCTATAGATAGGTACATAATGTAGAAATATAGAAGTTGGTATTGTGGGTTTTTTAATGCAGCTGTCAATTAGGTACAACTTTTTATTTTCCATTTTAAGCCATTAATTATCTTTTGGAAAAAGAATTGTATGTGAAATTAGTTGTTATTCTTTAACAATACGATCACATTCAATTCAAACTCACAAAACACTAAAAAAAAAATAAATTATACTTCAGAACAAATAACTATTTTTATTTTAAACAAATATCTCATATAAATAATAACACATTTTTCAGCCTAAAATACATTTAAAAATTGTCTGTGCTAGAAAAATATCATATAGTAAAGTGATCGAAACACAGAAAGAGAGAGAGAGAGAGAGTCAGACAAAGAAAGACAACATAGGCATAGAGTGAAATTTATTGAAAAGGAGTTAAAGATTACTAAGGACAGAGAACGATATGCAAAAAATGTTAAACACTAAAATACATAACATCATGTGAACACTACCAAATAAACATTCAATGGTGTGAGAGAAAAAGAGGTTGAATTTGAATAAAATGAGAAATGGAGCAGTTACTGGAATTGTGAAAACGAAGTTATACAATCTGGTCAAAGATAAGGGGAGATGAATTAGTAAGAAGAAGATAGCAAAGAAATAAGAAGAAGAAATGAAGAAGTTAAGAAGTCATGATGGGCAGTTATGAACAGCGTTTCTATTTCTAAAAATGAAAACTATGGTACTTAGGCTTGTACATTACAAGAGTTATGGGCGTTTTTAATATTTAAATGAGTGTATTATAAGCAGTGGTATTTATTATATCCCAGTAACAAAATACAAAGTAAACTAAACCTCCAACAAAAAGACAATGCTTATGTATTACAATATGATAAATACAAAAATTATGACGATCTTTATGGATAAAACTCAAACTAACGAGAACTTAGCAGACAGAACTTTTAAGTTATGATAAAAAATCAACTGTTCATGCCAAGTTGAGTGGCCCAAACAGTGACACAACGCTCTACCGATGTTTAGACAGTTCTTCCTAACAGGGTAGCAGTTATAAAATGTTTAAAAAATATTTGTGGGCGAGAGTGATTCCTGGTTCAACATGCCTGGTGTGAAAACTCAGTTTACAGATTGGTTGGGGAGGGAGGGAGGGGGTGAGTTGTTGACTCCCAGACTAATGATTGGTATGGTGAGAACATTCTACAATTTTGGTTTTAACAGTGATTCATAGTACATAAGACTTGGTTACAGAATGATCACTGGCAAATTTATTTAATGCAAATTTTGTCATCACACCCTGTATTGGTAGGGGTAATTCTGTGTGGTGTTTGTGTTCATGTTGTTCTCTCTGATTTTTTAAGAAGTTTCATTAGTTTTTTAAAGAAATTGTAAACGAAATTTACACCTTATTGTTCAGTTTGACACCAGGTACAGTTACAAATAAACAGCTTTAACAACATCAAGGTAATGTCTCACATTTTTATATTTTTCACAATAAGTTTCTGAAAATATTGGTATATTATTGCAAGCAAGATTAAATGGGACAGTTATAAGGAGGGACCTCTCTATAGATGAGGCAGTGCTCACCTTTGGACCTGGCTTTGAGCTGCTACTGATAACTAGATTCAGTAGATTATCAGACCTTATCTATTTGTACTTCTTATCAGACCTTATCTACTTGTTTATTTTACAAATTTTGTGAGAAGTTTCTCATTGAGTGTTATTGTAGAATTTAGTTTCATCCAAATTTTATTTATTTATTAAAAAAAATGATAGGGCTATACTTTGTTCAGAGTGCTTGAGCTGGTATTATTTTAAGTCTACACATTTTTCTCTTGATGATTTCCGTAATATTGAGAAATCAAAAATAAAATGGGTGTGTGTTAAATGTTTGAACACAACTTAATGAGGTTTTAGAAGAACAATTAAAAAATATGAATGAAGTGGTGAAAACGTTAAATGAAGACTTACTTCAAACACAAGAAATAAATAACTTAAAAAGTAAAAAAGTTCATTTGGAGCATATGTTATTGAAAAATAATGAAGAAATTGTAAAAATGGAAAATTTAATGACAAAAATAAAGAAAACCCCGGTAGAGGAATTTATTACAGTCATGAAAGCTAAACACCGAAAGAGCAGACTTAGCTTGCTGTGGTTCTTTACCAGAAACTTTGTGTTTGAAACAGTTAACTCCATTAGTTCACAATACAAACAGTAAACAAAAACCAAAAACTTAAGTAATCTGTAACAAACAGCTTTGTTACATGAAAATCTGTTTCATGTTCTCCAAATTGATGACAACACACATGAAAGTGTGGAAAATTATGTGGAGGTACAGAGCAGCGGTCAAAGGAACAGAATGTTGATTTGTGCAGATAGCCATGGCAGAGATCTAGCCTGGCATTTGAACGGATTACAAGACGGCTTTGAGGCAGTAAGATTTGTTAAACAAAATGGATGCACCTAGCAAATTTGTGATAGGAAAAATATTACAAATGAGGTTTCTAAAGAACAAGATATATTAGCCATTACATCAGGCACAAATGACATAGCCCACAATGAATCAAAAGAGTTTTTAATTGGTATCTCTGAAACTGTAAATCAAGTTAAAGAAAAAAATGTTGTTTTAGTAGATGTACCAAACCGATACGACCTTCCTGAGTGGTCATGTGTAAACAAAAAAATTCGAAAAAACCAATTTTGAAGTAAAATAGTTAAGAGATATAATAATGTAAGACTGGTAGAAGCAAACAATGCTGGTAGAGAACTCTTCACTCGCCATGGCATGCACTTTAACATCAAGGGTAAAAGATGGTTGACACAGGTAATTATCAATGTGATAAATAGGAAAATAGTTAGTAATCCCGCTGAAGTGACCACAGACAGTGAAATTACTTTAAACTTAAGGGACAAGGAAGAAGAGCTAACAAAATAGCATTGTGTGATAATAACACAGATACTATTGAGCGTACTGTTGTAAAGAATTCTGCACAGATTTAGTTGTTATTTATAAATATACAAGGAATTAAGAGCAAAATGGAATAATTAGAAGTAGTGATAAACATGAATGACTGCACAGTGGTCTGCATTGCCGAGCATGGTTGCGGTCAGAAGAAGTTGGGCTTCTAGTTCCAGAGAAATTTTTACTGGGAAACAGTTTTTGTCGCAGCCAGCATAACCATGGTGGTGTGAGCATTTTTGTTGAGAGCAATTCTATTTTTAAAACAATAGATTTAAGCATGTATTGTCAAGAACTCCATTTTGAAGTTACTGGTATAGAACTCGTTAATGAAAATTTAATAATAATTTCACTTTATAGATCACCAAAGGGAAGGACTGATATTTTTCTGCAAACTCTAGAAGTACTTTTAAGATACTTAATAGGCCTAAAATGTAAAATTGTTATAGGTGGAGATATAAATGCAGAATTTGACATTTTAACTAAAAAAATAGTGGTAATAGTGTTTTAAATATACTCACACAATATAATATGTATTGCACAAATTGCTTAGACAATATAATTATCAATATAAATTTTCAAAATTACAGTAGAACCCCTCATATCCGGCCACCAAGGGACCGAGCCCCTGGCCGGATAACGATTCGGCCGGATAAACCAACCTACAGTACACAGCACTTGACGAAACAAAACAATTGTACTATACTGTACTAACCGCACTGGAAATAATCAACGAACTGTTTACAGGTTAAACCTATTAGCTCAACTGAGGACAACACAGGAAAATGTAAAAAAATAGATACACCAAAATAACGCAAGAGTCGTGGGAGACTAGTGCGTGCAACTGCGCGTCTGCAAGCCGTGGTAAATAAATTTCGTTATTGGCTTCCGGGAAGTGACCGGATAAACCGAGGTGCGGTAAAACCGAGGCTGGATATGAGGGGTTCTACTGTATAAGTGTGAGATTCTGAGACCAAATTTATCTGATCATGATGCTCTGTATTTTAAAATATATTTAGATAGTTTGTGTATGTACACTAATGGTTTGGTAAAAAATCAAATGCAGGTTGTGTTTAGGCCAATAACAAAAATTAAAATAGTAAAGTTTAGAAAAATGTTGGTGGATGAAGATTTTATGGCAACTTTGGGACAGAATGAGTCAGCCTGTATTTGTTTTCAAAAATTCTTTCATAAAGTTTTGATTTATTTGAGAAGTCTTTCCCAAAAAAGGTGTGTAAATCTAATCTGGAGCTTAAAAAAAAGAGAACAGCAACTTTGAATTGGTATACACAGCTGATACACATTGGTGTATAAGCTGATCTTTGGGCAGCCGAACATAGCCCACATGAACGTCCGGGTGTTGTATAATACAATCATGATTGGTTCCTCAATAGCCACACAACGCAGAAGTGATTAACTCATACTACTAAGGAAATTCTTTACTTGTTTTATGGAAAGCGTCTCCAATTGAGCAATAATAGCCTACAGGAGCACTCTGAGGAAATTCAAAATGATTGTAAAATATGATAATAATGCCAAGACTTAGTAAAAGAATATACTATCACATTTTTGCACACTGCTTGGTTACACAGGTAAAAAAAAACCAAATACTATATAGGTTACAAAAACACGTATATAGGTGGATAATTCATTCAAACATTTGTAAATAAAATCGCTGTACAATACAATTGGTAGATTTGTTACACTTATATAGGTGGATAATTCACTTGAACATTAAAAAATGTGTACATATAATTGATGTACGATACAATAGGTGGATTACTTACAGTAGAAGGCACTTCCCAGGGTCAGCTACACACGAAATAATGATATGCACCAACAAGAAAAACCCATCTTGTTAACAATGATATGTATTACAGACGGCTTTGGAAGCGAGAATGACCGAAAATGTAAGTCAGAGTACTTATCAGAGATGGAACTATGATAATTATGCAACCAACACTCATGTAAGATAAAAATAGAAATACTGATTGGTAAAGAGTGTTTCCCAAAAAGTAAGGAAACATTTGTTTTTAAAGTACAGAAGAGCAGCAGCTAAAAGCTAAGGTAATAAGGAACAAAGTTTTGGAAAGATATAGAGTTCAGAGTCATTTAAAATATATAGTGCTTTAAAAATTTGAAAAATGAAGGTAAAAGATTTGAGTATATACATAAAAGAATAAAATAAATTTCTGACCTCTAGGAACAAACATAAGAAAGTTTTTTTTGAAGACAATACTGTCAAAACACTTTTATGTTTAAAAAATGAAGAAAATAATACAGTCTTGTTGGAAAATAAAGGCAACTTATAAAAACAGTTTATTGGTGGAAATAACATTAAAAATGTCATAATAAACATTTTTATGTCCCAATAAAGAATTAAATATTGTAAAGTATTATGCCACTTAAAATATTTAAAACTGAAATTTTCTCCAATATATTCTTTTAACTTATTGAGTTTCAAATATGTGCTGTATTTTATATTATATTGTATTATGTTTGTGACAAGACAAATTATTTTCATCATTCTAAATAAAACAGTAATTTAAGACTATTTGAAATTAATACTTTTACTTATAATAACCATATACATGGCCCATTTAACAGCATTATACATTTTCATCACAAGTGCCAAAAAAGGCGATTTTCTGATACATGATTATGTTTTACAGAAATTAAGTCAAGTACTGGAAAAGCACTTTTGGTATGAGTTATGAATGACACATTTCTTCAGATTGCAAAACAAGAAACATCGTTATATACTCTATATTAAAATTTAAACAATTATTTAACTACCAAATGACAATATGTTTTACACATATTGCAAACTGAATAACACCAGCTGATTTTAAATACTTAACAACAACTGGCGGCAGGACTGGGAAGATCACACTTTATACAATAGGTTATACAAAACTGTTATCGAAAATATTTACTTCCAGTAAAGTGTAGTAATAAGTATACACTAAATCAATAACTGATATTATTTTATAACTAATACAGGATAAAAGGAATTTTCTCTTTGGTCACAAACAGAAATGTAATAGAAATTTTGTTATTTTACAAGAAAAGATTAGTATTTAGCGTTAATGTCTCCAGTTTAACTCAATAGTTCTGTATTAACTATTGATGGAAATTTAAACAAACTATAGTGACATAGAATACAAAAATATCAACAAAACAATACAAATCAACAGCCCTGTTGTGAATTTAGTGAGTACTAAGCATGTTCAATACAAGAGAACTTCAAATTATTATGTACGATAGTACATTATTATTACGTAAAATTAATTTTTTCAAATTGTCCCATATTGTGATAGCTGCTATTGTGTGCTTTCTCTGAGAATCTTCATACTGTTTGTTAAGTGATTTGTTGAAGAACTGGCAATAAATTTGTGGCAAAGATGAGCCAAAGCCTCTGATAGACAACTTAATTTTTGAACCTGCTGGCCACTAAGATATGTTAAAAATTTAAATTATGACAGAGTTTACACATTTCAGTGTCTGCTGAGGAAGTACTCAATATGGATTAAAACACTGAAACATATTTATGTAATTTGAAATCATTTGTACCCTGTCAATTCAAGTAAGACCTTGAAGAGGTCTATGGAGAGGATGATTATAGGAAGTGAAACGTAATCAGTGATCAGTCACAGGAACAACTCCAGCAAGTATTTTATAGAAGTTTTGAAAATTCAGATAAAAGTAGGCACTTTAAGGCGAGTACAGATTAAGGATGAGCATGGTGAGCTTAATAGGTACCTAGTACTTGTACCGTTGTAAAGGTTTACTGATTATTAATAAATATGATTAATTAAAAGACCAGTGACTAATGTTGATCAAGGGATTTCAACGATTCATTGAGAGGGCCAAACTATAGAGTTCGTGGTTTGGGTTGTATCAGCAGACTAATGAAATCCAGCATCCAGTGAGATATTCCACCCCTTCATCATCCACAAGTGACCGAGAAGCCTGTAGAAGGCTCATGTCATTGAAGAGATTAGTATAGATGTCAGGTGATATGTAAAATCCTAGTCCCTTACAATCTTCAAATCCGACTTACAAAAGTAACTGGTTAAGAGGAGCACATCAATCCCAATTTAATGAAATAGTTTCAATTTCCTTTTAACTTAATCTTCTGTAAAGTCAACATCATTAATTGAATTGCTAATGTGAACACTATTGATATTATGAACTAAAATTTTAATGAACAAATAAAAATAGCCCAGAAACTACGTGGCCTATTTTGTACTGGTATTTAGTTTGTAGCACGTTTCTCAAGATCCCAAAGAACTGCTTCAGTTTCAGTACTAATGCCTGAACAACAGAGTAGTGAAACTGTTTCAGAAAGACTTGAAAATATCAGAGATATAATATGAAATTTATTCACATCTATAAACTTAATATCTTAATAATGAGATGGGAATGGTAATCAGTCACTGTGATTATCTTTTTGGTTAGGAAGATCTTTTATCATTAGTAGATTATAAATAAACTAAAAACTTTGTGAATAATATTCAGTAAACAAGAAAAACTCATCTGAATACAATACAATACAATAAAATTAGATGACAGATAAACTTAAACACTTTTAAGCAAAATAATGCTTCGTAAAAACTCTTGGGATGTAAAACATATAAAGAGATGTATCACTATATATACTGTGCAGAAAAATAGTTGAGTGGAAGGATATATAATACAGGTTTGTTCTGCTCTTATTAAAATGAAGGTAAGTTTCCCTAATTTCCCATCTAATTTATAGCAGTGCAAGTAACTGCCCTAAACAGAGTATTTTAGTGGTCCTGTGCCCTTACCTACAGATGTGAGATAAGCGTACTATTAGTTTTTTTACTGTAATAAGAAACAAAGGTTAATTTATTGTGATATATATGTAGTGTTTATGGTGATGAAGTAATTTAATTTTGAATAGTTTGTTGTTGGTGAACAATGTTTATTGATGGAAAAGAAAATATTCTTGATGTGAGCACAGCAGTAGGCCAATGACCTCTCCTACAGTTGACATAATCGGTGCTAATTGGAAGATATACATAACAAGTGAAGCATGGAGTCTACGCAGATACCCTATGACTTTTCATGGGGCTTGAACTCTATCTTGGCTGTCAACATTTTGTGAATGACAATAAAGTGAAATACACACTGGATAAACTGGCTAAAGCTTTTTGTGGCAGATTATTAAAATGAAATAAAAAGATTATTGATAAGATATCAAATACGCTTTGATAAAATGCTTGCAAAAAATAGGATCATCAAAAAAGGTTATAAATTTGACAATTTTTAAATAGTAAAAAGTTTGTATAGTTTAGAAAACTTAATTTTAAACATTCCTCATATAAAAAAGCTGTTGACAATCCTTAAGAGTAGAACAGTTTTTATTTGTCACCAGTCAAATATTAATTCCTACGATCCTGCTTTAGAATATCATACCTACAGAGTACATACATATGATATACACAGTAGGATAGATCACAAAAGTTGAGCTATATAATTAGAGAACTATTACTGAGAATAATTTACTAAAAAACTATATTAAGACCATTCTAACCGGTTACATACACCAAACGCCAATATTACGTTTTATAAAATTATGTTCTTTTGTTAGGTATTTTGTTACATGATATGTTGCTTCAAAATATAAAATAACTTTAATAAATTTGGACGTTACACTATTTTATTAGTGTAACATAATTCCAATAATTATTTGGAATAACAATAAAGTATTAACATTAACTGAAGTGAACATTGTGAACACACAAATTAAGGCTTTTAAAAAGTAATTTATTGGTATTAAATAATAAAGGGTTAACAAATTAACCTAGGCATACATTATGAAAGGAAGAGTATTGCATTCTAACATATTTTTCATTATAAATAATGCTGAACCACTTTACAACTTACTGTTTTCATTAGGTCACTAAGTGATGTTTTCTACTAAAAACACATTAAATAGGTAGATAAACTAAGTAACATTCTTGACAGGTCATCATTGTCTTTATTAATAACACTATCTAGACTTCTCAAGTAGACTATAATACAAAAATACATTCAACAAACTCGACAATGTAAAAAGTGACAAAACACCACTATTCAGTCAGTGATTAAAATGCACTCTTACAACGTATTACAATCAAATTTTGTTCTTTATGCACCAATACCATATTATATTTTCCTATTAGCAATTTTAATAAACAGTATTAACAGTAAATTTACATACTGTAGTATATCTTGAGCTTGATTAAAAAATAAATTTCAAGTTAATTTTAAACAAAATTGTTCATTTAACAAAATATAATGAAACCAACTGAAACAACCAAGAAAAACAAACTAGAAATTAAAACTATATACTAATAACCTGAAGTGAAAAGCCAAAGTGGCCCTAATTGAAATCCTGGACGATTAGATGTTGCTCTCCAAAAATACCATCATTAATGGTTTAGAATATCTTGTAAGGTTTGGGACGATAGACTGAAAGACAGACTGACAAAAGGTTGAAGTGAGCAGAAAATTGTTGTTTACATGTCATCAGTTCATCAATCTTTTGAGGTTGGTGATGGAGATTGACCCATGTAAAAGATTTATGTGTAAACGTGTTAACAATTTGGACTTGATCATCTGTTTTTAGGTTTTCTGTGCTGACACATAGTCAAATACAAATTTTTACCTACCGCTTTTGTTGAGCTGAAAGTTACTTAATAAATAATTATTGTAGCACCAACATTTTATTATTAAACATGTGTTTTTCAATATCAAGATTAATTAAAATATTGATTGTGTATGGTGTATATGTTAAAAATGATGCTACTCATCAATCAATCATTCTCTAAACCGACACTCAAGACTCATCATCCAACATACAAACAAGAAACAGGAAAACAACAGTTCTGGTAATGACACTTCAATTAACAATAGTGTTATAATGTTAAACCTAACTTGTTACATGCCAACCAATAGCTCTTCTTGTTGCCAGGTGACACGTTAGACGAGTCTAAGGTAGCCTACATCACTTACATCTGCCTGTCAACTGTAAAATAAGCCCCCTTTGCATTTAAGTTGCATTTACTTGATTACTACTGTATTCTACCAATATATAACTAAATATATAACTATATATCCCACAATAATGCAGCTGTGTCTATAAAGATTCTCTTCAATGGCTGTATTTTTATTTATATATAAAACATTTTTTTCACATATTAAAAAAGTCCTACGGGAAAAGAAAAGAAAAATTCAATTGAATGCCTAGAATTACTTTGGACATCTTTGTATAAAATGGTCAAAATATAGTACTAAAATATAGTATTGATAAGATTTTCAATTCTTGTAAGTGTTGTTTATATTTCTCTTTAAGGAGTTTAATGTAAAAAAATATTTTTTATTTTACAGAATAATGGAACTTAACCTTTACAATAGGACAGGCTGGCAGTTTACCAATTCCGTAACAAATATTTTGATCTTACATTTTATATTGTATTTTCAACATTCGACAAAAATAACTCTTCATTCTTCCAAATGGGACTCCCTCAAAACTATTTAGATCAAAATAAATAGTTTAGCAGACATTGTTCATTACATCTTAAACTAAAAACTTTACATTCTTAGACACCTTTATAACTGCCTCTTATCTAGATGAGATAAGTAAAGAATATAAAAAATAGATTTACCTCTTTCCATTTAAAATGTACATAGATGATAACAGTAACAAATTCTAAAATGGGTTAACAACACTATTTTACAAATGTACAATGAATTATGGTAAAAAACTATGTTATGTTTAATAAAAAGACCAACCATAAAAAAAAAATAAATGTCAAGTTTAAAAGTAAACAATTAATTAACTGAAACATTAGAACAAGAATATTATGAATATTAGAAACAGGATATTTTTCAGGTATTATAAAATATGACACATTGCAAAGTAGTATATGAACTAGTAAACATGGAGAAAATAGAACATTCATAAGGCAATTGACCATCTTTTGCATATTAATTTCAAAATCTGCACAATCTACGTAATCTTAGCTTGTGTTTTACAGTTCATGTATGGGTTCTGCAATATGCGTGGGGATGTCTCCATTACTCTCAACAGCAACTGGTCCAAATAGTCTTCCAAGTCTCTCTTTTGCTGTTGGAGGTCCATTACCATATCAATCAATTCCTGCAACATGGCCAAACCTTTGTTCACAAATTCATTGACACACTTTTCCTTACAATTAATAACAATAAATAGAAGAAAAATCTAGAGCTGACGAATTTTTTAGTTTTTCTCTATGTAAATATGACAGGAGAAAACAGGTCCAAATGCAAATAATTAATTTTCGGTGTAAATACCCACTAACCCTTTCCACTTGAAAAGGGAAAAGGGTACACACACACACACACACACGCGCGCGCGCATGCACGCACGCACACACACACACACACGCATGCACACACACACACACACATTACATTCATACATATACAAAGTAACAAAATATTGAAGCAAAATCTTCGACACTGTATATGGACTTCTCTATAAGTAAGCTGACAGTTATTTCTAGATTCTCTAAAATTAAAATAAATTCATATTCTGTCATAAATTAAATGGCTTATTTAGAAGATAAAGAATTGTAGGTTTTCTTCTTAAAGATAGATCTTCAAATACTGTCCTCATATGATTCACAGAGCATACAAGACCAGCCAGAAGAGCACAGCATACTCACAAGCATGTTTCTGTATTTCAGCTCGGCTCCCTTATTCATTATTCTTTAAAAATTATGGGTATTTATTTACAATACCGTGACCATGGAAAATGGACTTTTTTTCATGGGTTGGGCATTTATAGCCTAGTATTATTATCACAGGTGCATATAAACTGGGGGGAAAGAATATTATTGTATTATATTGATGCCTTTCGGGCATTATTGCGTTAAGGAGCAGGGGCATCACGTGATCTGGGATTCGACTTTTGCAAGCTCGAGTTAATTTTTTTTCTAAAAGAGCAAGCAGTGCGCAGCACTGCGCAGCGGGCAGGCATCGTTGACAGGATTAACGTACTAGTCTGCATCATTTCAGTAACTTATCACTTACCTTAATGAACATCCAACACAAAGGTGTGCCATTACCACTACTGAACTAGGAGGTTAAGAATAGACACGGAGGAACAAAATAGTTCAAAATGGCGTCCCTTCTTTATTTGAAAGAGCCGCAGAGTAATACCAAACTGTCAAATATGGATAGTGTTGCCAGAGGTACTGTCAAAAACAGAGTTTTCAGAGAATTTAAAAAAATCGTAACTCCTTTGATTTTCGTTGCCGACGAATTTTTTTTCACTATTGTTTTCAGGATAAATTGTAGTTTCCAGGAAAAAAAAATGAACATACCTTTCTATGGTCACGATATTGTAAATTGATACCAAATTATGTTCTCTAGTTTTATGTAAAATCAAGACAACTGTTCACAGTGTTTTATGTAGCAGGCATCGACAGGCAGGGACTATTTAAGAACAATCACTTGACCAATTTAGGCTTTATGATGTTAAACCAATATGTATCATAAGCAAAACTACCAATAATTTTGTTCAATAGAACTAAACTGCAACAAGAACTAAACTAATTGACATCCAAGAAAAAGTACTGTTCATATATATTTTAACCTTAGCTTTTTTATGGCATCAAAAAAATAATAAAAGTAGCTTAAAAACTGCAGTATCAGCCTGAACAGCCTATATTGCTTTATTAGAACCTCATTTCAATTTTGTAATACTAATATACATACAAAAATGACAATAATTCTTTTTTTATGTTTTTTATTGACAATGGAATTGATGTAAGCCAAATTTGATGAGATGTCAATTTTGATGAGGACCCCTCGTTGCTGCGCCTATTGATATAGGTCAAATTTGATGCGAGTGTAAATTTGATGAGAGTCCCAGGTCATAACACCAATTTGCTATGTGTCACTCCCACGTTGGTTACGATAATTTGCTGAAAGTCAGTTCTTTAGAATTATTCACTCACCATGTAGTTGTACGCGCCTTGTCACCAGTGGCACGTTGTTATACCATGTTGTTCATCATAGTATCGGTCGCCATCTTGCCCAATGCTAGCTGTATTTCCTCGTATTACTCAAAAATTATTAGATTTGAATGTCTCTGGTGTTATCACCAGAGACAAGTCAGTGTGTATGTCAGGGTTCCAAAATATATTAAGTAATAATTACAAAATTTAACATCACTCCACACTTTTTGTAAAAGGGATATTTAAAGAAAGTCAAAGCAAGTGACCACGAGATTAGTTTATTAAATGTCACACTCTCAACAATATTATAAACTCACTCACCTTGCAGTGCTTTGATAATTTTAAAAGTCTAAACAATATCCCATCCTTGATTAAATTTCAATATACTATACAACAGATCATTGCTTTCCCAGGAGAACTAACACAACCTCCTTGCTTCGAGTCTGATGGTAGAAGAACGAATCTCCGTATAATACGACGGATACTGATTCAAAACAACACTCATCACTTCTCTCGTTCAAATCATCGTCTTCACGAATAAATTTAATTTAATTCTTTCTTATAATTGTCGAAATTTATCACGTTTACTATAATTAATCAATTTAAGTATTTCTATTTTCTTTTTATTAATTTTTCAAAGCTTTTTATTTAAATTTTTAGTAACATGTGCTTTATGACGTCATAAATTTACAAGTCATTCATACCACAATTGGCTCTTCTGCGTAATTCTATTTAATGTTTTTGTAAAACACGAATTTTGGTTATGTTTACTTCATTTTAATTAATCAAATCTTTTCCCGTATAAAGTTCAATAAATGTCTTCGTTATTAAATAAATCTCAATTCCGACAACATGTGATTCACTGATGTCACAGTCTGCCGATTCATTGACGTCACAGTCTGCCAATTCCCCGCGAATATTCAAATGTCGTAATTTGACCTGTTACAGAATTTTTGGGAGTATAATAGGAATTTAGACAATAGTAAATGTCCAAAATCCTATTACCCTTCCAATAACAACAAATTAGAAAAAATCTTAAGACATCAGAAAAAAGAAGATGCCAAGTAGAAAGTGAGAAAAGAAAACTAACAAAAAGTCTAGAAATAATCTGGTAGTCTATTTGTATTGTATAAACACCTAGTTTATCATGAAATTGATTGAGAATTGTTCCTGGAAAGGAAATTGATCATAAGCTACACTTCTATTGGTGGGAATGTAAATGGGAGCATTTCATAAGGGTTTAAAATATCAAATAATACATTTTGTACAGTTGTATTACATATTTTTATTCAAAGTTTTATAGGGAAAGAAAGTAAAAGAAAAAAAATTATATACATTTTAAAGTGACACTAAAATACTATTTTTCAACATAGTCACCACAAAAATGTAGACACTTATCATAGCGGTGAACTAGTTTTTTAATTTCAGCGTTATAAAATTCTGCTGCCTGAGACTTCAACCATGTAGTTACACCATCCTGCAGTTCCATGTCGTCAAGCACTGCGTTGCAAAGTTCTTTCGCAGTTCTTCATGGCTGAAAACAGGTGATAGCCGCTGGGTGCAAGGTCCGGACTGTACGGCGCAAGTGGATACACCTCCCACTTAAAAGCAACCAGGACTTCTCAAGTCTGATTTGTCATGTGTGGTTGGGACCCATCTTGTACAAAGTTTATGGTAACCTAACGTCTCTGTATCAATTTTGTGTAATAAACTCCATGAAATTTTAGGAAAACTAAATGAGAATTCTTTTATTATTGATCGGTGGTCTTCTTTAATCTTCTCATTGGCTTTAGAGACAATTTCATCGGTCACAATGCTTAGTCATCAACTTCGTCCGTCATCATTCACATTACGGCGATTTTTAATCCTAATACACCACTAACACACTCCACCTTCAGTAATCACATCATTCCCATAATCTTCACAGAGTTGGCGATAAATCTCAATCGGTTTATTGTGTTTAGGCAACAAAACCCGTATTATTAACCGCACTTCATAACTTGCAGGATTTTCAAATGCGTCACACGTTTTAAACTGCTATTGTAAAAGAAGAAGGATTAACAGTAATCTCTCACTAGCATGGCTGGACAGCCAGTGAACGGAGAAATGCCCTAACATCAAAATGACCGCGATAGTCCCGCCCCTAGCGGCTACAGAGTAAAAAGTAATCTACTTCCTGGATAGCCATCGTGGTTCACTTAGAAGCAGTAATAAAGAACATTATCTCCTGCAATCTTATTTCTGATGTGACGATTGCCATTTACTATTGCTCATAGATCAGCTGTGGTTGGTTATTGAGTGCAGACCTATTGTGACCTGTATTCTTAAGTTCAGTGTATGAATAATTAGTGTGTATTTTATTATGTGCATGTCTTAGAGTTAGTTTACATGGAATTGAAACACAACATGTTAGTTGTGACTCCTTACTTGTCCACCTTCCCTTTTATTTCCGCCATTGTTTTAGCCAGCCGTGACGATCACCATTGGCTAGACCCTCTGGTCAGTCGTAGGTGGTTAGTAGACGAGTGAAGACGTATTGTGACCTGTATTCCGTAGTCCAGTTTTAATGATTAGTGTTTTGTATAGTTTTTATTAAGTGCATGTTTATAGAGTTAGTGAATATGACAAACAACATGTAGGTTGTGATTCCTGACTAAGGCGTGCCACAACGCTTTGGTAAGATTTGTTTATTTTAACCTAGTTTGTAATTATGTATTAGGTTAGTTCTTTACCTGAAGAAGAGATCAGATTGCAGATCTCGAAACGTAGTGTTACTGATTTCTTGTTTCACTGAACGATGGTAAATGTCCGGAAAAATCCTGTTTCCTTACTTATCCATTTCACAACGCTTAGGTATAACTTTTTTATTTTAACCTACATTGTTAATTATGTGTTACAATCCATCTGAGAAAGAGATCAGATTGCTGATCTCGAAAAGAAGTCTTACTGATTTTTTTGTATCACTGAATGATTGTAAATGTCCAAAAAATCCTATTGTCCGATAAAATTTGTTAGCTTTACACATTTAATAAATTGTAGTCTGACCTTGTATTGGCAGAAATAATAGCCTGGTCTAAGCAATTTGACCATCTTTTGGATTTTTCATTCAATATACTGGTTAGGGTGGCCACTCAAAACCTCTTTTCAAATTCCCAGTTTTTTTCCTGGCTTTCCCTGTCAAACATTTCTGATTCTCTAGTCTATTTTCAAACCAAATAAACAACTGTAATACTGTATTTAACCCTTATGCCAATACAACAGTAACAGTTTACAACCGCTAAAGTGGTGGATTTGTAAAAACATAATGGTTCTTAGCCCTGAGAAGACAAGTTATATTAATTTTAGTTTAAGAGGTCAAGTGCCTTTTGACGCCGGTGCAATTATTTATAAATGTTTTAATTGTCTTTGTAATAATTCTATTTGCAATTTATCTTGTAAACCGGTTGCAGATGCAAGTGAAGTTAAATATCTAGGCGTAGTGTTAGACAGAGAATTAAACTGGAATAACCACATATTAGTATTGAAATCTAAATTAAAAAATTATTTACGAGTTTTTTATTTTCTGAGGAATTTTTGTGACAAAGAGATATTACGTCTTTTTTATTTTTCATTGGTAAACAGTCGGTTAGACTATGGTATTTCGTGTTGGGGAGGCACTTACAAGACAAAGCTACAGCCTATTTTGAAACTTCAAAAACATTTTATTAGAATTATGGTAAACAAACCTAAAACTGAAACCTCATTCCCTCTATTTGTCAGCCTTAATATTTTACCTCTAAGATTTATGTTTGTGTACAAAACTTTAAAGTTGTTCTACGATAAGAGTGGAAACCTACCGGATGTTGACATTAATGAGTATAGGTTTAAACTTCGCAATGCAAATAACTTTAGAACACCTAAACCACAAAAAAACATTTTTTACTAAAACTTACTTTTTTTTAGCCCCAAGAATATTTAACAAAATTCCTAATGAAATAAAATTTAAAAAGTCAAAATTCTGTTTTTTTGAAGACATTAAAACAATGGTTGTTTTCTTTCTGCGACATTGAGGTTTTAATTGAGGTTCAGGAATAAATGAATTAAATTTTCATTAATTTTCCAAGCATGGTCCACAAAATTTACCCTGAAATAGATTCCAGTAGCATGTATTATCTTACACATGATTACAAAATTTCAATAAAATAGCTTATAGGGACTTTTTTCTTTTTTAAATTTAACTGTCTGAACTTTTTATATTTTTTTAGTTTTTAATAATATAATTACACGGTGTCCTCTAAACAGGCTTGCCTTGGAGGCCCTAAATTTTCTCAGGATTTAAAATATTGTTTTATATGTACATATTAAAAATGTTATTAGTTTTTTCTTCCTCTAGTTGTGTATTTTGTTAGCTTTTATCTGATGTATACTTTAATTAACATTCATATTGTAGTTGCTGTAATGTACATAGTAGTTAAGACTTAACAATTTGGACAAAGGTTTTTTTTTTTTTTTTAGTTTGTATAATTTGATATTTTTTTTTCTTCATTAAGGTCAGACCTGGGAGAGTTTTTGTTTTGTTTTGTTTTGTTTTTTTTTTTTTTTTTCTCACGCTCTGTAACTACTGTATGTATTTATGTTATCCTGAGAAAATAAATTTATTCTTATTCTTCTTATTCTAGTTTATCGCCACCAGCTGTATTTGCAAGAAATGCCACGATGCTGTGGTAGTCTAGCAAATTTCGTCGCTAGCAATATGCAAGAAATTCGGTGACGATTTATCACAATCACCTATTTTAAACTCATTAGATTTTATACTGTGTCTTTCGTTGTGTCGACATAACATTGTGTATACCTAATAACTTTCCTTTCTGTGATATTTACAAAATATACGAGGCGTCTTCAGAAAGTAAGTACTATTTCATTCTACTGCTGCTGTAGCGCTGCAATCGGTGTTCAGCGCATGCGCATTAGTTGTCCTTGTTCCCTGGCTATCTACTCAAGCCATTCTAGTTGTTCTACGAGGGGGTACCCAAAAGTAACCGGAATTGTATTGCTGGCAGCCGGCAGCGTGTAGTACACATTCCTGCCGCTAGGCGTGTGTCGCGCAACCCATTGCGAGCTCAGTGACCCCAGTTCCGTTGTCCTAGTGCATTCTGTTCGTTCGTAGTGACTGTTTTCGCTAACCCTGTTTTGTTCTTGTTTCGTTTTTTGTCATGGCAAGTTTAAGTGAACAACGTGCAGCTGTGAAATTTTGTTTTTTACTTGGTAAAAATGCTGCAGAAACTATTTTAATGTTGAATACAGCTTACAAAGATGATGCTATGGGGAAAACTCAGGTCTACGAGCGGTTCGCTCGATTTAAAAATGGCGACATGTCGATTGAAGACAAACCTCGTTCTGGACGTCCATCAACCTCTCGAACGGACGAAAATGTTGAAAAATTCGTGAACTTGTGCTCACCGACCGTCGACAGACAATTGAGGAACTATCAGAGAGTAGTGGGTTAACTTGGAGCTCGGTTCAGCGAATTTTAACAAGAGATTTAGGACTGAAAAGGGTTGCTGCCAAATTTGTTCCTCGACTTCTGACTGACCATCAAAAGGCACATCGAGTTGAAACTTGCCGCCTTCTGAAAGAACATCTCGAAAATGATCCCGATTTTCTGGAAAAGGTAATTACTGGTGATGAGTCATGGTGCTATGGTTATGACCCAGAAACGAAGCAACAGTCAAGCCAATGGAAGTCGCCATCTTCACCTCGTCCAAAAAAATGTCGGCAAGTCAAATCAAACATCAAAACCATGTTGATTTGCTTTTTTGATGCTAAAGGCATTGTTCATTCTGAGTTTGTTCCTCCAGGTCAGACTGTCAACCAAACATTTTATTTGGAGATTTTAAGATTGCGCAACAGTGTTCGCCAGAAAAGACCCGATTTGTTGCAGACTAGAGACTGGTTCTTCCACCACGACAAGGTTTAGCCAAAAACAGCATGGTTCCGCTGCCCCACGCACCTTACTCGCCTGACCTCGCTCCATGCGACTTTTTTTTATTTCCACACATGAAAAGAGGCTTGAAAGGTCAACGATTTGACAGCGTTGAAGAGCTTAAGAAAAAAACGAAGCTCGAGCTTGTAGCCATTTCTAAAGATGACTACAAAAAATGTTTTGATCAATGGAAATATCGTTGGGATAAGTGTATTAGTTGTAATGGAGATTATTTTGAAGGAGATAAGGTCGTATTGTAAAAAATTTGATAATATATAATTTTTATAAAATAATTCCTGTTTTTTTTTGGGTTTTCTCTGAATGTTTAAAATGTTTAAGACAATTTAGTGATCCCACAAATTGTGAGATTCGTTCTGTAATAAGATTTTTGAACGCAAGGAATGTGAAACCGGCTGAAATTTATCGTCAACTTCGAGATGTCTATGGGGAAGACGTAATGAGTGAAGGAATGGTGAGAAAACGGGTTAGAATGTTCAATGGCGGTCGAACAAAATGTTCATGATGAGAATCGGAGCAGTCGGCCTTCTCTTGTCACCGATGATCTTGTAAGGGCAGTTGACGAAAAAATCCAAGAGAACAGACGTTTCACTATGACAACGCTATCTGATGCTTTCCAACAAATTTCACACACTCTTTTGTACGAAATTGTTATGGACTGCTTAGGTTATCATACGCTGTGTTCCCGATGGGTTCCAAAAATGCTCACTGACGTGCACAAAACCAAAGAGACTCTGAAGTGCTTTGACTTTTTCACATGGTACAGTGATGATGGTGAAGATTTTTTAAACAAAATTGTGGCAGGTGATGAAACTTGGGTCCGTCAAGTTACATCGGAATCCAAACAGCAGTCAATGGAGTGGCGACACACGCAATCCCTGAAGAAATAAATATTCTGAAGCAACAATGTCTGCACAAAAAATTATATGCATTGTCTTTTGGGATCGGAAAGGCCTTTTGCTGATTGATTTTCTCACAAGAGGTGAAACCATTAATACGGCAAGGTATTGCGAAACCTTAAGAAAACTAAGGCAGGCATTTCAAAACAAACGGAGAGGAATGCTCAGTAACTGAATTGTGTTGCTCCATGACAATTCTCTGCCCCATACCGCTGGTGACACTCAAACATTGGTTTGACAATTTCGTTGGGAACAGTTTGATCACCCGCCCTACAGCCTGGACTTGGCACCATCTGATTACCACTAGTTCCTGCACATGAAGCGCAAGCTGGCCGTTTAGTCGAGGTTTACATGGGATCGTGATATCAAAACATAAAATCACTTTCTTTGTTTTAACCTATGTAATCTGATGACCAATTGGAACGTGTGTGTGTGTGTGTGTGTGTGGAGCATTCGTTTAAATACGAAACTGAGGCCTCGGCCGCGATACAAACGGTAAGCGGTGAGTGCTGGAACGAGTAGCAACTTAAAGTTTAATGTTTGTATTGTACATATGGGGAACACTGGACATTAGACACGAAAGACGAGTGGCAGGCCAGTACACCACATGATGCCACTTATCCGATGCCAAAACTAAACGTTAAATGTTTCTCCTGTCGCTCAGCCCTCAGCTCATTCTGTCATTAATGTGCATCATTTCAGACGAAAACGCCCCCTTCTTGGCATTACTTGTTGTAGTTAACCCACTATTTTCTTCGCCAAAAGGTGTCTATTAGGCCTGGTAGAAATCCAACTGATATTCTGCTGTACAAAAAAAATCGGGTTGCATCTCTTATCAAACCATTAAACATATTATACTATTCAACAAATCAAACTCTTAAGTCTGATTATAGGGTGAACACTGTACATTTCAGGCCTGTGCTATCTATCTAACACGTCTTATCAAAATACTATTTTTACTCAAGAACAAGAGTTGGACAACTTCGTCCAGAGACCCCACTTCGGCAACTGAATAATACTTAAAACCTATTTTTATCACGGTCACTACCGCTCAACCGCTTGTTTACTGCTCGTATAGAGCCCAGGTCCGGGACGATCAGTTGGCTGACTTTAATTGTCCAATGCATTGTTGCGTATTTTTTCTTGGGGAGGAGGGGGGCTTGTCGTAGCAGAGGAGTAAAACTAACAAAGATAAACTTCAATACAGTAGTGGATACAACCTCGGATCAACCTGCAAACATATGTCGATCTTCTTTCACAATTTAAAGTACCACGTCTAATAAAATACAACGTTTTGAGATTATTCAATTTTTGATTCAAGGAGCTGTCAAATTAATCTGAGTTAAAATTGAAATTGAAAAAGTAATACTCAATTCATTAATGAAAGCTAGAGCTTAACTTAGATTTATTTACACTACTAGTTTTACTTACCAACTTATTTATATACACTGTAAATTTAGATTTTTACTTACTAAGTTTTAAACATTACATTAATTTTAAATGCTTTACCTCTCGTGATTTTCCATCAATTTTTTTCAAAACTTCTGAAGAATATTTGCTGGAGTTGTTCCTGTGACTGATGACTGATTCAGTTTCACCTCCAATTATGATCCTCTCCATGGAGCTCTTCAAGGAGGAGGTCTTACTTGGAATTGACAAGGTAGAAGTTTTCTTGAAATCTGTGAATATAAAGTTTATTTCAAATTACATAATCAATATTGAGTATTACAATTAAATTATGGAAGTTATGAATAGTATGTTATCATACAGCTGGAGTAATCAGTGACGCAAATCAAGAGTTTACATTAACTCTGAGAATCAGGACAGAGGATGTAGTGGCTTTTGCAAAGATACCTATGATAGTGAGGTTTTGCTCGAAGAAGGCAAAATGTTAGTTGCTCAATTCTGGTTGCCTGATAGGCAGGTTATGTTTTTTATGTGCCGTTACAATTCGTACTACACTGAGTTACATTATTTTTCCACATTGTTTTTTCTTGGAAACATTACAGTACTATTTCTCATGGAGTAAGTAATAATATTCAGGGTGTTTCATATCAGGTGTCTCAGATTGATTATGATAAAATGGTCTATCATTGAATAGAGAACTAACCTGTTTTTATTTTACAACCATGAAACATTTGAGACTTGAATCTAAGATTGAACTAAAGTCAGTTTATTTCAAAATACCTGTATTACACTTGTTAAAAAAATCATTCAGCTCATACAATATCAAGCTTAAACTATATGTGTGGTACAATTTGTTGCATAATTTAGAGACTGAATAATTGACTGTGATTGAATGTAATAATGCAATAATTAAATATAGACAATGTTTAGCTAGGACTATTATATGATGCTAAAATTATTACCCAAAAGTGTGAGTTTAGTAGTCAACTTTTTTGAACTTACATGATTTCAGTTTATTTTCAAACAATGTATAGAATACAGCACTAATAACTTTTTTATGGAAAATATAAAGTATTGCATTTCTTCAAATAAAAGCAAACGTTAATTGAAAAATTAATTTGATAAGAAATAAGAAATTTAGGAGGTAATTCTGAGCTATTACTGGATCAAATTCAACCTGGTTTATACTTTTACAAAAGCTTTCTAATGTAACAAGAGAAGGAGTAAAGGAAAACTAGATGGCGTAAACCATTGTTTCTGCAGCAAGCCATAAGAGGTTCAAAGTCCAAATGCCATGGTGCAGTATTATTTGCATACAGTGCAGTGTTATTGTGTCTGCAAACCGGATATTGAGACTGTGGATTAGCAAAAATGTCTGTCTCTGTCAACCGATTGTTTAAGGCATCCAAATGAGCGTGGGATTTGTCAATGGAAGCTTAGGTTATTTTTAAAAATTTTAATGTGTTTAGAGCAACCTGTGCATTGGGGTTACTAAAAAATTTGCTTGTACAGAGCAGATTACTAGGAATGCTTAAAAATGAAAAAAAATCATTCGAGTTTGCACCGCTTAATCTTTCAACCACTTGAATCCTTAAATAATTGACACCATACTAATGATGAATAATTACTTGTGAATATGGCTAGGCTGTCACAGCAATATTAATTGGGAGCTGCGGCCGTGGCAATAAGAAGCTTGTGGATTTGAATCTCTTATTGCATATGTTTGTGGCATCTATTTTTTGTTTCATTTCCTTACCTTGATGTCCTAGAAAGCGGTTGTAAGAGTATAAACCAAACTGAAGTTGATCCAGTAATAACTCATAATTACCTTTTTTAGGATTCAAATAAAATAACATAATAAACAGCAGTTTTAAACAAATTAAATATCTCCTAGTCTAGTTAAGACAAAAACATGAACATCAATGTATATCATAGTTCATGTTCAAACATTCTTTTATTAATAGAATCATGAATATCAGTAAAAGATAAGTTTTTAACCATTGAAATTAAATATGAATATTTAAATTGATTTAAAATAATTGTTCAATCAGTGAACTATTTACAGAATGTGTTATTTGCAGATGAAGTTGTAAACCCCCTTGTAAATGAATAAGTGGATCTATAAAATATTGTTGAGTAAAGACTAAGGAATCAAGGAGAGTCCACTTTTTGTGTCAATTTTAACAAAAAACCCAGTTACATCCCTCCCCTAATACCTAGCATTACTTCACTTATGAGCCAGTTCACTCAGTTCTTGTTATAGGATTACAACACATTAATTTGTTAAGCTGGATAACAACTGATTCTGGATAGTCAACTGATTCTGGTATAAATTTTTTTTTTCATTTTTGTCCCAACACAGTTTTTATAACTATACACCCCTAATATTGCATAGTATCTAAGTTTACATCATAGATCAGATTCAGATATGGGAGGACCAAGTGCAAGATTTGGTGGATCCTGTAGACCTAAGATCTGATCAAACTACCTCTAATTAAATAATAGTTAAAAATAGTTACACACAATGTGTGTAAGGAAATAGCACATGCTTTTAAACACAACACAGAACATGCACAGAATACCATGATAGATCAACTAATAAAAAATAAACAAGAAAATATGATAACATATATTAAAATTTACCACTATTCAACAGGAGGCCGACACACAACAAGATTTAGTTTAAATTGAAAATACAAGGAACAGCAGAACATTCAAAGAGAACAAGAGAAGAATGATACCCTTACTAAGAGGAGAAGACAATAAAGCAGTGCGAAAATAAAGAAGAGTGCTAAACTAGAAAACAATATAATCTTGCCTTGGGAAGGTTTATCTTCAGAGACAGTGCTAAGTTCTTCCACAGATGCTGAAGCTACAATTGTATTGGACAAATGACCAAAGGTAAAAGGGGGTATAGGTGGAGTACCAGGAGATGGAGTAGCCACTGGAGGAAGTTTGGGGGGAGGATCCCCATGAGCAGGGGTAGAAGACAATAGAGGATTGAAGGCGTTCATTCTTCTTTGAAGTGTGCTTGTAGGCTCCACATTCATTCCTTCTAAACCAACAGTTCTATCTCAGTCAATTGCATGTGATATTTAATCAAATATTATCCAGAGTAAATATTCTACTTTATTAATAAAATAAATAATCTGCAAACATTGCAGACTGCATAACTTTTTAGGTATTCCATATATACAAATTCTGTCGGGAAAGTATCCGATATTTTGATAATATTGAATAACTAGCTTACCGATCGCAACCAAACTTTACTCTCTTTCAAAATACTCTCCATAGGACATGATGCAACTTGTTTTGATGATCTCCCATTTCAAAAAACAAGTTTCAGAATCAGCCTTCGTGATCACCATTAGCTCCGCCGTCACATTCAGTTTGATCTCTTCACTGTTTGAAATCTGGTTCCTTTAAACAGAGATTTCAATTTAAGTGACTGTCAGAACTCACATTGTGCCATACCAAGAATGTACAGACGATGTGGCACTTGACTGGTTTGGTTGGTGCCTAGTCAACATCTAGAAATCTAGCAATCATTTGAGAGGAATGAGCTGGTGTATTATTGTGGTGAACCATCCAGTCTCTGCTGGCTTACAATTCAGGATGTTTTCGCTGCACCACATCTCTGAAATGTCTCAAAACTTGGGAGGTAGTAATCCTTGGAGATAGTGCGGCCCTCTGGAGTATATTTGTGTTGCATTACCCTTTATAACTAAAAAGCACTGTCATCACAGTCTTGATCTTGCTTTGAATTTGTCACGCCTTTTCTTGAGGGGCTGGGTTCCAAGTTTGATCCAGACTGGTGATTGGGCTTTTGTGTCAGAATCGTAGCTGTAAACCCATGTTTCATCGCTGGCGATCCCTGTTTTTAAAATTCGGGGTCGGTGGTCATGGTTTTGTACAACTCTTTTGTGACTTCAAAACACCGCTCATTTTGAAACAACAAAGACCAATTTTGGAACCAAGTTTGCAACTACTTGTTTCAAATCCATATTCTGACAGAATTTCAACAACAATGGTTCTGCTATGTCCAAATCTTCCACGAACTCACACACTGTTAAGCAATTGTCTGCGTACTCGTAACCATACATGTTCAATGTTTTTGGGGGTTCATAGTCATGAAGGCTGGCCAGAATGAGTATAATTTTCAACCACATAACAACTATTTTTGAAATAGTTAAACCACAAATTCACAGAAGTCGGAACATGACTGCTCCCTGAAAGGTTTGCTGGGCCATTTGAGTAATCTCTGCACATGTTTTACCGAATTTGAAATAAAACTTAATGCAAATTCGTTGATCCTCATGTTACGTCATTTTTGAGGCGAAAAAAAATCTGAAAAAGAATAGAAAAACATAGGGACTGACAAAATCTTAAGAAACACACGCACTAAATACTGACTGACAGACGACTTATTAAAGGTATGAATGAGAGCTATTCTTGGTGCAAGCAGGAGGGAACAAAGATAGTATATGCTAAATCTGATAACGGTAGCTGTCATCGATAAGGAGCAATTGTCAAGTATCGGATACTTACTGGACAGTCCTTGTATATTATAACATTTTTAGTTTAACATCTTGAAAAAAAAAAATATATATATATATATATATATATATATATAGAGTGACCCACGAAGAGGTTCAAACGTTTAATTTTATATTACTTGCCCATTTATGCACCGAACATTTTCAAACTACACAATTATTAAAGTAGGTTTTAAATATATTCTGTGTAAATTAGAGCTCCCTAACAATTGTAGAAACAAAATGGTGACATATTGAAAATTTTACCATTTTGCTTCCTTTAAAAATCCATTTCTTGAATCACCTGATTTGATTACTGCATTGCAGTTTTAAAGAACAGCTGTTTAATAAGGCTTATTGTTGAAAAATGTTTAATGTTGAACAAAAAGTGAAGTGTTGTGCATGGGCAATTACTTTTGGCAACATTACAGAAGCAATTAAGACAATTTCAGGTTGCCTACCCAGGAGTTAAACCACCTAGCAATCCAACAATAACTAAACGGAAAAATCTTTTGTTAGAAACTGGAAGTGTTGTAAAAAAGTACTCTAGAGATCAAATGAGAAAAGAGAAGTACTAATATGCGCATCAATGCTCCGCTCTCCAGGTAGACCGAAACCACTAAGGAAGGTTGAACATGAAACTGGTTTCCAAAGTATTCAGTACAGATAATAATAAAAAGACAAAAAATTACATTTTACAAAAGTAACATAGTCCATAATCTTCTTGAAGATGATTCGAACAGGAGAGTGGAATTTTGTTCTCGTATTAATTGTAATTATTACAACACCGGTTCTTGCCAATAACAAGTGTGTAATTATTATCCACACATTCATGAACAGACTCAACTTAAATCAAAAGGAATTGGTGTTTGGGCAGTTATCAGTTGTAATATGGGTGCTATCTTATAACACTTCAGAGAGTACAATGACTGGGAATAGGTATGAACAGGTTTTAAATCTTGCCTCATTTTACGGTTCCAGAAATGGATAAAAAAATCTTCCAACAAGATGGTGCTCCCCCTCATTTCACAAATCATGTCAAGCAAATACTAAATGACAACCTTCATGGCCGTTGGATTGGTCGTGGAAATGATTGGCCACCCTGATCCCCAGATTTAACTGTGTGTGATTTCTTTCTGTGGGGTTACTTAAAGGAACAAGTTTATAATCGTAGCTTCAATAATGATGAGGAATTAAAACAATCAATTGAAGAGAAACTTCTCCAGATACCACAGAATTTCTTTGTAAGAGCTTATGATTCATTTGTTAAGCACTGTTATCAGTGTGTCGCTATGGATGGATTACAGTTCGAATAATTGTGGACTGTAATTGTAGGGTTTTTAATAGACTATGTTCTAATTTTCTGATTGAAATGCTTTATTTCTCTAGAATATGACAATAAATAATTTTACAAAACCAAAAATACTGTTTTTAAAGTATAGTTTTCACAATGCCACCATTTTGTTTCAACAATTGCTAGAGAGCTGAAATTTTTAAAACCTATTTAATGAATTGTGTAGAGTTTTATAAAATCAAACGTTTAAACCTCTTTGTGGGACGCCTGGTATATCATTTAAAAGGATTTCTTGATTTTTGTATAGCAATTTTAGGTATCTAAAACTACAGGGTGTATCAAAAAGAATCATCCGATTTGGCATGTCTATATTTCGAACAGTAGTAAACATATACAATTACTAATTTTTTTGGCTGAAAAGGAAACTCAAAAAGTTTTTTTTCATACCTTTTCAAAGGTGTTCAATATGTCCACCTTTAGATACACGGCATATGTCTATGCGGTATTCATCCCACACTGCAGCGAGCATGTCCTGAGTTACTGATTCCACTGCTGTTGTAATGCCATTCCACAGCTGTTGTAATGCGATTCCTCAGCTGTTGTCTGCGATTCCTCAGTTCATCCATTGTTGTTGGTAGCGGAGGCACATATACAGTCTTTGATGAAACCCCACAAGAAAAAATCACATACAGTAAGGTCCGGTGACATTGGAGGCCAGAAATGTAAGGATGCGTCATTTTGTCCAGTGCGGCCGATCACCGGTCACGAATTCTTTGATTTAAAAATTGCCGGACTGCCAGATGCCAATGTGGCGGTGCCCCGTCCTGTTGATAAATGAAGTCGTTCGAAACAGTCTCCAATTGGGGGAAAAGATAATTCTCAAGCATATCGAGATATGTTATTCCTGTAACAGTGTTCTCAGCAAAGAAAAATGGACCGTACACCTTTTCCCGTGAAACCGCGCAAACACATTAAATTTTGGAGAATCTCTCTCATGTTGCACAATTTCAAGTGGTTTTTCTGTGCCCCATATTCTAACGCTATGGCGGTTTACCTTTCCATTTAAATGAAATGTTGCCTCGTCGCTAAACACTATGCGCGATACAAAATGTTCATCGTCTATCGTCTTATCAAGAACGAAGTTACAAAACTCCACGCGTCGTTCTTTATCACCCTCACGAAGAGCTTGCAGTATCTGAAGTCTGTATCAACACAACACAAGTAATCGTCGACGCAACACACGCCAGATGGACATAGGAGGCATGTTGAGCTGTCGAGCAGCGCGGCGAACAGATTTCTGAGGGCTGCGTGTGAAACAATGGCGGACGCGCTCCACGTCTTCATCGGACACTCTGGGACGGCCCGGTGACTTGCCTTTACACAGACAACCTGTTTCTTGAAATTGTGCATACCGTCGTCTAATGCTCTGTGATGTAGAAGGATCAACACCATACTTATTAAGAAAGTCACGCTGAACAGTTATTACAGACTCACACTGCAAAAAACGTAGAACACAAAACGCTTTTTGTGGTGCAGACGCCATTTTCACTAGAAATGAAGTAGGCGTTAACTCAAGCGCGCTGCTGCTACCTAGCGGGAACCATGTAAAACTTTAAAAGATAATTTTTTCAACAGTACGTTGTTGGCGCATTTAGCTCAACAAACAGAATAGTTATGATTTTATTAAAACGGATGATTCTTTTTGATACACCCTGCATTATTTCATACACATAAATATGGTATCAACCGGAAGTTCTTATACTCTAGATGTGCCTTTTGTGGATTTAATCAGCACTACTAAAATACTGATATTTCTTTTTCCTGTCATAATGTTATCAATTAAATCAGGTCCTACAGAGAGCTGGTAGGCTCATTGATCAATCATACTGTAGATTCAAAATATTGCTGCCAAAAAATAAGTTGAATGATCTAAGTACTAGACTAGCCTGTCTAGTCCAAAAAAAATTTTCTTGAGATACTGAGACAAAATAAATGTAAATGTAAGCTGGTTAATTAGGTTTGGTACACAGAAAACTTGAGAATATGAAGGACAATGTTGTTTCTAGGGGGTACTTGGAAGGAATAAGCTCTGCGACGACTTGGCAAAAATATTTATAGATCTAAAAAAGAACTACATGTAGTATATGCTCCAAGCTTAGGCACAAGACCAAATAAATTGAAAATAGTAGCAACAAATGCAAGGTGCATGGAACATTATTGAAGAAAACTAAAAAAAATGTTAACTAATCTTAAGTATCCAGTAGCGCTCTATACATAAATTTAAAATCAAAATTCAAAATCATTTATTTCTCATGGAAATTTATCAAATCACATGTATAAAAAATAGTCAGTACCGGTATACATAAAGCAAATAAATACTAAATGTAATGTTTAAAATTTTTATTATTATTAGTGTAATATTAAATCAGACGGTTTAATATGAAACTATGTAACAGATTTAAATGTCAGTACTGTGGATATGTTTTACTTGTATGGGTGGGAGGGGGAAAAATTCAGAGAGTGAATCAAAACTAAATACATACAATCAATAACAATTTGTTGATTTCATGGCAGAAATTTAAGAAAAAAAGATGTTGTAAAATAAGTTAATGACTCCTAATAAATTTATTTGTACAACTACAACTATAATAATGATGTACGTTTTGACAAATCCACCTCAAAAAGAATTATCTTGCACATCTTGGGCTGGAAATGATTAATGTACACTGCTGATTTGAGAGCTATTCACGTCATGGTTCATTGCTAAATCCAAGATCAATAATTCTGACAAACTATACTGTCCAATTAGGTGAAAATTTTATAGATGAGAAGTTGAATACTTTCATGGGTAAACTATTTATGTCAAATATTAGCAATTGGTCAAAAATGTAAGTTAAGGAATTAGTCATCTTAATCTCTTTCAGAGTTTGTTTTTAATTACATTTAAAGGTGGTGTTTATTTATTTCCACACTTTATTTTAGAATACATTCTATGTTCAAAGGTTTAAAGAATTGTATGGCTTTTTAAAATATGTATATACTAATTACATCTAACTCCCTAACAGGAGTATCACTTATGAAATCAGAAACTTACCCTTGCCATACTTGCCATACAGCTTTTGCTCCCATTCATCTAGTACGGGCTCTGGTGGTGGATTGATTATACGTGGAGGCTTGGCAGGTGGCAAGGTATCCGACCTACGCAAGAACTCTCCTCCAGCCAGATTCTCCAGGGATCCACTGTTTGGTGAAGAGTGGGTAGCAACCGAGTAATTGTCTCGCTCTCTATCTCCTATCTCCAAAGAGTATCCTGAACCCTTGTGCGACAGATCGTCCAACTGTGCCAATAAAATTAACTCATTATTATTTTTAATTCAACTTAATGCTTTTCTTATTGCAATGAATGTATACAAATTTGATAATAATGCTGTCTGTAGAGAGAATGTTAATGTAAGAGCTTGTTAATATTTAGCCTTAACAATTCATAGTGTTATGTATTATTATTGGTACATTGTATTTTCATCAACAAGTTCATACTTTATTATTGGAATGATTTATGTATTCCCTGCCTAAATCCTTAGTATGAAACATATCATGTTCATGCGTACATATAAATTTTGAAATTAAATTAAGTATTAGAACCAATATTATGCAATTTAACATGAATTTAATATTTGTTTATGTCTTTGAGAATATATTTTTCTCTTGTCTATTGTTCCATTAATATTGACAGAAACATTTCTTCCAGAATAGCCTTTTCTTTTATACAGGGTGATTCATGAAGTTCTCCCCCCACTTCTACAGCACATTGTACTAGTAAAAATAATGAAAAAATGTTATATAAACATAGGTCCGAAAACGCTTCGTTAGCGAGTTACAGCTAGCGAAAGATTTCGCCTGAATTCCTGGGTAAAGAGTAAAATAAAGCCATACTGAACTTTTGGAAAGGTTAATTAAGTAAGAAATATCGTGGATTCTTATGTATTTTTACCTGATAAAGCTAATAAAATAGGTTTCAGAACTGTACCTGTAGTAGTTTTTGAGGGATTCAGGGTTAAATGCAAAAAATTGGGCACGAAACAATGTTTTTTTTAAGTTTGATGTAAAATAACTTTGTTTAAATTGGTAATAAATACATAAAATCAACAAACATTAATTGTAGAGAATTTAATTCTGAGAAAATTTATATAATCAAAGTCTAAAATAAAACAGAAATAAGTACCAAAAAATCGATTTTATTCAGTACAATACATTACTAGTTTTAAGCAAAATTAATCAGGTTGGGCCAACCGTACGCACCTTTTTATAATAGATGTTCGAAAATGAGGCCATCATTATCAATACATTTTGCAGCACGTTTGTGTATTGCTTTTGTTGCGTTTCTTAATTTTTCAGACTTCCCTGTATCTGCACAGCCGAATCCATAATACGGGCAATTAATTCATCATGAGAATTCACTTTTGTCCTTGTATACAATGTCTTTCATCCATCCCCAGATGCAATAATCCAATGGAGATAGATCTGGTGATCTTGGTGGCCAAGGGTGAGGCCCTCCACGACCAATCCAGTGTCCAGGAAATTGATGATTTAAAGTAACCAGAAACGGCACGTGAAAAGTGGGGAGGTGCTCCCGTCATGCTGGAAGTACAAATTTTGTCTGAGATGTAAAAGGAACATTCTCCAACAGCTGCGGCAACTCTTCTTGAAGGAAATGCAAATAGAACTCAGCATTTAGGCGTCCAGGTAATATGAAAGGTCCAATCAGGCGATTGTGCAAAAGGCCACACCAGACATTGACGCTAAATCGGTGTTGAAAGTTCTGTTCCACTAACCTCATGTGGATTTTCTTCTGCCCATGAGTGTTCATTGTGCAAGTTATTGACACCATCCCGAGTGAATTGTGCCTCATCCGTAAACAAAATACGCTTGTAGAGTTGATTATTAATATTCAAAAAGTTGCAAAACTCCAAGCGAAGCGGACCATACCCTAGCTGTAGATGTAGAACCTTTTGTTTTATGAAACGGATAAAATTTGTTTCGATTAAGTGACCTCCACAACCGTTGACTGCGTAACTCCTATCCGCCTAGAAATACGTCGTGTACTTACACCTGGACTGCGATGAACAGCATTAATAAAACAATATCATCATCAAGTTGGACACAGCTCGTTCATAATTGGTTCTAGTGCTTGGTAGTGATCCTGTTTCCCGAAGAGTACGAAAAGTTCCTGAAATTGTTTTGGTATTTGGAATCCTCCTATTAGGGTAATGTAGTTCATATTCTTCTACAGCAGCTCTAGCATTACCATTACAGTAACCCAAAATAAAAACCATATCAGCGTATTCCTCTGATGTAAATAAGTAAGGCATTTTTTCGCTGAAATAAACAATCGAATTATAACTCACAGAAAGATTGCATTTAATAACACGATTCACAGAACCCGATCTCCTGCTGTAGCTTGCAAACACCACTAATACACAGTTCTAACGTAACAGTACAGAATACCATTGTTGATCAGCTTTTATTCTCGTGCGTTACCAACTTAGAAATTAATAAAACAAAAAACTGCATTTCGATGATTAGTAAACAATAATGGGAAAATGTTTGCTTCATTTATTTTCGAACATTTGATGTAAATTTTCATTAAAAAAAATACAACGTAATAAAACATGATATTTTTATTTACAAACAAATTTATTTTACAGTTAATCTTGTTTGCTCAATTTATCTCATCATTAAGGAACAAACATTTTGTTTTTTATTTTATTTTTAACTAAATACCGTACGGTATTTCTTTACAGCTAGTAATGTATTATACTGAATATAAAATTGATTTTTTGGTACTTATTTTCTGTTTTATTTTAGACTTTGATTATATCAATTTTCTCAGAATTAAATTCTCTACAATTAATGTTTGCTGATTTTATGTATTTATTACCAATTTAACAAAGTTATTGTACATCAAAACTTAAAAAAACATTGTTTCGTGCCCCAATTTTTTGCATTTAACCCTGAATCCCTCAAAAACTACTACAGGTACAGTTCTGAAACCTATTTTATTAGCTTTATCAGGTAAAAATAGCACTGGAGAAGGAGGAAGGAGGAAGAAGACCAAGAGGAAGACCGAGAGGAAGATGGGAGGACCAAGTGTGGAAAGACATAGAGAGAAGGGGACTACAGAAAATACAGGTGGATGAAGAGGAGACCTGGAACGATAGACTAAAGTGGAGGAGGCTGTGTACGAACGACCCGTGAGAACGGAAACGTCTGACGATGATGATGATGATGATGATGATCAGGTAAAAATACATAAGAATCCACGATATTTCTTACTTAATTAACCTTTCCAAAAGTTCAGTATGGCTTTATTTTTACTCTTCTTTACCCAGGAATTCAGGCGAAATCTTTCGCTAGCTGTAACTCGCTAACGAAGCGTTTTCGGACCTATGTTTATATAACATTTTTTCATTATTTTTACTAGTACAATGTGCTGTAAGAAAGTGGGGGGAGAACTTCATGAATCACCCTGTATTTAAATTGATATCTTGTTAATGAGAAATAGGTGAGAAAATTGTGAAAATGTACAATTAAATAGCACAAATTAGGAAACACTTGAAAACAGTGGGACAGGTGGGAGCCCTAGAGTTACTGTCAGGCTTGCTATTGGAATTAAAAAAAAAGTAAAACATACTATAGAGGAAATGGACATCTGTATAGGATTATAATAATCAAAGAAGAAGCTTAATTACTATAACTTCTTAACTACCTTATCGTTACATTTGATTGTATTAGTTACACAGGAGATAAATCATTCATATGGACAAGGTTGCTGAGGTTTGGGGGATTATTTCAGTTAGTTCTGAAGTGCAATGCTAGGGCTGCACCACGTAACTGATTGGTACTATTTAAATATTTGCTACCTGAGCCTCTCATTCCACAGAGAGCAGCTCGAGCACCCACTTTATCCATTCCTAAATTTATAGCATTGGATGGTTTATCTCATTTAACTAACACATACAAAGCTTTTATTTAAGTAACAATTGATGTTTTACCATAACTGTTTTTACTTGTTGTAGCTTATGGTGGTATCTTTTGATTTTGAATGTGTAAAATCTATAACAACACCTACATATCTTCAAATCTAGGATTCCTAAAAATACAAATTTAGTTATAGGATAATTAGTCTGAAAAATTTAAATGCAAAAAGATGCAGGATATCTGACTCAAAGAAAGTGGAAAAATGGAAAGATGGGGAGGAGTTGTGGCAACCCCAAATTTTGAGACTTCAAATGAATGAAGGTATAAAAAAGAAAGACAAAATAAAACACAATTTACAAATTGTTCTAGCAATTTTTCAATGGAGTTTGAACTGGAAAACCTTGATAAGTCATGATATCAACCACGTAAGACTAAGTATACAAAATAGTTCCATCCCTTTTCCTAATATCTTATATTTTCTTTTATAATCTTAACAGTTAAATAAATAAATATATACAAAACAAATTGGGATGTGCCCACTGATGTGAAGGAGATTTATGCCCTGTCTTATTTTCTTAAAATGGAGAGGCAGTTAGCAAAACAAAATTTTTAAATAGTAATTCCTAAACCGTGGCTCTTGACACAATAAAAAGAGTGGATGATTTAATCCATATTTGGAAGAAGAGATTGATACATTAGAACATAAAATTTAACTGTGTTGTGATTGTACGTAATTAATTTAAACTGTTATTATTTAGAAGTGGCTAATTTTCTCTCCTAAATATGACATTCTAAAGTTAAAAACCTCCATTTTATATAGGAACGAAATGATAGATATTGTAAATGAAATTGGGTTTAGTTTTCTGTGTTTTTTTATTTGTTAGGTTATAAAATAAGCTACACCATCTAATTTTCAACTTTTTATTCAATCTTTTTAGTTTTATATGATAATAAGATTCACTTCTAGATTCATGAACTAGATGGCAGTGCCCTTATATATTAAACAATCCAAAGTTTAGTACTGGCTGGGACATTGGAACGAAAAAATGTAATAGTTTTTTATCAACATGTTTATGGTGCACAGTCTTTTAAAATTAAGTAAAACATGATCCGGTTTTAGATTAAAAATTTTCAAGAATCTGATAGATTGCTTAGGCGTGATTTATGAAGAAATCACTTCCAGTCAAAACAAGTAAATCTGTCAGGCTGTACATGTTGGAGCATGGGTCACTGGGCTACCTTGCATACTACAATTCAGTAACTTACTGTGAAATCATCTTCACTTTCCCCTTCACTGATGACACCCGGGTCCGCATCACCTGCCTTCTGCTGTGAAGGTTTTATTGAATCACCAAGGCCATGAGACAACTTATTCACTTCCCGCAAGCTCCCTGTCTCAGGGAAAACTTTCTCCTTGCTCTTGTGCTTGCCACCTATTTTACTACCTGAAAGAGTCACGAGTCTTTTAAGTGGAATTGAATATCTAAAAATTTGCAATAACATTCAAGCTTGCAGGCAAATAACATAATAATATAATAAATAAGACACATTTCATTTGAACAAACTATCAATCGCACTGACAATAACAATATGAACGGATTGATAAGTTGTTACTTGCAGGCCTAATAATAAATAAAGTATACCACAGATTTTTAATTACACCATATTAATGCTTACTATTTACAGATACAATATTGTGTCAGATGCTATAAACACTTAGTTAAAATGTTGTTCACAGAGATACAAATGAATATTTTATATATAAATAAATAAGTAGACAGTGATATGGCAGTCCTAGCTCACTTTTGGGGACATCAGTAAACCATTGGACCATAAACGAATCTGAGAAATCAGACAGTAAATTCAATGAAAAAATAACCAAATCTATAACTGTTTTACTGTTCAGGTTTGCTTATAATTTCTTAAGCTGTTGTAATGAAAATTCTCATAAAATTAATGAAAAATCTACTACAGCCAATGAAGAAAAAATAAGTGAAAAATCTGCCACAGTCAATGAAGAAAAAAAATCAATGAAAACTCTGCTACAGCCCATGAAAAATCTGTTACAATCAATGAAAAATCTATTACAAACGTAGTCAAACCTGCTTTGAATCAATGTAAAATATATTACAAATGTTTTGGAATCCATTACAAATGTAGTCAAATCTAATATAAATGTTGTCAAATCTGCTTCGAATCAATCAAAACTCTATTAAGAATGTTGTCAAAATCTGTTTGGAATCAGGTTCCAATGGAGGTTCACTTTAATGACCCTCAATAATTTTTATTAAAATACTGTGAATTATCATATTATTTCATCTTAAAATTGGAGGTCAAAAACTATTTTAAAATTTTAAATCTTCAACTGACCTCGAAGGCTTAGGGCTCATATTGATGTACAGAGTTTCAAGTTCAACCAAAAGTGATTAAAGGAGTATCTAAACCTAGCCTAACTGTTATTATTACTATAAGTTTCAAATTACAGAATTTTGGGTTAAGAAATATATGGCAGAATTAAGTAACCTGTATACTTACTCATAATTCCAGCATCAAATGACTGGCCTATCATATGGCAGCGTGAAAAAATATACAGAAGAATTTTATTCCGACGATGATTCAAAATAATACATAAAAATAGGAAATAACAGAAACTACCTCAGCAAACAGTAACATGAGTGTTACTTTCAAAAATATACTCTTTCAAATGGACTACTTTCAAATGTCCAAACTTTCAGTAATTCAAACACATTTATTCATAATAGTTTACAATACAAGTTATATATTCCGAGAGCTATTTTTAAATGTAAAGACCCATTAAGTGACACCTCATTTGAAAGGTTTTGATAAAAGAAAAGAATAGTGGAAACTAGAGCTTTCTATATCAATCCAGTACGAAATGGCAGCTCATTGAAATTAATTAAAAATTAATTGAGGCAAAACATGAACATTCAAATTCAGAAAGTAAATAACTTCAATAGACAACCACTTTCCTAACAAACTCAAACCTGTTTTCCAGTTATTACCTGCTGCAGGACAGGCCTCTCTAATCTTATCAGTTTTGAGGAAGTCCAGTATAGTGTTCAGTTTCTGGTTGGAATTAACAAAGTTAAGACGTGTTTTTGTGATACTTTACTTTTGTGATACTTTATGTTAAAATGGAGTGTTTAAGTAAACAAGAGGCCTGAGGATGCAAGGCTAGGGAGACTGGGTAAGATCTTTTGATGAAGTATGGAATTTATTTAATGACACTTATCCCAATCGAAACCCTGTATCTAATCAGGAGTTTAAAAAAACAATCCAATGTTTCCAGGAAACAGGCAGCGTTAAAGACCGTCCCAAACCTGGATGACCAAAATCGGCTACAAACGAAGCACTTTCACTTGACGTTTTACAGTCTGTTGTAGAAGATCCTCATGCCTCAACAAGAAATGTTTCTCAAATATTAGGTACATCTCAAAAATCAGTTTGGAAAGTTTTACATGACAGTGGTTATAAAGCGTTCAAAATTAGTTTAGTTCATGAGCTAAGTGAGGATGATTTGGATCGTCGAGTAGAATTTTTTGAAATAATGATGCGGAACATTGCTTTCTCAGATAAAGCAACTTTCATGTTAAATGGTAAAGTTAACAGACACAATTCTCGTTATTGGGCTGATGTTAACCCTAATTGGATGAGAGAGCAACATACCCAGCAACCAGAAAAATTAGTTTGGCCTGGCATTGTGAGGGATGATTCTATTCAGCTTGCTGTTTTTCAACCCATTAGGCAGCAGGCGGCCAGATGGCTGATAGTAGACTTCAGGCATTTAAATAGATTGTCGCTACCTGGCCTTCAAGTTTAACATAATTTTTGTCAGCAAGTGCAATGAAAAAAATTGCATCAGCTTTAGTTTTGTTTTAGTTATCAAAAAAGTAGTAGGAGGCACTTTACCACTGCTATATTTTTTATAAATTATGAGTGCCAAATGAGTTTTACAAGTATGTAAAAAATATATTGTGACAAGCCAAAATTGAAGGGGGGTCACGTTTTTAGAAATTGTGTCATTTGCGTTTGAGCCCCCACCCCTGCGGTAGAGTCGAGGAGGGGGGAGTGGTAGCTCGGGCTGGGAGCACGCTGGCTCGACAGTCACTAGTCTCTCTCTGCTACTGTATACGGATTGCATGTCAGTTGCTAGTCTGGGGTCAGTCTGGCTATTCAGCACATCGCATCAGTCAAACCGGTAAGTGGACAGTTAATATATCTTAAGTATACGTAACATTTAGTTTTGTTTAAAGCCTACTTAAATAGTACTGTTTTAATCTGGGTCCAAGAGAGTTTCGAATTTTGTTTCTTTTCAGTAGAGCCCAACTTATTCTGCTTCAGTCAGACCCCAGTGAGGGACGTAGTGTATCCAGTTTAGTCAGTAGGAGCCTCAGTGCATTCCCGTTTAGCTTAAGCCCCAGTTAGGGCCTCAGTGGTCTCTATTTTATTTTACTTTGAGAAAGGCCCCAAAACTAATTACGTTCAATTTTATCTTATGTTAGGACGGGCTCTGAGTTATACCATTTTAGTTAAGCTCTAGTGAGGCTCCAGCGTCATCGGTTTTAGTTTATATTTGAAAATTAGGGCTGCGAAGAGTTGTGGTGACCAGCACAAACTCTAACTGCTATACTGCTTTAGTGTACAGGAAGGGCCCTTAAGAGTTGTGGTGACCAGTCCGACTCTTATCTTTATTCGGTCTAGCTTATAGGAAGGGCCCGAGGAGTTGTGGTGACTAGCCCAATTCTGATTGTTATTCCAGAGGTGATAGGCTATCTTATTGTATTTTATTTGGTGAGTATGGTATTTCAGGATTCTAGTATGGAACTGTTCTTTTCGTTAGGCCACTACCGAATTTGGGATTTTTTTGGTTTCCTGAGGCTATGATGAGAAGGCACTGATATCTGAATAGTCAGCTGATCTCTTGTATTCTGGGCCTCCAATTAAAGGCAATTAACTTGTGAACCCTGGAACTATCCCAGCACAGTAGACTGAGTTATTCGCGGCAATTCTAAATTCTTGTAGGGAATTTGATCCCTTCACCACAGATTTCCTCACACAATATTGAGTCGAGCTTAGAGGTGTTTTAAGTGGCAAGAACAAGGTTGCAGTATTACAAAAAGAGTGATTCTTTTTCATACATTTTTTTCCCATCACTATGGTTTAGTACATATTTGTTCACCAGTTCTCTGTTCATGCTAAAAGCTAGTATAATACAGAACTAGAACACAGCCATACCAAAACATTCAAGCACTTCTTCAAAAATTTAAATTTTCTAACATCTGATATTTAAGCCAAATTTCCTATTTGTAAGATTAGCAGACATCCTGTAAACAATGATAAAATGACATTGAATACTCAGACAGGGTGGCCACTCAAAATATCTTTTAAAATTCCCGGTTTTCCCTGTCGAAAATTTCCAATTATCTAGTCTATTTTCAAACCAAATAGACAACTGTAGTACTGTATTTAACCCTTACGCCAAGTGCAACTATGACTATTTATTATTACTAGCAGTATTTATAAGAAATGCCACAAAGCTGCAGTGCTCTAGCATTTCGTGCGATATGCGAAAAGTTCGGTGATGATTAATCACTATCACCTATTTTAAGCTCCTTAGCTTTTATCTCTGTGTCTTTCGATGTGTCGACAAAACACTGTGTATACCTAATAAATTTCCTTTCTGTGATGTTTAGAAAATACATGTATCCAATTCGGAAATACAAAGATAACAAATAAATAACAACACAGCGCTACCGTGGGGCAGACTGCAGGCCAGTATTGCGGGTCAGAGGTCTAGCGGTGGAAGAACTTTCGGTACGAGACAATGATTTCACCGGTACACAAGGTCAGTTTAGTACAATCAACAAATAAACCAAATACTTTCATCTAAACTCTACTTATATAATTTATCTTTTGTGGAGGGGGGGGGGAGCCTAAGAATACCACGTTACTTCAAAGGAATTTGCAGATATTCAGGGAAATGAATATATTTAAAATTCTAAATAGTTTTTCCTTTTTAAGTAATAGAAGTGGTAGTTTATAAAATGGTCTTCCAGAATATATTACATTTACGTAAAAATGTATGGATGCATATTTATAGAGAATATATTTATTCAGAACTACGCAAAGTACAGCGTACGGATAAAATACGAATTAGTGATCATCTGTTTACTATCGAGAAGCAAAGTTCGCGCATAGAACCAGCAGACACGCTAGCGTTGAAAAATATTCAAATATTATTTATAGATTACGTTATTCTGTTGCTATATATTTCTAAACAGTTTTATACACAAAGAGCTACAAAAACATGTTTCACCAATCGGTACTTTGAGTTCTGTCAATCATTTTTTTCCACGAATAGACATTGCAGACTCAGTCAGTTAGTATGATTACAGTCAAGGACTACGAAACAATAAGACATAAAGATCCTTATGCACGTTGGACTATTTGGTTTGAACAGTTCGAATCGTCACGTGTGCCTAGAAGTCGTTCCGGTATATAGTTGACTGGAGAACTGACGGGATTTTCAACCATCATCCAACCAATGCCGCTCTGATGACGAAAACTGATGAGCGTAGCTGATTTGATCTACCCTGTCAGTTTATATATCAGTGTTAATAAATCTAACACATTATTTTAGATTCCGATAAAATCCCCATATAATTACTGATAGATAAAATTCCAAAAATATTCTGATTTTCGTGAAACTTAATGGACACAAAACAAAATTATACTCCAGACATTTTTACATATTCCACATCAAAATAATGTACTTGTATATACACCTAACCCCTAAGGGGTAGAAGATAAACATTCCATAACCTTTCCTAAAAGAAAACAAATAGTTAAGCCACTTCATTTTCCTCTACTTTGCTTATTACACTATAAAAACGGAGAAGGCTGATTTTGATAGCACACTCACCGATCTTGCCAGCTAGTTTCTTTAAACCTTTTCTTTTGTCCAAGCTGCTGATACTGATTAAGCTGCCTCCTAAAACACATAATTTTCAACAAATTAAACCCTAATTAATTATACAAACAGAGCATTCCTGAGGAAGGCAAATATCAACATGTTTAAATTTTCTTTTACATCACCTTATCCTCTTCTACTTTAGTACACCAAAGACAACTTACCGTCTTAAGTATATTACATCATGGCCTTATATATTATATTCAGAACACTTAAGTTCCCAAGCCAAAACCAAACTGAAAGATTTAGAATATTTAGATACATGTGTACCATTATTATAGTACATATTTTATATTAATTTGGAGCTAATACTTTATAAATCAAAACAACATTTCGGAAATACTTGATTTATTTCGAATTAAAGTTCACCCAAAAAATTAACAAAGTTTACAAACTTTAGATTTGATTTTCTTCAAAAACTTCTCACAATCGATCAAATCTAATTAAGAGTCTGATCAAAAAAGAAATAAAATTAAAATGAAACTAAAAATGTATACTTCTCCAAAAAGGTTTAAATTAACAAAATAAAATTAAAAGTTCTCTTCTCAAAATATTCAAAAAATGAATATAACACAAAACTTGATATTAACTTTACGACCAAAATTTAATTCACAATACTTCAAAAATTGAATTAATTCTCAGACTCTGAAATATGGGAAATTTTACAAATTTAATCACACAACAGTATAAAAATAAAAGATATTAACTAAACGCTGGTACGGGACTTACTACTTTGAAGACTATGGAGGCTGATAGGAAACTAAAAACGCACTAATGAAAATTAATAACTTGAATTAAATTTACACCCGATAAAAGAATTACTCTATATCCCAAACTATAGGGTTGGAGGTAGAACTACCGCTTCTCTACTCGACGTCAGCACCTTGTCGTTGTGGCTTCAAGATTCGGCCCCCTCTCTCCGGGAACCGGCTCGGAACGTATCACTGTAGTCATCTCGATCAGCTGATGTCTTGTCTCGAACCAACAAACAATGTCCACGCACCGCGTCTAGTTAACAAAAGAGCCTACTTCCTACCACGATTCAGCATAAATAAATACAACTACGGTACACATGGATGAAGTTAGAATATTTAGGTACATGGATGAAGCTACTTTCCATAAATATGATTTATTAACTCCATAGCATACCATAAGTATGTTATGTTATGTCGAGGGGATAAGAGGATGAAGGAATCCTTACATCAGTTTCTGGATTAGGGATTCCTTACTCTCAGGGATGCAGTCACCTAGGACATTGTGCTGGCTGAGAAAAATTCAGTTTGCTGGAGTCACTGTGTATATGTACTGTGCATTTGTTAAGTTATATCACTTACTTTGCTGATCTGGCAGATTTACAGGAGGTCCCAAAAGAAGTACTCAGGGATGAAGACTCACTTGTTATGTAATAGGAGCAAAGTTCTATTTGCAACAAGGATAATTTCTAAGACCACAAATAGTTTGCTACCAAAGATGACATAGAGATCCTCAGCATGTTGATAGCATGAACAGGAAACTGAGTATTCAGGACTGAAAAGTCAAAAGCGTCAAAGAGAATCCACCTTTGTATATCTGGTATAAGACCTAGTACTTCAAGAACTCAAAGCTGTATGTGTAGAGCATGACTGGGCCGTTGACTTGGGCGTGTTTTTTAATCAATACAGTAAGGTAAACTTGACTGCCTCTGCAAAAGTGAAGACATAGATCTTGCCCTCATTAAAAAAACCTTGAATCCAGTGGAAGGGGAATTGTAAACCTGACCAAATAATTACAGTAGACATTGATAACTGTTGTATTTAATGCTCTTAAAAAATTATTACTGCTTAATATTTTCATATTTTAAGAAGTACCTAGAGATTATAAGGGATTTGCAGTGTTCTTTTGTACATGGAAATTTGTTATGATAAAGATCCAGTTGGGCAGTGGAGAGATGAGTGGAAACCTACTGTAAATTCTGTCCACCTTCCTTACGATGCTCATGAAGTTCCACCATCTAAAGACCCCAATTTTTCTGAAGAGAATCAGAAGGCTAACCAATACCTACTTGTAGGCAAAGATTCCATACAATTGAGAACCCTCAAAATGTTGGACATTGAGAACATCAACCTTGGATGAGTCTTTATCGGGTTTTCTCCTATCACATAACTTACAATTAGTAAATCCTGGAAATATCCCAACTTTTAAGAATAAGAAGATAAATTTAACAAGACAAATTCAACTGAAATTCTCTTGGCATCAGCCAAGAGATGGATTGCATGTCTCAATTATACCATTTCCGCTTTTATCACTGCTAAATTAAGGTAGCGGTCAGTGTGAACCAGACCAAATGGACCACTGATTGGAATAAATAATTAGAATTGTTTTGTCTACAGAACCAAAACAGCTTGAGATAAAGCCAAAGTTTAAATACAAAAAAATGTTGTAACCAAAGTTTTAATTTAGTTTAATGTAAACCATACAGTTGTGTTTAGTACTTTTTAGTTATATAAACTTTTAAATTTTCAAAATATAAATGACTTTCTTAGTTATTTTTTGGAACAGTAGGTCCTCAACTATTTGGATAACATTTGGAGTTTCATAATTTGTTCAATAAAGTAACAATGAAAAAGTTTGTTAAAGCTTAATTATTTTTATAGATTTTTTTAATAACCTGTACATTTACAGTAAAATAAATTGAACATTAAAAAAGATTATCTGGGTCAAGAAACGTTTAAAATGAGATACGACACGCCCAGTTTAATCTTTCTACATTCATGATGTCAGGGATGATTCTATTATCCAACATATCCTGATAAATTTCTCCATTAAAATTCCCATCAATAATAAAAGGACCAATAATATTTTGTCCTACAATACCTGCCTACACATTCACCTTTTGCAGATCACAGTATTAGATATGCCTATCAAAATCGACCTCAGATAGTTCACGTACAATTTTTACATTGTAAGGCTGGTATTTGTTACATTTTAATATATTAAACACAGAACTGTTACTTATGCAATGCTCAGTAGTAACTTCTGTAATTGAAGAGTGTGGATCTTCAAAGATAGATTGAAGGACATCAACAGCCATCTCATCATAAGTCATTGTTTTAGGTCTACCTCTGGGTGGACAATCTTTCATACCTCTAAATGCTTCAAAGTGTCAAACTGTGGCATAAACTGCATATTTTGAAATAGGTGGTCTGTTCTGATGGTATGATCCCTGTAGATCGTAGTATCCTCTTATAATCAGTACATGAACTTTCAACTTTAGATGGTGCCATTTTGATTTTGTATTATTTGACTATTTTCTAGACACTGACAAATTTTTAACAAGAATTACTTAAAATAATCAACTACAGGTGAACACACTCAATGAGAACTGTTTGGGAAAGACAATGCAGCTGATAAGGAGGATATCTACATCAATATGTATGAGATGCCTGATAAAGCCAGCTTGACTGTCAAGTCAATATTATTTATTTTTAAATTGTCTAAGTATTTCTTAACTTTGAGATTGAAGTCATTGCTGGCTATCTCATTCTTTTTTTCATGCTTTTTACATGACGATTAACTCAAAAGACAGTTTCATTTAAGGTAATTTTTTGTAAAGGTCTGCATTAAAAATGTTCATAGGTTACATTCTAGACTGTTTTCGAATGTGATGTAAAGTCATTCACAATTTGGAAAATTGTTTTACATATGCTGAGAAGTTTTATAGGTTTCATTATTTTATGTAACACAAGGTATGACAACTAAGTTTTATCAAACAGCTAAAGTTAGTAACTATAAATGGCCGCTGTTTTGGATAGGCTGAACCTTTTGAGATCGGGTTTACGGCGTTGTGTTCTCCTAATAGAGACCTTTAATTTAATGTACAACTCAACCTATGCTCTTATTTACAATTTTCTTCTGACAATTAGTGGACCGTCTCCATATGATGGACAAAATTTATATTTGCTTAAACAAGTAGATTTTTTGTATAATACTTATGTGTAAGTTTCGTTGCTTTATGTGCGATAGTTCAAAAAATAAAATTCCGTTCCCGGACTTTTGTAGACCCTATATAAATTAAATACTATCTAAATGGAATTTATATTTTTAGTTTCATTTACCTTATTTAGAAGCAAATCAAAACTTTAATGAGTGGTATCCTGAAGATTCCTCCACAATATTAATCTACATTTTAGCGTCTCTTTGGGGGTGTTCCACATTCTCTTTATAATATAATTATTACACAACAGTCACCACAGCCCACCAGATTGTGCTGATTACTTAACAATATTCACTGTGAAGTTATACAAGATTCCTACCTAAAGCAGTAGAGAGTTGGCCAAGTGAAGACTTGTGTTTTTCTTTCTTGGACAAATCTGCAAGACTACCAGACTTGACGATAAATGCCACCTTCACTTCTAACTCTCCCCTTTCTTTATTTTTCTCTTTGCCAGGCTTTGATTTCAGTTTATACCACCTGAAATATAAGTACATTCACACAATTGAATAAAATCTAACAAATTACTAAATAGACAAATATGACTATAGAAGCCAAGAATGAAAATTTCACACGTAACCACACATTAAAATACTTTCATGGATATATTTTACACACAATAAAGGAAACATACAAAAACAAAGCTTTGCACAAAAGGCATAAATACATGAATGGTGAACCATGTATTGAGTTCATGGAACCATAACCAGGAATCAGTATGACAGGCTTAAAAATCAGAAAAATTACAAAAAACAACTGGTATAAAACAAAATAAAATGAATATTAATTTTGTGGACTTCACACAGCACTAAAAAGTTACTCTAAAAACTTATTTCCTACTTTTTATGTAAATAAAATAATGATTTAAAAATTCACTCTATCCAGTGATATTGTAAAGGATGTAGATTTACCAGGGCCAAATGTTTATGAATCTGCATTGATAATGCGTTAATATTATTGATTTTCATAAGTTGATTAATGCTTATATATACCGGGTGTCCCACAAAGAGGCTTAAACGTTTGATTTTATATTATTTGCCCATTTATGCACTCAACATTTTCAAACTCAACACAATTCAAAAATAGGTTTTAAAAATATTCTGTGAAAATTTCAGGTCTCTAGCAATTGTTGAAACAATATGGTGGCATATTGTTAAACAAAACTTTTAAACATTTTAAATTAACCCTTTGACCGCTGACGTCCTCATTTGAGGACGTCGGCATGTTGCGTGAGAACCGCCAATATCCTCGTATGAGGACGTTTTGTAGTATCGCTATATATTTGGTATGTATACAGATAGCGATGCCTAGATTGGTGGTTTGACTTCACAAAAGATCAAACTAACAGATATTTTATGTTTATACGTTGGTAACACTGTTTCACAATAGTCACATAACTCAAATACTCAAGTACTGTCCTAAGGGTGCTTTGCTTATGCTAGGTAGTAGGCAAAAATCGTCACAACAAAAACAAGTATTACTTCTTTCAACAGACAGTACGGCCACTGATAAATTAAAATCCGAAAAACGGAAATAAAGTCTTTATAACCAGTAGGCCTAAAATGATCCGCCACTACAACGCCTTCATGGGTGGAGTAGATTCGGCAGACCAAATGCTCTATTAATGAAAGGCTTTTTTTTCTTTTTTTTATGGCAAAAGACACGTTGGTCATCAATGCCCGTCACCTTACGTGACACCTACATATTGATAGTGGTGTCTCTCACCTCACAGAAATTTTTTTTACTGTAAAGGTGCTTACCCTTGATTAAAACACAGAAATTTTTTAACCAAAATTTAAAAGATTGCACTTAGGCGGTGTTAGTTAACACTTTGTACCCTGAGCCCGAGTATAGGTCGGGCCGCGTCGGCAGCGCCTGCTACCGGCGCCCGAGTATAGCTCGTGTCGTGTTATTTAATTGTATTATATAGCTCAGTCATCTTATTTTTGGATTCAAACATTTTGATTATGTTCATTGGTTGTCTAAGTTCGTATTTGTTAGTTTTGAGATCCCTGGGTCACGTTTTAGTAATGAAATACGTATATTTTTCGTCGTACTACAAGCGAATCTACACAGCTGATCGTAGGCGCCGCGGCTGATCGTCGGTACTGTCAGTTTGCTTTGAAGTGTTTCACGTTGTATATTGTGAGACTTAGTGATGTCTTACTAAAAGTTTTCTAGAAATCTTGCCGACAAATACTGAAGCAAATGTTATTATAATGTATTCTAAATGTGAATTTAACTGTTTGTAAATAATCAGAACTTGAGTTTCTTACTGAATGAAGTAAAAGCAAATGCAAGCAATGTGAGGTTATCCGTGTGTTTTGTTTTGTATTTACACTCGCTTTGTTCTTTCTTCTCGACTTTCCGTTGATTTTCTTGTATATTCTTTACTTATTATTTTTGAGCTTAAATAATATTGGTGATGAAATCAAAAGTGATGCAATTCGCGATCTTTTGTTTGACTCCGAGTCGGAAAGTGACGATGATTTTGATACACACCTGGAACCAAATATTGATTTTATGAACGATCTAAAAGAAAATGTGCGAGATCCTGTATTTGAATCAGACCATTGTGCTTTAAAAATTACCACACTAAGGCGAACTACCTGAACTAACAAGCTATATACGTAGCTAAAACTTTTTTTGTATTTTTTACATAACATTCAATATTATGTTATAATTTTATTTTGAAAATAAACTTTATATTTGTATACATTAAAAAAAGTATGTATCTCTATCTTTAAAAAGATATATAGTATGAGTTTATAACATAATTACTGTAATAACACAGAATTTTTTAAAAGCATCATAAAACCCCAGGGAGCCACACCGAAACATGTATTAAGGGCCCAGGGTACAAAGTGTTAACACTTTGGCTAACAAGCGACTCACTGTATGATAATACAAAAGTCATGACAAGAGACATAGCTACTAAGTAGCGAATGTGTTATGAGCCTTAAAACTAAATAACAACTCAGGGGTGAACTGTAAAAGAGCTCACCCTTGACTAAAACTAGCGGTTAAAACACGTTTACTAAAACTAATCAGGTACTATAGGACTCATATTCTGGACATTAATTTGGTGCTCTCCAGAAAACCAAAGAGCTTTGTTAAAACATCTTCTTTGTCACCAAGCAACTCATCTAACCGGCCTGGCAAACAATGTGCTCTCCTCTGCCCGGCGTAGAGGCGGCAGTCTATGAACACGTCGCTGACTTTTAACGCCATTTTACACTCCGCACACTGCGGTGGATCACCACGACTCATTAGTAAACTGTGAGAGAGGCGAGTGTGTCCGATACGGAGTCAATACAGTACAACTTCCTCTCTACGGTTAGTGCGGTAAGCAGTCAACCAAGGCTTTACTGTTTATTTAATCTGCCGAAGTTTGTTATTGGCCACTTGATCCCACGATATATTCCACTGATGTTGTAGTCGTGACTTTACAATCAGCTTTAGATTGGACGCGACTGATCGCCTAGTACATGGAGTCAGAGAGATTGCCTCCTTTGCTGCCCTATCTGCGATCTCGTTACCAGGTATTCCGGTATGTCCAGGTACCCATAGTAACGTAATTGCGATACCCCGCGACATCATCACAATAACAAGACAATATAAATTTAATAGTAAATTTGCATGCATGTAAATATTGTTTGGAAATAAAATTATGATTCAATTCAATTCATCTCGCTCAAAGCGAAGTGGATCTTACGAACCAGGACATGTTTGGAGTACATGTTCTTGATAGCCAGAAGACCGCTTAACGAGTCCGAGCACATTACCATCCTATTTGTTCTTGGGCATACAATATTTAATGATTTCAAGATAGCAGTTAGTTCTGCTGTGTATATTGAAGATTCAGGAGTAAGGCAGAATTTGTACTCTCTATTGGAAGTGACAAAGGCACAACCCGTTCCTGCCTCACTCTTTGAGCCATCCGTGTAGATGACATCGCAGGGTGAAAAGGATGACAAAATTTCTCTGCAGGCGCTTGTGGACAACAGTGATGCATCTTGCTTGTCCAACTGTAATAATGACAGTATTACATTGGGAGTTCTGACTGTCCATGGTGGCCTATCCATCTCGTGACATACTTCAACATCAATCGCTCTCATGTCCACTTCTGCGAGGTGTAACAGGATTCTAATACCAAAGCGTGCGGGGGCATTAGGTTTATTGTGGTACAAGGGAGCAAGCGATGTGTCTAGGACTACCTCGAAGGCCGGATTTTCTGGCCTTGATTTTAAACTAAAAAAATAGTTCATAGCCAATTGAATACGTCTGAAAGATAGGGATGGCTCACCACTCTCAGCTAACAGACTGACAACGGGGCTGGAACGAAAAGCTCCAGTAGCCAATCTGATAGCAGAGTGATGGATTGAGTCCAACATTTTAAGGGCTGTTGGCTTGGCAGAAGAATAAACCTGTGATCCATAATCAATACAAGGTCGAATATATGCCTTGTAAAACTGAAGCATGCATTTTCTATCTGCACCCCACTTCGTTCCGCTTAAAGCTCTCATCACATTAAGTCTCTTTAGGCATTTCGCCTTAAGTTCTTTAATGTGCAGAACCCACGTCAGTCTGTAATCAAACCACAACCCCAGGAATTTCACACAGCGACTCGCTGGGATTATAATTCTATTTATCCTAATAGTTGGATCAGCGATGTTCCTCAGTCGAGAAAAAGTAATACATTTAGTCTTTGAAGAAGAAAAAGAAAAGCCGGTTTGGTTGCTCCAATCTTCAAGATGGTGGATGGTGAGCTGAAGGTACCTCTCTGCAGTAGCCAGCCTCCTGGCAGGACAAACACAGCAAAGTCATCTACGAATAGAGAGCATCTGACAGGAGCTCTGACGCAGGAAGTGATGCTGTTTATGGCCACAGCAAAGAGAGTACAGCTAAGGACACTCCCTTGAGGTATACCGTTCTCAAGAATTTTGGTGTCATCCATAAAACCTTTAATAAAATATAACGTATTACCACCGATGCCCCAATTTGAAAGGGTGTTTATACGCCAAGCTGTATCATACGCTTTTGTTATATCGAAAAACAGAGCAACAAGTTGCCTCCGTTCAAGGAAAGCATTCAGGATTGACGACTCTAGGCATACTAGGTGGTCTAGAGTTGAACGGCCTTGACGGAAGCCACATTGCTGTGGAGACAGGAGATTATTGTGTTCTAGGAACCATACCAGTCTACGATTTACCATCTGCTCCAGTATCTTACAAAGACAACTGGTAAGCGAAATAGGCCTGTAGCTAGTAGGGGAGAACTTGTCTTGGCCAGGTTTGTATAATGGTACAACGTAAGAGTTACGCCATGAACTTGGAAAGCTGCGTTCTTGAAAAATTCTATTGAAAAGGGACAAGAGGCATGCTTTAACCTCTACAGGAAGGTTTCTCAACATGGCGTAGCGGATGTCGTCAGCACCGGGAGCTGAGTTTATAATGGGAGAAATAGCAGATTCTAGTTCGTCAAGGGAAAACAATAGATTTAAGGGATTTATATAGTTATTGTCATTTATGGGCTGTGCTTCATGTTGTACTTTATTTCGCTGGAACAAAGGACCGTAGGATGCCGTCCTCAACACGTTGGAAATGGACGAGGCCAAAGCGTTTGCCACATCTTTCGGCTCGGTTAATATGATGTCCTTCACCCTTAAGCCAAGAATAGGCAGAGGTGGCTGTTTTCCGCAAACTGCCTTTAGTCTCCTCCATACCAGAGATAAAGGGGTGGTACGGTTAATTGAAGAAGTAAATTCCTTCCACGAATTTCGTCGACATCTTTTAAATATGAGACAAACTTTAGCTCTGGCAAAGACGAAATCGTGCAAGGTTTTCCTCGGGCGGAGATCTATTAAATATCCGCAAGGCTTTCCTGCGCTCCCGAAGCAACATCCCACACTCCAAGGTACGTTTCTTCTTTTGATGATTCCTATTGTTTTTGGAATACTTTCCAGAGCGGCACTTGATATGGCAACAGTTATATTGTTGACGGCGGAGTCAAAGTCAAAGTCAAAGTCAAAGTCAAAGTGTTTATTTGTCAATTAACAATTAACATTGCATGACAATGGTCAATAATTTACAATAATAATAAAAACAAAAGATAAAATAACTAAACATCTTATTTGTACATTAGATAATCTCTTACAGAGTAAAACTCTCCATCAATCAAAAAACACTTAAGTCTTTTTCTAAATTTGCTAACAACAGTTTCTGCTTTTATTTCCAGTGGGAGACTATTAAATAATTTGATTGCTGAAAAATATAACTGGTTTTCAAAAAATGAGGTACGGTGTTTTGGTACAGGTATACAGATGGAGTTTCTTAAGTTGTAATGAGTAGGAGAATCAGAGGTAAAAATGTGCATATTTTTCTTAAAGAAGGTTAAGGTTTCGAGTATGTATAGGCTTGGGAATGTAAGAATTTTGTTTGATCGGAAAAAACCCCTGCATGATTGACTTCTTGCCAGCCCTAATACAATCCTTAGAGATTTCTTCTGCAAACGAAAGATGTATAGGGTCTTTGTGTTTTCAGAGCCCCATATTGGAAGTCCATAAGCAAGATGTGGGTAAATGCACCCATAATAGCCAGCCAGAAGAATTTCAGTACTAGAAAAACTGGAGAGTCTACGTAATAAAAATATGCCGCTGCATAATTTCCCACACACCTTGTCCATGTGAAGGTGAAAGTTCAGGCTTGAGTCCAAAATCACACCCAAGAAGTTTGTAAATTGTGACGAGTTAATAACGGAATCGCCTAAAATAATGGATGAACTTCCACTATCACCATTCATGGGTGCTCTAATATTAAAATCCAGGAATGTCGTCTTTGCAGTGTTCACAGTAAGGTGATTTTCTTCCATCCATTGAAGAAGACAGCTGCCTTGTACAAAAATATCATATTCCAGGTTTTCCCTATTTTTATGTGACATATTGAAAGATGTGTCGTCAGCAAATAAGCACAGATTTCCTCCGCCCACACTAGATGAGATGTCATTAACAAATAATAGGAATAAGACTGGGCCAAGGACAGAGCCTTGGGGTACCCCTGACTTCACTGTTTTCACAGAGGATACTCGATGACTCAAGCAACCAGAGTGGTCAACAAAGGGAATTTCAACTACCTGGCTACGCCCCATCAAATATGAAGACACCCAGTCAAATGCGGCACCCCTAATTCCAAGGTTTTGTAGTTTGCATAACAAGAGCCCATGATTGACAACATCGAACGCTTTTCGGAGATCCAAGAAAACACCAAACGAATGCTGACGTTCATCCAAGGCAATAGAAACATGATTGATGAAGTCAAAAACGGCATCAAGTGTCGAGAAGCCACGTCTGAAGCCAAATTGCTTTTCAAAAATGACATTATTATGCGATAAAAACGACAGTAAACGAACAAGATACAGCTTTTCCAAGACTTTTGAAAACGTTGATAGGATAGATATGGGCCTATAGTTTTTCGAAGTCATATGGGCTTCCCTTTTTCAGTAGTGGTTTAACTATTGCTTGCTTTAGAATACATGGAAATACACCACTTTCGAAGGTAGCATTCGCAATGTGGGCCAAAGGCCAAGCCAGCTGCTCAGCAACATCCTTCAGAAGGCTAGAAGACATCCCATCAGCCCCTGAGGTGTGGCCGGGCTTTAAGGATTTTACTACTGCGATTACTTCCCGAACATCTGTTGGCCACAGGAAAAGTGAAGGTACAACTGTCCGCATCGCATGACACACTCGTTGTGGGTCATCAACATTCCAAGAACCGCCTCCAAGACGTTCGCCCATCTGGGTGAAGAAAGAATTAAACTGACACGAGATAACAGTCGGATCGACCACTAAGGAACCACTTTCATTCTTAATGGAGTAACAGGTAAAATCCTTAGACTTTTTGTTGGGCTGAATGTCCTTAATGATGTTCCAAACGGCCCTGTTTTTGTTCTTGGCCTTTGTGATGTGTTTATAAACCAACCCAGCCTTAGCAGAGCGAACTCTAGTCCGAAACTGTTTCTTAAGATCACGGTAAGATTTTCGCAAGGGATGTCCAGAACCAAGGTGTTTCGTCAGAGAATACTTAGTGATCACCTTCTCTTGGAGCTGAAGCAAATCTTTATTGAAAACCACCTTCGTAAAAGATTTGGTTTTCTGGTATTTTACCTTCTTTATAGGAGCAATCAAATTAAAATAATATGAAAAAGTAGATAGGAAAAGTGAGAACTTGGAGTTCACATCTTGTGCACTAAGAACATTAGCCCACATTTCATTTGCCAACAAGTGTCTTAAAACATGGATGCTGTTATCTGAAATTTGACGTTTGAGTTTGAACTTAGGAGTATTTATCATAGGAGACACATTAACCTTGAGATCACCAACCTGAGCATGGTGGTCCGATACTGCCGTTATGACAACTTGAGTGACCAGCTCACTTGGATTGATGTTCGTAAAGATGTTGTCAATTAGTGACGTAGACCCATTAAACTCCCTGGTATACGATTTTACTGTATCTCTAAGCCCAAAAGAAGTAATGAGATGAGACAGTTGTCTGGCAGTTTCATTATCAGAACACATGTCAATATTAAAATCACCAGCAATAAGAACCCTTACGCCAGATTTCAAAATAGAACTAAGACAATCAGATAAGAATTAAAGAACAATTCAATGTTACTGAAATCTGAATGTGGAGGTCTGTAAACAGAGATAACTAAATATTGAGAACCGCTTAAATCCACTGAAACACTGGCCAGCTCACAAGAACCCTCCTTGCAAAATCTCGAAACGTCAACAGCATGACAATGCCTCAGACCCTCGTGAACCAAGATGCACACGCCACCTCGCCCCTTAACGGACCGACAATAACTGGACACGACCCTAAACCCAGACAAAACAAAAATATTCATCTCTGATTCTCTCAGAAAGTGTTCTGAGAAACATAGGATTTGAGGCGAGAGCAGATCCACCATAACCTCAATCTGGGCCAGTTTAGGCATAATACCCTGGACATTTTGATGTACCAGCCTAAGAGTGTCTAGGTGATCGCCTTCATCACCCCGTACGACCCGTTTCCCGAAGAAGCTATTGAACGCACAGGAGAGGGCTCACGGGAAATCTCTGGTGAAGGATCACGGGGAAACCCAGTAGTGGGCCCACAGGAAGGCACAAAAGGATTAGGAGCGACAGGGAAGGGCTGCAGGGCATTGCTAGAGAGGATGGGAGCCACCGAATCGGAAAGTGAGCGTTTAGAAGTAGATTTTAGTAACGTGGAGAGCATAATGTGGCCCAATTCAAAGTTGCCACTCCTATTTAGGTGCCTTCCGTCTATAGCAAGGTGGTGCCTACGAATACAATTGTACAGATCAATAAATTCAACATTAAAGTTGTTACACATCAAAAACAACTGCTCGTTAAGATAATCTAGAGCTATGTCATTGATATCCCGACGCCTTAAGATGCTATTTAAAATTATCTTAGCATTAGGAAATTCAGTCTTACAAGTATACAACAGCTCAGCCATCCTGTGCAAAACCTCTTTCTTGCCACAACCACCATCATATCCAGCCCCACCATTATAACCCATAGCCACATCATTTGTGCCGACATGAATATAAATAACCGGTGGCTGGACTTGAACATAATCTTTAAGTTTTCTCTTTATGTTTAAAATTTTTGCACCAGGATTTACATCAACAGTAGCTCCCCTATATACACATTGTTTACTTGAAAATCTTAGTAACGAATCCCCAATAACCAGGCAACTTTTCAAGGTAGACGTATACATATTATTATTATTTACAACATTGGGACTACTCTTTTTATGTATAGAATCTCTATTACTATTTAAACTATTTACATTTTTTCTTAGGCTAAGGTGGCTGTCCGTGAGTTCAGGGTCCTTACTTGACTTACAATTACGACACCGTTGTCGTTTGCTACTATTAGATTCCCTAATGACAGACATCCGTTTCACGTCGCTCTCCACATTCCCTGACTTCTTACACCTCTTAGACTTAATACATTGAGTCATGGCATCCTCTTGCTGGCTCGTCCTCCACACTCCAGAGACACTTTTCACACGCCCAGTGTCATGGACATCCTCCGACTCAAACGACGCTAGTTCTCCGTATTTGTTCTTTGTCTCAACGATGGGGACGGCTGACACCCTGTTAAGTTTATTTTTTGCCTTCCTTGTCCGATTGTGTTTTACAATTGACCATTTATCGCTATCATCAATGGCTTGAGGAATTTCCTTAATGTTAGACTCGATCACAACCGGTTCAGTTGTTTCTACGATTGACAGATTACTTGTGTTCTCCGTAAACAGCTTGTACCACTCATGGAAACGAATGCCACCTGTCGTAGTTTTTTTGCAGAAACCATCATTAATGAACTTTGTGTTTACTAGTACACTCAAGCCACACTCAAAAGAGTTATTTTGTTGACAGCAGTTCAACTCACACAAGTTACTCTCACTGAACCCAAGATTGCCTGTTACTAGTTTTGCGGCAGGCATGTTACTGCCGTGGAGTGAGTCCAAGTGATACAGCTTCTGGCCAGTAATGTCGACAAACAACAGGGTCCAATGCGAACCAGTATCCGACTTGAAAACTAGAGGATTGTCACTAATGCATAGAAATGCATAATCCGAATTAAAGAAATTTAACTCCTTTAGGTGGGCATTCACATCAGCAGAGCTGCCATGCTTTATTAGTTGAGTCAGTGTTGGACCCAAAAAAACAACTTTAGATAAGCTGTCCTTATTGTTTTGCTCAAAAGACAGAAAGTAGGAATCAAGAATTGAGTCATCAATCCATCTACTATTCAGCCAGGATTTCTGTTCTAACTCAGCAATAGAAGATCTCAGCTCCGTCACAATACCTGTCAGCTCTGAGTTTTGCAGATTGGAAGCAATTAGATCTGATTTTAGCTTATCAAGAACACTATTCCTGTCAGTGACCAAAGATTTCAATGACAAGCAGTCATGTGTCAGATTCTCTAACTTGGTTTTAGCATTAGTTAAGCTGGAAGACAAGGTGCTATTTTCTCTTAAAATACGGTCCTTTTCTTCTCGGATAACGTCTAGCTCATTAAATGATTCATTTAAGTCAGATCGCCTCCGTTGTTTTTCTTTTTCAAGTCTGGACTCAAGAGTTAAAATATTACCTTGAAGTTCCTTAATTACAACTTCAGAATGTGATGTAGTACTCAGTGATTCATCCAATCGCTTAAGTAAGTTGGATATATTTAGCACAAGATCAGATAAAGTAATGTGAGGATGATTCGCTTCTAATTTTTTTAAATTCGTATACAGGCTCGTGACAAGGGACTCGGTATCATCGTTAAGATTGTTTGTATCTGTAAATATTTCTTCTATTACAGGCATTGCGACATTTGACATGCCACGAGTAATCACCATTTTTAAAGAATATGGTACAAGAATAAATGGCAAATGAAATTTAGTAAGTTATGAAATAATAATACATGCTTAATTGGTAAAATAATAATTTACAAAGATAAAAACAAACATGCAACAATAAAACTAAGAACAAGAAACATAAAAGGCACTCCAATTTTTGTGGACAGACAGTTCAAGTCCAAACTGATGGAACAGCAACAGTCACAGAACTTCTCAGCCGGCGTTTGAAGAACAGCAAACCGCAGTACAGGTGAGCAGCAATGTAGTGGTGAGGGAATTGAAGGCGCAATCAGCAACACTCGCAGCGGGTAGGTAGGCCAGGACCGCTCGTGACAGTGATTAGTGACAGAGCAGGGATATCTCGGCGGCGGGCAGCGACTGGCTGTGTTGGCAGCGGCGCACGGTGGCCGCGTCGAGACTCGAACTGCTCACGGTCGTGTAGTCCCGCTGCTGCACGTGTCCTTGAGTTTGGTTAGCCACGACAACCACATTCAGCTACTTACAATTGTCCGTCAAACCACAGCATGCAAATGTTCTACCGAAGCACAATTAAGCCTTCCGACATATTAAAAACTATGTAACATGCAAATAATTATGTAATTTGAATAAAAATAACAGAGCTTTAAAACACCCGTCAATCTTCTGCAGACCAGAGTCTGCCAACCAGTGGAGTCTATATCCACTGATGTTGAAACATCTGGTGCCTGTAAAACTTGTTTAAATTTACCCAAATCTGCCTTATCAAGCACCCATTTAGGTCTTTGGGGCACATTACCTGGAATATCAAGAACTTTAGTTATGACCGGTGCATGGTCACTACCGTAAAGGTCAGAGGAAACTGACTAATCGAAGCGGTAAGCAATTTTGTGGTGTGCACACGGTTAGGTCTAATACTGACCAGGAACCTGTTCTCGAGCAAAGATAAGTTGGCGAGCCGTCGTTCAATAAAACAAGATTCAGATAATCAAGGACCTTGGAAATCATGTTGCCCCTTGGAGAGCAAGTGGTAGAGCCCCAAAAACGATGGTGGGCGTTGAAATCGCCCACAAGTACGAAAGGATGAGGCAATTGATTAACAAGGTCCAATAGATCTTTTCTTGGAAGACATTCTGGTGGCGGGGGAATATAAACACAACAGACGTGTAATTTAAATGGTATATCTAGCTTTATGCATATTACTTGTAGAGGTGTGTTCAAAGGTACCTCCACTGAATTCAGAGAAGGATTTGCGAGAACCATAACTCCTCCACATGCATGTCCGTCATTATGGTTGTCATGGCGGAAGATATCCCATCCCCTGATGGAAAATTGGCATGCACGGCGAAGCTTGGTTTCCGAATACATATGACATTTGGTTTTATTTGTGATGCTAGTAGGTTCAGGTCTTCCAGATGGCTTCGCAGTCCGTTAATATTCCATTGTATAATATTCGTATAATATTAGGTTTTGAAAGTAATTTAGTTTTTTGTTTTTCAGCAGAGCTCTTTTCACAGGTGCTAAGAAGAGGAGAGTGTCATGAACACAAGTTTTGTACATAATCGTGTGAATAATTTTGGTTTTTAGTTTTTTTTTTATATATTCTGGTAAGATACATATTACATTTTTTTAAAGTGTACACATACAAGAATATGTCTAAACATCTTCAAGAAAAAAAAAATTTGAACTGTCCATACTGACTAATAATGACAGATAAGAATATGTTATAAATCAAATTTTCCATTTTTTAGAAAATAATTTCTTGTTGTGTTATTTACAATTCAATTTTTTTTTAAATTGTCACTGGTTTTATTATTACATGTACTTCAATACAATTATAAATTTTATGTATAAAATATTTTTTGTTTACATTGATTTTGGAGTTGAAAATAAAAATGTCATAATAAACCTTTTTTATTTTAGGTTTTAGTACTTTTTTATTATAAAACAAATAAATGAAACTAAAATTGAATATGTTTATCTTATAGAATAGTTAAAGAGAAGAAAAACGAAGTAAAACATATTGTACTATCTTTAATAGTAATGTTTTTAGAATGTTTTATGTAAAGTACTACAAAAACGGTGATTTAGGCCGGGATGATTTCCGCTAGTCTGTCGCGCTAAGCGCCCGGTGGCCAAAAGGGTTAATGGAAAATCTTTATTCTACAAAGTTAATTTTCACACGTTCTTTATATCTAATCATAGATTTACCAATAACCATTAAATGTAAATTTTATTTTTTATTCATTTCTTTATTTAATCTTTATATGATCTAAAACATATAAAAATCTATTTGGTAAATAAAATTTAAAAATTTTCTAATTCTACAGTAATTTGTAAACCAAATTTAGAATTTTATTTTTTTAAATTCAAAATTGTACATTTATTATTCTTTACTAATTTACACAACTCTTTAATAGTATTTATATCTAAATTCTCCAACTCGGTTTAACTCTTTCAAGTTCATAAATTAAGAAAAATTGTATACAAAAACTTTTTTTAACTTTACACAACATTTTTAGATCTCTTCTTAATATCAAAGAAACAATTTGATAAAAATTCACAAAAATCTTGGAAGTTTACTCGTTTAGAAACGTTTTAAATTCTTGAAAATATTACAAAGTTTATGAAGAAAATTCTATTACAAATCTGTCAATTTCCACCAAATTCTTTCAAAAAGTTAATAAAACTAATAAAATTTATCAAAATTTTAGAAAAATCATTCCTTAATTAAATATTATTTATTACATAGTCAAATTTATTTCTAATTAAAGTTCTCAGGAAAATTTCCGGATTACTCCCGGTTTCTCGGTCGGGTGGCCACCCAGATTGAAGAACTTAGTGCAGAACACATTCTGCATTTGTAATCTATCAATTCAAGAATTAAAAATAAAGTAGGCAAATAAAAATGTTTCCTTTATACATTTTTTTAAAATTTTGATAAGTTTTTAAAGATTTTTAAACTGAAAGAATTTTGATGAATGAGCATGATTTTTAATTAAAATTTTGAAAATATATTTTTTCATAAAATGCAATATTTTTAAAGAATTGTGAGCTTATAAAACCAATTTTGTTGAATTTGAAAGATTTTTCCTAGATTTTTTAAAATTTAATAAAATCTTGAAATCATTTTCAAGAATTTTGGGCTTCTTTAAATGAATGAACTTCCAAAATGTTGGTGAATTTTGATAAAAATGTTTCTTTTGATAAAAAAATTTAGAAATTTGGAAAAAGTATTTCTTTTGTATGAATGTTTATTTTATAAATGAACTTAGAAGATTTAAATCAAGTTGGATAATTTAGATATAAAAAATTACATGAATTATAAAAATAAGAAATATAAATATGGGGAGTATGTAGAGATTGATAGATGATGACTTGTCTACTGATGATACAGTGATGACTAGGTCCATGGCTAATGAAAGCTCGGTTGGTAATGAGTGGAAAGGTTTTGTACTGTTATATTTTTCGAACATCAGCGAAGCAGTTGATGTGTTATCCTATATTTATAGCCCACGTAATAAAATTTGGAGTGCTGTCAATATAAAATTGGGATTGCTGCTTGCCCAAATTATTTGTTCTTTCTGTAGCTTTTCGATTCAAGGCTACTAGTTCTCACTACTTCTCTAGTAGTTTCCGATAATCAAAATTCCGATAATCGAGGTTTTATTGTACCAGAAATGCTATGGTATTTGCTTTAACAGAAGGTTTCCTTTATTAGGACAGTCAAAGCTTTACTTAGGCCACACAAAGGAGAAAATATAAACAAACAAACACACGCACATGATTTGTTAATAATTAACCATAATATATTGAAGATTTTTGAATGTGATGAGTTAACATATGCCTACCTATTTCTGGGTCTCTCATAGACATCCATTTCAGCCAAGGGAATACCGACCATACCCAAGAACTCGTCCACCCCCATAAAGTTACGATGAAGAACAGTTAGGATTATCTCAGCTGTATTTCCTTGTTTTGGGATTTGTCTGAAACATTTCACAAACCATCAAAAATGTTGAAACTATATACTTAATTCTTACCCACTCTCATAATACATACTTCATAAATTATGATACTAAAACAATATGACAATAAAATAGCCAAGTTATGCCGGGAAACACTGCTAATAACAGCACTAATATGCAAATTGAATAAGGTTAGGTTCAAAAACACATTTTTTTCACAGAATGACTAATGTGACTAGTGCTTGATTTCTTAGTTTTTACAAGTTCCAAATCTAATTTGAAAGTGGAAACAGTGTTAAAGCATTTCAGCTGAGTATCAATTTTCAAAATATATATAAGTTCTTAATTACTATTTTTTAACCAATGTATTATTTATAACAAAAGTCTACTTACTTATTTGCAGACCAAAATCACATGGTATTGCATGGTTGTCATATTTAGTAAATACTCAATAAACATAAACTTCTAACAGTAAAGAAACAATTATAAAGTATTATTTTGATTATATATACAGTTATAATTTAAATCTCAAAGTAAGAATGAAAAATATTTTATTTCATATTTTTGGTCAAACTAGTGTGTAACAGGAAGTGAAAGTTCTGACATTGACTATTTAGTGTCTTCCTGATACAATATCAGATGTAGTATAAGTGAGCCTGATTAATCATGAAAAATACTGTATAAGGAATTGGAACAGCTCTTATCACTCTTATCACCAATTGAATCATCTGAATACAATCTGGCCATTCATATAGTGGACTACAGATGATTGCTGACATCACACCAGTTTGACTGGTCATAGTCTGCTAGTGTTTGTAAACATTGCAGACAACATTAACTCCTTATTTCACATATCTAAGCCTGACTGTAGAAATGTATTTATTTATTTTTTGTTTTGAACTATTCTGTAAATAACTTTAAATGATCTGTAGGAGTAAATTTAAATAATATTTTTAAACGTCTTGAATTTGTTTTGTAAATAAAATGTCATCGAAAACTGTAAAATTAGTTCCTAAAGGGTGGAAAAGAAAGGAAATAGTTAGGAAAAAAGGTATAAGCGCAGGGAAAGTGAATGTTTATATTTATTCTCCAAAAGGAAGAATGTTTAGATTAAGGAAGGATCTCTTGAAATATTTTGAGGAAAATTAGCTACCGTACAACATTGATGATTTCAGCTTTAAAGCTAATAGACAGCCATCAACGGAAACCAACTCTATAGAAACAATAAATAGTTCTGTTCCGTGCTCAGGTGAAAACCCAATATTAGACTTAACTACAAAACTCTGTGATAAGTCCATAAAACACTCATCTATTTCTGATGGAGAAGTGTTCATCTCAGAACCTACTGAAACCTCGTCTGACTTTGAAGAAAGCCAAAATCTACAAGAATTTTCTGAATATCTTTGTCAGATTAAATATGATAAGGAAAGAGCCGAAACTACTCTTCAAAATCTTGAAAAGGAAGCACATGAATCAGTCATGGAATATGAGAGGGAAATAGAACCACTGAAGGCAGATAATTTGGTCTTAAAGAGGGAAATAAAGAAGAATAATGAAGAAATCAGTAGTCTAAGAAACAGTTTAAACCCTGAAACAATTATTGTTGAAAATAATGTAGAGTTTCCTGTAATCTGTAAGAAATGTAACACAGTGGGGACACAAATTACAAAACTAGAGCATAAAATAAATACTCTAAAAAAAGAAAATCTCCATCTTATGGAAACAATTCAACCCTATCCACTTCCAGATGGAGAATTGTTAAATGAAATAAAATATTTGGAAAAAAAAAACTTACCAATCTTGAAGAAAAATACTACAAAGATATGATGGAATATGAAACAGTTGTAAACATTCTGACTATTGATTTGGACACTATAACATCTGAAAACAACACCCTGAAAAATGAGAATCAAACAGACAAAATTGGAAACGGTGTGGTGCAACTGAGAAGTCAACAAAACAAACATGTAACATCTTGCTCTAATAATAAATATCACGGTAAAGAAACAGAAATTATTAAAATAGCACAGGAAAAACAGATACAACAAAATAAGCCCATTCTAATAATAGGCAATTCTATTATAAAATATGTTTCTGTAACAAATGCCAATGTAATGTGTTATCGAGGATCAACAGCCAATGAACTCTGTGATATAATTAAGAATATGAAGAATATGATTCAAGCTCCAAAAACTGTATTTATACATCCTGGAACGAATGATTTGAGTAACAGCAAATGTCCGGACGAGGTTATGGGAGCCATGAATAACTTAATAAAATGTACAAAAAATAAGTTCCCACAATCCAAAATTATTATAAATAGCATTACTCCAAGAAGAGTTACTTGGTCTACAATCCTGTATCGTGCAAACCAAAATATCTGGTGGCTTTGTAAAATCTCAGGAGTGGTATTTCTTGACCTGGAAAAGTATATTACAAATAGATATCTTGCAAGAGATGGTGTCCACCTTTAATCGAAGGGGCACAAAAATGTTGGATAGGGTGCTAGCACATGTTGCTTCCTTGTGTGACAAAATTTATCCAAACGTTGTAAACAAGCATAATTTTTCTTCCCAAACTGCACAAGTGGAGGTGCTTAATCAGTACAACGAATTGAAGTCTTCCTACAGTGGACAGAGTAACCAGAAACATTATCAAACTGATGAAACCAAGTACCTGACAAAAACCAACATTGTAAAATCAATAGATTTTCCATTTGAACTATTATATCTTAAAGAGTTCCCACCATTACCTTCAACTTCTGATGACGCAATCATCCCAAATTCTGTCATACTCCAACCTGTGGAAGAGGTGAAACAAGCTCATCTAGAGTCTTATGTCTCAGACACTTCATCATCTGATTACAACAGCCAAGGACACCAGTTCTACACAGATCCTACCATGCGTGAGTGTCAAGTGAAGTGTCAAAAAGTGAACGGTTCGGATATGATCTCACTACCTCACTCTTGTCCTGTGTCTGTTAAGAAAGATTGTAATAGCCATAAGTCTAATAATCTTTTTTTAGCCAATTAGCTCTGCAGAGTAAAGAATTCCTAGGGAGGATTAGATGTAAAAAAACTATTGTTAAAAAACCTGATATTATTTCTTGCACTGCAGGATCACCAGATCAGAGATCACATGTAAAAAAAGTGGGCAACAAAATACATGATTATTACATAAATAATAAGAACAAATTTAAAAATTATAAAAATATTTTAATTTTACACCATAATATTCAACACTTACCATCTCGCCTAGATCAGTTACAAATCAATTTAGAGGAAATTAAACCTGACATATTGGCATTATCAGAAAATAAAATGACTGAAACAGACTTAGTATATCTCAACATAGAAAATTACACAGTGAGGTCATTTTTTTCTCGTAAAGGTGCTCTTGGTGGTGGGGTTATAATTTTGGCTCAAAAAAATATTACTAGCAAAATTGTCTTGATCCCCGAGGTGCAGGAAATGGTAACAGAAAAAGAGTTTGAATGTTGTGTAACAGAATTTAAAATTGGGAATTATTTTTTTTTTTTTATTTTGGCTTGTATATATCGGTCCCCTGACTATTGTTATGTAAACTCTTTTCTGAACAAATTGGAAACCCTCATTGATATTCTTTGCAATAAATACATCAATGTCATAATTACCGGAGATCTAAACATAAATGTGTTAAAAAAAGATAATATTTACCATAAGTTTTGCAATATTCTTAAAATGTACAATATGGATTACAAAATAGATTTTCCAACTAGAGTAACTCACAATTCAAAGTCAACCATAGATAATTTTATTACAAATATTAAAACTAATAAGTTATTAGCGGGTGGTTTAGTAACCAAAATTGCAGATTACGATGCTCAATATCTTAAGATAATGGACATTCACAGTAGTCATAGAAATAACACTAAAACAGTATGTAGAAAGTTTGATAAATGTAATTATGAATTATTTTTCAAATATCTCAAAGCTGAAGAGTGGTTGGAAGTCTATCAAGCCCCTGTAGAAAACAAATATGATACATTTCATAACACATTTTTCTATTATTTTGATGTAAGTTTCCCAAAAGTAACAGTTACAGAAAAACCATTCAAAACTCAAAATTGGTTAACAAATGTTCTGAGTAATAAAAAAACTGAATTAGTGGAACTAGAAAAAATGTTTAGATTCTCAAAAAACTTAAGTCTTAAACCAATCATTGATGAAAAAAGGAGATCACTGAATCAAGACATTACCAGCACACAAAAAAATATTATGAGTAACAAAATTTTAAGATCCTCAAATAAAGCCAAAACCACTTGGAGTATAGTTAACTCATATTTGAGAGAATCACAACAGAAAATTAACAACATAACACTGCGCAAAGAAGGGTTGCTAATCAGTAATCCAAGAGCAATTTGTGAATTTTTTAATGATTTCTTTATAAATATAGTTGACAAATTAATAGTACCAAATATAAAGCCACAAAAGATTAGTCAAGCCCAACAAAACTTCAATTACAATATGAAAGACATTTTCCTTCAAACCAGTAACTGAAAAAGAAGTACAAAAGATCGTTCTCTTTTTTGAAAATAAGTACTCTGCCGGTGTAGATGGAATTCCTATGACAGTAATTAAAGGTTCAGTAGAATTCATCAAGAAACCTTTAACACATTTAATTAATTCTTCTCTTATTTCGGGACATTTTCCCTCAAAATTAAAAATATCAAAAGTCATCCCAATCTTTAAAAAAGATGATACAAAAGAAGTTTCTTGTTATAGACCAGTGTCGATTCTACCCTCCTTCTCAAAAATCTTTGAACGTATTGTTTATAATCAATTACTTAAATTTTTAGAATCAAATAAATTATTAGACGAAAAACAGCATGGGTTTTTACCAGGCAAATCAACTATTACAGCAAGTATAGAATTCATTGAAAATATTATAAATTCAGTTGATGCCAGAAAAAAAGTTATAGGTATTTTCCTTGATTTATTACGTGCCTTTGACAGTGTATCCCATGCACTGTTGTTAAACAAACTCAAAAATTTAGGAATAGTAAAAAAAGAACTAAATTGGTTTACTTCCTATCTTAACAATAGGCAACAATACGTGGAAACACAGTTCACAGAAAATATCAAGGGCAACACTTATTTAAGGAAGGTCGACTCAGCCCAGCAAACAATCAAGTATGGCGTTCCCCAAGGCTCAATATTGGGACCCCTACTTTTTATTTGCTATCTTGGAGGGATAACCAAAAATATTAATCAAAGTAAAATGTGTATATATGCAGATGACATTAATATGGTAGTAACGGGCAATTCGAACAAAGAGATAGAGATTTCTGCCTATATTGAGCTAGCAGCCATTGAAGAATTCTTAAAAAATCATAATCTGTTATTGAATTTTAAAAAATCCAATTTCATAACGTTCTCGACAAAACAAAATCGGCACAAAATTCAACCATCACTTATAATTGGCATAGATCTCATAACACAAGAAAATTGTACCAAATTTTTAGGTTTAATCATAGATGAACACCTTTCTTGGAATAAACATGTTAACAATGTATTAAATAAAATTTCATCTGGAATCTACGCCTTACGGCGTATGTCAAAGTTATGCGACCAAAGTGCTCTAAAAAAATTGACTACGCACTCATTCATTCACATTTAGCATACGGAATAAGTATCTATGGAGCAACATCCAAACAAAATCTTGACAAGATACTAAAAATGCAAAAAAAAAGCAGTTAGAATAATATTAAACCTAAACAGACGAGATTCAGTAAAACACCTGTTTAGTGAGCTCAAAATTCCAACAATTTATAGTCTTTATGTTACGGAGGTCATTAAATATGTTAAAAGTAATTCTACAAAATTTTTAACAGTAAAGCATGACTACAATACACGTAATAAAATCAGCACTGACAAACATAACTTGACATTCTATGAAATGAAAACAGAATATATGGGGAAAAAATGTTTTAACTGTTTACCCAAAGGAATAAAAGATTACAATGGCAAAAAGTTTGATAGTGAAGTAAAAAAATATTTCACAAATAAAGCTTTATACTCAATTGGAGAATTATTATCAAACAATTAGCAGAAAACTGCTTAAAAAATAATAGTAAATGTTAGTGTTAGTTTTAATATAAGTTTTAGTATTAGTTTTAGATTTTTATAGTTATTGACGCTATTCATGTACAGTTGATGTTTACATTTAATGTAGCTCAATGTATGTTTTGGAATAAAGAAAATTCTCTCTCAGATGTTGTGAATAGTCCGTAAAATATGACACAACGGAGTCAATTCGTCTGAGATCAATAAACCATATACACAGATCGATATTTGTTACAGATCTAACAATTAATACACCTGTTCTTTAATACATAACATACTATATATGCAAATTAAGTTTATGGCTATGAATCTTGAATAATATATCCATGCAATACTTTTAACTTTAAGGTGTGTGTGTCACAATTTGCAAATGTCGAATGATAAAAAAATAAATGCTAAAAGTTTTTTTTTAATTGTATGTGGTACTAGAGGCTGTTTTTACCTTGACAAAACAATGAATATATACTCACAGTTCACATTTTTCATGCCATTCCACAGAATCAGGTGCTTTTTCCTTGACTGATGTTTGATATTTCTCTTTACCCAAGCCAATTGTAACAAATGCATCATTGGTACCTGAAAAATCAATAGCAATGTCCATAAATTTATGTGCAATACTGATGTAAAAATAAAAATAGACATTAAAAAATCTTATATAGTACTATATTTTGTTTTTGTCAATCCATTCTTACTGAAATAAAGAATAAACGTGTGATCCGTGAGTAGTATTATTTCTAACAAATTGGTAATATCCACAGGACCAAGGCCAAATTTGATCTACAATTTAATATAAAACGGGCTCTACTATAAAATATCAGAATCAGATATAAAAGATCAGCTAAATTCGTTAATATATATACTATACAATGCCTCAAATTATGAGTTACAGAAATGACAAAATCACATTTTCAAATTGAGCAGACAGTATGAGGCAATGTAAATTTTATGAGGAAAACGTACGACTCTAAAAAACAAATTTCAATTTTAAATTGCACAGGATGTTTAATAAAGATCAACTTTAAAATTAATATAAATTTATTCAAAAAAAAGCTCCAGTTCTGGTTATAGTGTCATGTTAAAAGGAAACATATCAAGCTTTGACTCATGTACTTTGCTAGTGCAGAATCATGCCGAATCAAGTGCTCGCGGCAGTTACGTTAAAGGTGGCTGCCTTTACAGGACTGGGGCATGCTAGCGGTTTGTTTTGGTTTGAAGAATCAAAGTCGGCGACAACAGTTCAGTATAATTTTCGTACCAAGTACATTAAAGATCCTCCTAGTAGTTCCATAATTTATAAGAGGCATAACAGTTTTTTAGAAACGGGGTGCGCAGTAAAAACATAAGAAATCATCAGGTTGTCCAAGAACATCTGACAAAGTCGTTGAGTAGGTGAGACAAAGTTTTGTCAAAAGCCCTACGAAATCGAGCCAGCATGCATCACGTGAGCAGCAAGTTCCACTTACACGACGGTTTGACATGTGTTGAGAAAACGTTTGCATTTGAAATCATACAGATTGTAGCTTTTATAAGCAATTAAAGATACTGATAAGATTGTCTGGAAAAATCTTTTGTGCGGATATGTTCAATCGATTGAATGATGATGGACATTTCTACGATAACATAATCTTTTCTGATGAGTCAACTTTTCACTTAAGTGGCAAAGGTTAGCACACACATAACTACAGGATTTGTGTCAGTGAAAATCCACAAGAAATATTGCAATGTGCTCATGTTAGCCCTGAGCTGGAAGTTTTTTATATGTTGAGCAAGAAGAAAATGTACTTTTTTCCGTTTGTTGCATCAAAGGGATATGTTACAACAATTTCTGACACTACAGATCGATGAGGATGGCTGAGAACGAAATGTTTACTTCATGCAAGATGGCGCACCATCATATTATCTGAGCAACGTCTGAGAATTTCTCAATTACCGCTTTGCAGGTCAATGGCTTGGCCGTACTACGCCAATTGCATGGACCCCGCATTCCCCAGACCTAACACCGTAAGACTTTTTCTTCTGAGGCTTCATCAAGGATATGGTGTATGTACCTCCTTTGCACGACACTCTACCAGAACTTAGAGCAAGAATCTACGCCGCGGCTGAGCAAGTTACACCTACAATGCTAATGCGAGTTTGGAAAGAAATTGATTACCGATGAGATAAGTAAAATTAAATTTTATACATGGTAAATGTGAATAACACCACAATTTGCTCATTAAAAAGAAAATAAAAGTAAATATGGTATTAGCAGCATCTCGTTAAATATATATAAAATATCTAAAACAGTATATACAGTATAAATTAGATAGTAAATAAATAACAATAAAACAAATAAAAGGTAACAATAAATAGATAGCATTACAACAAATAAAAATAACAACAAAATAAGTGCCTTTGGTATTTCTCCAATTGAACACTCATGTGTTCAAGCATATATTTTTCTATTACAGTAAGAGTGTATTTCTTATCTATTAATAAAACTGTCTAATTTTTCTTTGATACTAAGTCAAATATAGTAAATATATAGGGATGGAAGGGTCATAATTCTATTTTTTGTTTTTTAATTGGAATGCAAGAAACTCTATTGCCAACATTTGCTATTATTCTTATTACTTTCTTTTGTCAAATGAAAGCAGTTTTAGCACTAGTACTGTCTCCCCAAAGGGTTATACCATACCTTAGCTGGGAATGGAAAAAGGCATAATATGCTTTGATTAACATTTTATTACTGATACTATACTTTAGTTCCTGATAAGGTATGTAACCCTAGCTAATTTTTTATATACAAAACCTACATGGGCATCCCAATTTAATCGATTATCCATGTTTATTCCTTAATATAATAGCTTAACAGGTTCTGTGTACTTACTATCAAGGAAACAGTTTCCATCAAGAGTAAAAATTAAATTTTCTGTGTTACTATTATTTACCACCAAAAGGTTGGCTTTAAACCATATAACAGTTCAGTAATTGCCAGCTAGTGTTCTAAATTTAAAGTTTCCAGATGTTTATTGCTATTTAAAATAGTTGTGTCATCTGCATATAGAACACACCTACAAGGCATATTAAATGAAAAATCATTTACCGCTACTACAAATAGAAAAGGACTGAGCCTTGTGGTACTCCTAGTGAAACATTTTGGAAACCAGATACATCTTTATTTTGTGAGACCATCTGCCCACTATTTTGTAAATATGATAAAAATAAACTAAATTCATTATTTTTTACACCATATTTAGGCTATTTTGGTAAAGATATTAAATACTAAAACAGCCTTACAAACCAACACAATAGTTGCGATATATAATTTGGTTATAACGATTTAGGAATCAATTAAGGAACAATGCATTCATTAATTATGGACCAATTAAAATGTCAGTAGCCTAGTTTGATGTGTCAACAGCAATATTCTTAGCCACAGCTTTCTCCTAGGATCAGTATCAGGCATCTGCATTTCCCATCAAGGAATTCTTGCATTGTAGATCATATTTGTCCTTATAAGTCCCTTGTGTCAAAAAAAGGAGACATTGTTGACTGGGAGAGTAAAAACTCCCAGTCAACAAGGTTAAAGTTGGTGTGAACTCTGTATTTTCTGTTAGTTAATATGTAATCAATAATATCAAATATTTTAGACATAGGTATTAAAAGTATAGAAATTTAAAATTCAATTACTTACCACTTTTGCCTTTCAATAACAGGCCTCTGGCTCTTTGAACTGGAAAATAAAAGGAATTAGTTATGGTTTATAATGTAAAAATTGCAGAATCAATAATGTCAAGTTCTTCATTTTAACCCGGTCCTGACCAACCGTCAATGTATCACAGTGTAACATTTTTTTAGATTTCCACCACCATTTTGGGGAATATAACGCTGAAAACTAAATGGTAATCAAATTTACAATTTACAACAACTTAAAATATGCAGTTTTGTCTTTGTTTGCATTGAATATACTTATAAAGAGATGTTAAACAAATTATTGCACTAATATAGTGTCAGCTGGTTACTCAAAAGTTTTTGTTTCTGTATTCTCTTATACAAAATAATACTTTTTGCTTGTGTTTTATTTGGTAAATATATCCAGATGTTTTAAAGGTTTCACAAATTATTTTGCTATTAAAGGCAATACATATTTACCAATTTTGGAACCAGTCAGATTCCAATATTGGGCTTCAAGTTATGGTTTTTATACAATTGTGAAAAAAAGCTTAGGAATAATCCTGGGCAGTTTGGGGGCATAGTAATGTTTTAGTTCTCGTATCAAGAGAGTTAAATAGGCATAAAAAAGAGGTATGTTAAAAAGTAAAATTATTTCAAATGTTTATGATTATTGAGTAGGCTATTAAGGTGGGAGAGCTTTGTAAGAATTTTTTGAAATTAGTCTCTCCAAACTATTCCCACAATACCTAGGGTGTTTATTCGTCCCCGCCTTAAAGGTTTACTTCATGGTTACTCGTATTTGTAGATTACAACTGTATTAAAAACATTCATTAGTTTTATTTTATTTCAAATAAATTAACTGAATGAATTATCAGGGAATATTTTTCAATGGTTTAAAGTAGAATTCTTTCAGATACCATGAAATGTTTCTTTTGTGGTTCTCAGCTTCAAGGATTTGGTTGGGAAGCTTTCATTTGGCACCACTCCCAGTGTTGTTAATTATAGTTCTTAACTGCAATCAAATGCTTAACGGAATACCGTTTGGACTTATACCAGTAAATTAATTCATTTACTGGTAAATGGAACAAACACTTTTTTTAAACGTTATATTTAAAAATTAAAATGTAATTTCAAACAAATCATTTAATATAAAAATATATTTGTACAAATTTGTTATAATCAGTGTTGTATTTCTACATAATATTTTTATAAAATTATTAAATCCTCAATGCTAATTGCAATTTTTAATACCTGCTACAGGCACTGTACGTGTCCGTTTCAAAAGGTCGTTTCAAAACAAGAAAGGAACTTTAAGATTCAGTATTGTTTAAAGTTAAGCAAAAGCATTTTCAAAACCTCTAGTTTCTAATTGTAAAGTTATTTGAAGCCAATTAAATATGTAGCTGTTTCAAAATGTCAAGCACAGGCTGTTCAATTGCTAATGATTATTTCACTCCTATCCGAATTAAAATTTATGACAACAAACCATACTTACACAGTGACTGAGATTACTTGTCACTGGCTTATTTCAGACATAAAATCTCAAAACATAAAGTATAATCAACCTTAAAACAGGCCACATGGTACATAGCACAAATTGCAGGCACAATTAAACCATTGAGGCCATCACTCCAGGAAGACGCTGGACTCTTGTGTTCGAGGTAGTTTAGATTACTAAGTAATATAAACATAACTAATTTAACTACCAAATGATTTTTTTAGTTCTACATAACCAAATAGTTTTCTGAAATTAATATTAAAATGTTAATTTGAATAAAAATGTGTACTTATTGAGATAATATTAAGGCAAAAATTTTTATAAACTATAAAATTATATTTTTATAACGTATTTTTTGTTATTAATTCTATTATCACAACGAAATGAAAATTTGTATAAACAAAAAAGATGTCACATGAAGCTATAGCTCATTTACGTATTTTAACATTTTTACGTTTTTATCTTCAGCTGTTTTTTTGACCTGGATAAAGAATTGCCTACGCTACCTATTTTAAATGCCTGTGATTTCATGTGGAGCGTTCAAAAATTGTTCTACTTGTTCTGAATTAAGAAAAGTTATCTTAAAGGACTATGAATTTAAAATATTTTTGAAAACCCAAAATTGACCGCACAATCTTAAAGAGCAGTATTTCGAAAGACCTAAAGTTGGACAATAGTTACACATACATACATTTTATACACCAACAAAATAACTCAAATTTCTATGTAAAATATTATTGGATAGCTCAAATGACTTCAGTAACTAATACTTGAACTACTAGTATGTTTGGCCAGTGAGGTATTCTAAAACCGGAGTACGCATGTAATATTATGGAGCACTCTGATAATTTTGAACAGAAGCATGCATATTTAAGGTATGTATTACTTCAGTGTCTACACAAAATTTTACCATAATTGTAAATATTTTCTAATTACCTTAAACAAATTTAAACTTTGCTTGAGAATATCCAAAATATCACGTATAATATATTTACGATTAGTTTAATTACCTAAGTGGACACACAAGTGATTATCCGCCTTTTTCAGCAGAATCAAAAGTCACACTAAACATTCCAACATAGTTCTAAACAATGGTCATCTAGACCAATTAACAACTCAAACTCTTTATACCAACTCACTGCCTCTTGACGTCTCCCTTCAAGACGAACTGTCAATTTCATGTTTTGAAAACACAAGGATGAGTACCACAGCAAATGAGACAAAAAACCTAACTGCAGTAGGAAACAATGCAAGCAACTTTTCGACATCAGGAATCAGACATGCCATTGACCAGAAACTGACTGACTCCGTGATAGGCTCTAAACACATCAACACATCTGGCCGAGAAGACAGCCTGACTACTCACGGTACCCAGCACACATCTCTCCTAACCAAGAACACAAAAGGAAACTTCTACAGTGTTTCTTTTCAAGTTGCAACTGCTAGAAAACATAAAACTCTACAAAACACAATGTCTGTCAACCCTAAAATAAAATTGAATGTGAACAAGTCACCACCAATAAATGCAAAAATAAGACTAGCAGATGAAAAATATGAAGATTTCTTTTTAAAACACATAGAGTTCTATAAAAACCTTTTGAGAATAGATAATACCTATGTCAGGACCAACCCGCCACTAGGCGACAATACTTCTGCAACTGCACCCTTGACTCAAGAGCCCTCTACACAACAGATTCACTCTTTTCCCAAGACCCAAAGCCAGAAACTACTGCAAGCTGATGTGCAACAACCTAATCATTTTTTATTACACAGCAACAAGACAAACAGCAAAATAAAAATACAATAATAAGCAAAGGAAAAAGACACTCTTCAAAAATTAGTATCCTCCACCAAAACATAAGGAACCTAGAGAACAAAAGAGAGTAACTCAACCACTTATTACATGACACCTCTCCAAACATATTAGTACTAACAGAACATGGTCTAAAGCAGAATGAATTGTTGAATACAATAATTCCTGGATACAAGCTAGTCACAAATTTCTGCAGAACACAACATAAATATGGAGGAGTAGTTATTTTCACAAAGGATGACACAGTGATTGAGGCAGAATCTATGAGTGTGGGAGATCTTAGTGAGGAACTTACATGTGAAATAGCAGTGGCAGCTCTAAACATCAGTAAAACCAACATTACTATAATTGGAGTGTACAGACCCCCACAAGCAAATTTAGAAGATGCACTCAGAATTTTGTCACAAGTTTTAGAGCAAACTGAACCACATAAAAGTAGCGTTATTCTGGTAGGTGACATAAACATTGATTGTTTAAAGGTACACAAATCCAAAAACAGATTTGAAGAGACTCTAGCAGCTTATAACTTTAACAGACTAAACCTTCCGCCAACTAGAATTACTTATCACTCAGCTTCCTCGATTGATTGTGTTTGTACAAACTTCCCCTTAGAGATCCTCAAAGTGCACATACTTGATACAGGTCTATCAGATCACAAAGGACAACTCTGTGTGCTAGATATTACCACCGCGCAACCAAGGCAGACATCCCAAATCAGAAGACGAATAAATGTTAATACACTTAACCACCTTAAACTTGGCCTTGCACAACAAATGTGGACCGAAGTCTACTCAACGATATCAGCCGATGAAGCCTATAACAATCTTCTAAATACTATGACTATGGAAATAAATGCTGCATGTCCACTAAAGAAACTTAGGCAGAGAAAAAGCAAAACCTATGTTAACTACAATGACATAGAAATTACCCAACTAAAGCAGGACTATCTTCAGTTGCTTCGTAGGTATGAATTGACAGGGCTAGAGAGAGACAGATCTGCCATGGCTAGTAAAAAGAAGCAATATGACCTAAGACTGAGGAAATTAAGGCAAGAGAGTGCAGCAAACCATATACAGCAGTCCAGCAATAAATCCAAAGCAGCTTGGGAGATAGTGAACTCTGAGAGGGCTACAAAAAGAGGGAAGAAGAACAATCCACTCATCAAATTAATTACTGAAGGGAAAACCATAGAAAAACCTGAAGACATTGTAGAAGAACTCAACACCTATTTCTCAAACATCGCAGAGGACACATTAAGAGCAGCTAGCAACCTAAATCAACCATCTATTAGAGTCACAACACCTAGGCCCAGGCTAACACAGACAAAGCTTATTCTAACAGACACAACTGTGAGGGAAGTTGAAGAAATCATCTCCTCCCTGAAGAATAAAACCTCCAGTGGTCTAGATGAAATCTCTGCTAAGCTAGTAAAACACTGTGCTGAAACAATCATTGCTCCTCTTGTTGATGTTATAAACAAATCCTTCAAAAGCGGCATTTTCCCCTCGGCTCTCAAAGTATCAAAAGTGTACCCAAAACTGAAGAAAGGAGCCTCAACCAACCTCAGTAACTATCGCCCCATTTCAATAATTCCCACCTTTTCCAAAATCTTTGAGAAAATCGTCCTGAAGAGACTCATAGACCATTTGACACAACTTGACCTCCTCACTGACCGCCAACATGGTTTTTTAAAGGGTAGATCTACAGCCACAGCCTTAACAGACCTAGTAGAATTTATTATTGATCACATTGACAAAGGCAAATACACCACTGCTGTTCTCCTTGACTACTCAAAAGCGTTCGACTGCCTTAGCCATGATATCATTCTTGACAAGTTAGAGGCACTAGGGGTCCAGGAAACTGCTAAACACTGGTTTGAAAGCTATCTCAGAGGACGGAGTCAACTGGTAGAGCTCAGTTACATGGAAAATGGTGTTACTCGAACAGTAAAATCAAAGTTACGTTCGATTGAAAGAGGAGTACCACAAGGATCGGTGCTTGGGCCTGTACTTTTTATACTTTTGACAAACGACTTCCCTGACTACATCAAGGACTACAGTTCGGTGGTGATGTACGCAGATGACACAACCCTTTTACTGAAAGGAGACACACCAGAGGACATCAGCATCAGTGCATACATTGCCCTAAACATGACATACGATTACTGCCTTACAAATAACTTGGTAGCAAACCCTTCTAAAACAAAACAGATCAATTTCAGCAGAAGAGGTGAACAAATCCCGGCCCTTCCTGATATTGACCTTGCAGACCAAACTGACCTTTTGGGTCTCACTCTAGACTCAAATTTGACATGGGGCCCACATGTTGACATCCTGTGCAAGAAACTCAACTCTGCTCTCTATGTAATAAGAAGAATTAAATGCATCAGCAACATAGAAGCAGCAAAGATGGCATACTATGCTTTATTTGAGACATACTTGAGGTATGGTATAGTAGTATGGGGTGGCACATCAACTACCAACTTAAATCGTATACTCACCATCCAGAAGTCAGCTATAAGATCCATAGCAAACCTAAAAGCACGAGACAGCTGCCGAGAAGAATTTAAAAACCTCAAAATTAAAACAGTAATCTCAATTTACATACAGGCAGTCATACTCCATGTTGATAAATTAGGACTCCCAAAAGAAACAAGATTACACTTTCATGACACTAGACATTCATCAAGAATCCCCGTTGCGAGACATAGGACAGCTCTTTATGAAAGAAAACCATCATTCATCGGGGCTAAACTCTACAACCATCTCCCTGCTGACTTCAGGCTACTGACAGGCGAAGCGCTGAAACACAGATTGAGCTCCTGGTTGACAGATAATCCAGTCTACTCAATCGAAGAGTTTCTTGACAAGATCAAAGACAGTGGACTTAACTTAAGAACATGATAACATTGTATATTCATCCAATATTGAATTGTTTAACCTCAACATACTTGACACCATTCTCTGTACTTGATGTTCAGAAATAAAGCATTATTCTATTCTATTCTATTCTATTGTTGTTTAAAATTATGAACATCTATATACCTGATACAATATAGGGTTTGTTCTTTTTATCAATCTCTGTTAGCTACTATTGGATAAAATAATTTGGATACCTGAGTTTGAAAGTTAACCACAAACTAACCAGTACAGCTACAATAATGGGAGTAGCATTAAAATATAGCTTATTTATTTTGCCTTTAGACTCATAAAACAAATAATTTACAAACAATAACTCCCAAGTTCTCATGTCGATGACAACGAAAAATAGTTGTAGGTGTACTAATTTTTAGTGTAAAATTATCGAATACCAAATTTTGAATACCTTGTATACACAAATTCATAATTTTATTCCCTGAATAGAATCTTAATTAATTAATTTAAATACAGAATAACCTAGTGTAATTAAATAATATCCAGAATGGTTTCAATTCATCACTGCCACTATTTACAATAGAAGTTAGATAATAGCATATTACTTAGAGTGCATCACATTAACAATTTTTTCAAAATTTCTAACTCACTCAAAACAATACAGGCTACTAGTACGTTTTGCGTTGTTATAAAAATAAAAAATGGAAGTGATAGTTTGTAAATTACTTACTTTATGTGTCATAACGCATAAAGGATTTAATCGATTTTGGGAAGAGTTACATAATGTTATTGCTATTTAGTACACTACAGAAATTTCAATAAATAATAATCTACTGAACTACAAATCAACAGAATTTTTTATAATTAATAAATTTCTTATTGTGTTATCTATTATTTTTTTATTATTACTGTTTTCTGTATAATTTTTTTTTGTAATTTTCTGTTTCCTAAATAATAACATAGTAAAACTAGAATCTAGCCTTACCATAAAAAATTATACTTAATGGCAATTTGTTGTATATAAAAAAGGTTGCTCTACCTATTGTCGGGTTTATGTAGCAGCCCTCTGAATTTTCAACAGAGGAAGGGTCAAACATGCAAGTTAGTTAAGTAAGAAATAAAATTACATGATTCGCTTCACATGCACAGGATTATGAATAAAAGTTAAATGGCTATTGATGTTCAAGAAAACAAAAAATGTTTGCAAAGTTAAATTGTTACATATTTTATTATATCAAGTGAAATTACCAATTAAACAGTCAGAAACTGTTGTTATCCCCTGATTCCCATCAAGTATAATCACTTACTTACACATACTTAGTTCATTTCAGCCAAATTCATTACTTTATGGTGAGCGGAAGTTGTATTATTTGGCATTGGCGGAAAGCAAATTGATATCTAACTCATGTTGTTACTCTATGATAATAGCTATTGTTAGTTATTTCTTTTCTTCATTCTGATAATTTATGTGTCACGTTTTTTTACAAATTATGAAGAGGTAAAGTACTATAAATTATTTTAATAAGAAAACTAAGAGTTACACGTACATAAGTGAAGCTATACGTTATACGTCGTGAAAATCTTAATGATATTGTGTAAAGTGGTAATGACTTTAGGCCTAATGACACTGTTCCAGCTTCGACATCAACGATTGAAAGAATGGAAGTTAATGAGCCATTTCAGCATTTTGATTTTAAAGACCTGATTAAGATTATAAGTGGAGTTAATTAATCATTTAAACCAGAATGGTACAAACAGTGGCCGTGGCTATCCTTGCATGGTGAATATGAAACAGTTAAATGCTATGTCTGCCTAAAATCTAAAAAGCTTAACCTAAAGATTTTGCCCAAATGCAAAGTAGACAAAACATGATTTTTTTACTAGATTTTCAAACTGGAAAAAAGATGCTAAGAAATTTTTTTCTTATGAAAGCAGTGAATTTTATAAAGCTTCTGTTACAATTTTAATGGCTTTTAAACAAACTCCAATTATGGCTTAGTTATCTAGTCCAGTAAATCCTTAAATGCTGAATATATAAAAAGCTCTTATCAGCCTTGTGTCTTCGATTAAGTATTTAGCCACTCACACGCATTGAGAGGCCACAATAATATAGAAGGAAATTTGTATGACTTTTTACAAGTACAAGAGAGTGTTTTTTAATCTTTTTTTGAGGGCAAAGGATATTTCTGAACTAAAGGAGTGACTATTAAGAAAGAGAACATAGCTTTCTCATGAAAACCAAACTACTTAAGATCCTCCTAGCTTTTGAGGTGATGTGGAAATAAGGAGTGAAATAAAACAAAATGAATATTTTGACTTAATAGTGGCCAAGATAACAAATGTTTCAACAAAAGAAAGGTATTCTTGAGCCATAGACATGTCGATGACAATTTTGAGGTTTTATTGGCTTATATAAAACATCTTCAACAACTAGGGAAACTCTATCCAAAATAATACAAAATGTACTGTTAAAATTTGAACTGAGAATTAGGAACTGCCGTGTCAGTGTTATGATATGGCACATGAGAGGAACTTAAGACTTGAATAAATGAACTGAGACCATGTGCAATTTACATACACTGTTTTAATTATTCAATGAATTCAACGACTGTCAGAGGATTGCTAATTTTTTTAGAGGACGTTACAATATGGTGGAAATAAACTTTATGGCAGAAAGAATACCAGTCCACCAATGAATGTGCTTACACTTCAAACTCCTACGAAATATACTGTTGCAGTGGCTTTAAATGTAATATCAAACCAAAATAAGTCTCGATGTACAGCCGCGTCCTTTCAAAAATTATCCTGCATGGGCAAATGTTTAAAACTTTTTTATACTACTTTTACGAAGCTTTCTATTACAACGAAACATTAAAGTCTCCCATTTTAAAAACAACACACGCCGCACAATGAACAAACACACTTATTTTTAAAAAATACCATGTTCTATTGAAAATGCAATTATTTTGTTTCGGTTGAAGCGCAGACTTTGGACATGCCCGATAAAACACTCAGGCAAACACAATTCAATCACATTAAAATTAGAAGAACTAGTTGATGGTTGATCCATTATTAATAAACCAAACACATTCGCTCCGAACTGCAGTACACGATATCTAATAAAGCAATGGACCACAGTCCCGGAGCGCTGAGATAAAAGATACGCTATTAGTCATGGCCGCAGCAATTACAAACTTAATTATTTATGAATATACCCACTGGTAACCCCAATTTTGTTTGTTTTCACTGTTTGATACATTTACATTTTACGCATTTTACCACTCGAGTGATTGATCATATCGAATCATCAATATTCATGAGTAAAGAATCTTCGCTACAACTACTTAAACCAAGTTACGTTATATTTTAATTATGCTGTATTTCAAATTACAACATAAAAGGTAATAATGTTATGGTGAATAAAAAACAATCTAGAATATGTGTTTATATAATAAAACAATAAAATCAGCATAACACTTCCTTACTTCTTACTATTTTGAAGGATAAATGTATGACACGAATACAATATGAGCATAACCACTGCACTTGCTGCCATTACAGTTCTGCAGTATTAATGCCAGTAACAGGTAATTCAGTGGTAAGCTATTACCGGGATACGTTTCATGAAAAGATGGGCAGAATGATTGTTCTCACAACAGTTTTTGGTTTTGGGTTACTTGATAGCCAGTAACAGCCCAGTCCATTTCATGCAAGCAATGAGGCTTATATTAGCAATGGAAATGTTACTACACTATACAATATTATTATTGGATATAAACAGGTTTAGATTAGGCTATCGTAAATATGTTACTAGTAGTACCAAAGTTAAAAATAACCTTTAAAAGCGTTTAAATGATCTGAGCTTGAATTTGGGTACTATCTCTAAGGATGTTTTTCCTTTTTTGCCAGCAGTGCAGAATGCAAAGCCCACACTGATGGCCAGAAGCATTTAAGATTGATACTTTCATTATCTTAGATAAATATCACAACGTGATCTGATGTACGAGAAGTTAAAATACTGATCAGAATTGTCCCTGGCCATCAGTGCAAGCTTGGTGCCACCCTGCACTTCTGGTGAAATAAGAAAAACATTACTCAAAATAGTACCCAAATTCTATCTTAATCATGTGAGCGCTTGTTAAGGTTATCTTTAACTTTTTATGCTTATAATATATAGGTTATATTATAACTATATAATAGTTTTAATATGTATATATAGACTAATAACAAATAGTTGATAAGGATCTCTTAGTACCCATTAATTGTGTTGTATAGTCAAATTTGAATGAACCCTTATATAAATTTATTAGTTTATCAGTCTATGTTACATTGTAATGATTAAATTAAATTGTAGTATACTAACATGCTAACACGGTAATAGGTTACAGGAATGTAATAACTTGACACGTTATTACGTAATAGGAATAGAATAGAATATATTTATTGTCTTTAAGCCTTGTGAGCAATGGACATTGTCAATAATAAACATATGGCATTATAATGAGATAAGAAAAAAAAAAACAAACAGAGATTGTCCTACTGAGCCACCAACAACATCAACATGATCCATTATACAGTCAGAACATATTATTTAACATTCAGATACGAAACATACAAGAGCCACAATAAAATTTATAGTAAATAACAAATAACAAGGATGTTTAAAACATAACAATAAAAATAGCTGATGTTGAGTTATTAGGGAGTAAAAATATAAAAATAGGAATTGACAAACAACACTACATTCCATCTCAAGCGGCCATTACTCAAATACCATACACGTGGTTTAACTATAGTTCAATTACTTTTTAACAATAACGTCGAACTGAATTGTGTTATAGACTCTTAAGATTGTATTATAGTGAAACTAATGTGATATATCACAGAAATATATGACATTTAGATTATATAAAATAATACAACTTTCTTTATACTAAGTTGGGGCAGTTACATTTACTTAATATGGTAATCAAACATGTCTGACAGTATTTAAATCGTTCTAATTGATGATTTTATATTATCGGTCATTCGAGTGTTATTATACTGCAGCCATAGGTGTCTATGAGGTTAATGGCCGACCCGGCATATTATAAATTTTACATTATTAACGTATTCTGCTTATTCTTCTGAACAAAAATATATATGATTTTAGGGGGTGTATGAAAAAAATAATAGAGTTTTTAATATTTTAATGTTCTGTTTGTGTATCCCAATATCTGTGTACTTCAATGTTATATGTGGCCGAGACTGATAGCGTATCTGTTATCTGAGCACTCCGGGGCTGTGGTCCAGTGCTTCACAAGATATTGTGTACTGTAGTTCGGACCGAGTAAGTGCTTGTCAATCATGGAACAACCATCCACGACGAATCATAATGAATTGTGTGTGTGTCGGAGTGTTTTGTCGGGCATGTTAGGAGTTTACGTTTTGACCGAAACGAGATTATTTCCTTTTAATGGCAAGTGTTCTCAATTACTGCACATTTATATATTAATATTGGGTTTTTACATGATTTATTATGTATTTTTCACTTTACATAAGTTTCTTTGCATTTCTTTTCAATTTATATTTCTGATCAGCCCTCTAGAATTTGATATTTTATTGACAGGTACTATCTAGAGGGATGTTTACCTTCGTTAGCATCAGCATGGGCTGTGGTATCCGCAGCCCGAGCTGATGGCCGGACGCACTCGTCTCAAACTGATAACAACTAATTAATTTGTAACTCGAAGTTAAGAAAAACATCGTTCATTTGGATCAAAATTCTAGTCATTTCAGTATTATTTTCATTTACGTTTCTAAAGATGGTGCATACAATGACGACATCACGAGGTTGAATCTCTCACAAAAGGACACGTGACGCCCGACGCTTATGTACAACATGGAAATATTGCTCCGTGCGTGAAAAGTCGTTTCATTTTTTATATACTACAACTTTGTCAATTCTCATTTCCACCCCGTGAAACCTTATATTGTTTTGTACAGTAGGACGATTCCAATAAGTTAATAACGCGTAGCTCATATTTGCCGCTCCGCCTGTTACTTTCACAATTACCCGGCCATGTTCACTGACACAGCATAGAAACATGCTAGCCTATTATTCTAATATAATTCCATTACTAAAAAACTGGTATGAACCCCAGAGGCTGAATCTCAATCTTACTAGTTTGTATAAAATATACAAAAGGTTTACACATTGGCTTTATCTTTGGAAACTATTTTACTTAACCTAAAATTTCAAACAAGTAAATTATTATTCCATTTTAAACTTTACAAACTGCTCAAGTGTAGCTATTTACTATCTTTAATGACGTTGCATATTTATTACTAAATCGGTAACTCATAGCACCTATCGGACTACTATTTTTAAAACAATTATCTTTACACCAAGCTTATTTGCCTATGCACTTATGAAATGAAGATTCCTAGGTACAAACCTGTTACTTGTACGTGTGTAGGACTCCACATGATTTAAGTATGTATAGATCAAACTACAAACATAATGTCCAAAAATAAAATTCTTCAAACTGTAAAACTCAATTAAGTAGAAAACTGGACGTATTAATTAAGACCGTCTAAGTTAATAAATAACACTTCACCCTATTCTACTAATTTTCAAGTTCAATCAACAACGTCAACATCAGTGTCGCCAACATAATATTAATCCCAGATCCCGATATATTATACCCGTGTACAGAAATAACATTGCATATGTAATAAGTATAAATATGTGTGATTACGTTGTAACTGATTAAGTGGCTATACTATAATTTAAGCAGAATTTCTGCTTGACCATTACAAGGGAGCATCATTTAATCTAAACTGAATGTGTAAAGTTTGGATGTACCTCTTGAGATCTCTCTTACAACGAGGAGAAAGCTAAAGTGTGTAGGCAAAATCCTCGTGGAAAAACGTTTGAAATCTTTGCTTCTTATATTAACTCATTTTTGTTTTACAAGTTAATGATTGAATGTGTAGGCTATCTTCAAAATTGAATGGGAAGCCGATTAAGGAATCTGAAAACTAAAGTTGGTAAAAACAACCATTCGGACGGCAAATAAATTGGCGGAGAATGCTAATTAATTGTACTACAGACTTCCAACCAAAAGAAATACTGAACACTGAAAAGAGCAATATGCTTAGGAAGAATATTTTCATTTAATTACGATCATGCAATAATGAACCAGTTCACGGTATGTGCGCCAGATCAATGTTATCTGGTTCAAATACATAAAAGCTGTCTCAAATAAGGAAACTTATGATCATATCCAGCACACCCACTAATCTATTGCAGTAAAGAAAATCAAAACTATGTTTAAAGGTTTTTCTGAACCAAAGCTTTCACACAAGTGTTTGCATGGAGCACTCAAAATCTCCAATGAGTGAGTAAACACTGTTAGGTGGTCGTGGCGTCATAGTAACTATACTTGAATTATGTTTATATGGAGTTACTACTATTTTGTTCAAAGAACATTCATAACGTGGTATGGTAGGAATGGTTGATTCTTTGTGAATTTTAATTTTAAGACGTTGCAGAGTTCGTTTTAAGCTTGTTCGTCACCGACTATTTCAAATCTCTTAAGTTAGACTTGACTCCAGATTCCAGGAGTCAAGTCTGTGACAGCGTTCGATTTAAGACACTGCACTGAGAGAAAGGTGAAGTGAAGCTAAACTCAACATTCACAAAGACCATACTACTTTTACCAAAGTTTCAATTTTAAGTAAACTTGTTGTTGAACCTGGAGTAAACTTTGTTCGAAGGATGTAAAGGTTTGATGGTGTGGGGACCTGAAATGCACTTAAAGACTTCAAAGGGGGAAAAACCTGAAGATTTCTATAAAAAAAGCTGAGTGCCCACATTAACTAGCCCATAGACCAGGATTGTATTAAATAAGTGTCGATTATTTATATTCACCTTTAACCAAAAATATATCTTCCCTTTTTAAGTGTATACAGACAGACATAAACGTGATTTTCCGAATATTTACCAATTGTCAGTGGACACAGAACGATTAATAATGGCTGGAAGATCCTGTGTCCTTAACAATCTTTCCATCGTTAAAAACTTCAAATAAAGAGTATATTTTAAGTTTGAAGGCCCAAAACCTTTAAACTACCATCTTAATGTAAAAATTGGGGATGTATAGTCTAAAACTATGAAATTAATTTAAATATAGGTATATATTAATAACTTTTCGTGAGAAGTGATAATAAAGTATATCTTCAAATAGAAAAAAATTATGGCAATAAACCTCGAGCAGATTTAACTTGACATTTTGAATTGTAGGAATATAAAGCACTCTAAAATCAAAATCCAAAAATCCTTATCTAAAAGTAAGACAATCAGGCCAAAGGTAGAGAAGAGATCAATACCTTAATTTATTATACACTCACATTTTTGAACCACGCCTTTTGAAAGTGCCTATATGGGTATATTCATTAGCTTTAAAATAATAGGTCACAGTTTCATATTTTTAATGATGAGAATGTACTTAATTTAAAGTTACATTTCTATTTTAATCATGCATAAATACTCACTTCTCCTTAACCACTGACAATTTTGATAGATACCCAATAAACTATTTATGTACTATATGAACAAAATGAGATTATTAGTGGCTTGTGACTGATCTAGGAGTTACGTAAGAGATATAGTGGGATAAGAAGTGGCTTGTTGCTGGCTTAGTAGTTACGTAAGAGATGCAGTGCGATATAACAGTCGATGTAATGTGCAATATAGCTAGTATGTTTCCTAGTAAACCTATCTCCAGTCTACCGTTCGCTCTCAGTGCACTGACCACAGTTCTGGCTACAGTCAGTATATCCTCAGATGAAGAGGTTAATGCTCTGGACGAGTATGATAAAGTATTGTATGAAGATTGCACTGGTTGGCTTTCTCAGGTATTTTGGACTAGAAGATACTTAATTAACTTTAATGGTATTGTTTTGTTTTATTTATAAGAATCATACATACTTTTGGCTAACGAGGAAAAATAGAAGTTTTAAATTTTATTACCAACTCTATAGGTTGTAAATAGGGCTTTTAATTTACGCACTGTAAAATCGGTGAACTGTTAACTTCAACAAAAAATAATGGAATGTAATGGTTATATCCCCTTACTATTATAGAAAGGTTAAGTTCATATAAATTTGAATACACCACGGTTTAGAACATTAGAAACTAGTGCAAATAATAATACAATTTTATTAGAGTTTTAAAAATTTCTGCCGAGAATAATCAATCAGTTACAATTTTGCCTAAAATAATAAGTAACTAAAGAATGACTGTCTTAAATACACTGATTGAAATTAAATGATTACTCGCAATTTAGAAAATAAATAATATACACATTTTAATTTACTTAAAAACTGATTTATTATTATTAAGACTGTACATATATTTTCATAGCATTTAAAATAATTTTTATTTAAAAGCCACTTCTAGTTAAGTAGTATATTTAAAAAAAGAAAATGTAAAATTAATAATCCTAATGATAACAATTAATGAGAAGTACTGTCATATACGTTACAATTCAAAGAAACGCTCAGAAGAAGTTAAAAATATTTTAACTATATAAAGTATAAAAATCATAAAGAAGAAGTGCTATAAATTAAAAGAAAACCCGTAAACTAAGATGTATTAAATAAAGAAAAATTAAAATAAATAATAAAACATAACTAATTGATAAGTTATATATTGTTTCAGGAAAAAATTAAAATAAAAAATCATTGATATAATATTCTCATCACTAATAGTTGTGTTTAAATAAAGGAATTATATTGAATGTTAACTGTGTATGTATTGATATTTCTTAGTACCTATTTAAAATCATAAAGCAATGAAATTATATGGTTGTTCGAAAAACTGTTCAAAAGATAAAAAAATATTAAATAACTAATGATTTTAGATAAAGCGATAACAGACAGTTAGTAAGTGGTGAAACCAAAACTAGAAGTAGTTGTGTATTTTTGGTTGAAGGCTATGATCGTAATCATATTTTAACGAAAGAGTTTGAGAAATGCTGAAGACAAATAATCTAATGAAAAGTGGACCTCGATGGGTTTAAACTATATATTCATTTGATTTTACGATTGAATTAGCATAATTCTGCGTCATACATCGAACTACCGCTAAACCACTGTATCAAAGCCACCATTCATTTAAAAATAACTATGATTATTATTTTGTGTATTATATAATGCGCACAACATATGAAAGAGTTAACGTCAATATTTTTGAATGTGGAATATTTTCTTAAGTTTACTAACAAATGTCAGTAAAAGATGACATTTTTAGTAATCATTAACAAATTTTGTAAGCCAATTATGCTTCTTCGAAATGAAACATTCCTCGTTCATAACAATTAATCATATTACATCTGCGCTTTTTATATATTTTAAGTTAATTTTTAAGTATTTTATGATATGTGAGTTCTTGTTAACATAATTTAAAATATTTATAAAAACTACGTATATTATTTATACCACGTCAACTTTTATTTTATTCCTTTTCGTATATAACTAATTAATTTCATAAAAGGAATACATTTAGATAATAAATTAAAACTAATAGTGCCCCATTAAATCTATAAAATTTTGGCAGTCGAAAATCAAACCCTTTCGTTAACTGAGTGCGAAAACATATTTTGTCAATATTTTCAAATATTTGTTATCTTTGAGGAGGGTATAATAATAAAAATAAAACTGTATTTATTTTTTATTACTTACATTATTTGAATTTATTTCAAAGTATTGAGGAAGTGTCCATCTAGAATTAAAATTTCAAACCTCCTCAAATCCAGAACGCTATCTAATTGATTTTTATGCCATGTCAACTTATAAATTTTACAAACCTTTAAGTTTAAAATTTAATTGAAAATTAAATTCAAGAAGGTGATTAGATAAAGAAGGTACTTTTAAATATTCCAACTGGAAAACCAAGAAGAACCCACCATTTAAGTCGTTGGAAATTGTTTGATGTACATAACATTACAGATATTCTATTTCTAGTAACTACTTATGACAATGTTTGATCTTTAACTCCAGCTCCTCATTTAATGTGAATGACAGTTTAGCTCAAGATAAGATCCAAAGTCTAACTGACGTTATTGGATCTCTTCAGACTAACATGACTCCAGTTTTCTAGTGTCTATTCTGTGACAGCGTCAGATTCCAGACGGTGGACTAAGAGGGAGGTAATTTGGAGCTAAACCCAACATTCATATTTAATCAACTCTTCCTACCACAGTTGTTTTATTTAAATTTATCTTTCTTTTATGGATTATATGTAAAATGGATACAAATTGAACTTAAATTAATGCACGACGATCATAATTATGAAATGTATTTGATTATTGAAATAATTAAGATGTTGAATTTTTTTAATGGATTTATATTAGGCTGTGAAAAATTTATCAATCAAACTTCGCCGGAAGATATTTTGTATTAAAATACGAGAGAAGTATCGTGTAACGTGATGTGTAATATTTAATTGTATTAACGCTCAGAAACGTCAGGAATGGAAAAGATCAATTATGTATACATTTTACACAAATGCATTATCAAAACAGATAATAAATTATTGGTAAATAAGATTAATAAAGATTTCTACTTTAACAAATAAAAGCAAATTTTATTATTTATTAATAATTGTATAAGGTCTTAAACTCGCCATATTTTGAAACACCTATCGTTGAAGTCCACAATGTATGTTTAAAGTTAAAAGTACATAGTTTATTTACAAATACCACAGCTTTTACTATTTGTTTGGAAAATAAACAATGATATTTAATGCAACATGTGGTTTAGGATGAGTATCTAGAAGAAACATGCCATACAGAAAATATTGAAGGGGTAGATAACAAGTGAAATAAAACAAATCATTTTAGAGCAAGTAATTTAATAATCTACCATGATCACATGCTATATACGTGCGTTCGGGTAACATGAGCTTTTACTAACTTAAAAAACATAATATAAATCAAATTATTCCTCCCTCGAAATAGCATAATTTTATTCTATAATTTTCTTTGTGGCCTAATTTTCCAAATTAAGATTAATACATACGTTCTCTCTTCAGAATCGAAAGTTAGTGCTATTTGATACTCATCCAAAGATTAGCGATTGGCGTAAAATTTCACAATGGAGTGAAATCGCTAAATATATGAGAATTAGACTGAAAGTACAAAACAGACACATAATTAGTGTACGAACTAATAGTCACTAGGAGACCCAAACACCCAATCTCTTAAATCTTCTCCATTAGTACGTTAATGATGGTTAGTATGTTCTCCGACAACGTATTTTACCTGTTCCCTCCATTTTTATCTACTCTGTATCATTTTACACTTTAAAAATATTCAAGATTTTGCTACCAACAAACATATGTATTCTATCAGAAATAAAAACTGTTTGATTGTACCCCACATTAATATCATACTCCTAAAAGCAACAGAATATATATGAGTTTATAATACATTGCCAGATTAATTAAAAACCAACCCTTCCCATTCATCTCATAAAAATAAGCGTAAATTCTTCCTATGTAAAAACTTTTTCCCTTCATTGATTTTTTGCGCCATTCACAAATACCAGGAAAACATATCCATAGTACTGACATTATACTCTATTACTTAGTTTCGATTAGTCAGTCAGATTTAATATTTCACTGATAATATAAACACATTGTTAGATTATGTTTAGCATTTAGTTGCATTATGTAGAGCGGTACAGACTATTCTTGATATATGTAAATGTTCGAGACAAATAAATGCTTTAGAATTTAGACTTCTCGTAGCAAAATCATACAGCAGTAACGTCATTGCGCAACTTGGTCAGTTACTAAGTACTCGATCACCGTCAAGTGCTGGCACTGAAGGTAATTTTATTCTTTCACAATTTTAAAATTTATTCAGTGTTATTCATGGTTTGTATAAGAAATGGTCAATGATGTGTCACATTTAAAACTATCTACACAATTCCTCATTTTAAATGTTCATATAAGAATATATAGTTCATTTTGATTGCAACATTCTTACTCAACAGCCCAGTAACATGGTACTGTAATGCGTACCATTTTACACTATTTTATTTCTTCGTGTACTGCACCATACTAGTCACAGGAGATAAAAAGATATTGTTCATAAATCCAAACATATTTAGGTGCTAGTTTAACTATTTATACATTTTTTTCTAAGATAACCGCTTTAGTTTCATGCAATAGAATGTTTTAAAAGATATTGTTTTATGCCCATACTGTTATAAACAGATCTACTTATATTATGTTCTACATTCTTTTTTAATTGTTAATAGACATCTCTAAAATTTCATTGGCTGACACAACTCGCAAGACTTTTTTAACAAGATCATTTAGGTTCCATTGATTATTCATTACACCCAGGCCACTGTCGTGAAAATTGCCTCAAAGGCATTACACTTAGTGATCTCATCGTATGCTGTATTTAGACAAGTTCGAATAAAAATGTGTTTGTTTGATTTGATTATTTTGAATACGTAGACAATAGAAAAATATGCAGCACAGCTTCGCAGCTTAATTAAATGAAACTATATGTACTATAAATTATTGTGCCCCTCTCCGTCCATAGTGTCTGACTTGGAGCCCGACTCCTATGCAAAGCGGGACGTATCAAGTCCTTCCATGAACGTCAGGGAGGAGAAGGGACAGAAAGAAGCCGAGGACAGCTGCTCAGTGGCTGTTACTGAAAGTGGCAGTTTTACTAAGGTGCGGACCAAAGCCCAGAAAAGAAGGGAGAAGGCCAAGGAACAGGCAGCGCTAAGGCGGGAGAAATGTCAGGAGCCGCCCTCCCCTACAAAACAATCTGCTAAAATGATTACCTCGAAGCCCAGGGGTCAGTTAGTACTGATCACCCCTAGTGTTGGCAGGACTTACACCGAAATCCTTTAAGTGATGAGGCAGTAGGTCAATCTAGAGGAGTCCGGTACCTAGGAGCAAGGGATTTGCAAGAAGGCCACTGGAGGAATGCTCCTTTAACTCGCCAAGTGTGGGAAGAGGAAGAGGCCCAGAGGACATTGGAAAGTCCGCCGGCGACAAGAGTGCTATTCGCACCATTGTCCCGAAACTGACGGCGTAGGTCTTTGGTCTCGACAGTTTAACCGCCGAGGCGACGTCACGGAGACGATCAGAAGGGATTACCTCGATCTGAGCTTAAGATCATCTTATTTGTGTCCAACAAGCACGAACCGAAGTTGCTCGGATGGACTAGAAGGAAGCCCTAAAAGTTCTCGAAAAGGTCATGATTTGGCTGGGTCTGCTGTAGAGTATGGTGGCTGGTGGAGTTAGACCAGTGTTACAGATGCCTCGGGTACAGTCAAACACGAAGGAACTGCTGTGGTCCTGACAGGAACGGAGAATGCTGAAAATATGGCGGAAAAGATCATTGGGCAACGCACGGAAGCACCGGTCTGTGTCCTCTGCACACATGTTTCTGGAGTATCCAAAGATAATGTTCCTGGTTCTGGGGCATGGGGACATTAAGGAAGGACCTGGATGCCAAGAAAGCCCTTTTTCAGAATCGAACAGGATGGCCATGCCTGTATCAGGTTGCAACAGGTTACTGTGTTAAGCGTGTAAATTTTCCCCAATTACTCCGTTCGAGAGTATAGGGAGAAATTCGATGGGTTTGAAGACATAGTGGTGGGCGCGACTTCAACGTAAGAGCCGTTGAATGCCCAAGGAACACTCATTCTGGTGATGGATTCGATCCTAGACTTGGAAGGACTAGCAAATATGGGCTCAATGCCGACGTACTGAAGGTCCTTATTAGACATTACGCTGATATCGGCGATATGGCTTCTGTCAGATTTTGGGTGAAGGACATGTACTCTGCCATTGGCCACAAATTTATCTCCTTCCACTTGACAGACAGAGAGCGAGTGCGGCGAATGAGTACCCGGAGTCCACTTGGTTAAAATACGGCAAAAATGGACAGGGGAAAATTCGTCGACCTTCTAGTCCGGCGTCTCTAGGTTAGTGTAACAGCGTAAATTCTACCATGGAACCGATCCAACACTCTAGCAACTCATTTATGTCTCGGTGAAACCCTACCGTGGTCTTCGCCAGGCTTACTGGTGGACGGACGATATTGCAGAACTCAGAAGGATAGCGCTGATGCATAAAAGAAGAACTCAGCGTGCTCGAAAACCGGCCTAAGGCTGCGGATATGTCGGAAGAACATACAGCCTCATAGAAGGCGTTCAGCGTTGCGATCCTCCTCGCAAAGACAGGTGCTGGAGAGAGCTAAGCCAGAAAGTGAACTCATTACTGCTAGGATTTCAGAGTTGGCCAAGTTACGCCTTAACCAGGTGATGATTCGGATCACCTCTTGAATGAGAAGTCAGGGACTCTTGCTCGCAGTCGCCAAGGCCGAGATCGTTATGCTCACCCAACGAAAAATACCCACTGTGATTCCCAATAATGTGAGTGCCGTCGAGGTCCAGAAAAGGACTGCGGTGGGGTATCTGGGTGTAATGCTCGATTGCCACTTGCGATACTGGGGACATATTCAGATCGTGTTCGGCAAGGCAGCAAGGGTTGTAAGGTCACTCAGCATGTTGACAAGGAATGTAGCTGATCCTAGAACTAGCAAGAGATGACTTCTTATGCCCACCGTAAACGCCGCACTTCTGTGAGTCATTCGCCTCGATGTGCTTACCGTTGAGAGGCAGACGATCTTTAACCTTACCTCCGAGCAGGGCCGAAAAGAAGCGTTGGAAACAGCAAGGAGAGAAAACATACAGTCGTGGCAGCAAAGCTGTGACTGGGGTACTGACGATCGTTGGACCTTTCGTGTCATCGCAGACCTGATCGCCTGGATCGCCGTGTCAGTTCCTGACGGGGCACGGGTGGTTTAGAATGTACCTTTGCTAGATGGGAAAGGTCGGGTTCCTCAGTTTGCGTACTTCCCGAAGGACGATGATGACGGTCACCATTCGTTCCTCGACTGCGGGCGTTTCACCGAGCACAAAAGAACGCTTGTTTTCATGATCAGTGATATCTAAGCAGAACCCGTGGTGGGGATACTGCTGCGTATCAAGAACCCGTGGTATGCTGTTTATGTGTTCGTTCAAGTTTTCCTTCGCGTAACTGAGGAGAGGGTTGGATGACTAACACTTATCCTCCCGGCAATGCAGCACGGTTGTGTTATGGCGCAAGATACCCGGCCAGGTATGAAATATTCCTGAAAAGGTTTCCCGGCCAGGATACCCGTGGTTTGTAGGGGATTTAGTTGGTGTTGAACAGAGCGAGTCATACACTATGCATGTATATGTATTCCTTCAACATAAAAAACAACTATAAATTATTTGAAGCTATACAAAATCTGTAGAATACTAAAATATTTTTAAATATAAGTATTTTAATAGAACAACAATAAATTACATTCAAATGAAACATACCTATTTATTTTTGACAATATGACGTTAAAATTATGTAAAGCTAGAATTTCAAGAATAATTTTTAAAATTACTTTACCTGATGATATTGTTTCTTCACACACAAGAAAATCCCTGGCAACCTAACAAGTCTTCGGGGGAACTCATTCATGAATGTATATCCTGCATGGGATACTAACAAATTTATAAAACAAGAATATTAGTTGAATCAGATTGTCAACTGGGACATACCACTACACCAAAAATAACACTCAAATAGACTGGATAGTGTAATGTACAGATTGTGTTATACTTGGAATGTTGCAATAGCACAGAGTTGCTAGTGGAGACTTGCAATGAGCACTATTATAAAGGTACTTACAGTAGCTCTTTGAGTTCTTTCTAACTTCCTTCACCTACGAACAATCTCTACCAATGAATGCGCTGATTTTATGTTACAGTGTGTTTCAGACTGGGAATGCTGCAAGGGAACTGTGTGTCGCTGGCGGGGGCTTGTTAAGGAGTACCGCTGCGAGAGAATTTACCCTTGGCCCTTTGACCGCTGGATCCCCCCTGCCCACAGGACTCCGATTCCCCCTACTCATGTTCCTCCCCCACCACGATGGCTATCTTTGAAGGATTTCGTGCCTTACTTTAGATAAAGGTTATTTTATTAATGTGAACAACTGTGCCTCATGTTAACTAGACTGCTTCATACTTCAACTTAATGTTCTTTAATAAAATGAGTGATTTAATTGTTAAAATTTTGTTTCACCACATCAAAACTTAAATCAACTATTTCTGCCACTGTAATGTATGCGGGTCGACACTGTACTCTCTATGGGTCGGGAAGAATAATTAAACTACACATTTAGAGTAACATTGCTCTAGGACCGCTCGTAAAGGAACGGACGGGGACGCGGAGGTTACATGACGGTAGTCTGGTGGTGGACTCTGGGTGGAACTCCTGGCTGGCCAGCTTGGACCGTTGGTTGTAGGGTAGTGGCGTGATGTGACGTCACAGGAGAGCAGCCTATGAGCATTCTTTATTCTTTTAGACCACATCGTATGTTACATCGCCTGACAATACATACTGCCAACATCACTGGTGCAGACATTAAATATCACTATGGATACCTACCAACTTAGTACTTCTCACACTAAATACACTACAATCCTCCCCCTTAAAATACACAAGTCCCCTACAATTTTAGAAATTTATCAATTACAATTTGTTTTACAATTCTCCAATTTTTAAATCAATTACAATGAATAAGAAAATTGACATTATACTCTTTTATTTTTGTAAGTATAGATTATAGAGAACAAAAATACAAACTCAATATAATCATTTAACACAAATCACAAAACACTTCAATCAAAACCAATAAATCAGAATATAGCAATTAATACACATTGAATGAACACAATTAACAAATCGATAATAATAATGCTTAAACAATATTAATTATATACAAGTCACAATTGGGTTGTATTTACAAGTCCATTTTGACTAAAGGTTTACGATCCCTTAGTGGGTATCGTCTAACAGGTGTCATTTGTTTGGGTGAAACGCTGGAACTGTTATTGTTTACATTTGTACGTGGGCTGGGGCTTTGCCCTGAGCGTTTCTGTTATTGTTTATGGTTTTGCGGAGAGGGGGGCAAGGTCGTTGCTAAAAGTACTGGCGACCTTGCGCTCGCTCTGTCCCGCGACTGTATATCGATCGTTTCCTGCGTGTGCTCTGTTGCCACGCTTGCGTCTGGGAGTCTAGGCATTGTTGTCAACTCAGACATTTCCGGACTACACTGTAAACCCTACCAACTGGTCGATATGTCGTTTTTCCACCTCATGCCCGTATTCAGTTCAACTAAATACGTGACTGGTCCTAATCGTGAAACTACCACACCTGGTATCCACTTATTTCTACCTCTGTAATCTCTGGCTATGATTGGTTGTCCAATAGCTAACTGTCTAGTTTTACTACCCCTATAGTACAATCGTTGTTTTTCTTGATTATCTGACATTATTGCTTTAACATTTGGGCGAATTAAATCTAACCTAGACTTTAGCGATCTGCCCAAACATTAATTGAGCTGGCGATAGATTGGTAGTAGAATGCACTGTATTTCTATAAGTGAACAGGAAGTTACTCAAAGCTAATTCTAAATCCTTGGAATTATGAAGAGCTGTTTTCAATTTATTTTTAATAGTTCTGACTGACCGTTCTGCCAAACCATTGGTTTCTGGGTGGTATGGTGGTGAAAACGTGTGTTTGATACCATTTGACATCAAAAATTCTTTAAACTCTTGACTGGTAAAAGGTGGTCCGTTGTCGGAACTATGTGGTCTACAATACCATACCTACTAAATAATTCCCTTAATTTCACAATCGTGTGAACAGCTGCCGTTGAAGCAACGGGCAACACCTCTGGCCACTTAGGAGTACGCATCTTTTACCACCAAAATAACTTGGACTGAAAAGGTCCAAAAAAATCAATATGAAATTCGAGACCCAAACTCGTTCCGGAACATTCCAATGATGCAGGAAAGCCTTGGGCGGTTTTGCTCGTTCCTCCAAACAGGCTGCACAGCTGTTAGCTAGTTGTTCTATGTCCCGGTCGATATTAGGCCACCATACATATGCACGGGCTAATGCCTTCATGCGAACAATACCTATGTGTGAAGTATGCAATTCGTTCAGAATGTTTATTCTGAACCTTTTAGGTATTACCACCCTGTACCCCCACATTAGGATTCCTTGCTCCAAGGTTAATTCCGACTGTCTAATTTCAAATGGCTTTAGATCTGGTTCAGTTACAATGGGCCAACCTAATTCTACATAGGATATTACCTTTTTGATTTCACTATCTACCATTGATTCTCTTTTTATGTCTACATAGCTTAATGGTATGTCATTTTCAGCTAAACACTGCAAATAGGTACCTATGACATTAATATTAAGGTCATCATCCGAGATTTCATCTTTAATCTCACTATTTACAGGTAATCTAGATAAACCATCGGCATTGCCATGGTTTTGGGACTTAACATACACAATCTCATATTGGAAACCACTTAAAAACAAGGCGTATCGTTGTAACCTACTGGCTGCGAAAGCAGGTAACCCTTTCTTTGGTCCAAAAATAGCCACTAAAGGCTTATGATCAGTCTTTAACAAAAAAACTGTGTACCATATAAATATTGACTAAATTTCTTAACACCAAATACAATGCTTATGCTTCCTTATCTATTTGTGAATAGTTTTTCTCAGCGCTATTTAACACTCTACTTGCGAATGATATAGGTCTTTCTGTACCGTCGTATTGAATCTGACTCAAAACTGATGCAATGCCATATGGACTAGCATCACTGGCTACCACTAGTGGTATTGCAGGATCATAATGCGCTAAAACTTCAGCAGAGATTAACTTTTGCTTAATCTCTTGTAGTGCCTTCTTACATGCTAAATTAAATACAAAATCGGTATCCTTTCTTAACAACTGATACATTGGGGTTAAAAAATAGTGGATATCCTAGGAATGAAACGTGAATAGTAATTAACAAGACCAAGGAAGGCTTTAAGCTGTGTCACATTTTGAGGTTCAGGTGCCTTGACAATTGCTTCAACCTTACTAGGTGCGGTATGCAACCCTTGTTTACTGATAACAAAAACCTAAATATTCTAAACTGTCACAGAAAAATTTACATTTGTTCTTGCTCACTGTGAACCCATTGTCTTCAAGTCTTTGACACACTAGTCTAAGTCTATGCATGTGTTCCTCATTGTTTTACCTGTTACTAGGAATGTCATCTAAAAATACAGTTACCCCCGGGATACCTTGTAATGTTCGTTCTATTATTCTCTGGAATATTCCCGGTGCTGAACTGATACCAAAAACATAGGCGATTGTAAGCATACAATCCTTTGTGTGTGTGCTAATTGTACAATACGTTTGACTATCTACATTCTAGTTTAAGCTGCTGATAAGCTGAAGATAAATCTATTTTAGAGAATTTTTTTCCGTTTTGTAGGCTGGCAAATATTTTCTTCAATTTTTCGGTAACGGGTGTCGGTCTACCTCCAAGAAAGGATTTACAGTTATTTTATAATCACCCACAAATTCTTATTTTCCCATTAGCCTTAATAATTGGTACAATGGGAGTCCCCCATTCACTGGTATCTTACTGGTGAAATAACGTTCTCTTGTTCTAGTCTAGTCAGCTCGGCTTCTACTTTTTCTTTAAGTGTAAAAGGTAACGTCCTAGGTTTAAAGTATTTTGGTACTACATTTTCTTTTAACTTTAATTTAACTGGTGCACCCTTGAAAACATCCCAACTTATCCGTAAATACATTTGGAAACTCATTGTACAGTAATTCTACTTGTTTGTTGTTGTTGACAACAGACGGATTGACAGATGTTTGTTTGTTTACCTCTACAGGTGTGTTGTGGCTTCCACTGACAGGCGTGCATGCGTCCGCCGCGCTGCCGCCTGCAGTTGGCACAACCCCCACCATGCTCGTGCGATCAGCTGACTGTACATTGTTTACATTACTAGGCACTCTAACTGTTAAATCTAATGCTTGCATCCAATCACGCCCTAAACAAGGGATTAGCCCCATTAGCTACGATGTATAAAGCTAATTGTTTCTCTTTACCTTTATGTTGTACATTGACCATAACCTTACCTAAAGGCCTGATCTTTTCATGTGTATATGAACTTAATACTAAGCTAGTTGGATACATGTTTACATTTCCTAACTTAGTCTTACAATCTTTTTCTGACATAACTGAAAACACAAGCTCCACTATCGACTTCAAATACAATTTCCTTACTTTTCTACTAATAACTGTACCGTTATTGGCTCAATTTTATTAATCTTATCCGTAAATAGATTGGAAATGTCATACACATCGTCATTGTCTTTATGTTTCCAGTGATTATCTGAACCTGACTCTGCTGATTCTTTACTTTCCTCTACATAGTGCTGCCTACCTTATAAACATATTGCTTTTTATTGCTGTAAAAACTGTTTCCTTTAGCTGAAAGGTCCTTAGACCTATTTGTAAAAACATTTGGTTTGTTCTCATTAGGTTTGTTAACATAATTTTTCGATCTACAAACTCTTTCAAGGTGTCCCTTCTTTTTACAATGATTACACGTGTACTCACGAAACCGACATTGCGATGCTGTGTGTGATCCTCGCTTGCCGCAACAATAGCAGGTGATGTCTCCCCAGCGCCTTCCCGCGTCCGATGACCGTCTCGCTGCGATGCTCGCCGCCTGTGTCCTTTTCGGTATCGACCCGCTGCTCTGCATCCGGTGAATACGTCCTCCTGCAGTTGTCATCTGGGCCGCCCCCTTCTCAGCAAATTCCATTGCAGTAGCTAGTTGCACGGCTTTTTTCATAAGTGAGGTTCTCCTCCCCGAGAAGTTCTTTTCTGTATCTGTTGGTCTCGCAGACCCGCGACTAATCTGTCCCTTAAGTAGTCTGGCAATGTATCACCAAATTCACAATACTTAGATAACTGTTTTAATAAATGCACAATATAATCGCTAACCGTTTCATGATCCAATTGATTCCGCCTACTAAATTTAAATCTTTCCGTGATAAAAGATGGCTTGGGATGCAGATGATTCGCTATAGTGTCCACAATTTCCTTGTACGACTTGTCAGACGGTTTGTCTGGTGTAATTAAGTCTTTCAGTAACGTATAGGTCCTTACACCCATAACTGTCAACAAAGTGCTTAGTTTCTTTGAATTATCGATATCATTACAATCAATAAAAAACTCAAATCTCTCTATATAAGACTGCCACGATTCTTCCGCACTATCAAAATAACCCATAGACCCGATAGTTGCCATTTTGTTTTCTTGTACACTCCGTAATAACTGTTTAAAATGTCCCCGGTAAAAATAATCGTCTAACGGCATTAATTGCAACGATTAAAATCAGCTTGTGCGCTGCTTACACCAAGAATAGTTTATATCGATCGGCGTACCTTACTACTCCCGACCGTTGGAATGTCCGGAATGTCCTTGCACATTCGCGGTTATTTGCACGTGTTCATTACGCTTGTTGCCCTTCCGCACTAAATCACTGTAATTCACTGTTGCAGTTGTTTTCCTCGTCGCCACTGTAATGTATGCGGGTTCGACACTGTACTCTCTATGGGTCGGGAAGAATAATTAAACTACACATTTAGAGTAACATTGCTCTAGGACCGCTCGTAAAGGAACGGACGGGACGCGGAGGTTACATGACGGTGTCTGGTGGTGGACTCTGGGTGGACTCCTGGCTGGCCAGCTTGGACCGTTGGTTGTAGGGTAGTGGCGTGATGTGACGTCACAGGAGAGCAAGCCTATGAGCATTCTTTATTCTTTTAGACCACATCGTATGTTACCATCGCCTGACAATACATACTGCCAACATCACTGGTGCAGACATTAAATATCACTATGGATACCTACCAACTTAGTACTTCTCACACTAAATACACTACAGCCACAACAGGAATTAGGTCTTCTAAGAAGAAGAGGACATTGAAGCAAATCCGTCAGTCTAGTTTTGGTTTAATAACAGTTAACACATTCTCTTCTCTGATAAATATCACCACTTTGATGAGTATAAAGAAACTAAGGTTGAGTTATTGGATTAGGTCTGTAAATACTGCATCATTATATTTATACCGCTGGTTAATTTCAATAAATGGTTTGATAATAAAAGTAAATGATTTTGGTTTCATTTACACTACAATCACTATTCCATTAAAAATCAATTCATTTTACTTTCTCCATAACAGTTTATTACACACATAACAATACATTCATTCTTTTACTTCATTTACATGCAAAATATTAACGACAAATCTTTGAGGCTAAGATTCGCCCTTACATCTTAGTAGTCCTACCGCTGGTAAATTATATTAAACCTGTATAACTCTTGAAAAGACCATGTCCAAGACAGCTCTAAAAACACATGAATGCAATACCTGATAAAATTAGGGTTTACATAAAACAAACTTAGCGTGAGAACAAGTCTTAGAATCACAGCACATATATAATTTTCAAAGTCAATATCGAGAAAATGTTTAACATTAATTATTGGCGTATTTGTGAAGCCAGCCACGTAACTGGGATCACATACTAAAAATAGGGACTAATTAACGAATATCTCATACACAGGTATACTCTGGAAATCGCATGCATATATTTCCTCCTAACAGATGACTACACTACACAAATCTGTGGAAAATAACAAATATATCTCAGTACGATGATTTTAAAGAGCAGGAAATTTGAACTCTTCTAGCACATGCACTTCAGCTAGTTTACATAACTTTCAGACTATTCGCTAAAAAAGTTTCATCTGTATAGTCTTGATTACTATGTCTATATAAATTCGGTCTCTATTCCAGACAACAGTGGTTTACTCAAAGTGGCATTGGATCAGTGTTATCTTATCTGATCTATTTAGCATCAGAAAAGAATCTGGAGATAAAAAGTTGGGCAATAACTTACCATAACTCAAGTACATGCTAGCTTTCAAATCAATACTATTTATTTAGTGTATTGAACTTCAAATCTGTGAATAAACCCAGACTATTTTTAATCCTAATATTACTAATCCCATAAGGTAATAACGAATGAGTAGTTTTATGAGTAAAAGGGGTTGTTAAATTTTTGTTGAAGTTCAGGAGTTTATGGTTACTTAGAGATTTAAATAATTGAAATAAATACGTATACATTTGTAGGAAATTTTGAAAATTAGCAAATGATTAAGAAACAAACAAATAATGTTTCATCCAAATTTCCAAATAAAAATGGAATCAAGTAGATATGTACTATAATGTTAAAAATACTTACAAATAATAAAATATATTTGGAAATTTCGTATTTTAATTAAGGAAAGATCCTGTGATATGTGCCAGCGACCTGTCAGATTCGTTTTCGCCTCCTTTTCCTGACCAGCTGGCTTTTTCTGCTTTGATAAGGTAAACAAGCTCTATGCCTTGTGGTCAGAGGCAGAAGAGATATATACAGCTGTGGACAATAACTCATGTAAATTGTCCACCTACTGGTCAAGTGGACTGCATCACCTGAAGTGGGAGAGTGTGAATATCTCTGATTAGAAGATTGTGACACTTGGCCCAGTCTGTTTTCATGAGATGGGAGTGGGGCGTAGAATTTAGATGCCAATCCTACCAATAGGAACACAGGTACGTAATCTGACGAGGGGTATTTTATGCGATATGGGTACATATAGTCTTCCGGTATTCATATAGGTAATGGTTACCTCAGCTTTTTTCAGCTGTATCGCAAAAGCCATGAACTCGAGGGTGTCCACGTGCGTGGCATGGTTTGATGGATCACCAAGTCTGTGAATAAGGACAGCGTGTCGGTTTTCATGGGGTTGGAATTGTACTTTATTAGTTCTATGGCCTGTAAACGGAAATAAAAAAAAATAGTGCTGAGGTTGATACGGGTTTCCTCAGGATAGTATTGTACACTCAATTGACCTCTGGGAGTGAAGTTGCAGAATGTAAAGTATGTTTTGTAAGGACGGGAATCTTAAGTATACCAAGTCCATATATCTTTGAAGTGTTATTCTAAATAACATTGGATACCGTTCACGAGAATATTTTAATAGTAATCACAAGTACGAGTATAATATTAGATTCAAACACAGATTTTCAAAATTACATAGATTAGCTACTTAAAAAACAACTTGATATTCTGAATTATAAATATTTTCAAACACTGCCTATCAAAATACAACAGACAATAAAGCAGCTAAACTTTAAAACAAACTAAAATAATTTTAATAAAAATCTGTTCATAGATGTTTATTTTTAAATTGCGTATGTTTTAACTTTCCCAACCCCAGCACCACATAAACATTCATCGCCATCCAGTCATACAATTTCCAAAAATTGAGACATTGATGACCTGGAATTCTGGTACGGGACAAGTCCAATGCTTTATAGCCAATTGGACATATCACCAAGAATTATGTTTAATGATTATTGAAATAATCTCTGATTAATAACTATTTCGAATCCCAATGTTAGTAAAGTTTAATTTTACGCGAAACAAAAAACGACTTCCTTTATTCTTAAAGTGCTTCTATACTTTTTCATATTGATTTTTTTAATAAACACAAATTATATGAATAAAAGTGCGTACTGGTTTTTATTCATCTGTATGGTAAAATTATAATTTGCATGCTTGGACTGGAAAACCAAAACTACAACAGATGTTGGAAAAAAACTATACAAGCAAGCAACTACAAGCGACTGAACTAACAGGCAAAGCTCACTGCTCAGATGAAACGAAACGCCAAACGCAAACGGCAGAATTCAGTAATCAGTAGCACTAGTAGTACATACATAATATAGGAACTAAGAAGTGAAGGTTGTGCTTCCTGATGCTGTATTAATTTGAAACAAGTTAGATTATTCTTTTTAATTTTAAAATGTTGTGATAGTGTTACATTTGAAACTCAGAAATTATTTATCTGTGATATTTAGTTTTCTTCTGTTCTGTTGTGTTGTTTAAGGTAGGCTAAATAAATGTTTAACCTCTAAACCTTTTTCGAAATAATGTTTTGTCAATGTTCCTTTGACTTCAAATATTATTACATAAATAAATGTTTATTTATTATTACTGGCTGCTGAAATGTTTGTTTTTGGAAAGAGAAGTTAATTGATAGTTATTTTCTGGATATTTTCTGACATAGGATCTGGACATTTTCTGACATAGGATCTGGCTATTTATTACTATTTTAATTTTAATGATATGTATATAACCTAAAATTATTATTGAGAAATATAAGTAATTTTAAAATCTAGGCTGTATCCAAAAGTTGATATGGGCTAGATTCTTAGCAATCATTCAGCTAACCTAAACTGTACACTGTAAGTGTAAGCTTGCTTAATATTAATGGAAAATCATACAATGCTATCATTTACTGATTTACCAATCTGTCACTTTCTATTTGCTTTTCATTTATATGTAACTTTGCCTTTGTACCAAACAATGTTTAATAGTTAAACTATGCTACAATGTTTATTGAATTTTAAAGATACTTTTTTAATTGGCACTCATAAGAGCTTATTCAAACAAAATTGTTATGACATGAGTTATTGTACCAAATTTGACTAATAAGTGTAAGATCACATGCATTGGTGCTAATAGGCCCTTTATAATGTTTAATAACATTATATATATATATATATATATATATATATATATATATATATATATATATAAAAGATGTGATATTCTTTTTAAACATAACATAAGTTTTTCGTGAAGTGTCCATTCAATTAAGTATAGAATTTTTCAATCAAGAAGCCATTAACTTGCTTAAGTAAAATATAGTTGGTTAAGACTATTAATTCAGGTACATCAGGCCTCCATCAATAATTACAATTTTTTAATAATAAAGTATGTATATATTATACTTTTCGTGGATGTGTGTAAACAGTATAAGGTTTATTTAATTTACATGCCCTCTTGTTCTCAGCCGCTGATCTTTGATTCTGCCTAGAAACATCATGATGTCCAACAAGTTTAGGGCACATTTTTAGCATTTATTAAATTTAGTAGTATTATACTGAAATTAACAATTAGTATTCACAAAAGTCGGTTTTATTGTTGGTTATAAACAAGGGCAATTCAAAATAGACTAGTAGATACAGCGATATAGAGGTAATCATTTTAAAATGTTGATTTTATTTATGCATATACATTTTAAATAAGTATATTACTATCAAAACTTTGAAAAGTTTCCCATGTTTTTATTTTTACTTTGTAAAGATTTAAGATATTTAACAAAATTGTTTTTAAGTCCGGTATTATACTTGTGTTTATTATTGTTTTATTTTGATTTTAAAATTAATTTAACACACATCATTGTTTACGAAATAAACATATGTAACTACGATGATACCCGTCCTCCTGAATACCCCTCCACCTAGTAATTGTGTCTTAGTTATCAAAGAAAATGTTTAAGTACCATTAAAATGTGCAACATATGTATTTCGAAATTTTCTAAAAGTAAATTGTTATGCGCTTGAATGTGAAAATTTAAAGCAGACTGTTGTAAAACATGTAATCAATAATGCGGCTGAAAAGAAACTGGCCTATTATAAGTTAGAGATCAATGAAACAGGAGCATCTTCTATTTACATGGAACTTTTTTTTGGTTATGAAGAGACAAATTACCCTATTAATTTATGAATAACAAAGTTTCTCAAAGAAATATTGTTTAGATACCGATTATAAAGACTTCCAATTTTATTTACTATTTTATTCTATTTTGTGAATCAATAAACAGAGAAGGTATATAGTAGTACCACTGAGAATCCTTGGTTGTTTATAAATAAATATACAGGGTGTAACAAAAGTTGGGCTGACTATGAATTTTCAGATTATATGTGTGATTCTAAGCAAAAGATTCAGAATAATTTTTTTACAATTTCCACTTTGTTTAGCAGCTAAACCCCATTTTGTTTTTTTATCAAAACAATTTTATCTTTGTTATTATCTTTACGATTATTAAAAAACTTGGTATTATTCATGGACAAAAAACAAATCAAAATTTTGTATTAACACTTTGAAAGCTCAGTTATTATCCAAATAGTTGTCATTTTGTTTTTTTATTTCATCTATCTATTTTTAATTTGGGAACGGTTTGTTTTAATTAGTTGGAATGTTGTATATAGCTTTATAATTTAAAGTCCTAATTACAGAAAAAATTCAATTTTTTAAAGCTTTATTTTCATAATGGCGGTTTCTTGAAGATTAGGCGTAAATATCTCAAAACCGACATATGATAAAAAAGTTATAATTGTTACATTTTAGTTAAACAATTTAATTAATAATCCAATGATGACAATTTTAAGAAATTTGGTTGATAAATAAGGGAGGAAATGGGCTTAAAAAAAAACCAAGTACTAAAAGATATTCACTGTGATTATGTGACAGCACTATTTGTGACCCACAACAACCAGCTGTTTTAATTTTAGCTGATCTATTAAGCTGATTATAACCCAGCAGGGATCACTTCTGGCTGGTTTATACTTTCCAGTTGAACCTACCACTAGGCACAGCAAAAACCGATGTGTCACTTAAATCAGAGCAACCATATGGATGTCCACAAGCACATCGCTAACCGCTAATGTCGAGGTTCAAGGGAAATTCGGTAGGTCTAGTCTACTGCGGGAGATGACTGTTGGAGTTGGTGGGATTTGTTCCCTAACCTCAGAGGTTCTTCCTAGCCTCAACAAGGGTATGCGACCCCTGCCTACTTTGACTGGAGAGGCTGGTTCAGAACATGGATTCCCCTTCTTCCGGGGAGACATGACTTTGATTTAGTGCCCTAATTCTATCTCATGGATCTCGATAGGAGGCGGCTCCTACTCCCTAACCTTAACCCTCCTGAATATTCTGTCACCCCGGAATGATAAAAGTTGTCTAACTAAAATGTAATAAATATGACTTTTTTTATCATATGTTGTTTTTGGTAATTCTAAGCAATATATGGGTCAACCTCGATTTTTCTCATATTACAATATAATGTTCCAATAGTCAATTAGAAAAGGAAATGACTAGAATTTCTTGCCGGAAAGCAGTTATAGGGAGCAGGCAACTCATATTACAATATATAATGTTCCAATAGTCAATTAGAAAAGGAAATGACTAGAATTTCTTGCTGGAAAGCAGTTATAGGGAGCAGGCAACCGCGAGAATTACCTATTAGTGATCAGGGGCACTGACGTGATCTGGGTTTCAAATTTGGAACTACTCGAGTTAATTTTTTTTTCTAAAAGAGCAAGCAGCGCGAAGCGCTGCGCAGCGGGCAAGCATCGTGCGTGATCCTTTTTTTTTATTAAAAAATTTCTGATAAATTGTTATTACATATTACAATATAATGTAGGTAATGTATGTAAAACAATTTTAAACACATAATTACATGCTGGAAAGCAAAGTAAACCAATATAATCCGCCCAATACAAAATCTCCGTAAAAATCTGGTAAAGGAATCTGTGTCATTCCTTTGGCCTGAATCAATTCAGTATATACAAAGATCACGCACGATGCTTGCCCGCTGCGCAGCGCTTCGCGCTGCTTGCTCTTTTAGAAAAAAAAATTAACTCGAGTAGTTCCAAATTTGAAACCCAGATCACGTCAGTGCCCCTGATCACTAATAGGTAATTCTCGCGGTTGCCTGCTCCCTATAACTGCTTTCCAGCAAGAAATTCTAGTCATTTCCTTTTCTAATTGACTATTGGAACATTATATTGTAATATGAGTTGCCTGCTCCCTATAACTGCTTTCCGGCAAGAAATTCTAGTCATTTCCTTTTCTAATTGACTATTGGAACATTATATTGTAATATGAGAAAAATCGAGGTTGACCCATATATTGCTTAGAATTACCTTGTTTTTAAGAGATTTACTCTTAAAAGTTTTTAAGAAGCCACCTAAGTTTCGAAAAATATCAATTTTTGTGTAATTAGGCTTTTAGGTTATAAATTTATATATAAAATTTCAAATCATCACAACAAGCTGTTTGAAAATTAAAAATATTTAGGTGAAAAAAAAAACAAAATAGCTGCTATTAGGGTAGTTGTTGAGTTTTAGAAAGTTTCAATATGAAATTTTGTTTGTCTTTGGTCCAGAAATAATACCTGAAAATATTGGTAGATAGTTCTGGGACACTCTTTGTATATAGATTTATATATTTATTTATTTGTTGGTTGATTATTCAGTCTCAAGGAAAACTTAAACTCCTTTCCTTCTATATACCTAAATTTATTTTCTTTTAATGGCAAGTTGGATAATTTTGAAATGAAAACCATGGAAATGTGATTGCATTTAACATGTTCTCACAAGTGTTATAAAAAAACAATGGCAGTTTTAAAATGAAAAAGTTAAGTGTACTCGTATATTTCATAAAATGTATTGTGGACAATCAATTTTGTACATACAAAAATATTTATTTTTACATATTTATACATTTAGTCCTATATTTTTTAGGATCGGATGGTAAATAGCTTAAAAATGGTTGTACTCCTGTGGAACCAAATTTATGTATGTTAAAGTTTATGTTTATTTAAGCGATTCAAGTTCATTTTTGTTGATTGATATTTTGATTGAAAAATTTTATACCTAGGTTACAAATTCAGTTTTCCATACACTTTTTCTTGAACTAGGGTGATAGTTGAACATTTATGAAAATATGTTGTGGTTTTCAAAATAGGCTACAGTGTTCAGTTAGTTAAGTTAGTGGCATTTTGATACAGTAAAACAAGTAGAAACAACTCGTATTGTTGTTTTCTAAATTGTAAAAAATTGTTGAAATGTGGAAATGTATATTTTATCCACTTCACTTCTCAACTTATTGCTTATACAAATGGAAAAACTGAAAAAGAAAGCAACAAAAACAATTAAATTGAGGAAAGCCCTAAAATTATTAAGTTCTTACAAAAGAGACTAGTAATTGAATGGAAAAAAGAGTTAGTTTACTCAGTTATACTTATTATTACACATGTTCACTTAAAGAACATGTAAGACATTGTCTTACCTTTATACAATCTAGGATACACTCTCAAGAAGGTTTATATACATTCAGAAACACCCTGTATATAACTTTAGTATATATTAAATTCCATGTTGTTAATTGTTAATAATGAATATAAGTAGGCATTTACTCTAAGTTGTTTTACTCATGAGAGTGATTTGAGTCTAATTTGTTTCAGGTTGTGAACTCAGTATTAAAATGATGGTTGTGAATATAAGTATTTTGTTTAAATTTGTGAGGGAAAGTTAAGAAAATGACGGAATTCGCAAGTAGTGCTCCTGCGGGTAGCCTGCAAACTCTATCTAAGGTTATCCGAGCACCATCTTTAAAGCGAGGGAAAATAGAAGAGCCAATGAGCCTTAGGGTAAGTTTATTCTAAAAATTGTGTTAGTATAAGTAGTTTTGTAACAAAGCTGGAAAAATAACAAGATTTTGGACATTAGCCATTCATACAGGGTCTGTATAATAAGTAACCGGACTGACTTCAGGAAATTTTTTATTGGCAAAATATGTACAATTTTTCTTTAGAAATCTTCAAAGTAGTCCCCATTGGAGTCGATAACACGCTGATACCGTATTTTCCAATTCCTGAACGCTCCCTGGAAGTCGGCAACCTCGATGTTGTCTAGAGCCCTCGTCGTAGCACGTTGAACGTTTTCCAGAGCCCCGAACCGCGTCCCCTTAAGGTGTCTCTTGATCTTGGGGAACAGAAAGAAGTCCGGTGGTGCCATATCCGGGCTGTAAGGAGGCTGTGGCAACGTTGCCCTCGACTGTTTTGCCAACTGTTTGGTGACGAGCAGGCAGGTGTGCGACGGTGCATTGTCGTGATGGAGAATCCACGAATCGGCAATCTCCGGACGGACTCGGTGAACCCGGGCGGTTAGTCGACGGAGCACCTCTCTGTAGTACTGGCCATTTACAGTTTGACCGGGTGGCACAAACTCTTTGTGAACAATGCCTTTCACGTCAAAGAAAGCAATGAGCATCGACTTCACCTTCGATTTGCTCATGCGCGCTTTTTTCGGTCGTGGTGACGCCGGTGTGTGCCACACCGAACTCTGCCGCTTCGTCTCAGGATCGTATTCAAAAACCCACGTCTCGTCTCCTGTAATAACGTGGTTGAAAAACTGGTTCGGTTTGCAGTCGATCAAGGATTTCCGAAGCGACAGCAACACGACGCTTCTTTTGCTCATCAATCAGGTGTTTGGGTACCAGCTTCGCGCAGATCTTCCTCATGCCCAGATCGTTCTTAATAATGTTTTGAACGGTCATCTTATCAATTCCGACCTCACCTGCGATAGCCCGAATGCTCAGACGACGATCACTGTTCAACACATCACGCACTTTTTTGCACATTTGTGTCCGTGTGACTCGTTGATGGAGGACCGACGTGCTGTTTGTCATGGACGTCATCGCGGCCCTCCCGGAAATTTTTGTGGCACTGAAACACCTGAGTTCTGGACAGAGCATCCTCACCGTAAGCCTCTTGAATCATTTGAAGAGTTTCCGTGGCCGTTTTCTTGAGTTTGACACAAAATTTAATGCTAAAACGTTGCTCGATCGTATTCTCCATTTTCACTCCGACGGGGTAACTGAACATGCACTCCGCTCTCGCTCGATACTAACTCTCCAAGCGCTTGGAGGCAACTGCTGCAGCCCGGTTCCCTTTCACTAGACCCCCCACCACCACTACAGCACCAGATACCGGTTAGCAGACGCTTTGACGGAGCGGGGCAGGCTCAGTCCGGTTACTTATTATACAGACCCTGTATATATTACAAAATTGAACAACTCTGCTTTGAGGACTGGTAGTTTCGAGGTCAAAGATCACTAAATGTGAGAGTTAAAGAACGTAATGGAAAACAAGAATTTAAGTAATTGAAAAAGTCTAATATTGCTCAACTGCTGATAATAATTATATTAAGTAGAGTGAAATGTACGAGGAGAGAATTTTTCAAATGAAAACTAATTGAGCTTCATACTTAAAATTAGCAAATCAATCTACAGTATCCATTTAACTTGTGTAATGTGTACAACATGTGTTGTACGCTCTATTATAAAATGAATGGTGTAGTTTGTGCTTCTCTGATTGGTACTGTACTTTTAGGTGCATGCTTAATTTTTTAATGCTCAATATGTTTCTGTTGTTAAATATTCCCATAGCATGTTCATTTCCATGTGTTGGTTTGATAATTATTTTTGTCAATACTTAACTGTACGTCTTAGGTTTTGGTATTTGAAAAAGAGGTATGTAACTGCTTGAGTTCGGGTAGAGACAGGTTAGTGGGGATGAGGTGAAGTGGGGCTACTTCTATAAAACAATGGCACATGACATAGCTATTATGGTGGGAAGGATCGATTCATTGCAAATGCTGAGTTTCAAGATGCTCAAGTTACGCAAACCATCATTTGCGGATTTTGTAGTGCTGGGTCAAGTCTGTGACAATGTCAGATTTGAGATGCTGCACTAAGTGGAGGGAATCTTAGCATTCACAATATTTAACAACAGCAATTGTAATAAATCCAGTCATCCTTTAAATCATTCATTATAAAAAAGGAATTTTAACACCTTTACTGAAACACTGGTCTTTGAGATTCCAACAGATATTAATCTTTATTGTATTGACAGCCCTGAAATACGTGTAATGCTGTCCACCACAATAGCTGCTTTCCTACCCTTTACCTCGCACTAGAACCTGTTTTAACTTAGTCACTCTTGAACCACATTCAACTATCGATCCATTACTGAAAGTATGTGCTGATTGTGAGTTGTGAGTCTAAGTGACTGGGTGTTTCTGTTAATGTTGTGTAGTTTAATTTTTAATATAAATTGTAACATTCAATGTACAATTTAACACGTTCGCTGCTAAAAATCCCTATATAGAGTTCCCTATATGCTGAAATTTTAAAAATATATTTTTACTTACTTTTGGATGAAATATGATAGAATATATGAAAATTATTCATAAGTTACCAAAATTATCATATACCATTTTGGGAATCCGGTAACTGTGGTTACCGCTAGCTCCTGGGGACAGTCTTCCTTGCCAGCTGGTAACTCTAGTTACCGCTCGCACTAGGGAGCGCCCTTTTATGGCAGTGGGTATATTCTAAATGAATACATCGTAGCTAAGTGAACCGTATTTTATTCGTTTTAGACCAACAAACAACGTTTATACGTAAATGTGAAAACGAAAATGAATGTAAAAATTTATAAAACTTGGAAAAAGTTTATATAAATCTCTGCTTACTCACTCTAATTTAGTTTCAAAATTCAAGCAACGTAAGATAATCAGAAATCGGTCTAGTGACATGAAATTTGGGAAACAAGAAGAAAACAATTTATTCGTTTTTCCAATAATCTTGGAATCTGGGCATTTGTATTATGCCCATGTGTAAAATAAGACCAAGAAAAACCATGGTCTTATTCTTCGAAAAACCTATACTCTTCGATAGATAGGTCTTTCCACTTACCAACTCAAGAGCCGGATACAGTATGGGGCCCACAAAAAAACTCAAGTGCGTAATTGTTGGTTGCCTTAACAATTCCCTCTGAAAAAACTATATCCACAAGCAGTGTGAAAAAACTAATTGGAGATTTGTCATCTGGCAAAGGAACTAAAAATCCTTTCTGTCTAGTAAAGGGAATATCTTTCATTCCAATCCGGTTGTGAGTGCTCCATTGTGGTGGGTTGGTTCGTAATCAGGATCCTCAACTTCCGAGTCTGTCTGGTACTCCACATCGTCCATGTTGTCATTCTCATCGTCTGAACTGAATACTGGCTCTGTTGTACGCTTATAACTTGGTTGTAGTACACTACTTGGTCCTGAGGGAAGATCCATTGTGTTGCACAATCACTTACTACTATAAAAACTTAAAAAATCATTGAAAAAATTGAAAAAGTCTAATGTGAAAACGAAGTGCATAAAAAGGCGGGAGAAGTACCTCCCGAGGAGCGAGAAATACGGCGTTGTGATAGCTCGAGTGCTGGCCGCACACTGACCTCATTTCAGAACAAACACTCTGTGGTAACCATAGTTACCGTCCGCTCCTAGCGCAGCGTAGCAGTGGTAACCAGAGTTACCGCCCGCAGTGAACATGTTTAGTATAAATTTTTAAAACATTAATTTTTACAACTTGTGTATATTGAACACTTTATTTATATTTTTTGTTCTATCATTTCAGAATGAAATGTACAATTCACGTGTAAATTGTAATAACATTTTTACATTATATGTTTATTAAAAACTTGTTATTGGTTTTTTTTGTTTATTTATTTTCACACATGACCGCTACTACTGATATCATGTTTTGTATTTAAGTAAACAGTAATGGTCTCGTAGACGGGTGTTTCTTTTAAACTCAATAAAGTCAAGGTCTCACAAACCGAATGTTTCTTTAAACGTAAGTAAAAACCATGTTTTGGTAAAGGTGTTAAATGAACTAATTGGACATGTTTATTTAAGATGTTGAAATGTGGGTTGTTGGTGCTGGTATTTTTCTTTTGCAATATCATATGTCGTAGTGGGCTTGATGTGTTAATCTACGTTTAGTTTGACAGGTGAAGTTGCGGGTGAACTTGTCAAATACTATCGCGTACTATGAATGAAGGTATACAATTTTATTTACCATTATTGTTTCTAGAGTTCTGAAAGTACTTGCAATAAATGCTATCTTTAGTTGTGGAAGTCAATGCAATATCTGATAATATACGGGTGTACATAAAGTCCTGCACGGGTATAATATTTTCTAAACGATAACAGATAAATAAACAAGATTTGGTACATCAATACTACACCTAAAAATCTACTTTTTGAAGGAACTATCAGTTTTCTGTAATATCATGGGGACGTCCCGCAAGGAGTCAGAAGGAAATCTTAAATAGGAGCATAGGTCAATATGGACATCATTTTAAAGGGCTTATCTAGCAGAGTGTAATGCCGCAAACCGCACTCAAAAAGATTGATCCAGTAAAAAATGGCGGCTGTTCAAAGATTTTACTTGGTTACATTTTATTAGTAGCCATAACCCCAGTAAAGCAAAACTGCAACCAAACGAATACTGCAGCTAACTACTACATTATGCTTGTCAGTTGTACAGAAGTGAATTATGACATTAGTTATCCTCAAGGGTTACAAATTTGGTCCTAATATATTGATAACGGGGAAAACCTGATAACAGTAACAATTAGAAATCTCAGCGACCTATGACGATCGGAAACACTTCCTGTTTTCATAAAGTGTTGAACAGTTCTCCCTACAGTTGTTCTAGAAATTGGCTGCCTCTCGTGAAAGTAGTCATTAAATAAATGGCATGCTTCCTCGTGTGATCGTCTATACGTTCACGTTCGTCAAGCGACATAGTGTAGTTGAAGAACTACAAGCAATACGACAAACTCTTTTGTACTAAAGCGCACTGATAAAATGGATGGACAGCACTACTAAAACAAGAAAAAACTAGAATAGGCCTACTATGAATAGACTGGCTAATAGGAAAGTCCTAACTGCGACCCAAAGATAAGAGATTTCTAATTGTTACTGTTATCAGGTTTTCCCCGTTATCAATATATTAGGACCAAATTTGTAACCCTTGAGGATAACTAATGTCATAATTCACTTCTGTACAACTGACAAGCATAATGTAGTAGTTAGCTGCAGTATTCGTTTGGTTGCAGTTTTGCTTTACTGGGGTTATGGCTACTAATAAAATGTAACCAAGTAAAATCTTTGAACAGCCGCCATTTTTTACTGGATCAATCTTTTTGAGTGCGGTTTGCGGCATTACACTCTGCTAGATAAGCCCTTTAAAATGATGTCCATATTGACCTATGCTCCTATTTAAGATTTCCTTCTGACTCCTTGCGGGACGTCCCCATGATATTACAGAAAACTGATAGTTCCTTCAAAAAGTAGATTTTTAGGTGTAGTATTGATGTACCAAATCTTGTTTATTTATCTGTTATCGTTCAGAAAATATTATACCCGTGCAGGACTTTATGTACACCCTGTACTATAATACATGACAGTGATCTCAGCAGTTTCTTCTTTCATTTTTTAATGGCAAGTTGATCTCAGTTGTTACTTCATCGTACAGCATTTTCAAGACTTGTGTAACTGCTGCTACAATCATTATATTTAATTTTTGCAAACTACCACAAATTTAAAGACAGTGTACGGATCAGGATGAGAGTTGAAAAAAGATGTATATTAAGGAGTTTGCACTGATTTGCTATATGAATTTCTGAACTTCGATTAGAACGTTTCCAGCAATTTGTTAACTTTATAAGAATGTTGGTAGTGAACTTTGAACATTTCAAATGTTTCAGTGTTGCTGAATAAAACATAAGAAATAATTTACTCATTTACATGATATACAACCAACATGTTGTATATCATGTATTGTATCATGCTGTTGTATGGCCTGTTTTTTATGTAGTATCTAATAAATTTAAAAGTCAGTCTTTCTTTTCAGGGTTAGTCAAATTTGGCCTTTTTTATATTATTGTTTTTGTCTCATGAAGAGTTATATACATCATCATGACTTATGCGTACATTTGACACTTTCCTCTGCCTCCACACAGGCTCTTCTTCCAAGGTGGTGAAGAATATCCAGTGTCGTAAAAATGTATTTTGGGTTCTTAATTTATTTGTACGGTTCCATTCCTATATGTTAGACCATAATAACACTATTAAACTGTTATTTATTCTACAACCTACAATGTATTTTCATTCATATTTAACTTAACAGGGGGATACTTTAGAAATAATATTATAAATTAATGAGCACTGTTTTTTTTTTATTTTTTTTTGTTTTCCCAAGAATAACTGATTTAAAGTCAGACTTGTACTTTGTAAATTAATTATTTTATGGTAACAAATAATTAATTTGTTAAAAATAAATTATTAAATAACAACTAGATTTATTTATTAGAACAAGATTATTTATTTAAAAAAGACAAATAATTAATTTGTCTTGTTTAAATAAATAAACAAGACTTGGCGTGTATTTGTTTTATAAAGCTTTTAATCATATTCTGTTCCATTTAGTTGACAATTAATTATTACACATTTATAGTATTATCTATTTAGCATTTGTAATTTAATATCATTTGAATATATGTATATACTTACCTATATATACAGAAATTAAATATTTTCCATTTACCTTGTTATTGGAAGTCAAATAAGAGAAGCAATTCTGTAATTGTTGCCTTGCTTTGCTGATATAAGTCAATAGTTATATTTACGAGGGCTATCCAGAAAGTAGATTATGTTTTGATACAAACAAAAAGCAAAGTACAAGAAAAAACACGTATTATATACATCTAAAAGTGACACTATTATACTATTTTTCAACATAGTCATCATACTTTTTTACAAATTTAGGTACTTATCATAGCGGTGAACTAATTTTGAAATTCCAGCATTACAAAATTCTGCTGCCTGAGACTTCAACCAGGTAGTCACACCCTCTCACAGTTCCAAGTCGTCATTAAAGCCCTGTGTCACAAGCCAGGTCTTCATTGCTGGATACAGGTGATAGTTGCTGGGTGCAAGGTTCTGACTGTAAGGCAAATGTGGAAACACCTACTTAAAAGCATCCCGGACGTCTCCAGTCCTTTTTGCCGTTTGTGGTCGATACCATCGTGCACAAAATGTGTGGTAACCTAACTTCTGCATAACAATTTTGGTAACAAAGTCCTTCAAATTTGAACGAAATTAAGTCAGAGTTGTATTATTGTGAATCGTCTTCCTTAATCTTCTCATCGACTTTAGAGACAATTTCATGATTCAAATTACTTGGCCCTCCTCTTTGTTCATCATTGTACACATTAGTTTGGCCATTTCTAAACCCAAGGCACCACTGAAACACTCCACTTTCAGTAATCACATCGTTCCCATAAACTTCACAGAGTTGGCGATAGTCTCAATTGGTTTATTGTGTTCAGCCAACAATAACCGTATTACTGACCGCACTTCAAAACTCGTGGGATTTTCAGTTGCGTTACACATTTTAAACTGCTATTGTAAGGCAAGTGGTGACAGTAACCTCTCACTAGCATAGTTGAATAGTCACTGAACGAAGCGCCCTGACATCGAAATGGCCGCGATTTAGGCTTGATGCCCTTAACAGCTACAGAGCGAAGCATAGTCTACTTTCCGGATAGCCCTTGTACTATAATAAGTAAGTATTAAAATTATGTATAGAGAGAGAGAGAGAGAGAATTTTCTTTATTCCAAAACATACATTGAGCTACATTAAATGTAAACATCAACTGTACATGAATAGCGTCAATAACTATAAAAATCTAAAACTAAAACTAATACTAAAACTTATATTAAAACCAACACTAACATTTACGATTATTTTTTAAGCAGTTTTCTGCTAATTGTTTGATAATAATTCTCCAATTGAGTATAAAGCTTTATTTGTGAAATTTTGTGAGCTTTTTACTTCACTATCAAACTTTTTGCCATTGTAATGTTTTATTTCTTTGGGTAAACAGTTAAAACATTTTTTCCCCATATATTCTGTTTTCATTTCATAGAAAGTCAAGTTATGTTTGTCAGTGCTGATTTTATTACGTGTGTTGTAGTCATGCTTTACTGTTAAAAATTTTGTAGAATTACTTTTAACATATTTAATGACCTCCGTTACATAAAGACTATAAATTGTTGGAATTTTGAGCTCACTAAACAGGTGTTTTACTGAGTCTCGTCTGTTTAGGTTCAATATTATTCTAACTGCTTTTTTTTTGCATTTTTAGTATCTTGTCAAGATTTTGTTTGGATGTTGCTCCATAGATACTTATTCCATATGCTAAATGTGAATGAATGAGTGCATAGTAAATTTTTTTTTTAGAGCACTTTGGTCGCATATCTCTGACATACGCCGTAAGGCGTAGATTCCAGATTAAAGTTTATTTAATACATTGTTAACATGTTTATTCCAAGAAAGGTGTTCATCTATGATTAAACCTAAAAATTTGGTACAATTTTCTTGTGTTATGAGATCATTGCCAATTATAAGTGATGGTTGAATTTTGTGCCGATTTTGTTTTGTCGAGAACGTTATGAAATTGGATTTTTTTGAATTCAATAACAGATTATGATTTTTTAAGAATTCTTCAATGGCTGCTAGCTCAATATAGGCAGAAATCTCTATCTCTTTGTTCGAATTGCCCGTTACTACCATATTAGTGTCATCTGCATATATACACATTTTACTTTGATTAATATTTTTGGTTATCCCTCCAAGATAGCAAATAAAAAGTAGGGGTCCCAATATTGAGCCTTGGGGAACGCCATACTTAATTGTTTGCTGGGCTGAGACGACCTTCCTTAAATAAGTGTTGCCCTTGATATTTTCTGTGAACTGTGTTTCCACGTATTGTTGCCTATTGTTAAGATAGGAAGTAAACCAATTTAGTTCTTTTTTTACTATTCCTAAATTTTTGAGTTTGTTTAACAACAGCACATGGGATACACTGTCAAAGGCACGTGATAAATCAAGGAAAATACCTATAACTTTTTTTCTGGCATCAACTGAATTTATAATATTTTCAATGAATTCTATACTTGCTGTAATAGTTGATTTGCCTGGTAAAAACCCATGCTGTTCTTCATCTAATAATTTATTTGATTCTAAAAATTTAAGTAATTGATTGTAAACAATACGTTCAAAGATTTTTTAGAAGGAGGGTAGAATCGACACTGGTCTATAACAAGAAACTTCTTTTATATCATCTTTTTTAAAGATTGGGATGACTTTCGATATTTTTAATTTTGAGGGAAAATGTCCCGAAATAAGAGAAGAGTTAATTAAATGTGTTAAAGGTTTCTTGATGAATTCTACTGAACCTTTAATTACTGTCATTGGAATTTCATCTATACCGGCAGAGTACTTATTTTCAAAAGAGAGAACGATCTTTTCTACTTCTTTTTCAGTTACTGGTTTGAAGGAAAATGTATTTTTCATATTGTAATTGATGATTTGTTGGGCTTGACTAATCTTTTGTGGCTTTATATTTGGTACTATTAATTTGTCAACTATATTTATAAAGAAATCATATTGATATTCAAAGTCAATACATTTTCATCTTACTACTCAATTTACTACTACCAAAATATGAATGTTTATTTTACTCTCTATCTAGTATTGTATAACCCTAGAGTTATACCACAATTCTAATACTTAGTTATTAGAGTTAATACAACAATTCTAATACTTAGTTATTAGAGTTAATACAACTATTGGTTTATTTCAGTAGAGCAAGACAACAATTACACATTTTTTTCTCTTATATCAAACAAATGACAAGGCAAAAAAATTCTCAAACATGCATGCTCGTATGATTAATTTACAGATTTGCTTTGTAAAATTCGTATAAAATGTGTATCATATAAATATAAACATTGTTTACACTTTTATATACAATTCTTCTTAGTTAAAAAATAAGATAAGATATATTACAAGTTTTGTTAGCGTATTATTTTCTATGCGTTTATTATGTTCTAAAAACATGTTAAAATATCTGGTATATAAAAGGCAGTTTGCTACAAAACAGGCATTCACATGTAAATTGAAATATTATTTAAAAACAAAAAACATTTAAGATAGCCAAAAGTTAATATAAAAATATGTATAGTGATATGAGGTTTTATTGATAAATTCGTAATTTTTTAGTATTTGTGAAAATTACAATTTTTGAACTATTTTTAGTTGCTATTTAATAAAATACACAATATTGCAACAGGAAGATGAACAATTTGCACAGTAATCATAACCAACATAATCAAGTATTTGTTTAAAGACAATTACTCTTTCTGCTGCTTATGTGATGAAATCAAAGGAACAGCTAGAAACATTGTAAATCAGAAACTAGTTTCAGGTAGCAATATTCAGACTTTCAATCATGAAGTATACCCATATGCTTTATATGGACGATAATTTTAATTTCTCTGTGGCTGTAAAAACCATATGATTTTTATCAGTGAATATGTATCAACTATATAAGGTTAGTTGCACTTGAAAAGTGATCGATAAAAAGGGATGGTTAATTTTGAGTCTCCACATAATTGAATGAATGCATATCCTTTATTCCAGTAGGTATATGTATGCATATATATATATTTCACATCTTTTTTCAATTAACTAACCTTAATTATATGTAAAGCAGCTTATATATAGAAGAAAAAATGTAATGAATAATACAATAAAATATAATACTGATATAATCAGTTGATAGCTAAAGAAGCTTACATGTTATCACTAGATAAGCGGTTATTTTTAGAAAATCTATAAGCTATTCCAATTATAACCATATTTTCTATAAAATTCTGTTCAAAATTAAAAAAGTGTTTTAAATCCTACTTACTGATATAAAACATTTTTAATTTGCAAAAATCAAAGTAGATTTAATTCAATATAAAAAATAGTGCGTAATCAGACAAGTACATGTTTTAAGAGTTATGGGTAAAAAAATCTCTTTAAAATAGGGGAAATGTCTGAGAACTCATTTAAACTTATCATGTACAAACTAAAATTCATGTTAAATATGCTGACCCAAGACTGGAACAGGACAGCAGCAATGTCTTAGGGCAGAGGATGTGCAAGCAGATATGTGATGAATAGATGGAGTGATTCAAATATTATTTTCACTCTAATACTACCACTAATTTTGACAACGGGATAAAGTATTTTTCAGTACTGCTGAATTAAGACTACTGTTGCACTTTTCTAGCTATAACTTCTAAATTTATACAGAGTGTTACACATAAAGTGACAAATTAATCAGATATAATATATGAGGATCAGTCAATATAAACTAAAATTTTTTACATCCATTTCTTACTCACAGAACTCACAAAACTTTAATTTTTAATCATCTTTCATATATATTTACTTTTTGTCCTTCATTTTGGTAGCTTGAAATTGATTAAGTCGTTAATCAACAGCCCAAGCATTTCTCAACTTGACCGTTTATGTCTCCCTCCCACCTTTGCACCTAAAGGGAAACATTATAAAATTTCGAAAAGATGTTTTAATAATCGTTTTCTAAAAGACAACCCAAGTTGCACTGGAGATTGCATGGAATGCTTTGCAAATGAACTTTTTTAAGACTGTAACCATAGCAACTTTATATATATGTTTTAATTAGTTACTACAAACTTCTTCCACAAACTGCCCAATGTAAGTATCTTCTGTATGATTATGTGGAATAAGTTTACAAGTACAAAACGTGATATCTAACTTTTACTTTCTTGATAAAATCTATATAGTTATAACGACTTCGGTTGTAGGTATTAATATTCCAGAATACTAATATTTAAATTATCAATGAGACATCCAAGACGATATAAAATATTTTTTTATTAGTAAGCTCCGAGTGAATATTCAGTACTACAATTTATTACTAAATTGTCAACTATTAAATATTATCTGGTTTGTCTAAAATAAAGTCACAGATTTAAATAAAAACAATGGATTTATTTTAAACTGGCAAATTAACAAGATCAACGTTTCAGAATTTTTCATCACTCTTATTTTCCACAAAGAATTGACAAACCGTTTAGTAAATTTAAAAGTTCCTTTGGCAAGAAATAAAAATATTAATCAAATATATCAAACTAAAAATCAGAGCTCTCTTCTAAAATAAAATAGTAAAGTTTTAAAATAAAAATCTAATACCACTTGGAAATAACTAAAATAAAAATGTTCACTTCTAAGTACACTCACAATTCAAAAAATAAAAATGTAAACTTCTCTTTACACTAGTTGTACCTTAACTTTCAAGTCTCTGCAATTCAGATTACAACTCTCTCACAATTATTAATGTTCAATTAATTTCCAATTAATAATTCACAATAAAACAGTTCCAGTTAAATATTAATAAATTACTAAATTTCAATTAAAGTTATTAACAAAGTTCAATTTTAATTCACCTTTCTTGCAAGATTGAACCAACTGTAACTTGTATGATTCTATTATGCTCTATTGTTCATTGAGAATTAATTATGCAGATTGCTCTGTAGTTTCTATGAATTTAATTATTTCCTATAAAAAAGACAACAAAATTAATTTAATATCAGATCTGGAAGACAATTTCAATAAACGTACAATAAATTTGGTGCTTACCTCAAAATCTCTCGTGGAAAAAATTAAGAAACACGGCGCACTGTAATCAACTTAACTCACGAAAATGACCAAAAGAAGGGCGAAAATTATGAGATGGCGCTTATATACTTCCCTTTCCCATCAACTTTGCAGGACATCCGCGGTGTTCTCTCATTGGTCCAGCTGTATCAAACAAGGAGAACAATAGTCGCAACAAGACAAGTTCTGATCAATTTAAGGCAGTCAACCTGCCTTCCTAACAATTTAAAAATACCAGTACTAACTTGCCAAAGGATTACATGTTCGTTTTTACCCTGACTTTTCACAATCTAATCTAAAATTAAATCCCAGTCCCAAGTCTAGTTGACATAAGAACTAAATGTTAATAAAAATATAAATTTTGTTCTTAGTATTTGTGTTCAAAAAGTAACGGGAATTATTTTTAAGTTTAAATTTAAGTCACGGGTTTGGAGAGTCCAATCGTCAAGGTATTTTTTTTTTGTTGGGACTCTTGCTCCTGTATTATAATAAAATTTTCAGCTGTATTCATTGTTTATCAGTGGCAGCTGCTAAAGTTAGTCCTAAAGTGTCATCTTAAAAAAACTTTATCAGATTAATCGGTCAAACCAATTGTAAACATCGAGAACAAAAAATCGTTAAAACAAAAACTCACATTTCTTCTTAGTCTTTTAAATTATTATTCCAGTACATCAAAGCTAGTAATTGATTACTTGATTTCGATTTAGTATGTGGCAGCCTAAGTAGTGTGACTCAGTTTAAATTCTATCAGACTTGTCTTTTAGATAATATAATACTTTAAATTTACATAATTAGTCACATGAACCGCATATATATTATCATTAGGTAACACGAGCATAACGTACTATATTTCTGTGTGATGCAGATCTATACCTAGTTTTATGCATATTTTTTATACGAGCCTATTTGGTTAAGTCTTAATCTGAGGGTGATAATCAAGTCAACGATGGTGTGCTCTCGACTAGCGTACTTCATCTTTCTACAGTTAGTACCTCATTCTATCCCTACTAGGTTCTGCAAATAAGGTGGCGCCCTTAAAAATAGCAACTCATGTTCATTCTCCAGATTTCATCGACCCCGTCCTTCACTGCTGAGCTGATCGATCACTTTAGTTCCCTACGGGAGGTAGCAAGGAAGGCAACCCTGCCTACCTTAGGGAAACAAGCCTGCCAGTTATGAGAAAGAGCAAAGTTCTAAACGAACTATATCAGGTCCAAACAAATAAATATTTTCAAAGACTGTTCAAAGAAATATTTTATCCGTAGTTCTGTTATATGTTTTATACAATGTATGCGCCTGTAAACGGTTGAAACCTAAGTATATTGTGGGTAATTTTTAAGTTTCTGTCTAGTTCTGTATATTTGAAGAAGTTAAGGATATTTTTTACATTTGTATCAAGTGGGAAAATGGAATATGCCAGTTTCGACCCTGAGTAGTGCGCGGGCGCGGTGCGGTGCGGTGACCAGGGCCAGACGCCGCAGCAGGAGCAGGCAGGATACTATTGTAGCGTATAAGTGCCCTGATCGTTATGCTTGAAAACTGAACGCCCTGCCATTGTCTGATACGACACACCCGTTGCCACTTACTTTACTGTATACACTCACCCGTAACATAGCTTACCTCCTTTATATCGGTCTGAATACAGGGACATGTTTATGTGCTTTTTGATTTTTGATGTAGTTTTAAATTCTAATAGTGAAATTATAACAAAAATGGCTCATGTTGATCGTTTACAGTGATTTTCACTGTGTACAGTAGATTCGAGTCGAGACAACAACTAGAGTATCGACCAACAAAACGTAACCCACTGCCGAGTAGTTGGATATAAGCTGCGGAAGTAGTATCTACAAGTAATGTCTCGGATGTTCTCTACGTCTATTTTTCCCGCAACAATTCAAAACTCTCAAGTGTTGAAATTGGGCAGAAATGTTTATAATATTTTAATATGACCTAACTAACTAGCTAATTAATAACATAAAAATAAACGTTTGAAAATGTTTATAGATCCATGTTTGGAATAATGTAATTTTCGGCTCTGTTTTTAATAAATGGTTTTTATTGACCCAGCTTTTGCCCTTCACTACGCACGGGAAATAACAGAACTCCCTCCTTGCTGTATTATCTGTTTCTCTCAAACATTCCATATCGACCAATTATTGTGAACAGGTAAAAACAATTTTCTTATTTTCCAACCAAAAAGGAATTTAAATTAATGTGACCTCCTACAATTTGTTTATTTTAAGCTTCAGGAGTAAACGCACCTTTACCAACGACGCAAACAACGTTATACGAAATAAGAAATCTGTTTTGACGTCAACAACGGAAGAGACGTTTTGTCTGTGTCAGTTTTGTTGTAAACTGTGCTATTTAACACCGTTATTAAACAGTAATAAAATAATGTGTAAAACTAGTAGGTACTCGCAAATCCATCTTCGGATACTTTCAATTACAAATTTTCCATATTTGGTATGCAGAGTGACAGAATACCTTGAATAATTTTGGTTTATTTATTGCTTTTTCCATATGTAATACGGTAACTCCTCTCCCCTCCCTAAACGAATGGTTTTTTATTTTATTATTTTTTAAATAAATCCTTTTACGGTAAGAAGTGTCGCACAAATAACGACACCCTAATGATTTGTCCAATGTTTTTGTCATCGTTAGTAGAGAAGACAAGTACAATTCTTATGTAAAGGACAATAGTGTTCTTTTTCCTTGATATTTGTCGTGGTTTGTTCATCTGACCGCAGTGTGGATTTGGGTCTTCCGTTATCACTTTTGTTTAGCACTTAATGTATTTTTAGTATCAATAATGCAACTATACTAAATACCGATATCTCTGTACTTAGTCATGTACATCTGAAATAGAACGTTTCCTGCAGTACACAGAGAATTCCACCCACCGCCAGCCTATATAAAACAACATATTATTTTAAACCCTAGATTTTAAAACTAGAAATAATGCACGAATACATATTACACAGGAAAGCAAGGTTAAGCTACGGTTGAAGAACAAATTACGCGCTCTTCCTCTGCCACCAGATGCAGTCGTATTACGGGACAAGAGTAGTATCTCTATACCTGAGTATGTTGTCAGCTGTAAGGAAATTACGCTGTGATGATTTCCATTCTTTGTGGTAGGAAAATAGTCGTGCGACTTAGTTTCACTCTCTTTCATAAAAATTATGATAAAATTAGAATATATAAATTGCCGTATTAATACTGCGTGTTTGTGTATCTAGCACGTATTATAACTCCACCACTAATATTTGAACGTCATCATAAAAGAATTCTTTTCGTGGATTGAGATTACCTTTTGACACATTCGTTGTTTGGGAAAGTCATTCCATGCCACATAATTCTGTACAATTACATATTTTCACGACTAACAAAATTTCGTAAATATTTTTAAGCTTTAATTTTTAAATTAAAAATACAACTATACTATTTTCAATAGTTCTGATTTAAGAATGTTAATAATAATAATATTCTGTTACATTTTTATAGTTACACATTTTTGGAACGTCAGGTTTTTAAAGTTTCAGTAAAATGGTGATGTTGCACTGTTGGAAATAATAAATAATGTTACATTATTTTAAAAACAAGTGAATAGCATTAAAGTCATTTCGTCGGCTATTAGAATCGCCAAGAAATTGGATTAAATACACTTGTGACGTTCTCCAATCCAACAGCCAAATGATAAATTGAGTTTTAATTTGTTTTATTTTTCTGGTAAACTAGGAGTATCTTTACCCAGATAGGTGATTACTATATATTTTTAATACGAAAACTTGATCGTTTTCTAAAAACAAGTGGGCCTAGTTCTAAAGATGTCATTAGTCTAAATATTTATACAAAGAATAGTTTTTTTTAGATATTTGGAGAAAATCTGCAAAGTCAGGATGCATTGCCCCTAAAGCTTCACTCAGACAAGAATTCATTTTTTTTATTTACTCGTACAGTTTCCGGGTGTATTTTCGTACAAACTAATATATATATATATATATATATATATGATATATATATATATATATATATATATAAACCCTATGGAGAACTGTACTCGCCAAATCACGAATTCTAAGCGAACTCTTCGTATTGCGCTAATTAAGATTCTAAATTCTTACGGAATCTGTTTCTATTTATAATCTTACGTAACGTACTGGAAAGCCTTCCCTAGACCTATCCAGTCCGTGATATTGTTGTACGTTGGCTCACATTCGTGGAGAAGATGCTCTCGGAGATTTGATGAGTAAGTGGGCAGTTCCTTGTTTACTGCCATATTGAGTAATGGAGTGTTGATGAGACGTCCTCTTGTCTACTGTGTCGTTGGATTCCTTTGTTGAAGCACAAAGCCGTAGTTGGGTGTGATAACTTTGTTCGTGAAATATCACATGCAACCATACTGTAGTGGCGTAACTTAATTACGCGTTAATTTGTTTTGTGATTCAAACTAGACCTAGTTATAGAGTCATATTTAATACTTGAAAGCTGGTACTTCGATGTCTTAGCGGAATCCATATGATCGTGGGATATTAATTTAGAATCAAAATTATTTTTTCTTTCCGAGACAATGTTTTATTACTTGTAAATTGTTTTTGAACGTTTAATAACTGTAATATACTGGCAAAATATTGTCTCTCATAAACTCCTAATTTAAGAGTCTTTTATTTTAACGTAATTGACATATTGGTAGTCACGAGGACAACGTTCTTACAGTTTAAATTTATGGGAATCTTTCTTTTTAGTTTTATTTTGTGATTTGAGTTGGTCGGTTTACTTTTTGTCTATGTCAGTCAGTAATGAACTGTGAAATTTCGTACATAAATTATTGCTTCAACGTAGGATATAAACATATAAAAAGTAATGTAATATTTAGAAACGATGACATTTCGCAGTATAGCTCTCCTGTGCCCTCTCTGACAGTTCACTCACTGTAGCTTCAACTGTCAATAGTACATCCTTGATAGTTTCTTGTCAGAGTTAATCAAATCCTTTTTATTCAAAACGAAATCTCACGTCATACAACTATGTAATGATTCACGTGGACGATTGAATTGCACGGTAATAAGGAACAATCAGATATTCTGTTACCAGATATTTTTCCCTTAAAAATACGAATATACTTTACAACGTTTCGTAAAACAGCAAGTAGTGCCATCGATTTTGTTCTGTTTCACTAGTTATTACAGGTAGAATATATTGCAATGTGACTTTTTGATTATAAAATACAATGACTAATATTGAACTTAGCGCAATACAGTATTTAAATAATCACTGTCACAAATGTATTGGAAATTAATGCGCCTTACGCACGTGAGAGCAAATCTTCACGAATTGAGCGTTCACATCATATTTAGTTATTTCATATTTAGTTTCGTTACAAAAAAAGACTTATTATAAAAAATCTGAAAGATTAGAACTATTGCGCCTGCAATAACTGAGGTCGGCTCTGAGAACGGCTATGTTGTGCAGATGGCGTAGTCGGCGTACAGGCGCAGCTACAAAATGTGAAAATAATGTATGCTTTTCTTTGTTACGGGACCAAACAGTTATATTTTTCGTCACAGTGTGTGAAATTATTTTTAATTGCGTTTGGTATTGTTAGTAAAGCTAAAAGAATGTAAATTGTTAATAATAGAGTAAATCTTTCCTCGAAACCTCTAAGAAATTTTGTGTGTTAACATTTGTACTACTTTGAAAAGTTCTTAACCATAATTTTAAGTCTAAATCGGAGAATATGTCACTTCACTTTGTTAGTGCAAAAACAAAATCATACGACATTGTGAAAACACACATGAAGACACAAGTTAAAATTTGAATTAACGTTTAAATGATAATACATTTACTTTAACAGTATTTATTATTGTTATGAACTACATATTACTTTTTATTATGTATCATATTGTGAGTTGGCCACAAGCTCACCTTAATGTACTGTTATTATTAACTATATACAAATTCTGTACAGTTAAGTAGAAATCGAAAATATACAACAGGAATTTCCTTGTATGGTTTAACGATCTGCAGGTAAGAACTGTTGCGGAATATTATTACTGCTATTTTAATGTTTTAAATCCATTGTTTTTTTGACAAATGTAGCACTAATACTATTATATATTAAATTATACCAAATAGTAGTATACTTTTAGAATTGATTTGGTTGGCAATATAATATCAGTCAAAAATAATATGTATAATGTGTCTTTCGGATTAATATGTATTACATGAACAATTCTTGAAATGTTTTAATATTTTACGTGATAGTTTATATTTTGCATATGGCGCAGTCGGCTTACAGGCGCATCCAGGTTACTTAATTATACCCCCTACGACCGACCGCAACATTAAGTAAACTGTAATGAACATATGCGTTTCTTAAAACTCATATCTGTTAATTTTGCGGGAGAAGTGTAAGCAAAACAGCTGATAATATTATATAGAGCTGTTAAATAAAGAATGTAAAAATCCAATCAACTTACGAAAGAAATCTATAAAGCTACCGAAAACTACTATAATATACGAATGCTACCGGCTGTTAGCTCGATGGCGTAATAATAGGAGAATCTATCAGGTGACGTCATGAAACTCAAGTGGAACCACTTCTATTTCGTCTTATAAGAATTTCCGAACAGAATTCCATTACACTTATACTTCCGTACACAACTTGTAACATCACTAAGGGCCTACAATGTATGTCATTCCAAGTATTAAAACTAACTGTGTTTGGAGACATTGTGGCCTTCCTGAATATAATTGGTAGTCACTATTTAAGGACCACAAATAGTTCCAATATATACAAGATCTAAAACTTGTCATGTTAGACTTATTAATTTATGAATATATAAACCAGTAATACAAGAATTACTTTAAAATTGTTTTATTTTACGTACGAACAAAACTTCCCGCCTGCACATTTCAAATCGAGAGAGTTTTTTCTGTTAAGGCTATCTACTGTTACCTCATTTCATTGAACTGTATGTAAGTATTAATTTATTACATGTCAAAATAATATATTTGAAGGCTAAAGGTTAGCTATCAAACCATATATAGTTGTAAATCCGTATACAATTTTCAAATTTATAATAATTACAGTATTAGAAACTGCTAATTTTCCAATCTTATCGCGAATTTCATTTTCATTTGGCTAATCATGGCAAGTTATAAGTATTTAAATTTATCTATTTTAGATTCGTAAACAATAAATATCAATACAAAATATTAGAATAAATATAAATATAATAGAATTGAATGGAAGAAATTTCCTCAAGATAGAAGTCCAGTGCATCCACACGGTTGGCACCTACAAACTGCAAGTTCTTACCATGCATCGGTATGGAATAAGTACTCCGCAGGTAAATGTAGTGTTAACGATGTTTTGGGATGTTGGGTTTTACATTCAGATTGAATTTGAATACATTGTAAACCCAGACATAGCATAGACCCGTTTTGAAATTCGACGACAGCAACCTAAAGGTTATGTTAAGTTATAGCGTTTCGATCTGTCCCAATGGTCCTTCCTAACCACTTGCTTGTATATGCCAATAAACTGGTCTGTACGTCTCGTATAGCCTCAACGCCATTAGGACGAGGCCCACGCGTTTCCAATATTGGGAAAGTGTCACTGACGCAGCGTCCTTGAATCTTGATGGATAACCAGGCGTATAATTCTGTCGCTGCTAATCTTTCTTCTCGAACTCCTGATTAAGCAGACAAATCATGTATCGAGATTGTTTCCCCATTAATAGTCGCTACAAAAGTTATTAATAGAGCACGTACTTAGATCGTAGGATGGTTAAGTGCTAACAATTTCTATCTTACCAATCAGGTAATATATCTATCTCCGTCTATCCGATGAATAGCACTTTACATAAATCCTGACAAGGCTCTGGAAAACAGTGAGTTTTCTATACAGTGGATACTTGATAATCACGCCAAAATAGTATATCTACGTCTACTATTGTGGGAAATAACGCAGTAAGAATCCAGAATTCCTCTGAAAAATACACTGTACTGTGTGCTCAAATATTGGGTTATGATGGTGTATGCTGATTCCTGACATTTTAATTATTGTAAATGTTCGGCCATTTTCAACTTGTATTACTTGAATGGTCAGGTTTTCGTGGAAGAATAGTTGAAACTGATGACATCAAATTTGGAAAATGCCAAGTCTTTACTTGAGAGGCCTACTCGCATATCCGATTCATATCTACGAAGTGATTAATTTTAAAAATCATCGAAAACTCGGTATAAAAATAATTCGAGAACTGCATACTGCTTGCTTTTTCTGCAAGAGAATGAGTCGCAAATATCGTGTTTTCTTGTGTTAGTTAATTACGTACTTAAATAGAAACCCAATAAGACACAATGAAAATATTAATACTAGCTCGTGTCGTAAAAGTGTCACTTTTCGAAGGAAAATCATTTGTTTTTGGGCTGTTCCTGTAAGCCGTAATAAGGGTAACATTGCGCACGGTGAAGAGTTAGCAAGTGGGATACAAGAAGGCAAAGACTAGTTAATACAATACAATAGCTATGTGGACTCAGTGGGCACAATGCCCGCGGCCCAGGGCTGCCTTGTCCTAGTTTTGGGCAGCAGACACCGCGCCACTTGTACCTTCTCATACTATAGAACAGTATAGACGACTACGTATACTGCAACAAAATAGTTGTAATCGGTGAGAACAACCTCTCGACATGTGACCTGTCTTCACTTATAACGTTACCAAGATTTTTAAGATTACAATTTTTCGATTCTGCTAATTTTTGTAAGGGGATAGAGTGGGTGGAATATTATAAAACACTGTAATAAATCACTCAAATTATCGGTATTATAAGTGAACAATCGATTCAAACCTGTTACAACGGAAAATTGTATTTAAGACTAGTTTTATTCCTCTGGGATACGACCATTAATTGTGTAATCTTACTTCTATCATATTTTCAATTCATAGGGATCACCTGGAAGATGTAATAAATTGTTACAAGTAATTGTATTATTAAATAGTTGTCAAGTATACTTGTTTGTACTCTTTTTACTTACTGGTGCAGGAAGGAAGCGTTTTCCATCCGTGCCTAAACAAAATTCTTGGTCATTTAGAACACTACTAGATGTTATAATATATAAATTAGAAACTTCCGAACAATGAGTGATTTTAGGGACATGGCATAATCAACAGTGGCCATAACAGAAAGGCAGACTCCATAGTGAATTGCTGTAGTCGGAGTTTTATAAAATCTACGTAGTTGCGACAGATCGATTCAGTAGAGGATGGATCCAGTGTTATCAAGGAGAGCGACAGGAACTAGTTATAGTTAAAACATGTTTTGTCTCATAAATCGCCAGATTAAAGAAATGCGTAACCACGTCTACGTGTGCACGTAATTGAAAGCTGTTTATGGATTTCTCAAGAGCTATTTCTACTGAGAAGTGACGTAACTGATTGCATTATTAATTGAGTTTCATTATGATGTGCAAAGTAATTACTATAAGTGGAAATATCTAGTAAGATACTATAAACAAACCAATAGATTTATCCAGTAGAAGAAGAATCGTACTCGCCTTACACGGACGGTTGAAAAATTTCCATAATCCTTCCATCATTTTGAATTCTTAAAATAGAGAACAAATAGTGTTTAAAAGCAATTACTTTTTTTGCTGCTATGGTGTTGTAGATTGTGGCAGTCTTGTTCTCGACATTGCTAGCAGCGCGAACGGGAAGCGTAATAGGAGAACAGGACATTATAAAAGGTACGGTCCCACAATACGGACACCTTTTATTTCACCGAGTGTAGTGGGACAGTTCCCACAACTCTAGTAGTAATATTTTCCCTCTTAGAAAAATAAACATAGCTGCTTCAGAAACCCTAGTGGTGACTCCAGACAGTGACCGAAACGCGAGAAGCAAGATTGTTCAGAACTAACTCTGCTATTGTGATCGTTCACGGCGAAAGTACAATGTTATTAGCGTCGATATTGTTGTACCTTCGATACAGACCTTGCGTCAAAGACTGGTTACTCCGATACATGGCCACCTCCATTAGTGTACGGTAACACACGTCATCACCTCTTTTGCTCTTGTGCCGCAGTCCAGCCGCGCCGGGAAATGCCGCCTCCACAGTATCTATCGCATACCATCATCTCGCTCTAATGCGCCGGCCATTTGTTCTGTGGCAACGTCGTTTTGTCTCTGATACGTGGTAACCGGCACTGGACGTCTCAATCCCATCCATCTTCTCATCATAGACTAAAATGTTAATACATTTCTCAACCAAAAGCAATTTTAGTTGTATGTGAAAATCATTACTGCTTTTAACAGAATGCATCATGTTGTACAGCTTTAGAGCCGTGAGACTACGTATCCTCTGTGCTGTAAACAGTAAAGCAATACTGAAACAACGGAAGGTTAAGGTTACAGAAAGACAGTACTTTAATTGTGTAAATAATCGGAAGGGTTAAAATATCAATGTCTGGAAAGAGTAATAACTCAGGATGACATATTTGCTAACTATATGGGAAACTAATATAAAGTATTGTGAGTTGTATTGTGTTATAAAGTTTAGTTTATAAGGGTATGAAGGTAAAAACGATCAGTATCAGCTGAGAATGTAGTTTTCGATGTGGTTACATCAATTTAGTCTTTCGTCAATAAAAATCTCAAGGATTCGAACAAAATCTGAACAGTTTATCCCGTCCCCTTAAGAGAGTTATAACTACCACGTGGTGAAAATACCATAATGCTCGTCTTGTTCATTCAAACGGAGGCCTCTTTACGAGAGCCATTTGTAAAGACCTGAGTACGTGTCACGCATAGCTCTGCAGTTCTTTTAGGCCGGGAGCAAAGGATATTGATGTACTATCATCGACATAGCAAACAATGCTGCAGTTAATGTTGGCTGGAAAATTATTCATATGGACGGAAAAAAATGAAAAGGACCCAATATTAATTATTCTTGTTGTGAGGTATTCGATTGACCGTGGGGAACTCAACGCAATTTCAACTTCACCCAAGCAAAGGAAGACCGCCCTGGCTGTTGAAACGGTGGTATTTACACTTCCCATGAATTCAAAAGCGTCCATGTGTTATCATCCTCCGTTCAGTCACTTTGGAACCGCCTCCCAGAATGCTCTGGCGCTGTGGAGTGGATGATAAGAGAAGTGATGTGAGATGGGCGTGTGCTGATAGCAGAGCCGCATACGATAGTGCGACACCGGCTTTCACATTTTTTAAACTGCTTGAGGTAGCGTACGCTGCACATTTGGGCAGGGTGTCGAATCCCTTGCGTATTTATAATAATAAAACAAAGTTGATCGATTGAAATTTTACATTCATTTTAGTTTATTGGCACAGTTTTAATAGAAGGAAAGCACGTTGTCTGCTGTTTTCCTTTGAATTTCAGCAGTAATATTAATTTGTTGAAGGCATTAATACGAGAGAGTGAAGACGCTTACCTGCTGTATATTTCGTCGTATGTTCAAATCTAGAATAGTTGCTGAAAGCGGCCAAAATGACTATACTGGCATTGTGTTTTGTGAACGAGCGAGTGGTAACAGTTGCTGATTGTGTACAGCTTCGTTTGGTCGATATCTCCTTGTTTACCCATTACATCCGTATATCTAGAATATTTGACACACTTTGTCTAAAATACAATCGGATTGTTAACAAACAACTATTCATTCTAGTAAAACGTATTTATCACGATTGTTATTACTTTCTATAAGTGAATTCTGTAACACGAATTTCTGATTTCTTAATGTACGGTAGTTTTATTTGTGGATTTACGATCCTACCTCGGAATTCATAAAATAAAATGACGTAAAGTCGTATTTCTTTTAATGGCTAGCTGAACATTCCCATTTCCTTACTTTATCATTTTGGTGAATAAGAGTAGAAAAGCCCCCTTTTGCAGTACAAGATAGTGTTAGTATTAGCAATTTATAATGCTTAACAAATTTCAGCAAATATAAATTAAAGAATGTTGTATTTTACGATACATACTTGGAATTTCATACACTAGGGGGTAAGGGTCAAGAAGAAATCACTGCTTACGTTTTCAAGCAATATTCTTACTAACTGTGGAAGAGTTTAAATTTAAATCGGCTTTAATCTAAATTTGCTATTAGAATGGTTTTTGGAAGACAGTTTTAATGTAGGGCGTGAAAGACTACCCTATTGTCTGGTAGTTCTAAAAATTAGAACTTTTAGGGTTTCACGAGCAGCATTTTCATAAGTGTTTATTTGTTGCCTGAGCTTTCATACATATGGTATAAATCCAATATATGTGAAATTGACAGTAAACGTGTTTGCCTCAGCAAAAGACAGTAAATTACATTAATCATATAATTCTATAATTCTTATCAAGACCTTTAAAATTATGTATCGTATTTAGGGTTTACATTTAAAGAATGCAATAAGTTACCTCCAACCCTTATTTTGGTAAATAGAAAAAATGGTTCTATCCACCAAAACGCACAATTTTAGATCCTATAAATGCTCACTGAAGTAAACGTTCATATATGAACATACTCAATAGCTGAGGAGGGGACATGACTTATGGACACCCAGTATACGTATGTATACTAAACACACACACGCACACGCACACGCACGCGCGCGCGCACACACACACACACACACACACACACACACACACACACACACACACACACACACACACACACACACACAATCTATATTTATAATTTATTAACAACAGTAAGTATGAGGTCATATTTTCAATAATAAGATTGTTATGGTCAACACATACCCTCGTTTAAAGAACAATTAAAACCTAGATCTATTAAAAAAACAAGAATATTTTAAAATTCTATTAATAATAGATGGGACGGGGTGGAATATGGGCAAGTTTTGACGAATTATTAATGCACGATATATGGGGGTTTACCCTACATAAAGATCACAACTCAATTCGACTCAGATTCACTACTAAAAGTTCATATTCATCACTGACCTGTGGTTGAAGGCTACTCATTTGAGAACATAGGAAAGATACGAGTAGTTGTGTAAGTGTACGACATGAACTAAGACGTTGACCCTCTCTATGATGGTTTAAAATCGAGGCTATCAGATAATGGTTGGAAATCTGGCAATCAATTTATACGCCGGGTGTCCCACGAAGACGTTCAAACGTTTGATTTTATATTACTTGCCCATTTATGCACCGAATATTTTCAAACTCTACACAATTCATTAAATAGGTTTTTAAAATACTCCGTGAACATTTCGGCTCTCTACCAATTGTTAAAACAAAATGGTAGCATTTTGAAAAGTTATTCTTTAAAACCAGTATTTTTGGTTTTGTAAAATTATTTATTGCCCTATTCTAGAAAAATAAAGCATTTCAATCAGGAAATTAGAACATATTTTTCATTTCGTAGTGGGTTGACATAGAAAGCTCTAGTTTCCACTGTTCTTCTTTTATCAAGACCTTTCAAATAAGGTGTCACTTAACGGGTCGTTACATTTAAAAATTTGAGCCAACCCCCCATCCCATTTTGAGAAATTAGCAAAGTTGTAGCAGTCACTACAAAGTTCACTTCTATTTCCTAGAAAGGAAATTCATCTTTATCCATCACATATTAAATAGAGAGTATCCATACTTTAAACTCATACTGTATATTATATGGAATACAGAGAACACAAAAATCGCCTAATACGGAAATGTTTAAAAACCTTTTATATTTACCTTTTTCCAGCTTTTTAGGTTAGCTGCCCTCCTGTGCGATGGTTAAAACAAGTTTGGTTCTGAAATGTTCAGATCCAGCCGTGGCCGTATTTTGGGAATATTTTTGGATGAATTATAATGTAATAAACGTCCCTACATTTTGACTTTCAAAACACTCGTATCCCACGAAGTTTTAATGTCCCCTAATTTCTAGTTATACACCACAATGTCAGAAGAGTATGCATTGTATTAATGCAGTTGGTGTTTTTTTTGTTTGAGCGACTATTTTTTAAATTACTTGTAATTTTAATACTGTTGTGCTTACTATAGTTACGTGTATTACCATTACGTGTAAATGGTAGAACGTGTATTTTTAACATCAAGAGTTTCTGCAACATTTAGCGCTCTTAGGGGTTAAACGGTTAAGTGTAACTAAATTACACCTAGAATAAAAGAGTCTTAGAATTGCATGTTAAACCTAAATCCATCAGAAAATTAGGGCATTTTATAAGAAATCTCAAAGTTGAACGCCATATTGCAAAATGCCGACCGCATTTTAAGCTTATAACTACGTAGTCGTACTAAGCATACAAATCTGGCAAATTTGCCAATTTAAAGTTTGCTGTAAAAATAATGCTTTATGATGTCCCAATAGTCGCCACCTTGAGTTTATTGCCCTGTATAGGTTGAAAGTATTCGCTTTATATAAAGAGTATTTTAATATCGGTGCTAAGTTTGCATGTTCCAACAAAACACGATGCGGCATCGTATGATTATTACAAGTCACTATTTCCTGGAACAATCAGTGCCTGTAGGTATTGAGTGACTTTTGTACTTGTTTCAGTGATAAATTTAAACATTAATTGTGTATTGTTCTTAGTAATGTTGCGTACAACGAGTAGTTATTGATGCTGATAAGGTTATTTGGTTTAAATTTGCATTTAAATTGAAGTTCGATCCGAACGATTCGGTACGGTTCTGGAAATAAGTTTTGTATAAACCTCTTATAAAGTAATAAACATTATAATACAGTTTATTACAAGAAACCTGCCTGTAACGGATTTAAAACACCGTGATGTCACTCAAGTTGGTTAGGCGTTACCACTCATTCACGGTGCTTCTGGTGTGTTAAAGATTGTTTTTATGGTCCAAACGTGTCGTCAAGGTCACGTGACATCGCCGATTCTCCAACAACTACAATGAGAGTCTGGAGAGTCATCGTAAAATACGACTATTACTGACTATATGACGAGTAACCTGTGACTTTTAACTGTCACACTGTGTAACTAGGACCATTCTGGTAGCTATCCGGTATCCGTGCTTATATACTTATGGTTAGGCTCAAACCGTTGAGAAAATAAAAACTTTACTAGCTTTTTGATTTTACGGTCTTTAAGGAGTAAGTGGGAGAGCAAAATTGTTTCCATGCAATTTTTGATAGGAAATGTTTTGAACACACACTCACTCCCGATCTGAAGAAAACTCAAAATATCTGAAGCACACACACGTTCATATAACTTCTCGATCTCGTCTTATAAAGTACAAAATAAATACAATACTGTCCAAAACAAAAATTATTCATTAAAATATGTTTAAATACATCACTAGAAGTATTTACCCTCTGAAGTAAATAGAATTATTAAATTTAACGTTTTTTTCTTCTGATTTTAAAAACGTCCTGACGTTTTGTAAAGTTCGAAATATATGATTTTGCCGATAGAAATATTTGCTCTAAACATTGCTGTAATAACAAATGAATATTTTTGAACAACTAATTAAAAGCTTACTCGAATCAAAAGAAATATTTTATGGAAAGAATTTGCCTTATTAAAAAAGTATGTGTGAACTAATTGACTGAGGGATGGTAAAATAACAAGTAATTCCCATAATTTAAATGTATCTTTTAGTTTATGAAAAGGCAGAATATGCAGGCAATGCAGCAAAACATATAAAATTATGTGACATAATTATGTGATGGTAAAAGTCCAGTGTAAGGTTAAATTATTATTTTCCATAATAGTGGGCATTTTAAAAGCACTCTTTCCAAAAATGCTGGGTGGGTAGAAACTCAAAAAGTTTTAATGGGCTGGTAATTGACTGGTGGCTTAAATGTTTACTTGACCTTTGATGTAAAATCAGCGTCGCCAAAACGCATTTATAACCACTCTATCTAACTGGGTAACGTGTTATAAAAAACCCCATCCTATCTTATTATTGTTTAACCACTGAGAACGAAGAGTTTTTTTAACATTTCCCAAAATGGGGGTTTAAGATAAGTGTTTTGCGGACTAGCTGAAGCCAAAAATATCTTTTGCTACATTAAACTAAAAAAATGCAGGAAACAGGCTAATACAACAATTTTAATTGGTTCAGGATATGTTTAGTCTAGTTTACAGAACTATTTTATCTGTCATCGAATGAGGGTACAAGTTTTCATACATCCGAAGCCAATTATTTAGCCTTATTTGTGGTGTAAAGTTGACTAAAGCAGCTTATAGGGTACAAGCAAGCCTAGACTTCTATTTTATTGACTACTTTGTATATATTTACTGTTTTCACATTTGTAAAAATGTATATTGAAATTGAGTACCCGTCAGTTTGGTGGTATTTTAGCTTAGAATACTTTGTGTAGAAACAAGTCTATAGCCTACTCAAACTGTGATAGAAGCGTGGAGTTAGTGAGGAATGATTTCATTGTTTCTAGTTTTCTCCAGTCTAAAATTTGCACATCCAGTAAAGTTCTCTGTATATTTATCCTAAATCTTAACGTTAACAGAGATATAATAATAATAATAATAATAATATCACCATTTGAGATTTTCAACGAAACTTCAAACTACTTAAGATATTTATGTATTATACGGTGTAGGATTCTAGCTAAGGTTGGGCTGGATACGGAACTAAGGTGCGGTTGCCGAAAAGAATAACCGATGATTGGGCGGCATGGAAATGTTCTGATATTCGGATGCAAATGGACCGATGGACATGACAGGTGTCGCGATGGCCGCCCTCTCTCTCCCGCAGTACCCTAACCTACAACACTTCCTAGGGGGAGAGACGGAAACTGCCTGCGCCGGTTTACCCTGTGTTCGCCTTATCCAGGTGTTTACGTGGCACCAAGGTCGGCAACTAGTGTGTGCCACGGCACGACAGTGACACTCGCGATCCTCGACGAGTTAAATAATAGTGACGACTTTATTCTTCGACCAAGAATGTCCCGATGACATTCTTATCAGAGACATCGTTCACTTAAAGAATAACAATAACCTTTACATATCTGTGCAAGAGCTTACTTCCTTATTTAGAGTTGATCGAAATTGTAGAAATTTGAGCCACATACCGAAGCCGCATATCTCCTAGTAAGCTGTGTTCGCCTTATCCAGCTGCGTCCACCTCAAGGTCGTCCACTTTGTTTGCGGATATCTTTGCAGTGCCGCTGCCGCCTGCCGTCCGTCACACACGGGTTTCATTTAAGAAATAACAAGAGCGCATTACGCCTTCAACTGCTTCCTGGAGTGAGATAATGGAAATTAAATGTGTTCGCCTTATTTGTCTTTGGTTCAGATACGCCCGACGTTATGCCCTCTATTTGTGTATACTTTAGTCACTTCACTGCAGCACCGCATATTCTATTTTTCGTAAAATTATATGAAAAATGTATGAAGCGATGTTAGGTCTTAAAAGTCCTCTCCTCCACCTAATAAGTAAAATAAAATAAAATCTTTCCTATTACAAAATTGCACTGGCATGTAGAACTAAAATTACACTTAATAAGAAATGACATGGTGGGGAACATACAACATTTAAAATTTAAATATTAAAATTAAGTATATACATACTTTAAAATTACAAAATTTCCTCATTATTACCAATATAAAGCTACAAAAATAATCTTATCCCTGCCAGCTTCCATTCTCCATTCACTCAACTTACACGCAGTCACCCCAAGTTCAAGTCACCACAAGAACCACTAAACCGTCACACCCGCCGAGTTCTCAGCAGACACACGGAAACATTGGAAGATTTATTATATGTTGTTATTATTTTATATAAGACTGTTCGATGAATTTGAATCGATAATAAAGATGCATCTTTACATCCAGAACTTACCTTAAAGAGTTCTGCGTGCACTAATATTAGAGGAAATATTTTGGGCCAAAAAACTTAACAACTAATATGAATTAATCCTGTACACACTAAGTAGGTGAAGATTTTCAAGTTCTTTAATTTTAATTTTAATCACGGTCGTAGGTTAAATGTTCGAGAGGGCTTCTTAGCCCTAACTTTGTCTGGTAAAATAAAATATTACTTCACTTCACTTTACTTTTACTTTCGGTTAAAGATGAACCGGATACTGTAATTCTGTACAAACTTTATTTTATTTGAACGTTTATTTCATTAATCAACACATCTCAGTAATTGAAGTGAGACTAAACTAGAGCTTTCACCAGCATCACTCTGGCATGAGTTTTGGAGTAATATTGATTTCGAGTTTAGTAATAAGGCTTTGATAGCATATTACGAGTGAGATACTGTAAGTTTTGATTACATTTAGTTCTAGTCCTAGACTACAATTCCATTGTGCAAGTGAATCAATATTAGAGTTTATTGGTTATCCACAAATATGTATCTCGTTACGTTAAAAGTGGCAGTAAATGTATAAATCGTCATCGTACAGATGGAACTTGGAGTGTTGGATTTAAGGGTACGGATCCACAGACAACTACGTGGAATATCGAACAGTGAACCTATGGACTAAAATACACAGATTGCCTCGCGTCGCGCTCTGTGTAGACGTGTATTCCATATATTGACATCTATTTTAGTTTCGCGTCGCTGTATGTGTATTTGTGCTCTAAGTAGGCAAGTTATCAATCTAGAGTGAAAAGAGAAGTGGTCCAAGTACAGAACCCAGGGGCACTCCTCGGGAGACAGAACTGCACTCGAAGTACCCCTTTTCAGTCTTGACACGCTGCTGCCGTTAATTTAGATATGATCCTACCCACAATCATCAAAGAAACCACGTTTCTTCAATTTGATCAGCAAAATAGGGCGAAACGCACAGTCGAAGACCTTAGAAAAGTTACATTCACACTGACAATTCTGCCTGGCCTTGTCACGCCGCGTGTATGTCTCTCTGTATAGTAATAATTTAACCTGTTACCTGTTCAGAGTTTCAATGTGTTATACAGAGAATAAAGAACATTATGAAAATACAGATAATTCAAGCGTTATAAATCAAAGTGGTGCAGGTTATTGGTAATCAGTTTCAAAAGCTTGCTCTAATAGGATCTTAAAAAAGTTATCATCAACAAATCACATTTTTTTGGTACTATTTAAATATGTGTGATATATTCGGTGTCGTAACCAAAGTTCAAACAGTAGTTTGAGGCTTTGACCTAGTTAGTACCGATAGGCTAGTGTTATCTCCATGTTTAAAGCACACTTAAAGCACACGTAATAGAACACGGGATAACTGGAGTGATAACACAACCTACTAGACTGACACTTAAAACCACACTTAGAGCTCGCAAAACACGTAGCACAAATTCATAGTAGTTCGTGTTAACTAAGGAATTTGACAGAAACTACTTTGATATTCCATAAGAAATCGATGGGTAGTAATAGCTCTCAAAATGTTAGTAGCACGTGTTCACCTAAGAATTTGACATATGACAGGAGTGTTGCTCGAAGATAAACCGACGGACCTATCTCACAGAATTAGTGTTAGCTCATAGAATTTAAGGAGCACGTGTTCACCAAGGTATTTGGCAGCATAACTTGTTTGATACTTCAGGAGAAACCTACAGGTAGTGTTAGCTCGTGAACATATCACAATACGATCTGATAATTTGAATGATAAGCCAAGACAAGAGATAACCAGAAATATATTCCTCGAAGACCGCCGTCGAACCAGCTCACGGCCAGTACCAACCGCTGCGCCAAGCTCGTAATGAAATGTCCTCCGCGAATATAAATCTCGTCTCACATTTCAATATAAACTAGGTAAAGAATTAGTAAAATGTGCGGGATGTTTTGCAATGTGTTGGGAGCGGCGCGGCGTGCCTACACAGGTGTTGCCTTCCTCCCACCAACGGCACTCCTAGTCGCCTGCGCAGACTTCTCAGCTCTACTTCGAGACTGATACTATCGAATCGTCGACTCAATGCTGACAGCATTCGCACTAAAACAAGTATTTCTGTGATGGCTTTATGTAATTTTTGAATCTACGTAGTATACCATTAAGAGAAAAAACTGATCGGAAAAGCACTAGCAAAATTGTGCAATACAAAATTAAGGTACAGAGTTTCTTCTTTTAAAGGCAACATTCTATTATTGGACCCATCAAAGTTTTAACAATTCACACTCGCCGTGTGGTGAATTTATTATAACGTTATTAATGTATATACTTGTATGATTACAATTTTTTTAAATTTTTAAATCAAAAGTTGTTTATTTCCAAAAGCAACATATGTGCTGTAATAAACAGAATACAAAGAAGGATAAGATTCCCCCAAACAAATTCACAATCCAAACTGTTTTTACTAAATCGTAGAAAGTGTGGTTTTAAAAATTGATTACGTAAAACCAACAAAAAGTGTTGAATTTAAATTAACATTATACATGTTTGGACATACAAGGAAACTGTTAGGGAATTAAAGACAGTGCATAAAAGCCAAGAAGGCAAACCGAAGGCATTTGAGTTTTATTTGTCTTGTATCATTCGGGATATTCTCTTACATGATTAGCATGCCACATAGACTATTATAAATATATTAGTGTGATGAAATGTTATAAACATGTGCCATACATAATTATGGCAAGAATGGGGTGGGTTGCTATAGTACATTCGTAAATACATTGGAGAATCAAAAAGTAAAGCACGGACGCAGGTGAACCAAAAGTTACAGTACGGACCTAGGAGAACCAAACTTTCCAGCACGGATCTAGGATAAACAAAAATTACATCACGTATCTAGGAGAACCAAACTTTACAGCACAGACCTAGGATATACAAAAATTACATAACGTATCTAGGAGAACCAAACTTTCCAGCACGATCAAGGATAAACAAAAATTACATCACGTATCTAGGAGAACCAAACTTTACAGCACAGACCTAGGATATACAAAAATTACATCACGTATCTAGGAGAACCAAACTTTACAGCACGGACCTAGGATATACAAAAATTACAGTACGTATCTAGGAGAACCCAACTTTACAGCACAGACCTAGGATATACAAAAATTACATCACGTATCTAGGAGAACCAAACTTTACAGCACAGACCTAGGATATACAAAAATTACATCACGTATCTAGGAGAACCAAACTTTACAGCACAGACCTAGGATATACAAAAATTACATCACGTATCTAGGAGAACCAAACTTTACAGCACAGACCTAGGATATACAAAAATTACATCACGTATCTAGGGGAACCAAACTTTACAGCACAGACCTAGGATATACAAAAATTACATCACGTATCTAGGAGAACCAAACTTTACAGCACAGACCTAGGATATACAAAAATTACATCACGTATCTAAGAAACCACAACTTTACAGCACAGACCTAGGATATCACAAAAATTACATCACGTATCTAGGAGAATCAAACTTTACAGCACAGACCTAGGATATACAAAAATTTACATCACTAATCTAGGAGAACCAAACGTTACAGCACAGACCTAGATATACAAAAATTACATCACGTAACTAGGGAACAAACTTACCAGCACTGACCCTAGGATATACAAAAATTACATCACGTATCTAGGAGAACCAAACTTTACAGCACAGACCTAGGATATACAAAAACTTACATCACGTACTAGAAGAAACCACACTTTAACCGCACAGACCTAGATATACAAAAATTACATTCACTATCTAGAGAAACCAAAACTTTACAGCACAACCTATGATATTACATAAATTACATAACGTATCTAGGGGAAAAAAACCAAACTTTACAGCAGCGGACCTAGATATACAAAAATTACAGTACGTACTAGGAGAACCCAACTTTACAGCACAGACCCTAGATATACAAAAATAACAATCACGTATCTACGGAGAAAAACCAAACTTTACAGCACGTATCTAGGAGAACCAAACTTTACAGCACGGACCTAGATATACAAAAATTATCATCACGTAATCTAGAGAATCAAACTTTTACAGCACAGCACCTCAGGATATACAAAAATTACATCCACGTATCTAGGAGAACCACACTTAACAGCACAGACCTAGGATATACAGAAAATTACATCACGTATCTAGAAACCAAACTTTACAGCACAGACCTAGTGATATTCAAAAATTTAAACATGCACGTAGCTAAGGAGAACCAAACTTTACAGTCAACTGACCTAGATATACAGAAAATTAACATCACGTAATCTAGAAGAACCAAACTTAACGCACGACCTAGCATAAACAAAAATTATATCGCGTATCTAGGAAGAACCCAACTTTACAGCATAGACCTAGGATAACAAAAATTACAGCAACGTATCTAGGAGAAACCAAACTTTACAGCACGACCTTGGATATACAAAAATTACATCACCGTACTAGGAGATTCAAACTTTACAGCACGGACCTACGGTGATATACAAAAATTACCTCACGTATCTAGAGAACCAAACTTTACAGCACAGACCTAGGATATACAAAAATTACATCCACGATCTAGGAGAACCAAACTTTACAGCACAAGACCCTAGGATATACAAAATTTACATCACGTAATCTAGGAGAACCAAACGTATACAGCACAGACCTAGGAATACAAAATTACATCACGAATCAGGAGAACCAAACTTATACAGCACAGACCTAGGATATACAAAAATTACATCACGTATCTATGAGAACCAAACTTTAACAGCACAGACCAGGATATACAAAAATTACCATCACGTAATCTAGGGTAACCAAACTTTACAGCACAACCTAGAATTACAAAAATTACATCACGTATCTAAGGAAGAACCAAACTTTACAGCACAGACCTGGATAAACAAAAATTTCATACACGTACTAGGAGAACCAAACTTTCGAGCACATACCGAGGATATACAAAAATTACATCACGTATCTAGGAGAACCAAACTTTACAGCACAGACCTAGGATATACAAAAAATTACATCACGTATCTAGGAGAACCAAACTTTACACAACGGACCTAGGATATAAAAAAATTACAGTACGTAAAATCTAGGAGAACCCAACTTTACAGACAGACCTAGGAATATACAAAAAATTACATCACGTATCCTAAGAGAACCAACTTTACAGCAACAGACCTAAGAGATACAAATAAGTACATCACGTATCCAAGAGAAACAAACTTAACAGCACGTATCTAGAGAACCAAACTTTACTCCAGACCTAGATATACCATAAATTACCTCACGATCTAGGAGAACCAAACTTTACAGCCACACGACCTAGGATATACAAAAAATTTACATCACGTATCTAGGAAACCTACTTTACAGCACAGACCTAGGATATACAAAAATTACATCAACGTTATCTAGGAGAACCAAACTTTACAGCACGGACCTAGGATAAACAAAAATTACATCACGTACCTAGGAGAAACCAAACTTTACAGCACACGGGGGGGGGGGGGGGGGGGGGGACCCTAGTATAAAGAAAAAATTACAAGTCACATAATCTAGGAATCTAACCAAACTTTACTGCATCGATGACCAAGGATATAATCAGAAAATTAACAGTACGTAAATCTAGGAGAAACCCTAACTTTTACACAGCACAGATACCTAGGATTATAACAAAAATTACAGCACGTATCTAGAAGGAGAACCACACATTAAAATCTTAGCACGAACCTAGGATATACAAAAAAAAACATGATCACGTATCTATAGAAATCAAACTTTTACCCCTAGCACAGAAACCTAGGATTAACAAAAATTTTTTTTTTTTATTTATTTTTTTTTTTTTTTTTTAAAAACATTTATTTAAAATTTTTTTTTTTTTTTTTGTAACCAAATATTTTTTTTTTTTAAAATTTTTTTTTTTTTTAAAAAATACAGTCACGTAACTAGGAGAACCAAACTTTGTACAGCACCGACCTATGTGATATACAAAAATTTACAGGTACGAATCTATTTGTAACCCAACTTATACACATCACAGAACCACGGAATTCCGACCAAAAAACATCCCGTAATCTAACTATGTAGGTAACCAAACATTAACATACCATACCAGCACTAGACCTAGTAAATACAAAAATTACAACTACTTATCAATGCCTCATCCCCCCAAAAACCGCCCCCAGCACCAAGGTACCTCGTCCACTAAACCACCCTTGACCAACCCTGAAATCTAGATACACAAACTAGTTACCTCGCACAGTCCCTAAGGAGATCAACCCCCCAAACAACACGTCTCTCTTCGCCCCCCACTAAACCGCTCCCTGAGTACCCCGTAGGATATCCATCCCCAAACCGCCCACCACGACCACTCTTGCCCCCACCATTAACAGTCACAGACCTAAGATAACAAAAAAATCCATCACGTATCTAGGAAACCAAACTTTACAGCACAGACCTAGGATATACAACAATACATCACGTAACCTAGGAGAACCAAACTTTCAGCACAGACCTAGGAAATACAAAAATTACATCACTTATCTAGGAGAACCAAACTTACAGCACAGACCTAGGATATAACATAAATTTACATCACGTATCTAGAGAACCAAACTTTACAGCACGGACCTAGTGATATACAAAAATTACAGTACGTATCTAGGAGAACCCAACTTTACAGCACAGACCTAGATATACAAAAATACATCAAGTATCTAGGAGAACCAAACTTTACAGCACAGACCTAGGATATACAAAAATTACATCACGTATCTAGGAGAACCAAACTTTACAGCACAGACCTAGGATATACAAAAATTACATCACGTATCTAGGAGAACCCAAACTTTACAGCACAGACCTAGGATATACATAAATTACATCACGTATCTAGGAGAACCAAACTTTACAGCACGGACCTAGGATATACAAAAATTACAGTCACGTATCTAGGAGAACCCAAACTTTACAGCACAGACCTAGGATATACAAAAATTACATCACGTATCTAGGAGAACCAAACTTTACAGCACGTATCTAGGAGAACCAAACTTTACAGCACGGACCTAGGATATACAAAAATTACATCACGTATCTAGGAGAACCCAAACTTTACAGCACAGACCTAGGATATACAAAAATTACATCACGTATCTAGGAGAACCAAACTTTACAGCACAGACCTAGGATATACAAAAATTACATCACGTATCTAGGAGAACCAAACTTTACAGCACAGACCTAGGATATACAAAAATTACATCACGTATCTAGGAGAACCAAACTTTACAGCACGGACCTAGGATATACAAAAATTACATCACGTATCTAGAGAACCAAACTTTACAGCACGGACCTAGGATAAACAAAAATTACATCGCGTATCTAGGAGAACCCAACTTTACAGCATAGACCTAGGATATACAACAAAAATTACAGCACGTATCTAGGAGAACCAAACTTTACAGCACGGACCTAGGATATACAAAAATTACATCACGTATCTAGGAGAATCAAACTTTACAGCACAGACCTAGGATATACATAAATTACATCACGTATCTAGGAGAACCAAACTTTACAGCACAGACCTAGGATATACAAAAATTACATCACGTATCTAGGAGAACCAAACTTTACAGCACAGACCTAGGATATACAAAAATTACATCACGTATCTAGGAGAACCAAACTTTACAGCACAGACCTAGGATATACAAAAATTACATCACGTATCTAGGAGAACCAAACTTTACAGCACAGACCTAGGATATACAAAAATTACATCACGTATCTAGGAGAACCAAACTTTACAGCACAGACCTAGGATATACAAAAATTACATCACGTATCTAGGAACCAAACTTTACAGCACAGACCTAGGATATACAAAAATTACATCACGTATCTACAGAACCTACACTATATACAGGATATACAAAAATTACATCACGTATACTAGGAGATACAGCACAGAACCTAGGATAACATCTACATCACGTATCTAGGAGAACCAAACTTTACAGCACAGACCTAGGATATACAAAAATTACATCACGTATCTAGGAGAACCAAACTTTACAGCACAGACCTAGGATATACAAAAATTACATCACGTATCTAGGAGAACCAAACTTTACAGCACGGACCTAGGATATACAAAAATTACATCACGTAACTAGGAGAACCAAACTTTACAGCACGGACCTAGGATATAAAAAATTACATCACGTATCTAGGAGAACCAAACTTTACAGCACGGACCTAGGATATACAAAAATTACAGTACGTATCTAGGAGAACCAAACTTTACATCACAGACCTAGGATATACAAAAATTACATCACGTATCTAGGAGAACCAAACTTTACAGCACGGACCTAGGATATACAAAAATTACATCACGTATCTAGAAGAACCAAACTTTACAGCACGGACCTAGGATAAACAAAAATTATATCGCGTATCTAGGAGAACCAAACTTTACAGCACGGACCTAGGATATACAAAAATTACATCACGTATCTAGGAGAACCAAACTTTACAGCACGGACCTAGGATAAACAAAAATTATATCGCGTATCTAGGAGAATCAAACTTTACAGCACGGACCTAGGATATACAAGAATTACATCACGTATCTAGGAGAACCAAACTTTACATCACGGACTTAAACAATAGGGCACGGGTTTAGATTAGAAATCGTGACGTAAGTCGAGGAAAAATCTTTTCTAGAAGAGGCCTAATAACTTGCCGAGTTTAAATTACTAAACAAATTATGGGAGAGGTGCGCACTGTGTGGACTGTCGTAATGATTTACGCTTATTTCAAAGACGAGATAAGGTAGGAGATTTTGACATAAGTCTAGAACTAAGAATTTATTAAAGAGGCGAAAGTTCTTACCACTAAACTGATAAATATAATATAAATCGTTCCTTTATTGCGAGATTAAATTATGCCTGTTTGTTATGAAACATACACGCTAGCTGTATATTACGCCATTTTCACAATATTTACACTTAGTTAAAAATATTGTAAGTATTTTTTATCAAAATACGATATGTTTCCAATTTCCTTTCTAAATCGGAAAAAATCGGAAATCTAGTTCCATACTGTTCCACACCATAAACATGTTGTATGTTTTAATTTTATTTAAGTAATACATGTGTAATGAAGTGGAGAGGAACGGGAACAACTTCAAATATACGTTTAAAATTTAAAATACTTTCTAATGTACAAACAATTATTCTCAGCCCAAAATAAACACTTCGTGTACTTTATTTGGGGATACGTTAAAGTATTTCGCTCAGGGCTGTAAAACGTTACCATAGTTAGTTACACGATACGCAACACGCAATAATGGAAATCCTAATATATTTTAATTATCGATATTCTTGAAGTGTGTTATTGGAAATACGAACTTATTATTCCATACATTTGGTCGGTTTATACAAGAGCCTGGTGAGATAGTATTGCCGGTGAAAACATCGTACAACCAATCCGTTGTACAACCAACGTTCGAACCCTGTGTATTCCTATTGCAGCCTCGAGTGTGAAGAGACAAGACTGGCGACAAAGGCCGGTGTATTCCCAGTTCGGCCATGAGGCTGTAAGTTACAAGCGAAGCCGGAGTTTTCTCCATTAATTCAGCTTCGAGGTTAGCTTGATATAAGGTTGCTAGCAATCCCTTTCCGGTGTATTGCCTTTCCGAAATTAAAGCGAATGGTGTAGAGGTCTATGAATCTTTATACAAACAATTTCTATACTGTCGTAAAATACGTTACGTACGACGAAAGAATACTTCCATAATTGCCTTTTTGCTGATGCGATAGATATTACCGGCGAAGCCAGCGTCATCATAGGCCGCGTCACAGGGCTAATGAGATAGGGGTGGTGACGAAGTTGTCTTTTCCAATCACTCACTATTTAAGCTGGCGAGATAGCGGTGTCCTGAAACCATGATGATAATCCACGTCACAGAGCTAATGGGATTACGGGTGGTGACGAAGTTGTCTGTTCCAATCAGTCATTATTTTACCTAGCGAACAGGCGGTGTCCTGAAACCATGATGATAATCCACGTCACAGAGCTAATGGGATTACGGGTGGTGACGAAGTTGTCTGTTCCAATCAGTCATTATTTTACCTAGCGAACAGGCGGTGTCCTGAAACCATGATGATAATCCACGTCACAGAGCTAATGGGATTACGGGTTGTGACGAAGTTGTCTGTTCCAATCAGTCATTATTTTACCTAGCGAACAGGCGGTGTCACTGAAACCAAGATGATGATCCACGTCACAGAGCTAATGGGATTACGGGTGGTGACGAAGTTGTCTGTTCCAATCAGTCATTATTTTACCTAGCGAACAGGCGGTGTCACTGAAACCAAGATGATGATACACGTCACATAGCTAATGAGATAGGGGTGGTGACGAAGTTGTCTGTTCCAATCAGTCATTATTTTACCTAGCGAACAGGCGGTGTCACTGAAACCATGATGATAATCCACGTCACAGAGCTAATGGGATTACGGGTTGTGACGAAGTTGTCTGTTCCAATCAGTCATTATTTTACCTAGCGAACAGGCGGTGTCACTGAAACCAAGATGATGATCCACGTCACAGAGCTAATGAGATAGGGATGGTGACGAAGTTGTCTTTTCCAATCACTCACTATTTTAGCTGGCGAGATGGCTTTGTCGCTAAAACTACTGCCGTTACTCAACTATACCCATGTAGTGAGATAGGCTTGCTTACGAAGTTGGTACTTTTTGAATCAGTATTTTCGCTGGTGAAATAAGTGTCTACAATCATTCTTCTAACATCTGAGGTAGAGCTGTATACGATGTTAGTATATAAAGTACCGCCTGTATGCTAGTATGCCTGGAAATTCGATTTATTTTCAATACCGTCCTGGTGCTGGTGTTACGAAGTAGTCGGAGAAATCGGTGTATTTTAAAGGGCTGTGAGGAACTGATGATGCAGAGGAAATTGTTTTGTTTTGCGTAAGGAACGGAAGGTAGTTTGGGCCAAGCGATTAACGCATTAGAAAACATTTTCCTTGAAGCCTCTGGAGTTACTTTATAACTTCAATTTTACAGTGATTAAAATAGTGTACTGGAAAAAATTATAGTCTAGTGAAAAAATTACAGTCTTTTGAAAGAGTTTTATATCATATTATAAAAATACATAGAATTTTCAAAATGCATTATTCTTTTTCTAAAGTCTCAGAATTTAAATATAATTCCGGTATTAAAAAGAATATATTAAATACAACACTTTATTTTTATATAAAATTTAATGGAAACTGATCTGAGACGCTTTGTTGTTTACATTGGATGGTTTTATTGGAATAATAGTTGTGTGTTAAAGGCTAAAGTTTTAATCACATTATTGTATGGAAACTAAATGTATTTTGATATTATTTAAATCATAAATTATTGCAATCTTTAAAAGAGTGTGCGTGTAAAAGTTGCATACTAATTATTCATCGCGGTGTATCCCTCAAACGAGGTATTCTTTTTTAGAAGAATAAAGGTTATAATGGTAATACTAATGAAGATGTACTCTCATTTGAAAAGTATTCTGCTGACCATGAAGTGGGCGAATTAAATTAAAAGTAAACGCAAAGCACAAGAGTAACGTTAGAGGCAAAAGCGGGCTCTCCTCTCGCTTGCTAACATCTAACCCATGCAAATAAAAAATTATATATATTTCCTGCATTAGTACTTAATAGACTCCAAGGCCTGTAAATTACTTATGCTCATTAAAACATGTAGTGTTTGAATGTTCCCTGTTATCGGTGGAAAATTATTGAGTTCTCGAACCGCATCCAAAATCTTTCAGGTACAAAAAGATTTATCTTAACTAAAGCCTGAATAGTCGCAGCCGCTGCCAGATGAAATCGGGGTGTGTTAGCTCGCTCTATAGTAAGTTGTCATAACAAGTTTAATTTTTAAATAGTTTAATTTTTTCATCCCAGGATGACATATTAGACAACTCGAAAACTTTAAAAGTATCGAATGACGCCTCAATTTAAAGACATTACTGAAAATAGTAAATCGTGAGTAACTTAAAACTGTACAAGTTTCAGTATCATAAAATACAGTAAGTCTCTATTCCTCTGATATTCGAGATAAAATACGTAGTTGCAGTTTTACATCTGAAAAGATATAGACAACAATTATTTAGGGGGGGGGGGGTTAAGATTTTGAACACTGATTACCAATGCACACAGGTGAGTAATTGAGAGTCATAATTTCATTCTAGTTTTATGTAATTTTCCGGAGGAGGGAACGTCCCTCTTATCACTTTCGTCCTTGTAGGGGATTATAGAAGTGATTGATTGAGAAACATTAGTACTGCTGATAAGGTCCTCAATAGGATCGCAGTCGAGAACTGGGAACATCGATACCGTCGGTTGTCGCGGGATCGACACAATCGGTTGTCTGACCGATACTGTATTCCCCACAGGTAGAGTCGACTCGTGTCAGTCAGTCGCCCTCGCTCAGTCGTAGAAGGTGCGCGGCCGCCCGTAAATCGCCAACGTGTCTCGCCAGTGCTAGTGCGCGTCGAGCCGCCGCTCTCTGTTCTCTGTTGTTAGTTTAAATATTAGGTAGTTGGAATATCAAGTGAACAAATAGCTTTTGTGCTATTCACCCATGCCGAGAGCCGACACACTTCCTCTACTGTTTCTGTTGTCATATCGTTGATTAGTCGATTGCTATGTGTGACCTATGAATTCTATTGATAGGTAAGAATCGACAATACGTTTGTCTACGGTAGTACGACTCTAGTGATCCAAAGACGTGTATTAGAAAATAAATTTCTTCTCCTGCCCTTATCAATAAAATCACTATTATAGACGTGTTAGATTGTACTTCAGCTAGCAGTGAAGGATAAACATTCTATTCCAGCATCTAGACGAAAAATATTTATCTAAATAAAAACCTTTCTTTAATCTTTTCGTCAAGTGCAATCAGAACTATAATTCGAAATGTAATGTAACTGTGTCTTAATTTGAAACTACATATTTTTCTTCTCAGGCGTTTGTTATTTATTTATAGTTAGCTGTATGTAATATTCTGTTTCAGTATTACAAACAGAATGTTTTAGTTTTTGCCCCTCTATTTTATTTCTGACAATCACTACAGGGGTAGAACTAATTAATGTTACACATTGACAGCTCTGATCGATTGTTGTTATTTTGTTTTGCTTGAGGCCACGGGGTCAAATCCTCAAAATTACGCTGGCAATGTAAATATACAGAGTAGAAATAATATATAAGAATATATAAGTACATTTGCTTAAACCTGTATTAGTTAAAGAGATTTATTTAAAACTCTTCAGGAGGTTTCTTAAGATTTCACGAAGTATTCATCTTCCTGTATATTTTTATTGTTTCTGCTTAAGAGGCGGGGAAGTAGGCGCCACATAAAGTGTTTAAGTAGCAACCCTTGTAACCCATCAACATGAAAGAACACAACAAACGAAATCCAACGTCTGCGGCGTTTAAAAAAGCCACAAACAATAGGAGCTGTTAAAGTGTAGAATTTCACACTTAGATTTTTATTGTTTTAATGATACACATCTGTTCCAAACGGTAACTATCAGAATTGTAATTAAATGCTTATATAAGTAATTGCTATTTCAGTACAGTTTACGTATTAATGTACTGCCCCTCTTTCCAAAAGGATGCTGCTTATATTTTAGACTCAAAATACAAAACTAAGAGTGTTTTGTCACCCGTCATTTTTAGACAAGAAACATTGGCGTAAGCAGTTTTTGATACAGATTTGAATAAACTTTCATCTGATTGACCATAAGATGGGATTTAATATTTCAAACTTTTGTTGTCCTCCACCTTCGTACTTCTGGCAAAATGGCAATCGAAAATATTTAAAAATAAAAGTCAAATTATCTCATGAAGATGTCATAGTTTGTTATATAGTAGCCTAACTGTTACTAGGCGAAGATAGGAATATGTTTTGACTTAGACTATACAACATCAAAATATTTCAAAATTTTCATTATTTTACTTAAAGGAGGGTGGTTGTTTCATTTACGCCACAGGGCGTATAATTATGACGTAAAATAGTTACTAAAATATTTATCGCGCGACAGTCCCTTAATCTATCGTGTATACATTTATAAATGTTTATAAAATAATAGTTTCCACTGTTGTTTTAAAGATCAGTATGCACGATACAATACACACGAGCGATGGTTATCTAGTGATTCAACTTTTAGACAGGACCTCTGCAACGAACACGGGCAAAGAAAAATTAGTAACCGTGATTTACAATATCTGATAAAATCTGAAACCCAACCTGGCATCATCGGTGAACACTAACTATAATTATGGTAATATTAATCATAATAATGATAAGTATCTTATAATTCATTATAAGATATTTACTTGTACTAATTTTCATAAAATATCAACCACAATTTTTTTTTCACACTAAAAATAAGTGACATAGTCCAGAATGAATGATTCTTGCAATTAAATTGTAAAAATAACTTTATTTGTACATTTTTCCTTAAGGGCAATTACTCTTTTGCTGAATTTTCTTGACAAAGGGCGATACTCATACATGCGTGGTGAATGCATTTTGAGTTTGACAGGGTAGTAAGAATATAAGTTCCTTTTGAGTTATGAAATCACTCTTGCCTCGTTGGGGGTTGGTGTATGCGGTAAAAAAATAAAAAATAAAAATCCAAAACTGTCACATTTTAAAATAAATATTTCTGGTTGGCTTTGGCGGCGTTCACTTCAGATGATAACACCTCTTTTAGAGTATGCCCTTCACATATATAAAACTAAAATAATTCTCGTAAATTGTGTCCGGAAAGAATCCATTACAGTTTAAATTTGTCACAATTCCCTATAGCTTTAATCTCTATCTCCCAGATTGGACAAAAAGCTGATCTCTTATTTAGTTAGAATCATTACAGTTAAATCATTATAGTGCTGTTTCTGGAATTCTGACATACTTGTACGCAACACTTCATCTCATCATAGATAAAGTAATAGATAAGATGTTATAGACTAAGCAAATGTGAGGGCAACCAATTATCAAACTAGTGGTAACTTAATATTCATTAATAATTATCTAACATCTTATAAAATATAAATATTTGATCCTTCTCATTTGTCGCCATTGTATTAAACATAAATCTTGTAGCTTTCAATTTTCCATAAGTTTGTTGATTTAAATAATTGTTTGTCGTATAACATGCTTATATATTCCGTGTTTTAATTTACTCCTATGTAGGTTATTTTTTGTAAAAACAGGCATGAGTGATTAAAACTTAAATTTTTCTACTAGTTCACCCGGGACAGAGATGACTTTTGAGCCACTGGGCTGTTTCTTGCATTTGGTGTACGTTATCAACCACAAATATTCTCCTTCAAAGACTGAAATATGAAACTAAAACATTTACTATGTTAAGGAAGAACAACTACATGCCAAAATTAATAAAGACATTTGTTTTCACTAATTCTTTTAATCATTTATTTCGTCAAGTTTTTTCCAAAATTACTTCATTGGTCTTGTATCTTATTCCTATCACTATTTGATCTACCTGTAAACAGGCGCATTTAGAGGTATTATACATTTAGGATTCAAACCCAGAAACAATTTGAAGAAGCAACCATGCAAAGCATTTGTTAAATTGTTTTCCTTACTTTTTTGGAATAGCTGGTGATGAATTTTTGATTTGGCAAGGAATAAGCGAGAAAGGGCTTTGCAATAGAATTATAGGGCACAGCTCAAAGTCTCGGTTGGCTAGAATTTTGAGATTTCTGCCCTTTGCCCAATTTTATTGCCGCAATACGCCCAGACAAAAATGGGCGCTTACGGGCGAAGTGAAACCGCATACGGGCAAGAAAGGGACTCACCGTCAGCGTCCACTTTTTACGATGTATCAATACTATGTCCTGCAACATCTATTGACAGATGCACCTGACTTATCCTCTCTCACGAGCTATGCGGCGATAGCCTGCATAATTACAATAAAAAATTAAAAATTTCCTTCGCCGTTTTACTAAAGATATCCTAAAGTCAACTGATGCGGTTGACCCTGGCACACGGTTGGCCACCACCGTCAGCATCCTGCACGCACAACTCTGTTATGCAACCGACTGGACTGAGGTGAATTACGTTCACCTTGTTCTGTGCACTACCATTCTCGAGTCGGTGTACCGTAAAGCACCATTCAATAATGGAAGTTTACTTTTCCGTACTCGTACCTTCAAAATGTTGCTGTTTACAGGCGTAAGTGGCCTGGACCCACGGATGACGCGTATTACGCCGGGTGTACAGTAAACCGGGCCCTTATAAGGCAGACGATTCCGTAGCCATCACGATCGGTTGCCACGCCAGGAATCCGCGATCAATTTTGCAACCATAGCACCAGCTGGCTGCTCGACCGCTTTCTCTTTCATCGAGTCTGTGTGACCCCGCGGTGTGATCGTGGGTCGTGTCCACGGGTCTCGGCCTGTTCCTTGCCGCTTGCCTCACCCTTCGTCCCCCACATACACGATTCCACATTCTTACGTGCGGATACAAAGAGACAAATCCTATTTTTTTTTTTTAACTAAAATATTATTCCAGTAGGCTTTAAAGATTTTTTAGACATTCTTGTTATACACTGACAAATTTAGCATAAATACTATTGAAAGATTTCTCAGTATTGAACAATTGTTTTAAGTAACAAGAAATTATAATGATTTTATATACGAGATATCTTTTAACTCAGTAAATGGGTACAATTTGGAAAACGATTGATGTTTCAGTGGGGATTATAATGATAAGATATTTTACTGCACTCAATTTCTAAGTAAATCTCTATTCTATTTACATGTTACTGTTGGTATGCTCTCTATTGGTTCAATGTTAACCTGTAATAGTAGTGGCGGTCTCAGGGTTTTTAGTATGGGACTTTGGATATTTAAAACCATTATACTGATGTTTTTTTTAATTAGCTTGCTTGAAAGGTTTACAAATAATAAGGAACCAATTAAATGAGCTAATATTTTTTACTTTCTATATACAATAAAGCGTACTACTTGTTAGTTAAATCCAAAATTGTTTTTGTTAATATTCACTGGCTTATTGAGTACGTAAAGTATAATAATATATATTAACTTTCATAAAAAGCGTAAGAATAAAATGCAAATAAGATTCAGCCGGAAATACTGAAAGATTGTAATTATATGGTAAACCGCTTTAGTTTTAGAAAGCACATCTACGACCACAAGTTAACTTTATTGATTAGTTAAGTTTCATAGTAGATTTTCTTTATGTAGCTCCACGGAACCGGCGGCCTAAAGCAGTTTTGTTGGTTCATCTTGCTGTAATGTTATCCTGGTTTCACAGAAACTGTAATTTAATTACTGTGCGTGTTGAATGTCTGAAGTTGAAAAACATTGACCAGAGTGATTATCTATTCAGAGATGTGACCTTTGAGAGTCGGTAAAGAAACCTTAAGTATAGAAAAATCCTTGAATATCTTTAAACTTTTAAACGGGTTAGGATTGTTACTGTAAAATTGCTCTCTAAAAACATATTTGTAGCTCTCATTGTCTTATATCAAATTTTGGATTATATTTTGTGATTGTGTCGGCATTAAACTTTGAGTACGCATTGTTTGCCATTCAGAATTAGGAAACTTACGCCACTTCATTGAAATTTTATCGCGCCTTATATCATTTTGTCGTCTTACAATATTCAACTCAACAATTTTTCCATTAAGGGGTTTCTGTCAATTTTTATGGACCCTTCTCCCAAACTTATTCCGAAATATGTAGTATTTATTTTCATACTAATTATGCACCTTCACCTTTCCCAGTTCTGCTTGAACAGTTTGTAAGCAACTCACCCAATTTTTAGTAGAGAAATAATCTATCCAAAATTGTTTTGGCTATGAGAGTGAAAGATCTCTTTATATAAGTTACATTTAAATGTTGATATGTAACGAATGTATTATAGATTAACGTGTGTAATTAGTTTGATGGTTGTTTGGTAATTTTGGGGTTGGAATAGAGGGTATTAGCACGGAGGATACTAAGTAGCATCATGCTCACCATGACCAGCATTCAGAAGTGTGTAGCTATCTATAGTAGTAGTATCAGTTGTAATTTAGTAAAGAATGGAATTTTCCGCAGTTCATTAGATTGTAGAAGAGAAGAGGACTGATAATATGGCTTATAGCTCACCTAGTAACAGGTTTACCATATGAGAATCATACGAAGTATTAAAGTACATGATTTTATAGACGTAAAAGTACAAGCGAAGGAATTGTAATACATTTTTACATACGTATGGAACAAAATACAGTTCCTAGTGTTAACTGTACAAACTCTTTGCTTACAAATACAAAGTTTAAGAACAAATATTCCTTTAATTAGTGAAAACACATGTGGACTATAAAGTTATTTTGATGTGGTCGATCAAAACCATTTTGACATACTAATTGTTGCTATTTGTATAAAGATTAATAATTAATGTGCTAAATATCAGCTCTGTATGTTACAAGGAAATAGGAGAATTTATTATGAGAAGCAAGAGTTTTTATGAGTAGTAGTGATGATGGGAGTTGTGAGCAGTGGTAAAATAGGACTTAGGCCTGTATTAAGTTGGGATTCTTTGATATGTTAAGTATGTTTTATGCTGTTACATTTAGAAACCAGTTCGTATTTCGTTAATGAACAAATACTGAATATGTACCTTCACCAAACTTCGCAACATATTATCAGTGTACAACTGTTTTGGTTGCAAGATTTAACTGCATTTTGTAATCCTACTTTCTATCAGTTATGTGAACAAAGGTAGGTTAGTGTGCACCTTGGTTCTCGGTTGCGAAGGGCGACGATCGCTCACATTCTCCAGGGTGATCTAGATGGATCTTAGTAGTAATAATGATACTATAACACACACGTATTCATTCAATCTATTCATGTAATGTAATTTGAACTACAATAACGCGCTTTCAACATCATAGGCTTTTTTATGTCCTCTAGCCTGCGAAGCGTATCAAAGAATCCGGCAACCACATTTGCTGTAGAATCTGACAACGACATGAACATAGCTAATTGTGCACGCTCATGTTATAATTACACCATTTAGGCTGTTGTATAAGGAGAATATGTCGTTAGGGTACAGAAATAGATATGCGGATTGTAGTGTTATTCTAGAAAATAACTGTCTTAAAAAAATACCCTTCAATAGCAAATGTAAAGATTCTCAAAATTCAGACACCTAAACCACACCACATTTAACTCTCACTCAGACGTACAAATACAAACCATACAATATCTTACCTATCTGTTTGTACCGTTACATACCAAGTGCATTGCTGAGCTTGGATGAAATTTGGCATTTTTATGTACTTTATGGTCATAGCGTGACAATGTTTGGATGTTTCTGCATCTACCAACAACTTAAAGATTTTTTGACTTCAGCGAGTTTTTTTGGTACCTGAAGAAAAGGTTAGATCCCAATCATAGAATCGCAATGTTCTATTCTTTTACATCAACGATAGCAAATTTCCAAAAACCGATTATTTTATAAAATCAACCATCATCGATAATAAACATAAAACAAAGAGGAGATTAAGATAAAATCAGGAGATTAGGATAGTATGCGAGAGTTTCTCGAGGACAAACATTTCATGTTCCGACATTTAATAATGTCCACTTAATTCCCATTTAATAGAAACTGTGAATATATTTTTATATGGATTTTTTAATTTAATATCGGAAATACAGATACTGAAAATATAGTACTGAATAAACGATTTAAAATATCTTAAATCCTGTTATCCTATCGAAGTTTAAAGAGCAAGAAAAACTTGCTGTCTGTAACAAAATTGTGGACTTCCTCTCGTGTATTACAAATGTAAAAAAATGCACAAATCGCCGATAAGAGTATAATGACTGTGGATCGGGAATGTACTCGGCCAAAGTAGGAAAATAGTTCGAACTGCGGTAGCGTTACTGGTGTCGGTGTGGCGGCTAGCCGTGAGTGTGTCCCGTTGTCCGCACACCGTGACAGGCGAGAGGCGACAAGCGGTCACCGCCACCTCTCTGTCCCTCTCGGTCTCGGACACGGATGCAATTGATCTAGAAAAAGGATGTAAGAATACATTTGTAAGAGAAGCAAATTATGAAAGTGGGGAACATAACAACCGTGGCCTGACTCTTCCCTATGGAACCAAACGATTATAAAGTGTTTTCGTTTAGTATACAGATGTGTTGCAGTTGTAATCCGGCCGGAGAGGTAGTTAGCATTGCATTGTATAATTACACAACCCAGCTAGCTTTACGTAAGAATTATTAATTTTCTATAAAATGAAAATTTCGCCACGCTAGTTTTAGTGAAGGCTGAAATGGAGTGGGCATCGTAAAGGTTAAACATACTAAATGATAGTTGTTTCATATTTCAGACAGTTTGGTTGGGCAGAGGGTAATCATGATCTATTTATGCTTAAATAAGCGTCACGTTACAAGTCAAACTTATATATTAGTGTACACTCCTCTCATTTTGACTATCATAAAAAGTGCTAAATAAAGTTGAAATTGATTTTCAAATGTTTTTACATACAAAAGTAATTTAATTCCATAAGTTTGAACGTTACGTTATAACATATTAACATTACCAAGAAGTAAAATTGAAATCTGCGTTCCGATTTGAAATTAATGTTTGGATTATTTAATCTATCCATATAGTATGTCCGTAGTCTCAAGAGCCCGTTGCACCCGAACGCGCACACACCGTCACGTGCAGCCCGGTCTTCGTGCCATCACTGTGCCGATGACCCACATAGTAGTCCTTACAACGATCTACAAAACTGATAGTTTTATAATTTTTATTTATGGTTAATATTTTTGTAATTTTTACATTATTTCATGAAAATTGAGTCTAAACACGAAATGACTACGATTATCCCGACGTATCGTTGAAATGAAGAGGTGAAATAATGAACTCAACTCAATTGATACAATATTTCTAAACTTTTCATTTATCTTAAGTAATAAACAGATAGATTAATTATTTACGTTATTAAATTAACAATAAGCTAATTTCGTTATCGTTTTGTAATTTCGTAATACAAATTATATGTTTGCTGTAATAACAGGTGGTTATTACAAAATATAAGTAACAAATATTACAAGGTTGAGTTGATCACTGACATCTTTATTTCCAAGATATGTTAGGAATGTCTAAGGCATATCGTGTTTGGATACTATTTTCATGAAAACATCCCGAATAAAAATTACTAGAATATTAACCTAAAATGAAAAATATAAAGATTTGCGGTTTTAGTGATTAAAGCTGAAAATGTGCATCACCGAGATAAAAGTTACAGCAGATTGGCCAGGCTGCACGTGTGGTGTGTGCAGACTGTAGTTATTTAGTCATATAACATAACAAAATTCATAACAATTCTGTTATGTGAATTGTGATTTATTATGTGTCTCTGGTAAGCCAGTAAATAAAAATTATTGTGTACATATTGTTTTTATCATAATAATAGTCAATCCATGTCAATCTCAGATACTGTTAAGATGTTTTATCATATGGGAAGTAGGCCACCCACTCACCAATACTGGTTATATATTGTTTTATCTTTTCACAATTAAAGCAATAAATCAGGATTTTTTTATATACATTGATTCGTCTTATAGTAAGCAAATATCGTAAACATGATCTTTGCCTGTAATCAGGAATAAAACATAAACATCATTTATCATTCGGTGGGTAAGTCAAGTCATAAGCATTTTTTTTTATTGGTTACTCAGGTAAGATAAGAATTCTAGAATCAAATTCCACTTTGTAACAACGCAACGTAGTAACTCGATTGAACTCCACCAAGAAAGAAACCAATCTTCAGGAAAGCTAATTTTGGTAGTGGCCGAAAGAAAACTAGCAAACATTCTATAAAAGTTTAATTTTTCACAGATAATATTTGTAAATTTAAGACATTGCAAACACACCGTTATCATGCAAATAGTGTAATCATTAAATCGGCACAAACCAACAAAATAAAAAAATTGGTTATTGCCATTTTCAGTCGCTTAGCTCGGATAATCGACGCTGATATAGCTTGTTATAACGTGCATTACATTTATTTTAAGTGTTTCAAACTAAAAAAATAAATATCTGTCAAAAATTCATACCTAAATATTATTCTCTGTTTGTTCCTTAGCCACCAAGTTAGCGTAGCTGATGATCGATTACTGTCATAGAGGATTTCCCCATATCGAGTTTACGACAGCTACGTTGTTTTTTTGTAAAGTGAAAATTAACTCTCACCTCTCGTAGTATATAGATATTGCTATCGTGTGGTTGCGGTAGGCCTATCAACCGCAGAGATAGATATTGTTTTATCGTAATGGTCCGATTCTGTTTAGTAATTTACACTAGCACAGGTACTGCTGCACCATGAAAAGCCCATTAAATTCAACTATTTTTATTTTACCATTAAGTTTTTCAATCAAATCATATGAATTTTTCGAAATTCACCTATGTCTCTTGCCAGCCTTTAACTCTTTCTTGTCCTTATATCCAGATTCATGTTAAACTAACAACAATAGTATAATAAATATCGCAAAACAGCAGGGGGTTTATTAAAATCCCCTTTTAGTACTTAGTACTAAGCCAAGGTCACCGCTCTTTTACAAAATGTTATCAATTAACAACATTACTGATTTATCTATTACAATAGGCCAAGGCCGGCATCAACAGATCGAGTATTTTAACGTTTTCAAATGAATACACAAATAAACAGTCAACATCTTATACTTACAAAATTGTATACGACTGTTTATTTGTGACACACGCTGTTGATATAAAAAAAAGTTTAGCCATTTTCATATCTAAACCTCGAATTGAAATTATGCTACAAGATAAATTTGTTATTTATAAATATTAAACCATCTTTTTCAGTACCGAGTTTACTAGTTGCTCTTGTCCAACGTAATTTTATTTAGCCTTGGAATCAAATTTCAAATTAATTTGACCAACCACGGCTTAATTGTATATGAGAAGGATACAACTGTATAATTATTGTGCACTGCTGTTTTCTTGCCATCTCCGTGTGGCTATTATTATATTGTGTGGTAAATATTTAGATATAATGGCTATTTATATTTTTCTCTCCCACTAATAAGATCCTCGCACAGGCCAGTGGCCCATGAGGACGGACAGAATAAGGCTTAAAAGGGGATCGGCCTCTCCTTAAAAAAGTCATAAAAAGAACATATTTCCAACTACGCAAAATCTCGTTGTAATATGTGACAGTATTTTGTTCTCCTAGTTATGAAGTTACATAACTAACAAGGCCAGCATGCTTTTCGGTAACATAGAAAATCTTCTTAAAAAAAAGAAAATGTCATAAAAAATTCCTTTTAACAACAAATTCGAAAGTGGCACGGTTTAAGGTAGTTTAACTAGTCCGCAAAGAGTACCATTAAATTACAATTTTGTGGTATTTAGTTTATTGGAGTGTATATTTCAATCTAAGAATATGAATTCAGACCTAAAAATGGGACTGTCAGTTGCTGGCCCTTGTGTTGAGGTGACAGGAAGACTGTCATGCCAGACATTACCATACACTGCGGTGGCCTAAACGTGTATGGCCAGCCATGAGAGCTGGCCCACGTCAGAGTACGGGCCGACCATAACCGTCACACACCTCAGCAGCATCACTAGACTGTCAGTTGCTACTCCTTGTGTTCAGCTGACAGAGGAGGACTGTCTCTGCCAGACATTACCATAATCGCGGTGGTCTAGACGTGTGTAGAGCCGTGAGAGCTGGCCCACGTCACAGTACGGGTCGACCATAACCGTCACACACCACCGCCAGGTTGTAGGCCGGCTTCCTACCGCTTCCTACACACAGATTTCGTCAAGAGTCTACTTCTTCTCGGAACGCCCGCCCGCCCGCCCCATCAAACACTTTAATTCAGAGCTTGATTGCCGGTAATCAATGGAACATTGAACTCTCGTTTGAAGGTATCAATAATAATTCGTTGTCAAGTTTAAGAATCTTTTGTATATTTTCCCTCTTATATCGGTTCAACTGTTACTCCAGTATTTTCCCAAGGAATTGACATATTATACTAACTAGCTCATGATTACTAATAACATTGCAGGATCATGAGTCACATGCGGTTGTCATATACTTATAATGTGTGTCGCGCCCCCATAGCCGAGTTTCGCGAATTCTTCAGCGATGTAATCAATACGGCTGGGAGCCGGGGCACTATGTCGTCGATCCAGTCTACTACAACGGCAGTGCCGCTCTTTGGATGGGCGACCGCTGAACGCTCGTGTCCTTTCAACGCCTCATGTTCTACTCGTACTTTGGCGATTGCTGATAAGTCACCTTTAAGAAAGTAACAGAAATAATCTTATTGACATGGGAGCCTGGAAAGTAAACCGGTGATCATGCACAGGAGTTGCTGGTAAGAACTATGCTACATAAAAATGCTGTTTCCGTCACAATACTAAGTTTCTCTCTCTGACATTCAGTGCTCTCTTTTGCACAGTCACCCAACGTCGGTTAGTTTCTGATGCCGAGTACGGAACGATCGTGTTGCAAGCCACACGGCTCATTTAACTATTAAGGACAGAAATAAAGGGAATTACTGGTTTGTTTAAGTAGCAAAATCTGCATCAACATTTCTAAGAGTTGTAATCGGAAACCAGAAAATATGACTAAAGCTTAAAAGTCTATTCAACTAGTTTTGAGGTTACTTTTAAGTGCATTACGTCAAACATAACATATATTCTTGCTTTTATTGTGTTTTGTTACAAGTTTACTTTCTAGTTCAATGACTTATTCGTCAGGTCTGGTCGTATATTGATATGACTTGGCCCTCTCTAGAGGAAGGCAGCTCAAACATTCGGACATTTCTATCCTTTTCTTTACCTCTACGCCTAGTCCCCTCTATTACTCCTGTATCTGTCGGCTTGTATTGGTGAACGATGCGATCCTTAGTATCAATTCTGAGTACATCTGTCCTGTACCTGCTAAGAACCACCAAGAGAGGTCACTGTTGACGAGTGCTAAGCGTGAAACCAAATTAAATCTCAATTTGTATTCACTCTCTTAATTTGCTTTTATTTTTGGTTTGATGTGCTCATAATGTTTACAAACCATGAAAGTAAATGGAAACAGCTGAATTACCAGGAGTTATTCGTATCTCAAATATGAACATTCTTTAACAGCATACTAGACGTTTTGAGTTATTTGTGACCTGTTTTGTATCAAATATTAACAACATATATACATTTTTATTTACAGCCCATTGAATTTCAATATTTCTCCAAAACAAGTCATTAGATTGTTGAATTATCAGTTTTATTCACTTTCAGGTAAACCATACGTCGAATATAAATGCAATTTGATAGAAACATAAAAAACTACAATAGAAGAATGTTAAATTAAGTATCATACTTCTTATCGTAGCGATTGCGTCTAATAGCACTATCATAAAATAATGTTAAATAATGAGTGACCTCTTTATTTTAGGTTATCAATATAGACAAGCCCGTAAAATCATTAGACCACGTAAAGGGGAATGAATCAAATAGTCCCATAATTGTATTCCATACGAGTATGTACAATTTAAATGTTCAAATATAGGAAAGTATTTTAAATGTATAAAAAAGTATATACAATTTAAGTAAAGTTAATATACAATTAGATTACAACCAGTAACGGTAATGGTTTAATAGTCCCGATTATTATTCACTGCATTATGCTGGTTTCTATACACACAGATGGTTTCATAACGATTGTGGATCCTGATACGCCTGCTTAATTTATTTTACATTTTGGGTTTTCTGGTAAATAGTTTTTGGTTTAACTGTGGAATTTTAAAATACATAAGAGTATTTACATAGTTGTAGCAATTTCTTTGGAAGTGGTTGTAGGAAACATATAACCATGTTCGCTACTTAATTAACATAATGTGGAGTTTATCTAAAATGTCTTGAATAATCTTCTTTTTTTATCGTATTGTCAATAATTTCAACAATCAAATAAGATAAGGAATTTTTGTATTGGTTTCTTTTATGTATAACATTTTTTAGCCAAATTAATCTTATTATGCGTCTAGAAATGGTAGCCGATTGTTATTTTCTATTTAAAAAGTAAATTTTCAGGGAAGGGTAAAATTGTTATAGTAGGTGTATTGTAGCTTTGTCCACAAGTAGTCTGGTTACAGAAGATTATAAAATATTACGTAATAAACACAATTCTTGGAGACTTTGTCAAGTGTCTTGTGCAATTCGTGCCAATTAAAATATAGATTCGACGCCAATTCCACTAATTTGCCTTTTTCTTGAAAATCGTGTTAGTTGTGTAGAAACCGACCTCAGATCTAGTAACTGAGCTGCGGTGTTGCTTCCTACTTAAGTAAACCTTGAGCAAAGGCCGTTGTGGTTTGAATCGGAAACAGATGGCCATGTATGAAAGGTTTCTTACAGATATGTAATTACGTAATTAGTACCAGATCAAAATACAGGCTTACGCATTGATAACTCACACGTTGATGTATAACATACACGAATTTGTAATCACGTATTGTACTTTGCCGTTGTGTATGCTACACGTTTATTATACACATACCGTATTTTTAAATATTTTCATTTGACCTGTTTGTCTTTGTGAAACAGTAGAAATCCTCATTACCAAACTAAACATTGATTAATATATTTTTGGGTTAAAATTTGGTCTGAAAATGTTCAAGTTGGAAATTTTTATTCTTTGACCAACTTGTTAAAATACAATTATTCTAATAGTAAAATGTTATGTGTTTCGTGTAAGACAGAACCAACAGCATTAGCGATGGAAATTACAAGAATAAAGAAATTACAGTAAAAATTGTTACATGATGTTTATTTTATTAGTGTTCTGAGATTAATAACATTTTATATTAAATGTAGTTAAACATAAAAAATTCGTAACAATTTCAGGCATATTTTTGAATAATCGCCTGCACACAAAAGATAATAAAATAACTTTCATTTTAGCCTTTTTACGTAATTTCCATGTTTATTGATCTTGATTATCATTTCGTATTTTTTCGAAGATGTCAATTTATTAGCTCGTGTTCTTCATAATTAACATGATTCTGCATATTAATATTAAAATAAAACATATATACCAGTATACTGTTTGTTCACAATTCAAGCAGGTTTGAACTGGGACTTCATTTAAACAAAAGGCAACAATAAAAATCTATCAGGGAATGAACTTCTGTCTTATTTTGAGTTAAATAACATATTTATTTACTTAAATTACCAAAATCGTAATTTAAATACACATATAATCTGCATTTAACATGGGGGAATCTTGAAATGGTTCTCTGTTTTAAATTTTCGCCTATAACCTATCCGGTAATAACTGAATTCTACGTTCGGAGCAGTGCGTTGGACTACGCATCACTTAATAAAAAAATAACACGGGGCATTCTATATCTAATAGTGTCAGTATTTTTCTGTTCAACTGTTCGTTTAGTAGTAAAAGACAGTAGTTCTGTACATAGTATATAAATGTCGTGTACACTTGATTTATTGACTGAAGTGTGTCGGCTTTGCGCTAAGGTAGATTGAACTGTCAAATGTCAGTATTGTCGATGATGTAAGTGAGTGACTTATCAGCGGCTTTTCGGCACGTTCCTCAGCTTATCTGTGACCTCTGCAGTCGACTGCCTCTGGAGGAAAGCGACTAGCGAGTGTTCGTGCGAGTGCGTGACACTTTGTTGTCTATTGCTGCTGTTTGTGAAGTGGAACATGAAATGGGAATAACCTCGGGACCTAAAGTGATGCGGGATAAGGATAACCTTCCAGCCTACGATGTGAGTATCTTCATCAATTATATATTAAGTATCTTTATGACCTTGGTTGAAGCGTTGCCATTGAAACACGCTTAAATTAATTTCACCTGGTAAAATAATTCGTGCCAATCCAGGAACAATGTTCATCTCATTTGTGTCTCATCAGGCTGAGATCTGATAATTGGGTAACATTAAAAATGTTAATTTACATATATATAATACTTTATTTCCTTTTTAATGATTTATAATAACTTTTTAAGAATTTAACACAAGTAATTTGCCTTTCCTCAGAAGAAAGGAGAGTGCTTAAACAAAAAGATTTTAGTTGCTTCGTTTTTGCATGGCACCAACAGGAAAATCACTTACACAATTATTTAATTTAATGCATATGTCTCGGCATATAAATTGATTTGTGTAAGGTTGTAAGTTAAAAATAAAAGTTAACTTGTTTACGTTTTATGTTTTGTACAAAAGCTCACTTGTATTTATATTTATTGCAAGTAGGATGGTTGTCATCTTATAATATATTTGTGGTGGATTATTGAGTATGAAATCAGTGTCGTTCAGGCAATTTGCAAATAATGAACCCGATTTATAGGGCTTTTAAACTCACTTCTAAAATAGAAATAGACTTTTACAAACGTGAAAATTTTCATATTGCGGTATCACGAGTTTTTAAATTAATTGACATATTTTTTTTTATAATTCATAAAAAAGTTTCTAAATTAGGTTTTAATTCACTTAAAGCAAATTCCAGATCTTGCTATTGTTAGTGTTCTGTGGTAGATCAATTAAGAGAGATGTGCGTAAAAGTAATTCAAGAATGATAGGCTCTCGTTGTTATAAATCGTAGTAAAATTGTATAATATTTTAATCACAAGTAATAAACAATCCCGTATTATTAAGCTGATAATATGCAACAGAAATACATTTTATTGTAAACCTTTTAAAATATTCTATGAAACATACAAAGAACCATGCAGGGCTAAGAAAACTCCATATTTAAAACGCTTGCTTTTCCAAAATAATGAGACTGTAGATATTTGTGAACTATTAAAATTGTTAACACAATAGCAACTTCTGGCTATTTTGTGTCTGTAATCATCAGTAGTTTTAATCGTATTGTTGGAACAAAAGTAGCCTACTAAATCGACTTGAACAGCTTACGTGGTTGTGTTACAAGTTTGTGTATTTCAATAGGATTTTATCAACAATTAACACTGGTGCAATTAGCACAGTGTTCACTACTGGGTAAGAGACAGTGAGATTTATAGATAGTTATATACTATAATTACTCTGTACCTACACTAATTAATGGTAAATTAAACGTCACTTATAAAACATAGGAAGTGAACTGTTTATTCGAAAATATTTGCAATAGAAAGTGACATATGTTATGTCAGTTAGGCGTAATACTGTATCAACAGCATAATAGAAGCTTTTACGAAACTGGGACATTGAAAGCATATTGTAAAATGTCTAATATTTCTAAAATATTGGACATGTTTTGTCTGTTACTTTGGTTGTATGATTTTGATGCCTGGGAGCTTCTGCAAACGGTATTTTGCATTATTAATTAGTTTGATTAATTTTGAAGAGAGATAATAGAAATGGGCCTTTTGTGAATACTGAACAACAATCGGATTCAGGATGAAAAAGTCCTTCGAAAACCCGTCTTTAGTGGGTTACTGAAACATATATTTTTAATTTGTACTAAACTGTATTGCAACCGTAAATCCTATACAGAGTTTTATCTGTGCCCGTTTATATATTTTGTACTACAACATTCTGTCGAAGTTTTGGCATGGTGATATTTATATAATATGATGTCTCCATAAAGCCTTCAACTCCTCTTTCTTTTAAATAGAAATAAAGGCTACATCTAAATCTTATACCTTGAATCTTTAACTTAATTAACGTGTATAGTCCATAAGTTAATTTAAATGTGAAAAGAAGACTATTTCGTCTCTCTCCATTTTCACAATGAGAGGCAAACAATCTTTTCAAGAGTTGCAAACCTCCAGTACGGGTTATTTCATATTACAAATATGTACTAAATATTAATTTAAACCAAAATTCTAAATAAAAACGAATAGCATTTGTTTTTATTTTATTTCAGTAGTTCTACGAATTGTCTATAAATGCTTAAACAAGGAGAAAACATAAACGTAATTCATTTTCGAAATCGTAATACAAATAGCTAGAATCTTCTGGAAATATAAGAGCATTAGTATATTAAGTAACTTGACCTAACAATTAAGGTGCAGTTGTGTAGGTTTTTTACTTTTTACTTCAAAAATTGATTGTCATATTTCTAGGGTCAACATTTGAAATGAAATTAGTTTTAACTGGATCACATAAAAAACTATGATATGCTGGGAGTTTTAATTAAAACGTGTGCGTAACCTCCCTATATTAGTATTACTTCCACTAATTGCCACCATATGAAACCCGATACTGTACTCTCCGTGTTTGTACATGTAGCGTGATTAGTCCAAGCAAATGCCATGTTGATGTGCCTTATTTCGTTATTGTGCCTTACCATTTATTTTACATTGTAGAGCGATGAGTCAAGACTCCGAACTAACTTTTGGCAAAGGCAATCGATGTATAAGTAATATATACTGCCATATTTTCACTCGATTTCGCAAATTATTTGAAACACAGCGTTATTTCCTCTCTATGGTGGTTCAGTGCTCACCCCATAGACAGAGAACAACAGTTATTGGCGTTTAAGAAAGCTAGGAGGTTGCCATCCGCCAAAAGAGTGAAGAAGCAGAAGAAAATAAGGTTAATTAGTTATCTCGCTGTGCAAATTTGCGGTTGTGGACATGGGAAGATGGGCATAAGCGACAACATTTGTTGTATCAAACCAGCACATTGTATAGCGTTGTATTCATTTACAAATGGATCAATTGTTTTCGTTGGAAGTTCTAACTTCGTCGACATGATGATCACGCACCTACTTAGCTATAGCTTTAAAACAGATTGTACACGAACAAACTCGAATTTAGAACATTCTTACAATAACAGAAGTCTGCTTTCGTATTATGGAAGTGTATAATTTGCTCCACAAGTCGGAATTTTAATTAGGGTATGTTTATGGTCATCTCAAGTGAAAGGTCAGGCTGCACTACGGCCTTAGCGTTGTCACAATAGGTCGAGGGCGAGCCATTTGCGTTTCCCGAACAGTGTTGCACGCGGTACACGGGCTAACAACAAGGTACAGGTATGCTCGTGTATCCTACTATGACAAACTGTCATCACTGAATCTGCTTGGATACTCGTATTGCACCAAGGATGTCCGTTTAGTGGCAGTGATTTTGGGTCCTATTTCGAAAGCTGAATGATTTCCTTGCTAACTAAATTCTCTTAGGAATTCAAAATAGGATTCTAAAAAAGATAAAATTCAAATTAATTCAAAACTTGATTTGTTATTTCAAACAATTAATTCTTATGTAATACAGTATGATGACATCTATAATGAAATATGTCGAAGACTTTATATTAATTCCATCAGTTGTTTCTTTTGATTGTAATCAGTAATCGTTACAAATTTAAAACATCGTTGCTACATGAAATACAGAATTACAGATACGTTTCGATCGATAACGTACATCTACCGAGAGGGAAAATAGTGCAAGTTCAAATTAAAAATTGGAGAGGAGTAGCCTAGATCACGTGCAGTTTTATAGCAGTGTCGGTGTAACTAAGAGAATAATAAACGTAACTAGAGTTCAGCTGGATACGGCTTACAATGAATGATATTGTACGTTACCATCGAACCATTTGGGGAAGATTTGTTCTAATTTTAACCTGGAATTATAATTATTTAACATAAACATTAAAAACGTTGTGAAATATCTGTAGTAGTAGAAGCGTTGCTAAATTTTGAAATAAGGATGTGATTGTCTTACAGGCTTTATCAATTATATTATTAAAAAACCACTGGAAATTGTCCTACGAAATTCCTAATACCCCATAATAACAATGTTATAATTCAAACATTTTACGTCCTCATTTTTTGGTCGTAGAATTATGAAATTTCAAGGTTTTGAAGATTTAATCAAAAACGCAACAAATCTACTTTTAAGTTTTTCGATGCTCTTTTAGTTTTCAGAAAAAAATCTCATGCCGTTTTGTATTTAGTCGTTTAAATATTCAACAAATATGTTTTACGTTATTCTATAAACTAAAAGTTTTGTACTTTATTCTAAAAATTAAAAAGCGTTTGGATGTGTATTAACCATGTCATGAAAGTGAAACGTCTCTTATCACACTACTACCAGAAATAGGAGCATAACAGTGTTTGAGGTGTAACATTATTGGTTTGAAGTAAACCTCGAGGTTCTTTCACTACAGTACACTTAGTAAATCCCACTATTTTAAATTTCACATTTCAAAATTGATTGTGATAAAACTATTTTTTTTTTTTTATTTTTTTTTACAAATCTTGATATAATAATATTGAGACAACTTTTAAACAAATTTTGTAAATCGTTATATACACTTATGTACTTCTAAGGCGAGAGAGCATATACAGGGTGTAAAAAAGTCCCACACTGGCTTGGTAACTCCCGAACGATTGCAGGTAAAGCAATAAAACTTGGTACATCATTACTGCATCTATAAATTTACTTTTGGAAATAACTACAAATTTTTTGTAATGTCAAGGGGATGGCCCGCAAAGAAGAAAATCTTGAATGAGTAGTATATAAAATTAAAGATCTTTATTAGTAGAGTACAATGCCCAAAATCTGACCTCAAAGGGTTCACTCTTTAAAAAATTATGCTGGTTTAAAGTTTGAAACATTTACAATCTAGGTCCCGTTCTAGATGGTTTAATATTCTTGTCTTAGCTCAAGTTGCACTAAAAACCTTTAATTTGATATACTACTCGACCTATGCTCATTTAAGATTTCCTTGTGACTCTCGGGCCATCCCCCTGACATGACAAAAATATGGTAGTTACTTAAAAAAGTACATTTATAGGTACAGTAATGATGTATCAATTTGTATTGCTAAACCTGTAATCATTCAGGAATTATCAAGCCCGTGCGGGATTTTTTTGTCTGTATGTATATAAAATATATACAATTCAATATTCCATTTTATCTTTTTAAGAAAGGAATTTCCATCGTATCCCTTTATCGCGGTTCAAGTCACGACTTATCGCTTCGACTCTTATAATTTCAACTATTCGTTTTTGTTTGCGTTATCATTGTATATGTCTGTGTCGGAGGCCGACTTATAAACATCGGTGTTAAATGAATTGGTCAGTGGAAGATCTCGTATTAAGACTCTTGCGACCGTAAATCAGCGGAGTAGCGGTCGATTTAGCAGAAGAGAGCGAATGACAGGAAAAAGGAAATAGTTAAAAGGAAGTACCGTACGTGACACTTCCTGAGGCCGTACTGCCGCCCAGAGTAGTTGGCCTGCATTAGTCTAGCACTGCACAGTGCAGACCGGTACAGAAGTGGAGATGCAGGAAACGTGCTTCTGTGACAGGAATACTGAGAGGAAGGACGAACCGGGAGGATGATGGAAGACTCGAGTGAAGGTCGTGTACATCAATAATCGTGGTCGCTGGGTCGCGGCCTTCGACCGGTTTGTAGTTGAAGCAATCACGAGACGATTAAACGCTGTTTATCACTTTGCTTTGATAAAGTAGATAAGTGAACCCGGCTTGTTACTTTGCTTTGATAAAGTAGATAAGTGAACCCGGCATGTTACTTTGCTTTGATAAAGTTGATAATTGAACCCGGCATGTTACTTTGCTTTAATAAAGTAGATAAGTGAACCCGGCATGTTACTTTGCTTTGATAAAGTAGACAATTGAACCCGGCCTGTTACTTTGCTTTGATAAAGTAGATAATTGAACCCGGCCTGTTACTTTGCTTTGATAAAGTAGATAATTGAACCCGGCCTGTTACTTTGCTTTGATAAAGTAGAAAACTGAACCCTTATCTCCCGCACTCTTAGGTATATTTGTTTACTCTCTTAGAACGTAGACTATATTTTAAGGCGAAGCGTTAAATTGTACAGTACGTCTTGCAGTTCACCAGGGTTTTTAATGAAGCCGTAACGTATTGTTCAAGCCTTTAAAATACCAACAATTTAATTTATTATTGCCAATAAATTGTGATGTACAGTGTGAAATAAAACTGAGTATTTTGAAATTAGACCCTCTTCTAAAATGTGTATTAAAACTACAGCAACTGATGTGTTTGCATCGGATGAATTCTAATTTTGTAATGAAACTGGAACTATTGTACCGGTTAACACTTTCAGCCCCATATGTATAAATATGATACACGTTGCACTATGAGCTCACGCCCACGTGCATCATTTTGATACACTGTAAAACCCAGCCAAAAAGTGTAAAAGTTTATCCACAGCCCAAGGCTTACTAACGTGTGGAATCATTCCTCTGATTGCCTTCATGCATAAAAAAATCAAAACAACTGATTAATAACATTCTTAGAGCATTTTTTTAGACTGTGCATCATTATGATGCATATGGGCCATAATGCATGTTTTTGTTTTCTTTTTTACCACAATGGCCCACTGTGAGTCAATATGATGCACATTTTCAAATTTCAACATGTGCATCATTTTGGCTCACGGAGCTGAAAAGTATAAAAATCCTATTTTCTGGCCTATTCTTTTATTTCTAGCTAAATGAAATCAACTTTCTTTGACAGTAAGTGTTTTTGGTAGGTTAGACAAGGTAAAGTTTGTTTGGTAATATATATTAGGTTAAGTTATGTCTCAATAGAAAATAAATAAAAATGGTTTGTCCATAATACGGCTTCCATCTAAAGTTATGTTAGGATATGAATAATCCTATAAAGTTCCATATTTACCTAACCTATTTACATAATGTACCCTAACCTAAAGGATGGATTTTATGATATAATATTAGATAAGTTGCTAACAAATTTGTTTGATTGGGCAAACGTTTTGGAAAAAAAACATAGATTTACTATGAACATATTTTATTTTACAATCTGGATATTACTATTCAGGTAGGCTACTACAGCTTATTTTTTTACACATCGATGTTTTTTGAAAAAGCAGTCCATACACATGTACTTCTGCTCTGGACAACCAGGACACATTGTTCTAACTTGAAGTGTTTTCTTTTTGCAGCTTGTAACCGACCCACACGGGATTGGTAACGTTTATATAAGGAGTGTAACTATTATTTCCTTTCAATATACTCATAATTAAACACTGCTCAGCGTACCGATTTGTTTCATTTACAATCATATCCAAGACTTCATCATCAATGAACAGAGAGTAGAACTCAAATGGTGAATTATCTCTTAATTTAGCCTTTGCAGCATCAGTTACACCAGGAAGCTGTCTAGGTGAAAATTCAAAGTTATTTAAATAACCTTTAACTTTGTGCCATATCACAACATCACCTTCTTTACTTACTAATATTTCATCGTCTACTTCATCACTATTATTTATTATACGGTTTACTAAAGATTTTTCATTTTCTGGTAAGTCTATTTCCATTTGATTGAGGTTAGGTTGCTCCATCCTGCTGTCATCACTTTCATATTCAATGTCTGTTAAATGCACTGATGGATCATCTGAATCATTTAAATTTTGAAATAAACTTGGTACACTATCACTACTGCTTTCATTGTCATAAAATGACATGTTAAGTTGGTCTCTTATGCCTTCAGAATTCATATTTCATAAAGAAATCATCCAAGCAACACAAACACTCCAAGCCAAGATCTGGGCAAAACAGCTGTTTTTGTAAACAATGCAGTGTTGCCAACCGCCAACCAATTTATGACCCATCACTGCCCTGTGGTCCCACAGTCCCACACAACACAGTATGCTATGCAGTTTTAATGTAATTGTGCATAAAAAAGGCTCACAGCTTGATTAAAACAGTAGTTTTGTGTGAATCAATATGATGCACACGGGGCTCAGTGCAAAACATAGTGTGAATCAAATATATACACATGGGGCTGGGCTCACAGTAATAAAAATATCGTGGGCTGGGAGTAAACTAGTCTACTTTTTGCTTGGGGCTGAACGCGTTTCTTATCTTAAAACGTTTCTTCAGTGTTCAGTTTTTTAAAATTAATACGCATGTCGGTGGAGAAATTATTTGTTGACGAATCCAAATATCTATCTAAAGCTATGTTTATCATGTAACCAAATTGTTTTTCGTTCACTGATATTTTTTATTCAACTGATTTTGAAATAGGTTTAATATTAGTATATTAAAAAAGTTACATATTTATCTTTAGAAAACTTAAAAACTGTTCAACAATAAATTTGTTAAATAAAGGTAATAATAAAGGTAAAAAGGGGATAGAATACGAGTTACATACAGTTTCAAGTAGTGTTAAATAAAAATGTAATGTGTTCCTTCTTTCTTCTTCTTAATTCCAGAACACTTCGGTAAGTTCAAAGACGGCAAGATGTGGAAGGTCACGCTACAGTCCGCGGTATTGGGCTAGGACACGGTCGCTGGTTAATTCATTTTACAATCACCATGTCGGTCTCGCTTCAGACGTAGCGCAGCCGTGTCCCCCTCTCCCCCAGTGCTTACTTATTTCTCTTTATTCGTTATAACCACCGCCGAATCTGTAGTTTTAACTGGCCTGAACATCTCGCTTTCCAACTTTGATACAGTGATATGTTCGCTTCACCGCACTCCCAGTTCCAACCGCGTGCTCCGGTATCGTTATTACTACTCTAATAAGCATGCATTATAAATGCATCCGTCCTTATTAACTTCAACAAAGCGGAATAGTTCAAAACGAATTGTTGAGAAGTGTAACATGTAATTATGTAGTAATAGCTTTTACTCTCGTGCCTGCGTGAATAATTTGGTGACTGTAAAGGATATTTCCACATCGAATACACGAGTTTTCAGAATATTCAATTTGATACGATTAATCTGCTGTTGATTCCAAGCTGAGTTGCAAATGAGTGCTAATGTTTAATAATCTCAAGGTAGTATCAATTTTTATAACGGTCTTCTCTATTTGAAACCCTTTGTATATTTTTACTTTTTCCTCCAAAGACGTTTTAGGAAAAGATTACCTATCAATACACCATACGTATGTATAGAACAATACATCTTCATTGCCAACGAACAGTTCATATTGCATCAAAGGTCGTCATTTTGAAGGTAGATTGGAAGATAACAATGTACAATCAAGATGTATACGTCACTCCTCCTTGTTGTTTTCTTTATTTTACAACCATCATAGTCGGCCTACAATGTGCCGTGGAACCTGGATTCAGAGATACCGGACTTTACTCTCCGAGTATGGATAAAGTATTGAGGTCTGTTTCCAATATTGAGAATTTGGGGTCAATACTCGCTCAAAGGATTATTATCATCATAATCACGGCATGACAAAAAAATCATATAATGATACGGCATAAATAGAAGAAAAGTTTATGAATTAGAAAAAATCAATGTTTTTTTGGCGAGATGGTGGTAAAATCCACAAAAACAGAAAATTTAAAAAGTGGTGCGAAAAAGTCCTTCTCTTGAATATTGTGTTGGAGTTTGTAAAGGATAAAATAAAATAAACTAATACATATTTTTACTTTATATTTTACTAATTTCTTTAACTTTATTTCTATCTCTAATGATTATCTTATGCTCAGCATTTTATAGCATTTATACTGCTTGGCTGCTCTTGGATACTAAAGAAAGCGATGTAATGCTGTTCACAATTCGAGATAACACATTCTTTCTTCAAGAACTGATCAAAGAAAGGTCTATATAACGTTCCTTCTAACGGTTTATAAGTTATATGTAAACGTTTATAGCCCATAAAATGAGAACAGTTGAGGAAATTATTTATGATTAATATTGTCTTGTATCATTTTCGTTTGCTCTTGCGTGGGACTAGTATGAGTGTAATTTGAAACTATTTTTCCGACCCAACCTAAAATGCATTGAACAAAATTTAAAGAGACGCTATTTCCAAATTGGTGTCCGCATGTTATTTATTCATTTTTGGTCTACACGACTCAGTAAACATTACATTAGTACAAGTGTCAAACTTGAGGATATGAGATATAAAATACGAAGCTTGTAAAACGTTTTAATTCATTATGGATTCCTAGAGTTGTTTTCCCACCGTATTTAGATTTTCCTCCTGAAATCCCCTATACTCGCCTTAGTATATTGTATGCAATTTTCGCCATTACAGTATGTTACACATAGAAATATATCTTACAGAAAATATAATTTAAAATATCAATGCAAAACGATTATTGATTAAGATTTGTTGGAGAGAAATTATACCTTTCTTAAGCATAAAATATTATTTATTTTATGTAATTGAGTCTTTTGAAAATGTAAATGAAACAATATAATCTGATATGGAAGGTAAAACATGTGAAATAATATGTCAACTGGGACAGTCTCTAGCAGTTTAGTTGTTCCTTTGTTCAGTTTATCCTTTATGGAATATGAATGAGAATACTGTATAACTGGCCATATTCACTACGCTTACTACGAAGAAATTACGTATGATGGCGTAGTAGTTAGTCGGCTTCAGTGGGAGCGGAGATCGCTTGGCGATTGCTGCGAGAGCTGCTGTCGTGGGAAAGTAAAAGCAAACGATGCGGCTGCGACCGCACCGCCGCACCAGAGCGAGAGTGTGTAAAGGCAGGGCCGTACCATTCAGTACAACCTTTCAGTTTCGGGGGGCTCTCTGAAAATACCAAATTTAAAGTTTCTAGTGGTCTTCAAAAAGTTTAAGCCTAGTTCATCCAAAGCCCTTGCGGTGGTTTACGGCATATTCTTTTTGTTACTAGGCGACTTGACAAATTATGTGTATTTGTTTTTTTCATTATCATTATCATTTAAATCCAACGCTCTTCGACAGCCTGCGCGGCAATCTCTCGGAGATTTGTATATTTCGGAAGTCTTGGAATTTAAGATGTTAAATAGTATTAGTTGCTTAGAACAAAATCGGGTACCATGAGAATCTCGGCAGTAAAGTAAAACTTGTATCAAGTTGAATTGAGTTGCTTCTACGAACACAGACACCAACGTGGGAACGAAACAATATTGTATTGATTGTATTCGGGTTAAGTTACTATATGGTATTCCTTAAGTTACATATATGGTATATCCTTAAAATACATATACATATATATATATATATATATATAAGCGTACTAATCTCATAAGATAAAAAGTGAGAAATTTTCTCCTGGCCGTAAAGTTAGACTTGAATACTATTAATTTTCCCGCTTTTATTTTTCACCGCATTTCATATTAAATGTTTTTGTGTATTTACTTCTTTGTGTTAAAAACTCATCTTGTATATTACACATTCTTATCAACTTGGGAATTCAATGCATAGAATGTCACTCTTATTTGAAAGAAATATTTATGTAGAATTAGCGCTTGCACATTTAGATGTTGGAATATCGTGTTTTGGAAAATAGCGTGCGGGTAACCTGGCACTTTCCGAGAAGTGGTTGTGAAGTCGTAATAAGTGAAGGTGTGTGAGTTGATCACTTAAGAGCAATTTTACCTGACCGAGAGGCAAGGACCTCGGGCTCACAAACCGGCTTATGCCATTAGCTGCCATAACGTGGCAGCACTTTCCCTGTCGAATAGGATAATTATATACTTTTGCTATACTTGCAGCGTGTTTGAATATGCTGTGGCGCTTTTTTTAGTTGTTTTAGTATAATTATATTGCTATACCTGGTATGTATTTTTTTATATTTGATACGAAAGTTTTGTGAACTAGTTCTTTCAATTCGGTAAACCATCGGCAAACGTTCTGACTCTGATTTCTTAAGGAGTAATAAGATACAGTATGGTTAGGTTTCTTACTCGTTTGTGGAGAAAAGGGGAATTGGCAAAGTAGAGATACCGTCTAATCGACATTTAAATTATTTGTATACCTATATAAAAACTCCTTCGTATAAAGTCTAAGTAATCAACACATAACGACCTTTCGATTTCTGAAAACTTGCAGCACCATATATATATATTACTGACAGTAACATTCTTACATTTTACGGTAGTAAAATACAATTATGAACAATTAAATTATGGTAAGGCGATAGTTCTAAAATGTAGTGTGGTATGTTTATATTTTGATGTTGTGTTGTATAGTCACGGGGTTTTACGTCACTTGTTATATTACGCGTGTTATAGTGACGAGCGCCTGTACTGCATTACAACGTTGATGATGAGCAGGTGGACGGGCTCAAGGCCATTTGGGTTACAGTTATGACCTTGACCTTGATCTTACCTCAGTATTTAAAGACGCATTAGTTCAAATTCTTTATCAACACTTAAGCGAGAGAGTACGTTGACACCAATTGTTTATTATTATTATTGATTTTACCTTAAGTTACGTCATGATGGTTGGTATTGATACTAAGATTGCATAAAATGACTGATATAATATGTTTTTACCGCATGCAATATTTATAATTGTATAACAAAAGTGAAACAAAACCATGGTTTATTTAATTAAACTTGTTTTAGATATAATGACTATAATACATATCACAATTAGGAACTTAAGTATTCTTGCAGTTTATTAAAAAATCATAAATATAGATTTACTTCTTAATACGAAAATATAGTATAATTCACAATGTACAAAAGTGAGTGATTTAATAATTGCAATTTTAAATGTACACACAATGAAAAATATTAAATAAACTTATATATGAAATGGCAATTTTAACAATACATGTTTGGTCATTAGTATATTATTATGAATATCGTATAAACAGCATAACACAAATTTAGTGTATCTTGTTACTAACTTAATAATGTAATTGGGCTAACAATGATATAAGACGTGCCTCAGTGGCAGGATGAACATTAATGTCTAGGGGTCAAGGTTTTATAATATGTGTTGTTTAGCTATTCTTACTATAGGTTAGTCCAAAATACAATAAAAACAAATCTATATAATTTATCTTTTTTGGTACCTTTTCTCTTCTCTATAGAAGTCTTCTGCGATCTGTACCAAGATACAGTTAAACGTCGTACGTACTAAACCGAGAACATTTTTTAGGCGTTTAGTTACAACTTATTGTAATATATTTTTAGATGTTTTTTTTTGTTAATCGGTATTGGTAAACTATTTACGGATCTGATCTTCATCCTGATGACCCAGTTGCATGTTATTGCTTCCCTTACATTTTCAAGCTTGAAATATTCGCAGGTCCAGACATTGTTTAAAGATAAAAGTCAATACTGTTGCAGTTCGACTGCCTCATGGGATGGATACTCTGAACACAGCTAGCAGCTAATATACAGGTTCTCAGCATTTTCGGCTGTGATGGTAATACTGGTGCTGTGAGCAGCATCAGTCGTTCTGGAGTATAGAGTCAACAATATCTTGTTTTAAATTAATAAATTGACTGTTCATATCCGTTTAATATGTTTGTAAATTAAGCTTTGTAACGTGTTAACGAAGTGTGGTGCATATTAGTACTTAGAATGAGGCAAGGCGATGATACTAACATTACACCATAACTTACTGAAGTAAGGAATAATATTTGTCTCTATAATTTTACTCATGAAATATGTATGACTTACTAGACTATCACAACTTGTATTGTTGGCGTGATATGGAAACGTATAATTTTCTTAAATACAATTTAGATGTTTGGTTTAACACTTTCGAAAGTACCAATAAAATGTAATTAGACCAAAAGCAATTTCAACTATGTTTGACTAGTGTTAGCTTTGATAGTTGCTATATATGGTGCTATACCGAATACATTATTTGTTTATTAGTTCTATATTTTAGTATTTTACAAATGCATCAATTTGTGTGTAGGGAATATCAAAGATCTCTCTATTAGTCTTGCCTATATACATAAAATTTACTGTTGACATGCAAAAATGCAAAATTCCTTTCTTTTAACATTTAGAAGAAGTCAGATATGAGTAAAACAATACTAAGCGATGTAATCATTTTTTTATACGTTAACTGCGCGATTTTCTCGTTGCTATCATTGTTGCCCAAATAAAGAGTAAAATATGTAAACAATTTTAGAATTTTATTTTTACGTTTTCTTTTCAAAATCAATAGTATTTTATTGTTCCTCGTACCAAAAGAATATAAGTACAAGTTTATGACCTTCTATCGAAAGATGTCCTCCATATTGCTGACAGCGACAATTGGCAAGGTCAAGTTTGTGGCTACGGTTGTCAGCTGAGGTTTATATTGGTTTACATTAACTTTTTATCGTCTTTGTAGACTTTCACAGTCTTATGGGTTCTAGGTATTCTTCTATTTTGTTGTGATTTTCATAATTCGATTTTTTACCCTCTTTATTTTTAATTTTCGTAACATATTATCATACGTCACTGTATCCACAGAAAGGAACGTAACTATATCGGCCAGATGCGTTATGTTGTAAAAGCAAATTTACTAGATAATCGTAATTCTGTGTGTTGGCAATGTTGGGTCGTTTTCTGGCAGTGGAAAATAGTCAAACTTTTGGGTTGCCTCAGCCACCCGCTCTCCTCGCAGCTCCTCCGTCACGTCATTGGTGGATTTCTAGGTGAGAACTTTTAAATACGTATTCTCCTAGGAGGAAACCAATTATTACATTTACTTTTGAGTAACAAAAATTATCAAAGAAAATATCATTGTAAATTCAGTGGTCTTAATATTGCGCCATCTACACGAACGTAAACGTATAAAATATGTAATGTTAAGGTATCAGATTTAATTACCTGCGGTGGAAAATGAACAAAGGTAGTTAGCTGGTCGTTACGAGAGCCACACCTAAACTGGTCGAGGCAGAACAACTTGCTAATTAGTTGCGTTGAGTGGAGCTGTTGGGCTGGTGCTGGTGGTGTGCTGTTGCTGCCAGGAGCCCCACAAGCGTTGTTCAGTTCTACCAATAGTCCTTTTACAGATCAGCTATCACATGGGTCTTATTGATTTTTTTGTTTATCTGTTATACAACATGGGGTACTATGTGATGTCACGCTAATAATATTTCATACATAATTTAAAAAAGTGTAAAGCCCCATTACATATCATCGTTTATACGAAAATAATTGCAATTTATGTTGTAAGTCATTTTCTGACAATGCGTGTATTTATCTGAGCGCAAGGAAGTAGTGTTTTATAGCGGTTGGTTATTACTGCAGCAACTTATGTCCAAACAAATTTGGATAACATGGTTTTAATTTTTTAAATCAACAATAAAAATAATAAATTTATCCAATTTGTATTGCCTTTACATTTCTATTTAGGGAAAAGTACTATGTTTAAAGTGTTATAAATATGTGTTTGAATAATTTACGATGAAATAGTTATGTTTTATGCGAATTTGGTAGGTATTATACAGACACACCATCCTTAATAGTTGTTAGCTTTTTAAATACATAATATTTTTTTGATATTTAAGTTTTCATGATAATACAACAAAGGTATTAAGTTTAAACTAAGTGTATTAAACAATAAAAATTTACATTGATAGAAAATAACTTCTGCACATTTGCATAACTCATATATGCTGTAGAACTTCATAATTTGATAGCTGTAAAAACTAAAAAATGTTTGGGTGTAAGAATTAAAAATATACCTTTTGTAGTAAAATTCTTCTAGTAAGACATCATTTTAGGTCACGCAATTCATTGTGAGAATTTCGTTATTTGTGAAAACTATTCAAACAATTATATGGCTTACTTATAGGCAACCCTAATTTTTAAAAACTTCTTGATTTTATGACTTACATATAGTATAATTGTTCTTTTTTTATTGCAAAATACCTTTAAAATTATATGAAACACAACCTGTACTTAAAATTTTTTTCAGTAATATCATCGGTTCCCAGAGTTAAATACAGTCCTAATCTTTAAAAAGCTGCATGCTCAAAGATTATATTACTTTATTAGATTATTGTTTCTTTAAACACAAAACATGGCCTTTTTTACTATCATCTTTCTACCGGAATGTTGGTTATATGTAGAGAGTTTGTATGGAAGATAATATATAAAATTAATGTACATTAGTATTTCTACTTCTAACTAGGGCTGTGATACCAGTGAATGGCACTCGCTTTCCACCAATCAGGTCGCTAACCGTGTATGATCGATATCTGCTTCCTGCTTTAGTTCATCTAAACATGAAGTTGTCAGATGTTAACCAAGGTTTACCGTTTACTACTACTACTACTACAGTACAAAGAAGGCAACATTCTGGATCTTAATGAACGTAGATTGAGAAAACGTAGACGCTTTATCCAGTTTCAACAATTAGAATTTTCATTAATCTTCAATTAAACTTGAAGAATGTCTTCGTTGAAAGAATCAAAGCCATCTAAAAAATTATCGATGTCCCTCTGTACTCAATGAGGAGAACGATAATTACTTCAATTAGTTCCAATAAACGACTGCCATCACAAACCAGCGTTTATTTTATGTTTTGTGTTTATTTATTACGGTTTGACTTTGATTCGTATTCGAGGCTAAGGATGATGGATTCAACTATCATGCAATTAAACCGCTTAAAGTCCATATGTCGGAAGGCAGCATTACACCTTGCTGCGACTGGTCGACAAATGATTAAACCATTCTGGAATTTTTACCGTACCTAATAACTATAATGATTAGTAAACCGTTTAGCGTAGAATAACTATGATTTAGACAGAGTACATCATAGTAGAATGAATTTACATCCACGAGTAACACTCGCTTGCTAAACCAACTCATTATACCGCGTTCGTCCGTCAATGATTAGCTGCTTACTCTCAAGGCTCAGGGTTAGCGCCACCTTCACGTACGAGGGTTCTAATTCTCGTCGTTTGACCTCTTTAATTGGATTAGTAATAGTACACAAATTGTATACACTTGTTACTATATGTTCTCGTGTACAGTCGCAACTCTAAGCGATTGGTATTCTTTGGATGATTTCTTTGGAATCCATTGGATGATATGTACGTGCATGGAAAGATACAAAAAATACACTTTTCCCACAGTTATTGTTAGTGATGAACCTCCTTACCATTAGTTAAACCATATCTTAAATGTGAAGCAAGAGGATCGTCAAGAGCCTCTCATATCGAGAACCTTAGAACATTGAATGGTTCAGCCTGGTTTGTATTTGAAGATCATGTGTACAATGACTTGCTGCTGTGCAAATTGGTACAACGTTTGTTAACTGGTGAAGTGTGCAGTTATAATGATTTCTCCGACACATTATCAGTTACTTTATACTATGTTTTATATATAAACCTATATTGTTTATTTAGGTTTTTAGGTGCCTCTTGTATTATCATTCGTAAAATCAAACTATATGTTAGGCTACATTAAAAAGTAACCAGTATCCCAGTAGGAACAATAATACCAGGAACTAAATAATATAACATGTCCTGTTAATCTAAGGGAATATATTTATGTTTATAAGAAGACATTGTATTTCATTGCTACCACGGACTAAAAACGAGCTTGCTGTAGATAGTTTGCATTTAGGCTTGTAGCCAGAGTTCAAACCTGTAATAATAAATGATATTTCATTAATTGTGAGAATTGGTGCTTCCATTTTTGTGACAGTTTTGCTGAAGTGAAATGTGTTTACGGATATATGCACAGAGTGGACAAGTGTTATGGAAGGTACTGTGGCGGTAAACACATGAAAGCGGAGTGGAGCTCTAGAAGGATAACGCGTTTTTCGTTTAGCTCCTAACTAGGCCTTACTATTACTAAGCCTATAGTGTTATACAGAGTAGCTGCTTGTCACATATGTGTAGTGCTGAACACTGTCATCGCGAAGCTAATAACTGTAACTCACGTATTGCGTGTTACATTCTCAAATAAATGATGAAACCCTCTACAGTTAACTGACAGTGTTGTATTTTCGTGTGTCCAGGTGAAGCTAGAGCGGGTACTTGGGCTGACGGTATCAACCAATGCTGGTCTCGACTGTGATCCTGCCTCAGATACCATTGCCTACCCTGCAGGGTAAGTACACAGTTCCGTATAAGTCTGCTACTGTCCAGTGATTATGTTCTTAGTAAAAAGTGTTATTGTCTAGTTATTTCTCAGGAGTTCTGTTTAAACTTGTTTGTGGCATGTAGGCTAATGAGGTAAACCTGTGAAGTAGTGTACAAGGTAGGGACGTTTTATATAATATATGACAAGATATGACAAGTGTGTAATTCCATTGTTTAATAATCCCGTCCTATGTAACATTAGGCGTGACGGGGACACAGAGGGCACATCTACTTCTGTCGCTGCTACACTACGGGATTTCCACGGGTTATTTCCCCCCCCCCTCTTGGGAAACTGTGATGATGGGATTCAATCAGCCTGTAGCAATATCACACTCTGCGATACCTTTACAATAGGTACACTTATAATTCTGCTTGCTACCTGATGGCTGTTCGGCAGAAATCCATCTAATTCCCAACTGTGGTATTTTCTTTATGCTCTATTAAGTAAAATACCACACTGGCTATGGCTTCAAATTATCTACAATAATAGAAACAGTACGTTTTCACTTTAAACCTATCCTACCTGTCAACGTTACTTGTATAATTTTCTCTAACAGTAAAGTGTTAGTAGTGAGTCAGTGGAGAAGGTCTCTAATTGCAAATATCAGAGCCAACATGATAACAGAGTTATTAATGTTGCGATAGCAGTGTTTACCTGTATGTTTCACTAACCAAGTTATTGTGTGCATGCTGTACTACGAAGATCAGTACTCTTCTGATGGTTTTGTGGTTTCTAACTTTTGGAATAACGTACAGTATCCCCTACTGTTGAATTTAAATCCATTTTGAAGTAAAATGTGCGAAAACGACATCATAAAACATATGGAAAAAGATCGAATATATATATATATATATATATATATATATATATATATTTTAATATATTTAATTATTTGTGTCTTCAATTTTGGTTTGTAATTGTTCTGGTTTATTTTACAAGTCACCTTTTGTTCACGGTCAGTTCTCGTCTATGTAATTCAAGTAATTTCACGGGTTCCTGTTACATGTGCGTGGTGTAAAGCGCGAGAAAAGTTGCAAGAAAACTTTTGCAACTGCTGTCGCACAGTGTGAAGAAGGATAAGCAATTTTAATCGTGAGTACTTGCGATAGCTGAGCACTGATTGTTGTGGGAGTGAATGGAAAGTCTGTTCACGTACGACAGTGATATCTCGGCAATGTTTATAATTGAAATTTTTATGACCGACCTACGCTCCAGTTCTCGAAAACAATTGTTCGATACAAGTCGTGACACCGCTGCGAGTACTACGAGATACAGCTCGTATTACACCTTGAGAAATTTTCTTCTCCCTGGGTTTTTATCTGTGACAAGAAGTACTTGTCCTGTGCTCTGGTTCTTTTGAAATCTCTTGACTTTTTTCCTCCCATTTCGTAAATATTAAACTTCTTCAAAAAGCAAAAAAGAATACCAGCATACAAATAGAGAAACCCACCTCTTTATTCTTCTAAGTATATTTTAAGGCCTGGGTGGTACATGCCATCAACCATACACTATTGATGACAGCCTAACACCCCGGGAGAATGTTCTCCCATACCTGCATAGAGCCTGTCTGCGGCTCACAGTGAAGCATAAGTTTCAGAGTAATGTAGTAGTGGTGGTTAACACGAGGTAAGCGTGCGGGGCATTTCTTTAGATAGATTTTACCCTGTGGCTAATCCGTGGAAATGCCCTCAATCCAAGCCCTCCCCTTGTAATCTGGCTGGGATGGTTGGGAGGAACTCCTAGTGAGGACATTTCGCTTGTGAACTCCGGAGTGAGATGTGGTTCGACTTTCGGATCTAGTCTTAGTCGTAGTTTTATCTATAGGACGTGGCCCATTTTAAAAATATACTTCTATAAAATATTTAAAACTATATTTTATTAAAACAAGGGCGTACAAATGTTTGAAGTTGAACATTGCTCTTGTGGAGTAAAACTCAGGGTTGTTTCACAACAGCCGGCACTTAAACCTAATGTAGATCTGTGCCATGACTAACCGGATTTCTTCTACTCATATCTTAATGTTTGAAAAGCGTTCAAGTCTAAAGAATTTGTGGAATTTTCAGATTAGATGGTTTGACCTATTTGACTCTGATCCTATCTTGTAATCAAGTAGTAAATCCTAATTCTAATTTATACCAATTTCAATAGTTTTCTAGTTTTTAAACAATTCTAGAAAATGAGTTTGCATTCATTTCTTGGATTAAACCTATTCCTGACTCGGAACTATTAATTACGATTCTAAGATACCCGGGTGTTAATGAAAATTAGTTATTTACTCGGATCCATAAATACCTGGTTATTTTACATTTCTGTTATATGTAATAAGGTTGCTTAGTTTTTTGGTGCTCAGGCGAAAATACTGTAATTGCTGGAAAGTATATAATTTATGGTTAATTGTTCCTAGTTGAAAACTAGAATATTTTATAACATACAATGGCCGTAGAAAACCAAAGTTTTGGAAGAACCTTTTGAGACAGCGGAAGAGGAGAAGAGAATATTCGAAGAGAGAGGGAGCTCCTGAAGAAACACCTGAGGGAAGGTTAATGAGATGAAGAGCAGATGAAGGGAAACTGGGGTTCTCAGGGGAGTGCCTATCTGCTAATATGAACAATCTGCTGGGAGTCTTGGAGTCAGAAGTGGAGAGATGAAGGACAACATCAAGGATGAAAAGTTCGCCCTCAGAGAGGAAGAAGACTAACGCCCAGAATAGAGGAGGGTACGACACTAGGAGTGGATCCCTGGGAACTATTGACTTGGTACTGGTTTGAATTTTAATTGGATGAAGCAGCCAACTGTAAAACATGACACGTCGAAGCTCCAGATGAAATACCTTGAGAGGAATATGGGCACGATTTGGAAGGAAGTAGCGAGAGAGGAACAACTGCGGCAGGAGTCCAGGACGAGTGGAAGGCGGATAAAGAGGCTTAAGGAGGCTTAAATAGGCTGGTAAAGCCATTAGATGTATAATTGAATGTTAAAAAACATAAATAAACTTACGGACGGGATATTACTAGAGGCGGTAGACGAAGAGAGTTGGGAGAAGCTACAAAGAAGCGATGCTCTTAAGATGCTGAAGTGAATGGTGTATAGCGTGGTCTCAGGAATTAAAAGATAAGGAGTTCAAGGAAGGGGTCTGCAAAAAAACTGTATAGAGAAACGAAATTAGTGAAAAGTACTTTAAATTATACAAATACAGAAGAATGTGAGAGTAGGAAGAAAAATGTTGAAAGAAAGGTGCATCTTGTGGTGAAATGTTCAGTAGGAATGCGTTGATTGGTAAGGAGAGACTGTACTGTATATAGTCGACCTAGCGATGTTCTAGAGATTCGACCACGTGACCAAGCATTGTGACCAAGCATTGCAACCGTACGAAACACAGTTGTTCTCTTTGTGACTATGAACATGGATGTAAGGAAAGAGAGGCCGTTCAGACTACTGTCGTGGTGCGGGTTGGAAGAAATTCCCAGTGTACAAGAAGGCTATCATGAGGCAAAATGACACAATAAACTAGAAGTGAAGAAACATGTGAGAAGATGTTGAAAACAAGACGGAAGAAAACAAATAAAACAATAAGGAAAGGGGTAGAGTAAACTTCTGATGAGGTACATCTGTTGTTTTCATATAGTTATTTGTTTGATCCTTTTCATCTTATTATTGTATTGATTTCCTCTCCGATTGTACGTATTTTATTTCTTCATTTAATCAAGCTTGTTTTACCTGTTGATATCAATTTCCAATCATCTTGCTAATTTTAAATACTCTTTCCACAGCTTTTCAAGTAGTGCTAATACACGAAATCCAGAAAAATTTTACAAAGATTTCACATCACATTTTACACATCAAGAAACGGGAAAATCTAGTATATGTATAAATAAGAATGTGTGAAAAGTTGAAACACTATTGTGTGAAATTATTATAAAACTGTGAAAACCGTTATTCTACACGTACCCACTTTGCCAGCTTTTCTTAACGTATAAAATGTCTTATTTCATAGATCTTGTACAATTTTTTATAGTATTAGCACAAAATAATTTCATTCTATAAATACATTTATATATATATCTATATATATATATATATATATATATATATATATATATATATATATATATATATATATATATATAATTGTACTAAAAAGTTTCAAACTATAACGTATGTCCAGCATTGAAGTACTGCATATTTTTCTAATGGGTTAAGTTTTATCCCACTAGTACAGCTATTGTGTTTAGACCACAGTCACTAATTGTTTAGCTCCAGATAGTTGTATGCTGTTGTACACTGTAGGAGTTGGTGTGGTGCTCAGTAAATTGAACTATAACTGTGGCGACTAGAAAGGGGAGGGGTGGGAGTTCACTTCCTGTTTTGTATTTGGAACTGTGGTTCAGGTGATACTTCCTGTATAATGACAGCTGTTGATTGCCCTATTCTTTACAGCAATTATCACCTTTTCACCAGGGCCTCTCAAAAACACACACTAACACAAGCAATTACCATGTTGTGCAGAATGTAATGATGTTTTTCATTGGATATCCTTTCACCTGCGATTACAAAGCCTGAAGAACTATGGGTGGCCAGACTGGCCCACTCACAGAATACACTTTTACGGAATCGTGTTCCATCTTCTTTCGTGTTTTTAACTTTTACGGTTACATAAAAGGCAAATTGTACAGTTTAATCTCCGATATCACTAAATTTACTTGGTCCAGATATTTGTGAATAATACTGTGTTCACTGGAATATCAATTAATAAATCATATGCATTAAAATCAAACAATAATTCTTAAACAGTTAATTGTATACATATTGTGTTATATAACTATGAAATCGAGATTTTTGCGTATTACATCACTTCAGGGTTCATTGGTCGCTGAAAGGTTATTTCAATAATAATATAGTTTTATTTCATAAGATTTTAATTTAATTTTACATAGTATTTTTTTTCTCTCGTGCACTAGTGTAGGACAAAATATTATGTTGTCCCATAAAGCGAATTTCGCTTTTTCGTCTTGCTATATCTTTTGGAAATCAAAGTAACCAAATCAGAGGTTTCACGAAAACCATATAATTTCGCTTTTTCGTCTTGCTATATCTTTTGGAAATCAAAGTAACCAAATCAGAGGTTTCACGAAAACCATACATTTGCTCGCATGTTTATGTTCATGTGCGTACGTGTAACTAAACAAAGAGGTATTGTTGCAAAGTTTTGCGTTCATATTTAGCATTTTTATAAGACATAATATTTTTTACGAAAAATTCAACCCAAACGGTTAAATATTAAATTTTATTAAAAAAGCCTCAAACAATTTTTATGGAATCTTAAGTATTTACTGCCCATCGTGTACTACATAATGGTGGCAAAAATTGATCCGTCTGAAATCTTGCGCTGACACATACTTGACTCCTGTAATACCTCTTATAAGTTATATTACACTATATTTTCTAATCTTGGTTATCGCCGATGTCGAAACGATGTAAAAAGTTCATTTCGACCTTCTTCGTCGCAGAGGTCTATTCAGACGAACATGATTCCATATTCCAGAAGTCAAGTCCGTGATAGCGTATAATTTCAGGCGCTTTATTAAGATGAAGGTGAACTGGAGCTGAAACTCACCATTCACATTGCACCGTGCTATTGATTAATAATTCCTGAGATTATATTATTTTCTGTGAACAAATGTATGCTTTCTTGCTGAGGCAACTATAAAGTAATATAACATGCATGACTTTTTAATATTTTGTTTCGTTTAGTGGTATGTGAAATGCCAGTAGGACAGAGCTCTAATGTCAGATGGCAACTCCAGGTTTTTTGGTACAATAGATAGTCATTGTGGTATTTATATTAAACTATCTGAAACAAAATATTCCCACAAATTACCTTAATTGGTATGAAACAGGCAAAATATCTTCCTGTAAACGCACGCACGCCACACCACACCACACCACACCACGCCACGCCACGCCACGCCACGCCACGCCACACCACACCACAACAATGTGAAATAATAGTACAAGTTTGATGTAGTAGAACACGATTGTAACAAAATCTGTTATGGAAAGTTGTGTAGTTGGGTTGCATAAGTTATAAAACTGCTTCTAGCGTGCAATTGTGACTCAGTGGTACCACACAGAGTAGCACATTGGAGACGGAAATATCGGTTTGTCGCCCATATTAAACCATATTATGCGATATGGTTATTGCTATATTTTTATCTTTTCCCCCATAGAATTATTTTTGTATATTAAGTGTAAGAGTTTTTTAACAGAAAAAAATAATATAAGCTCATTGTTTGAATGCTTACTTTAGCCATTTTGAGTGGACAATCACCATAAATAAATACCATGATTTAAATGACGTTTTTAACCCCCCTAGCTTATGCGATACTACCCAGATTTCAACTTCACAGGAGTTTTTTTATTCTCTAGATACATGGATCAGTCTCTGAGGGATATTTGGTTACACAGATAAGATTACCACGATCTTAATTTAAGTAAAAAATCTCTATAATATGCAATACTGTGTGTGGTCAAAAGTTTAAAAACAGGCAATTAGTTGATTCATGTAACACATTCAAATTCATGGTAATAATATGTATCTTACACTTTACTTGACTGAAAAATATAAGTGGCAAGGATCAAGGACAAGTAAAAAAAAATTCATCTTTGTACTTGAATAAAGAACAAATATTCGCCCAACTAAACAAAAGAGGTGTAAAAGTGACAAAATTGGGTCGTCAAAATGATTGTAACCATAAGTAGACGTGTTGAGGTCAGTGATTTGTAGATTCCTAGTAGAAGGTACAATAAAAATAGTGAGACGATTTTGAAACCTTGTGTTCTACAATAATACCAAGAAAGGAGCCGAGATTTCTGTTTAACGAGGACTTATAAACTGAGAAAAGGAGTAAATGGTACAACTAGGTCGCAATTTATCACTGCTAGGAATCAGTGTTGTAATTGCGTGGTGTATTCATTTCTTCTAGAGACAAGGCAACTAGGGGAACGTAAGAACCGCATTGAGAAGCTAACTTATTGGTACGGCAAGTTATAACAGATAACTGGTACTTAGGTTCAAACCCCGCCTACAAAATGTATTTTGTTGGTAGAAGATCATGTAGATGTATGTTATGATAACACAATAAAACTCATATCATTTATTCAAACCACTTCCAGTTGACGTTTCAGTGACCACTCTTAATCTACTTTTAATATCTGAAATTGCAGTACATTTATTTTACTGAAGGTAAAGTTATGGCGTTGTGTATGCCGCACTGCTTGAGCAAAGATTTAAGCAATGTTAATACAATTTCTGTGAGATTAAACAATAATTTTCTGGTAGACTAAACACATAACATAAACGTGATCCTCTCAAAAGGCCGGAATGTGTGAAAATAACGGGTAAACCGTCTTAGCTGCTGTGGAAATCTGCATGGTCCTAATTAAGTCTCGGAAAACCAGCGGCGCTTTTCGGGGACTGTCTAGGAATCCGTACACCGAGCGTTGTCATATTATTTCGATTAATATTATTTAGATTAATCAATGTTTTATCCCAGAGATTTAAGATTTTTATGTTACAAGGGCGACTATTTTTTTAATGTGTAGGGTTACTAATTGTCAGTTCCGCTGTCTCCCGTGTCAACTCCATTAACAAATACACACATTGTTTACTGTAAGATTCGGGTTTTTTTTAATTTTCCAAATAAGTGATTTTTTGATAACATTTACATTATGCAGTGGGAATTCATTAAAGCGAAACTTGTATTTAATATGTCCGTAATTATATGACAGAATTACAACTTGCGAGTGTCGTACGACGATTAGTTGTGCTGAATATTACACCTGTATAAGTATAAGAAACTAATCACTTAACAAAAATATGCTTTACTCTTAGAACTCTCGTTTACTCCAGTATGTTCATACACAAAACAGCTTTAAGGGTCATCGTTTGGATGACAATTATTACAGTGGTTCTAGTACGTACCACTTAAATAATTCTTGGATCACAATGCTATTTGCAAGAATTAGTCTTAGTGACATTTAAATATACAAACATGATTATATTTTCTAAAGATATATCACGCAATTCTTTGGCTTTCAACCTCCTTAAAATCATATAACCTTCTTATGGTATATGCTAATCCTCTGCAAATAAAACGACTTGGCTGTAATATAAAGATTAGCGTAATATCTTTATATCCCGATATGTATTTGCACTAGTTTCACTTTCGTTCGAACTAATGACCGAATCTCATTTCCCCCTCTAAAATATTTCGCATTATGTTGGGTATATTTATAACCGGTTGATAGCTGACTGTCGTACTATCCGTGCTGTCGCAATCAACCGTATCTGTATCGCAGTGCGAGGTGAAGTCTCTGCGCCCGTCACTCGAGTGGGAACGATATGTCAAAATATTTAGATGACGCACGCTTCTCAGATCCACGTGTGTCGCCTCAACGTTCTAGTTCGTTAATAAATCAATCAGTATCGCTATTATAGTGTTCTGTGTGTATCTGTCAGGTTTCACTGCCGTGACAGTAACATCGCCCATAACTGTTTAACTTATGTCATACTGAATACCACAAGCGTGACTGCTGGCTTCGTAATGTGGTCAATACGTGTTAAATATGCCGACTTACTGTAAATTAACTCCAATTAATGTTAATAACTAACTCCATCGGAAACTACAGAGATATTGTTTACACAGCGACTAAAAAAGAGGATATAATTTACACATTTATTTGAAGACATAAGTATGTTGAATTACACATAAAAACTACTCAAATAAACTACCAGCCTTTTACATATTTATGTATTTTTTGAACGTCATCTGAGTCATCACTATCTGATTATCAGTCACAATAATGAGCGTCCATCATGCTTGAAAATTCTTTGGAAAATATCTTTTGTGTTAAGCAGTTACCATTAAATTTGCCATGAGATTTTACAGAATGTTGTCTTCTACACCAGGCACTTAAGATGTCAACATTAAATTGTTTCAATATTTTAGGTTAAGCTGTAACAACAACCATTAGTGATAACAGAATTTATACCCTGACATTCTGAGTGGTATCTGACATCCTGACACTGTTGGTACATTCTGACTAAGATGTACTTTAGAATGTATTGTCATTGTTATTTGTTTATTATATTGGTTCTGGATAATTTAAAGATAGTGAAATATTTTTGTGTATAAAATGTATGGGTAATTTGTTTTCAAAGATTCTTTTTAATTAATAATGTACTCGTATTGTTTTAATATTTATACAATACTACTGTATTGTATTGTTTAATATTTAAAGCCTTTAAAAACATTTCTGCACACATAAATATCTTTTTTTGTTGTTTATTTAAGAAATTTGGAGTTTTCATCTAAGTGAGTGAAAAGGGGTAGATTTTGAAATGTCTGCCATAAAAGATAGAAAATATGACTTTTATAAACAGTTTAATTTCATTTTAATAAACAGTTGTATTTTTAACACAATTTTAATTTCAAAAATTAAAAAAAATATTTAAAGAATGTATTGGTAATAAATTAATTATGGGCATGTGCAGCTAGTATTAGTGTTCTTATAATGAAGTGAACATGAGTTTATCTTTATAAAAATTAGTGACATTTTGTTTGATGACAACTAAGACAATTGTTAAAAACAATTAAAAACTGTATTGATTTTAAACCTGAGATACATTTTTATCACTTAAGACAAGGAGCTGAGAGAACTCTCGTTGTACTTAGTCCCTAAAGGACTTTTCCAAATCTTCCACAGTGACAGGATATTCAGGATGGGTAAGGTTGGGGATAGGGGCCAAGTCCTTTTGAGATCCATTAGGAGGGATAGGGAGTACTCTCTCAGTCATACCATGTTGAAAGAAGAGGAGGCCACTCTTCCAGTCACAATGGGCAGTACACAGCACTCATGTCCAGGCATTAGGGGAGCTCCACTCACTCCACAGTCATCCTCCACAGTAGCCCTATCGGTCCACCTTTCTATACCAATATTTCAACATTTACGGTTAGTGATGTTCCACTCCTGGATATCCATAGGGGTTGCCTAGATATAAGTGATACATTGGTTTTTGCTATATCCAGTTTAACTAGAAGTTATAAGACGGCCAAAAGTTAATCATTCTTCTGTCAACTGAAATGACTTGATATACCTATATAATACATGTCTAAGGCATAAAAGTCATTCTAAATATAGTAAAAACAAGAAAGATCTAAACTTTTTAAACAAATTGTTATCATTTGAACTGATTTCTCCAGGTATACTATCACAATTATTTTATTTTAAGGAGAGCTTTAAAATGAAAGTAAACAGAATTTCTAACTCTGTGAGTTAGAATGGCATGCAAGGACTTGCACTGTAAGGATAATTAGGGTTGAAAATACTTCAGGCATACTTCTTATGATGGGATTTGACCCACTGTTGTTTAGCTTTGTTACACTGTGTGTCATTAAACTTCCTTTTCTTGTAGATTTTCCAACTTTTTAACCAACTAAGGCCTTAGTTAAACCAATAAAAATGAAGATCTGTAATTTTTGCCTGTAAATAAACCAGTAAATTACAAACAATTTATAGGATGATGTTGTTTTCAAGTTATCATTAATTTTGAATTTGCTTTCAAATGATATTATTTGTACATCTAAAATGTTTATGTTTTACCTTCCAATAGGCGGTTTTGTACATTTAAACAGTATTCTTGTAGACCACATTTACAAGTATTAGTGCGTTGAGGAAAGATCTTAACTTGGATACGTAGATGTCGGCTGCTTTATTTTAAATAGGTACCATAAATACAATCCCTGAGTAGTAAGATCGGTCTCAACAATTTGGTTGAAACATTAGAAGTTATAGTTTCCATTTACTTCATAGAAGAAACTGATTAATTGATTGAAAATTGAGAGAGTAAAATTATATTTTTACATTGTATAGCTCAAGTGTCATTTATTATTGTTGGTTGTTGTTCTTGATGTACAAACTGGTGTTCTAGATGTACAGTGGTGCTGTTCAACTCAGCCAAGAATCGGCAAAGCCACCTGCTGAACCTGTCTCGCAAAACTGTGACCTGTGTCAAGTTCTCGCCAGATGGGCGGCTCCTAGCTACCGGTGAGAATGGTCACTTGCCCAATGTCCGAGTCTGGGACCTGGCAGATGGCTCACAGGTTGCAGAGTTCCCCGGTCACAAGTACGGCATCAGTTGTGTGGTGAGTATACTAACGGTTGATTACAACAGAATTGTGAACTAGTTATGTAATTTGAAGGTCCACTCCAAATTGACATAAAATATTCAATTGGTCTCAAGTAAATCCGTACCTTTAATTAACTTAACCATGTTCAACTGGGGGCTCTCTGACTAACAAATCAGGCTTCAGAGGTGCTTTTGTCTTGCTGTTTTGTAATAAAATTATTATATGAATAATTTATAATAATATTGAGATAACCTTTTGATCTAAAACCATCAACATAAATAATTGAAATCGTAGTTTTAATTTTGTTATTGTACATGGTCAGAGTCAAAGCTATTATGACCAAATGCTATACCAAACGCCAAAGTAAGTAGAGGTCAAGTAGAATCTTCAGCCTAATCATCATCATAATTTTAAAGGTGCTCAGTTTTGAAACCCTTTAAAATGCAGTGATTATATGAAGATTAAATGTGTAATACAAAATGTGAGGTACTGTTGAATGGTTAAAGAAATTTTAATCTGGAATAATATTCGTTATAAAAATATAGTTAGACTGTATTTTTATGTATGTAGTATGTATGTTTTTAGTGAACTAACCAAAAGACTTACTTTGAAGGTAAGTGATATAGATGTAATACAAAGAGTGTACCTGAAATGTCATAAAAATATTCAAGTAAACAAAATTATTCCTTTAAACAATAAACATATGATTACAGTTAACTTATGATCTATTACAGTGAGGTTCAAACCCATTATCAATAAGTGGTGGAAGGATAGTTTAAATAAGGTAGGCCGGTGTTTTATTAAACTCTAAACAAATAGGTACATTATGTTTGGACAATGTAGTTCAGTACCTCAGAAAATAGTTAATCCAGTGTTTAAGTTTATTTATTTGACAATGTGTGTAATCTGTGTGGTAAACATTTAATGTAAACATAATAGTTCTAATTAAAACTGATGTTTATGATATATCATATTGTAATTTTAAACACTATATGGTTTATGGATATAAACTTAGAAGAATGCAATGCCACATTTTTATGAGAAAGATTACAGAATTTTGTTAATACTTCATTAATACTTCCAGAACACAAGTGCTGCTTATCAGAAGTTTTTTAATTGTTACTATGACTAGACTTTCCTAAACATAAAAGTGTTAAAGGTGTTATTTTGGTGCGAAATCTCAAAATAAAGAAGCCTTTTCCATGGGTGAACTTGCTGCTGTACTGTATTTTAAAAACAATAAAATACAGGCAATATTACTGAAAAGGTATTAAATTATTTTCACCATGCTCAGGGTGATGTATATGTTACAAATGCTCATTAACCCCCAAAATAAAATTGTGTTTTTTTTCTGTGTACACCTTGTTTATGAAGAAAATAATCTGTTTTTAAATGGGATTTCTGGAACAGTTAATAACTATGGTTTCTAGGTCTTTTACAAATAGAGCCAGAGAAAATTAGTGTTTTAAATTGAATTACTGTATTTTTATCAAGTAACAAGCTACATGTAATATGAATAAATTGCCATTTTTAAAATGCAAACAATTGTATTTTAGAACCGAGTTAAGAAATTTCAATTAATACATTTTTTCTTAATTTTGTATTACTGTAATTTTATTATTAAAGTTAAAAGACTTAACTTTAGTTCTAAAATTCACTTTCTATTTCTAATAATATTGTTAAAGTTTTAGGTGTCAATGTGCTTTTAGAACAGAGATACCTAAAAAGGAAAAATGTATTTGGGTCGTCCCATTTTGGTGCAAAGAAGTTCAGGCTCAGTTACAGATATTAATGAGAAGTGGTAAAGAAAGTGAACTTGAGATGAGGTGAGGTAAAGGATGTCAGGAGGACAGACACATGTCTTGTGTCTAGCGTACCAGTACCATCGCATGGGAGTTACACAAGTGTTTATGTAACCTCCACTCCCTACTCTCGGGTCACCTTCATCTTTATGTAGTAGCCTGTGGTGTGCTTTGCCAGCTGCCAATCAGTCTTCCAAACCTGTTTCACTTCTTGCTAATAGCTAAAGAATCCACTTGTTAAGGTTTAATGAAGTATAACAGAAAATGTTCCTTGCTTCCTTGTTGTATAGTGATATTCAGGTTTTGTGTACCTTGAATTGAATTTTATATGTATATATTACTATCTTTAATTTTTAGTTATTACATTTCAGACAATTAAACTAACCAAGCTTAATTCTGAAAAGAGCAATGCACCTGCTACAACTGTATGAGGTCCAATTTATACCATATGTTTAATATTTAAGATGCAGATTGCTCAGAAAATGTAGTGATACTATCATTGCAAATTATGTATGCAAAATAATGTACAATATTTGTCATACATATTGCCACTCTTCAGGATGACAATTAAACCAATTTCAAGCCAAATTTTTAATTTTATTAATCGTGTTGTCCCAGTAGTGTTGTTTCATTCATTAAAAAAAATAAATAACAAAGTTTATAACAATGTGTAGTAATATTATGAATACAATATTTAGAAATTTTAAAACCTATTTAAGATTAAAGATTGTCTGTGTAATATTTTACTATCTATAATATTAACAATTCAATATCGAGAAATGTGGAGGATGTGGTTTAGATATATCATATTTTTTTGAAATAAATATATTTGCCAAAGATCCAGAAGATAGTATGTATATTTTTTCAATTTCATATGTCTTGACCAATCACAATTACAGTTTCAAATGCTATGCCGTTTTAGCTCTTAGACTTATACGCCTGATGTCATGACTATCACAACAAGTTGTCTTGTTCGCACCATGTTGAAAAATTGCTAACACAAATACAAATCTTGAGATATTTTGGACTCGCTGTGGAGAGGCATCTTCAGTCAGTCAGTTTAACATCTGTTAAACAAACAAAAAATTGGTTTCTTTCTCTAAATTAGAAATGAAGTAGGACATTTAAATTGTTGTTTATAATGTCCTTAGAATAAGAATTATAGTTTGGGTTTATCTACATAATTTTTTAAATGTATAACGTATCATAATGGCACATTGAAAGCAATAAATATGTGAATGGTACTATCATGCTTTGCTAACGTTGCTGTCTTAAACTCATAATGTTTAAATACAAACATAAATACACATAATGTTTTTATAATTATAGATTTATTTATTTTTTGTTTTTGGTAGAGTATCCTCCAACATCTCAGAGGGAAAGAGGATGTGCTCTGTATTGGTTCTATAGTCATATTGGATTTAATTAGCTTGACATTCAGGTCTGACAATCCTTTTTGAGATTACATGGGCAAAAACAGGTCACTTTTATTGTTTTGAATTAGTTATCTAGTAATTATACTAATGGTTTGTTTTTATACTAATGGTTTGTTTTATTTCTGATTTGTTTTCAGGCATTTTCTCCAAGTCAAAAGTACCTTGTATCAGTTGGTTGTGAACATGATATGATCGTTAATGTGTGGGAGTGGAAGTCAGGAGTCAAAGTCGCATCTAACAAAGTATCCAATAAAGTGAAAGCTGTAGCATTTGCTGATAATGGAAACTACTTCGTCACGGCTGGGAATAGATTGGTTAAATTCTGGTACCTCGAATATAGCCGTTCAGCAAAGGTGAGTTTTAATACAGTTCATCGCAGTTTAATTAATGTGTTATTAGCCATTCCTTTTTAGTTATTAGTAAGTGATGGCATATGATTGTGTGAGGTAGAGTCAAAAAGTTCCCAGAGTCAATTTAAATATACACCCAGCGCGCTTACCGGTGGGAAATTTGTTTTGCAGCAGTGGGTACTACTCCTGGGGAGAGAATACCTATAGTATTGTTATTGCTTAGTTGCCATTGTTTACTTGTGGAGAATGTTTTCGTGTGTAAATTAAACTTTTCAATTTAAAAAAATGGCAATTAGTAAACAGTGATAAAATATTAAACTCTTTGTTGTACTTCTAAAGTCACCTAGTGAGACCCTTGAGTTCTTAATTCATGCATACAGAGGCGAGACAATGAAGAAGAGTCAAGTTTATGAATGGCACAAACGTTATCGTGAAGGTCGTGTAGGCATTGAAGATGACCCTCATGAGGATGACCTTCAACTGTGACCTGTGATGACAACATTAAGCGAGTACAACAAGTTGTATTAGCAAACAGGAGACTAACGACTCACAAAATGGTATTTGAGATAATTTTATCACATGAAAGTGTCCACAGCATCCTTCATGATCATTTGAACACACATTGAATTTGTTTGCGAATGGTTTTACTTCATGACTACGCCTCTGCACATCAGTCTTTGTTAGAGCACTTGACCTGGTGCCAACCAATTTCTTCTGTTTCTGCAGTAGAAAACATTGTGAAGGGAAAATGATTTACAGGTGCTAAAGCTGTGAAGGCAATGGCAATGAAAGCAATTAAAGAACTTTCACATTTCCAAAAGTGTTATGAACAGCTGTATGAATTTTGGGGCAAGTGTGTTGTTGAATGAGGAGCATGTGTTGAGGGAAAAGACATTAGTAAGTTTTTAACTTTGGTCAAAAAATATATAACCAATTTCGGAAACTTTTTGACTCTGTCTCTTAGAACGTATTACTTAGTACTTTAACCAGTTACACCTTAAGTTGAGAGACGTAATGTTACACACTTGGCTTACATTCATAACTATGGATAAAAGTGTTGTGCTAGCTTCTCCTTCCTCTTCTTACCACAGTTGTGTGCTTGGCAAAGTAGTTGAGAAAATTGAAATCTTTGGATTGTTGCCAATGGCGCAGTGTAGGGGTTAAAGTGGTTATTGCAAGATAATCAAATCAAGCAACATCGAGCTTGGCTGCTACTTGGATGGGTGACCGATGAATGATCCTGTTGTAGCAAGCAGCCCGCCTGCCCGACCATTGGTGGTGGTTCAGAAGTCACCTTTAAGCAGTTGGTCCCCTGATGAAGTGTTAGAGGGGGCTTATTAGCTCTAACTTCACCTGGTAAAATAAGACATTCTTTACTTTTATTTACTTATCCTTTAGTCCAGTGATGATTACAGCTGCCTTAACATATGACGTATGTTAATATGGAAAGTACCTTAATATGGAAAATGTTATTTATTCGTCAACATGTTTTAGCAAATCTCCTTATAAATAGATCCCTTGAGACTCCAGACACGTATTCTAGTGCTCCTTTCACTTTTGGAAGCATGTCTTAAAAATCTCTTTTGAATAGATTTCAGTTTGAGCCCTTTTTATTTTGCATTATGTAAGTCAGGACCCTTTAAGGGGCATCTTCAAATGAGGGAACACCAGAAATTACGTGGTGCAATACCAGGAGAGTAGATAGCCAGACATAATACAGGAATACTGTGTTTTGCCAATATGTTTAGACAAGGTGGAAAGACTCCATTGAAGCATTATCCTAACGTAGCTGTCAGAATTTTGTGGTCCACAATTCAGAATTTTTATGCCAGACTGCTTCATGTAGAACTTTTAAATAGCACTTCTTAGGGATAGTTTTGAGAAAATTACGGTAGTTCTGACATGTATTCATCAATCTTAAGCCACAACTCCTTTTGTTCTGTTGACAAGTTCTATGGAAAAATGTTGCAACAATTCTGCACATGGTCAAATGTTGTCTTTATTGCAATAGGACAAGTACCCAAGTATATGCCTTCTAGCTTTACCATCTTTGATTTGATGCCTCGGTCATTATGGCAGTTTCCATTCTGAGTGGGTTATGTAGTAAATGACGGTGACGAACTACTATTTACTAAGTATCTGCAAAAGAAAATTGGTGACAAGTTTTTCAGGACTTTTGTAGCAGGGGTGAAAGTGATGAGTTTTAGTTGTTCCAAAAGTTTTGTGGGTTGTTGGAAGTTAGTGGTGAGAGATTTTTTAAAGAGATTTTGGGTTTAAAAAGGCTTTGAGGGTTTATTGAAGTTTCTTAGGATCCTGTTGCTAGGCGGTTAGGTAGGCCAGGCAGGTAAGTGGGGATAAATGGTTTGTTGTCAGAGTTGTTTTTAGGCTGGAGTTCTCCACTAGACTGAGCTAGTTGGATTTGGAGTGGTAGTGTATTCTTTGTTGTAAAAGACACTAACCAGTTAGTAATTGTACTTATACTTTTCCTTGGCAAGAGTCCTACCTCTGTAACAAAGAAATCCAGAACTATTCCCATTCAATGCTTAGATTCACTAGTTCCATCACTTTCCTATAGTACAGAATATTTGGCAATTATTCCTGTGGATCCAGCATTATGATTGATCAATTGCAGTATAAACAATGTCCTGTCCAATGACATCACACACCAGGGGGAGGGGGCTTAACCCTTGAAATCCTCTGCAAACACATGAATCTTTATATATATGATTTATATTTTTCCTCCCAAAATATTTTCCACTTTTAAAACCACTGGTTCACTACTAAAGAAGTTTTCCCTCTCCCACATCCTTTCTGCTCCTAAGCTTATAGATCCAAACTCAAAAGAATGGAATGTATCCATCTGAATGGTTCACCAAATCCCTGACCCTCCTGGTCTCAGTATCAAATAAATAATTCCATCTGCTACCATCCCATTTACGTTTTCCACCATTTCACTATTTTAGGTTTGCAGTGCGATATATATATGGGATAATTTTCAGTTTTTTCTTATGTCATTATTTTACATACAAGATTGGGCAACAATGCACAACACCTAGTGTTTAAGAACGTCTCTTCTTTCACACACTCTCAGAAGCCATTAATAATCACATTACAATGTATATTGTGTTACTTTTTTCTAGTGCTCAATTTAGGTAAGTTTTGCCAGTTTATATCAATTTGTCTTAACTTTCTGACCTATAGCCTTGATCAAGCACGAAATTGATTGTGTAAGAAATATAAGTGTATATTTATATTTCAGTACAAAGAACCTGTACCTTTGATGGGCAGGTCAGCTATACTAGGTGAACAGAGAAACAACGACTTCTGCGATGTAGCTTGTGGCAAAGGAGAGATGGGGGACTCAACATACGCCATCACCAGATCAGGCCTACTTTGCGAGTTCAACAACCGTAGATTACTCGACAAGTGGGTCGAGCTCAGGGTATGTAGAACATATTACTAAAGTTTTAATTCTTGTTTAATTATTCATTGATAAATCTTATCTACACAGTAGAGGACATAAAAACATTATATTTTAAGAGTAAAGGATTGTTAATATTATATGCCGTAATAAAATAATATATAAATAAAAAAGTTTATAGTTTAGGGCAAATTTATGTAAACCTTTTAAGATTCATACTGGTATTTTGTAACTGTATTTAATGTAATTTATATATGATTAACTTTTTTCAACAGTAACAATGCATTTTCTTAGTTATCTTTCATTCAACTCAAACAAATTACTTATCAATACCATATACTGTATTATACCATTTTCAGATGTTATATACTAGAAATTTTTATTGGATTTTATGAGTTTTTATTAAAGCGGCAGCTATTTTGAGACTATTACAGAAATGTTTTGCAATTTTTAATCGAAAGCTAGGTTTTAGTAAAATATGTTGTATTACATATTGCAATTCTGCACCTTAGCTCTGTGAACTGTGATGTTTAGTTAAAAAAAAAAAAAAAACACATCCAAATACATAATGATAATCTTAGTCTATTTATAAACATATGCATGTGTTTATATGGTATGAAATGTTCATTTTGACTCAAGGAACAATCTCCATGTTTATTCTAAGCAACAATAAATTAATCAATTTTGTGATTTTATCATCCGAAAAAGAGAATTGTAAACGTGAATAAGTAAAATTGAGAAATTGGAACAAACTAACAAACCAAATAAAGGAAATGTATTTAACAGTAAAATATATATAATTAATTGATTTTAAGATGAAATAAATTTAATTCTTTAAATGCTGATTCGCATATTGAATAACCATTATAAACAACTGTAATAAAGTTTGTATTAGCAATAAAGAAAATTGTTTAATTTATGTGATAAGATGTATTGGTAATCAACCAAGAACATGTGAAAGAGTTCAACAATATTTCCAATTTTCTGAATTTGATAATCAAACAAAACTTTAATAAATAGGTACCCTTAAATAACCCCTTCAATATAGTCTGATACAAACTTGTTTTATTCCTGTGTAAATATCAGATGTTATATTGAAAAATTTGATATAATTTTTATTACATATTCAATGTTCAATGTATTGTTACAGATTTAAATAAATCAGTGTATTTTCACAATTTTCAAATTATCAACATACAGAAACATATGTAGATTAGGTTTTTCACTCTATTGAGGTATTTAACAAAAATGACACTAATTATACTATTTTCATATCAATAAACATTATTTATAAATTACTATTACAAATTCCCTCATCATTATTACATTTAAATAGGTTTTGAAAGTATTTTAGAACACTTACACTTACAAAAATTAACCGAAATCTGTATCAACAATTAAAATCCAAAAACATATTTTATATTGGTTGTCATTATTTTAGTTTTTATATTATTTTTTGGGGTACTGATAAAATACATAACAATGTTACTTTTTATGAACATTAGACTTTTTATTACATACTAAATGTATAACTTATGATTCCGGTTAGAATAGACAGTGATTTGGAATGTTCAGTCCTCATTCTACATGTAAAGATCATTGTGGGTTTCTTCTCATTTTAAACTATTTGATTTGTTTTTGAAGCATGACGAAGTAATAATCACTATACAATAATTATTAAATGGTGTTTTATATAGGGTCTATTCAGTTAGTATTAGGACCGGTTCGCTGTATCCTCAACCGTATCCGATGAAGGGGGGGTCCGACGGGTCGGCCTCGGTAGAGGGGTTCCTCACAACACAGGTGCACTTTAATTCAGTCGCCTGCAGTCATGCACTGAGACAGGAGGTGGATATTTGTGACGTGTAATTTTTTTATGGTGTCATCGTGCTAGCATGTGTTGAGCAATGCTACAATGTGAAGTTTTGCTTTAAGCTCAGGAAATTCGCATTTGAGGCCCTTGAACTCATTAAACAGGCTTATGGGTTGATGCCTTAAGCTGCGTAAGAGTTTTTGAGTGGCACAAAATGTTTAAGGAAGGCCGGGAGCTTGTCACTGCATCGAACGTCTGACGACCGCTCGAACTGATGCTTAGGTGGCCAAAGTGAAAACAGTTTTGGCCTTTGACAGGCGTTTAAACATCGCCTTTATTAGAGAGGAGACTGGCCTTTCAGTTGGAACCGTCCTGACCATTGTAACAGAGAATCTCAATGAGGAAAGTGTGTGCAAAAGTCTCAAGTGAGGAACAAAAACTGTCATGGGTAGAAATTTTACAAGAAAATTTGGACTGCGTCCAGGAAGATGAAGTTTTTCTCGACAACGTTATTACTGGCAATGAATCGTGGGTGTTCCAGACTTCTTGTTCACGCGAATGAGAAAGGAGTTCAAAGGATATCAATTTGACTCCATCAAGGCGGTTTTAGAGGCAACGACAAAAGTTCTCAATAGTATTCCGGAAACCGACTTCCAGCGAACTTTTGACAAGTGGCAGTCATGCTGAATTAAGTGTATCAATAAAGGAGGAATGTATTTTAAAGATTATTAAGTAGTTGTAATGATACCTGCAGTAAATTTTGATTTTTTGAACCAGTCCCAATACTTATTGAACATACCCTCTATATAAAATCACCATTTACTAAGTATTGTCCAACAACCTCTTGAATATATATATATATATATATATATATATATATATATATATATATATGTAATGTAATGCTTGTGTATGTAATGTTTGCCTTGGTACTCTTTGTTCGTGTAGGTAGGGTTTTTAAATTATGTTTTTATGTATATCCATGTTATATATATATATATGTATATGAATTTCTTTATGAAAATCCTCTCCACTCTCCATTTTAAGTATTTTTAAAATAACTCTTAATTATTTTATTGAAGATTATGCAAAGATTTTTATTTTTATCTATGTTAAAGAAGTTAAGAGTGGGTTGCTTATTTTCATTATATCTTGTATATTCATTTGTATTATTAAGAAAAATGTGTATGTAATTTTTTACTATATCACAGTACATACATTATAAATTACTATATAGTGTTATATCATTCATCTTGCCATCTTCTGGAGCCATATGCTTATACTTAGGTAACTTAGATATTATATGTTACTAAACACATATATGCTTAAATGTATGGGTACTTATGTGTATGAGTGTAAGTTTAATGTAGATCGTAAATGTATGAATACTTAAGGGTATGAGTGTAAGTTGAATGTAGATGACTTTGTATGTTGAAAAATATGTATGTTTCTGAAGTAGACTTGATTTTTCTGCAGATTTCCCGTTGTTCCATGATACAACAAAATGTTAGTACTATGTTTTAAGATCTGCAATCTGATCTTTTCCTCAAGTTGATAATTAACTTGATACATAACCATAATCATGGTTAAAATTAACAAGTTACACCAATGCATTGTGATACGCATATGTCAGGAATCACAACATAAATGTTGTGTTTGAACTCCATGCACACTATGTGTAATACAAGTACTCAATGGAACTAACACTGATTATTATAAATTGAACTAAATTCCAACAGAGAATCGTGGTAGGCTTTATCTAGTTTAGTTGATAATAATGTTATTATTATTAGATATAATATGCATGGAGTACACACACAGTATGTGTTGTAATTTATGACATATGGGCGTCACAGCACAATGGTATGTTTTGTTTATTTTAACCTAGATTGTGGTTATATGTTGGGTTAGTTATCCACCTTCTGAGGAAGAGGTCCTGATTAATAGGAAATGTTTGGAAGAATCATACCTCTTTCACAAATCTTCATCTTCAAAAACAAACTTTAATCAAATAATACGTTTCTGGTTGCAGACACCCTGTGCCAACTGTATGACTGTAACCAAAACTTGTATATTTATTGGATGTGCTGAGGGAATCGTCAGATGTTTCAGCCCTCAGACCCTGCAATACATCACCACACTGCCCAGGCCTCATTATCTGGGTGTCGACATTGCTCAAGGAACTAACATAAGGTTTGCCAACACTTAGTAGATTTAACCAGTCTTGTATGAATCTTACCTTTCAGAAAGAACATTTACAATTACGATTTGGTATATTCTAATGTTATTTTTGTATAAATGCTAATTCTAGATTTCATAGATATCTTTTTATTGCAATTAGAATAGAATGGAATAGAATAGAAAAATGATTTGTTTCCAAGAACATATACACATAGATACAGTTGCAAATTGTAAGTTACCCTTTTACAATACTTACTAAGCAGTGATAAAATAAAACAGTTGAAATTTATGACTAATATAATAATATAATTATTATGTGATTACAAACAACTTTTTATTATTTTAATTTTTCAATTTCTTAAGGTTTCAAGATGGTGGCAATTCAAAGTTTGGAAAAGAAATGGTTTTATATGTTTTTATGCATTATAGTGCCAAAAAATAATGTTTTAGAATTCCCAGGTCATTTACGATAATGTTTGTTCTTACACATTTTTTAATACGAGGGTCTTCCAGAAAGTAAAGAACGTTTTGTTATAAGTCAATAAAAACAAAAGATAAGAGCATGAAAATTTATTTATAAATACTTATAAACTTACTCTATTTTTCTACAAAATCGCCGGAACTGTCAAGGCACTTGTTGTAGCGTGGCACCAGTTTTTCTATACCGACGTTATACTGTTCTGCCGCCAAGGAATGAAGCCACGTTTTTACTCCTTCTTTGAGGTCTTCGTCACCCAAAAAAGTTTTTTCCGCCTAAAAACACTTTCAACTTTGGAAACAAGTGATAATCACTTGGAGCCAGATCTGGACTATACGGAGGGTGTCCGAAGATTTGCCATTTGAAAGAATTGAGTTCTGCTTTGGTTCGTGCACTGCAATGAGGCCGAGCATTGTCGTGGATCAGCACCACTTTCGACGACAGCATTCCGCGTCGTTTGTTCTGAATAGCGCGGCGAAGCCGATGCAAGGTCTCGATGTTGGCCTCTGAGTTGATTGTTTCGCCTCTCGGCATGAACTCCACATGGATTAGGCCTTTTCGGTCCCAAAAAACTGTTGCCATCAATTTCCTGGTGTTCAAATTTGGTTTTTCTTTCCTGTTTTTTGTTGGTGAATTAGAGTGATGCCATTCCATTGACTGGAGCTTTGTTTTCGGGGTTCGATAGGAAACCCAAGTTTCGTCACCCGTTACGATGCGGTCAAGAAACGCATCACCTTCTTCGTCATACTGAGTCAAAAACTCAAGAGCTGCTCCCATCCGTTTAGTCTTGTGGACATCAGTAAGAATCTTAGGCACCCAACGAGCACACATTTTCTGATAACCAAGACGTTCAGTCACTATTTCGTGCAAAAGCGACCTTGAAATTTGTGGAAAAAATTCCACTAGACTACTCAAAGTGAAACGACGGTTTTGTTGAATTTTTCCATCAACTTTCGCTGCCAACCCGTCAGTAACGAGTGACGGCCTTCCCCTTCGTTCCTCGTCGTGCACATTAGTTCGACCTTCCTTAAATTGAATGCACCATTTTCTCACTGATGACTCGTTCATCGCATTGTCACCGTAAACTGCCTTAATTTGCCTATAAATTTCAATAGGTCGAACATTCTGTGCATTCAGAAACCGTATCACACTACGCAGTTCACACTTGGCGGGATTTTCAATTAACGCCGCCATTTTAATCTTTCACAGGAGACGCAAACGTGACCTCACTGTACCGCTACTCAGCTCACACTGAGGCAGAAGGTGTGGCTAACGAACAAGCTATCTACCGCGGTGGTGGGGGAACTGCGCCGCCCGTGATGCGCAATCGTTCTTTACTTTCTGGAAGACCCTCGTATCTCCCAAAATTTCCAAATAGCAGGCGTACAAGTTTGAAGTAATATACAACATTGCGGATATTATTGTGAACACTTGAACTGCTGTATGTTTTATATATATATCCAGACTAAACTTGGTGTAAATATAGTACTTGCACACAGTTTGTTGAATGAATTCGTTAGTCAGTTGTAACCAATAGTTTCAAGATGGTGGCAATTCACATTCAAGAAAAAATAGACTTGCTAACGAACTCATCAGAGCTATGTGTAAGTACCCTTTGTACAAGTTAAGTCTGGATAATTTGAAATTATGGCAGTTATCATGTTCACAAACTTGCGTTATATTGCATAAGTCCAAACATACATATATATACAAGGGTCATTTTTATTTTCAACCTCCGATCTCACATCATGACAGCCAGATATGTGGTAGGTCCACAGTGTGCACAGAAGTTGACCGCCCATCTTACCCAGTACAAAATTTGTCACTGCCAAGTTAAAGTAGCTAGTTTGCGCTGAGCTGCAGTCGCATAAACATGGTTGCCTTCTCTTTGACACTGGTACACGATACGGCACATAAGATTAGGCAATACTTTTTTTATAAAACGTCTCCAAGTCCTTTTTACTAAGGTAAAGATGCAACCTTCATCTGTTACGTTGCCGGCAAGAACAGTGGACAAAACACTAACGTAATTGGATGTAAGGCAAGTTTATTGCCACTACCATCATAGAAACAAAACTAATCTTCACATGTAATAAGCTGACTGATGAGAGAGAGTTGTGGGAAATTACCTAGCAAACATCATAGCTAAAACACTATGACAACATAGTTGCCAACTAGTACGAGTTGCAGATAAGTGCATACACTGGCAAGACTGCCTTTCATCAGGGCCGCAGGAACATAATCTGTCCGTTGCCCAATCTTTTATGACAAAATTATCAACCATAACTTTATTAGTAATAGTATCCTTAATCACTTAGAACAATAAGTATGTAAATATACCAAATATATTGTATAAAGTTCATTTATTCTGTTGTATTGTCTATGAAAATACCAAAAGCAAAGTAAACCTGACAAAATATATGGAGCACTGTTGGTGAAAAGTGCAATGAAAATTAGCATTATCTTTAAAACCCACATTATGAACAATCACCACTGTCTTATTAACACATTCACTGCGGATGACAAAATTACTGGTGGCAGAAAATGCGGGATTTTTTTTTTTTTTTTTACTTACCCAAAATGGAGTCAGGATAGCCGAAAGGGTTGTCCAAGGTATCCCGGAAGCTTCGTTGGCCGGAACGGTTGACGTCATGTCCGTGCCGAGTTTGCTCGTCATCCGCACCGGGTGCCGGTCACCGTGTTGTATGTGCTCGCTGCGCACTAGGTTTCGGCACAAACACTCGCGAATTACACGTATATAGTACATGAATGACACGTAGATTGTACATCAATTACACGTAGATAGTACATCAATTACACGTATATATTACATACTAGTTTGAAAAATATACAACATCAAAAACAGTTAACACTCCCCCCTCTCAGAGTAAAAATTAGAAAAAAACTATATACATCCCCACCCACCGCCAAAGTCTAAAAACTACTTATTTGCCCTCGTGATACTTATCAAAGCAACCGAGTTCACACAGAGCTGGTTCGTCAGGGCACACTGCACAATAGTATACTGTTTCCTTACGCTTGCCTTCTTGGTAGCAAACGCGGCACCTCCGGGTAACTGACTTGCCGTTTCCTTTGCGCTTCATTGATTTGGAGAGACGATGCATGCTGTTGCGAGTCGGTGTGATGAGCAGTGGGGCTTCCTTTGGAGGGAGCAGGTCTTCAAGTACACGAACTCGGAAGTCATACAGGGACAGCCTATCTGAGTTGTACATGTTGTACAGATAAAAAGAATTTACAACAACAACCTGGAGAAAGTGCACAAAAATTTTCTTGTGCCATCGCAGGGTCTTGCGCTCACAGGGGTAATACGATACCATTTGGTCCAAGCGGTCAGTCCCCTTCATGTAAGAGTTGTAGTACATGATTGGTTTTGGCAGCGTTCGTTTTTGGTTTCTCCGGTTGGTGGTTTGGACCATCTCGTTGTCATATTGTGTGGAGATGTAGGTCACCGTCCGCTTATCCCTCCATTTTCCAATCATGACACTTTGGGCATAGTTTGCTATTGTTTCACCTTTGCCCAATGCCTTTGCCTTCACCGCTGGAGGTGTATGGAGTCTGTCGATGCGTAGGGTGCCGGTAGTGTAGGTTGAATGACGTAAAAGTTTGGATGATAAGACAAAACTATTATAAAAATTATCCATGAACAGGGAATGGCCTTTCCCCAGGAAGTCCCTCATCAGCTTCATGACGACTTTGACGGTATGACCTTTGCCACTACAAGAGTCATGACTCCCCGTGTAAACATGGAAGCGCAGCATGAGTCCCTCGGGTTCATTCAGGGAATAAATTTTGATCCCATATTTGTGGCGCTTGCCCTTTACGTACTGGCGGAAGACCAGTCTGCCACGCCACAGTACCATCTCTTCGTCGATTGTCAGTTCACGGTCGGGATAATAGATCTGTCGCATCTTATTGTTGAAATATTCAACAATATTTTGAATTTTAAAAGACCGGTTGTTAGCAGGTTCAGGGTGATCAGGGGTATCAACTCTTGAATAATGCAGACATCTCAAAATGCCAAGAAATCGATCTCGAGACATGTACTCCTTGAACATAGGAAAGTTCAACAACCGATGAGTTTTCCAATAATCGTTCAATCGATTCAATCTGACGTTGCCAGTCAACAGTAGAAGGCCTAAGAATGTTCTTAGTTCGGCCAACACTAAGTCCTTCCATTTGGTTATGCGAGACGCGGGAGTAGTGGTGGGGCCACAAAATAGTTCCAGGGCATACAAGTTGGTTTGTCTAATAATATTCTCTAAAAACACGGTGTCAAGAAGGAGATTGAACCAGTCAATTGGTTTATTGTCACCTGGAATGGGAACGAGCAAGCCAGGTTGACCAGTAAACGGCAGGTCACGTAAACCAGCCATGTCGCTGGCCGTGTCAGCCCACTGGGGGTGGGGGATGCCGCCTTCACCGTCGCTAGAACTGTTCGAACTCGACTCATTGTCTTCATCAGATGAAAAATTATCGTCAATAACATTATCGTCTTCCTCCATTATAAGTACATACACTTACACAGTCAACAGACACTATAATCCACTCACACAATATCGCAAAGCATACACAACAAACGAAAATGGCGAACCGGGGACGAATCACACCAACTGACTCACCGAAACTGGCACACCTCGCTATGAGTGTTACAGCCTTCCCAGGCAACTGCTCAGCTCACACTGGGGCAATATGAAAGCAGCTGCTGTATGACGAGTTCGCTCGTCCACCGCCAGGCGCGCCAGGTTCGCATGACGAGCATGCTCGTCACCCGCAGTGAATGTGTTAACTGTGTTTACACCCTCAGTTTTTTGTATAAATCCAGATTGCTGGTGTGACTTTGTTTTTTATGTAATTAGTAAGAATTTGCTCCACTACAAGTACTAATTGTTTATGGAGAAGTCAAGTGCTAGTACAGAATCATACTTTTTTGGAATTTTGCCAATATTACCAGTATTTATAATAATTAGGGATGGCCAATACTAAAAATGTTTTATTCCGATACCAAAACCGTGATCTTAATTCTTGATTCTAAATTCAACAACGCCTCCTGTTTTTTTATTTCACTAATAATATAACATACTAAATGGTTTTGTATTGTTATATTAAATAAACCTGTAGAAACGCCAATCAAACATTTAATAACCACTCTTATCCATGACAAAACAATTTTAAGATATGAACAAATAGGACAAGGCAAATTACAAGGCAAACAAAATTAGCGATTGTGCGGTTGTTTACCACTGAGCAGCAGATAGTAGACATGCGGTGATGCACAAATATATTCATAGTAAAGAGGAACTGTGCTGTGACCTAAATATTATTGACAAAACTTCAATATTGTGTTCATTTGATTATCTACCTATGGTTTTCTCTACACAAAGTACAATGTGTTTTAGTGATCGGTAATTTTTGTACTGCATATCAGATGTTATACAAAAATAGACGCAGCAGACTCATGGTAATGCACCAATATATAGATATAGAAAATTAACTAAAATCAAAGTATTATTTACAAGACATAATTTGTTAATTTTGTTATCTATGTTCACCTTTTCATACACAAAGTATGACAAAAACATGTGTTAGTGGTTGGTAATTTGCATAATGCTGATCAGTAGTCAACTGCAAATAGACATAGCTGACTGGTATCGGATTCAAGTGAAAAGTGCCAAGATATTGAGAATTATCGATACCTCATTACCGTTTATCAAGTTAGTAAGTATCAGAATTGACCCATCTCTAATAATTATGTAATGTCTTTTATGTTTTTATATTCTGTTTTCAGCCATACAACAACACATCCTAATAATGCAAAGTATCCTGATACCATTGCTGTGACATATGATGAAAAAAACCTGAAGCTCACCTGTGTCTACAATGACCATAGTCTATACATCTGGGATGTCAAAGATATCAAAAGGGTAATTGATATATTCATTATACCATGTGATAGATGCTAAGAAAATACAAAGTTATATTGCAATATAATCAAATTGACTATTCTTCATTATTCAGTTTCTGACTAGTACTTAAATTTTTTAATATATTATACCAAGACAAGAGAATAGTTGGATTTGATTTGAATACTTGACATTTTGAGTTCATGATCCAAAAAGGCAATCTGTGATAAATTAGACATACAAAATCAACAAAAATTTCGATATATTCTGGTTTTTGTTTCCTAACTAATTGCGTTAATTCAAAATAATCTGTTTAACACTAAAGTGATTCCATGTATATAATGCAGTTGAAGTTCCTGATCTGCCCTCAAATACCATAAAAACTTCTTGCTTTAACTTGTTCACTGCAAGGTCTCACTGTTGAAACATTGAGGATCTTGAAAATTTGCGTGTTTCATGTTATGACATCTGTTAATACTTCTCTGCATTATAAATGTGAAGTAGGTTGTAATGTAGAGTAATATTGTTTTTTTTTTACAAGATTGTCCAAGTATATTGTACTTCATCCTTCATCATCATTTGTTTTGTTTGTGTCTTTGTACTGTGGTTAGAGTATATTGTAAGTGGACTTTAGTGGTGTACTTGTGTTTTGTAAAAGTACTTTAGTGCTGACATTTTTTTAATATAATTACATGACATTGTTTATGCTCAGTTATGTGCTTGTAAAATTATTTCTTTTCGTAAACCAACAGTTCAATGGAGGGGTTGTAAGTGATGAAAATATTGCCTCATATCATGAAATTATGTCAGAAAATATTTTAAAATGTTTGAAACATATGTGAATAACGTTGTGAAAGCAATGATGATTAATTATATAGATCAGGCACATTAGAATAATAATCTTTTTTTGTCCTTAAGTACAGACATCCAATTAACAAAGTCAAGATTGAGATAACATTACAAAAACTAAGATTATGGAATGGATAGAATTAATACCAATACTGACAGTGATGGAAAAAATAATTCTTTACTAAACGTAAATTATGCAAAATTATTTATACGATATATGTTATTAACCTGCCAGTCATATGACTCACATTAAAAAAAAATACAAAGGGAAAATCACATAAAAACGTAAGGTAAATGATTCACTTTTACCTTATCTAAACCTTATCTGTTTAAATATGTCTTTTAATTATTTGTTTTACTTAATTTAAAGAACACAGAAGATAGAGGTATAATAATAGATATAGAAGAAAATCCATTGATCATCATTGTATATCAAATGAACGTATGGAACATATCTGGTAGATAGATATTTATGTATAACGCCCAAAAGTCCACCAGTTTCAAATTCAAAAACTTATTTATTTCCAAATAAAGAAATTACAATGTCATAATATATTAATTTATACTATAATAATTTTTTAATATGATTTTTAAATAAGCATTTCTTGAATTATAGGAAAAAAAGTATCCACATATGCAAGCAATGTGTGGATACGAATCATAGAAAAAAGGATAGGTCAACCTGAATTGCGGATAAAATTTATTCATGTACCTATGATTCAGATATACAGAATACAATAAAACACATATCCACATACATACATGCATGCATATACATACAAATTTATACATACATTAATACACACACATACATAAACCTTGCTCCTTGTGTAGTAGAGTGAAGTAAAAGGCCTAGGTTGGTACAACAGATGAAAACCTCCTATCTGTAATTGGACGTAATAATGTTCTCTGTTGCCTCTCCTCCCAAAGTCACAAGCCAGTTAACCAGTACCTTCTTATACATCCCAATTTTTATGTTATGAAAATGGTCTCGGCAATTTTCTAATAAAAATGTGCATTATATAATGAAAATTCGTTAATGTCAAGCTTTTTCTTTAATCTGTCTGTTAGGATATTTACTGAAACCGAACTCCAAGTTCCGTACCTGTGGTTAGTTCATCTAAAAATTGTGTTATTGTTCTTATACTTATACAAAACCAATGTTTTTATATAAAGATGCCTAACACCCAAAACTCCCATGTCATTAAAAAGTGCAGATGATGCATAACCTTTACATAGGGCAGCCTTAATAATGGCCGTCTGGACAACATTTATTGGTTCTAATACGGATTTATAGGCAAAAAGCTATGGTACCGGCCAATAACAATGATTGACAATAAGCAAAAAAGCAAGTTCCAAATCATTAAAATTTTAAATTTCACAGTTGTCTAAATTCAAAAATAAATTTTCATTTTTCATGTGATCTATATGCACTGCCCAATGCATCCGTTTATCAAACATTATTCCTAGGTATTTATATGAATCGAATATATTGTCACAACCGCATGTTTCACTTGAAAAACAGCCACAGGAATGAAGTTTAGACTATTGCTATTAAAATCATTATTGGCTCGTAATGAAATTGGCAAGAATTTCGTTATGGAAAAATTTAAAGATAATAAGTTTGATCAAACCATTGTTTAACTATTGATAGGCCATGTGATGCCTTAGTTTTAACTTCTCCCCTATTTTTTTCTTCGTATAGCATCTGCTGACCAATAACGACTATTGTTCCAGGCAAAGGATATACATATTGCAGTAAGAAAAAGTAAGACTCAATATATAGAGTGTATTCTTTTGTTTTATTCAACCTCTCAGTCTTGGAACAGAATTGGCTGCCCAATTCAATTGAATATTTTTGTACTATTTCTTTAGGAAAGATGTCAGCATATTGTCATTTTTTCTTTGCAGAGAACATTGTGATGGAAATGCATACCTTACGTGCTTTAAAGCAAAATGTTCCCTCAGTTTGAAACAAATTCAGATGATAATTTTATTTTCAATAGGATATAATTCCTATCATCTTTCCTTCCTTGCTAATTTATGGATTTATTATACCTTATTAATGCTTATATCTTGTTGCTTGATGGGACTAATGCAGATTGTATTTGCCTTTAGTCAATAAAATTCTTGATTCTTGTCTACACTGGAGAAAGGAAGTTAAAATTGAAGAAAAATTTGTAGTAATTAAAATGTTTGAACTGTCAATGGAACTAAGGTCTTAGTTTTGTATCTCTGGCTCTCAAGGTTACCACACTTTCACAGTGTGCAATATTTTCTTGTGGGTATTCGTACTTCTGAACTATTAACCCTGTTTTCTAACCAAAACTTTTAACAGTTGAATGTTTTTTAGTGAAATCTGACAGAGCAAAAAGTCTACAAACCTTCCTTCCGTAATTACTTGTGAGACCGCAATACTCACCATTGTTAATGTTTGGATTGCAGGTGGGAAAGACACACTCATTCCTGTATCACTCAGCCTGTATCTGGGGTGTGGAAATGTACCCAGATGGAGTGGCAAACCCTGCCATGCCAGCAGGTTCCTTCCTAACATGTTCCAGTGATGACACAGTCCGAGTCTGGAACCTAGACCACCCTGACCCCCACACCAACCCCAACTACAGGAAAAATATCTACAGCAACGTAAGTGCTCAAAGTCTATCCATGGTAAAAAATAAAAGTCTAAATGTTTTACCGTGTATATGAGTATATATAGTAAAGTGTATGACTAATATATTAGTGCCTCTTTTGATTGTGGTGGCACTAGATTCTATAAGGCATAAGGCAAGTCAATTTTTTTAAACCCACATTCATATATGTATTAAAGAATTATAAAAAGTTTTTCAGGTCATAACCCTTAGCCTGTTAATAAAAAAAAGTTGTAGCATAGGGGCAACACAACACTGATTAGCTATTAAAAATATAAAAAAGCCACTTTCCTAAACACCATTATTTCTGATATCATTATTTTTTATGTACTAGTACTATTCAATAATATTTATTTTTAACATTGAGGTTATTACAATACTACAAAAACTATATATTGCTATTTTATGTATAGAAAATACTTGTGCCACAAAAGCTCTGTTACGGGTATAAATATCTGAAATGTACACATTGTAAGCAGTTTTATATTTTATTGTGCATTGAAAAAAAACTAAAATAAAAATTCAAATATTGACCCTATCTATGCCAACGTCTATGTGAACGTCAGGTGCTCAACTATTGGCCGTGTCACACAAACGTCATGAATTTTTCATTCTAATTGGTTATAGTACTTCCAATCGTCATGATATTCAATCCAATCATAGTAAGTTAGTTGCTTTATATGTTCACAGTGGTTTTATACTTTAGGGAGTGTTTACTTCCATGGTATTTGTGTTTTATTTTAGCTGTGAAGCTATTGGATTACTTGTCACTGTCAAGATTGCGTTGGTGTTCATGTTTGTTTCCATACCGGTTTTACATATTTCTTTTGATTTTATAACAGTTTTTGTTGTTGTTTTATTGTCGTTTTTGACTTAGTAGAATGAGTAAAAGAAAGCGAGATAGAACACCAGTAAGTTAAAATACGCTGTTTTGTTGATTAGCTGAAGCTGGATTAGATGTCTTTAGAACAACCCTCAATCAATGTAGTGTAAATAATGTACATAGCTCAATAAAGTGTTAGTTTTGTGTTGTTTATAAATAAAACACGAAGTAAGCTTGAATTACAAACTAGTTTGTAAATATGTGTTAGTTATTTACCTGAAGAAGAGATCAGATTGCAGATCTCAAAACATAGTGTTACTGATTTTTTGTTTCACTGGACAATGGAAAATGTCCAGAAAATTTCCTGTTGCCTAACTAAGTTTATCCATTCATTGCACTTTGAAACAGTAATTATGGCAAATGGAAGAACAAAAGGTTTTCTAATTCTGATTCAATTTCTTGATCAAACTTGTGATGTATAGAAAGAATTTGTTGTAGAATGAGTTGTTTATTTTAATCTCATCAAATGTTTTTTAAGTATGTTACTGTGGAATTTCTATTGTGTTTTAATGCAGCTTTGAAGTTTTTCATTTCATATTTCAGTTATAACTAAACTTGTCCAAGTTGGTGGGTTGGTAAACAAAAATATTTAGAATATTACTCATGGAAAATCACATTACAATAGGTATGACTTTCTCACAGGTCCAAATAAAAAAAATATTCCAAACCTACAAAGCCAAATATGTTTTAAAAGTATCTAATATCATAAGAAATTATAAAATCAAAACAACAAGAAAAAATAGAACATTACCTTTTGAAGATTGTACTCTATCCTCTTCTTCAGATATCAAAAAACATCTTATGATGTAAGATAAATATGCACAAACAATTAAAACCAAAGGTAAACCCGACCATTACAAGTCATACATTAGAAAATCTAGCATATACTTGAAAGTCCAGAGCAGTCAGAAGAAGAACAAATCATGTCACTGTACAGTCAGGGGTCACTGCACAACACAATGTACACACTGGGGAAATTGAGAGACTGAGGAAAAATCAACATCAGCACATTCCTGGTCGTTGTGGCAGGTCATTTGAAACAAAAACAGACGGACATCTTCAGCCTTACTTTCTTTCTTGATCTTAAAGTAATAGTGTGGTTTAAGTTTTATTAGCTGAGGTTTACTATGTAGGTTTTTTAGCCAATTATTTTTGTTAATACTGGTAGCCAAAAAGACCTAACTTCAACAGAAGCTTGATTTAGTGGTTGATGTGCTAATTTTAAGCAGGAAGCATCAGTTAGTTTACATTTGAAAAAAAATCCCCTTTTGGTTAATTATGTTAGCTTCATTCAGTGGGATGAAGCTGAGAATTGTCATGTGATGGTTTTCAGACCAGTACTATAGAGCAATTTTAGACTTTTCCACGTAACCTTTTTCTTGTATACTCTGTATGTTTTTAACTGTCTCATTTAGTTGTATTGATGAAATTAAATTAGGATATTGCTATTTATACACATTTAATGTAAATATGGGATAATGTATGATATTATCAATCAGACTATGAGGCACAAACAAAATGTGGGTATGATTTAGAATTTTCTCTTAACATTCTTTTCCACTGTAAAATAAAGTATTTCATATCTCTTATCAAGCAGTAATAAGAATATTCTAGTTCACAATTAATCCATTCTGGAGTATTCAGAACCTTGATTGCTTTAAATTTAATTGTTGTATTATTTATTACACTATTGCAGACACCTGTGCTAAATTGGTAAAATACTTATAATTCTCAATATTCACTATTTTTATTACGTATTGATTAAAACAATGTCATATGTCTAACTAAACAATCTCAAGTCAAAGAATATTTGATCAAGCATATTTCATTATACTAGTTTTCAGTATATAATGTTTTAAATTCAGTTAATTTTTCCCTTTTTTTGTAAGTTTATTTTTGTTCCAGGAATTATTAAAAGTAATATATGTTGATCCTGACATGAACTTTTTAAAAGATTTGGATATCACAAAAGGAGAGAAAGGTGATTCAGCATCATATGATGGACGAAATGGAGTACGTTCGATAAGGATAAGTCCTGACGGAAAACACCTTGCGTCAGGTGACAGGGAAGGCAACATCAGGTATTTATCATAATCATATTAATTGATGCAAATATTTTATTACATCAATACCATTATTCGATTTTCTGTGATACAGTCTCTTACTGAAAAAATTTGAATGTTATGAGTTTAAGGAAGTTTTTAATTTATTTTTCAAACTTATCTGAAATTGGGATAGCACAAAATCAAAATAGGTGATAATAAAAGCAAGATATTTTACTCATGGGGAGGGAGGTTCATACTAGTGTTTATTATTTTAAATTTATGTAACTCTTTTAATTATTTATAATAATGTTGTCTGAAATTGTTCTATTTGTTGATGATACAACAGGAAAAACACCAATCTAGAGTATTCTGCACAACAATCAATCTTTGATATGTTTAATTGTTTCCAAAGCACCCGTTGAAATTGAATATTGCCAAAACATTAATAATTTAAGTGTCCAAAAATGAAATTTGTTCCTGAATTTCGCTGAGGCTAAAATGGTGTGACTTTTACTACATGAGAAGAAAACACAGTATCATTTTCACTTCACAGATTAACTTCTTTAGGATCAATCCTTATTATGTGGGATTGCATTTATTTAATGAGTTATCTGACAACTTAAAGGTTGAGAACTGTTTTCGCTACATTCATTAGACAGGTTGAAAATATAGTATTGACTAAGTGTTATATAAAGCAGAACACTTAAAACTTAAATTATTTCAATTGCTAAACAGAAATAATCCAACTATTGTAATTATATATTCTGAATTTTTATCTCTATAGTTGTTTAGGTGTTGATTTTAGATGCTTTATTGTTGATGCAATTATGCTCATTAGCATGTACATTGCAAGCAAGATATACATCTCTCCATTTGTGCAGGGGACCCACTTCCACATTGTCGAGAATTGTGAAAATACCATGCCTCTCTGTGACATTTCTTGATCGGCGTACCGATTTGTTTCTGTAACTATAAGGTCAACAAGATAGTCATCAAAGAAATATTGAAAAGTATCAAGAATACTATCTTTTTCAATATTAGGACCACTATTTTCAGTAAAAATTTCCCTCTGTCCATGAAACGTTTCCATTCCCTCCCAAGCCATATCAGGTTGCTTTCTAGGTTTATTTTTTCTGCGATTTGTGTCCCCTCTGCCCAATTCTGGCTCATTTTCTGATTCTGAACTAGCCCTAAATTCATTTTGGATTTCTTGTTTAGCGTAGTCAACTTCATCATCTGAGGAATCATCACTGTCTATAAGCTGGTCGATTTCACTACCCCAGTGAACAAGGTTGCTTGCCAGCCTACTTTCATCATTTGCAGCTTTACTTGTACTTGGCCCAGACATAGTAAATTATTGTACTAGCAATAATAGTGGCCTAATAAAGTATAAAACACTATAAACTTAATGTTCCTAAGCTTCCAATTATCCTAAATCATTATTACAACTAGCAAAATCAAAACCTAACCGCAATACATTGTCTTGTGAAACTAACATTTCAATGTTATTCTCACTACAAAACTCACAAAACCATTTACAAATTAGAATGTAAGTCATTCACACACGTTCACAATATCACTAATAATAATAATTGCGTCGTAATTGCAATTATAACCATAGAAAACAACAATACATGATGTAAACAAACCTAGCGGGTTGACTATTTTAGCCGGCGGCACTCGAACTGCGCAGTGACTGTTTGTCATCAGCTGACCCACTATAGATTGTTTTGCTAAACGGAATCGATAACAATAAATCGATATATAACTTAACCATTTGATAGTTTAACTCAGTAGCTTTAAAACGAGTATGCGTTTAGAATATATTAGTCTAAAAATAACCGGTTATTTGCTGAACAAACAATCAAATGTCACATAACGTACCGCGTACGTCGCGGTGCGAGCTCATTGGAATAACGTAAACGTACCATGTACGTCGCAATTCATTGAAGGGTTAAACAGCTGAAAAGAAACTGCCTCTGAGAATATAAGATAAATAATTTATATTTTAAATTTTGTTATTAATAATTAAATTATTATTTATATGTAAAAATAATTATGTTTTCATTAACAATAATGTTTACTCTAAATAAGTTTTAATTTAGAGGCAATATAAATTTGTCAACTTTTTGGTTTGATGCAGAATCACAGATCTTCACACATTAGAAGAGCATGTAAGGATCGAAGCCCATGATGGAGAGGTTCTCTGTGTAGAGTACAGCAACACCAATGACTCACATAGTAAATATCTGACTTCTGCATCCAGAGACAGGCTAATCCACGTTTTCTCTGTTGACGAGGTATAATACATATTTAGTTGTTTTTCAACAGGAAGGTGGTCTGTTTTCAGGATAATTTAGGGATTAAGTGTATATTTTTATGTTTTAAACATTATTGTTCTAATAGGAAGGTGCAATTAGGTAGAAACTAAAACTTTTCTTTTAAGTTTTAATTGTGATTTGGGCTCATTATTAAAATTAAACCAATTAAAATCAACACACTCCCCTGGCAAAAAATACCAAGAGTAACAAAATAGAACATTAGCATCTTTTTGCTTTACTTTCTTATTAATTATATAATAAATCACTGTGAGTAATTTCTTAGTTTGAACACTTTTCGCATTGTTACCACTGAGATTCTGCAGTTTGTACAGCTTATGACATCAGAATTTGTTGCAAAAACCATTTTGTTTAAATTAAATTTTACTATACAATAGATATTGGGATGTATTATATATTATTTGTAATAAGTTAATCTAATTTGAATATTAAATATTTTAGGATCGTGTTTTAATAGTGATTAATTCTCAATGAAAAAATGAGAATTTATAGAATTTTGCTTCAGTAAAAATAATTACAGTAATTAAAAGGCAGAACAATAAAAACAATATCATACAAATATTTCAAAAACTAACATGTGTATAAATTGTATTTCTGGACAAGAGTATCTATACACAGTATTTGACAAACCACTATGTATAAAGATGATATAGTAAAATATTCACTTTACAAGCTTACTTTCAATAACAACACATAAAGTGATACTAAAAAGTAATCAAAGCATTTAATATAATGTACAATGTATGTTTATTGTATTACTTCACTATTCTTATTACAAAGTTCAATATACTCTGTTAATAGTTTTGTTTTCCCCCAAAGTTACTAAAAACTTCAGAATAAATAACTTAATTGTTATATTAATTGGTTATTGATGAAATCAGGGTGTTTAAATCAAAACAAGGATTCTTCAGAAATAGATCTTTAAATTTCATTAATTAAATAGTTCTTTTTATTTATTGTTTTAAATATCATGCTTTACTTCTTATCAAAAAGTACGAGGGGGTACCCAAAAAAAACCGGAATTATTTTATAAAAATTATATATTATCAAATTTTTTACAATACGACCTTATCTCCTTCAAAATAATCTCCATTACAACTAATACACTTGTCCCAACGGTATTTCCATTGATCAAAACATTTTTTGTAGTCATCTTTAGAAATGGCTGCAAGCTCGAGCTTCGTTTTTTTCTTAACCTCTTCAACGCTGCCAAATCGTTGACCTTTCAAGCCTCTTTTCATGTGTGGAAATAAAAAAAAGTCGCATGGAGCGAGGTCAGGCGAGTAAGGTGCGTGGGGCAGCGGAACCATGCCGTTTTTGGCTAAAAACTGCCTAACTGAAATGGCTGTGTGTGCCGGTGCGTTGTCGTGGTGGTGGAACAAATTTGGCAGCAACCCTTTTCAGTCCTAAATCTCCTGTTAAAATTCGCTGAACCGAGCTCCAAGTTAACTCACTACTCTCTGAAAGTTTCTCAATTGTCTGTCGACGGTCGGTGAGCACAAGTTCACGAATTTTCTCAACATTTTTGTCCGTTCGAGAGGTTGATGGACGTCCAGAACGAGGTTTGTCTTCAATCGACATGTCGCCATTTTTAAATCGAGCGAACCACTCGTAGACCTGAGTTTTCCCTATAGCATCATCTTTGTAAGCTGTATTCAACATTAAAATAGTTTCTGCAGCATTTTTACTAAGTAAAAAACAAAATTTCACAGCTGTACGTTGTTCACTTAAACTTGCCATGACAAAAAACGAAATAAGAACAAAACAGGGTTAGCGAAAACAGTCACTACGAACGAACAGAATGCACTAGGACAACGGAACTGGGGTCACTGAGCTCGCAATGGGTTGCGCGACACACGCCTAGTGGCAGGAATGTGTACTACACGCTGCCGGCTGCCAGCAATACAATTCCGGTTTTTTGTGTGTACCCCCTCGTATATTATTGTAATTTTGGATTTTTAAACAGTATCATACCAATTAAACAATTCTTCTGTGCAGGCTGCTGAAATAATGTGATTTAATCAAAAACACTTAGCATCAAGTAGAGTGTAATTCAGCATTCTAATGGTTTACATACCTTTCCTTTCAAGTCTGACATTGCTCCAGACACACAACATTAGAATGATTTTACATGTAAAATCATATGACAAAAACTTGTAAGTAAAAACATTTTTCAATTATTTAAAGCTAAACAGTATATACCCAATGTTTCCACACACCGTTTCATTCCTAAACAACACCAAAGAGCAATTTACCAGCTCATTTCAGCAGCAAGGCAGTGGGGATTGTTTTGTATGTATACAAAATCATTATTGTTTTTAATAAGTGTTGCATCCTTGGAACGTTTTTAGTTGTTAAGACCAATTTGTTTCCTTTTTGTGAAACAAATTCACATACTGAACAAATTCATAAAAACTGCAAAGTTGCAAATTTAATATTTCTATTTTCATGTTATTGTAATTAGGTTTTTGTTCTGGCAGGGCTATAAACTTGTTCAGACATTGGACGACCACTCATCTTCAATAACAGCTGTACGGTTCCTCAACTACAACAACCAATTGCAGATGATATCCTGTGGTGCAGACAAATCCATTATCTTTCGCACTCTTGATCAGAAAATGGTAACATCAGAACATCAGGTACATTTCTCTGATATATAGAAACCTTGAACATTGCTTTACATAGAAATGGATAAACCCTTTCAGATCATAAACATTTTTACCCTTGTTAGATAGATCTCATGATTCTTTTAGTAATTTTAGGATGTATACATTTAAATTTTAAACAGCTCTTTATGTTTAATTTACTAAAAAAATTGTTACTTTTTGTTTAGGATTGTTGAACAGTGTATGAAAACAGTTTTTAGATCAAACGGCTTATGTTTTATTATTTAAAAAATATATATCTATAATTAAACATACAGGGTCTGTTCAATAAGTATCAGGACTAGTTCCAAAAATCCAAATTTATTGCAGGTTTCATTAAAATTACTTAATAACCTTAAAAATACATTCCTCCTGCATTGATACACTTATTTCGGCATGTCTGCCACTTTTGAAAAGCCCTCTTAAAGTCGGTTTCTGTAGCACTGTTGAGAACCTTTGTTGTCGCCTCTTGAACCTTGATGGAGTCGAACCGCTGTCCTTTGAGCTCCCTTTTCATTAGTGGAAACAAGAAAAAATCTGGTGGAGCCAGGTCTAGGTTTTAGGGGGGGAGGCAACGTTGCCACGCCAAATTTTGCCAGCAGCTGCTGCACAACAATCACCGTGGCAGTCAAGTCTGAGACAACGTCAGATACCAGATGCTGCAATAAAAGGAAGGTGAACTGGACTAAACTCAAAATTTAATTGAATCAACCCTTCCTACCATAGCTACGTTACGTGTACCTTAAGCATCTGAGGTGTTAGACTCAAACTCACCGAGAACGCTCTGTGAGATGAACAAATACTACACAAGTGATCATGCACGATGAGAAGATATTGTTGGCCTATGCCTTGTACTTCTGATATACTAATACTAATAACAATGTGACAAGATCATACATGTTTGCAGATGACCTAGCAATCTTACTGAATTGTAAAAATCTTAATGTAGTAAATGATTCTCTACTAGTCGCTAACTCAATTGTGAATGATTGGTGTGCGGCGAACGTCCTCTGTGTAAACCATGAGAAAACTCAGGAGATTAATTTTAATTTACAACATAAACCAAACCATGATAATGTAAAGTTTCTAGGTGTTCACCTCCAAGAGAATCTGAAATGGAACAGGCATATAGAAGTTTTATGTAAATAATTAGCAAAAGGCATTTTTGTGTTGTTAAGATTGAGATTAATTGTAAATATTGAAACATTAACTGCAGTATACTATGCACACATCCAGAGTCATTTGTCCTATGGAGTTATTGTATGGGGCAATGATCCTAACACCAAAAGACTTTTGATATTGCAGAAGAGAGCTATTAGGATAATGTGTAATGTAAACAATAGAACCCATTGCAAACCTTTGTTTAGACAATTAGAGGTGTTGCCTGTGCCTTCTATATTTGTTCTGGATGTATTACTGTATGTTAAAAATAACTTGCAGACAATAACAGTAAATAGCTCTATACATAATTACTTTACTAGAAATTGTTCTAATCTTAGAGTAAACTACTGTACCTACCAGTGTACCAAAAATAGTTTTGTAGAGATAGGTATTAAAATTTATAACATGTTACCAAATCATATTAAATGTCTAGATTTTATTAGGTTTAAGAAATGCTTAAAAAATATCTTAGTAAATCTAGCAGCATACAGTTTAGATGAAGTTATAGATCATATTGAAGCTAACATAGCCTAGTTATGAATATTTTACTTTTATAATACAATTTGTTTTGTATGTGATGACGATGCCATGCATACCACATTTGTAACGGCAATAAAATTCTGATTCTGATACATCAGCCTTATTTGTTGGTTATTTCCATACTTTCCTACTTCCGCTGTGTGTAAACTGCAGAAACTTCACTTACCACCTGAGCCATTTGCCAATTACACACAAGTAATCACTTCTTTTACTAGCCATATCAGACTTATGGCATCCTCCTGAGTGCCAACCAACTGCTTGTCTACCACAGTCCCACCGTGTCACATACTACACTTAACAGGATTGAAGGTAAGCTACATCACTGTAGCCGTCTGCTCAACCCAATACAAAACTGTCCAAAGATCCCACTTTGACTAATTAAACAAGAGAGATGCCCTCGTAATACATTTTTTCCAGCTAAAGACAAATAATTTATATGATTTTTCATAATCTGAAAGTCAGCATCTTGAGACATGGCCCTCAAAATTCAATTCATAATGAGCAAAAAATGTTGATATCAACAGAATGCACTGTCTTACAACATGTTCCACATGATAAATCTATGATCTCTTGCCTACCACTTCAAATACCACCAAACTTTACAAATGTGGTTTCATCACATGCAGTACTATGAAAATTCTTTCAGCACCACTAAAATGTTAGCAATAGCACAATGACTCACACTGTCAAACACCATAATGACATCCAACGAAGCATTTGTGAAGCTGACTAAATTTGTATTGTGCTCCCAACAAAATAGCACTTAAGACTGATACATTGTCACTCACCATTATAAAAGCAACATTAACATAAGTTCATTATGTCTCTCTCCTGAAGGTAGAGTCTTATAAGATAAGATCTTACAAGTATGTCTGATGACCACTGACTCTGACTGGATGCTGATAAATCAAAACTTGGGTGCGTGAACAAAATCGAACTTTAAAAAAATAAAAGTTGTCCTAATAACTAAAAGATTGTCTTGAAAGCCTTCAGAACCAGGAGTAGGGTTGAATGAGAGGGCTGCAATAGATGCTGGAACCACATTCCACTGCTTAGGGTTGACACCCTCAAATCTAATACAGAAAAGAGAAGAATCTTGATGGCCAGAACTGAAATGCTAGGCACTAACCCATCAGGGACATTGGTTTTTACTGAATATTAATATACCTATTTAAATATTTTTCACATCTCTTAGTTAGTTTAGAAATTTCTTAAAATTAAATTCAGGCATCTGAGATTGCAGCCAGTCTATGACCATGATTGCACTTTACAATAAGGATTAGTGTGGAATACTCAAGTCTAATTACATCCAAGATAATGTTTATAGGTCATCTCCTCCTAACAAAAAATAAAGTCAAGGGAATCTTCATTTGTTGTAGTTTTCATTATAAATGTTTGGAACTTAAGAACCAAAAACTTTTCAACCATGACTAAACATTTGTAAAAATCATTCTGAAGATACAAACATCATCTAAAACACTGGTTTTCTGGCCAGGAGTTTTTGTTTACGATGAATAAGCACTGTCTTTGTTGTCAATTTTCAATTTTATTTGGAGAGAATATTATAAGAACTTCTTCACATACAGACACATAGTCCCTGCTGGAAAAGTGTTTTTTTCTAAAATGCCTGTTGTGTTATATTTTGTACACTTTTAATGTAAAGTTTATTTTGAATTTCTCCAACTCTCAAGTGAATGACACCTCTGATGCATAGTACTGTCAGATATAATATTTTGATCCATAAACATTTTCCAGATATTAGCAGTTTTGTTGTTTTTGTCAGAAAAAAACTTATAACTGAATGGATTTCAAATTTGGTGTTTTTTAAACTAAATTGTTCACTTTGACTGTCTACTGTAAACAAACAACATGCTTGTTGCTTACCTTCCCACCACTGCAATTAGAGGCATCCCAGTATTGTGGGGACACTAGTACAGTCACTTTTTGGCTTCCACTTGCTACTTCTCACACTACTCGAAAACACAGTTTAATAACCAGACAGCTTGTGTATTTGATGAAATTGAATTCTATTAAAAGGTGTTAATCAATATGAAAAAACCAGTTGATGAAATATTTCTAGAACATCAATCTTAAAACATAAAACCAATCATTCAAGATTGAAACATGGTTAGATGACAACCAAATCTGTATCTCTACACATATAATATTTTCCAAATTCAACTTTGTACATTTATTTTTGTATATTGTAATATGTGAGAACTATTTATGTTATACAGCACCCGTTTGTCAGAGAGCAGATAACGGCAGCAAAAAACGACTCTGTACGACATGGAAGTGGACTGTAGTCAAAAGCATGTATTAACTGCGTGTCAAGACAGGAATATTCGTGTCTACAGTGTCAATACCAGTAAACACACGAAGACTTTTAAGGGTGCTGTTGGCGAGGATGGTTCTCTTATCAAGGTATATTTTTCTTGCATTAAACACAATTCGTAGTTCTTTCTTGGTAATAGTTAATTTGAAAAATTGTTATATTGTAATAGTTGTTTGCCATTTTCAAGTAGGTATTACAATTATCTGAAACAAATACAATATTTGAATATTAACTATAAGCTATAAGACATGTCTTACAACCCTGACTGTTAATATCAGTGCTTGATGTGAAAATTACACTCATTAATTAGAAAAAACTCTTTAAAATATGTCCTAATAGGTACTTCATTAGAGGTACAGCTTACCTAATGTTTCAGAATTGTCAGCTGATTTGTAGCTGTTATGTTTACGAGTCGAATCGATCCATAAATTGGAATCAAGTGTATTATTTTGGTTCGAAATACAGGTTTTCCATTTAAAAATTCGAAAAGAAATTTTAAAAGACTCTGCCCAAAATAATGGAAATATTTCATGTTATTGATAAAGAGCAAACAAATCTTTACTATGCATAATCTGTTCCCAGGATGGTTCAATTGTGGCTGGTTTATATCTTCCAGTAGAACCTACAATGAGGACAGTAAAAATGAATGCTCTTATACTATTGACCAAAACCAGAAGCAGCATATCCCTGGTTTTGGTAAAATTAACAATAAGCAATAATAATGGTTGGTTTATCGATAGGTCTAGTTCACGGCAAACAATGACTGTTAGAGTGGGTACTTTAGTGTTAAGGAGGTGCAATCAGTTTTGGGTTTGGAAAATATATTTTTTTTCAGATCTTTTTTGATCATGCCTACTGGTATTTAAAGTAAACACCAGATCAAACAAAAACTGTGAAGATAAAAATGTTAAATTTTCACAATATGAACATAAGTTATATCTTCAGGGAATGGCATGGTTTTTAGTCTTTTATGACTTAAGGAAAATAACTTTTTGTATTAAATACTATTAAAAAATGTAATGTTTTTAAAAAAAAGCATTGAAATACTAAGCTTTTTATAGCATTTATAAGTTACTAATAGTAACATAGTACTTAGTAACTTTTTAATTAAATGGCAATATTTCTTCATTTTTAAAGGTAATTTGTTTAAAAAGAATTGTTGAAGATAGACAACCAGTTTACATAAATTGCTTGCAGTCTTTTTCTTGATAAATATTTTATTTGTGTTACTATGTGTATTGCAGTTTATTCATAGTCATAACTTCTCTTTTACCACTCACAATATAAAACAGATACATAGTTTTGTAAACAGAGAGAAGTAGAATGTATTTTTATGTAATTCTTTATATAAAGAAAATGATGGGATTACATCTACGTTTCTTTGAATAGTTTGTATGAATGTGTTCTGAGTTTTTCTTAAATTGGCAATTAGTGTTTTAAAGGTACATCTCCTACACAACTTCATGTTGAATTCTCAAGTTAGTTAGGCGAAAATACAGCATCCGCAATAAATGGTTATTCTCAAATAATAACGGTTGCTTTCTAATATTTAGTTCCAACTGATTCTTTAATACTGACACATGCAATTTCCACTATAATTATTCGTCCAGATGCGTTATCTAAATATTTAATACCACTTATTTTATGTTATATTGGACATTGGTATAAAACATTGTCAGTTTGCAGTTAGTTGCTGTGATACTTGACCGTTAAATTAATATCAAAACTAAAACTATCCCAATTAATAAAAAATGTTTTAAGGTGTTCAGAATCATCAAATTTGTGTGTCGTGTAAATATCTCAAACTTTATTGTTTACTTTGTAATTTTCTGCAATAAAGTTTCTTTACTGATTTCTTAATATATAAACACCATATTGTCTGATAACACTAATATTTTGCCTTTGAAATGATTTTTGAGTAAAACTGTACTAAACGTAATAAACAAATTATCAGACAAAACAAATCCTTAAGAGCAATAGATGCGCTGAAATGGTTACGGTCAAAGCATTCCCTTTTTTCCATTTGATTGTAATTTTCATAACAGGATGAATTGGTTATTTTAATTTATTTTATGAAAGAAATGAATATGCCACACCTTATTCAAATGTTAAATTTTTACTCTTAAAAGTGTAATAAAATTGTAGATTTGTTGTTCACATGTTGTAGGTGACGATGGACCCAAGTGGTATCTTGGTGGCCACCAGTTGCACAGACAAAACTCTCAGTGTTTATGACTACTACAGTTCAGAGTGTGTAGCTACTATGCTGGGCCACAGTGAGTTAGCCACAGGTCTACGGTTCACAAGGGACTGTCGAAGGCTCATTTCTGCCTCTGGAGATGGTTGCATTTTTGTATGGAAAATGCCTCACGATCTCGTCGTTACTATGAGAGCTCGTCTAGCACAGCAAGCTGCCAGAGCTGGAAAGTAAGCATTATGATCTATGTTTTTATAAACTAACTGTTTTAATTGCAGACCTAATAATTATCTAATATAAATCTTTATTTGGTGTTAATATCAAAAACCATCTGGTAACATCTTATGTCATACAGAAGTAGCATTTCTGTTTTACCAATAATTATGAAAGTATAACAAGTTGTACCAGTTATGAAAAATCGGCATTGTTCAACAATATTTTATGCACAGGATTGTTGGTGTTTGTAGTTTTTTCCTCTACACATTTTTTACAACAACCTAAAAAGCCATAGAAGATCCAGAAATAGCTGATCATCTCAATAGTGGGTAAACACTTCAAAATAACATCAATCCAATATCAAAAATCAGCATGCAATATAAACAGTAGTAAGTAAATTCCAGTTTCAATGTGTTGGAGAGAAAGAAGTTGGGAAGCCGGAAACACTTTGAAATCTAAAACATCTATAGGAATATATGAAATATCCACCAAGCTAACAAAATGTAAAAACAGAACTGACTACAACAACTAGGTATAATAAATAAATTGTTGCAACAAGGAATCTTTCCAGCTCAATTAAAAATTCCTAAAGTTATTAAACGTACAAAAAGAGCCCTGTTATAAAAATATATAGTTTACCCGCCCAATCTCTATTATACCAACATTTTCAAAAGTGATTGAAAAGATTGTCTTGTAACATCTCATACACTACCTTGAGCTAAATATCCTGCTTACTAATCAATAACATGGTTTCTTGAATGACAGATCAACAGCAACTGAACTAATACAACTTGTAGAGCATTTCATAAATAAACTATAAAAAGTCTGTATTGTTTCCAGTCTATTTTTAGATTTCAGCAACCTCAATCACAGTTGCTTAGTTGAAAAACCAAAAGCACTAGGTATAGCAGGGAAATCAGCAGACTAGTTGCAGAACTACCTAACTGACAGGAAACATCTTTTTGAGTTGAAACATACTATCAACAATTAACTCGTCTTTCTTGGAAGCCACATGAGCACCAGCTATGCAAAAACACTCTGCTCAAGAACCTTTCTCATATATAGACTCAAGCAAGTATGTGCTCCAGAGGCAACAATAAGTGCCTATTTCACCTCTCTTGAATTTCATGTAAGATATGGCATAGCTTCTTAGGGAGGAACAATTTCCACAAATTAAGAAAGTGTCGTCATTCAACAAAAAAGCTGTAAGGTATATGGCAGTTCTTGAGTAATGAGAGAGCTGCAGAGCAGCATTTACTGAATTTAACATTCTAACTGTTATAGCACTTTATATACAAGAAGTTATCCTTCACACAGTCTCTACTTTATGTCCAAGACATCATTACCTTCACCACCATAACACAGACATAAGTTACCTCAAACTTGTCTTACCGCCCTAACATCTCTACAGCAAAAAACCAATACGAGAGCAAAAGAAGAATTGAAGTACATGCTAGCACAACAGTTGAAGAAGCAATTGACTGATTGGCTGATAAATAAAGTTTGAATATGATATTTTGGTTTGCCTTTGGCCCAGAAATAATTCTTAAAAATATCAGTAGAGAGTTATGAGAACACTGTAGTAAATTGGTGGAAATACAAAAATTAAAATTAAATAAATTCTGGTAGATACATTTATAAAAAATAATACCAAATGTGTGTAAGTATTAATAACAATAAGTAAAAACAAAATATATAAATTAGTAAAATACAGTTCATAGAATATTAATTCTGATTATTAATACAGAATTGTTGATGCTCTTAACAGTGATAGATGTTAGGAAGCATAATCATTAATCTATTGGTAACTGAATTAATATTGTGTCACTTGGACAGATCACTGTAATTATTTTTATACAAAATTTGAGGTAGAAAAGTCATACAAATGTCATCCATTGGCTTTAGTACCAATGTTCCCATGAAAACTACATGCCTTCTGACCTTACTTCCTGGATAACCCTCATAATTAATTTCATGTTACAAACAATGATTCTTTACTATGGATTCACTGGCTTGTATGTTCATTACAATATTTTTACATTGAATTGTCTGTCTGTTTTATTTTAAATTTATATTATAATTTTAATATTTTAATAATATTGTATTAAATAAGTAGACAAATTACTTTAATATAAAATGAAGTAATTTGCGTTTAGTTACTATTTTATTATAAATCGTTGACTTTTTCATATTAATAAGTTTGTTTATTATTAAAACAAATCTTAGATTTTTTTTAAATTAATTCAAAATATTGTTTATGGTGTTCTTGACAATAGACAATAGACAATAGACAAACTTCTTTATTAGCATATTCATCAAGAACAGTAATAGAGTCAGAAATTAGATAAACTTGTTTTGGAAAAATAATTTTTGAGTCCGATGATGCATCACATTTGAGAGCGATTGTTGAGTTCCAGTTGAGGCCTCCAGTCTTGGTTCAAGAATTCGTCAATGGTGTAGAAAGGCTGTCCAACAAGCAAGTCATGGAGTGCTTTTTTAAAAGGGTTACCCTGAAGCTCTCTTAATGGTTGTGGTAGATGGTTCCATAGCTTTCGCCCAATGTAGGTTGGTTTCTCCTCGAAAAGTGCTGTGCGGTGTATGGGTAGAGTGTAGCTTGTTGCATAACGTGTGTTGTAGTGATGAAGGTCCTTTCCAGTTTTGAGATTCTTCTGGTGTGCATACATGATAACTTCTTGGATGTATAGCGCAGTAACAGTCATTATCTGGAGTGTCTGGAAGGCATGTCTGCAGCTCTGCCTTGGTTCTAAGTCAGCCAAAACTCGGATGGCTTTTTTCTGTAGGGTAAGAACTCTATTAAGGTTTCCAACTGAGGAGCCACCCCAAACCGCAAGTCCATACCTCAAGTGAGTTTCTACTAATGAGTAGTAAGCTGTTTTGGCTGATTCCAAGTTGCTGATCCATTTAATGCGTCGAACAACATATATTCCAGATGCTAATTTTTTGCAGACATTGTTCACTTGCTCAGTCCAGGTTAGGTTTCTGTCCAGAATGACTCCAAGAAATTTTACATGATTTTCAACTGTTACATTGGCGATGCTGGGAGTAGTGTCTCTTTTCTTACTGAAATTAATTTGTATTGTTTTTTGTGGGTTTATGGCCAGGTCATTTGTTTTACAATAATTCAGAGCCTTGTTTAGAGAGGCTGTAGCAGCTGCACAAACACCTTCTGCAGTGAGATTCCTTATCAGGAGTGTTGTGTCGTCTGCGTACATTACACATGATGTATTATTATCTTGGGTATGTGTTGGGAAATCATTTACAAATAGAATAAAGAGGACAGGGCCCAGTACAGACCCTAGTGGAACTCCTCGGAGAATAGGAAGTGGTTTTGACTGGTGTGTTTTTGTAATTCCAAGTGTGGTTGTCTGTACCTCAACTACTTGGGTTCGTCCTGATAGGTAGCTTGCAAACCATTTATTTGCTGTGTCTGTGATTCCCAGTAATGTTAGTTTCCTTAAGATGAGGTCATGTCCCAAACAGTCAAATGCCTTACTATAATCGAGAAGAAGTGCGGAGATGTATTGTCCTTTGTCTATTTGGTCAATAATGTCTTCAATTAGGCTGATTATGGCAGAAATTGGCAACTTGAAACTTGAAGTTGGCAAATAATAGTTTTGATATGAAACATAACAAAAGTTTTGTATGACTGACAGTTAAAACCTACAAGTTATCCTCCTTTGACTCACAATTAATAATAATTTGGTAGTGTATGTGTTCTGACTATCTCAGTACAGTTTAAGTCCGGGGCCCATTTTGAAATTTTCCAAAATTTCAATTTTTATTTTTTGACATTTTTGTATTCTTTGGAATCTTACGAGTAATTTGACATATTATACATACAATTTGGACGAGTGCAACCTTAGGTAATTAATTTATTTGTAATGGTGTGCACTGTGTTTTTCGCTGGCAGGGGCGTCAGGGCGAGGGACGTATGTTTATGTTTTGTGCAGTTGTAATAATATAAGCTACACGTACTTGTTGTGTTGGTAACACTGTTTGTTCTTTACTGTCATATGGTTCTTTCTCATTTGTTGTCATGTCAACGCATGGGCGCACGCCTACGCAAACTGAAAAAGACAATGGGAAAAACTAAACTTCCCGATGATAAAACTATGGGGGGGTAAGGTAGGTTGACTCTTGAGGCTATAAATGAAATTCAATTATACTAAAGGCCGGCCATTAGAAGAAATGTTGACAGTCTGGAAAATATGAAGAGGGCTGTTTGGGCAGAGTATTTCCATCTCATTTCAACAAATGAAGAACCAGCTTACAGTTTGTGTCCGAAAACTGCTGATACGTGGTGAAAATACCAACGAGCTATCCAGAAGAAAGAAGCCTATGACCACAAAGAACACTTCCACATTGCCCCTGTAGTAATGGAAAAGGTTAAACAAATTTTCAAGGACTTAGCTAACCCCACGCTGCTGGCGAAATGTCTTCATGGACAGACCCAAAATCCGAGCGAGTCGCTAAACAGTGTGGTGTGGTCGCGTATTCCAAAATCGACTTTAGTTATGAAAAAAACCCTTGAGTTTGGTGTTTATGAAGCCATTGCCTGTTTCAACAAAGGAAACATTGTTAAATGTGAAGTACTCAAGAAAGTAGGTATAATGCCAGGCAAAAACTGTTGAGGTTATGAAGCGATTCAACAAGATGCGTATAAGGAAGGCGCAAAAGGCGGTGGAAGAGATTGAAAAGAAGTGTCACCAGAAGCGGGAGGTGGCTAAAAGACGTCTGGAGGATATATATGAGCGGCAGGAGGATCCAGATAACCCAGCATATGCAGCAGGAATGTACTGAGGTACATGAGTCACTATTGTTTAGGTTATAGCCTAGAATAAATGGAATTCCCGAAAAACTTGTTTTTTTTTATACTTCGGTACCCATATCTTCCAAACTATTCGAGGTATTAGTATAGTTTTTGTTTTGTTTTGTTCAAAATTTCATGTTTTTTATTTACAGCACAGGAAATTTGGTTTTAAAACCTAACACCAATTCTACATGGTTGCAAAGTCAAAATTTTCGAATAAAAAAAGTAAATTTTAGAAAAATTTGTTAAAATACCTAAATAAAGTTATTTTAGAAATTCCTGTGCCATAAATACTCTAAAAGATATACATAACAAAATTAAAAACAATTAGAGTAGGTTACGTCGTAAGGTTTTAGAGACATGTGTACCTTAAAATGACTAATTTAACATGCGCAGCATATGGCCCCCGGACGCCCCTTAAAATAATGAAAAAAATGTCATAAAAGTTTTAAATTTATAACTTTTGATTGTTGTTTGTGAATAAAAACATGCTATTGAATATAAATAAATTGTGCATGTTCGCTGATTTTCAAAAACTGTGATAGAGATAGAAAATAATGTTTTGCAGCATTTATCATCCATGGTTGAATTATTACTTAACAACTATCCTTTAGTCTGCTTTAAAACCTGTTTTTCTATACCTGAATTGTGTGTAAAATACTATTTTATTTTCTCGCAATTTAATTGATTGTACTATAGTAAAGCGTGAAATAATAATTAAATGTCCAAATATTGTTTTAATATGCTTCTAAACAATATTTTTTTACAGACGACTGACCCAACTTGGGATAACAGTAGGAGATGGCGAAGAAAATGATAATCCATCTGTGGACAATCTCAATGCCATACATACAGTCAACAGTGATTCAGAGTATAGGTATGAGTTCTCGTTTTTAACTGTCATACTAATTGAATCATATTATCTTACTTACAGATAATTCAACTATATAATCTGACTCACTAACTGTGTATAAAAATAATGCTTCTTCTCAGTCAGTATATGTTGAGTTGTTTACTTCCACAGGCTTATTTGATGTGTTGAATGTACAGTACATTTCTACTACAGAAATACATGGCTGTCTCCCTCTCACTTTTCAGGTGGGCCTTAAGTATGTCACAGGTGATATAATTCAAAAACTCACATGATTGGTATACCCAGTCAAACACATTTAAATTAAAGTAATACCGTCTTATTATAGAGGCAAAGTTAGTAACTAAAAGTCATTTCTGCCACTTATTTGTTACAGGAATATGAATATCCTAAATACAAAATTTCATATGAACAGCAATAAACTATTTGATTTATTTTATAGTAAAAATTCAGTTTTTTCAGATGTTTGAATGGTGCTGTATAATTTTTGGGTGTATTGAATACTGACTACAAACTGTGAATGAATTTGAGGAAAAAAACATCTAACAACCTGATTTGCTACTGGAAATTGCACAACAAATGCTGTTTTAATAAAGTTCTGATTATTTTAGCACAATTTTTTTTTTACGTTACAGTTAATCATATTTAACATTTGTAAAATAAAAATATATTGGCTGGGCGCTTTCAACACATGGAAACTTTGAGCTCAGAAGCATTGACACTGAAGAGCATTAGTTTTGAAATGCATGAAATTTCATAAGTAAAGCATTTTTGGTATTCTTATGAATACAATTTTGCAGAAGTGAATTAATGCACATAGTTAATGATTCAATGACTTTATTGTTGGTCATACGTTTATAAATGGTTAGAAAATTCATTGTATCTTATTTATAAAACTTTCATCCATTTCCACAGTTGTTAGTCAATAAAGCTTAATAGAAGGGGGCTATTGTGGATACACATCAATTTCTAGTATATCTTTATAAGTATTGTCTGCAATTTATATTAGTTCACATATTATAATATTGATTACCACACTTAATATACTGTTATGCAGAAAATATGAAATATTAAGTGAATTTATTTACTGTACCTTGTACTGCTGATAAAAGTGGGCCTATTTACCTCAATTAAATGAAAAATTTGTTGCCTTGTTATTGGCGTTGGTCAAAATACTGATGAAACTTTAGATTAGCTTCTTCATTTGTATGTAAAATCCAGTTGAAAACATTGACATAATTACAAATTTTTTTTATTTGAACATAACTTTACTTAAAAAATACCAATCTTTTTCTAAGACAACCTTTAAAAAAAATGAGTTTTGTGAATTAATTATTGTTCTAGGTTAAATATGGGACAGTTACCACAGTGGGCACAGAAGTCAATCCTCGATACCAGTGTGCCCACTCATGACAACAAAACTAACCGAGCGGTGGAAGCACCCAAGGGGCGCTGGGCTACTCGGGCCCTTGAACCAAGTCACGAAGTTCCTATTCATGAGAGAAACTTTTACTCAAGCTCAATTAATAAAGGTGAAAAATATGTTTGCATTGTTAGAATACAAGTAGTTTTGTGACTCAAAATGTCACTTAGGTTAGCAATTTAATATACCTGATGATTTTTACAGTAGCAATGATCAGATTTAGGAAAGAATTTGGGATGAATATTAAATTTCTGTCTAGGTAGTTAGATCTTTTTTGATGTACGTGTATTTAGATGTGAATCCGTTATGTGAATAGAACTTGGAGGCTAATGACTGTTGTTGTCTTCCTTTCACTTGTCTGAACTTTTGTAGCCTAGAGCCCTTCTCAAACCTGTTGGAAAGAGAATATGTATTTAAATAGAAATGTGGATAAAACAGAACATTTTATTAATAAAGGTAGCATTCCAGACAACCGTCCATTCAATAATTTTCGATTTATATTTTGGTCTTGAACAAAAATTTAGGCCATTCCTCATATTTAATATTCATGTATTCATTATTTTAGGACCAATATAGCCAAACTGTGTTCGTGTTATTTGTTTTGACAAGTTTTTTACATGTATCAAAATGTTTGATGTTTGTGTATCTACTTTATGTTATTTTTTATAATAGTTATTAATATTCTTGTGTATATGAATCACTGAACAGTTTATATAAACATATTTTAAGTTAATATATTATTAATAATAATTCATACACAATTCATTCAGCTGTCGTATGCTAAAAGTGTGTCACGTTAATGGGAGTCACTTTACCATGGCTTGTAACATGCATGTGAAGGATTGTATAGTTTGGAAGTCTCTGGTGGAAAAAGTAACTTTGTAGTTTTGTGAAACCTATTCATAGAGAACTGGTTTGCTCCTAGGTTTGTGTGTAAAGAAGTACCATAGCATAGCAAAATTAAAGAAATAATGTTTTTTTTTTTTAATGTTACAAGTAATGTAATTTAAATAAAACCAAATGGCAAAAGCTTAGCTTATCAATTAAAAAATCAGCTCAAGAGCTCTATCTCAGAGCAGAGATCTAACTCTCTCCCTTTAATATTGCCTGAAAGATTTCAATATGATTTTATTTTGTGGTATAGGAGAAGCTAAATAACAGAATTCCTTCACCTTTTCAAGTCTTTTTCCTTCAACTAACACGTCTTTGATATTTCCATCCCTTCTCTCTACTTTCATTACTTTACATTTTTGTATGTTCATCTCTAAACCATATTTCTTCGCCACTTTTGCCCATTTGTTTAACTCTCGTTCTAACTCTTCTTCCCTATTTTCCCATATCATTATGTCATCCGCATATGCTATTGTCTTAAGTTCTTCTGCTCCTCTGTTTCCTTGTACTTCTAGAATAATTTCATCCATTATAATATTGAAAAGGAAAGGTGACAATACTGTGACCTTTCCTTTAAGGCACAATAAGAGAAGAGATAGGAAACAGAATATGGAAGAGTGGAAAGTTTTTCAATATGGTAAAGAAGATTGTGTGGAGTTGGAACATTGGGAAAGAATCAAAAGTATTGATGTATAAATCTTATTTCCAACCAATTTTATTATATGGAGCAGAGACGTGGACGTGGACTAAAAATGATTTAAGCAGATTGCAAGCTGCAGAAATGAGATTTTTAAGAGGGATAGAGAAGACTACAAGAAGAGATAGAATAAGGAACGAAATAACCAGAGAAAGATTGAAGGTAGTTTCACTGCAAGAGACAATGGAAGGAAGAAGAATACAGTGGATGGGGCATGTGAAGAGGATGGGAGATAATAGAATGCCTAGAATAGCACTGGAGAAGGAGGAAGGAGGAAGAAGACCAAGAGGAAGACCGAGAGGAAGATGGGAGGACCAAGTGTGGAAAGACATAGAGAGAAGGGGACTACAGAAAATACAGGTGGATGAAGAGGAGACATGGAACGATAGACTAAAGTGGAGGAGGCTGTGTACGACGACCCGTGAGAACGGAAACGTCTGACGACGATGATGATGATGATGAGGAGAAGCTGAACTACTGGTGAAATCTTTTGCTCGTCATAACTTACTAACTAAGAAGTATTTCTGGTCTTAAGTGTACACAAAATGTTTTCCCAAATTTTACTTGAACAATATATCAAACATTGTTTATATTTCTTAACAGAGTAGACTATATCGTTGCATAGCAATACACAAAGTGTTGGGAGTTGTTGGGAGTCCAAACATGCATTTATTCATGCAACATTAAAAAAAACAAACCACGTACACTAAAATACTATAACTCGTATAACTAAAACAAAATAAAAAATAAGAACTTGTTACATCAATAATAAGAAATTAAAAAATCTTTAAACTATCGTTCCTCATTTTAAAACCGCCAACCATATAAATATTTAAATTTGAATTTTAAAAACCGTATGGACCAACAAATTTAAAAAGATTCACTTTTTGTTATAATTTTTGCTATAAATAAACAAATTTCAGACTTTTGTGTGAAGTTGTAAAACTATACTTTTAATTTTAAATTACTCAAAGGCACCTAAAGGAAATTTGGAATACTTAATAATGCAGTGATAATAATGTTTCAGAGAGACGTCTGGATTCCGATGGCTCAAAGGAAGATAGTTCTATTGACAGCGGAACTGAAATTTGTAGATCTTTCAAGCAAGAGAAGAGGAGAGCATTTACTATATCCCAGGTAATAATTCTGATCATCAGTATAAATCGAAGTGAGGACATTTGTATTATTGATATCAATCAAAGAAAGAAAGCATCAGTTCCAGTGTACCTTGGCATTACCCAATGTACTATTAGCCATCATGAAATACATTTTTTCTATAATTTTTTTGATACTTTTGAATTTTTCAATTAAAACTGTTAAATCTTGTCTTGGCAGTATTAAGTAAGGAAGGCACATGAATGAGAGTAGGGACAATCAGTATGATATGTATTTAACACATTCACTGCTGCCAGAAAATACGTAAAATACAAGCCCATGCTGAAAATATTTTTTTTAGGTTTTACTTACCATTATTATGTGGAGACTTCATATGCACCATCAATGATGTGTATATGTCCATATATACATATATACAGCAACAATATAGTAGCGGCACCGGAAGGTGCCGGCCGCACTCGGCAGGTCAGATGCCATTGGACACCCCGACGGTGTCAGTCGCGTCCGTCACTTTCCACGCACAACACTTTTCCACTGTTCAAATTGTTTACAGTATTCATTCATTTGTAACCGTCATACACACAATTATATACAATATTTACAATATTTCCACTTTTTCCTGCCTCATTTTCTTTCCTACTCATGATACTTGTCGAAGCATCTCAGTGCACATAGGCCAGGTTCGCCAGGGCACTGGGCACAAAAGAAAAGGGTCATGGTTCTTTTCTTTGTCTTTGAGCATTCTCTGCATCGTTTTCTCTTCATATCCTTTCTCCTGTGTTGTCAGGTGTGTCCATTTTTGACAATACGTGTCTGACAGTTGTTTGTTGTCTAGGCCGGAGTGGAGGTGTGATTGCGTTTGCTGCAGGCAAAAAAGCATGTTGATGATGGACAATCTAAAGTGGTACAACGATCTTTTCCTTGGGTTGGTTTGTAAATATAAAGTTTGAAGGAGTTCACCAACAACGTCTGAAGGAAATGGAACGAAGATCTTTTTGTACCAGCGAATTGATTTGTGTTCGAAGGCATAATAGCTCATAAGCTGATCATTTCGGTCCACACACCCTTCATATGGGCGTTGTACTGTATTATGGGCAGAGGCTTTTGGCGAGGTTGGTTATACCTATTCATTGAGATTGCCCAAATCATTCTCAAACTCTGTGGATAGGTACAAACACCTGACGCTTGTCGCACCATTTTGCTATCAAAACACCATTTGGCGTACCGTTCTGCCTTTTTCTCCTCTGGCAAGACGAGCTGTCTTGAGATCTAGCGGAACATGCTTTCGGTCTGAGCGCATTGTGCCGGAGTGCAGTGCAGTAGGTTTTCTCACTCAGTAACTCGGTTGCAAGGGGGTAACTGATATAATAATTATCCATATACAATGAATGGCCCACCCCAAGCATTCCCCTCATCAAATACTTTTGACTACTTTGCTAGCATGACCTTTTCCTCCAAGTTCACCTCCCTTCCCAGAATACACAGTGAAACTTACACAAAGTCCATCCGGTTCACATAACGAGTAAAATCTTGATACCATATTTATGGCGCTTTCCTTGAATGTATTGTCGAAAGTGCAGACGTCCTCTCCATAGCACCATTCCTTCATCAATCGACAACTCTCGACTTGGGTAGTAGATGGTTTTCATCTTTTGATTGAAATAGTCAATCAAAAGCCTGACTTTGTAGAGGCGATCATCAGGTACAGTCTCTTCGTCACTTTCATAAAAAATTTAAACATCTTAGGATCAGGAGAAATCTGTCTCTGCTCATTTGGGATCTCACGAATCCAAATTAAACATACGATCAGTTTTTCCAGTAATCGTTTAGACGATTGATTTTTACAGTTTCCCATGTGAAAGATTAGCCCGATAAATTTTTTCAGTTCAGCCACTGTCAGTTCCTGCCAATTATTTATTCTTGATTTTATTTTGAGGTTAGGGGAAAATAATATTTCCCAGGCATTTTTTGTTAGTGGCAGACACAAATTTTTTTCCAACAAGGTATCATCAAGTAGTAAAAAAAAACCAATCGATAGGATAGGAACGTTTGTTCCGGTGGGCAGGTACAAGCAATTTGTTTTCTTTTGTGAAGGGAATTCTTCGCATACCTGCAGTACGAAGTGACCATATTGGGTCAGAAATCACTTGATCAGCTTCCTGGTCATCCGTGTCCTCATCCTCGATGTCCACAGGCGCCACCACATTGACAATAGGCGGCGCGTCAAGCTGGGCTTGGTCAATGTCACTCTCCGGGGCCGGCAGACGCCACAGAATCGTCAGAACTACTTTCCACATCACTCTCACTCAAATAGTGTCTTATTTGGCTAGAACTAGGACCATCCATTGTTCACAAAACGAAGTTCACAGCCCCTACAACTATAACAATACACCAAACACACAGATTAGCCGATGAACTCAACCCGAACCACGTGGAACAACAAACAAGGGTACTCTACACGCGGCGCGAAATATACCTTCCCTCACGCAGAAGCTGAAACAGCACTGACGTTGTGAAATCTAGAAGGTGGCGTGACACCGTCCGGTGCCGAACGCACCCGAGGACACCCCGAAGCGCGGCACCGTGCGGTGCCAGCCGCATTCAATGTGTTAATGGATACATGCTATGTAAAGGGTTAACAATCAGTAGTAATTTTTAAATTGTAGGTTTTGATTAAATAAGCAATATATTCATAAACACAAGGCCTCTAAATGTAATATTAGTCTAAAAAAATGTGTACAGAAAAATGTGTCACAAATCAAGGATGGATGCCTCATAAAATTTTATATTTCTTTGAAATTTTATTGTTAACGTGAGCTGTAGAAAAGGCCAAAAACAGAACTAAGTAATGTATTTTGTGTTATTAGGTATATTTGAGCCGCTTGAAACTGCTTTTTAATCCATTGATAAAATATTCTGATTTGAACTCATTATGGAGCCTTACCCATGTTTATTGGTTTATTATTGACTGATTACGAAATAATTAAGGAAATAAAGAACATTTTTTAATGTTTGAAAAATTATCTAATACTTTAAAAAGGTTGAACAAATTAGTAACATGAAATCAAACTACGAGTTCAAATATTCTTGTAGCCCTATAAATTCCAAATAAAATGAAATAATATAATAATACAGGAATTGCATATTACTAGAAATTATTTCATCATGCATTTCAAATTTTGTAACAAAGTTACATGTTTTATTGTTATAAAATGATATTGAAGCTGAATGTGTAAGTCAATCCGCCAGGTTTTTTATGTTACAAATATATAAACAAAAACACATTAATAAATAAATCAACATATTTGAACTTATAAGCCTATTAAAAAAAATGAAAAACCACAACAATCATGCTCTGTCATGGTAGGCAGTTAACGACAAGCACTTTGTTATATTTACGGGGCTATGAAGTAAAAGTGTATTGAATAAGAATAAATAAACCACTAGTAAAATTTCATATGTCTAACGTCTAACAAGGCTGGAATCTTTAATATTTTTATCTAATGTTGTATCTATTTTAATACATTTTAATGTTCTATACTATTACACTCAACATTCTAAACTATAAAAAACATGTAAACAAACCACAAAATCAAACCCAGAAATAAATAAAAATATTGAGTAACTGTTATACAAAATTTGTATAACATATATATTGTATATATTTGTATATTAAATATTTAATATTTAACAAAATGACAATTAGAATCACACAATTTGTTTCCCCACATTAGTATGTTTTAAAATATTTCATTTTTTTAACATATTCTGACGTTTTTGGACAGTGAATAATCTCTAATAAAATATCCATATTCAAACTTATAAATTTATAAAAATTTAATTATTTGATATAATATTTTCCATTTTATGACCCCAATGCTCACTAAATACATATTATTCATATGGAAATCTTATTAATTTAATTCCATACTCATGTATACTGGGTTAACTTTAAATACTCATGTTTCTAAAATATTTTGTCCTTGGTTTCCCTTATTGGTGTAAGTATGAAACCCTGACATTACATATTTATGTTCTTTCCAATCTAACCATTTTTTAAATCTTTGTGTTATGTATTTTTAAACATAAAAATAAATATGGTAAAGATAATTTAATCAGACATCTTGTTTGTCACCTTGCAGTTACCTAATATATAATAAGTAATATGTTTAAAATGAGTCATATTGAGTCAAGTGAAGTTTGTGGATGTAAAAGTGTACTACAAAAAAGTTGCAGAGAGAAATAAAGTGATCCTTGAATGGGTGCCAGATTATGAGGGCATTCCTGGAAATGCAATAGTGGACGCCCTGTCCAAGAAAGTCTCTGAAAACAATTTAGTGGGACCAGATTCTGGATGTAGGGTATCTGTCATAAACAAATAGTAAATGATTGGAAAATAAGAGAAAAAGATCTGAGTCCCTCATGGTTTAGACAGCCAAACATGTTTATCTGACTTTATTCAAAAAGCAGAAATAATTAGTTAGACCAATATAATGATGAATATAATTTTTACTTGGACTAGTAACACAACATTATCAGCTCTCGTCAGGTCAGGTTCTCTTCAAAAACATCTAATGACTAAACCAATGAATTTGCAGAATTTGTGGAGAAGCAGAAGAATCAGCAGAACACATATGGCATGGCAGGAATGTTTTATTATCAACACACCAATGTGGAAACATCAACACTAAGTTTAAGGATTTTCACCAACATCTGATTGATTCTGAAGTCACTAATCACATAAAAGATAGACTTTAGACTTTCTTCATTCATTTTGTATTTTTTCCAGTTTTATAAGCTAGACCACATGTACCATTGCCATATTATTGTGTATCAGACTGTATTTTACCTTGTAACCATACACCAGGATAGAGGTCAATTTAATAATAGGACTTTATAGTCCTCCATTAAAGTAAAGACAATTTTCATTATTCATAAATTTACAGTTCCAATCATGCTAATAACATCTTCACAATTAACTTTGAAAATGCTACTATTAAATATAAAATCAAGCATTTTATCACAGGTGACTGGTATCAAGGAGTCCATCCTGAGAGCAGGAGACCAGGATGAAACTGCTCATCATCGGAGTAGGCATCATACAGATGACAGTTCTCTGGGAAGTTTTAAGTATGAGGTATAGTAATATCATACCCTACACTGGTCTTTGTTGAGCAGTCTATCTTCCAGCAGTATTACAAAAAGTAGCACTATAACTATTTTTCATCCATTAAAGCACTATTACTATACACTATGCACTATAGTACTATTTACTTAGTACTTGCTGAACTCACGTCTTTGCCTCCTTGCATTAGATAAGTGAAATAATGACTTGCAGTCTAACACAAGTAATCATGACTTACAAATTCTAATTATCAATTACCAAGGGTTCATTAAAATGAATAGTCATAAAAGGTAAAAGTAGATTCACGGTCATGATCAGCATGATCAGGTAGTTTATCGTCATAGTTAAGAATTTTGGGGATTTCCAATATTGTACCTTAAAAATGTTTTGTTAGTACTGTGGAGGTTCTGTTAAAGATTGATTATTTTTAAATTTAATTTAGATGTAATTTCATAATTAATTATGTTCTTCAATTAATTATGTGCTATCATTTAACATTTAGTCTAACTATTATATTGAAAACCTTAATTTTATTAGAACATATATTGCTAAATAAATATTAATTCACAAATGTATATCACAAGAATAGGAATATTATAGTATTTGAGTATCATTTTTAATGTATTTTAAAATTGAAATCCTATTGATTAATCAAACCAAATTTCTCTATATTGCCAGAGACATTTCAAGGTATTTATCTTAAAAACTAAATCCATTCTCTCAACTTTCCATACAGTTGCACGCGGGCATTCATTCATACACATACAAACAAACAAAATTCGTCAGATGAACCATTGTTTTTTGTTTTAGCAATTCTTAGCCTAGCTCTAACATCCAAAACTAACTAAACTGCCAAAACACCATTTCAAAAAAATAACTACTCTTCGATCAAAAAGTATAGATAACCGAGTTAACTACAAACATACTAATGAAGCTACAATAACAGGAGTTATATTTAAATGTACCTTGTCTATATCTGTGTTTATACATATAAATCAATTAATTTGCAAACAATAACTTCCAGTTTTTATTTCGTTAACAATTAAAAATGGTACGTAATACAGAAACTTGTGATATGATTAAGACTACATTTTTATAAAAGATAGGTTATTTATAAAACCTATTTATAAAACCTAGAGTCTCCTGCTCTCAGGATGGACTCCTTGATACCAGTCACCTGTGATACAATGCTTGATTTTATATTTAATAGTATGTAATTTTATAATGATATGAAAAGAAGTTGTTATTAAAGTACCACCTTAACTTTTTATTCTTGACAGGGCTTCCAAAAATTTTTATATTGGTCACGTCATAGAGCTCCTAAGTCATTATCTTGAGTGTGTAATTTTGGGAACCACTATTGAAAACTTAATTTTTAACACAAATTTAATCAAACCGTTTTTGATCATTTTCCATAGGTGGTGTTTTCTCGCCAGTCTGGTGGTTAGTTAAAAATTATTCATTTTTATGTGAGATTATAATAAACTTTAAAAAATAACTGTGATTTGGAATTTTAAATACATTAACCTCTAAAAGACTGTAGAGCAATTGCTGTTGAAGCAATCCTTTAAAACAAAAAAATTGTTTTGAAATGCTGCTCTGAACACAGATTTACATACTTTTTGAAATGAGAAGAAATTACTTGGTTTTTCATTTATAATACACCTCTCCATTTATGTATATTTAATATACACTCACAAAAGCACACTGTTCTGTCGCTTATTTTCACAATAATTATTTAAAGTTTTTCAGTATTTAAAAAACTGTATCTGTGTGTAGGTGTAAAAATGTTAAAACTTTTTCTCTTTTTTTTGTTAGGGGTAACAAATTATTTACATTTTTCTTGGAAATGAACAAAATTAGTAATATTTTTGATAATTCATATTTTATACATTTTATTTCTGAAAGTGTATTGTTAGATTTATAAGGTAATTTTGATATTATATTAATTATGGTATACTCAAATATATACATTTCCTAAATATGTCAATACTTATCTACACATTGATTTGCTATAAACAGCATAGTGTTTTCCTTGATATACATACTTGAACATACAACTGGCCATTCACTTCATTAATTAAATAATTGTCACTACAATACTGAATGGATGAACGTTACTTTATTTATGACCAAAGCATTTTTGACTGCTGGTGGTATAGTTATCCTCAGGTCGCACCAGGTGAGCACCAGCAAGTCGAAAACGCATTTGCCGTAAATAAGGTAATGCTCATCCATCCAGTACCATATTGAAAATCATTATATATATCTTAGAGATGTTTAACATTCACATCAATAGAATAAAAATATTATTATATTTTTTGAAACAATTTTGATGTTTACAATTTGTGTTACAATTTACACTTTGTTTAAACGGAACAAAATTATATATGACATTACTAATAGGTGTAGATGATAAAAGTATGTCTTTTTAATATAAAACAATACGTTCGAAAATTGACAAATTATATAAAGTGAAATCAATATCTCTTACTTGGATTCTTTTCTATTTAACAGTTATTGGTTATTAGCTGTTAGTATTATCCAACAACACATAATAAATTACTTCAAATATAGAATATTTAAAATTGAAAATTACAGCAATTATACCAATATTAATTTAAACTAAATAGTCTAATAGTGGTTGTGACTGTCATTGTTATTACACAGTAAATAAATTTTATCCTATGTTATTAAACTATTAAAATGCTGATATCATGACATAACATGAAAAAACATAATTATGAAAAAGTTCAAATTGTATACTTTGTTGTAAAGAAAGTAAATAAACATGGATAAAATTACAGACATCAGAATGGCTACCTGGTTGATGTACCTGGCAATTAGAGAACAGATTCAGTCTTGTTAGTTTAATATTACCACTCAAATATCTGGAACTTTCAAATACAGATTTTTATATAAAATCATGTAATATATTGCTTCCCAGAATTGATTACAAATGTTTGATATGTCTACATCTCCAAAGTAAGGTTACCCTACTCCTTACAGATATATAAATTTACAAAACATTATAATAAAAACCTACACTAAACAAAATAATTAATAATCTGTTGTAGAAGATATTGAAAACATGTTAGACTCATTAGAGATAATTCCCAGTATAAATAGGGCTACATCACTTACCATTATATAAACACAGTTTAACCATAACTGGGCTATTAATTATTTACTTTTTCTAATGATCGGTCTAGTTTCCATAAGAATAAGACTACAAAAGAATACTCTTATAATAGTTTTTATTTATCTAATTAATACTCTACAACTGCTGTAATTGTTTTAGAGTAACCAATAATGTGGTTCTGATTTGTATTTTCGTTTTCAAATTACCCTATCAAACCACTTCAGTTTATTAAAGATTGCTTCGGTTTCTTGTAATTTTTTCAAATAGCATTTAATATTAAAACAGTGTTATGGATTTAACTGACATTGTTTGTTTTATGCTAATTTATTAGTTAAAGTCAAATAAGTTTATGCAACTTTTTTAGGACCTAGAGAGTACAGAACACGATGGGGACGTAGAAGACATGTCAGAGGGGGAGTCAGTAGAAGAGTCGAGACATCAGTTGATCTATTACCCACCACCAGAGGATACCAACAGTGACTATACAGTGAACGCAATGGATGTAGAGGAATTGCGTAAGTCCCAGAGGCGAGCCAAGCGACCAGACCTTCTGCTTGAGACAACACAGTCACAGTCAGTCTCTGGTAGTCAGGAGAGTGATGATGATGAGCAGGCCTCCACTCCCAGTGGTGAACACTCTGACAGAAAACTGACAGCCAGGTATGTATGTCCAAGCCTTTATACAACTAACAAATATTAATTTAACTAGATAGATACATTCAGTTTAAGATATATATATATATATATATATATATATATATATATATATATATACAAATATTCTTCCAGTAACAGTAATACTTTTAAACACCACCTTAAAAGAATCTGTAACAATCAATAATTACTTTAAGGAAAAACCATGAACATACAAACATTTTGTAAAATTCTAGTACTGATTAATGAATTTGATGTTTTGTTAAATGTTTTATGATAGAGGAGTTGAGCCTCAAATTAAAATACAGTGCAATCTCGCTAATCCGGCAGTATATCGGGATTGGTAGTGTCGGATTACCGAAATTGCCGGATTAATGGATGTATGGGTAAAAACGTACGAAAAACATACAAATGTACATTGAAATTTATTAGAAACCAGTTAAAGTATAGTTTAACATAAGTAGAACGCAAAAGTACAATTGGAAAATAACTAAATACACAATAAAACGTAATAAACAAACATTGACTAGTGGCGGTGCGGCGGGCCGGTGAGTCATTCGTGCTTGCAGTGACATGAACCGAAGGGCATTGACCAGACCCGTCATCGCTCGCACAGTGCCGGATTACTGGACGTGCCATATTAGCGCACGGTTGGATTATAGTGACTGCACTGTAGTGGGAAATTTAGCAGCGCGAAATCATAATGTTGAACTTGGATTTTTTAACATAAATGTTTTGGAAATACACACAAATTTTAGACCTTGAAATGAGACTTTTTCTCAGAAACATGCTTTTAATGAATGAGCAATGCAAATTCTATTCTCAAAGTTGATGAATTAAAACAACTCACATACGCAAACAAATGCGCAAACAACAAAAACACTGATTTCAAGTTGAGCAATGACAAATTTTGGTATATAGCGTGTAATGTGGAGAGGGGGAAATCTGGGAAGCGAAACTTAATTTAATTTGGAAATAAATTTCTATTCGGTATCCAAAGAAAAATTATGAACTTTCCAAAGTTTATACAAATCCTATAATAAATATAACAAGTGTTTGTTTATACTTTTTCGGAAGGGAAAAGATTTGGTCTCAGATATCAAAGCAACAAGTGTATGTGAAATGTGTTGAAAGTCTGAAATCAGCACCATAAAACATATACCAAATTTTGTATAAATTAGACAATAAATTATGATCCTGTGTCTTATGTTCATGTACAATAATGTTCTAGTGTTCATGATATCATGAAAGGATCATTTATCTTTCTTAGTTATTTGCTATATATTATAGTTTTTCTGTGCACTCATACCAGAACACCAGAAACTGGAAATGAGAGGACAGCTCAGAAATTAAATTAAACAGATTTTTATTACTGATTTATTTTATAATTTTAAATATTTATTTTGAATTCAATAAAATGGATGTTATTTATCTTTAAACTTAAAACTCCCTTATGTTACAAGCATTTATTTTTACCTTTTTCAATGTGATTCCTTGGAGTAGTTTAAATAATGTCTGTTCCCTATGATGTCATTGAATTTTGTACTAAGTGGTATAAAATGAATCAAGGGGTGCCAGCAAGGTGCCACATTTTAATAATTACAAATTATTTATATTGTATTTATAATAAAAGCATACATATTTTTAACATCCCCCCATGTTTATCACTCCACCAGCCACACCCACAGTTTCTTGCTGGATTTACCTTGAATTATCTCTTTAAATAAACCTTATTGTTACCACTAACTGTGGATGGTCTGTGACGGAAGTGATAGCAATTCAATACTGGATTACCTTTTATCCAAAATTGTATTCTTATTCCTAAAATATATACTTTATATCAGTTCTAAAAAATATGTTTATAAATATTTTAATTAAAATTGTTAGTTTATGATTTATTCATGATGATCGATTTATTTAATTTATTTTAATTCACTTCAAAAAAAATCCATGACATACACAACAGATGTAGCCACCAGCTGCCACAAGACTCCATAAACTTTATGATTAACACAAAGGCCAGATATGTACTTACTTACAATGTAGTATGACTTATATGTAGTGATTTGGCAGTATACAGAAGTGATATTCTGAAGGATGATCTCTTAAACAACACACAATAATGGGATAAATTGTGCTGTCTACATGACTCATAATTCCAGCTAGCTGAAATTTTCACATAGAAAATTCAATGTAGGGACTAGACTAATTACATGTTTGTTGTTGTAAACAATTTGCATCTGAATGCCATTAATTCTTTCTCTATGGCTTTTTATTACATACTAAGCCATTATTTATAATGTATATTGAAACAATATCTATTTCAAGTTATAGCAGTGAATGCAATGGATTGCGCTTATCTCAATGTAAATTTACAATAATCAGTCAGCCAATTCAGTGTTACGATGTGTTGCAGAGCACTGCTTCTATTTCTCTTGTGCCAATTCTTGAGTGATGCATTCAGAAGAATAAGGTCATATGGCCATGAACATTCATGATATATTATTTTTACCCTCCTAAACAGAATCAAAATCCCCCTATGTCAATGTATATATTTGTTTTAGAAAAAATAAAAGAAGTAGATGTAAACCTGCTATTGAGTGAAACTAGTATCCCATAAATAACAAATGGTTACTCCTTTGTTTATTTAGCACAGAGAGCCTGAACCTGCTGAGTCGGAGAGAAAAGGTTCTAAAAAATACCTTCGAGTCATTAAGTGGTGCTGAAATGGACAAAGAGCCATCTCCAAAAAGTAAGTATAAAATGTTATATAAAAATTTTGGGTTAGACCAGTTTAAGTTATCAACCTAATATAATTTTATTAAAAAAATTAAAATATTAGATATGTATACTAGGACAAATACAAAATAATTGAATCGTAAAAAGTAAGGGCTCTGTGGTGTAATAGTAGCACATTCACCCGGCAAGTGAGAGATCCGGGTTCAAGTCCTGGCGGAACAAATACTTTTTGTGATTCAATGTTTATTGAAATGAAATTTGGCTATTGCCATTTATACAAATTTAATCAATGTAAATTTAAAAAATATCTATATTATTAAAATAAATAGATATTTAAAACATTAAATTAGCCTGAATAAAAATGCACTGGTATGTAATACATTGGAACCCACTTATAACATCTCCCCAATACGTTTTAGATCTAGATCCAGTTCTTTTACCAAAAATCAGTAGAATGAAAACTGGCCTTAAAAACCAAAACATCACTGAATACAAGTATTTGTACAAACTAAGTTAATCTGTGATTATTGAGGATTGTGTACTCAAAATTTTAAGTTCCAAAAATCAGAACAAAATTTATAGTCATCATTTTTTGACAAAAATTGAATTATAATCACATTTAATAAACTTACAACAGGTTTCTAGTAAAAAACACATGCAGTCACAATAGATAATTGTACAACATATTTAAATTGAATTAGTTTTAAATTGTCTCATTTGAGCATTTGATTAATTTACCGACATGTCTGAAGCATACCCCTAAATGATTTTCATGACTTAAGAACAGTGTAAAAAAGCATTAATTATTTTAATAATTTTCTGCAGGTAAAACAACATTATCATCAAGGTATATGTCATCAAATGGTAATAGGAACAGCAACGTTATTCAAGCTGCACGTCACACTAAGAATGATGCCCAAACAACAAGTAAACGTGAAGAACTGCAGAGGAGGATAGAAGAAACACGAAGACAACTTCAATGTGTGAGTAGCATTATATAGTAACGTTACTACAGATTTTAAATGCTTCATTTTAATTTTTCTTAATTTTCTATAATATTGCATCAGTATTTTAAATGTAGCTTTTCAAAACAGTTTGTGATTTTTCACGGTTTGCTTGTGCAAGAAATTTGATACCTCATATTTGTTTTGGATAAAATTATCAGCAATGTTGGTAGAAATTTATAATGTCATTCTTTAAACTGTCAAGTGTATATTACGAGGGCTGTCCAGAAAGTAACAGACATTTTGACATGGCACAACATTAAGCAAGACTATTGGCGCCATATTGGTATCAGAGTGTTCCTACACTCAGTACATAACCAGCTGTAGTAGATTGTGCTTTGTGTCTAACGTACTTAATATACAGTGGAGTGTTAAAATGATTGCTGCAATTGAAAATCCCACCAGTTGTGGAAGTGCTATTTGTGATAAGGATTTTGTTAACGAAGAATCATAAATCGATTGAAATTTATCACCAGATTTTTTATGTGTACAGTTGAAGAATAATGAGTGAGGCAGTGGTCCATTGCTTTCAAAAATGGATGAACCAGTGTTCAGTCAGCATCACAGTGAGCAGTCTTGTGAGTGATAAATTCGTGGCAAAAATCAACGAAAAAATCCGTGAAACTCGTCATTTCATGATTACGGAAGTCTCAGAAGATTCACCCAAATTTCACAGATTTTGTTCATGAAATTGTGGTTGGCAAACTTGGTTAGCTGCCACAAATTTGCCAGGTGGGTTCCGAAAATCGGAAGACCACAAAAATCAGTGACTTGCTGCAAGCACTGACATTTTTGGAAGACTACGACAAAATTGGAAACCAAGTCATCAATCATATAGTAACAAGCGATGAGTCTTGGGTAAAGTACGTCAACTATAAAGCAAAACGGCAGTTGATGGAATGGAGACACATGCATTTGCCAAAGAAACCGAGGAAGTGTCTGCAAACGCTGTCAGAAAGAAAAATCATGGCTACTATGTTTGGGATCGCTCATGGAGTGATTCTCTTTGATTTTCTTAAATGTGTTGAAACTGTCAACTCAGAGAGGTATTGCCAAACACTCAGAAATATAAGCAAGCACCAGGGATAACTCAGCAGAACAGTTTTGTTTCTCCGTGACAACGCTTGTCCACACACGGCCAATCGTACCCAAGAGCTCTTGGGTGGGTTTGCATGGGAAGTTTTCAATCATCCGTTGTACAACATGGATTTGGCCCTGATGACTACCACCTGTTCCCAGCAATGAAGACAAGCTTGCTACACAACAATTTGACATTGACGCTGAACTGCTTGCCAGTGTAAACCAGTGGTTGAACTCGCATGCAGCAGATTTCTACTGAGAAAATATTGAAAAGCTTGTACCACGTTATTATAAATGTCTTTATTTAAATGGTAATTATGTAGAAAAATAGCCTAAGAGTTTTCCTTCAAAATGTAAAAATTGTTATTCGTTAATTTTTTATTTCAAAACGTCTGTTACCTTATGCCACATTAACCCTTTAACCGCCACTCCCGAGATATATCGTTTAACTCTAGTTTTGTGAACAACTGCCACGCTCAAGATATGCTGTGCAACTGTAGTTTTGTGAAAAAACACCAAGCTCCAGTATACTCTTTTTCATATAATCAGCTGTTTTATTTTTGTTGAGTATCAGCAGTCATTTTGTGTTACTTGCTGTTCTATTATATTAGAAATGTGTAGAAGATAACTGTCTAGTTGGTGGTGCATTCTTGTGGATATTACTCAAACTACTTGGATACCCGTGCTTTGTATTATACACAAGTTAGTACACAATTTACCCTAGAAGTTAGCCTTTGGTTGTATCATGGTAAAACCAATATTCCTATTAATAAAATTTATAGTTTCAACCTGTAACATGTTATCTAGCTTAAATTAATCAACTATACTCATCATTGGTCTACACTCTACACAAAAATTGGAAGTATGTTCGTTTAAGTACTACAAAATAATTAAATCTTTTATAACAATTTTATATTTACATGAACTTTTATTATTTTTCAAAATAATGACTACCAATAATAAGACACTCTATATAAGTTTACCACCTAATTTAATAGCCAATATAGCATACTTCTATTGATTCTAATTTCATTTATTGTGGCATATACTTCAAAAATCTGATAGCTTTTGGCGTGTCAACAAATCTGAACAACTGCTTCGATCTCTTTAACACTAAGAAAGCAAACAACAATGCGTATTTCACTATCAGCAGGATTCTCGATCAATGGAGGCATTTTATATATGCATAAATAGGTGTAAACACAATCAATTGTTGCAGTAATGGTGTGTGTGGCTTGCCAAGAGTGTAGGTAGGTGGACAAGTGTATAATACTGACTATAGAGTCATAGTAGTAGAATTTCAAAACAGTATTTACTTTAAAAAACACGCCTCATACTGAATAATTTTGTTAATTGTAATGCTCATATCTCATTGTTTTATTTTCATTGCAAAAATATACATGAATTCTACTTGTTTTAGGTTGGTTACCGGTCTAATTTAGAAACCAGTCAGAGTATTCAAGATCTAAGTCCAAGAGGAATGCACTATCATGATGCCAGGAAAGTGCCCTCATCGAAAAATTTTCAAGTTCCAAACATAGGTAAACAGATAGAGTGCAACACCTTGCCTCACTCTAGCAAGAAAGCTTCAACTAACAAAACTACTAACCATGAACATCCATTTAGTCTTAATCTGTCATCTGATTACTCTATTGATAATAAATATTGTATGGTGAATCGGGCAACAAACCTTTCTCTTCCACAATCACCTGTTTATGAAGACAGCTCACCACCCCTTTGCTCTAACGATACGTATGCTAGAATTAGGTCATCTGATATCCGGGCAAAAAGAAATTCTTGTGGGTTTTTCATTGATTTTAATTTAGATAGCAATATAGAAATGAGAGAGATTGGTAAATCTCTTGAATCCATGAGTGAAGTTGGTCAAAGTTTAGAAATTCCAGGTGATGAAGTAAAGTCTGACTTAAGTGAATTCAGCTCAGATTCCCTAGAGAGTTGTGCCGAGTTTACTTCAAACAAGTTTCCTCGAAGATGTGTCAGTGAATATCATATCTTTAACAGTAAATCAATTCAGCACATTGATAAAACACGGTTTCATAGCGAAGAGAACATTTTAGCCGATGATGGAGAATTGTTAAATGATAATGACAATGACCTTACAGGAAGACATAGCAGTGCCAGTTTTTTCCTTCGGCGTAAAGAATCCTGTCGTAGTACAGAGAGCATTTTAACTGATGAAAGTGAATATCAATATTTATTCAATCATCAAGACAAAGAAGAATTTCAGAGCACTGAAAGTATTCTTACTGATGTTTCTGATTCTGTATCCAAAGATATTCCTGAAAAACAGCCAATTTTCCGAACAAGAAGTCTTCAAGATTCTGCAGAATTTAAAAAAGATGAAAATTTTATTGATCATCTAGATTCTTCATACTCAAACCAAAGTGCTTTCACTACAAAAGATAGTAAACCAAAAAATGAGTTTTTCTTTATTCCTCTTGGTGGAAATAGTGTTAAAACATTACCAGACGTACTCGCTAAAAGATTTCAAAATAAAGAGCCTGTATCATGTCAACCACCAGCACATCCAATTGTCACTCATAAACCACCTAAACCACATCAGAAAGCTGACAAATCACAGCGAAAAAGTTGGCAAAAAATACCTGTTAATTCTGTTAACAAACAAATTGTTGGGCTCAAAAAAGGTGGTGCGATTTGGAAGAAAAATGAGGATATAAAACAAATGTGGCAGACTGGAAATTCATGTAAAGATCAAGGCTTGAACTCAGTAAGAGAAGATTTAAAGAATAATTTTTCAAATGGAAGACCTGTTAAAAGTAAAAGTTTACAACAAATTCATCACAAACAAAATGAAGATTTAATTTGTAGAGAACTGAAACCTTTGGAGTTTATTGTGAAGGAAGTTATTATTGATGATATCTCTTGTGCCAAAACTTGTGATCTGAATAATTCATCAAATATTTCAAACGATAAGAATGATTCTTCTTCTTCTTGTCAGAAAGTAATGAATTCTTCAATTGACAATAAAGCTCTAGAAGATGTAAAGAAAATTAATGAAGTAAAAATTAATTGTATTTATGAAAATAAAAGTATTAATCCGCTCAATTTTACAAAAACACAGTCTAGTGGAAAATTACGGCCCAGAATGCCGAGTGTCAAACTTTTATCTCAAAATTTTGAAAGAATATCTGTAAGAAATGTTCAAGATGAAGGAATAATGTCTGGTGAAGACACATCAGGAGCACCCATGGGATATGATTCAGGATCATCAACTCCTGCTACCTCGTCCTCTTGCACCAACTCTCCTAAACGGTTGACTAATCATCTTAACAAGAGGCTCAAGAATAACAATATTCTGCCTTCCAAATACACAACAGGTATGCTTTAACAACAGTTTTGCTTTCAAATCTCTATTTGTGTTTTATTGTGTTGACTAGTCTTGTATTGCATTAGCTTGAATGCACTGTTTAATTGTTATCATAATTTTCATGACTTCTATATTTAAGTAGAAATAATTTGTCATGGGAAATCATTTTCAGGAAGTGTCATGTAATAAAACTACGTTTAATAAATCTTATCCCCTGAAAACTCATTTTATATAAGTGAAATATAGCCTAAATATTTGTTTCTTCACTTATAGTGCACATTATGTCAGTTATTATTTTATGTCATAATGAAATATTGTTTTTTTTTTTTTTTTTGTTTTTTTCATTGCTATATGCTTGTTCGTATCTACCATTTTGCAACTTCTGTTAATTGATTGCATGTAATTAATTAATTAATTGCATCACTTGTTAATGAACAGGTGAACCCATTGGCATACCCAATAGTTTGAATCCTAAAACCCTAAAGATTAAATTTTTATAATCTGAAAAATTCATTTTGACACCAATATTTTAATGATAAAAATTAATTTTGTTTATTAGTATATTATCTGTGGGAAAGGATTATTCATTTTTGCACACACTAAAACACTGAAAAATTAAAATCAAGGCATTTATCAGCGAATTTTTTATGCTAGCACGGGTTTCCACTTTTAATATCACATAATAATATATAGGTTTGTTTATTATCACATTTTATATATAATTTTGTTTAAACACTGTCATTCCCATAATATTTCAAAGAAATCATTATAGTACACTGCTCAACTCTGAAATGTGAGACACCAACATTTCAACTTCTCTCCTATACTTTCTCTTCCGTACAGTACCAGTCTACACAAACTCGCTTTGTAATTTTTGTTACAAGCATAAGGATTTGACAATGTTTAGTATCCTCTTGTTCCTACTAACTGTTCTGCTAGATTTATTAATTTCATAAATAAATCTAATTCATAAATCATAAATAGCTTAGGGATTTGTAATATTCATAAATTCTAATAATGACTTATAACGTATTATGATGAAGCTGCCTTGCAAGTTTCTATACCTATTATTTTGTTAGTCTAATTAATGTTTTAATAAATGGTCTTTAATTATCACATTTTATACATTGAGTTGTAAGTACACTAGTTAACCATTTGTTTATGTAGTGTTGAGCCAAATAATTCATAACTTTTTAAAAAATAAACAAAATGAGATGATTTTTCTTTATTATCTGGGGGAAAGTAGACTATAACTTCTAATATTTATTTAAATGATAAAACATGTTAAAATGTTTTAATAAAAACAATAATACAAATACAATATGACATTTTTTGTTTGAAATGTTATGTATTATCACCCACAGAAGTTTGTGACATCCTTTTGTGAACACCCTGTATGTCTATACATCTTTCTTATTTTCCCTTATGAACAAACATACCAAATTTCTAAAAATTAACTATTTGTATAGCTGAGTTTTGATTTTTTTATTTGGTATTTGTGTAGTGTTCCACAAACTAATTCACAACTTTTTTGAAAATATACATAATTGGCATGACATTTATTTTATTTGGTCGAGGGAAACGTAGGATGTGACTTTATAGAAACATATTTATTTAGATAATGAAATCTGTTAAAATTTTTTAAACTAAAAAATTATACAAAATTTGACTAATTATGTATAAAATGAGACTAAGTACAATGCTATATGTCAACATTTAGTAACAGAATAATAAATATTCGTAAAGTCGATCTACTCGGCTCTCTGCACTTCTTGGAAAAACCTGCAGGCCGATCTCATCAGCTATTGACACTCAAAGACTTAATACACAACAACTACTGCATATATTTGATACAATCGAACTAAATTTTAAAATTGTACTGCTTGAAATAAGTACTACATTTTTATATGTTTTTAAGTTTTACCAGGGTGGCCACCCGACCGGGAAAACCGGGAAACCAGGAATAGGCCGGGAATTTTTCTGAGAACCGGGAAATTTCAAAAATGATATTTCTGTCTCCAAGAACTTATAAAACCAAGACATAATTTGACAGCTTCTTGAATCAAGAACTGATTAATCACGAAACATCGTATTTTACACAATGTGGCTCGTGAAATTGTGAATGAAGATCGACATATGTTCGTGAGCTACATCTGACGCCGGTTGATCTAAGGTTACCTCCACTAGTATAGTGATTTTATCTTGGTTGGTTCTACTCCTGTGCCATGGCAAGCCTCCGCCCCACCCCTCAAAATACATAAAAACGCATTGGACAATTAAAATCGGCCGACCTATCATTTGACTTCACCAATAAACTAGTGGTACGCTTTATTAAGGGGTAGTAACCGCGATTCAATTGAGGATTTTTGTACTTAAGTATTATTCGGTCACCAAAATCGGGTGTCCGTACGAAGTTGTCAAACTCTCATTCTTTAGAGAAAATAGTGTTTTGGAAAGTCGTGTTAGATAGATAGCACAGGCTTAACAGGGGACAGTTGGTTACAAGAACTGGAGAACAGTGTCGGCTATTAAAATTTCAATTATAAACATTGCTGAGACATCACTGCCGTTTATGAACAGACTTTGTCTTGACTCCCGGAACAGCCAGCGATACAACTGTAGGAAGAGAGAGAGAGTGAGAGAATTTTCTTTATTCCAAAACATACATTGAGCTACATTAAATGTAAACATCAACTGTACGCGAATAGCGTCAATAACTATAAAAATCTAAAACTAAAACTAATACTAAAACTTATTTTAAAACTTATTACAATAAATAATATTATAATTGAAGTTTGTTTTTTCTGTGTCTATATTTTTCAACGGTAGCGTATCTTCTGATTCTGTGTGCGGACTTTAGCTACTCGATAGTAAACAGATGATCTCTAATTCGTATTTTATCCGTACGTCGTAATTTGCGTAGTTATAAATAAATATATTGTCTATAAATATACATCCATACATTTTTACGTAAATGTAATATATTCTGGACGCTCATTTTATAACGTACCATTTCTATGACTTAAAAAGGAAAAATGACTTGGAGGAATTTTAAATATATTCATTTCCTTACATCTCTGCAAATTCCTTTGAAGTAACGTGGTATTCTTAGGCTTCCCCCTCCCCCACAAAAGATAAATTAATTAAGTCGAGTTCATATGAAAGTATTTGGTTTATTTGCTGATTACACTGAACTAACCTTGTGTACCGGCGAAATCATTGTCTCGTACCAAACGTTTGTCCACCACTAGACCTCTGACCCGTAATACTGGGCTGCAGTCGGTCTACGGTAGTGCTGTGTTGGTACTTATTTGTTATCTTTGTATTTCCGAATTGGTTACATGTATTTTCTAAACATCACAGAAAGGAAAGTTATTAGGTATACACAATGTTATGTCGACACATCGAAAGACACAGTAATAAAAAATAAGGAGCTTAAAATAGATGATAGCGATAAATTGTCACCAAATTTTTCGCATATCGCTAGTGACGAAATGCTAGAGCACCGCAGCTTTGTGGCATTTCTTGCAAATACTGCTAGTGATGATAAAACGTCATCGTTGCACTTGGCGTAAGGGTTAAATACATTACTGCAGTTGTCTATTTGGTTTGAAAATAGACTAGATAATCGGAAATTTTCGACCAGGATAACCGGGAATTTGAAAAGAGGATTAGAGTGGCCGCCCTATTTACTGAAGTGACTCTCTCTTCCCATACTTTTGCCTAGAAATGTCAATGCCATGAGAATGAAGAAACCAAATTCCTTTCCAAATAAAGTATGTCAATAAAATGTCATTAGCTTTTACATAAACTAATTATTGCATGAACATGAGGAACTACTTCTCTGCTTTGGGAAAGTGGCTAAGGCTATGTGACTTGTTATGGAAAAATTTCCATATGGTATGCTAATGGGTTAATCTAATATTTAACTATATTCTTGTTTAATTTGATTCATGCTAATTTTTATATTTCATTGCTTTAAATAAATATAATTTAGATATACGTGAACTAGACAATCATTGATAAATTATTTCTCATGCATTGTTGAATCTGATTGTATGATAGATAGATTAAATATTTTTTTAGTTTTTTAATAAGGTAATATTGTTAACTTTTTTAGTTATTTACAGCGTTTGGGAGTTATTTTTAAATTATGTATTTATTTAGAGCTTATAATTTTATGAGTGAAGGTTTTGGTTATTGATGTAAGTTTTTTTATGTGATGTATATTCCAACATTATTATGTTACCATTTATGTTAGTAAATTACTTTTTTCTTCATATTTAATAATGAAATACAGTATTTTCTTTTGTGTTAATTTCCTTTATTGTTTCCTTTTATTTTCTAATAGGTATACTTGATATAAAATCCAATTAATCGCGACAATTTAGTGAATATTGTTTTATAGAAATCTTAGCTGGGTTGTTTTTAATATATCATCAAGTTGATTGGCTCTAGCTATTTTGAAAAACATTTCATAATGGGCCATTAGGCACGATTTCATGATGCAAGTTGCTTGGGAAATAATGTGTACCATTCACAGGAGGGTTCACTTCTGGCTAGTTTATACTGTCCAGTTGAACCTACACTGGGCACAGCAAAAACCGATGTGTCACTTAAATCTGGTCAACCGTATGGTTGTCCAGGAGCGGCACATCACTAACCACAAATGTTGAGATTTAGGAGTGCAAGGGTAGATTGATAGGTCTAGTCTGGTGCGATAGATGATAGAGTTAGTGGGATTTCCTAAGTTTTAAGGGCTGTTGCTAGCCTAGACATAAGGGTGAACCACCCTACACCTGCTTTGACTTGAGTGGCTGGTACAGAGCTGGCTTCGCCTTCTTCCAATTAAGACTTGACAGAGATGAATGCTTAAAATCCTTTCTTATTGATCTCATGTGCAGGAGGTGGCTCCTATCCCTAATCTTACACATCCAGAACATTAATCACTCCGGAAACAGCACAAAGCTCCTTTTAGGACTAAGGCTATTTTTCAGTTTTGTTTGTTTTGTTGTTCTCATGTTTGTTCTACCTGCCTCCCTAGTTGTGTCGTGTATGCAACACTAGACAGGTAGCTTACAACGTTATGTAACACTTACAAACTCCCAACCCACTTTTTAACTTCTGTTGAAACTCCAAGCTGTTAATAAAATGAAGTTGCTGTTGTGTCATAATTTATTGAAAACAAATTATGTGTATCCCTAATCTCATCGTGAGTATATTTTTTCATACATGTGTCAAAGCAATAAAAATATAAATAGCCCTATATGTGGAAAAAAATTTGTAACAGGTAGAACTTGAATTGTGTAATTACCACAATACAATATAAAACATCCATTTTACTATACGTTATTCAGCGCAAAATCTGTATTAACAGTTGTATGAACAGAAAATTCAACAAATTTTAGACTAGAACACTTTAAAAGTGTTATACTGTAGAAAGATTCCAAGCTACTGGTAAAGCTCACTTTATGCTTCTTTGTAATCACAAAATAAGGTTTACCAGTACCCCCATAGGTAAGGGATCCAGCACCTTTAAATACAAAAATGTGGGAAATATACTGTAGAATAGGTCCTTATAAATGTGCGTGAGAATATAATTATTAACAGTATATTAAAATTATACTTTCAAAGATTTAATAACAGGCATAAACTAGTTAAAGTAGTGAACAAATACCTCATGTAATAGCAACGGAACTCTATGTTAGTTGTTAGTTTACATGTGTGCATACAAAGTGGAAATTACATTGTACTGACCTTCCCCACCCCAATCATCACTTTTCTTAGGATTGAAAAAGTAGACAAAAGTTTGCACTGCAATTAGTCATGGCTGTAACACAATGCAAAACATCAGTACACTGCTTGTTTAAATAGATAAAAGAGCAACCTTAACCCATTGGCCTACTAGTATTTCCAGCCTCTCAACTCCACAGTAAATCCAATTAATTTGGCCCAAAATGGAGAATTTTACTTAAAATTCCATTATTCTAGTTGTACTGTTTAGATTTTAATAAAACTTGGGATATTTAATAAAAGCATCCTAAACTATATTTTTCACAAAAAAAAAATTAAAAAGTTAATGTTAATTTTTTAATTTTGTTAGTTTGTGTTAATTTTATGTTAATTACAAAATAAACACTTTTTATTTTTTACTGACAATTATTTATTATTATTATTTCGAATTATTATACAATTATTATAATATAATTATAATTATTATAATATTATTATACAATTATTATTTCGAATATTTACTCCTACCTGATTGCCTAAAAACACAATATTTTTAGGTTCGTTTGGCTCGTCATTCCATATTGGAAAATTCTATAATCCAGTTATACCAGAAGCCACACTGCTAATAACGTCTTTCAACATTCTGTAAATATAAATCATTCATAGGATCATCGGCATTGTTTAGGCCTACGTCCATCTCTTCAAAATCAATATCTGAGAGGGCATTGTCAGACTCACCGTCGCTGAATTCTTCATCACCATCAATCCTCCACTCTTCTTCCACATGATTAGAACCGATTTCACCATCAGATTCACTTAAAATAAATCCGTCATTGTCAATATAACGATCAATTTCACTACTACGTAAAGCTCCATGTCGCGCCATTGTACACACGCTTAGTTTGTTTACTCGAGTCAGCTGTTTACTTGTTCCGATCGTCTGTTTATGTTCCCCTTCCCCAACTGCAGTGTTGCCAAGCTGTAAAGTTAAATTATTCAATTCCCATTATTGCAAAGAACACAGAAACGAAGTTAGGACTGAATGGTGCTGACATCTTGTGAGAAATAGGCGAACTACTTGGTGGCGAGATGGTTTCGTCAAAGTATTTTACCGTGCATAGCGCTAGCGGCGAGATGGTCTCGTCGAAGTAGGCTAATGGGTTAAAGACAATTCTGGTAAAGATTAGTAAAATACTGCTGACATCCTGATGTGCTACATTGGGCACCACCAGCCTTGAAAAATATAAATATTATTCTTTTACCAGTGCTTGGTAAGAAACATAGCCAGAATATTTATTGTGGCGCCATTAGAAAATTAAACAACGCTATACAAAAATTGATTAAATAGATTGTTAGGGAAAATGTGAAAATCCTAACTCTTTTATGAATGGCATGAAACTTTTATTAATTTTAAAGTGACTTAGATTTTGTAGTCATATTCAGTGGTTTGTCTGAGAGCAATATTTAAGTTAGTTTATGTTTAAATGAATTTTAAATATATTATTTTTATAACTTTAAGTATATACAGTATTACTGAGTGGTCCATTTTTTTCTCTAATAAATTTGTATTTATTGTACACTCTTTCGAATTATATTTTATTGTACATACACAACCACACCAGTCAAAAATATTTAGTGCATTAGGTTAGTTTTAAAGTTTCTAATAGAATACATTTTCTATGTCATACATTTAAAAAAACTCCAGGGAGAGAAAACCAACCTCTAGATGGAGTTTCCTTTTTCTGTATTAACTTTCCCCCTTATTCTGTTCCAGCACAGTATTCAATGATTTCATAAATAAATAGTGCCCTTAAAAAGAAAACCAAGTGTTGTTTAATGCAGTTGCTTTAAATAATGTATGATCTTCATATCAAAATTCCATATCCAGTTTTAATGATATCCTGCATACCTTGTTGCCACATTAAGCCGGATACGACAGATTTATTAATAGATGTATTTATTACTGCATGATAATTATATATATATATATATATATATATATATATATATATATATATATATATATTTATATATAAATAGATTAGAAAATAAACCTTTAAGACATATATAAAAGGCCAATTTTTATTAGTTTTCACACACAGGACGCTTTTTGAACCCTTCAGGTGTTACTACAATTCTTCCATTCATCTAATTGGTGTTCTTTCTCATCTATCCTGAGTTGGAAAGTTTGATCTTGTAAAAAGTCTATCCGTCCATGGTCTCAGCTATGTTACTATGTACTATATGAATAACTTGTTAATATCTTCAGATAATTTTATTCGTTAAAATGTTTTGCTTTTAAGTATATTTTATTCATAATCCTAACGTTTTTCTAAATAGATCTATCAAATGCTGGAGTGTTCTAAAACTAGTGGGACAGAGTTGCCTCTGACGTCAGTGTATACATAAAGCCACTGTGAGGCATGGTGAAGTTGGTGTATTACTAACAATGCCTTGAGGCTTTCAAAAAAGGAGAGGACTTCTGAAAAAACTTGCTTCGGTTGGCTTCAAAAATTGTCCTTAAAGAATAGGAGGCAGTTAGTGAAAGTATTTGGTTGGCACCCATAATACTGATAAATGTCTGTTTTGGGTTATCTTAATTATGTTATTACCTAACCTCTTAGCTGTGTTTATTTTTTTAGTGTATAAAGCAACAGAATCTATGTTTCATTGTGTTCTGTAGACGTTAGATTTTTCTTTCAGACTCTCAAACAGATTGTGCTTGTGTTAAGTTTATTTTTCAAACCATGGGTTTTCTTTAAATTTATTGTTTAGTTTTTTAATGTTTTGTTGTTACTAGTTTGTTGATGTTGCACCTTTGTGTTGCATGTGTTGTTGTAGTTATTGATGCAGATGTAAGTGGTGGAATCCGCCGAGCTTGCTCGCTAAGTGACTTATCTAACTCCCCCACCAAGCAGCGGTCTGTGCATGGTCTCCCCACCTCAGGTACTTGTCCTATCTTGTGTTTCTTTAGGATAATAAACCCAACTACTTAAAACATTGCAAAAAATAATATTTCTCAGTTGATACGTACTATTATGTGGTATTTACAAATGAGTTTAGAATATAAAATATAATATATTGTGAGTAGCACAACTTTAGAATGAAAATACATTATTTCATCTCACGAGATACTTAAGTGACATCAATTATATTTTGTGTACACAAGTATGTGTACACTTAATATTGCTTGCATTGTCTGATTTAAAAGACAAAGGCTCCCAAATTTATATCAAAACAAACTAATTAATTAAGATTAAAAGTATCAGTAGATAATTTAATATTACACTTTTCTCTAAACAAGAGAATTTTGAATAAATAACTTTGTTTCTAATTCTTATAATAATTTATTAAAAGAAGATAAATTATAAAAATTTGGAAATATTAACTGTGTGTCAAAAGAGCAATCTCAGGGTGTGAAGGATAGTATTATTCGTTTAATTATTGAGGTAAAGTTTTAATTAGTAAATCTAAAAAATTTATGGAGTATTCAAACAATTTATGACATATTAAAGCATGACTTTGATTTTTTTGTATGGAAAGTAATTTGCAGAAGAACTGATTTAATAAAGAATATTTAGAAATCTGTAAGTAACATACAATTCAATGAACATTACAGGGCTAAAACCATTAATATTCCTCGAAGAAATGACTATTTATTTTTTTTTCAGCCTATTTGTTGAATTTATTTATACATATCACCCATATCTTAAACTGATAGTTTTCAGCTTGATTCATCAATTATAATTTTTATATTTTTTGCACAGTTTGTCCAAATATTTATCATGCAAAATAAGATGGTGAGTTGGTAATTTTTAACTGTTTTGAGATTTAAATATACAGCTGAAGTATTAAACTTCTGCTAATATACAAGGGCTGCTTTTTTTCAACCTCTGATTGTGCTGTGAAACAGTGTCGAACAGTTTGATGCAACAATGCACAAGAGTCAACTGTGCATGCCTTCCACTAACACATAACCAAGTGTCCGATGTGATTACTAGTTGATCCAAAGACATACACACATGGCTAGTAATTGATTCTCCAGCTAAGTTTTATTTGATTCTTGCAAGCTAAAGGAATAAGTACAGAAGAAATTAACTGAAAAATGTCACCAGTATATGGTGAAAATGTTATGAGTGACGGTGTAGTGTGTGAGTGATGCAGAAAAAAGATGAACAAGTTAATATTCATGACAAAAGAGGCAAAGCACGCAAGTCTGTTGCAAAAGAAGATCTCGTTGAGCGAATTGATCATACAGTAAAAGACAATCGAAAACTTACTATTAGCGATTTGTCTCTTAAATTTCCGTAATTTTAAGTTCAGTCCTTTACACTATCATAACGGAACATCTAGGCAGCAAGAAACTTAGTGCTGTATTGGGTTCCAAAGATGTTATCTGATGACCACAAAGCTTAACGAATGTTAGCAGCATTATCATTTTTAAATTGTTATGAAGTTGATGGAGAAGGTTTTTTTCAAGCAGATCTGACAGAAAATGAGACAGGACTTCTATATGGCATCCCAGAAACAAAACAATAGTTAATGGCATTTAAAGTCACTACAAAATTCACAAAAAAACCTTAAGGGGGTTCGGTATGCCCTATCCTTCCCATGTTAATTTGGCCAATTTTATGTACCTTTTTCTCAGAAACCTTTAAAGCTATCATCATCAAACTTTAGGACACTACTATTTAGACCTTTGTTAACATTTAGAGCGGAAGACATTATAAAAATCTATTTTAAATTTTTATTAAAAAAATTATAATTATAAATTATTTTACAAAAAATTAATAAATTTTTTATTTACAACAAATTAAATAAAAACTTCTTTTTTTTTACTTTGTTCCGCTCTAAATGTTAACAAAGGTCTAAATAGTAGTGTCCTAAAGTTTGATGATGATAGCTTTAAAGGTTTCTGAGAAAAAGGTACATAAAATTGGCCAAATTAACATGGGAAGGATAGAGCATACCGAACCCCCTTAAACAATAAGATCATGACTATCGCGATTTGAGACCAGAAAAGTATTCGGCTTGTGGAATTCTTACAGCCAGGGATCACAATAAATTTAATGTAGATGGCTATTGTGAAACATTAAGATGGTACGGAGAGCTATTCAGAACAAAAGAAAAAGAATGTTCACTTCTTGAATTGTGCTTATACATAACAATGCCCGTCCTCACAATGCTGCTCTCACAGAATGGCTTCTTTACGGGTTTCAATTGAAATTTTTTACTATCTAGCCTGTAGACCTGACTTAGTGCAGAGTGATTTTCATTTGTTGCATGAATTGAAGAAGTGTCTAGAAGGGCAGTGTTTATGACCAGGTGACACACTCCTAAATGCCATGGAAACCCATCTGAAGTGGCAGGCAGTAACATTTTCTAAAGAGGGTATTTGAAAGTGTGTACCGCCATGTGACAAAAGCCTCAATTTAAATGGTGTTTATGTTCAAAATTAACCTTTTATGTATTGAAATTTTGTTAGTAATTTTTTTTTTTTATTTCTGCCATTACTTGTATAGCACATTGGGGATTGAAAATAACAGCCTTTTTATTGAGTTATTTTAAAAGAGAAGAAGAAGTTTTAATGCCTGGAATAAAACTTCTTATCAAAGTCATATTTATTTAACTTTTTATGTTCTATATTTCATAAAATTTCTACTATGTGTTAATAAAAAAAAGTCTACAAATTTTCGTTACTTTTTAATTTGATCAAGCCTCCATAGTTAACTTTCAACATACATAAACAGTTATTTATCTGTGTAGTATAAAGTAATATTTTCGGTTTGTTGTGTTCTTTTCTACAAAGTAACTGTTGTGTTTGGTTACTGATGCCTCAAAGGCGAATATGGTTGCTACTTTTTAATGTATCAGTAGGCCATCCAAAGCCGTTGGTTATACCAGGCTTTCTCTGTGCTGTAAGAATTTATTATTTTATTGAATTTAAACAGGACATGTAAAAAAGTATTGAAATACCTGTACAAAAGTAATGCTATTTCTTGTTTTGTTTTACAATAAAGCACTTTTTCATTTCGTTTCATAGTTATCTTGCAACACGGTTGAAGCACTCATTGACAAGTGAGAATTTGCTATAAGTCATTCTGCTACTTAAATATAAAATTGCACATTTCTTGTAATTCCATGTTCCGATGTTATAAGTTGGGTTAATAAATGCTGGTCAGCAACTGAACCAAATTATTTAGTTTTTTTTTAGTTCTGGAAATATTCTTGTTTAATAAGAATGTTTTAAACTGTATTAACATGTGGTTTGTGAACTTGATATTGTCTTTCACTATTAAAATGGTGTTTTAAACTTAACTTTTGTGTTATATGTGTTACAAAATGTCTTCATAATTCCAATAATAAGCTAGTGTAGCAAATCTTGGATCTAAATTACTCACCAACACATTTATTTTTAATGTCATGTAACAAAGAGAGTTCCATTTTGCCATACCAATTCTTCCTATTAGTGCCATTGATTTGTATGGGTGCCATTAATTAATTTCTCTTCTTGATCTTGTATAAAGTGTTTAGTAGATATTTTACCAATATACATTTAATTAAAAAAGGTATCCTCATTCTTCATAATTTTTTGAATATTTTATGTTATAAGCATAATCGAGATGGGAAAGGCTGGAATGAGATGAGTAACACTATTGGGTATACAAGCTTATTTAAATTACAGCTTAGACCAAAATATTAGCCCAAGTTTAATCTTAGCCTAATGAATATAATTTAATTTTTATCTGTAATAAATCTTTGTGATATCTGCTAAAATCTTACCAATATACTTTAGTAAACATACTACAGTACGGTATCTACTATTGGATCAGTAATTACAAACAAACAGTTATAAAGAAAAATCCAAAAACATTCATTTGTATCATATATAAGACAATCAAAGAGACAGTTCTTTTACTCTGTTTAGGGAGCTCAAATTCTTACCAATGAGGTGGGTGTTAATTTATAAGATTATACAGGTGAATACTTTGTTACAAAAATGTTTATAGCAATAGGTATGTAACAAAGAGTCCTGTAAAGAGGCACAAAGTTCACAAGCAGCGCCTTCAGAACTCTTTTAAGTTTCTTGCTCCTAAACTCCTTACTTGAAATAAGAAAATTAACTTCTATCATTCTACAAACAGGATTTTTAGATGGGGTAAAACATATTTAATGCTAATGAAAACACTTTAATTTTATAAAAAAAAGCTTTAGATAAATAAGAGTAATACTTGTTGAGATAAAAATAATTACATCAGATTAATTCTGAGCATAATGTTTTATTTTACAGAAGCTTCAAAGGTTTGCAATAAACATTTGCAAAGTTATACCCTTGATTTTGAATCCTTCTGAGAAAATATATCATCCCCATGGGACAGCTTTGAACAGCCAGTATATGCGGTTTTACGTGGTTCATATATCCGCCACCAGAGTCATAACCATTGCTTCTCCCAACAGCCCCCTCTCCCGTAACCCATCGCCTACCCACAAAATTCACGCCCCTTTATGAAAGGCCTGCAGATGTTCGGGGTTTGTCAGTGGTAGTCTGAACGACTTGGCTCTGTCTACCTGCTCTCTTGCTAACAAGGCCTCTTGAAACAATATTCTGAGGTGCTTGTGCAAAATTCTTGTTAACTGAGTAGTTCACACAGTCCCCAAACAGCAACTCTCAGTCTGCGAAGATTTTGGACTTAATTCCAAAATCCGCTGTGTTTGCCACCTGGCTTCCACATGTCCTTTGATAACTCAAGAAGTGTTCTTAATAGTTTGGAATGAACTCTTGAGTACAAAGAGGCGGTGGCTGTTACACCCAGTCCCACATTTCATCCAAGAGTTGTGATACTTGTGAACTCAGCGTTTAGATTTAAGTAATAAATGTTTTTTTGTTTCCGACCACATGAATTTTTTTCTTCAATTGTTTTTCAAAAACAGAGAGGACGAAGTTCACAACGTGAAATGTTTCATCACTAGTAAAGTGAGACTCACAGATCCTTGAATATACTCTTGATTTCTTATGAGAGCTTCATTGGTGCAGTTTTCAGATGGCTGCCTGGTAAATTCATTGAGGCAACTATTTTTTTGAACTTGTTATGGCATGCACTAATGCCATATCCCGTGAAAACTTTTAAAAGTATTTTTAGTGGCATAGTTCAGTCGGCCTTGTTGCCCCCCAAGATGAAGAAAATATATTTAAACTGAAGCCTACTAAGATTGGTTTTATAACGGTCATAGAATTTGCAATTCAAAGCTAAACAGTTACTTTGTCTTTGATATTGGCATTTCACTACTTACCAAATATTGCATACTTCATTTTTTATAAAATGTTCAGTTAAAAATATAGTTTAACTAAAATTTCAAACTTAATCATTTAAAGAAAAGGTAGGATTAATAATAATTGTTACTTTTAACGTTATTCTGTTTGGAGACTATAAATTGAATAATTTTTAAAATTGGAATTAAGTTCATTAAACATATGATAGTTTTGTTATAATAGCATGTTGACATAGAATAGTTGATTACATTTAACAGGCTCTTTCAATTAATATTTCACAACTTTAGAGATCAAGATGAGATTTTTCACTGCTTTAGAGACCGGTGGAGTGTAGCCCGGAGGGTTTTTAAAAATAATAATAGACCTATATTCATTCTAGGGACACTTAAAACATCCATGTAAAATTTCAGTACAATCGGTTGAATAGTTTGCATGAAAACAAAACAAATAAACAAAGCCTCTTTCATATTTGTAATATTATTAAGATTTGTAAAGTTTGTGTATGTTATATAAGTAAGAAATCAAAATGTTTAAAGAAGAAATTGATATTTACCTTAGACCTAAGATTTAGGCTGCTTACATTTAAAATTAGCTTATGTCGATTTCAGTATTAAATTTATTAGATATAAGAATAAGAATGTATTTATTCCATCATCAAATAACAAAGGTAAACATATGTAAAAAAACTTGGAATGACTAGTCACCGCATCAAGTAAAGGTGACTAGCACAATGAAAATAAACAAGAACTTCTTACATCAAACAGTCTAAATATTACTTATAACCTAGCGGTCCGCTGCAGTGTCAGCACTTATTTATTTAACTGAACCAAAGTACACTTTACATTAATACGAGTAAGTAAAATAAACTAAGTAAACTATTCACTTCACTAAGTAACCTCGTCAGTAGGTGAACTAAAAACATCCAATACATTAAATAAAGCCAAACAATTGAATACTTAAAAATATTTACACAAACGCATATAAACTCTATTCCATATATCTACAATAGGAATTCGTTTTTAATTTTTATAATTATAGCTAATGTAATATTTCTACCAGGTCATTAATGTTGTCTTTATCAAACAGCCATGATTTTAATTTAATCTGAAATAGCCTTATGTTTTGACTGTTTTTTATGTCTATTAGTAAAATATTAAAAATTTTTGGGCCTAAAAATATAAATGTTAATATAAAATATAATATATAAATAATATATAAATATATAAATATAAAATATAAAATATAATATAAAAATATAAATGAAAATATAAATTATGTTCACCTACAGGATTTGTCTTACATTGCTCTTTGTACATGTTTTAATGTGTGATTTGAAAGAAATAAAGATTCTGATTCCTGAAATGAGCAAAATGATGTCCAGGGTTTGTTTCTAAATGATAAATTGTTTTTAAGTTCAAGTAATTTTCGAAATTATTTTGGTTGTGCAGAATAGCATGTGCAAATAATGGTCTCTCATGTTTGTAATGCCAACATTAGAGGCCTGTTGAGCACCTATGCTCATAATCAAGACGTATAGATGGTCACATGGGCCTGATCGCAGGGTTGCAACCTCAAAAGGGTTTATAACCAAGGGTTGCAATCAGCAGCTATGGCAAGTATGCACGCATATGCGGGGGTGTGTTTTTATCTCCCCACTGTTTAACAGTTCTAAACTGCACACGCTGCACTAGTTCTATGACACTTGATTTGGCGCTGCTCATCGGTAACTAATAGCGAGTGTTTCAAGTGTTAGCCATTAGGTGGCACATACGTCGAGGGATTTCAAACGGACACAACTTATAGCATTGAAAAAGTTATCTTCTCAGAAGGATTCATAATCAAGGGCTATACTTACCACAACAGACCATGCACTAGATTGCTATACTAGATTGCAGTTGGTGTAAAGTAATGGGACAGGGGTTTGTTTTAAACTGCCGTAATTACTCTTGTGTAATTTTATTATACTTCAGTAACTACTATATGAGGCTATTTGGTTAGTTATTGTCTTAAGTATTGCTGGTTAAGGAAGTTTAAAAACTGTGTTAATGTTTGGTTAAGGTGCAGCTGAAAAGTCTGTGAATATGAGAAACACAAGGAGCAGTGGGAGACACTCTAATGCTAAGAGTTTAGGTTCCATCATGAGAAGCACCTCGGTTGGCACCTTAAATCAGGTACGATTTGTAGTTAACACATTTATTATAAATGGTAGAAAGATTATTTTCAGCTAACAGCATTCTGTGAAACCCTTGTATTAACAGCAACAATTTCAATAACTGCAGAAAAATGCTCTTGCTATCACTTATCACATTGTTATCAGTCGACCATTTATAATGAAATTGACTAAAGCTCTCTAATAAAAAAGGGAACAGCTCTTATGCTATACTGACATTTTCAAAAGCCTTAGCTTCAAAAAGATGACTGCCATTTTATACTCTAAACGATTTCCTATGTTTATCATATTAATTCCAATATCCTTCTAACTCAGAAAGTTACTGAAGGAACCAACCAGCGTGAACTGTGGCTAGCACCTGCACACAAGCAAGCAACTGTTCCCTCTCTACTCAAAGCTGGAGCACATGGTACAGTCAGTGCCAAACAAACAGTTCTTTTTTTTAATTCATTTATAATTTATAAAAGAATATTTAACTTTTTATCAAAACTTAACAGGTCACCATTTTTATAGAGGTAAAGACATGCAAGTGATTTTTGGTGACAGGAAAGGTAGACATACAGGGTTCTGGTGGGTAGTGGGGAACAATGCTGCAGACATGAATAGTCTGCGATTCACGCTATTCATGCTAGCTGGCTGCCTCAGTAACCTTATCACTAGAGTTAAGCTTCCAACTGCAAACAAAACTGTAAGGCTTTATAAATTTTAACATCTTTCTTGACAGAGTTTTTATTCAGTTTTAGCTTTAAGGCTAAACAAATTTTTAGTTCAAAATTTGAAATTATTCGTATTAGTGTTAGTATAAAATTTGTTAAAGTATATTATCATGTTAACAGATTTGACATCATATTTTACTTTGGCTATGTATTTATTATAAAACACTTCCAGTTTTACTGAATATATTTGTATTGTAATCGATCAGTGATTTTAGATGGTATCAAAATAAAACTTTTCTAAATTAGTGAGTAGTTATATAAATATGTGCTTGTTGTAAATGTAAGTTGATTATGTCTATTTCAGAGTGATTCAGAGAGTGAACAGAGCCAGAGTCAGTCGATACGGCGAATGATGAGGCCCACTATTTCATCCCTGAACAAAGTCATATCTGGACAGAAGAGTTCAGTAAACCGGCGCAGGGGCATTACTAGCTCTTACTCCACTAGTAAGGAAATATTCAGTAAATTAAGTCTGACTGGTATTAATAGTAACCTCACCTCATTTTTACAAAACAATAAGTGAAAATGTTATTCAATTTTACCCTTGTAATTTTTACAGAACTTTGATTATGGTGTGTGAGGCTGTTGGAGGATAATCTATCAATCAATATTTATTGGTTTATGACATTTCATAACATCATTACATCACAAAAAACTGGAGCTTCGTTATATAAAGGATATTAAAGTTCAATTATAAAATTTACAATTTACACACTCTTATTTAGAAACCTCATAGTGTAAAAATTGTATTTTTATAACAATTCATTTATAGCACTAAAATAATTTTCACTTAGATTAAAATAAACTTACAGGAAATTTATTGAAATATTTTACAGCCATGTACACTATTTTTCATATAATGATAATTTAGGAGAGGGCAATTGAAGTCTGTAAGTGCAGTATCTAGTTTTTTAACTATGGATAATTTTCAAAATATTGTTAATTTTTTTAAAAATTTTTATGGATTAATAAATTTACAAATCAAGGCAATATGAAAGTACCTTTTTGAAACAATGGAGTACAACTAGTCCGTTTATTTCGTATATATATATACGAAAGGACTATTTGTAATATATATATTACAAATAGTCCTCGCAGTGGCTTTTTGCCCTTTAAAACAACAGAAGCACAACCCCATAGTGGCCCAAAGCACTATACCATATATTAAAAAACTGACTGAATGTAAGCAAAATAAACAACTTCATTTACTTCTAGAAAATTTGAATTGGAAATTTTGCCCAATGGAAAACGAAATTAATTAGGTGTTTTGTGATGTATTCTATATGGTTTTACTAGTTTAAATTATGATTTAAGGTAACTCCTAAAATTGTGATTCTGTTAAGATTATGATTCAGAATAGACTATTATGATAGTAAAATATTAGTATGGTGTCAAAGTACCCCAGGCACTTTAGTTGTAACTAAAGCAGTTTGTGTGAAATAACTTTGTACCCAACCCATTTCTGACATTTATTCTTGTTTTTGAACTGTCCCCAACACGCCCATGATAGCTAGCTCTCACTTGAGGTTTAGACATTGGAAAGAGTCGTTATTTAATGTTATCAGATCTTATCAAAACAAGATTTATTTCCATAGTACATTATTTACAACCATAATACATCATTTATGAGGATAAAAATATATTTTAAAATAAATTGACTACAAAGAAATAAAATAAAATGCTCTCATATAGGCAAACTTGCATGTGCATGTTATATACTTATTCTGTTGTATGTGTGATAAAAAAAGTTACACAATTTTAGATCTGTTACTTATTTAGGGGTGGGAAGCCTGGATCGTTTGATATTAAATAGTGATGGAGGAAAATTAGGATTGTGGAACTAACAATAAGATCTGAGTCTGTGGTTGGTTAGTAAAGACCCCATCCATTTTATATGGGTCCCCTACATAAGAGAATGCAATATATTCCATTTACAATCATTGTTTATCATAACATAAGCTTATGTTAATTGCTTTTGATTAGTGACAGTATCAGTGAAAAGTTAAATTTAGTTAATATAATTAGCCCACTTTTAAATGCGGGTATTGTTCATGGATAACCTGATTTAAAATTTACTTAGACTAACCATTCAGGACTAAATGACCTAAAACGGCATCATACATCATAAAAAGAAATTTACGGTTCATGATTATATTTTTGGCAATGTGCATGTTAAATAGGTAGTGAGTACTGTTTTCAAACTTAGATTTATTCTAGTAAAGATGTACAACTGGTTTGGTTCATAACAAGTATAAAATAATACAGAACCTTGTACTCATTTTGAACACAGTGTTGCACCAACTTATTGGATGCACAAAGTTTAACACCAATTGGGGTTTTCTATTTGTCCAACAAAGAAATAAAACAGTGTTTGTCTTTCAAGCTCTTATATTATTCACTCAAAGTTGATACTAAAGTTTATAAAAGAGTTTTTCGCTTGAAAATTTAATACTCATGAGTTAAACTAAATAATTTGGAATATGGTCTGAACATTTTATTTCAAATAATAATAGAAGTTGTCTCCACGCAAGTAATTCAAAGAAATCAGATAAACTGAAAATGCTTTACTTATGTATCTTTCAACAAAAATTAAAAAGTAAACTGTAATACTTCTAAAAAGTTTTGTAAAAATGCTGTCTTCCAAACTTCAAAATTTTAACCTAGAACAACATGTATTAATTTACAGACTGTTTAAAATTTGTCAATATTTCATAAGAGAATTTTAGTACAACACTTTCAGACTTCAATATTTAATTTAATACATTCTTTAAATTACTCTTTTATATCACTCTGAATGTGAAAGCAAGAATAAAAGTTAGAGAATAAGTATAAAACCAATCTTTTCTGGGGAAATATTTAGCTTTAGTTTTTGCCAACAGGTTCACATTTTATATTCAATAAAGTAAAAAAAGTATTTTAGAAACCTGAAAATATTTGGTCAAAAGGGGAGTAGGTGACTTAGAGAAGAAGATATCCAATTGGAGAAAGCAGAAAATCTCAATCTCTAATGCACACAACAAGGATGACGTTTAGAAACTAAACAAGAAATTACTAAGAGAATTTAGGTGAAGGAGAGGGTAGGGAGGACATAATCAGGAGAGAGAAGAAAGTAAAACAATTATTGACAATTGTATTTCTACAATGCAGACATCCGAATCAGCTGTTCTGTCTCTAATCTGCCTCGGGCCCCTGTGACAGACCAAGTTCATGGCTTGTCTGTCCTTATACCTGCACTAAACCCACAAGATCTGTACAATTATTATTAAGGAAATCCAACACATTTTTCTTTGAAATAAACTAATTTAATATCTTCTCTTTATATCCTAAAAATAGTGAACTTAATACCTCCATCATTATCCAGTCCGCCCTTAAGGATCTATTAAGTCATACAGCTTATTCTAATCACGCCAATGCCAATCAAAGATCACTGAACCGCTTACCAACTGAGATTAATTTCTGTTACAGACATTGTACGAAAGATATTAAAAAAATTGTTTACACATTTTTTTATAAAAGAGTGTTATTTTTATCTCCACACTAGCACAACTTCATTTAAGATTGTTAGAGTTCTACAAACTTGTCATTGTCAGCAGTGGCTTGTCATGAAATTAAGCATAGAGGTCAGGTTAATTTGAAATTCAAACAAGCTCCTTCATCGCCTCTTTATGTGGAAACTTGTAACTTTTAAACTGTCTTCTCACTTATACAGTGTCATTTAGAAAGAATATTCAGAGTGTAATTTGGTGGAATTCAAGTTTCGTTGCCAATTCTGTAGCGCCTCAAGTCTTCATTTTGGCACATCTTATCTTGTTTATAATTATCTGCCAAAGTGGTAAACTATTTAGCTCTGTAATCAGCCATTGGTTCTACTGTAAAGTGAGCCACAATTCCTACATGTTCCTGAACATCAGCAAAATGGTGGTAATTACTTCTTTAAAACTAATACTTTGTTCTTTTCCTATGGGTATTGGGGGTATTCTCTAAATAAAAGTAGTTGAACTCGCCTCTGACAATCTAGTGTTCAGTAATGTTTGCAACGATTGTGTTACAATAAAAATGTAGTCATTGAACACAAAATTTGTGGTTTAAGCTTTTATTGTCACTTATTTCAACTTCCTGCTATCATAAGGCAATTGCTAAGTAAACTACTATATAACGATAGTAAATAAAGTCGAACTATTGATTCCAGTGGCACTTAATAAACCAGACAACGAGGATTCAAGTTCTGAGGAAGGAAAAAATAATAGAACAACACAACCTAGGAGTTCAAGCACTGATCGGTCTGGGTAAGTATCTAAACTCAGTACTCTAGGTCGTAGTTACAAAATGTATGTAATACTACTCCTATCTGCAATATTGCTTTAGTTAGTTATATTAAATAATAGAGTATGTGTGTGTGTGTGTGTGTGTGTGTGTGTGTGTGTGTGTGTGCGTGCGTGCGTGCGTGTGTGTGTGCGCGCGCGTGCGCGCGCGTGCATGTGTGCATACTTTAGAAACAGAATAATTACAGTGATGTAAAAATTCATTATGTACTGTTTGTTAGGTCTCATTGTAATTTATTAGAATATTTGTTACATCCTTCAAATATTAATGTTAAAAATAAAAATTAAGTAATGAAAGATAATGCTAACGTTAAGTAACGTTACTTACCAATATTGTGTATGATTATATAACTGAAACACACACACACACACACACACACACACTCACTCACTCACACACTCACACACTCCCGCTCGCACGCTCGCAGGAGATTCAGTTTGAAGTATCCCATTTTCATATGTTAGACATATTAATTAGAATCATCTTCTGAAGCAAGATATTCTTTGCTTTAAAAGCTTATCTATAGGATTCTCGGCTTTTTGAGGTCAAAGAAGATCCTAATGGCCTTTTTTGCAGAACAAGGAACAGAAGTTTACCAAACTATTAGACCATATAAAAAATATCCCTCAAAAAAAGAGAAGTATGCTGTTTTAGCTGTATGATAATAACTTATTGATTTTATTTGCTTTATAATGTACAGGCTGGTGTTTAATTCTGTATTAATATTGTCAAGATGTGGTGTCCAGATGAGGTTTCCATCTATTGTCATCCCAAGGTATTTTGTTTATGTGTCTGTTTCTATATCAGGGAGAATTGGTATATCTTTTGCCCGCCTTCCAAATCCAAATTGTTTGGTTTGAGAAGGATTAACAGCCAAATCATTTCCAAAGCAATACTGATATGCCATGTTAAGAGCAGTATAGGAAGATATTTCGATGTCATCAGGTGTCTTTCCATTTAGAAGCAATGTGGTGTTGTCGGCATAGAGCAAGGGTGTGCATTATTCACCAAGATACTGAGACATATTGGTGAATAAGATGAAAAGAACTGGCACCATTACAGAACCCTATGGCACTCCTCTGTCTGTTAGTAAAAGGTCTGACCTCTGATGTAACATCTTTACTAGTATGTCAAATTTCCACAAATTGTTTTCTTCCTTGCAGATAACTCTCAAGTGTTATTTACATCTAGACTTTCCAGTTTCCCTATAATAAGACTGTGACTTAGGCAGTCAAAAGCCTTATTGAAGTCCAGAAATATTGATGTTTGAAGCTCGCCCTCCTCAAGATTTTCAATAACAGTCTCTAACAGCTTGATTATTGCAGTGGTTGTTGATTTCCCAGTTCTAAACCCGTGTTGATTGTTTGTTGGCAACTTGTATTGGGAACAGTGATTTAGAAGCCTTTTGAGAACAGTTTTTTCACATATTTTTGAAAAAGTTGGAAGAAGTGAACTGTAGTTAGTAAGTACTGTTTTGTCACCACCTATATGTTTTGGATGGATTTTTGACATTTTCATTCCCAATGGAAACTTTCCTTCCTCAAATGATTTGTAAAAATTGAAACTAAGGGAGGTGGTAATTCATTCATACACAGTTTTAACATTTTGAGGACATTTAATCAATTCCAGCAGAATTTTGGACTTAAATTTTGATATCACAGATATTACTTCTCTTTCAGTTGTTTTTGAGATAAGAGAAAAATGTTGCTTAATATTTATCGGAATTTGCAGAAGTAGTCTAAATGTTGAGAGGAGATGCTTTTGCAAATGTGGTCTCCGCTATTGTTGCAAAATGGTTATTGAGGCAGTTTTTCGTGGATTGTTTATTACTTCCTACCCCACTTTTAATCTAAGCACAGGGCACTCTTTCTTTTTATTCCGTGCAAAATTTATCACTTGCTATACAACTTGTGACTTGTTTTCAGTCCTTTCAATGAAATCGGAAAATGTCTTCTTTCTTAAAGCTTTTCTCAAATTTAACTATGATCTCTTTATCTCTTAGGTTTCCTGTTTTCTTATATTTATTCTGTGCAGTTAAATAGTAGTTTCTGAATGTGAAAGCTTCTTGGTCAGCAAAGTGCTTTGGTTTTTGTTTATTTTTAAACTTTTGAGTTTTTAAGGGACATGTTGAATTAAGAGCTTTGGGTGGCAGTATTAACAATGGAGCTGTAGGCCTCTTCTGCAGATGAAGCACAGGTGATGTTTTCACATTCTTCTTCAGAAAGAAGCATTTTAAGGTTCTGGAGGTTTTGTGGTCAAAGGTCACGGCGCAGGGTGTTGGGCCTTTGAGTTAAGCTTCCTAGGTTGAGAGTGCATTTCTAAGTTGTTTGGTCTGATAATTTTGCATTTACAACATGAGCATTTACTTTATTTGTAGTGATGTTTATGCAGATGCAGTCTATAAAGGATTGCGATTCCGATGTCATTCTTGTGGGTGAATGGTTGATCTGCTGGATTCCAACAGATGCCAGCGTTTCATTAAGTTTAATTGATTTTGGATCAGGTTTTAGTATGTATACATTTTTCCCATGATGATGAATGGAGTATTTTCTGCTTTTGAGTCTTCGATCGCTCTTGATATCAGTTGTAAGGCTTCAATACTGGAAGATATCTACGGACTTTGAATGCTCACTCAGTTTCTCCTCAACAAAGATCGCTACACCTCCTTTTCTACGATCTTCTCTACTATTGTGTGATGTTAATTGATACCCTGGTATTAGCTGTGCACTTTAAATCTGGTAATCCTATAGTCCATGTCCAAGACAACAATGTTTGGTATCAGTGTTATTGTTTCTAGGAGATGGATTAATGTATTGATTTGATTGCTGACTTTTTGCGTATTTTGGTGTAGAATACAATTGTTATAGCTTGTTTGGTATTTTTTGAGCATTTATGTTGTGAAAATATCTTGTTTTGTAAGGTTTCTCCCTGTTTTTTATTCACATTTTTACTAAAAAAGACAAGGTGATCTTGGAGATGATATTTTTTGTCTTGCTTACTTTGAAAATTTTCGATGGCTTATTTACAGTGGAACTTCTTCTGTTAACACAACAGTGTTCTTATGATTTTTAAATTGAAAGTTTTTCGATATTCTGTGTAAGGAGGTTTCATACTAAAGCCTCTGTTTAGCCTAAGAAGGGGTTCAGGGTTTGGCATGTATTCTTTGATCTCTTTTTGAGTTTCCTTGGTCAGTATCTTGTTCTCATTGATGTAGGAGATTTTAAATGGCTGTTTCCCACTAGAAATATTGTGTTATTTGTATTTATTTGCTTGCAAGGAAACACTAAACACGTTTGTCTTAGCTTTAGATTTTGGCCTTTGGTTTGGTGATGGGCTGTGTTGTTTACACTTTTTAGCAGCTTTTTTTGACAAAATTGCTTTTTGAGCATGTGTCATTTGCTATGGCATTCATCGCTACATCCACCTCATTTAGCTTATTACTGGGTTTTGACAGTTCACTTAGGATGGGTGCTGAGCTTTGTGAATTCCTAGTAGTCTCAGTTGTTTCAACTGTTTTTGTAATGGAATCTTTGAGCGTTTTTCTTCAGGATACTTGTTTGCCAATTTCCTTTTGCAGTTTAAAAATAGTCCTTTCATGTTCATGTAAAAGTTTATCTTGGTTATCAATATGTTGCCTTAATTTTAGATCATACTCTTCAAAGATAGCTTGCATTTCTAGACGAAGGTGCTTTACTTTATTAAGCTGATCTTGTAACTCCTTATTTTGTTGCAAGAGAATTTAAATTTGTTTCATATATTTACTTGCATTATTTTCTATTTCTTCTGATTTCTCTTCTAGTTGTGTTAGTGTCATTTTAAGCATGACGTTTTTCCAGCTTTTCATTTTCCTGTAGTAGCACAGACCCAATTTTGACAGCCATCTGTAGTTTTTAATCATCATTTTCTAACTCCTCTAGAGGAATTTCTAGGTTGTTATCTTTTACAATGGTATTATAAAGTTCTGTAATTGAGCTGTTTAAGATGTCTGCTGAAATTGTACAAACTTTATTATTTGGTGAGAGGATATGGCCTAAACTACAATTAGTACATTTCCATGTTTCAATTTGCTCCTTGGTCCGTTTTTTTTAAATCTTTTTCTAAGAGTTTTCACAACCTGCGTGATATTATTGCTCACATTGACCTGTACATTGAACTCCTGTGAATTTTACACCAATTCCACAAAAGTCGCAAGGATATTTTGATGGCATTTTTTTACATTCTATTAATATATGAAATGTGTGTGTTATGAATTTAAAATGAAGAATACATATTTTATAGCAAGGTTTGTCTGACTCCAATTGTTGTAATGTTGAGAATGGTAATCATTTAGTTTCTCTAATTGTATTTGTTAGTTAGAATAAATATTCTTGGTTAAATGGTAGCCAAGTGCCTTGTCAATGGCAGTACAGCTGTGGCTGTATTGCTGAGGGTCGGTGCTGACACGATGACTGGGTCAGTGCCCCAGTCACAGTTGGCAGCTATTTTTCAACGGTCTGAGATGCGGAAGCTAGATAATGTATTAAGCCACTTGTGTGTTGGCAATTTTTGCAACATCACTCACTGTAAGATTAACATGTATACACTTTGTTAATTTTTGTATTGAATTAAAATTGCCAGTAATTTACCTTTTTTTCTTGAGATAATCTTATTGAGTATAAAAATTAAATTTTAAATGTTGCATTGTAGTTATATGAAAAATTGCTTGTTCTAGGAGTGGTTAAGTAATTCTTCTTTAAAGTTTTAGTTTCTTGATCAAAATATTATATTTATTATTACAAGTGTTCCAATGTAAGATTTATGTGAAAAGTATAATAATTTGTTGGGGTATTACCACTTAGTACACTATCTTAGGAGACACTTCACTAGTAGTGACTGTAGTTAGTTGGCCATTTTATATGATTAATATGAATAAATATATGAACTGCAAGCTAAATATTATTTACAAAAATATGATAATTTGTTAATTTTTTTTATCTATCCTATATGTTTTCATACATAAAATACAGCTCAAACATGTTTTAGCAATTAGTAATTTGTGTACTGCTGATCACTTGTGAGTAGACCGTCGTCTATGAATAGACCACAGCAGACTCGCATTGATGCATGATCAGAAATATATAAAATACTAACTGTGTGTAAAATAGTATATAAAAACTACTGTAATTATTTTATGTATCTATATTTTACGACAATTGGTAATTTTTGTTCTGCTGATCAGCTGCCATAAGCAAATTGGCATAATTGTGATATTGTGAAATCATGACTTTCCAAACATATTTTAAGCACTTCTGTTTTAAGCAATTCATTATTTTGTAATAAAATACTTCAAGATATCAAGTATCAGAAGTACCCATCCCTATTAATATGGGATATTGAGTCTTGTATGTTAGTCTTCATTGTTTAAGTACATTATTGTAAAATAAAAAATTAAGTATATAACATAAATGAGAGTTAATTGTAATTAATTTGTATAAGTAAGGTATAAATTGTAATTTGTATAAGGCAATATTAAAGTGTAAGTTTTGTGCCTGAACAGCTTTTCATATGATATTTGTGTGTTCTATATTTATTGTTCAAATTGTTGTACATTTTTCCTTGTTAATGTTGTTTTATTTATATTAATGGAAAAGTACAAATATTGCTATGAATCTAGTAGAAAAAAAACAGTAACAATAGCATCAGTATTTGCATATTATTTTGATAAAAAACGTTGTAGCACTCAACTCAGAAGCTTGAACTTGACTGGAAAGCAATGGAGGAAAATATCAGGTTTAGTTTGGGGTACTCCTGAAGCAGAAAATTGCTTCACATTTTGCCATTCTGTGTTGTTTTAATTGATTCTACTTAATGGAGAGTATATTAAATTAATTATATAAATAAAGTAGCAGCTATGCCAGTGAAAAAAGGCAAATATGTTAATTGATTGACACTCTAAGCCATTTTGTATGCAGGACTTCGATTGGGGGAGCAGCATTACGTCGCCCAGTGACGTTAGGGCGCAGTGGCTCAGAACGTGATTTATCACACTCACAGCGCTTGTCATCCCGGCCCACCACCAAGGCTCAACGAGGTGCTTCAGGCATGGTTCGGTCTGCCTCCAATTTGGAGGATGCAACATCGAAGGCTTCGTACAAAGTTGATTTTGAAAACACACCAGGTAGGCATAATTCCTTTTTATAGGTCTTTTTAGTTCTTGTTCTATCTTATTAAGCTCATTTCCTTCAAGTACAATATACCAGCCAGAAGAACCTACAATGGATACAGAATAAACTGTTGTAGATCTGGCCAACCCATTGATGTGTAGGAACAGCACTAACTGTAAATATCTAAATATTGGTCTAAGGGGATGATTTAATTGCTAGGTCTAGTTTGCTGCGGAGGATGTTTGTTGTAGTGAGTAGGGCTCTCTTATTGTTTAAAGGTTTTGCCTGCTTTGACTGCAAGAAGCTGGAACAGAGAAAGTACTCTTTTTCCTAGATAGAATGGTTGAGATAGTATCTATTATCCTGTTCATGGTAGTTATGCCATGGGACCTAGGCTTGTGCTACCTCGTCCCCCGACCCACCCATAGCTGTCCTGAATAGTAGCTGTCACTGCGGGACCTTATAGGTCAAAATGCAGTAGAGGTTTCCTCAGTGGCAGTGTGTGTCATCCTACACCTGTGTCAAAACTAGCTTCTATTGATGTTCAGGGGAAAGAATATAGTTGGTTTCAATCATATTTAAAAGATAAAAACCAAAATAACCGAGATAGATTGGTTGAAATACCTCAATTGAATATCAATAATGTGATAAGAGTTTTCTTATTCATTAAATAAGGTGTCTCTACACCTTTGGGTTTTTAAAGGCTCCATATTGGAAACATCGGTATTTTTATCTGAAAGGGATTGCAAAATTTGAAAATGTATGTTTAAATGCTTATGATGCAACTTTAAGACTAAGTCCTTGGTCTCTTGATAACCTTCAAATATCAGCCTTTCTCAGCTTATCATAAGTTTAACACTTTTTTCAAACAAATAATTTAATTTTTAACCTAACCAAAACCAATTAATTATGTTTAGTTTAGTTTAGTATTAGGCAATGTAAGAATAAAATTAACTGTAATATAATACTTAACCAATAACAAAAGATGAAGTAAAATATTTTAGTTTAACTTTTTATAGTTCACTCAGTTGGGATAATATTCAAATAAAGTAATTTGAAAATTGAGTTCTGTCTCTGTGCTCTGAAAAGAATGGCAAAGCTATGTAAAGCTAAAGCTTTAGTCATTATACAGGGCTATCATAAAAGAATGGTGCGGTTTAGAACATGGTTTAAAGAAAGCCCGAATTACTTACAGTTAATGTTGTTTATTCATCTAATTTGTCGTCTCAAACAGTTTTTTGTACATAATTAATACATTTAAATATGTGCGCCTTTAGTCGCTCGACAAATGTCCAAACGATACTCAACTTCTCTCCAAACATTCGTTAACATTTCTTCGGTTATGGTTGTCATTGCTTTATTAATCCTGTGTTTTAAGTGGTTCAGGTCGAGAATTTTTTTGTGAATAAACAATGCTTTTGATGTACCCCCACAAGAAAAAATCAGAAGGTGTCAGTTCTGAACTCTTTGTGGCTACAGCACAGGTCCTTGCCGCCTTATCTATCGTTCAAAGCATCTGTGATCAATGCACTGAAGTGTGGGGAAGCACCATCTTGTTGGAATGAAGTCGATGAATGTTTTTGAGTTCATCTAGCTGAGGAAAGCAATAATTGGTTAATATGTCAACATACACAACTCCATTAATTGTTTTTTCATCAAAGAAGAAAGGCCCTATTACGCGATTTTTTTTATCACACCACAACAAATATTAACTTAACACGTAGTTTCCTAACAATTACATGTGGGTTTCCAGAGCCCAATATTCGTGAATTGTGTCTGTAAACACATCCATTCATATGGAAAGTAGCTTCATCTAAAAATTATATCATCTATGTATCATCTATTCGTTTTCACTTATTCTGTCCCAACATTTCAACAGCAAAATTGTAACAGTTTACACAATCATTGGGTTTCAATTCCTGCAGTATCTGGATTTTATAAGCATGTAATTTGAGTTTTTATATAACACTTTGTGAACTATTGTTTTTTTTAAATACCCTAAAAGAACAGAAAAACTTTAAAATTAAAAATTTATGATAGGCCTTTTAAAATTAGTTGTATTTGCTTTGATTTAATGTTCTTTTTTTGTAAAAAGGAAATCAGTATAATATAATCAAAAGCACTGACCACTTGAATACATCCACTTTCATCTTCAGAGACACTGCCATTGAATTGATATAATATTCACTACAAGAATCTCCATGACTTACATCTGCACTATAGTGAGAGCTTGGCATTTACAGGGTAGTAAGCATTTACAGGGATCTTGGAATTTGTTAGTGGTAGTAAGACATTTTTTGACCTTAAAATTATAGTTATGAGCCCATGATCACTACCCCATATAATTTTAATGTGTCAAGGGATAATACAGATCACTATTGATAGACTGGTATGTAAGCCACTTTTTATTATTTAAGCAGTTCTGGAAACAATAACTTACAAAATAAATAAAATTAAAAACAAATTTTAAGTCCCAAAGTTTTATTTTGCTATATGCAAATGTATATGAAATACTGATTAATGTAAGGGGCTATAATGTTGCAGTGCCACAGTTGTTAGACAACATGAGAGACCATCTATGGTATGTGGAAGAATACATGCAACATATGCAGCGAAGACTGGCTGATGAGAGTGTAGACTCAACAGAGCGTGACACATGGCTCAGCAGCTTCCAGCAGAGTGTGACAGAGCATGTGCGCAGTATACACCGACTGCATACCACCCTGCCTGATGCCAACTCTGCATCTGGCCGTGTAGGATCCGATTCCGGAAGTGGAGGGGACATGGTCTCACTGATGCATCAGTATTCTGATATACTCATTTCTATGGTGCACCAGAAAATGGCAGAACCTAAGAAATGAGACTGTTTATCGTTGTTTAGATTTTCAAAATGCCAAAACTAGTTAATGACTGTTTAAGTATATTTAATTGTAGTTGGATACTTTGACTCTATGTCGATTTTCTCTTTGTTTTGTTTATTTTCTGCTTCAAAACAAAGTTTAAGAAAAGCAGTATTGTTACAATGGAATTGTTTAAATTTTTGTATTTGTCAGGTTGTACTTGTAAATAGTTTTTAGTAACTTGCTATATCTTACAAAATACAAAATTTCCTCATTTGGCAATCAAGGATGTCATACGTGAGGCTGTTATAACACTTTTTTTTAATTTCTATAAACTTAAATATTTAAACTAATCCGTATGAGTAAAGATGAGTAAAGATATTTTTGAAAACCCATTGACATCAATTTTATATTAAGTAACCACTTACAATTTAGTGAATACTATTTACAGTAGTGACTTGACAGATATAGGTCTTTAAACCATTTATATAGTTATCTAGAGGCAATGCCTTTGAAAAAATTAAGTTACGCACAGGTGACATTCCACATGCCACTTGCATAATCACGGTAGTGGCAGGTGCCACTTAAACGTACTGCAATCTCATTACTCTTAGTATTTAATTGTATATTATATCAATATTTTCTTACCACAATATCATACACAACCTAAGCATTTTGTATAAAGTGTATATTAAGTTTGTGTTTTGTACAAATATATATTGCATACTGAACAGTAACTCAACCGGTTTCTGTAAATGCGTGTCCGATCATCATGTGCAAGTGTTGCCTCTAGCTACAGTGCAAAAAGAAGCCAATCGATCGGTGATACAGCTACAAATGTCAAGTTATACATTTTTTATACGTTTTTTGCCTCCTGGATTGATATTTTATTATTAAATTAAATAAGGTTACGTCCGTTTCCATCATCAATCAATCCAACTTGTTTTGTCAATGATGACCTCATAGTTTCGGGAGCACTGTGCCCCATTATCAAATCATGTTGTAAAGTAAATACAAATCAAACACATTAAAATAAATACAATTACACATCACTAGTGAATAATTGAACAAACACACACAAATGGAAACATTCAACACAACGAAGAAGTTTAGTTATAATTTAATTTACAAGCATGGCCGGACATTGACAGGAACTAACTTACATTGAAATGTTGACGGAAAGGTACATAACCTTATTTAATTTTGTGGTTATAAATTTTGCAGTACCAGTTTTGTGGTATTGATTACTATTTGATAACAGGCCTTGGTATCTGCATTATGTTTGCTATGTAGCAAGTATGCAAGTGGCACATGTGCGCATGCAACCATAGTGGTTTGTCTGCCTTAGTGACGGTTTGACGTATATGTGGTATAGATTTTCCCAGTTGAATTATAAAATTATTTTATTTTTGTATTATTTGATAGCTTTTTTATGTACTTCTTTTGACTTTTTAATATTGAAGTTCAACAGGGTAATTTAACTTTTTATAAATTTTTTTATAAAACTTTGTTTTTAATAGTTGTAGATATTACACTAATAAACGTCTTTCAGGTCAAAAGAACACTACCATACGGAATTATTATAAATTTGATTTTTTGTACATTTAGTTAACACTTTAATTTCATGTTTTAGAGTCGTTGAATTTCATCATAATCTAAGATAATATAGTTAAAACTATGTAAATGTTCTGGAATGTCTTAATTGTTGTATTGTTACGGTTTATATATAATACCTTGCTGTTGAAAGTGGTTTCTTTATTTCATATTTATATTGTTAGCATAATGTTTTCTTAAGATCCATAATATTTTGTTAAAGTTTGACTAGGCCTAATCATTGTTATTACTTTTTCTCTTTTTAAACTGAAACTTTGTGATACATAATGAGTGTTGTGCTGTATGTGTAAATTTAACTTTCTTCATTAACACAAATCAAAATTAGATCAAATTTTTATATTATTCAAAGGATGATGGTTAAAATGTATCGTGCAATTTTAATTGGATGCTTGGTGGTAAGTATGATGTTTAAATAGTTACTTGAAGTAAAGGAAAAAGTATTCATACTTAGCTGTTGATTGAAACATATAATATTCCTCTCCTTTTGAAAAAATCAAATTAATACATCAATTACGACCTGAGAGTTTCTAATTTATTAATGAGTTTATCGTGGTTAAAATTCATTCAAAGGAGCATAATATCGACAACAAAAGACATACTCAGTGTACATGTATCCTACTACGTCCTGTACCCACACTTACATAATTCAGTATTATTATTTCCTTATCTTAAAAAGCTTTACAGTGTTTTATTGTCTGTCAAAGTTTATTTTGTTAAGTTACATACCGTAATTATTTATTTCAATAAGTTATAAAATATGATAAGGTTTTAAACTCTGTGATTTGGGGACAGTGTTTTGTATAAAGGTCCTCAGTAGCCATTTTTGTATTATAGTAGATTAAATGAATTTACTGATAATAGTAAATGGAATGTAGATGTAGATGATGCTCCATAGTAAACTAATTGCACAGTAGACTATTTGTAGAAAGCAAATGTAAACAATGTCTACAACGTAAATAAACAAGTTTTCTAAACCAAACTATAATATTTAATAATATATGAATCTGACGATATTTAAAAATATAAACAGTGGGTAAATCTTTGTTTAGTATAATTTATTGATGTTGTAAATAGCAAAATTGTATGAATACTGCATAACAATCATCAAGTTAAGACATAATTAAAAATGGTTAGGATACACTCTCAGTACTTAATATATGAAATAAATATATGATGTTTTGAAATACTCATGTATTGTTTTTGAAGTGCAAATATCAGTACATTTTAATTCTACAACGGAAGAGGGAGATGGGTTTGGCAGGCTTTTCATTTAAGTATATATCCAACTTTCAGTTATTATTAAGTATAAATTTACTACAAAGTACTAATGTTTCTTTCTTAACAAAGGGTAGTTGACAAACACGGACAAGACATAAAAATATATGAATATTTCCATTATGTATTGCATTTTTACGTCTGCCAATAAATAAAACTTTGATGTAATAAATAAAATTGTCATGTGAATAGTTAATAAATTGATAATCAAATCATAAAATTAGCAGGTTTATTTCAAAATAAATCAACAGAAAATCTGCCATAGACAGTTTTATTGCAAGACACATATAGTAGACAAATACTCGGTTGTATTGTATATCACATATGGAATGGACATACAAGCAAATGTCAGCAACATGAAGAGGATATCACTGCTACCACATAGCTGTGCATAAGGAAAGTTTTATCCATTTGTTCCACTTGTAGTGAATATTTATCAAGTGAGATAACAACTGTAGCACATGGGTTATACCAAATTGTATCAACTTGTTATGTTAGTAGAATATATTGAAAACAATTAACAGCTCCTCACAACTATTTTGTAATACATAAACTAATGAGATACAACAATATATTTTAAATCACTTAAATCCTTTTTCAAGTCTTTTACCCTTTCAAGTACATTGGCGTACCACATAAGCGATCAGTAAAACCAGCTTACATTTTATACTCTTTGGAATATTAGAATGTGTCAGATTAAGAATCGTTTGTGTGGAGCATTATCATAGCATACTTGGTTTTACTCATGGCAACTCAGTTATTATTCCATTTTTGGCCTTTACCAGCTGTTAATTTTTTGTAAACAAATATGTAATATCGACACAATCAGAAATGAGTGTTTTTGATGAATCATTTCAAACAAGACAAGGACAAAAGGAAGATACACTGTACTTACCATGGTTAAAGGAAAGTCTGTACCACCTTCACATGCTCTAGAGTTGTCTGAAGACTCTATTTCAATTTCACAAATAAATTTAAATCATTAGCAAAAATAAAACAAAAAACTGACCCAATGGTTCTTAATAAGCGCACGTCTTGAGACATGGGCCTCCAAAACATCTGAACATAAATAGCAGACCTGGCAAACAATGGAATCATTCTTGACTTGACAAAGGCTAACCAAGACTTTAAATTTATTCAGAATTGTAGATTCCACATGATGCTAGATTGGTTGAATCATGGTTGGATTCACCTGGTCCAGCTTATAACCATAGGTAGGGGATTACGGGCCGAACACTCTCCCTCCTGCCAACAGGTGATCAGGCTTCTAACCTTCTCAGTCAGAGCCACTAACAATAGTGCAAATTTAGAGACAAACCTTCAGAAAACATTTAAAGAAATTCTTTCCATTCCAATATCCTTCAGGAACATGTGCAAAGACTTCACAGGAAGAACACTTGCTCCAACTTCTATAGTTGTCTCGAGGTTCCAGATTAGCCAAGAGGGACCTGATTCTATCCAGGAAGTCCATCTCCTATTAATACCAGACCAGCTTTGTTGTATTTCCTCAGCACTGGGTGACAGCTTAATACAAGCCTCAGATAAATCTTGTAGAATCATAGCTTTTGAACTGTTGACATGAACTCGTTGAGATGTTTCTCATAAGAAGTCATTTTCCACTTACTAATCATTCACTAACTCGATGTCAATGTTTTCTTATAAGCTTCTAACTATACAGTAAAGTTCTTATGGATTTACTTTTTATACATGCTGCTTGGCATGTAATAGTGAGTTATTGAGCATCTCAGCCATAGTATATTCATTCAGAACTTTTTCCATTGTTTAATATTGAAAGGAAATAAGACTTCGCGGTCCATAAGATTTGAGCAGGGACGTCATCCCCGGAATTGAATTGAATTATAATTTATTTCAAAAATATTCTTAAGAAAAATTAATATAAGATGAAACAACTAATTCACAATAAGTAGTTATAAAATGAGTTACCTTAAGTTTCCATTATCTTATTATTAATTAAATGTTTACATAACAAAAAACACAATACACATAAAACTGAAGTAGCGGCTTATCGTGGCTAATCACAACAAAATAATTGCTGAAATTATCATGAACAAGGAAAGTGATTCTGACAGTGGTAAAAACAGCTAGATGGAAACACTGTTTAGGGCACTCTTACAGAGAAAAACCCCACCAGTTAAAGGGTTAAATTCAGTCTGCCATTAGATAAGGCTGACAGTACAGCTGGTTTTACAAAATCTACAATATGAGTGGAAAGATAGGATTGCTGAAAAGTGTAATTTAAAGAGTGTATTCCCAATCTTGGCACAAGGCTGATAAAGTAGGGTTGCTAGCTAACATCCTACCTTAAGGATGAAGAAAGAGAGAAAAAAAGCTGTGGGTAAAGCCAGTGTGTTGTTACGCTGTGTCTTAGTTAAGTATGTCTAAACCACATGGAATATTTATTTGTTTTTTTTTTGTATAGGCCTATATTCAGGAAATTAATTGTTATGTTAGGCTAATTGATTGTAAACAGCATTCAAGCCATGTGCATGAAAAATAATTCCTTTAGTGAAACTAAGATTTCAGTGGTTTATCACCAATACTCTCATGAGATTGATGAGACAGTGAGTTGTTAGCAATGCTAGAGTATGCCTAATATTTTTTATACTAACAAGAAAGGTAGAGAGAAACTACTGCCAAACGCTTGATTTTTTATTTTTAAACATTTTCAGGAATTTTTATAGTATGTCATATGGAACAAGGAAAAGTTTGTGCCAATCGTGTAGTGCTTTTTATTTTCTATATAATAGGATGGCCATACTCTCAACTGGCTTCTTCTGGATTCTTTCACTGGCTTATTACCCAGGACAGTAGAACTCTCAAAGGGTCAAATTAATTCACATAAATACAACTTCTCTCTGTTCATTTGGTATGAATTAATGAAACATGCCTTTATTAAATAGATGTTTTTAGCTATCAAGCCCTCTCTACCACTTATCATATACAGTACAGTTACAATAATTGAATGCAGACATGGTAAATTATAAACAAATACTTTAAATATATAACTTACACAAACTTAAATGATAAAATGAACTTATAAACAAATACTTTAAATAAATAACTTATACAAACTTAAATGATAAAATGAACTTTAAGTAAAATTCTATATATATATATATATATATATATGAATTCAGGAAAACTTAAAATTCAGAAGACACAGATAAATCTATTCAATTGCTATAATAAGTTCTATATATTGTAATAAATACAATAATAGCTTAAAAATGAAATAAAAAAACTCAACGAAACATTCAACAACCATTCTAACACAATGGTGACAACATGTACGCCCCCCCCCCCACTTCAACAGGCCCAAGCAACATGTTGCTCTCACTCTGAAATGGTTTCGATCCTCAATATATCTAATATCATTGCAAAGGCCTGAACAGTAAATTACTTATTATTGTTGATCAATGAATTAGAATTGTTAGTAATGTGGTTTCGCTACTTGTAGAGCATTCGTTGAAACCATTTCTTCAAGATGTTCCCCAATATCCATTACCACATATTCAAAAAGTTTATTTCTACATCCATAGTTAAGTGAATGGAGATAAAGTGTTATTTGTTGTCAAAAATTAATTTAGTTTACTGTCTTCAAAAGAAGACAATGTTATTATACCACTCCTCCTCTAAATCTTCCATTGTTGAATCAGAGCTTTCTGCTTAAATGGTTCCATAAGATGTTCTTGTTATCCCATTATACATAATAAAACAGTCCACTGCTTTATTTCAGACAGGAATATATTGTTATAGTTAAAAAAACAAGTAATATAACAGTTGATACCATTTCAAAATTCCTTTAGTTTTTACAGTAAATAACAAAATGTCACATATAATTTTTGTAGGTCTAAGGTGTTCTCAATTTATGAAACAGTGCCACCATCTCATGTTCATTTCGTAAAAAATAAATATTAGTTCTGATTCACTTCAGCTTGATATTGAATTAAGAGTTAAAACGTTTAAATAAAATGTGTAACTATAATTAGGTTTTAAGTAGTTCATCATCCATAAAAATTTTTAATGGTATGTTATTAAAGCTTGATATAAGTTATCTTTTTTTTCTTATTGTTTAGTTTGACAAGTGATCGTTTTAATGATGCAAAAATTGTATAAGTAGTTATACTTCTAAAGATTATTTTCATTCTTAACCCTTTGAGTGCCACAATGGAAAGTAAATATTTTTGACTGTAGTTTCTTTCTTAGTTCTTGGGAATCATAAATACTTTATGATAAGTGAATTTAATAAACTGTTATTTAGACTTTATGGGTAAATTTAATAATAAGAATTTAATAATTAACTATCTTGATACATGTACACAATTGTTTTACTAAGTTCCTACACAAATGACATTAGAAAATGGCATTTTTAGAAATACAGTTGATTATTACATGTGTGACAAAATATTTGGTTGTGGCACTCTAAGGATTAAGATCTTAACTGTATTTTTGTAAAAAATAAAATTTTGGTTAGTAGTTATATTAGAAAAGTGGGCCGTTTCTGTCCTTACTACAGATCTTGGCTTAACAAGAATTTAGTTTCAGACTTTCCTCTGTATCTCAGCGTGTGGGCTTGATTACCAGTGATCTTACTTTATGCCTCAAAACAGGTTCTTAGTTATTCAATACATTTTGAGAGATAGTGAATCCACTAATTGGTTGTGATGATATTTCAACTAATTGCATTATAGAACTCAAGAGTGTGAATTTGGTATATCGTCACCCTTTTTATGTAGAAATAGTTTTGTTTTAATTTTTAATTTGAAACCTAATTAATACCAATGTAATTTGAGATTTTTATGATGTTTATTGAAATATTGGAATCTGAATTACTAACCAACTGTATTGAAAATATATTATTTCAACTTGAGCGCGTATTTGTTGTGTCAACATATTTGCTAAGTGTTATTTATTTATTAATATAAACTCAACAAACTCATGCACATGATGTAAATAGTGTGTAAATGTATGACTTTAACTAGCATTTTAAAGAAAAATACCAAAATTACAACATTTCTATAAAAAAACCTTGTGATTTCTTTATTTCAGACTTTCTTATCCTTTTTTTGTTTGCGCCGGCTGGCTATACAGGCAGCGACATTAATTTTTTCTCATACTTAAAATGCTAATCTACAAACCATTTTATTCTGTTATTTTTTTATAATTGATTTTTGCAACATGTCCCATTTTAAACGTACACCTTATATGTATTCAAACAACTTTTAGTTGTTCAATAATTGTTAATTTTCAATTAAAAAGTAATAAAAATGCTCAGTTTTGAGTTAGTTATTAACTATTTATTATAACACATATTGTTGCATTCGTCGTAACCAAAAAGTGTCAGAAAATCATATAATCATTACTTTGTTGCTTCTTCAACTAGTGTAATATATTAAAAAATAACATTTTACAATTGAAAAACTAACTCATGTAATTGTTATAATAGTAACTTTAGATTATTTTGGTTCATTGACAAATAACAGAAAGGAATTTAATACACAGGCTGTAATAATACTGTAAGTAATAGACACTTTAAAATAGTAAAAAAATAAAAAAGTGAATAAGCAAATTTTACTACACAGATTTGAAAAGTATATTCTGAAGTTATTTGTCTGTGTAAATGTCATCTAAATCAAGGCACTTACTATACCATAGCACAAGTTTTTCAATACCACCTCTGTAGAAATCAGCCATAAGTGATTTCCACTTTTGGGTTTCACTGTCATGCAGTTCGGTACAAGGCACCATTCCATTGACCGCCTTTTTGTTTTGAACCTAAAATAATTCGCTCAAATATTATTCCCAATTATGGTACGATTGATAACTTTCTTACCATTTTTGTCACAATCATCGAGGAATGTCAGTATTGCTGTCAGTCTTTGTTTTTATGGTCTTGTATTAGGATTTTTGGAAACCATCTAACATTTTAAGAAAGCCTGTATCATGGTATAACATTTATTAATAGTTTTCTATGCACAAGATTAATTTGTATTTGATAATGTACAAGTAGCGAGCTTTTAAACTGTCAATACAAAATGGTTAGTAACCAAAATTATTTTTTAATATAAAACTTTATTAATGCTATGTAAATTTTATATGAGAAGTGTACTGAATATTTTAAGAAGAAACATTCTAAAAAGTTTAAAAGAAACAGGCAGTAGGGATTAGATTTAGGCTTGAGGGAAGGAGAATTTATGTAGGTTTAATAAGACATAATACTCCAACAGATTTTCAGTCCATTATGTGATTTTAATTGAAGAGATTTATTACGTGAACTTGGAAAGCAGACTAACCTTTTCTGACTCAGAAGGTGAGTACACTTCAGACAGGAACACACATTTATTAAAATAATGGAATATTTAATGCAGGGGCAGCTCCAGGCAAGAACTTAGCCAGGAAAAAAATTTGGGGGAAGCCAAGAGAACTGATATTTTCCTAAAGTGGACAAAAAGTGGAGCTCCTATTGTTCCTTAAAAAGTTCTTGACCCGTATCTATGTTGACAACGATCTTTCAGCAGTACATGTCAGTAATACTTAATTATTTAAATAATAATAATTTTTTACTAAAAAAGTAATTTAAACAATTGAAAATTTGGGTGGGGTCCGGACCCCTTGGACCCCCTCACTGGCTACGTCCTTGGCTATAGCCCATTCAGCAGTGGGTGCCATTTAGGGCAGGTGCCAAAAGAAATATAAAAATATTCCTTACAAAGATAGATTTCCTCTGAAAATTACATCCATAACAAGAGTTGATATCGGCCCATAGTATCATTAATGTAATGGATTGTGGAAAGCTACTGCATTATTACAGGCAATACTCATCCTTTATTCTGAAAATTGAGAACAAGACTCATACTTATGACTCAGTGCAGGCTTCTTCTCGTTCGCTCTCCTTTTCTACAATTTCAAAGGTAAGTGAATATAAATTCATTAAAATAAGATCAAATACCTACTGATGTGTAGTTGCAACAGCGTACCCGGAGGTCTTCCTCTCCAAAATGTTTGTATATGAAAAAATAAACCCATACAATGGAGTATTGAAGGACCTGACAAAATGTAAGGAAAGGGTTATCACAGACAGACTAACCTTTTTATATTAAGACCCCAAAATCGATGGATTCTTCCTTGTACCAAGTTTCAAGTCTCTATGAACTTCTATCAAGAGTTATCGCACAGAAAGACGGATCGTCCCTTGACATTTTGACCTTAATCAATAGGATTCATCCTTGATACCGTTTCAAGTCTCTATGAACTATCAAGAGTTCTGGCATAAATGGAGAGACGGACAACACGATTTTAAGCAGGCCCTGTTGAGTCCTTAATAATACAAAGCTCTGATAAGAGTATAACTCTACTTATAACTTTGACACAAAATTAAATTGAACATTTTCTAAATTTTTGTATTTAAGAACTAAGATCCTGTACACCAATTTAGAAGTAATAAGTTTTTATTAGTTATTTCCTTCAGATGACCTTAAAACCAAACCAGACTCCAGCCACTTCAGTGGCACTCCTGACACGACTTTGCGACCGACTGTGCACTTGGAAGCTCAACCTTGACATTAATAATTGACACTCTTGGATTTACGTATTCGATTAGAACCCAATTTCCTTTAAATGTTTGCCAATTCACTAGAATTCTCTAGAGATAAAATTACACATCTATTTTAATCTGGTATTATCTATTACCTGATTGGTTGTATACTTGCTTGTGTTAAGCTTGGGAATTTTGTCACAGCTATAACTCAATTTGGGAATATTCCTAGAGCAAACTATCACTAATTGGTTGAGCATTAGTGAAGCCTATCACTCAGGGGGCTGGAAAAGTTTATTTTCTATCTGTTGAAAACTAACTGAGCTTGAAATTTTGCATCACGTTTCATTCCTTTAAGGACAACATCAAGTTTGATAATAGTGCATGTCCCTCCATGTGGTTGTTAAGTTATAAATTTAGTACAGAGCAAAAGCCAAAACACCTTAGTAAGACAACCTAGTTTATAGTTGGTGTTTAATAAAAATGTTAAAACTACTAGTAACTAACTTGGTCTAAGGTATGAATAGTGTCAATTTATAAGACAGTGCACCTGTTACAAGAATATATATATATATATATATATATATATATATATATATATATATATATATATATAACTGAAACATTATCTGATTTATGCAAGTTATCAATATATATAATGCTTTCAACTTACAAGTAATAGATATAAATAAGGCCAAATATAAATAAAGTTTTAATCCCAATTTTACAAACCATAACAGTTCTATAAAATGATTAAACCTTTATTCAAACATTCATTACACAGATATACCATATTCAAATAGATTCCATGGAAATAATTGCACAAGACGGCATCATTTAAAACAATTATGTAATGACAGATGACATCTAAATCCCGTTATTGAACAATTAATCATATTATGCATAATGGCATTGACTTAATAGTTGATAAAAGTCAGATAGGAACAATGTTTCTATACATGTTTTGTTTGAGTGTTTACTCGGTGCATGTGTTCGGTGACAATTTCAGTTTCCTCGATCTCGTAGATAAAGCTGTATTACTTGAGTGTAGACACTTCATTCCTCGTCTTAGCTATGAACATCAGAAGGGTGAAAGGGGTAGGATCGGAGTGTTTGGGGGCTCTGAAGAATATACTAGTGGCCCATATTTTGGTGCTATGGCATCTCTAAGAACTGGTGCTGACATGGTGTATATATTTTGTGCTTCACAGGCTGCAATACCCATTAAGTCATACAGCCCAGATTTTATGGTACTGCCTTGCTTAGATTCGGACAATGCCCTTGACTTGATTAAACCGTGGTTAGAACGAATTCATGGTATACTAATAGGACCAGGATTAGGGCGCAACAAAAAAATAATACAAAACATAATCAAAATAATAGAACTATTAAAAGAAGATGATGATGGTGGAATTCCAATAGTACTTGATGCTGATGCATTTTACATTCTGTACTCCCACCCTCAGTTGCTCCAAGGTTATCCGAATCAAGTTTATCTTACACCCAATGAAGCAGAATTCAAACAACTAGCTTCAGTAATTCTTCAGATAAAAACAGTTGATGCTATTGATCCTCATGAACATTTGAGAACACTAGCAGAAAAACTAGGCCCAAAAGTAACAATACTTTTAAAAGGTAAAATAGACAGGATTGCTCATGGAGACCTGGTGACTTGCAACAACATGCGAGGGTCTCCCAGAAGAAGTGGAGGGCAAGGGGACCTATTGGCTGGCTGTCTCACAGCACTAGTTGTCTGGCTTGAATCTGCAGAGTTCTGGCGGCCACAAGTACACCTCACTCACCCACAACTGGTTAGCTATGCAGCTTCTGCAATTATCAAGTTGGCTAATCGACTGGCTTACAGGGATCATGGCAGGAGTCTTTTAGCTTCAGATGTTTTGGCCAAAATTCATCAAGCTTTTAATCTTTTATTCAATGAGAACTAATGGACACAATACAGTCTTATTAAAAACGTGTTTTAAACAAACACTCTTGGTATAACACTTAATTCAAAATATTGATGATTTTTATACAAATCTCTTTTGATATGTATACAGGTTGTCATTTTTTTTAGCAAGAATGTACAGGCAACACATTCCAGTCACAGTTTTAATGAATGGATGTGTGACTTTAGATTAGTGTGAAGTGAATACTACTTTATATTAACATACACATTCTCTGATGAAGTGTTTACAAAATACATTATCTTGTTAACAAGTGAACCAAATGATGCAGTTTGTTTATAGATTAAGTCTTTAAAAATATGTATGTTGTGTTCAGTGATTTGTGTAAAAATAATCTTATCAGTACAATGCCCTTACTGGGTTAGAAATTGATATTCAGAACGAACCACCATCAGTTGCAATAGTTCTATACTGGTTCATACTTAAAACATGGATAAATGAGTCTAGCATTTAAAAGAATATCATTCTAAGGTATATAGATTCCCAGCCAAGTAGTAAATCCAGATATTTGTGACATCATTCTGTATCTTATGAGAATTCCTCCCTAACATGAAAATTATTATAGTTCATGAGGCTTAAACTGGCAGTGTCATAACTTTCTTCATCTGTTTTCCAGTTCACACCATTTTGAATAATTGGTAACAGAATTAAAATCTTGAACCGTTTCAGACTAGTTGTAGAGAGCCACATTGAGTTAACCCATTGGCATACCTATTTAACCCCAAACAGGAAAAATAGAACCCTCCCCTCCCAGGGAAAATAGGATTCCCTGATCTAGACCCCTGGGGAATCCTATTAATTCAGTATTTTGTAGAGTTTACAAAAATGGGTGTAACAAATTTTCGAGGTTCATAAAGATAAACTAATCACCATTGTCGAGAGATAATCCTATTTTTCCTCTCAGAACTTGTATAATAATATCTTATATATCATCAAAATAAGACTACCTGGTGGACCAATAGGCAGTAGCATTTTGTTCCTGACAGGCATAATCAGTGAAAATTCATCATCCTTCTGTTGTTTATTAGTTATTCTAGTGTTAGTGTATACGATCTTCTACGTCTCCTTCAAAATCTTGTCCCACTATATAGCAAACTATAATCAATAAAACGATTAATTTCACTCGATTATAATAACAGTTCACATGCCATTACTGCATCTTAAAGATGAACAAAACCTTGTACTACATGGCTGGTTTCTTGTTTTGTTTACTTTAATTCAACTCTACAGGTTCGCCAACTTATAGTACAGTAGTATAAAGTAGACCAATGGGTTGAAAGATGTCAAACCAAAATATTTGTATAAGGCCATTAAACAGAATACAATGTAATAGGCTGTGTCACATTGTGCTACGAAATGTTTTGTTATTTTTAGATTTTGTGGATTGAGTGAGGGTTTTTTAAGAAACAATTAATTTTCTCAAAAACAGTTTGTGACCTAGTAAATTAAAGAAGTAGTGAAATATCACACAGTTAAAGTAATTATATTTCTGTAAGTATTAATGCGTGTTCTACATGTCAATTTTTGCAATTGTTACCTTATTAAAATTTGGCAGAAACAGGTAGAGTATTACATTTTTCAAAATCAAGAAAATAAATTGTGGCCTTGTTTATCTATAATCAAGGATTATGGTCAAGTGAGTTATTTTGCTCAACCAATTAAGTGCTGTAGAGTGAATGGTGTAGTGTAGTTTTAAGACGTATTATTGTCTTAAATATTAGTGGTATTAAGCAAACTAATAAACTAATAGGTATGTACGCTTTGACATTTGAAACAAATTATTGAAAATGTATTCATTTAAAATAAATCTTTTTAACCCACTAAAGCAAATTTAACGTCATTTTAACCCACTACCCAGAAAAGTTTTACAACTGTAGCATTTTAGTTGTAAAGCTGACTGCTGATTTGGGATGTATGAGTTTAAGTTTTTTTACCAGTATTCTGATAACTTGCTAGTACTAATATATGCTAAATATCCAACTAAGGTATGCACTAGAGGAGGGCTATTAATCCTTTAGAACCACACTGCTTTGGTATTATATTACAGTACCATGACCTAATAGGAAAACTCACTGCTAAACCAAGTGGATCTATTTCATATGTTTACATTTTGGCCATTAAATTAGGTGGAAGTCATAAAAAATGGTGGCAGTGTAAGTAATTATTACATTTGCTTTAATTTGTGTGTTTAACACATAAAATGTGCAGTAAAATTTAGTGCTAAAGTTATTAGTACTCTAGGAGAGTTTACTTCTTTCTGGCTGGATTAAACATTCAGGTTGAACTTACACTGAAAGCTCAATAACCTATGTGTCACTTACATCTAGGCAACCCCATGGATGTTTCGAGTGTGGCACATCCTTAACCGCAATTAGCTTAAAAGGGTTTATTGATAAGTTTAGTTTACTAAGGAGAATGACTGTTGGAGTGGTGAAGTTCCCTTAGTGTTAAAAAGTTTTTGGAAGACTAAACACAAGGGAGTACCATTCCCACCAGAGAACAGAGCTAGCCTCTCCTTTGGTATCACTGAGATAGAGTGCCTACTATTCTTCCTCATGATAGACATACAGAGGGAACTCACAAGGAGATGGCTCCTACTCCCTTACCCATCCTGAATATCCTATCATTCCAGAAGCAGTGAAAAGGTCCTTTTGGGACTAAGTGCAATAAGAAGTTTCCTCAGCTTCTTACCCTAAGTTAAGAAAAAATGTTATTAGAATAGGTAGAAGGTTTTGCTATTTACAACTGGATTTTGTATTATTACTTTAAGTTATCAATCTGTGGGTAACAGGTTCTCTCTGAATACGCCTCTGCTCATCCATGTGTTAAGTTTCAACTATATCTTTCAAGCCTACTTTCAACAAGTTATTAAAAGCAAATAAAACCTTTATAAACATAGATGATTCAGTATCTCCAGTTGATTATACACCACCTTGTTATCAGCCATATTTTTATGATAATATTATACAGAGTGCTCGAAAATAGTACTTGGATTTTGATTAGGAGCTACTAAAAATCTGTTGGATATGATTTAATGGATTAACAGAAAATTAGTGAGAAATACAATGTTACTTTTATGAATTTAATGATTTCATTGAAGATGCATAAACATTTTGCTTCTTATCAAAAAAAGATAGTTTAGCAAAAATTAAAACAGTTGGCTACTATTTTGTTGTGACTCTGAAATAAGTTATGTACAAAACTGGCACACTGTCATTTATCTACTTTAACTCATTCTAGTGCAATCCAAAGCTCCTGAAAGTTTGTTTTAACCTTTTTGTACTTAGACATTTTGGATTAATGAGCGGCTCCAACCCTCTTTAATAATATTCTGAATATCCTGTTACTCTGGAAGTAGTACAAAATATCTTTTAGGATTTTATGCAAGGAGGTTTTCAGCTTCTTTAGCTAAAAAGCGTTAGCACTTGGTAAAAAATGGTAAAAATACAATTGCTGTACTTGTGCAAATTTTTATTATAATTTTCAGTAGGGCACTTGAGAAGAACTCACCCACCCAGACTTTTTAGATTCAAGAAGACAAACGTTAATTGTGAAGATTTAACTTAAAATACAAATAATATGTTAATGTAGTAAATTAACATATGAGTGTGTGTATATACATATAAAACAATTTACAATCTTTATCCCTATTATGCAGTACTTAGGTTATCTTTATTACGGTTAATAATGATAGCAATAGTCTTCCGTCCTTAGAGATAAACCTATACAATTACAAAAATATACAATATAAATCTACTTTCAATATAAATAAAATTATCAAAATATATTCAACACATAGTAGTTCTAATACTACTCATCGATTAAAACATAGTCTTCTGGCTACCTTAAATTATTACAATGAGAACTAAAAAGATTTGAATAAACTTAACAACCATGGCAATACAGTAGATTATACATGTGGGCATAACTGAATCTATTGACATAACAAAATAAACTTAATTTCATAAATAACTAGATGGTTTAACAAAGAAATATTATTTTAGAAAATATAAAAACAACAAACAGGTAGTGATGTTAAATAGTAAAATATCTTAGTTAACAAATGAAGTTTTTAGGCACCAAATGATGTTATATATTCTGTAAATTTAAATTAAGCCACAATTTGTAAACAACAAACTATTAGTGTATGAATAACACTTGAATGTTATCAATTTTTTTCTCTAATGCGTTTGATTGAAAATGAGTACATACATAAATTAACAGTAACAAGAATACACAGTAGAATCCATGATGAAGTGGAAACATTGGGTATTGGTTAACATCATTGTTACATGATCCACAGACATTATTTTACTTCATTTTTCAAAATTATAATTCACACTTTCTTACATCAAATTGTTACATAGTGTATATGGGTGGCTTTGTTTGATAATATAACAGCTGTGTAGGTCACATAACAATATGTTACAGCGATGCATTTCCTCTGTACAAGGCCTCTACTTTATGTATATTGTAGGCCTATTATATTGCCTAATGATTTATGCAAGTTTTTTAAACTGTGTTTTTAAATTTGGTAGCATCAATTTTACCCACTTACTCTTAATTTACAGCTGTACACTTTATAAAACTATTACATTTTAATGTGTTCCTTTATGTACTTTTGTATTGTAATTAATACAAGGTTATTCTAAAATAATTATTTACGTTTATCATTTTAGAGTTAATATTTATGTGGTCTCTGAATTTGTGACAACAAAGAAAATTGATGACATAAGGTATGAAAACTTGATTTAAAAATACAGCCAAAACTGTAAAAACTTCAAAAATTTGCTTTTTATGTTTGTAGAATACCTTTGATTGTTGATTACAACTCATTTTGTCCGTAGTAAATATTTTCATCAAAATTGTTACCATTTAAAACATTACACAAAACACATATTAACCACACTTAACACATAAACTTCTTATGAAGAAAACACTATTTATGCTGACAAGGCTATATCATGAATATTATTCATATAAAAGAATACAAGCAAATACATGAGGGAATGAAGAGAAAAACATTTGTTTCCTTATAGATAGAAATCAAATAAAGATAGATATATTGATCAAATGTAGTTTTTAATCACCTTTAAAATTATGCTCAATAATCATACCTTCACATATATTTTTTGGTTACACCAATTTGAATTTTACAACAATAAAACAATTCTTTTAACTAAGAACACATTATAAGAAGTTGCCTTATGTTGATTATAAGCTTTAAATAAAACTCTTTTATTCCAAATTAAATATATTACTGGTTACTTAAAGTTGGTTAGTTTTTATAATTTTCAGTGGAAATAATTTTTTGCAACTATTTTGTTTTTATAAACTTTTATGACTTTAAAAATTGGATACTATAATGTACCAATTTTATAACTTTGATTGTAAATAATCCTCTTTCTTATGGTATCAAAAAATACAATTTTCCTCAGAGGAATTGAGAGTTTAGTTCAGTCACTAAACAATCTTGTGTTTCACACACAATAAGACTAAGTAACATGAAATTAAAACATAATATGAAGATTCAACTCATTGTGAAGAATCAGTAACTATGCAACATGGTATGGTAAGTATAAAAACTATAGTATTTAGGATTTTTTGAAAATAACCTGCAAAGAGCCTTGTAATAGTATGTCACTTTTGTAGTTTAACACTGCCACTTCTAGGTTAAGCAACAAGACATAATATAACTATAATACAATTAGTGGTTACATTTATTGTGGCAATGCTTGTACAATTGTGTTTTTGGGAATAAACATATCTGATTCAGCTGCCATCACTGGTTACATACATACATACATACATACATACATATATATATATATATATATATATATATATATATATATATATATATATATATAGTCTGAAGCAAAGGGAACAAATAAGCACAGTGACCCAGGTTAACACCACAGAAGTTCTGGAGACAGAGACTGAAGACAGAGACAGTAAAGTGAACACTGTGAATCAGTGTTGGCCTATGAATCTGGTAATGACCGTAGTTGACACTTTGTAAACATTATTCAAACAAAATAAAGAAATTTTCAGGATTCATTATTTTTAACTAACTACAACTGATTGGAGAATGAGGACCATTTTCAACATCTTAATAAAAAGAAAACACATTGCATATCACACATTTACTAATACAAAACATTTAAAAAAACAATAACATTGATGTAGTAATATTATTCTTAAATAAAGAATTAAATCAGATTGGAAGGATGACCAAGGATACAGAATCCTTGGTTTTAATAACCCTTTTTTTAATTAGAGAGTTTTAATTTTCAAGTGAAAAAGTTTTATACACTTTTGTATGAAATTTTTGACGATTTGAATAAAGCTTGAAAGAGAAGAATTTGTTCTTTCGTTATTGGACAAACAGAAATCCCCAATTAATTAATTTAATTTAAATTAAATTTTACAAACCATAATTTGTTAAAAATTGAAACAATAAATAATTAAAAACCAGCTTTTACCCATAAAGTAATACTCTATATGTGCAGAGTGTAATAGCATTCTAAAATGAATCCCATTGATTACGGTACTGCCCTAGTAAGTACAGAAGTGGTAACTGCAGTTCACCCAAATTGTGGAAAAACAACATTGAAGTTTGAAAGTTGGCTGTTTCTCTTCTGTACAAAATTCTTTCATACGAATATTTTTTAAATGTGTGAAATTTGTAATTTTAGTAAAATAATACAAAAACTGTGCTTTAAAACCCAAAACTACAATTTCTATAGCAGGCTGATTGATTAAAACTTCATGGTTTGAGTACTTAGCTTATTGGCTGTAACTACGAGGGGGTACCCAAAAAAAAACCGGAATTATTTTATAAAAATTATATATTATCAAATTTTTTACAATACTGCCTTATCTCCTTCAAAATAATCTCCATTACAACTAATACACTTGTCCCAACGGTATTTCCATTGATCAAAACATTTTTTGTAGTCATCTTTTGGCTGCAAGGTCGACCTTAGTTTTTTTCTTAACCTCTTCAACGCTGTCAAATCGTTGACCTTTCAAGCCTCTTTTCATGTGTGGAAATAAAAAAAAGTCGCATGGAACGAGGTCAGGCGAGTAAGGTGCGTCGGGCAGCGGAACCATGCCGTTTTTGGCTAAAAACTGCCTAACTGAGATGGCTGTGTGTGCCGGTGCGTTGTCGTGGTGGAAGAACCAGTCTCCAGTTTGCCACAAATCGGGTCTTTTCTGGCGAACACTGTTGCGCAATCTTCTTAAAATCTCTTCTGATAGTTCCTCAATTGTCTGTCGACGGTCGGTGAGCACAAGTTCACGAATTTTCTCAACATTTTCGTCCGTTCGAGAGGTTGATGGACGTCCAGAACGAGGTTTGTCTTCAATCGACATGCCGCCATTTTTAAATCGAGCGAACCACTCGTAGACCTGAGTTTTCCCCATAGCATCATCTTTGTAAGCTGTATTCAACATTAAAATAATTTCTGCAGCATTTTTACCAAGTAAAAAACAAAATTTCACAGCTGCACGTTGTTTACTTAAACTTGCCATGACAAAAAACGAAACAAGAACAAAACAGGGTTAGCGAAAACAGTCAATACGAACGAACAGAATGCACTAGGACAACGGAACTGGGGTCACTGAGCTCGCAATGGGTTGCGCGACACACGCCTAGCGGCAGGAATGTGTACTACACGCTGCCGGCTGCCAGCAATACAATTCCGGTTTTTTTTGGGTACCCCCTCGTACATATTGCTAGATATGGTAGATCCATGGTGAAATCTGAGTAGATATATAAACAGCTAGTAAAATGTAGTGGTGCAGTTTTCCATCCAAAGTGTTACTGTTTTGACATATCTGGCTTCTGTTGGCTCACTGCTTTAACCAACAGCTATGAAACTCGTCGTATATGGACAGTCTTTATGTGAATACTACCAATTTAAACATTTTGCATTGTGGCAACATAATTACTTTTTGAAGATCTGCAGTATATATAATTTCACCATTTTCCCAGACTTTTCCTGTATTTTGTTTGTAGCTTCTTTTGCAGATGTTGCCCTCTCAATCTGAGATTGATAAAACTGACATTCTATACACTCTTGATGAAGGTTGTCATTTTTGTGAACATGAAAAGAAAAATATTCACAATTTTTACATTCTTCATTTCCCAACCTTACAAAAGCAATTTTAATTTTATAAACTTTAGACCGATAGAGTTTGTAGGAAAACACAATATTTTTATTTGAAATTATTATCAAGCATCTGGAGGATAGATCACTGGGCAAGTATCTACGAATAGGTGCGCGTTCTTGTCTACAGTGGGCAAGGATTCAATATGATTACTGAATGATCAGATTTGTTGTGGGCTTTAATGCCCTTTTCCTTTTTACATGCTGGTGAAACTAATGGTTTTACCTGTTTGTTACAGACATTTTATAGAAAATTTGTCATTTTACTTTGGAAACCCAAAAGTAGTTAAAAAAAGGTCTTAGAAATTTGAATTGAATTACTCTCTACATCTCTGAAAAACTACTGATAAGTTCTATACCTTCTAGAGTCCCAACGGCAATTTTTTTCTACAATTATTTTTTGTTAACAGATCCAACAACAAACGCTTTTTGTTCTTCTCGACTAACATCCCAATATTGGTAATTGTACTCATATGCTTCTCTTGTGACACATTTTCACAACACTGTAGTTTACATTTTGTGGTACAAATGCTTTTAGCAGCATGCTCTTCTTTCAAAAAAGTTATTTTAATTTTTTTCCGTTCATCAGGTTTAAACACTTATATGTTTTTTTTTTTTTACTGAGATTCCCTTCTTCGGTGTTAACGCCATCTGTCTACAACTATCTTTTTTATCCACAGATATCATCATTCATTTTTACATTCTCTTCAACTACCTGGGAAGAAACTTCAGAAGCCTCTTCTTCTAAATTAGGCATGTTCTAGTATAACTACAGTCTCAAGTACCAGAACCTCTTCTATTAGGCCTAGTCCTACCTCCATCTGCTTTGATCCAATATCCATGTCTATCACTTCAAAATAAACTTGTTCATATAGACTAGTGTTCATTACTGATTGCAACTCTCAAAGTTGTACACTATCATTAAAACACTCATCACCTAGTAAGTTTTTGGGGTAATTTAGACCTTGTAGATCTACATCATGAATTAATTGTTGCAGTGTACTATCTCCTTCAACATTTAAAAGATCATTATAAACTGGCAATCTCCTTGTTTAAAAGACATCACAAAAACAAAACACAAGACAGATTACTAAATATGTTTCACTGTTTAAAAGTTGCATTATCAAATCACTTCTTGAACACATTTTGGACACTCAAACATCAGTAAACTAACTTTTAAATAATGTTTTCTTATACTGAACTAACAGACAAAACTAAAATATAAACACTGAACACAATTCACCTCAAACTGTTTTGATCAACATCAGCTGTTGTAAACAAATAAGCAATTACCAACATTAATAAAGTTAAGCAAAACAGTTGAATCTTATATATGCTAAGCATTAACAACCACAAGTGTATTATAACAAGGCAATACATTAGAAACTCTGCTACATATAACCAAAATAGTGTAGTATTTGTCACTTATAGGAAAAGATAACTTATGCAAATCAGTTGAATCTGTCATTTGTGAAGCTTGTCATCAGCTGTAAGTTTTTTACCAACTTTTTATATATTTACAATCTGTTGAATCTGAAGAACAATAAATAAATATTATATACAGAAACAACATTAGCAATTAAAATTGAGTTATATGTTAACCATTTTTAACACTAACATAATTAATTCAAGAACCTTAAAGGTAGTTCCAGGATAGCAGAACAGTGGAGTTTGTACAAATTTTTAGAATTATCAAGTAGATATACCGCAAGGTTGTTTAGATGATCTATTCTTGAAAGATAATTGCGACTGAATTTGGTAATTTCTTCTTTGACTGTTGGGGTGTTCAAATCTTGATGTAACGTTTTATTGGATACATACCATGGTGCTTTTGCAATTTTTCTCAACAATTTTGATTGATACAATAGAAGTATCTCCAGATTTGAGTTGCTTGCTATGACCCATAAATGCACACCTTATGTCCAAACAGGTTTTAGGATAGTTTTATATAATAGTATCTTGTTCTTCAAATTGAGTTTTGATTTAGATCCGAGTAGCCAATTCATTTTATTTGTTTTTAAATTTAACAGCTGTCTCTTTGTCCAAATGAGGGATTTCCATGTAAGCCTTCTGTCTAAGTGCATGCCCAGATAATTTATTTCAGTTACTTGGGGTACATGAATTTCTTTCAATGTAACTGGAGGACAAAAATTTTGATTTAATGTAAATGTGAACTAATTTATTTTTGTTAATATTGATTCTCCATGTCTTGAACCATGTAGTAATTGCATCTAAGCTCTGTTGTAAGTAATGAGATGCTCAAACACAATCTTTATGGAGTGATAAAATTGCAGTATCATCTGTGAAAGTTGCAATTTGAATAGGTTCATTTTCTGGGAGGTCAGTGGTATATGGTAAGTATAAATATGGACCAAGGACACTTCCTTGAGGAACTCCAGATTCTATTGAATGTAGCTGAGTAACATCATCGTGGTATTTTATTTGAAAAAGTCAGTTTGAAAGATATGATTTTAGTATTGAAAAATAGAATGAGGCAAAAACCTCTTAATTTTTTATAATAGACCAGTATGCCACACCTTATCTTGACTGACATCTAAAAAGGTAGACGAACAATAACTTTTATTTTCTAAGCACTCCTGTATCATTTCAACTACTCTATAGGCTTCTTCTATTGTGCCATGTTTTCGCCTAAAACCAAACTGATGATCAGGTACTACAGATCAATTAATGATTGCAGTCTTCTCAGAAGAAGCTTTTCAAACAGTGTTGACGTTATAGGTAACAGGCTTATTGGTCTGTATAAGGTCAGCTGGGTGAGGGCTTCCCTGGTTTTGGGATGACAATTAGCTGGGCTCTTTTAAATTGAAGAGGTATATGTTCTAGTCTCAGTATGGCGTTAAATAAGAATGTTAAGAATATAATCACTTTTCTTGGAAGTTCTTTCAGTATTTTTTCAGTAATAGAGTCACAGCCAGGAGACGTATGAGGATTGAGATTGTGAGTTATAATTGAGCAAACTTCAGATGGTTTGAATTTTCGTAACGGGAAATTGAGTTGAAGTGGAGAATCTAAATACTTGTGTATTACCTCTCCTTTGTTTACAAAGGCATCATTTGATTTGAAAACACTGGTGAAATATTCTGCAAATGCCTCAGATTCTTCAATGCTACTTTTCACCCAGTTTTCATCAGTTTTTAAAATAGGGGAAGTGAATATCTTAGGTTGCTTAATTCTTTTAGTTACTTTCCATAACAAATAGTCTGTAGCTACGGTTGCAAAGGAAGACTAGGTATACTCTTCAAACCACTGGTTTTAAAAATTAACAATGATGTTTTCAGGTATTGAGCTGCCCTTTTGAAGTTTGCCTTATCAATTGGATTTCTACTGTTTTGCCATATTCTTCCTAATCTTCTTTTCTCAGCAATTTTTTCTGATTGTAGTAACCCTATCTTCTCAACTTTTGAGTAACGGTGTAAGGGTGTAGTCTCTTTGGCAGAGCATTGCAAACAACCAATAAAGTAGGCTGTTGCATTTTCTAAATCCTCAACACTTTTCAACGAAATGTTCAAATTTCAATTTCCATTTAATGAATTACTAAATTGAACTCAGTTAGTAAATTTTTTATGTAAGATTTGTCTTGACTTTTTTTAAATACCTTTTGAGATAAAATATCTAACAAATTTGGAATTTTTCGCATATCAGTTAGCTAGTATGTAGGTTCACCCGTAGGAATATGATTGTAATGATTATCATTTAGAACCTTTAATAGTTGTTGCCAATCGAGAACCCCATTCTTGGTGTTTCGCGTTGTAATCACCTCCTGCTATAAATTTATTTTCTAATTTAGTGAAAAACTGTTCAAATTGTTGTTTGGTTAAAACATGTCTGGAGGGAAAATAAATTGCTGAAAATGTAATAGGGCCTAACCAATCTTCAAGAACAATGCTGGAAACTCTCTAAAGCTGGTTAGTTGATAATGTTTAATTGTGTCTTTTATTAAAATGACAGTACCCCATATCATTTCTGTGAATATTCTACACATCTCGAGCGAAGGTTACCCCTTCTGTAGCTAAACTATTTTGAGAGGACTGGTTTTGTATAACATTAGTTGGGTTGTTTCATCTAGAATGATCCTGGTTGGTTTCAAAAGTCTTCTTTCTAAGGGGAGGGAATTGTTTGTTTTGTATTTCTTTATACACAAAACAACTTTGTAGTTAGCAGGATGCTCACCAGAGCACAAAACACAAGAAGGGGGTACTGTTAAAGGCTTACTGCAAACCTTTGTATCAGGATCCTGGGAACATTTAACACAACGAAATGTATTTTGACAATATGATTTAGTATGTCCATAACATTGGCAACGTTTACAATGAACAACTTCTTTCTTTTTATTAGGTGGTTCAAATAAAACTTTAGTGTTTAGTAAATACTGAATTTGAAATATTTCTTTATTACGATCACAAGGCTCCAAATCAATAAAAAAATAGACATTGGTTTCTTTGTGATTCAATTTCTTACATTGATCAGATTTTTTACTTTGTGGCAGTTTTCTTCTATCGCTATTTTTAGGTCTTTAATAGAAATAGAGTAATGCATATTCTTCAGTACAACCCTATATGCTCGATCTTGCTTTAGCTAGTAAGTATGGAAACTGATATTCAAGTTTGTGAGTTCTTTGACTATTTTCCGTTAAGCGTCAGGAGAAGATGGAAAAAGTTTAATTCTGTCTTGATTAAGACACTTGTACGAGTATTCAGTTTTACTTACCATTGAATCTAGGGCTTTGATCATCAGTGAAACATTTTTCACTCGTGGCAAAAATATGGGAGATGGCTTTGAATTTTTATTATGTTGTTAGTGACAATATCTTCATCCATTGAATTTTCTCTGTTAGAGGATAGTAATTCATAGCTATTACTGAGTCAAACAGTGCCATCATTTCTTTGTCCAGTAACTTTACTTTAACAATGGTGCTTGAGTCCATTGTATGGCGAAGAATTAATATTACTTTTAGTGTTTCTTCACTTAACTGTTTACCAATTATCCAATTCGTTATCAGATATATAACTATCCGATGATTTGTACTGATTTAATTCCAATACGTTAGAGTTCTTCCTAAATGAGGAAATATACTTATGATCATGTTCATGAGCGTTCTGTTTCATAGAGGAAGAAAGATAAACGAAAAAGTTCTTAACCTAAAAAAAAATAAATGGAATATATCAAACCAAGGAATGTTCACAATTGAAACTAAACTAATGCACTGACTTTACATGATTAATTCATCTCGCTTTAACTAATCAAAACACAAATATGTCAAACATAAATAAAATCCCAGAGAAAAATGAATGTGTATGTATTGCTGCTACTCTTGCAACAATGGAACATTATCAGCTGTAAGTAGGTTTTTCTATGCCTAATAGCTGTAACTGTGTTAGATTCAACCAAATTAACTAAGAATTTGTCATTTACTACTACTTAGCTTAGTAAAGTAGTTGAACACTGCACTTACGGGTAACACAATAACAACTTTTCAATAATATTTTGGGTGCTTTCGGCCATATTTTATCCTAAAAATAGACCCTATAAACTGCATAGAATCCCAAGGTATCAATATCTCAATATGGACCAACATGTCAGTTACCATATCTATGTTTAGCAGAGTAGAGTAAAAACATGTTGCAAGTATCTTTTTTAAACTGTCAAACTAGTTTGTCTCATATCATTTAATTTTGCATTAACTTACTACCTCTCTTCAAGTCCAATGGATGAGAATAATATGTATATAAAATGCTTAATTACAATTAAAGTGTAAGTTTTAAATTTGCATAGTTTACTTCTGAAATACAATTTGTTAAAAAAATTCACCTCAAAAGTAAAAGTACAGTGCTAGTTTGGTTTTTAATTATTATTTTAATTTCCTATCTTGAAAATGAAAAGAAATGAACAAATCCAGATCCCAACAACATGTTTTGCATTAAAAAGTTGTTGCACCAAAAAAACTTTTTACACTTGAAAGAGTAACTTGTTAACACAGTTATGAATAGAAGGTGGCATCCGAAAATATATACTATTTCAAGATAAAGTATTCAATATACTAAAGTATTTTAAAACTAAAATATATATATATATATACACATAAACCATGTATGGCTGATGCAAATTGTAGTTTTTTTATTCATGGATGAAAATGTAGATGTTTCGGAATAACCTTGTGTAGCGACAAATAAATATACTAATTGTAACTATAACTGATTTATTAGAAAGTACCAAACTTACAATAGAAGCTCACATATTGATAATCTGCTTAATACGAGGTAGAGAATAAAATGCCCGATATTGTGGCCTTCTCTTCCAACTGCATTGATGGAGAAAACACAGTCATTTAGTATTTTTGTTTTGTTTCTGCCATTAAAGACAGAACAGATGTTTGTGTTTAGTTTCCAGATTTTGAAATGTAAATTTTAGAGCAGCATGTAAGTAGCATCATATTTTGCACTTTGTTTCAAACATCTCTCTCACCTTTCAGGTGTTATAAATAAACATTAGGAATAAATGAAATGAAAACATTGCAGCATAAAATTCCAAAAGTGTTAAAGGTTGGTTTAAGAAACTATTTTTCTCTACCTCATATTTTGATATATTTCATTTTTTTAATAATAGATAAATTACAAGTACATGAAAAACCTGATAATACATTTAGATCCTGGATTGAATTACAGTGGAATTAAGCAGTTATTATATTAGTTATTGAACAATTATCAAGGTTGTCTGAAAAGGTAAGTAATGAATGGTCTTAAAAGGTAACAGAAACATTTTTATCTCTTTCTTTGTTATCACAAGTGTGAAACCACAAGTCTTGTTTGTTAAACATTACCTAATTATTTGACTCTTATTAATCAAAATACCAATATGTATATCTTCTGAGATTTCATAGTCAGTTATAAATGCTGGAGCTGGAGTGAGCCACAGGTAATGAGCAACTATACCAGAGATAATCAGCTCTTTTTCAACTAACTTAGCACCTATCCCAAGCTGGAGCTTGGATTAAAGTGTGTACAAAACTACTAACAATTTTTGTATATATGTGAATTTCAAAATGAATATAGGGATTTTAAGGTTTTGTAATATTTTTTTATCATTTTGACAAGTATGTATTGTTTCCACTATTTTCTGATAAAAGATAGCAGTAAAGATAGCAACTAATGAACAGAAAGATTTTGTTGTTTTACTGTATGCAAAGTCTGGGTATCCTTTAAGTAGGGGTCGGAAAATCTCCACTAAGTGGTGAAGTTGCAACGAGATTCCTCAAAGGTTGTTCTTTTTCGGTGATTTAACTGTAACTGGTGTTTTTCATCTTAATGTGATACAACCCTATCCTCAATTGGATAAAGAAGAACTAGAAAACTGGATTTGGCAAGATGGTGCACCGTCTCACTGGCATAACGGAATAGATTATACGACATTACACCCAACTGATGGAGTATTCACTGGGGGCCAGATGACAGTCTTATTTTGCATTGTTTTCACATTCACCTGCTCTGATATCATGTGTCTTTTATCTTGGGGTTTCATAAAGAAAAAGAATCAGCTGCCAGCTGACCTATTCAATTCAAGAAACAGGATTGAAGCAACTAATGCAAAAATTACACCAGAAAGTGATAAGCTTATTGGAATAACTTGTTTATTAACTAGATGTGTGCTCACAAACAAAAGGTGCTCACTTTAAACTATTATAGAAGAAAAAACTGTTTGATTTGCTCCATCATATATAATGTTGTATATAAATCCTTAAAATCCTGGTATTCATTTTGAGACACCTGTCTGTATAAAACACAGAGAATATAAGAAAATATCAAATTAAGAACTGATTAAAAAAATATGATAAATATGTAGACATGTTATGGTATTGTTATTATCACTCAGTTCACCACAATCTATCTATTATTGCTTTCTTTACCCAATTATTTAAGATGATAGTTTCTTTGGCTTTGCTGCTGATTGAGGCACAGGTTACTTGACAATACCATTGCAAAACTAACAAGAACTCCTAGAACCTCTTTGGTTGCCTCCTGAGCTCACAGAGCATCCATAGCTTGTAACTTACTTCAGTATTACTACTCTAGCGGTATGTAATTATTACGTTCAGAAAAACTCTTAACCTTCTTGGGAAGTACCTAACAAAAAAGGTTTTTAAGTTTGATCAATAATATTAAAGATAAAGCATGATAAACATGATAAATTGGTTCTGATGATTATAATGGTCCCAAGATCATTTTGATGACATAAAAAGCTGAAATTTTATTCACTTTTGTCTGTTTCATACATATATACAGATAGATACCAACAGCTTACTCTTCAATACTAAAGAGAAATGATAAAATTATGTACACACTATACATTTAAAGTAACTTGAACAGTGGACAACCAGAGCTGTTTTAAAATTATATAATTTTACATCATGTATTAAAATATTTATGCTTATTTACCACATTAACCAAATAAAACATTCTATACTTGTGTATACTCCAAACCTGCTGTTATATTATACATATATATAGTTTTTTAACCAATTGCTTACATTTATTTATTTCCTCTTAATCTAAAATGTATTCATGTTTTATCAGCAAGCTAAGGTAAAGAGCTGAACTTCAACAGTTATTACAAGAGTTTTGGTTATAAGGCAAAAGATGAAGATAATCTAAATATATATTTCGAAATAATCACTGTATGATTGTAGAGGTATTTCACTCAAAAGCTAATACAAACCTTAACTTTCTTATTGTGTTTACTTTGCACCATATCTGGCAAACTCTTTGCTGTGGTAAAACTCCAGAAAAGTATAAGCAATATATAAAAACATTGTGTTAGGATGTAAACCATTATAAGCTAAAACAATGTTATTTTGTAGGCATAATTATTGGTGTGCCAATTTCATTTTAGTTTGGTTTTTTAAAAAATAGTTTCTGGTTCTAACTACCTTTTTCGGTAGCAATTTTACTTTAATTATTGAGTGTTCCACAGTAATATTTTGTAAGTGATGAAATCTTTAGGTGCAATATAAATGTAATGTTCATAGAGTGGTATTGCTTTTAGTTATTTAGAAAAAACTACTTTTTTATATACCATACCGGCCCAGAGCTTTCTAAACATGGTGTCTTAATAAATCTTATGAAAGGATAACATGAGTATGAACATTGTCATCATTATATGTTACTACATCAATGTAACACATACAACAATTTAAAAAAACATTTTAAAAATCTTTAAAAAATGATTTTGCCTGTCCAGTAGCAAAAACTCAGTGACAACAGAGTGACCGGTTTCAGTGTGAGGATCTCTTGATGAGCGAATTTCTTTTCTTAATATCCAATCTTACTAAAAAGTAAATCAAAAGTGTTATTTCCTTGAAGATGGTGATACAGTAAAAATCTTATCATTGAACAAAAAGATGTTATACAAGGCCTATCCAGAAAGTAACAGACGTTTTGAAATAAAAAATTAACAAACTGAAATAGGAACATTTTATTACATACATTTAAAAGCTACACTCTTAGGCTATTTTCAACGTGATCTCCATTCAAATTGAGACATTAATCATAACGTGACACAAGTGTTTCATTTCCAGCTTTGTAAAAATCTGCTGACCGACATCTTAACTACTGATTAACACCAGCGTGAAGTTCAGCATCACTATCAAAGCACTGCGTTTCGAGCCATGTCTTCATCCCTGGAAAAAGGTGGTAGTCGCTTGGTGCCAGATCTGGCCTATACGGCAGATGATAAACACTTCCCAATCAAAATCATCCAAGACTTGTGTGTATGGGGACATGCACTGTCATGGAAAAACAAACTTTTTGAGGTAAATTTTCCCCTATGCTTATTTTGTATTGCTTGCTGTAGCTTCTGCAATGTTTCATATTACCTCTGTGCATTGATTGTTGATGGTCAGTCAAGGAAATCAACCAGAATCACAACCTTAGTATCCCAATAATCAGTTGCCATAATCCTTCTCGCATAGTTTGGAGACATTTTCTTGGTTTTTTTTTGAGAATGTGTATGCAATTCCATACACTGCATTTTTGTATCACAACTGACATGCTTCACCCATGTTTCATCACCAGTAATGATATGATCGATAACTTCGTTACCATGTTTGTCGTATTCATCAAGGAAAGTAAACTTCATGAAATTTGTGGGAAATGTTCCAAGAGTTCAGTCATTGTAAAACAGCGATTCTCACGAACTTTGTCATTGAATTTCAACATCAAATCTTCAGTCACTACGCAAGGCCTCCACTACGACTATCATCATGAACATTGGAGTGGCCATTTTTTAAGTCAATACACCACTGCCTTATTCTGCTTACACTCATTATTCCATGTCCATAAACTTCACACAGTTGGCGATAGATTACAATTGATTATAGTTTTTTTGTCAACAAAAACCTTATCACTGAATGCACTTCACAAGTGGCGGGATTTTCAATTGCAGCACACATTTTAATTAATTACAGTGAAAAAAGTCAAACAGATACAGAACGCGCTGTTATTCATTCAAAAACGTCTGTTACTTTCTGGATAGCCCTTGTATTAAAACAATAACTTACAAAGAATCATGGATGCTTTCAACATTAGCAAGTATGTTGTGCTGAACAAGATGCAACAGATATCTTAGAGTGCAAAGTAACCAAATTCTTTCAAAACAATGAAGTTTTTGTTACAACTCTTCAAATCTCCTAATCAAGTTTCATTGAGCATATTAACAACACTTGCAGGACTTTGTTGGGGAATAAAACTCTTAGAAATAGGTTGAAACTTTGTAGATTTTACGTTGAAAGTCTGTTCATTAATTTACCGGTTCCCGAAACACTTAAAATGAATAAATCTGGATTAAAAGAAGTTAGAATATTAAACGAGAGAACTAAACTTCCGGTCTCTATAATAAGGGAACTTTTAGAATTATGCATTAAATGGAACTATTTTAAACTAGTGAGTCAAATGTATCATCAAGATGAGGGAATGGCTGTGGGATCTCCTCTATCACACACTTTTGTCAATACTGTCATGGAAGAATTCAAGTAAAAAGCCCTGGTTTCTCACTCAATTCAAACCAAAGATTTGGTGGAAATATGAGGATGAACTTTTGTTGTCTTGAATATCTGTTATGAATTGTCCTCATGAAGACACAAAATAAATAAACTTCTGATTTAAATAAATATCACCACTTCTCAATCTATTTGCTTAACACAGAGTTAGAAGTCCTTAATATACTCTCCTTTTTGGTTGTGTATATTTAGTAATGGACAGGAACGTCCTTGAGAAGGAGCGTGTTGAAAGTACAGGAGTCAGTTGTAAATTTCCAATCATTCCATAAAATATCTATCAAAGAAGCAGATGTATACTCTTTATTTGATAGAGCAATGAACTTGTTCAATTATGGCCTAAAAGGAAAGATTAATTTTAAAAAAGTAGAATTGGAGCCTATACAGAATATATGCCCTCAGTCTGTCATAAATAAGCAAAAAAAGAAATATTATACAACATCTGAGTCAAAAAATTAAAATTAAGAAAACTTTAAATGGATATGTGCTGGAATAATTTGAGAAGGTAAGGAGAGTAGGCAGAAAACATAAATTTATAGAGCAGCATTTGAAGCACTCTTTGGCAAAGTCTCGCAAAAAATAAAACACATGATGAAAATTAAGACTCAAGAAACTGCATAAAGTAATATGTGTTCTTGTGATAGGAGATATATATATCTTCCATACATATAGTTGCTAAACATCATAACATAAAGTAGCATGAAGCTAAAGTAATGCATCATAAAGAGAATTTTTTAATGATAATTACTTGAAGCGTCATACCCAAAATTAGCAGGTCAATCACTAAATTTATCTTCTGCTGATGTCACTGGCTATTAATAATTAAAAAAGAACTAACCAGGAAACCTAAACAAATTCAAAAATTAAAGAAACCCCACCAATAAAATCAAGGCACACAATAAAATCCAGAAAAAGAGATAACTAAATGGTAACACATTCCTCCTTCCTGCACACTTGTACTATATTGTCCTATGTTGGCTTTGATGGAAGCAGGCAAGCCACTAAATTAGGCTGGTGTGATGATGAGGGTTAAACCGTAGCCTTCCTGTTCAGACACAACTTGCCTGCTGTAATGTTGGAGTCGTGTTTCAACGGTACATCAGTGTTGTGTTTTTGTTTATGCTTCACCTGACAGTGCTGAATTCAAGTATTTGTGTATGTTTTTAACGTACAACCTTTTAGCATGATTTGTAATATTATATCTTATAATTTAAGATTTTACACCTTAAGAAGAGGACAAATACTACTTCTTATAAGTAACACATGCATTACAGGAGCTCAGTAGGGAACTTGAAGCCACAATTGAATTTACCTAAGTTTGCTTAGTTCATTTATTGATGAATTAACAAGATGCATATATAATATTTTTAGTCATCTTCTACAACTCTCTCTCTCTAACATAAGTTTACTAACAAAAAGACAATTGTTGTTTTACATTTTTTTGTGGTAATTTTTATGATGTAATTTTCTGTATGTATTTCAAACCCTAACCTATTATAAACACAAATAAATATTTTTAATTTATTTTTATTATAAAAAACAACGAAATGTCATGTATGCCAGAGATCAGTGTTGTTGATTTACTCTTATCTTGAGGAAGAGCAGGTTAGATCATTTATTGCTAGAATTAACCACTGCAGTCACTACAGTTTTTATTGATTGATTTACATGGCTTATAAAACTGTTTCTAAAATGTACAATCTTACTGGACATAAAACAGAGTACAATATGACTGATTGCCACATCTTTTGTGAAAAAGCCTCAAGTATCTTACTGGACATAAAACAGAGTACAATATGACTGATTGCCACATCTTTTGTGAAAAAGCCTCAAGTCTGACTAGAAGTTGAATACAATATCATTGTGTAAATATAATTAAATGTTGGCTTCAATTTTGGTAAAATTCAAATAAAATGAAACTACATATTTATGTTAATAAATTTAAAAATTACTCTATAGCGGTTCATTTGAGTTGATTATGCTACTGATTTAATAATTAAAACTAAAAAGGAAATAAACATAAATAAAGAACTATAACATATAAACTATATAACAACGAAACTCATACAAGTTTCAAAAACATGGTTACAATATCACAAATAGAACTTCAAGTATTCTGGGTGTGTTTTCCTTAGATCCCATTTTTCTTAAAGCAGGATCGAAACACATTTTGTTTTATCTGTGTTTTTCATGCATTTATTTAAATAAATGGTTAAATACAATATGTGACTGATAAATTAGAATGCAATTGTAACAGCCTATATGTTTTCAACAGTTCGAATAAAACCAGCGAACTATCAAATAAGGGAGCAATATAAATTATACGTCGTTCATAGTTAATGTAGCGGTAGAAAACGTATACCGTCATCAGTCGTATAGAATAAGTATACAAACATCACCTATTTATACTTGTACTAAATGTTATAATATAATAGATATGCATTTTAGCTTGGAACATAGTGCACGAAGTTTACACCAGTACAAACACACGACATTACAACAGATGGTGCTTCTTGTCTCAGATACATCAGTTGAGGTACTTACAGTTTAATTACTGTAAAAAATAAAGAAGAAAGATAAAAAACAGTAATAGAAAAAATTAAAGCCTCTACATTTTTCAGATCATTTGGTAGGTTTAACGTTTCCAAAAACACCTTACAAAAATGTATCGAGTTATTTAATTTTGTTCACTTATTTACTATCTTTTTCTATTAGTTTTTCATCAGTAACTGTGAGCCCACTTTTTGAAGAAGCAAATTTCTCAATAGCTTCTGCTGAGATCTGGACAATGTGACGAAGGTCAACCCTTTGTAGGGAATGGCAGCGACTAAGATATTCTAAGGATGTCTCTGTGAGCAGTCGGCACCCTGCCAGATCCAAGCAGGTCAAGGTGAAGATGGTCGAGGCAGGGTGTGTGGCTAACTGAGCAACTCCTGCATCCGTCAAGCGTGGACATGATGACATATCTAATGTAGACAAATTAGGTAAGTTTTGCACTACGTAACGCAATGACACATCAGACAGATCGCATCCGGCTAGCTTGAGGGTGTGTAAATGTCTTAACCGTGATTTAGTGTCTACTAGTCCAGGGCGGGAATCGGGTGGGGGGCTCAATAAGTCTCGAAGTGAGGCGTCATTTAGGCCTGTCACAAAGCTCAGATCCAGTGAAGTGAGGGGAGGACAAGTGCAGGTGCGTAGAGCCGAAGCACCTAACCAAGAGCAACCCTGCAGCGACAACTCCTTCATCTGAGGTAGCCGCACCACCAGCCATGTCAACTGTCTCTTAGCGATCGGGGTCCAATCCAGAATCAGTGTTTCTGGTTGTTTTCTTACGATATTCATTAGACACGCCCCAGACAGTCTTTTCCCTGACACATCCATTTTTTTCCAGAGGCTCGGATCACCGCTCACATTTGACCATGCACGGCAAACTAACGCACAGCGTGCAAGATCTAGTGGAGAGAGATAAGCGAATATGTTGAGTAGACATGTTCTCTCCACTACAGGACCTGTGTTCTGAGGCTTCACCATTAGGGAAGGACCGTTAGGTTTGATCCCTGCTGGTCTAACAGGATAAACAGGTCTTCGAAGCAGTTTATTGGAGTTGCCAATTAGTTGGTAGGCGAGCTGAGTCCTAAGGTCCGATTTACGTGGCTCATGGTTGCTTGATAGATCATCCAAACTCTGGCCATGTTTTACAGAAGATGCTCCATTCATGTGGTGGTGATGGTGGTGGTGATGATGATCTCCCATATTATCACCAGACCAGCGCTGTAACAATTAGACTATGTGATAACAATAAAACAAATGAAAAGTTCCATTGATAAAATATCTAATATTCTCCTACTGGACTGATCCATTTCATAACTGTCCCAGGACATGGTTGCTAGATTATAATAGACATTTGTTAAAAGAAACACATAGTACACAAGAACATGCTTTATTATCATGTAGATGATTTTTTTATTCAAATTCAAATCTCTTTATTGCAAACTTGGTATCAATCAATAACAAAATTTAAACAAAGGACTTATTTGACACCTGAAACATTGATTGTTTTCTTATGAACCAACCTTACTTGGTTTGAAACTATACTTTACCAAGAGTCAGAATAAGAAATTTAATTTAATATGAATGTCACACAATTTTGAAAATGCACTGGTATTAGGAAATTGTCTATATACATTAAAATTTGTATTAAAATTACAACGGTACTTGTTTTAACGAAATCTGTTAACACATAAGTGAGCACGACTTTAAAGGTATGCTTGCACACGCAGAAAGCAATAAACATTTTGTCAGTTGAAATGCATCAGCTGTTTCTACATGTTTGTTGTTCCTGACTCATGCAAGCATGTCTATAAAGTGGTTGTATACACTTATGCGTTAACAGATTATCATTGAAAAAAGTACTGTTAGAATTGTAATAACAATTGTAAATTAGTTGGTATGTTGTAAATTTGTGTATAACAATACTGGCTTTTTTGTAATTTAATTTTGAAATTTTTCAACGTCATTTTGTTAATATTAAAGCAAACCACATTACTTTTTTTAGCGTTTCTCTTATTTATACAACCTATGTCCAAAGTTTTGTATCTGTAGCTGTACTAGTTCTAGAGATTATAATTTTTTAATAAAAAATTCAAAATGGCGACTATCAGCTAAATGACACACTTCTCGATCTGTTTTAATAGAACATTTTTTGTTTTAAATGTTGAGTACTATTACCGACAAAAGTTTGTGACACAGTTTTCTGAACTCCCTGTATTTATGTATATAAACACAAATCTTGGGTTTCATAAAAGATTTGTGATATCAAGGAATTTTTGTTTATTAGGTTCATCTGACTAGGGTGAAGATGGAAAAACCTCATGGTATTGACGCTTGTGACTAAGGTAAGAAAACTAAAGTAGGGCATACATGAGTGATAAAACATCCTTTCTTGGCATCCATTAGCTTTCCTTTATTCATCAAACTTTCAAAGGACTGAACAGTATCCATCAACACTCTCACTGTATCAATTACAACAAATGTAATGTGGGGTTTTCAAGCATCCAAAATTATACCCTATACAAATCTTTTAATATAAAAAACATTTTGTTTTTTATTTAAATAATACTGAACATTCAAAACTGCACCTTTCTGCCCCTTGAAAACAATCAAATCCATTTAGTAATAAAATACCTTGTAGTACAGCACTATATTGTTTTCCAAATTAGTGTATGAATTTAAAATGTTATGCTGCAATTTGAATAAAGTTCAAACTTATATGCAGCTTCAGTGCTAAACAATATGTAAAATTGACCTTAAATAGAACCTGTTATAAAAGGCCTCAAAATACAAAATGTTATTAATAAAATATTACTTATTTTACTGAGAAAATGAGAAAAGCTTGTTTATATCTCTATTCCTGAGATTCGTCAAATTTTCAAAAGCTTGAGAACCTGGCTACTTTGGCCCTGTCTTGTAGTAAAATTAGTAGAAATATTCATTTTGATGTTTCAATTCTTTAATTAAAACAAATACTTTGACCGCAAATGTCAAGAAATTGGGGCAAAATGGTGGATCAGTACATTAAGTCTGTTGAGGAGGATGACTGTTGGAGTGGGTGATGCTCCATTAGTGTTAAAAACTTTTACTAGCCTAAGCATGAGGTAGTACTTTACCCTACTCGCTATGACTGGAAAAGGCTGGAACAGAGTTATCCTCCCCTTCTTCCAAGGTGACATCCCTGAGATATAGAGCTTGCTATCCCTCCCCATGGTATCTCAACAAGAGATAACCCTTACCCATTCTGAAAATCCTATCACTTCAGAAGCAAGTGTCCTATTAGGATTAGGTGCAATGAGGGGTTTGCAAAACAATTTCAGTGTGGTAAAAGATGTTTTGAAATTCAACAGTTTCATACCTAGACGTGTCACTGAATTATTGCTTACTTAATAATTCAGTATATTAAAGCTACTAACATGGGAAATTTGATTTATAAAGATTGAGTTTGTGTTATAAAAGTATTCCTGTCATTGAGGTTTATCAATTGTTTCTTTCTAAGATGATAACAAATTCATACTGTTGAGGTACTTTTAGCATTGACAGTTATGAGAAATTCGCAAGGATTAAAAATACAAATTCATACAAATTAAAAATATGTGCTGTTGAAGATTATGTAATTAATGTTAATTACAGATAATCAGTGAGCTCACTTTTTAATAGTAAGTACATTTTTTGTGTTGTTATTGGAACACAAAAATCAATTTACAATACAAAAACTTGAAAACATGAAAGTGCATTATATATGTGTTTTATAAACTGGTATCATGATAAAACATAAATAAATGTTTCAAATGTCACTTTTATATAAAGCAGTTATTTCAGAGGTATTTTGTTAATAGCGAGACATGTGTGAACATACACATTACAAATAGAACCATGAAAACATGCTAAAATATTTATTTACATGTAGCAATATTATGTATTAGCATTACATTGTGGTATTGGCAACATAGTTGTGTTGTGATAAATTTTTTTAACACTTATGAAAAGAATTTACTCTTATCAACAATTTACTAGAGTAAAGAATCGTCCTTACCCCCATGACCGAGTTGTCATCGGTTTCACTTTTGCTACGCTTCATAGGTGGCAAATCATTTTCAATGGAGGCATCGTAGTAGCTGTCATTGCTGGATCTGGAGCCATCTGAATCAACCTGTACATAAAATGATTTTGCTTGAGATTGTGCAATTCTTTTATAAATATGTTTACAGTTAATTCTGATCACTCAGTATGGACCAGCAGTGAATGTGTTTAAAAAGTACAGTAAACTGCAAACAAAACACTTAAAAACTCAAAACCATTATTTTTTCTTGGAATGACTTGTTTTCTTTCAGTTGTATGCTCACACACTGCCATTGGAACAAGCTCAAGAAAGCCAGTTTACACTAACAACCACATCACTAACCTCTATTAGTTACTAATGTAGAAAACGTTTCTTCCGATCACCCACAACCTGAGGACTACCCCAAAAGTGGTGTGCTTAGACATTGGGCCATTGCTAACAGCTCATGGCAGATTGCTTCAGACCACTGACCAAGACCTTTAGGTCCATGTTTCTCTTAGTTGTTATGACAAAAACAATGGTCACATTCCTTGGTATTTTTGTTATGTGTGCTGGAGTTGTAGTTAGTCTAACAATGCCTTTGGGGACCTAACAAAAAAGAGTTCAATTGATGTTTAGTCTCTAGCACTTTGAGTATAAAATCCCACATTTGGTTATATTGGAGTATAAAATATAATGGTTTTAATGGCAATCTTATCGTGCTAGCCTCAAGGCAATACACATTAGCTTTGACAGCAATTCTTATTCTGCTAGCATCTAAAGGGTTTGAAGAATATACTGACTTTGCCTATAACCCTGCCTATATCTGTCAGCTTCATAATAGAATAGGGAAACACTGGCTTTACCGTAAGCCCTATCTCACAAGCATCAAGGTAGTACATCTAGCCTCACCAGTTGTCTTGGAAGATATAAAATATATATATATATATATATATATATATATATATATATATATAATACTTCAATATCAATGATCATAATAAATCAAAGACTTTATAAAGGTGTATTACGTCAATTCGATCTCGACGACCAGAGCTGTTGTCTGAGCTGCACGACATTCGTCGAATGTCTGATGACTTCTGTCGAGCTCTGAAATGCCTTGGCTGAAACATCAATCACAAATTAATAAAAAAATATTTCTTTTGTCAAAATGAAAATAATTATGGTTAAAATTTGGTGATTAGAACAGTTCACAGATTTTGTATGATTACAGAGAATAAATTCATTTGTGTATCAAAACTTAGGTTGTTAGTATAATTGTATTAAAATTTAGATAAAAGTAAGGATGCATAGAACTATAGTAGTGTAAATAATCACATCATTTTATTTATCACACTAATTACACAATTACATCTTTCATTGACTGAAAAATGGACTGAAGGACTGTCGGACTGTTTCCAAGAATAGTTTCAGTTTAATATTTCTTGACTGAAGATGGTCTCCCACAGCAAATGAGCAAATCTCAAAATTATAATTATATTAGCAATTTTCTGACAGACAGGAACTAAGAGCATATATTTTTTTTATTAATTGTATAATTTGTAAAAATATGATAAAGCTGTTTTTGCAAATGTATCTTTAAATTCTAGGTATGTTTAAAGAAAAACTGAATATATTTTTTAAATGACCAGAAATAATATTGTTTAAAATGTTAAGTCTCATAATACATCTACAATATTTTTTTACAATTACTTCTTAAAGTGACTTTTACCATTATCTCGTCTTTGGGAACACTTCAAGTTTTTCACAAAAACTCAAATTTTACGCAAATGCACAGTCTACAGACAATATCTCTCTGATCCGATATTTTGCACTGTTCATCCTAATACACAACTTTTAAGCCAATATAATATGTTTTTGATCGAGTTGAATTTTCCGGCCCATCCTAATGGTTGATAGGCTGAAGAATTTGGAACATTTTACCCGTCAGATATCTAAGGATAAGTGATTCACTACAGAACTTCTTGGGAAGAAGTTAGTGTTGAATTCTGTCTGTAGGTAAATAAATACTTTAGACTTTGTTACTAATGGCATGTTTCTGCTTATACTCACCTTCTTCAAATCACTATTTCTAAATGTGAATGAATAGGAAATGGTATTTATTGGTGAATCCTAAACAACTATCTATAACTCTTATATTATAGTTCAAAATTACATTCAATTCTCAAAATCGTTTAGTTTAATTGGGGTTTTCACACCCAGGGCTATCAACTAATCTTTTAAATAAAGACTACCAATTAGAATAAAACAACTTTCAAATGCTAAGGTTTTAAATTTCTGAAACATATAAAACATAACCAATTGAACAAGTTTTTACAAATGAGACAAAAGTACAATATTTAGTTAAAGTATATTAAAATATTTATGATGTAATTTCTTATTTGGGCAATGTTAGGATTTTATTACTAATAGAACAACTACTTTAAACATTTTTTAAGTCTGTTGAAAGTGATAATAATAATTATACCTTGTACTCTAAATTCTTGCCATCTCTGCAGCACTTAGGACATTCCCAGCTATTAGGCAAATCTTCATTGACCATTCCATCAGCATCAGGGCACTAAACCGAAACAGTAAACCAAATAAATGTGTAAATTAAATCTCAAAACATATGTACCTCTAGTTCTTATCTAATAAGTTTTCAACCATGCAATGCCATAATAATTTATAGTAAAGCTAATGACATTATTTGTATCAATGTGCAGTAGATTCTAGTAATAATTAATTAATTTTCTTTCTATTATACTAAGAAATTGTGATTTGTAGGTGGTGACCTTTCAATGAACAAACTCATACTAAGAATATTGTGTAACCTGAGAGTCAATCAATCACTCAGTCTTTAGTTACATATACATAAAGTAAAATTGTGCGTCAAATATAAATTTAAAAATATAGTTACTTACATTCAGAGTCAAAGATATAAAAAATAAAATTGTTATTGAGATAATAGGTCGTAACAACTAACACTAGTTGTTGCTTATTAGTTAATCAATGGCTTCTTCAGTTTAGGAATTCTTGAATGGTGTAGATAGATCAGTTTGGGAGCCAGTCCGTCAGTACATTCTTCAGGTTTTTCTCTAGCAGCCTTTGAAGGTTCCCTGGGAGATGGTTGTAGAAGGTGGCGTAAGGCGCCCTTGTAGGAGGGCACATTCTCATAAAGACTAAGGTCGTGGGCATCTAGCAAAAAGCTCTCTCTGCCTGCGTCTGGTTTGATCTGCCATCCTAGTTTGGCCTGACTTCACTGCTGAGAGCACGGTTTCAAGGATGTAGAGCGAAACCACTGTCTATATTTTGAGTTCCGAGAAGGCTTCCCTTCAGGTGTCTCTAAGGTTTAGACCACTCAGAGTTTTTATTGCCCTATTCTGTATTATCAATACTCTTTGAAGATCTGTGTTACTTGTGCCACCCCAGGCTGCTAGACCACATCGAAGGTGGGACTCGTTAGTGATGTTTTGTGATCACTGATCTGTTTCATTCTTCTGATGATGAGTAGAGTGGAATTCAGTTTTTTACTCAGCTGATTTATGTGTGATGTCCACGTTAGGTAAAAGTACGCCCAGGTATTTATTTGAACTAACACTTGTTATATCTGAGAGTCCTTGGTGGTGGTTTGGGGTGGACATCAATATGAGTTAGAACAGTTTGTTTTCATTCAAGACCAAGTCGCTTTGGTAGCAATATTGCTTTGCCATGTTGTAAGCCATAAAGAAATTGATTTCCATTTGTTCTTGGTTTTTATCAGCAACAATCAGTGCTGTATCATCTGCAAACATGACTGCCTCACAAAATTCTTCTAGGTATTTTGGGAAGTCATTTGATAGTAGGACGTAGAGGATAGGGCTGAGTACTGATCCCTGTGGTACTCCTACGTCGCTATGGGCAGTGGAGTTAGCTGTAAATATTGTTTAGAGGTGTCCCTGTTACAGGTTGTCGCAGTTAGCTTTTTTTAGGACATGCTGAAGAGATTCTTCCTCTTGTGTTGTCCAGTGCTGTTACTTCTCTCAGAGTTACAAGTAGTCTTTTGAGTTGGGGATTTTTGTTGCCTCAAGTTCTTTTCTTCAACTATTTGCAAGTGATTCTGGTTCTGTACTTAATGTAGTATCTTCATTATCGTTTTTTGTTTTCTTGTTTAAGTAGTTCTTCTTGTTTAGTCTCAAGTTTCTTTAATATTTATATAGCACCTCTCAAGTTTATTTTAGTAATTGTACCTCAATTTGTAAATTAGTTATCTCTAGCTGTAATTTACTTTTATTTATTTAATTTTTAAAATGATCTTTCCAAATTTTCCTGTTAGAAATTCTAAGCTGATCACTTTGGGGTCTGAGCTAGGTTTATTTAAGGCTCGTCTTTGGGCTATTATTTCAGAGTTTTGGTTGTTCATTTTACTGCCTTTTTCATAAGTTTATATTGAGTATTTAATGGGTTTTCCTGGATTTTAATAACTGTAAAATTGTCCTCAATAATTTGACCAAGTTTCTTATTATTTTCCTCAAAGAGGTTTTGGAATTCCACCTGTTATTTCTTTTTTTTTTCTATCTGTAATTCTGTTTGACATAGTAGATCGTCAATTTTTTGTAAGTGTTTTAACTTAGTAGTTTCAAACTGTTTAACTTTTTCCTCCATATTAGCTATATTAGCTATTGTGCCTTCTACTCTCAGTATTTTTTCTTTTAAACTATTGTTTTTTCCCAGCAACGCTGTTTCTATCTTTGCAGCCATCTGTAGTTTTCCATTCTTGTCACCAGATTGTAAAAAAAATGTTCTCAACAAGACTATTTTCAAGTTCATAAATGTTTCAGGTCTCTCTCACATGCAACAGTTTCATTAGCCTGTGCCAGTCTATGGTAAGTTGGAGGTCTATAATTAGGCTATCTTGATGTATGAAAGTCACTTAAATAAATACAATGAAATGTGTTGTATATTTTTAGTTATGTGCTTATTTTATTAAAGATTACATTTAGTTATAGTAAAACAGAAATTTTTATATTGTTTTCATTGTTCTTGTGATAAAAAATGTCTTGTGTTGTAAGTGAAGTGGCTTAGTTATGCAGTGCTTGATTATTTATTTACTGCACTTGTTAGTACAGTTTCTTCAAAAAAATTACAATACAATGACTTACAATTCTTGTATGTGAGTTTTTTCTCATATGATTTTCCGTTTTTTTAATAGGTCAATACTTGAAAAAACACTTTTTATGGGAACTTACTCTACTTTCATTACATGTTGTCAGCCATCTTGAAGAGTTATATATGCCTTTTTATTTTTACTCAGACCAAAATACTCATTACTCCAGGCAAAATAATTGAGATCCACTCCAATACTACAAAGCAACCCTACATCCCAAACAATTTCAATTTCACTTTCATCTCTCAAATCAAGCTATAATACTCATTACTTCAGGCAAGTAGATTGTGATTCACTTCATCACTAGAAAGCATCCATTTTACCTAAACCGTTCTAATTCCACTTTCGCCTCTCTACTCAGACCATAATACTCATTCCAGGCAAGTGAATTGTGATTCATTTCAACACTACAGAACACCCTTCTTTCCCAAACCACTATATTTCCCTGCTTACCTCTCTACTCAGGGCAGAATTGACATATATTTTTTTTACATGGACAGGAAGCAAAAATCTTAAATGCACTTAAACCTGAAAGGTCTTCTGTACGGCTTCCATATTGAAAGGATAATCCGGTTGGGTAAGAGTGTGGGATTGGGACTGCTAGACTCCAAGGTATAGTCTGAGTTAGGGGTAATAGTGAGTGTGGGCATTAGTCATGCTGCCTTAGAAGAAAGGAAGGTTAGCTCTGTTCCAATCACTACTACTCTAAGCATGCATAACTGAGTATCTTCATCACATTTAGGCTTGCTAAAGCCATTACAATCATACACTTGATTGAGTTATCACTTTACCCGAAAGTATATTAAGATGATTTAACTTATAACACTGAGTTTACAAGGATTGATGCTTAAAGAACAACACTATTACTTATCTGTCAAGTGGTAGTGTTGATCGCAAAGTCATAGATCCCTATTTATTTAATCATGCTGGCGTGCAAGCTGATTTTCATAATCTCGTTATAAAAAGACTAATCCTATTTTATCTAACTAGTCCAATTATTATTTTTTGAAATATTTATGATTTATTGTACCATTTTATTCATATTTTGAACAATTTGTTTCAAGACTGTTATACAAAACTAGCTATTAAAAAGAGATTTAAATGGTTAATAATGCAATTTAAAACAATAAAATAAGGATACTTAGTAATATAGAATACTTTGTTCTAATTTATTATGAATTTAAGCAAAGTATGTGTATAATTAATAAGACTCAGAAAATCTAGGGGATTAGAGTTTTAAATTTAACAAAAGTTGAATTACAAATAATCATAACTGGTTTACTACTTTCTATCTTTATAGTGTATTTAAAAATTGCCAGTTATACTATAGTAAATCTCACCAATTTTGCTACACATTCAGGATGAATAATCTCATAGCAGACACTGCATTCCATCAGACTACTAGGCACTTCTTTGTTGGTCTTCTGAATTGGAATGACAAGCTGCTGGCCCCATCCATCCAGTCCACAAGACGCACATGCTGCGGTCACTGGCAACATTGGCTGCAACAAAAATGCTGTTAAATAGGTAGAAAAGTTATATTGTTTACAATATTTAAACAAGCAGAAAGGTTTTGCTAATTTCATAAAAATGTATTAAAAGTTACACAATCTGATTTCAAATTATATCAATATATTTATTTGATCAAATATGGCATGAAATTCAATTTAAGTGGAGGTTAAACCTTATATCATTACAGAATGTAGTTATTGTGCACTGACCTGAAGACATTGACGCATGATACAGGTCTGCTTGGCACGCCCAGGCCCACCAAACTTGACCATATCTTGGCAGAACGCACACTCACCACAGTCACTTTGTTGGCAGGCCTCACATTTCTTACATCGTGTACGTCGGCGGCGAGGCCCCGTGCTGATGTGGCCCGCATGTATCTTGTTGCCTGTCATGGCTCCACGCATAAACCCAGGTCGCATCTTTCCTACTGGACTGTGGTTTGACAAATTCTTCACAATATTCATCTGGCGCTCATAGTTCTACAAACAAACATGTTCATTTTATGAATAACTGCTTTCCAATGTATTTCTTATGTTATCAATAAGTTTGTACTTGTTGGACTTGAAAGATTCAGAATATAAAAGAATATAAAGATATATATATAGAAATATAAAGGAAAGTTTTGAGTGTAAGTACAACCTCATTCTCAACTTTTGAATAAGTGTTGATAGAATATATACCTGTATTTTATTGAATACTTTTGTAGGCCTAAATTGACCTAAAAATACGTTTTTAGGCAGGTAGGGAAATTGATCTATGAAGCAATTTATCCCAGGGTGGAGAAAGTGAGGAAAGATGAAAGGGTAATTAATAAGTTTTAAATGCAAACTCCAAATTTGCTAAACCTCATTTTTAAGATCATGATAGAATTAGAAGATGGTGAAAACTAGAGATCTTTCTAGATTATTTCTGTTCAAAAAGCAAGCTACAGTAATAAATCAATTTCTTCAACTTTCAAATAGTTTTTGTTAATTTGGTTAGGCAATTTTTGTCAACAGGAAAGTTGTTGAAAAAGACTTCAATAAAAAATGTCTACTTTGAATAATTTTTTCACAAACTGTGTACTCTGGCTACTAATAAGTCAGACATTGCTGTCGCCACGTGTGAGTCGGCTGTCCGGACCATGCACCAATGTGACCAATCCTGGATTATATGTCTAATTGTTATCAAACTAGCCCATTACGTATTCTGTAATGAATTCTTTTCTTACTTTAATTTTTCAATTAAATTAAAGATAAAATCTGTAAATACTAGTTAAATAACTATAGTTGTAATGGATTATTTAACATAATACTGATACCACATTAAACCTGTAAACTAGAAATTAGAGTAATAACTCTTTTTCTTTACACAATGTGTATGGGTAGTTAATGATATTTTACAAATTTTGATAAATCACAGAACTAATTAAAATACATCAAACTACATTAAATACTTACATATTACTGGTTCTTGTTTGTATAAAATATTCAAAATACAGTAAATTTGTTATTACTATTTTTCACAGGAACTACCTTGTTGAAGTGTGCATAATATTAGTATGCTTTATTAATTTAAAGTAATGAAATTAGTGACTCATAATGAGGCATAACACTTGGTAAAGGATGACTCATGTAATTTTCTCTCCACTGCTCTTTCGTGACACTGCTTTGACCTGGCTTCACTTTCTACTCACGTATGCTCAAAATATTTCTTTCTTAGTTTTGTGCTATATACATTCTCACAAAAATTGTCATGAACCATTTTTTGACTTGGGTCTCCCAAAATGGAATTACATTGGAAGTTCAATAATTTCTTTGGACCATTATAATATGTATGAAGGAGAAAGCAATGGAACAAATACCGTGGACTCCAACAGAACAAATCTGATTGACAAACATTACTCCTAAATACCATATTAGAATTTAATGCTGACATTTTAACTATACATGTAAAAAAGTACATATAATATAATATTACCATCTGCAACTGTTAAAATGGAATAAATAAACAAAACTAATCTGATAAATTATACACAGTCTCTCTTTAAGTGATGCCTCTCAACTGTGACATGTTTGTTAATCCCGGCTTGCGCAAGAATATTTTTAAAGGGGTCAGTCTCGCTTTTGTGTTGGATTTCGTTGGAAAAAGTTCCATTGGAATTTTAATAAAAATTGAATAATAGTTGGCATCTTGTACTTGTTTTAACTTTAAAATTTTCAACAGGCACCATTCTGGTAATATTAAAGCAAATCACACGATTATTTTGTTTTAGTTTTCCTCTTCTTCATCATAATCAATGGTAAAACAAGAGAAATTGAATAAAAATGGCATCTGACAGTATATTTAAGAAAATTCAGAATATTGCAATTAATGAACTTATTTCAAATATCTTAAGTAAATAACTCAATTTCATTACCACTGTTTATATTGAAATGAATAAACATATGATAGTTAACCCCTTCATGGGTTTTGATGTAATATTACATTCATAGCGATTGTGTAAGAGTGTGCTACTGATTTAGTTTTACACATTGTTATATTGATTTTGAGCGGGTGTGGAAATGTTGATGACATGTATCAGCTATTTAGTGACACCTTCAATCATTATCTGGATGTTGCATGCCCGTTCAGGAAAACAAAAAACAGTAAAAAGCTGCAAGGTTCATGGATAACTAAAGGAATTCTTGTATCTCGAGAAAGGCTCCAATTCTATAAAATTTTCACCAATACTCAAAATTATGATTTCAAAATGTTTTTTAGAAGGTATCGGAGAATCTATAAGAAGGTCATAAGAGCTGCAAAAGCCTATGACATCAATAGAGCCTTGGGTACCTGTGAAAACTTTTCCAAAATGGCTTGGAAAATAATTAATAACTTTTCTCGAGATGGAGGTTCCAACAAGTGTTCCAAATCTATTGCAATCCAAGTTAATAATGAAATTGTTGAAGATAAATTAAAAGTGGCAAATGAGTTAAATAAATACTTTTCAACCGTTGCTTTTATGAATTCGTCATTTAAGAATCCTGTCTCACGGAGGGGAGACTGGGGTACCTGTTACGTCCATGGCTTTGACTCCTATGTGTGAGGAGGAGGTAGCACGTGTCATACAGAGACTGAAATCAGAAAAGACCAGTGACGCCAATGGGATGTCAGTGTGGCTACTCAAACAATGCTTCAAGCATATTTTGAGTCCTCTAACAAAATTGATCAATTTTTCATGGGAGACTGGAAGTTTTCTATCTCTTTTAGACGGCCAAGATCACCCCAATTTTCAAAAAGGACGATCCTTGTCTTACAAGCAATTATTGTCCAATCTCAATTCTTACAGTTTTCAGTAAAGTTTTTGAAAAACTTTTCTACGAAAGGCTTGAAAGCTTTCTGGAAAAATTCGAAATTCTGAATCCAGAGCAATTTGGATTTTTTTTAAATCGTCAGCATGATTGAGTGGCGAGTCCGGCCATATTTATAGATGACGACCTTCTCAAAGAAAATAACTCCACAAAGTTTTTTGGGAATGATTCTAGACAAAGGACTGACCTGGAGCGATCATGTTGACAGGGTCTGTGCTAGAGTTACCTCAGGTATATATGCTCTGCGCAATGTAGCAAAATTTTGTTCCCCAGAAGTTTTAAAAATGGCCTACTATGGCCTAATCCATCCTCATTTTGCCTATGGGATAAGACTTTGGGGAAGTTGTGCAAAAAACAAAATGGAGCGCGTCTTTAGACTAAAGAAAAAGGCTGTCAGAATCATTAAAAATTGGAATTACAAAGAGTCATGTAGGGAATCTTTCAGGGAGTTGAGATTACTGACTTTGCCTTGCCACTATATTTTTGAGGTGATCATGTACTACAGATCAAGGTGCACCTTGATTCGTGGCAGGAACGTTCATCAATATGAAACTAGAGGCAGGGACAACTTTCGAACTCATCAATGCAGATTGACATTAGCGTAACATCTACCGCAAGAAGTTGGTGTCAGATTAATCAACAGGCTCCCTGAAGAAATCAAAATTTCCAATAATCAAAATCAATTTAAAACACGTCTCAAACTCCTTTCGGAGTCCAAGGCTTTCTACTCTGTTGATGAATTCATGTCAAGCCGATGGGATATTTGAGATTGCTGGATCTGAAGTCAATGCAATTGTGTCCTGAATGATTGTAAGAATTGTGAGTATGAGGTTGTGTGAATGTGTGGATGAAATCGTGTAAATTGACTTAAACTATTGACGATTGCGATACAATGTAAAAATTGTTAAAAGAATGCAATAAAGAGATTATTATTATTATTATTGATCCTGTTTTATTCTGTTGTCTGCTGAAGTATTGTGTAAGAAGCACTTCTTTGACAATAATTTTATTTAATCCTATGCTCTACCTTGGGCTACTGAAGACTGATACTGAAGGCTATTATTTTTATGTATAATTTTTATAAAGTGAAACAAAATTTGCTCAATTTAACTGATTAAAAGGAATTTAGTGACCCCATTCCTATAAATTCTTTGACGTTAACACATTCACAATAACCACGATTTTAAATATTAAGAATCTATTAAATACATACCAAATGCTATAAAAAAATATATTTATTGTAAGAGAAGATGTGTTTTGAAGATATGTTGTATGTTGAGGCATCATTTTCTTATGAAAGGCTTATTTTTTACATTTTTGGCCTTTTTACTAAGGATCAGATTACATTGGGATGGTGGAATACAATATTACTTCTGCCTGTTGTGGGACTGTTGTTGCACATACTATTAGCCATCTAAAATGTGCTTCTAATAACAAATTAAGTGTCCAGATAAGCTCTCTTTTAAGTCTTGTTTCTTTTAATGATTATTGATTTTAAGAACATGTTATGTATATATTACTAATAGTATACTCTTTTGAATTTAATGAAATAATATTTTCATGTTTTATCCAGATAAAACCTGTATGGTCTATTTTAAAGAACAGTTTATTACTATGGGTAATATCTAATATAGTTTAAATGACATCCACATATGAATTATTGGTTGAAGTGGTCCATGATGGAATGTAACAAATATTGCATGGGCCACCAGTAGCCTACCCTTTTTACCTATAAAGATGGCATGGACCATTAATGAGCAATGTTGGCGCAGTTTAATTTTTTTAAAGTGTGTTAGTGTAAATTACAATTTACATTCACATACATAGTGTACAGAAATACAATAAACAATGACCATGAAATAGTGTAAGAGGATCTGTGAACATATAGATAAGTAGCATAGCATTGACTTATTCTATTTAAAGTTGATTTCTATTTTAAAGTGATAATGATTTTAAATAAAAATTTGTTATGTCAAAAAAATTGTGTTAAATTGGAAACTGACTACCATATATTTAAAAAAAGTAAAAGTAAAGTAAATATGTCTTATTTTACCAGGCGAAGTTAGGGCTAAGAAGCCCTCTTTAACACTTAACCTGGGGACCAACGGCTTAAAGGTGACTTCCGAACCAACACCAATGGCTGAGCAGGCGGGCTGCTTGCAAGGACAGGATCGCTCAGCGGTCACCCATCCAAGCAGCAGCCACGCTCGACGTTGCTTGATCCGGCTATCTTGCGATAACCGTTGTACCCCCTACACAGCGCCGTTGGCACTATCGCCGTTGGTATATATTTTAACTCTCCTGATGAAAATATAAAAGTAAACTTTTGATATACTAGGGTTCACTAGCTGGAGACATTGGTAAAATTAACCACACCTTTATATTGAGCTTAATCATAACACTTCAAATGCCTGGTCAGTGAGGTTTTAAATTGTGTTATCTGGTTAGCTACAAGTGAGCCACCAAAGTAGGGTAACTAAAGAAACAATAAAAGATATCTAAATATTATACCTACTAAATATGGAACTAAATGAGGAGCTAAAATAAAATTGGACTTCTCACAACTGTAACTATTGAAATACTACAGGTTTGAGATGAATACCTTGCGTTTGTCAGCCATAGACAGCAGGATTGGGCGGCCTGTAGATGCCAGCTGATGATTATCATGTCGATGTTGTTCAACCAATGTCCGCACATCTTTTATCAGAGCTATTGGGTCTTTTATAAGGTCTGGTACATTTTTCTTGTTTTGTGGCAGTGAGTGTAGGTATCCGACAATAGCTTTAATGCCTTGCAACTCCTAGTAAACATTAAAACAGTAAAATACAAGGATAAGCATTTGTATTGAGTTCAGTAAGACCCAAGTGTTTTGGTCTGATGAATGTAGTACCCACTGCAACAGATTACTGAAGGAGTTAGTATAGCATTACACAATACATACTTTAATAGGAATTCAACTATTCAACCAAAGTTCATAATGGAATATAAATAGTGTTAATATTTGGCTTAAGTTCATTTTGATCAACTACAAATTCTTAGAAAGCTGTACTGTTACCTGAAACTAATTGGTATGGTTGTCAGTAATTTAATGAAAATTTAAAACTATATAGTATTGTAATAGTAAACAAATTTGAATAGAGCTCACAATTTTGGCTTGTACACTTATACTTTAGTATACATGTTCTCTAATTTGATATATACATGTACACAATTTCATTCACAACTCACCAATTACTATTTTTAGTACAAAACAACATCAATTTTTAAAAATGAAACAGATTGATGTTTTGTTACATTAAAAAACTAGAGATGGATCAACCCAGATCCTGGAACCAATTGTTTCTCAGCTCTATTTAAAGTATTATCGATTCTTGATTCTACAACATTTACTACTTAAGTTCAGAATCAACCTATTGCAGGTCAAGATATTCATGCACACTAATTGAATCACAATTGGGCACTTCAACTACTTGATTCTGATGCATATTTTAATACCTATATTATAAGAAACATTTTACAAAACTTTAAAACATATATGTTTTAATTGAGATTTCATTATTCTTATTATGATTGGTTTCCAATATTGCCTATTTTACTTTCTCTAAATATGTGCGCACATACTTACTTTACAAAACCCTATATATTTGATACATTTCTTTATAGCTTTAATTATATTTAATTCTAGCTTATTTGGCTGAATTAATTTTTTCAGTATCTTTAAATAAAAAATTATAATGCATTTAATCAAACTAAACATTAAAAATGCTATCGCTTTTATTAGAAGACTCCACTAACGTTTGTACATTATTGTTATTGAGTGGATACATATAAGTAAGTGGATAATAAGTGCCTCACCAATTTTCACTTAATTTTTCCACAACTCTTTGATGTCCTTGCCCTTGAAGAGATAAAGTTATAACGAAAAGCAATGCTGTAGGTATTCATTACTTAACCTGGGTCACGTTTTATCACACCAGGTATATGTGTCAGTTAATCCCAATATTTGTACTCATTAGCTTTTGGTTTTTATTTTATTTCTATTGTATTGATTAAAAAATATAAGATATATAATGTTGAAAAGTCTTACCTGTGGAGTGAGGTGTATGTGCTCCGGATTAGGGTAGGCAGGGTTAGGCTGAGCATCGTACAAGTGAGTATTCCCCAATAAAAAGTAGACATATCTCTCCAGGACATACCATAACATCTCTGTGAAGAATGGGTAGCGAAATTTTTGTGGCACCTGAAAATTGAACCTTGTTCAACAGCTCTATTTAACAACTGTTTATATAATAATATAATGTATAATTTATTAAAATAGAAGAATTACATATAATAGTTAAGCATATAAAGTTTATATATAGATAAAAGCAACACAAATATTATGCATCTTTGGTTATTTTGGATTGGCCTTTTGTTATTTGTCCTTCCTTACAGCAGATCCAATCCTTTTTTTACTCTGATCTGAACAGAAAAATCCATCCAGTTATTGTATTTAACATAGTTTTTCCAAACTGATTGCATATATTTTACTTTTTTATCATTGAAGTGAATTTATAAACGTATCCTTAATACCAATTGAATTGAACATAGGTATATGATGAACACTGTGAATTAAAAATATAAGTAGACTAATGTTACTTAATATGATATATACTACATAGTATATTTCTGCCTACAACCCAAATGCAAGATCGAATTAATAATATATACTTAGAAACTTACATACCGAGATAAGAACACGTGTGGTATCATTAATTTATATTAACAACTTTTGAATGTATTTTTTTTCTATTTCATTAGCTTATAACATTGTTTTATCTCTAAAAGAAATAAATATAATAGTCAAGAAGCTAAATAAGAATAACATTTCATGAAATGGCATAGGTTATAAGTATGGTAAGATTTATTCCTCAGTAGGCTATTATTATCAGTAGTTGATGTATTGGGTTCTATCACTTCTATAAAAATATTCTCAGCACTTTATAAATTTATGCATTTATATAGCAATATTGATAATTTAATAAAGAAAGGTGTTGAATACTTTTTGTTTTCCTTATATATATATATATATATATATATATATATATTAAATCCATTTTAATGCTTTTTGAATTAAAACTATAGATTTCAGCATTTTTAAATACAATCCTCACCATATTCTCAAACCTTATTCTAACTTTTGCTGATGGACAGATACACTTTTAACAGTAAACTGTTTTCAATAGTTTAGTATTACCAAAACAGATCTTAACTAGTATAAATTTAAAATTCTAGTTTACTTTAATAGTTTTTCTTTAAGTAGTCAGCTTGCTTTTTCCTTTTAACTTAAGAGCCCAAAACCAGCCATAACTCTTTTTTTTTCTTTAACTTATTTGATAACACGACAAGTACAATTTCTTACTTTTATATTAGACAATTAAATTTTTATGACTCTACTGACAGCTTGCTTTGTTTGAAAGCGTAGAATATTGAACATATATATTACATTTGTATTTATATAACTAGATAAATGTAAGCCCACAACTGGTCCAATGTGATGTATCTTTGCAATAATATTTTGAAACAGCAATTAAAAACATTGCCGTTAAATAAAGTTGGAAATCAAATTTTGGTTTTTAATTTTGTAGACTCAAGATTGATGAGTTCTGGACATAATTAATTCGTCAAGCAAAATTCTCAGCAGGGAGCCTGTTGACATTTTTGTGTTTATTATATAGCATATATGGTTGAAAAGTTTGGATTAAATAGGAACAACAGAACGTTCACTGTATCTTAGTGATAATGACATGTAGGGGGAAATTTTTGTGATGATGCACTAATAGACATTTTCTTTAAAAACAGTCAGAAAGATAAACTGCTTTAGAGAAATTCACACAATACACTTTTTATTCTCACTTCCTTCTTCTGGCATTCTCCAGAGAGTACAGCAGTGATGTGAATTTTGCGTGTAAACCCTATTGCAATATCAGATAATAAAAATAATTTAAATTAGGACTCACTCATTGTTTGCAACTAACGTTCAGTACTTACGTGAGTGGTGTCTTCGACTTGTGCAATGCGCAGCTGCTTGTCGATGCAGTATGAGTGGAGAAAGTTCCCACCAAAAACTAAAGAGTCTTTAGGTGTGTAAACTGCATGTATCCAACCGGTTGGGATAAAAAATGTATTTCCCTCTGTGAGGGTCACCCGACCACATCTCTCCACTGTGTCACCGAAAAATACATCCCCTTGCTTACCAGACAACACCCACTGCTCATAGAGAGTGATATTATGCTCATTGGGTGGAATCAGCCAGAAAACCTGTAAAAGTTAACAAATTTATAATTTTATTTTGATTTAATTTAGTTCATAAGACTGATAAAATTTATATCATACAAAAATTATAGTTTAGAATATCAACTCTTGTGTAATATGCAACACGTAAGAGTCTTGTTTGTTTTGTCACTTGACTTGGAGCTTTTCCTATTTATATTTTCAAAAGGATTAGATTACCAAATTTAAAGAAGAATAAATATCCGACCAAATGCAATATGATTTCATATTCAATTGTATTTTATACACTACATCTAGATCTTTAACATCCGCATCTGTTAACTTGCATCTACAGCTACATTACGTCTGCTTCCAAGTGCTTATTTACTAATAACAGCTGATTTAATTTTATTTTCAACATTCAATCATTATTGAGGTACAAAGTGACCCCACATTTTTGTATTCTGGCCTTATGAAGTTCTCTACAATAGATGCTTTAATTAGACATAATTACAATTTTCATAATTATGATTATCTCTAATAATATGGTCATTTCATTTTTCTATTACCTTACTGCCTTTTAGAATATGATACCACACTGAGGTCCCACCGAAGTCAATATGAAAATCAGTATAGCAGCCCTTGACAGACATAAGGCAGTACTTCTGAACTTTAGGGTACATCATGTCATCAATGGCATTGGTTGATTCCACTTGCATGTCCTTGAGATGTTTGGGCCAAACACAATCCACCCAGTCAATCTGGCGAACCTACAAATAACAGTCAGCATATTATTTATATAAACTGTCAATTATCTCACATTATTATGTTTTATTCTAAAAGACAAATCAATTAATACAGTTTACTCCATTACAGTATAGCACAACATTGTTCAAATAAAAGTTTCAGAAAAAATTACTTCTATTATTCAATATAGTTTTAATGTCTATTATACCACATGCTCAAAATGTCTTAGTTATTTATTAATTCAAATACTTTTTTTTAATTGAGGATTTCTAAAACAACATTTGGTTAGACACACTTAAAACATTACGGCAAATGGTTATTTTTTTAAAATTCATTATCTTTAATAAGTTTTACACAACTTATTTCTTCATTTTTGGCTGTTTTAAAGAACAAAATTACAAGCAGCAGTAAAACTGCCACTTGGTCGTAAAAAGATTGATATTACAGTTTATAAAGGTCTAACCAGTTGTGTTCTCAGCTCATCAAGATTTTTCAAATGATATAAGCCTTGACCTATTTAAGATTTTCTATTGACTCTTCGGTATTCACATTATATTCCCCTGATGAATTGAATTCATTGCTGGTATGAAAAAGTACTATATATGCACAGTTTCATAGCTACCAGTTTATATGATGATAAATTATTGAGTATATTTCATACATAATTTACAACCAGAATTGCTTGGTTTTATGGTATACAAGTACTGCTACTGAAGAGAGTGACAGAGTTATCAATCAATGCCCAGTGTAAATCTCCAGAACTTTTACTCATATCCACATTTACATCCAGTTTGTATTGAATCCCATATATAAAATATTACTACAAGCCATTTGGACTTAGTTATCACAAGGAAAAAAATAAAAGACCATTAACAAAAACAACTATTTTATAATGGGGTTAGAGTTGAGAAAAAATCATTATAATGAATTGAAATAAATTATGTATATAATAAATATCATACTCTGGTACCCGTTATCAGCTTAAGGTACCTGATCCTTAAAACAGTTACAACTGGAAAGTCTTTCCAAAATAATTCTTCTGAGATCCCTGAATGGATCTTATAGACCTGGATGAAACCACCTAGTCTAACTGACTCTGTTTTCCTTGATATTGCCTCCTAAACCACTATTTAGATCTTATGATCTGGATGAACCCCAAGACTGGGACACCTGTCCTGGATATTTTCTCCTAGACTACACTGCCTGAAGCACTGTTCTGATTAACATCTCATAGACCACTGTATATACCTAATGATGTGTAATGACCTAGATATAATCCGCCAGACCACCATTTCGAGCAGGTGACATGGATAATCTTCCCATACTATTGTCTGGATCACCTTTTCTGGATTTCCCCATTCTAGATCACTTATGTTGTCCTGAATGGCCCTACATCCCACTATCTAAGGAATATTTAATACTAATCTTTCTCAAACAACTATAAGTGGCTGTATGGTATGCTTTTATCTACATTTTAACAAACGCAATGAAAGTTGGGCAAATACTGTTCTAACTTCCACACACTCAGAAATTGTAATATGATTGAATATAATTGCTTCACTCAATATGTTAGTTAATAATACCAAAATATTTACTTACAATGCTTGGTGTCTGCACAAAGTTTTCTAGCTTAGTATGACTAAACTCTAATGAGATCACATTCAGCAACCGATCCTTATTTTCCTCTTCATAATATCGTTGCCACTCCTTCATTGACATCTCAAAATTCTTTTGTGTGTTAACATCCATGACATCTAACTGCCTTCTTGATCCTAAAACAGTACAGTTGTTTTTATAGTATATATTTACTCATACTGGCCAGAAAAATCAACCAAAACTTGTTTGGGATTTAAGAAATCAACTTTATTAATAAAAAAAAATTATATTATTTTAAATAAAATACTAAACTTCTTTGTACCCTTATTTTACTTGTTTCCACTGACTATAGTATTGTATTGCTATATAATTAATGCCTACTTAGTAATAATTTTTGTAATTTCATTTACATTCAATTAGGTGGATTCCAGATCAAAATTAACTTTTGTTTAAAAAAAATTGGAATTAGAATAAAATATAACAGACAAAAGTTTTATTGTGATGCATTTACAAGAATTAATACAAATGGTCAAATTCGAGCACAACTTTAAAATTCCTTCATAGTCATATTAATTATGACATTTCCAAACAACAACATAAACTTAATACTGTAATTGTGTATATGTTAGTAAACTAACAATATTAACTCACTATCATAAACTACAATATATAAGAAACTTTAAAATAAAGCTCAAATAAAATAAATAAAAAAGAAACATAACAGCTTGTACTTTATATACATGTTAAACAAAGTACAATTACTTGGTGAGCTGTTTACTAAAAAAATATATATATGCCAATTTAGCCTGAAAAAATTAGGGTAGATTGCATTATGTTAGTTTTCCAAAAAGATTAAAATTAGATATAGTAATTAGATTTAAACAGAAATAAAAAAAAATCAAAATAAAAAGCTAATTTTGTATAGTACAATCCCTTTATTATAAAAATTGTTTTGCGTATTTAAAAATTATTTTCAAAATTGCAAAATGTTGATTATATTTTACCGAACAAATCAAACTGTTTGAACCAAACAAAAATCTCCATCCATTTTGCACATGCCATTCTACATCATAACTATTTGACAAAGCTCTTTGTAGTACTTGTATATAATATACATCAACTGCCATGCAACTTTATTCTTTTACAATATTGTTGTAACTTAATTCTGAATTCCCAAATACCTGAGCTGATTACATCAGAGTAGAGACCGAAATTTTTACAATTGGATAGTTGCAAGAGGATACTGAAGAATATAAATGCCAGTTTAACATCACATGCTCCCTTGTGTTACTCGTTTATTTATCTCAAACTATGATTTCCGAGTAATGTCCAACATAATTGTACTGAACTAAGAAACATACAGTGCACTGAAAAAAGTTAATTAATTCAGTTTTGAAAATACTAATACATTTTTTTAACTTGCAGTTAAGAAAGCCCATGTTTGGAAAATGTAAAATTGATAACAAAGTCTGTAAATTGAATACAATCTACAAAGCATTGCTCAAGCTGTACAAATTGATTTCTACCTGTAAAGAAATATACCTGAAATTTAAGTAAACATGATTTAGGAGGATAGTGTAGGTCATGCACATAAATGCAAATTTTAAATACTAAACTTACCAACACATACTCGTACATCGTTGACCGTGAAATTCTGACTAGGTACTTGTAAACCAAGACCTGTTTTCTCCTTGAACAGCAGAGGAGTGTTAAACCCATGGCGCTGAAGGTATGCTAATGTCAAGTCTGTAACAGAAAGCATATCAGCTTTACAAAACTATTTTTTAAGTTTTAAATTATCATTACCACTTAAAGAAGTTTGGTAAATGGAGGAAATGCACATATAGGGAAAAACACTTAATATGAACTTGGATGTATCTTTCCTTAACTGAGTTGTAGTTTTCAACAATATTCAGATTCCCGTGACTGCAAAACTAAAATTTATATTTCCTAACATATTGCTCACATTGTATTTCTTTCTGATATAAAAATTTATTAATTGATCAGTTTAAAATGTAAATTAATAATCTAACTTGAACTTACATAGTAGTTTTAACATTACATTTACAATTAACATTCACATTTGTGAATTCACTTGTACTGCACTGAAAAAATAGTATGTTTCTAAATTGTATTTGGTACAATAACGTGAAGTATAACTTAAACTACTCAATGTTACAAAGAATTGGTTTTGTGTTGGTTTAATAATTTCTTGTAATGCTTTAGAATTTACAATTTGGAAAATGCAGTTTTTCTTGGTTTTGTCTGGGGAGTCTCAAGAAGATGCAAAATGATAATTTAAACATTATTTATATTTATAGATATACTTGAGTAGCTCAAATGTTATGGGCGATCTTGGCAATGTTTTGTGAGTGGTCAAACATTAAAATAGTAAAAATAGGTCTTGTATGAAATTCTAGATATATAGCCTATGTTAAAAACTTCGATGTTCCTGCAGACTGAAATAAAGATCCTCTAAATTATAATTTCTATTATACTGGAATTTACACTGAAACATTTTATACCACAGACTATTTAATTTCTGTTCAATGTTTTCCCCACATAAACATCTAAGATAAGTCTACAGATATAAGATATAAGTATAAAAGACATCATGGTTTCTGAGACATAGTTCTCAATCTCAATCACTAAATCAGTGATGTTTGGATTCTACAAGCAGCCTATTCTCAGTGGGGACACTACCTTACCACTCCTTGGACTGGCTCTGATGTCACAGCTGGGGAATGCTTATTCAGTGCATGGACTGTCACACTGCTGAAATAGCACCCCCAGTATTTTCCCAGCAGTTGTCTCATACATTTAAGACTAATGCATTTTTGTTCCGATAGAACAACCAATGTGTTCCAAGTACACCAATGTTTCAAGAGATAACAGGGTTTCCGATATTCTGCATCGTTAATGTTACAAAACTAAAATACAATGTGATAATGATTGGAATCTTCACCAATCATTTATTTTCCATTAATTATTTAATTTTGCATCCACTGATTGGAACACGCTGTTTCTTTGTTAGTATATAGTTCATATTCTACTTTATAAATAACCTTAATAAGGATAACCCTACAAGAATAAAAATGTGGCCATAATAACTGCAATTACATAAAAATCTAATATTAGTGAACAGAATGTTTTATCATGTTGTTCAGTACTACATTTTAAACAAATAAGTGCATTATTGAAAACACAAATACACCACAATTTCAAGTACTAAAAATATATTTAATCAGTTTTTAATTTTTGAAAATCAATTCTGCATGTTAATTTAGTGTCTAGTATTAATGGTGGACAGTGTACCACTGCACTTGGACTATTAAAAATAACTGTAGATGAAAGTGTTATTTAATTATCTACTTCACACAAAAAAAACATTACAAGTTGTCATACTTAGATGTTCATACAACTTTCACAATTTGGTACTGACTTGGATTGGAAGTTAGACTAACCTGGCCAGTTAGATGTATAAATTTAACGTATAAGAGTCTGTTTATAATGGAAATTTAACTATTTGCACTATTTGAAAGAGAATATAAAATGTTAGTACAAAATAACAATTTCTAAATGTGTTTGAGTTTCAAAACATTTTTCATTATTGAAAATACAGACATACAATTTTTATGTAAATTCTATCATTTTGGTGCTAGAACATATTATTAATGCATTAGTAGATTTTTAAGCCAAGTTATGCATCATTTTTCATGAGTGACTGATGGAAAAACTCAGCAAGAATTTATTTATACACTTTGAATTTTTTTTCAAACAAATATTCAAGTTTAAATTTAATAATGCCTATGGCCTAGTTTTGTTTCTGTGAGTATTTTTTATTTATAGCATTGGTTTAAATAGGCATTTAATTACTTGTCTTTTGAAATTTAATGTAAAATATTACTAATAAATCAACCTCAATTGAAGGGCACAACAGCCAAACAGGGCATGGACACGATTAAGACACTAGATAAGGAATCCTCTATTCAAAAGAGATGCTTATTCAGGGCATGTACATGGACACTGCACTGATTTAGCATCCCCTTCCAAATTGAGCAAGGGGGTGCCATGTCCAGAGGGTGCTAATTCAGTTCCAGATCCAGTACCATCTTCCCTACTCAGGTCAGAGATCCATAGTTCCTTAAGGATTGCTGAGTGCTGACCTTTGCCGATCCTGATCCAAGCTTTATCTCTCCCATGCACACCCCCAACCCTAATGGCAGGCCTCTCTATCAATCTCTATTGATCAATCCCGATGTGCATTGATCAGTTTTATTGGTTCGCATCATATCCAATTGGTTTTATTACTTATATAATCCTTATAACGAAGTAAAGAAAATTAGTCACGATGCACTCGTGACAGTAAAACAATATTTGTAATTATACAGCCCAGTATTAAAATAACTTCCAAAATCACTTCAGAACATAGATTCAGTAAATACATAATTATTTGAATATACCAAACTGAGATGAACATTCAAATAGATATTCGAATTATAAGAATTGTATCATCACATCAACAGTGCCATCACAGTAACTGCATGAAGCTCGTCACATGTTCAGAGGCGGTAATTTGGCTACGAGATCGCCGCCGCACCTGGCGCTCAGCTATCTCTGCTCTCTGCTTTTTAACCGATTAGTTACGTAACTAATTGTGTGTTTTTCTTGATTGCAAGAAAAAATTCCCAGTAGGTCACCAGAGATTACGCACACACTCTGTATAGTCAGAAGTAATACATCTTTGACAGGGGAAAACAAAATAGAAACAGTTTAATTGTAGGCCTATGTAATATATTTGGTTGCCGTACCGTAATATCTATAAGGTAAACTATTTAATAATTCTGAGTTCAATATATTACTGCCCCCCGTTTGTTGTAAAACGTTTTTTTCTTTGTAGTATGGACAGTCCACACACGTTAACTTTGTCCATGCTCTATTTACAGTGTTAGCGACTTTAGTCGTCCATTTCAAAACTTAATAGTTTTAAATCTCTAATTTTGTATACATTAAACCATTAAATATGCAAACGGAAATAAACGCATATAATGGTATATTATGATCTTAGTACATGCGATTTTAAACAAATCTCACGAGTTGAAATGCACAACTCAAATGTTACTGTATAATAGCTCTCAAGTTGAATTTAGTTTTCCTGCAAGTACAAACAGTGTAACAAACAAGCTTTGTAGTACTTTGTACACAAGACCTCTACATCAAAACTAAATTCTAACGTCTTACCACTTCCTTGCATTTCTTTGGCGAAACACTGGGGAAACTTTTTCGATTCAAGTTTCTCTTGTAAGCTGAATGCCCTGCGACCTTCAATGTCTTCATCTCCGAGCGTCCAGTCATCAGAGTACAACTTCCGCTCTTTTCGGTCTCTCTGCAACAACAAACCCCTAAATAGTCACCAGTCTACATCAACTCGTTATTAACAAAGTCAAATGCATAAAAAGGTGGAGTTGAGAGTGAGCAGGTAATCACGCTGAGGATGGGAGCAGTCACGCGTCTTTGAGGATAGATAGACGAAACCGTGGCAATATGCGTTGCTAAGGCGAAGTCGACCTACAACGAAATGTCATAGGTATCAAAATGGAGAACTAAGAAGGAATTGTATTGCTTTTGTATATTCAGACAGTTCTGTTGACTGAAGCTTATATCCTGAGAGATAAACGGCTTCTTGTGTTGTATTCGGTAAACCATCAAGTCCAAAAGAAGGTTATGTCGGATGTCACTTATGAGTAAAATACGCATTTAATTGTATTAGCTTTGTAACAATGGAAATGGACATGTTATGGCAATGCACTAGTAAAACACCCATTCAAAATGACTTCGTATCAGTGAAACTCTGACTAAAGTATAAACCGTAGAAACAAACTTTTGGGAAAGTTTCTCTTTACCTACAAGTCTCTCGCTAACTACACTACTCTGATTAATAAATGACAAATTATGGCTCAACAAGGATAATTATGTGGCTAATGAAGTTACAAACCATAATATTTAACTTGGCTCGATAACATATTGTAAATTCATAATTTCTAGAACTGGATTTATAGTCTACTGATTCATTACAACATTTCACACATGCAGAATAAGTTTGTTAAAACACAAAATGTTTTACTTAACCTAAGTTTGTCAAATGGCTGTGGATTTTGAACAGCAGACAATTAAGGAAAACTTATCCCTGGACGCTGTTTATAATTTTAAATACTTCATTATGCATCATTCTAGAGAAGATATGTCACGAATGCTAAAATCTATAACCGCTTGAAACGTTCTGGCGTTATAGAAACAGTGAGTTTCACTACATTATAAAATAGTTTTAAATATTTGACATTGCGTAAAATCTGACAATAATAACAAAACAGTAATACAAATTTAATAATATACTTATATTAAAACTGAATTCGTCAAAATGAGGATATATTCTGGAAGATTTAAAAAAGATGTACAAATAGGTGTAAATAGATTTAGCACATTAGCGCTATCCAAGCGTCGCCGGACAGAATTATACACCATTCAATATTTCTGACAAACAATCTTCATATGAATGCGATGTCTATTCTTTTGTAAAGTCAAAGGTCAAGCCAAGATGGTAGGTCTGGCTTTAGTCAGTATAAACAGGTTAATAGGCATAATCATTTTATTCATTCATGTCTTCAATGCCTTGCAGCCTCAACATTAATAATAATCATAATCCAGGGCATAAACCAATCATATATGTTTGAATCTATTTTAATGTTAGAACTGCATAACGCGTTTTTAACGACAATGGTTGAGTAATCACGTCATTCTTCCTGACTGTTGTTATTAATTCTCTGAATATTGTATACCATTATTAAACTATCTTAATTGTTTTACTGCAATGGGTCACATTTTGAATGTAATTATTATTCTCATCGCTCTTTTTTAGAATTTATTCAATCGTAAAAATTACATTTATTATACATTTGTTTAATATTGTACCAACTTAAACTGACAATGGTTAATAATAACTAAAAAATATAAGCATTAGTGAAATACTATGGTTATGAAAATAAAATCATTGTAATATATACACTAAAACGTATTGATGTATATTTATAATAAGATTGAATAAACTATAAAGCTTCTGGCATTTGTAATAATAAAGGTTTAATTTGTAATTAAATTTTAAGAGTATACAGTCCGTACAACAAATGTGTACCAAATTGGCATGCCCAACAAATATAACTCAATAAGAGAATATCAGCTAGTGTTAGTAAATCATATGTAGATTCCGTGCAAAAAATACATTCTTCTTCGAGACTAGGATATTTTAGCTGATTATCGTCAGATATATATGATGATACAAATATGTACAGACATTTTCGAAAAGTAAAATGATCAAATTTAGTAGTTTGTACATGGAAGTAAAAGAGAACATAATTATGTACTTATAACGCACTCGCTATACTACACAACAATACCGCAGTCACTAGACCACTCTACGTACTCGCTACACTATAATGCTGCAACCGCTATAGTAAATTACAGCAGTCACTAAACTACAGTACTGCAATCGATACACCAAACTATTGCAGTCGCTTCACCAAACTACTGCAGTCGCTATACTACACCAAACTACTGCAGTCGCTACATCCGCAATCGTTAGACCAAACTACTGAAGTTGCTACACCACACTACCGCAGTCGTCAGACAAAACTACTGCAGTCGCTACACTCTCATTACCAAAGATATTCTAGTGTGTTTTCATTACAATGGACTGACTGTACAATCAATAAACCTGATTATTTTTATTAATACATGTTCAAAACAAATTCATGTTAAATTACTTATATTTATTTTTCAATCACCGGTATTGGATTTTGTTAGTTTAACGTAAATTTTCAAGCTTATATGCAATCTTTTGAATACTGTTCCTCTGGTATTACTGTCAAAACTATACAAACTGCTGTGTACTGAATTGTTCATTGAACAACTTATGGATATTTGATCAATTAATTATTCGCACATACAAGTTTATATATCTGGTTTTCATCCTAGTGTGTTATGACTGCATGATAGATAAGTGATATAATTGATGATGCATTTTAATCAATGTTTCCTGTAACAATAGTTACAGTTGTTCTTTCAGATTTCTGACGAACCATATATGATATTAATGCATCGTAAACAAAGTTCGTCTATTATATTCAAGTAAACTACCCTACTTAGAAGATCCAAATTAATGCTAACGATAAAAAACCACACTTTTAAGAAATGTTGAATATTGAGCTTATATTGTTTTTTTTTATTTTATCTATTATATTTAAAAATCACAACAACCAATACTGTACAACTGTTTAATTTGCTATACATTACTGCGTGTTGTGATTTACAATGTAGCGATTAAAACATTTGTAAGTACTTCTAAATGTCACACAAGCGGGTTTTACATTTAATGTTTAATTTTACTCACATATACAAATTGTGTGTTTGTGTGTATATATATATATATATATATATATATATATATATATATACAAAAGTGTATAAACGAAATTGATCAAAATAAAGCACACATTTCTTAATTTGTAAACTAATTGTCACTTCATTTTAATGTACACACTGGAATTAAGTTACATATTATTTGTCCTAAATCAATAGTCCAAGTTGCAAAAAAACTGTTTGTTGAATATTTATTTCTCTTTTTAGTTCAATATTTTTAAACATATACGACATCTAGCTTACAAACACTATCAAACACTTACGTCCACTTTTTGACCAGGAATTTGCTCAGACACAGAGAGAGAATAAAATCTACGACCAAAATGACAATTTTTTACCTGTAAAAACTATAAACCCCACTTTCAGAGCCCTAACCAACAGAGAACTGCTCAAAAATGTCAGATGGACAATTTCAAAATTCTAACAAATTGCTAAATATAGGCTACATGGGCTCATTTACTTTCTTTTGGCTGTTTATTTTTACCAATAGCTAAGTATTGTAAAATTCTAGGCCTGGATCTGGTCGAAATATGGTCTTAGCTTTAAAACGACTAGATAACAAGCGGATTCGTAAAGAATAAAAATCGATCTATGACCTCGAATAGGTAAGACAAAACTAACTTAGTCTAAAAAGAAACCTGAAGACCTGTACCCAAAGAAAGACAACTTTAATCTTGATATACATTTTCCGAGGTTAACATAACGCTCTAAACACCAACAGTCTAACTGCATTTAAAACAAGAATCGCTTTTAAACCAAGGAAATGTAATTTGAATTACATATGGAATTAACCTAGAAAATAAAAATCATACTGCCATATACATTAACAATGGTATTTGTCTAATGTTAAGAGTCATGTTTTTGTATTAAGACACAATATCGTTAATCTGTGACTTCAGGTTTCGCGGTTACAAGCCCAGAAACAAACCACTTCACGGCGAGGGAGGTTCGTACCCGCGCTATGGCAGTGGGGTGGACGTTACGCAAAACTGCCAACTATACTGCATTCTCCGCGAGAATTGTGTGATGAATGTTGCGAACAAGATCTCTCACTGTGAGACCGGTATCAATAATCTACTATGGTACGCAAGCTAAGCATTACCGTCACCTCCCAGAAGTACTGTGTCGCAAATAACTGTTATAATTCCTCGCTCGTGGTATAGCGGTGAGTCTTAATCTCCATTTTTAAATTATTGCTGTTTACAGAAACTTCTTTATGAATTTCTACGAATGCTAATATTCCTTTGCCTCGTAGACCATTTTTGAAGATTTCTGAAATGTTTACCATGTGTCTTTTTTTAAATACGTACAAGAGGATCAAAGGCCTATGTTTTGGGATTGTACCACTTTGTTACAAAATGTTAATGAATTTGGATTTTTGAAAGTGGAAAAACAAATTTTGACATTTTAATGAGGCATAAACACCCCTATACCTAATCTACCTGTACAAAGTAAAAAATAAAATATATTGATCTACTACCTCCCAACTCCCAGTAACCAAGCGATCTCACAGTGAGAATTTTTATTTCCAAAATAATAATAAGAAAAACGTTATCTGTTCTACATAATCTTCGATATCAGCTGTATTCACCAATTGCTACTGGCCACGAACTTAAGCGGAACTACTAGTAGACACCGTGCAGCTTGGGTGGGCAGTATATAAATGAACTAGTTATGTATGAGTTATGAAGCCACAGGTAAAATACAAAAATCCTGAAATATGTATTTAGATCCTACTGGCAGTCAAAGAAAAGAATTTCCCGTTATCGAAATGTAGGAGTGTGTAACCGTCACAACAAAACAGCTAGAAACTACTAAAACCATTTGACTCAGCGTGAGTTAATACACTTATGAGTCCTTGAAACCTTGTAAATGTTTGTGTACCTACAACACTATCCGATCGCTGGTCTGGTATCCAGGAAGAACGGCGCAACTTTACTACTAAATTAATAATCATACTTCCAAATATGAAATACTAGACATTTGAACATGTAATGTTGCTTTATACTATATGACAAGTGGACTTTTAATTTGGTGGTGTTAGGATCCAAGGTTATCAAATAGACTGTTGAGTTTTCCAGAGCAGCCCTAGAAATCCACAATGGCTCTTGTGACCTTTATTGACTTTTGTTGTGTCGAGATAGACGGAACCTAAACAACCAGAATTATTAATAAACTAAGGTGTGTCCTTCCCTGCTTCGTACACCAAATGCGACTCGCCACGTAAGTTCGTTTTCTCGACCTTCGACCCCGACTTCACTACCGGAACACGGGGTATTTGTTGCATGTTTACTAACTTATTCGGATTGCATGTGCTATTCCTAAAAATAAAACAATCTTTAATACATTTAATTTGCTACACATCATTTTTAGCTGACGCCATCTCAAATTTAGATTGTTTGTAGAAAAATTTAATTTCTTTCTAATAACCAATAACGATATAAAAAATTATAAAGCGTTCCGATCCGTAATATATTAAATTTACATATCTCCATTCTACGACCAAAATATCGGTGTTGTTTTTACAATATTTGGCGGAAACAACATTTAAAAGAACGTATTTGTTTATATGATTTCTTAAAACTAGTTTCTATTCCAGAAGGTTTTAGTTTCTCATAACAGTGTTATTTTCTAGATAACCCAGTTCATCCACTAATTATTCCATTTGCTCTATTGAAGGCAAGGTATGAACTTGTTACCGCCAACCCCACCCTCACTGCGTCATTGTCTTCAGATCTAAATCACGATTTCGGAACAACGATCTGTAGAAATACAGATCATCGATGTGGTTCAGCGAACAGCGGTAAGAACGCGCTGTGTTAGCTAGCCGAGCTCTGCTGCCGGTGCGGTGCTCAGTTTGGGGAGCGGGAGGTGGGGAGGGGGGCCTCTCTTTATCCCTCTGGCTCTCGCTCGGCGCTCTCACAGTCGTGCTGTCAGATCACAGCTGTCAGCCCACGGCACACAGATGTGTGGAGCTCGGCCTGAGAACTGCTCTAATTCCCGTGCCTCCCACAGGTTCGGTTGACTGCTAGTGGCAGTGTGGCACTAGTAACACTACACTTCCTCTCCTGCTCCTCGCTCCTCAGTCCACAATAGTAGCGAGTGACAGAGGGGCGCCCTACAGAACCTGCTCGTGGAAGATTACCGGCTACGTCTCAATGGACTCTATTCTCGAACTAAATCTGTTTTAGGGTTAACACACTGAAAAACGAGGGATTCTTTGTGAAAAGATTAAAATAAATTACCTTTTCAGGAATCATATAGGACAAATTTTATTTGCCATCAAAGCAGATACCTCAGAGACGATCTCATTTATTTAAGTGCCAGTTTAAAACAATACCCAGCAGTGACTGTCAGACCACACTGTTGGGGGCTACTAGATATGCTAAGGGAGTACTTTTCTCTACATCGTATCCTCAAAGAATAACAAGCGTGAAAAACACTAAATTTATTGAGTAGGCTATAATCAATAATTAACTATTCCAAATAAGACTACTGCTAATAGTCGACGATGAAGTTCCAACTAATTAAATACGACAACAAACAAAACAACGAAAATAATAACAATAAAAACGTTAAAACAAAAAAAAACGAAAATAAAAATCATGAAATTTTATTTTTAACGTTTTTAGTTTTTACAATACAAATATTGCAACTCAAAATAAAAGGCCTGTTCCAACGATATTTTTATAATTAATTATTGTTATGAGTTTATATTAAATGTAATATCAATGTTTTCGAGGCACAAACTTTTACTTTATTACCAAAATGCTGAATGCTCAGAGACAGCGTCTAGAGACGTTTAGCCTATTTTGTGACAGCCGGCTTTCGTGGAGAGATCTGTTCTTATGTGGTTTTATCCGATAAAAATCATGTTAAACCGCAATCACGGGCGTAGGCTAAAATTATGGAAAGTGTTTCATATTAAAGATGTGATCAGTACGCATCCAAACGCTCTTTATTTGACTTATTTAATTGTTTGTAAAGTGTATACTTTTTTAATTTAAACGTTTAAGAACAAAAATGGAGATTCTTTCCTAATAACGGATAAAAATATAAAAACTAAAGAGCGTTTGGATGCGTATTATAGACATCTATTATAATTCTACGACTAAAAAAAAGTACGAGCATTTGAGGATTAAAAAATGTGAATATTCATGATGACAATGATGATGAATTATTCCATATTTTTCTTACGGTTTTGGACTGAAGCAACGATTTTTCCCAGTAAATGTTGGTCAAAAATAAACTGAAATCACTCAAATTAATTGCTGTAAAATTTGGGAACGAGAAACAACAATCCAAACAACTTATTTTAATATCAGTATCCTGTGCAGATAGTTTACTGGTATTTGTTCAAATACTCCTCAGTAACATTTAAATAAATTATGGTCTACGCCCCAAACTAAAAGTGGAAAAGGTGTAAATTAGTATCTAATGTGTCTATATTTTCAAAATTTTAATCGTGATATATACAGATTTAGAAACTTGGTCTTTAAATATCACTATTATTATTCTATGATATATCATTAATACACCTTAATGTGTTGATGCAGAAATGTGGATTTTAGAAAATAAATTATGTTGTGATAGAGAACATATAGTAAGCAGCAGACCCTATACTGTACATTAATTTTATAAATTATCTGTAAAGGTTTGAAAGTCACAAAATCCAATACTTGTAGTGTAGGGTTTTGTGATTTTTAAAGGTAGCTATTACTACCAATAATAAACCAATATAAACTCCATCTTCAACATTTTATATAAAAGATTTATTGAAACATGTTGTTCTGTAATAACAAAGACCTCCCCCCACCCCTTAACACATGCTTCATTCTTAATTTGTATTCTTTTTGTAAACTTATATAATATGGCTGGTTTTGGAACATGTATATTCAAATAAACAGCATATCTCAAATCCTGTATGCAAATAAATTGAAAATTTGTTCAGCATGCTTGGTTCGTAATGCATTTTCAAGGTCACGGAAAATATACACACCGTCTCATTGTGTACCGTGCACGCCGGTTCATGTTGACTTTCATAAGTAAACAAGCAAATGATCAACGTTCAACGCCCATAAAAACACCGTCCCGTTACTTACTTTCGCTTTTAAGGTGGTGAAATCGATGTTCGGCTGAGTGAATGAATTTTTAGTTTTGTAAAAATATTTTAGTCTCAGCCCTTTTACACCATAATGGCCATGGCTAAAGACCCTGTAGCCTGTCATTTTCAAACGCTGTGTTCATTTACATTTTGGTTTATGTTTATATAACATAATTTTATTGTCTAAATCTACTAGTTTTTGTATTATTATGTTGTTAGACGTAAAATAGATTATGCATTTTTCAAATATAATGTACTAACCGTATGTTAGTAATTATCAATTTGACTAACTTACATAAAAAACTTGTGAAGACAAAAATTAGAAACTGTGATTTTCAAAAACCTATATTTCAAAGATATGTGCTAAAAATGTAAATCTTGTTTAATTACTCTAAAGAAAAAAGTTACAGCGAAAAACAAACCTACATGTTACTGATAAAAATACCACATGAACAGTTAAACAATTTGTAATGTATATACATATATGAAGGAAATTACAACAAATGGTAAATCACTGTGTACATAAGTATTACAGTAGGAAATTAATAAATGCACAATTAAAACAAGCAAATTACGTTATATATGCTACAATGAACCTTTCATGAAACGTTTTTGTATATTGGTCATGGAGGTCCAGGAAAAATAGTTTAATCTATGAAAAGTTTCATGATGTATAACCTCATAAAGGAATGCACAGTTTAAAAAAATACTGAAACACTGTAAAATAATAGAACACTCAACAATGACAGTTTACCAAGGGCAGATATAAAATATAATAACTAAGATTATGAGGTGTATACACAGGAAATAACAAGTAAATTTCTTCTTCTTTCGATGCCTATAATTTTTTGTGGGGTAATAAAATACGTAATTATTCGACTGTATTCAGGGTTATCGTACAGTGCTTTAACTCTAAACTTTTAAACAAATTAACCCAAACAAAAACCTATTGCATCACCAACAACGCTGACCACAAACGTGCTGTGCAAACAGCACAATCAGCAATGGGGTCACAGCAAACAAAGACGAATTAGTGGGTGAAGATTTGCCTCTCGTCAGTGATTGGTCACACGGGTTTCCCAACTACGACCTAGAGCACCCAAACGAACGATGTTCGCCAACTACACTCGAACGCTGTCAATGCAAGGCACCGGATCTATCCGCACTACGCACCGAACGGCTCTGCTGTTTGGTACAGCACAAGTGACGATGACATCTGAATGTTGTACTTACAGTATTTTGATCTTTTAGTTTAAATTGTACTGATTCCTTGTCTGTTTAGGAAATTATATTCAACTCGCTGTTGCCCGAGCCTACCCGTATCGGTTAATTTTCACAACTTAATATTTGTACCCAAGAAGTGAGTGAAGAGCATGACGTTCTTAAGAGCTGCTATATTTTTGTTACCTATGAGCCTGCATCAAGGTGATATATCCTATTTAGTTTTTGTTCATCATGATACAACAGTTTTTTTTTTAAGTGCTGGTGTCAATTTTAGTACTTTATGTTCTTCACTTCTAAGGAAACCCTTTAAGTGTGAAATACCTGTGGCTGCTTTTATTTAATTATTTCCAGAATTTGAAAATATAAGATGGAACACTTTTACTATATCAAACATTCAAAATAGTCAAATTCACAAAAGTGGATTTTCATTAAACGGGTAAAACTAACATTCCTGATAGTCAATGCTGAAACACTAATACACACACGCGCGCGCGCGCACGCATGTATATTTCTTTTTTCACTCCATTATCATCTGATATAAAATTAAAAATAATATTCTATCATAGCACAAAATTTAAAAAAATATTTACTAGCAAAATTCATACCCGTGTTTATAATTTTACATGATAGTTTTATTGGTCTAGCTGATTTATTTAAGAATGATCACTGATAATTAGACCATATACACGCTTAAGTTATACTAGTATAACATATATTTCGTCGATAAGTACAGAATATTTCGATTTATCGTCTATCTCCAAGTTTTACTTTTTTTAAATTATACACAGTGTCTATTAGGTTTAAATTAATTTGAGATATGATCAGGCGGCCTGGACGTTCACAGGTAGCCTATATTGATATGTCATTAGGAATAGATTTGCTGTTTTGAATTTTGTAGCTGTTGAGAACGCACACAATTAAGTGGCGGGCGACGATATTGTAGCCTATTCGTATTATTAACACAGTAGACTTTTTATAAGTCGAGTTTAAGCGTTTGATTTAAAATAATAACCATTTACAGATTGTTTTCAGAATTTTCTTAAACTTCATTTTACAATTCAAACTTAAATCATTATTGATTACTCACTCTAGAAACATGTACTTAGTCTTCTGTTTGGTTTACAAAATCCTTTAAAATTAGTCTGCGATTCAGTTTTATGAAAAACGTTGTTTTGTAAACATACAGTTAACATTGTACCCTAAAGTAATGTACTCGGTATTTATTACACCGTTATGGTAACAGCCCTTTAAGATATCTTTTCTGAAGACATGACCAATAGACAAAGTTTTGTATCAGTCTCGGGGAGTTGGCTATGCGAGCCGATTGCCACGTTTCTACCCAACCTTTCTGTAACCCCCTGCCAGAGTCTACTCTGTCTCAACAGTTTTGGCTTTAAATCTTTGTTCTCACTCTCAACACTACATACATAGTCAATTCCGTGTTACTTAAACGGTAACACTAATCGCTGTTTAAAATAATGAGTTTGAATGATTGCATCAGAAAAGTTATTAAATATATTAAAAATTAATTAATTGAAAAGTAGTTGGACAGTTTTATATCGATGTTATTTAATACTAACAATCTTGTACAGTTACTTTCACATGTTGGTTTTGTAAAAATATTCTTATTTGCATTTATAAAAAAACGCTCTTAAAAATCAAAGCGAGCATTTTCCTCCTGCGCATTATTGTCTTTCAAGGACGTTAATGTAGATCGAGTTGTACCTGTATGCACTAATTAAAATATTATAACATTAAACGTTGTATCATTATTTATATTCAAGTAAATTATGTTAAGTGTAAACTGATTATAGCGCCATAAGGTTAAAGGGTCTTTAAGATCAATCATAAGGTTTAGACGAGATTATTAACTTTCCATTTATTGTTAAGCTATTTAGTTTGAAGAAGCCTACTTTGCTCAGTGATATAGTAACTATAGGGACAGTTCGAAATAGTTGTTAGGTAATGAGAAATAATCCACACACTGGTATAATTGTATGTACTTAACATACGTAGTGTGAAATGTACTTTCCAGTTGTGAGTGTAAACGCGTTTGTTTATCCTGACTTGCACCAAAACTGGTCTAAAACTGTACTGATGTGAGTTGTCTAGTTTATTTCAAACTTTTACAAGTTTTCTCTCGGCAAATACATATGATTGGAAAAAGGATAAGATAACACAAAAATTATGTAATAACAATTATCTTGATTCATATTAATTATATATTAAAATACAAATCAATAGCTAATGACATAATTATAGCTCGAAGAAAATTACTCATATGTTTACTACAGCGAAATTATTCATATTGTATGTATTAAAATAAGTTTAATACTAACCATGCTAAAATACAAATGTAATTTGTTTCCGCAATAAATACTTAACTGTTAAATAAGTTTAGGTTAGATTTGACCTAAACCTAGCAAGCGTGCTTATTAGTAAAAATCTTGCTAATTTACTATATGCAGGAGAACCTTTGATTTATACTCAAACATTTTTCACTTAAATCATACAGCATTGATACGTGGTCTAAGAAACTTCAAACACAGCTGGTTCATCAACCCTAGCCTGTCGTACCAGCAGGGGTAGGAAGAGGCGGACCTGTCCTGGGCCTATTGTCACGACTACAATGGAAGGGACCACCAGCGCACTTTGCTATATCAGCTGGGTCGGCCATAAACCTATCCTAATTAAAATTCTGACCATCGGCGTAAATGGTATATATCTCATTATCGAGGATTGGTAGACTTTTGAAGCAGGATTTAGGAGTACCTTATAATCTGACCAACAAACTGTTTCAGGCAAGGATATGAATTCTTCAGTTATCTGTCATATATATATATATATATATATATATATATATATATATATATATGACACATAATGGGTATATAAGATATCCAAGTGGTAGAGAGCATATATATATATATATATATATATATATATATATATATATATATATATATATATATATATGTATGTATATGTATATGTATATACAGATAACTGGAGATAATGGCTTGAAAAATGAATTTCTCTAAGCAATATGTTAGTTAAAAAATAAAATTTTTATATTTTATTTAATTATGTAATTTCCTTATGTCATGAATTAATTCCTTAAGACATAACCCGCGTATATACTATAAAAAATTAATTTTTATCTCTGGCCGTTTTTCTTTGGGGGGAGTCTGGTTGTTGCATAGCTGCCTATATTTTCTACTGTAAATGTCTGAATATTCTACTGCAAATGCCTGTATTTTTTCAATGAGAGGCCGACCCCCCTTTTTTAGTTTTATTCTACCTGTCCTCACGGGCCACTACCATGTTCAAGAATCTAAACAAAAGGAATAATGAGGAGTGTGGAAAAGTACGATGCTGGAAATACCGATAAAAAGTGCTTCGCTCACAACAGAATTTTAACCTGTGCTATTTATTTACTCAGATCTTAATGCCGACGGATCTAATTATTCTGGAATAAAAAACAAATGTTGCTAATTTTCGTATCTTCAGGGATATTAAAGGCTATGAAATTAAAATAAACTAAATCTAAAAAACATACACACACAAACCACGCTGAAATAACTAAAATGTATAACTAACTAGTTGGGTCTTACCTTAGCTTGTTGAGACACTTCCTGCTCATGTACTAATTGTTCTTGCTCTCTACCAATTGGATATCTTTTTTTAGGCGGTAATACTCCAGTCATGTAACTAGGTTGGTCTAGACAAATACATTTTGGGATAGCATCAGGAAGTAATGTTATTGCAACCCATTTAACTTACAAAATCGTTCCACAAAAAGTTCCTCAAAATGTTTCACGTAAGCAACAGGGTGCTTCTGGTAGTAAACATCGTCCCATTTTTAATTGTGCAGCATCCTTCGGATATTTGAAGGCTGATACACTACTAAACCTACTCCGCGTTTTATACTTAGAGCGACAACTAGGATTGCAGCAAGATCACGGCACGATTTTAGGTTAAGTTCATTTCAATGAATCGTTGTAAAATACCATTTATTGTACACGTATCAGCGTTTCACATTAATTAAATCACCTAAGTTTATGTCACACTAAACTAAATTAAAAAAGATCGTCCAACGGTGTAAACATCATTAAAAGCAGTCAGACATAGTGGCAAACAGGCTGACACAGACCTAACTAGCAAACTGGGCGTCCGCTACTGCAATGTAGGCCTGGAGTTGCGACGGAGTCTTCCGGCCTGTTCTGTACATTTTCTAGCACCCCTCCAAATATCCTCAATTGTCAATTATTCGGCAGCGGCTTTCCCTTCAAAAAAGGCGTAGGGCGTACTAGGCGACCTACACACATGATTTACTTCGTCGTAGTTTAGCAACTAAATAGTTAATGGCGCGCGGCGTCCATTTCTATACAAGTATTAACATTTTACTTTATTTGCCATACATCGCGTCATTTACGGAAATAATCCTTTAATTGTTGCCGTTGATACTACTATCAATAAGTAAATCGATAACAGGATGCATTGCTGAGTCTGGCAAACGTAGATAGTAAAACTAAAAACATTTATTTTAGTATCATATTATATGATTTTTAATGTAATATATATATATATATATGTGTGTGTGTGTGTGTGTGTGTGTGTGTGTGTGTGTGTGTGTGTGTGTGTGTGTTACAACAATTTTATATATACGTATATATATATATACGTATATATAAAATTTATATATATATATATATATATATATATATTGCGAGTACACTGTAAATTATATTTATTTTGCGTTGTTAACTGTAATTTAAAAGGAGTGGCATACTCGACTTTACAACTTTAAAATAAAAATATCGTGTTATTGAAACATATTACAATAATATTTTCTAACTACCCACAGAAACAATTATGTCATAAATGATTGTTTTAAATAAATGGCAACGAATAACGATCATGCTATAAGATGATGTTTACTAGTTATACAAGTTCTAAGGTCTCTAATAATCTTCGACACTAGACGTGTAATCACGTTGCTACATCTTCGTTTAATGAACACGTAAAATAAAGTATATTCTGCGGACTGAGCTTGCAAGTCCTTCTTGCCGGTTTGGACTTGTAGTGTCCTTACAAACAGTAGACGTAACTTGCTTTACCACGCTGGCCCTTTTTCAAAACGTTTTGCTGGGATAATGGCATTCTAGGTACGAGGATAGTATTACACTGTAGTATTGGACTTAGTTACGTACTTAGTACTTAGTTCGTGGCTTTGACTTCAAAGAAACAGGTTCGTTCATACCCTGAGCATTTCCTCGAGTAATATTGAGGAATATTGAGGAGGATATTTGTACGATTAGAAATACATTCGAGCATATGGATGGAAGTAATCACATGTTCGGTTATACATAGCTTAGACAGTCCACATACACTTGTCAAACGTGTGAAAGGTGTAAGAAAGGCGAGGAAGCCAATGCCATTTTGTTGCTCCGTCTCTTTCAAGGATGTAGAGAATAGCATGAGGATCTTAAATTTCCTGACCTACTCCCACTTTGCCTATCCGTTCTGTTCAGAATTTTATATACATTCTTTCACTTAATTTTCAACTACTCGTATGTCGAACTTGCCATCCAAATGTTCAAACATCACAGTAATCTTCGTCATTATCTAACGCATTTCCCGATATCTGTTGAGTGCCTTTCACGTTGTAAAATAAGAAATCACAGCAAATATGCAAAAGAAAAACCAAAAGTTAGTTACATTTCAATCACACTACAATACATTGGAAAGAAATCTGACGTGAGTCGGCATAACAAATAAAAATTATACAAACTGATTGTAAAAGTGACTAGTCTCGTACCAAGGTTCTTACTAGACTGAAAGCTTACCGTAGCGAAGGAAGGAGGAAGTTAAAGGAGGAGAATTGAGGGAGGAAGATACTATAGGAGTGGGGTGTATTCAAGGTCACAGCGGGGGGAATGGCACCGAACTTTCGCCGGCCGCCCAGTGTTACCAGAGGTACGATAACTACCGTAAAAGTATGACAATGCCATACACCTGTACGATATGCGATAATTTATTATTGACGTATCATGAAAGCATTTTATACTCATTTACGCGTAAGGGCGTTGCAGAGAAGTGTCAATATATATTCCATGATGGGGAAATATATTTTTAGATCTAACTTTCTTCATTGTATTTTATAATTTGCTTATTATTATGTGCGTTTTCTATACGTAAACAAATAATCTGTTTTGTGCATGGTTGCCATAAAAATAAATAAACTGACATTGGTGCGTTTCCAATCCGGAATTATACAAAGTGAAAGGTACGTTCAACCTAATTTATAACGTAAACACTTCTTAAGGGGTGCATGCTACGATATTTTAACTTTAAAGTACAATAATTTTTCGAAGTGAGTACGATAATCAAGTATTAAAATCTGACACTAACCTGTCACATCGTGTAATTTTTATGGATTGCACACGACGGAGGGCAGCCTTTCGTAAGGTACAATCATACCAAAGAGCATACATATTGGCATACCTCTTAAGTGGTCTGATGTAATGATAATACTAAGTTTTCACTAAATTTACATCTCAAGCGACGTTCATTGTGGCAAAACGCGTTTAAATTGTCAAAATTATGAAACAAACCAACTCGGATTATTAATATAGGTTCACCTTATTCTTTATTCAGTATAGGTAATGTACGCCCAAAGTAGGGGCTGTCGTTAACATAGCTACAAAGAAAGCACTTATAATATTTTTTTTAATATGTGGAAACATGATGAGAACTAATAAACGCCATTTGAAAAAAAAGTATAAAGAGTCTCCAAACTACCTTTTGCACATTCGTCGTTTTATAATCAGCATCGCCACTATAAAACGCACCACCGTGTCACCACTATCTGAGATATCAATATCACACAGCCTTAGATCATATTCACACATTACTCAACTCCTAACACGCCTAAAACTTATTTTGGAAAATATCTTGGTTCCCTTCTACTTAGGTTCCAGTGTCTGCTAATTATAGGGTCTGGTGCAATTAACATCACATTAAAATTACTTTGTTACATTTAACCGTTCTGGGCACTCCCAGGAACACGATTCTCTATTTCTCTTGACGTCTTTTCTTATGGCTTTCCTTTTTACTTCTGCCATTAGGCCAATAAAGAACAGAGCAGTAATAGAGCATTTTGCTACTTCATTTAAACGGGATCTAAAATAATCGATATTAATTTATACATAACTTATGTTTCTTGAAAACGGTTGGTTATGATTATGTAGTTTTCCAAGATATTTTGTCTTCTGGGTCAGAAGTATGAGATGATATTGTGAAATTTTACGAATAAATTCTTTTTAACATCATTTGAGATTAATCTTTTAACAAGATTCCGTTATTAATAACGGACTTTATATTAAACAACCCAGATATACATACATACTTAAAAATGAAACCTAATAGGAAATGGTTAACGCAAATGTACCTGGATTATGTAAAGTTCATTTTATTATTTAAATGTGTTATTTTAATATATATATTTAACATAATTTATTGTTCAACATTTTTAACACTTTTATAGATCGAACAAACCATTTCTTCAAGAATGATATTGCAATACACTGATATAACATTAGGCGAAAATTGGAACTGTTTGGGAGGGATTGATACGCGTGGTTTTGTACTGATAAGTATAATAATTAGAGTTGAAAATACTTGACGCGTATTTCAGAGTTTTTGCCGATATTGTGAAGCTTTGTCCCTATTGTGGCGAGACGGTGCCGATAGGCCACGTATGCAATGTGCATTTGATAGATACCCTCAGCTCGTTTGTTAATAACACTCAATGGATATGCAGGACGTGTTCAGTGTTAATGCGGTGTTAATAATAATGAATATCTGAATTTTCATTTCACATCGATTTGTTAATAATCAATATCAGTATATTACGTTGGATAGAAACAGACTGTCCGTTTTACAACTGTGCGCATCTGCAACTTCCTAATCAGATAACCCAATTTTATCCTCGCTTGTGGGGGACGAAAATTAAAATCCCTCCTGTCCCGTTTCCCACATTTTCTCCTGAAATTCTTAAATTATGAGAGAAAGAAATATTCCTATTTATACTTATATAAAAATAAAAAAATTATGAGAGAAATATTCCTATTTATAATTATATAAAAATAAAAAAGGAACTACGTTTTTGTGAGGCATAAATCCAACTTCTTACCTCCATGAGTTCAAAAATTTATTTTTTAAAAGAATTGCAAAATTTAGTTTTCGTCTTATAGTATTTGTATCAAACTAATGTTTTAGTTATATATGTATGGCACACATTAGGTGTCCTATATTTGCTCAAGTTTTAGCTCAATTTTCTACATTATAGAATTCGAAGTTTATAAAATAATTATGTAACGGTTTTGGTTTTATTTACTTCACACTATATAGGTTTTTAATATAGTATGTTACTCCTCTCACATCGAGCATAATAATTTACAATCGCAACAATAGTTCAGAAGTTATAACAATAACTCCTATTACTATGTCAATAATTGTTTATATTTTATCAAAACAAATCTTATATCGTTAAAAGGGCAAACGCTAAATATTAACTACATAAAGTAGACATATCTCAACAGTACATGATATTCATTAATAATAATTTTATTTCTTTCAAGTAATGACCATGCTTTGTAGCCGTGCTATTTGTTATATAAAAGCAATGTTAAATCATAAACAGTGTTTTGTTTACTTTTCATAGAATTTCACCACTCTATTTCAAATTTTGTCAAGATTATTTATTATTAGTTATATGATAAAAAGATCTCGGTTTCCTTAATTACGACAGTAGTTTATAAAACAACTATATATCTTTAGAAATCACCCAACATCATTTGGATGCTTATCTTTTAATCATATTAATTCGTATCTTTAAAATGAGATCTTGCACGATTCTGCAACCAAGAATAAGGAAAGACACTGAATTATAGTTTAAACATTAAAGGTCAAGGTCAGACCGGTTGTTTGTTTCGGTACAACCAGTTCTTAAAATTTAAAACTAATCATGCGTTACTGGATGAGTAACTGACAAACCACTTGTCATCTTATCTTCGAATGTTACTTCAGTTTCCACATATTACGCACCAAATATTTTAAAGATTTTAATATGGGGTTCACAACGTAATAGCGTACTGTATGGAAAACAAACAAGCCGGAACCCGAACTAATTAAAGAAGATAACGCACAATTATTATTAGTCAACAGCAAATAAGTTTAATAGCAAGCTAACTCCTTGTGATATATAAAGGGATTCAAAAAACAAATACATTTTGCAATAATGAAGGTCTTCATTTTAATCCTTTTTCTACATAATCGTTCAAAGTTTCAATTTGACAATCTAAAATATATGCCTCGTTTCAAAATTTAGAAAATAGTCATAAAATAAAAATATTCCAAACATTTAGAAGACAAAATACAGGACATGCCCCCTTACAAAGTGTTTAAAATCTACAATAGAGGTATTACTCGTATGTTTTAATTATAATTTTAACACCTCCTGTATGGGTTAAAAATATTCCGATTTGTACTGCAATTATTGGTTTCATCCTCTAATTTTAATAATACGTCCACAAAAGGGGTTTTAATTTTTTTTTTTTTAACAGAGTTCGTGGAAATTTCTCTATCCCTACTGGATTATACATATTCTAAAAATATTCTTTTTCTAAAAATAATTAGCAGGAGTGAACTTTTCGATCATTCTGTGTACATTTCTGGTACCAAATGCACTATTGAATACACTGAAAATGCCTAAACAGTATAAATAAATATTCTTCTTATCACTTACATCCTCCACTTTCATAAATATTGTTTTTATCAGTCTTAAGTCTGCAAAAGTTTTTGAATTTTTAAATAACGACAAGAAGCAGGTGTAAGATCGCCTCTAGCGTTCGTAGCGCCGAAAGCAAAGGTAGCCTTTATAAACAAATCCGTGCAAACACTTTCCTCTACACTTCCTTTTCAGTTATTCATTACAACAGGAATTTAAACAACAACTATCTAGACTTTGCCATAGGATACAACATATACGATGGCAATAGAGAACGATACGAGATGATATAATGTTTATTCTATGAAGCAGATCTGACAGTCACTCTATGATATGTAGTAGTATATCTTGCCTTTTAAGTCCTTTGTTACACGAGAAAAGTGATCTGGTACGTAAGAAACTAATAGGGAAGACTACATCACATACTGACTGCAACTATGTGTAAACTGAGACAAATGATTATTTAAGCTTAAAGTATGAGACATGGGTCCGAAATCACCCAGCAATTAGGATCTAAGCCATCAATGCTTTATCAGACTTTTATCGTGCACGATGCCGTCACTATCTACACACCGCTCTGTCATTGTTGTTGTTGATATTTTTCTACTGCATTATTTTCAAATAAAATAAATTCTATTTACCTCTTCTAGCTGTGAGTCAATTAGACGTTTGTAACCGTATTTTCTTTGTTCCATTTACGTTGTTGCCTGCGATACTCGCTGCCAGTTATTAAAGAAAACGCAGAATTACATAGATTCATAACAATGAATGACGAAGAAATGGAACTCCAATATTAGTATATTGTACGTAAATAGAAACCCAAAACCCAATACCTGTTGTAGCAGATCATAAAACTTTTCAACATTTTCCAAGAAACCCTTTCTAACCTCGGTCACTTCCGTACCACAACTTGTTACCGCTAGCAAGGCTCACCTAGAGACAAGAGTTAATGCTCTGTAATTTATAAAACTATTGTTCTGTTTCTAAGAAGGATATACCGAATGACATTCCAATGAATTATATTACTACAATGAATCAACTATTCTTGGTCATTATCCGATATATTTTCTAACAAAGAATGATATAACTTGAAATTTACAAGTGCACGATTATTCCAACATCATATATTTGACAACTTGGTTAGATAATTACTAAGTAACTGTATTTATAACATTTCAGCTCTGCACGTCTCTGGACATCCATGAGTTGGCCGACTCTTAGAGAGGTCTACTCCAGTGCTCAAAGTCGAAAGCAAGGATCCAGAAAAATAAAAAACATGTCATTAGGACGATCTATAGGAACCATTCCGCACTATGCTTCTTGTAAGCCGGAGTTTCCTAATTTCATTTTGTATTGTACAAATCATATATCAAAAGTACATTTTATTGTTTCTTGATCGCAACTTTTCTTGTTTACACAATTAGTTTTCGGGAAAATTAAACAATTATATATAAAATGTTCATTCAGCACTGAATCGCCAAAAGTACTATCCGCCGAGGTTCGAACCCGGGTCCCTCACTTGCCGAGCGAGCTTGTCACTACAACACAGAGCCCTTAACTTTTACGATTCAATTAATTTGTATTTGGCCGTTTCGGTCACATATGTGTTAAATAAGTAAACTAACATATTACCGGAAGGCGAAATATCTGGTAAACTACTAAATTTTTATAAGTGGCAATAGCCTGGTTTAATTTTCAATAAATATTGAATCGCAAAAAATACTTGCTCCGCCGGGATTCGATTTCAACGAATATATACTGTATACACAGAGTGTCCCACGAAGAGGTTTAAACGTTTCATTTTATATTACTTGCCCATTTATGCAGCGAAAATCTTCAAACTCTACACAATTAATAAAGCTATTCTGTTGGTTTAAAAAATATTCTGTTAAAAATTAAAGCTCCCTAACAATTATTGTAGAAACAAAATGGTGACATAATGAAAATTTTACAATTTTGCTTCCTGTAAAAATTCACTTTTTGCATTACCTGATTTGATTACTGCGTTCAATTTTAAAGAACAGCAGTTTAATAACGTTCAGTGTTGAAAACAACTGTTTGATTGAAGAATATTGCTTGTGCTATAAAAATATAACCTAACCTCCCCCATTACAGTTTACTGATATTGAAGTTCGAGAAATGGCTTTTAATGTTGAACAAAAAGCGAAGTGTTGTGCGTGAGCTCCTGCTTTTGGCATCATTACATAAGTAATTAGACAATTTCAGGTTGCCTACCCAGGAGTTGAACCACCTAGTAATCCAATAACTAAATGGAAAAATCTTTTGTTTTTTGTCTTTAGTCCATAATATTCTTGAAAATGACAATACAAAAATTAAAAAAACAAAAAGTACTGTCTTGTTACTGTTTTTAAAGTATAGTTTCCCTTTCAACAATTGCTAGAGAGCTGAAATTTTCACAGAATATTTTTAAACCCTATTTAATGAATGTGTAGAATTTGAAAATATTCTGTGCATAAATGGGCAAGTAATATAAAATGAAACGTTTAAACCTCTTCGTGGGACACCCGGTATAGTTTAAGTTGTAATCTAGCAAAAAACTGAACGAGTTAATTTCGCACTGATTACTGGCGCAGAGTAGGTCTCTTTCAAATAACTAGGTAACGCCGTTTTTATTTCCAAGATAAATGATTTGGTAGTACTAACGAAATGTATTTTGGACACAATCTTAGATTTAGTAGTAAAGTTATAAACGCTCGATCACATGCCGGGTTGGTGATCTGGACCAAGAACTAGTTTAATTATTATATCTACATGAGCTTTTCCTTCATTTACCGCTTGTCATAAAACTTGTTCACTGATGATATAGACTTAGTTTAGACAAGAAATAAAAACCGCATCACTGATAACTTACATATGAAATATAGACAGAAAAAACTGAAATATCAAGTAAGCCACTTGTTAATGTAGCATTGATATTATAAATGTTAAAAATGTGTCAGTCATATGGCATACCATATCTATATATGTATAAATGGATGTTTGTCTGTATGTCTTTTATAGACTCAGAAACTATTTGACCGATCATTGTGAAAATCTGTATGTATATGTGTGTTTTTCCACGTAAAAGGTTTATGTGCTATGCTCATTGACGTAACTCACCACCAGGCGACGCTGCAAAATATGAAAGTTATCAAAGCCCTTGCACATTAAAACTGCAATTACGAGACAGTTACGTATATTAAATAGCCAAACACTATTTGAAGGCGCTAAGTTTTTATGTATATCTGTCTTTAAAATATATGTCTGGTTGAACTTAAAGCTTGAGTATTGACCAATTCTTTATAATAAAGTACATGTACAATGGCTATAAACATAAACTTTGGACAGATTTTCTTGGTCGTGGCAACAAGGTAAACTCTACAACGGCGTTGGAAATATAGCCTAATTCACTTGAACCAGAAGTGCTCATACACGGACAAAACTTACGAAGTGTGCGAAGCCGCGGGAAACACCTAGTAAGGAAATAAAACCAAATCCATAAAAATAAGTCAAATGGCTTGTAAATGAACTTACAACCTTTAAAGTTTGTTTGAAAGAAATTGTATCGTATTTTTGGAAACTGAAAGTACAGTAATAATTTTGCTTATACTTGGGTGGTACTTATGCAGTATACAGACCCTACTTACTTTTTTGTTTTTGGTTAAATTGAGCAAAAGCGTACCGAGCCATATTTGTCCCATACGTGCATTAACCTACTCTACCCATATTTTAACCTACTCAACCGACATCTTGATTATACCAATGTCTTAAACCTGTCCGACAAAAAAAAGGAAAACTTACCTACTGTAACTACCTGATTGTTATGCACGTTTTACAGCCATGGACGGGAGCCGTACACTGGTTCCTTGTACACTGGGTGGTTTAGGAGAATGACTGACCCAAAATCAATATCTTTAGGAGCCGAGGTTAGCGAAGCTTTAAGAAGTTTGGTTATGAATTTTGTTGTCCTTAGCCCTAAAATAAGGGAGTGAACTAACGTTAAACCTTTAAATTACGCGCCCCACGCTTATAAATTACTAATCTACAGTAACTAGCGGTAGCCAACGTTTAAGCTACGTAAAACAACTTTAGTCACACTAAACTCAAAAAGTAAGAATTCTAGTCTAAATGATTTTGATAACAATATTATAATAGATACGCGTTCCCATTATTGTACAATACTTAATACAATATCTCTCTTGGGATTTGTGAGATTTATGTACTTTTGTTGACTTGAATAAAGAGTTTTGAACTTGAACTTGAACTTACTTGCATTTTGTTTCATTCGTTACCGACACGAATGTATAATTATAGTCCCGGGATAGTAGGGGTTCTTAGTGATTATGTGAAATTTCTATTTGGAGGTAATATTGGCTATTCAATATCATTCGGCAGGGTATTCAATTTTGACTACACCAAGTCGCTTGCGTTTTTATATTCTCTCTAAATCTCGATTTGCTTTTAATTTATTTTTAATGGTCTCAAATATCTATAAATGTTGTATTAAATTCTCCAAATATAATTCGTTATGTACATAAAAAACCTACATTTTAAGTCATATAGTATTCAAAGGTACTTACAACATTCAAAATTAATTCATTTTCTACTCGTTGTAATAATATTCTTACTCGGCAATCATAGTTTATAATAGGATGTATTCACCAAAGACACTGGAGAACCCGCCTTTATGGATTGTTTACTGCACTCCAAATGGATTACTGCACTCTAGATTGTCCAACTCCGGTACAGTCAGGTGAAAGAATCACTCACAGTACCAGCCGAGCTGATCCTACCTCGCGTTGACTGTACTAAATGGAATCTTAAAACCTGGCTGGAGTTTTCGAAATTCAATACTAACCGTGGATTTGGAGTTATTGAAATATTTAACGCATGTATAATTTATTACCATTACTATGAACCATCTCTAATAAAATGTTAGCATATATAGATTCTAATGCAGTTTTTTATACGATAAAGATTAATCCTATGTCTTCTATGTATTTATTGTTTATCTTTGATTCATAACTACTGAACCGATTTTTAAAATTCTGTTTTGTACTAAAGACATGGTTAAAATACGCATTTTGGAGAGAAGGATTAAAGAGGTGTCTTAGATGACTACGTAACATATAATGTCCAATTAGAATTATTATAATTTTATTTGTTGGGATGGTATTTAGACAAAATGGTTAAGATATGTTTATTTGTCTATCGTTGGTTTTCATCTTCAAGACTTTCTATTTCAGGCATTATACTTACTCTACGGGATATCAATTTAGATCTTTTTCCTAAATCATTGTATTCCTATTATTTGTGTTGGTCAAATCTTGACAGCTTCTCAACAAATATCTGTCTTAGTAAAATATTTCTTGTTCATGGAACTTCACCGAATTGAAGATTATTTTGAATTAACGACGCTTCACTGTTGGACGTAAAGACAACACAACATAAATACAATAACGTATCTACAAACATGTTACGCAATCAAACATATTTCAAGCAAGTAAACATAACCACGTATATACGATGACATTTAAACACTCAAACCTACAACTACGTCAATTAAAAAGCAACATGTTACTTTTATGAGTTATCGTGCCATTATTTATTTTAATACCAGCTAATCACAGAATTCACTGTGAGTTCTTGTTTACTAAACTACGAGTACTAAATCTATGAAATCACGTGGAACATGATTTCGATATACTTTTATTCTTGTAATGTCCCTTGCAATCTTGTAATCTAAATCTATGCCCTTTTTGGATTGTTTGTTCTTTATATAGTTGACGAACATTGGTATTTTAACATAGCTGCTTTCACATAGATTTCATGTTTGATAGCTACAATTTATGTTTCAGTAAATCTTTGTTAATACATTCTGCCTTAAGAATACAATATACGAGTGCAGTGGAAGGATCACTAGAGAGAAGAGTATTCATATATAAACACTAACAAACTGCCAGATCAATTTTGTAAAGTAGGATCGGCAGTCCACGGGTGCCGGCATGGACTCTCTGTCCCACTCTGTAGAAACGTGACGTAAGCTACCCTCGTCAAAATTAGGCGGGGACTTGCAGTCCTACAGTCTGATATTGAGTATTCATAAAGAAGAATTAAACATTCTCAATCGAGCAAAAGATAATGTGAGGGGGGAAAGATGGGACTCTAGATCACCCATGTATATACGTATATATTACATGTGTTTATGTACATATAGGGCGATACACTAACACACAGGATGGTGTGTGCATGGAGAGTCAAGGCATTAAGTATCCCTCGTAACAAAATATGACATTATAAAGGTTGCATAGTTTCCAAGATATTGGAATTGTTGTAAAAACATTAAAAAAACAGCTGAGCTAAATTACAAAATTTAACGCACTACTATAAACTAAAGTTTTCCAACTACTTTATAATTAAATAATTTAATGAAATAATCATATGAATGCTGTAATTTTATTAACGTATCACTTTTTCTTTATTTTACTTTCTAGTAAAGGATTTAGGTTAATACAGAGCGGTTTCCAATATTCGTTTTGAATTGATTAGTTATTCCTAAGAGAATAAGCTGTGTATATAATTTATAGAATTTCCTATCATCTAATAATATTTATTATTTATTAAGGATTGGTAGATGTTTTACAGATTTGAACTCGTTGTATAAATATGAGAGAGACAGTTAATTTTAGTTTTAAAACGTTATTAAAACGAGAGATTTTTAAATCATGCATAAACCTGATGTAAGTTTTGATGATCAAGATATAGGCTAGATAAAAACCTGACTCTAAGGTAGGTGATACTTTTATGAGCCAGAGTTAAAAGAGTAACCCAATTTATAGAAACAAATTAGATTTAAATAATATATTTTATTAGCCACGCGTACAAAAACAGCGTACACTAGGCTACTTTTATGTTTTTAAAGTGCTGTTGTATTATCATTGGATCGTCTTAAAGATGTCTTTTAAGATCAAATAAATTGCTTTGGTGGTCATAATTAGTTAGAAAGGTGGTTGGAATAAAAGATTCGGGCGTCTTTGCGGCTTCTGCAAGGTATTTTCTTTGTTCTACGATTAGTTATTTTGTTCGTGTACGTGACGTAGTTGTGAAAATCCTTACAGACAATGTTTTTGCGGTGCTTTGTGCAGACTAAACAGTCAACCTAGCAGTTTATAATGTATTAATTTCCGCCCATATCTATGACTGAACATAATACCTATAAACATCTCATACACAAACATCCATCTTTCCACAATGTTCATTTATTTTAAAATCCCTGAATGTCCGCATCTTTTTACAGCATCAGTAACCTCTTCGGTGTCATTATTCTCAAAATAAATTTTAATTAAAAAACATAATATGTAATGAATAAAATCGAATGTTTTATGATTACAATTGTGTGTTTTAAGGTGTAATTATCATTATTAAATGACTAAAGTCAGATGTGCGGTAATCAAGTACGGATTGTTTAAACTGCAATGCATACATAAACTGAGGCATCACCATTAACCAGAGTTCTGAACAAGTCATGTGATGAATGAGCGGAGGCTGTAAGCATAAATAGTAGCTACTTTTCTGACAAACACAAGGACACGAGTATTTTTTCATTATTCTATCTATGGATTGAGATGTAGGCTGGAGCAGCTTCCAAATGACAATAAAAACTTGTAGTCATCTCGGTTTATAAATTCCGGATATGCTTAAATGTTAAAGAAAACATTGGCATTAACTTGAACATGTGAGGAGACTTCAATATATCTGCCGGTCCTCAGTTTGATCAAATAACTAACTGATCATCACAATTTCTGTGGCTTTCAAGAAGCCAATTTCATTTTAGCAAAACTGAAGAGGTTTAAGATGTGTTTGGCTATTTTTAATTTCGATGTCATGCTTATACCAAAAAATAAATCCTAGTGTTATTCCCAACGTCCATTAGAGTCATTGTTTTAATGGATGAGGATGTACTTTTATAACTTTGTGAAGTCGATAACAGCTCATGATGAGAGAGACCAACGTAGATAAGTTAAGAACAGAGTTAAGATAACGAATGATAAAGGGTATCAAACAAAGCAACTGGGATAAAATTCAATATTTTGAAATATCGGGGAGATCAGTGGTTTCGTCCTTAAACGTCTCACTCAAATATTTATACAAAGAAACACGAAAACTAAACTCTTGGAAACTTACATGAAGGGGATCAAGAGAATAGTAAATTTATTTAATTATAGCAATAAAGTATGTTTGGTGTTAAATAAGTATTTAATATACATATATAAGAAACTATTGCAGTATGAATATTTTAATAGCTGAGTTGGTAGAAACACCGTTCATACATTTGAGCGCTGAAATTGTAAAAACCAATGGGTAAATAAATGGTATCTTGCTGTCTATGATTGCTACTCTAGATTTAGTGAGATCACTTATCAAGAGATTTACCACATAACAATAATTGGGGGGTTATGTGTGAGATTTGTGGCAGGCGTTTAATATCAGATTCCAGATGTGTAAAATGGGTATTAACTGTTTTATTGATGTACTATAGAGATTGATGTTGGACTAAATTCAGTTATTATCCTACCTTCTTCTACTAGATTCTTTAAATTCAAGTAATGGACGAATTCCTTTCCTTTGGTAAAATATTCCTTTACTTAACCTCGTTATAGACTAGATCGGACTTTGTATGTATGTATGTGTGTATGTTTTTTTTTTACCGGTTTGCTGTTATGTATTAATGGAATTGCAGTTCTTATTATTTTTCCATACTAAAAATCAGTCCAGCTGAAGCCAAGCCAGAATACATGAACGTTCCTAGAAGCGCAATTTGGCCAATTTAATAAGTTCATATTTTGTTAGCAATATCTACTACCGTTTCTGCACTCGTATATGTATAGTGTAGACTAATGACAATTGCTGAAAACTGTACGAAGTGAATAGTGTACATTTCAGGAAAGAAAGTAAATTTGAAGAGAGATGTTACACATTTAGGCGAATATGTTTTATCACACGTGTTGTAATCAAACAAATAGGCTAATTATAAACAATTCTGAAATACAAACTTCTGTTTATCAAAATTCAAGATGATAGGGTGTTAGACCTGATACTGGTCGTGATAAAACATTTTGTTTTAAGTATAAATACTTGGAAGAATTTTATAGGCTAGGTAAATGGTGTAATGCATGCTAATATTGTCTGAAATAGTATAGTTTAAATGAGATGGCTGCGTCATTTCGTTTAATCTTAGTTGTACTTTTACTTAAAATGTTATGATTGACACTTAAATATTTAAATTATAGCTTATAAAATGCTATAAAAGTAGATGAGCTAGTGTTTGAATATGAAGTGTTTATTAATATGATCATCATAAACATAAACTGATGAACTTTACCAATTCAACTATAATCATTTAGCTTGGTACAATTTTAAAGCAGACAGATTGGCAATCTATTTAAATGTATTAAAATTTAGTATGTGTCAGAAATAAACAAACAATTAAGTGATGAAGATACATATAAGAAACTGGACAAAAACTTAACAGAATAGTTCTATTCCGACATTTCAAAATATTTAAATGAAAATTGTGAAAATGAAAATCTGTCCAAAAGTTCAATAGCTTTAATGATACCACAACATCCAAGTACACCAGTCTTTTATATTTTTCCCAAATTACACAAGAAAATTATGCTACCACCAAGACGTCCGATAGTATCTTATTGTTCATCACCTACAGAAAGAATTTCTGCATATGTGGATCATCAGCTACAGGACTTTGTCCAAAATCTACCATCATTCATAAAAAATTTCGATGACTTTTTAGATAAACTTAAAAATGTACCCCAACCTCTTCCTAACGATGCAATATTGGTCACTGTTGATGTCACTTCTTTATACACAAATATAGAACACGATGAAGGAATTGAAGCTGTAACATACTATCTTAATCAAAGACAAATTGACACAAAACCTAGTACTTCATTTATTACAAAATTAATCAATTTTGTGCTTACAATGAATTGCTTCCGTTTTCAGGATACATTTTATTTACAACAAAAAGGCACAGCCATGGGAACTCGTATGGCTCCGTCATATGCCAATCTTTTCATGGGAAAACTAGAAACAGATTTTCTCAACAGTCAAAATTACAAGCCTATATTTTGGAAACGTTTTATTGATGACATTTTCTTTATTTGGACACATGGGAAGAATAATTTAACCAACTTTTTAGAACATTTAAACAATTTTAGCAAATTAAAATTCACATTTGAGACGTCTTCAACATCAGTCCAATTTTTAGATATGGACGTATTTATTGAAAATGGACATTTAAAAAGCAAAATTAACGTAAAACAAACGAATAATTTGGAGTGTTTAAACTACGACAGCTGTCATCCAGTCCATATCAAGAGGAATATACCAAAAAGTTTAGCATGCAGAGCTCAAAAATTATGTAGTAATACAAATGACTTGGAAAAATACATTGACGATATTATGAACGCATTCTTAAGAAGAGGTTATCCACGAAAATTACTGAAAGATAAACTTAATGTAAAAAAGAAAACACTACATTCTAAATTTGAAAACAGTGATCCAAAATTAATAGTTCAATACCATCCAGGGCTTCACAAAATTAATAATATTCTTAAAATAGCATTTAATACCTTACAAAATTCTAGTTCAACTAATGATATTTTTAAAACAACTCCTAGAGTAATCTTTAAAAGACCTACTATTCTTAAAGATATATTGGTCAAACCTAAATTACCAATGACAAACACCAATGAAAAATCAATACCAAAACAAAAAGGATCACATCCGTGTAATAAACCAAGATGTTTGATTTGTAAAATGTTACCAAATTCTTCAAAATTCACTAGTAGCAAAACACGCAAGACATATCCTATCATCGGCAACTTGTCTTGTGAATCTAAAAATGTGATTTACCAAATTCAATGTAAAAAATGTCCAGCAGATTATATTGGCTCAACAACAAATACCTTGAGGACAAGAATGACAGGACACCGATTTGATTATAAACACCAAGATTTAAAGAAAACTGTCGTGACTCATGGTATAAATCACAATGAAACTTTTGAAAATACATATTTAGTCAAACCTATTAGGCAAGTACATACAAATTCAAACCCAATTTACCTCAGAACATTAGAACAAGCACACCAATTGGTTTTAAAGAGCAAAATTCCACACGGACTCAACATCAGAAAACTTAGCCAAAAACGTCTAAATTTGAAATCAACATACGGAACAATTGTTTAGTTCATGTCATCTGTATTTATTATTATTACTTATTCACTGTTTATTTACTTTCGTTTGTACTGTTTTCTTTTATATTTTTATATTTTATACATTTTTTGCACCTGAAGACGGTTTTCACCGAAATATAGTGCCTATGTTTTAAAAACAATTTGTTTTAATTGTAAAGTAATTCACTACAGATAATATATAAAGCCTCTAGGCATCAACTCTCAAAGTAAAAGCAAATAAGTCTATTGACACTTTTATACACCTTTTTAACGCCTCGTTTTGTTCATTTCGATGTTACCTTTTGTGTGTTTCATATATTTCTGTTAATATTACTGTTACAGACTCTTTTTACTGTCTTTTCTTAATTCGTTTTTCTAATTACATTCTGATTTAAAGTTATGTTGCTTAAAGTTTTAATATTGAAATAGTTTGATTTTAAACTCAAAAAGTATTTCACGTGACCAGCATGACATCGGACAATGAAGAATTAAAACGTTTCTTATTGAATCAGATCCAATATCACACAACAAAACTAGCAAAGTGTTATTTACATATTCTATATTTAGGTGCTTGTTTAAATCTAGGCATTGTCCCCAATGGCCTCACAGTAAAATTTTCTTTATCAGGAATACCAAAGTACATGCATGATTCAATAAATGTATTAAAAGAAATGCTTTAATCAGGATAAAAAAGAGAATTTTCTGAAATTTAAATAAAATAAAATTCTTACTTTACTAAAAGTGAAAAATGTGTTTACAAACTTTCAATAAAACTATAATTAATTAATATTTGCAATAAAGTTAATTTAACTGTTGCGCTGTTGCATTTTTTTATTGTACTGGTTACTTAGGTAACTAGTAAAATCAATACTTGTTAACTAGTAGAACCAAAGGCTGTAGTTTCACAAATTAATTTTAATATTGTGGTAATGATATTTTATTTTTCTGTAATTGGAAAATTCTTTGTACAAGGATTGAAGTACATTTACATATTGTTATGTTGTGCTCTTGATTGAAATTCGGTCTGTATATCATAATTCTAACTTGACACTATTTTATTTCTAGTTTAAAGTTTTGTTTCATTACACAACACAATGGTACTCTCCTAACTGAAGTAAAATGAATTTAATTTGTTTATCTCTATGGACGAACTATTACTGATAAAGAAAATATGCTAATCTCTTCTCAGCAGTTCTCGTTCTTCACAACCGCACAGCACGCTGTGTCTTGGGTTTTATGCTGAATTTATGTTATTGTGTAATTCTGTCCTATTAACTTTTGTATATAAAACAACCTCAACTCTCAGTGTAAATAAAAATACTGATCCCTCAACCAATGGATGGTCAACTACCGTTTTAAAACATCGTCTGATAATCAACCCACCTCGTACTATAATGAATTATCTCACTGTATGATTACAGAAGCGCGATGAGATCTACACTAAATCTGGTACGTGTTACTGAGAAGGGTATATAATGTACTATATTTTTGTATACAGTACTATATTTGTTACGTGTACATATTATTTGTTATGTATGGACTTGTGTACGAAATGTAAACAGTGCTTGTGAATTGATTCAGACCAATCTTGACACGTGAATAGAACCTGCCATTGTGGGGTCTTGAATGAACTTCTAATTGGTACGGGTCAAGCTGGTTATGTGAATAAACAAATAAATGCCTTCGATAAATTCAATATCAAGTCTCATTCAATACAAGGATTTTAAAATGGCGATCTTTAGCGACTGTCTAAAATCTTTTCTCATCTAAAGATCTGGAAATAAATTAAACACGCATTTTTGGCTGGGTTCCCTTTAACCAGTCAGACTTTCAATCAGACGGCCCTGTTGTATGACGTCATTATTATATGTTTGCAGTCAAACCTGCACAACAAATACATTGTATTTAACCAATCCCATATAAACGGGGGAATCTTAGGAGCAAAGTACATATTACAATAAATTTAGCGATTTTCTTTATGTACAGTGAGTCGCCCACTAAATGAGTGTATATCAACCCATGAGAGGCAATGCAAAAGTAGAAGGGCCATATCTTCTCCTCACTTCCCTACCAATCCTTTCCATTCATAACTTACTTCCTCCAGGATTGGCGTGTCTTCTCGAATTCGTGCACATTATTACTACCAACACGACGAAAATTATAATTCGTCATACTCTATCTGAACTGTTAAACTCATCGGACACGAGATCCGTTCTAAACCAAATGTACTGTGCAGATTTCGCAACACACAATGCATGTACTGTAGATATACGTTCCTACACATTTCTACTCGTAATTGAGTATTAAACAACATACAAAGGACGCAACAGCCTTTTAAAAAATATCTTACTGTACAATACAGATATTATTGCAAATGGGTAAATATTTGGTAGTAAGGACCAAATTGTAGACGTGTACTTTTGTATTTTAATGAACTAGTGTTTATTTGTCTTGAGGAGTTTTTATTCTAATGTCGGGCTTTGCGAAACGCGGTACAAACATTTTAAACAACATCATAAAAAACTTAGTTTTTCTATTGTTAGAAGGAAATTATTAAATATTATATAGTACAATATTGATATATATCAAGATAATATTCTTGTTTACCTTATGCATTACTAATAACTCTAAGTGGGTAAACTCTCGCTCACCCGTTAAATATTATATAGTACAATATTAATATATAGCAAGATAATATTCTTGTTTACCTTATGCATTACTAATAACTCTAAGTGGGTAAACTCTCGCTCACCCGTTAAATATTATATAGTACAATATTAATATATAGCAAGATAATATTCTTGTTTACCTTATGCATTACTAATAACTCTAGGTGGGTAAACTCTCGCTCACCCGTTAAATATTATATAGTACAATATTAATATATAGCAAGATAATATTCTTGTTTACCTTATGCATTACTAATAACTCTAAGTGGGTAAACTCTCGCTCACCCGTTAAATATTATATAGTACAATATTAATATATAGCAAGATAATATTCTTGTTTACCTTATGCATTACTAATAACTCTAAGTGGGTAAACTCTCGCTCACCCGTTAAATATTATATAGTACAATATTAATATATAGCAAGATAATATTCTTGTTTACCTTGTGCATTACCAATAACTCTAAGTGGGTAAACTGTCGCTCACCAGTATTCAGTTTAGATAGCGTTTTATAATACTATGTTTAAAAAAGAATAGGTTGTTGATATCCACCCGTCAAAAGTTTTAAATAGCTGCATTTTACAGAATTGTTTTATATTTTCATACAATTTTAGTCTTAACCCTTAACAAAAATTACACCCAGGTTGATCATGATACAATTTAAATTTGAAAATTCATTAAAATGCGTTAATAATTACAGACTTTCATTTTATAAGTTAAACAGTTCGAAACTTATAAAGCCGTTTAGTAACTGTTTTAACATTACAGTAGAGATCCTAAATGTTATTAAAAACACCGTTCACAAAACTATTATTGTCTAGTTCCGAAGTAAAATAATTTAATGATAACATATATTATTTAATTATTACAAAGATAAAGCGTAGGTTTCTTTCTTTGATATATTATACTTTCTTTTACAAAACTACGAAAAGTTTTGGCAGTACTCTGTTAGTTAAAGGAATCCATTAAAATGTTATGAAAGTTTTGGTTTCTCGTGTCAAACTATCTCATTAGCTTAACTATCAAATAAGCAACGATTAAATTAGGAAATACATATTTAGGCCTACTTATGTATAGCAATTATTTAGCTACACATGCTTAGAGGCTTTTTATCAGAAAATTAATTTGTAATTGCACATCATTATTTCCAAACGTCTTCTACATAGTTGGAATCGGTTAGATACAATGGATTTGACAGCAACCATGCACAGATCACGTAAGAATACAGGCCCGATCACTTGAGAGTCCGGATGGTTGAATTTTATCCATTAAAACGCATTAAAACTGCTGTTAAGCACTTAATTTGTTTGGCCTAATTTTAATAAAACAAATAGGCTAAGTTATTATAGTAATCATGTAATCGTGCGTCCTTAGGATTTTGTAAGTTTTTGATTGGAGAAATAAAGAGAAATATATTTTAAGCTGTTCCGAGAACAAAGGCGACCCAACTCAACCACGCCTTCAATAAGTTAAAAACGGAGAGGTCCACAAAAGTCCATCCGCCTAGCGACCTCCCATTTGGGTACCTTGGGTACAGCCACATCCTGAATTATATCCTCACACTAAAGGCACACCTTGTGTATAATTTAGTTTATTTATAAACATTAAATGAAATAAAGTGTATGAACACCACAAGCACACACCCGTCTGTAGCAAGTCCCATGTCACTCATGACACCCTCGTCCCGGTCCTCCGTTGTATATACAACTCCGCTGTTTGTTTGAAAGGGACGAGAAGGAACATGTTTATAAACCCGCGGGCTTCTGTTTGTAATGCCCTTGCTTCACAGGTCACAAGACATTGTGGTTACAGTTCCAATCAGTTTCAATCGTCCTAAACCCTCATTTTAGGTATTTTCCTAATTACTTCAAGATAAAAGTCCCAAAAATAATGTTTTATTATTATTACTTATTTTGTTGATTTAAGGAGAAATTTAATGTTAAACACTTATGCAACTCCACTTTGTATACTGTTGTGTTACATGAGTAATTCAAACACTTTTTATAAACGAAGTTGGATTTTGTTTTTACAAGACGGTACTAGACTGGCCTTTATTTAACTCACGGAAAGTCACTCAAAACTAATGAATAATAAACGGTAAGTAGTCTAAGACAAAGCAAGAAAGCTCCATATCGTAATCGTGTGAAGTCGGTAGAGCGGAGGATAACACTAGCTTTTGACATGACGATAAATTTCGCCCACTATCTCCATAAATTAATATTTAGTCGTCTTCGTGTTTTAAAAATGCATGTCGGTGTTTCTAGCTCATACTCAAGTCTTAACCCGTATTATGGTTTACATTCCTAGTTAGGACATATAAATATTCAAATTTATATTAAAAACTGATCTCCATAATTTTAAGCATTTGCTTAGTAAAAGTAACATTAATATAAGAATGGTGTGATTGATATTTGGTTGGATTGTTTTTATAGACGTCTTTGAGCTACCTGGCATAGGTATAGGAAAATAGAAAAAAACCTTCGATTACACCAGAAGGAAGTTTAGGCATTTATAGCAGTCACTGTAGGTAATAGTGTGCCCAGGCCCAAGGTAAATCAGACTGAGATAAAGATATGAACTTTTTACAATATGTATATAAATTAGGATATCTTTATATGAAATATTTATGTTTTCTTATGTTATATAAAAACATATAATTTCCCTTTAGTCATGTCTTCATTTTCATCAATTTATTCCATTTTACTGATTTAACGATAGCCAAAATTACTACTTTAAATTCTACAATTCGCGTAGAATGATACACAAACTTTTATTTTCGTGTTTTGAGGGAAGGTATCTTGAAGGATTGGAATTGTGAAATAAAAATATGACAATATATGTAATCACCACAACTGCCGAATGCGTACGTGTTTCAGTAGTATTAAGAAACGTACTGTTATTACATTAGTGCACCTTGATTTAAAAAAAGTTAAAAATTACTGGATAGATTATTTTTTACTTCATTTCAGCACTGAAGAACGTTTTACAAATAAAGATCGTTTTCTTACAATTATAATTTATGGCGACAAACAATTTATTCAAGCTCATTAATTATCTATTATTTGACCGTATTTTTTGGAAATACAGACAATTAACTGCGTATAATTAACTATAATTACTGTAAACTTAAATAAAAAATCATAACATTTATATGTACATGGGACAAGCACTGTCTATAATTCCTAAAACACTTGCTTAGTTCTATATCATAAAATTATGTGTAGATAATATTTTATTCAAAAATCATAAATTCCTCCTATACACGTGGTTGGTGAGTTTTAATTGATATAATTTTATGAATAAATGTTCAAAGACCGGGTAATACAGTGTTGTCAGGAAGTGCGATAAGAGCAGATAAGACTGATACTGTACTTGCGAACGTGATGCAAACACTACTCACTCCACACATACAACTGTGTCCGCTCTAATCTGGTACAATTTACTAACCCAGTTCTGGCTGGTGTTAACGGTAGGCTAAACGTGACAAATACGTCAACATAATAAAATTTGTATTTTAAAAGCATTTATGATATGAATTATATCTCAACATAAGCGGTCGTGTCGTGCCTACAGTATACTCGTAAGGTTTGCGGCTCACACGGCGTCAAAACATTTATAACACAATTAACTTATTTGACTCGGCTAGTTCCAGTTAAACAATTCATGACTGAAGATTGCTCTTCGTAGAATGTAAAAATATATTTAGATAAAAATTGTTTTAGCGTTCGAAAATGTTTTGACGTGAAAATTAGATGTTTTAAAACCGATACTCGTATTTAATTAATACAACACTTTACCATCCGAAGCTGAAATAACAAATTGCACAAGTTTGAGTTGTTAATTTGATGTTAATGTTAATTAATATCTGAAAAGAAGCCATCTATTATAATATCTACTTGGTTGTTAATTCAAATTGTGCAAGGCTAAATACGACTTACCTATTGCGGTTTACAGCTGATCGGAAAGATCAATAACTAATGGTTCATGAAACTAATGCCTTTACACTAAAACTTCCAGGAGAAACCGGTAAATGGTTTCCTATTGCCTCAACCCGCAGTTGCACTTGATATATAAGCCAAGTACTATTGACTGATTTATAAAATTTTCTTAAATGTATAAGGCTTTGGACCATAAAACGTGACAAATATATTCTTTACAGGCTGTACATGGGTGCTAAGAAAGGATTTTGAAAATTTCAGCCCGAACATATGTTAAATATTGAAATATAAGTTGATATTACGCATTTTTGTCAATTTGATGAAGACTGACTAATTCAATATGCTTTACAGTATATCTTAAGCCACGCACAACCATGGAATTTTGCAAACGTACGCCTCGTAAGTTAAGTAGAACAATAAAATCATTTAATTTCATATTTACATTGTAATTCAAAGGACAATAAGGACATTCTGAAATAATATTAAAAACGTAGTATTACTACAGGGTAGTCCGTCAAAGAGGACATCATTTACCAACGCTATAACTTGCATCTTTAATTGGATGCACACAATAGATTGTGTGACATTTGTGCATGTTTTACGACGTTGTAATAACCAACCGCATTGTACGCTTACGATCCTCAGCTACAGATTGCCAAAGAACCACCAACATATGATACAACTACTACCTGTATGACGTAAAAACTCTTATGTGTGAAAGCAATCAATTGTGTAACTTAAAACATCGGCAGTATATAGTAATTTAAGCGTCAAATAGTGCTCTGTATACAATGACTATGGGTTAGCGTTACGGTGTACTAATAACTTGTATAGGCCTACAATAAGCGGAAAAGGAAACGGGCATTTGCTATAGTTCAGTAACACAAGAAGCATAGGGACACTACGTTTCGAGATGTGCAATCTGATGTCTTCCTCAGGTTGATAACTAATATAACACAAAACTAGGTTAAAATAAACAAAGTATTTGTGAGTAAAATCCATGGACACTATCTCCAAAGGTTGCACTTAATAAAAATAACACACTACTTATTAAAACTGAGCTAAAGAATACAGGACTATCGTCCTGCAGTAAACGATCAACCACTGATAACTAATCAGAGGTAAATAGTAAGTAACGGCAGAAACAAACTGGCTGAAGAAAATCACGGTGTAGGACCTATTTAATATAGGTTTTAAGCAGATGAAATTTTCATACTGACTCCACATTGGTTTAGTACGACCTTTGTATCGTATGGAATAATTAGAATACTTTATATTACGATAAAACAATTTTCATGAACGGTTGTTTTTTACATGGCTGAGTTAAACACTCACTGGTATAAGTGTGGAGATATCCGTTAAACAAATTAGCCTGTCTTAGCCACGAAGCCAAATTTGCAAAAATAATACTTACACTGTGTCCTTAAGTATTAGTTTTGCGTATAATAAATAGTTATTACGCCGAGGACTTAATGTACAGTAACTGATAAAAGTAATTCAGTTCTTACCTTTTTGATTTTTATGATTGAAGCCAGTAATGCTATTGCACGTGCATAAACCTTCTGGTGAAGCAGTTTTTATTTTATTAGTTAATGTCTCAACTTAGACCTAACTAATTGTGTGTTGTTTAAGAGTGTCGTTGTCAATGTTCGTGGCAGTATCATTTTGTGGTCGTCAACATTCATGATAATCATTGTGGAGGCAACCAAGATTTTGAGTCATCCAGCTACAGAGATATTTTTATTATGAAAACTATTTGGGAATCTGCGTTGTCATAAAGGTAGAGTTCAGTGCTTAGGACTATGTTTTCTAAAGGCCATACTACTCGTATACATAAAGCCAGTTTGCGATATTCGTCCCAGACAACATGTCAGTACCTAATAAATTATTATTATAAACTCTAGAGGCTAAGATGTATTTACTGGAGTATCTACCTCTGTATTTTGGTATAGCTTATTAGTCCATTTTTCAAAATTAGAAACCAAAGCGGGCTCATTTCGACTGATGGTTGACCGGTCGTTTGGTTCGATATATGAAGGTCGTGTTGTACATCATTTCAAAAAAAAGTACCATATATGAGCGCTAAATTCTTTGTAAATAATAAATTTTGTTTAATTGCTAGCATGCTGAACAATATACCATTTCAATGCCGTACTCATATATTTAAATTAAGACACACTGATGTTAGGGTGGGTATATCTCTTGTCCAGGGCGAGTCTATATTTAGGCAGTCGATATCTTCATATCATTCCTGTCATCATATTTGCTGTGGAAACCCTTTTTCTCCAGACTGAAGCGTGATCGAAAACTACAGTGGTCCCAACCGTCAGCCTCAGAACAATGAAATGAGAAATCCGTTCGGCCGACGTACGCCTATGAACCTCAAAGATGGAACGTTTCCAGGTTCAGTGAAGACATTGAGGGATTTCGACAGGGGAAAGACGATGTCCTGAGAACGAAGGGCGACGAAGTCGAGTCGACAATGAGCATATTGCGCGGACTTGCAACAATACATCGTTGCCGAAGAGAAAGTACTTAAAACACAATACAGTTCCAATCTTCTGGTGAATTAAAGGAATCACACAACTCTCATCCTCAAGTGTCGGATGCTCTGTGGTCGGTGGAAGAGGCGCATGCACTCGAGGATGAGTTTGGAACGTGAGGCTATCATCTACAGCATAAGTTCTAAGTGGAAGGAATTACTAGAGGGCATAAGGAACATAATAAACAATTCATATCAATCTTGAATATTGGGTTAAATATCTTTCTTTAAACTCGTACCCAGTCGTCTTACGCCTACGGTCAAGGAATACACGTATATCCCAGTAGACTCTACAGATTCTCCTTTTCACAGTCGTGGACTCTCACGTGCTGTTGAACTGAAGCGGTGTCGCATGAACAAATTTCAGAGGAAACACGGAGAGTAACGGAAAGTGCCTGCTGCTGAACATACACTATCAAATCACCGCTTGACCGAAGATAGTTTCAACACCAGGTAGAAGGATCAACGTTTTGTACCACAACAAGAGTAACGAATGTCCCGTAAATGTTAAAGACAAGACTCGCGTAAACCATCGAGGTCGCTAATGTACATACCACAAGTTGCGAAAAGAGTTACATTCAGCCGCGTGGGTTGGGATACTGACAGGTCTATGGAGTGACTATCTCCAAACCTTGGTGCTTGTAGTTTCTTCCTTTTTATTATGCTTTGAAGCTAGTTTGCCTCACCTTGTATGCGATATGTGAACATTGGAAACGAAGGGAAATGCTTGGTATGACCTTATAATCGCCGGACAAACATACAATATCGCTGCACCGGCTATGTAACTTTCGACGAAGGAAAATTGTTGCTTCCAAGTCACGATGAGACCATGGCATGGACGGGCGACCAAGGCCATTGAGAAGTCCCAGTTCGTAACTATCCCTAGACATAGAACGTTACCGCCTCTTAGAATTGTCACATGAAAAATTGTAATGAGCAAGCGGTCGCTACCGTCTGTCAGGCTCTCCGTGTTCCTGTACGGGTGTTAGATGTACGAGTCTGTACTGGCACACGACGTCCACAGAGCGGAGAGTCGATGCTCTCCGGTTAACAAATGCTGACCAGTCAGTGTGCAATCAGCTTTCATTATGATTGCTGGTGCTATTCTTTGTTCGGTATACGTTTTTTCTCGCTTTCAAGAAAATGTTGATTTAGAATGAATGGACTGGGAAACTCGTCTGTCATGAAGTCCGAATACGCATCAGTAAGACTGACAAGAACCCGGTAGCAATATCCCTTGCTGCCATATTTTAAGATACATAAACAGACAGATTTATTTGAGGCATATGGGCGGGGGCGGGATATTAATGTTTACCTAATGAAGCTGCTCACCAGCAACGTAATTTTCAAAATTTACCTTGGGAATATTAGAGTGCTCTTGCGTGGACTCGCAGCATAAAGATATCAACAAGATATATTTATCCTCTGGTCGAACCATCCATTCATCAAAGGGGAAATATAGGAGCAATTCTCGCCGTAATCTATTCCCCGAAATAGTCCAATCAGTTGGAACAATCTCCAGAAGCCAACTGAAGACTTTGTAGCAACCCCCTTAATGTAATCCGGAAAGTGGTCCCAAGAGAGTCAGTGTCCTGGCCGATGGAAAATTGTGGGTGAGAGTTCCGTTCAACAACGCAACGCTTTAGTATTTGTCCCATGAATATAAAAACCTGAACCTCCTCAGATCTATTCTAGTTAACAAACTCAGACCAGTCAGGGCTCAATCAGTTGTAATCATGATTGCAGGTTATACCGTTTTTCTGCCACTAATTAATTAAAGTTGATGATCATGAACAGAATAATATGTGTTTATAATATGCCTACATTACTCAAATTTCCTTAGACGGGACTGCTTGTTTAAGGCATTTGTTATGTTTTATTGTAGTTTTATTCATAACTATTTATAGCACATTTTTATGTAAAAGTAAAAATGTACTTATTTAAAAAATAAACTATTAACTATTCAAATACAACTATTGTCAAAATTACACAAATCTTAATACAGTCTACCATCAATATACCTCAATTAGTTGACAATGTACCGCGACAACTTTGGTATGAACATAATGTAATGTGTACGACAAATTCTCTCATACTGTATATTAAAATTTGTAACAGACCACCAAATCACGAAAATGTCACTAATATAGAGGTTACGAATCATGTATAAGCCACGTATGTTCATTAGCAACTGCTGTTCAATCTACCATTGACCAACTTGCTATACAACTTTACTATGTTAAGGTAGATAGCACAAGAAACATAATAACCCCAGCCATTTTGGTTTTGAAGTTGTCATGAAATGTATCAAATAATTTTTTTAGGAATCTTTCAAATCTAACTGTTCTAGTCGTGAGTTTAAGAAATCGTTTAAACTGCCAATAATAATAGTAGTGATCTACAACAGTGAACTGAATTACGTTTGCTATTTAGTTCCATCCTTAATGATTTTCTGGCTGGTAATTTTATTACCAGCAATTTCTCTTGGCAGACAACAGTAAAATATTTTAAAATGGTGTAATCATATGTCCTTGATGAACAGGTATATTTTAACTTCTAAACACGATTTCTAAATGTGTAAATAGTCGTACAAGTTTATAACTGGCTATAAATAAACTAACCAGTTTAATAAACTACATAATTTACTTTATCCATGAATGGCGTATGCGGAAGATAAAATATGGTTTTAATTCTGTTGAAAACTCATTTTAAGTCTCCTAACACAAAAAGTATTTTTTCTAAATGATAATGTTTGTCTACATATATATTCATATACACACACACATATGTTTGGTACTGATCCACACGCAATTGTTAGTACACTACTAGACATACATGTAGTGTAGATAAAAATTATGTTTGGTAGTTCAAAGGGAAATTGGTGCCTTGGAGCCACCTCCCTTCTTATCTACGCCACTGGCACAGATCAGCAATGGAGGTGCGGCATCCACATTGGGCAATGTTTATCGACATTTAGGCATAAGGTGATATCTGCTAATTATTCTCCCAGAACAAATTGTATTCTTGATCAAAACAAACTGTTTAAATGATGTAGATAAATTTTAAGATTTCAGTAAATACAATATGGCATGTAATGTTTGTGTCAATTTCATGTCTAACGAAATTCCAGAAACACATGTCTATAAACATTCTCGTCCATTAGCTACACAAGGCTCAATATTTTTACTGTATAACAATTCAGCTGAAATCGATAAAAATCCTAATGGACAATATGATTTTAATTAAATATGAGCTAGATGTAGGTGTAATTTATTAATGTCTTTAGAAAACTACGTCGTTTAGCATTGTGAAATGTTTCAAACATTTAGACCTAATGATGATTTGTTATAACTGAAGCCCAACTATTTGCCAATAGTTGTAAATAGTTTCAACTAACAATGATTAGCTGAAAGAGTAACTTGATGGTTCTATGAACGTTGTAGTGAGTAAGATAAAGACGAAACATTCACTAAATCAATGTCTTACACCAGATATTAATAGATGTGGCTCAAGTTCTGAGAATCTTTTTTATTTATTTTATTACTTAAAATAGAAGTTAAGGGGGTGAATATTTATAATGACTCAATCACGTTTTAGAATAATAATACATTTGCAATGACATTTTAAGAACTAAAATATTATTGTACGAGTAATTTAAATGCTTCATGTTACTGAACGTCCAACAGTGGTAGAAGTAAAAAATTATCCAGTTAAGTTAACTTTATTTCAACACTATCGATTGAATTCATCATGTTTTTTGAGGGGTAGAAAAAAATACAGTGTCCGTTTACCAGTTTACTTAGATCTTAATGTTAAATTGTTAATTTATTGACCACCAATCGTTAAGTGAAAATCGTTCTATCCTAATACAGAGTAATAATCGAAAGAATTTAGTCGACATTGGAGCGATTTGGTGCCTTAGTAAAAATGGTATCTAATGCCTTGGCGCTTTAGCATAAACTATATTAAAGAAAATAGAGAGCTTTAACGAAGCAAGGATAGACCAGTTTAAAACCATTGATTGAAATGAATCATTCAGAAGCTAGTAGTACGTCAGAGACACCTGCGAGATCGTAGTAAACAACGCCGTGCGAAGAAACAAATAAGAGCACGCGCACAATCCATCGTTATGGTGCTAGAATGATGTGTGTACGAGTATATCACGTTCCAGCTTTTACTGCTTATTGTTTGCAACATTGCATGCGTTATTACCGTTTGTTGATTTCTGCTACTTATTAGTACTCTCTTGCATCCCCCCTGTTGATTCTGTTACTTAGTGATTCTTTCTTGCATCGCCCCAGATATTATTATACTGTTTTCTATTTCTATATCGTTACATTCCCTTTGGTATTTTCTTGTTTATATTGATTTAAACAGATTTTCTGTGTTTTTTTGTTTGTTACTTTATGTTACTGCTAAGTTACGTCATTAGTTAGTTCATGCTACTTTTGCCACGCTACAAACTATTTGTGAGCGCTAGATTTTTGAAAATTAATAAGATTTTTTTTACTCGAATCAAATTCACAAATTGATGTTGTAATCAGTTATATGTTGGGAAACGATATTAGGTGTGAAAATAAACTGCCGATGATGGAGTATGATGTAACGTATGAGTATGAGTATGATGTCTAAAAGATGTAACTGACGAACATCATCTCATCATCGTTTTGGATTTGATAGAGGTAAGAAAAACTTAATTGATTTTCATTGTAATCCAAACGGGGCGTATATCAATGATTTTTACGATATATACATAGTAATTAAAATGCTCTTTTCTAGGGTTATAGCAGGTTTTCTGTGTGTTCTGACGCTACTGTAAAAGTATTTCCGCAAATGCCAGTATCTGAGTTTCTTTCGGCCATTCAGAGGATGAAGGAACGACTAAGAGTCTCGAGTTCTTTGATAAGAAGTTACGAAAATTCTATATGGTGTAGCGAAACTTAGTAAAGGAAACATCGAGTTCAGGACTTTGGTTACTGAGCTGAAGTAGTCTGTGTTACTCCCTCCAGCTGTTGTTCCTCATTTTCATTCAACTCCTAAAATTCAGTCAAAGCCTGCACATAAAGACAAACTGGTGTTCTTGTTGATGCCATAGCTGGAATATGAATACCCATGGATGTGCAACAGTTAATCTTTTGGTTTATTAAATCATGTTGTGAAACTCCTCATAGTCCACCGTGATCAGACAATGGTCTAACGTCCAAGGAAGAACCAACATCTAGATAATAGCAACTAAGGAGACGTTGTATCCTGATGGTAGTGGAACACATAAGGGTTCAGTATTAATGAAAAAGGCAGCGCTTCTTCTTATTTTGTTTTATCAATCTATATTCTTATGTGTGTTGTCTAGTTATTATAGTATTCTTTCTGTCTTGTTCTGTTAGACGTTCATGCATGTTTTGTTTTATTATACTGCTTTGATCCTTAGATACTATTTCTTCATTAGCCACATTGCCTTTGCACTCTAGCTATCTGAAACTTATTCTTGTATGTAAGTTGGTGTTATACCGTTGAAATTTAAATAAATAAATAAAAATGATCGGCTCATACACATATTTACGCATAATGTTACTGTAAGGATTTTACTGAACGGCCAGGAGGTATTTTAATGAGCCTGTTTAGACTGTTCATATGCTCAATAACTACAAATATGGGTATGGCTATAAACTCGAGTACGGAGTGATGGGCTTCACCAGTAAGGCCATGGTCTACAGAGCAAATCCGATGAGATATTTTCATCCTCGACAAGTACCAGCTCCAGCATTGCTCAATCCGAAACATAACTGCAATGTAAGTATCCCCTCCTTAATCCTAGATAATATGACTGATTTCAGAGCTGACAGAAAGTACGTTGCTAACTGCACAAGAGGGTTGCAACCCTTATTACAAATATATTATAACTATTTGTAATATGGTTATATTTGTAATTTGTGGATGTTTAGTGTTATGAGTTGAGATTTGCGTACCTAATGTGTAGAAATTTCTTTTCTTGTAAATTGTTTTCCCCTTCAGTTCATCCTAATGTCCTCTACACTTATCTCCAAACGTTATTGAAAAAATAGAATTCTTGAAATGTAACATGGTAAATGATGACTTAGATAATCCGGGCTACAACTGGGATGAATGCTCTTTAATCTTCGGTGTATATGGATTACTCGAATCAGCCACATCTCTATCGAGGTTAGACAGTCTTAGACCATCATCTTTACGAACTACAATCAAGCAGCCTTTTACCCTGACATTGTTGCACAACTCAAGGAAGAAAATGGTCAGCATTCGAAGCAGGTGTCTTTTTTTCTATGACTGATACCGATGAAAATAAAACAAATTTTGGTTCTACAAGTTGCTTTCATTTAACTTAATCACCTTACTGAGCGGGGAGTTAGGCTTACAGAAGATGTAAGCAGTCCGAAGTTACGGATTACTATGCAGTGTACTTAGGCCTGCAAATTGTGGCCTGAAGGTAACTAAACATGTTCGAAGAGAATTGTCCAAACTGGTTAGTTTTAGGAAGATTCTCCTTCATTCCAGTTGCAAGAAGTCTGGAGTACACGATTTGTACCTGAGATTCGTTTGAAGATTCTGATTTAGAGCATGTGATCCAACAATCAGATATATTTGCATTGCAAATACTTTTTGAATAATTTAAATGTTTTCATTTTCGTACGTTTAAAAGCGGCGCGAAATAAAAAGTGACATTGTAACTTATACTCGCACTAATTTGGTTTTAAGTGCCTCCTCATTGTAATGACCGCTAAAGTTGGGCTACATGGCTGCACTGTTGTCTTATCGAGAGTTCTAATGGTCAGGAGGCATTAGCGGGCGGTAGGGCCACACCAGCTCCATCCGTCACTAGACATATGTATCACCAATTACCATCTTCCAGGAGTCATTAGCGGGCGGTAGGGCCACACCAGCTCCATCCGTCACTAGACATATGTATCCCCAATTACCATCTTCCAGGAGTCATTAGCAAAAGGTAGGGCCACACCAGCTCCATTGTTACTGGACTTATGTATCTCCAATTACCATCTTCCAGGAGTCATTAGTGGGCGGTAGGGCCACACCAGCTCCATTCGACACTGGAATATCTTCGTTATATACCATCTTCAAGTTTATTGCACATGTTTATGACTCCTTGGGCAAAAAGAAATCCAGATAACACACATTATCCCTTCAACTTGCTATGTTTTTAATGAAATAAAATTTCAATTCCTAATCAAGTTTTTTTATACTAAATTTTTAAAACAACTCAAAGTACATTTCACTCATTTTTAAATCGTATTTAACTTTTAATGAGCTTCCAGAATAAATATTACAGGCCTACTTTGTCATATTCATATATAGTAAACCATATTTTTACAACTGATAACAGTTTTTGATGTGTAGCCTACAACAATTCACTTTCAGAAATGTATGTGAACGTGGTGCGAATATAAATGATTACCTGTTAATTAGATTGTTTAATTTACTATTATGGCATAAACTCAAACCAGTGCATATATTTAATAAAAAGTAAAATTAACTGGACAGATGATGACTATATTTTCACTTCTCTGACACAGAAAACTTTATTAAATTTACAGTAGGAATAAATATCAATTCATTTTACCTTCTACAAAATTTGAATAGGCCTAGAGTTTTAAAGTGTACAGTGTATTGCCACAGTTTGATTTTCATTAAAATGTAATGTTGCCGCTACTACATCCTAAAAAATCAAACGGACATTCGCCATTGTAAAACTGATGTAGTTTTGCAACGACTGTATGTCTATTACAATAATATTTTACCTGGTTACCTTTGTAGTCAACGTTTATGATTTCTGTTAAAGTGGCGTTTTAATCGTTACAAAAACCATTCTTGATATTTCTTATGACGCTGTCAATAATTATCTCAGATGTTTACACTCTTATTCCCTTCTTAATAATAATGCTGACCATAACACCATAATTAACATCTACCCTACCCGTAACAATAATTTCCTTAATTAGTTATCACGTAAACTCACGAAACCGTTTATAATTTTGACGGTCTTTACACAGTTATGTTCTTCTTTATCTTTAAAATTTACGTTGGTATTTTATTGTTGTTTATACGGTATGTGGTATTAATCGTAGGGGAGAAATCACCCATCAAAATCGAAGTATGAGGTATATGGATGCACACTCTGTCTTTAACACGCTTCACTATATTTTCATTCATCAGTCGTGTACGCTCACCTAGAATACTCCTATATTCGTATTTTAAGGGAGATGGCTGGGAAAATTTTTCATTAGCTGATATATTGTGCAGTTACTAACCACAATTCAATGTACAATGTTATTAAAATTTTCAAAGAAGCCGGTAGTGTCGTAAACCCTCTTTAAGTAACGCCCGGTGATGTTTATGATAACAGTATTTATTTAATACCACCTTATTATACTTTTCTAAACATAAACATTGCACAAGTGTAATACATTATTTTTAGCTCATAATAAAATTAAGGTGTTATTTTGCAAAAATATATTTAACGACTAATGTAATAGTGATTATTCAACTTACTTAAGACATTTAATTTGCATACCGTTAATATCAGTGCCCGATATAAAGGCAGCACCTATCAGGGTCCGGAGTGAGGTGGAGGTAAACAGTGGAGGTGAGACAGTAGGTTAAGTCGTGCTAGAGCCAGGAGGGGAGGACGGTCAAGTCGAGACTACTTACTTACCCGTGTAATATACTCGCGGATCGGCACGATGCGGCCCCGGCTCATCCTTCTCGACGAGTCCGCTGCTTCCGCCATGTTCCGGGACACTGATACCGAACCGAGAGTGTATGTGCGCGGTGCGCGCGTGTGGGCAGAGCGTCGCATGCGCAGCTTGTTCCCACCAGTCAATAATAGTCTAGGCTGCCTTGACGACACTAGAGTCCAATACACGGTCCACACTTTACACTACCCGCCGTGCCGTTTCGGGACACGGGAGTCGGTCCGTTCTCCGTCATCACTTCGCTCGCTCGCCGCGACCGCAACGCTCACAATACGCATATCGTGTTTATTGTGTCAGTTTACGTTTTATACGTTGACATAGTACATTGATTGCAGACATATCTTACATTTTTAAACCCGGGATCTTTACGCTTGAAGATCTGGTGCAGCGTTCTTACACAGCTATATGGATCGCAACACACTGCAATGAAGCGACGTTCAAGGCTGGGAAAAAATGTTACAACTCGACACAGACTTTGGGTCAGCCAGTAAAATATAAAAATATACCTCTCACACACCACGATATAATTAACAAATGTGCATTAATTTGTATTTTTTGAAAACCAAAAAGCATGTGGATTGAGTTCATCGTGATACATTGTTGCATCAATTAGAGGCATGTGGAGAGCGTGGTCTGCCGCATAATTAGCTTGTCTTACTCCAAAGCAGAGAGCAGTCGGTGTCTGTAGATGTAAGGCGCCTTGTCTAGTAGAAGCAAAAGGGCTCATAGAGTTCACCAAGGATTGATTCTTGAGTTTGCGTTATTGCTAAGTAATTTGTGTCTTAAATTTCAGGCCCTTTTTCATAATGGGGGGTCGAAGACATGACTACACGTTACAAAGAAATAATATGAAAGTTTGGAAGTAAAATATCTTTTGTTGAACAGGACTTGTGCATTTAATATTTCTCGCAAATCAACTTGGACAATAATCAAATAAACGTTATCCAATTTTGTCTTTGGCATAAAGAAAATGCAACCAGACTCTCAATTATTACAGAAAATGTCTCTGAGGATCTTTAAAAAACTTTTACAAATTTCCTCGAAATGTACTCCACTGTGTGCCGATGTGGGATATCAGCAACACAGTATAATTTTATCCCTAAGTTTTATTCCCTATTTAAGTCTTGAAGATAGATTACTATGGGCTAATACACCCTCAACTGGTGTATGCATGTAGTAAAAATATGGGAATAAGAGTTTTAAAATTCAGGAAAACCTTTTAGAACAGAGCTATTACACAATAGAATAAAAATTTGAAGGTCTTGCTGAGAAATGTTCAGGAGTATTGGAGTAGAGATATTGCCGGCTTTAAATCTTGGAAATGATCCTTTACTATGGACCTCAAGATAATATGGTGGTGGTTGAAACATTCACTCGTACGTGACTGGACAATTTCGCGTTCAACGGGACAGAACAAAAGCATTCTTTTGCCGTCACAAGTTGGTTTCGATATGAAAAAAATTACAAACCACAACTTCCTTAAAGCTCCATTGAAACATCTAGATAAATGAAAAGTTATATTGTGAATTGACTGCAAGTAGCATGACGTCAAAGGGCTCAGTCGCCTGTTCGGGCCATTTTATTTCATGCTGAACGGAACACTACCGCAGCGACGCGTGGGGCGGTTGAAAATCGGAGAAGCAAGAAAGTAGTATCTTTTATTGTCTTAGTTACACAACTAATATAATCTAAGGTAGTATGGAGCATGTATGGTTAGTCACGTAGGTCACGAAACACATAGGTACAAGACTAGAGATGGTATAAACTTGCGACAGACCCCGCATAGTTAGTTCTGGCAGGAAATTTACCTCACATTGCGGGGGCCGTATCTTTTTCAAAATTGCCAAATTTCGTAAAATCAGAAACATCAGAATCTCATTTTAAAACGAAATTAAAATAATTTATACTTTCTCTAGGTTTTCACCCTGTTGAAGAGTTTTTAGACAGAATATAATGTGGGTATTAGCCTTGTAGGAACTTATATATTTAAACGTTTTTATAAACTATGATATTTGCATTGTTCGATAATATTTTTAGTTTTGCTGTTGTATATTTGACTTGTCTTTTGATTCGATTTTTGGTTATTTTAAACGCATATAAAAGTGGTAATGTAACTTACTGATTGTTTTATGTAATTGACGTTGTCATATACTGTTTTGTGTATGACGACAATAAAGCGATTGAATTCAATATGAATTGAAATACGTCTATTTGTGGATGCTACAATTCATTATGTCGGTGGCGCCAGCATGCCTATTTAACATAATATCCGTATTACTATTGAACTTTCCTTGCACCGGATCGCAATAATATTACTGTAAATATACTATAGTTTCTCATCTACAATCGGCTTTTGGTTAATCTTACTCTAAATATACTATAGTTTCTCATCTACAATCGGCTTTTGGGTCAATCTTACTGTAAATATGCTATATTTTCTCATCTACAATCGGCTTTTAGGTTAATCTTAAGTCAGTTTCCATCAAAATGGAAATAGGAACAATTATATTTTAAAATGTAAATGTCCCCAATGACTTTTTAATAAGACAAACTTAACATTTTTAGTAAAGGTGACGCCAAAATAGGGAATTAAAAGTCGAGCGATAAAACGTGGGAATGTAGAAGTAGTGTAGTGATAGAAAATGCAATACTGTGATATGACGCTGCGCACGTTATCAACAATAATGTGTATCTATCTGAACAAATAAACTTTATATTTCAGAACAAAATTTTGGGTTCTCCCAAATAGACTAAGGGATCACCACCAAAAAGTTAATCGGTAATCTCTTATTTTGTGATACACCGAATTAACGCCCTATTTTTTCTGAAGCATTTTACTTTGCAAAAGGTATGTGCAAAAAATATTGTTTTGGCTATCAACTCTAACAGTGAACTGAGCAACACAGTCGGCCTGTGTAAGCTCTGCGAGTGAATGTGTTAATACTAATTCAATAGTATTAGTATTGTATACTTAATTTGTAGTGCGTGTGTATGATATTCATAATACAGAATCCGCTAACAACTAGGTGTGATCACTGACCTAAATACATGGATAAACAGAAAAAGCACTTAAAGTTGTCGTAACAGTAATATGATAATTTCACTTATGGCACTGGAGTTGCAATTCCGACTCTTTTATTTTATTTTTTAATAAGTAAAAACCATTTCAACAACATTAAATTGGTGTAATTATTTAGTAAATTATAATACAAACCACATAACTTTAATAAAATGGTTGAGAAAACAAGAAAAGTTAAAGAGAAAAGTGGAGTACTATAGTTTAAGACATTGCAACTTTACCAAGAAAAAATAAAAATATTATTTGTTTAGAACTAAAGTTAATGAGATCAGCAATTAAATTCTTAGTTAAAGTTTCTCTCTTTCACTGTGAATAATAAACCATGCTGATAATGCGTATCTTGAGATTAAATAACAGTAAAAGGTACAAAGTTTGTTTTCTCTCGTTACTTTTATTATAGTTGCGCAAAGGAGTGTCGATCAATATTATTGGTGTAGATAGAAGCAATACTGAATGTTGAGTTATTTCAGGACCCCCATCCCTCAATTCATCACAAATATTAGTTTCAGAGTTTGTAAAATCTATCATCGTTTCCGTAAACATAATGAATAACTTCCGTCATAAAAACTCTGAATAGCAATTACTAATTATTACACAGATTTGTTTTCACTTTAATTGATGAGTCAGCGCTTATCTCATAAATGACAATTTTCATTGCAGCTGATAACACTCACACAGCTTCAATAGATTTCCTTTCATGGATAAAATAGATAATCACTTGTCCTCTGTACGCTGTGTCTTGAGTTCTATGCTGAATTTATGTTATTATGTAATTCTGTCCTATTAACTATTGTATATAAAACAACCTCAACTCTCAGTGTAAATAAAAATACTGATCCCTCAACCAATGTATGGTCTACTACAGTTTTAAACCCTCGTCTGATAATCAACCCACCTCGTACTATAATGAATTATCTCACTGTATGATTACAGAAGCGCGATGAGATCTACACTAAATCTGGTACGTTTTATCGAAAAGGTTATACGATGTACTATATTTTTGTATACTGTGTTTGTTATGTGTATACACAGCACAAAACTCCACATACATATTACAAAGTAGATGTTATTTGTTATGTTTGGACTTGTTTATGACATGTAAACAGAGCTTGTGAATTTACACCACTCCGTAATTAGTAATTACGAAAACTCACGAAATTATTTATAATTCTCATGGTCTTAACACAATTACTGTTATCTTCTTCTTTGTATTTAAATTTGAAGTTGTATTTTATTATTGTTAAACATGTCAATACACGAAGAACCTGAGCTATGGTCTATGAATTTTTTCGTCGTTATTATATGACGATGGGTTCCAAATTGTGTCTTCAAAGCATAGTTTTTAATCAAACAAAACGATACCATGTTGTTTAATTTGTATTGTGTTATTTTTCCAAATATAACCTGTCTCAGTATACGCTGTATTCATATTAATACACTTCTGAGGAAATATTCCAGTGTTGAGGGACTTTTAGACCACTCTGTATACAAAGTTTTATTTAATTATAATGTTCAAATGATTTATTTTATTATAAATTAAAGATTTCGCATGTGAATTAATGTAATATAAATAGTATAAGAATTTTCATTTCAAGTATACTTTATCTTGATTAACTTTTCTCATGGATTTTCTGTTTTACCACAAACGTCATTGATTTATTAATACCACCTTTAAAAATTGTAATTTAAATTTAAAACAAATACAAAATAGACACCAATCTAATAAATTCCAATGCACAAAACCTTTTTACAACAAATACAGCCCTTATTAGAAGTCATATGATAAATAAATTATGTTGTATATAATTTACCCATTTATGAAGTTTAACATGGATACCATTAAAAATAAATAAGATTTGACAACTATCAAGATTGAAAACAGAAACAAATGTGTAAATAAACAAAACACTGAATGAAACATTAAAATAGTAATAGCCTGTATGAAGAGCATTTCTAACTTAATTGCCTAGGTACATGAATTGTACAGGAAAATATCTCTCATAATAGAGGCATTTTATAAATTAATTGGAAAGCAAAACATTCAGTGTACTACGCTCACAATGTGTTTATTAACAGCTGTTTTTACATGAACTGTATTGCTTATATGACGGGTACCGAAAAGTTCATCTTAAGTGATAAAGACATTTTCAAAATACATAAGAAAGCACGAATATATACAGTGTGATGGGCTTACAACTGGTTTCAACTTGCAGATTGAAAACAAAATCCATTTCATGCTAAAACTGCCACTTACAAGTGAACACTGAACTTTAACTATGAACTCATTATTCAATTCGTATCAAAACCATCGTTAATTAAGACTTATTTGGGCAACACTTAAACAGTGATGTAACTAAAGAATTGCATTCTTGTAAATGAATTTTCCCACCTAAAACTGTTACTATCAAAACTGTTAAGGATAATGTACAGTGCAAATATTTCATCCGTACAACATACGAACATAAAAGTACTGTGCTGCTTTAATTCGTGTGCATAAAGAGCCGATTTCAGGACTAAGCCCCTAATTTTAGCTGTTCAGGTTCCGAGGCCTAGCCTGAATGTAGTAGCTCGGATTGAGGGTCTATTAGGGCGCAAATTTTGATCCCAGTCCGAGCATTCACATAAATTCCGAAATAAACACCCAAGCCTAATTTATCTGGTTCCGAAAAAAAATGTGGTACATTGGGATGAACATCCATCTGGACGCAAGGTTAGACCCCCAATTTAACCATTCACGTCATTCTGGAATAAACTCCAATTAAGTCTAAATTTAGGCAAGTTTTGTCTATGAAAATCAAAACAAGTTGTAAATTTCAGAACATAAATTTCATCGTCTATGTAACTACTTAACATAAAGGGTAAAATACTTTCTGGTGTTACTTGAAATACAATCAAGTTGCTATTAATTGTTACGTACATTGCAGATTTAAAAGAATGATTTTCATTATTTATCATATTTCTGGTAATGTCTGGTTTATGATTACGAACTATAAGATGTGTAATACATTTCCATTATATGAGAATAAAACCGCAGGTAAGGGCGAAACAAAAGTAATGTTTTTTAGTAATTTGATTACGGAGTTAACTCTTAACAGCCTAGTAGTGTCATATGGACACATCAGTATGTACGGCATTTACTCCCCAGTGTGGTACTCTCACTTCATTATCGAAGGCTAACAGGGTTAAACTAGCTAGTATATCAATTATTTAAAGACCATATTTTTCACTATCAAAATTATATTTCGTTGATTTAGGAAAGAATAATTGGCATTATACTTAAGTTAATATTATAAAGGTTGGCATTATGTATTATTTTACATTAGCCTTCTTCAACCTTCATCAGTTTTCATTATATAAACCTTCTTGTATCAAATTGATTACTGTTTAATAACAACTGGAACAATGAAATATGCTTTACTCCACCTTATTCCAAAACATTCATGAGGTATGTAGTAAGAAGAGTTTAATGTTCTTAAAATACAAAGTGTACCTTAAGAAACTGAGGGTTACAGATTGAAATCTGGAAACTGTTAAATGTAAACCTGAATTATATTGTATATAATTTTATATTTTAAATGTAACATATTGGCAAAACGAACATTAAAAGATAATCATCCATTTTCAAGTGACTCATGATCATCAATTTCACTTACGACCACTCTCTATTTCCTCTTTCAGATTTTTTCAAAACTATAAAGCATAAATAATGATTATTTGGACTGACGAAATTGTTTGAAATTCGAAAAAATATTGAACAATAAACATATTACTCTACAAAATATTAAATAAAATTCAAAAAATAACATTTTCTACTATGGTGTTATCTATTTTTAAGTTTTTAAGATGTAGCCTATTTCTCCTATGCATTTTCAATTATAAGACCGATTAATTATTAGTCTTGTAAGTGAGAATACACAGGATAAATACCTTAAACGTGTTTTTTTTTTATTTTCAAGCTGTGAACATACTTAAAAATTAATAGTGAAGCATTGGAATCAAAGTCATATTTTGCACATTCCTGTTTATTTAAAATATTGCCAAAATTATACATGATGTAGTATTTTAAGAGTATGTAATTATTTAAAAATGTAATTTGAAAATATACAAATTTTAACATCACGATAGGTTTAACATTTTGCATAGAGTACAGAGGTCTTCCCAACACTATTTGGGAGGAAGGATCGCTCTAGGCGAAAGCTCATTTATGTCGCTCAACCTCCATTTCCCTTCTGAACACAATAGCTGTATATCCTGACTTATAATCCTCCAATCCTGCAGTATTACAAACCTGGTCCTACAGACAGTGTTTACTTATTACAATACGATACCATTAAAACATACACAAGAAAAAAGTAATACCCTAGCGTGCAATAGAATTTCTGGACTGGGCGCTATTTATTTTCCTTTTTTAATCAATAATAAATGTACCTTACAGTCTGTTGAGTAATATATTTCATTTTTTTCTTCATTTTTTTATGTATTTATTTATGTATTTAAAAACATCAAATATAAGTAATTTTTAATAATTTAAAAATGTGTATGTAGCAAAAATAGGAGATAGGTATCCTGTCTATGATTCTTACTTAGAACTTCGTTACAAAATTGCATTATACAACTATATAATAATAAAATCTATGTGAAATGCTTAGAAGTTGTAGAGCCTATGGTGTGAGGATAGTTTAGAGGTGTTGGTTGTTATTAATATCTAGAAATATAAATTAAGAGATAAAACGTATCAGCAAAGATTAGGTGTATTGATCAGAGATGAGATAATATTTGTCATCAAACTTCGGCATGAACAAATGTCAGATCAAATTGTTAGCAGTGGTATATATTATCTACCATTGATAATGACAACTGACGAGTGGGTGTGTTTTAAACACGCGTTATCTTATTTGTAGTACCAAAGTCCAGTGGTTGGATATTCATTGGTTTATCAGTGTAAGTTTAGAACCCGTAATATAAACACAATTCCTATCATGATTGCATGTACTTTCTTCTGATGATGATATGAATCTACTACAATATGGTTTATTTATGGTATTTTATTATGGTAGATTTGTAGTAGATATATATATATGTAAATTTACCGGCCACTCAAGAAAATAAATTTGCAATCTATGCTAGTTCCTTAACAGTTCTATAGGTCATTTCAAAACTTCTAGATTGGTCATCATTCATAAATAGGTGATATAAGGCTTTTTGAATATTTGTGTGCAGTTAATATGAACCAAAACTTAGAATTTCTGTCACATATTGCAAATGAACAATCTCTCTTGGCCTATAATAGGATATCAGTTACATTTATGTGATTATATCATTTTTATAGCGTATTAAATAATTATATTAAATGATTTAATAATGAAATACATTAAAATATTAAATATTAGGTGGGTTCGAGATATCTGAAATAGCCCACCTTTATCTTAGATTAGATTGGCCTTTCATCTATTCAATATGAATAAGCATTTAAATTGTTATATTCAAAATAAAACTTAATCACGATTTAAGTTCAAAAAAGCTGTCTTGTTGGACCGTTTTATTGGACTTCAGCAAGTCCTCTAACACATTTCGATACAATAATTAATGCGTTACAGAAAACAATTATATTTCAAATTAAATTTAAACTGGTTTTCCAAAATGAACAAAAGAAGCTTAGCACACCTTAAATGTATGTACAGGATTACCATATGAGCCTACACATAGATTAGGCTTAAGTTTGTACACATGACTTGTGACATTCATTCTGTGGCCTAAATTTATTTATATGTAGTAATCCCGCTTTGACGCTTGAGCTGAAGATAAAAAACGTAACTGACTTTTCATGTTAGTGACAACAACACATGAAAATGACTTTGTAATATGACTTTATTGTTATCAACAACGAAAGTGCAGTACAAACGATCAAACTATCAATTATACGCACTTTATATGAATATACAATTGTTCCGCACAAGGTACATTTCCGGAAACTTTTGTCATCGTCAATCTATATGTGTTAAAATAGAAATATTCATAATTCACAAAAGATTACAGCATTATATTTTGGATGTTTTGTCTAGCAACAACTTTGTCGTAAAAAAAGGTTTCAAAGTGACGGCTAATTTAACGTAAAACTTCACAAAACGACAGAAAATAAAAAATAAATGTACCTCCAAAAGACAAAACATTATATTTACTAAGATTTGAGGATAAATAAATTAACAATGTAATTTTACTGTTTGAATCAACATAGACCTTACGTAGTCAGTTAAATGTATGTCATACAAGTGGAGCATTAAAATATTTTGTTTCTAACAATTTTTTTGCCATCCAATTTTAAAAAACTTTAAAAATATATTTTTTATTTTTTGGTGGGCTATTATTTATGTTAGTTTATTAATTTTTCCTGTATAATGTATTTTTATAAAAATCTTAAAATGACCGCCATTATTAATCAATTAAAATGTTATGGTGGTACGAGGATTGGCTCCAATAATATGTATACCAGTGATAACTTACAATACTATTATCTACTATAAATAGGTACCCTATCTACTTACATAGATTATAAACCACCGGTGTTAAATTAAAAATGGATACACGTAAAAAATTGTCATCTTTATAATTAATTGTAAAATATGTTTTCTTCGACCCAAGCTATAATCCAACGAAATAATTCCAAAACGTTACGGAATTTCCCGCAAGCTATTTATAAATTTTGAACCTTACCGCTCACTGCGCCAATATAACAGGTTTCGAAGTACTCAGCGTTGATGAAGTTCTAGCTTTTGCTGTGTTTACAGTTTTGACAATGACGCAGAGAAAAATACTATTTTGACATATGTGCTAAAGATAAAACATAAGTTTTGGCCCCAACCAAGGAATGTTAAAGGTTAGTGTGCCTTTTCTATAATTTGAGGCCATGAAACACTCTTCTAACACGATTATAATCTTAATAGAATACTAATTTATAATAGGGGGTTGGCAGACCACGTGGTCGCCTCCGAGTTAGGTATATCGGATACATCACGCGCGCATTATAGGCCTGCTAAAATTCGCACACTCTTTGTTCTTAATCCGGAAATTTCGAAAGATGGCGCCAGTTTACGTCTTTCAGTATAATGTCTAGTAATATAATTACTGGAGTGCCTACTGAGCAATTTATCTTTGGCCCTTTGTAATGCAAAGTTTTGTTCTAAAAGTAAGACGTTGTGAATATAACCAGTCTCAGCTTATTATTATAATTTTAAAGAAATTTGTATTTTATCACAACGTATATTACATCGTTACATCGATGGTTTAAACAGAAGACGCCACAATCGAGGTACAATGAATTATGTTTTGTTTGTAATGGAGCTACAGCTTAGTGTGTTGTGTGCCCATGAGCTGTGATGCAAGAAAAACTTGTTCTGCCGCAGACAACGGAGAAAGGGAGGGTTAATGATGAAGTGCACACAACATACGTATGTTGTAACATGTCTTCATAAAAGATATTAGCAAAATATTTGTGCGTAGCAATGTTACGTTGGTTTACTTCCAGAGCTTGTTCTGAACAAATTACAAAACGATTTTCAAATTGTTGACGATAAATTTTGATAGTAGGCCTAGATTTGGTTTTTTTATTATTTTAATTATTAGTATGTATATAGTATATATATATATATATATAATATATAATTACTATATACTATTATATATATGTACATATGTATATAATGTATAATTATAATATAATTATTACTAAGAATAATTATATGTTTTAATTAATTATTACATAAGAAAATTAGAATTAACCCATAAAACAGGCGACCATCTAAGATTGTCATGTTTTATGTTAACTAAGCCATGCAATCAGGACGCTAATACTATGTTTTGGAAAAAGGACGCAATATAAACATGCATTCAGGATAGTCAAAGCTGAAAACCTTGTAGTGACAAGTGTCCTTTTCTAAAACGCATCTTTTTAGTTATTAAAAAACAGAAAAAACTATAATACAAATAATGTTAAAAATCTCCAATGTAAGATAATTATACGTTTAACTCTAAGGGTATAGCTCAGATAAATATTATACGCTGCCTTCAGAAAATTCAGCTTTATGAAGCTTTTAAGCCTATTAGAATATTTCGGATTAAAAGAATCTATCACAACCTCTTTGTTTATGATTATTATTCTTTAATGATGAATGACAAAGCACCTATTGAAATACACTTACAATTACGATTTCAGATACAATGAATACTGACTTGATCTATTCAAGAGTACGATAATTTGTAACGTCTCATAAAACTCAAGTCATTGCCAGAGACGTTTAGATTCAATTAAGTGTAGTTTTCAATATACGGACGGCACAATGGATTATATTTAAAAGAATGTTAAATTAAATACAAGGATTTTTTTAACAGTACTTTTGATGCACCAAATTATACATAATCCATAAAAATATCAGTTTTTGTACAGTTTCCGATAGAATGAGAAGTTTAAGAGTTTGTTCTAAGAAACCTAAACAAGGGAAGAAAAGTACACCGGCAAACTTTTTCACGGTAAAGCTAGATTGTTTTAACAGCATTGCCCACAAGTTTCGGAATGCTGTACTGTTTAGCTCATGCCTGTTAGTTAATGTACATATTATATGAATCCCTCATTAAAGCCGTAATTTCAGGCCTAAAGAAAAGTTTGTCACATATTATATGTTAATTTAATTCAGAAGTAGACTCGGCCAAATTATATTTATAAAGGATGGTAATTTCCTAACATAAGTGGATGTCCGCAGAACGAACGGAGTGCTCCAAAGTTGTACGTGCTCAGGGCCTGGGTCAACACATTCCAGTAAGTGGGGATAGCCTGGTCGTTTAGTTGGGCGTAACCAGAAGGTGAGTGATGACGTTTCTGACACTGTCGCGTGCATATATCAAACACTATTCTGGTTTCACACATCTATTCAGCAAAACAATCATGAAGTGTTCTAAAAATTTATAATAATAAACATGAATTATTAATGAAGCTTCACAAAGGGTATTCAATATTTCAGACTTCAGGTAATACCCCCATTACCATCCTGCTTACATGTATCTAGTGATGCATGTAAGTGGGATTTATGTAATTGGCCACTGAACTATATAATGTTTACTGTTTTTGGTAGAAGAATATCTCAACAAAATATTACTTAGTACTGAGTTACGAAATATTATTTATTTCGAATAACAAAATATTATTAAAAGGCGACTTAAATGCAACGCATGTTGGCCTAAGTAACACTTATCAAATTTACAAACGACATTAAAGAAAAATGGCCATATTATCCCTGGCACTAGATTTTGTCATGATTGCGTCATCAAGTTATTCATTAGACCACATTGTTATTGTAAGAGTAATTGAAGTAAGTAATCAATCCACTTACAGTCTGTTCAAATTTGCTTTAGTGTTCATCTCTGGCATTTGTGAATACAAAACATAAAACTCGATTCAGAAATAACCAACCGTTTTGCGAAACGTTTCAAAAAAGGTGCACTTAATTGGGCTTTCCATTGATATGCATGTATAATTGTATATTTCAGTAACAAGAATATTCAGTTGCCACGACCCGATCTATTACATCTGTGCGTCCGCATGGTCATCATGCTTGCAGACATCGTAAGCCACGTGCAGCTGTTATGGTAGTTCTTAGCTATGAAAATTTGGTATATTGTAAAGTGATTAACAGAATAAGTATGTAATCCCACACTCCTACCTGGCTTGATTTGTAAACATCCCCATTTCTGAGAAATGCTCATTCTTTCGATAGTTCATGTTTGATACGACCAACGAAAATTCAGTGCCACCAATGATTTGCTGTACTACCACATAAATATGTTGAACGTATAACAGAGCTGACTCGTCATACGGTAGATGTACAATAGCATGACATTACGGTAGCATTCTGGTGGTTGTGCCCGTCTTGACTTTATTATATGTCTGTGATATTTCTTTAATGCGGAATTAATGTATTAGAATTTTTCATTGATTTATAGACAGAAGCAGTGAGTTTATGTTCTTGGATACATTTTACAAAACAATAGACATGTAAAACATTATAGATTTATGTACCATACGCAGTTGATAGTAAATTTTTTATTTCACTTTTCCCCCATTATTTGACATTCCTAATGACACCAATACATGGGGACTACTAAGCCTATTTTTAAAAGTTCTATATTGTTTCTGAAGTGGTTACAATATCTTAAATATTTAAACATAGAGATGCTTGGTATAATAAGTTTAATGTTCCAGTCCCGTTAAATGTTTAATATCCACCCAGTTAAAATGATTTGACATTGACATATATTCCCATCCTGCACAAGATATTTTTATTTAACACTTTCCCTGTGTGTATTAATGGCCATAATTTATTATGTGCGTATGACAATTTTAATAATTAGTTTGATCTACTTCTGATATTATTGCACGATTTCTGGTTATATGATTTCATATTGTTCTGATTCTAGTACATTCTTCTTGCCGTTTAACTTACTTATCAAATCAGCTTCTAATATATTCGAAATGAAATGAAAATAAAAAAACGTGTCTGCTTCGTGTTAAATTTGCTACAGCGTAAAACCAAAGTTTAGCATATTTTACACTTGCTTCTTCTTCTTTCTGTTAATCTTACTGTTTTGTGTCTATCTGAAAAGCACATAAAGGTTTCTTCTTCTTTGAGACACTACGTAATTTGTCTTTAAAATGTTCCAAAAGTTTAATTT